>NC_073238.2:110492500-113207500 GCF_029281585.2 Gorilla gorilla gorilla
GCCTACTCCAGTGCTTTGAATAGAGTTGGTGATATTTCTTAAGTGTTGATAAAGTACAGCACAATATTTAAAATCTCATAATTCAACAGAACTGCAATTATTTTATTTGTATTTTACTGTTAGCACTTTTATCTCTTTTCCCCTATAAAAATGTTAACAGTGCCTCATATGTAATAGATGCTAAAAATAAAGTCAACAAAACAGATGTATAGAGCACGTTAGTGTTTCAGATTCAGTTAGTGTGCAGGACAAATTACGTCCCCTGTATATAGAATTAAACATACTATCTCTCTTCATTGTTTAAATCAGCCTAAAATATAATGGCTAGACTTGCCCTCAGATTTGATGTTAGAATGTGATCTAGTGTAGGAAGTAGTTACCTCAGTGGGAGAAGCTGACTTTAAATTGTTCAGCCCTCTTTACTGAGCTCACAGCTCTCGTACACTTCTGGGCTCATAATGAGGCTGTATCCTAAGTGTTCTTAGATATAAGATCTTTCCCTTTGTTGTCTTAAGGATGAATATGCATAAAACATAGTGGTAGGAAATTTTTTATTTTCATTGTTTATATTATGACAGTCTCACAGCAGGTAAACACTCCCCCCAACATTTTATTATGAGAAATTTCAAATAAAGAGAAAAGTTGAAAGAATTTCACAATGAACACCCAAGTCCTCACCATACAGATACTGAAGTTAACAGTTTACTATGCCTTATCACATTTATCTGTCTCTAGCCCTCCATTTATCCATCAGTTCATCTTTTTATGATGCATTTAAAAAAAGGTATTTGGTTTACTTTTCCCCCAGATACTTCAACTTGTATATCATTAACTTGAATTTGTTTACTGTCTTACATTTTTTCTTTCTTTAGCAATAATTTTAGATACGGTAAAATGCACAAGTCTTAGGGATACCATTCCTAAGGTCTGATACCCATGCGACATGTTAAAGCAAGAAATCATTAATGACTCTTGTTAAAGACAGTAAGTCAGACTTTTATTCAAGGGGGACTATGGTGACAGGTAGAGGGGCCACTGCAGTGGGGTCTTGTACTGGGGAGAGAGATTGGGTTTGACTCTGACTCCAGCAAGGACAAATGGGGATTTATAACCAAGGAGCAGAGTTGGGGGTCAGCGGGTGGGATTCTTGCTAGTTAAGGTCAACAGACTATGTGTTGAAGGCAGGCCAGGGTCATACGGAGAGTGGAGGGTGAGGAGTGTGACAGATATTGGTGGGGAGGGGTTTCCCTAAACTGATTTAGCAGGATTCTTGCTCAAGCTGGATTCCACAGGAACAGAGAGGGAAGCCTAGGGTCTGGATCTAGTCAGAAAGAAGACTCAGAGGAGCTGACCAAATTTCTGGTCAAAGGAGACAATCTTTGTTTAACCCAACTCCTGTCAAGATATAGAACATTTTATTACCCTCTTGTCTCTTACCAATCAGTTCCCATCCCACCCCCCACAGGCAACTCTGTTCTGATTTTCTCCATCATGGATTGGCTTGGCCAATTCTAGATCTTCATATAAATACAGCCATGTATAGTATGTCCTCTCTTGTATAAAACTTCATTCCTTCCGCATGTTTTTGAGATTTATTTATGTTATTACATGTTTTTGCAGTTTATTGCTTTTTATTGATGAAGAGCAGAAGTTGGCAGACTTTTCCTATAAAGAGCCAAATAGTAAATAGAGACCCTGCGCACCATGTGGTCTCTGTTGCAACTACTCAGCTCTGCCATTGCAGTGCAAATGTGACCATAGATAATACGCAAATGAATAGGCATGGCTGTGTTCCAATAAAACTTTATTTTGAAAAACAGGTGGTGGGCTGGTAGCACTGTTATCACTTTTCCACTATAAAAAAGCAGAAAAGCATTCAGTATTTCGCCAATAATCCTATCCTTGATGAAGGATATTTCATTTCATGCATATATCACACTTTATCTACTGTCATATTACCAGACACTTCAGCTGACTTTTTTAGTTATTAAAAAGAGCTGCTATGAACATTATGCTAACGGGCTTTTTTTTAGACATATGTTTTTGTTTATCTGCAAGCAGAATTGCTGTCATAGTGTACGGTGCTTGCTCAGTTTTAAAAGAAACTGCCAGACTCTTTCTAAGGTAATTTATAATTTATACAGCTACAATAAAGTATGAGAGTTCTAGTTGCTCTGCATCCTTGCAAACATTTTGTGTTCTCATTCTTTTTAGTTTTATCCATTTTGGTGTGTGTTAGTATCTATTGTGGTTTTAATGTTTGTTTCCTTGATGACTAAGGTTGTTGAATACTTTTCATGTGTTGTTTCTGTGTTTAAGTATCTTACTTTGTGAAGTAAGCATTCTCCACATGCTTACCCACTTAAAAATATTTGCTGTTTCTTTTTGTTACAGAGTTGAACTTATTTATATATTTATGTTGTCCCCTTTATTCCATTAATGTGGTAAATTAAACTGATATTTCTAAAGTTAAATCAACCTTTAATTATTGGGATAAACTCTTCTTGGACAGGAATTTAGATATTGCTGGATTTGATTTGCTAACATTTTAAGAAGTGTGCACCTATGTTCATGAGGGATAATTGCTCTGTTACTTTTTTTGGTAATGTCTTTGTCAGAGTTCAGTGTTA
Source organism: Gorilla gorilla gorilla (assembly GCF_029281585.2). Taxonomy (NCBI): domain Eukaryota; kingdom Metazoa; phylum Chordata; class Mammalia; order Primates; family Hominidae; genus Gorilla; species Gorilla gorilla. The sequence continues at coordinate 110,495,131 of NC_073238.2, forward strand.
AGGATGTACTGGACTCAAACAGTTCAAAATTGTCCCTTCCTCCTCTATTTTCTGAAAGAGTCATATAAGATTGGTGTCATCTCTTCTTTAAAGTTTGAGAGAATTCACCAGTAAAACCATCTTGGTCTTGGAAGTTGGTTTTTGATTTTTTTTTTTTTTTTTTGGTAGGATGGTTTTTGACAAATTTAGGTTTTTTTTTTAATTTTGTTTTTGCTTTTTTTGAGACAAAGTCTTGCTGTGTCACCCAGGCTGGAATGTAGTGGCACAATTATGACTCACTGCAGCCTCGACCTCCCAGGCTAAGTGATCCTCCTACCTCAGCCTCCCAAGTAGCTGGGACTACAGGTGTATGCCACCACACCTGGCTAGTTTTTGTATTTTTTGTAGAGATGATGTTTTGCCATGCTGCCCAGGCTAGTCTCAAACTCCTGGGATCAAGTTATCTGCCCACCTTGGCCTCCCAAAGTGCTGGGACTACAGGCGTTAAGTCACTGCACCTGGCCTTATTTAGTTTTATTCAGTATAAGGCTATTAATATTTTCTGTTTCATCTGTGTTAGTTTTTGTAAGTTACATCTTTTAAAGAATGTTTCCATTTCTTGACATTGCTGAATTTGTTGGCATGAAGTTCATAATATTATCTTATTATTTAATGTCTATAAGGTCTGTAAGATTATTCCTGCTTTGTTTCTAATATTAATAATTTGTATTTTCTTTTTTTCCTGTTGATCATTGTAGACAGAGTTTGGTCAATTTTGTTGGTCTCTTTTTTTTTTTTTTTTTTTTTTTTGAGACAGAATCCTGTTCTGTCACCAGGCTGGAGTACAGTGGCGCGATCTTAGCTCACTGCAACCTCTACCTCCTGGGTTCAAGTGATTCCACTGCCTCAGCCTCCTGAGTAGCTGGGACTACAGGTGTGCACCACCACACCCAGCTAATATTTTGTATTTTAGTAGAGACGGGGTTTCACCATGTTGGCCAGGATGGTCTCGATCTCCTGACCTCATGATCCACCCGCCTTGGCCTCCCAAAGTGCTGGGATTACAGGCGTGAGCCACGGTGCCCAGCCTTGTTGGTCTTTTTAAGGAACCAACTTCGGGATTTGTTAATGGTTTCTATGGTTTTTCTTTATTACTTTATTGATTTCTGCTCTTTAGTTCCTTAGACTTACTTTGGTTGTACCTTGTGCTTTTGCTAGAACATTCATTGATTTTAGGCCTTTCTTTCTTTTTAAATATAAGCATTTAAAGTTGCACTTTTCACATTTTGTTTTACTTTCATTATAACTTGGCTTGAAGTGTATTCTAATTTCCCTTCTGACTTCTGTGATGCATGGATTATGTATAGGTGTTCTAATTTTCAAATAGTTGATGGTTTCTTAGGTACTTTATTATTTATTTTGAATTTAATTCCACTGTGGTCAGAGAACATACTAGGTGTGATTTCCTTCCTTTTAAATTTATTTAGGCTTGTTTTGTGGTCCAGCATGGTATCTACCTTGATGAATATTCTATGTACACTTGAAAATAAGGTGTATTCTGCAATTGTTGGGTGTAATATTTGTTAGTTTTTCCATCAGGTATAAGGTGAGAGTTGTTAAGATCTTTGATAATCTGTTGTGGAAATTGTGAACTTTCCTGTCTGTCTTTAATATTGTCAATATTTCCTTCAAGCACTTTGAAGCTCTGCTATTAGCAGCCTACATATTTATGACTGTCAAGTGTTCTCCTGATGAATTTTTACTTTTATTCTTACTCAGTGTTCCTGTTGATCACTGGCAATACTCTTTTTCTTGAAGTTTTATATGATATTAATAGAATCACCTCTGCCTTCTTGATCTTATTGTTTGCATGGTGTGTCTGTCTTCATTCATTTACTTTGAGTGTCTTTGTGCCTTTATAAGTATGTCTCTTATAGACATCATGTAGTTGGAACTTGCTTTGTTTCTATCAATTTTGATAATTATAATGTGTGTTTGAAGTGTTTACTTGATCAATATTACTGTGATTATTGATATGGTTGTATGTAGGTCTGCCATTTTACTATTGTTTTCTTTTTGTCCTTTTGTTTTTGAATTTTTTGTTCCTCTCTTTCTGTTGTCATTTAGATTATTTGAATATTTCTAGTATCCCCTCTGGGGTGCAGTGGTTATTCACAGGTGTGATTATATTGCATCGTAGTCTTAAACCCCTGGCCTCAAGCAGTCCTCCTGCCTCAGCCTCCCAAGTAGCTGGGACTGTAGGCGCATGTCCTGCATTTGACTGTAACGACTTTTTAAATAAATTTCTAATATTAGTTTAATAGTTTCTAATTATTAGTTACCACTATAATTGAAATTAAAATATGTCTTCCTCTAGCTCTTGATTTATCAATTTTAGGCAGTATCCCTTGTCTGCCTGCTACAGAAAAGGAAGAACTGAGTAGACCTCACTAGTTCCTTCTGTTCTTTCTCACCTTCAATTTTAGTTGAGTATTTGATCTTTTGCTTATATTACAGCTTTAATGTAATATAAATAAGTTTTAATATACCTAAGTTTCTTTCTTGCCCTGTCACCTTTAGATAGCATCTCGATTGTATACTACTGATAATAAGGAAATTAGTATATTTCCATCTTATCTTTCAGCTACATTTTAAGTATGTGTTAGTATACTTTTATAATGTTTGTAGTATGTAGATTATTTCCTGTAACTATAATTGTGTATAGTAAGGAAATGAAAGCCATTTAGTAGATTAATGTATTGTATAGCTGCAGGATCAAGTCATGTGTTTGAATCCTTAGAGAAGGAGATGCAATCATTTCACCAACCAGGGTCAGATACATGGAGTCTCTTGTTCACAAATGGCCACACTTTTAGTATGCTTCTCATTTGGAGCAGGATTTTTTGGAAAGCGTCACCCTGAGTTAGAGTTACTGTCTCTCTGCCAGAAGAAACCTATGCCTCTGTCTTACTAAGAACATCTTGAGATTTTTAATGACAGTTTGTATGAATGAGATCCGCTCTCTGTGAAGATACTCTTTTTTTATATATATATACTTTTTTTTCTTTTCACTCTGAAGATATTCTTTAGCCCTGTAACTCCTGGCTGTGCCTGGCCTGCTGCACATCTTTTGCCCCAGAACTCCTTTCACTGCCTTTCTGGGTTTTTCTGTCTTCTTTTTAAAAATTTAATAATGTCTTCATCTTTCTTGGGTTCTTTTTTAATTTTGCTTAAAGTGCATCCTCAAAAAGTGATATGAATGCGTCTGATGCTGGAAGGGAGTATTGCAGCTTCTCAGAAATTCAGAGGAAAAATGAATTTTAACACAGACTTTTATGTATAGTAAACTATTAATTAGGGTAAGGATTCAGTGCAATTGTTTAGAAGTTTTCTTTTTTCAGTGTTCTGGAGACACTGGAATCACCTGTGGTGTAAAAGTTTGGAACAATCTCTGGAAAGACTGCTGCTTTACTGGGAGGTGGCTTAGTGACAGCTTTCTCTGTGAAAATGTTTTGTGTGGGTTTTCCTTTTTGAGCCAATGAAACTCTTTTAAATAGGTTAGTTTAGCACATTTGCATTGATCGATATGACAGATGTTTGGTCAACATTCTATCATTCTGTTTTGCTGAAATCTTTTTGCGATTTGGCCTGTATTTTGTATACGCTCCTGATATTTAGGACAGTTTGTATTTTTGTACTTTTAAAAATAGTTTTATTAACACTCTTTATTTTGGCAACATCTATTAGTTTCCTACTGTGAGGAAAAATTTAGTGTACTTCCTCCTCTTCCTCACTGTTCTTCCACCTCTTAATAATTTGTTGAGGAAATTCTCTAGGATTTGCCTTTGTAATATTACTCAATTTATCAGTGGCTGATGTTTTCTGATTGCTTCAGCTGATGTAGGTGGGAATGAATGAACTTACTCCCTCATCATCCTTCCACTTTCTTTTCCCATGTTTCGTCAGCTATATCCCTTCTGCACCATCAGGGCACACGCTCTGCTCTGTCGCTGTTAGTCCCCTGCTTTGTGTTAGTCTTGGTTCTACATGAAATTCAGTGTGTACTGGTTTTCCTTTGGCCACGGTTTCTTCAGCCATCTCTTGGTGAGTTCATCTTATAGTAGTTTCCTCAGGGAGGTCCTAAGAGAATTTTCCCTGCTTTCTTCTATGTTCAATACAGATTGTACTTGTACCTTTTATATCTGAATGATAGCGTGGCTGGATAATAAAGTCCTTCCCTCACGCCTGTGCCATGTATCTCGTAGTTATTGTTCTGTTCTTTTCTGGGACTAATGTTATGGAAAACCTGGGGCCAGGTTTTTTGTTTTTGGCCCGGCCATCCAAAGAGCCCTTATCTTCAAGTCTGAATTATGCTAGGATATGTCTTCTTGTTGCCCATTCTCAGCCAGGCTGCCCTGGCACCCAGTGCACCTTTTCAGTCTAGATCCATCTTTCACTTCAGGAACATTTTCTTAATCTGTTTTGGTCTCTTCTATTTGTTTGTTTTTCGGCTTAGTTTTCTGCATACAGGTTATACATGAATTGTATTTCCTTTGCCTGTCATCATTAGCTATAATTTTTTCTCAGCCTTTTAAAAAAGTATTTTATATAATTTACTTAAGTCAAAATTCACAAGAGACAAAGTAGGACATTAAATTATAATAAAAAGGTTCATTCATTGAGAATCTATGAATATATCTGACATCAGTTTTCCCAAACACATAAAGCAAATATTGACAGAATTGAAGCAAAAAATAGACAGCAATATAATAACGGTAGGATACTTCAGTATCCCACTTTCAGTAATGAATAATAAAGCAAGATAGAATATTAAGAAGGGAACAAAAAACTTGAATGCACTATAAAACAATTACACCTAACAAATGTATTCAGACAGCAGAGTACACATTCTTTTCAATAGCTCATGAAACATTTTCCTAGATAGACCACGTGTGACACCACGAGTCTTAACAAATTTTTTTAAATTGAAATTTTATAGACTATGATTTATGGCCCAAATGGAATAAAACTAGAAGTCAGTAACAGAAGGAAAATTGAAAAATTCACAAAATATGAAAATTAAACACGCTCTTGAGCATGCTTTTTGTTCAAGGGTTGGAAGACATAATATTGTGAAGATGGCCATGCTGCCCAGAGTGAGCCACACATGCAGCACACCTTTCAATTCCCAATTTTACTTTTCTGAAAATAGAAAAAAACCCACAAAATTACATGAAACCTCAAGGGACCATGAAAAGTCTGACAGTCTTAAAAGAAGAAAAATATTGGAGACATTACACTTAATAATGTCCAAACACCAAACAAAGCTACGGTAACCAAAGCCCTTTGGTACTGGTATAAAGGCCGAACACCAAAGCAGTGAAGCAGAATGCAGCACAGATAGCAACTCTGGCATACATGCTCAGGTGAGTTATTTGCACACCATTTATTGAAGCATTATCCACAAAAGCCAATAGGTGAAAGCCATTTAAACTTCCCTTACCAAATGAATGGATACATATAAATTGGAATACAAAAAAAATGGAATATTACTCAGCTTTTAAAAAGCAGGAGGTTTTCTAATATCTACCATAAACACAAATTTTGAAGACATTGTGCTAAATTTAATAACCCAGCCACACACAGAAAAATACTGTATGAATCTATTTACATGGAATATCTAAAGTAGTTAACATCCTTAAAAAGAGAAAATAGAATGATGTTTGTACAGTAAAAACATTGAATTGAAAAACACCAAAATGTGTGCCCTTTATGAATGTGCAGTCATAGTTGAGAACTGTAGCTATTTAGAATTATTTTTTAGTAATACACTGTGTTTATTCAGTATTTTTTTGTGAAATTTTGTTCTGCCAGTTTATATTCCTGTGTCATGTTTTATGGTAGGTTATGTCACATTGTGTTTTTAGTTTTTATTTATGTATTATAATTTTGTATGCCAATATTTGACTCTGTAAACATTAAGACAGTGTTTGGACAGAAGTCAGATATGAATCAGCCATACATCTATAGCCAATATAATTATTTCCATGTTTGTTTGCCTGTATAAATATTACCCCTATTTTATGATTTGTATATTTGCTTTTTTTGGTTGGTGGTCAATGGTTGTTTTATTTTTAATTGTAAAAAATACATAATGAAATTTATAATCTTTAATATTTTCTTCTTTCTTTTTTCTTTTTTTTTTTTTGAGACGGAGTCTCACTCTGTCACCCAGGCTGGAGTGCAGTGGCATGATTTCAGCTCAATGCAAGCTCCGCCTCCCGGGTTCACCCATTCTCCTGCCTCAGCCTCCTGAGTAGCTGGGACTACACGCGCCCGCCACCATACCCGGCTAATTTTTTCTATTTTTCAGTAGAGACGGGGTTTCACTGTGTTAGCCAGGATGGTCTCGATCTCCTGACCTCGTGATCTGCCCACTGCGGCCTCCCAAAGTGTTGGGATTACAGGCTTGAGCCACCGCGCCCGGCCTAATATTTTCAATTATATAGTTAAGAATATTGACATTGTTAGCAACATAGCTCTAGAACATTTTTATTTTTGTGAAAGTAAGATGCAATACACATGAATCTCAGGCTTTTAAAACGCTCCGTTTCCTTTTGTTAGATCCTTCATTTTTATCTTCTCCCTTGTCCTCTTTCTCGTTTTGTCTTCATGTCTATGATAGTTTTGATTTGTTCTTATTCCTCTTGAGTCCTGATTGCTCACATTTTTACCTCCTCGTCATCTCCTGGTCTCTTTCCTGAGTTCTGATTCTGCCTTGTGATTACCCTTAATGGAAGTGATTGGATTAACTTACATAATTTGTCTATGATGCTTGCCCAGAATTTCCTCTGGTTTTGTTTTTCTGATGGCTATTCAGAAAATAGTATTCTTTGGCTATGTTTTTCTGATGAACATTCATTAGATAAGTTTTACATGTTCTTTTCCTGATTTAATTTTTAAATATCTTTGAAGTGATATTGTGCCAGTTAAAAAAAAATTATTACTCATCATAAAATTAGTTGGAGTTCACTGCCCTAGCTATTTGTGGGGCTAGTCCTCTGGATGTCAGTTTTGTTTTTTTTGTTTTCTGCATGTAAGGCGTGCTGGGGCCAGGGCAACCTTCTGTAGTTAACAGTCGCAGTACTCTCTGCTTCACTGTTTCCACAGACATTCTGCTTCCCGCTAAAATGATTTTGCTGTATAGCCCTGCCCTCTCTACTTCTCTGCACCAAACCATGGCCAGGAGGTCATCTGCCACCAGCCCCACTTGCCCCTGTACCCCATTCCTTTGCTACACCAAAGGGGTGTGTGTTTTGCACTTCAGGATGAGCATAGAGTTGCTGTTCTCTGGGATCTGCCGCACAGGCTGTTTCGCTGTTCCCTCTCACTGTATTCTCTTCTTTACCTCTGTCTTGCCCCAGTAAGCCCTCTGCTTTATCTCCACTATGTGTGCTCTAGATTTCCTGGTTCCTGCAATATGCAAGGGATACAGGTTGTCACTTCAGGGTAAGCACATACTCACAGAAGGTGTATTTTGTCAGCATTTTCTGTGATCTTTTACCATTTGGCTTTCTCACTATTTGCTTCCCCCTTCGTCTTAGGTTCATGGCTGATATTAGCACCTTTTAGCAGCCCTTGTACAGTTTCTTTGTATTGTTTTGCTGAAAATGGAATTTGGAGCTGCACCCTGTTTACCTTGTTTCTTTTGTGTGATATGTTTCTTTTGTGTGATAGGCAGCAGGAGAATGTTGGTGTTCCATGGGACATGTTTATATTGGAGGTCTGATATACTATATTCTTTCAAAGGATTTCTTTGCATTGAGAGTAGACTTTTAGGGGAATAGGGTGGAAGCTGGGAACACCTGTTAGGAAACTGTTTTAATGATTCAGGTGAATGGTGGCCTGCGTCACAGTGCTAACTATGGAAATGCTGAGAAGTGGTTAAACTGTGGCTATATTGTGAAGGAAAGCTGATTTGGAACTTGCTAATGGATTGGTAGGGTGAGAGAGGGAGTCGCTTTTAGCTGTGTGCACCTGTCTTTCAAATGCTGGTCTGTGCTGGGGAGCTCAGGGCAGGCTGTAAGTAAATAGGACCTGTTCACTGGAGAACGTCCCCAGTGGCACTTGCCCAGCTGCCCCAGTGAGCCCTACTTCACTCATTTTACTGATCGGGGGTCAGTAAAATGATCTATTTAACTTTGGTCTGGGTAGGACCGCTTTTTGTTTGTTCCAGGTTTGTTGTAGAGGTTTGCGTGTCCTACAGGGGCCCTCCACAGGCACACCTTTCACTCTGCTTATAGTAGGGATTAATGCTGCAGCCAGTGGCTCCATATACAGGGGCCAGAGCCTGCCCAGCCATCCCGTAGTCATCTCACGGACTATCCTGACGGTTGCCTTATAGCTACTTCAGCTTGCCAAAGTGAGGGTCCTCGGCCAAAGATAATGGCTTCCAGATCTGCTAGGGCCTCTTATAGTGTGTGCTTGCATTGTGGTTCTCTCTACTTAGGTTTATTACTAATGTGCTCCCGCTTCCTATCTTCCAGAAATTTATCAAAGTTGCTGGTCTGCTGTTGTCTTCAGTGCTACTATGATTATATTACTTTTCGTCACTTCGGTGGCAAGGAGGGTAGGCAAACGTGTGTGCTTACGTCTCCCGTCCTAAGCTGGTGATTTGCATTGCTCCTCAAGAATGTGAAGGGAATATAGAAGAAAAGTAATTTGGGATAAGATTTTTTAGATTCAGAAGTTAGAAAATGAATTGGCTAATACGCAACATGGTATTCTTTATCTAGGGCTGACATATGTCTGGCTTATTCTATTTTTCATAGCTGTTCAGTAATGGTGGGATAAACATTGGATGTGTGTATGTTTTTTTTTTTTTTTAAGTTCTGGGATACATGTGCAGAATGTACAGGTTTGTTACATAGGTATACACATGCTATGGTGATTTGCTGCACCCATCAACCCGTCATCTACATTAGGTATTTCTCCTAATGCTATCCCTCCCCCAGCCCCCTACCTCCCCACGGGCCCTGGTGTGTGATGTTCCCCTCCCTGTGTCCACATGTTCTCATTGTTCAGTTCCCACTTATGAGTGAGAACATGCAGTGTTTGGTTTTCTGTTCCTGTGTTAGTTTGCTGAGAATAATGGTTTCCAGCTTCATCCATGTTCCTGTGAAGGACATGAACTCACCTTTTTTATGGCTGCATAGTATTCCATGGTGTATATGTGGCACATTTTCTTTATCCAGTCTATCACTGATGGACATTTGGGTTGGTTCCAAGTCTTTGCTATTGTGAACAGTGCTGCAATAAACATACCTGTGCATGTGTCTTTATAGTAGAATGATTTATAATCCTTTGGGTATGTACCCAGTAATGGGATTGCTGGGTCAAATGGTATTTCTGGTTGTAGATCCTTGAGGAATCGCTACACTGTCTTCTACAATGGTTGAACTAATTTACTCTCCCACCAACAGTGTAAAAGCCTTCCTATTTCTCTACATCCTCTCCAGCATCTGTTGTTTCCTGACTTTTTAATGATCGCCATTCTAGCTGGTATGAGATAGTACCTCATTGTGGTTTTGATTTGCATTTCTCTAATGACCAGTGATGATGAGCTTTTTTTCATGTCTGTTGGCTGCATACATGTCTTCTTTTGAGAAGTGTCTGTTCATATCCTTCGCCCACTTTTTGATGGGGTTGTTTTCTTGTAAATTTGTTTAAGTTCCCTGTGGATTCTGGATGTTAGCCCTTTGTCAGATGGATAGGTCGCAAAAATTTTCTCCCATTCATGGCAACAAAATTCTCCCATGTAGGTTGCCTGTTCACTCTGATGATAGTTTCTTTTGCTGTGGAGAAGCTCTTTAGTTTAATTAGATCCCATTTGCCAATTTTGGCATTTGTTGCCATTGCTTTTGATGTTTTAGTCATGAAGTCTTTACCCATGCCTGTGTCCTGAATGGTATTGCCTAGGTTTTCTTCTAGGGTTTTTATGGTTTTATGTCTTACGTTTAAGTCTTTAATCCACCTCAAGTTAATTTTTGTATAAGGTGTATGGAAGGGGTCCAGTTTCAGTTTTCCACATATGGCTAGCCAGTTTTCCAACACTGTTTATTAAATAGGGAATCCTTTCCCCATTGCTTGTTTTTTGTCTATTGGGTGTTTTGTTTTGTTTTGTTTTTAGATGCTCTCTTAGAGTGTGGAGTCTGAGAAAGTATAATTTAAAATGGTCTGTCTAGTTATATCTGTGGGAAGTCTTACATCATCCATACTTAGGTTTCTAATTAGTTTTCTGCAATTGTGTGAATATAGGAAACAACCTATAATTTTACATTTTTGTCTTATGTTGGGAAAAATGTGTTCACCTTAAATTTTAATACAAATACGATACAAAAGACTGCTTTGGGGAGATAACTCTGAACATGTAAGAATGAAAACATGTTTTAAATGTAGAGTCTGCACAAGTAGCAAAATCATGTATATTGAAACATCTTCCTATTCCTTCAAGGTCTGTTTCCTTACTAAGCTATGTGTTGTGCTATGGGTGTTCATTGTAAGGTTAAACCTTACTACTGTTTATGATGGTTTTGTTTTTATACTAAACTGGGAAGAGTTTTTTATGTCCCTGTGGGTTGGGCTATAGTAACATTTAATTTAATGATGCACTGATGCGAGAATTCACTTTAGGATAAAAGATTGAAGGGTCCCCTTCCCCAGTGCCACAGGGCCAAAGGTGGTGGTGGTTCGTTTCTCTACGTAGCGTGTAGCCTGTCAAAATTTGTTAGTCTTGTTGTAGGACTCTTTCCTTAGTTCAGCTAAAGACAGGGGGTCCTTGTCACATGGCCACGAAAAATGAGGCTCACAGACAATTTGAAGAGGGCAGGACTTATTGGGTGAAAAGGAAAAGAGGGAAACAGGGACTCTCTACAAGGCCAGAGTCCCAGCTAGTGTGCTTCCCACCTTGCAGATTGAATCCCAGGTTCCATCCAGGAAGAGGAGGGAGGCTCCACCCCAGTGCACACTCCTCCCAGCGTGCAGGCTAGTTGGAGTTTTTCCGGGAACCTCTTTGCATTTGGCTGTCTCAGTCTTACGCCAATATCTTTCTCATTTTAATCTGTCCAAGGTGCCTTACATTCCCTCCATGTTTAGCTATTGCGAAGATGAGTGTTCACATGTCTTTTATCCTAGTGAAATGCATTTTCATAAAAACAAGAATTTTATCCCAGCAGTCTATTATTGGAATTATCTATGCAGGGAGAATATTGAGAAAAATTTGAGTGGGGGCTTCCCTAGACCATCCCCAGATTTGGTGATCTGGTAAGAAGACACATAGGACTCAGCATATAGTTGTACTCAGGGCTTTCATTCCAGTGAAAAAGCAAAGTCAGCACAGGGAAAAGGTGCAAGGGGGAAAATCTGGAGGAAACCAGGCAGAAGATTCCAGGACTTCTCTCCCTGTGATGTCATAAAGAACAAGCTTAATTTTTCCAGTAATGAGAAATTCTACAATGTGTGAAATGTTGTCTACCAGGGAAGCTCGTTATAGACACTGCACCCAGAGTTTTTTTGGGGGACTAGTCACTAGACACCTTCTGTCTGGCCTGCACCAAAATCCCAGACTCCCAGAAGGAAAGTTGTTTACCATAAACTGTATTTTTCATACAAACAGTTCAGGCATGAGTCATTCTTACCATGGAATGTTGGGAACACTCCTGAAATCTGGTTTCCCAAACATCAGCAGTAAGCCAACCTTGTCAGCAAACTTTTCTAAGGATAGTTGTCTCAGGACTGCTGTGTTGACTCTCTTCTGCGTATTAGATACCCAGATGCCTTGTGTTTTCTAAGTATTTAAAATACTGCTGGGTGTGGTGGTGCGTGCCTGTAGTCCCAGCTACTTCATGGGCCTGAGGCAGGAGGATGGCTTGTGTCTGGGAGGTCGAGGCTGCAGTCAGCCAAAGTGACAGAGACCCTGTCTCTTAAAATTTTTTTAAAAAATACTGTGTAATAAAAGATGTAATGTGGATAGTCACCAGACTCCCTATACTGGGACTGTATATATTTTGTATTTTGATTGACACTTAGGTTTGTAATAGTGTTAAAGCCTGTGGGTTACTGAGTCATTCGGATTGTGGACAGTTCCTTCTGTTCCCTTTCTTTCTACAAATTTTTTTTTTCTAGCTTCCCATTGGCCAAACCCACCTCCTGATCCCTTTCTAAATGTCTAATTCTTCTGCACTGTTGTCAATCCATAGCTGACCAGGCCGATTTTCTTTATCACTGTCTTTCTTTCCTGTGTAACAACCACTTAGTCTTAATTGTGGTAAGATTGCTCTGGATAAAGTGCTGATATTAACATATTTACCCAGAGGGTATGGGGAGATAATGCGGGAGGGTGGCCAAGTAAACAGCAGTACATTTTGTTGAATGAGAATAATAAACTACCTAAACTCAGTTTTCATTATTACGCCTTTTAAACCTTTTTTTTTTTTTTTTGAGACGGAATCTCACTCTGTCACCCAGGCTGCAGTGCAGTGGTGCGATGTCGGCCACTGCAAACCTCCGCCTCCCAAGTTCAAGAGGTTTTCCTGCCTCAGCCTCCCGAGTAGCTGGGACTACAGGCGTGCACCACCATACCCGGCTAATTTTTGTGTTTTTTTTTTTTAGTAGAGACGGGGTTTCACTGTGTTGGCCAGGCTGGTTTTGAACTCCTGACCCTCATGATCCGCCCACCTCGACCTCCCAAAGTGATGGGATCACAGGCATGAGCCCCTGTGCCCGGCCTCTTAAATATTCTTGATCAAAGTTACTAACGGGATATCACTTAAGGTTTTTGGCAATAATGGCCAAAGAGTGAAGGGGTTGGGGGATGACGACTTTAGCATCAATTTTACAGGATAAGAAAAGGCAACAAATTATAATTTGCCTTAACAATATTATCTTAAACATATTTTGACAGCTATTCAGGATTATGAAACTGCTCAGGAACACAATGAAAATGATCAGCAGATTCGAGAAGGTCTAGAGAAAGCACAAAGATTATTGAAACAGTCGCAGAAACGAGATTATTATAAAATCTTGGGAGTAAAAAGGTGAATTATTAATTTAAAATTTACTTTGCTATTTTTAATCAACTCTGTTTCAAAGCTAATCATTGCTCTTTTTCCTCTCTGATTCATTTTCTTTACTTATGTAATTTCAGTCATATGGATTAAACCTTAACAGTCTTTAACGTTAGAAAGCTACTTTGAGTATTTTATAGGCAAGTTTCTTTGATAGAGACCGATAATGCAACAACAGAGAATTAGTAGTTGGCAACAAAGATGACACTGTAGCATGAATGGGTCCTAAGCCTAGATTTTTTAAGAAGGGTAAAGGGGGAGGAGTGAGATTCCTTTTGGTGGGGATGGAGGAGGAGACGGAATGAGTAAAGAAAAAGCCTTCTCTAGGCCTAAAAATAAAGTAGTGCTTTCAGAATTAAGTCTGAAATTAAGATCTACCTTATATAAAAGTACATACTAAGTAAATGATACACCTCCCAGTGCCTGTGGGTGAATTCTGAAATTAAGTAAATGACATACCTCCCAGTGGTTCGCTGAGTAAACCATCAATTTTTCAAAATTCGGAATCTTTGTGCTTACTATTAAGTAAGCTAATGCAGAAGCAGAATTGAAAGTGGCATTCAGAGTCAAATATTTTTTAATACCAAGAATTGAATTATGGTAACTTGGAAATTCAGAAAGTTAAAAAATTCATTGATGTACCTTTTTCAAAAAAGGGGAAGTTCTAAAGATCAGGAGTGCTTTATTCTCAGTAATCTTAGTGAGCGAGTATCCAAGGAAGCCTGATGTCAGCTTTAATGATCATCCAGAACTGTGTATGCAGATCTTTGGCCTGTGATACCATTGGAACTATTTTATAAAACCAGTTTGTTAATTGCTAGTAGGATCTTAATCAGCTCTTCTGATTTTTATGATAGTATGTTAGATACTTTTCCACTAATGATTATTTATTTTACCACCCCTCAGAAATGCCAAAAAGCAAGAAATTATTAAAGCATACCGAAAATTAGCACTGCAGTGGCACCCAGATAACTTCCAGAATGAAGAAGAAAAGAAAAAAGCTGAGAAAAAGTTCATTGATATAGCAGCTGCTAAAGAAGTCCTCTCTGATCCAGGTATTATTAGCTTTTATTCCTTTGACTCATCCGAGAGGTGGTGCTAGAAGCGAGGGTGGAACATGTGGTGGGTTCTCCATGTGGGGCTGTATAGGCAGTGACGGGTCCTGAGCCCAGTTCCAGAGGTCCAGTTTTATGCCTGCCCTCATTCCGCCCTCTTATGTTGGGCACCCTCCTGTTGCAGGGTACAGTGGAAAGACTATCAAATGTGGAATCAGAGGGCCTGAATTTGAATCTTTTTTCTACTCAAACAAGTTATCAGAACTTTTTGGTCTCAGGTTTTTCAACACTGAGCATAAGAGGATCTCTCAGGTTCCCTCTAACCTCAAAGGTCCATGATGAATTTTCTCCACCAAGCTTACAGGAGCTTGATGAGGAAACCAGCTTGCCAGGCTGGATTACATGGAGTGGGAGAAGAACAGATGTCTGGCCTAGGGCCTGCTTTGCCCTATATGTGTTCACCAGCAATCTTGCCCTGAATCATAGGATCATTAGATTCACAGGCTTATATGTGTGTGTTTTTTTTTTTTTAATTTTTATTTTTTGTAGAAATGGGATCTCACTGTGTTGCCCAGGCTGGTCTTTAACTCCTGGGCTAAAGTGATCTTCCCAAAGTTCTGAGATTACAGGTGTGAGCCTCTGCACCTGGCCACGTGTTCTTTTGCCGTACAGTAATATGGCCTGGAAATTTCGTTAAGAGGGAGACAGGCTAAGCATTGAGGTAATACTGAACAATGCTTTGCTGTTGCCAGAGAATTTCATGTTAAGCTTATACTGCTTTTTTGTGGCCTTCCATGTCAGTGGGAACAGCAGCTGTGATCTGAGCTAAACAAATTAAACAAAAGAGAGGAAAGTTTTATGTTTGTCAAATCTTTTTTGAGTACTTACTTATGCAGTGGAATTGAAAGTAAATGATCCTTTGTTTTCAAGTAATTTATAATCCAGTAAAGGAGACAGAAATGTACTTCCCTTATCAAGTAGTGTTGGATACATACTGTCCTGTTACTTAGCAAATACTGAGTGGCTACAACCTGCCTTAAGCAGTTCAATCCTCTTAGTTTGTGCAGTGCACAGGTGTGATAGTGTATCAGACTGGGAGTCAGGATCTTCTCATGTGAGGGGGACTTTGTGCTAAGTTTTAAGGTACCAGGGAGCCAACCAAGGGGATGGGTGTCCCTGCACAGAGGCATGCACTGAGGAAAGAGCTGCAGGTCCTTTTTCTTACCTCCTGTTCTTCTGTTCAGGATGAACTATCTTTTCTTTTAAAGACTTTAAAGTTTTTTACTATGCATATATCAAAACGTGTCATATTTATGAATATGTTTAGTAGAATCACATGATGTATGCCAATCTGAAACTTAATTTTCACTTGAAATAAATCTTGGCTATAGTTTTTTCTCATTGAAAAATGGTTACCTCATTCTTTGAGATGTATGCAGACCACTCCACTGAATTTTTAAGTAATTACATAATGTGAATATAGCTGAATTCACTTCCCCTTCCATTCACAGCATCCTTTCTCTGGGGCCATTATCACCCCCACCCCTACGCAGAGTTCACTACTGTTCTAAGTGCTAACACCCTAGATTAATTTTGCCTGTGAGATATCAAAGATATGGGGCCTGAGTCTAACTGCATTAGCTTTTATAAAACAAAGCTGAGTTTCAGATCACCTACAATACCCGCTTAGTGATTAACACTCAGCATAAGAACCCTCAATTTTACTGGTGGGTTTCCTTCTCCTAAATATGTGGCTTCAGATTAACCTCCCAGAATGAAGTAAACTGGCTTTTCTCTAAGTATCTTTGAACCCCTAAAGGACAAGTTACTGTGAGAGAGCAAAGTGAGACTTGGGATTATTTTTATATTTGCATTTTTTTCTGCATTCTCTGTTTTCCATTTATTAAAAAACCTAGCTATATGATAAGTCTTTTTTTTTTTTTTTTGTAAGTTCAGGGGTACATGTGCAGGTTTGTTACATAGGTAAATAAATGTGTGTTATGGGGGTTTGTTGTACAGATTATTTCATCACCCAGGTATTAAGTCTAGAACCCATTAGTTATTATTCCTGATCCTCTCCCTCCTCCCACCCTTCACCCTCCAATAGGCCCCAGTGTCTGTTGTTCCCCTTTATGCATCCATGAGTTCTCATCATTTAGCTCCCACTTGTGAGAATATGTGGTATTTGGTTTTCTGTTCCTGCATTAGTTTGCTAAAGATGGTGGCCTCCAGCTCCATCCATGCCCCTGCAGAGGACATGATCTCATTCTTTTTTATGGCCGCATAGTATTCCATGGTGTAGATGTACCACATTTTCTTTATCCAGTCTATCATTGATGGGCATTTAGGTTGATTCCATGTCTTTTCTATTGTGAATAGAGCTGCAATAAACAGATATGTGCATGTGTCTTTATAATGGAACAATTTATATTCTTTTGGGTGTATACCCAGTAATGAGATTGCTGAGTTGAATGGTATTTCTTTCTTTAAGGAATTGCCACACTGTCTTCCACAATGGCTGAATGAATTTACACTCCCACCAATAGTGTATAAGCGTTCGTTTTTCACCACAACCTTGGCAGCATCTATTTTTTTTACTTTTTAATAATAGCCATTTTTTATTTGCAATAATGATCTAATTATTCACTCTAGTGATCAGTGATGTTGAGCTTTTTTTCATATGATTGTTGGCCGCATATATGTCTTCTTTTGAGAAGTGTCTGTTCATGTCCTTTGTCCACTTTTTAATGGGGTTGTTTTCTTAAGTTCTTTGTAGACCTTTGTCAGTTGCATAGTTTGCAAAAATTTTCTCCCATTCTGTAGGTTGTCTGTTTACTCTGTTGATAGTTTCTTTTGCTGTGTAGAAGCTCTTTAGTTTAATTAGATCTCATTTGTCAATTTTTGCTTTTGTTGCAATTTCATGATGGAAACACCAAAAGCAATCTTTGCTCATACCTATGTCCTGAATAGTATTTGCATAGGTTGTCTTCCAGGGTTTTTCTAATGACTCTGAGGACATGAGCTCTTTCTTCCTATCCCTGCAATATTCCTCTCTATTGCCTTCTCCCATGTCTCTGCATTGGTCTCTCTCTGTCGCTGTGGGGGCACCAATTGCATGGGAGGGAAAGGTGAACCTCCTGGAGTTGTATGTTATGGAGGCCCTGCTCCCCTCATGTCTGAGGAGCCTTAGTGCTAGAATGCTCATTAGATGCTTGATGAGGTCATTGCCTTACAGACTTTATTTTGGGGATTAGGGTGGTAAGCTGGCTGTTTCATTAGAATTGTAGACTTTTGGAAGTTTCTCTTGAATTATTTTTTTCCAAATAATTATTTCATTGGGTAGTTATCAAGCTTGGGTGGCTTCTTCTGGAGTGAGATTTAGGGGCCTGAATCTCAATAAATACCTATTTTCAACCCTGAACCTCACCCTCCTTGTGGCAAATTTCTCTAGTCTGTTTCTTCAGGGTGGGAATGGGAGAGCCTGGATTTGAATGTCAGGCACAACTCTTGATAACCGAAAAGTAAGTAGCTCCTCAAGCCCACCCACCCTCCTCTGCCCAAAGAAAACATTCCCCCTGCCCCTATACCTTAGATATTATCTGGTTCTTAATTTTCTGATTTCTTTCTAGAAATGAGAAAGAAGTTTGACGACGGAGAAGATCCCTTGGATGCAGAGAGCCAGCAAGGAGGCGGCGGCAACCCTTTCCACAGAAGCTGGAACTCATGGCAAGGGTTCAATCCCTTCAGCTCAGGCGGACCATTTAGATTTAAATTCCACTTCAATTAAACCAACTGTTTTTCTGCTCTTCTTAATTTTTTTAAAGAAAGATTAAAAACAAAGAAATCTTGTTCCGGGACCCTAATGAAAAAAAATTTCAAATCTTTCAGTTTGTCCATGACCAAAGAGTTGCTTTAATAGGAAAAAATCTGTTCTTATCCCTGTTAGATTTATGGTGAATGGGTTTGCAACAGCAAGGAGGCAAGGAATGGTTCTATTTCTGACAGAGCAGCCTGCATCTGCTTTATGCTGTCTGGAGGGAAGTGGTCTGAGGCAGGCTCACCCGTGGAAGTGCTCACATATTCTGTATTTTTCTACACTGGAGCTGAGATTCTTCTCTTCACAGCCTTGCAGAGTCAGTCAGTGCCTACAAGTGTAAGAAGGAGCTGTAATCTTCATGAGAATGGTTATGCTTCAGTATTCTTAAAGAGAACATGAACATTTTTGAGCTATATGTTCTTAGGGACAACTGTGCTTCGATGTGGTCAGTCTCGTCACTTGTGAGTAGCTGTGAAATCTTTAGTGTGCATGTGTTTACACCTCTGTGGTCTGTCAACATGGCTGTCACTGAAGGAGCAAGAGACCATCTTTTAGGAACCCTGCCACCAAATAATAATATACCCAGGCTTAGACTTTGGATTAATGTTAAATGTACATTTTTTTGGTTCAGTACCTGAAGAAGAATACTGAAACTTGAATCTATAAATTCCTATGGACCCTTTTAATATTAAACACAACAAATTAAAAGTTGTTATAGGTAAAACAGGTTCAGATAAAATAGTGGTGGTATTTAAAATATTGCTGAAGTGCAGATTGAAATACTTTTTAAACAACTGAAGTTCTGAGTTTTTATAGGGAATTTCTTGTAACAAGACTGGTTTAGAAACGTAAAGTTGCGCAGTCAACATAAATAAATACAGAATGCCATGTTTCCCACTTCTAAGTAAAGACAGTGGGCAGCTTCTGTTTCTCCTTCTATCAAGGCTTCACCCTATCTTAAAGGTCTGTGGTGCCTCCCACGTGGGACCTGTCTGCTGGTATGTGTTAAACAGCAGACTGGCCCTTCTACCAGATCTTGATGCCTCTGATTTTCTCCTGCCTACAAGAAAATACAGGCAAGGTTAGTCAGGTCTGGCTATATTTCCACTGTTGTTTCATTTAATAAGATGGCATCTCCTCTTGAGATATGTTCTTCTTACATTTTAAGAAGATACTATTTAAGAAGTGAACTATTCAGTCTTTGTATACTGAATGCTTTTTCCCTAAAAAATGTTAATCAAGAATATTGAATATTTATGGAACTCTTGATGCTGCATTTGAAAGCTGAAGGAATCACTTTGGATAGGAATTGCTACCTTTATTGTGGAAAGGTTTTGTTTCTGCCTCAAAGCATTTTGAAGTGTTTTAACCATTAAAGGGTCTAATTTTTTTTTCTTAATGAAATCAAGCATTTTAATTCACTGTGGGAGGCATCCTGACCATGGACATCCATAACAGCAAAGCACAAATCGTTTTCGTCTGTAGTCATATCCTGAAACATAAGTGGACAAATTTTTAACTGAGAGAGAGACAAAAATCACATAGTTGAATTGAGCAGAACACTTAAGTGCTTTCTGCATCTATTTAGGAGTCTGTTTCTTACCAATCAACTTGACAACGCATTTGGAAAACTAGTGAACACCTTACAGCTTTCATTTTGCTTTAATGTTTCAATTCAAGCCAGTGTAAAAATAATTTCCAAGGCATTTCTGTTTATTCTTTAGTAATCTCACTACTGGCTATGTCAGCAATATCTTTTTCAATCTGGTTCCTTTTGTATATGATGTCACTGTGACCTCTTTGAAATATAGTGATGGCTTTTACCTACTTTGAAAAGAATTTTCACATAGAGTCAGAAAAAAAAGGAAATATCAAATCACTTGCCTTTCCACTTGGAGAGCACGACAGTTGCCAACAACAACGGGTCAAGGGCCGCACAGGAGATGTGTCGGGGGCCTGGCCACCTCCCACCTGCTGCCCAGAGGCTTGTTTGCATTTTCATTTTTTCTCCGCTTGTAACAACCATAGTTTCAGTTCCTAAATTCTTATCATGGATTTACTTAGTCATCTTAACTGACCTGCAGTTACTTGCCTGTTTTCAGTGAAGAGAGAGAAGCAGCTCTGGTGCCACATGCCAGTGCCATGGAGGGAAATGAATTCAATCTGTTGTTTCGCTGATTCATGAAGAAAGTAACAACTGTTGAGTTTCAGCCTGGATGGCCGTCGGCAGTTTTCTGGTGTCCACCCAAACAGAAAGAGAGTCATTCCTGCTTCCCCTAATGTGTGACTGAGAAGCAGCCTGGGTGTGTAAAGAGATAGTCATTCCCCCTGCCTGTCTCACTGTAGGGTAGCATTATCCACTGTAAAACCATACTACTTTCATTTTCCCTTGGGGACTACAGGTGCCAGGTAACCTTTTTTTTTTTTTTTTTTTTTTTTTTTTGAGACAGAGTCTTGCTCTGTTGCCCAGGCTGGAGTGCAGGGACACCTCCCGGGTTCAAGCAATTCTCCTGCCTCAGCTTCCAAGTAGCTGGGACTATAGGCGCACACCACCATGCCTGGCTAATTTTTGTATTTTTAGTAGAAATGGGGTTTCACTGTGTTAGCCAGGATGGTCTTGATCTCCTGACCTTGTGATCTGCCCGCCTTGCCCTTCCAAAGTGCTGGGATTACAGGCGTGAGCCACCGCGCCTGGCCATCAGGTAACCTTTATGGCTCTTTCAGGAAAAGTGAAATCAGAGAGGGGTACCCTAGCCACAGCTGTTGTATTCTGCTCTTCTTTCCTTTTTGGTGAGCTCCATGGGTGGAGTTATCAGTGGTCTGTACTTTGTGGATATTTTCCCCAGCAGGAAGTATTAGACACATCAGTCTAGAAGCATTGTGAAAAGGTTCCAAAACGGGAGACAAAATTTAATTCATTCCTCAGTTCTGAAAGTTTGTGCTTTCTTACCATGAATAGATGAAAACTTGAAAAAAATCTTGACAGTTTACTAATGTGAATCAGATGTAACATACTACTAATTCTACAATGCCTTTCTCTTTAGTCAGTATTAAAAATCTTTTTTAAAGTATTGGTATGGAAACAAATTTTTGTTGCCCTGATAATGGAATTTTAAAACTACCCACAGTTTAAGAGAAAACATAACTGGGTAAAAAAGGTAGCCAATAAAACCACAATTTGAAATTGATACCATTTTCTACTCACAATGGATGATGAAAAATTTCACCTTTAAATGGGTCAGAAGTTGTCTTTGACATTTACCATGAAAAAACTACATAAAATGGCTCCCTGGTGAGGTTACAGACACGGCCCTGGTGATGGGCGTTGCAAAGTTTTCACTGAGCACACAGCAATGGTATCACCTAGAGAAGTTCACGGAACTTTGTTGAATGTAGTTGACTTTTCCAAATTTATAAAGGAAGGAAGAAGGCAAATGTTAATTTGCCAACAACGAATATCCTTTTTCTAAATCAGATCATTCCTTTTTTGTTAGTGGCAGTTTATCCTGTAATTTCAAATGACGTTAAGAGGTGGGATTATTTGGGGGGTTTTTTTGTTTGTTTACAGATGATCTCATTTGCTGAATGATTTAAGAGTAAAATTAGCCACTGCGTGGCTTTGTGTATAGTAACTGGTTTTGTTGCACTTGTCTGTGGCTGAAACACTTACCTGCAGTGGAAAGCCGAGCAAGGAGGAGGTAAACATTGGAGATGTTTGTGAAAATATTACTCTTACCGTGAGGTTTTAGTTTGTTTTGAATGAGAAAAGACTAAGTAACTTAATCCATCTCAATGTAGTGTTTTAATAAAAAGGAACCTAATATTTGAAATGGGTCTCAGACATGTCTACAAATATGGGTACTATTTTTATGCCCGTGTATTTTCACATTTAATAAAAATATTTATGGTCATATCAGTATTTCCTTGCTTTTGATTCATTTTTGTCCTTGAATATAAAATTCTAAGAAAGTCCGTCTTAGGAAAAGTCTATTTCCAGCTTTGCTTCACGTAAAACCAGTGACTGAGGTGACAAAAGGGCTCTTCCTTTACACAAGTTGACAGGGAAGGTCAGAACACACAAAGCAGAAAGGGCTAAAATCTCTTAACCCTCAAAAGTCCTAGGACAACTAAGGACTTAAAAAGTGGACAAGTCTTCCATTTCAGTACTATTAAAATGTAACACTTAAATTGGCTTTGTCTGAAGATTTTCTCTTTTATACCCCATTTGTACATTTCTGTTAAGGTCCTAAGTTGGGAGGAAGGACACTATAGCCTATCTGAAATTTCCAGCTACAAACAGAAGGAACTGCCTTCTCAGTTAATGTATTCTGCATATCTTAGAAAGATCCAAGGAGAGCTACGATATGTAAATGTATATAGAACTTTCCCAGAAAGCTCAAACCTTCCAATTTTTTTTTTTTTTTTTTTTTTTTTTTTTGAGACGGAGTCTTGCTCTGTTGCCCAGGCTGGAGTGCAGTGGCATGATCTTGGCTCACTGCAACCTCTGCCTCCCTGGTTCAAACAATTAACTGCCACAGCCTCCCGAGTAGCTGGGATTATAGATAGGTGCCCACCACCACACCTGGCTAATTTTTTTTGTATTTTTAGTAGAGATGGGGTTTCACCATCTTGGCCAGGCTGGTCTTGAATTCCTGACCTCGTGATCCACCTGCCTTGACCTCCCAAAGTGCTGGGATTACAGGCGTGAGCCACTGCACCCGGCCAAAGCTTCCATATTCTTAATCGTCATGACATTGTAGCAATATATGAGCAGCCAGCCTGAGTCTGAAGATAAACAGCATGAACACGTGGAGCAGGCATGAGGGCTGTAGGGAAACTGCAAGAAGAAGGGAGGTCCAGGTCCTCTTCCCAGAGCCTCAGGAGCTCTCACTGAGCAGGCACCAAACCCGCTCCCTCCCTACCCCCAGGCCCAAATCAGTGCTTCATGATCTTTAAAAAAAAATTATCATTTTAATCTTAATGCCAGCTTACAGGTCACACCTCAGACACCCTGAACTCTGCAAACCCTTTTATGCTGAGCAAATCCTTTGGGAATGCTTCTATGATAAACAGAAGCTTAATATGCATATTTATTGCCTTATACTAGGATTCTGTTTCTAATGAAGCATACAGGAGACAACTCAGCTTGCATTCCTATTTTGAACACATTTCCAACCTTCACTCAGTTCTGTTTTTCCTGATCAACTCAGTCTACTGGGATAAGCATCCCTCTGACAGACACTCCCAGGGACTGGGCCGCCGTGGCTTGGAAGGGCCACTGGGAACATAAGTGCCAAGGTCTGAGGAAACCAGAATTGAACATATATAAAAAGCATAAGGGAGTAACCACTGCTTGCAGCATTTCTGAGTGGATTTCAACTGCTCTAAGTCTTCTTGGTATTTATATACTTCCTTGTTATTACAGGAGATTTGTATAGGTATATCTTTGAGTACAGTGTGCCATTTGTAGGTACGGTTAAAAAGGATTTTTCCTTCTTACACTGTTTTCCCTAACTACATGCAATTTTGCTCCTAAGTATGAAGATGCTTTTTCTCTAAACTATCTGTTAAAAGGATAATTCTTTAGAGATAAAGCATCTTCATACTTAGGAGCAAAATTACAAGTAACTAGTTAGGGAAACCAGTATAAGAAGGAAAAATCCTCTCTAAAGTATCTGTTAAAAGGATGAATCTTGGGCCGGGCATAGTGGCTCACACCTGTGATCCCAGAACTTTGGGAGGCCAAGTTGGGCGGATCACCTGAGGTCAGGAGTTCAAGACCAGCCTGGCCAACATGATGAAACCCTGTCTCTACTAAAAATACAAAAAATTAGCCGGACGTGGTGGCAGGCGCCTGTAGTCTCAGCTACTTGGGAGGCTGAGGCAGGAGAATCACTTGAACCTGGGAGGCGGAGGTTGCAGTGAGCCAAGATTGTGCCACGGCACTCCAGCCTGGGCAACAGTGAGACTCCATGTCAGAAAGAAAAAAAAAGGATAATTCTTTTAACAAATTACGTACATTTCACTGTCAAGTTTTCTTAGGATTTTAGATACCCTGTCACTTCATATATACCACCGGTTGCACTATTTTGTTTCCTGCAATGTTTGTGGCTTTGTTATCTCAAGTTACAGTGGAAAGACTTCATTCTACGGTTAATGTTTGTGCAAACAAAATAGCATCTATTCCTCCTACTGAATGCATAAACATTAAGCAATTGTGGAATGAGGGGAGGGCTCTCCCTGTAGGACAGGGCCTCAGATGAGAGGAAATTCATTATGGACATTGTACAATGAAAAAAAGCAGCATTAGCAAATCTAGAGCTTTTGTCCAAAAAGTTGGTACTGCTGTTATGAATAAGTATTAGCAAACAATGCAGGCATAAAAATATTCACCGAGCAGTTTAGGATTTATATGAATGGATGTTAGCCCTTCACTGCATTTGAGGATCAAATCACAAAAGCTCTTCACGTGGTTCATAAACTCACTTGCCTTGTCACCCAGGCTCCAACCTCATGGGCCTTCTTTCAGTCCTCAAACGAATAAAACTCCTTCCATACTATTCTTTCTTGCCTGGCTAGCACGAACTTTTACTTCAGGTTTCATCCTAAAATGTTACTTGTTAGGTCTGTCTTGACACTTGCCCTTCACAACATTTTCATTTGGGTATTAATGTCTGTCATTTATACTGTCTAGTAACCTTAAGAGGACAGCTTGGCACACGGTAGGTACCTAAATTATTTGTTAAATTGTTGAAATATTTGTTCAATCTGTTGAGGGCAGAGAGACCTACTATATTACTGGCCTTATTTAGATGAAACTTTTTAGAAATCATTTTCTGGTGGAAGCAGACTGTGGGGAAACAAAGGAAAAGCTACCTACCAGCGTGAGGAAGACAAACACAGCAGAGGTCTGTGGCAGGACATTTGTATGGAAAGTAGTTTCAATCTGATGCTCTAGACTAGACACTCTACTACAGGATTAGTTCTATTTATTTCAACATTCATCTTACCCAGTAAAGGCAGTACCATAATTATTCCTCCTCTCCTTTTCCCGAAAATTTTAAATTAAACATAAGGTTGATCTGGAGCCCTTGTCATTCAAATAATGGTTTGAAGCCCATCTTTAAAATCTGAATAATTTTTATTCAATTCTAATAAAAACCTTTCGTTTTTAAAGTAAAATCACATCAGGTAGGATACAAACTTTACATAGTTGAGCAGATCCACATGATTGAAGTAAACTTCTTCACTTCAAGTAATTATTAACTGTAGAGGAGAAGATTATTTTCCAAATCAGAGATCTTTACAACGGAGGTGTTACTAGTTCTAAGTCAAGAGGCTTTACCTGAGAATTTCTCAGAAAATAGAAGTTTGTATTTGGTAAATAGGGTTAACAAATAGAAAATGGGGAACAGCTGTCACATTACCATAACACTTGAAGACTTTAAAAAAGAGAGGTTCTAGAATGGGCTTACCCACCTGACCGAGCCCCTCTAACTTACAAAGTTACCTGTAATTTTGGCCATCAAAGCACTGGACCATCATGTTTCCTCTTCCTCACTCTGCCACCAAAGGTGAGATTTTAACCAATCAACTGGTTCTTTAGAAGTGAGTGGAGCCTCTTCAGTCTATGAAGTAACAGAAGTGGGTGAGACAATGGCTGGGTCATAACTTCTGCTTGTTGGTTTGAGCATGGGCCCATCAGCACCTTTTACTTCATCTCTGTAACTATGGATCTGAGACACATGATCCACGTGTTCATCTGACTTGTCCCGTACCTCCTGCCCATGAAAGTATTCTGTTGGGTCCCTGAAGCCTCTTCTGGGCAGTGGCAATTTGTTGTCTGGTTGCTTTTCAGGTGTTGGAGTCAGGACCTGGCACACAGCAACAAGCAGTTCTGTGGGCAGGTCCCACTTGTGTCAGACTACATGTTTAATATTAAAAGCCTGATTTTATAACCCCAGGCTGACATGGCTTTAGGTGCCTTTAGAAGTATTTGATGCTATCCTTCTAGGCGCTACGTTGTTCTCTAGGAGCTCGAGGGTAACTGGAGCCAAATGACAGGCATTTCCCAAATACAGTCTTTTGGACCTAAGTGTTGGAGGTGGTATGCCGACTTTGGATTGTCTTAATGCTCAGATTCTGGGTCTACTTTCTACATAAAGCTCACACATCACTGTGGGTCAAACACAAATGCTTCTCATTCTTAGTTTAGATACACTGTTCTGACACTTTTTCTAAGAAGGCAGAAAGAGAAGACATTTATCACTTCCCATAGTTAGAAACTAGTTCCCCCACATCCCGCTGACCTCCACTACTTCCAGGATTTGATTTTTGTTAAAACTTGACATAGGGCCTGCAGCCGAGAACCAGAATTTAGGATCCTGAATATACCATGAAAGCCGTTGGACTATATTTGTTCAGCATCTCCAGGACAAGGAACTGAATGGCTTTCTCTCCAAGTGTTCGCAAATAAGACCTATGGTTCAGTTATGTAATGTGTCCCTGAGGAGGGTACATTTTTGTATGGCACAGCAGTTTGTATGCATGAGAGCTCTTGACGTAACAGCATTTTTAAAATAAGCCATTTAATTAAAACATCTCACTGTAAAGAAATACCTTATTTATAAATCTGGATTTTCTGGTATAAGGTGTCACTCACCTGGAAATGTAACATGTAAATTGGCCACTCAGATCACAAGACGCAAACAGGGAGGGGGGCCATCAAGACTGTGTTTACATTGTTCTGTAATTTTAGCTTAATACTCCATGAAAATATGGGATCTAGAATACTGGAGAAGGCCATTGTAGGTAATAAAAGTAGGAATCCGGTGTCTCTGCCCAGCTGATCATCCTTTCTATAAGATTCTCACAGAAGTGAAGACAGGCTGGTAACAAAGGAAAACAAAGTACCATCTTATAGTTGAGGTTTGTGCCCCAGCCACCGCAGCAGACCTCTGGGTAGCTGGGTGGAGCATCTGGCCTGACCTAGAACCTTACGGAGTCTCACCTCTCACCAATCCCCAGCTTCAGCTGACTCCCAAGAGTGAGCCAGAGAGCACCATGACATTGGCCGCCCCAGGACCACTTACTGCTCCAGCCTCTGAGTGTACCCTATAGGATACTCTGAACTCACAGGAATAACCTAGTTCCACCAGAGCAGGCCATAAATGGTGCACTCCATTTTAACACAGACAAACACGAACAAGTAACAAAGGGAGGATGACTGCAAGAGGGAGAGGCAGGCGCTGTCTTATTAGGAATGAATGGAGCTGATGGGAGGAGTAGTATTTTAACTCTATGGGCTGTTCTGTCAAACACAGAAGGATTAGCCTTGTTCTGAAAAGCTCACAGGAGTGAGCTTCGGCTCATGATGGAACTGTGTGTACAGAGCTGTCCAAAGATGGACCAGCCTGTCTCTAGAGGTGGAGAGTTCCCTGTTGTCCCGGAATTTCCAAGATGGCCTGAGGCTCAGCTTTACAGGCAGGGCCTTAGAAGAGGGGCCGGCACACTGGCTGGGGCCCAATTCTATTAAATGCTTCTCAAACTTGTCTAATTACAGAACCATCTGGAGAGCTTTTTAAACAATCATGATTTACCAAGCTTACTTTAGACCTAATGAATCAGACTTTCCACAGGATGAGGTCCAAATGGCACTGAGTTCTCTTCCAGTCCCATGATCCTGTGATTTTAGAATAGTTGGATAGTTTTTAAACATTTACTATTATTCATCTATTATTAATACACATCAGAAAAACAAACTGGTTACATCCTCAACTTAGTTCCCATAAAAGTACCTAGTACTTTTAAAAAGAGAATACACATATATCCCACATGCCCATAAATGCTTTTTATGACATAAAATTAGAAACATTAAAAAATCCAAATACCACATAAGATTAAAACATTGTTTAAGATAAATGATTACCATGCAACAATATTCCATTTTAAAACAATAGTTAAGGAATAAATGGGCTTAATTATTAATTGTTGTTGTCTCAGAAGGAAAAATACAAAATAGGTTTCTGTAATTTTAAACGCATTTCTGTAATTTTATTATTATTGTTATTATTTTTTGAGACAGTCTTACTCTGTCGCCCAGGCTTGAGTGCAGTGGGCACAATATCGGCTCACTGAAACCCCTGCCTCCAGAGTTCAAACAATTCTCCTGCCTCAGGCTCCCAAGTAGCTGGGATTACAGGCGCCCACCGTCATGCCCAGCTAATTTTTTGTATTTTTCGTAGAGATGGGGTTCTGCCATGTTGGCCAGGCTGGTCTCAAACTCCTGAACTCAGGTGATCCACCTGTCTTGGCCTCCTAAAGTGCTGGGATTACAGGTGTAGCCACTGCACCCAGCCTAAATGCATTTCTGTAATTTTAAATGCATTTTGTGAATAAGGAAATGTGGATGCACATAAAACCAGATACAAAAGGCTATAGTTTGATAAACACCAGCTAGTCCGGTACCTTGGCTATCTGGCAAAATGTCAAACTTTAACTGGTGATCAGGAAAAAGGAACAATCAGGTTTTAAATACTCAATGGTCATTTATTATATAACTTAAACTCATTCAATACATTAAATACCTGTTTTAAATAATTACAATTTTTAAAAATTAAAGAATATGTCACTGATCTTAATAAGACTTCCAAATCTTCTCAGCAGGGGCTCCACACTTCCCCAGCAGGCGGCAGGTTTCCTGTCATGCTTTCGCCTTCCTTCTCATATACACCAGTGCTAGAGTTCATCATGTGTCAAAACTATAAGGGAGAAAAGTTTATTTAGCTCCTGGCATCTTAAACATAAAATTATCTTAAATATTACTTACGTATGATGAGGAAGCACCGGTACTGACTGAGGATCCTTTATTTGCTAGTTCAGTACCTACATGCTTCATTACGCAACACGAGAATAGCTCTTTGTACACTGTGATGTCTATTATATTGTCTCATAACTACTGGTCTTTCTACCCACCTAGAATGTGAGCTCCCATGAGTCTATGAGGACAAGGAACCTACCTTACTTATCTTTGTTATCTTTAGGATCTAGCATCCTGCCTGGCAGATAAGAGGTCTTGAAGAATACTAACAGATTATTCACTGTGAATACAGTATTCTACCCTTAATGTAATGGAACAACAGAAAGCAGAGGACATATTAATATATAGTCATCATCTAAGATGGGAGGACACAGCACTCTGACATAGACATAAGTACTACATAAATACAAGCACAATTCTGATGAGACTCTCAGAGAACAAAATGGTCTCTTCTGCATCACTGAGCTGTCACATACCAACTGATGTAAATCACTGAGAACTCAATATTTTCAGGCAGAAATTAAATAAAATACAATTTAAATGCATGCTGTTCCACAATTCAAGATGGCAGACTATATTTCTTCACTAAATTCTACTGGAAAGATAATAAATATAAAAAGGAAAAACAATAATGAGAACGAGGGAAGTGGTTACAAGACACTTGTTGGGGCAAAGTTATCAGTGAATTTCAAGAAATGGGAAACAGGGATAGACTGCATGAAACAGCTTCATCCCAGGATACACAGCTGAAACGATGAGTTGGCTTTCCTGATGGAGGAGGCTGGACGAGGCTATAACAAACGCCAGTGAACAGGGAGTCACACAATGAGGCTATCAAGTAAAGGACCGTCTGTGGAAAATCTGTGCCTGTCAGCTCCCCACCCCACTCTCATTCTTCTGAATCCAAAAGAGAAACTGACAGCCTGGTATTAGCTATCCTTTTTTGTTTGTTTGTTTGTTTGTTTTTTGAGATGGAGTCTCGCTTTGTCGCCCAGGCTGGAGTGAGTGCAGTGGCGCGATCTCTGCTCACTGCAAGCTCCGCCTTCTGGGTTCACGCCCTTCTCCTGCCTCAGCCTCCCGAGTAGCTGGGACTACAGGCGCCCGCCACCATGCCCGGCTAATTTTTTTGTATTTTTAGTAGAGACGGGGTTTCACCGTGTTAGCCAGGATGGTCTCGATCTCCTGACCTCGTGATCCTCCCAAAGTGCTGGGATTACAGGCGTGAGCCACTGTGCCCAGCCGACAGCCTGGTATCTATTCTAAGATAAAAAGTGGAAGTCTATTCTTGAAAGAAAATTGAACAATTTTGAGAGAGAGAGACAAAGAGGGAGAAATAAAGGGTGGGAGAGAGGGGGAAAGAGGTTTTTGGTTTATTTATTTATTTTTTTTGGAGACGAAGTTTCACTCTTGTTGCCCAGATTGGAGTATAATGGCATGATCTCAGCTCACTGCAACCTCTGCCTCCCGGGTTCAAGCAATTCTCCTGCCTCAGCCTCCTGGGTAGCTGGGATTACAGGCATGCGCCACCACGCCTGGCTAATTTTGTATGTTTAGTAGAGACGGAGTTTCTCCATGTTGGTCAGGCTGGTCTCGAACTCCCGACCTCAGGTGATCCACCCGCCTTGGCCTCCCAAAGTGCTGGGATTACAGGTGTGAGTCACCGTGCCTGGCGGAAAAGAGGTATTTTTATATGAGCGTCTGCTCTTGAGTAAAGCACCCTCATTTGGGCTTTTGGGGTGGTGTATAGGATGGGCTTTGATCTGTTCCATGACCATACACCTAGAAGGAGGCCTGCCAGTTGTACACCGTGGGTTAGTTAGTAATTAACCCTCCCATTTGGGGAAGGCTCTCGGAGAAACACATTTAAACCCTGGCAGAGGAAACCCACACCAGTTATTATACTGATCAATCTCATATTTCATTCTTAAATATATACAAACAGCCAAAGATCTCCAGGTTTTTGAGGAAGACCAGTAACAAAAGAAAAAAGGGCCAAGATGAATACATAAGACAGCTTAAACAAAAAGGAACTGAAAAGAACTAAAGCAATATTCAAAACAGTTCTAACTGGTATTTCAGGGGATATTAGAAAAAATCCGCGAAACCATAAAACAAGAACAAAATGAAATTAAAAAGAAGCAGGGAAAAGAAAGATCTGTTAGAAATTAAGAAGTGATTACCCTGCTAAAATAAATGAATAGAAAGATTGAAGATAATGTCAAAGAATTTTTTCAGAACACAAATGAAAGGAAAAGATATACAAGAGAAAATATAAGTACAAAAGATCTATAGGACTAAGAAGACAATTCTATTTACAGTAGCATCAAAAGGATCAAAATAATTAGGAATAAACCTAATCTAGGAGGTGATACATGTGTATACTGAAAATAACAAAAAATTGCTGAGAGAAATGAAAGAAGACACAAATAAATGGAAAGACATTCCACGTTCATGAGCTGGAAATTTAATATTAAGATGTCTATACTACCCAAAGCAATCTACAGATTCAGATTCAACAAAATCCCTATAAAAACCCCAATGATGCTTTTTATAGAAACAGGAAAATTCATCCTGAAATTCATACAGAATCACAAGTGATGCTGAAAATATTATGAAAAAGAATGAAGTTGGCAGATTCACATTTCCTGATTTTATAACATATTACAAAGCTTCAGTAATGAAAACAGTATGGTCCCGGCATAAAGACAAATAGCCCAATGGAATAGAGAGCCCCGAAATAAACTCTTGTGTATATGATCAATTCATCTTTGATAAGGATGCCAAGAATACTCAGTGGGAAAATAACAGTCTCTTTCATAAATGGAGTTGGGCAAACTGGATATCTACACACAAAAGAATAAAGCTGGACTCCTATCTTACATGACATATGAAAATTAACTAAAAATGGATTAAAAACCTAAATATAAGACCTGAAATTATAAAACTCCTGAGGAACACATAGGGAAAAATCTTCATGACACTGACATGGCAATGACTTCTTACATATGACACCAAAAATATAACAAAAGTAAAAATAGATAGATGGGATTATATTAAACCTAAAAACCTTTGTGTATCAAATGACACCATCAACAGAGTGGAAAGGTAACCTAGCAAATCAGAGAAAATATCTGCAAATCATGTATCTGATAAGCCATTAATATTTACAATATATAAAGAAACCCTGCAACTCAAAAAGAAAAAATCAAATAACCTGATTAAAAAATGGACAAAGAACTTGAATATACATTTCTTCAAAGATGATATACAAATAGTCAGCAAACATAAGAAAATATGCTCAATATCACTAATCATTAGAGAAATGCATAACAAAACCACAATGAAATTATTACCTCAGACCCATTAGTATGACTGCTATAAAAAAAAAAAACCCAGAAAATAAGAAGTGTTGGTGAGGATATGGAGAAATTGGAACTCTTTTGCACTGTTGATGGGAGTGTAAAATAATGCAACTGCTATGAAAAATAGAGGTTCCTTAAATATTCATATGATTTGGCAATCCTATTTCTGGATATATATATCCAAAATAATGGAAAGCGGGGTCTCAAAGAGATATACACACACATGTCCATAGCTGCATTACTCACAGTAGCCAAAAGGTGAAAGCAAACCAAATGTCCATCGATGGATGAATGGGTAAACAAAATGTGGCAATATATATATACAACGGGATTTTATCCAGTCTTTTAAAAGGGAAGGAAATTCTGTCACATGTTACAACATGAATAAATCTTGACAATATTATGCTGAGTGAAATCAGCCAGTCACAAAAAAAATAAATACTATGTTATCCCACTTATATAAAGTATCTAGAGTCAAATTCATAGAGTAGAATGATGTTTGCCAGGGGCAGGGAGAGAGGGGGAAGGGGAACTGTTAATGAGTATAGAGTTTCAGATTTGCAACACGAAAAAGTTCTGGAGTTCTATTTCAAAACAATGTGAATATACTTAACATTACTGAACTTAAAAATGGTTAAAACAGTAAATCTTGTTACGTGATTTTTTTAACCACAATGAAAAAATACATAAAAATGGTATAGGATTGAACCAAGAGGTATAAAAATCCAACTAGTTAGAATCCTGGACAGAGAGAACAGAGATAAGGGGGAAAGAGATTATTTAAAAACAAAACAAAACAAAACAAAAAAAAAACACACAGTGGAAAAAAAAAAGTCCAAGGCTAAACAAAGACAGGAGTCATTAAACACACAAGCAGACAAATTTATGGGATGCAATAACAAAAGTGATCAGGGAAACTTATAGCTGTAAACACTAACATCAAAAAAGAAAAAAGATGTCAATTCAGCAACCCGACTTTGTAGCTTAAGGAGCTGTATGTAGCTGGTCAGGCAGGAATATGGGTAGCCTGGGCATCAGATTTATGGTTGATATCTGAAGTGGGGCAGTCCTGCAGGCTGGGCCCTTAATCTGTGGGGTCTGAAGGTTAACTCCAGGAGTTAATGTCAGAGTTGAAATGAATTACTGGAGATCCAGTTGGTGTCCAGTGAATTGGAGAATTGGTGTTAGAAAAACATTATATATTTGTTGTCAGGAAGAAAGAACATCAGACGGCAGTACTACTCAAAGTGATCTACATATCTGATGCAATCCCTATCAAAACCCCAATGACACTTTTTGCAGAAATAGAAAAACCTAAAATTCATATGAAATCTTGAGGGACCTTAATAGCCAAAACAATTTTAAAAAGAAAAAAAATTGGACTCACTGATTTCAAAACTTACTACAAAGCTACAGTAATTAAAACAGTATGGTACTGGAATAAGAAGAGACATATAGACTAAAGGAATAGAGAGCCCAGAAATAAATCCTTGCATATATGATCAAATGATTCTGACAAGGGTGTTCAGACCATTCAATGGGGAAATGACAGTCTCTCTAACAAATTGTGCTGGGACAACTAGATAGCCACATGCCAAAGAATGAAGTTGGACTCCTACTTAATATCATATTTAAAAATTAAAGATAGATTCAAAAATCTAAGTATAAGACCTAAAACTATAGAGCTCTTAGAAGAAAACATACATGGAAATCTTTGTGAATTGGATTGGGCAATACAGTTGACCCCTGAATAACATGGGGGTTAGGGACACTAAACCCCTGCACAGTTGAAAATCCACATATAACTTTTGACTCTTTAAAAACTTTACTAATAGCCTACTGTTGACTGGAAGCCTTAGAGATAACATAAACAGTTAACATATTTTGTATATGTATTATATACTGTATTCTTACAATAAAGGAAGCTAGAGAAAATGTTAAGAAAATCATAAGAGAAAATATACCTTACTATTCATTAAGTGGAAGTGGGTCATCAGAAAGGTCTTCATCCTCATTGTCTTCACATTCCGTAGGCTAAGGAAGAGGAGTTGTTAGTTTGGTCTTGCTGTCTCAGGTGGCAGAAGTGGAAGAGGTGGAGGAGGTAGAAGGGGAGGCAGGAGAGGCAGGCACACTCAGTGTAACTTCACAGAAATACCTTGTAATTTCTGTCTGATTTTTTTGTTATTTCTCTAAAATCCTTCTTCTGCTGTTTGCTCTAGTTTCAGTCTCCGTATCACAGAGGGATCCGTGTCATAAAAAGCAAAAGCAATCTTTAATAATTGGAACTCTTCTGCCAATTGTCTAATGTCAATTTGTTTTCTGGCACTGCTTCTATGTCTTCTTCCTCGTTGTCTGGCACTGGTTCAGAAGCACTCATCTCCATCAAGTCATCTTTTGTTAATTCTTCTGGTGTGGTGTCTTCTAGCTCTTTAATTTCTTCAAGAAATCCGTATCTTGAAACCCTCAGCCCTCACCTTTTTTTTTTTGCCGTATTCACAATCTCTTTCATGATTTCCTTGGTTAGCTTTGTCGTAAATCCTGTGAAGTCATGCATAACATCTGGAAAGTTTTCTCCAGCAGGAATGTATTGCTTGGGGCTTGATAACTTTCATGGCTTTTTCTATAACAATGATGGTATTTTCAATATTATCACCCTTCCAGACTTTCATGTTCTATCAGGGTTCTCTTCCACAGCACTGACAATCTTTTCCAAAGAGTACTTTGTGTAACAAGGCTTAAAGGTCCTTATGACACCCTGATCTAGAGGCTGAATTACAGATGTTGAGTTTGGGGGCCGATAGACACCTCCAGTGTTGAACTCATGGAGTTCTGGGTGGCCAGAGAGCATTGCCCAATATCAAAAGAACTTTAAAAGGCAGTCCCTTACAGGCAACATACTTCCTGATCTCAGGGACAAAAGCATTGATGGAACCAATGCAGAGAAAGGGTTCTTGTTGCCCAGACATTCTGTTGTACAACCAAAAGACTGGCAGCTGGTATTTATCTTTATCTTCAAGGCTTGGGGGTTAGCAGCTTTATAGATAAGAATATTACTGATCTTAAGGCCAACTGCATTTGTATAAAATAATAGAGATAGCCTATCTCTTCCCGCAAATCCTGGTTTTCATTTTTCTTCCTTACAAATAAATGTCCTTTGTGGCATTTTTTTTTCTACGAACAGGGAAATTTCATCTTCATTAAAAACCTGTTGAGGCAGATAATCCTTTCTCCTCAGTGATTTTCTTTTTTTTTCTTTCATAATTGAGATTTTATTAGTTGGGTCGAGGATCAGCACACAGACATTTCAATTTGTACACAACTCTTCACATATGTACCAAAAATCTAAAAAGCCATGTATTGCAAATTCTTTGTAAAGTTACTCTAGTGACTTTCCAGCTTAATATCCGGAGGCAAAATTTCCTTAAGAGGCTATCACGTACCAATATCTTCACATGTTGATAAGCTGTTAAATACGTCCTACCAATTCATAACTGAATAGCATGTACACTACATACTCAAATTTTCATTCACAGCACATTCACAAAGTTATTGGAAAAACAGGACTATCACAACTAAATATGGTACAGAGTGCATACAATTCAGACAGGGAAATCCACGAATTTGGAGTGGTTTTCTTTAGGTAACAATTCTACTAAAAAACAACATGGGAACAGAAGTAATTTAAGATGTTTAAGACATTCAGTAGAGAACCGTGACTCCATATTGCTGTTTAGTATGCTTTGTATTATAGGATATAAAAACTAACCCCCCATCTATGGAATGTTAACCTGACACCTAAGATAGTCAAAGCCTCCTATAATTCAATATCTCACACTATTTTCTGATTGTACCCAAAAATAAACTGGTGAATGACTTACCTCTTTTTTAAAAAAAGCATTTACACTTAAAAAATGGGATGAGGTGGGATTCCTTCCTGCTTCAAAATGTTTCTAGAGCTACTAAAAAACTTGCATTTACAAAATAGTTGATAAAAATATTCCTCTGAATTGTACAAGAAGGGAGACAGGAACCACTGATAAGACATGGTATAGGATATTAATCAGACTTGGCTTCTTTCTCTCGAGCTTCATTGGAGGCTGAATTCTCCTTGGTTTTTGTTTTTCCATTTTCTGCAGGCAAATCTTCTTTACTTTCTTGATTAGCCACTTCAGCCCGTTTTCCCTTTGCTCCTCCTTTCCCTTTTGTTTGCACGTTCTGTCTGGAGATTTATCCTTTTCTGCTGCCTTTTCTGGCTTAGTTTCCACTTTTGCAGGGGCAGGTTTAGCTGACAAGTGTGCAGATCTCCTCTCATGAACTACTCCTTCACTGTCCCTTCAGTGGAGCTGACCTTCCTCTTGGCATCCTAGCAGCAGGGAGGGTGTGTGCCAAGTGCCTGCAGACTGCAGCCTCTCCGCAGCCTCAGCACACTGAGAGAGGCCCTTAGCGAAGTTGGGCTGCCTGGCTGCTGCCTCTTGGTTGGCAGAAGCTGCTTCTCCTATTATCTTGACTTTTAAAAACCAAACCTCATTCTAAAATTATCAAACCATCCTTTGCTGGCATTAAATTCTCCAGTTTTAGATCCTGCACCTTACTTTTGCTTTAAGTTGTCAGATAATGACTTTTCTTTTTCTTGAATTACATTAGTCTACAGGTAAGCCTTTCTTATAGTAATCCTGCACCCACATAAAAGCTGCATTTTTAATATGAGATAAATAGGTATTTTGCAAGAATTATAAAGTTTTGGTGCCTGCTGACACAGCTGCAGTGACAACTTCACAAAATTTTCATTTCTTTTTTCAATGGTCCTTACACTGGATACATTTATCTTGAAATGGATAACCACATGTGACGACCTCAATCTGTTGTACATATCAAGCAATTCGACTTTTTTTTGTAATATCATGGCTTTTTTCTCTGCTTCTTGGGAGCACTTCCGGCATCACCAGTGATAATCCATGACTTCATTTGGGTCCCATGGTATTATTCAAGTTTTATAGTATTGCACTAAACATGGTATGAACTGCTCATGTGGAGATGATTAGTGTTTTAAGCAGATATACCACTTGAGCTCACTCCAACAGCAACAGGAGGTGGCTACGATATTATTACAGTAGCATAGTATATACTACAGTTAATTTTATGTTTGTTTATATTTCTCAACTGCCTATGATGCCATGTATGGTCTGTGTTTGTGTGTATACATTTATCAATTTTAACTTTTAATAATAGACTTGTGGATATTTTATACAGTAAATAAAACGACTAGTATCTACATATGTTTTATGCATTCATGACATACCTAGCTTTTTAGTCTTTTCAATATTTCTAGGCTACATGGTTCTTCTGCAAGTTTTTTCAAATTGTTGCAAATATCCAAAAATTTTTCCAATATGTTTGTTGAAAAAAATCTACAGATAGGTGGACCTGTGCAGTTCAAACCTGTGTTGTTAAAGGGTCAAATGTAGTTTCTTAGCTATAGTACCAAAAACACAAGCAAGGAAAGACAAAAAAACCTGAGTATCAAAAATATAAACATTTGTACCACAAAGGACATCATCAAGAAAATGAAAAGACAACCAAAGATGGGAAAAAATTTTATAAATCACACCTGGTAAGGTACTTGTATCTAAAATATACAAAGAACTCTTACAAATACACAACAAAAAGAAAACACAATTCAAAAATGGGCAAAGGATCTCAATAGATATTTCTCTAAAAAAGATATATAGACCGCCAATAAGCACACAATAAGATGGTGAACATCATTTGCCATCAGGGAAATGCAAATCAAAACCACAGTGAGATACTACTTCTCAGCCACTATGGTATTTTTAATCAAAAAGACATAATAAGTATTGACAAGGATGTAGGGAGATTAGAATCCTCATATACCTCTGGTGGAAATGTAAAATACAGCCAGTGGTTTTGGAAAACAGTCTGACAGTTCCTCAAGTGGTTAAACATAGAGTTACCATATGACCCAGTGATTTCACTAAGTATAAACCCAAGGAAAATGAAAACATAATATCCACTTAAAACCTGTATATAAATATTCATAGGAATATATTTTAACAGCATAATGCTAAGTGAAATATGCCAGTTACTAATTATGACACTGGACAATCCTATCCATGTGAAATCTCTAGGCAAATCTGTGGAGACAGAAGTAGATTCGTAGTACTTTATAGATCAGTTGTTCAGGGTCAGGGAGATGGGGAAATTAGGGGGTGAGCTAAAGAGGACAGGATTTCTTTATGGGGTAGTGAATATGTTCTAATTTTGATTGCTGTGATGGATGCACAACTCTATGAATATACTAAAAGCCATTGAACTATACACTTTGAATTAGTGAATTGTAAAGTATGTGAATTATATAACAAAGCAGGAGATAATTGTTTAAAATGCAAATAGAAACAATGTAATATGGGATTAATAATATATAATAGTAAAATGCATTATAACAACAGCATAAGAGAAAAGAGGAAAAAACAGAAGTATAAGGTTGCAAGGTTCCTACACTATATATGAAACAAAGTAATATAATTTAAGGCTGACTATAGTGTGTTAGAGACACATATTCTAAACTGTAGAGAAACTTCATTAAAAAATAAAGGGAGTATGGTTAATAAAATAATACTGGAGATAAAATGGAATTTGAAGAAAAAAACCCAAAACAAGGCAGAAAAAGAAGGAAAAAAGACATAAGGAGCACAGATCAAACAGAAAAATACGAAATGGCTTCTTTAAATCCAATCATATCCATAATTACAATAAATGTAATGCTTTAAATGAAAGGTTAGCAAACTTTTACTGTAAAAAGATAGATAATAAATATTTTTAGTTGTGGACTGTGTAATCTCCATCAAAACTATGCAACTGCCACTGCAGCACAAAATAGCCACAGACAATACATGAATGAATGAGCAAATCTATGTTCCAATGAAATTTTAGAAACACTAGAAATTTGGATATAATTTTCATGTACCACAAGTTATTACTCTTTTGATTTTTTCCAACCATTTAAAAATGTAAAAACAATTCTTAGGAGCTGTATAAAAGCAGATTTACCCATAGAACACCCTTGTATAAATTGGCCCACCCTTGTATAAATACTACAGTGACAAGCAGTCTTTAAGACTGGATAAAAAGACCCAACTATATGCTCTCTGCAAGAAACCCACTCTTATATACTAACAGATTTTAAGTAAAAGGATAAAAAATACTCTATGCAAACATTAAAAACACAAAAGCTTGAGGGTCTATATAAACATCAGATAATGCAGTCTCCAGAATGAGAGATTACAGGCTAATTATATAGTTTGAATTTTTGTCCCCATCTATATCTCATACTGAATTGAGTTGTAGTTCCCAGTGCTGGAGGTGGGGGCTTGGTGGGAGGTGGTTTGGCTCTTGGTGGCAGTCCTTCATGGCTTGGTGCTGTCTTTGCGATAGTGAGTTCTCATAAGATCTGGTTGTTTAAAAGTGTGTGGTACACTGTACCCACCTTACTCTCTCTCATCTTGCTCCTGCTTTCACCATGTGATATGCCTGCTCCCACTTCACCTTCGCTACCAGTAAAAGCTCCCTGAGGCCTCCCCCATTTATGAGGTAGTGAAAATGTTCTAAAGCTGATTGCTGTGATGGATGCACAACTCCGTGAATACCCTAAAAGTGATTGAACTATACATTTTGACCGGTGAATTGTATAGTATGTGAATTATATCTCCCCAGAACCCAAGTGATGTTGGCACCATGCTTGTAGAGCCTGAGAACCATGAACCATAAATCTCTTTATAAATCACCCAGTCTCAGGTATTTTTTTATGGCAGTGCAAGAATGGCCTACTACAGAAAATTGGTACCAAGGAGTGGGACACTGCTATAAAGATACCTGAAAATGTGGACACAACTTTGGAATTGGGTAATAGCAGAGGCTGGAAGAGTTTGGAGGGCTCAAAAGAAAACAGGAAGATAAAGGAAAGTTTGGAACATCTCAGAGATTGGTTAATGGTTGTGACCAAAATGCTGATAGTGATATGGACAGTGAAGTGAGGTCTCAGATGGAAATGAGGAACTGGCTGGGAACTGGAGCAAAGTCATACATGTTATGCTTTAGCAAAGAACTTGGCTGCATTCTGTTTGTGCCCTAGGGATCTGTGGAAGTTTGACTTCAAAGCGATGATTTAGGGTATCTGGTAGAAGAAATTTCTAAGCAGTAAAGTATTTAATATGTGTCCTGGCTGTTTCTAGCAAGCTATGCTCAGATGTGGGAGTAAAGAAATGATTTAAAGTTGGAACTTTTAAAAGGGAAGCAGGGTGTAAAAGTGGAAAATTTGCAGCCTGGCCATGTAGAAAATAAAAGCTTGTTTTCAAAGGAAGAATCCAAGCAGGCCGTGGAGCAACCACTTGCTAGAGATATTCACATAACCAAAAGTGAGCCAAGAGCTAACATCCAAGACAATGAGAAAAAGTCCTCAAAGGCATTTCACAGACCTTTGCAGCAGCCCTTCCCATTACAGGCCCAGAGACCTAGAAGGGAAGAATGGTTTCATAGTCTAGGCCCAGGGTCCTGCTGCCCTGCACAGCCTCAAGACACTGTTTTCCTCATTCTGACCACTCTGGCTCCAGCATCATCTAAAGGAGCCCCAGATACAGCTCAGGCTGCTACTTCAGAGGGTGCAAGCCATTAGCCTTAGTGGCTGGCATGTGGTGTTAAGCCTGTAGGCATGCAGAGTGCAAGAGTGAATGAGGCTTGGCAGCCACTGTCTAGATTTCAGAGAATGTATTTAAAAAAGTCTGGGTATCTAGGCAGAAGCCTGCTGCAAGAGTAGAGTCTTAGAAAGAACCTCTACTAGGGAAGTATGGAGTGAAAAAGTGGGATTGTACCCCCCACAGAGTCCCCACTGGGGTACTGCCTAGTAGAGCTATGAGAAGAGGGCCACTGTCCTCCAGAGCCCAAAACAGTAGATCCACTGGCAGCTTGCACCTTCAGTGTGGAAAAGCTGTAGGCACTCAACTCTAGCCTGTGAGAGTAGCCTCGGGGGTTGAACACTGCAAGGCCACAGGGGTGGAACTGCTCAAGGCTTTGGGAGCCCACCCTTCATTTCAGTGTACCTGGATGTGGGACATGGAGTCAAAGGAGATTATTTTGGAGCTTTATGATTTAATGACTGCCCTGCTGGGTTTTGGACCTGTGTGGGCCTGTAGCCCCTTTCTTTTGGCCAATTTTTTCCTTTTGGAAGAGGAATGTTTATCCAATGCTTACATCTCCTTTGTATCTTGGAAGTAACTAACTTGTTTTTTATTTTACAGGCTCATAGGCGGAAGGCATTTGCCTCAGATCTCATGTCCTTCTCACGTTATAAAATACAATCACGCCTTCCCAATAGTCTCCTAAAGTCTTAACTCATTACAGCATTAACTCAAAACTCCAAAGTCCAAAGTCTCATCTGAGGCAATCTCCTTTGACTTCAACTCATTCTATTAGACAAGCATTACTTTGACATTAACACCAGATAAAGGCATTAAGAAAATTATAGAACAATATCCTCCATGAACACAGACGCAAAAATCTTTAAGAAAATTTCAGGAAATTAAAACCAGCAATATATAAAAAGGATCCTCCATCATAGCCAACTAGACTTTATCTCAGAAATACAAGGTTGATTAAACACTGTAATGTCAATCAGTATAATTTATATATTAACTACAAGAGAAAAGCCATATGATCATCTCAACAGATATTGAAAAAGCATTTGACATACTCAAGTATCAATTTATGATTAGAACTCCCAGTAAACTATGAATAAAAGGAAACTTTTACAGCCTGATAAAGGACATCTATGAAGACCCAAAGCTAACATCATACATAATGGTCTAAAACTAAATGCCTTCTCACTAAGATGAAAAACAGGCATGGAAGGGTATCTGTTCTCAACCCAGAGGCTCTTGACAGTCCAGCACAACAAGAAAAATAAATAAAACACATTACTATGAAGACTGGAAAGGAAAAAGTAAAACTATTTTTATTTGCTGAAGATATGATCCACTGTGAAGACAATCCTGTGAACTCTACAACTATAACAGGACCCATTATGAAAAAATTCCTAAGAACTCCACTAGAACTAATAAGTGAGTATAGCAAAGCCACAGAACATAAGTCCAATATACAAAAATTAATTGTATTTCTCTGTATAAGCAACCAACAAGAAATTTAAAAATACCATTTATATTAGCATTCAGTTATAAAATTCTTAGTAAAATATGTACACTGCAAACTAAAACTCTGCTAGGAGTAATTAAAGACCAAAATAAATCAAGAAACATATCATATTTATGAATTGGAAGCTCAACATAATCAACACATTAATCTTCACCAAACTGATTTAACAAGAGTTGCAATCAAAATCTCAGTGGGCTTTTTTGTTTTCCAAAGAAATTCAAAATCCAAAACTTAAAAAAGAGCAAAAATCTTGAATAGGCACTTTGCAAAAAAACTTATAATATACAGATGGCCAATAAGCACAATGATATGGTTTGGATCTGTGTCCTCACCAAATCTCATCCCCAGTGTTGGAGGTGGGAGGGTATAATTCCCTGGTAGGAGGTAACTGGACCACGGGGGCAGAGTCCTCATGAATGGGTTAGCAGCATCCCCTCGGTGCTCTTCTTGTGATAGTGAGTGAGTTAGTGTGAG
Source organism: Gorilla gorilla gorilla (assembly GCF_029281585.2). Lineage (NCBI taxonomy): Eukaryota > Metazoa > Chordata > Mammalia > Primates > Hominidae > Gorilla > Gorilla gorilla. The sequence goes on from NC_073238.2 coordinate 110,537,982, forward strand.
ATCTGGTTGTTTAAAAGTGTGTGGCACCTTCCCCTTCTCTCTCATGGTCCTGTTCCTCCAATGTAAGACACCTGCTCCTGCTTTGCCTTTCACCATGAATAAAAGCTCCTTGAGGCTTCCCCAGAAGCAGATGCTGCCATGCTTCTTGTAGAGCCTGTGGAACCACACGAGCCAATTAAACCTCTTTTCTTTATAAATTACCCAGTCTCAGGTATTTCTTAATGGCAGTGTAAGAACGAACTAATATTATAATTAGTCTGTAGGGAAATGTAAATTGAAACTACAACAATATATCACTATGCATCCATTAAATTAAGAGAGTGATATCAAATGTTAGTGAGGAAGTACAGCAATTGGAACTCTCATATGTTGTTGGTTAGAATGTTACAACCACTTTGGAAAACAGCTTCTCAGCCTCTTAGGTTAAATACAAGCTTTCCATATGACCCAACACCCCCATACTACTAGGTATTTACAGAAGAGAAATGAAAACATATGGTCCAGACTAAGACTAATAATAGCCCCAAACTGGAAATAACCCAAAAGGTTCATCAAATAGAAAGGATAAGCATAGAATAGTATATCTATACAATGGAATAGCATTCAAGAATAAAAAGGAATAATCTACTGATATATTCAACAACATGATAAGTCTTTGGTTTCAATTTTGTGAATTCAAACAAAAGAATATATACTTATTCAATGTATGGCACTGGAGGAAAGGCACAACTGTTACAACAGAAAGCAGCTTAGTGATTGTAAGAGTTGGGTGTGGAAAGGAAGGTTCTGCCACAAAGGTGAATTGCAGAGCTGCATGAGGTAAGGAAAATGTTCTACATCTTGGTTGTGATGGTGGTTACATGACTGTATATATTATTAAAAAGTCACTAAACTGGGCTGGGCACAGTGGCTCATGCCTGTAATCCCAGCACTTTGGGAGGCCAAGGCAGGTGGATCACTTGAGGTCAGGAGTTCGAGACCAGCCTGGCCAACATGGCGAAACCCCCTCTCTACTAAAAATACAAAAATTATCCAGGCATGTTGGCACATGCTTGTAATCCTAGCTACTTTGAGAAGCTGAGACACAAGAATCACTTGAACCCGGGAGGTGGAGGTTGCAGTGAGCTGAGATCACACCACTGCATTCCAGCCTGGATAGCAAAGCAAGACTTTGTCTCAAAAAAAAAGTCACTAAACTGTATGCTTAAAATTGGTGAATCTTATACCTCAGTAAAGATTAATAAAAACAAACAAAAAATCAAAGTGTAACATAAGATCATAAACATTCTGGTATAATCAGTAAGTATAAGGGTAACAACTCAAAAGTTAGAAAAATTTATACTCAGATTAAAAGGAAAGACCACATGCAGTGCCTCAGGCCTGTAATCCCAGCACTTTGCGGGGCTGAGGTAGGCAGATTGCTTCAGGCCAGGAGTTGGAGACCAGCCTGGACAACATAGCAAGACCCTGTCCCTACAGGAGAAACAAAATTAGCTGGGCACGGTGGCACATGCCTGTGGTCCCAGATACTTGGGAGGCTGAGGTGGCAGGATTGCTTGAGCCCAGGAGTTTGAGGCTGCAGTGAGCTATGATTGCCACTGCATTCCAGCTTGGGCAACAGAGTGGCAGCCTGTCTCTAAAACACAAAATAAAAACATTGGAAGGAAAAAAACCACAATGTCAGTATAAAAAATATATACCTAAAACTTACGAATGTTGAAAACAAAAGGCTGAATGAAGACATGCAAAAGCAAATTCAAAAAAATTCTAAAAATTCTAAAAGCAAATTCTAAAAAATAGCAAAGATTATAACATTAGAAGCTTCATTAAAGAAAAAAGCCATGATGAAAAACTTATATTCTAAGAGGGAGCAATATTACAGATGACATTCATTGCCCATCATGAAATTAAACTAGAAATTGATACCAAAATTAGGAGAAAACCCACTACTATAGGAAATTAAAATGAAAACAACAACTTCTCTTTGAACCAAATAAAAAATTAAATCCAACTATATTATAAAAATTATAATAAAAGTCTAGTATTTATCAGAATCAGAACCTGGGAGAAAAATGCATAGCACCAAAAATACCCTGGCCAGGCACTCATGCCTATTATCCCAACGTTTTGGGAGGCCAAGGCGGGAGGATGGCTTGAGCCAGGGAGTTCCAGAACAGCCCTGGGCAATGCAGTGAGCCCTTGTCTCTACTGAAAACAACAATAATAAATTAGCTGGGAGCAATGGTGCACGCCTGTAGTCCCAGCTACTCAGGAGGCTGAGGCTGGAAAATTGCTTGAGCCCAGGAGATCGAGGATGCAATGAGCCATGACTGTGCACTACATGCAAGCCTGGGAGGCAGTGTGAGACCCTGTCTCAAAAAAGAAAAGAAAATCTTTGCATTGACATCTGTTTCCAGAACAACATGGTGGCAGCTTATTTGTGAATTGTCCCTCTTTCTTGTTGTTAATAATATATAACAACATGAAGAAAACAAAACAAAATCCACAACAACATTTCAGCAAAACTAAGAAACAGAAAACCTGCAAACTCAAAATTGTGGTTAAGTACTGCTGAAAACAGAGTTGTACAGCAGAACTGGATGGGAAGTTGCAAAGGTACTATGGAAGAGAAACATGTTAAGGGAAAGGTGGTCTGACAGGTGCTCAGAAGTCTCTAGCATCTTCCAGAAGAGCAAGGGCCTGTTACTGAGAGGGAGTGCCTGTGAGTGTGATGTAGCTTGAACAAGGCAGGACTGATTACTGGGGAGGCAGAGAGAGAAAGCTAATCAAGGCTCAGGCTGCAGGTACAGAGGGGGAAGATCTCACAAAATACCAGCTATAGTGGTGTCACCTGGGATGGCAAGAGGAGGGATTTATGAAACAGAGACCTGCAGGAAGAAGCCTTCCTCAACCAGGCTAGGACTTGAGAGCCAGAGCTGCGGACACATGGAAGAGTTACCTCTAGGCCTTTCCCACAGCAGCAGTAGAGAAAACACTAAACTACAAAGCTGAAACAACCATGACCCATTATATATTACCTTCCCTAGGATCCTTCTGTGCTCGAAGTCTAGGAAACTCTTTCATTCAAAAATTCACTCAAAATACTATGAGAAATAAAAAATAGGCTAACATTCATACAGTTAATGAAAACTTACCCCAAAATCACACAAAGTAGATGAAAATTATAACTTAAGATTCCAAGATGAGCTAAAAAGTTTTTAAATATTGATAATATATTACCTTTCTTGGTGTTTCCCTTTATTATACTCTTGAATATGTTTAAGCTTCTATTACATTTGTCAACTTTCAACATCACTTGACTGCCAGTTATTACAAATAGAGTAGTAAGCAAGTTTATTCTTCTGTTTACTTTTTCTCCCCTTTCTATTTTTTGTTGTTGTATTATTCCTGCCTTATTAGACTGTCTAACATTTATTTATATACCATTGTTATCCTTACATCTATCTTTGATTTAGTCACTGCTCACCACCAAAATAAATAAGCTTATGGAAGCCCTGAAAGCATAATGAATAAAATAGACCTTATATATACACACACACACATATACATGTATACATATGTATGTGTGTATGTAATAGTATATATGTATATATGTATGTATGTATCTATACTTTGGTAAAGAGAATGCATCTTCTCTTTAAGAACTCATGAAACATTCATAAAAACTGGTATTAGGCCACAAAGAAAACAACAACAGATTGTAAAAGGAAGAAATAATACAGACAATATTATTTGATCTCAATACAATAACAATAGAAATAACAAAATCAGAAAACATAAAGGCTCTTTCACATAGGAAAACATCAGTCTTCATTATACAACTCTTAGGTCAAAGGGGTAGAATCAACTAAAACTGAGCTAACACAATGTAGAAAAACAGGAGAAAAATAAAAGAAAGCATGAATGTACAAAATAAAGAACGAAATAGGCCAGATGTGGTGGCCCATGCCTGTAATCCCAGCACTTTGGGAGGCCAAGGTGGGCAGATCACTTGAGGCCAGGAGTTCAAGACCAGCTTGACCTACATGCCAAAACCTCATCTCTACTAAAAATACAAAAATTAGCCACGCATGGTGGCACACACTTATAATCTCACCTAGTCGGAAGGCTGAGGCACAAGAATCACTTGAACCTCGGAGGCAGAGTTTGAGCTGAGACTGCACCACTGCACTCCAGCCTGTGTGACAGAGTGAAACTGTCTCAAAAAAAAAAAAAAAGAAAAAAGAAAATACACAAGAAACAAAGACTTTTTTTTTAAAGGGAATACTTTTTATGACACTACAGAATATATCCAATATAAATCTTTTTCTTGGAAAACATAATTTGCCAAAACTGACTCCAGAAGCTATATAAAGCCTGAACAGATTAATTTCCACAGAAGAAGCAGAGAAAGCAGTCTACTCCCCTAAAAAGCCCCATGTCCCACTGCTATGTAAACTGTTCCAGAGCACAAAAAAGGAATATAAAGCTCCTAATTCTTTTTATGAAGTGGTGGTAACTTTGGTAACAATAGAAAAATAAATATTAAAACCTGAAAAAATTGCACAAAAGAGCTCAACAGTTTTCATCTATGAATATTGAGGCAAAAATATTTAGACATTAGAGACAAGACTACCAGCACATATAAGAATAATAGGTCATGACCAAGTGAAGTTTATTCTTTTTTAAAATTTTTATTTCAATAGCTTTTGGGGTACAAGTGGTTTTCGGTTACTTGGATGAATTCCATAGCGGTGAATTCTCAGATTTTAGTGTACCCGTCACCTGAGCAGTGTACATTGTATCTAATATGCAGTGTTTTATCCCTCACTCCCTTTTCCTAGCGGTGAATTCTCAGATTTTAGTGTACCCGTCACCTGAGCAGTGTACATTGTATCTAATATGCAGTGTTTTATCCCTCACTCCCTTTTCCTAGCGGTGAATTCTCAGATTTTAGTGTACCCGTCACCTGAGCAGTGTACATTGTATCTAATATGCAGTCTTTTATCCCTCACTCCCTTTTCCCTCCCTCCGCCTCAAGCCCCCAAAGTCCATTATATCACTGTACATCTTTGTGTCCTCACAGTTTATCTCTCACTTATAAATGAGAACATACGGTATTTGACTTTCCATTCCGGAATTACTTCACTTAGAATAATGGCCACCCAGTTGCTATAAAATACATTATTTTGTTCCTTACTAGTATTTTCATTCCTTTTAGTCCAGGGGATATATATACCATGTTTTCTTTATCTACTCATTGGTTAAGGCATTTAAGTTGGTTCTTTGCAATTGTGAAATGTGCTGCTACAAACGTGTGTGCATGTGTCTTTCTCATACAATAACTTCTTTTCCAGTGGGGAGATACCCAGCAGCGGGATTTCTGTATTGAATGGTAGATCTACTTTTAGTTCTTTAAAGTCTCCATACTGTTTTCCATAGAGGCTGCACTAATATACAGTCCCAACAGTAGGGTAAAAGTGTTCCCTTTTCACCACATCCATGCCAACATCTATTCATTTCTAACTTTTTCTTCATGGCCATTCTTGCAAGAGTAAGGTGGTATCTCATTGTGGTTTTAACTTGTATTTCCCTGCTGAATAGTAATGTTGGGCATTTTTTCATGTTTGTTGGCCATTTGTGCATCTTCTTTTGACAAATTTCTATTCATGTCCTTTGCCCACGTTTGATGGGATTATTTGTTTTTTTCTTGCTAATTTGAGTTTTTTGTAGATTCTCGATACTAGTCCTTTGTTAGATGCATAGTTACAAATATTTTCTCCCATTCTGTGGGTTGTAGGTTTAGTCTGATGATTATTTCTTTTGCCATGCAGAAGCTTTTTAATTAGGTCCCATTTATTTATTTTTGTTGCATTTGCTTTTGGAGTCTTGGTCATGAATTCTTTGCCTACGCCAATGTCCAGAAGAGTTTTTCCAGTGTTACTGTCTAAAATGTTTATGGTTACAGATTTAAGTCTTTGATCCATCTTGAGTTAATTTTTGTATAAGGTGAGAAATGGGGATGTGGTTTCATTCTTCTATATGTGCTTTGCAAGTTTTCCCAGCACCATTTATTGAATAGGGTGACCTTTCCCCAGTTTATGTTTTTTAACGCTTTGTCAAAGAACAGTTGGCTGTAAGTATTTGGCTTCATTTCTGTGTTCTCCCTGCTGTTCCATTGGTCTACATGCCTATTTTTATACAAGCATCACGCTGTTTTGCTAACTATAGCCTTGTAGTAGAATTTGAAATCTAGTGATGTGATGCTTCCAGATTTGTTCTTTTTGTTTAGGATTGCTTTAGCTATTCAGGCTCTTTTTTTGGTTCCATATGAATTTTAGGATTGTTTTTCCTAGTTCTGTGAAAAATGATAGGGTATTTGGATGGGAATTGCATTGAATCTGTAGGTTGCATTGGGCAGTATGGTCATTTTCACAATATTGATTATTTCCACAGCATGTGTTTTCATTTGTGTCATCTATGATGATTTCTTTCAGCAGTTTTCCTTGTAGGGATCTTTTACCTCCTTGGTTAGGTATATGCCCAGGTATTTTCTTTTCTTTGCAGCTGTTATAAAAGGGATTGACTTCTTGGTTTGCTTCTTAGCTTGGTCATCCTTTGTGTATAGCAGTGCTACTGATTTGTGTGCAGTGACTTTGTAGCCTGAGACTTTATTGAATTAGTTTATCAGAACTAGGATTTTTTTGGATAAGTCTTTAGGGTTTTCTAGGTAGATGGTCATATCACTGGTGAACAGCACTAGTTTGACTTCCTCTTTCCCACTTTGTTATGTCCTTTATTTCTTTTGCTTGCCTAATTACTCTGGCTAGGACTTCCAGTACTATGCTAATAGTTTGTACATGTAAAGGTGTTCATAGTGGTCTCGAATGATCTTTTGTATTTCTGCAGTATTGTTTGTGATGTCTCCGGTTTCATTTCAAATTGAGCTTATTTGGATTTTCTCTCTTTTTGGTTAATCTCACTAATGATCTATCAATTTTGTTTATCTTTTCAAAGAACCAGCTTCTTGTTTCATTGTTCTTTTTTGTTTGTTTCAATTTCATTTAGTTCTGCTCTGATCTTTGTTATTTCTTTTCTTTCAATGGCTTTGGGTTTAGTTTGTTCCTGTTTCTTTAGTTCCTTGAGGTTGTCTATTTGTGCTCTTTCAGACTTTCTGATGTAGGCATTTGATGCTATGACTTTTCCTCTTAGCACTGCTTTTGTTGTATTCCAGAGGTTTTGATAACTTGTGTCGCTATTACCATTCATTTCAAAGAATCTTTGAATTTCCATCTTGATTTCATTATTAATCCCCAAATCATTCAGGAGCAGATTATTTAATTTCCATGTATTTGTATAGTGTTTACAGTTCCTTTGGCAGCTGATTTCTAATTTTATTCCACTGTATCTCTGAGAAGATACTTGATATGATCTCGACTTTCTAAAATTTATTGAGACTTGTTTTGTGGCCTATGTTGGAGAATGTTCCATGTGCTAAGAAGAATGTATATTCTGCAGTTGTTGGGCAGAATGTTCTGTAAATTTCTGTTAAGTCCATTTGTTTTAGGGTATAGCTTAAGTCCACTGTTTGTTGGCTTTCTGTCTCAATCTATTTAGTGCTGTCAGTGGAGTACTTAAGTCCACCACTATTATTGTGTTGCTATTTTATTTGTTGGGTCTAGTAGTAACTGTTTTATAAATATGAGAGCTCCAGTGTTAGGTGCATATAAATTTAGTATTATAGTATCTTCTTGTTGGATTGATCCTTTTATCATTATATAATGACCTTGTCTTTTTTCACTGCTGATGCCTTAAAGTCTGTTTTGTCTGATATAAGAATAGCTACGCCTGCTTGCTTTGGTTTTCATTTGTGTAGCTTATCTTTTCCATCCCTTTACCTTGAATTTATGTGAATTCTTATATGTTAGTTAAGTCTCCTGAAGAAAGCAGATATTTGGATTGTGATTTTTAAATTCATTCTGCCATTCTATATCTTTTAATTGGAGCATTTAGGCCATTTACATTCAATGTTAATAGAGATATGAATATGTTCTATTCATCAATATTAGTTGTTACCTAGATAAACTGTTGTTGTTGTTGTTGTTGTTGTTGTTGTTGTGTTAGTTTTACAGGCTCTGTGAGTTTTTTATTTTTTATTTTTTGTTTTTAAGAAGTTCTATTTTAGTGCATGTTGAACTTTTGTTTCAGGATTTAGAACTTCTTTTAGCATTTCCTATAGTGCTTGTTTGGTAGTAGCAAATTCCCTGAGCATGTGTTTCTCTGAAAATGACTTCATTTCTCTTTCGTTTATGAAAGGTTTTAGTTTTACTGGATTTATTCATTTTGCTAGATACAAAATTCTTGACTAACAGTTATTCTGTTTAAGGAGGCTAAAGATAGGACCCCATTTCCCTTCTAGCTTATAAGGTTTCTGCTGAGAAGTCTGCTGTTAGTCGGATAGGTTTTCTCTTACAGATTATTTGATGCTTTTGTCTCACAGCTCTTAGAATTCTTTCCTTCTAGTTGATTTTAGATACCTGACAACTGTGTGCTTCAGTGACGATCTTTTCGTAATGAAATTTCCGAGGAGTTCTTTGAGCTTCTTGTATTTGGATATCTAAACCTCTAGCAAGGCCAGGGATGTTTTCCTCAATTATTCCCTCAAATAAGTTTTCCAAACTTCTAGCCTTCTCTTCTTCCTCAGGAACACCAATTATTCTTAGGTTTGGATGTTTTACATAATCCCATATTTCTTAAAGACTTTCTTCATTTCCTTTGATTCCTTTTTATCTTTGTCTTATTGGATTAATCAAAAGCCTATCTTTGAGCTCTAAAATTCTTTTGTCTACATGTTGTAGTCTATTGTTGAACCTTTCCATGGCATTTTATAGTTCCCTAAGCATGTCTTTCATTTCCAGAGTTCTGATTGATTTTTCTTTATATCTCTCTAGAAAATTTTTCATTCATATCCTGAATTTAAAAAAGTTTATGTTGGTTTTCACCTTTCTGTGGTATCTCCTTGAGTAGTGTAATAATCTTCTAAATTCTTTATCTGGTATTTCAAAGATTACATCTTGGTTTGGATCCACTGCTGGAGAGACCATGTGATCTTTTTTGAGGGTGTTAAAGAACGCTGTTTTGTCATATTACCAGAATTACTTTTCTGGTTCCTTCTCATTTGGGTATACTATTTCTTCTAATTGTTCTTTATTTTTTATTTGACAGCATTTTAAATTTCTTCTTTCCCCCTTAAGAATGTGAGTTTAATGTTTATTATAGCTTAATTTGGTTATTTGTGCTTTTGGGAGTGAAGACTCTATGAATTCCTTGGTTGTGGAGAGTCTTTCTATGATGGCTTCCTCAGATGTGGTTGTAACAGTCATGTACTCAGTGTGTGGGCAAGTTTGCTATCTCCTATGGAATTGTAATGGCAGAGGTCTCTTGAAGCTTATCTCATTCCCCTGTGGTGTGCACTTTTTTATTTAATTGCTCCCCAGTATTTTATTTACTGAGTTGATGGTTCAGGCTTCAGGATAGGAGTGGTATCCCTGGGTAGGAACCTGTTGTAGCTAAAGCAGGTGGTAAATGTAATATCCAATGGTGGACAGAGGTCCCAGCCTTGATGAAGATGGCTGAGGGAGCTCTCAATTAGATGCACTGATGTCTTAACAAGGGGAGGAGTGACAGCCACCTCAGCTTCCTTGCCAGGCCAAGCAAGAAAGCTATCCAACTCCCAGACTCACTCTTATCCCAGTGGTCCAGCTATTCAGGTATTTTTATCTGTAGGCATGTTGATGTTCTAAGGAGAGAGGAATTGTGACTGCCTCTTGTGCAAGCCTGAACCTGGAGGATACCTCTCCTGCGGCAATGCAGTCACCCTGAAGTGTTCCAGGAAGGCTGTCTATAGGTTCAGCCACACTGAGCTCCTGTGGGAGAAGCCCCAGCTGTGTCTGCAGTGGTGGACAAGGTGGGAAAGGTCTTCTCCAAGACCCTCCAAGAGCACCAAGTATGCCTGAATGTTGGGGTACAGCTGCAGACTTTTTCCTGCTGAGCCTAGCACTGCAATTATGTCTCTGCTGAAAGAAACTCCCACCAGCAGAAAGATCTGGGACTCAAGGCCTGTTGTCTGAATTCTTTTGTCCCACAGGGTGCTCCCTTGATGTGGTGCTCTTCCCCTTCCCCTAGGAGTAGGAGTCTCTGAGAACCAGACTACAGTGATTGCTACTGCTCTTCTGTGTCCAGCCAACCTGTGGGGCCAAGTGGAGTTTATTCTAGGAATACAAGGATGCTTCAATATTAGAAAAAATGATTCGATATTAGGAAATGTATTAATATAGTTATAGATTATAATTTATAATATATAAACTATGAATAATGTTGTAGTTTATAATCTATAAGTTGAACAATTATGTGTCACCTCTATTTCTGTTGAATAAGTTGATAAAATGCAACCAATTCAACCCATCTTTGATAAAAATATTAAAATAGGAATCAATGGTTATTTCCTCAAGATGATAAAAATATTCTTCTTCAGTCCAACACTATTATCTTAACGGGGAAACATAGAAGGTTGGTCAACCACAGTAAGGAAAAAGGCCTACTACCACCACTTTATTATTTAACACCGTATTAGATGTATAAGTTAAAGCAAGTAAAACAAACAAACAAAAACAGTGTGATGTACAATGATTAGAAGGGAGAAGGGAAAACCATCTTTATTTGGAGATAAGATGTAGGTATTCCTGGAAAAACCCAAGAGAATAAGCTGAAACATTACTACAACCAATATAAAAATTCAGTATGATCATGGGAAATAAAGATCCATGTATAGAAAGTAGTCTTTTTATGTACAAGCAACCACCAGTAAGAAGATATTCTTCAAGAGAAAAATTCCATTTATAGCAGTAGCAAAGAAAAGCTTAAACTATATATATATATATAAGCTATATGATTAAAATGTTATGATTCTTGAGGAAAACTGGACTTGAACATATAGAAAGACAATGTATTCTGAGACACAGTAGTTTCCATGAAGATGTCAATTCTCTCAAGCCAACTAATTAATGTAATCCTTTCTCTGACCATCCCACACAGCCCCCCAAGAAAAACAGAAAAATTTCTGAAACTAAGTAAGTTGATTCTAAGGCTTGTATGGAAAAAAAACAAGAATACACAGAAAAACAACAAAAAAGAAGAGTAATAAGGAAAGGCTAGCCTTACTTGATATTAAAACATAATATAAGTCCTTAATAATTAAAGTGGTATGTACTTGGCACATGTATAGACAGAGACCAATGGAACGGAATAAAAAGGGCCAAACAAGACATCCTAATATTGGAATTTAGTATATGATAAAGATGGCAATACAAATGTGTGGAACAGAAATTAATTTCTTCCAGTGTCAGGCAACAATCCTCTAGAAAAAACAGGCAAATGACAAGAACAGCGGAAGAAATACTAATGGCCTTTAAATATATGACAAGATTCTTAACTCCACCCATGTTATGGTTCAATTCATACTTCAAAAATACATGAATTTTGGTCCCCACAAAATTCACAAGAATTCTAACTTCTGGTACCTCCAAATGTATCCTTATCTGGAGGCAGGATCTTTACAGAGGAAATCAAGTTAAAATAAGGTCATAAGCGTAGACCCTAATCCAATATGACTGGTGTCCTAACTGAACAAGGACAGAGAATGTGAAGACAATGTGAAGACACGTAAGGAAAAGAAAGCCATTTACAAACCAAGGAGAGACATCTGTGTTAAATTCTTTCCTCGCAGCCCTCAGAAGGTATCAACCCTGTGGACACCTTCATCTTGGACTTTCAGCTTCCAGAACTATGAGACAATAAATGTCTGGTTTAAGCCAGCCAGTTTGTGGAACTGTGTTATAGCAGCCCTAGCAAGCTAATATAATGAAAAAGAGAAATGTAAATTATAAAAGATATACTATATCTCAAGCCATCCTTATAGAGTTAAACAAGAATTCTGGACAGAAATATGGTTAACTATTAGTCAGGCAGCACTTTGACCCACTTCCTTGTAACTGAAAGTTACTTAGCACTAGATACTGACCATTTGCATCCCCATTGTTCTTGTGGATGGGATTTCTGACATCAGAATCATAAGGCTTTTAAGAATTGCCTAAGCAGATCGTGAGTTCCAGCAGAACAGCTGACACCAACCAGTTTGAAGACCCTCACAAAGTAACCAATTCAGCATGAGAATATAGTTTCTTCATCTCCCTATACCACGACTTCACCTTGCACTCTTCGACCAATCAATGCTCTCCATACTCTGGACCCCTCCAAAACCCTTAAAAATCACTAGTCACAAACTGCTCAGGGACACAGACTTGAGTTTTCATTCTGTTTCCTCATTTCGCAGCCCTATGATTAAACCTCTCTCTCTGCTGCAACCTGGACATACCAGAATCTCTGGGACACACTTAAAGCAGTGTGTAGAGGGAAATTTATAGCACTAAATGCCCACAAGAGAAAGCAGGAAAGATCTAAAATTGATACCCTAACATCACAATGAAAAGAACAAGCTAAGCAAGAGCAAACACATCCAAAAGCTAGCAGAAGGCAAGAAATAACTAAGATCAGAGCAGAACTGAAGGAGACAGGACACAAAAAACCCTTCAAAAAATCAATGAATTCAGGAGCTGGTTTTTTGAAAAGATCAACAAAATTGATAGACCGCTAGCAAGACTAATAAAGAAGAAAGAAGAATCAAATAGATGCAATAAAAATGATAAAGGGGATATCACCACTGATCCCACAGAAATACAAACCACCATCAGAGAGTATTATAAACATCTCTACGCAAATAAACTAGAAAATCTAGAAGAAATGGATAAATTCCTGGATACATCCACCCTCCCAAGACTAAACCAGGAAGAAGTTGAATCCCTGAATAGACCAAGAACAGACTCTGAAATTGAGGCAATAATTAAGAGCCTACCAACTAAAAAAAACTCCACGACCAGATGGATTCACAGTCGAATTCTACCAGAGGTACAAAGAGAAGCTGGTTCCATTCCTTCTGAAACTATTCCAATTAATAGAAAAAGAGGGAATCCTCCCTAACTCAATTTATGAGGACAGCATCATCCTGATACCAAAGCCTGGCAGAGTCACAACAACAAAAGATAATTTTAGACCAATATCCCTGATGAACATCAATGCAAAAATCTTCAATAAAATACTGGCAAACCAAACCCAGCAGCACATCTAAAAAGCTTATCCACCATGATCAAGTGGGCTTCATCCCTGGAATGCAAGGCTGGTTCAACATACACAAATCAATAAATGTAATCCAGCATATAAACAGAACCAAAGACAAAAACCACATGATTATCTCAATAGACGCAGAAAAGGTCTTCGACAAAATTCAACAGCCCTTCATGCTAAAAACTCTGAATAAATTAGGTATTGATGGGATGTATCTCAAAATAATAAGAGCTATTTATGACAAACCCACAGCCAGTATCATACTGAATGGGCAAAAACTGGAAGCATTCCCTTTGAAAATGGGCACAAGACAGGGATGCCCTCTCTCACCACTCCTATTCAACATAGTGTTGGAAGTTCTGGCCAGGGCAATCAGGCAGGAGAAAGAAATAAAGGGTATTCAATTAGGAAAAGAGGAAGTCAAATTGTCCCTGTTTGCAGATGACATGATTGTATATTTAGAAAACCCCATCGTCTCAGCCCAAAATCTCCTTAAGCTGATAAGCAACTTCAGCAAAGTCTCTGGATACAAAATCAATGTGCAAAAATCACAAGCATTCCTATACACCATTAACAGACAAAGAGAGAGCCAAATCAGGAGTGAACTCCCATTCACAATTGCTACAAAGAGAATAAAGTACCTAGGAATCCAACTTACAAGGGATGTGAAGGACCTCTTCAAAGAGAACTACAAACCACTGCTCAAAGGAATAAAAGAGGACACAAACAAATGGAAGAACATTCCATGCTCATGGACAGGAAGAATCAGTATCGTGAAAATGGCCACACTGCCCAAGGTAATTCATAGATTCAGTGCCATCCCCATCAAGCTACCAATGACTTTCTTCACAGAATTGGAAAAAACTACTTTAAAGTTCATATGGAACCAAAAAACAGCCTGCATTGCCAAGACAATCCTAAGCCAAAAGAACAAAGCTGGAGGCATCACGCTACCTGACTTTAAACTATACTACAAGGCTACAGTAACCAAAACAGCATGGTACTGGTACCAAACAGAGGTATAGACCAATGGAACAGAACAGAGCCCTCAGAAATAATACCACACATCTACCACCATCTGATCTTTGACAAACCTGACAAAAACAAGAAATGGGGAAATTATTCCTTATTTAATAAATGGTGCTGGGAAAACTGGCTAGCCATATGTAGAAAGCTGAAACTGGATCCCTTCCTTACACCTTATAGAAAAATTAATTCAAGATGGATTAAAGACTTAAATGTCAGACCTAAAACCATAAAAACTGTAGAAGAAAACCTAGGCAATACCATTGAGGACACAGGCATGGGCAAGGACTTCATGACTAAAACACCAAAAGCAATGGCAACAAAAGCAAAAATTGAGAAATGGGAACTAACTAAACTAAACAGCTTCTGCACAGCAAAAGAAACTATCGTCAGAGTGAGCAGGCAACCTACAGAATGGGAGAAAATTTTTGCAATCTACTCATCTGACAAAGGGCTAATATCCAGAATCTACAATGAACTTAAACAAATTTACAAGAAAAAATCAAACAACCCCATCAAAAAGTGGGTGAAGGATATGAACAGACACTTCACAAAAAAAGATATTTATGCAGCCAAAAGACACATGAAAAAATGCTCATCATCACTGGTCATTAGAGAAATGCAAATCAAAACCACAATGAGATACCGTCTCACACCAGTTAGAATGGCGATCATTAAAAAGTCAGGAAACAACAGGTGCTGGAGAGGATGTGGAGAAATAGGAACACTTTTACAGTATGGTAGGGCTGTAAACTAGTTCAACCATTGTGGAAGTCAGTGTGGCGATTACTCAAGGATCTAAAACTAGAAATACCATTTGACCCAGCCATCCCATTACTCAGTATATACCCAAAGGATTATAAATCATGCTGCTATAAAGACACATGCACACATATGTTTATTGCAGCACTATTCACAATAGCAAAGACTTGGAACCAACCCAAATGTTCAACAATGATAGACTGGATTAAGAAAATGTGGCACATATACACCATGGAATACTATGCAGCCTTAAAAAAGGATGAGTTCATGTCCTTTGTAGGGACATGGATGAAGCTGGAAACCATCATTCTCAAACTATCACAAGGACAGAAAACCAAACACCGCCTGTCCTCACTCATAGGTGGGAAATGAACAATGAGAACACCTGGACACAGGGTGGGGAACACCACACACTGGGGCTTGTTGTGGGGTGGGGGTAGGGGGTGGGATAGCATTAGGTGATATATCCAATGTAAATGACGAGTTAGTGGGTGCAGCACACCAACATGGCACATGTATACATATGTAACAAACCTGCACATTGTGCACATATACCCTAGAACTTAAAGTATAATAATAATAAAAAAAACTCTTTTGTAAAACTTCTCTTCCTTACTTATATACATATCTATACACAAACACATACATACAGACCTATGACTTTTCTTTAATGGAGACAAGATCAATTATAAATATTGCTCTATAACCTATTTTTTAACTTAAAATATGCTGTCAGCACAAATACATTTACCTTGTTTGTCTTGAAAGGCTACACTGTATTTCATTGTTTGTATCAATGTTTATGTAACCAATTGTCTATTGATGGACAGATTATTTCTATTTCATTGTTAAAAATAATGCTATAATAAACACCAATATAGACATCATTTTTCTTTTTTTAAGTTTGTTGAAGTGAACTGCTGGGTGAAAGGGTATACAAATTTTAAGTTTTTATACATATAAAATTTCCGTAACTTATACAGCTACTATATGTTTACTTGTATAAAAATGCTCTTTCCAACATTCTCACCAATGCTCATTATTATTAACTGTTACTTCTTTCCCAATTTGATAAAAGAAATACTTATATATAAGAAAAAGATGTTTTTTGTTGAGGTAATTTTCCTTTCTTCCTTCTTCCTGCTTTCTTTCCTTCTCTCCCTCCTCCCTTTGTCATCCTATTTCTCTCCCTTTAAAAAAATCATATCATACCACTTACAGAATATTTTTTTCCTTCTGAATTGAAATAGTATCTTTATCTATACTAAATTATTATACATACATGGGTGTGTATAATGAACTTTTTGAACACACCAAGAAAACTTTTTTTTTTTAAAGGAAAACTTTTTTTTTTTTTTAAAGTCAAGATGAAACAATTTCACGTTTATATGAGAAAGTTTATACATAATCATTTCGGCTTCCCTAAACAGTAAAGTGAGGAAAATGAGAACTGTATTCTGAACCACTGGGAAGAATTATTGAGAGTATTAGCCAATATAATCTAGTGAAAGTCTCTAACACACTGACCCGAACACAATAGGAGTTCAGGGGGTTTTTTAAGAAAGAGTGAAGAATAGGGAGACACAGGCAGCACTGACAGGGAAAGAGAATTACAGGACATTCAAGAAGTTTGTATCAGCTTTAAAAAATAAATTCAGCACATTTGTTGAACACTCATGTAGGGCAATGAAATGCCACGGTAGCCACAGTTTTTTTCATAAAAGGAATTGAAGCAAATCTAATCCAAGTCATTCTCCAGCCCATGATTAAACATACTAGAACCACAAACACGTGGGGAAACCTCTGTTATATATGAGATTAATTTCGGAGATAGGAAATGATATTTTTAGTTAGCTATGTAAAGCTTTTATTAATTTTTAGGACTTGCTCAAATTTTCACATTTAGGAAATTCAGTGCAATCTTAAAGACAAACACTCCTTTTACTTTTATTTTTCACCTCTATGTTGTGTCAGGAGACTAATGTTACACTACCTATCTATATAGAGTTATGAGCTGAAGCTGTATCCATGGGGAAACAGATTATCTATGTTTTAAACTTGTAAGCTTAGTCTACACAAAAATACACCTTTAAATTATGCCACAGACTTTCTTAAAGAAATTCTTAATCATTTGATAAATTCACTAAGAAATGAGTCTGTAGTCTATTCTAATCTCATTAATGCAACGCATGTTTCAGACATCACAACACGTTGATGACTTACTTGTATCTTGCTTCTTGTTTTCAAGATGATCTAACAGTTGTCTTATTTCAGCATCATACTCCACCCATTCTGGGACAATTCTGGCAGCAGCTTTTAGTTTGGATTCTTTTGTTTTGGGATTATCGCACTAAAAGTTTAAGTAAATTTTGTTAATGAAAGACCATGCTCCTGGAAACATAAGGACCATGCTGTGTCACTAGGGCAAACAAAATACATTTTATAAAAAGCAGAGTCCTACTAAGTACTGGAAGTTTAATACACACAGGATCAAGCGAAATGATATATCACAACTTATGTACATAATAATTGCTTAATACAAATACCTCAATCAGAAATTTAAATAAAAATTGTTGAAAGACATTCTGATGACTCATAAGTCTGTCAAAAAAAATTATGTAAAACGTTTTGACAAAAGATCTAATTACATTACCACTATGTAGAAGAACATAGCAGATTAGCGTGCTTTGTAGGCACAGTACAAAAACATGGAAATGGCATCTCGGTTCTCAGGGTTCCAACTCCATATTTACTAGTAGTAGGATGTGTATGTATCACATAATTATGTGTGTGTGTAGGGTGTGTAGCTTAATTTATTCAACTGCAAAAGAAATTAAAATAGGAAAATCTCTAAAGTTCCATCAATACACAATCAGTTTAAACTATTGAGTACTACTATAGAGTTTCTTGGGAAATTAAAGTTAAAAGCAAAAATTATAGAAGGTTGATAAGAGTCTGACACACTATGTATCTGAAGGTACAGCTGAAAGGATCTGCTGATATATTGGACGTGAGCTGTAAGTAAAGAGAGGCATCAAAGAAAGACAAAGCCACCAGTACCTTTGGCTTGAGCAATATAAAAAATGGATTTGCCATTTACTGAGACAGAAGACAATGAGAGCAGTATAAACTTCATCAAGTAATAAAGGAAGCCCATTCACTATTTACAAAGAATTAAGGCAGGAAGCAACTTGAAGCTCACTTCTGGTGACATTTTCTCCACTTGCTTTCCTCTTATTTCTTAGGGGAAAGCTATTAGTCATGAGCCATGAGCCTGTTGTCTTAACCGTTTCCTCACCAAATATTTTCAGTTGATTCATTATGGATTTCTTTTCCACAGTGACATATTCCTGAGGTAAGTGGAAAACACAATTTTCTTTGCAGAAATTAACTTTATAGGCAATGTCTTCTATATAATGAAGATAATGGGACTAATTCTTTTTTTAATTGTCATACTATTAAAAAAATAAAAATATTATGTTTTGTTTAGCTATTTGTACTACAATGGGTTTGTGTGTGTGTGTGTATGTGTGTGCTCGTGCATACACTCTATAAGCTTTCTTAGTGTTTCTTAACTGGGTAATCATGCCCCTCGGGGAGCTTTGGCAAAGTCTGGAGAAAATTTGTGATGGCCGGGGAGTGGTGGGGTGCTACTGCCATCTAGTGGACAGAGGCCAGAAATGCTGCTGAATACCCCACAACGCACAGGAAAACCCCTGTAACAAAGAATTCTCCACTCCTCAATGCCAATAGTACTGAGGCTGAAAAACTCTGAGATGGAAAGTTGAGAGAGTATAATGACATTCATAAACATTTTCATTCCCACCTTCAATATTATTAGTCATGCTCTTTTCTTCTGTTAGGCCATTTCCTTGGGAATTTTCTGCATTCTCTTTTCTCCTCCATGAAGAATAGCATGTTCTCTCATTCTACTCTTAGTGTTTCTATGAGGGAGACGGGCTGAACACCAAAATTTGTGCCACTTCTCCTTTTCCTGGGTATTGCTATTGCTAGGAAGTAGCTGTCCATCCAGGAATGCCATTTCTTAGCTCCTGTTACATCTAGATATGGCCACGTGACCAACTCCCACCAAGGGGCCATGCCTTTAGGATTCAAGATATGTTCTCCACACTTTTTTTCCCCTTCCCTCCAGATTGGTACGATCCAATACAAATGCAACGAAAACCACACACGTAATTTGTGGGTTTTTTCACTAGAAAAATACTAAATTTTTCTAGTAGCCATGTATAAAAATGTAAGAGGAATAGGTGAAATAAATTTTAATACTATATTTTATTCAACCCAATATATCCAAAATACTAAGTCAACATGTAATCAATACAAAAATTAGTAATGAGATATATGTTATTTTCACTGTATTGAGTATTCAAAATCTGGTGTGTACTTTATACCTTACAGCACATCTCAATTCAGAATAGCAACATGTTAAGGGCTCAACAGCCACATAAGGCAAGTGGCTACTGCACTGGAAGAAGCAGTTACAGGTGGACAAAAAGTACTCCCTGAGACATGGCACACAGGAGGGCTACTCAATGATGGAGATATCCACTTAGGTCTGCTGCTGGAATGAGTATGAAGCCACTGAATTTTGGGGGTTTGTTATGGTAGCTCATGTTAGTCTAAGTACTAAAGATCCCAAAATGACCTACATCACTACTGTATGAGCCACAACAGAACCCTAACAACATATTAGTAGTTGTGTTCAATAATGTTCTTGGCTTCTCTTTATGAAATTCCCTTGCTTACCTCTTAAAAATGCCTTTTTATTTGTTTCTGCTATATTCTACCACCTATGATTACATTCTAACATGCTGGCATGCTACTTTTAAAATATGTATTTCTATACATGTCTGAAAAAGTTCCTCTATTTTGTTTTCCTGCTCTTTTTTGTTCAAAATTGTGTGAATTCTAACATTTTAATAGCTTATTCGTCAGTGAAGATCTTGTAAACAATTTTCTACACTTAGCACATTAAAAACAATATACTAGGAAAAAAACTTATTATACCTACTAAAGACAAGGTAGTAGTGGAATATAAGATCTAAACGGACAACAAATAAATTACTTTGAAATATTTTATGTTTAGGAGAGTTAAACTGCACAGCATAAACTGCTTTAAATGAAAATCTAAGAAAAATAATCTCTTAAAAATAAGTAAGAAAAAAAGCACGTATGATATATTTTAAGTAGACAAAATTGTCTTGTTTGCCTTTATTTGGGGGAAAATATTGGCAGGATAACTAAACTGAAGACATCTCAAGATGATAGCTAATCCACAAACATTTTCAGCTAGCTCTCAGCCTTTTTTTTTTTTTGAAATGGAGTTTTGCTCTTGTCTCCAGGCTGGAGTGTAGTGGCGCGATCTCGGCTCTCTGCAACCTCTGCCTCCCAGGTTCAAGCAATTCTCCTGCCTCAGCCTCCTGATTAGCTGGGACTACAGGCATGTGCCACCACGCCCAGCTAATTTTTTGTAATTTTAGTAGAGATGGGGTTTCATCATGTTGGCAAGGCTGGTCTCGAACTCCTGACCTGAGGTGATCCACCTGCCTCGGCCTCCTAAAGTGCAGGGATTACAGGCGTAAGCCACCGTGCCCAGCCCTCTCAGCCTTTTTTTCAAAAGTCCTTTTGCAGAAAAGAGTTAATACAGAAAGCCTGAAATTGCTATTCTTAGAAAGACATGCTTGTAAGTTTGGCTCCTCGCTGGCATCTGGGAACAGAGCGTTCAGGGTGGTTCTCACCATTCCTTTATAAGAGTAACTCACTGTGTCTAAATTATCTGTGCAAAGGTGTTTATGCTAAACACTTGCTTTCCTTCTGAGTGGTGGAAATTTAGGTGTGTCTCAGGCAGACAGTGCTATATGGTCACCAGCCCCCAGTAAAACCCCTGGACACTGGGGTTTCTAATAAATGTCCTTAGTAGGTAATACTTCACACTGGTTGTGGAATCTCTTATTGCTTGAGGAATGAAGTTTGTCCCGTGTGATATCACAGAGAAAGGACTCTTGGAATCTTGCACCTGATTTTCTCTTTGCCCCATGTGCCTTTTTCCCTTTGCTGACTTTGCCTTATATCCTTTCACTGTGATAAATCATAGCCATGAATATGATTATATTTTGCATCTTATGAATCTCCTTAGTGAATCATCAAACCTCACGGTGGTCTTGGGGGCCCCCAAAATAACCCTATACTTGCCAACCTAAGTAAATGTGTAATAGACTGAACAGCAGAAGAAGCGAAGTAATATGTATGCCACTCCCTTTGTAAAACAGAAAGAAAATATTTCTATTTAAACATTTCTGTATCTGCTTACATACAAATGAAAACAAAGACACTCACCAGATCAATTGTTTTGGCTCTTTGTTTGGATTCATCATCACACCAGGTTTCACACCACAGCCAGTCTTGAGGAAGAGACTTAATGGCGACTTGGTAAATCATATTATTGGGGAGATCCTACAGAAAATTGTGATTTAATCATAGACGCATGAAATTTAGGGTCAGAAGGAAAGAAGCTGAATGAAGTAAGACATCAGTTAGACTGTAAACAGATCATAAAACATATGCAAATCTGAGATTTCTCTACACTTTAATGCTTAAAATATCTAAGGTGATCCAATCATCTTGTGTCATGAATGAATCCATGCACTGGAATATACCTACATCTCTCCTAGACTCTACCCCTGGGAACAAGGATGAAGAGGGAGGCATAGAAACCTACCATTCAATAGTCCCCACAATGGACAGCCTCACTACCTCTATCTGCCTCTATTGCTCACATTATGCCTGCAATTACTGTGCATATTGGTCACCACAATGCTCTCTGGATTCTGAGGTGAATTTTCATCTCCCCATTGGAAACAATGATCCATGAATATTTTCCCATTTCTGCATGCTCAGAGCTCTCTAAGTAAAGATTGCTGGCATCTGGGTTAATGGATGTTTGACTGGCAAACTAGCCTAGTAAGTTAGAGACCTTTTGAGAGAATCAGACAAATCTTCCCCAGAGATATTTGTTTATATTCCAGGGGTGGAGTCCTTCCCTTCCTTTCCCTATAGAAGATCTGCTTATATTCAAGAGCAAAGGCATGTTCCTCTCTCTCCAAGAGTATGAAGGGTATTTGTGCTGGTTGTCCTACATAAGCTCCAAGATTCACAATTTTAAGGTTCTTCTCTCAACATCCCTAATAAACATCACACTGAAAGTCCTAGCAAATGCAATAAGACAAGAAAAGGAAAATGTATATAGATTGGGAAGGGAAAAAAACCTGTCACTGTTTGTGATAACAGGATTGTTTATGCAGAAAATCCCAAGAATCAAGGGAAAAAACTTCTGGAAGTGATAAGCAATTTTAGCAATGTTACAAGATAAAAAGTTAATATACAAAAGTCAACTGCTTTTCTATATACCAGCAATGAACAAACATAATTTGAAATTTAAGAAAACATACCATTTACATTAGCACCGAAAAAGAGAAATACTTAAATATAAATCTAATAAAATATGTTCCTCAACAAAATGAAAACTACAAAATTCTGAGGAAAGAAATCAAAGAACACTGAAATACATGAAGAGATATTCTATGTTCACACATAGGAAGACTCCATAGTCAAGATAACAGTTCTTCCCAGATTTATCTATAGACTTAACACAATCCCAATCAAAGGCTTAGCAAGTTATTTTGTGGAGATTGACCAACTGATTCTAAAGTTTAGGGAAAAAGGAAAAGATCCAGAATATCCAACACAATATTGAAGAATAAAGTCAGAGGGCTAACACTACCACACTTGAAGTCTTACTATAAAGTTACAGTAATCAAAACAGTGTGGTATTGGAAAAATAAGAGACAAATACATCAATGGAATACAATAAAGAGCCCAGAAACAGAAAATTACCCATACTTTCTGCTCATTTTTTTTGTAAACCTAAGACTGCTCTAAAAAAATAAAGTCCATTAATCAAAGAAAGAAAAACCTTAACTGTCCCTTCTGACACCCTTAGTTCCTTGGAATCCCTTCCTTAAATAACCTGGCCTACCATATTATCTAAGCTACTAACTCAAATGGTTATATACTAGACCAAGTCTTCTATACTTTCAATTTCATGGTGCCACTCCCTGACCACCTCTTGATTTTTGGCTCACTCCACTGAGTACTCAGATATCAATATCCTTTGACCCCTTGGAACCTCCAATCAACTGATTCTGCCACTATTTCACTGTCCCTCATTCCTTGATGTATTCATCCCTACATAGTTATTCTTTTGAATATACTCTCAACTGTCTTATTCTTCTCTCACTTAGTTGTACTTTCTTGACAAAGTCATAGTCCTGATTAAATCTCGATCTCTGTAACTGTTCTCATGGAACTCAACATGGCTGAGTTCCATGAGTACAGGACACACACACACACTACCCCCCATGCCGACTGTTTTTTCATTTTAGCCTCATGAATATAAATCTTAGGGGAACTTTAATTCTGTCAATTATATATATGGGTCTACTCTGTTGTCACTTAGCTGATCTTTAGCTGATTATTTCACACACTGTCCTCATATCCTCCCCTAACCTCCATGTACCTAATAATCTACTTTCTGTCTGTATGAATTTGTTTAGTCTGGACATATCACATAAGTAAAATTATACATTACAAGGTTTTTGTGTCTGGTTTCTGTCAGCAAAATGTTGTCAAGGTCCATCCATGCTGTGACATATTTCAGTACTTCAATCCTTTTTACAGCCAAATAATATTCCATTATATGAATTTACAACATTTGGCTTATTCATTTGTCAACTGATGGGCATTTGGGTTGTTTCCATTTTCCAGCTGTTATAAACAATGCTTCTATAAACATTTGTATAAATTTTTGTTTGGACACGTTTTCAACTCTCTTGGGTATATATCTAGGAGTGGAACTGCTGGGTCATATGTTAATTCTGTTAAACATTTTCATGACCTGTCAAACTGTTTTTGAACTTGGCACACTATTCTACATTCCAAATAGGAGCGTATCATGGTTCCATTTTCTCCATATCCTTGTCCACTCTTGTTATTGTCAATCTTTTTTATTGTAGCTATCATAGCGAGTATGAAGTGGTATCTCATTGTGGTTTTGATTTGCTATTCCTAAAGACAATGGCATTGAGCATCTTTTCATGTGTTTATTGGACATTTGTGTATCACAGAAGATATATCAATGGCTAGTAAACACATACAATGTCTATTTACATAGACATATTTCATATTTAAATGTCTATTTAAATAGACATATTTCCCATTTAAATGTCTATTTAAATAAACATATTAAAATCTCTAAATAAACACATTTAAATCTCTGTTTAAAGACTTAAATGTACAACGTAAAACCATAAAAACCCTAGAAGAAAACCTAGGCAATACCATTCAGGACACAGGCATGGGCAAAGACTTCATGACTAAAATACTAAAAGCAACAGAAACAAAAGCCAAAATTGACAAATGGGATCTAATTAAACTAAAGAGCTTCTGCACAACAAAATAAACTATCATCAGAGTGAACAGGCAACCTACAGAATGGGAGAAAATTTTTGCAATCTATCCATCTGACAAAGGGCTAATATCCAGAATCTACAAGGAACTTAAACAAATTTACAAGAAAAAAACAACCCCATCAAAAAGTGGGCGAAGAATATGAACAGACGCTTCTCAAAAGAAGACAGTTATGCCACCAACAAACATACGAAATAAAGTTCATCATCACTGATTATTAGAGAAATGCAAATCAAAACCACAATGAGTGGTTTTGATACCATCTCATGCCAGTTAGGATGGTGATCATGAAAACATCTGGAAATAACAGATGCTGGCAAGGATGTGGAGTAATAGGAACACTTTTACACTGTTGGTGGGAGTGTACATTAGTTCAGCTGTTGTAAAAAGACAGTGTGGCAATTCCTCAAGGATCTACAACCAGAAACACCATTTGACCCAGCAATCCCACTACTGGGTATATACCCAAAGGATGATAAATCATTCTACTATAAAGACACACGCACATGTATGTTTACTGCAGCACTATTTACAATAGCAAAGACTTGGAACCAACCCAAATGCCCATCAGTGACAGACTGGATAAAGAAAATGTGGCAGATACATACCATGGAATACTATGCAGCTATAAAAAAGAATGAGTTCATGTCCTTTGCAGGATATGGATGAAGGTGGAAACCATCATCCTCAGCAAATTAACACAGGTACAGAAAACCAAATACCACATGTTCTCACTCATAAGGGGGAGTTGAACAATGAGAACACATGGACACAGGGAGGGGAACATCACCCACTGGGGCCTATTGGAGGGCTGGGGGAAGGAGAGGGAGAGCATTAGGACAAATACCTAATGCATGTGGGGCTTAAAACCTAGATGACAGGTTGATAGGTGCAGCAAACCACCATGGCACATGTATACCTACGTAACAAACCTGCATGTTCACCAAGTGTATCCCAGGACTTAGAGTAAAATAAAAAACATGGAAAATAAAAATAAAAATAAACATGCTTAAATGTCTATTTACATCTCTTAACCACTTTGTAAATTGGTTATTTTCCTTTGCTATTGAGTTATGGGAGTTCTTGAGAGCTTGTTTGGAGGTTCTGGCAGGGAAGTGCAGCTACTAGTGTACCCTTGACTGAAGATTAGTCCTCCTCTATTGGGGATGGTCATCTTCTTCAACCCAGCGTGCAGTTTCGGGAGGAACACACATGGAGCAGTGAGGGAGGAAGAGGTCACTTGCGTAGCCAGCCAGATCAGCTGAATCAACCCTGGTGATCAATGGGGTGACAGATGTAGCAGCCAGATTGCCCTCACATCCTACAGGAGTTCTTTATATGTTCTGGATTTTAGTATCTTGTCAGACACGATTTGCAAATATTTTGTCCCATTCTAAAAGCTGTCTTTTCCCTTTCTTGTGTCCTTTAAAGCATACAAGTCTTTAAATTTTGATGCTAATTTATCTTTTTCTTTTACTGCTTGTGCTTTTGGTTTTATATCTTAAAAACATTGCCTAATCCAAAGTCACAAAGATTTACACCTATGTTCACTTCTAAGAGTTTAATGGTTTTAGTTCTTACATTTAAATCTTTGATCCATTTTGAGTTAATTTTTATATATGATGTGAGGTAGGGGTCCAACTTCATTCTTTACAAGTGAATTTCCTGTTGTCTAGCATAGTTGTTAAAAAGACTATTCTTTCCCCATTAAATTGTCTTGGAATGCTTGACAAAAATCAAATGAGAGTAGAGGCATAGGCTTATTTCTGAACTCTCAATTCTATTCTAGTGACCAATATGTGTAACCTTATGCCAGTACCACTACTGGGCATAAAGAATTTTACATATGTATATTTCTGTGAAACCATCACATAATTAACATAATTGAATATAGCTATCACCCTCAAGATTCCCTGTGTCCTTTTGCAATTGTTCCCTCCTATCCTTCCTCTATGCACCCAATCCAGTCCTCAGGTAAGCATGAACTGCTTTTTTCACCTTGGATTAGTTTGCATTTTCTACAATTTTATATAAATAGGATTATATAATACAAATACTTTAGGTCTGACTTTTCATATAAATTATATATAAATCTATATACTTTTGGTATGGATCAGCATTGTTATTTTTAGAGTCATCCATGTTGTCTGTGTATAAATAATTCGTTCCTTTTTACTATTGAGTAGTATTACATTCTATGAATATACCATATCTTTTTATCTATTCTCCTCTTGACAGATATTTGCAGTAGGCAGTTTCTGACATGGCTTCCAGTAATTCCTGACTTCTGGTATCCATTCTCTTGTGCAATTCCTTCTCCTGGTCTGGCTGGATCTAGTGACTACCTTCTAACAAACAGAATATGGCAAAACTAATGGGATGTCAATTCTGAGACTAGACTATAACAGACTGTGACTTCCATTTTGTTGGCATCCTCTCTTTCTCTGATTCTTCTCTCTCATGTTTGCCCTTACGGATAAGGCCATCTGCCAGAAACTGATGACTGCCTATAGCCACATCCAGCAAGGAAATTAGACTTTCGGTATAATAGCTCTTGAAGAATAAACCCTGTCCACAACCATGTGAGTGACTTTGCCTAGCAGTCAAGTCTTTTGATTAGACGGCAGTCCCCGGGCTGACACAATGATTGCAGTCTTGAGAGACACAATGAAGCAGAACACTGAGCTAGGTCAGACCACAGAAACTGATCCACACAAACTGTTCGTTGTTTTAAGCTGCTATGTTTTGGGTAAGCTGTTATGCAGCAACAGGTAACAAATACAGGGGGGTTGTTTCTAGATTTTGGCTTTTATGAATAATGCTACTATGAGTATTTATGTACAAGCGTTTGTGTGGCCAGGTACTTTTATTTCTCTTGGGTAAACACCCTGAAGTATAATGACTAATCATATGGCAGGTTTAAGTTAAACTGTAAAAGAAATCGCCAAACTGATTTTCAAAAGGGCTTAGCCATTTTACACTCATTTTCACAAGCAATGTATGCGAATTCTAGCAGGTATATATCCTTTCAACACTTGGTATGGTCAGTCCTTTTAATGTTAACCATTCTAATTGGTGTGTATTCACCGTAGTTTTAATTTGCATTTCCCTAATCACTAATGATGTTTAGCATCTTTTCATGGAATTATTGACACTTGATCATCTTTGGTGATGGGTCAATCTGATTCTTTAACAAATCAGATTATTTTATTATTAATGAGTTTTGGGAGCTCTTTGTATATTTATCAATTTTTTCTTTTATGAATCATGCTTTTAGTATCATACCTAAAAAATCTCTGCTTAACTCAAGATCACAGAGATTTTCTCCTATCTTCTAAACATTTTATATTGTACCTTTGTCTATGATGTGTTTGGAATTAATTTTTACTTATGGCATATTAGGGTTTAGAGGTTTTTGGGGTTTTTTTTGGCATAAGGATATCTAATTGTTCCAGCACTGTTTGTTGAAAAGACTATCCTTTCTCCACTGCATTATCTTTGCACCTTTGTCAAAAGTCAACCGGCCATATATGGGGTCTATTTCTGGATTCTTTATTCTAATTCATGGATCAAATTGTCTATCTTTACACCAACACCAACCTATTTTGACTACAGTAGCTATATGTTATGTCTTAAAACAAGGTGGTATAAGTCCTTTAACTTTCTTATTTTTCAAAGTTGTTTTGGTGATTTTATTTTTTATTTATTTTTAATTATTTATTTTTTTGAGACAGAGTTTTGTTCTTGTCGCCCAGGCTGGAGTGCAATGGCGTGATCTCGGCTCACTGCAACCTCCACCTCCTGGGTTCAAGTGATTCTCCTGCCTCAGCCTCCCAAGTAGCTGGAATTACAGGTGCCCGCCACCATGCCCAGCTAATTTTTTATATTCTTAGTAGAGACA
The DNA here is from genome assembly GCF_029281585.2 of Gorilla gorilla gorilla. NCBI lineage: Eukaryota > Metazoa > Chordata > Mammalia > Primates > Hominidae > Gorilla > Gorilla gorilla. The sequence goes on from NC_073238.2 coordinate 110,566,456, forward strand.
GAGTTTCACCATGTTGGCCAGGCTGGTCTTCAACTCCTGACCTCAAGTGATCCACCTGCCTCAGCCTCCCAAAGTGCTGGGATTACAGGCGTGAGTCACCACGCCTGGCCTGTTTTGGCGATTTTAGGTCTACGGCATTCCATTTGAATTTTAGAATCAACTTCATTAATTTGTACAAGAAAGTCTAATAAATATAGAAAAAATAGAGAGTAATGTTTTTATTGGAATTGCATTAAATCTAGTGATTAATTTGGGGAGAAACCACATCTTAACAATATCCAATCTTCCAACCATGAACAAGGTATATCTCTCTAAATATTCAGCTGATTTTTAATCTCTCAGCAGTTTTGTAGTTTTCAATCTGTAAGTCTTAAGTCTGACCACTAAGTTTTTCATTTTTAAAATGCTACAGAAATGGAAATTTAATTTCAATTTTCAATTGTTATTGCTAGTATATAGAATTGGATTTTCATAGTGATTTTGTATCTTGCAACTTTGTGAAATGCAGTTATTAGTTCTAGCTTTTTGGTAGATTACATGAGGTTTTCTACCTAGATGATCACATTGACTGTCCCCCTTACCCATCCAAGACAGCCAGTTTTACTTATTCTTTGCCAATCTGGATGCCTTTTATTTTTTTTCTTGCCTTGCTGTACTAGGTATCTGTCTAGTACAATACTGAACCGGAAAGGTAAGAGTGGATATCCTTGCTGTGTTTCTGATCTTAGGGAGAAAGCATTCAGTCTTTGATTATTAAGTATGATGTTAGCTGTAGGTTTTTCATAGATGCCCTTTATCAGGATGAGGAAGTTCCCTTCCGGTTCTAGTGTGCTGAGAGTTTTAAATCAGGAAAGGATACTGGAGTATATCAAATGCTCTTTTGCATATATTTAGCTGATCATGTATATATATGGATATGTTTTTTAGTCCTTAATATAGTGAGTTACATTGATTTTCTAATACTGAATCAGTCTTGCATTCCTGGGATAAAGTTCATGTGGTCATGAGTCATGATATAAGATCCTTTTTTTTTTCAAATTTTTTTAGTATTTATTGATCATTCTTGGGTGTTTCTCGGAGAGGGGGATTTGGCAGGGTCATAGGACAATAGTGGAGGAAAGGTCAGCAGATAAACATGTGAACAAAGGTCTCTGGTTTTCCTAGGCAGAGGGCCCTGCCGCCTTCCGCAGTGTTTGTGTCCCTTGGTACTTGAGATTAGGGAGTGGTGATGACTCTTAACGAGCATGCTGCCTTCAAGCATCTGTTTAACAAAGCACATCTTGCACCGCCCTTAATCCATTTAACCCTTAGTGGACACAGCACATGTTTCAGAGAGCACGGGGTTGGGGGTAAGGTTATAGATTAACAACATCCCAAGGCAGAAGAATTTTTCTTAGTACAGAACAAAATGGAGTCTTCTATGTCTACTTCTTTCTACACAGACACAGTAACAATCTGATCTCTCTCTTTTCCCCACATTTCCCCCTTTTCTATTCGACAAAACCACCATCGTCATCATGGCCCATTCTCAATGAGCTGTTGGGTACACCTCCTAGACGGGGTGGCGGCCGGGCAGAGGGGCTCCTCACTTCCCAGACAGGGTGGCAGGGCAGAGGCGCCCCCCACCTCCCAGACGGGATGGCGGCCGGGCGGGGGCTGCCCCCCACCTCCCGGACAGGGTGGCTGGCCGGGCGGGGGCTGCCCCCCACCTCCTGGAAGGGACGGCTGCTGGGTAGAGACGCTCCTCACTTCCCAGACGGGGTGGCGGCGGGGCAGAGACACTCCTCAGTTCCCAGACAGGGTCGCGGCTGGGCAGAGGCGCTCTTCACATCTCAGACGGGGTGGCGGGGCAGAGGCGCTCCCCACATCCCAGACGATGGGTGGCCGGGCAGAGACACTCCTCACTTCCTAGATGGGATGACGGCCGGGGAGAGGCGCTCCTCAATTACCAGACTGGGCGGCAGGGCAGAGGGGCTCCTCACATCCCAGACGATGGGCAGCCGGGCAGAGATGCTCCTCACTTCCTAGACGGGGTGGCAGCCGGGCAGAGGCTGCAATCTCGGCACTTTGGGAGGCCAAGGCAGGCGACTGGGAGGTGGAGGTTGTAGCGAGCCGAGATCACGCCACTGCACTCCAGCCTGGGCAACATTGAGCACTGAGTGAGCAAGACTCCGTCTGCAATCCCGGCACCTCGGGAGGCCGAGGCTGGCAGATCACTCGCGGTTAGGAGCTGGAGACCAGCCTGGCCAACACGGCAAAACCCCGTCTCCACCAAAAAAAATACGAAAACCAGTCAGGCGTAGCGGCGCGCGCCTGCAATCCCAGGCACTCGGCAGGCTGAGGCAGGAGAATCACGCAGGGAGGTTGCAGTGAGCCGAGATGGCGGCAGTACAGTCCAGCCTCCGCTCGGCGTCAGAGGGAGACTGTGCAGAGGGCAGAGGGCAGAGGGGAGGAGGGGAGGAGGGGAGGAGGGAGAGGTCCTTTTTATACATTACTAAATTTGATAACTTAAAACTCTGTTAACAATTTTTACAACTTTTCTTAAGAAATGCTTGTCTATAATTTTCCTTTCTTATAATATCTTTGGTCTTCATGTCAAGGGAATGCTGCCTCATAGAATGAGTTGAAAAATATTCCCTTCTCTTCAATTTTCTGGAAGAGTTTGTGTAAAACTGGTATTATTTCTTTCTTTAAAGTTTGATAGAATTCACTACTGAAGCTATCTGGGCCTGGGGATTTAAACTACAAATTCCATTTCTTCAACTGATACAGTGTTATTCAGGTTACCTATTTCATGTTCTGACTTTTGGTGGTTTGTGTCTTTTAAGTAATCTGGCCATTTCATCAAAGTTGTTGAAGGTATTACCAGAAAGTTGATTCTAATAGTCCCTTGATTATTCTTTCAGTATCTGTAGAATCTGTGTGCTGTCATGTCTCACATTTCTATATTGGTAACTTGTGTCTTTTATCTTTTTTTTTCTGATCAGTCTAGATAGAGGTTCATCGGTTTTGTTGATTTTCTCAAAGAACCAGCTTTGGTTTCATTTTTAAAAATCTACAAAAATGCATCTTTCTTTTCTTTTCTTTTCATTTTACTGATTGCCATTCTAACCTTAATTATTCCTTTTTTCTATTTAATTTTTTCTAAATTAAAAATTTTATTTTTTTAGAGCAGTTATTAGGTTCACAGCCAAATTAAGAGGAAGGCACAGAGATTTCCCATATACTCACTGTTCCCACACATGCATTACCTACTCCCCTATTATCAACACCCCCCACCAAAGTGATATGTTTGCTGCAATACATGAACCTACATTCATGCATTATACTCATTCAAAGTCTACAGTTTACACTAGACTTCTTTCTTGGTGTTGTACATTCTACGGGTTTGGACAACTGTATAATGACATGTATCTACCACTATATATTTTCCCTGCCTAAAAATTCTCTGTGCTCCACCATATTCATCACTTGCCCCCTCCCTGCCACCAAACTCTGACAACCACTTATCTTTATACTGTCTCCATAGTTTTGCTTTTTCCAGAATGTCATATAGTTAGAATAATACAGTATGTAATCTTTTCAGATTGGCTTCTTTCACTTAGTTATTATACATTTAAAGTTCTTCCTTGTCTTTTCATGGCTTAATAGCTCATTTCTTTTTAACTCTGAATAATATTCCATGGTCTGGATGTACCCGTTTCTTTACTGATTCACCTACTAAAAGACATCTTGGTTGGCTGCATATTCTGGCAATTATAAATAAAGGTGTTATAAATATCTATGTGCAGGTTTTTATGTAGCCATAAGTTTTCAACTCCTTTGAGTAAATTCCAAAAATTACAATGGCTAAATCGTATGGTAAGAGTTTGTTTAGTTTTGTAAGAAACTGTCAAATTGTCTTCCAAAGTGACTATACCATTTTGTACTCTTCTCAGCAATGAACGCAAGTTCCTCTTGCTCCACATCTTCACTAGCCTTTGGTGTTGTCAGTATTCTGGATTTTGGCCTTCCTAATAGGTGTGTGGTGATATCTTACTGTTGTTTAATTTGTGTATCCCTGATGATATATGATGTGGAGCATCTGCTCATATGCTTATATGTCATCTGTATATGTTCTTTGGTGAGGTGTCTGTTAAGGTCTTTGGTCCATTTCTAAATTTGGTTTGTTTTCTGATTGTTGAGTCTTTAGAGTTCTTTGCATTTTTTTGGATAACACTCCTTTATCTGATGCATCTTTTACAAATATATTTTTGCCAAAAAGTCTTTTCTTTCTCTTGTTATTGTCTTTTGCAGAGCAGAAGTTTTTAATTTCAGTGAAGTCCAGCTTATCAATTATTACTTCACGGATCATGACTTTGGTGTTATATCTAAAAAGTCATTGACATACCCAACGCCATCTAGGTTTTCTCCTATATTGTCTTCCAGGAGTTTTGCATTTTGTGTTTTACATTCAAGTCTATAAACCATTCTGAGTTAATTTTTCTGAAGGGTGTAAGATCTGTGTCTAGATTCATTTTTTTCTTACGAGATGTTCAGTTGTTCCAGTGACATTTGTTGAAAATACTATCTCTGCTGTATCTTTGTTCCTCTGTCAAAGATTGGGTGACTATATTTATGTGGATTTATTTCTGGGCTCTCTATTGTTCCATTGATCTATTTTTCTATTCTTTTGCCAACATACTGTCTTCATTACTATAGCTTTACAGTGAAATAAGTCTGGTATTGCTAGTCTTCTGACTTTCTTCTTTTTCAAGATGGTGTTGGTTATTCTAGGTCTTTTCCTTTTCTATATAAACTTTAAAATCAGTAGGTTGACAATCATAAAACAACTTGCTAGGACTTTGATTGGAATTGTGTGGAATCTATAAATTGATCTGGGAAGAATTTATCAATTTAGTCTTGAGCAATTTAGTCTTCCGATCCATAAACAGGGAATACCTCTTCATGTATTTCAGTGTTCTTGAATTTCTTTCATTAGAATTTTACAGTTTCCCTCATGTAGAGAAACATTTACTAGATTTATACTTAAATATTATTTTGGTGCTAATTTAAATGATACTGTGTTTTTAATTTTAAATTCCACTTGTTTATTGTTGGAATACAGAAAAATGACTTTTTCTTTGTCATATAGATTATATTCTTAAATCTATATCAGGCAATGTGCAAAGATCCCTACACAAATGATATTATTAAAAATAAAATACAACCCTAAAAATGTATATTATAAACATAAGGGAATAATTTTAATATACTTAAAAAAATTTATCTTATGGCCAGGCATGGTGGCTCACACCTGTAATCCCAGCACTTTGGGAGGCCAAGGCAGGCGGATCACAAGTTCAGGAGATCAAGACCATCCTGGCTAACGTGGTGAAACCGAGTCTCTACTAAAATACAAAAATACAAAAAATTAGCTGGGCGTGGTGGCAGGCGCCTGTAGTCCCAGCTACTCAGGAGGCTGAGGCAGGAGAATGGCGTGAACCCAGGAGGCGGAGCTTGCAGTGAGCCGAGATAGCGCCATTGCACTCTGGCCTGGGCGACAGAGTGAGACTCTGTCTCAAAAAAAAAAAAAAAAAGTATCTTATGCAAAATAGCATTTAATTTTTTATAAATAACTTTCTTTTATTATACTTATTCTTTATTTCAGACACCTGATCTAAGCCCACAGACTTTGTAATCAGTCTTTTGCTCCAGGTTAATTAAATTTTTATTTTTGGTTCAGGGGTACATGTACAAGTTTGCTACATAGGTAAATTGAATGTCATGGGGGTTTAGTGTACAAATTATTTTGTCACCTAGGTAGTAAGCATAGTACCTGATAGGTAGTAAAAATGACTAACTTTTATATATTCTTTTATATATTAATTTATACTTTTATATATTAATTATATATTAACCTTTGACCTTGCTATAATCCCTTATTGGTACACTGTTTTTTGGTTTTTTTTTTTTTTTGGTCATTTTTTTGGATTGTCTAAGTAGGCATTTGCAAACAAAGGCAGTTTTATTTCTTCCTTCCCAATTTGTATACCTTTTATTTCCTTTTCTTGTCTTATTGCATTAGCCAAGACCTTACTTTGGTTTTAACTGTTTTTTTTCCCTTGTTTCTAGGTAGAAGATGAGGTTGAGATCTTTTTTCTTTTCTAATGGAAGTTCTTAGTGCTATAAATTTATTTCTAAGAACTATTTTAGTTGCTTATGAATATATTCCAACCATAGGCTACTTTTCTTTCTGTACAAACTGAATAATGAAGTACATGAATGTAGAAAGAAAAGTAGTCTATAGTTGGAGTATATTCATAAGAAGTGGTGAATGGCTTGACCAATTGGTCAGAGACCAAGAAACAGAAAAATAGGAAGATTAAGGGCAAGAAATTCTGGGGTAGAGGCTTCTGGATGAGCCTATGGGAGTGGCATAAACTGTTAGGATCTTTGGATACTTCATGTTAAACAGCCACCAGAAAGCATTCAACACAGAATCAGCACTAAATAACTAGGCAGTCAAAATTATGTGGTTTGTGGAAGTCTGCTAGCCTTGATCATAGGCTACTCCAATGACACAATGGGCACATGAATGGAGTAGACATGCTGGCAGAGATGGAGACTGTGTACGGGCCCAACAGCATGAGCTCCTACTTACCGAGGCTCATCTAGCTCTTAGAGCTGCCAACAGCAGAGGTAAACACTGAGCTTCTAATATAGCACTTATACTTTGCAAAGACCAATCAGCTGTTTGATGGTAATTTGGCTACAGTAGATGTCCTTTATATAGATTCTTCTGGACTGACCTATACACATATTCTACGTATGGGTTTGCCTTTCTTGCTCACAGAAACTTAGCACCATTATCCAAGGATTTATAGTTATCTACTGACAAAGGATTCTATATAACATTGTATTAGACCAGGAAAAGAGTTGTCTCACCCAAGGTCACCCCCTTACCTGGGGCAGCCCATATCCAATGACTGGTTGATATGAAGGAATAAAGACTTGCCCAAACCTGCGAAAACTATGAAGGACCATCTCAGCTTCAGAGCTCCCTGTGGGGTCAGTCAACTGAGGTCTTAATTGAATTTGTAAAGTTTCCCCAATTCCATTTCCTTCCTTCCTCCACAGTTGTTGGACCTGAGAGTACTTCCTAATAAACTTCCTAATTTCCATGTTAGAATTAGGTGGCTTCCTGAGTAATCCAACCTGTAACAGGCAGCTAAGTGGTATTTGCTGATGGAGGGAATGGTGGAAGAGGAACAGAACTTGAGTTCTTGACTTTTTAATTTGAGATAAGTTTTGGTCATTAATGTGGCAATGCCAGTAGAGTTAATATAGGAGTTGGGAATTCAAGGGAAAGCTAAGAGCCAGAGATAAGATTTGGGAACTATTAACAGAGAGATATAAATTAAAACCATGATTGGCTGCAAGACTGCCACTAGAGATGGTATGGAGTGAAAAGTGGGTCAAGGCAGAGATGTAGAGAATAGCAACATTTAAAGGAAAAGTAGAGAAAAAGTAGTTCACCAACAAAATTGTGGTGGGAAAGCCAGGGATGTCAAAGAAGAACCAGCAAGGTCTGACATGGAAGCCAATAGAGAGTCAAGAGAGTGTCAAGAAAGGAGAGGTTGAAAACATCCATGCTGCAAAGAGGCACATAAAAACAAACAAGAAGTGCTCACTACACATTTTTACCTAAGAAAAAAGATATTTTGATTTTACTGAGAAGTGTTAAGTGGATTGGAGGGAGTGGGAGCCAAACTACATTTGAGTAAGGACAATCATCCCCAAAATGTGGTAATGTAGTACTGGGAGAACACCTCGGACAGTTTCCGAACTGCTTGAAAAATGAATCCTTTCTTCAGTTGTCCATAGGCATATAACAGGCAACTTCACAGACTTTCATTCATATGTAAGACTAAGAATTCCTTAAAAATACATTGGTAAAATTATTAAGAATTACCAAAAATGTATTCATAATCGAAATCTGGCATGTTATTGAGGGTTACTGAGGACCCTAAGTCAGTTTTCTACTAACTGGCAATAGTGAAGAGACCCTATTTAGTATGTAAACACATATATATTTGAAGATCTCCCAATTTTCAAGAATGATTAAAAAAATCAACTCCTTATTAGTGTGGTCTTGAATAACTCATTCATATTTTGACATATAATTTCCCACTTACTAGATTTTTAAACAAAGGGACTAAGCTTTCTATATTATCTGGAGCCTCTGTTAACTCTTTTCCTTCATTTTTACTTTATTCCCCCCATCTTTATCCCAACCATACTGACTTTCTTGCTATTCCTCAAACATGGAAGGCCCACACCCACCTTGGGACATTTGCATCAGATACTCTCTTTGGCCTGCATCTGCATCAGCTTTTATGCCTCCATCTAAAATTTACTCAAAAGTCATCTTCATAGGGACATATGGCCACCCAATTTATACCTGCAAGCCCCAGCCCCTATTCACTATTCTGAACTCTCTATCATGCTTTCATGTTTTTTTCTCCAAAACATTTATTATCTTTAAATATTATTTTTAAATTTTATTTTTCTACTAGAATGAAAATATGAGCTAAAGAAATCTTGTTTTTGTTTTCTGATGTCTGAAGTCTTAGGAGAATATCTGGCACATAGCAGGTATTCAACAGATGAATGAATGAACATGCATGGTTGTGATAAAAATAAGAAAAAAGAGTCTTTTGCTTCTGCTAAAAGAATACAGTCTTTTGTTTCTGCTTAAATTATCTAAAATGTTTCAGATGCAATAATGAGGAAATTGATAGGATATTAGGAAAATAGTGCTTGTGAGGTGAAAGAAAATATTAAGGCAATATCAGGGTGGGGGTGCACTGGATGAAGGGAGTTTGTCTTAGAGATCAGAGAGAGAGACTTGAGCATGTTTACACAATGATGGAAGAGAGTAAGAAAAAAGAGGGTGATATGGTTTGGCTGTGTCCCCACCTAAATCTCATCATAAATGGTAATTCCCATAATCCCCACCTGTTGTGGGAGGGACCAGGTAGAGATAATTGACTCATGGGGGTGGTTTCCCCATCCTGTTCTCTTGACAGTGAGTGGGTTCTCATGAGATCTGACGGTTTTAAGAGGGGCTTCCCCCTTCACTGGGCACTCATTCTCTCTCCTGCCACCATGTGAAGAAGGACGTGTTTGCTTCCCCTTCCGCCATGATTGTAAGTTTCCTGAGGCCTCCCCAGCCATGCAGAACTGTGAGTCAATTAACCTCTTTCCTTTATAAATTACCCAGTCTTGGGTATATCTTTATTAGCAGTGAGAACGGACTAATACAGAGGGTAACTAAAACAGGCCATAAAGTAGAAAGTAGAGGTTTGAGAATGGAAAAGTGAGGATAAAATACTATTAGTTTTGAAAATGTTGAGCTTGAGGTGAAAAAATTATGTATAAGTAGAGATATCCAATAGATAATTACATAAACAGCAGTAAATTGAGAAAAAAAGCTCAAAATATAAGACTTTAAAGTTTATGAGCACGGAGTTGAAACAGTCTATGTACACACACTCAAAATTATTCTGTTCACATTTTACTTACCTGATCTAGGTTTGAAAGACTGTTTGGATCTTGACTGAGAGCTTGGTACTGGCTCCTGAGCCTGTCACCTGCTCCAATTCTCCTGAACTTCTTGAGATCCACTACATATAAAGCACTGCAAAAATGAATTACTTCGTGATAGCCTATGTTGTTTATGTAGCTTTAGTTTTACTTTCCTCCAATGAATGTCTACAGTGACGGTATTAACTACAGATATCCTAGGATCTAATAACAATTAATCCTTTCATAAATTTGCTCCTAATATCTAATACTGTTTCCCAAGAGTTTGAAGTTTGTTTTAATTTTGGTAGAACCCATAATCTTTTAGGGTCACCCCAAGCTTTTCCAAGTTGTCATGAAACTCATGGCCTTACAAAAGGCCATGAGGCTTTGAAGATATAATCTTAATTTTATTTCACAAACCAAGTTTAAATCTTCTGGAGTAGTTAGGAGCCATATTACTTGGGTTTAACTCTTAGCTCAGTTATATACTAGCAGGGTAAGCCTGGGCAAATTACATGAATGCTGTATGCCTCAGTTTCCACATCTACAAAATGGAGGTAATAACAGTATCTCAAAAGATTGTCATAAAGATTTTATGACTTAATATACGTAAAGGCTTACAAGAGTGACTGGCATGAAATGAACACTATGTAATTGGTTGCTTTTATTGTGTAATTTTTAAGAAAACTGTGCATTTTTAAGAAAACTGAAAGTTGTAATTCAATACATTATTTATTTACTAAATGGTAAGGGTCTGACTTTTCTTACCTGATATGGTATTTCCGTCTTAAAAGATGTGATGCCCAGTATCCTGTTTTCCAGAAACGATATCCATCCATTTCCCTGCGGCTATCACAAAATGGAGTATACCCATAAGGAGCTCCATCCAGATCGAAATCTCGAAGTTCTTTTAGATCATGTCTCACAATCTAAATAATTAAAATAGACTGTCTGATAAAGACTGTAAAATAACATAAGCCCTTTTTTATGGGAATCTCAAATCATTATTACTCTACTACAGAAATCCAAAGAGCTGTATTTTCCTCACAGTGCTTTCATGTAATATGAATTTACTGAATTTAACATTTATTCCTCTTGTCCTTACAGGTTAAAGGTAAACTAAAATTTATATTCCTAGTCTTTAAGACAGTGGTCTTACTCACCAACAAGAATATTTTGTTATGTCATTTACAAACAAGTCATTTTACAAATCAGACATTTGGGGAAGGGGTTAAATATTACGTAAGTGCAGAGCTCTTAGTTTCTCAATGTATGAATAACAAAATCATTCCATGCCAAATCTCCATTATTGTATATTGGCAAATGTTAAGTTTGAATCATAAAGAAAAATCTCCCAATTATTCTAAATAGCTTGAATAAAATAATATAAATGTTATTTTTTAATATGCTCAAGCCTTCTAGAAAAACATTAGTGTACACATTGAAAGAAAGGTAGGAGAAAGAATCATATTAGATATTATGTGTGGGGCTCAGATGGGAGGATTGCTTGAGGCCAGAAGTTTGAGACCAGCCTGGGCAACACAGTGAGACCCTGTCTGCACAAAAAAAAAAAAAAAAAGAAATTAGCCAGGCGTGGTGGTGTGCATCTGGAGTTCCAGCTCCTAGGATGCTGAGGTGGGAGGATGGCTCGAATGCAGGAGTCTGAGGCTACAGTAAGCTATGACTGTGCCACTGCACTCCAGCCTGGATGACAGAGTGAGACCCTGTCTCTTAAAAGAAAAAAAAAAGTGTGTTTAGACATGCTATTTTCTTAGTTTTCATTGTAATGTTTCATATTTATCGATTTGGAATAGAGTACAAAAATAATAACAGTTTAGAATATGAGTACATTCTAATACAGGACTTGAAATATACTTTTTGTTCCACATAAATTCTAACTTATCCATTTAATTTATATTTTCATTTACATATTACTTTTTTCTTAGAAGTTCTGTGTATTTTCAATTTTTTTTTTCCCACTAATGATTCAAAAGCAATGCAAGGAGGGAAAAAGGAAAAGCCATAATTTTTGGACATATAAATTTTGAAAGCAGAGGGCCTTGGGTGTTTTTTTTTTTTTTGGCCAAATTTATTTGCTTTTATTTTTAGAGATAGGGTCTCACTCTGTCACTCAGGCTGGAGTGCAGTGGCATGATTATATCTCACTGTGACCTCTAACTCCTGGGCTCAAACTTTCCTCCCCACCTCAGCCTCCAAAAGTGCTGAGACTACAGGCATAAGCTGGCCAAATTTAAAATGCTCTTTTCCTTAAGTGATAGAGTGATGAGAACTTGGTTATTGGTTGAATGTGAAAGAATGCTGTTGAAGGTGGAAGAATGAGAGTTGTATGTAACTGCTAGCTTTTCTAGCAAGAAGAAATTCCTAGTTTTAAACAAATATCAGCTCATAATTTACAGGAATTCATTAACTACTCTTATTATGACTAATATAAGTATTTGTTTTAGTTCTCAAACGTAAAAAACTACTACTTTAGAGAGAAAACTTCCATGTCCTAAATAATAAATGGTACTTCTTACAATACCTTCAATTTTCCCCTGGAATTCTGACTTTTTGTTTTTAAAGATACTTTGCTTATATATCACAATCATATCTTAAGCACTGTAATGAAGATAACAAACATGAGCAACATGAATTAATCTCTATATTAAGATAGAAGTGTAAAAAATGTTTGCATATTACTAAAAATAGTAGTTAATCTTATTACCTGGTCAGCATCAACAAAAATGATTTTGTCCACTGCTAGTGGGAAAAGAACATCAAGGAAAAGAATTTTGTAACCCCAAATAATCCTCTGTCTTTCAGTCTGTTGACGAAGCCAACGGGGCCACCTATATTGAACTAGTTCATATCGGAATCCATACTCTTTAGCCATATGAGGAATTACTTCCTAAAAACACACACACAAAATCAAACAATATGTTCAAGAGAAAGTAGTTTTGTTTTAGAGAAAAAAATAACATTAAAAAGGTAAAGCTTCCTATAAATTGTTATAAACTAATAGGCAAGATGTCTAAATACTACTTCTATAACATACTTATTAATGAGAAATATTAAAATGCTAACAAATATGAAAACACAAGTATAAATAAAACTATATAATTTAACGTCATTAAAAATAAGTTCACTATATTATTTAACAAACTTATTAATGGAAGATAAATGTTCCCATACTTTTATTGTTAAAATCTGACTTGAGAAAACTGACTTAAAAAAAAGCCTCTGGATCTTGGAACACCTACATATCAAACAGTTCATGTATATGTCAACAGGTTGGTTGGTCAGAGATGTAAAGATGAAGAGAGGATACAAAAAACACAAACACAAAATAAGTTCTAAGCTGATAAATTAGATTCTATACAGGAGCTTCATGTTTGAGATATATCATTATTTAATTCAAGGATTAAAAATACAAAGCAGTGATTATGGTCTGAATATTTCATATCTGAGTATCTTATAGGCTTAGAAGTAGCTTATTCCCTGTTTAAAGCAGAAGCAGTTAATGAAATATACTATGGGCTAAATTTAGTTCAAGAGCTCAAATACTGAGAGAGAAAATGAAAAGGGAATTGGAAAAGATGAATTAATAAATATAGAATTTGTGTTTTACCACTTGATTCTTACTTGAAACTAGTTTCTGGTTATATGTTTAATTTTTTTCTCTGACTTTGTAAGAACAATGTAGATTTAAAATATGTTTTTTTAAATGCAAGAAGCACCAATTTTATTTGTGAAATCTTGAAATTAGGGGTACAACAGCTGCCAGGAGTCATTGTTTTGGTTTCAAAATAAAATAAAATAAAACATTCAGATAAAATAAAAAGAATATTTTTTCTTCATTAAATATGTGTTCAAATATTCACTGAAACGGGCACTGTTCTAGGATCTAAGGGTACATTAGTGAAGAAAAGAAATACAAATTATGACCTTTATGAGGCTTGTATTTTAGAGGAAGTAGGTAGAAATAAACTATTATCTACAGAAAAAAGTGCTATGAAGAAAAATTAAAAGGGAGAGGGAATTATAGTTTGTATAGTGCTGTCAGAACATAATTATGCGTAAGTATGTATAATTTTAGCAAATATTTGAATGAAGAGAGGAGGTTTGACTTTTCTAAACTGGTAGGAACAAATCTAAAGTAGCTAGCGGCTTCTGTATCTGGCTGCTGATTTACACAGATGTTTGAGTTTGTAAAAATCCAAAGCTAAATTTCATGATTTGTGCATTTTTCTGAGTATATGTTATATTTCACTAAGAAGTTTTCAAAAGAAAAATTTTGAAAGAAAGAAACACATCACAAAAAGAAGGAAAATACTACTTCAGATACAGTATTTCTTTTGGCCATGCAGTGGAACAAGACTTTCTAATCCAGACATAGCACTATTGTTCTGGTGAATAATATCTTTTCCTGCTAAGAGAATCTTTAGATTTTTCTATCTCAGTTTATTTGGGTTAAATATTCCCTTATTCAGTGTCTGACTGCTAGGAAAGCATGTTAAAAAATTAGTAGAAAAATAGTATAACTTCTTATCTATATTTATGGGTTTTCTGTTTTTTTTTTTTTTTCCTACTGTCAAATGAGCATAGGAGGAGGCACTGTTGGTGGTGGAGGGCAAATGGGCTGTTACATAAGGTTAAGCACCTGAGGTCTGAATGCCTGGGTTCAAATCTCAGCTGTGTTTCTAATTAGCTGTTTCATCTCAGGCCTATGTTATAAAGGATGATTCTTGCTCAAATAAAAGTATGGCCCTTCACCCTATCTCCCAGGAAATATCCCCTACCCTGGCCCTTCACCTTATCTCTCAGGAAATATCCTCTACCCTTGGAATTTCTTGACTAATAAGAATGTCTACGTTTACCTGCAGATCTCAGACCACACTAGATATTGTATGCTAATGATGTTATTTGTAGTGAGGACCTTGGGCCACAAAGCATCAGTTCAACATCTGAAGGGGTTAGAGGCTAAGGTTAGTCATGCAGGCTGTTAGCCAAGTCCACACATCTGACCCTCAATAAAAACTCTGTACCACAAAGTTTGAATGAGCTTCCCTGGTTGGCAATACTCCACGAGTACCCTCACACACTGTTGCTGAAAGAAATAAGTGCTATCCACTGTAAGGGGATTCTACTGGGAGAGGACAACTGTTAACTTTGTGTCTGGTCTCCCCGGACCCTACCCTAAGCATCTCTTCCTTTTGCTGATTTTATTTGTGTCCTTTTGCTACAAAAACTGTAACTGTAAGCACAGCTGTTTTTTGGAGTTATACAAATCCTTATAGTAAGTTATTGAATCTAAAAGTGGTCTCAGGTACCTCTCAACTGTGCAAGCTAGTTATGTAACTTTTGAAGCTCGGTTTTCTTATCACGTGGGATTGTTATGAAAAACAATTGAATAACGTCAGTTAAACACTTGGCATCATGCCTAGAAATATTAAGGAATAAAAGCATGCTTGGCTAGTTTTACTTCTGTTTTCCCACTGCTTTTGGTCTAGAAAAAACAAACTCATTTGAAATGCTGTTGAATGAGACACCAAATTGCTGTGGAGACACTAAATTTCACGGAATTTGATTATGCTGTAGGGAGAATAGGAAGAAACACAGTATACTTTGTAGCAGGAGTATAGGGCTGAGTAAAGGATAATAGCTGTTGATCACCTGAAATCTTCTAAATATAAAATGCCTCAGATCATGATGCCCAGCAATCAATGCACTACACAGATGAAAGAGCTTTTTTGTTTCAGTACTGTAAAACTATTTTCTATGGTATAGGTATAGTCTTTGTATTTTCTTTATACTACTACTGTTTCTGCCTATCTTTGCAAAAATGACAGAATCCATTTCTTTTAATTGAAAATCTGTATATATTTTCCATTGCCAAATTGTATTTAATTACTCATTATCATGAAAAACTACTAGCCATTCTGATTTTGATTTTACTTAAAAATATACAGTCTTCTACTGTCCCCTCCTTTGAACATCTCTAAATAAAAATTGTACAGAATTTTTCTTAAGCTACATAAAAATACTAAATACCATTTTTTCAAAAAGCTCATTCTGAAAAGAGAAATATCATATAAACTTACAATGATACAAATAATTTACTATTCAAACATTAACCATTCTACAGAAAAAGCTATGTACTTACTTTAAATGTCGGTGAGAGATAATTTTTTAGCAACCAGAATTTCACTGGTGTTTTGGTGTTACGCAAAACAGAAAGCATCATAATTCTGTATAAAAGAATATTAAACCCAATATACGTTAACAGTAACAGGAGCTCATATATATTTTTTAACCTTGAAGTGTTTTTTAAAATTTAATTTTAATTTCTTAAATTTTACTTTAAGTTCTGGGATACATGTGCAGAACATACAGGTTTGTTACATAGGTCTTTTAAAGGCTTTTAAATAATTGAAGGTATGAATTAGAAGGTTTTCACAATGAAATGTGAAGAAATAAACTAAAATATGGTTTATCAAGTATGTAATGTGTAAGGATGAATACATATACATCTTGGTAGCTTCACCTGGGCCCAGTTGTCTATGACTGTGTGATTAATATTAAGTCTACAAACCCTGAAGAGCTGAATGATCTATCTATATTGACAAATTCACTGGATGGGTCATTTGGTTTGCTAACCTAAACCTCCGAATGGAAAGGATACAAATGAATCTGAAGTTCCATTTTAAAGTATCAGTGCTACAATTCAAATATTTTTGAGTTATTCTCTGTGACCTTTCTATATAAACTGTTTAAAAATATCCTTTTGTACTTTGCAATATGCATTTCTCCCCTCATTCCCTTCCTTTTTATAAAACAAGGTTTTCTTCACTGGAAAAGGATAATTTACTATAGTAAATTTTATATATATAAATATTGTATATATAAAGTACTGTAAATATATATATCGTGTGAGTATATCTATATATATATTCTTACCTATCCAAAATGTCTATTTGCTTGCCTTGAAGAAAACCAATATTCCAAATCAAGCCAAACTCATGAAATTTCATATTTATATATACTTACCTCATAATTTTAAGTAAAAAAAAAAAGCAAGGTGTAAAGTAGTATGTTCTATTTGGGTAAAAGGACTTAAACAACTGAAATAAATAAATAAATATACACACATATACTTACGTGTGTGTGTGTGTGTGTGCGTGCGTGCGTGTGTGTGTGTATCTCCTTAGCAGGATATAAAAATAATATTATGGGTTTCCTGTGAGAAAAGGAACTGAGTATCAAGGAAACAGAGGTGGGAGTTTTTTTTTCCCAGTGTATATTCCTTTATTTTTTTTTTGAAATTTGAACCATGTAAATATTTCTTTTTCAAAATATAAGGTTAAAAAATATACCTACCTTAAAAAACGTTCATATAAATGACCAGAAGCAACTGAAAAAATGTTTAGGACGTCTTTTTCCTTTTTGTTTTCTTTATGCAAGCTTACTGTGAAACTTGGAATAAAAAAGTAATTGACATTTCTTAAACACACATATGGAAACATTGTATGCCTAAATAGTAAATATAAGCAATAAATATAGAAATGTATTTCAAAATAGTTAAGCTATAAACACTCTATAATATTTACAAACTAATATTAAAATATTTGACAATATCATTTGAAGCTTTATGAGTTTTTTTTTAAATTTGTAATGTGGAATGTAACTATATTGTCTTTAGGTGAATGGGCTGGTATTTTTGAATTTTTGTTGAGTTGCCAAAGGTTGTTTTCAGAACAAAGAATGAATTACAGCTTGACATGGCCATATCTAGTGTACTGAAAGTTTAAACAGGTCAATGAGGGAAGGAACAGAATGCGTTAAGTGTGGAACTACGGCACAGCAAGAATTTATGTGGTAACAGGATAGCTGTGTGAGTGCTGCTGATGGGGCTCATCCAGGCTAAAATATTTTTAAACCATCTACAATTTGGAGCTCCTCTGACCAAGCAGATTTTCTCCTCCACGCAGGCATGGAGTACCCTCTTGGTACTCTGGATGACTTCCATGACAAAGAAAGCACCAGGGAGCCATGTCTACTCACTGGTTTACATCATGGTAGCATCATCTGGGCCCAGCCGTCATTTTCATTACATTTTTGGAGCTAGACCAGCTCCATTTCATTTTTGTATAGGCCCATTTCATATATAAAAATGACTGAATCTTTTATTTACAGTATTCATAATGTATAAATTCATCTTTTTCTTCCTAAACATTTATTTCAAAATACTTTTATATAAACAGATATTTAGAATGAATAAAATTGGGTAAACAACTTAAATCACCATCAAAGTTATTTTGCAAAATATAAATTGTTATGACAGAAGTATTTTTCAAATCTTGCGAGCTCCCAAATAAGAAAAGAAGTTGATTCAGTGGCAAGAAAAAATAATCGTTCTAAGTTAGGACTAAAACGAAGATGAAAAAAGTTAAAGCATCATAAGACACACAATACTATATATCTGGAGCAGTTAACGTCCCAAAAACTTACCATCTCTGTTTCTAACAAAGCATTTTGTTTTTGGTATCCTTTTAATATAGCAAGTGGCTATACCATAATTGAACAGTTATCCTTAATCATTCTTATCTATACCTTCTAACTTTAATGGAAGCTTTTAGACAGATACTCTTAAAATTGCTCAGATTCTATTTCATTATCCCCTGTCAAACACACCTACCCTCCAAATCATCTCAATGAGTGGACTTGATCCTTTCTCTATCAGTAACTTGTTCAAAGCACACACTGTACAGTAACATGATTTTTCTTACCAAACAAGGAGTCAACTATAGAAAAAGAGGCTTAAACTGGGCAAAATCCAAAATGATGGAAGTGCTTTTGACTACTATAACCAAATATATTTAAGTTGTTGAATCTATTTTGGCTAACATTTCTATTTCTTATCTTTGATCAAAATGATTAATGGTTTTCCATCATAGCTCACATTGGGTTCAAATCTCTAAAACGGACATTCAAAGTTCTTTACAATGTGCATCTACAGGAGACAGCTTTTGTTTTTGCTCACCTAACATCTGTTCCCCTTCTAGTAACAACCTGGTATTTTGGGGGGAATCATTCCTCCTCCCATCTCATTCTATGAGGTTTAGGTGGGACAGGGCTTCCCACCAGTTCCAGAAGTAGGCATATGACTCATGCTTGGTTATCAGAGTCACAGAAATCAGTTCAGTTTGGGACACACAGCTATAGTTGGACCCATGAGTCAGCCTTGGAACTTTTATTGGTACTGTTTGGAAAGAGGCAACTTCCTTCCACTGGAAATAGTAAACTTTTACTTATAAAAGTCTATCTTAAAATGGAGGAGACATAGAAACAGTAGACCTAAGAGATGGAGAAAGATTGTTTCCACACCACATCACCCAGTGGCCAACACCAGGTGTACTCCTGGATTCTTCAGATATCTGAGACAATATATTCCTTATGTATGTTTCTTTTTCGAGACAGGGTCTCACTCTGTCACCCAGGCTGGAGTGCAGTGTTGCAATCTTGACTTACTGCAGCTTTGACCTCCCAGACTCAAGCAATCCTCCCACCTCAGTCTTCTGAGTAACTGGAACTACAGATACATGCCACCATGACTGGCTAATTTTTAAAATTTTGTAGATACAGGGTCTCACTATGTTGCCCAGGCTAGTTTTGAACTCCTGGGCTCAAGCAATCCTCCTGCCATCACCTCTCAAAGTGCTAGGATTACAGGTGTGAGCCACCATGCCTGGCCTGTGTTCCTTTTTAAACTAACAATAAAATAGTATAGGTATCAATCTAACATAAACAGTCCCTTTTATTTTCAAGTTGCAGCTAGCTAGGCTACTTTCTTTTCTTTGAGGAACATACCCAATCATTTTGTCTTCATGTAATTGCCTTCACTCAATCTTTAACTTTTGAAATCCTGTCTGTCCTTTAAAACAGATCTTTGCCACACACTTCTTCAAGGAGTATTTCCCAAGGTTCCTTGTAAGTGGATATATAATTTTTCTCCATTGGTTTGTATAGTATTTTATTTTCATCTGTCTTATAGCTCTAGTTTCCTATCTTGTACACAGTAGTAACATTTATGTATTTATCTTATCCCTCCTAGATTAGAGGACCTTTGCCTTACTTAAATTTTCACTACCTGTGGAACTTCCACATACTAGACTTCTGGATCAATCTAGTGATGTATTAAAATATTCATTAGTAATTACCTTTTAATGGAATCCCACAGTCCTTTTGTTTTTTCATCTTCATCGGTAAGGATATCTTCCTTAATTTTGTCTGCTTCTTTTTTCACCTAGATAGCATGGCAAAAAAGATTAGAATTTGGCTGCTTTAAATATTGTGCTGTATGGTTAGAAAGTGAAACATATTGGGCGAGATTACCCATAGAAATCTAAGATTGACAGTTGCAGTAACCAAAGACAGGCAATATCTTAGCACAATGTTGTAAACAATCTGGTCTTTAACTATCAATTCAACCTCTTTGTTCAGTTTCTTCAGTGGTTACCTCCATATTGCTAAATAATGTGCTTACACTTGTGTTTACTAATTTATCAGCTTTAGGCATTATCTACTAGTATTTCTGAATTCAGAGTTTAGACATTATACACTCTTTGTGATGACAGATGAATAGCTCACTTATCGTCATCCTTCCCTTTCCCTATTTGTCTAGAAATTTTGGTAGTAATATGTTTATCTTCGGTTCTTCTATTGAGTATTTTTTGTCATTTTAAATAATATTTAAATCTCTTATTTTTTTATTCCCACAATCCCAACAGTTTCTCTTGTATAATCCGTTTATAAGGACACTACTATTTCTACGATTTCCTTCTACCTCCCAACTTACATTAAACCTTGACTTTAGCATTTGTAAATATTGATAACATTTACATTTAGTTCAGTAAACATAATTGTTGCATTTTGCTATGGTGATTCTAAAACTTGAAAATCAGTAAAAAGTTTTCACATTTCACATTATGACAATGTAAAGATTAACCACTGAAGAGTCGGAAAAGCTACTAAAACTCTATTTCCTCTGTACAGTTATAGTTTTAGCATAGTACAGCATAGTTATAGTTTCCTCCTATGGCCACTGTGCCACTCCTAGGAGACTCTTGCTGGTTTAGATGAATTCTCCTTTCTTACATTCCACCAGCAGAGAACTATTTTTTCCTGGAATTCCGTTGTCCTTATTTTTTCTTGTAGGGAGATATACAAGTATATCTTCTTTATCACAGACATAATCTTTTCCAGTTTATTACTCATGTTATCTAATTGTCTGGAATTCTTGTCTACCTGAAGACATTTTTCTTAAAGTTCAACAATTAACTGTTTCTTTCTAGATTTTCTTTACATTGGTTTACAGATTAGTTTCACCATTTCTTGAACTACCTATCTTCTTTCTTGATCTTGATCTTCATTGTACTGGCAAACATCTCCAAGAAAGGGTATGAAAAATAATTTTTCTCAATCTTCACACTTCAGAAACTAACATTTTACCTTCACATTTGATTAAGAATTTGGCTAGATACAGAATCTTGGGTTCAAAATAATTTTCCTCAAAATACTGAAAGCTTTGTTTTGCTGTCTTTTAACATCTAAGTATTTTGAAAATGAAATTCTGATGTTAGTGTTGTCATTCTATTGCAGTGACCCACTTTTCCTTCTTAGTAGCTATTATAATCTTATATGGGCCATTTTCATTCATCCTACTTCGTAATCTGTGGACTCTTTTGACATGAACATTTTTCTCTCTCAGCTTTACAACACTTTCCCTCCTCCATCTTCTCTGTTGTTTCTGGAATTCCTCTTAGTAGGCTATTGGATTTCATGGGCTGATCCTCTATGTTGCTTATCTTTTCTCCTCCCTGTTTTTCTATCTTTTTACTGTAATTCTGAGAAAGAGGTGGTTAGGAGATAAAACTGTGTTATTAGAAAACAAACTGAAGGCGGCCGGGCATGGTGGCTCATGCCTGTAATCCCAGCACTCTGGGAGGCCAAGGCGGGTGGATCACTTGAGGTCAAGAATTTAAGACCAGCCTGACCAACATAGTGAAACCCCACCTCTACTAAAAATACAAAAAATACACACAAACATAAAAATTAGCCAGGCATGGTAGCACATGCCTGTGGTCCCAGTTACTCAGGGGGCTGAGGCAGAAAGATCACTTGACCTTGGGAGACGGAGGCTGCAGTGAGCCAAGATCGGGCCACTGAACTCCAGAGTGAGCAACAGAGCGAGACTCCGTCTCAAAACAAAAACAAAAACAAACTACTGAAAGACCTAGGGTATGGGTAGGCTGTAGAATATTTCTAATTGGTATCTTTCATAATTCATAAAAATTCTTAGCCATTATTGCTTCAAATGTTACTTGTACCCCATTCTTTAATTATATTTGAAATTCCATTTAGTTTACTTTTATTTATCCAACAAATACTCATAAAGTGCTCTATCTTATCTTCATAACAGTCCTGTAAGGTATATTCTATTGTTAACCCCATTTTACAGATGAGGAAATGAGACAGAAAGATATTAAGTAATCCGTCCAAGGTCACACAGCTAGTGAGTGGCAAAGCCAGTTTTAAATCCACTACTGGTAATCTTAGACTTTCACACTAGCGTGTGTGTGTGTGTGTGTGTGTGTGTGTGTGTGTGTTAATGCTCTCTTCTATATTTTCTTTTTTTCCTGTCTCTATTGCATTCGGTATACTTTTTCTAGCCTATCTCCCCCAACTTGCTAATTTTCTCTGAAGGCATGTTAAAGCTATCTACTGAATTATTAATTTTGGTATTGTATTACTCAGTTTCCAAAGTTCTACTTTAAAAAAATCTGATATGCATGTTTTACAGTTTCATGTTCCCTGCAATTATTTTTAAACTCATCTTTAATTTCTCTAAAAAAAGTACAGCTGTTTCAGAGGCTATTCTAATAATTCTAATATCTTGGGTCTTTGTGTGTCAGTTTTCTGTTTCTGCTGGTTTTGTGTATTTGGTTAACTTTGACTATGAGTTGGCCTTCATACTAGAAAAATTTGATTTGCAGCTTAGGCTATTGTAATCTTATTCCAGAGATTTATGGATGTCTTCCAGATACCGCTATATCCTATCCATCTGGAAGAATATTAGTACCAATTCAAGGTTCAGTATTCCCTGGCCTACTTGGCTGACACAAATTTGGGCTAAAAGACTATGAGGAATAATTTTTTATGTTTCATCCTTAGCCTGAAAATAGAGCTAGTTTATTGTAGAGAGGGTCTTCTAATAGATTATTTTATGTGGGTCTTGGGTTCTAATTTTTGTCCCCTAACCCATCAAATTAAATAAAAATGGCAGTTAAAAGTGTGACAGGACAGAAAAATGTTCCCAGGACAATAGTAGCTTCCTTGGGTCAAGGGAAGTTTCTGTGCTTGCTTATTTCACTAGGCTCGCATTTTCCCTTTAATTTTGGTTTTGGGTTTCCTTATTAACCTTATTATCTTATTATTCTCCATTCCTCATTGTTTTTAAAATTTTTTTAAATTTTTATCTAATATTTTCACTAGTTTTAAGCAGGAGGGTTGGTCCAAAAAGAATCTGCTATCATTAAAAACTCCCTTTCTCTCCCTCTTTAAAAAACAGCACCTTCTCTTTTTAGAGCTAATTTTTCAGTGCATGTTCTTGATCTCATCTCTAGAGTCCAATTTGTAATGTTATTTGGCTACAGATAGATTTAGTAGATATATTTACAGTTATCATAATGTAAAAAAAAATCCTTCTCTTCTATCTTCAAGTTCTGTTTTCCTTTGTGAACTTAATCCTCTCCTTTTTTTACTGCTGGAGTTCAAATATAACATTTTAGGTTGTAAAATTGTAAAGTTAATTGTAAAATAAATCAATTAATTAAAAAACAAAGAAGATAATTCTTAATATTAAGAACAAAGCCTATAAAAAGTTCTGCCCCCACATACTTTTACTTCGAGTATCTTGCTTTTGAAGCTGTTTAATACAACAATGATATCTTCTAGGTCTGCTTGAGAGTCAGTTCCTTCATGCCTAAAGGTAGAAAAATGTGTCCATAATTAATTTAAGAATAGACATACAATTATGATGGCATAACAGAATAAACTCATTTTGCAATAAACGTAAGTCCAATAACACTAGTGCATATATCATGTTTTTCTGTTTCTATAGTCAATTAAGATATACTATAATATGCTGTGATTTTCAAAATTATCCAATAAATTTTAACTCAGTACACATTAAAATTGTACAAAAGTAACTCATTAAATTCAATACTACCCAATTACTCTGAAAGTTCAAATTATGGCTTATCTTTGCTGTTATATACCAAGGCTATCACACAACTAAAATCTTTCACATCCCTGATATATTGTAATGATAATTACAATTTTTTACACTTCAAAGTTGTTTATATTTCAAAGGAGTTCTACACTATCCAACTTTTTAATATCCACCAGCCATTTTCAAATGCCAAAATTTGAAGTACATTGTTAAAATAATGAGACTGAAAATGTGTCTATGATGTCCATCTGCATCACCTGAATGTTTCCATTTTGTATTATGTATAATGCAGTTTTTTTCTCCCATTTTCAAAATTGCTTAAACAAATATGGCAACTGTGCTCCATAATTATTTTTTCAAACTATTCTCACTATGGACTAAAAAGTTCTATCATATTTACAATAAAGTTGAATTTTGTTGAAGGGGAAGCAATCAGATGTCAAATTAGTATAGTTACTTTTGAGTTGTTATATATAATACATACTTTTAACATTTTTCCAAAATGAACACCTGGGGAGTCTAGCACTATCATGACTGACACGTCTTTGACTTTCTCTTACTCCCAATTCCTGAGCTGAGGTGGTTAAACCAATGTAGCAGGCAGAACTCTGTCCAACAATCACCACTAGGAAACAGAAAGAAGCCAGGTGTGATGGCTTACACCTGTGACCCCAGCACTTTGGGAGGCTGGGGTGGGAGAATCGCTTGAGTCCAGGAGTTTGAGACCAGCCTGGGCAACACAGTGAGACCTCGTCTCTGCAAAATTTTTTTAAAATTAGCTGGATGTGGTGGCCAGCGCTGTGGTCCCAGCTAGTCAAGAGGCTGAAGTAGGACGATTGCTTGAAACTGGCAGATTGAGGCTCCAGTGAGCTGTGAGCCGTGACTGTGCTATATTGCACTTCCGTCTGGGCAAGAGAGACCCTGTCGCAAAACAAAACAAAACAAAACAAAAAGGATCTAACCTGTATAGTAGAAACATTGTCAAATTTCTTAAAAACTTTCAGCTGCTTATAGTCACAAACACTACTTTAGGGCATTGACAACTTTAGCCATTTAATCCCCTGTCCACTGAGACCCAGAGTATAAAGCCAGCTAGCACAGCACTACAGCTAGACCTAGACAAATTCTAAAGCAAATCTCTTTCCACTTCCATCAGGTAGCAGAGGTAGTAATGGTGACATGCTCTCATTTTACTTCAGGCACTGTTTTTTTTTATTTATTATAAGTTTTAGGGTACATGTGCACAACGTGCAGGTTTGTTACATATGTATACATGTGCCATGTTGGTGTGCTGCACCCATTAACTCTTCATTTAACATTAGGTATATCTCCTAATGCTATCCCTCCCCACTCCCCTCACCCTACAACAGGCCCCGGTGTGTGATGTTCCCCTTCCTGTGTCCATGTGTTCTCATTGTTCAATTTCCACCTATGAGTGAGAACATGGTGGTGTTTGGGTTTTTTTGTCCTTGCGATAGTTTGCTGAGAATGATGGTTTCCAGTTTCATCCATGTCCCTACAAAGGACATGAACTCATCATTTTTTATGGCTGCATAGTATTCCACGGTGTGTATGTGCCACATTTTCTTAATCCAGTCTATCATTGTTGGACATTTGGGTTGGTTCCAAGTCTTCACTATTGTGAATAGTGCCACAATAAACATACGTGTGCATGTGTCTTTATAGCAGCAGGTCTTATAATCCTTTGGGTATATACCCAGTAATGGGATGACTGGGTCAAACGGTATTTCTAGTTCTAGATCCCTCAGGAATCACCACACTGACTTCCACAATGGTTGAACTAGTTTACAGTCCCACCAACAGTGTAAAAGTGTTCCTATTTCTCCACATCCTCAGGCACTGTTTTAAGCACTTCATAGATGCTCACTCTGTTAATCCATACAACCATCCTTTGATAAAAGTACAATTATTATCCTAGATCCAAATTGAGTCTAGATAGTCTGGCTCTTCACCACTGTACTATCAGACCTTTACCAACAATGCTAAGCACCTGAAACCTCTGGATACATGAGGAAAATGCGCAGCTTAAATGAAGGGAACAAGCTAAGCAGTCAGAGGAAATGGACTTCATTGATAAGGCATTAATGCAGAAAAAAGGGAAGCATTCAAATAATTCATATTCTCAATGAGATTCAAGAGAATACTGAATCTCAGTAAAAGCCATTTACTTCAAAATGAAAGAATTCACTGTGTGTCAGAAAGCCTGATTAATAAAAAAAAGCACTCATACATGTGTCTCCTGAAATTCTAAAAAACAATTTATATTTTTCAGAGAAGAAATGTAAATCAGATTGGCTTCATATTTTTCATCCAAAACACTAACTGGTAAGAAACAATGATGAAGCCTTGTTTCAAGCATTCCGAATAAAATTATAATGCTGTTATTCAATACTTAGGAAAGTTGTAATTCATACGGAACTGCAAAAGAAATTTTTAAACCTTTGAGGACCACCTCAAAGTTTTAAACATTTGAGGGTACACCACTAATGTCTCTGAAAAAACTTATTTGTGGTAAGGTGGTGTATATTATGATATGGCAGGCAACATCCCACCTTTAGCATACACTGCAGTAGTTAGAAAGATACACCCATTTTTGTTGTTGTTGTTACTCAACTCTTTTGCAGCTAAGGTTTTGGTTGATAATTAGATTCTGCTAAACAGATAGATACATTTGCATGTTATTTGGAACTTAGAAGTGAGCGAGGCAATGTGCTGATGCCTGCCTAGCTTCTTTTGTCAAGCACAGTCATGGAGACATTGAGGTTTTCTACTTCAGTGTCCCAGTGTGTAACTGCTTAGCTTTCTGGGTACCAAAGGCCAGTTGATGTGTTGCTGGCAGCAGCTTCTAGCTTTCTCTCATTTCTGATGATGGGAAAGTAGCAGCTCTTTCTGGTTGGTCAGTTCCTTGGCTTTGTTCTCAAGCATTCCTAGGATCCAGCCCTCCTGGAGAGCTTGCTCTGCCAGTCCTTCCCAATACGATGTAAAAGCATCCAATTGCTTGTGTTAAATACTTCTATGATAATATGGGAAGTCAGCCATCTGCTATGATTTGAATGTCCCTCCCCTCCAAAACTCATGTTGAAATTGTATTGCCATTGTGGCAGTATTAAGATGTGGGACCCTTAATAGGTGATTATAGGTGATGAGGCTCCACCCTCATTGGGTGGAAGTGGTGCTACCACAAAAGTGCAAGTTCGGCCCTCTCTTGCTCTCTCTTGTCCTTCTGCCTTCTGCCATAGGGCAATGCAGCAAGAAGGCTTCTGCCAGATGCTGTCCCTCAATCTTTCCAACCTTCCAGAACTATGAACCAATAAATTTCTGTTCATTATAAATTGCTCAGTCACAGGTATTCTGTTACAGCAGCAAAAAATGGCCTAAGACACCATCTAAACAAAAAATGAATGTGAAAATTAAAAGACATATAAAAACTGTGATCAACAGTGAATTCATTAAAATTTATATTTAACTAACGGTAATATGATAGTAAAGAACTAAACAGAATATTGGGGGTAGGGGTAAAAGGATGCTAGAATGCTTCCACTGAAACACCAATGAGATAGCTACCAGACACCGAAGTGAGTATGCATAGTCATCCATTCTCAATACCCTCACAATATGCAGATTGCCCCTCAGAGAGATAAAGCATATAAAAATGTTCAGAAAAGGGATTGTGTGAGATGAAGGCAGAAGAGTTTCCTTACAGAGAGCTGTTGTCAGATTGTGAGTCTCCACCACTACACCCTGTGAGGACGGAAGGGGAAGAGTATTGCCTTCTCATTCTAAACTCAGTAAGGTGGACACTTTAAGGAGAAGACACTTTGCAACACATATTCTGAAGTTGGGATGCACAGAGGACTCATGTCTGGGAAAGTTAGAAGTGTACATGGAGCAGGATTGGATATTCGAGGACTGATTTATTGCTCTAATCGAGGAGTCAGGAGAGTGCTTACTGCCTCTGCAACTGCTCTGAACTAGAGTTTGTTGGGCAACTGATGTCTAGGTATTTCCACAGATCAGATGCAGCCAAGAAGGAGAGCGATTTGGTTTTGTTGTTACCACTGGTAGTTAGTTATGTGTCCTGCCAATATGGCAACCAGGAGGTATGAGGAGACCACACCAACAGAACCAGGGAACTAAAGGAGAGTGAAGTACAGCAATAGAGAACTTTTAAGAGTCCACAGAGAGTGAGTTTTAACTACTGCAGAGCCAGCAAAGTTACGGTGGACCAACTCGAGTACCTGCGGAGAAAGAACGGAAAGCCTTGTTTGACATCTCTGTCCTTCCTCCTATAAAAAACATGGGAGAAACAGTTCAGTCTCAAAGGTACCGAACTAAAATTGACTACAAGTGTTACTTTGGCAGAAAAGATTTTTCTAAAGATTTCAAATGAGAAGTCTAGCACAATAATTTGGCATTAAAGGTGCATAAATAAAGTAATATTCTCTACAATTAATTAGGAAAATCTGAGCAGCATTTGTCTAATTTTGGTAGAACTACAAAGAAATAAAGGAGAATAATTTTGAGACTTTTTGTATTCAAGGTAAGTAACAGCCAATACTGAGTATACACAAATAATCTGCAGTTAATGACTACAAAAAGATTGACAGACACAGAAAGTACACATTGTGGGCATTATGCCTCAGAAGTGGAAAGCCAAATTTAAAAAAATCAAATAATTTAGTCATGGCTTTAAAATCTGAACTTAGAAACTCATATCAATATTATTTTAGCTTAGATTTTTAGCAGGTTTCAGGAATATTTTTCCAAATTATAAAGGTAATATCAATTAGAATTAAAACATAAATTAGGATAAACAATATCAGTTTTTGTTATATTTTATATTGACCTCGTTAGACTTTTTATTACACAGTAACATGTATTTTTTTTTCCATTTTGGATAGCTAGTGACATTAATCATATGTGGAATTAAATTATGACTAAATATATGGTTTTATTGTTTATAAGTAATACAAACAAGTTTGTAAGTTATTTCTACTGCCAAAAGTTGTCTGTGAATGAGAAAAAACAATTTTCACTAATATGTTAGTGGTACTTCAAATATAACATCAAGAACATCTTTATGAACTGTGTATGATAGAAAATAATAGTAAAGAAGATAAAATAGAATCTAAATCATGTATAGTTTTAGTTTTACATAATACATGTGCTATTGTATAACTGTATTTGTAAAAGAAGGAATAAGTGGAGAGGAAATGGACATTTACTCAATACTCTACGATGATTTTCCCATTTAGTCCTTAGCAAAACCCCACAAGGGAGGTAGAATTATTCCCTTTTGTAATGAGGAAATAAAGACTACAAATAGCAAAGAAACTTATACAAGATCATACAGATAGTTGGTGGTACAGAAGGGATTTGACTCACAATTCATATACAGGGCTTTCCCTTTGCAAAACATAATGGTGAAATGGTAGTGGCAGATATAGAAATGCTGAGTTCCTGGCAAAGCAGTTTGCACAAAATTTAAAAAGCTGAAACAAAGCATGAATGCTTCTTAAAATTATATCTTGAAACCATGGCTTTTATAAGGGTCAATATAAATGTTACAGCCTATTTTGCTCATTTTCTATACTACCATAGCACTCTTTTATAGCACTTAGAACATATAATAGTCACTCATTTTCTTGACTATCTTTTCTACTGGAATGAGTTTTGGGAGGGTAGGAACTGTGTATTTGTAATGGGAATGACACAGCAAGGTAGCATAGGTTGCTGCATAGGCATTAGAACATACCCAAATGGGTCCAGCTGGTAGCCAGAGATAAGAACTTAGAGGTACCCTTCCTGCCTAGCAAACTGGGCTTCTGTTGTCCTGCCTTCCCTTCAAACAGACCAAAAGTGACCCATGCTCTGTTCCCTTATATATACTGCTAGTTGCATGCATGCTCTCTTTCTCTCTGCCTGACTCCTCTTCATCCTTGCCTGATGTGACCTAGAGATGGAGCCCTTCCTGTCCAGGATTTGTAAGTGATAAATCTTTGAACTTATTTCTTTTTGTGGTGGTGTATTAAATTTGCACCCCCCATTGGAAGAGCCAGGGACTATCCCAGACCGGGTTTTCTCGGGGATGCTGGGCAGAACACAATGTTGGGTTCCCAGTGTCACCGCAATGGTCAGGCAAACATAAACTGGACATGGGTCAGACAAGAGCCACACGGACATCTGTCAGTATAAACAAGTTTCCTGTGTGAGGGAAACTGGGTCTGGGGTCAGACAACTATGTATTAGACCATCCACCAGGTAAACGAAGTATCCCATGAAAGGCACACAGTAAACATTCACATCCAGCTGCCTTTCATTCCTCATTAGGGCAAGGTCACTAGCAACTCCAGTACTGGAACTCAATTTGGCTGGGGGTTCTCAAAACAGCATTGTTCAACCGCTTATCTCCAATACTTGTCCTTATTTATGTCTGCTTATTCCACCTCACCAAGTGATTTCTGTCACTATAGCTTGTATTATCTAGTGTTTTGTAACTTATAAAAGGAGACATGCAGTAGTACAGCAACCCCCACTTGTCCACAGGGTATAGGTTCGAAGACATCCAGTGGATGTATGAAACCATGGATAGTACCAAACCCTAAATGTATGTTTTTCCTATACATACATGTCTATGATAAGGTTTAATTTAAAGTTAGGCACAATACTCTTGCCTTTTGTGGTCATTATTAAGTAAAACGAGGGTTACCTGAATATAAGCACCGTGATCCCATGACAGTTGATCTCATAACTGAGAATGCTACTGACTCATGGGCAGACACCTGACAAAGGAATGATTTTCCAGGTGGAACAGAGCAGGATGGTGTGAGAGGTCATCACACTACTCAGCAGTGCATAATTTAAAATGTAGGATTTGTTTATTTCTGGAATTTCCCACTTAATATTTTTGGACTGTTGTTAACCATGGGCGACTGAAACCACAGAAAGCAAATTCTTCTTCTCCCCTTTTCTCCCCTTCCTCCCCATCCCCTTCCTTCTCCTTCTCCTCCTTATTTTGAGACAGGGTCTCACTCTGTTGCCCAGCCTGGAGTGCAGTGGCATGATCATGGCTCACTGCAGTTGCCACCTCGTGGGGTCAACTGATCCTCCCACCTCAGCCTCCCAAGTAACTAGGACTACAGGCGTGAGCTACTGTGCCTGGCTACTTTTTTGATTTTACATAGAGGTAGGTCTTGCTATATTGCCCAGGCTGGTCTCAAACAGTCCTCCCACCTTGGCCTCCCAAAGTGCTAGGATTACATGTGTGAACTACCATGCCTAGCCTAAGTGTAAATTTAAAGTTTCTAGGAACTGTCCAATTGTTCAAAAGTGGTTGTACCATTCTAGATACCCAATGGAAGTGAAAAACAGCTCCTGTTACTCCATATCCTCACCAACACTTGATATCGTCATTCTTTTTATAAAGTTAGTCATTTTAATAGACATGTGGCATATCTCGTGGTTTTAATGTAGATTTTCTTAATGACTAACAATGTTAAATACATTCTGTACTTATCCATATATCTTCTTTGGTAGAGTGTCTGTTCAAGTCTTTTGCACATTTTTTAATCTGGTTATTTGTTCTCATATTGAGTTCTGATAGTCTTTATATATTCTGTATATAAATTATTTGTCAGATATATGCTTTGCAAAGATTTTCTCCCAGTCTGTGGATTGTCTTTTCATTCTCTTTTTCAGTCATTTACATAAACCCTTTTAGTGTGAATATTAATGCATTCTGCAACACAAATGATGTTTAATAAAGGGCTTTCTCAGATCCTGCTGGGATATACGTCATAATATATGATATGTGTACTGTATTAACTTTCCAAACGAAAAACTTCTAAATTCTAAAACACACATGGCCCTAAGAGTTTTAGATGGGAGATGTGCATGTCTACCCTCTTCCTGGAATGTTCCATCTGTGGTATGACTAGTAACTTCCTATTAATTCTTCAATTCTCTTGAGGTACTATACCATCTCTAATGTCAATGCTGACTTCCTCCTACCCACCTCTACCACAGAACTAAGCATCCCTGGCTCTGTGTGCATAAGCCATCAAGCATATTTATTAACTGACACTATGAGCTAGGCACAGTATAAAGGGGAAAGAGTGGTGAAAAAAAGATACAGTAACCCCTACTCCTATATTATCTTTGTTGAGCACAATGTGTGGTATAATAAAAGGTGCTCAGTAAGTATTTATTGAAAGCAATGAAATCTAGAGATATTTATTAAGGGTATAAAAGACTTTATCAAGAGTTGGCAAACTATGGCCAGTAAACCAAATCAGGTTTATGGTCTATTTTTTTAATAGTCCTAAGCTAAAAATGATTTTTACACTTTAAAATAATTGTTAAAAAAATAATTTTGACAAAGACCACATGTGCTCTCAAATGTACATTAAATACTTACTTTTGGCTCCTTACCAAAAAAGTGTGATAACTCCTGCTTTCTACTATGGCTCACTGATGAACAGGAAAATGTTTGTGCAAAAAAAAATTCCAAATTGAATATAACCCAGGGATAACGGTGTTGTTATATAAGATATAATGTATACCATATTGTCATTAAATGATCAAAATATCAATTATGCTGGTACAGGGAAAAGTCTAAGAGCCTGAATTTGTGGGGGCTGGCCTGGCATTGAGGCTGGGCAATAGCCTGGGGCTTCTGGGGTAGGCCTGGTGGTGGGATAGGCCTGGTGGTTGGACAGGCTTGGAAACTGAATCTACCAGGCAGATTTGGAGCTTGGGGCTACAGGATCTGGCAGCTCAGTCTTCTGGTACCAGCATTAAGTTGGGGCTGTGAGGCCTACCTGGCTTTGGGTTTTACTGGGGTGAGCATGGTTTTGGGGTCCAAGGCAAAGTCTGCTGCTCACTTCCCTCTCCTTCCCCCAAGGGGGTATCTCTCCAGCTGTGCTGTATCAGGTTGAGGAAGGAGTAATGCATGTAATGTAAATTATCCTACACTCTTCAATGTGTCTTTCTTATTTCTGTGCTACACTGCAGTGCTCTAACAGCTCACCTCGTTCCTTAGTTTTTATTAAGGTAGTTTCATGTGTGGAGTGGATAGTTGTTCAAATTGATGTTTCTGCATGGGTATGAGCACCGGAATGTCCTATTTTGCCCTCTTGCTGATGTTCAGACCTAACTCAGTCATCATTTTTTTTGAGACAGAGTCTTGCTCTCTGTCCCGGGCTGGAGTGCAGTGGTGCAGTCTCTGCTCACTGCAACCTCCGCCTCCCGAAGATTCAAGCAATTCTTGGGCCTCAGCCTCCTGAATAGCTGAAGTTGCAGGTGTGCGCCACCATGTCTGGCAAATTTTTGTATTTTTAGTACAGATGGGGTTTTGCCATGTTGGCCAGGCAGGTCTTGAACTCCTGGCCTCGTGATCTGCCTGCCTTAGCCTACCAAAGTGTTGGGATTACAGGCTTGAGCCACTGCGCCAGGCCAATCTTAACATTTTAATTGTTGTTTTGATTATCTTGGTTGTATTACACTAAAAACGTATTTATGTGTAAAAATTTAAAAGCAGCCTGCATAACTCACCCAACTATTTGATAAATATCTTCAGATTTTCCTTGGTGTAACCTCAGTATCCAAGCACCTGGGTTTGCTTTTAATTGAAAATACCCCTTTTAAGATGAGAAAAAAATAATCATTGAGTAATATGACTAAAAACCATCGAATTGCTCATGAATACACGAATGATCTAAGAAAGTATTTATTAACTGTAGAATGAATAAATTCTATAAATCAATTCCAAGTAAAGAGATTTTACAATAACCTGTTAAAAATTACTAAAGTATGATTTTCCCCATTTTTGTTTTATTTATCTTATTCAAAGATTCAATTTTGTTTTCTGCAAACTGTTTAGCAACAGCAGAATAAAGATTATTTCATTTTACTCTTAGGAAAACAGAGAATTTCACCAAAACATCAAATTAAATATCATCAATTAAATAATACTTACATGATTGGCCATCACTATTGTATCAACCACAACAGGTTTATTTTTTGTGCCTAGTGTGAACTGCAGACCCCGAGGAGGCTGTTCTGTTACTTTATCAAAGCATTGTCCTTCCAGTAGTAAGTATTCTAGTTCATATTCTGCTGTAACAGTTTTCTCAGTCTGTGGAGGAAGTATGTCATTGTTTTTGGTGTTATGTAAAACTCATAATACAAAATTTTGAAATAAATAAATGTGATTATTTTAATATTGGCCAATGTATTTTGGTGGCTAACTTTAACTATTTTACACGAGTGAATTCATGAGTTGAACTGATTTCTTCAAGACAAAAAGCTTATGATAAAT
The DNA here is from genome assembly GCF_029281585.2 of Gorilla gorilla gorilla. Lineage (NCBI taxonomy): Eukaryota > Metazoa > Chordata > Mammalia > Primates > Hominidae > Gorilla > Gorilla gorilla. The sequence continues at coordinate 110,600,655 of NC_073238.2, forward strand.
TTTTTCTTTTTCATGACATCAGCTTTACCTGAACCTCATGCTATATGCACCAATATAACCAAGCAGGAAAGACGTGAACATGAGATTTAGATGGGAAATTCCTTAAAGAATCTGCTTCAGTTTGCTGTTGTCCTGAAGCTCCCACTTCTGACTTGGCAAGAAAGCTAACTTACTATCTATTGGCTTTCTTGTAATTAAAAAAATTAATGTCTATAATCAACTAATTATAAATTGATCAATATATTTTTAAAGTTAATTTTAAAAAATAAAAATTAATTTTCCACTTCCAAAGTGGAAAGAAGAAAAAACAGAATGCACCTCAACAGAATAAACACTGATATAAACATCAACACACCAATTTCTATTTCTTGTCTTCATAAATTTTTTTGTAAGAAAGTAACCTGCCTTTTCATTAAACATGGTTTTCTAAGAACATGTCTCTGTCTCTATAAACATCATTTTAAATGGCTGGACATTCCAGTTGTTTCTGGATTTTTCTCTATTGCAAATGTTATAATAAATATTTTCAAGACAAAGCTTTTTCTCTACTTCATATGAACAGCATAACTAAACATGAAAATAAATCAAACAGTGATTTTCACAGACAGAATTCTGTTGAGATTAAAGACAGCAATGTTACCTATATCTAATCTTATTTCACCATATTAGGTTTTCAACACTATTGTTTAGTGTGTTTAGGATATAGACTATTTGGATATATTCTGTATTGTATAGTTGTTTTCCTTGACTGCAATTATCTCAGAAATAATTGCAACATTTGTTTACTGCATTTCTTTCTTGATTCTTGTTATTTTACTGCTTTTAAGAACAAAAAATAAGTAACTTCTTTGAAGACAGTATTTATGTAAAAAACTTTAGTTGAATTCTGAATTAGTTGTTGAATTACTATTCTAGCGATGAACTTTATATAATTTATTAACCTATATCCAGAGTCTTTATAGCAATTTACTTGACTGGAAAGATTTTCATGGGATAGTCTCAGAATAATATGAGAATGTTAAAAATTAGAAAAAGATTGTAGAGATCGTGTAGTTCAACACCCTCACTTTACAGACAAGGAAGCAATACACCAAAGTGACTGTAAAGTAAAGCTTAATTATTTTATTATGAATTAGATACTAGGGAAGAGTCTAAATACACTTACCCAGTTTGTGAATAACAGTATCTTCTTAATTTATATTAATGTGAAAATTTCTCTTGTTCCTATATATTTATATAACAGACTTCAATTCTGTTGACTTATTCAAACCACAACATACAAACATAGCCAATTCCTTTTCTAAAGAGTTCTTTCTAGTGAATATTTTAAGTTTTCATAGAGGTGATTTAAGTTAAATTAGTTCCTATTTTCAAAGCTCATTTATTTATTTATTTGTTTGTTTGTTTGAGACAGGGTCTCACTCTGTTGCCCAGGCTGGAGTACAGTGGCATGATCTCGGCTCACTGCAACATCCGCCTCCCGGGCTTAAGCGATTCTCCCAACTCAGTCTCCCAAGTAGCTAGGATTACAGGCATAGGCCACCACTCTGAGCTAATTTTTTGTACTTTTAGTAGAGACGGGGTTTCACCATGTGGGCCAGGCTGGTCTCAAACTCCTGACTTCAAGTGATCCGCCCATCTTGGCCTCCCAAAGTGCTTAGATTATAGGTGTGAGCCACTGTGCCTGGCCACAAAGCTCATTTTTAGCAAAAATATGAAAGTTAGTGATCTTTTTTGATGCTTATGTTTCCATCTTCCCTTTATATTTTTATCTTCTGTTTTAAATATTAATTGTTGATACCAGACATAAATTTAATACCTTTCAAATATAACCTTGAGAATGTATTAATTTTTTTATTATACTTTAAATTCTGGGGTACATGTGCAGAATGCGCAGGTTTGTTACATAGGTACACACATGCCGTGGTGGTTTGCTGCACCCATCAACCTGCCATCTACATTAGGTATTTCTCCTAATGCTATCCCTTCCCCTAGCCCTCCGGCCCCGTGACAGGCCCCGGTGTGTGATGTTCCTTTCCCTGTGTCCATGGAACATATTAATTTTTCTAATAGGATATTAATTGTATTGTTCTTCTGTGGCTGAATAGCTAAGTGTCTTCCTTTAAGAAAAGGCTAAGTTTAATTATAAAGATCAACATTTGGGTTTGTTAACAATTGTCTGTAAATATGTTAATCTAGTATTTTTGTTGCCATTGAATGTGATTTTGTGTAACTGCAGACACATTTTCCCAAGTTATTAATAGCAAAGCTATAACACATATCTTGATCTGTAATCTAAACTCTGACAAGCTATCTGATAGTGGAGATGGATAAATGATAGTACATCTTTTTCTTGCATCTTATCTCAAGGCAGGTGAAGGCTGAACTTAATGACTTTAGTGCAATCTGAACTTTAAGAAACTATTCAGGACTCTGGGCAAAAATCCAAGACAAAGTTAAAGGAATTAGTTTTAGATAATTTGGTGGTTTGAGGCACATAAGGGACGGTAGTCTTCCTTTATCTGTGGTTTCTCTTTGTACAGTGTGTTACCCTCAGTCAACCACGGTCCAAAAATAAGTGGAAAATTCCAGAAATAAACAATTCATAAGTTTTAAACTGTGCACCGTTCTGAGTATTGTAATAAAATCTCGCATGACAGTGCTTGTGTTCAAGGAACCCTTATTTCACTTAGTGACCCCAAAGCACAAGAGTAGAGGATGATGACCTACTTTTATAATTGTTCTATTTATTATTAGTTACTAAGGTTAATCTCTACTGTGCTTAATTAATTTATGAATTAACTCTTATCATAGGTAGGTATGCATATAAAAAAACAAAACATGGCCGAGTGCAGTGGCTCACGCCTGTAATCCCAGCACTTTGGGAGGCCGAGGTGGGTGGATCACAAGGTCAGGAGATCAAGACCATCCTGGCTAAGACGGTGAAACCCCGTCTCTACTAAAAATACAAAGAATCAGCCAGGCGTGGCGGCGGGTGCCTGCAGTCCTAGCTACTTGGGGGGCTGGGGCAGGAGAATGGCATGAACCCGGGAGGCAGAGCTTGCAGTAAGCCAGAGCTTGCAATGAGCCGAGATCGCGCCACTGCACTCCAGTCTGGGCAACAGAGCAAGACTCCATGTCAAAACAAAACAAAACAAAACAAAACAATGTATATAAGGTTAGGTACTATGTGTGGTTTCAGGTATCCACTGAGTGGGTGGGGGTATCTTAGAACAAATCCCTTGTGGATTAAGGGAGACTTCTATAGTACAAGTCTTCTGATATATAAATTTTCAAGTTCGTTAAGGTTTTGTTTACATTTCTAAGTTTTGCAGAAGAGACAGAAGTCTTCACTGCAAATGTGACCTTTTCCCAAATTTTATAAGTGTTTGATGGTTTGAGATATAAATTTCATATATTATGCACTGAGAGAATAAACTGAGTCTAAGATGAACAGTGTTCATCTAATTCATAATATAGTATTATTTAGGATCTATAGCATACCTCTGGCCATCAAACAGAAATTCTTTCACAATTATATTTGTAATGAATATATCAATAAATAAAACTGATATCAAAATTATTTGTTTCAGAGGGATTAATGCATTTTTCTGTGAATTCATTTTAACAGAGCCACATCCTATTCCTGTTAGCAATCTTTTATTTATTGCATCTTCTCTTGCCTTTTATGGCAATACCTGGAACAGTGTGAAAATGGTGTAACCACCATTGTTGTTCCAGGTGTTTTGACATCTTTCATATATATGCTGTGATAAAATATAATTAGACAGTCTTTGGATGCAGTTCTAACAATAAGCACTGAGAAGAGCAACACATCTGAACCCCAGGTAAAAGTAACTGTCTCACTTCTAGCTTTTTTTTTTTTTTTTTTTAGACAGAATCTCGCTCTGTCACCCAGGATGGAGTGACACAATCTTGGCTCACTGCAATCTCTACCTCCCGGATTCAAGCAATTCTCCTGCCTCAGCCTCCTGAGTAGCTGGTATTACAGGCACGTGTCACCATGCCCGGCTAATTTTTCTATTTTTAGTAGAGATGGGGTTTCACCATGTTGGTCAGGCTGGCCTCAAACTCCTGACCTCATGATCCACCCACTTTGGCCTCCCAAAGTGCTGGGATTACAGGCGTGAGCCACCATGCCCGGCCTAGCTTTCTTAATCATTTTTGTCACCTTTAATTATGAAATTAATGCTGGTTGTGCAATAATGTCAATGTAGTGACAATCATGTGAACAAAGTCCTGCCTGCCAAGGGAGAATTTTCCCAGATCAAGTTTCTTCCAGGTGTTTGTATAGTGTTTGGGAATTAGGTGTAACCAGGAATATTTGCACAAGTTAGTATATGGTGGTAAATCTCTCATTGTTACCTCATTTTTGCCAGAGTGTATGTACTTTTCCCCTTTATCTAAAAATCCTTTCTACTATACCAAATGCCTTTGTTATTTTTCCAGGATGGTTGTAGAATATTTTAAGTTTGTACAGCACACAATGAAAAAGACGAGCCTGAGGGGTAGTTAACTTTTACAGATGCTAGAATTTATAATCTCCTTTTGTTTATTCACCTAAACTATGAAGACACAGGAAATTTTCCTTCATCCTAGTCTTCTAACTTCAGAGTTAGAGCTAGTGTTCATCTGAACAACTTCTAAAAAGATGCTATTAGATTTGACACTCACTACAAAAAAAAGTTTTAGTTAATCTCCATCAGCTGTTGAATAGCTGCTGAACTTTTCACCAGCAGACTCAATTTAAAATCTTTCTTAAGCTGTACTAATTTCTCCCACTACAAACACTTCACACTTTTGGATAGCATGTTTGAAAGTTACCTTATTGAGTATATTGCCGCACTCTCTTTATGAAGAATTCCAGACTCTATTAAGAGATCTGACTGATTATGGAAAAAACAGCGATTTTTTTTTCACTTCTTGTAAAATTCATTTGTTAAGTTTTTCTCATTAATGCTATTAGTTTGCTGCCTTTTCTCTAAATTTGAAGGACTGATATTAGAAGATGGTTATGACTGAGTTTTAGGTTCTTTTTTGAGGTGGGTCCAGTTGGGAGTGATGGGGAGTATGTTACAGAAAAGTGATTTAGGATCCCACAGAATCCACACACGAGCGGATCAAAATAAACTTTCCTAGAAGGAAAATCTTTAGGCAAAAGATAATGCATAAGAAGCATGAGAAATAAACATTATAAACAATCTTAACCAAATTATTACAGGTAAATGTTTATGCTTCAGTCAAGGCAATGGCTATATTCTACAGGAGGTATCAGACACAAAGAGCTGGAAATAGGTCAGAGGGAGGACAATAAGGAGAAGGAAGTAAGGACAATAAGGAGAAGGAAGTATTTTTTCCTCATTTTCTGGATACCAAGTGATACGGTTTGGCTCTGTGTACCCACCCAAATCTCATGTCTAATTGTAATCCCCACATGTCAGGGGAGGGGCCTGGTGGGAGGTGATTGGATCATGGGGGCAGATTTCCCCCTTGCTGTTCTCATGGTAGTGAATACTCATGAGGTCTGATGGTGTGAAAGTGTGTGGCACTCCCCTCACACTCCTGCTGTCATGTGAGATGTGCCTGGCTTCCCCTTCCACCGTGATGCCATGATTGTTTCTGGAGGCCTCCCTAGCCATGCGAAACTGTGAGTTAATTAAGCCTCTTTTCCTTTTAAATTACCCAGTCTCAGACAGTTCTTTATAGCAGTGTGAGAACAGACTACCACACGTATCTTAAATTCTTCCAAAATGCTTCCCTTTTTTGTGGTTTCTGAATTCCTTTTCTCATTCTAGATTCAATGTTTAAAAGACTCAGTTTAATACTTTCTTTCTGTGCTGTGAATTACAACAGCTGAGGAAGAGAAGTCTGACTACTCACTAGACAAGGGTCATACCGGGGGTGATGAGAAGCAGGTATACCTGGCCTGTAGTATACCGCAAATTTTGTTTCCTACTTTCTACCCTAATTTAGTTAGGACTACTTTCTCTGGCTATGAGCTGTGAGGCCAAAAAAAAAAAAAAAACCCAACAACAACAAAACTATTTTGGGTGAAATTTGCTGAGTTAAAAACTAAACTTGAAGAGCAAAATAAGAACTTAATGGTGTTGCACTAAGTTGCCAAGTGTTCCTCTCTATATTTTTGACACTGCTCATCTTAGAGAAATGTCTTTGCAAGCTAGTAGTCTGAGGCAAAAAGAAAGAAAGAAAAAATGTAAAGACACCTAGGAACTTGGAAGACTAGAGAAGCTGAGTTTGGACATTAGAAAAACTTAAAAATCAAAGGAAAGATTGGATCAGGACCTAGAATCATAAAAAAGAATATTCTGGTAAACATTCATAGTATGATTGCTCACTTGCTACAATTGTGATAGCTGATAAGAATTTATCCTGTTTCTCTCTCTTTATATGACTATACACAATAACTTACATCCTTTAAGTGAATATTATCAAGGTCACAGTTGCTGTGCACTGTTTCAACCAACCAGCCTTCTGGAGTAATCATGTTGAGGGTTAGGAGGGGTGATTCAGGAATATCCAAAAATTTTGCCACTGGTCCAAGAGAAGAAACGTCATTAGCCCCTGACATCAGTTCTGGTTCCAGAACAAAACGGTAAAAGCTGTTAATAAAACATAAAAATACATAATGTGACCAAAACTGAGATTTTTCTTTTAAAATATTTTTAAAATTGAAAATGGCTTAATGATCTGACCAGAAGTCTACGATCAAAAAGACTAAGATGCATTATACTGCAGAAAAGTTAATGCTTATGAGAAATAGACAATCATTATTTTGTTGACACTACTATCTAAGTCTATGTATATTATCTACCATTGTTAACTATTCCTTAATGAACATGATTAGAATCCCTTTAAGATATACCTGACTTATGCAGGTTCTAGGAGTTTATGATCTGTTATTGTATTATGATTTGTATGCATCCTCCTTCAAATCTGACCATGGTCTATTTTTCAGCTATTTTATTAACTTTTACCACCACTAATAATGTGAAGAGAAATGGTAGGAAACAAATGAAATTCAAGCTGAAATTCTAGTACCACTTTTAAAAGCTCAACTAAAAACAAACAGGATTAAGTTGAAAGCAACTGATTAATAGCACTTTTAGACTTAACTTCAGTTTTGCTGTATTTTAACCTCATCCTTCAATATTGTGCACAGAATTATTATGTTACGCTATCAAGGCTAGTGGCTTTTACTATTTTGAGATTGCAGTCAAGGTGTCAGCTGTGCTGTAGTTCTCTCAAGGCTCAACAAGGGTAGGATCTACTTCCAGGTTCATCTAGTTCCCAAAGGGCTGTCTGAATGAGGACCGCAGTTCCTTGCTGGTAGTTGTCTGCAGACTGCTTGCAGTTACTTCCCAAAAAGGCATCTCCAATATGCTTCAAAAGAGAAGCACACAGAAGAGCCACAGAGAGAGAATGTCAGCAAGACAAAAGTCACAGTCTTTCATAACCTAATTGCAGAAGGGAAATTCCATCACTTTAGCCATATTTTGTTTTATGAGAGCCAAATCACTAGGTCTAGCTCTCACTCCAGGAGAACTTTCAGAGTGTGAGTCCCAGGCAGTGGTGATCACTGGGAGCCATGTTATGCAGACAGACAAAGAAAATAAAAAGAGGAGAAACAGGAGAGAATACAGTCACGAAGTAAATGTTCAAAACAAATTCTTGCTGCAGTGGAAATATCAAAGAAAAAGTATTCTCTGAATGTAGTAAGTAGCAATTTCTTTGTGATTTAGTAAACACAATTTCAGTGGCAAAGAGAAAGTTAAAGAGAAACTGCAGTGGAAGGTACAGTGAATGAGATATGAAGACAGAGTCTGACCATTCTTTGAAGAAATTTAGTTAAGAAGGAATGAAGAAGAGGGAAAAAAAGACTCTAGAGGAGAGAAAGTTAAGGGAGCAACTTTTAAAAAAACTGAATAACTTTAAGGACTGAATGAAAAAAGAGATTAAAGATCCACAAGAGAGAATATGTGATATAGCAAGGATCCAGAACAAACAGGAAAGCATGAGATCAAAACAGAGAGGGAATGTTTACCTAAAAAAGAAGAAAGATGCCTCATTCCTTCCCTACAATACAGGAAGGCTGAGGAAGTATAGCAGTTAAGAGTAAGAAGTTGAGGGGATTCCTGCCCTTAACCTGTCTCATCTCTGAGAAGAATAAATTTACTAAAAGGAAAGGGCTGGGAATAAATGTGTATGCTAGGTTGCTTGATATATGCTACAGAGTTAATAAGATTCTGTTGAACTACTAGTTAAAAAAATAACTGTATACTCTAGTACATTATTTCATTTAGAAAAGTCAATTCTTTCCCTCCCAGTATATTATGCTTGCTTATATGTTCAGTAATCCTATTCTTTATTACATAATGTGATGTTTTACAGAGAGGACCCCTACTCCTGTGAATAAAAATTCTGTACTCATGGAACTAACAAACCTTTCAATTAGTAGCTAAAAAATTTAAAGTTTTTGTTCAGATGTAAAAAGGCATGTGACAAAATTTAAAATACAAAAGATAAATGAGAAGCATAAAAACTCAATGAGATATATGCACAAGAGTCTTGAGGGACAATGAATACGTCCTAAACTTTCACTTAAATTTCCCACATTTTCCATTTTATTGCTTTCCAACTATTAAAAATACTTAGGTTTAAAATGCCTGCTCTGGCTGGGCACAGTGGCTCATGCCTATAATCCCAGCACTTTGAGAGAGCAAGGCAGGTGTATCTCTTGAGGCCAGGAGTTCAAAACCAGCCTGGAGAACATGGCAAGATCCCGTCTCTACAAAAATACAAAACAAAACAAAACAAAAAAACTGTGCGTGGTGGCACGTACCTGTAGTCCCAGTTACTCAGGAGGCTGAGGTGGGAGAATCACCTGAGCCTGAGAAGTCGAGGCTACAGTGAACTGTGATGGTGCCCCAGCCTGGACAATGGGAGTGAGAACCTGTCTCAAAAAAAAAAAAAAAAAAAAAAAAAAAGTTCTGCTCAAGGCAACATCTATAGTATGTCAGTTGTAACAAATACAATTTGAAAAGTATACAAGGAATGAACAGAATGCTACCTGTCTTGTGTGTGTATGCATACATTTTTTGTTTAGAATTACATCATTAAATAATACAGAGATGAGCACATTAAAAAGTCTTAAAAAGCTATACTAGTGCAATGGTACATACCCTGTTTTCTGCCCAATGACACATGAAGGAGAACTGAATATTCCCATCAATAAGAATGGCTCATAATGAATGACAGTGATTCTGATCCACAAAGAAGAGAAAGGGTATATTTTTGTCCCCTCTTGAGAGAGAATGTTATTTCAACAGAAGAGTGTTAATGAGGAATATTTGTATATAATTATAAACACTTTTCTATATCTCTGGCAGGTTATTCTAAGCTAATTTTATCCTAATGCCCCCAAATAGTAAATGTGATGATATAATAAAGATCATTTTGGTAATTCTGCTAAACCAAAAATGGTTTAATTCCACCTTATTTCCCATTGATGTATATCTAAATAGGTATTCCTAAATCACATTTCCAAAAATACCTATGAATAAATATAAATCCATGTAAATTCTGTAATTAGGTCAGATCACTTTGCTGAGTTAGGTTATTTTAATTTTTACATCAATTTTAAGTCAGTTAAGGTTAGCAAATAGTCTGACCTTCTGACTTATTTCTGTGAAGCTTCTTGTGAAGAAAAGAAAAAACCAGGTCCAGTAACAATGATTGTTTTTTTCTTCTCAGCATTTACAAATTTTTCAAAATGAAATTTTGTTCACTCAGACTCACCTTTCTAAAGGGGCTTCTGAAAGCCTGCCCCTACAGTTCATGAACAACTTTATCTTCATGTTGATAATCTTGCCAAGTACCTATTGGAAAGAAATTCCCATGTTTGATATTAAATAATATTAATAGCTAATATTTATTATGTATTTACTATGTACCAGGTACTATATTAAAACTTTATGTTCATTATCTCACTTGATCCTTACAACGCCCTGCTGAAATAGTACTTTTGCAGTTTAGGTACAGAGAGATTAAGGTCACACAGAAACTCACAGCACAGGCAAGATTTTAATCCAAACAGTTGATTTCAATGTCCCAGGGTTATGCTGCTTGCCCTTTGCCTAAAGTGACTTTTTTTCATAGTATCTAAATTTCCTTAGTATTGAAGAACAAGGAAAATAATTACTAGAACCTTGATCTGCAAATACAAAGTGGTGACCTTACAACAACGTTGGTGGTGTCCTGATTCTTTTGGGATTTGGAAGTTCTTGGCTACCTACGAATAAATACTTTCTTTTCATTTCCCTGGATCGTAAGAAGTAGAGGAAGAATTACTAATTTTGATAGTCCCCATCTCCACATAGGCAACATGTCAGTGAAGATTCTAAAGCTGTTAGATAACAAATGATATAGGTAAAGGGAGAAGTAACAAAACAGATATATGTAATAGAAAGGATACAGGCTTGATGAGAAATTAGAACATAAAGACGAAGGATTTAAGAGATTTGAGTTTCAATTCTTACTCTATCACTCATCATATCTGCTACTCTGGAGGTCACTGAACCACACTGTTTTTCTCAAGTGTTAGATGAGAAACTATCCATTTCTTCCAATAAATTATCCTTTTATAAAGTAAGAAATAAAGTGACTCAGAAATAAAGTATGCTATTATTACCAATGACGGAAACTGGAATGCAATTCCATATTTTATATCTCTGTATAATTCCTTTTTTTTTTTTTTTAAGAGACACAGTCCTGCTCTGTTGCCAAGGCTAGACTGCAGTGGTGCGATCATGGGTCACTGTTAACTTCAAATTCCTGGGCTCAACCAATTCTCCCACCTCAGCCTCCTGAGTAGTAACTATGACTACAAGTATGCAGCATCATGTTTGACTAATTTATTTATTTATTTTTTTAGAGACAGGGTCTTGCTATGTTGCCCAGGCTGGTCTTGAATTTCTCAAGTGATCTTCCTGCTTTGGCTAATTCCATATTTCTTACTCCTAAATTCTACTTTTATATAAAAAACTTACAAATTTAAGTAGTGTTTTTTGAATAATGACTCTTCATAGGAATAGGGATTTTGCATACTAAAAAGCATCATACCAGCTCCACTCCTTTCAGATATGATTGCTTTCTAAAGAATAATCTGAATAGTATATCTCAAGACATATAAATTTGAAGGTATAACCAATGCTAAAAGAACAAATAGGTAAATCAGCTATGGTTTGTCCTACTCGTTTCATAAACTGAACAGCTAGAATGACAAAGTCTTTCCAAAATTATTTGTCTCCACTAATAAAATCTCATTTTCCAATGAGATTTGGCAGTGCGCACTAAATTCTAAAAAAAATTGCATTTTGAAATTTCGATATACAGCGAATCATATGGCTTGATCACTTACATTTTCACCAGACTCAATATCTAATTACTTTTGCCTGTTTCAAAAGTGAAGTCAACTACCAAAGGACAGTTTGTAAAATTTTCAATATCAGTAGAAAAACATACAGCCTTCTAATGGGACTAGCTTATTCAAATTTAACTACTGAAGGCTGCATTCTAATTTGAATGTTTGACATTCTAAGTAAAATGGTAAGCCACATAAGTCCTTTTGGAGACTGATATTTGTTTCTTCGCATTCATTTTCCTCTTTCACAGGGAAAGAATTTCCAGGTTAATGCAGGACTTGTGGGCATAGTTTCCAGCCTCCCTTGTCATTCAGTGTAGCCAGCCTGGGGACATTCTGGTCAGTGAGAAGTGATAGGACAGCATACATCTAACTTTGGGGTTGTGCTCTTATTCTCCCCTTCCTCCTGGCAGAAGTGCAGAGATGATGTTAGGGCCTGACTGGTGATCTTAGGTGCTTCGTGACAGCTCAACAATGACACAGGCAGTGCCTGAGTCCCTCACACTGTGTAGCTGCCTTAGCAACCCCAAGGCAGCCCACACTTAGACCGGGAGATGAAAGAAAGAAACTTCAGTCTTGAAAGTAGTGTTATTTTGGCCTTTGTTACAGCGGCCAAACCTATAGAATACAAACTCCATGTTTCCCCTTTCCTCGGCTTCACTTGTTTGGCTAACATTATTTATTATTTATTACACTTTAAGTTTTATCCAATTAAGCTTAAGCTTCAGCTTCTCCAAAAGCCACACTTCACAACATATGAAAGACACCTGTATTAGTCTTCTCAGGCTAATATAACAAAACACCACAGATGGAGTGGTTTAAACAATAGAAATTTATTTTCTCATAGTTCTGGAGGCTGGGAATTCCAAGATCAAGATGCCAGCTGATTTGGTTTCTGGAGAGAGCTCTCTTTCTAGTTTGCATGGGGCTAACATGTCGCTGTGTGCTCAAATAACCTCTTCTTTGTGAAGTCTCCCTCTCTTCATCTTTTAAGGCCACCAATCCTATTGGATCAGGGTCTCACCCATATAACCTCATTTAACCTTAATGATCCCCTTAAAGCCCTATCTCCAGAGAGAGTCACATTGGGAATTAGGGCTTAAAGTTCACTGAGACCTATTTCATGTGTTGAAATATGAATTTTGTGGGGAATACAATGCAGTTCACAGCAACACCTAACCTCAGCACAGTCATAACAACACCCTGTGCACAGCTCCATCATTTCATTTTCTACATTGAAATATGACACTCTATTAAAATGGTGAAGAATCAAGAGCATAAACAGCTGATTATACTTGAAAACAGACTTGAAAAAATTATGAATTTAAAAACAAAAATATTTAGTCTAATTTATATTATCTTACAACCAACAACTGTGCCATTTTCTGTGCTTCTCTTGTTAATGGATCAACAATAGCAATGACACTGAAGAACATATCATTCTCTTGAGGATTCATCTTTATAACACTAAGAAAATAGAAAATAAGATGAAAGATGATGTGTTAAGTTTATACAAATAACTAATCATGATCTTAGCTATATAATTCTTATAAATTGTTTTCTTTCTCACTAAAATTATAAAATACTGGTTATTTCACACAATGCTTGCAAATTTGAAAATCTGTTTTCAACAAATTACAAAACTGAAAAGAATGAGAGAAAATGAAGTAAGGTTTTATGAATGAAATGATTTTTTAAAAGCCTTTCAAAGAATGATCCCATTAGTGTAAAAACTCTGATAATTTTAGGCCCTCAACATTCTCATGGATTGTACAATTTAAAAAATGAAGCCAAGATGCTTTTGTGTTAGTGGAATATATTTCTTTAGATTTGAGAATAAAATTAACTATTCATACTTCATTAAATTTAGTATTTCAAAAAATCAATATACTATAACAGGTAAGTTCAGGAACAAAAATATCCAAATTAATCATACTTTATTTTGATCCCAGTCTTCCTCTCCTCACCTCATTCCCTCTGTCCTATCTGTTTTTATCTTTCATCGATAAAAGTTCTAAATTAGAAGATGGACTAGTTTCTTAAAGGGAAATGAGAAAATGATTAAAAGTACAGAACAGGCCAGAGGGAGACAGTCAATTCTACATTTAATATAATTAAAAGTTAATCATGTATATTTAATTAAAAGCAGAGAATATATTACTGAATTAGTGTTTTAACACTATAATCATGTAGGAAATATTTTTCTCAGATGTAGGATGAATTAATTATACATTTTACATATTACAAAGGAAAAAGGTTACCAAATCAAGAGGTACATGTGTAGTTACAGGAATATTAGTTTCTTTGGTAGGAAAAGGCTTCTGCAGTGAGGGGATTAACTGCTCAGCAATTTTTAAAAAGCTAATATAAACACTTACTTCAAATATGGGTCATCTAAATAGAAAACTGCAAGACATTTTATTTTCTATGCAGTTGACGATTTAATTATCTTAAAATAAGAGGGGCATAGTCAGACAACAGACCTTAATGGATAATTATTGCTAGACCTAAGAGCCACAAATCAGACGTTCTGCTATTAAAGTGACTCTCGACAATTGTTGCTTCCTGTAGTTACCTTGGTGAACATTTTACAAATTACTATCCTACTTTGTAACACCACTCAAAACTGGTCATTTTATGTATGCTGTATGAGATGTAATTATGGCTTCAGCATGCATCTGTTTACTGCTGCTTTTTTCTCCCAGACTGCTAATTCTATGAAGTTGTATGAAGCAGAATTCCATAGTCCCCACCATCTGATTATACATGTACAAGACAGTTTTCTGAGTAGAATCCTGAGCCCACTAGTAGATAGTACACTGACTAACCCAAGAATAGAACAGAACATCCTATTTCTCATGCAATATTAACAACAAGATGCTAACTACCACCTATTTAAGGTAACAGATTTGTACTCAATTGCCAAAAAAATATTGATACACTTCATGTCATTAGCCAGAAGAATACTGTCAAGCACAGTGACAGTTAATTAATTATTAAAGTCCATGTCAGAAAAAAAAGGGTGAATAACTGCTTAGGTATACAGAGTTAATCAACTCTTACAGATATATTGAACACATTTCAAACAGCCCGTTGCAATAGAAAACTCTGAGTTGAATTTTGTTATGATACTGTTAACCTATCTATAAAATAGGTCAAGTAATCTATTTTAAGAATATTGAAAACACTGTTCATTATATAGCATCCTCTTTATAAAGGCTCCTGGGAGAAATTCCTCTGTCTTCCCTCTTCTAAGAATAATTACACTTCACCTGAACATCTAGTTTGTTTTCCTCTCATGAACTTGGGAACTGTATAAACTGGAAAACTTAGAGCCAAATTCATGGTATGCTCACGACAGGAGGGTCATTATTGCCGCAGCCTGCAAGGCCTCCTTCAAGACCTCATAGTTTCTCACACAACTTACATTCAATGTTGTAAGTTCCTGGGATGATGGGGTGAGTAGTTACGATTGCTATTTTTGCCTTTGTCTAAGATGTTAGAAGAATGTCAAATCCACAGAGTCTAAACTGAAGGGAATAGGCTAATATAGAGATCTTTCAGGGCTGGGGAAAAAATATAATTGTTTTTTCTCATTTTTCACTTTATTCCAGATTTCAATATACTCCTACTCTTTCTCCTTTTGCAAACCTTCTAATTTAAGTTACCTTGTCAAATTTAAATTTTCTTATAAGCCAATTTAAATTTTAAAAGTTGGAATTAAGATCAAACATATCAATACAGAAATAACGGATTTATAACAAGTGTTTTAACATATTTAATTATAAAATGACTCCCTATAGACATAGAAGCAGAATGGCAAAGATATAATGCTGTGTTTAAATATATATATACATGTATACACACACATCTCTCTAAAAAGCTGTGAATAAATATTTTTATGTGATTTTAGAAGTAAATGCATATGCTCATGAAATATACAGATATAACTATGGAAGTAATACTGATAATTCATAAATTCAAATGTAAAGTGACCTGAAGTATTTGCCCATCACTGTGGCATACTGTATTATCCTAACTATCAATTTCCAAAGGCTCACTGACATTTTCTAAAATTCAATAACAGAGTGTGACTTTAATTTAGAAATTTACATATAAATTTAACCGTATTTATAAAATATTATTATTTCCCTTGATAGGAAAGAATGCTCTTTGACAGATAAAAAATGGTATTTCTAGAGAAAATTACTAAAGGTGATAACTGTAAGACACTTGAGTGAGCTCAGGGAATCTTCAGTAGTATTTTTTAAAAAAGCAGTTTAGCTACTTTTACAATTAACGAGGCACTCTCATAGAGAATATGGGCATAGAAATCACATATGATAGTGATTAAACAGCCTTTTATTTCCATCCTACCACAGGAGCCTAACAGAGTAAATCCCTGGACCCTTGGTCCACGCAGCAGCTTTATAATGTGTCAACTTGACCAGGCTAAATCATATTTTCCAGAATGTTTCTTGCTTGGGCGGGCAACAACAGAGATTCTCAGGAGATCTAGAGAACAGAGAGGCAGCAGCAGCAATTTTGCAGCTCACACACTTGCTGCTGATCTGCTGATTCACCTTGCTGGCCTGAGGCAGCAGCTGGGCCTACAACAGTTCAGCTTTGCCTGGACCCTCTCTTCACTCCTCTGAACTCTCGCCCATGCATGCGTGTTTAGCTTTGTGACAGAGGCCACCCTATATTTGATTAATCAGAACTCTTCAGTCACTTTACACATTGAAAATACAAAGATAATATTATTTATGACTATCTTGAGATACTGCAAAAATTACAAATGATCTTAAGTATGAAAGATATTAAAAATATGACAAATTATACCATGTTTAACTTACTTGAAATTTCGTACACTCTCTCTCCATATATATTACCCTTTATTTACTAGAATATATAACTAACTGGAATTTATCTTCCTAATACTGTCAAATACATTTATTCCCTAATAAATAACTTTTAATTCTACCTTAAATTTTACCATGTTATGAAAACAAATGGAAATAATTGCATGCATTAACAGAAAAACCACAAACAAATACGATTACATTCTTACCTGTGATTCTCCCTAAGAAATGTGACATCATATCGAGATGCACGCTTAGGCACAGAGGACATAAGGGCATCAACTTTCATAATAAAGTCACTCATGCTAGATAAACAAGACAAACAGTATATGAGTTTTTTGGAAAGACTTCCATATTTCATGTTACAATTAATGCTTCAAGAAAGGTTTTACATATCTGAACATGGTTAAATCTACCGAAGTAGACTGCAAAGGGAGACCTACGTATAATAGCATTTCTCTAAAACAGTCACAGCCTTCAACACAATAAACACCAATAATGGATATTTACATATGAAGCAAAAAGACAAATATGGGAACCATGCATACAACCTATAGGAAAATGGTTACCTCTTGGGGAGGGAGGAGATTGGGGTGGATGGGTAAGAAACAAGGAGAAAGACAGAGCCAAGGCAAAGAAAACATTAACATCTACAGTTTTGTGATGGTGAGTAAATGGATGCCTTTTATTATTTCCTTATATTCTTTATATATGTCTTTTACTATACCTTTACTTGTCTATATATTTGAAACATTTTCTAATCTTAAAAACATTAGACTCAAAATACCAAACCCAAAATGAATTGCTCTTAGAACTTATATACTCACTTATTTGCGTTGATTCCCATATTTTCAACAATGCCTTTAATTTTCTCTCCTAAATTACTAAATGTTATCTTTTCCAACAAGTAAAAATCTTCTGCATAAAAATCTTCATCTAAAGGTCCTAAGAACTTAAAATAAAAACAGTTATATTATCATATATCTTCTAGAAGATATCAGTTTAGGAAAAACATTTCCTCATCAAATAGATATTTCTTTGTTAAGCAAAAATGAATTAGAGATTAAAGATATGGTAGCTATTAATCCTGCCATTTACTAAATACGCTAGGAAACAAGATATACTTTCTCACTTTGATATTACAAATAACATTTGTATAAACACCAAAATCAAAGTGACAATATAAAAAATTAGCAAATTATTTCCATTAGAAAGTTTTACTTTGAAACATAAATCATAAATCATGATTTGAAACATAAATCATGATGCTTCCAAATACCATTTCAATCTGAATTCAATTTTGAAAACAATGGTCTATATTTTTAAAAATCTTTTAATTTCAATTTTCTTTCACATTCATCTATAAATTGTACTCTACACTATATAGACATGAATTACTTTATAAGAAAGCCATAAAATAGCAAAACCCAAGAGAAAAATCACATAAAAATCACATACTTACTATAATAATACCAACCAGTCTTCTTTTAACTGATACTGTATAAATGGTTAGGAGCCTAGCAAGGTCACCTATATTAACTTTAAAGCAGTAACTACAAAGTTAGAAGCTGCCAAATTGCCACATACCTAATTTCTCAGAATGGCTCTCCCATCACAACCACTACTGACTCTACTACCATGAGCACTTTCTGAGGAAATTAGTACATAACAATCATTCTAACACCACGTACACAAAACCCTACTGTAGACTGACATAATCCTATGTACAAAACAATTATATTTAATGATAATCAGAAAACACGTCAACCAGATTATTTTTTTTCTTGGTAAAAAGACCAGAATGTAATGGCTGTAGCCAGATTTTCTCACTTCCCCTTCACCTGCTTCTACAGTTCATCTTTTCTAAAAATTACTGAAGCATAGTTCTTGAATCTTTCTATCCCATTTTCTCATATCAAAGGTGACTAACTGGGATTTTGGCATCTCAACTAAATAAATATCATGTTTCACCTTAAATATAAAACACGGGCTCTTAAAAACACAAAAATGGGCACTATAATACTAAAAGTACTCATATAAACATTTCATTGTCTTAAGACGTGATACAATTTTTAAAGCAACTTTGAAAGCACATTCAATGTTACATTTCTGAACAATGAATCAGCAGTCTTGGAAACAGCTGAATCTTATCTATACTACCTCTAGCGACAGGGGCAGTTTTGTTAGTAACATTAGAATAAGGAAATAAAATCTTAAAAGTATTGTCTTAAGGGGTTAACTACATTGGCTATCTTTACTGATTAAATTTACCAGAAAACTGGCTGTATTTTGCTTACATTAAGCACAGCATCAAACAGGAGAAAACTAATGTTTCTGTGTCTTGGTTCTATTTAAAGCTGAAAATTTGTGGAATAAAGTAACTTAAATAGCATAAAATCACATAATGTCCAAGTTGGGAAAAAGAACAATAAACTTGAAAATTATGTTGCTTAAATCTTCTTCATAACATTTGAGAAATGTGATTTTTCAGTTATATAGAATAATTGCTGTAACAGAAATGCATTACTTCATTTGACAGGTCATGAAAACTGCAGAAAACTCTGTCAGATTTTCATCCACATACTGAGCTAAAAATGTCTCTCTACTCACAGAAGTTTGATCAACTAGTTTTGATTTTATGCTAACTTTTAGCTAGTGTAACACAAATTAAGTCTACAAATGCCCATTATTTTTCATGATGCCCTTCAAATATTGAGAGAAAACAGCAGTTAATATTTACTGAAAATTTACTCTGTGTTTGGGTTCCTTCTATGTGCTTTAAATATAGGAGCGTATTTAATCACCCCCAACAATCCTGTAAGACAGATTATTATCATTCTCATTGTCCAAATGAAGAAATCAGGTCTAACAGTGTAATGTAATTAATGGTGCAACTGGAATTTGAATCCAGATCTGACTATAAAACAAAAAAAAACCCTGCTTTTTTTTTCCTACTCCCTGCTACCCCATGTCTTTCAGCAAATTGTGAATATGTAGTGTAATACAAATAAATATTATTATAACAATGGCATTATTTGTGGCATTAATATTAAATGTCAATTTTAAATTATTCAGTGTTTTTAAGAAACTGTGCGATCATCATTGTACCCTAGTTGTTGATCATTTATAAACAATTTTAACTTTTCATATGTTCCAATTCTAATGGAAACATTTGAACAGGCTCAGAATGAAGATTTATACTAAAATATCATACTTATTTCAAGCATTAAACTATCTGATTCCAAATTTTTATAACATCTGCCACATTGCTGTGATTATTATGCTTAATAGCATTACTTTCAGAGTGATAACCTAAGTATTACATTATCGCTCATAAACCACAAACTTATTTTCCAATATACTTTTCTATTAAAACCACAGTTATACAAATAAAAGGATAATTGAAATTACATTTTTCCATTAGTCAACAGAAAAAGTCAGCATAATCTGACTTAATATCTATCTCTAGCCCCAATCCTTCCTCTGTACTACACTCATATTCAATCACCTTCTTAACAAGTCTTTTTGGAGGTCCAAACTGAATTCTCTTTCCTTCTTCTTATACTGCTCCTGACAACCCCACTCATCCTGCAGCCTTCCTCACCTTGATCCACAGTAACTCCATTCTGCCAGTAACTTAGTTCTCTCACATCTCACACCAAAGTCCCTGGACAATTCCTGTCCATTCTTCACATAAAATACATCCCATATCCACTTCTTATTACCACCACTAGAACCATTCTGGTCCAAGCCACCATCATCTCTCATCTGGACTATTGCATTATCTCCCAACTGGCTCCCTGACCCCCTGTTGTATATTCCCAATGTAACAGCCTCTAGTGATCCAAATAAAACATAAGCTAGATGATGCCAATCTCCTGCCCAGAACTATGCACTTCCCAACTCATTCAGAGTAAAGCGGGAGTCCTTAAACTTCCTATAAAACCCAATATGATCTGGCCCCCAGCTACTTCTCTGGCTTCTCTCCTGACTGCTCTCTTCCTACCTGCTATTCTTAGAATAGCAGACATGATTCACAGGATTCACAGACATGATCTCACCTCACGTCCTTTGCATTCACTGTACTCTGTCTAGAACAATCCTCTTCCAGATATTTGACATGACTTCCTCCTTCACCTTCTTTGGTTCTTTGCCCATATGACACTGCTATGAATGTGCTATGGTTTGAATGTCTTTGTCCTCTCCAAAATTTATGTTAAAACTGAATCCCCAATGCAACAGTGTTGGGAGCTGGTGCCTAATGGGAGGTGTTTAGGTCATGAGGGCTGTGCCCTCAAAATGGACTAATGCCACTATAAAAAGGCTTTCGGGAGTGGGTTTGCTCTCTCCTGCCATGTAGGAACATAGCACTCATCCCCTTTTTGCCCCACTGCCTTCTGCCATATGAGGATGCAGCAAGAAAGCTCCCATCAGATGCCAGTGCCTTGATCTTGGACTTCCCAGCCTCCAGAAGTATGAGAGAATAAATTTCTGTTCTTTAACAAATTTCTGAGATTATATAGTCTCAGGTATTTTGTTACAGCAGCACAAAACAGACTAAGACAAAATGTGTCCCTCAAAACCCATGTGTTGAAACTTAGTGGCCAGTGCGATAGCACTGAGAGGTGTGGCCTTTGGGAGATGATTAAGCCACGAGGGCTCTGCCCTCATGAATGGAATTTGTATCCTTATAATAAAAGAGTTCAAGACTGAAGGGAGCACTCTGTTGCCCTTCTACCTTCCACCATGTAAAAACAGAGCAACAAGGGGCCATCCTGGAAGCAGAGAGCAGTCCTCACCAGACATCAATGGCAGCACGTCAGCCTTACATTTCCAAGCATCCAGAAGTATAAGAAATAAATTTATGTTCTTTATAAATTAGCCATTCTGTGGCATATTTTTATAGCAGCATAAACATACTTAAGATAGATGCCTTATCAGTAAGGGTGCTGTTTGTTGTCTCTCTCTATCCATCAAAATATTAGCCCCATGAAAACGTAGTTGTTTACTGCTGTGCCTTCAGAATCTAGAAGAATGTTTGGTTCACAGTAGGTGTAAGATTAATATCTTAATATTTTTGTCAATTTTAAGGAAAGTCAGGACAAAACACAGTTTTATGTTTATGAGAAATAAGTTGAACATAACTGTATCTAGTATTTGTTATCATTAATGTCAATAACACTATATGAATTATATCAAAATGACAAGACATAGGATAGCTTTTCCCTAGTATATAACTAAAAGGCAAGGCATTAGATAAAACAGGTGCCATTGTTTCCCTCTTTATCCCTTAAAATGCTTGACATGGTCAAAGACAGCCAAACGCTTTAGAACTGTTTTTAAAAGCTGTATTTCCTCCCAAAGTAACTTTTAAAGTGAAAAAGCAATGCCATTTACAGAGCTCTACATATCTGACTACCAAAATTCACCAATACTTTTTACAATAAATGGCAGCTTTTGACATGTGTAAAATAGCACTGTACATAGATGAACCTGAATCTAATACACAGGTGAACAGAATTCAAAAGTAAGTGAAAAACAAAACATTAAGAGTGCATTAGAACTTTGAAGATGATTGAGGGATATATAATTTGAAAATTCAAGCCACAGATATGTGAAACACACTGCATTTGTTGATTTCTTAATAAACCTAAGCACCAGATTCAGTTTTTTACTTAAACAATTTGTATGAAATAAGACTATCATATTAAAAATATTAGTATATAGATATCATCCACTTATTTTGTATGTGTCTACAAAGACTGTAATCAGAAAAACATTTATATTAACAGAAAAATCATGATGTAAAATTATATATAGTAGGATTATAAGGATGTATTCTAAAAAACCAAAAATGGCTATCTATGTATGGTAGAAAAAAGGGCTGAAAGGAAAAACAATAAGCTATTAAGTTTTATTAGGGTGGTTGGAGAGTAAGAGATTTTCTTCCTATAGCCTTGTAAATATTTTATTAATAAATACTACATGGCAATTTATACTACTTGATACTTCAAAACTGAAAATAGTATCTAATGCCATTTAACATACACAACTGTAGGAACAAGAAAAAAGATGTAATAACCTACTTGCTACACCTACTACAACAGTGGTTCTAATGACAATGTTTTGATGATGTGCATTAAGTTGTTTCTTCTAATACTTACACTAGAACAAAATAAAAGCAAGACACATAAAGAACATTCTTCCTTACCCACATCATCATTCTCATTAAATGGGGGAAAGAATGAAGGAATGGGAAGTGTGTCATGACCCCATTTTATTTATGCTGAGTTGTGTCTGGTGTCTTTAGCTCATGAACACCGTCCTCTGTGTGTGTCAGTCACATCAGGGGAACTGCGACAGAAAAAAGGCAGACCAGTGCAATGCAGTGTTACTGAGAAAAGAGAGCAATAGCTTTTTCTACTTACTCTCCCATTGCTGACAATACCCATTTCTCCAGGACGCAATTTAAGTACATCTTGACAGAACAACTGGTGAGTTCGAAAAATATTCACTCCAACAGTATTATATTTTTTCTTAAAAGCATTCTTATCCATCCCCTAAAGCAAAAGTTAAGATTGATGAAACTAATATGAGAACAGTAAATATATTAAATCATTTTGTTTAAAAAACTACTTTAATATTAGTATAAAATTTTAAATAATACTTTCAAAATCATTATTTAGTATAATTTTCTTTGAAAGAACATTTTAAAAAAATTCTGTTTTGACAAGTCATTTATAACATGCTTAAATCTTGTTACAAGTTGATACAGTTTGCTATTCATTCTTTGAGAATTTCAGGGAAATTACCAGACTAGTAAATTACTAGGGAACATCAATTTAAATAAAATTTGATATGAAGAAAATGAAATTAAATATTTATTAAATTCTGAACTCAGTACCTCTTATTTGGTACTCTCAATTTAAAAAGTGTTTAAAATGGAAATACTCCTTTTTCCCCATTATACTAATCCCAGAAGACCAGTTTAGTAATAATATATTTAAATACGGAAATAATAAAAGTAATGCTTGGTCAAAGTAAAAAAATATATGGACATTCACAGAAAATAAACCACATACATGCTCATTGCACCTTCATACTAAGGTACATTTCTCTCTCTCAGTACTTCTCAAACTTTAATGTACATACCAATCACCTGGTATCTTATTAAAATGCAGAATATACTTCAGTAGAATCCAGGCCTTAAATTCTGAATTTCTAACAAGTTCCCAGATGCTTTCGTGATGATGAAAATGTTTTCCCGCATTGCCCAATATGGCAGCCATGGCTTCATATGGTTATGCGGCATTCAAAATGTGGCTACTATGACTGAGGAACTGGATTTAAAATCTTATCTAAGTATAAAATGGCCATATGTAGCCAGTGGCTGTGGTGTTGGACCATGTAGGCCCTGATCCTCTTTACCTCCAAAATCCCCATTTCAATCATCCCCTTTCTGACCACAACCTCATGACCATCACCATCCCTAGATCAACCATTACTCAAACTTCCAGTCCACAGACTCTACCATTTATTCACTGTCTATCATCCTTCCCATGGTGTAATTTCCTTTTAACCAAGTTCTATCTCTGGGTACTTTACTATAACCAAAACTTCTCCATGTTTAGCTCCCTTGAATGCTCCCCCTCAGTCATATTCACTGGTCCAAACCCCAACCTTGGTTAAACACAACTCTGCTGAGTCTGCAACTGGATGAAAACAGTAAAATACAGTTGGAGAAAAACATACGACTAAGGCTGATCTCGCTTTGAATTTATTATCATTAATCTCAAGTGGACCCTCAGCAATGACCAGAAATCTTCCTTCACTAATGTATTTAATTTACTTTCTCACTCTCAGAATAATAGTAAAATATTCAACATTTCCTCTTTTTGTCCTCGACCCTTTAAAAATACATACTGCCACTCTAATCCTTAGCTAATGACCTGACTTTTGGAAGCAAATCAATCAAAACCACTTATAAATATTTTGTCTGTCTTTCCTCCTACAATGTAAGCTCCACAAAGAACAGGGACAGGGACTCTATCTGCTTGTTCACAAGTTTATCTCCACTGTCTCATAAACGATCAATATGTATTTTTTGAATGAATGATGATTGTTTCTTCAAGAGGATCATCGTTGAAACTCCCCCTATAATGGACCCCTTCAGTGAAATACCTGAGATTTACGTAACGCTTTAACCCCCAATTCTTCACTTAAGTACATATCCTAACTAGAATGCCATCAACTTTAAGAATCATGAAGTAGTTAATGAAACATATGAAAACTGATTTATTAAATGCCTCTATGCAGTCATATCATTTAATGTTTATCTTTTCCCATTTGAAAAGGAATGTTTATTATCTCCATTTGTTTAAATCTACCATTGTTTTTCAGTAACAATATCTCCAAATACACTTTTAAAATATGCAATACATACATATTTAATATTTCAAATAGCTACTGACCTCAATAAGGAATGTTTTAATTTTATCTCCAGAGTAAATAGCTGTAGCAATTTCTTCCTTTGCCAATTGCCCAAGAAAGCTTCTCAAAAACATGTTCTTCTGTGTAAGAAAAGCTGCCAAAATTCCTCTAGAAATAGCTGTGTTCTCTTCATTTATTTTTGATGTAGGATTATAAATAATCCCCAACCGACTATGAACACTTGTTTTCTGCAAACATATTTATAGATTAAAAAGACCAGTATCATACATAACATTTTACAGGTGAATATATTTTCTTTCCCATCCAGTTTGTTCACTGTATCATGCACCATCTTTCACTATCAAAGCCCTCCCATGTTTACTGTACTAAATGTGATACACCACGGAAAAAGCCTAACAAACAATCATTTTACTAACTCTAATTCCTTCAGATATTTGCATAATGATTCATTTGTAATGTAACATTATATTTAAGCTTTTCGTGAGTATGTGAAATAACACAAATAAAAAATACACAAAACAAAATGTAGAGCTCAGTGAATTAACCCATAAACCTACTATCCTGGTCACTGGCACTGCCAGCAACTCCACAAAGATTCTGCAGATCTCTGTCAATTACCACACCCTCCCACTTTTCTAAAGACAACCACTCTCTTGTCATTTATGGTTAATAACAACTTTGCTCTTCTTTATAGTTTATCCCCTAAACTTGCACTGCTAAACATTTAATCAATTTTAAATTTCATATAAATGGAGTCATGCAGTATTATTTGGTGTTCTTTCCCCACTCAATAATGTGAGATTTATCAATACTGTTTTCTGTAGCTGTAGTCAATTTTTAGTACTGTACAGAATTCCATCATATGAATATACAGTCTTTTATCTATTCTACTGTTGCTGGACATCTGAGTTTTTTCCAGTTTAGAGCTCTAAAAATAGGATATACATATCTTCCATTTCAGAAGATGCTAAATAGTTTTTCAAAGTAATATACATACCAGCAACAGATAACAAACAGTTCCATTACCTCACAGCCTAAGAAACACTTTGTATTCTCAGATTTTAATTTAAATCATTCTCGTACATATGTAAAGATATCTCATCAGGGTTTTAATTTTCTCTCATCATTAACAATACTAAACATCCTTTGATATGTTCTTTGGCTTCTTTTATGACTTGCCTGTTCAATCTGCTTCCAGTATTTTTTGGATTATCTTTTTTGGCCCCTGACTTGGAAGAGTTGCATTTCTAAGACTTAAGGGCTTTTTTTGGTTATATGTGTAGAGATATGTTTCTCCCATTCTATGGCTTGTTTTGTAGTGTACTGATGATGTGTTATGATGGGAAGCAGTCCTTAATTTTAAAGTAGTTCCATTTATTGGTACTATACCTGATGGCTACTGTGTTTTGGGTCTCATTTTAGAAATCTTTCTCTACTCTAAAAAAGATAATCTATATCATCTTTTTTTATTATTATACTTTAAGTTTTAGGGTACATGTGCACATTGTGCAGGTTACATACGTATACATGTGCCATGCTGGTGCACTGCACCCATTAACTCGTCATCTAGCATTAGGTATATCTCCCAATGCTATCCCTCCCCCCTCCCCCCACCCCACAACAGTCCCCAGAGTGTGATGTTCCCCTTCCTGTGTCCATGTGATCTCATTGTTCAATTCCCACCTATGAGTGAGAATATGCGGTGTTTGGTTTTTTGTTCTTGCGATAGTTTACTGAGAATGATGTTTTCCAATTCCATCCATGTCCCTACAAAGGACATGAACTCATCATTTTTTATAGCTGCATAGAATTCCATGGTGTATATGTGCCACATTTTCTTAATCCAGTCTATCATTGTTGGACATTTGGGTTGGTTCCAAGTCTTTGCTATGGTGAATAATGCCACAATAAACATACGTGTGCATGTGTCTTTATAGCAGCATGATTTGTAGTCCTTTGGGTATATACCCAGTAATGGGATGGCTGGGTCAAATGGTATTTCTAGTTCTAGATCCCTGAGGAATCGCCACACTGACTTCCACAATGGTTGAACTAGTTTACAGCCCCACCAACAGTGTAAAAGTGTTCCTATTTCTCCACATCCTCTCCAGCACCTGTTGTTTCCTGACTTTTTAATGATTGCCATTCTAACTGGTGTGAGATGGTATCTCATTGTGGTTTTGATTTGCATTTATCTGATGGCCAGTGATGATGAGCATTTTTTCATGTGTTTTTTGGCTGCATAAATGTCTTCTTTCGAGAAGTGTCTGTTCATGTCCTTCGCCCACTTTTTGATGGGGTTGTTTGTTTTTTTCTTGTAAATTTGTTTGAGTTCATTGTAGATTCTGGATATTAGCCCTTTGTCAGATGAGTAGGTTGCAAAAATTTTCTCCCATTTTGTAGGTTGCCTGTTCACTCTGATGGTAGTTTCTTTTGCTGTGCAGAAGCTCTTTAGTTTAATTAGATCCCATTTGTCAATTTTGTCTTTTGTTGCCATTGCTTTTGGTGTTTTAGACATGAAGTCCTTGCCCATGCCTATGTCCTGAATGGTAATGCCTAGGTTTTCTTGTAGGGTTTTTATGGTTTTAGGTCTAACATTTAAGTCTTTAATCCATCTTGAATTGATTTTTGTATAAGGTGTAAGGAAGGGATCCAATTTCAGCTTTCTACATATGGCTAGCCAGTTTTCCCAGCACCATTTATTAAATAGGGAATCCTTTCCCCATTGCTTGTTTTTCTCAGGTTTGTCAAAGATAAGATAGTTGTAGATATGTGGCGTTATTTCTGAGGGCTCTGTTCTGTTCCACTGATCTATATATCTGTTTTGGTACCAGTACCATGCTATTTTGGTTACTGTAGCCTTGTAGTATAATTTGAAGTCAGGTAGTGTGATGCCTCCAGCTTTGTTCTTTTGGCTTAGGATTGACTTGGTGATGCGGGCTCTTTTTTGGTTCCATATGAACTTTAAAGTATATATTATCTTTAAGAAGATTTATTGTTTTGCCTTTTATGTTTAGCTCTATAATCCATCTGGAATCAATTTTTGTGTATGACGTGAAAAGGGGGAAGTGTCAAAGATTACCCTTACTGTTCCATAAAGCCAACTTTGTTATAAATCAAGTGTTAATACATGCATGGCTCTATTTCTAGGTTCTCTATTCTTCTTCCATTGCTCTATTTTTCTATCCTTGTGCTAATACCAAAGTGTTTTCAATTATGTAGTTTTATCAAAGATCTTGATATCCAGTAAAGCAATTATCACTTTTTATGCTTTAAGATTATTTTAGCTACTCTTGGTACTTTGAATTTCTGGATGAGTTTTTTATTCTGCTTGACAATTTCCACAAAAATTTCCAGTGTTTGATATTTTTCATACTATTGTAAATGGTATCTTTATTTAAACTGCATTTCTCGTTTGTTGCAGCTCTTAGAAATATAATTAATTATTGGACATTGACCTGGTATTAAACAACCTTAAACTATATAATTAATTCTAATAATTTATATGTGGATATGTATGTATTTTCTGTGTAAACAACTTGGAATGGCAACTGGAAGATAAATCAATAAAGATTATACAATCTGAAGAACAGAATGTAAAAAGGCTGAAAAAAACGAACAGGTTCTCAGAGAAACGTGGGACACCATTAAGCATGCCAACATATGCATTATAGAAGACCCAGGAAGACAAGAAAAAAGAAACATAGAAGATACTTTAAAAAACTACTGAAAGTTTCCCAATTTTGATTAATAACATAATTTACAAATCTAAGAAGCTCAATGTACTCCAATAAGGATAAATGTAAAGATATCCACAGCCAGACACACCAGTCAAAATGTTAAAAGCAAAAGCTAAAATCTTGAAAAGAACAAGAGAAATGCTTTTTTCACTGTATACAAAAGAATCTCAGTAACATTAAAGGCTAACTTCTTATCAGAAACAACAGAAGCCAGAAGGCAATGAGATGGGGGCGTTCCAAGATGGCCGAATAGGAACAGCTCCAGTCTGCAGCTCCCAGTGTGACTGATGCAGAAGATGGGTGATTCCTGCATTTCCAACTCAGGTACCTGGTTCATCTCAATGGGACTGGTTGGAAAGTGGGTGCAGCCCAGGCAGGGCGTCGCCTCACCCGGAAAGCACAAGAGGTGGGGGAATTTCCCTTTCCTAGCCAAGGGAAGGTGTGACAGACTACCTGGAAAAATGGGACACTTCTGCCCAAATACTGTGATTTTCCCAAGGTCTTAGCAACCAGCAGACAAGGTGATTCTCTCCCGTGCCTGACTCAGCAGGTCCCACACCCACGGAGCCTTGCTCACTGCTAGCACAGCTGTCTGAGATTGAACTGCAAGGTGGCAGCCTGGCTGGGGGAGGGGCGTCCACCATTGCTGAGGCTTGAGTAGGTAAACAAAGCGGCTGGGAAGCTCGAACTAGGGGCAGTCCACCACAGCTCAGCAAGGTCTACTGCCTCTAAACTCCACCTGCGTGGGCAGGGCTTAGCAGAACAAAAGGCAGCAGACAACTTCTGCAGACTTAAACGTCCTTGTCTGACAGCTCTGAAGAGAGCAGTGGTTCTCCAAGCATGGTGTTTGAGCTCTGAGAATGGACAGACTGCCTCCTCAAGTGGGTCCCTGATCCCCATGTAGCCTAACTGGGAGACACCTCCCAACAGGGGCCGACAGACACCTCATATAGGCAGCTGCCCCTCTGGGACGAAGCTTCCAGAGGAAGGATCAGGCAGCAATATTTGCTGTTCTGCAGCCTCCGCTGGTGATACCCAGGCAAAAAGGATCTGCAGCATAACTCCAGGAAACTCCAACAGACTTGCAGCTGAGGGACCTGTTAGAAGGAAAACTAACAAACAGAGAGGAATATCATCAACATCAACAAAAAGGTCACCTACACCAAAACCACATCTGTAGGTCACCAACATCAAAGACCAAAGGTAGATAACACCACAAAGATTGGAGAAACTACAACAGAAAAGCTGAAAATTCTAAAAATCAAAGGGCCTCTTCTCCTCCAAAGGATCGCAGCTCCTCGCCAGCAACAGAACAAAGCTGGACAGAGAATGACTTTGACGAGTTGACAGAAGTAGGCTTCAGAAGGTCGGTAATAACAAAATTCTCTGAGCTAAAGAAGGATATTCGAACCCATCTCAAGGAAGCTGAAAACCTAGAAAAAAGATTAGACAAATGGCTAACTAGAATAAACAGTGTAGAGAAGACCTTAAATGACGTGATGGAGCTGAAAACCATGGCATGAGAACTTCGTGACACATGCACAAGCTTCAATAGCAGATTCAATCAAGTGGAAGAAAGGGTATCAGTGATTGAAGATCAAATTAATGAAATAAAGTGAGAAGACAAGGTTAGAGAAAAAAGACTAAAAAGAAACGAACAAAGCCTCCAAGAAATATGGAACTATGTGAAAAGACCGAATCTACGTATGACTGGTGTACCTGAAAGTGATGGGGAGAATGGAACCATGTTGGAAAACACTATGCAGGATATCATCCAGGAGAACTTCCCCAACCTAGCAAGGCAGGCCAATGTTCAAATTCAGGAAATACAGAGAACATCACAAAAATACTCCTCAAGAAGAACAACCCCAAGACACATAATCATCAGATTCAACAAGGTTGAAATGAAGGAAAAACTGTTAAGGGCAACCAGAGAGAAAGGTCGAGTTATCGACAAAGGGAAGCCCATCAGACTAACAATGGACCTCTCAGCAGAAACCCTACAAGCCAGAAGAGAGTGGGGGACAATATTCAACATTCTTAAAGAAAAGAATTTTCAGCCCAGAATTTAATATCCAGCCAAACTAATCTTCTTAAGTGAAGGAGAAATAAAATCCTTTACAGACAAGCAAATGCTGAGAGATTCTGTCACCACCAGGCCTGCCTTACAAGAGCTCCTGAAGGAAGCACTAAACATGGAAAGGAACAACCGGTACCAGCCACTGCAAAAACATGCCAAACTGTAAAGACCATTGGTGCTATGAAGAAACTGCATCAATTAACAGGCAAAATAACCAGCAAACATCATAATAACAGGATCAAATTCACACATAACAATATTAACCTTAAATTTAAATGGGCTAAAAGCCCCAATTAAAAGACAGAGACTGGAAATTGGATAAAGAGTCAAGATCCATCAGTGTGCTGTCTTCAGGAGACCCATCTCATATGCAGAGACACACATAGGCTCAAATAAAGGGATGGAGGAAGATCTACCAAGCAAATGGAAAGAAAAAAAGAGCAGGGGTTGCAATCCTCGTCTCTGATAAAACAGACTTTAAACCAACAAAGATTAAAAGAGACAAAAAAGGCCAATACATAATGGTAAAGGGATGAATTGAACAAGAATACCTAACTATCCCAAATATATATGCACCCAATACAGGAGCACCCAGATTCATAAAGCAAGTCCTTAGAGACCTACAAAGAGACTCAGACTCCCACACAATAATAATGGGAGACTTTAACACCCCACTGTCAATATTAGACAGATCAACAAGACAAATGTTAACAAGGATATCCAGGACCTGAACTCAGCTCTGCACCAAGCAGACCTAATAGACATCTACAGAACTCTCCACCCCAAATCAACAGAATATACATTCTTTGGAGCACCACATTGCACTTATTCTAAAATTGACTACATAATTGGAAGTAAACCACTCTTCAGCAAATATAAAAGAACACAAATCACAACAAACTGTCTCTCAGATCACAGTGCAATCGAATTAGAACTCAGGATTAAGAAACTCACTCAAAACCACTCAACTACATGAAAACTGAACAACTTGATCCTGAATGACTACTGGATAAATAACGAATGAAGGCAGAAAGAAAGATGTTCTTTGAAACCAACGAAAACAAAGACACAACGTACCAGAATCTTTGGGACACATTTAAAGCAGTGTGTAGAGGGAAATTTATACTACTAAATGCCCATAAGAGAAAGCAGGAAAGATCTAAAATCAACACCCTAACATGACAACTGAAAGAACTAGAGAAGCAAGAGCAAACACATTCAAAAGCTAGCAGAAGGCAAGAAATAACTAAGATAAGAGCAGAACTGAAGGAGATAGAGACATAAAAAACCCTTCAAAAAATCAATGAATCCAGGAGTTGGTTTTTTGAAAAGAACAAAATTGATAGACTGCTAGCAAGACTAATAAAGAAGAAAAGAAAGAAGAATTAAATAGACACAATAAAAAATGATAAAGGGGATATCACCACTGATCCCACAGAAATACAAACTACCATCAGAGAATACTATAAACACCTCTACGCAAATAAACTAGAAAATCTAGAAGAAATGGATAAATTCCTGGACACATACACCCTCCCAAGACTAAACCAGGAAGAAGCTGAATCTCTGAATAGACAAATAACAGGCTCTGAAATTGAGGCAATAATTAATAGCCTACCAACTAAAAAAAAGTCCAGGACCAAATGGATTCACAGCCGAATTCTACAAGAGGTACAAAGAGGAGCTGGTACCATTCCTTCGGAAACTATTCCAATCAATAGAAAAAGAGAGAATCCTCCCTAACTCAATTTATGAGGCCAATATCATCCTGACACCAAAGCCTGGCAGAAACACAACATAAAAAAGAGAATTTTAGACCAATATCCCTGATGAACATCAATGCAAAAATCCTCAATAAAATACTGGCAAACCAAATCCAGCAGCACATCAAAAAGCTTATCCACCATGATCAAGTGGGCTTCATCCCTGGAATGCAAGGCTGGTTCAACATATGCAAATCAATAAATGTAATCCATCACATAAACAGAATCAACAACAAAAACCATATGATTATCTCAATAGATGCAGAAAAGGCCTTTAACAAAATTCAACAGCCCTTCATGCTAAAAACTCTCAATAAACTAGGTATTGATGGAACATATCTCAAAATAATAAGAGCTATTTATGACAAACCCACAGCCAATATCATACTGAATGGGCAAAAACTGGAAGCATTCCCTTTGAAAATGGGCACAAGACAGGGATGCTCTCTCTCACCACTCCTATTCAACATAGTGTTGGAAGTTCTGGCCAGGACAATCAGGCAAGAGAAAGAAATAAAGGGTGTTCAATTAGAAAATGAGAAAGTCAAATTGTCCCTGTTTGCAGATGACATGATTGTATATTAAGAAAACCCCATCGTCTGAACCCAAAATCTCCTTTGGCTGATAAGCAACTTCAGCAAAGTCTCTGGATACAAAATCAATGTGCAAAAATCACAAGCATTCCTATACACCATTAACAGACAAAGAGAGAGCCAAATCATGAGTGAACTCCCATTCACAATTGCTACAAAGAGAATAAAATACCTAGTAATCTAACTTACAAGGGATGTGAAGGACCTCTTCAAAGAGAACTACAAACCACTGCTCAAAGAAATAAAAGAGGATACAAACAAATGGAAGAATATTCCATGCTCATGGATAGGAAGAATCAATATCATGAAAATGGCCACACTGCCCAAGGTAATTCATAGATTCAGTGCCATCCCCATCAAGCTACCAATGACTTTCTTCACAGAATTGGAAAAAACTACTTTAAAGTTCATATGGAACCAAAAAACAGCCTGCATTGCCAAGACAATCCTAAGCCAAAAGAACAAAGCTGGAGGCATCACACTACCTGACTTTAAACTATACTACAAGCCTACAGTAACCAAAACAGCATGGTACTGGTACCA
Source organism: Gorilla gorilla gorilla (assembly GCF_029281585.2). Taxonomy (NCBI): domain Eukaryota; kingdom Metazoa; phylum Chordata; class Mammalia; order Primates; family Hominidae; genus Gorilla; species Gorilla gorilla. The sequence goes on from NC_073238.2 coordinate 110,634,148, forward strand.
AAACAGAGATATAGACCAATGGAACAGAACAGAGCCCTCAGAAATAATACCACACATCTACAACCATCTGATCTTTGACAAACCTGGCAAAAACAAGAAATGGGGAAAGGATTCCCTATTTAATAAATGGTGCTGGGAAAACTGGCTAGCCATATGTAGAAAGCTGAAATTGGATCCTTTCCTTACACCTTATACAAAAATTAATTCAAGATGGATTAGAGACCTAAATGTTAGACCTAAAACCACAAAACCCCTAGTAGGAAACCTAGGCAATACCATTTAGGACATAGGCATGGTCAAGGACTTCGTGACTAAAACACCAAAAGCAATGGCAACAAAAGCCAAAATTGACAAATGGGATCTAATTAAACTAAAGAGCTTCTCCATAGCAAAAGAAACTATCATCAGAGTGAACAGGTAACTGACAGAATGGGAGAAAATTTTTGCAATCTACCCATCTGACAAAGGGCTAATATCCAGAATCTACAAAGAACTCAAACAAACTTATAAGAAAAAAACAAACAACCCCATCAAAAAGTGGGCAAAGGATATGAATAGACACTTCTCAAAAGAAGACATCTACACAACCAACAAACACATGGAAAAATGCTCATCATCAGTGGTCATCAGAGAAGTGCAAATCAAAACCACAATGAGATACCATCTCACACCAGTTAGAATAGCAATCATTTAAAAAGTCAGGAAACAACAGATGCTGGAGAGGATGTGGAGAAATAGGAACGCTTTTACACTGTTGGTGTGAGTGTAAATTAGTTCAACCTTTGTGGAAGACAGTGTGGTGATTCCTCAAGGATCTAGAACTAGAATTAATATTTGACCCAGCAATCCCATTACTGCTTATATACCCAAAGGATTATAAATCATGCTACTATAAAGACACATGCACATGTATGTTTATTGTGGCACTATTGACAATAGCAAAGACTTGGAACCAACCCAAATGTCCATCAATGATAGACTGGATTAAGAAAATGTGGCACATATAAACCATGGAATACTATGCAGCCATAAAAAAGGATGAGTTCATGTCCTTTGCCGGGACATGGATGAAGCTGGAAACCATCATTTTCAGGTAACTATAAGGACGGAAAACCAAATACCACATGTTCTCACTCATAGGTGGGAATTGAACAATGAGATCAACTGGACACAGGGCCTTGGACACAGGGTGGGGAATATCACCCACCAGGGCCTGTTGAGGGATGGGGGCCTGAGGGAGGGATAGCATTAGGAGACATACCTAATGTAAATGATGAGTTGATGGGTACAGCAAACCATCATGGCACATATATACCTATGTATCAAACCTGCATGTTGTGCACATGTACCCTAGAACTTAAAGTATAATAAAAAAAAAAAGAAGGCAATGAGATGATATATTCAAAGTGTTAAAATATTCCTTACAACTACTGTAAAGTTTCTTAAAACTACTGGCATCCACTTAAATTTACAAAGGCAGAAGAAAGCAAACTACAAAAGGAGAGAATTAAAGATTTGTCAATTTCCTTGGACAAGTGAAAAGTTACTATTTTGTTTTGACTTCAGTATGTTTGATATATAGAAAGGATAATTAATAGAATTAAAACTCTAAGTGGCTGGGCACAGTGGCTCCTGCCTATAATCCCAGCACTTTGGGAGGCTGAGGCAGGCGGATCACCTGAGGTGAGGAGTTCGAGACCACTCTGGGCATTATGGTGAAACTCCATCTCTACTAAAAAAAAAAAAAAAAATTAGCTGGGCGTGGTGATGCACACCTGTAATCCCAACCACATGCAAGGCTGAGGCAGGAGAATCACTTGAACCTACTAGGAGGTGGAGGATGCAGTGAGCCGAGACTGCACCACCGCACTCCAGCCTGGGCGACTGAGTGAGACTCTTTCAAAAAAACAAAAACAAAAAAACAAAAAACCCCCTACAAAACTCTTAAGTATAAAAATTATGAAGAAATTTTAAAAGACTGATAGTTCTGATATAGACATTTTTTAACTGTCAAGAACATCACACACTAATTTAAATGATGTCAAAATGTAAAGTGACATGCAAAATATTAATCTACAAAATGCTTCTACGGGTCAATGATAAAATCCTAACACTTATAAGCCTGATATTATCTGGCACCTCATTCTTCTGTTATCTCATCTCTTCTCCTTGCTGTGTTCTAGCCATACACTTTGCTGTCTTCTTACATAAAGTATGTTCTTGCATTAGAACCTCTGCATCAGGTAGACACTCTAGTGGGAATATATTTTCCCTCAGTATTTGAATTGTTAATTCCCTCAATTCCTTCAGGTCATTGCTGAAATGTCATCTTCTCAATGAGGCGTATCCTGCCAACCTTATTTAAAATTGTAATCTGTCTGCAACCTGACTCTCTGCTCCTGATTTTCCCTTACCCAGTTCTTTTTCTTTTTCCATAGCATTTCTCAGCTTCTTGACATGTAACTCAATTTACATATGTCTATCACTTGTTGTCTGTCTCCCTATGCACGCTACCCCTGCTAAAATTTAACCTGCACAAGAGAAAAGATCTTAATATTGTAAACTAATATATCCCCAGAAGGGAAAACATAGTCACTCAAATACTTAGACAGTAAATGAATAATAAATAGATTATATATGAAAAGGACATACTTATTTAGATGCAAAAAATACACTTATCCCTGTGGAAGCTTTAGCCACTCCAGTCAGGGTTATAAGGACAGAGCTCCAATCTCTCCCTGGGACAGGGTTTCCGGGGGAGGGTGGCCACCATCTCTGCAGATTGGTCGACTCAGCTGTTCCAGCCTGCCAGCTTTGGAGAGTCCAAACAGTCCAGACAAGGAAGGTTCCCCCACCAACAGAGCATAGCTGCTCTATCCGATCATGGCCAGACTGCTTCTTTAAGCAGGACCCCAATCCATTCCTCCTCACTGGGGAGGACCTCCCTGCAGAGGCTTCAGCCACACCAGCCAGGATTATAAAGACAGAGCTTTGATCTCTTCCTGAGACAGAGTTCCCAGTGGGAGAAGCGGCTACCATCTCTGCAGTTCAGTTGACTCAGCTGTTCCACTCAGCTGGCTCTGGAGAGTCCAAACAGACTGGGTGAGAAATGATCCACCCCAACACAGCACACCTGCTCCACCAACAAGCAGCCAGACTGCCTCTTTAAGCAGGTCCCTGATCCCATTCTTCCTATCTGCATAAGATCTCACAACAAGGGTCTCCAGCCACCTGCTATAGGTGTGTTTGGGCTGGCAATAGGTCTGTACCCCCCTAGGACAGAGCTTCCAGAAGGATCTGGCTGCCATCTTTGTTGTTTCACAGCCTTCACTGGTGATACCTCTGGGTACAGGAAAAACAGAAGCAACTAGGGTCTGGAGTGAACCCTCAGCAAACTGCAGCAGCCCTACAGAAGAGCAGCTTGACCATTAAAAACAAACAGAAAGCAACAAAATCATCGTCAACAAAAAGGACCCCAGAAAAATCCCATTCAAAGGTCAGCAATCTCAAAAATCACAGGCAGATAAGCCCACAAAGATGAGAAAAAATCCAAGCAAAAATGCTGAAAATTCAAAAGGCCAGAATGTCTCTTCTCCTCCAAATGACTGCAACACCTCTCCCCTAAGCGGACAGAACTGGGCCAAGGCCAAGATGGCTGAAGTGATGGAAGTAGGCTTCAGAAGGTGGGTAATAAGGAACTTCGCTAAGCTAAGGGAGCATGTTCTAACCCAATGCAAAGAAACGAAGCACTATGATAAAACATTACAGGAGCTGTAAACCAGAACAATCAGTTTAGAGAGGAATATAAATGACCTGATGGAGCTGAAAAACACAACACGAGAACTTCACAATGCAACCACAAGTACCAATAACCGAACAGACCAAGCAGAGGAAAAAATTTCAGAACTTGAAAACTATCTTGCTGAAATAAGGCAGGTAGACACATTAAACAAAAAAGAATGAAAAGGAACAAACAAAACCTCCGAGAACTATAGGATTATGTAAAAGGAGCTGTGACTGATGAGGTACCTGAAAGAAACAGGGAGAACAGAACCAAGTTGAAAAACATACTTGAGGATATCATCCAGGAGAACTTCCCCAACCTAGCAGGAAAAGCCAACATTTAAATTCAGGAAATGCGGAGAACCCCAGTAAGATACTCCATGAAAAGATCAACCACAAGACATATAATCATCAGATTCTCCAAGGTTGAAATGAAAGAAGAAATGTTAGGGGGCAGCCAGACAGAAAGGCTAGGTCATCCACAAAGGGAAGCCCATCAGATTAACAGCAGACCTCTCAGCTGAAACCCTCCAAGCCAGAAGAGATTGGGGCCAATATTCAACATTCTTAAAGAAAATAATTTCTAATTCATTTCTTAAAGAATTCCCAACAAAAAGAATTTCCAGAATTTCATATCTGGCCAAACTAAGCTTCATAAGTGAAGGAGAAACAAATGCTGAGGGAATTCATCACCACCAGGCCTGCCTTGCAAGAGCTTCTGAAGGAAGCATTAAGTATGGAAAGGAAAAACCGTCGGCAGCCATGACAAATACACACTGAAGTACACAGACCAGTGACACTATGAATCAACCACATAAACATGTCTGCAAAATAACCAGCTAGCATCATGATGACAGTATCAAATTCACACATAACAATACTAACCTTAAATGCAAATGGGTTAAATGCCCCAATTAAAAGACAAAGAATGGCAAGCTGGATAAAGAGTGGAGACCCATCAACACGCTGTCTTCAAGAGATCCATCTCACATGGAAAGACACACATAGGCTCAAAATAAAGAGATGGAGGAAAATTTACAAGCAAATGGATAACAGAAAAAAAGCAGGGGTTGCAATCCTAGTTTCTGACTTTAAACCAACAAAGGTCAAAAAAGAATGTTACATAATTGTAAAGAGTTCAAGAAGAGATAACTATCCTAAATATATATGCACCCAATACAGAAGCACCCAGATTCATAAAGCAAATTCTTAAGAGACCTACTAAGAGACTTAGACTCCCACACAATAATAGTGAGAGACCTTAACACCCCACTAACAGTATTAGACAGATCATCGAGACAGAAAATTAACAAAGATATTCAGGACCTGAACTCAGCTCTGGATCAAGTGGACTTGATAGATATTTACAGAAATCTCCACCAAAACCCAACAGAATATACATTCTTCTCATTGCCACATGACACTTACTCTAAAATCAATCACATAATTGGAAGTAAAACGTTCCTCAGCAAATGCAAAATAAGTGAAATCATAACAGTCTTTCAGACCACAACACAAATTAGAACTGAAGATTAAGAAATTCACTCAAAACCACACAACTACATGAAAACTGAACAACCTGCTCCTGAATGACTCTTGAGTAAATAATGAAATTAAGGCAGAAATCAAGAAGTACTTTGAGACTAATGAGAACAAAGAGACAATGTACCAGAATCTCTGGATGCAACTAAAGCAGTGTTAATAAAAAAATTTATAGCACTAAATGCCCACATCAAAACGCTAGAAAGATCTCAAGTTAACAACCTAACATCTCAATTAAAAGAACATGAGAGCCAAGAGCAAACAAACCCCAAAGCTAGCAGAAGACAAGAAACCACGATCAGAGCTGAACTGAAGGAGTTAGACACACGAAAAACTCGTCAAAAAAAATCAACCAATCCAGGACCTGTTTTTAGAAAAAAAGTAGTAAAATAGACCACTAGCTACACTGATAAAGAAGAAAAGAGAGAAGAATCCAATAAACACAATCAGCAATGATATGGGGCATCAGAACCAACAACAAGTTCTGAAACTGAGGCAGTAATAAGTAGCCTACCAACCAAAAAAAGCCTAGGACCAGATGGATTCACAGCTGAATTCTACCAGAGGTACAATGAAGAGCTGGTATCATTTCTACTGAAACTATTCCACAAAATTGAAGAGGGATTCCTCCCTTACTCATTCTATGAGGCCAGCATCATCCTGATGCCAAAACCTGGCAGAAATACAACAAAACAGGAAAACTTCATGTCAGTACCACTGATGAACGTCAATGCAAAAATCCTCAATAAACTACTAGCAAACCAAATTCAGCAGCACATAAAAAAGCTTATCCATCAGGATCAAGTTGGCTTCATCCCCAGGATGCGAGGTTGGTTCAACAGACACAAATCAATAAATGTGATTCATCACATAAACAGAACTAAGGACAAAACCACATGATTATCTCAATCAATCAAGAAAAGCCTTTGATAAAATGAGACATCCCTTCATGTTAAAATCTCAATAAACCAGGTATTAAAGGAACATACCTCAAAATAATAAAAGCCATATATGACAAACTCACAGCCAATATCATACTGAATGGGCAAAAGCTGGAAGCATTTCCCCTTGAAAACTGGCACAAGACAAGGATGCTGTCTCTCACCACTCCTATTCAGCACAGTATTGAAAGTTCTGGCCAGGGCAATCAGGCACGAGAAAGAAATAAAGGGTATTCAAATAGGAAGAGAGAAGTCAAATTATATTTGTTTGCAGATAACATGATCTTATGTCTAGAAAACCCCATCATCTCAGCCCAAAAGCTTCTAAAGCTGATAAGCAACTTCAGCAAAGTCTCAGGATACAAAATCAATGTGCAAAAATCTCTAGCATTCCTATACACCAACAACAAGTAGGCAGAGAGCCATCCCATTCACAATTGCTACAAAATGAATAAAATACTTAGGAATATGCTAACAAGGGAAGTATAGAATCTCTTCAAGGAGAATTACAAACCACTGCTCAAAGGAAATCGGAGAGGACACAAACAAATGGAAAAACATTCCATGCTCATGGATAGGAAGAATGAACATCATGAAAATGGCCATACTGCCCTAAGTAATTTATAGATTCAAAGCTATTCCCATTAAACTAACATTGACATTCTTCACATATTTAGAAAAAGTGATTTTAAAATTCATATGGAACCAAAAAAGAGCCCGAATAGTCAAGCCAATCCTAAGAAAAAAGAACAAAGCTGGAGGTATCATGCTACCCAACTTCAAAATATACAAGGCTACAGTAACCAAGATGGCATTGTACTGGTACAAGAAGAGACACATAGACCAATGGAACAGAACAGAGAACTCAGAAATAAGATCACACACCTACAACCATCTGATCTTCGACAAACCTGACAAAAGTAAGCAATGGGGAAAGGGTTCCCTATTTAATAAATAGTGCTGGAAGTGCTGGCTAGCCATATGCAGAAAACTGAAACTGGACCCCTTCCTTATACAAATATTAACTTAAGATAAACTAAAAACTTAAATGTAAAACTCAAAACTATTAAAACTCTAGAAGAAAATCTAAGCAATACTATTCAGGATGTAGACATGGGCAAGGATTTCATGACAAAAATGCCAAAAGCAATTGCAATAAAAGCAAAAATTGGCAAATGGGATATATTAATAATTAAACTAAAGAGCTTCTGCACAGCAAAAGAAACTATCATCAGAGAGAACACATAATCTATGAAATGGGAAAAAATTTCTCCAATCTATCCATCTGACCAAGGTCTAATATCCAGAGTCTACAAGGAACTTAAATTTACAAGAAAAAAAAACAAACGACAAAGTGGACAAAGTACATAAACAGACTCTTCTCAAAAGAAGATATACATGTGGCCAAAAAATATGGGGAAAAAAGCTCCACATCACTGATCATTAAAGAAATGCAAATCAAAACCACAATGAGATAACATCTCACACCAGTCAGAATGGCCATTACTAAAAGTCGAAAAAGAACAGATGCTGGCAAGTTTGCAGAGAAAAGAGAATGCTTAAACACAGTGGGAATAAAAATTAGGTCAGCCACTGTGAAAAGCACTTTGGAGATTTCTCAAAGAACTGAAAACAAAATTACCATTTGACCCAGCAATCCCACTACTTGGCATATACCCAAAGGAATATAAATCATTCTGTTAAATATTATAAGGATACAGGAACGTGTATGTTCATTGCAGCCCCATTCACAATAGTAAAGACACGGAATCAACCTAAATGCCCATCAATGATAGACTGGATAAAGAAAATGTGATACATATACACCATGGAATACTATGCAGCCATAAAACGGAATGAAATCACATCCTTTGCAGGGACACAGAAGGAGTTGGAAGCCATTATCCTCAGCAAACTAACACAGGAACAGAAAACCAAACACCACATATTCTCACTTTTAAGTGGGAGCTGAATGATGAGACCACATGGACAAAATGGCATAAACAACACACACTGTGGTCTGTTGGGGGTGGGGGGTGGGGGGTGTGGGGAGGGAGAGCATCAGGAAGAATAGCTAAGGGATGCAGGGCTTAGTATCTAGGCAGTGGGATGATCTGTGTAGCAAACCACCATAGCATACGTTTATCTGTGTAACAAACCTGCACATCCTACACATAACTCTTAAACTTAAAAGTTGAAAAAAAAATGGTGGTGACAGTATTTTTGTTGTTGTTGTTGCTGTTTTCCAGAGAGTGGATAGGAAGCAGTGTTAACATGCCTCTCCCACTTGGAAGGACAGAATAGTGGGTAGAGATTCACACTGTGAATTTTTTTTCCCCCAAGAGCACTACACGAAGTTACAGAAAAATATTTATTCAAAAAAAGAAACATTAACTGGCTAGTAAACACAGAAAAATATTCCATAAACAAATCAAGAGGACAAAAACAACCCCATTACAGAGTGAGCAAAGGACATGGGCACTTCTAAGAAGACATACAACCAGCCAACAAACATGAAAAAATGCTCAGTATCACTACTCATCAGAGAGATGCAAATCAAAACCACAATGAGACACCATCTCATACCAGTCAGAATTGGTATTATTAAAAAGTCAAAAAAATAACAGATGCTCGCAAGGTTGCAGAGAAAAAGGGAATGCCTAAACACAGTGGGAATGAAAATTAGTTCAGCCACTGTAAAAAGCAGTTTGGACATTTCTCAGAGAACTAAAAACAAAACTACCATTTGACCCAACAACTCCATTGCTGGGTATATATCCAAAGAAAAATAAATCATTCTACCAAAAAAGACACCTGCACTCATGTTTATCACAGTACTATTCACAATGGCAAAGACATGGAATCAACCTAGGTGCCCACCAATGGTGGACTGAATAAAGAAAATGTGACTCATATACACCATGGAATACTACACAATATGTGCAAATTGAAATCAATCTACACATTGATTGATAGAATGAGATCATGTCCTTTGCAGCAACATTGGCTCGGCTGGAGGCCATTATTCTAAGTGAATTAACACAAAACCAGAAAATCAAATGCTGCGTGTTCTCACTTATGTGGGAGCTAAACAATGGATACTCAGGGACACAAATATGGGAGTAGACACTGGGGACTACAAAAGGGGATGGGAAGGGAGAAAGGGGGGCCACGAGAGTTGAAAAACTACCTATCAGGTACTATGTTTGCTACTTGGACAACAGAATCATTAGAAGCTCCAGCCTCAGCATCACACAATATGCCCATGTAACAAATCTCCACATGTACCCCTGGAATCAAAGCTAAAAATAAATAAAGTCATATTGAAAGAAAAATTTTCCCTATAACTACTTATCAAATAAATACAAATAAGAAGCCATCTTTGGCCAGGCACAGTGGCTCACGCCTGTAATCTCAGCACTTTGGGAAGCTGACGCGAGTGGATCACTTGAACTCAGGAGTGTGACACCAGCCTGGATGACATGGCAAAACCCGTCTCTACAAAAAATACAAGTTTTGCTGGGTGTGATGGCATGCACCTGCAGTCCCAAGCTGCCCAGGAGGCTGAGGTGGGAGGATTGCTTGAGCCCAGGAGTTGGGTGCTGTGGTGAGCCGAGATCACACCATTGTACTACAGCCTCAATGACAGAGCGAGACCCTGTCTCAAAAAACAAAACAAAATAAAACAAAACAAAACAAAAAAATAATAATTTAAAAAAAGAAACTCTCTGTTTTTAAATTGGCAGAAAGAATTAGGTATAACAAAAATCAAGACTTTCAACACTGTGGTGTGACAGATCCTCTCAAAAACTATGAAAATTAACAGCCATTTGGAAAGTCATTTGTTAAAAATTATCAGGTGTCTAAAAATGTTAACAACCCTTATATTCATTACGTTCTTTTCTTCACTGACTAATTAATGGGGTCTCACTCTATTACCCAGGCTAGAGTGCAATGGTGTGATCACAGCTCACTGCAGTCTCAAACTCCTGGGCTCAAGTGATCCTCCCACCTCACCCTCTCAAATAACTGGGACTACAGGCGTGCATCACCACACCTGGCTAATTGTTTCAAAAAAAATTTTTTTTAGAGACAGAGTCTTGTTATGTTGCCCAGACTGGGCTTGAACTCCTGGCCTCATGCAATCTTCCCATCTCAGCCACGTGATTAGCTGGGATTACAGGCATGAGCCACCATGCCTGGCTCAGCATATTCTTTTTTTTTTTTTTGAGATGGAGTCTCACTCTGTCAACCAGGCTGAAGTGCAATGGCGTGATCTTGGCTCACCGCAACCTCCGCCTCCCGGGTTCAAGGGATTCTCCTGCCTCAGCCTCCCCAGTAGCTGGGATTACAGGCATGTGCCATCACGTCCGGCAAATTTTGTATTTTTAGTGGAGACAAAGTCATTTTTAATAAACTATTCTCAGAGGTAATAAAAAATAAGATAAGCTACACATTCAAAATTATTTATGACTGCATTAATACCAACAGTAGCAAAAAAACAAAGCCACCTGAATTTTCAATGTTACTAAATATTTCCATGTAGACAGTTTATTATGTATCCATTTGAATTCTTGTTGACACAACATTGTTTAACATTATAAGAAAATAATTTTGATAAAACTGTAAGTGATAATTTCAACCATGTAAAAATAAATATAAAAAACCCAGAAAGGAAATACACCTAAACATTAAAATAGGTTTTATGGGTGATTACTTTTTCTTCCTTGTTAGTCTTTGATTTTATGTACTTCCGATTTTCTATAAGGAACATGTGATAAATAACCAGAAAAAATGTAAAATACTTGGGTGAAAGAAAAACTACAATGAAATGATGATTTGATTAGACAACGATTATCTTTTTTCAATTTTTATATTTCCAACAGATAGCATTTTGGGATCCAAAGTTATTTCTTGTCATCATGATTACTGCACTTCACATATTACAGTGTTTTTAGTTTGTGGTTCTAATGATACTTGGGTTTTGAAAATCTTTGGGACAATGAAAATAATCATCCATCCTATAAGGAATAAACAATTATTAAAAGATAGCACTTCTGAAAGTTATAGAAGAAGCAACTAAATCAAGAGAAAGTTATCTGCTTGACACATTGAAACAACTGGGGAAAGGGAGTTTGTGAGCCTCTGAAAGAATATACACACCCAGAACCGCTTGAGAAGAAACAGCAGGCAAAAGTTAATTTCTCCCAATAGATGTAATAGATCCCAAACAGCTTTTTTTTTTTTTTTTTTGAAATTTTCCGGTCTGCAGGCTACTGAGTAAAGCCTAAATGCATTCTGACATGGTCTAATATGAAATAAAAATGCTTAATTTAAGAAGTATTATTTATTCTTAACGTGGTAGCTAGTCTCCAAGATGGCCCCAATGATCCCCATCTCTGGTATTCATGCCCTGTAAAGCACCTTTCATACCGAATAGAAGTTATTTGCTTAACAAACAGAAAATACTGTGTGTAACTTTTGAGGCTAGATTATAAATGACATTGTGGCTCAGTCTTTATCTCTTTACCCTTGTTCTGGAAAAAGGAAGCTACCACATTGTGAGGGCACTTAAGTAACACCAAAAACAGGTCTATGTGGCAATGGAATGAAGCACTCTGCTAAAAGCCAGTGAAACACTGAGGACTCCTGCAGTGGCATGTAAGTGAATCATCTTAGAAGCTTGTCCTCCTGCTCCAGTGAAGCCTTCGGATCACTGCAACTATAACCAAAATCTTAACTATAGCCTTATAAGAGAATCTAAGGTAGAACCACTCAGGTAAATTGCTCCTAAATTCTTGAACCTCAGAAACTGTTAAGATAAATGTTCACTGTTTACCACCAAGTGGTAATTTGTTATACAGCAATAAATTTATACTTAGCTAATATAAAAACAATTTCATAAAATATTTTGGTTTATGTTTCTTAAGTATTTTTTATCTAGATAAACTTATATATTAACTTAGAAATACAGACAGTTATGAAAGACTACTTTTATATACAGAAATATATCCTCTTGAAGTATACTGGTTTATAATCAATAACAAGAAATTTAATGTTGACTTAAGGCTTAAAATATTCTTCAGTGAGATAAATTTACTTAGTTTTTCTTAAATAATCAGGGAAAGAAAATGCTGCTTAATTATGTGACCAAAAATTGCTATTACTAGCTATTGTTGGTAAATAGTGGATTTCGGGTCACTGAAGTGGTGGTAGGGTCTAGAGTTACTTACTTTGTTTAATACCCTATTTGTAATCAATATGTGGTATGTGTATGTCTGATCACAAGGACTACCAGAGAATATATGTCAAAGTTACCTTTTTTTTTTTTTTTTACCAAAAAAAAAAAAGCTGTTTGGGATCTATTACATCTATTGGGAGAAATTAACTTTTGCCTGCTGTTTCTTCTCAAGCGGTTCTGGGTGTGTATGTTCTTTCAGAACTGAACAAAGTTACCTGTTTTACATGAAGACTAAATCTGAATTCCTTCCTTAGTCTACTTAACTGAAACATTAACATGGAGGGGAAAATATTTAATGTATGTCCTTCATATTGCTTTCCTTAAATTGAAATAAATTAAAATTGTTAGTAAGAATATCTAGGTACTCACCATGTGCTTTAATGCATTAAAAAGAAGTTTTCTCCCAGAAGGCTTATCAAAATCTGCAATAATCCAGAGAGTGACTGCAGAAATTATACTGTCATCTGAAAGTTTCAAACAGTTTACTCAAATTAACTTTTTTTTTTAAATAAAACAAAAGCAGGGGAACATTTGCAGTTAACACATTAAAAAAATTAAAATAATATTTCTGAAAATAAGCAAAGATTGTTAAAATTTTATGTGTGAATGTATATATGCAAGTACATATATATATATACATATAAAAATAAATACATATAAAATTACATATAAAAATGCTACAAGGGTAATTCATTATACAAGCTTATATAAAGCTTCCAGTTAGAAGAGTAACTCATTATATAAGCTTATATAAAACTCCCAGTGTTGGTAAGCAAATCTGCCTTCTAGCTACATTTGTTTAAAAAAAAAAAATGTATGTCCCACATGTATGTAAAACCATAACAATCAAGCTTATTAGTAGATATAGAAAACAGCAATATGTAGCCAGACTCCTTTATGAACATAAAATCATGGAATCTGTTAGACAGTAATCCAGGAGCCATCTGGTAGAAACTTGGATTTAATCTACAGCATTTACAAGAACTGGTTGTGTGGCCTTTGCTTTAAATCTCTCTCCTATATAAAAGTTTGCCCCTTACAACATAGTTCATTCCATCTGTTTAATGAACTCTCACTGTTAGAAAATTACCACTTCTCTACTGAGACCAAAATCAGCCTTCTTTAATCTTTTACTCATTGGCTCTTGTTTTTATTTCTAGAGCAAAGCAGGCCAAACAAAACAAAGCAAAACAAAAACCACCAAATTCGAATTATATTCATCTACCTGAATAGTTAATTGTACCCTAACAAATCTACGGTCCCACTGCAGACTTCTCAGTTTGGCTAAATCCTTTTTCCCAAGTGTGTTACTATCTTGGTCTCCTCTCTTCTGGTTGTAACCCTTACCTTAAGCAAAATATCTGCATGTTATTTAATCAGAATGCAGAAGAATTATTATCTTCTCTGATCTGGTAATTGTACTTTTCTTTATACATTATAAGATAGTTTACATAGTACTGAAAAGATTTTATTCTTTTCTTAAAAAGGTGAAAATAGTGTTTAAAAAAGGCAAAAATAAGATAAACAAAGTTAGAATAGAAGGCATTGTTTTCTCAGCACACGTTAAATACTAAAAAATTTACAAACTCTAAAATTGAAATCTAGGCCTCTACTCAAAAATAGCAACATATTAAAATTTATTATACAACTGCCTTATGAAGATTACAAGTTTCTATCACTTTAAGAATTCAGGTAAATAAAATATGCTTATTACCGTCTTGGGTTAAATAATACATGTTCTTTGCAATTACAGCACTCTTATCTTGTGAATCCAAGAAAAAGAAAGTAGAGAAATCTTCAACATCAGCAGTTACTGAAAAATTTCAAATTAAATGTTAAATATAAATAAAGAATTCACAACTCAATAAACATTTGTAGAACAGTATAGGATTATTTTACCTGATGTAGATATTAAATTGAGGTACTGCTGGTTAGTATGCAAAATCAAAGAATTTATACGGGGTACAACATTATTCCTATCCATTAGAAAATCAATTGCATTCGTGCGATCATTTAATGTGCCCTAAAAAACCAAAAATGTTATTTAGATAATACAGGCAATTTATATCCATGTTTCAAAAATTATGCAGATAACATAAAGATTACTTAATCAAAAATAAAGAATAAGCAATTTAGAATTATTAAAATACATTTTCTTTTTTTTTTTTTTATTCTTCAGTTTGGTAAACATTTAATGAGCTCTGTCTCAGGTGTTGGCAATTTCACTTCACAACCAGAATCATGGTAGTAACCATTTCTTGAGCACCTATTGTGAGCAGGACAATTCTCATTAACTCACTGAATTTTTTTGTTTGTTTTGTTGTTGTTTTTTTAATTTTTTTAGTATTTATTGATCATTCTTGGGTGTTTCTCGGAGAGAGGGATTTGGCGGGGTCATAGGACAATAGTGGAGGGAAGGTCAGCAGATAAACATGTGAACAAAGGTCTCTGGTTTTCCTAGGCAGAGGGCCCTGCCACCTTCCGCAGTGTTTGTGTCCCTTAGTACTTCAGATTAGGGAGTGGTGATGACTCTTAACGAGCATGCTGCCTTCAAGAATCTGTTTAACAAAGCACATCTTGCACCGCCCTTAATCCATTTAACCCTTAGTGGACACAGCACATGTTTCAGAGAGCACGGGGTTGGGGGTAAGGTTATAGATTAACAGCATCCCAAGGCAGAAGAATTTTTCTTAGTACAGAACAAAATGGAGTCTCCTATGTCCACCTCTTTCTACACAGACACAGTAACAATCTGATCTCTCTTTCTTTTCCCCACATTTCCCTCTTTTCTATTCGACAAAACCACCATCGTCATCATGGCCCGTTCTCAATGAGCTGTTGGGTACACCTCCCAGATGGGGTGGCGGCCGGGCAGAGGGGCTTCTCACTTCCCAGACGGGGCGGCCGGGCAGAGGTGCCCCCCACCTCCTGGACGGGGCTGCTGGCCAGGCGGGGGCTGCCCCCCACCTCCCTGACGGGACAGCTGGCCGGGTGGGGGCTGACCCCCACCTCCTGGACGGGACGGCTGGACGGGCAGGGGCTGCCCCCGACCTCCCGGACAGGACAGCTGCCAGGTGGAGATGCTCCTCACTTCCCGGACCGGGCGGCTGCCGGGCGGAGGGGCTCCTCATTTCCCAGATGGAGTGGCTGCCGGGCAGAAGGGCTCCTCACTTCTCAGACGGGGCAGCTGGTCAGACACGCTCCTCACCTCTCAGACGGGGTGGCGGCGGGGCAGACACTCCTCAGTTCCCAGATGGGGTCGCGGCCGGGCAGAGGCACTCTTCACATCCCAGACGGGGCGGTGGGGCAAAGGCGCTCCCCACATCCCAGAAGGTGGGTGGCCGGGCAGAGACGCTCCTCACTTCCTAGACGGGATGACGGCCGGGAAGAGGTGCTCCTCACTTCCCAGACTGGGCGGCGGGGCAGAGGGGCTCCTCACATCTCAGACGATGGGCGGCCGGGCAGAGAAGCTCCTCACTTCCTAGATGGGGTGGCGGCCAGACAGAGGCTGCAATCTCGGCACTTTGGGAGGGCAAGGCAGGCGGCTGGGAGGTGGAGGTTGTAGTGAGCCGAGATCATGCCACTGCACTCCAGCCTGGGCAACATTGAGCACTAAGTGAGCGAGACTCCATCTGCAATCCCGGCACCTCGGGAGGCTGGGGCTGGCAGATCACTCGCGGTCAGGAGCTGGAGACCAGCCCGGCCAACACAGCGAAACCCCATCTCCACCAAAAAATACGAAAACCAGTCAGGCTTGGCGGCGCGCGCCTGCAATCCCAGGCACTAGGCAGGCTGAGGCAGGAGAATCAGGCAAGGAGGTTGCAGTGAGCCAAGATGGCGGCAGTACAGTCCAGCCTCGGCTTGGCATCAGAGGGAGACGAGGGAGAGGGGGAGGGGGAGGGGGAGGGAGAATACATTTCCTTGTAAAAATTACAACTTTTTCCAATTAAGCAATTTTAGATGCAATTATGCCTAAGATAAATTTAATTAAATATATTTTTTAAGAATTTCAGTTTTTATTTTAGATTCGAGGGTACACGTGCAGATTGGTTACAACACACGTGTATCATGTAATGCTGAAGTTGGGGTTATGACTGATCCCATTACCCAGGTAGTTAGCATAGTACCAGATAGTTTTCCAACCCTTCCCCCACTTTTTCCTTCCCTCTCCCCTCTAGAAATCCCCAGCGTCTCTTGCTGCCATCTTTACGTCTATGAGTACTGAATGTTTAGCTCCCACTCATAAGAGAGAACATGCAGTGTTTGGTTTCCTGTTTCTGTGTTAGTTTGCTTGGCCTCCAGCTGAGTCCATGTTGCTTCAAAGGGGACGATTTCATTTTTAATGGCTGCATAGTATTCCATGGTTTACATATGCACCACATTTTCTTTAACCAATCCACCACTGATGGACACCTAGGCTGATTCTACATCTTTGCTATTATGAATAGTGCTGCAATGAACATACATGTGTCTTTTTGGTAGAACGATTTATTTTCCTTTGGAGATGTACCCAGTAATGGGATTGCTGGGTTGAATGGTAGTTCTGTTTTAAGTTCTTTGAAACATCTACAAACTGCTTTCCAAAGGGGCTGAACTAATTTACATCCCCACTAACAGTGTATATGCGTTCCCTTTCCTCCTCAGCCTCACCAGCATCTGTTGTTTGTTCACTTAATAACAGCCATTCTAAATGGTACGAGATGGTGTCTCCTTTTGGTTTTGATTTGCACTTCTCTAAGGATCAGTAGTGTTGAACATTTCTTTATATGCTTGTTGGACGCCTGTGTGTCTTCTTTTGAGAAGTACCTGTTAATGTCATTTGCCTACTTTTTAATGGGGTTATTTATTCTTTGCTTGATTTATTTGCTACTTATGGATATTAGAACTTTGTTGGATATATAGCTTGTGAATATTTTCTGTATATTCTGTAGGTTGTCTGTTTACTCTGTTGCGAGTTTCTTTTGCTGTACTCTTTAGTTTAATTAATTAGGTCCCACTCGTCAAATTTTTGTTTCTGATGCAATTGCTTTTGAGATCTTAGCCATAAATTCTTTCCCAAGACTGATGTCCAGAATGGTGTTTCCTAGGTTTTCTTCTAGAATTCTTATAGTTTTAAGTCTTATACTTAACTGTTTAATCCATCTTGTTAAGTTTTGAACGTGGTGAAAAGTAGGGGTCCAGTTTTGTTTGTTTGCATATGGCTAGCCAACTATCCTAGGACCATTTATTGAATCGAGGATCCTTTCCCCACTAATTTTCGTCAACTTTTCAAAGCTAAAATGTTTGTAGGTGTCTGGCTTTATTTCTGGGTTCTCTATTCTGTTCCATTAGTCTATGTGTCTATTTTTGTACCAGTACCATGCTGCTCTGGTTACTGTAGCCTCGTAGTGTACTGTGAAGTTGGGTAATACTGTGTCCAGAATTGGTGGGTTCTTGGTCACACTGACTTCAAGAATAAAGCTGTGGACTCTCGCGGTGAGTGTTACAGTTCTTAAAGATGGAGTGTCCAGAGTTTGTTCCTTCTGATGTTCAGATGTGTTTGGGGTTTTTTCCTTCTGGTGGGTTGGTGGTCTCGCTGGCTTCAGGAGTGAAGGTGCAGACTTTTATGGTGAGTGTTACAGCTCTCAAAGGTAGCGCGGACCCAAAGACTGAGCAGCAGAAAGATTTACTGCAAAGAGCAAAAGAACAAACCTCCCACAGCATGGAAACGGACCCAAGCAGGCTGCCACGGCTGGGTTGGGCAGCCTGCTTTTATTCCCTTATCTGGCCCCACCCACGTCTTGCTGATTGGTCCATTCTACAGAGAGCTGATTGGTCTGTTTTACAGAGAGCTGATTGGTCCGTTTTGACAGGGTGCTGATTGGTGTGTTTACAATCCCTGAGCTAGCCACAAAAGTTCTCCAAGTCCCCACTAGATGAGCTAGACACAGAGCACTGATTGGTGCATTTACCAACCTCCAGCTAGACACAGGGTACTGATTGGTGTGTTTACAAATCTTGAGCTAGACACAGAGTGCTGATTGGTGTATTCACAATCCCTCAGCTACACATAAAGGTTCTCCAAGTCCCCACTAGACTCTGGAGCCCAGGGGCTTCACCTAGTGGATCCCACACCTGGGCCGCAGGGGGAGCTGCCCGCCAGTCCCGCGCCTTGCACCAGCATTCCTCAGCCCTTGAGCAGTCAATGGGACTGGGCGCCGCGGAGCAGGGGGCAGCGCTCGTCGGGGAGGCTCGGGCTGCGCAAGATCCCACGGTGCCGGGGCAGGGTGGGGTGGGGGTGGGGGGGAGGCTCAGCCATGGCAGGCTGCGGGTCCCAAGCCCTGACCCAGGGGGAGGCAGATGAGGCAGCGAGAATTCGAGCACAGTGCCGGCCTGGCGCACCCTCTTTAGCCGCTGGCCCGGGTGTTAAGCCCCTCACTGCCGGCCGCCCGCCGGCCTCTCCGAGTGCAGGGCCCGCTGAGCCCACGCCCACCCGGAACTCGCGCTGGCCCATGAACGTGGCGCCGAGCCCTGGTTCTCGCCCACGCCTCTCCCTCCACACCTCCCCGCAAGCAGAGGGAGCCGGCTCCGGCCTCGGACAGCCCAGAGAGGGGCCCCCACAGTGCAGTGGCAGGCTGAAGGGCTCCTCGAGCATGGCCAGAGCAGACGCCGAGGGCAAGGAGGTGCTGAGAGTGAGCAAGGGCCACCAGCACATTGTCACCTCTCAATATGATGCCTTCAGATTTGTTCTTTTTCTTGGAATTGCCTTGGCTATTTGGGCTCTTTTCTGGTTCCATATTAATTTTAGAATAGTATTTTCCAATTCTGTGAATGATGACATTGGCAGTTTGATATGAATAGCATTAAATCTGTAGATTGTGTTGGGCAGTATGGCCATGTTAACAATATTTAGTCTTCCAATCTGTGAGCATGGAATGTTGACCCATTTGTTTGCATAATATATGATTACTTTCAGCAGTGTTCAGTAATTATCCTTGTAGAGATCTTTCACCTCCTTAGTTAGCTGTATTCCTAGGTATTTTATTTGTGTGTGTGTGTGTGTATGGCTATTGTAAATGGGACTGCATTCTTGATTTGGCTCTCAGCTTGAATGTTATTGGTCTACAGAAATGCTACTGATTGTTGTGCATTAATTTTGAATCCTGAAACTTTACTGAAGTAATTTATCAGTTCCAGGAGTTGTCTGGTGGAGTCTTTAGGGTTTTCTAGGTGTAGAATCATATCATCAGTGAAGAGAGATACTGGACTTCTTTTACTATTTGGATGCCTTTTATTTATTGCTCTTGCCTGATTGCTCTAAGACTTCCAGTACTATGACGAATAGGAATAGTGAGACTGGGCATCCTTCTCCTGTTCCAGTTCTCAAGGGGAATGTTTCCAGCTTTTGCCTGTTCAGTATGATGTTGGTTGTGGGTTTGTCATAGATGGCGTTTATTATTTTGAGGTATGTTCCTTCAATGCAGTTTGTTGAGGGTTTTTATCATGAACGGATGTTTGATTTTATTGAATAATTTTTCAGCATCTATCAAAATGATCACATTTTTAAAATTCTGTGTATGTGGTGAATGACATTTACTGATTTGTTAATGTTGAACCAACCTTTCTCAGGAGTGAAGCCTATTTGATTACGGTGAATTAATTTTTTGGTATGCTGCTGGATTCAGTTTGCTAGTATTTTGTTGAGGATTTTTCCATCTATGTTCATCAATGGTACTGGCCTGTAGTTTTTTCATTGCATGTTTGCCAGGTTTTGGTATCAGGATAACACAGGTTTTGCAGAATGAGTTAGGGAGGCATTAATCACTCCTCCTTGGTTTTTTGGAATAGTTTCAGTAGGATTGGTAACAGTTCTTCTTTGTACATCTGGCAGAATTCAGTTATGAATCCATCTGGTCCAGGGCTTTTACTGGTTGGTAGGTTTTTTATTACTGATTCAATTATGGAACTCAGTATCAGTCTGCTCAGGGTGTCAATTTCTTCCTGATTCAATCTTGGGAGACCAGGAATTTATCCATATCCTCTAGATTTTCCAGTTTGTATGCATAGAGATCTTCTGAGGATCTTCTGTATTTCTATGGGATCAGTTGTAATGTCACCTTTGTTGCTTCTGATTGTGCTTATTTAGATCGTTTCTCCTTTTTCTGTTAATCTAGCTAGTGGTCTATCGATCTTGTCCTTTCCAAGAGCTAACTTTTGGTTTCATTGATTCATTGTATAAATTTTTGGGTCTCAATTTTGTACAATTCTGCTCTGATTTTAGTTATTTCTTTTCTTCTGCTAGCTTTGAGGTTAGTTCATTCTTGTTTTTCCTAATTCCTCTTGGTGTGATGTTAAGTCATTATTTTGAGATAGTTCTAAATTTTTTTGTTTTTGTTTTTTGTTTTGAGACAAAGTCTTGCTCTGTCACCTAGGCTGGAGTGCAGTGGCTGTATCTCGGCTCACTGCAAGCTCCGCCTCCCGGGTTCATGCCATTCTCCTGCTTCAGCCCCCAGAGTAGCTGGGACTACAGGCACCGGCCACCACGCCCAGCTAATTTTTTTTTGTACTTTTAGTAGAGATGGGGTTTCACCGTGTTAGCCAGGATGGTCTCGATTTCCTGACCTCGTGATCTGCCCGCCTCGGCCTCCCAAAGTGCTGGGATTACAGGCGTTGAGCCACCGTGCCTGGCGATAGTTCTAAATTTTTGAGACAGGTGGTTAGCACTATAACTCTGAAAACTGCTTTTGCTGCATGCCAGAGATCTTGGTATGTTGTTCGTTTTCATTTATTTGAATTTTTATTATTGCTGCCTTAATTTTAGTTTACCCAAAAGTGACTTCAAAAGCAAGTTGTTTAATTTCTATGTAATTATGTAGTTTTGAGAGATGTTCTGAGTTCTGATTTCTATTTTTATTCTACTGTGATCCATGAGTATGACTGGTATGATTTTGACTTTAAACAATTTATTGAGACTTACTTTATGGCCAAGCATATGCTTGATCTTGGAGTATGCTCTGTGTGCAGCTGAAAAGAATAAATATTCTGTGGCTGATGGGTGGAATGTTCTGTAGATGTCTATTAGGTCTAACTGATCAGTGTCCATTTAAGTCCAGAATTTGTTAGTTTTCTGCCTCGATAATCTGTCTAACACTGTCAGTGTCTAACACACAATAGAAATGGCAAGAAGCCAGCTAAGAATTTCATGACAGGCTCAAAACCTCATGTACCAATATTAACCTTGAATATAAATGGCCTACACGCCTCACTTATAAAGCACAGAGTGGCAAGTTGGATAAAAAGCAAGACTCATCTGTCTGCTGTCTTCCTCCTTCCTCAGCCTTTTGAGTAGCTGGGACTACAGGCACCCACCATGATGCCTGGCTAAGTTTTAAGTTTTTTGTAGAGAGGTTTCACTGTGTTGCCCAGGCTGGTCTCAAACTCCTCAGCTCAAGCGATGCTCTTGGATTGACCTTCCAAAGTGGTGGGATTACAGGCATGAACCACCATGCCTGGCCTAAATTCTTTTTTATTTTTGTCTGACTGGGTTAGTTCAATAACAGTGGGTGAGTTGAAGTCTCCCACTATTATTGTGCAGCTGCCTTAAGATTTTTCATAGGTGTGGAAGTATTTGTTTTACGAATCTGGGTGCTCCAGTGTTGGTGCATATATATTTGGGATAGTTAACTCTTCTTGTTGAACACTTTATAATTATCTATTGTTGATTTCAAGTTTGTTTTATCTAATAATAGCAACCCCTGGTTTTGTTTTGTTTTGTTTGCATGATAATTCTCAAACCCTTTACTTTGAGCCCATCTCCTGTAGAGAGCAGACAGATGGGTCTTATTTTTTATCCAACTGCCACTCTGTGCCTTTTAAGTGAGGCACTTAGGCCATTTATATTCAAGGTTAATATTGGTACATGAGGTTTTGATCCTATGTGAAGTTCTTAGCTGTCTGCTTTTCAGTTTCTATGATGTGGATGCTTTATAGGGTCTGTGGGCTATGTACTTAAGTGTGTTTTTGTACCATTCTTCCATTCCCTTGAAGAGCTCTTGTAAGGCTGGTTTAATGCTAATGAATTCCTTTAGTGCTTGCTTGTCTGGGAAAGATTTTATTTCTCGTTCACTTATGAAGCTTAGTTTGACAGGATACAAAATTCTTGGTTGGAATTTCTTTTCTTTAAGAATGCTGAAAATAGACCACTGTTGTTAGTCTGATGGGGTTTCCTTTGTATGTGATCTGCTTTTTTTCTCTAGTTGCCTTTAAGATTTTTACTTCAGCACTGACCTTGGACAGTTTGGTGAGTATAAGCCTTGGTGATGCTGACTTTGTATAGTATCTCACAGTGTTCTCTGAATTTCTTGTAACTGAACGTCTACTTCACTAGCAAGATTAGGGAAATTTTCTTGAACTATTCCCTCAAATATGTTTTCCTGGTTGTTTACTTTTTCTCCTTTTCTCTCAGGAATGCCAATAATTTGTAGGTTTGGTTCCTTTAACATAATCCCATATTTCTTGAACACTTTGTTCATTTTTAAAAATTCTTTTTCTTTTCAGACAGGGTCTCGCTCTGTCATCCAGGCTAGAGTGCAGTGGCATAATCATGACTTACTGCAGCCTCCATCTCCTAGGCTCAAGTGATCCTCTTGCCTCAGCCTTTTGAGCAGCTGGGACTAGAGGCACTCATCACCACACCTGGCTAAGTTTTAAGTTTTTTTGTAGAGCAGAGGTCTCACTGTGTTGCCCAGGCTGGTCTCAAACTCATCAGCTCAAGCGATCCTCTTGAATTGACCTCCCAAAGAGGTGGGATTACAGGTATAAACCACCATGCCTGACCTAAATTCATTTTTGTTATTTTTGTCTGACTGGGTTAGTTCAAAAGACTGGTTTTCAAGCTCTGAAATTCTTTCTCCTGCTTGGTCCAGTCTATTGATAAAGCTTTCAATTGTATTTTGAAATTCCTTAAGTGATGCTTCTATAGCCTATGCATTTCTATCAGCTGATTTTACTTTGGGCTGTGTGGTTTGTCCTACAAGCTAGTAGATAGCCCTTATGAATAAAAGCCAGCTAAGGCCAACATGGCAGGGTATATACTTGATCCTTGTTACTGGGATAATCTCTCTGTTGTCTCAGGCAATGGGCTGATCTGTGGTGTGCACAGTGGTCTGGGCTCCCTGCTCAGACATGGTGGGCAAGATGGGCAGGGCCAGGCTGAGCAGGCCTGCCTACAGGTACCCCAATGGCAGGCACAAGCACCAACACTGAGGGAGAATACAGTGGGCAACCACCAGGTGTCTAGAGGTGTGCCTAGGCATGGAGCTGGGAAACCTCCTTGGCTCCAAGTTCTCTGCAGAGGGAGCGGGGTAGCCTAAACTCCTAATCGAGGACAGTGGGTGTTCCAGATTCCTGAAGATCTGCCTGGGCATGGAGTGTAAAGGGCCCCACTGCACCACAGTCTCTGCACAGGCAGGGTGGCGTGGCTTAAGCTGCTAAAAGTATCATTTTAAAAATCACTATGAAATGATCAGAATGGAAATTTTTTACCAAATTAACTTCTGTCATTAAAATGTTTTAATAAAAATATCATTTATAAATATTCATCATGTATTTTCTTATAAATGCTTACCTACCAAAAAAACTTCTCTTTGTAAATATACAGATGCATCCATCATTCTTTGAAGAACAGCCATTTTTAATTCATTAATATTCATCTCTTCATGTTTAAAGGGTTCACCATTATAAAGAGCTTGAGGCAAAGGACCCAGGCCAGTCATCTTATAAAAGCTTGCTCCAGCCTATTCAGTTAAAAAATATCAGAGTGTTAAACAAAATATGATTGTTTGAATAATAAACATAAGAAAATGGAACACAGCCACATTTTTATATGCCATAGGAAAAAACATCCATTTTGCTAACTTTATCTGTCCTTTCCAAACATTGCCTAAAGAAAAGTAATTTACCTACAAGGAGTCAAAAAACTTTTTATGTAAAGGGCCAGAGAGTAAATATTTTAGGCTTTGTGAGCCACTCAGTTTCTGACATAGTGACTCCACTCTCGTTACAGCACAAAAGCAGTCATAGACAACATATGAATAAACAAGTATGGCTGTGTCCCCAAAATATTTACAAAAACAAGCAGTGGGTGGACTTGCTGATTCTTGGTATAGAGTACGACATTTACTTAATAAAAATCCAAACATTTATCGGCATCAGAGACTTATTTATCCCTGTATTTATATGTTCAATAAACACTTATTCAATCCTGCCACCTGCATTAGGCTAGATACTGTGATTATAGAGCTGAAAGTCTTTTCTCAAGGGGTTCACATACAGACAGACAAAACACAGGCATGTAGAAGACTCTATGGGGCCCAGGAGAAGCACCTAATCAAGCTGGAGTATGGAGAGGAAGGGATCATACAGGTCTTCTTTTAGGGAGTCATACCAAAAATCTTAAAGGCTTAATAAAAATTTGCCAGGGAGATAAAGTAGAGAAAGACATTCCAAGTGAAGGGAATACAGCAAGAGAAGTAAGAGTGCGGTATACTTATGCAATGGTAAATTCACAGTTGATATGGTTTGGCTGTGTCCCCACCCAATTCTTATCTTAAATTGTAGCTCCCACATTTCCCACATGTTGTGGGGGGACCCAGTGGGAGGTAATGAAATCATGAGGGCAGATCTTTCCCATGCTATTCTCGTGACAGTGAATATGTCTCATGAGATATGCTGGTTTTATAAGGGGGAATTTCCCTGCACAAGTTCTCTTCTCTTGTCTGCCATCATGTGAGACATGCCTTTCACCTTCTGCCATGATTGTGAGGTTTCCCCAGCCACGTGGAACTGTAAGTCCATTAAACCACTTTCTTTTCTAAATTGCCCAGTCTCAGGTATGTCTTTATCAGCAGCGTGAAAATGGACGAATACAGCAGTGTTTACAGGGTGTGAAATATGGGGGACAGCTATCAGATACGGAGTTAGAGAGGGGTGTAGGCAGAGGCCAGATCATGAAGGTCCTCAACATTTGAATTTTAGCTTATGAGTTAAAAAGTGACTAAATAACTCATTTGCTATCCAATACTAAGTATTATCATTATTATAGCCAACATTCTCACAAATACTCTAGGAAGCCAAGTACTACTATTACATCAATTTTACAGATGATAAAACAGATAGAGAGAGATTAAATCACTTCTTATGTTACACAGCTACAATGTTTTGGAAGTGGAATTTGCACCCAGATCTGTCTGACCAAGAATCTGAACTCTTAACCACTGTACTATACTATCTATACATTTAGTGGGCACCTACTATGTATTAGGTTTATGAATGCATGTAAATGATATGCAAACTCTCTCCTAAAGAAACTTATAGTTTAATAAGGATAAACTCCTCCACTCCTTTCCTTCTTGGCAATGGCATCGACACTACCAGTTAGTTGTTCAGCTGAACCCTGGGAGTTACCCTTGACAATTTCTCATCTCTGCTCTACCTTATCCAATCCAGCAGCACCTGGAAGGTACTTCCTAAATAATTCAAATATGTCCATTTTCTCTGCCTCCACTTCTTCCAAAAGCCTACTAGTCCATCTCACATCTCTCACCTTATGTTTCCTAATACATATCACCACACCTACTCCTCCCCACCAACAATCCATTCTCAACAATGGAGAATGCTCTTTAGAAAAAAAATTGCATGTCACTGTCACTTCACTACTTAATGCCTTTCAGGTTTTTCACTGTTGCCAAGAGCTTCTACTGACATGAGTGCATTAAATGTTGTTCACAAGACCCTGTATATTCAGACCCCTTGCTTGCCTCTCCAGCCTTATCTCCTCGACTGTACCCTATAACACAGGAACAACGTATGCTTTCAATCTACACAGTAGCAATATCAGCTTCTCTCAATTCCTTTACATCTCAGACCTCAACATTTTTCTCTGACTGGAATGTTAATCTCTTACAACCCCCTTGTTTTCTTTTGTCTAACTTTTCCTCCTGCTTCAGGATTCTGCTTAAATATCACTTCTTCAGAAAAGTATTCCTTATCCCCATGCCCCAGAGCATTCCTCTTTCAATGTGTTGCGTATTTGGTGAGTCCCTTCTAATGAAGGCTCATATACATTAATTTTTGGAATTTCTTTGTACTATTTCTCTTTCTCTGAAAATTTCTTTGAGTTGTTGCCTTTTTTTTTTTTTTTTGGCTCTTTCCGAATCTTCTGGGTTGAGTCTCTAATTGTTCACCTTTTAAAAAATGATAAGTAAAAAAATATATGTTTATGATATATGACATTTTGATATTAATATACATTATGGAATAGCTAATAAAGCTAATTATCATATGCATTACCTCATATACTTCTCATATTTTGTGGTGAGAATCCTTAAAATGTACTTAGTAATTTCAAGTATAAAATATGTCATTAACTACAGTCACCACCATGTACACTAGATCTCTTGAACTTATTTCCCTAGTCTAACTGAAATTTTGTATCCTTTGACCAATATCTCCCCAATTCTGCTATCCCCAGCCTCTGGTAACCCCCATTTTACTCTGTTTCTGTGAGTCTGACTTTTTTTAAAGATTCTACATGAGTAGAGATCATGTGGTGTTTGTCTTTCTGTGCCTGGCCTACTCCACTTAACATAATGTCCCAACTTACCTTTCTTTCTTCATCATATTTAGAATGAATTCCCAAAATATCCCAAATATTAGCATGAGGAAATGTATTTTGGAGAACACTCTTCACATTGTCCACAGTGAGTATATTTTGATCCTTCTTCACTTTTTGGTACATCTGTGAAAATTTAGATATTATAATTAATTTTCTTCTTATAGCAATTAGTTTTCTTTTTTTTCCTTAGCATGCAGATAGATTTTTATTTTGTAAGTTCAAAACATACTAACTACATATACACACATACCACATAAAAATAATTTTAACCATATATCATCTTCTAATAAAGATGGTTTTAAAATATTATATAGTTTTCAAAAATATAACAAATTTATGTTTTACTCTATTTTGATGAAACCAGACACCATTATTCTTAATAATGATTACCTTTTCTAATGTATGTGTAATATATTCTAATATGACATTTCAGAAATGCTTTCATTTTTTATTGCTTTTCTGTAATTTTTTTTCTTTTTCTTTTTTTTTTTTTTTTTGAGACAGGGTCTTACCATTGACTAGGCTGGAATGCAGTGGTGTGATCATGGCTCACTGCAGCTTCAACCTCCCAGCTCAAGCAATCCTCCCACCTAGCCCCCTGGGTAGCTGGGACTACAGGAACTTGCAACCACACCTGGCTAGATTTTTTGGTACTTTTTGTAAAGATGGGGTCTTGCCATGTTGCTCAGGCTGGTATCGAATTCCTGGGCTCAAGCAATCCACCTCCTGTGGCCTCCCGAAGGGCTGGGCTTACAGGAACTTGCCACCACATCTGGATAAATTTTTTTGTATTTTTTGTAAAGACAGGGTCTTGCCATGTTGCTCAGGCTGGTCTCAAACACCTGGGCTCAAGCAATCTACCTGCCTCGGCCTCCCAAATAGTTGAGACTACAGGCATGAGCCACCATGCCAGGCCTTACTAGTAAGTATTTTGACTAAACTTTCTCTGCACCTCTACTCTTCCCCAGTCTCAAATATTCTAAACACACTTGTAGAATGTAAGCTGTTATTCTTTTTATCTTTTCTCATTTCTTTCTTTAATAAGTACTTAGAGATCCTCTATGACCCAGGTGCTGTTTTAGGTTTCGCACCAAGAGAGATGGCATCTCTTGAGTAGACGACTAAGCTGAGACATAAATATGAACACTGAGCTAGCATTAAGACATTCTGGGGAAAGAAACTTACAAGCAGAAGGAACAAGTAGTAAGTACAAACACTATTAAGCAGCATTTGATATATCACTGAAGAATATTGCTTTTGGTCCCAATTTACTTAAGTCATTATTGCCAAACATAATCTTCATATTGTGGCTAAAATGATCCCCATGTTATATTCCTCACAGTAAGAAATTAGTATTCTTTGCTCTCCCTTTATCACTGTAAACTTTGTACCCTATTCCTTTAAGCAGCAGCACAGGTATGTAATTAGACTGAAGAGTTTCATTTTAGGAGTTTTTCAATTTAGGGGCAAGTTTTCTCCTCCTATCAAAGTAGAACATAATGTGATCATAACTCAAAAGAAGTGAAAAGTTCAATCTTCTGTAAAACATAAATGGAGGTAAACTTTGTACCCTATTCCTTTAAGCAGCAGCACAGGTATGTAATTAGACGGAAGAGTTTCATTTTACGAGTTTTTCAATTTAGGGGCAACTTTTCTCCTCCTATCAAAGTAGAACATAATGTGATCATAACTCAAAAAAAGTGAAAAGTTCCATCTTTTGTAAAACATTAATGGAGATCACAAAAATGAGACTCCGAATAAAGCAAAAGATATAGGAAAAGTCATTCAGATTAGTCATTTTACTAACTAGTCACCTGAAAATATTAGATACTCCTATAAAATAAGGTAGTCAGAATGCCTCACGTAAGTTACTCAGACATATCAACTCAATCCTCTTACACATTTTTAAATTTTAAAAATTATTTTGTAACTTGGTAAGCAAAGAGGAATACACATAACATACACATTATGAGGCATAAATAACAAAATAAACAATTCTTATGAATAAACCACGTAACATAAGAAATGGAACATCACCAATGCCATGAAGTACAACTTCTCTCCCAATCCCATTTTCTTGTGCTTCAAGAGATGCAAGCATTGTTTTGAATTTGCATTTATCATTCCCTTTCCTTTTTGAATTCTAGAGTTTTATGCGAATAAGTATTCCCATACTTAGTTTTGTTTGCTTCTGAGCTTTAAGAAGTATATGGTATGGTGTTAGTCTTCTATGACTTCATTATGTTTCTAATACATCCATGCTCTTGCATATGATATTTCATTCTAATATGCCAAATTCTACTTATCTATTTTGCTACTGATATGTATATTTGTGTCATTTTTATCATAGTTTGTTGCTATTCTGAATGATTCTGCTAACAATAGCCACCTAAGGTGCAGGTACAAGAGCTTCTCTTAGGGTGAGGGTGTGTGTGTGTGTGTGTGTGTGTGTGTGTGTGTGTCTTGTCTGTAGGAAATGTGGAAATTTAACTTCAAATAGTGAATTATTATCAGATTGTTTTTCAGTGTGGCTCTGCCAATTTAGATTCCTACAGGCAGGGTAGCAATGTAAAGGCATTCCATTGCTCTACATTCTCATTAACACGATACCTTCAGCTTTCTTAATTCCTGCCAAATTACAGGGTATAAAATAATCTTGTGGTCATAGTCTTTATTTGCATTTTTCAAATTTGTAAGATAATTATCTTGTTTAGTTACCATTAATGGTAATAAATATTTACCACCAATAATTTCAGTATATTTTTATTTACCATTAATGCATCCTCTATTTTAAAAGTTATTTTATGCATTTCTCCTCTTGGGTCATTGGTATTTTTCTTTTTGAATTGTAGGAAATGTTTACATCTCATGGAATATAAATATTTTATTGGCCATATGTATTGTAAATACTTCTCCTGCTTATAACATGTTTCCCTATTTTTTAATGACATATTTTAATGAGCACTGGTTTTCATTTGTAATTTAGCTGAAATTATCAGTATTTTCCTGCAGACTTAGAGCTTTTTAAGTTTTATCTAGGAAACCCTTACCTTGAGGTCCTAACTTCTAAATGTTTTAAAGTTTTGTTTTCCACACTTACATTTTTAAGCTAACTCAAATGATTTTTACACAAGGTGTAAAGTCTTATTTACTTGCATTGGTATAGCCACTGTTGAACCACAGTTGTTGTAAGTCCACTCCCATTTACTGTAATGTCACTTCTGTATTCTTAAGTTTTGGGACCCCCATGTTCTTCTGATAGATATGTCTTTCCCTTGAACCAACACCACAAACTTTATACATCTTATTACCTGGTATGACAAGTCCCATCACTTTATCCTTCAAAGTCTCACCCATTTTGAGTCTTCATTCTTCCATATAAATTTTAAAATAAAACATCACATTTCACAAAAATCCCCAAAATTCCAGTTTGGTCGGAAATGCGTTGAATTTATAAATCACTTGCAGAAAACAATATAATTATGAAGTGAAATATTTCTATTGATAAACATGGTAGAGCTTTTCATTCATTTAGGTAAACTTTCATGGCTATAATTCCAAATTTTCCCCACAAAACTGACCTTTCCCCCCAGCCCCCAGGTTTCCTAAGTATCTTTTATTTGCTTGCTCTTGTCATTGTAAATGTAGGAGTCATTACAGAAACTACTCTCATGAGGATAAGGATTGTTGGCTATATTTGTTATTAATTTATCCAAGCACCTAAAACAGGGTGTGGTATGTAGTAGGCATTTAATAAAACTGATGAAAATAATTAATAAATATTTGTTGTTAGAAGAGAGAAAAGCAACTGATATTAGTATACTGATCTCATATCCAGTTACTTTACTAACCTCCTGTGTCAAATCTCACAATCAATGGATTCTTTGAGTCTCCTCTGTAGGCAACTCTGGAATTTTAAATAAAAATTTGTTTCTTTTAAATATTTTAAATGAGTATTTCCTTTACTTATCTTATTGCACTGACTGGAACTTGAGGATTATACTTGAAGTGTTGACAGTGGGTACCTTATCTTTTTCCATTTTTAAAAACAATGCTTTCTATCATTTTACTGCTAAGATGTGCTGTCATCAATTAACAAAATTCCCTTACATAATAGTTTGCTAAACATTTTGTTTCTTTATGAGTTTTTTAATCATAAAAAAGCTTTGAATTTTTTCAAATGTTTCTTGTGCATATTCTTGAATAATATATTAACATGGTGAATTATATTTAGAGATTCTTTGAATTTGCAAATACTTTCTTTTATTCATTAGATAATCTCACCTTGTCATGATAATTTACTTTTTATATACCTGCTGGATTTCTTTTGTTAATATTTTATTTAGGACTTTGGCATACATATTCTCAACAAAGAATAGCCTATAATTTTTCCTTTTCTCTTTTTGTCAGGCTTTGACATCAGATTATATTAGATTCATAGACTGATTTAGGTAATATTTCCTCTTTTTCTATTCTCTAAAAGATATTTTAAAGACTGAAATTATTATTTCTTCAAACATTTGAATATTTGGTAGAATTTGCTGTGCTAGTTTTAAAACATGGTCTCCAAATTCTTCAACACTCCTTCCATTGAGAAGTGGGTATATGAATCTGAATCTGTGACTCTTTGATAAACAGAATACAACGGAATAAACTGAAAGTAATGATGTACCCATCTCTGAGCCCAGGCCTTAAGAGTCTGGAAGTTTATACCTGGTGTGCTCATCCGGAACCTAACCTCTATGATAGTTTGTCAATTTTATTTGTTTTTTCAGAATATCAACTTTTATATTCTTGATCCCATAATTGTATTATTTCCTAGTTCATTAATGTATATTCTTATTACTTTCCATCTACTTTTTAAAAATCAGTTACTCATTTCTGAATGGTTAACCAGTTCTTTTAACTCCTTTTCTAACTAAAAGACATATTTTCCTCTTCTGTTTTGAATGCAAAATCATCTCATTCTCTGATTGTTGGATTTTATATTTGCCTTTAAAATTAATCTTAAGTGTATTGTTAAAATCTTATATATTTTTACTGATTTTTAATCTGCTTCACCTATTAAAAAATGTTGAAATAACCTACTACTATTATAGTGAAACTGTCCATTTATCTCCCTTGCTATCAAATTTTGTATTGTATATTTTGAAGCTACATACAACTTTAGTACTTTTTCTTCAAGTTTATTTCCCCTAATATTTTATGGCTACCTTAGATTTCATTTGTGACAGTCACCTTGTGTATAATTTTCTGTCTTTTTATATCTTTTCTTCTAGTATGCTAAAGTTTAATTTCCTCACACTTAATATGGTCACAGATATGGTTGGATTAACTTTAATATTTGCTATTTGTTATCACATTTCAATAACTTCCATATATTTTATTATTATTTTGGTCTTATATTCTTCTTCTCTCTTTATAGTGCTAAATAGCTTCAAATTACTTAATTGAGATAAGGTAATTAGCTCACTGAAAACAGGCAAACACTTTTAAAAGATTTTATAATTCAGGTATTTTCCTAAAAACTATGCCTTGTTCAAATTATTTCCCCTTCTCCCTCTCCTTCTAATTGTTTAGCACAACTTACAGGCTGTGCCACAAATTTAATACTTACTTTTATGCTGCTTTGTATTAAACCCTGTGGTTTCAAGTATAATTTGTTTTTCCAGATTATATATTAATAGTATTGTGCTGAACACTGTAGATTAATGCCATCACATGTAAATTAATGTCTGATAAAAAACACTTACAAAACAGAGATTCAATATTGATAATTAAGATAACTTAGGTAAAGATAATTTCTGAATATCTTCAGGTTTCTAAGTTTTGAATATCATAATGATCCTTTACAATAAAATGGTTGAATCTTGAATCTTAATAAAAGATGTAACTCAAATTGACTATGTCCCTTTTAAACTCTTACACCAGTAAGTTAGTAAAACAAATAAGCTGAGACATAATATTGACGCATATTCCATGGCACTATTTTATAGAGCAAACTGTACCCCTGCCAAATCACTGAAGTGTAGTTTCTATACTCTAGCTCAGTGAATTAATAAGGTATTTAATGATTTTCCTGGGAGTTACAGAAGTAGGGTAGGAAATTTGCACTACTTTGGAAATTCCTTTCTCAGTTGGAAGAAGTCATTCCTTGATATAATATTGATTCACAAGCTAAAGCCCAATGAATACAAAAATGAAAAAAAACTTCTATTTTATAAGCTATGACTTATTTTATAAGTTATTTTATAAGCTATGACTTGACTTTTCTTAATAACAACAATATAGCTCTTTAATACATATATATTTCCACAATGATCCATAACAGAATTTCAAAACCTCAATTATGAAATAATCTTACTATCTCTTGTTCTTCCTGAATCAGGTTCTTACCAATTTCTAACATCTGTTATATGATCTCTTTGTCAGATTCTGTATCAATCTTACCTCTTTCACACAGTTTGCTGTCAATAAATGACTTCCCCCTTCTTTGAAACTCTCTAGGAAGTGTCTATATGCTATGTCATTCAGAATATTTAACTCTGCAATGATTTTTTGTTTTTCCATGAGACAGGCTCTCTCCATTGCCTGGGCTGGAGTGCAGTGGCTCGATCTTGGCTCATTGCAGCCTCAACCTTCTGGGCCCAAATGATCCTCCCACATCAGCCTCCTGAGTAACTATGACTACAGGCATGTGCCACTGCACCTGGATTTTTTTTTTTTTTTTTTTTTTTGGTAGAGACAGGGTCTCACTGTGTTGCCTATGCTGGTCTCGAGCTGCTGGTCTCAAGCGATCCTCCTGCCTTGGCCTCCTAAAATGCTGGGATTATAGGCATGAGCCACTGTGCCCAGCCTGCAATGATCTCTTTAATCAAAGCCTAGTTCAAGAATTTTTTCTTAAATAATCATTTTCTATTAATATGTTTTCCTCTAAAGTTACATATACAATTTAAATTACTTTATTGGCTGAGTAAACCTTAGTAAATTCAAATATCTTGGTAGAACCTCAGTTGCCTAATTTATAATGTGAGGATAATATGTACTTCAGAAGGGAGTTACAGAAAACAAATTCATCATCTGTATTAATCTCCATGATAGTTTATAAACTTTGAAATGTTACAATAATAAATGTAATGCAAAAATTGTACATTCTAAAGAAATCATAATATAGTAATGCAAAAATTTTACCTTCTAAACAAATCATATTTAGTGCATAAACTCACGTGTACTATAGAAATAAATGCTTCTGATATATCAAATTCTTCTGCAATATAGTTGAAAGCTCGCCAAAGAGCAACTCCAGCATCATTTGCTCCATCAACTTCATCATCTGTATTAAGAATGAACACAAAACCAATTCTGGAAAAAGAAGATGAATAAGGACTGTTATAATTACCTCTTGAATCACAATAAACCATTATTTAGAAACGTTATTAGACTACAATATCTAGATGGAGAGAATGTATTAATAGACAGAGAAAAGGAGAATTTTATGACTTCAAAAGTTTGAATGTAATGCCTATTCACCAAAATCCACATAGCTACTGGATTCCTGCAAAATATCACTCTGTCTCCCTCTAGTGCTAACATTATCAAATGGCCATGTTCTTTTGTACAAAAAGGGTAAATATACTCTTTTTTTTTTTTGAGACAGAGTCTCGCTCTGTCACCCAGGCTGGAGTGCAGTGGCACAATCTAGGCTCACTGAAACCTCTGCCTCCCGGGTTCAAGTGATTCTCCTGCCTCAGCCTCCAGGTAGCTGGGACTACAGGTGCGCACCACCACGCCTTGCTAATTTTTGAATTTTTAGTACAGACGGGGTTTCATCATATTGGCCAGGCTGGTCTTGAACCCCTGACCTCGTGATCTGCCCGATTCGGCCTCCCAAAGTGCTGGGATTACAAGCATATGAAGCTGGACCTTTCTATAAGTTTCCAGAGTGATCAGATTATTCTCTCAGAAAGGTAATAAACAACATTACCAGACAGATTTGATAAACAGAGTCTAACATAAAGGTATATAATACTTCACAACATGCAGCTGTGTTATGTCAGGCACTAGAGCTAACCATCGCTTTGAATGCCCTATTAATACTCTGTGTAATACAATATGAATAACGTTGAATTTCCTTTAGTTGACAGTTTAATGCTATAAAATGACAATTACCTAAGAGGAACTTCGTGAGAATAGAAAACATCAGCAAGTTTTATAAAATCCAAGGTATATTCTTGGGCCGGATCAATAAACAGAACCTAAAAGAAAGATAGTATATATCACTATTTCAACACCTTAGAATCTTCATGAAATTCAAGTTTAGACTAATTTTTGTGACTGAAAGTATGAAATTCAATGTGTAATTTTTAAAGAAATTCTAGCAATTCTAAGGAATACACACACACACACACACACACACACACACACATAAAGGATTTCACAATTTATGAAGTATTTCTAAAAGCTGCACATCCAAACATAATTATACATGGAATTTAACATCAGGCTACTCATCTTCTTTTTGGAAGCCCAGTATATTTTATTTTGCCTGAACTGAAATACCTTATTCTAAATGTTCATTAGATTTTCTATGATAAATTTTTTCAAAAGGAAATAGAGATTGAATTTTGACCAAAAAAAAAAAATAGCATTAACATAACTGCTTTATCAAGACTGCTGCAAAAAATATCTTATTCATTTCCTATGTGAAAAAACAGCCGTAGGTATTTTCTCCAACTTTCAAAGTTCCAGTATTAATGTTTAGATATTATTGGGCTAATAAAATTATATGCATAGATGATAAAGTGGTATTTATGTATCTTTCCCTAAAATTACTACACTTTAATCATTAGTTCTTTTTAATAAAGAAGAAAAAGTTCTGTCATAAATTCTTTTGAAAAAATGTAAAAGTAACATTAATATGGTTATTATAAAATGACATAAGGGCTAAAGAGTAAGAGGCAGAACATGTGACTAATATGGTTTGGCTGTGTGCCCACTCAAATCTCATCTTCAATTGTAGTTCTCATAATCCCCATGTGCCGTAGGAGAGACCCAGTAGGAGGTAATTAAATCATGGAGGCAGTTGCCTCTATGCTATTCTTGTGATAGTGACTTCTCAGGACATCTGATGGTTTTATAAGGGGCTTTCCCCTTTTGCTCATACTTCTCCTTCCTGCCACTATGTGAAGAAGCACGTTTGCTTCCCCTTCTGCCATGACTGTAAGTTTCCTGAGGCCTCCCCAGCCATGCTGGGGAGTCAATTATACCTCTTTCCTTTATAAATTACCCAGTCTCGGGTATGTCTTTATTAGCAGCATGAGAACGGACTAATACAGTGACATTGCTAGTTGTTGATACCCAGTCAGCCATGCCACCTAAGCTTGCTGCTTCCGGCAAATACTTAACTTCCTTACAACTCAGATGCCTATTCATTGACAGAAGGATAATCCAGAAAGAATGCTGATATCTTTATAAGATATATATGTATAATCAAAATATAAAACTCACCAAATTATGAAAATTGCGCCTTATGGAAGGTACACTTCCAGGAAATACTGGCTTCAGAAGTTTCTGGCAACTTGTAGGCCATGTAATATACAAATCATCATTTTCTAAGTCATTAATCCACTAGAAAAGAACGCAGACACTTGTGAAAGCTATATTAACACTGAAATCATTTTCAAAGCCAGATTTTTACTATATCAAGTGATAAATAAAAATATACGTATAATTTTCTATATTTCTGATTAAATAGAGGAGCTAGTTTAATATTCTCTAAATTAAGGAATACATTATGTGCAACAATTTTATACTTGTGTAGCCTTTTACATTAAGCCTTCTCTCAAAAACAATTCCTTTCACTTGTGTTTGTTTTTCATATCCCAATGTAAAATTGTATGAAAATTACTCTCCATAAACCACTTAAGAGAGATGAATATTTATTTTAATTATCAGCAGTAAATGAAGCCCTCTCCACCTCCCCTCTCAATTTAAAGGCTTGGATATAAGGAAAATAAAACGGCTTATAAAAATTAAATTATAAAATCAACATCTTAGAAATCAAGTTCTAATCCACTATACAAGCTGGAGAAAACATACAAACTGCTGTTTAGAGGCATGTGGTCGGGGAAGCAACCACCAATCAAGAAGTGAGGCATTATGGTCCTTGAAAGCAGGAGGCATAAGCAGCAAGCTCCACATTCACCTAAACTTCATCCCTGGGTCCCCAGATTGCATCCTGGAGGAATACTGAGTTGGAAAGCAGAAGTCAAAGTACGGGCTGCCAAAGTGCTGAGATTTGAGGGCAGGATGCAGGGTGAGAGGGTAGGAGAGAAGGAAACTGCAGGAAACCAGAAAAATCTCCATACAAATTCCTCTCAAGTCATTTGCTGACTCCTATCCTGCACATATACATGGTAACACCTCTACAAAAGCCAGAAGGAAAGAGAAACGGAGAGGTTGAAACCACAGCTATAAAATAGTACTGAGAAGATAGAGACCAAAGTTCAAGTACTATATAGTACTATATACACTGTAGACTTTCACTTGAGACCCAGTAAGGCCAGATCCTAGAAGTAAGACACAAAAATAGTAGAGCCTTCACAAAGCCTAAAAACAAGCTTCAACAGAAGCAAGTGAGCACCTGGCACTCAGGCTACCAGAACAAACCTTAGCTCTTTGCTTCTACAGCTTTTCATCAATTTCTGGCTCTCATAAAAAAAAAAAAAAAAGTCATGCAAAGAGAAAAGGACCAAATATTGAAATGAAACAGGAAAAAAAAAAAAGACAATAAAAAACCCCAAAGATTACTTAGACAAGGACTTTAAAATAACTATCAATATATTTTTTAAAAAGCACAAAAATTTCTAAGAAGAAAAATTTTGACAGAACTAAAATCTTTTTAAAAAGAATCAAAGAGATATTTAAGATTTTTAAAATATAATATTTATAATTAAGCACTCTAAGAACTTATTGGGTGGGTTTAATTGCAGACTGTACACAGAAGAGACAGGGATTAGTAAACATGACAACAGATCAACTGTTATAGTAACTAAACTACAAAGAAAAGAAAAAACAAACCAAACAAAGTGTGAGAGAGATTAGGAATATATGAAAAAGATCTAGCATACAGGTAACTAAAAATCCAAGAGGAAAGGAGAGAAAGACTGGAGCAAATAATACTTGAAGAAATTAGGTTTCTACAGTAATTCAGATAATCCAGGTATGAGTTTATTGTGGACTGAACTAAGTCAGAGGCAGTGGCTTTAGAGAAAAGGTGACAGAATTAAGAGACACACACAGATGGATGAATAAAACAGAGGAATTTAGGGTATATGTTCCAATAGCTAAAAGAAACGATGTCTAAATAAAGGAAGGCATGAAGACAAATCAATAAACAGATAAAAATTACAAAAAGAACCAAATAAAAATTTTTGAATTCAAAAGTATAATAATTGAAATAAAAAATTTATGAGAGGAGCTCAACAGCATATTTGAGCAGTTAGAAGAAAGAATTAATGAATTTGAAGGTAAATCAATGAGCTTACTCAGTCTGAGGAAGAAAAGAGAAAGGAAGATATAGGTGCAGAGGAGTCTAGCCCCAAAGGGGAAACAGGCATTACCGTGACCCAAAGGCAGCTGAGGGTGAGAATTTGGCAGCTCTTTGGAAAGGGCAATCAGAACTCCCATTCTCAATGGAGCTCAGAATCATACAGAGCCTTCAAGCAGTGCCACTTTTCCTGACTAAAAGCAAGTGTGCCTAGACAGACAAAATGAGACTCTCAACTACAGTGCAACTAAACTTGTGGTCTGAAGACTGTTAATAACCTATAAGTACAGAAATTGAGATTAAGTGTTCAACAACTTGCAGTAATTTGACATGGCCATGACATTTGAGCATGTATCAGTCTCATTTCACTGAACATGGTATAAGCCAGCTTGGGGTTCATCAAATTCCTGTGGTGTGCCACATGTAGTACAAAATACATATTACAGCACTTTGGGAGCCTGAGGTGGGTGGATCATGAGGTCAGGAGTTCGAGACCAGCTTGGCCAACATAGTGAAACCCCGTCTCTACCAAAAATACAAAAATTAGCCAGGCATGGTGATACACGCCTGTAGTGCCAACTACTCAGGAGGCTGAGGCAGGAGAATTGCTTGAACCCAGGAGGCAGAGGTTGTGGTAAGCTGAGATTGCACCACTGCACTCCAGCCTGGGCAATAGAGCGAGACTGTCTCAAAAAAAAAAAAGATACATATTAGTCATAGGAGTAGGACAACATATTGATTGGCAACAGGTTAGGGGAAAAATGTTATTCTCTTACTAGGGATAGTTTAAGAAGTAGTGCTCTAGCACTTGGTGAGGGCTATCTCTGAAAAACCACAGGAAAAAAACAAGAAGAAAAAAAGAAATTAAAAACAAAGATACGATGGCCCCAGGCTTTGCTAGGGTCCAAGATGAAAGCATTATCTGTGGTCATTCTGATACTAGGTAATTTTGGCAAAAGATATACCCATCCCCTAGTATCTGTAGGGGGATAGGTTCCAGGACTCCCCGAGGATACCAAAATCTAAGAATATGCAAGTCTCTAATATAAAATGGCATAGTATTTGCATAGAACCTACTCACATCCTTCCATATACCTTAAATCATCTCTAGATTACACATAATGCCTAATACAATGTAAATGCTATGTAAATAGTTGTTATATTGTTTTAAACTTCGTATTTTTTTATTGTTTTTCTTTTTTTGAGTATTTTCATTCCATGGTTAGTTGAATCCAGGCATGTGGAACCCTTGGATATGGAAGGCCAATGATATTTTACATCTATGATCTTATTGAAACCTATTTACCAAGTCACGAGGAAAAAGTGAGTTTGTGGGTTTTTTCCCTTCTATGAAGATAATATGAAAATCATAGCTTATGAGATTAGGAGACTGACATGTTTTAATTCACCCTAAAATTGTATTATTGTCACCAAGTCTACTCTTTGCAGTTAAATTAACTAAATTCTCCATACTCATGTGGAAAAGAAAACCTCTAGAGATTGATCAAGAATGTAAGACAACTATATAAAAACTATAATGAAAATATGTTATGGTCCAAATGTCTTGATGTCTTTTATAGAGTGACTCTTACTGAAGGAGACAATGTTACGACAATATGTACCTAAAGAAATTATTATACTTTAAGTTTTTTAAATTTTAAAGATCTATTATGATTCTTAACATTACTTTGGGCATATTTTCTGTCATTTTAAATTGGCTTTTAAAAAGTTGACTGCTGCAACAGTGAATGAACACATTATATGTGAAATTTCAACACCAAAGCTGGCTGTAATAAAAGATAAATGACATTGTTACCATCAAAGTGCAAAGCAAAAGGAGAGTTTTGGTTAAATCCAGAAAACCTTGAATCTGTCTTTGTTCCCTTCATGCTACGTCTAAGTTTATGGAAATCTATGAGTGCATTATATACTTTAGTATTCCGTAAGAAAAATTTTGCAATGTCTTTTTCTTTTCAGAGAGCTGAAGGACAAATGATGCTGACAAGGGGACAGTCAGAACCTGCATACTTTGAATGCAATACCAGGGCACTAGTGCCAAGAGTTACAAAAGAAGAAGAGCCTTTTAACTTTGGCGGGAGTGCAGAAGGGAGGACCAAAATTGTAATTTGAACACATTATTGAGTAAGATCATATAATGGAAAAGGAGGAAACTGGTTTAAAGAGATGAAATAAAGGTAGAGGTTAATTAGAACTACCAACATAAATATATGCCCTTTTAAAAGAAGGAAATTTTTTCTTGCTCTGTCTTCACTCTTTTCTACTCTGAATATTTTATATGAAACAATATGAAGTGCACATCTAATGTCCAGATTTTGGTCATTAGCACTATTTTCTACAAAAAAGAAAAACTTGGTGAATAGGCCGTTCTACATTTGGAGAAAAAAGAATCAAGATGATCTATGAGACACCCTGTCAGAAGGGGGTAGTGTTTAAAGAATAAAGAGGTCAGTTTGAAGGGAAGGCTGCCAGAGGCCATGTGCTGATTATTTTATCATCTAAAAGAAAATAGTTACTATAGTTAAAAAGAACTTTTAGTGTTTGTGAGAGTCCCTAAGCATGCTCAAAAGGAAATGTTTCAGAGATAAGTCAAATATACTACAGGTTGAGCATCCCTAATCTGAAAATCCAAAACGTTCCAAAATCTGCAACTTTTTCAGTGCTCACATGATGCTCCAAGTAGAAAATTCCACACCTGATACCTTTGTTTTCTGATGGCTCAAGTATACAAACTTAGTTTCATACACACAATTTAAAAAAATATTGTCTAAAATTACCTTCAGGCTATGGGCATAAGGTATACATGAAACATAAATAACTTTCACGTTTAGACTTGGGTCCCTTTTCCAAGATATCTCATTATGTATGTAAACCAAAAATAAAATTCTATGCCCCACAACAATCTGAATGGACTCCTCCTTTTGGCAAGGGCATTCCAAAGTTAACCTGAAAAACTAGCTCAGGCCATGATGGGAAGGGGGAGTCAGACAGGCCTCATTATTCCCTCCTTCCTTTTGGAATTCAGACACAGCTGACCAGCATTAACATTAAAGCAGATCTTAAGACTGATAGAACAGATGCTTTAAGTCTGATTAGAAACATTTACAATCTATTCTTTCTGAAGCTGCCACCTGAAGGCTTCATCTGAATGATAAAACCTTGGTCTCCACTACTGCTTATCTTAAAACAGACATTCCTTTCTATTGATTCCAGATAACAACTCAGCCAACTACCAACTAGAAAATCTTTGAATCTGCCTATAACCTGGAAGGCACCTGCTTCCAGATTTCCTGCCTTTCCAGATGTACCAAACCAATGTACATCTTACATATATCAATTGATGTCTTATGTCTCCCTAAAACGTATAAAACCAAGTTGTAGTTTGACCACCTCGGGCACATGTTCTCAGGATCTCCTAAGGGCTGTGTCACAGGCCACTGGTCACTCATATTTGGCTCCAAATGAATCTCTTCAAATATTTTACAGAATTTGACACTTCATCAACACATATATGCAAATATTCCAAAATCCAAAAAATTGAAATCTGAAACCCTTCTGGTCCCAAGCATTTTGGATAAGGGACACTCAACTTGTAATGTGTAACAGTTGTCTATGCCCGATGTCTTACAAGAAAGTAGAGGGCATAAAGAACAAATCACTGAATTACTTAAGAAATGTGAACTACTTTGGTTTGTTTACTCAGTGTAGCACTAATCCTACAGGTAGGACAAACTGCTATCATAATAACCATGATTGGTATTTGTAGATTCAACAAATGTTTTAAAAAGTCAAAATACTATGTTACTATTTTTAATTATGAATCTTGAAACAGGATGAATTACAAGAATAGATCTCAGGCGGCCTAAAGTCTGTGTCCACCAGGCTATGATACAGCTGCAAATCATTTTTTACAAGTTACGTGCACCTGGTAAATAGGTAGATTAGTTTCCAGAAAAGTTGCAATAGGCCAAAAAGGTAAAAAATGAAACAAAACAGAAACCTAGTGAGAGTGGGAAATGCAAGCTTAAGAGTCTAGATAGGATCTTTATGCAAATCAGGTGGTACCTGGGTGTAGGCTGTTGCTACTCATAAGGTTCTTTTCTGTTAGTTGCAAAACAGTAATACTTCTGAGTATACAAAATGAATAAAGGTGTTCCCTCTCTGCAGGACAAATTATAAAAGGATGTAACCCTTCCTCTTATCAGGAAGGGCACACACGAGACATGGCCAGGAGAAATGTGCTCAGAGTTTAGCCCCACACTCTTTACCTCAACCAGGTACACAGGGGCAGTAGAGGGTTTGGTTAGAGGGTCAAGCCTCCCTAAGTTTTCAGTTTTCAAAGCGCTCAAACAGGGCTGCTGCATATTATTGTTCATTTTTTGTGCACACTTCTTCATTTTAAGATAAAGTCTATAAAGTGATATTTCTTTTGAACTTTAGGAAATGTTTAAACAGATGCAGTAAATGTAACTAAGTAATATGATGTCACAGTTACAAGCATGAGTTCAAATAACCTTTTAGTGTCTCAGTTTCTTCATCTGTATAATGGGGATGCTATCAATACCTAATAGGGTCACTGTGCAAATAAAATGAGATAATTCATTTTAAATGCTGAACATAGTATCTGGCACTCTACTCAATAAATTTAAGCCACTGTTGTTAGTAAAAGGCAATCACAAAGCAGAGCAGGAAATAAAATTTAACGACAAGCTAAAACAATCTTGATAAAGAAGTATAAAGTTGGAGAACTCACACCTCTTGATTTCAAAACTGACTATAAAGCTACAGTAATCAAAACAATGTGGTACTCGAATAAGGACAGACATACAGATCAGTGGAATAGACTAGACAGCCCAGAAATAAATCTGCATTTATGATCAACTGATATCTGACAAGGGTGCCAAGCAAAGGTAACCAAAAAAAGGTAGAATT
Source organism: Gorilla gorilla gorilla (assembly GCF_029281585.2). Lineage (NCBI taxonomy): Eukaryota > Metazoa > Chordata > Mammalia > Primates > Hominidae > Gorilla > Gorilla gorilla. The sequence goes on from NC_073238.2 coordinate 110,677,806, forward strand.
CATAAAAATTAAAATTTTGTTGTACATCAAAGGACACTACTAACAGAGTCAAAAGGCAACCTACAGAATGGGAAGAAATATTTGCAAATCATATATCTGATAAGGAATTAATATCCAGAATATATAAAGGACTCCTACAACTCAACAAAAAACAAAGAACCCAATTTAAAATGGGCAAAGGACTTGAATAGATATTCCTCTAGAGAAGATATACAAATGGCCAACAGGTATTATGAATCAATGCTCAACATCACTAGTCATTAAGGAAATGTAATGAGAACCACAATGAGATACCAGTTCGCACTCATTAGGATGGCAATTACCACAAAGCAAAACATGCCAAAACCAGAAAATAACAAGAATTGGTAAGGATGTGAAGAAATGGGAACACTTGTGAACTGACAGTGGTAATGACAAATGATGTAACAGCTGTGAAAAACAGTTTGACAGTTTGTCAAAAAAGTTAGACACAGAAATACCATATGATTCAGCAATTCTACTTCTAGGTATATACCCACAAGAACTGAAGGCAGAGATTCACACAGGTACTTGTACATCAAAGTTCATAGCACAGCATTATTCACAATAGCCAAAAGTTAGCAGCAGTGTAAATGTCCAACAGATGAATGGATAAACAAACTGTGGTATATACATTCAATGAAATATTATTCAGTCTTAAAAAGGAACAAAATTCTGATACATGCTACAACATGGATGAACACTGAAAATATTATGCTAAATGAAATTAGCCAGACACAAAAGAATATTGTATAATTCCACTTATATGAAATATCAATAGGCAAATTAATAAAGACAGAAAGTAGATAGAGCTTACCAGAGTCTTCAGGAAGAAGGGTATGGGGATTTAATGTTTAATGTGAACAGAGCTTCGTTTGGGATAATGAAAAAGTTCTGAAAATAAATAGTGGTGATGGTTGTACAACACTGTGAATGTACTTAATGCCACTGAATGGTTAAAAGAGCAAATTTTATGCCATGTATATCTTACCTGAATAAAAACTACTTTGTGACAATCTCGTGGGACCACAACCTTTATGGAGGGTGGGTTCCAAAACCAGCTATACTGCTTATGGACTGGAATTCCTGGGGTTTGGGGCCTGTGGTAGTCTTGACAAATTAACAGTCTTATCAGTGCTTATGAAGAGATAGTCTGCTGAAAGCAGCAGGGTGGCAGAGAAGGGAGGTACACCGTCTGAGACTGATATCTGAAAGTTTGCCAGAATCTGAGAGACAACTCAGGGAAATGGGGCTTTGCAGAGTGTGGGGACAATGGGAGCAGCATAAGGGCTTAAAAGTCCAACTGCTCCTCCACACACAGAGTGACTGTCCTTCACTGCCAACCTTAGAAGCAAGCTAGGATATTATTTTACAAAGAGAATAGGAAGGTTTCTTTATAGGTCTGTTTACTATGTCTAGAATAGCCTTGACAATTACTGCCCTAATTTTCTGTGTGACTCTCTCTCAGCATTCTTTTCTACAAAAGCGAAAAAGCACAAATTCTTAAATATCAGATACAAGTATTAAGATTACTTACAAGGTCATTCGTTTTTCTGACATAACATTTTTAGAAAAGACATCTGCTATTGAGATTAAAGACAAAGTAAAAGTAAAATCTACCCAATGAAAGAATACGGTCTAAAGAGTGGTTGAAAACAGTAACAAACATCTATATAACAAGTCACTTCGTGTTCTAGAAAACACAAATGATAACTAATTAGTAATTTGTTATTTATCCTGAATCTGAAGTTTCTGATGTTCAGGGAATATGGCGTTTCTTTCGGGCTGCTATAGTCCTTTGGCTCTGAGAAGGCAGAATTTTTTTTTTTTTTTTTTTTAAGACAGAGTCTTGCTCTCTCGCCCAGGCTGGAGTGCAGTGGCACGATCTTGGCTCACTGCAAGCTCCGCCTCCTAGGTTCATGCCATTCTCCTGCTTCAGCCTCCCGAGTAGCTGGGACTACAGACACCCGCCACCACGCCCGGCTAATTTTTTGTACTTTTAGTAGAGACGGGGTTTCACCGTGTTAGCCTGGATGGTCTCCATCTCCTGACCTCGTGATCCACCCGCCTAGGCCTCCCAAAGTGCTAGGATTACAGGCGTAAGCCTCCATGCCTGGCCAAAGGCAGGTAGTTTATGAGCAGGAAGGTTTTTCAAGTAAGGCAAAACTAACTATAATAACTGAGATGCTTCAGAGAGAATCCCTTACATTTTTATATAAAACAATTAGCAAAAATTTCAGAGAGGATTTTTCCCCTTAAAACCTCTTATTTTTTTATTTTTATTTTTTATTTATTTATTTATTTATTTTTTAAGAAGGGGCTTCAAGATGGCTGAATAGATGTATCTGCTACTTGCCTCTTCCATGGAAAGGAACCAATATAGTAAGCAGATAATCACACTTCGAATAGGTCGTCTAAGGGAGCACACTGGAATTCACCAGAGAAGTGACAGGAGTACCCGAAAGCAAGAAAGGAGAGGGAAATAAGGCAGACTGCTAAGCTGGGATTGGCTGGAAGCCTAGAGAGGTTCCCTAATGCAAGCAAAGTGTAAGTGAGAGACCCTCAGCAGTCCACATTTCCACTACGGACTCCTACCAACCTAACCATGGAAAAGCCCCTTCACCCTTATGGGCTCTGAGACTAACAGAGGGAGCTACCTGGAGATTGCACAATGCCACTGATCCAGAGAGGGAGCTCATGCCCAGTCCCACAAACCCCTGAGTCCTAAGCCACTGCAGTATGGCATCATTTTGAGAGCCCAGCTCCCACAGACTGTGTCCTGCCCTGGGGCCTAACAGCCCCCGCATCTCCATATCTCTGGGGTCCCACTGACATTCCCTGCTAGGGCCAAGGCAGAACCACTGGCAGTCACACTGCCTCCCCAGCAGAGGGACAATCACACATTTCCATGCACCTGAGGACAAATTCCATTTGCTGCAAACTGTGTGTGTGTGTTTTGGGGTGGGGGGACATAGGATGAGCAAAGCATGCCCCAGCCACCTGCCTCCAATTGCTCCTGTTGAAAGTGACTTCACCCTCTCCAGTAGCAGAACAGCAGCACAGCTGCTGCTGCTGCCTCTACCTGAGCATCCACCTGTGGCCGGTGGATCATCCCACTCCCCTGCTGCCCACCAACCATAGCCAGAGCCTGAATGTACCAACATGGGGCCTAAGAACCATCTTGCCTGGTTCTATCACCCCCAGTACTTGAGCATGCTGTCCAGGGACGTGGGGATCGCCCAGCACAATCCATTACCATTGGCATCTGAGCACACCTCCCAGTGTCATGCCCACCCAACCTGCCACTACCATCACCTCAGGGCCTGGGCAATGGCTGACCCAGCCCATCACAGCTACTGCCAACACTGGCATGGACCCTTAGGTCCTAGAGAATTGTCCCGCCACTGCTACTGCCATTGCCCTTGCCACAACCACTGCTCAGGTGCTCAAGAACCTACCTACCACTGTCATTCCCAGCACCCAAGCAAGTCATCTAGAGGCCCAAGAATCAACCTCCCTGCACCTGCTAACACTGGTGCTAGTGTACCCCACCCTGGGGGCCAAGGCTCAACCCACCATTGCCACCCATAGGGCCCTAAGTCTGGCCCAACTGGTGTCCCACACTTCAGCAAAATTTCATCACAGCCTCCACTAGCAACTGTGCTATAAGCCACCTAGCAAACAGAGACACCACTGATGCTGTTTACAGATGAAGAAATCATACAGAGATTACCCTACTGCACACATTGAGAATCAATGTCAAAAAGTGTCCTATGCAACTAACACCATAAATGGTCAGGAAAAAGTCTTCCCCTAACAATGGAAATTTTAAAAAAATGGAATAAGTAACTGTTACACCAGATACACAGATGTCAACATAAGGACACAGGAACATAAGCAACCTCCAAAGGAACACAATAATTCTCCAGCAACAGATCCCAATCTAAAAGACATTTACGAAATCCCAGAAAAACAATTCAAAATATTGAAATTAAGCTCAGTGAGCTATAAGAGAATACTTTAAAACAATCCAAAAATATCAGAAAAACAATTCAGGAAATAAGTGAGAAATGTACCAGAACCAAATAGAAAATTCATTGAATGAAATGTAAAATGTATTGAAAAGCTTCAGCAGTGGACTAAATCAAGTAGAATCAAGAATCACAGAATTTTAAGACAAGACTTTTGAAATATCCCAGTCAAATAAAAATACATACAAAAAAGAATAAGCAAAGCCTATGTGACATATGAGACACCATAAAGTGACCAAATATTTGAATTTTGCTGTCCCAGAAGATTAAAAAAAAAAGTATTAGAAAACCTATTTAATGAAATAACAGATAAAGACTTCCCAAGTCTAATGAGATTTAGATATCCAAATACAGGAGGCACAGAGATTCCCAAATAGATACAATTCCAAAAGGTTTTGCCCATGGCAAATTATAGTCAAACTGTCAAAATTTAAAGAGAAAGAGAGATTTCTATAAACAGCAAGTGAAAAGCATCTAGTGGGAACACCCATCAGATTAACAGCAGATTTCTCCACAGAAACCTTACAGGCCAGGAGAAAATGGCATGATATATTTAAAGTCCTGTAAGAAAATGCCTGCCATTGAGGATACTATACCCAGCAAAGTTATCCTTCATAAATGAAGGAAAAATAAAGTCTTTCCCAGAAAGCAAAAGCTGAGGGAATTCTTCACCACTAGACCAGCCCTGCAAGAAATGCTTAAGGGAGTCCTATACCCAGAAGTGAAAGAATGGTATCTACCATCCTGAAACATAAATACCACTGGTAGAACAAACCACTGAAGTCAGAGAAAAGATTCAAATGTTACCAATACAGAAAACCAACAAGACACAATTGTTAAAGAGAGAGAGAGAGAAACAGAGAACACACAAAATAAACAGAAATCAACTAATAAAATGACAGAAATAAGTCTTCACATATCAATAATAACCTTGAATGTAAATGAATTAAACTTTACACTTAGAAGATACAGACTGGCTGAATGGATTAAAAAACATGACCCATCCATACACTGCCTTAAAGAAACTCATCTCACTTGTAAAGAGATATATAAACTGGAAGTAAAGGAATGGAAAAAGATAATCCATGCAAATGGAAACCAAAAGCAAGCAGGAATAGCTATACTTTTATCAGATAAAACTTCAGGTAAAAACAGTTAAAAGGACAAAGATAGTCATTATATAATAATAAAGGGATAAATTCTTCAAGAAGGTAAAACACTCCTAAACATATATGCACCCAAACACTGGAGTACCTACACATAGAAAGCAAACATTATTACAGCTAAAGAGAGAGAGAGAGACTCCAAAACAATAATAGCTGGAACCTTCAACACCCTACTCTCAGCAATACCTAGATGGAAAATTGAAAAGAACACTGGATTTAAAATGTACATCTGATGAAATAGACTTTAGAAATTTACCCAATATTTCATCCAATAGCTACAAAATACACATTCTTCTTACCAGCAGATGGAATATTCTCCAGGATACACCATATGTTGGGACACAAAAACAAGTCTCAATAAATTTTTAGAAATTGAAATCATATCAAGTATTTTCTCAGACCACAATGGAATAAAACTACAAATCAATAACAAGAGAAACTTTGGAAGCAATACAAACACATGGAAATTAAACAACATGCTCCTGAATTACTGGGTCAAGGAAGAAATGAAGGAGGAAATAAAAAATGTCTTGAAACAAATGAAAATGTAAACACAACATACTAAAACCTGTGGGATATAGCAAAAGCAGTGCTAATAAGTGTGTAGCAGTAAGCTCTTATATCAAAAAGGAGAAAGATTCAAATAAACAATTTAATGATGCATCTCAAGGAAATAGAAAAGCAAGAACAAACCCAAAATTAGCAGAAAAAAATAAATAAGATCAGAGCAGAACTAAATGAAATTGATACTAAAGAAAAAATACAAAGGATCAACAAAATGAAAAGTTTGTTTTTTGAAAAGATAAACCACTTGATAGACTAACCATGACAGAGAAGACCTTCAAAAAAGTCAGAAATGAAGAAGCACACTGATATCATATAAACAAAAAAGATCATCAGAGACTATTATAGAAAACTATACACTAACAAACTGGAAACCTTGGAGGAAATGGATAAATTCCTGGACATATACAACACACCAAGACTGAATTAGGAAGAAACAGAAAACCTGAACAAACCAATAATGAGTAATAAGATTCAATCAGTAACAAAAAGTCTCCCAACAAAGAAGAGTCCAGGACTAGATGGCTTTACTGCCTAATTCTACCAAACTTTCAAAAAAGAACACAAATTCTCCTCAAATTATTCCCAAAAAAATGAAGAGGAGAGAATTCTTCCTAACTCACATTCTATGAAACCAGCATTACCCTGATACCAAAACCAGACAAGGACACAACAATAAAGGAAAATCACAGGCCAATATTCCTGATTGTATTAGTCTGTTTTCATGCTGCTGATAAAGGCATACCCGAGACCGGGTAATTTAAACAGGAAAAAGGGTTCAAAGGACTTACAGTTCCATATGACTGGGGAGGCCTCACAATCACGGCGGGAGGCATGGAGGAACAAGTCACATCTTATATGGATGGCAGCAAGCAAAAAGAGAGCTTGCTCAGGGAAACTCTCCCTTATAGAGCCATCAGATCTCATAAGACTTATTCACTATCATGAGAACAGCATGGAAAGACCTGCCCCCATGATTCAATTACCTCCCACTGGGTCCCTCCCACAACACGTGGGAATTCAAGATGAAATTTGGGTGGGGACACAGCCAAACCATATCACTGATGAACACAGATGCACAAATTCTCAACAAAATACTAGCAAGCCAAATCCAAAAGCATATCAAAAATATAATACACCATGATCAAGTGGGATTTACCCCAGAGATGCAAGGATAGTTCAACATACACAAATCAATAAATGTGATACATCATATCAATAGAAGGAAAAAAAAACCATATCCTCTTAATAGATGCAGAAAAAGAATCTGATGAAATTCAACATTCATTCATGATTAAAAACTCTAAACAAACTAGACACCAAAGGAATATACCTTAGCATAATATAAAGGCCAGAAATGACAAACACACAGCTAACATCATACGCACTGTGGAAAAGCTGAGTTCTAAGAACTGCAACAAGACAAGGATGCCCACTTTCACCACTCCTATTCAATGTGGTACTGGAAGTCCTAACCAGAGCAATCAGGCAAGAAAAACAAATGCATCCAAATTGGAAAAGGGGAAGTTAAACTGTCCCTCTTTGCACACAACATGATTGTATATCTAGAAAAACCAAGGACTCCACCAGAAAATTCTTAGAACTGATAAATTCAATAAAGTTGCAGGATATAAAATCAGCACACAAAAATCAGTAGTGTTTCTATACACAAATAATGAAATAGCCAAAAAAGAAGTCAAAAGGGTAATCCCATTTACAATAGCTGCAAAAAATACTTAGGAATTAATTTAACCAAGGAGGTAAAAGATCTGTACAAAAAAAATTGAAAAAGACAGAAATAAATGGAAAAACATCCCATGCTCATGGTTCAGATAAATATTAAAATGATGATACTGCCCAAAGCAATCTATAGATTCAATGCAATCTCTATTAAGATATCATCATTTTTCAGAGATAGAAAAAAAATCCTAAAATTCGTATGGAACCAAACAAGGACCTGAATATCCAAAGCCAAAACTGGATGCATCACACCACCTGATTTGAAAATATAGTTACAGTAACCAAAACAGCATGGTATTGATATAAAGACAGACACACAGACCAATGGAAGAGAACAGAGAATCCATAAATAAATTCATGTATTCATAGCCAATTGATTTTTGATAAAGGTGCCAAGAACATACATTTGGGAAAGGACACCCTCTTGAATACATGGTTCTGGGAAAATCTGATATCGATATGCAGAATAATGAAGCTAGACCACCATCACTTACCATGTACAGAAATCAACTCAAGATGGATTAAAGACTTAAACATACCCCAAAGTATAAAACTACCAGAAGAAAACATAAGGCAAACACTTTTGGACATTGGTCTAATAGGTAAAGATTTTATGGCTAAGACCTCAAAAACACAGACAACAGAAGTAAAAATAGACAAATGGGAAAAACCTTCTGCACAGCAAAGGAAAAAAAATCAACAGAGTGAACAGCAAGCCTGTTCGATAGGAGAAAATATTTGCAAACTATTCCTATAGGGGCTAATATCAAGAATATACAAGGAAGTTGAACAACTCAACAATAAAATAAACAATCTTATTTTTAAAAGAGCAAAATATCTGAATTTCTCATAAGAAACCATTCAGGACATAGGCATGGGCAAGGACTTCATGTCTAAAACACCAAAAGCAATGGTAAAAAAAGCCAAAATTGACAAATGGGATCTAATTAAACTAAAGAGCTTCTGTACAGCAAAAGAAACTACCATCAGCATGAACAGGCAACCTACAAAATGGGAGAAAATTTTTGCAACCTACTCATCTGACAAAGGGCTAATATCCAGAATCTACAATGAACTCAAACAAATTTACAAGAAAAAAACAAACGACCCCATCAAAAAGTGGGTGAAGGACATGAACAGATGCTTCTCAAAAGAAGACATTTATGCAGCCAAAAAACACATGAAAAAATGCTCACCATCACTGGCCATCAGAGAAATGCAAATCAAAACCACAATGAGATACCATCTCACACCAGTTAGAATGGCAATCATTAAAAAGTCAGGAAACAACAGGTGCTGGAGAGGATGTGGAGAAATAGGAACACTTTTACACTGTTGGTGGGACTGTAAACTAGTTTAACCATTGTGGAAGACAGTGTGGCGATTCCTCAGGGATCTAGAACTAGAAATACCATTTGACCCAGTCATCCCATTACTTGGTATATACCCAAAGGACTATAAATCATGCTGCTATAAAGACACATGCACATGTAAGTTTATTGCGGCACTATTCACAATAGCAAAGACTTGGAACCAACCCAAATGTCCAACAATGATAGACTGGATTAAGAAAATGTGGCACATATACACCATGGAATACTATGCAGCCTTAAAAAATGATGAGTTCATGTCCTTTGTAGGGACATGGATGAAATTGGAAATCATCATTCTCAGTAAACTATCGCAAGGACAAGAAACCAAACACCGCATGTTCTCACTCATAGGTGGGAATTGAACAATGAGAACACATGGACACAGGAAGGGGAACATCACACTCTGGGGTCTGTTGTGGGGTGGGGGGAGGGGGGAGGAATAGCATTAGGTGATATACCTAATGCTAAATGACGAGTTAATGGGTGCAGCACACCAGCATGGCACATGTATACATATGTAACTAACCTGCACATTGTGCACTTGTACCCTAAAACTTAAAGTATAATAATAATGAAAAAAATTAAAAAAAAGAAATTATACAGATGGCAAACAAATATATAATGTTCAACATCACTAATTATTAGATAAATGTAAATAAAAGTGACACGGAATATCATTTTACCCCAGTTAGAATGGCTATCATTAAAAAGATAAAAGAATAGCAGATGTTGGTGAGGATGTGGAAAAAAGGAACTCTTATAGATAGTTGCTGGGAATGTAAACTAGTATAACCATAATGGAAAACACTATGGAGATTTCTCAAAAATCTAAACTACCATCCAATCCAGCAATCCCATTATGAGGTATTTTTTGAAAGGAAAAGAAATCAACATCTCAAAGAGATACCTGCACTTGCCTGTTTATTATAGCACTATTCACGATAGCAAACATATATAATCAACGTAAGTGTCTATCAACAGATGAATGGATAAAGAATATGTGGTATATATTCACAATGGAGTATTATTTGGCCACAGAAAAGAATGAAATGTCATTTGCAGCAACATGGATGAAACTGGAGGTCACTATGTTAAGTGAAATAAGCCAGATACAGAAAGACCAATATCCTGTGTTCTCACTCATAAGTGGGAAATAAAAATATTGACCTCATGGAGTTAGAGTAGAATGATAGATACCAGAGGCTGGGAAGGGCATGCTGGTGGGAGGGGTTGATGAAGAGAGGTTAGTCAATAGGTACAAACAGTTATCTATACAGTTAGATAGAAGGTATAAATTCTACTATTCAATAGCAAAGTAGGGTGACTATAGTTAGCAGCGATATATTACATAATTCAAAGTAGCTAGAAAAAAAGACTTAAAATGTTCCCAACACATAGAAATGATAAATACTGCTAGTGACGGATACCCCAAATACACTGATTTCATCATTACACATCTTACATACATAAGAAAATATCACATGAATCTCATAAATATGTAAAATATTGTGTATCAATTTAAAAAAACAAAAAACTATTTTCTTATGATCATGTAAATAATACATACCCATGGTTAAAAGTTTGGAATTCACAGAAGAACATGATGAAAAAAATTAAAACTATCCATTAAACCACATCACCCATTAACGCCTTAAATTTTGATATATTTCCTTCTGATCTTCTGCCCATATTTTTACATAATTCTATATTTTTTACTTAACAGAATCATTATCTTAAGTCATATTTATAAACATAATTTTCATGTCAATAATACTCGATTGTGTGAATGTAAAATTTATAACGCTTCTCTGTTAGATAACTAGTTTCTACTTTGTTTTCAAAATATGTAGTGATGATCATACCTTTGGGCACAAAGCTTTTTTTCCATTTCCCACTGTTTTTTTATGATAGTTTCCAGGAGAGAAATTACTAGACAAACTATGTATCATTATAAGGGCACCACAGGCATAACCTTTTTTTTTTTTTTTTTTTTTTTTTTTTTGAGATGGAGTCTTGCTCTGTTGCCAGGCTTGAGTGCAGTGGCACCATTTCAGCTTACTGCAACCTCTGCCTCCAAGGTCCAACGTATTCTCCTGCCTCAGCCTCCCAAGTAGCTGGGACTACAGGCACGTACCACCACACCCAGCTAATTTTTGTATTTTTAGTAGAGACAGGGTTTCACCATTTTGGCCAGGATGGTCTTGATCTCCTGACCTCATGATTTGCCCACCACGTCCTCCTCAAAGTGCTGGGATTACAGGCGTGAGCCACCACGCCCAGCCCCCACGCGCACCCCCTTTTTTTTTTTTTTTTTTTTTTGAGATGGAGTCTCGCTCTATCGCCCAGGCTGGAGTGCAGTAGGGCGATCTTGGCTCACTGCAACCTCCACCTCTCAGGTTCAAGCGATTTTCCTGCCTCAGCCTCCCCAGTAGCTGGGACTACAGACACATGCCACCACACCCAGCTAATTTTTGTACATTTAGTAGACACGGGGTTTCACCATGCTGGCCAGGATGGTCTCAATCTCCTGACCTCATGATCCGCCCACCTTGGCCTCCCAAACTGCTGGGATTACAGGCATGAGACACTGTGCCTGGCCAGGCATAACTTTTTAAAAGGATATGCTGATTTACACGTCCTCAGTTAAATTCTAGTTTTTATCAATAGGTATTGAGATATTATTTCATAGTGGTTATTATTAGGGTATTTACATTTTTATGTTATTGTAAATAAATCATTATCTTCCAAATAGATCTTGAAAGAAAAGCTTTTGATCTTTATCATGTCACTTCAAACCCATTTTATTAAAGCCTTTTATTATAGCTTTCTTTGAGGAGTTTCAGTTATACAATCTTGTCACACAACACTTTTATTTCCTCATTTCTAATAGTTACTCCTTTTATAATAATATTAAATCTTAAGGATAATTATATTGATCATGTTGTAATTGTAATGCTTCCAGAGTTTCATCATTAAAAATGATGTTTTTTGTTGTTTTCAGATAAATAGTTACTTATTCATTTAGGGAATATTTATATTTATTGAGTACCTACTAAAACCAGGGACATAATGGTAAGAGAAAAAATGAAAAAATTTCTACCTTCAAGAACTTTATATATAGCCTAATAAAAAACAAATATAAAAGCATCACAGGATAAATGTAAAACTATAACTGTGCTAAGTATACAAATGGATTAATAGTTCTGACATATAATGTATGTATATGTGCTGATATAATTTGGATACTTGTCCCCACCCAAATCTTACGTTGAATTGTAATCCCCAATGCCGGAGGTAGGGCCTGATGGGACGTGTTGGGTCATGGGGGCAGATCCCTCATGTCTTGGTGTTGTCTTTGTGATGTGACTTCTAGCAAGACCAGGCTGCTTAAATGTATGGCACCTACCCTCCAACACTCTCTCTCACTCCTGTTCTTGCCATATGAGATACCTGCTCCCTCTCTGCCCTCTGCTTTGAATTAAAGCTTCCTGAAGCCTCCCCAGAAGCCAAACAGATGTTGGCACCATGCTTCCTATAAACCCTGCAGAACTGTAAGTCAAGTAAACTTCTTTTTTTTATGAATTACCCAGTCTCAGGTATTTCTTTATAGGAAGGTAAGCATGGCCTAATACATGTGCTATACCCATACATGTATACATGTATGAAGAATCACATTATACACATATACGTGTGTGTGTATGAAAGGGTTAACTCAACAGGCTTGGGTTGCTCACACCTTGGATATTCCCAAGAAGGGTCTGTTTACATGACTGTCTCTTGACTGGGTCCTGATAATTAAGCTCTTGGAATGTTCTGATTGATAAAAGAGTGTTTTGCACAGTTAGGACCCTGAGCCATGCTGCAGCAGTTCCAGCAGTTTGTCTAAAGAGTTTATACAATCTGAGTTATAATAAACATCTGCTTTTCCTCAGTCCAGAGATTCAGCCACTGATGGCAGGTACAGAGAGCCACTGTATGTCTACACGATGGATCGTCTCTCACAATCTTGAACTCAGGCTCAAGTAAGTGAGCTTCCCTGGTAGGGAGCACTTTGCCCACATTGTCACATATCACATTAAGCATACAACTCCACTAGGAGGGAACTCTTGGAAGCTTATACCTGGTTTACTCTGGACTTCACCCCTGCTGATTTTTTCACATCATTTTGCTCTACTAAGCCATAACCATGAATATAACAACTTCTGGGGCTTGCAAGTCCTTCTAGCAAATCACTGGATTAGAGGGTGGTCTCTGGGGATTCTCTAACACAACATGTAGATTTAAAAAATCATCTGGATTGTTAAGGAAAGTTTCTCTCAGAAAGGGCTATTTCAACCTAACTTTGAAAAAGGAATAGGAGTTAACTGGATAAAGAAAAAAAAAGTGCTTTCTAGGCATGAGACAAAGGATAGTAGTGAAAAGAACATTTCACAGTCTAAGAAATGAAAGGTGACAGCAGCCATCTGCAGCCTCATAGGCCATACTGAAGACCACTTCTCTGCTTAAGCAAGAAAGGGTGATATGATCAAATGTTTTTCAAAAAAATCACTTGGGCTGTAATACACACACCAGAACCTTTGGAGGCCGCTGCAAATTGTTTCGACAGGACTTTCATCATGTTAAGGTAGCACTTTTATGTACACCTCAGATTTTAACCATGTATTTGGTGTCTTGTTGTTTTTGTTCATGTTAACTATTCTGTTGTTATCTCTGAAGGTGGAAAGGACACTGAATGAGATTGAGTAGGTATTCTTGTGACAAAACAGAGACTATGAAGAAGGAGAAGGAAGCTGCAAGTGGGAGAGGAGATGGGTCTATAGTTTTACTTTCTCTTTTCACTGAGAACTGTTCCAAAATGCTGACATTTATCATCAGGCCTGCCGATACTTCATTTTATGTTAAGCCTTAAGTATACTACAGGTTTTAGAACAAGGAATAGCATAAGCACTTACCATTATAGAAGAATGTCGAATATCTAATACATAAGTATATTCCCAAATGTGTGAATTTAATTTTAAAAATTTGCTCATATCTTCCCCATTGATCCCAAGATTGCGAAGGCCATTCATCATTTTTCCTTCTAATTTCAGCATATCCAAAATACTATATATTCAAAGAAAAAAAAGTTTTATTTTGATTTTCCAAATTAAAAACAAATCTTTTAAAGTTTGATAGACTTCTTAAAGCATTAGAAACGAGATTTTTTGGTATCTTCATTAATAGCAGGAAAAATATATTAAACTCATTAAGAAATAAGGCAAATAGTTCTAATTAGTTATCCAGAGTAAACTTACATAATTTTAGTGGTAGTAAAAACTTATTATTATATAAAAGATAAAACAACAAAGACTATTGTATTCTTTATCAAAGTAGTGAGGATATGATCAGCCCTGAGAAAGCCAAAAATGAGAAAAAAAATATTAGGTCACTCTTTTGACAAACCTACTACAAAAATAATGTAAGATCGAACAAGACATAAGGTATAAAATTCTAATACAGAGGAAGCTCCATTAAATCATGAAGTTCACATGTGTTTGAATACAAATTTAAATTTTTATTACATATAATTTGAAAGTTCTTAAACATAATAGAAAGTAATACTGTAAACAACAACATCAACAATAACCTCATTGACAACAAATTGGGGAATCTAAATGTTTAAACTACTCTTCATCAAGTTTGTGGCTGAGGCGACTATTCAGAGGCAAAAATATAAAAGGGATTCTTTAATGGGCTAGAACAGAATGTTTTAATGTAGATATATAATACCCTGCTTATGGACTTCATCAGTCCTACTTGCCTTTCTCCCCAGTCAAAGTCACATGTTCTTACTGTCTCAGCCTCCCTGGGGGTGAGATGTAGGCCTTTATAGAACCAGTGCTGATCTAATCCTAACCCATGGAGGCTCTGGCTCCTCCCGCTACTTTCAGGATCAGAGCAAGAAGGGCTGGGCCATGTATGGGGCATGTTATTGGTTCTCCACAACCCAGTAATGCAATGACTGACAGGAGATAGGAAGGAAGCACAAAATAAATCCTTTACTCCTGTTCGTTCCCCACATGGACAATTCCAAAGTATTGGTTGCATAAAACCTCTCTCTATATAAATGTCTCTGTAATATGACATTTTACTTCCATTTCCTTATTTTCTTCCATTCATCTTCCTCTTTGCATTAATTTTATTCCACATCCTCTATCTTTTTCTGAGAAGTTTTTTGATTATGCTATCCTAAAAAATGTCAGAAGACACAAATATTCTCACATTTTGTCTCTTCCTCTTTTAAGAGAATCATGGTAGCACTAACCAGTGATCAAATCAATGAGGAATAACAATGTAGCACACATCCTGCAAATCACTAATGACCAGGTGTAGGAGCTGGGGGGTTTTATTTTTTTAATAACCTACAGCCTTCCTAAATTATATGTGAAAATATTCCTGCCATAAAAATTTCCTCATACACTACCTTAGAAAACTTTCTAAAATCTACATACCATTTCACTACGTCCTTTAAACCTGTTTTCACTGCTGCTGGGCACATATATAATTTTTGTTCCCCTGAAATTTACAGGCTAGCATTTACAAACTTCTCTACTCTTTCTATGTGTATTATATGTATCTATCTTATTATTTTTACAATACTAGGTCCAAGAATTCAAGTAACTAAAGAGAAAAGCCCCATTTGAGATAAAACTGTAAAAAATGTTCAGTAAAACTACTTCTCAGTCTTTCCAATATATTTTCCAACGTATTTCCAAACTGGTAAGAATTTGAATAAACAATTCAAATAATTTCACTTCAACAAAAGTGTATTCAATTGAATTAAAACTGAACATCTGAATTAAAGTATCATGTCTCCTAAGTTCATCTAATGTTCCAAATATTAATTTTAATGTAGTTTTATGTTTCTCTATAAAAGTAACTCTTCTGTTTGGCCCACAACTGTAATTTTGGGTGAGTGACCATTGATAAAGCAAGGACTTCCTAATTCTGTCCTGTTCAAAATTCTGAGCAAAAAAATTTTGAAGAATTTTTTTTTTTTTTGGCAAGAAACCAGATAGCATCCAGCATTCAAATACAAGCATTTTAAATTCCTCTTGTCAATTTCTGTCTTCTGGGGAAATACCCCATGTTGACTTCAGTTCCTATCTGGTCTCTGGTTGTTCAGTCCAGTTCCAAATAACTTCTCTGCTAAATCATCAATCTACTCTTCAATAAAACACAGTTTAGAATAACAAAGTAATTATAGGTCTAACCCTCATCCAAACAAATATCTTGACTGTTTCTCCCAGTTCTGATATTCTAAGACACTTTGGGCTTGCCCATTTTGGTAGAAGAAAGCTGTTTTGTACAATCAAAAACATGTATTTATCTTTAAAGTGATCTTCATATTTTGACTTATACTAAATTCAAGACAATGTTTACTTTTATATAAACCACAGTTCATTTACAGCAATAATTTAATACTTACCTAAAAGGGTCATAAACATCCATATCAACACGAAGGCCATTTATAAATAGACGAGCATCGCCTGGCTGAATTTTAAATCTATCTTGAAGATCCTTGAAGTAGAGCAAAGCAATAGTTAACCAGTGATAGAACAATAGTGATCTACATTAGGGGTCACCATATTATTTCTATAAAGAGTCAGAGAGTAAATATTTTAGGTTTGGCAGGCCATACAGTCTCTGTTGCAATTATTGATCTCTGCTTTTGTATCTTTAGATACTATGTAAACAAATGGACATTGCAATGTTTATTGTAAAAATTAAGCTTTTAGGCCAGGCGTGATGGCTTACGCCTGTAATGCCAGAACTTTGGGAGGCCGAGGTGGGTGGATCACCTGAGGTCAGGAGTTCAAGACCACCCTGACCAACATGGTGAAACCCCATCTCTACTAAACACAAAAAATTAGCTGGGCGTGGTGGCACATGCCCGTAATCCCAGCTACTTGGGAGGCTGAGGCAGGAGAATCACTTGAATCCAGGAGGCGGAGGTTGCAGTGAGCCAAGATTGCGCTACTGCACTCCAGCCTGGGCAACAAGAGCGAAACTCCATCTCAAAAAAATAAATAAAATAATAAATAATAAATAAAAATAAAAATTAACCTTTTATTTATAAAAATAGGTGGCAGACCATATTTGGCCTAAAGGTAGTAGTTTGCCCAGCCCTGATCTCAGTGATGGGAGGAATCTTAAGATAGATTAGAGATAAAATTCAATACCTGAATATTCTGATTTTACAATACATGATATTACAGTTCTAATGTTACAATTACTTATCTACATTTCATATAGTGTGTGTATGTGTACATATACAATTTGCTAGTTGGCACATTCCTATTTCTTGAGGCAATGATATGCCAAAAGTAAAACTTTGATTTATGTGTAAATATTTGGAGCTCACTCTAAATTCATAAAAGTTTCCATTAAAGCTATATTTGAATTTTCACTGTCTTTCATTCAGTAAACATTTCCTGAGTGCCTGCTATGTTCTAGAAACATCTCCAGGAGCTAGAACAGTTAACAAAAGTAAAAAGGGGGATGTTCTTGTCACTAAAGCAAAGTAGTCAAGATCACAGTGTAAGTATCCAGTACGGCTGTCAAGATCACAGTGTGAAGATCATGCCTGGTTTAATCCTGATCTTTCTACTTACTAGCTGTTAAGATTTGGGCAAGTTCAAATCACTTTCACAATCCTCAGTTTCCTCATCTATAAAATGGGAATAATTATATCTATCTCACGTTTGCTATAGTTTAAATGTAATATACATCTATGTCTTGCCACCTATAAAGTGCTCACAAATGAAAGCTGTTATTATCAGGGTAGGCAAATAGATTTAGGAGGAAAAACCACCAGTGTATTTCAACATCATATGATAAGTCACATAATAGGGACTTGTGTGAACTACTCTGTAAAGGCAGAGGAAGCAACTAACTTGAAGAGATTCAGAGAAAGCTTGACAATGGTGGATTTTTCTGTACGATTATCACTCAACAGATGAGCTACATACAGAGGAGGGAGAAGAAGAACTTAAAGTATTTCTACTTGTTTTATACAGAATACTTGCAAAAGATTAAACCCTGATATGAAAAGGTTCAGAGGTAAAATTTTTATTTGTCTTTAGCTACTTTAGATGTGCCTATCAAAGTTAATTAAGAAATCTATATTCCAACTTCAAAATCTACAGATGCCTAGTGAATTTATATTTCCTGCTGTTTTCCCCCAATCTGGCATCGAAACTTCACACACCCTGATTGAAGCTTTCTCCAGCACCTCATACATTCGTTTTAGTGGAGCTCAATTGTAAGTACAAAGTACACCAAGCATGCAGATCCATATTAAATTGCTAAATCCCTCAAGACTGTTTATGGCAGGCCCAGGGCCTTGAACAATAATGCTCAGAAAGCAGGTAACAGACTGAACTCAGCAAATCTGCTTGTTGAAACACTGTCAGAGAGAAGAGGTTTGCCTATCAGAGATAAGTACTTACAAATTCTTCTCTTTCCTCTGCCCCAGAGAGTTAGCCTTAAGTCCTGAAAAACTAGTGTATATTTGAGTATGTAATTTAAGGTGGCCTTTCTTAAATGAGGAGTAATAATTCAATTTCTAGCAACATGATGAACCAAAGATCCAAACATTTTCTTACTAAAAGAAAGTATCAAAATGCTAGATTAAAATATTAATAATGAGACTGGGTGTGGTGGCTCACACCTGTAATCCCAGCACTTTGGGAGGCTGAGGCCGGTGGATCACTTGAGGTCAGGAGTATGAGACCAGCCTGTCCAACATGGCGAAACCCTGTTTCTATCAAAAATAGAAAAATTAGCTGGGTGTGGTGGTGCATGCCTGTAGTCCCAGCTACTCGGGAGGCTGAGGCAAGAGAATCGCTTCATCCCAGGAGGTGGAGGTTGCAGTGAGCTGAGATCGCACCACTGCACTCCATCCTGGATGACAGAGCGATACTCTGTCTCAAAAATATGAAAAATGTCCCCTAAATGCGGCTCTGAGTTGAAGAAAGTATTCACCTAAGGACAGAGAGGAAGTAGGAATATGAATATAGAGATGTAAGTAAACACTAAAGACCTTGCCTGGAGGAAATTTAGAGCTTCCTAGATGACTGAGGACTTGGGTTTTTAAGGGCCAATCTCAGAAGAACAAGAAATTTAAATCCAGGACCCACATCCAGATATCCTTATGCACACATAAAGTGCTACACTTATGGTGAAAAGGTGAATTAGAAAACAAAATGCTCTGCAGTAACAGCATAGAAATTTGTCTACCTCACCTTGGTTCTTGGTGGAGGAAGAGTAAGTCTCCCAAATGAATTCATGGCCTCTAGCTTATTTTCATATGGGTTTGGAGCTGGATTTCATACTATATTTATGGTCCAAAAAACTTAGATTTTTGTATTTAAAGTGCAGTTAAACTAGCAGCCCTCTTAGGCTTGAGCAGAAATAAATGCAAATCCTAATGAAGAAATATAAGCTCATTTTTCCTTAAAGAAGAGAGAACCCATTTATTCTAATATGTCTCTTTAATAACTAATGGAGCTGAGCTATTACCTGAAGCTAAAGAAATTCCAATTGATTGGATCTCAGAAGACTGGTTGAGATTTACAATGTTAAAATGGTTTATAAACATGTTTGGGTGTTCCTAAGGTGAAATGACACACACTCTGAAATTTAAATTTTTCTTAAAAATTTTATTTTTAATTTTCACGGGTACATAATAGTTGTACACATTTATGGAGATCTTGTGATATTTTGATAGAAGCATATAATGTGTAATGATCAAATCAGGGTAATTGGGATATCCATCATCTCAAATATTTACCATTTCTTAATGTAGGGGACATTCCAAATCCACTCTTCCAGTTAAAGTATACAATAAATTAATGTTAAGCATAATCACCCTATTATGCTAATGAATAGATCTTATTCCTGACTGTATTTTTGCACCCATTAACCAACCCCTCCTTATTTTCCCCAGCCTCCAATAACCATCGTTCTACTCTCTACCTCCACGAGATCAGTGTTTTTAGCTCTCACATATGAGTAATAACTTGCAGTATGTCTTTCTGTGTATGGCTTATTTCACTTAACATAATGTCCTTTATTGTTGCTAAAGATGACAGGATTTCTTTTTTATGACTAAATAATATTCCATTGTGTCTATGTACCAAATTTCCTTTATCCACCCATCCATTAATGGACACCTAGCTTGAGTCCATATTTTAGCTATTGTGAATAGTGCTTTAATAAACATGGCAGTGCAGATATCTCTTTGATATACTAATTTCCTTACTTTTGGGTATATATCCAGCAGTGGGATTCCTGGATCATATGGTAATTCTATTTTTCATTTTTTTTGTGAACCTCTATACTGTTTTCCATTGTGGCTTTACTAATGTACATTCCCACCAACAGTGCACAAAGGTTCCCCTTTCTCTGTATCCTTCCCAGAATCTGTTATTTTTTTTGTTTTAGAAAAAAGCCATTTTCCATACTGTCCAAAGTAATTTATGGATTCAATGCTATTCCCATCAAGCTACCATCAACTTTCTTCACAGAATTAGAAAAAACTACTTTAAATTTCATATGGAACCAGAAAAGAGCCCATAGAGCCAAGACAATCCAAAGCAAAAATAACATAGCTGGAGGCATCACGCTGACTTCAAACTATACTACAAGGTTATAGTAACTAAAACAGCATGGTACTGGTACAAAAACAGATACATAGATCAAAGGAAGAGAACAGAGGCCTCAGAAACAACACTACACATCTACAACCATCTGATCTTCGACAAACCTGACAAAAACAAGCAATGAGGAAAGGATTCCCTATTTAATAAATGGTGCTAGGAAAACTGGCTAGTCATATGCAGAAAACAGAAACTGGACCCCTTCCTTACACCTTATACAAAAACTAACTCAAGATAGATTAAAGACTTACATGTAAAACCTAAAACCATAAAAATCCTAGAAGAAAACCTAGGCAATATCATTCAGGACACAGGCATGGGCAAAGACTTCATGACTAAAATACCAAAAAGCAATTCCAACAAAAGCCAAAATTGACTAATGGGATCTAATCAAACTACAGAGCTGCTGCACAGCAAAAGAAACTATCATCAGAGTGAACATGCAACCTACAGAATGGGAGAAAGTCTTTGCAATCTACCCATCTGACAAAAGTCTAATATCCAGAATCTACAAGGAACCTAAACAAATTTACAAGAAAAAACAAACAACCCCATCAGAAAGTGAGTGAAGGATATGAACAGACACTTCTCAAAAGAGGACATCTATGCAGCCAACAAACATAAGAAAAAAAGGTCATTATCACTAGAGAAATGCAAATCAAAACCACAATGAGATACCATCTCATGCCAGTTAGAATGGTGATCATTAAAAAGTCAGGAAACAACAGATGCTGGAGAGGATGTGGAGAAACAGGAATGCTTTTACACTATTGATGGGAGTTTAAATTAGTTCAACCATTGTAGAAGACAGTGTCGATTCCTCAAGAATCTAGAACCAGAAATACCATTTGACCCAGCAATCCCATTAGTGGGTATATACCCAAAGGATTATAAATCATTCTACCATAAACACAAACGCACACGTATGTTTATTGCAGCACTATTTACAACAGCAAAGACTTGGAACCAACCCAAATGCTCATCAGTGATAGACTGGATAAAGAAAATGTGGCACATGTACACCATGGAATACTATGCAGTCATAGAAAAGAATGAGTTCATGTCCTTCGCAGGGACATGGATGAAGCTAGAAGCCATCATTCTCAGCAAACTAACACAGGAACAGAAAGTGAAACACTGCATGTTCTCACTCATAAGTGGGAGCTGAACAATGAGAACACATGGACACATGTGGCCTGTCAGGGGGTAGGGGGCAAGGGGAGAGAGAGCATTAGGACAAATACCTAAAGTATGCAGGGCTCAAAACCTAGATGATGGGTTGATAGGGGGAGCAAACCACCATGGCACACGTGTACCTACGTAACAAACCCACATGTTCTGCATATGTATCCCAGAACTTAAAGTAAAATTAAAATTAAAAAAAGAGCAAACTTACAAAAAAGAAAAAAGCCATTTTAACAGGTGAGACACTATCTCATTGTGGTTTTAATTTGCATTTCCCTGACGATTAGTGATGGTGAGCATCACTGTTGGCCATCTGTATGCCTTCTTTTGAGAAATGCCTATTCAAATTTTTTGCCTATTTTAAAATTAGATTATTCATTGTTTTGCTGTTGTTTGAGCTCCTTATATATTCTGGTTATTAATCCCTTGACTGTTGAATAATCTGAAAATACTCTGTTCCATTCTGTAGATTTTCTCTTCACTTTGTTGACGGCTTCCTTCTCTGTACAGAACATTTTTATCTTGATATGATCCCATTTGTCCAAATTGCTTTGGTTGCCTGTGCTTTTCAGTTCTTACTCAAGAAATCTTTGCATAGACCAATGTCCTAAAGCATTTCCCCAATGTTTTCTTCTAGTAGTTTCACAGTTTCAGGTCTCAAATTTAAGTCTGGGGTTAAGTCTTTAACCCTTATTGATTTGATTTTCGTATATGGTGAGAGATGGGGGTCTAGTTTCATTCTTTACGATTAAAATTTGAAGTCAAATCAGATATAAATCTTAATAGAAATGTCATTTTCAGAATAAGGAATAAGACAAGATAAGACTTAAAAAGTATGATTTACAGATGTAGTTTTGAGAGATGATGTTCTAATCTAGGTAATGTCTCCAGAACTCTGTATAATTCTCACACAAAGTAGTTAGAAATAATTAGAAGCAACATCAACTTTTATTTGGGTAAGGTGCAATCCTTTATTTGAATATCTGCATTTTAGTTAATTCAAGTATCTGCATTTGGTTCATTAAGGAATTATGTAATTGAAATTATTTGTTCCACTCTGCTGAATCAAAAAAAGTTACTGACCACCTGATCATATCCTCATTTTATTTTGAAGCAAATAAAAAATGTCATGGACTATATTTTAACAATTCTTGCAGTAAACAACAAAGACATACGTTGGGTTGACAATTTAAAATCACCAAAAGCAGATTCTGGCCACTCACAGCAAATTAACAACAATTATGAACTTCCAAAGGAAATTTGCTGTACTTTGGAGTTAAAGCAGTTGTCTCCTAAATAAAACCAAACTCAAATTCAGTTATACAACTTGAGCATAGTCATAGTTTTTGAATAATCTTTGCTTGAGTCCCAAGTCAAAAACTATATAAAAAGCTACACTAGAAGAATTATGCCAATCCCGGCACCCTTCACCCATTTCATCCCTGGCTCTTATAGGCAAAATTTTCCCCCAAAGTTTCTTCTCCATCCTCTAGTATTTCTTCATGCAAAAACTAGAATAGGTAAATATATATTCTCATTTCCCCTGGTCTCTTATGCAAAAAAAAAAAAAAAAAAAAAAAATACAGACTTGCTTACAGGATGCCCTGCCAACTTTTTGAAGTCTTTCTTTCTCAGTTTAATTCTGATCTGTATTTTTCTTATTATGAGTAAGGAAAGATTGTTATTATATATTTAAAGACCTTAAATTAAAAAGGACAGCAGAGTTAGCAGACAGCCCAGAGTGGGAGAAAATCTTCACAATCTACACATCCAAAAAAGGACTAATATCCAGAATCTACACAGAACTCAAATCAGCAAGAAAAAAAAATCCCATCAAAAAGTGGGCTAAGGACATGAATTAGACAATTCTCAAAAGAAGATATACAAGTGGGCAACAAGCATATGGAAAAATGCTCAACATCACTAAGTATCAGAGAAATGCAAATCAAAACCACAATGCAATACCACCTCACTCCTAAAGAATGGGTATAATTTAAAAAACCAAAAAGTAACAGATGTTGGCACGGATGTGGTGAAAAGGGAACACTTTTACAATGTTGGTGGGAATGTAAACTAGTACAATCACTATGGAAAACAATGTGGAGATTCCTAAAAGCAGATCTACCATTTGATCTAGCAATCCCACTACTAGGTAACTGCCCAGAGGGGGGGAAAAAAGTCATTATATGAAAAAGATACTTGCATATGCATGTTTATAGCAGAACAATATGCAATTGCAAAAATATGGCATCAGCCCAAATGCCCTATACATACCACGGAATACTACTCAGCCATAAAAAGGAATGAAATGGCATTTGTGCAACCTGGATGGAATCGAAGACCATCATTCTAACTGAAGTAACTCAGGAATGGAAAACCAAACATCATATGTTCTCATTCATATGTGGGAGCTAAGCTTTGAGGATGCAAAGGCATAAGAATGATACATTGGACTTTGGGGACTCGGGGGAAAGGGCCGGGGGTGGCAAGGGATCAAAGACTACACATTGGGTACCAGGTACACTGTTCAGGTGATGGGTGCACCAAAATCTCAGAAATCACCACTAAATAACTTACTGATGTAACTAAACACCATCTGTTCCCAAAAAACCTACTGAAATTAAAACAAACAACTGATCAAAGTAGATGGTTTGGGTTTGGCTTGGTTTTTAACTAAAGCCTTTGCGCCCTCTAGTGGGAAGATGGAGCAGCCCAGCATCCACAGTGTGTGCTCTTCAGAGCTGGATGTCGCTTTGGAATCAAGATTCTTGGGAGGCCAAGGCGGGCAGATTACCTGAGGTCAGGAGTTCGTGACCAGCCTGGCCAACATGGCGAAACCCCGTCTCTACTAAAAATACAAAAATTAGCCGGGTGTGGTGGCGTGCACCTGTAATCCCAGCTACCCAAGGAGGCTGAGGCAGGAGAATTGCTGGAACCCGGGAGGCAGAGGCTGCAGTGAGCCAAGATCATGCCACTGCCCTCCAGCCTGGGTGACAGAGCAAGACTCCATCTCAAAAAGATTCTTCCTGTTTCCTTTTATATTTGTGGGCAGGATGTTTCTTTTATTTATGTATTTATTTTAAACTAAATGTTTCTTATCTCCTCTACTTGAAGGTCATATCCTCTTTATCTCCTTAAGTAAAGCCAGGAGCTCTGCAGTACCCCCAAGTGAGAAAAATTATGCTTAAGACACTTTTGTTTTAGTTTAGTCCCAGACCCAGAGGACAATCCTTCAAATTTCTTAAGTAAATCCTTAAAAAGTGTAATTTACACCAGAGCAATTGACCTGGTGTAAATAAACTGCAGCATGAGAAAAAGAAAAAAAAAAGACCATTATCACTTCTTTTTCCGGTGAACATTTTGTTTACATGTTTTGCAGGAAATGTACTTTTCGGTTTGTATGGATGAGATGATGTAACAGAAACACATTTCCAGGGCTTTCTCGTGTCCAATCCGTGTGCAATGCAATTGCAATGAATAGTCCAAGATTTTCTTACCTTCTCATCACAACCACCCTCTTCCCCAAGGTTGGAACTTCAGTTTCTTTAATTACTTCTCCCACATCCCATGAGCTAGTGGGTAACATGGACTGCTAGTCCAAATACCCATTTATCCTAGATTAGTTACATGAAAGACATTATCATCCTTGTCTTTCTCTTTTCAGTGTTCTCTGGAAGTAGTAGGTGATCAAGAAGACTATCTGCAGTGTCATGATTATTTAGTTTACTAAGTTCAAGACTTCTTGCTCTGCAGTCAAAGCTCATTTCAAAACTCTTTCACTGCCAATTCCAAATGGCTGACAGGTAGATAAGGTGATGGCCATAGTGGCCCTGAGTAAGCTGGCATACTCAGGTTGCCAGCATGGTTCTGATATAGCAGTTAGGAAGAAATTATTTAGGCAGATAGTGAGTCCTTGGTAAGGTTTTCCTTTTAATGAAAAGCCGCCCCCAAATCATTTTATTTTCTAACAAAGAACAGCCTGTAAAATCGAGCTGCAGACATAGGCAAGCAAGCTAGAAGCTTGCATAGGTAAATGCTGGCATTGTGCCAGTAGGAACAGGTTACCTGGGACCAGACATGTTCAAAACAGCAGCTCCATCTTCCCTTCTTTCCAGTCCACATGTACAGTAAGAAGCAGATAACATGGCAGCAGCCAAGTGGAAAGCCCATATGCATAATAGGGTGGAGTGGTCAGCCTTCCCTGTGCAGTATGTAAAACATCATACCTGGTCCAACCAATTTGTGGGCCCTATGTAAATCAGACGCTGCCTCCTCAAGCCTATTTGTAAAATCCAGTGCACTCTGTAGGCAGCCCGAATTCCCATTCAGGTGCCCCTCTCTCTCACAAGAGAGAGAGCTGTTCTCCTTTCTCTTTCTTTTGCGTATTAAGCCTCCACTGCCAAACCCACTCCTTTGTGGGTCATAAGAAAACAATCCATTCTGCATGAAGAATGGTAAGAACAATTAGGAACATCATAGAATGGACCAATACCACAAATCCGTTTTGAAGGATACACAGGAATTTATAAGGTGGTCAATGAGGCAAAGAATGTCCCAGGTAGGAATGATGTGTTGTGGTTCCTAACACCTGTTCTCCAATGAACTATGCATCTTTTTCGTCATTACCATCATTGTAGTTGTCATCAAAACAGCTGACATTTGTTGACAGCTCACTCTGTCTCAGTATGATGTGCACTGCTGGCTGGCTAAGTTAGCACCATACCCAGGCCACTTCTCCTTTGCTTCATTACTAGAAAGTAAACACTAGCTTTTCTAGCTTCCCTTGCAGCCTAAGGTGGCCACATGGCAAAATCCTCACCAATGAGATAGAAACCAGTCTGCTAAAATGTTCCAAGAAGGCTTTAGTGAGGATGAATGTGGTTGGTACCATCCTCCCTGCCTCTTTTGGCTTTAAATACAGATAAGAAGTGAGAAAAATGAACTCCTAGTGTCTAGGGCCCTGTGAGTCTGGTATGATACTACTTAAAGCCAAACCGGTCCTATGTAATAAAGCCAGGCAGTGGTGTAAGCACTTTACAAATATTAACACAACTAGAATTATTTGGGGTCTATGGATAATTTAAGAGACCATTTAGCAGAATCTTATCAAACCACTGATAAATTGTATTCTATCTGCTATAGGATTCTACCGTTCCAGTGGTCTAACACTGACTCAGTCTTCACAAGCTTTTAAGCAAAACTAATTACAAGAAACAGAATAATTAACTCACAGCCTTTATTCTTTATCCTATGAAGAAAACCATACTACCTCGGAAGAAATTCTGGAATATACTGTGAAATAAGTAGAAGGTATGTCAGAAAAGATTGGCTGATTAAATGCTCATATAGTTGACAATATAAAAATAGAAGAACCCAGACTGTTTTAATAATCAAAAAAGCACAAATTACTATTTCCTTTTTTGTATGAATATTGAAGATCCAAAGTCAGAAACAGTGATATTAGTTGGGTAAATGTTTTAAAAAAGGAATTCAAACAAACCTTTTGATTTTCCTTTATCTCTTCTCTCATATGTTGATTTACAGCAATTCTGGTTAGAGATCTGGAAAAATGAATACTAATATAATTGATCCTTCCTTAAATGTTTAGAACTGATCTATATAACCCAATGTAACCTAATACTTTGGATAAGAAGCTAAAAACTCCAAATCCTTCGTGACTGAAAAGTATACATTTCCATATGGCCTAATTTAGCTTTCATTTGACAAAAGTATTTGGTTCAAGTGGAATGGAGGCTCTCAAAATTTCATGTGTACTAGCTGTATGCAGTATGGATTGTCATCATTTACTATGACTTATTTTTTGAAAACACTTCATTGAAAAAGCTGTTTTGTGTTGTTTTGCCCAATAGAGAAATTTTGTATGAAATTACCAATGTATAAGTACATGAATATACGTACATGAAGAATTTTTTAGTTAACCTGGGAACTTACCAGAGTAGAAATGTTCTAAAAAACTGAACACGGCTTTACATCACTCACTCTTTCAATTTTTTCAATTTGTTTATTAAAAACATTTTTTTAGAGACAGAGTCTCACTCTTCTACCCAGCAGGACTGCAGTGGCATGATCACAACTCACTGTAGTCTCGGGTTCCTGGGCTCAAGTGATTCTCCTGCCTCAGCCTCTCAATTACATAGGACTACAGGTACACACCACCACATCCAGCTAATTTTTCAATTTTCTTCTAGAGATGGAGTCTCCCTATGTTGCCCAGGTTGGTCTAAAACTCCTGGCCTCAAGTGACCCTCCTACTGCCACCTCCCAAAGTGCTGAAATTTTAGGTGCGAGCCATTGCACCCAGCCTATTCACTCTTGAAGAGTTTATAATTCACTTATAATTTAAAGACAGCAGAAGTGTTCAAAATACAGTTCCTATGGACTGTATTCTACTTGATAATTCCTAAATATGACTAGCTTTTACAAATTTTATAAATAGAATTAAAAAATTAAAAGATTGTTAATGCAAAGTTCTGCTTTAAGGAAAACTCAAGTAGAAAGGTGTACCTTGAAACAGCCCACAATAAGTATGTGTTATTTCCTAAAGTTTGGCAGCATTGTGAGAAATTACAATTAAAAATTTAATAATGCAAATTTTTCATTTATTTAGCAAATATTTCATTTCAACAAACATTTACAGATTGTCTACCAAGTGGTTTTAGAGATATGCTCAAGCCTACAATTTAGCCATTAAGCAATGTTAGCATATTTTATAATTTTTTCTTAATTACAGATTAACAGCAGAGTTTTGCATCAGAACCTCTGAACAGTTATACTGACTTAGCCTCAATAGAGCTAATCAACTGTCTGATCAAGACTAAAGTTATTTTACTTTATTTGTATTTGATCTAATAATTTTTATAATGGCCATTAATTAAAAGTATTATGGCTAAACAGATATGACATTTATACACACCCATATACATTTCATGTTTTATTATATAAATGATGACTTCTCAAATTCTTGACATTTAAAGTTGACTGAAAGAGGCATATCAATATATTCATTCTTAATCTGTAAATAAGGAGACAAACTCCTTTATTTCAAGGTACCACCAAAAAATTCTTGGTATCTTGTAGCCAACCATGTACTATTTATTTACTTTCAAAATTAAAGAATACATATATTGAAGATTCTGTAATCTGTATGATGAATAAATGTACAAAATAGTGTTTG
Organism: Gorilla gorilla gorilla; assembly: GCF_029281585.2. Taxonomy (NCBI): domain Eukaryota; kingdom Metazoa; phylum Chordata; class Mammalia; order Primates; family Hominidae; genus Gorilla; species Gorilla gorilla. The sequence goes on from NC_073238.2 coordinate 110,706,780, forward strand.
GGACAATAAGAGGCACAGCAATCATTCTATGCTTAGGAAGGTATGCTAAGCTAGTAGACTGCTCTCCAATTCCTCTCAGTAAAACACCATTGTTGCCCATGCACTGCGACTTGTCACATATTTTATCTCTTTAGTATAAGCTAACTCATATTTTACTTGTTGCTAATTTTATACTCTGTCATCCCTAACCAGAATACAATTGCATCAAAGTTGTGTTATATAGTAAATTCTCATAATACGTGGTAACTTGCATTGCATGCACCGGTCTCTTTAAACTATGCAAATGTATTTCCTATTGAAATGGAATATATGTTTAATGTAACATCAGTATTCATGGAAGCAGTTCAACGAGACATCCTCTTGGCAAAAAAGTACTCCACACAATATTCATGCAATTAAGACATTACCAATCATTTGGACTCTGAAAGGGTAAGAATATGATTTGGCAGTACTTTGGGCATAGATCTCCTACTTAGAATAATACTTTTTATCATCCTCCATAAGGGAAAGAAAAAACACTCCTTCATTATTTATTGCTTAAACAAGTTTTTCCTTAGATTACTATGCATGATTTTAGAAAATTTTTTAGGACTTTTTTTCCTATTTGCCTCTAACAAGAGTTCTACCTTACAGTGCATACACACATGTATGCACAAGCCAATATTTTGCTCTAATCAAAAAATATATATATATTGAAAAGGCCCTGATTTCACAAAAGCTATATATACTAGAATTAATTGACACCTTCATGTTAAATGAAATCAGCTATTTTCATAAAACTCATTTAATAGAAAGAGTTATAGCTGCAATGAAACCTATAAACTTTAACATACCTGGCTTTTATGGGGAAGTTCTGTGAAATGTCTTTCATTAATTTAATGGCATCATAAACTGGAGTGGACATTATTTGAGAAGCTGCTTGAAAACTAAGATCTGGAAGGAAAAATATTATTAAGGAATCTAGCATAATATTAGACCTTTATAGACATTTCCATGAAATTGAAATACTTGACTCAATTCTTCTTGCCAAGTATTAGTATACAAACATGTTAATACTGTTACATCTGCATTTTTAAAAAGTTTTAAATGTAAAGTTATCACTTATTTCCAAATATAAGCTTTATACTTTTATGAATATTTAATCTCTTGTTTTCACAAATTACAGTATAATTTCGAGAGAGATATATGAAAAGAAATGCTCTCGCAAAGCTTTTTCTATACTTAAATGAAACATATGACAAAAAGTCAAAAGAATAATGAAGAGGAGTAAAAAGAGCTTTAAAGAGCCAATTCTGAAAAGACCTCTAAGAAAGCTCCACTGTGTTTAACTCAGTAAATAGAAACATTCAATTTCTCTTTCAACATTGTTTTACCTTTGTGCTGAAATAAAATCCTAAACTTAGTATTATTTTATCTGATATGACAATCCTATAAAAAGAAAAATGTGTGTTGCTAACTGTGATTAGTTTCAAACATGTCAGAAGAATTCATCTTAGTATTATTACTTTGTCAAGAGTCAGAAAAGATTTAAAACTAAATTCTTTCATTACCTACCTCAACAGTGAGGCAGATTGTTTCTCCTTTAGCTTAAGGAGAGGATACTCACCCCACCACTGAACCTAACCATCTGGCTATCTTACAATGACTTTAAATCAATCTTTCAACACTAGTCTCATTATTTCTGAGTCCCATATTCAGCCCCAAAGTCTGCTTACATGTTTTATATATTCTCTCTACTCAGGCTCAAGCTAGAAATCCTAGAATTATCTTTGACTTCTTTTCACCTTCTAAATATTTATATGCCTTCTATCACTATTTCAGTAATGTCTACCTAGATTTCTTGCTTTTAGTCCATTCAAATACATCTTACACAGACATTAGGGAGTCAACTAGAACTGAGCTGACTATGCATACTCTTTGCTTAAAGGCCTTCAAAAACACCCCATCACTTATACTTTTCTAAATTATGCAAAGGCCCCTTAGAGAACATTTTGAAGGAGGCTTAAAACATAATTATACTTTTTAAAAAGTGCTAAAATAGAGACATAAAAAAGGATCTAAAAATAATTGAAGATACCAGAAAGAGACTATCTGAAATTATGGATTTAGGAATATAAGCTCTATTAGAACTTAGACAAGAGCTTCACAAACCACGCTAAGGGGTTTAAACTTAATACTTTTAATGGATGTGCATGAAATCAGTCCTTAATGATGCAAATGACTTGGCTAGCTAGTCCTATCAACCCCTTCTTACATTCAAAGTCTCTCCAGAAGTATTTACCTTGGAAAAACAGAACTTTCTCAGATAAGAGGACTGCATACTTTGTTTGCCCCCCGCATCCACTCTTTCCTGCTCCGGGCCCCCAAAAGGCTGGCCTATCTGAACTGCATCAATAAGCTCCCTTGCCCTCAGATTTCTAGTTAGATTCAGCCAATCCAAGTAACTAATATGGGATCAGTAAGCAAGAAAAGAGTAAGGATCGGAATAGTTACTACCCAGATCCCTTCCTTGATACACAGAGGGCAGTCCCTCGGGGTACTACTGCTGTGTCAAGCAGCTCTCTCGACACACTCTCCAGGTTTTGGTAACCACTCTCTCCTCTTGCTCCCTCAAGATTAGGGGTAGAAAATGTTTCCCTCTAGTTGCAGATACTGGAATCGAATAATCCATTCCTTGTTGGTCTCCCTCAATCATGCCTGTCTCTGTAAAAAGTCCCTTTATTAAACTTTTTAGTTTGTGTGTGCCAACATTTTCCTGTGGGGACTAATGTAAGGCCACTATTTGATCAGGGATGTACAAGTGATAAAGCCTGGCTGATTTGACACAAGGCCAAAATCAGATTTTCATTTTAGAAAGATTATCTCAGTAACCTTATTGAGAATGAATTTGAACCTACTACCTCAGTTTAGTGTTATCATGATGTCAAGTGAAAGAACAGTCACAAGGGCTGTGGTATAATAAAAGGAGGTCTAAGCATGAGGTCTAGATGAGACATCAAATAGAATAGGAAACTGTACACCAGAAGGGTCCAGGGAGAATAGATTCTATCCGTTCAAAGAGGTAGATTCTTTACAGTAAATCTATCATAACAATGGCCTTGAATTTCATTCTGCTGAATGATTTTTCTATTGATATATTGATTTTCTAATGATACAGGGCTTAGTTGATACAACATTTGTATTAGGTAGGTAAAGAATAGCAGAAGTTATAAAACTTAATAGATTGTGTCTTGCACATTCTGCTATAATTTTAAAATGTAACATTCAATATTCTGTTAAGTGTATATAAAGTTTACCTAGATACCATATGGTACAGTATAAAGAATTTTACTTGGACCAAAATCTTCACTTATTAGCTGTGTGGTAACTGGCACTTAAATAAGATAGTTCATATGAAAGGACTCTGTAAACTATAATCCAGATGAAATATAAAATATTATTTGTATGTTATAAGTAAGTTATACCAGTGAGAGTGGCCTGTAAATATCCTTTTAGTTGTTATTTTAAAAACAGAAAGTAGATTGGTGGTTGCCTACAACTGGGGAGTTGGGAAATGAGGAGTGACTGCTAATGAGGGTGTTAGTTTTTTGAGGGGATGATGAGAATTTTCTAAAATCAACTGTGTTAAGAGTGGCAGCATTCTAAAAATATGCTAAAAACTATTGAATGGTAGAATTTAAAAGGGCAAATTGAATAGTATGTGAACGTATTAGTATGAATAGTATTATTATAGTAATGTCATTATTTACATCACTAATGTCTATAAAATATATCTGAGATATAAAAGCTTATTTAACAAAACAGCTTATTAAGCTGTTATATTTTTAAAAGTTGATAAAAGATGACGAAAGTTAGATTATGCAGAAAGATGACATGTCCCCATGACCTACTAAATCATTACAAATAAAGAAGAAAAATTATAAATTGAAAAGGACTTAAAAGTTCAAACCAAATCAAATTTTGTTCACAAAATATCTGCTTGTAGGTTTTCAGTACAGAAGCTGTTCCTAACTTTGTAAAACTGCATGTCCTCCATTTGATGTTTCCATTAAAAATTTATCAATGAAACATGCAATAGTCTTAACAGGATCTAAATTTCAAAAAGAAGAAAACCAAGATTAAGTTTCATTTTCTCCTTACCTAGGAGTTAGGACTTTTAATCAGTTATAGTCTCCAAAAATGTGATTTAATACTTGAGACTAACCTATAAATCAGTATATACTTTTGAAATAACATTGAATAACCTCACTTCATATAATTTTAAGTCTTCCAAACAGAAAAATATAGCTTGCTTAAGGGATGATCTGTTAAATAGGAATTGCCACAAAAAAATCATAATTTATATTATTCACTAGTCATTAATACTGTCCATAAAATAATCTATATCATGTGATATATAAAAGCTTATTTAACAAAACAGATCAGTTACCAAAATGCTGTGTTAAAGTATCTCAAAATACTATACCTTGTAGTTCCCAGACTTTCAAAGGCATCATTTGTTTGTTACTCTCAATCAGGTATTTTTGGAATGCTGTCAGATTATCTCTAAGATCTGAATATATTTCTCTGCATCAAAATATTAAGTGATTTAAGTAGCATCACCTATCACAAACCATTATACAAACAGCATATTTTTGAAATTACATATTCCATGTAATTAGACATAAATGAATCATTCATCATTAAGATAATCATAAATTGTGATACAGCTATATTCACGGAACTTAAAAATAATGAGGAAGATATACAGGTCTCTTTTATTAAATATATGAAACAAAACAAAATCTGGAGGAATATACTCTCAATTGTTAGTGTCAACTGTAAGCGATGCAAGGATGAGGGCAGACTTATGTTTTCATATTACATACTTTTTGTTTAACACTTTATAAATTGCAAGCCTTGCTTTTATAATTGAAAATAAAAACTATAAGGAAAGTCAAAAATGCCTCATACAATCAGAGTTTATTTCTGAAAAGTTCCATCTTTGATTCTTATAAAAAACTAAAATAAGATAATTTTACCCATTGTTAAACATCTCTAGGCATCTTTTAGAGAGCCAAATAATGATGTAGTAGAATGGTATTTTACTATACACACAATCTAAACTGTAATCTTCTTTCCTCTATCACTCATGAAATCAAGACATGGTGCCATTTCAGATTTAAATGGAGAAATACAATAAAAAAAAACTTTACTATCAGCACAACTTACAAAATACATATTTTCATTTTATTATACTTTAAGTTCTGGGATACATGTGTAGAACGTGCAGGTTTGTTACACAGGTATACACGTGTCGTGGTGGTCTGCTGCACCCATCAACCCGTCATCCACATTAGGTATTTCTCCTAATGCTATCCCTCCCCTAGCTCCCCACCCCCGACAAGCCACAGTGTGTGATGTTCCCCTCCCTGTGTCCATGTGTTCTCACTGTTCGACTCCCACTTTTGAGTAAGAACATGTGGTGTTTGGTTTTCTGTTCCTGTGTTAGTTTGCTGAGAATGATAGTTTCCAGCTTCATCCATGTCCCTGCAAAGGACAAGAACTTATCCTTTTTTATGGATGCAGAGTATTCTATGGTGTATATGTGCCACATTTTCTTTATCCAGTCTATCATTGATGGACATTTGGGTTGGTTCGAAGTCTTTGCTATTGTGAATAGTGCTACAATCAACATACGTGTGCATGTGTCTTTATAGTAGAATGATTTATAATCCTTTGGGTATACACCCAGTAATGGCATTGCTGGGTCAAATGGTATTTCTGGTTCTAGATCCTTGAGGAATTGCCACACTGTCTTCCACAACGGTTGAATTCATCTACACACACACCAACAGTGTAAAAGCCTTCCTATTTCTCCACATCCCCTCCAGCATCTGTCGTTTCCTTTTTAATGATTGTCATTCTAACTGGTGTGAGATGGTGTCTCATTGAAAACACATATTTTCAATAGTCAATAGACAAGAAGCCTTTGAAAAGTGAAATAAAAAATACAGAATATACATAAATATGGTAATCTTATAGTTATGAATAAATATATATAGTACAGTGTCAATATCTTACAGGTTTACTACAATGTGGGATCATGTTTTGAAAACAAATCAAAATTGCTATGATAATAAAAGTACAATGGCATTTCTTTCTAAAAGAAGTTCACTATGAATTAAGCAAACATTTCCTTTTTCAATATTTTTAAGTTATCAGATTATAAGTTTATAAGAGCTACTATACCAATTTTCATATTTAATCATCATCTTAGTAACTTTCACTGCTAAAATTCTTTATATAACTCAGGCAACATATATATTATTCATAAAGTACCTCAAAGGATTTTTGCTTTGAAATGAGCAGTCACTGAGTCACTGTGGACTAATTTTGAGTATTCCCTTTTAAAAATGAATAGCCTTGGGAGACCGAGGCAGGCGGATCACGAGGTCAGGAGATCAAGACCATCCTGGCTAACACGGTGAAACCCCATCTCTACTAAAAATACAAAAATTAGCTGGGAGTGGTGGCAGACGCCTGTAATCTCAGCTACTCAGGAGGCTGAGGCAGGAGAATTGCTTGAACCCGGGAGGCAGAGGTTGCAGTGAGCCGAGATGGCTCCCCTGCACTACAGCCTGAGTGACAGAGCTAGAGCTAGACTCCGTCTCAAAGAAAAGAAAAAAAAAAATGAATAGCCATATGAATTTTAGAATAGATTCCTCTAATTCTGTGAAAAATGACATTGGTAGTTTGACAGGAATAGCACTGAATCTGTAGACTGGCAGTATGGCCATTTTAACGACATTCATTCTTCCAATCCATGAGCATGGAATGTTTTTCCATTTGTTTGTGTCATCTATGATTTCTTTCAGCAGTGTTTTGTAGTTCTTGTGGAGATGGTTCACCTCCTTGGTTAAATGTATTCCTACATACTTTTTTTGGTGTGTGGCTATTGTAAATGGGATTGCCTGCTTGTTTTGGCTCTCAGCTTGAACATTATTGGCTTTTAGTAATGCTACTGATTTTTGTACACAGATTTTGTATCCTGAAACTTACAGAAGTTGTTTATCAGTTTTAGGAGCCTTATGGTGGAGTGTCTTTAGGGTTTCCTAGGCAAAAGACATGAACAGACACTTCTCACAAGAAAACATATAAGCAGCCAAGAAACATATGAAAAAATGCTCGACATCACTAATCATCAGAGAAATGCAAGTCAAAACCACAACGAGATACCCTCTCACGCCAGTCAGAATGGCTATTGTCAAAAAGTAACAGATGCTGGCAAGGCTGCAGAGAAAAGGGAATGCTTATATGCTGTTGGTGGAAATGTAAATTAGATCAGCCACTGCAAAACGCAGTTTGGAGATTTCTCAAAGAACTTCAAACTACCACTCAACCCAGTAATCTCATTACTGGGTATTCACCCAAAGGAAAATAAATAATTCTGACAAAAAGACATATGCACTCATATGTTCATCATAGCACTTATTCACAATAGCAAAGACATGCAATCAACCCAGGTGCCATCAATGGCAAACTGGAAAAAGACAATGGGATACATATACCACCATGGAAAATCCTGCCCTTTGCAGCAACATGAATGCAGCTGTAGGCCATTATCCTAAATGAATTAACACAGGAACAGAAAACCAAATACCCTGTGTTCTCACTTATAAGTGAGAACTAAGCATTGGGTATACACGAACATAAAGATGGGAATAATAGATACTGGGGTCTATTAGAGTGGGAAGATGGCAAGGGCTGAAAAACTACCTGTTGGGTACAATGCTCACTACCTGGGTGATGGGATCATTCATACCCTAACCTCAGCATCACATAATATATCCATGTAACAAACCTGCACGTGTATGCCTTGAATCTAAAATAGAAGTTGAAATAAAATTAAATTAAATTAAAGTTAAAATAGCCCAGTGTTCCACGTGATCTTTTGGAGAAAATGCAATTTAATCCCATAAAAAGTTATATTCAAAAGAGAAAAGAACTATAAATTCCAAGATGTCGAGATAGCTGAAAATGGGATAAAAATGTATTGTTAGCTGCTAAATAAATACCTTACTTAGAATAAATCCATTTTGTAAGATGTATTAACATTTTAAGGCCACTAGAGTATATTGACTGGCCAACATACTTTAAAAATGTAACATAGTTACCCATATAAATTAGCATAGTCTCCAAAAATCTTATCCTTACTGTCTATAGTTATCTACTCATCACCAGAAGAACCACCGAGAGTCCTTCATAAATGACTGTAATACTAAACAAGAACTAAAGGTGTTAATAAAAATATTTCTTTAATTAATTTTGCCTGGATAAAGAAATCATAAACTTTCACTTGTAAATAAGGGAAAATGTACATGAAATTACAGCCATCCCCATTCACGAGTATTCATAGAACACTCACCATGCTATTCCTTGTCTTCAATCAGCGTGGCAGGAAAAAAAAGGGGGGGTATAACTTTAATTTTTGAAAGCTTACTTATATATGTATATGAAATGGTAATCTGTAGTACAGAAAATTTGAGTAATAAACGTTTTCTCTTCTTTGGGGCTATACATTTGTTCAAGCTAAAGGTCCAATATTATCAATGATTTTTGTAACCCATTAGATCAGTAAAGTTCTAGATTCTATAAAGTTTTTAGTTTTCTGTCAGAACTTTATCAACTCCTGTTTCTCTAAGCACACTAAGTCAAATTTATCATATGAAAAGTGATTTTAAGTATCTCATACTTTATGAATGTCAGATGTATTAGAACTCCCTAAAAATAAAGAAACCAATATAATAAAGAGGAATATTTACCACAGCTTGCCAAGTTAATTTATTAAAAAACAGTAAAAATAACACTGAGTTTAAAAATAGTAAATATTAGCTAACATTATTACAATATTTATTTTAAAAAATAATGATTTACTTAATTTTTTTCCTCAAAAGAAATTCAATTTAGGCAGTTTTTTCTTGGCAGCATTTTGTGAAACTATTTTAATAAATAACTTAATAATTATAATTTTCATTTATTTTATTCATGTTTAACAAACACATTAATGCTTATTATATTCCATGAATTGTTAAAATGCTTTATTACTAAATTATATTATTTTTTCTCTCCAAATTTAGAAACTTCCTAAACAAGTATGTACTATACCAATTATTTACTTGACTTTTATGGCAGCTGTGTTAGAATAAAGAAAAGTACTACTTTTGAATATGGGAAATCATAATTTGTATGGTGATAGCACCATATAGTGCAAATGAAGAACAGGATCAAAAAATGCTACAAGGCTAATAAATATTTAACAATTTATTTGTTGCCTTATGTTTGTTGTTTCATGTCTTTGAGGTTTAGCCATTCTATAAATGAACTTTATTTATGGGACAAATAATTTATTCTGGGTAAAAGGAGAAAAACATGCATATTTAACAGTGACCAACCATAGGTATCGAAAGTCTTAAATTTCAAATTTTCTAGTTATCCCAGGGATACCACCAGAGTTTCAGAAATAAAATCCCACTCTCAATGTAAACATAACAGTTGTATCTAATGAAAAAACTTCCATCTTTAAGATTAATATGAAAATAAACTTCAACAGTAAGTAATTCAATATGTGGCAAAGGTTTCAGAATTTTTTATAAAGAGCTGTTATAATTAGTAAAAAAGATAAACACAGCAAGAACAAATGAGCACAAGTTAGGAATAAGCAATTTACTCAAGAAGAAATTCCAAGGCCAATAAACATGAAAAAAAGTTAATCTTTGCAATAATAGACTGCCAATAGTTGACTTTCTTGGAGACAAATTATAAAATTGGTTCAATCCAGTGAATTAAATACACTTTTTTAAAGAAAGAAACATTTCATTTATTAAACTGAAAAAGATTTTAAAAATAGTATGAGTGGTTATTAATTAAAGTTCTGGGAAATGAACACATTTCACATTCTGGGGTGAGTGCCCATGTTAGTACAATTTTATGAGGGTAGTTTACAAGTATGAATCAAAAATTTCAAGAAGCACATATACTTTATCAACTATTTTCCTGAAATTTGTGCTAAGGAAAATCTGCAATACATACAAACTGGTACACAAAAAAAAAATTAAATGAAAAAGTAGGGAAAGAATTTAAAGTCCTGTTCTATGGGACTGTTTCAATAAATGATGGACTATCCACAAGATGTGAAAAAAACAGCTACACACTATGGTTCTACTGTGCAAAACAATATGTTGTGTATGCATTTATTTGATGCTATAAAAATATTCACAGAAAGACTGGAAAAACATACTGTACACCAAAACATGATGAGTTATCTCTTTAATTGTGAAATTAGTGATTATTTTTAAATGCGCTTTTCTGCTTTCCGTAGCTTTTTGACATTAGCCATGTGTTACTTCTGTAACAAAAACAATCGTGTGTGTGTGTGTTTGTACTTTCTACATAAAAGAAAGGTGAAACATATGGCAAAACCATATATCAAATTAATTCCTTAAAAACCAATGGGTATAATAATAATACCAATTTCATTTCCATTCAGACTTACTTTAGTTTCCCAAAGAGAAATCCTTGAACTTCATTTGTTTCAGTCTCATCCTCTACAGTAGTATTAGTCACAGCTACATTTTGGAAACAAAACCAAAAAACAACAAAAATATTTTCAGACTGGGAAAAGAACATGTAATCAAAAATTAGAAGAACTTGGCCAGGTGCGGCAGCTCACGCCTGTAATCCCAGCACTTTGGGAGGCCGAGGTGGGTGAATCACTTGAGCTCACGAGTTCAAGACCAGCCTGACCAACACAGTGAAACCTTGTCTCTACTAAAAATACAAAAATTAGCCAGGTGTGGTGGCGTACGCCTGCAGTCCCAGCTACTTGGGAGGCAGGAGAGTGGCTTGAGCCTGGGAGGTGGAGGTTGCAGTGGACTGAGATCGCGCCACTGCACTCCAGCCTGGGTGACAGAGTAAGACTGTGTCTAAAAAAAAAAAAAAAAGTTAGAACTCACAATGAAATGAAATTCCATTCGTTTTACCTTGTTTTTCCTTCATGGACCAGATTAATACATATATATGCATGTGTACAGGCTAACATTCCTAAGTGTGAGCTGTCTTTTTTTAACATGCTTGATTAAATACTTAGCAACTATAATAAAGTGCTTTATAGATTAGTTAATAGTCAAGTTCTATTTTATAATCAGAAATAAGCGAAAAGGCCTGTAACAAATGCTGGGTTTAGCTTTTAAGTGAGGCAGGAGGTCCAAACCCTAAGTTTAAATATGAGTTCCTACATATTTCCAACACCTTTAAAGATAATCAAGGAACATTTAGAAAGACACCAAAACTCGTGGTCTCAAAGAATAAAGATATAATATTTTATAGTCATTTCCCTTCTCCCTTACATACCAAATAATTATACTATACAGTCTGGTTGGTGTAATATGTGAAGGGTGCTTTAGGATCATAAAGACTGTGACCTCTTACAGTGTGTGGGGTGGCTCTCTATCAGAGTTTATCAGAGCTCAGCAATTATGCTTACCCTTTCTTACTTTTCTGAGACTCTGAATCTCTAGGACTATAAGTAAAAGCAACCCTGGGTACTTTGATCTAGTCATCCTTTTCTTCTTGTTTGTTCATTCATTCATTGGGCAAACATTTATTGACTGCTTACTATGAGGTGTCTATGACAGGATAGACACCAAGAACAACAGAGACACAAAAGATACAGACCATGAACTTTTCTAAAAGAAGGCACAGAAAGATATGGGATATAGAAAAGAGAAGAGCATTCTCTAACAGAGCAGCAAGATAGGCAGCCATCTCAGAGGCACAGACTGATATATTTGAGTCTTAAAAGATATGAAGTCTGGCCGGGTGCGGTGGCTCACACCTGTAATCCCAACACTTTGGGAGGCTGAGGTGGGTGAATCACAAGGTCAGTTCAATACCAGCCTGGCCAACATGGTGAAACCTCGTCTCTACTAAAAATACAAAAATTAGCCAGGTATGGTGGCAGGCGCGTGTAATCCCAGCTACTCAGGAGGCTGAGGCAAGAGAATTGCTTCAATCCAGGAGGCAGAGGTTGCAGTGAGCTGCACCACTCTCTCCAGCCTGGGTGACAGAGCAATGATTCCATCTCAGGAAAAAAAAGAAAAAGATGTGAAGTCTTTAGAGGAAATGAAAGAAGTGAAGACAGCGGTAGGCAGAAGGAACAGCATATGTTAAGGGATGAATGTAGGAGAGGTCATAAAGACTTCCCATGGAGCCCATGCATAAAAGCATCCAGGGAACAGAAAATTATTCTAAATAGTAAGTAGTTTAGTGTTTCAGGCAAGAGGACACAAATTAGAGAGGGCTGAAGGACAGTAAAAAGGCAGTAAGAAATCAGATTGTGAAAAGCTTTGTTTGCTATGTTCTGAATTTTGGAGAGAGGTTATAGGGAGCCACTAAAGGATTTAACCAGTGGAATCACAAAGTCAGATTTTCAACATCAGAAGTTCATTTGGAAAGTACTGTGGAGATTAAATTGATTAATCTGTTTTGAGGGGTGGTGAGATTAAGGGCACTGAAGACCTAAGATCAGAAAGATGGCTAGTTAAAGGTCTGATACATGTATACAGAGAGAAAAAAAGAACTGCACTAAGGAGTGGCAACTAGAATTGACAGGCGAAGACATATTCCAAGTGTGTGTAAAAGGTTGATGACAGAATGCAGTGCATAATAATACAGATGATACATATGTGACCATCTGACTTTTTAAAGAAAATTCTATAAGTGCAAGAATAGCTAAAAATGCCTTAAATTGCTATCGTGACTACAAGAGAGTAAATTATAAAGCATTGTAGAGAGCTATACACAAGCTATAGAGAAATACATAAAATCAGAGTATTATTTTTACTATACTTTTTCAGTAACTCTTTAACCAAAAATATTTAAATTACAGTAATACGATCTTTATCTGAAGCACATTCAGTAGGAGGAGCCAGAGAGAAGTCTGTGATCAAGGCAGGGCCTCTATATGAAAAAACAAAGTTGAAGCAGGAGCCTCATCTGAGTGCATACAGAGAATAAACTTAAAACTCTTGACCAAGAATCAGGCATAAATAAATTTGACATGAACCAGGTAATAAAAGACTTCCATAAGTGTTCTGAGAACTTGTTTAGTTTATTTAAGTCTCCAGAGTCTCTTCATCTAGAGTATGCATTTAGTTCATAGAATACAGATAGATATTGGTTAGTAGATTACAAATCTAATGAATCTACTTCATCTAAACAATTCATAGGACTCTCTCATCCTGCTTCAGGAAAGAAAAAAAAAACTACCATCCTAATTTCATTTCAAATAAATATTTCAGACAAAACTTCCTTACATGGGCGAGACCCAGATGCCTATGCCAGTCACCTCTAGCAATAATCAGCCTCATCTATTGCCACAGTGTACCTTACACATACTATCAATCGTTATATGGTGCTGAAGTGGTTGGGAGCCCATCGGGTATAAGCAAAATAACATACGATTTCATATTTTTAAAGAAATTTTGATAACCAATAATATTAAATACACTTTCAGCTGAAAATTTAATTCCAAATTTTAATGAAGAATATATCCACCCCATCTCTAGCCTCAAATGAACATATGCAGGATTATACTCATTAAATTTTTAAAAAACTAAAGTATGTAAAAGCCTCCAACTTTTCATTCTACTCAAGTACTGAGATAGAGAACTTACTTTTAACTTGGGTATCATCCAGTGCTTTGTATTCTGTACTCTTAATTGCTAGCTCCACACCATACCCAGATAAGTACATTTTCCGTGAGCTTGGTTTCTGTTCAAACACATTTATTTTATAAAAAGAGAAAAGAGTTAGTCAAACATCTTGTTTTAAAGTCAGTACCACGATGTATTTGGACATAAGGGTAAATTACTAATATTGAAGGTTTTTAACCACTCTGAAAAATTTGGGGGTTGTTTACATTGTCTCTAGTCTATCAAAGAACTAGAATTTGGTTAATGACTACTCTGTAAAAACTTTGTCACGACTATTGTTTTAATTACTTTTTAATTTTTACAATTAAAATAAAAAATATCTGATCTTTTTCTGTTATAACATGTCTTCAATGAGTTAATTAACAGAGGATCCAATAACAGACAAGTTTCAACAAAACTGTTTTCCTTTTTGGGGACCCCCAAAAGATTTGCTAAACCAAAAATCCTCTTCACTTGCTGGTTGTCTAGATGTAGGACTAGAGTGCTGCCAAAAGCAAACACTGGAAAGTAGTGGCAAAGGAGACAAAAAAAGTTAGTGCCGTGAAATACCTGATAAAAGTTTTCTTTGTTTCTCAATGACTAAAATATACCAAATGCCACAAATTAACATCTGTTCTTGCAATAAGGGGCTACAGTTCACTAAAACAGAGTGGTCTGAAATGTTTATGATCAGAATTTTAGTACCTTTATTTTATTCTTTCTATAAAGGGCAAATATTAAATGTACTCCTAGAGATTACCTCATCAAACAAGAGAAGTCACCATATTTTATTCAAAAGGAAGAAACCTGGATGAACACACATAATAGTTTTAAAGTTGTTCCAGCTTCCAGACTGAAATTCTTGTTGGCTGTACTGCAACCATTATCATTTGGCACATCTCAAGGGGTTAGAAAACAACTTTAACCTAGAGCTCAGCAAACTCCATGGAAGAAGCCATGTGTCTTTGCTTAATTCAGGTTTGCACAGGGACAGTTTTGCATGATAGATGAAAAGGTAGAGATTGGAGGGAAGGAGAACTTTAGTAGTGCGTTATTCTTTGTATTCTCTTCTTTCCTCCCTAAACTTTCTACCAAGCCTTATTGATATGTATATGGCCAGAGTGACTGTTCTTTGGCCTGTTCAATTTCCAGGTAAGAATATGTAAAAGTTAGCTTCAGCTATTCAGACAAATACTTAACATTGCTGCCCACACTAAAATTTAATTTGCTAATTTCTCAGGCCCACATTATATGAAAGATAGCGTGTAGAAACTGGGTTATTTCTAATTATAGTAATCTGACAAAGATGAAAATTTTTTAGAGTTTTCAATTTCATAACAGCTCAATTTAAAACTACATTTTGAATATCTAGTCAAAAGACCAATCAGTTGGTGGCTAAGTGAATCGAAACTATAAGGCCATATATCTTGTTATAGTTCATAAAAGAAATGCAATTTCACATAGCCAATTTCCATTATCAGTTCTGGAAAGTTATTGGCTCCTCAGTAATAAAAATGTTCCTAAATTCATATTTACTTTCCTCATTTGGAAGTGTGTTGATATAAAATTTGAATTGTAATTTTGTAGTTTTAGTAAGTTTGGATTTGCAAACCAAACTACCAAATCAACAGGTTAAAAAAAAAATCTTTGTTTTTCTATTTCTTTTTCCCCCACAAAAAGGCATATGTTAAAAATGTAGCATAAATATGTCTATTTTTATTAGAATTACATGTTGACTAGATTTACATTATAGTTATTTTGAACATAAAAGATGTCATTCATTAAATATAAGGCTATAATTTGATGTTACTAAATGCCCAGATAGTTAATATGATTTCACAGAAGCACACTTAATGGTCACATTCTCTATGTCAGGCCTCTGAGCCCGAACCCAAGCCAAGCCACTGCATCCCCTGTGACTTGCACGTATATGCCCAGATGGCCTGAAGTAACTGAAGAATCACAAAAGAAGTGAAAATGCCCTGCCCCGCCTTAACTGATGACATTCCACCACAAAAGAAGTATAAATGTCTGGTCCTTGCCTTAAGTGATGACATTACCTTGTGAAAGTCCTTTTCCTGGCTCATCCTGGCTCAAAAAGCTCCCCCACTGAGCACCTTGCGACCTCCACTCCTGCCCGCCAGAGAACAAACCCCCTTTGACTGTAATTTCCCTTTACCTGCCCAAATCTTATAAAACGGCCCCACCCCATCTCCCTTCGCTGACTCTCTTTTCGGACTCAGCCCGCCTGCACCCAGGTGAAATAAACAGCCTTGTTGCTCACACAAAGCCTGTTTGGTGGTCTCTTCACACGGACGCGCATGAAACTCTAAATAATAACTTGAGACAGATTCTCACAACAGATGGGCATAGCTCCCCAGGGGCATGTTAGAACCACTTGGGAGAACATTTAGAAAAGACAAACACAGACAGTTAACAACAACAATGTTCATTGCACAGGTTTACTTACAGATTTTCTTATAGATTTTTATAAGAAACAGATAATTTATAGATATCTACTTTTATAGATAGTTACTTATAGATTTTCTCCCACCTTGCCACCTGAAACAGCAAGTCCAGCCTCTCCTCTTCCATTTCCTCCTCAGCCTACTCAACATGACTATGAGGATAAAAACCTTTATGATGATCCACTTCTATTTAATGAAAAATATATTTTCTCTTCCTTATGACTTTCTTAATAACATTACTTATCTAGCTTACTCTACTTTAAGAATTACAGAATAATACATGTGACATGAAAAATATGTGTTAATTGACTGTTTGTTATCAGTAAGGCATCCAGTCAACAGTAGGTTATTACTACTTAAGTTTTAGTGGAGTCCAAAGTTATACATATATTTTTTAACAACATGAGGGGTCAGTATCTCTAACTCACACATGCTTAAGGGTAAACTGTACTTGTATCTCCCACTCCCGTTCCTATTCTCATTTGCCTCTCAGCTCTGCCTTATCTGACAGAGAATCAAATCATAGTCTTAAGGTGCTACTGTTATTGATGGTAATATATCCATCCTTCTAGCAAACTCAGTTGGGAAAAATTGAGAATTCTTGGCATAAAATGATTAGACAATATAAAATGTTTTGAGTGCACACTCTAGACCCATGACTCTGTCCTCTTCTTTTATATTTACTTTTTCTGAAAACACTTTCATCACCATCTAACATAAATCTGTTTTACATCTCTTGCCACTAAAATTGAAGTTCTCTGAGAATAAGGAATGTTTCTCTCTTATTCACTGCTACATGAACCAATGCCTGGCACAGAGGCATCCAAATATTTATGAAATTAATGACTTAAATATGTAATCATTTACAAACTGTACACACACCCACACTTTATATCTCACTTTACAGATAATCTTTATGTAGATTATGCAAATATCTATATGCCAACACACTCAAGAATATTTAAGATTTTCCACTTTTACTAAATAGCAATAACTAACTCAAAATTATACAATGAACAATTAAAATTGAGAATGTGAAGAACACTGAGGGAAAAAATACATTTTATATGATGTTATTGTAGGGCAAGTCCCCAAAAGATCTTGGCAACCCAGCTCTTCCTTGCTTTCTCACTTGTAAATCTCAGAATAACTGTAGGATGATGTGCTGGAAATGCAAGAAATATGAAGGAATTGCCAGTAAAGCCAAGCTCTGTTCCCATAGCTCCTAGAACAGGATGTCTTGCAATGCTTTAGCACAGCTCATCAAGTTGCTCCTAGGTATAAAACCCAGGGCAGAGCAGGCTTTCAGAGTTCCTCAGCTGTGGTGCAACATGAACGACGTGCACGTGAGACTCCATCCACCCTGGGCAGCTATCCTAAGCTTTGGGGGATGAGCTTGCCATGAATCCTTAGGTGTCTATTGTCCCTTGCTGCCTGTCTATGAGTGATAAAGTTGCTTCCCTAAACTTATTGTGAGTGTTCTGTCTCACCAGACTCATGCCAGTGGATTGATACTGGTACACAGTATTGGCAAGGTGTTTACAGTCCTCCCCTGGGATTGATACCAGTGCACAGTGAACCTGCATCATAAAATTATCAAATATATAAAACAAAATTAAGATACTGAAATAAGCTACTTATCTTCTATCACCAGTACTAAGCACAGTGCCCAACTTATAGGCATTTGTGGAAGATTATTATAAAGGCCACAAATGAGTAACTCCTTCCCATGTCCAGACTCCTTTGCAATGTGACCTTGCTACTTCTCACCAGGAAATTGAGTCTATTTTTCCATTCTTTTGAATCTGGCTGGCCTTGTGACTTGCTTTGACTAACACAAGGTGGCAGAAGTATCACTGTATGAGTTCTTGGGCATAGGGCTTAAGAGGTATTGCAAGTCTACTCTTTTCTTTTTGGGACCCTAAGCCATCATGATGTGAAGAATCATAGTTTAACTCTTGGAAGATGAAAGGCCATGTAGAAAAAGACAAGAAACTCCAGCTATCAGCCTGAACTGCCACACAGGTCTGTCAGAATAATTTGAATCCCCAAGCTCTAATCTAGTACTGAATGACCCTCACTGCATGAACAATACCAGCAGAAAAAGTGCCCCGACTGTCAACCCACAGAATAAAGAGAAACAGTAAGTCAATATTGCCTTAAGCCACTAAATTTTGAGAAGATTTGTTACAAAGCAATTCAGACACAGACACAGCATCTAATAAATGTGCATGGAGGAAAGAAAGAAGGAAGAGATGACAGACTCCTCTAACAAATTTCTAATTCAAAGAATACCTAGTTTCCTCATAAATAGTAGTAACTTAAGAGTTTTTCATCCTCTACAATCATATATTACTGCTTTGAGAAGTTATAAGACAGCTTCAATCAGCACTAAGAAACTTAAATTTTGGATTCCCCATGTAAGCAGCAAAGCTATCCCCATGTAAGCAGCAAAGCTATGGTATCTAAGCAACTCTAGGAAAAAAAAAACGTATTTGTTTTTAAATTTTTTATTTTTAATTATTATGGGTACAGAAAAGTTGCACATATTTATGGGGTATATGTTATAATTTGATACAAACATACAAAATGTAATGATCAAATCAGGGTGTTTGGGATATCTATCACCTCAAACATTTTATCATTTCTTTGTGTTAGGAACATTCCAATTTTTGAAGTCAGGGAGACAGAGACTAGAATGATGGTAGTTACCAGAAGATGGAAAAACTAGTGGGGATGTGGGGATTAAGAGGGGATGGTTAATGGGTATAAAAATACAGTTAGGAAGAATAACATCTAGTGTTCAGCAGCACAATCAAGTGACTATGGTTAATAATTTATTGTTTTAGGGTACATGTGCACAATGTGCAGGTTAGTTACATATGTATACATGTGCCATGCTGGTGCGCTGCACCCACTAACTCGTCATCTAGCATTAGGTATATCTCCCAATGCTATCCCTCCCCCCTCCCCTCAACGTATAATAATAATAAATGAAAAAAAGGAAAGAAAAAAATGTAATAAAACCAAAACAATAATAATTTATTATTTCAAAACAAGGAAAAATAATTTTATAAGCATTACATCCTTATTAAACAGCCACCTAGTTATGACCTCCTCTCTCAGAACTAGAATGTCTCATCTTTCTCTTTCTTCAGTGGACAGATATCAGAGGGCCTCAGAATCATATGCTATATATTCCCAACCAATGTGCCAGATCTAACGAAGCAAGATCTCTAGGAGTGACAGCACTTTATTATTTAAAAGAACACTCCAATTGGTGTTGGGGTAGAGAATGAGACTGATAATGGAAAACAAAATAATCTTCAACTTTATTTTTTAAGTTTTATTACTTCAATTAAAAAATAAACTTGAAAAGATAAAATGTTAGCTGTCAATTCTGGGTAGTATATACAAAAAGTTTATTATTTTTAGGCTTTTTGTATTAGAAAATTTTCTGAAGAAAAAATAAAGCAGAAGGAACGAGAATGATAACAGAAGAAAAAGGCACCTGTGGGAAGGTGAACATTTGAATACCCAGGACAGATACCACCAAATGCTAGTGAAGCTGGTAAAGATATTTAGCTAGAAATCTATAAAGCTTGCTAAAGGCTAAATATGGGCTAACGTAAGAGTGTGAAGCCCCTGGTAGCTCCAGACATAGCAAGGCTGAAACACTCTTGCACAGGGAAGACTGGGAAAGGTCCTGAGAAAGCTTCCACTCTAATGGTGACAGGTAGAGAGGAAAGAAAAATCACTGCTGAAATCCACTTCAGACCTATCTCCCCTATAGAACCAAAGCCTTAATCTTCAGAAGCAAGGGCAACAAAATTATAGCTATATAGTGTACTGGTGGAAGCCCACTGAAGACGGGAGAAATGGAACAGATGAAAGCCTTAGTCTGAAGGAGGGACAGGAATACCTGCCAGGCCCAACATTCTGAGAGGATCAGAAACCTTGAGGCCCAAATTTACAGTATGCCTAGAAAGGAAACTTAATTGGAACATCAGAGAATATCCCCTTCCTTACCTGCCCCCTCACCTTCACCTCAAGGCCAATCTAACAAGGGTTGAGTAAAGATAACGCTGAAATACAGGTGGGAAAGCTATAAGAAATACATTGTCTTTGGGGAGCTGTACAAAGGGAAGATCCAAATCTAAGTGGGGAGACCTAAAGCCAAGTGGAACACAAACGTGGAACCCAACCCAACTCCTGACCAGAACAGCTCAATCCTGCATACATGAAAGGCATGGCCTACACTAAAGGCAGGGTCAAGGCTCCTACACAAAATGTTGAGCTTTTAACAACAACGAAAACCACAAGATGTCCAAGAAGTCAATGGAACAAAAGTCTGAAGAGATAAATCAATCAACAATTTCAAAATCAGATGTAAAAAAGAAGCTGAAACTTTCAGGAGGGAATTTAAAATAATGATTAACATGTTAAATGCTCTAATGAAAAAAGTAGAACATATGAGTGATCAGAAAGGCAAATTCATCACACATGTTAAAACTGTAAGAAGGAGCCAAATGGCAATGATAGAAATTAAAAGCACTGTAACAGAAATAAAGAATGCCTTCAACAGAGTCACAAGTAAACTTGATATAGCCAAAGAAAAAACTGGCTGGCTGGGTGCAGTGGCTCATGCCTGTAATCCCAGCACTATGGGAGGCTGAGGTGGATGGATTGCCTGGGGTCAGGAGTTCGAGACCAGCCTGACCAACATGGAGAAACCATGTCTCTACTAAAAATACAAAAACTAGCCGGGCATGGTGGTGTGTGCCTGTAATCCCAGCTACTTGGGGGCTGAGGCAAGAGAATCGCTTGAACCCAGGAGGCGGAGGCTGCAGTGAGCTGAGATTGCACCACTGCACTCAAGACTGGGTGACAGAGCGAGATTCTGCCTCAAAAAAAAAAAAAAAAAAAAAAAAAAGAATTGGTTAACTACAAGGCAGGTCAATAGAAATTATTCAAATTGAATTTAAGAAGAAAATGTAGTAGAGATAGAAAGGAAAAAATCCAAAAAGCAAACAACAGCAAGAAACTGAGCAGAACACTCAGGAGCTGTGGGGTAGTACCACACATGGGAAACATCATGAGTGCCTAAAGGGAGAAATATGCCTCAGGACAAAGACAAAGAGGAAAGGCAGGACTGCCGTCCCCAGTCTTGGAAATTCAAACTCTGCTCTGTAACTTGAAGAGGAGAGAACACCTCCAAATTCATTCTAGGAGGCCAGCATTACCTCAATACCAAAACAAGACAAGGACACAACAAAAAAAGAAAACTATATGCTAAGATCACTAATTAACACAGATGTAAAAATCCTCAACAACATATTAGCAAAATGAATTCAGCAACAACTTAAAAAGATCATGCACCATGATCAAGTGAGATTCATCCCAGGGATACAGGATAGTTCAATATACACAAATCGATAAATGTAATACACCATATTAAAAGAACCAAGAACACAAAAACCATATGATAATTTAAATATGTGCTGAAAAGGCATTTGATGAAATTCAACATCTCTTTCTGACAAGTCCCTCCCCCCCAACAAACTAGGTATAGAGCGAACATACCTCAAAATAATTAAGGCCATATATGACAGATCCACAGCTAATATCATATGGAAACAGGGAATAATTGAAAGCCATCCCTCAAAGATCTGGAACAAGACAAGAATGCCCCCCTTCACTATTTTTATTCAACATAATACTAGAAGCCTTAGCCAGAGTAATAAGGCAAGAGAAATAAATAAAGGACATCCAAATTGGAAAGGAAGAAGTAAAATTACCCTTGTTTGCAAACAATATGATCTTATATTAGAAAAACCTAAAGACTCCACCAAAAAACTGTTTGAACCAATAAATGAATTCAGTAAAGTTGCAAGATATAAAATCAATATACAAAATTCAGTACTATTTATATACACAAATAGCAAACAACATTCTGAAAATGTTACAATAGTTACAAATAATATAAAATACCTAGGAATTAATTTAACCAAAAAAGTGAAAGATCTACATTAATACAAAGAAAACTACAACACTGATGAAAGGAATCGAAGAGAACACCAAAAAATGGAAAGATATTCCATTTTCATGGAAGAATTCATATTCAGACAAACGCACCAATGGAACAGAATAGAGAACTCAGATGTAAATCTACACATTTGGAACCAACTCATCTTCGACAAACATGCCAGGATCATACACTGGGGAAAGGACAGTCTTTTCAATATGAAAACTGAACAACCATAATGCAGAAGAATGAAACTAACTAGACCACTATCTCTCACCATATACAAATATCAAATCAAAATTGATTGAAGACTCAAATATAAGACCCAAAACTATGAAATGACTAGAGGAAAATATTGAAGAAATGCTCCAGGACATTGGTCTGGGCAAAAATTTTTTGTGTGAGACTTCAAAAGCACAGGCAACACAATTAAAAATAGACAAGTGGAGTTAACATCAAGCTAAAAATCTTCTACACAGCAAAGGAAACAATCAACACAGTGAAGAGCCAATCCACAGAATGGGAGAAAATATTTGACAAATACCCATCTGACAAGGGATTAATATGAGAATACATAAGGAATTTAAACATACCCTTTATCACCACTCCTATTCAACATAGTCCTGAAAGTCCTGGCCAGAGCAACCAGGCAAGAGAAAGAAATAAAAGGCATCCAAATAGGAAAAGAGAAAGCAAACTATACCTGTTTGCAGACAACATGATTCCGTATCTAGACAATCCCATCATCTCTGCACAAAAGCTCCTTGATCTGATAAACAACTTCAGCAAAGTTTCAGGATACAAAATCAATGTACAAAAATCACTAGCATTTTTATACAGCAACAACATCCAAACTGGCAGCCAAATCAGGAATGTAATCCCATTTACAATTGCCACAAAAATAAAATACTAATGACCACAACTAACTAGGGAGGTGAATCACTACAATGAGAATTATTAATACAAAACACTGCTCAAGGAAATCAGAGATGACACAAACAAATGGAAAAACATTCCAGGCTCACAGGCTGGAAGAATCAATATTGTTAAAATAGCCACACTGCCAAAACAATTTACAGATTCAAGGCTATTCCTATCAAACTACCAATGACATTCTTCACAGTATTAGAGAAAGCTATTTTAAATTTTATATGGAACAAAAGAGCCTGAATAGTCAAGGCAATCCTAAGCAAAAAGAACAAAGCTGAAGGCTACAGTAACCAAAACAGCATGGTACTGGCATAAAAACAGACATACAGAGCAATAGAACAGAATAGAGAGCCCAGAAGTAATGTCACACACCTGCAGCCATCTGATTTTTGACAAAGCTGACAAAAGCAAGCAATGGGGAAAGAACTCCCTATTCAATAAATGGTGCTGGGAAAACTGGCTAGCCATATGCAGAAGACTGAAACCGGACTCCTTCATTATGCCATATAAAAAATCAACTCAAAATGGATTAAAGCCTTAAATGTGAAGTCTAAAATTATAAAAACCCTCAGAAGATAACCTAGGAAATACCATTCTGGACATGGGCCCTGGCAAAGATTTCATGACAAAGACACCAAAAGCAATTGCAACAAAAACAAAAATTGACAAATGGGACCTAATTAAACTAAAGAACTTCTGCACAGCAAAAGAAATTATCAACAGAGTAAACACACAACCTACAGAATGGGAGAAAATATTTGCAAACTATGTATCTGACAAAGGTCTAATATCCAGAATCTACAAGGAACTTAAATTTACAAGCAAAAAATAAACAGCCCCATTAAAAAGTGAGCGAAGGCTGGACACAGTGGCTCACGCCTGTAATCCCAGCACTTTGGGAGGCTGAGGCAGGCAGATCACGAGGTCAAAAGATCAAGACCATCCTGGCCAACATGCTGATACCCCATCTCCACTAAAAATACAAAAATTAGCCGGGCATGTTGGTGGATGCCTGTAATCCCAGCTACTTGGGAGGCTGAGGCAGGAGAATTGCTTGAACCCAAGAGGCGGAGGTTGCAGTGAGCCGAGATCACGCCACTGCACTCCAGCCTGGCGATAGAGCAAGACTCTGTCTAAAATAAATAAATAAATAAAGTGAGCAAAGGACATGAACACTTTTCAAAAGAAGACATATGATATGGCCAAAAAGCATATGAAAATATGCTCAATATTACTAATCATTAGAGAAATGCAGATCAAAACCACAATGAGATACCATCTTGTATCAGTCAGAATGGCTACTATTAAAAAGTCAAAAAATAACAAGATTCTGGTGAGGATGCAGAAAATAGTGAATGCACATACACTGCCGGTGGTACTGTAAACTAGTTCATTTAAAGCAGTGTGGCAATCCTCAAAGAACCTGAAATAGAACTACCATTTGACCCAGCAATCCCATAACTGGGTATATACCCAGAAGAATATAAATTGCTCTACTATAAAAACACATGCATGCATATGTTCACTGCAACACTTTTCACAAAGCAAAAACATGGAAATCAACCTGAATGCCCATCAGTAGTAAAATGGATAAAGAAAATGTGGTACATATACACCACGAAACACTACACAGTGCATGCCGGGCTTAATTCCTAGGTGACAGGTTGATAGGTGCAGCAAACCACCATGGCATACATTTACCTATGTAACAAACCTGTACATCCTGCACATGTACACCAGAACTTAAAAAATTAAAAATAAACCCTTCCTCTAATATGACAGTTAATAGTGGAAGACCAAATGCTTTCTCTGCAAATCAGGAAAAAGGCAAGGATATCTTCCCTCACTACTCCCCATTCAACATTGACTAGAAGTCTTAATCATTAAAATAAGGTTAAAAAAAATAAATGGCATATAGGTTGAAAAAGAAGAAAAACACTGATGAAAGAAATCAAAGGATGTCTAAATAAATCAAGAGACATAATTTTCAATTGGAAGACTGAATATTTTTAAGATGTTCTCCCACAAATTTAATTTATATGTTCAATGTAATCTCAATCAAAATGCCAGCAAAATTTTTTGTAGATACAGACAAGCCGATTTTAAAGTTCACAGGAAGAGACAAAGGAATTAGATTAGCTAAAACAATTCTGAAAAAGAATAACAAAGCTGGAGGACTAACACAACCTGATCTCAAGGCTATAAAGGTAGAGTAATCAAGCAGTGTAGTATTGATGTTGGGACAGACAGATCAATGGCACAGAAAAGCAAAGCCAGAAATAGACCCATACAAATACAGTCAATTATATTTTACAAGTGGATAAAGGAAATTCAATGGAGAAGGACAGTCTTTTAAACAAATGTTAAAACAACTAGATATCCATATGTAGAAAAATAAATCTCAACATCTATCTCACAAGTTGCACAAACCTTAAATGGATCATAAACCTATGTGTAAACATAAAACCATAAAACGCCTAGAATAAAATCTGCATGACCTTGAGATTGGTGATGAGTTTTTAGATATAATACAAAAAATATAATCTATAAACAAAAAAATGATGAACTGGACTTAATCAAAATTAAAAACTCTTCCTCTGCAAAACACATTAAGAGAATTACAAGATAATTCACAAACTGGTAGAATATGTTTGCAAATCATGTATCTCATAAATGATTTATATCTAAGACATAAAAAGAATTCTGAAAACTAAACAAAAAAAGTTCACCAAAAAGAAACTTATGAAAAGCCAGACAACTTCATTAGTCATTAGAGAAATGCAAATTAAAACCACAATGAGATACCACTGTGTACCTAGAACAGCTATAATAAAAAAAACTGACATTAACAAATGGTGGTTAGGATTTAGAGCAGCAAAATTATCTTTCCTGGCTAAGGGGAATGAAAAATTGTACAGCCACTTTGAGAGACAGTTTGGTATAGTTTATTATGAAGTTAAACACTGACTTACCATACAACTCAGCAATAGAACTTCCAGGCATTTATCCAAGTGAATTGAAAACATATGTTCCTACAAGAATCTGTATGGGAATGTGATGGTACTAAGGTGACTGACAGATGACTCTGTGTGATTGTTGAAACCCAACATTGTACATCACAGATGATACTTTTCAAAAAGACATCTGACTAGATTGTGAAATAAAAATATGTTCATAGAAGGCAAAGCTCAATATATATGAAGAAGAAGTCTCTTCAAAATTAATCAGAAAGGTCCAATTCATTCCCGTATGAAATCCCAACATGTTTCATGGAACCTGGCCAACTAATTCTAAAATTAACATGGCTACATATCATGCAAGAACAGCCAAGGTATTTAGAAAAACAAAAATTAAGAAGCAGAGTTGTACTACCAGATATCAAAATATATTTTAAAGCTACAGCAATTAAAATGATGTTATTTTTGTGTAGAATAGACATATATATCACTGCAACAGAATGGAAAGTCTAAAAACATATACATGTCTATATGAAAAATTAGCATATGATGGAGTAGAATAAAGACTTGACTGTTCAACAAAGTATGTGAAGACCAATAATTTTTCATATGGAAAAAACAGAATTATATCTCTACCCCATAGTATATTCAAATAAATTCCAGATGGATTAAAAACCAAAACAAAAAATAGAACTTCAACTCTTACAAGAGAATGTCCTTATAACAGCATAAAGGAAATCGTTAAGGTAAAGTTGAGTAAATCTGACTATATCACAAGTAATATTTGTAAAAGATGTCATAAACGATTTTTTAAAAAAATCATAAGACCAGAAATGCACTAGGAGAAGATACTGCGAAGTATGGAAGAAAATATTAGTATTCAAAATACATTAAAAACACCTATAAACCAATGAGAAAAAAAGAATCCAATTCAAAAATAGGCAAAGGCTACGGACAGGCAATTTACAAATATATCTGTAAGGTTTTAATTAGATTAAATATTGTATATAAATCTTAATAATTTGGGAAATGCAAATTAAAGCACTCCATGTTGGGAAGACAGTAGTAACAAAGCATAGTCCTTCCTCTAATGGCCATTATATTCATACGCATGTGTGTGTGTGTGTGTGCATGTATGTGCTCTGAAAGTGTTAAATAAACTTGAGGAGATACAGTAATAAGTGCTATGAAATCATTAAAACAGAAAAATGTGATAGTGTCATAGCAACGGCAGGCTAGAGGAACGGGAACAATACAGCACATACCAGATACCTGAATGAAAAGTAGTCAGGTCTCAAAAGAAAGAGTTAACAGTATTCCAACACCATACTTTGCACTTTGATCTAGTACTGTATATATTATCAGTATGTTGAGTAAATCAGATTTCTTAATTGCAAATTCTTAGCAAATATTATACACATTATTGAAGTATGTTTTTGTTTTTTATCCAAGTTTTAAATTTGTGCCAGATATAAGGCAAAGAATTATAGACATCATACCCCCAGAAGAGACAGAATCCCAATGTATTTTTCCACATGAAATTCACATTTGTTAAGTTAAAAAAAGTCAGATAACTATTCTGGTGAAAATTAATATTTAAATCTAGTAAGACGATTATCATAATAATTGTTTTTTTCTACAGCCAAAAGTAACCTTGGAAAAAACAAGCACATACCTGAATATAATGGCGAAGAACATACAGAATTTCCTCATTTTGAGCTTTTTCAGACAATACTTTGTGAAATGCACTAAATGTTCTAGTACCCATTTCGGCATAGAGAATCACCACTGGTAAGTTCTCTTTGTTTGTAGGAAATTTATGATCTCCTTTAAATAGATAAGGTCTAGTCCTAAGATAAAAGCAAAACACAAAGTTTTGAAAAAACTGAAAGTTAATGGCATATCAATTCTGTATAATTGCTGCTTATCAAACAATTCATAATATACATAATCACAGAAAGAGAATTTAAATTTCCTGTGATGACTTTGTACACATAACTTGAACTAAATGACAGAAAAGAAAGAAAAGAATTTGGTTAACCCAAATCTAATATTAAAAATACTTTATTTCCCAACAAGGTTTATTATCTTTAAACAATAACATATAATGGCAGCACAATTTTCAGTGAAATAAAATTTATATTTTATGCAGTTAGGTTATAATTTTTCATTACAGCTCGTATTTCCTGAAAACAAGGTACAAATATTTAAGGAACAAAGCAAAAGTACTACCTTATTCAAAGACTATCAGTACTTAGTATGAACAAGTACTCATCAAATCCCCAAGTATAAGCAAAGAAACCAGGACTCTTATGGTCTAGCATTATCATCAGAAACAGACTTTAACTGACTTCTTATTTGCCAGGTACTGTGCTAGGTTCTTTACACTTATTAGTAAATTCTATTTCACAAGAAAAATTAGACAGCTACCATCACTGAAACTTTTAAGTTTCTGAGGCTCAGATAAGTTAACTATTCAGGAAAAGATCAAATGGAAAGCCAGAATTCCAACTCATGTTTATGGAATTCCAAAGCCCATATGTTTTGGCAATTTATACAGGTAGAAAGCAAACCAAGAGATAAGGAAGTTCAGAGTAACAAGGATGTTGAGAAATAACCTTTTATTTAGTGAATTCTGATCTCTACAATCATTCAGTCAATTACTACCTTTGGATAACAAATATTAAGGACAGAAGAAAAAAGGTATGAGTAACATTCCTACAGCATGTTAGTGAAAAGAAGGTGGGTTTTGAGATCAGGCAGAATTGGATTCAATTCTAGCTTAACTACTTACTGACTCAACATATTCTAAATCAAAATCATTCAAGCATTCAATCTTATTGACTAACAGAATAATTTGAGAGATTTCCACAGTTATTTGGCTTAGAATTTGTGACATTACTCAACAGCAATATAGAAATGTGTTTATTAAAAGTCTGTGAAATTATAACATTCAAGCATCCTTATATTAGTTTACAGAAATGCACTAGGAGAAGATGTACAGTATGTAAACCCTTCCACTTTTTAAATAAACTTTTCATTCAAGTATAAAATCATCACACATTTATCCACTTTAATTTGATTACTGGTATTCACGATGTGATTTTTAAAATACTACTGTCAATGCTTGGACAGCTGAAGCATAAAGTAAATAGAATCTTAGCCCCAAATAGAATTTCACTTCATTATCAATCTTCTGTAACCAATGAAGAGACATGAATGTGCAAAACAAGAGACACTGAATTTGCTGTCTTTCTTCATGAGATGCTATTAATAAATGCTAAAAGGATACAAAATCATACTTCACTTTGAAAAGAGAAGTGAAAGAGATTCTTGCATGAAACTATTAAAATTATTCTCATAAATTTTAACTGAAATCTTGGAACTCAAATGTCACTTATATAGCAGCTGGATTATCATTTTATAAACCTGATTTTATCAAATCAGTATCATAGAAGTACATTTAGTAATTTATATAAGGAATCTTAAATTTTAATTTAAGTCTGAAAAATTCTTCCTTCAAAGAATTTACTACTGTTGAAAACTAGAAAGGCGGCCAGGCGCGGTGGCTCAGGCCTGAAATCCCAGCACTTTGGGAGGCCGAGGTGAGCACATCATGAGGTCAGGATATCGAGACCATCCTGGCTAACATGGTGAAACCCTGTCTGTACCAAAAATACAAAAAATTAGCCGGGCATGGTGGCAGACGCCTGTAGTCCCAGCTACTCGGGAGGCTGAGGCAGGAGAATGGCATGAACCCAGGAGGCGGAGCTTGCAGTTAGCCAAGGTCGCATCACTGCACTCCAGTCTGGGCAACAGAGCAAGACTCCGTCTCAAAAAAAAAAAAAAAAAAAGAAAACTAGAAAGGCTGCCAATAAAACTATGCTAGGAGATAAATACTGAGGTTGAATATAAAAGGAAAAATTAGAGGAAATGGAATAGACTTTACACACAAAGGTAAGGGCTCTCTACCATTTGCTGAGTCTGTAATCGACAGTACCTTCCTTCCTGTACCTATAGACACATAACTTTCAAAATTTGCTTTTATGATTAATTCAGGAACTGCTTGGATATATCATAGGTAGAAAAATTATACCTATAGAGGATGGCTGGATAAGAGGAAAATGATCTTTGAAAATTAAATAATTATATTTAAAAGTAGCAATTTACTGAATTGACTAAGGTGTTAAAGAGAATTAATACAAATTAGCATTGGTAAAAATTTTTAGAAGTAGAGTATAAAACTTCAGCTTTCTGAAGACAATTTTGGAGTATACATTTTAATATACATGTACTTACCTAAAGATTTTAGTTCTAGAAATTTAAGAAAATAACCAAGGTAACTATGCAAAGATATATGTACAAGGAAGTTCAATTAGATATTATTTACTGTAAACTACCTATATATACACCACAAGGAGTGGAATAATGAAACTTATTTATTCATTTCATTATGGTATCATTCACTCAATATTTTTCAGCATCTACTACATGGTAGGTGAACTTTTTGGGAACTGGAGTAAAGGTCACCCTTGTTATGCCTTAGCAAATAACTTGGCTGCATTGTGCTTATGCCCTAGGGATCTGTGGAAATTTGAACTTAAGAGGGATGACTTAAGACGTTTGGTGGAAGAAATTTCAAAGCAGCAAAGTATTCAAGAAGTGGCCTGGCTGCTTCTAACAACATATGTTCAGATGTGGGAGCAAAGAAATGCCTTTAAGTTGGAATTCATATTTAAGAGGGAAGCAGAACATAAAAGTTTGAAAAATTTGCAGCCCTAGCCAGAAAAGAAAAAGTCCATTTTCAGGGGAAGAATCTAAGTGGGCTACTGGGCAACCATTTGCTAGAGAGATTTGCATGACTAAAAGGGAGCCAGGAGCTGACAGCCAAGACAATGAAGAAAAGGCCTGGAAGGTATTTCAGAGATATATGAGGCAGCCCCTCTCATCATACACTCCAAGGCCTAAAAGGAAAGAATGCTCACTGCCCTGTGCCATGCCAGCAGGTTGCAACTTGCATCCCGCTGCTCCAGTTCCAGCCTCGGCTCAAAGGGGCACAGGTAAAGCTCAGGTCACAGCTCCAGAGGGCACAAGCCATAAGCCCTGGCAGTTTATACATGGTCTCATGTCTGCAGATGCTCAGGAGGCAAGCATGAAGGAGGCTTGGAGGCCTCCATCTAGATTTCAGAGGATGTATGGAAAAGCCTGGTGCCCAGGCAGGAGCCTGCCACACAGGTAAGGCCCCCACAGATATTCTAGTAGGGCAGTGCATAGAGGAAATGTGGGGTTGGAACCCCCACACAGAGTCCCCACCTGGATACTGCCTAGTGGAGCTAGTGGAGGGGGGGCTGCAACCCTTCAGAACCAAGGATGGTAGATTCACCAGCAGCTTGCACCTTGTGCCTGGAAAACCCAGAGGTACTCAACCCCAACCCATAACAGCAGCCACGTGGGTTGTATCCTGCAAAGTTAGAGCGCTGGAGCTGCCCAAGGCCTAGGGAGCCCACCAGGATGTACATCACGATGTGGGACATGGAGTCAAGGATTACATGACAGCTTTAAGATTTAGTGCCTGCCTACTGCGTTTCAGACTTGCATGGGGCCTGTTACTCTTTTCTTTTGGCTGATTTCCCCCTTTGGTAATGGGAATGTTTACCCAATGCCTGCACCATCTCTGTACCTTGGAAGTAAATAACTTGTTTTGATTTTTCAGGCTCATAAGTGGAAGCAGATGAGTCTCAGATGGCACTTAGGACATTGGACTTGATGTTGGAATGAGTTAAGACATGGGGAAGAAATTATTGTAATTTGCAATGTGAGAAGGACATGAGATTTTGGGGGCTAGGAAAAGAATGATATAGTTTGGGTATTTGTCCCCTCCAAATCGCATGTTGAAATGCAATTCCCAGGGGCCCCCCTTACTCTCTTGCTCATGCTTTCACTATGTGACATGCCTGTTCCAGCTTCGCCTTCTGTCATGGCTGTAAGGTTCCTGAGGCTCTCACCAGAAGCCAAGCAGATGTTAATGCCATGTTTGTACAGATTGCAGAACCATAAACCAACTAAACCTCTTTTACTTATAAATTACCCAGCCTCAGGTATTTCTTTATAGTAACACAAAAACAGCCTAACACATAAAATCGGTCCATACCAGTAATTTTATTTATTTACATGTAAGAACACAATAACTTTGTGGGAGAAGGATCTAAGATACCCTTTATAGTCCAATAAATGTTTGTTTAAGTATGTCTGTATATGAATATATGCATTAAAAAAGAACATATACTAAACTGTTAGCAGAATTATAGGTCATTTTCCCATTCTACTTTGCATTTTTCTAAAGTATTTGAATTCTTTTATAATGACCATACGGGATTTTTTTAACTTTAAACATACAGCTTTCCATTTGGGACAAAAGTTTAAAGCCACAAAAAAGATGGTCATATTGATTTGAAGTGGCATTTGGAGAGCAGTCCCTGACACTAAATTTTACAGTATCTCCAAAAATATTTACAAAGACTCAGAGACAAAAATTCTTAATGAAGTTGCAAACTAAAAATAACTTTGTATCATAAATTGGGAATAAAGTCTACTAACTATAAAACCTATGCTGTTCAACTTAGAATCATAACTGACAGTCAACTACCACTTAGAACAAGAACATGCTAGTAAAAAAAGAATAGTAAACTGATTCTTCATCTCTCCCTATTTCCTATTCCCTGGTGCAAAAATCTATGATCTGGAACTGCCCCAAAACTTTATAGGCATAATACTAAAATGTGAATGAAGGTCAGGAGTGGTAGCTCATGTCTGTAATCCCAGCACTCTGGGAGGCTGAGGCAGGCAGATTGCTTGAACTCAGGAATTCGAGTCCAGCCTGCGCAACATAGCAAGACCCCGTCTCTACAAAAAATACAAAAATTAGCTGAGCATGGTGGTTTGCACCTGTAGTCCCATCTACTCAGGACGCTGAGACAGAAGTACAACTTGAGCCTGGGAAGCAGAAGTTGCAGTAAGCCAAGACTGCACCACTGCACTCTAGCCTGGGCACTAGAGCGAGACCTTGTCTCAAAAAAATAAATAAATAAAACAAAATAAAATATGAGTTATATATCTGGGGGAAAGTGACAGCAATCATTACCATCCTAAATGAGTATAACTTTCTCCCAGTGGTCACTCTACTTTCCAACATGTAAATAAAACTACTGTTAAGAAGAATTTTACGAAATTGGGACAATGAGAATATCACATAAGAAAGGCAACATTGATGACCTAAATATGTTATAATTGAAAAAAAAAACAAAAAAAAAACACAAAAAACCAAGTGTTTAGCTCAACCACAGACAGAAGAAAATATATAAATGCAAAACGTATTAGATTAGAATAAAAAAGCAGAAAAAATTTATCAGTCATTTCTTTAAAAAAAGATAAAAACCTAATCTGGAAAAACCGAAAGAAAATGAAAACTAAAGAAAATCTAGGAAGGAGAAACATATCTACAGAGAGGAAAAATTAAAATATTTATATTGCTATATATAACCTATGTAAAAACATAAATTATATGCTTAAATAAGAAAAAAAACCATTGACCAATATTGATAAGATGTCACAAACCCAAGAGTATATGCCTAAAGTTCACAAAAGGAAAAAAAAATTATTAACTTTGCCCTACATAGAGAGAAAGAGGGGGAGAATGTTTCTGTCAGGCTGTAGAATTGTTTTACCCTACTTACAAGCTAATAAGTTAGCTTTTCATTGTTTCATGGATTCTGGCAAAAGACAGAGACTTCTGAGTCAGAAACAAAGAGCTTGATTACTTGTGGCACAGCAAGCAATATGAACATTAGTATGTTTACATGGGTTCCCCATGGGCCCACATTCCATAGGGAGAAGTATGATGGACCCACAAGAATTCTACACAGGCAGTGGATATGGATCACATCTAAAGAACACTGAATGTGGGAAACCCATCATTTAATAACAAGCAGTAAGTAAGTTGCCCTTTGTCCCAGGGAGAAACACTCACTTATCCCTCAAAGTCACTCACTGAAAACACCCCGAGAAAAGGCCATGGTAAAGAGCAGTCAGGGCCTCACACGGTCTTGGCATAGTCAGTTTGTCTCTATTCACACTTATCAGGGAATGGGTCTATAATATGTACATCTAAAGGAGTAAACCAGACTGTCAGATGGGCAAGTGCAAATTACTTTCACAGTGTGCAAGCCCCAAGGAGTGGTATTTTTAAGCTGCCCATCTGTAGTCTTCCAAGTGGCAGACCAGACAGGTAGGCCATTGGCAACAGCACAAGAGTCAGTATGAATGTACTATATTTCACCAAGGGGTCAGATTTTGTTCAGGGAGAGGATGATGGCCTTGAGCTCTGCCCACTGAGTAGAGTGACCACTTCAGCTTTTGGTTTTACAAGGCTTATGCCTGGTGGAATGGTAGCAGAGGCAGCCCGAAGAGCCCACCAGCTGTTAACTTAGCTAAACATCCCAGCAGCTTGGCCCAGGCATTTAGGGAAACCACTGTGAACTGAGGGCCCTTTTGAGCCAGTGACCTTACTTCAGGTAGTGAAATGGGTTATTTAGTTCACTCCCAAAAGAGTAGCTGCCACTTTTTCACATATACCTGATACCATGCTAGGGCCCAGAAGCTGGGCTTTTGAATATATAATTTCCATTTGAGCAGGGAGGCTTATTGGGTCCCTTTTTTTTTTTTTTATTATACTTTAAGTTTTAGGGTACATGTGCACATTGTGCAGGTTAGTTACATATGTATACATGTGCCATGCTGGTGCGCTGCACCCACTAACTCGTCATCTAGCATTAGGTATATCTCCCAATGCTATCCCTCCCCCCTCCTCCCACCCCACCACAGTCCCCAGAGTGTGATATTCCCCTTCCTGTGTCCATGTGATCTCATTGTTCAATTCCCACCTATGAGTGAGAATATGCGGTGTTTGGTTTTTTGTTCTTGCGATAGTTTACTGAGAATGATGATTTCCAATTTCATCCATGTCCCTACAAAGGACATGAACTCATCATTTTTTATGGCTGCATAGTATTCCATGGTGTATATGTGCCACATTTTCTTAATCCAGTCTATCATTGACGGACATTTGGGTTGGTTCCAAGTCTTTGCTATTGTGAATAATGCCGCAATAAACATACGTGTGCATGTGTCTTTATAGCAGCATGATTTAGAGTCATTTGGGTATATGCCCAGTAATGGGATGGCTGGGTCAAATGGTATTTTTAGTTCTAGATCCCTGAGGAATCGCCACACTGACTTCCACAATGGTTGAACTAGTTTACAGTCCCACCAACAGTGTAAAAGTGTTCCTATTTCTCCACATCCTCTCCAGCACCTGTTGTTTCCTGACTTTTTAATGATTGCCATTCTAACTGGTGTGAGATGGTATCTCATAGTGGTTTTGATTTGCATTTCTCTGATGGCCAGTGATGATGAGCATTTTTTCATGTGTTTTTTACCTTGCCAGACACTGACTCCTAGTTGAACTATGTGAAAATGTAAATGTCACGTGGTAGAGTCACAAGGCCTCCATGGGTCAGGCATTCAGTTTCAACAAGAGCTTAAGAACTGCTATTTTAAAAAGGGGTGTACTAAGTGGCTGAGTCAGGCAGGTGGCACTATTGTACTTGGAAACAGTCTCTCGGGGTAGTCCAGCAGCTATGAAGTCTATATAAAGTTGTGATTGTCCTTTCTCCTCCTGGGATTGATTCTTTATTGTTTCTGCTGGACCACCTGGGGGTGTCCATGTGTGGTAGTCTCTGAATGACAGTTTCCCTCTGGGCTTCACAAACATTGACAGCATTCACAGTATAAGCATGTAAAATACCAATACCAGTTATATAATCAGAGCCAAAACAATAAACCATTAAATCAGTCAAGTTTGAGTGCCTTTTCCTTAGGAGCCCAGATCAAGGAACATGTGTCAGACCACAACACAGTTATCAGGAGACTATCACCCACCAGGAGTACAGGGAGAAAGAGGTGAGCAGTGGGAAGAAATGTAAGTATTGACCTTTTTCTTCTCGACCCATGGGCCCTTACGAACTTCCTCTTCCAGAAGCTGTGTGTCAGTCAACATCCCACCCATGACAGTCTCCAAAACTATCAAGAACTGTAAAAGTCTAAGGTATGATTTTACCTGACTTACAAACTAATAAGTTAGCCTTTTACTCTTTTATGGATTCTGATAGAAGACACAAGACAGACTCCTGGGTCAAAGACAAATGACTTTACTGCTCATGACATAGAGCAAGCAGTATAAGCGTTACTATGCTTGCCCCCAAAGTCCCACAGGAGGTGACAAAATATGGACTTAGATGGATCCTACAGAGTTGGCATATGTTTCCGTTAAGGAACACTGGGCTTGGGGAAGCACTGTTTTATAGTAAGCAATAAAACATACTTGCTCCCTGTCCCCAATCCCAAAGGCAAACATTACCTCATTCTTCAAGGTTGCTCACTGCAAACACAACCCTGAGAAATGGCCCAGGTAAAGAGTGGTCAGGACCTTGCATTTTTTGCTGGTCAGACCAAGAAAGAACATGCAAGGACTCACAGGGCCCATGGCAGATGGACTTTCCTAATAGTTTGATGTTAATTTTTTTGTAATCTTCAAGATACATTAGTTTCTATAATTATAAAAGTTGACATCAGAAACCAATGACAATAAATTTTAAACATTACAAGATTTCCTTTAAAAGATGCACTAATGAGTTATATTATAGTGAGTCTAATAATGCCATAAAGGAATAGATAATTCCTATATTAACTCATCCAGAATAAGAATAATATGGCTGCCTAATTCACTTTATGAAAGAATGACCGATAAAAATTAAAGATGTCAAATAATTTCAATAAATGTACAGCTATTCATTTATTAACACAGAAACATGAAAACAAAATGAAAGCAATCTTAATTCAAAAGCAAATTAAGATAATCCCACACCATTAATAATCAGTAGTTTTCCTCAGAATTGAAAAGAAGGTATAATATTTCAAAGTATTTTGTAATATATTAGTATGTCCAATGAGAAAAACCTTGTATCCATCCCAATAGTTGAAAAAATAATTGATAAAATAAAGCAATTATTTCTGCCTTTAAGTTTTAAAAGCAGGTGTGAACAGAGAAACATGCCATGTTATCTGATAAGAGATTCAATACAACACAGATGTAAATTTTTCCTAAATTAACCAATACTTTTAACATAATTCTAATTAAACCCTAACAAGGCTTTTGGGGAAGGGGAGCTTGGGGAGGAAAAGGACTCCAATGTTGACTTAAAAGCATCAACAAATACAAGGAGCTAAGGCATTCTGGAGGAAAAAAGAGCCACAATGAAGAAGAAATCCTCCTGTCAGAAACTGGATAATAAAGCAATAAATATTAAAACAGTATGGCACTACTATAAGAAATAGATAATGGAGCAGAACAAAGAGCTATGAAATAGACCATAATATAAATATAACGAATACAATTGACTAGGTACCTGAGGAAAAAAATCTGGTTGGATTCTTACCTTTTGATGAAAATAAATTACAGATAGATTAAAAGTTTAATGTAAAATAAAAGGAAAAACTTTTAGAAAGCTACAGAAAGAATTAGTAAAATCTCCCAATCAGGTTCAGGAAAAACTGTTAGTATAAAAACAATATAAAAGTCACATACACAGGAAAATTTGGCTACATAAAAATAAAAGTCTTTTGTATACGAAATTCAATACAAGTATAAGAAAATGTTAGAAATGGTTAACAAGTGAGTTAAGTATTAATATGCATAAATATATATTACTGTTTAATAGAGCTCTTTTAAAATTAAAAAAACTACTTTATTATTTTTTAAAGTATAAATAATCAGGCAAAAAAATATACTGGTAGTATTACTCTAAAAAATCACTAATAAATTAATAATTTACTACTGATTTGCCATTTTTTAAATTAAATACTTGCAAAAAAGCAAAAAAAATAGTTTTGAATATAGGAAGCAACCTCATCTATTGTT
The DNA here is from genome assembly GCF_029281585.2 of Gorilla gorilla gorilla. Lineage (NCBI taxonomy): Eukaryota > Metazoa > Chordata > Mammalia > Primates > Hominidae > Gorilla > Gorilla gorilla. The sequence goes on from NC_073238.2 coordinate 110,744,927, forward strand.
TTGATTACTTTGTTATTCCCCAGGTATATATTCAGTTTATATTTAAAGAGCTATAGGCCAAATAAACTCAGTTTTGCATGTTTATCTCAAAAAACAAGTTATGCTTATATGAAACATTTCATATATTTTATGTTATTTTGGCACAATTTATATGCTAAAATCAAAAGCTAATCAAGACAAAACATTCTCAGATATATTACGGTTTTCAATACAAATCACATTCTTGAATATACAATGTCTTAGAATATTAAATTTTTTTATTATAAGAAGTTTCTGCTATTGAACTCTCCTCTCTATAACCACTTCTTTCATTATAGGCTATTATTAATTTACCTTGAAGCAGCTTTCTTCAGCAGCTTTTTAATCTCATTAATTTTACAGGTGTGCTTCTTATGAATAACCACAAATGCATTACAACCATCTGGTGGTGGCTCATCAGCTGCAATCTAAGATTTCAAAGATTATATTTAGCTACAGCAGTTGATAATTACAATATGATTTTAAAACCCTCACATATTACTTTGATTAAAATAACTCATCAACTACTATTAAGTTATTGCTCTAATTAAAGTAAAAAAACATCTATACGTAGGCAGAATCTAAGAAATATTTTAATAAAATCAACTTTATCCTAGGAAAGACATGCTTCATAGTTATTGAAAAAATTCTATTAAAATTTTATGATACTTCATTTCAATTATTTGTCCTCATAATTTCCTTATCCCAAATAACTATAAAAATTACAGAATATATTCAATTACATTATAATAAATGACAACAATAATAATATAATCAATGATAGGCTATGGAACCAACTATAAACTTGTAGATCATTTTGAACTAAAGATGTTCATATTAAAGAACTCTATGTACATTGCTAGCGTGCCTCTTTGTCAAATACAGATTGGGTATTTTTACGCACCTGCTGAAACATCTGAATAGCTGGGGAGTATGCCCTTATAGAGAAAGCAAACTTTAAAAGGTTGATGTGTAAATTGTCTAGAAACTGTCCAGCTTTCTTCAGGATTAAGTTGTAATAAGAATAATCTGATTCTATAAAAAGAAGTCAAAAGAAAATAATGTTAGCATTTTATACATGGCACATTGGCACATCTTCCACTGTAAGGCTAACTTAATGTCATATAATCATATCTGAAGTTTGGTTATGGATAATGCTAGAGAAAAATGGAAAAATCAAGATCTCAGTTCTATAATCAACTTCATTTTGGATCTTCCAGTAATGTCCAAGTAATCAACATGAGACCAGGTGAAAATAATCTTGCCATTAAAATCTATTTGGAAACACCAACATTTCAGACCAACTTACTCCAAAGTTGTGGGGTTATATTACAAGGATAAGATATAAGTCCTACCTACAAGGTAGAAATTAAGAACAGCAGAAAAGTTAAATAATATGATTGTTAATGAATTTTAAAGTACCTGTATGAATAAATTCTACTGAGATTTAGTGCCAATAGCCAAGTATAATTAGTGTATCCAGAATACTTTTAGGAGACAAAATTTGAACCAGGTCTTCAAAACTAAATGTCATCTTGTCTGGAACTTGAACAAACTAACCTGAGCTGCGAGTTGCCTACTATAAACCCTATTCAAAGAACTCAAAGACATAAAGGAGAAGGAGGGATCCTAGACTTTAATTAAAAATTCTCCAACACCCCTGGGGAGACAGAGATCACTTGAATGGGAGAAGGCAGAAAAGTGCAGCCTAGAGCTGAAGAAGACCTGGTGGCACTAACGGGGATAAGCAGGGGTGGGGAGAACTTTCTGTCTGTGCCCTTTTCCTTTCTCTACTCTTCCCTGGGTGTAACCATTGACTGCATTGTGTCAGAAAACTGTAATGCCATTCCAGGGCCAGCCGGAGATGGTAAGGTAATAATAGGGCAGCTCTGGAGTCCATTTGGTATAGGCATCCATAGAGGCTGGCCTCTAGACATTCTCTGGTAATTTATTCTCCTCTACATCTTGGCACTGGGTTATCAAGTGATAGAAATTTCTCATACTAAAGAACAGAGTTGAGGTAGATGAAGAGCAATTCCCTGTGGATATCTGATGTGAAAGGGATAACAAGAAGAATGTGGTTACACCAGACTGCAACACCAGATACTCTCTTTCTGACAGGAGGAAAAGCATGTTCTGACTGGAAGGAGACATTTTGGGGTTGGCTAGAAGACTGGGTTGTTTGCTGATTGTGACAGTGTTTACTATTTGCTCCAAAAGTGCTGGGCCCTTGACCCTCAGTTCCTCTCTTTACCACAACCCATTCAGGGTACAGGTGTTATCTGGCCCTCCAAGTTGTCCTGTGGGAACTGAGGCTCAGGCAACCAGTGCAAATATGGGACATTGTGGTTATTGCTTTTGTTATATGTAATAAAGCCTTCTTCTGTCTCTGAATCAGGGGTCTCAGGTCATCTGTCAGCATCCACGAAACTAATCTGTTATCTTTGCAAATAGGGTAACATCTCAGACCCTTCACAGTACTTGACAGATCTGACAACAAAATGGAATGCTGACAAGATACGTGGATTTCTGGAGAATAAAAGACCTAGTCCCATGGTCCAATTAATAGGATTTGAGGAGAGTGCTTGAGAAGTAATAGTGGATATTCTGACAAAACTGTACAGTCAATCAGGCAATGAGTCATCTTAATTTTGCTGCCTATTAATGAAGAGAAGAAGAAAAGGTTATAGGCCAAGGGAAATAAGTTCAAAAATATCTCCCAAACAATGTCATAGTGGCACCTTATGACTAAATTCCTCCTACAGTCCAACTTGCCAATATTAGATCCTTTCAAAGATGACAATAAAAAGTCTCAGAGTTTAGTTCAATAGGTCCTGGCTGATATAAAAAAGCTATGAATCACTCAGGAGATTTCCTCTGGTCAGTTATAAAGTCTTTCAGCTCTGATCCAAGAGTCTTATGTTGTCCATCTGATTCCTGAAACTGTGGCAAGCTAAGTTTTTAGCTTGCAAGCAGGGTAAAAATTCCAGCCCCTTCACAGCTCTTGACAAAAAGCTCAGAAATGAGATGACCAAAAAAAGAGGGAGATATGAGAAGTTTCCTGAAAGAATACAAATAAGAACTAGAAAGAAAATAATACTAGAAAATACAGATTAAATTAGAAGGAGCACAAGAGTAAACAGACACCGTGGAAAACAGTAGGAGAAACAGAATACACAGAGGAAAAGTGATAAAAATGAAACAAATAAAAAGGAGAGAAGGGAAAAATGACTTGAGAGTAAATGACAAACACAGAAGTCAGGCAAAGGAGATTAATATATGTATACTTGTAGACCTTAAGGCAGAAAATCAAGGGAATGGAACAGAATAATTAAAGAAAACTATAATCCAAGAAAACTTTCCAGAATTAAAAATAATGAACTTACATACCTAAAACAAAAAAGACACAGAATGATCAGCACTGCAACATTCTCTAGTTTAAAAAACAAACAAACAAACAAACAAACAAACAACAACTCTGGGGCTCTAAAGTTAAAAATCAGAAGTTTCGAATTCACACATGAACAATTAAGTATGTGAAGAACTCAAGGGCTATTTTTCCAAGAGTTATTCATGAGGCACCAACCAGAGAGCAAACTTTATATAACCAAGAAATAATTGGAGAAATTGCAGCATAAAGTCTGATTGTGAGCTCTATACCATCTCTACATCAATTCACAAATAAGTCATTAAAAAGTATCTGTATAATTGTTTAATTTGGTGCCTCTTATTAAGCTATAAACCATGAAGGAAAGGATCTTTTCTATCACAGTTTTTCAACTGTACATTTCTACTCCTGACATACAAAATAGACATTCAATAAATTTCTTTAATATTTAATAAATATTATAAATAAGTTTCTTCATTCTAAACAATATTTTCCTAATCCAGTTGCTTTAAACAGTTGACATATGAGAATAAGCATTGCCTCTTTCACTCTTAATTCTTTAACAAACTATAGATGATTTCTCAGAACTTGGGAGATATGGTGAGTTTTCCTCCAAGAATCAAAAAATAATGCAAATAAGATTCGTGTTCAACAGTAAAAGCAAAATAGAAAATAAATGTTATTTTAAATAATATTCTTAAAATACATTATAGTTACAAGGTCAGCAAGAAAATAATAAAAATTAATGTAATAACATCTAAAATATGACTACATCAGTCAAAGGACTGGTCACCCAGGGAAGCAGAGAAAAGTCAAAAGAAATGTGAGTAGTGCCTGACAACAGATACCAAATTTTGTCAAGGTCACCATCAAGGTTGTCCCTTATGTAGTAATGAATGTAGGATTCAGGAGTTTATAGAAAGTAAACTTTTATAATTTAGATGTAACTAGCAAGATCATCTCTATTATGAAATGGATGCATTGGGCTATTTTGGCTGATTTGTTAAATAACTAAATCCATGCTCACCAACCACCTGCTAAAAATGCCCCTTCAATATTTTCTGCCTTTATCTTCAACCTTAGCTTTTACTCAATTTTTGACTACTGGCACCTAATATTCAAAAATCACTCTTATTAAAAAAAATAAGTGGCAGCCTCCACAGACAGCTACTGACTCATCTTATTCCCTTCATAGACAAAGGTCTTAAAAGACTTAACGACACGTAGCTCTACTGGAAGGGGACATTTTGGGGGTGGTTGGAGACTGGGTTATTTGCTGATTGTGACAATTTGACAAGAAACTCAGAAATTAGATAACCAAATAACAGAGAGATACGAAAAGCTTTACTCACATCTTAACTTACTAAAGTCTTGATTACTATACCAGTGAAATGGTTCTCACCAAAGGCACTAATAATTTCTCTGTTGTTAAAAGTAGTAGGTGCATAATATTCATATTACTTGATCTGTCTACAGTATTTGATAACAGCAATCACTTACAACTTAATATTCTCCTGGCTTTCATGATCTAATGCTTTTTACAGGATTTCAGCTACCACTACAGGTACTCTTCCTTAGTCTCCATTGTGTGCTGTTCTTCTCATCAGATTCCCTTAAACATTGCTGTTCTCAGGGTTCTGCCATTGGGCACTATTTTATTGTCATTCTGTGCCTTCTCCCTACAACTTAAATTACCGTTTTTCATGTTGATCACTCTGAAATCCTACCCTTTATCCTAGAATTTTTTTTATCTAGATCTCTCACTCATATATCAGCTCACCGATATATTTATATTTGGATATTTCACAAGCATTTCAAATGTGGCACATCCAAATTCCAATTACCTTCTTCCCCCAAATCTGGTTCTTGGGTAAAAGTAACTATGTTAGAAAGTCTTAACATTTTTTGAAAATTTCTTCCATTAATAAAATACAAAAGCAACTTTATTTGTGTAAAAACCACTAAAATCTTCAAGGACTTTGAAAATGACATTCTTATATGCTGAGCAGCATGTGAAGAAGTAAAAATAAACAGGGATTTTGAAATCAGATAAATCTTGGGTGACATTTCTCACCTCACAAAACTACATAGGTTAACTAATATGCCACTTGAATCTTGAAGCATCAATAAATATGTAAGTCTGGCAGAACCATATAAATTTTTTTAAACAGGCAATTCATTGCTTAAAAAGTCTTAATTTGCTGGCATATAATATAAAGTAATTGCATTAAATGGTATAAAACTAGTACTTGAATTCAAAAAGTTAAATGTTCAATATTTACAATTTTTTTAGGCAGGTGGATCACTAAGACATGCTTTAGTAAAGAGTATTTAGAAGGTCTCATGGAGATTCAACAACCTAAATTAGTACAAGTAACAGAGGACTATTAAATGTTTCCTCTAAGATGTCTTGAAAACAAATTCAGTAAAATCTGCTCATTAGGCCGGGCGCAGTGGCTCACACCTGTAATCCCAGAACTTTGGGAGGCCGAGGTGGGCGGATCACGAGGTCAGGAGATCGAGACCATCCTGGCTAACATGGTGAAACCCCGTCTCTAATAAAAAAAAAAATACAAAAAATTAGCCGGGCGTGGTGGTGGGCACCTGTAGCCCCAGCTACTCCGGAGGCTTAGGTGGGAGAATGGTGTGAACCCGGGAGGCGGAGCTGGCAGTTAGCCGAGATCATGCCACTGAACTCCAGCCTGGGTGACACAGTGAGACACCGCCTCAAAAAAAAAAAAAAAAAAAAATCTCTGCTCATTAATATAGTTCTCATTTGTACCATTCTTTTCCACATTTAACAAGGTCAGCAATAATATCACCACATGCATTAGACTCTGCCATTATAAATAAAGCCAATAGAATTATATTTTAAGTGTTATTATTACTTTTTTTTTTTGAGTCAGAGTCTCACTCTGTTGCCCAGACTGCAGTCCAGTGGTGTGATCTCGGCTCACTGCAGCCTATGCCTCCAGTGTTCAAGTGAGTCTTGTGCTTCAGCCTCCCGAGTAGCTGGATTACAGGCCCGCACCACCACGCCCAGCTAATTTTTGTATTTTCAGTAGAGACGGGGTCTCACAATGTTGGCCAGGCTGGTCTCGAACTCCTGGCCTCAAGTGATCTGCCCACCTCAGCCTCCCAAAGTGCTGGGATTACAGGCATGAGCCACTGTGCTGCGCTAGTAATTCTTACTTTAATACAATTTAGGTTCAACCCTGAAAACACTTGAAATACCTCCTTCCATATATGCTTGATGTAGAGTTTAGGTACTCCTGAGCTTATATTCCAGCTTGTGAATGATCTGCCACCAGATTGTCCAGGTATATCATTTCATTTAGGTATAAAATATGCTGATATATTTAAGTAACTTAAAATGAATTTGAAATTTACAGGAGTAATTTTTAAGATTGCGTCTCCAATAAAAAATAGCACTGAATAAGGCCAAAAAGCATGTACTGAGAACAACATATATGGGACAGATATATTGAGGATTTTAGGTGAGAGACACGAAATTTGGTGTTAGGTTTTTTTAAACTATCTTGGATACCTGACATTAACCATGAAAACCTTACATATTAATCTAGCCTATTTTTACCTCAATCACCAAAACTATTAATAAAATTACTAGGACAAATATGAGGACAACAGACAGTAATTTCCTAATGATTTGAAAGTAAACATTACTAAGTGATTGAGGTTCCTCCACGCATTCCATTCCGGTCTCTTCTACTCATTTGTGTTCCCTACTCCCTGGCTAAATCTCATCATTCAAACTCAGCTCCAGCATTCAGCACTGAAAATCCTGTCTTGCTTGCTCTCTCTGGAACACTGACTAGGTGCCTCTTTTATGTGTTTTCATGTTATGCACAACCCAATTAAAGCTCTTATCGCCTAATAGTGTACATCACTGTTTTGCTGTCTCCTTCATTGTTTCACGAAGTCCTGAGGATGCAGATCACATTTATTCATCTTTGTATTCCCATCGTCTAAAGTACCTCCAGCATTTCTTATGACTAAAAAGCTTTTTCAGGAAAAAATTTTGAAAGGAAAAATTATTTGCTTTTGGAAATATTTCAGTTTAAAATGTTATTAAAAGCATGTCTGATCTCTTTATTTTTAAAATCTACTTTGTGAAATCACAAAATCACTGAACTTCAAGGCTACCTGAGCCAAACAGGCTTCAGTAAATGAGCATTTAAAACATCTGAAACTTAGTTTATCTTACATTTACACTCACGAACAAAATAATAAACTATTTTAATCACCAATAGTAAGAAGATGTCTCTATATCTAAATGACTGAAGATTTTACTCTTAAGGGATTCCATGCTCATGTCATCTATTCTAGTCTCTGCAGAGATAGGAAAATAATAAACACATTAATAAACACTTTTTAATTCTGAGGAAGATATACGTATATATAGGTATATACTCTCATATACATATAAAAACAGAAATTACTATCTTACAAATAGTGAAATGAGAGCATATTAGTTATCTGACTTTTTGAGGTATTAAAAGTTTCTTTAATGGTTTAAGAGTCAAAGTATTCTGCCAATAAAAATGCAATATACGTGTCAGTATACATTAGTCCAAACCCATAGAATGTATAACAGCAAGATTGAACCCTAATGTAAACTATGGACCTTGCGTATTAAGGATCTGTCAAGGAAGGTTCATCAACAGATATATATGTACCACACTAGTGAGAGATGTTGATAACAGGGGAGGCTATTTCTGTGTAGGGGAAGGGGGAATATGGGAAATCTCTGCACTTTCTGTCCAATTTTGCTATGAACTTATAACTACTCTAAAAAAATTAAGTCTACTTTTAAAAAAGAAAAAAATGTACTATTACTAGATGCAAAATTATTATTTCAAAGAAATCTAGGTAAAAAGAAAACTATCTTAATTTTTTTGGGGGGGACGGGGGAGACAAGGCCTCTCTCTGTCGCTCAGGCTGGAGTGCAATGGTACAAACACAGCTCAAACTCCTGGGTTCAAGTGATCCTCCACCTCAGTCTCACAAAATGCTGGGATTACAGGTGTGAAACACCACACCTGGCCAATTTATTTTATTTTTTTTTATTTTTCTTTTTTAGAAACAGGGTCTTGCTATACTGCCCAGGCTAGTCTCTGACTCCTGGGCTCAAGCAGTCAATCCTCTGGCCTTGGGCCTTCCAAGTAGCTGCTACTACAGATGCACACCACCATGCCCAGCTAACAATTTTGATTTCTTCTTGATGAGAATGCAATATCCAAACATGACTAATTATATGAGGTATCTTATAATAAAGTATTAAAACCTTGTATTTTTGGAAACAGATGCTTAGAATGGTTTCTATTAAAACATATTTTCAAATTTAATGTTCGGATTTACTAACCCAGTGAAGCATTCACACTTAACCATTACCATTAAAAAATAATAAACATTACAATGTGTGTACATAAATACAAATCTTACAAGTTAAAATTTACACATCACCTACCTGTTTGCTTATAAATTGCTAATTCTTGCACAGTTTCCAAAAACTGCCAAAATTTTTCATTACTTTCTTCTGCCATAAATTCACTATTAAAAAAATAGAAGTAATCGGTTAGTAGATGGAATTTAAAATGGTTTAGATACTATAAACTGTACTCAAGAACCAAATTATATCTATGGCAAAAACAAAAACCCCTAAAAATTAATGTCAAATTACTAATTTCCATTTACTATAACACTGGAAAAAAACACACTGACTATTCTTACCTGAGATAGCATTCTCAACTATAAACATATAATCATGTCAGGAAAAGGCTTCATGAGAAATTACTTTTGGCTTTTCCTTGTTATTAGCAACAATTAAAAAATTGATAGTTTATTCTATCTTGCCATATGAAATGCCACTGAGAACTACAAATATTATAATTAAGATAGAACATTATATAAAGGTAAAAAGTAGGAAAAAAAGACCACCTGTTTCATAAACAAAAATTGGTTCTATAAATATTTTATAGAAGTTATATTATCTATTGCCTTTACTTGTGTAGAAAATCTTTTTTATTATTTAAAACAGAAAAGATCTTAATTTTAAAAGCAGGAAATCAGTGTACTGCACTATGTCTTTGGCCATAAAGCCCAATGAAATTTTCATGGTATTTAAGAAAAAATGGCCAAAGCCATTTAAAGCCTTTCAGAAATAATGAAATAAATGAAAGATTTAGTTCTGCACAGAACAAAACACTAGACAGCTAAAACAAATAGGGTTAACTAAGCTAGAAACAAAACAGCCACCATACAGATGGTGCTGATTATTTGTTATTGCCCACCTTACCTTTCTCTCTAGGCTTGGTAAACTTAAACTAATGCTTAAAATAAATGGAAAGTATTGAGAACATCCACAACACATACAGATTAACTAATTCTTGTGAGTCTGACATGGCCACTAAAAGGGAAAAAGGAAGTCAGAAAGACTGATTAATTCATCAACATAAACACGACAAGCATAGGAATTTAGAGTGACAAGTAACTTCAAATCAACACTGGGCAAGGCTTAACTGATTTGACCAAACAGCTACAGACATGCTCATATACTGTGCAACCACAGGCAAAAGACTTCTTCCAACTACCAGAATCTGTACATCTAACTAAGTCTGATCCTTCAAAGTGATCGCCTTAAGAAAGTGTTCCAGCTAACAAGGGAAGTGCAGGACCTCTTCAAGGAGAACTACAAATCGCTGCTCAAGGAGATCAGAGAGGACACAAATGGAAAAACATTCCATGCTCATGGATAGGAAGAATCAATTCTGTGAAAATGGCCATACTGCCCAAAGTAATTTATAGATTCAATGCTATTCCTAGTAAACTGATGGCAGCAGTGACCTGTCTAGAGTGGCAGCTGCAAAAACGCCAGCTGTAGCAAGGGAGATATGGCCAGGGTTGTGTACTCCATGGAGCTGGTGGGAGCAGGGAACAGGTGGAAGCCCCACCCACTTCTGAGTTGGTAGGGTGGAGAGCCCGCACTCCCCAGGTGCAGCTGTCTGGACCCGGACATCCCTGTGCTTTTGGGGGCTGAAGGCAGGTAGGAGCCCATGCCTCCTACTGAGTTGGCGGGGTGGGAGCCCTGCACTCCCTGGGTGCAGCTGCAACCACCCAGCTGCAGCTGTGGACCAACGCATCCCTGCACTCTCAGGGGCCTGCAAAGCCCCCTGTCCCACCCACAGGCTTGAAAGTGCCTGCTCCTGCTTCCTGGCCTCTTCCCTGCTCCCAATCCCTGCTTCAATTTTGGAGCAAAGTTGCACCTGAGCCTAGAAGCTGCCACAACCCGGCTGGGTGTGCATGTTTGGGGTAGTGCTGACATGCCAGCCCCCTACCACCTCAGCCCCCTCCAGACTTTGGGCACCAATGGGCATGGAAGGGAGGCCGAGAGGGCCTGGGAGCAGCTTGGCACAGGCCTGAAAGGTGCCCCATGATGCAAACAGCCTGGGTGCCATGGACATGGTAGATGGCAGGTTAATGGTGGCAGGGAGCAGATGGGCAAAAAGGGATGGGTCCCTGGTGAAGCCCCACCTTCAAGCTAAGGACAACCTGAAGCCTAGGGGCTGGGCTACCTCTTCCATGGACTGCAGTGAGAACGTACGGTGTTTTTGTCCCAGCCTACCCAGGGACTCCCATGGACGAGTCAGCACACACTTACCCCCCCTCTGAAGCCCATAAAAACCCCAGACTCAGCCAAACTCAGGCAGATAATGAGATGACCTGCCTGTGGATAGGAGCTACCCATTCCAGGTGTCCTCTCCCAGATATCGGGATGACCTGACTGCAGGTGGAAGCTGGCCACTCCATTTCTCCTCTCAGCTGACGGCTGCAGACTCAACAGAATGACCTGCCTGTGAAAAGGAGCTACCCACTCCATGTCTCCTCTCTAGTGACAGCTGCGCTCATCAGGACGACCTGCCAGCAGAAAGGAGCTACCAACTTCAGTTCTCCTAAGAGCTGTACTGTCTCTCAATAAAGCACCTCTTTGCCTTGCTCACCTTCCAGTTGTCTACATGCCTGATTCTTCCTGAACATGCAACAAGAACTCGGAACTCACCAAATGGCAGGACTGAAAGAGCTGTAACACAAACAGGGCTGAAACACACGCCCCACTCACCACATTGCAGGCAATGAAAAGGACAGAAGAGCTGCAGCCCTTTGGGGAGCCCAGACCTACAGGCTCCCTGAGCCAGAGCTGTGACACTCTCTTTAGGGCTGTATGGTTCCTGGTATCTCCAAGCTTCCAGGTGCCACTGCATTCCACCACAGTGCCTGCAGTGGAAGCCACCTGCAGTATGCCTGGTCGAGCCACAGTCTTGTACAAAGCTGGTGCCTGTGCCAGTACCTGGAGCTGCCCACCCCACTGCAGCTGGCACTCCTGGCTGTGCGCAGTGGCCGGACCCTGTGCTTGCTCACACACTCACCACCGCCCTGCACCTGGCTCCCCCTTGGCAGGTGTGGGATCCAGGCCAGTAACACAAGCTGAGCATAGCCTGCCAGGCCGAGTGGACAAAAGGAGCACAGCAGGCCCAAGCAAAACTCGGGCAAAGGTGCTACCAGCCATAGAGGTTTCCGGCTGGCAAAGCCAAAACCCTTATCACGGGATCCTTATCCTGTGACAAAACTACCACTGACATTCTTCACAGAATTAGAAAATATGAAAAAGAGCCCAAATAGCCAAGACAATCTGAAGCAAAAAGAACAAAGCCGGAGGCATCATGCTACCTAACTTCAATCTATACTACAAGGTTACAGTAACCAATACAGCATGCTACTGGTACAAGGACATACACATAGATCAATGGAACAGAATAGAGAACTCAGAAATAAGACTGCACACCTACAAGCATCTGATATTTGACAAACCTGACAGAAACAAGCAATGAAAGGATTCCCTATTTAATAAATGGTTCTGGGAGAACTGGCTAGCCATATGCAGAAAACTGAAACTGGACCCCTTCCTTACACCTTATACAAAAATTAACTCAAGATGAATTAGAGACTTAAATGTAAAACCTAAAATTATAAAAACCCTATAAGAAACTCTAAGCAATACATTTCAGGACATAGACACAAGCAATGATTTCATGACAAAAATGCCAAGAGCAATTGCAACAAAAGCAAAAATTGACAAATGAGATCTATTTAAACTAAAGAGTTTCTGCACAACAAAAACTATCACCAGAGTGAACACACAACCTACAGAATGGGAGAAAATTTCTGCAATGTATCCATCTGACAAAGGTCTAACATGCAAAGTCTATAAGGAACTTCAACAAATTTACAAGAAAAAAACAAACGACCCCATTAAAAAGTGGGCAAAGGACATGAATAGACACTTATCAAAATAAAACATTCATGCGGCCAACAAACATGAAAAAAAGCTCCACATCACTGATCATTAGAGAATTGCAAATCAAAACCACAATGAGATACCATCTCACACCAGTCAGAATGGTGATTATTAAGAAGTCAAGAAACAACAGATGCTGGCAAGGTTGTGGAGAAATAAACGCTTCTACACTGTTGGTGGGAACCTAAATTAGTTCAACCATTGTAGAAGACAGTGTGGCAATTCCTCAAAGATCTAGAGGCAGAAATACCATTTGACCCAACAATCCCATTACTGGGTGTATACCCAAAGGAATATAAATCATATTATGAATATACATGCACACATATGTCCACTGCAGCACTATTTACAATAGCGAAGACATGGAATCAACTTATATCCCCATCAATGATAGACTGAATAAAGAAAATGTGGTATATATACACTACAGAATACTATGCAGCCATAAAAATGAACAAGGTCATGTCTTTTGCAGAAACATGGATGGAGCTGGAAGCCATTATCCTCAGCAAACTAACGCAGAGACAGAAAACCAAACACCGCATGTTTTCACTTACAAGTGGGAGCTGAATGATGAGAACACATGGACACAGGGGGTAACGACACACACTGGAGTCTGTTGGAAAGGTGCAATGGGACGGTGAGCATCAAGAAGAAAGTTAATGGATGCTGGGCTTCATACCTAGGTGATAGTTTGATCTGTGCAGCAAACCACCATGGCACACATTTACCTATGTAACAAACCTGCACATCCTGCATGTGTACCCTGAAACTTAAAAGTTCAAGTAAAAAAAAAAAGTATTCACTTAAAAGTTATTCCCTCAATACATCACTGCTCTAAGCACTTTTGGAACTCTTCTGGAATCTCAGAGGCCATTTACTGGTAACTCATTATTAATCACTGAGGAGCAAACATCCTTGAGACCATCTAAACCAGTTCTGCACCTGGTAAAAGGTAAGATATTACCTTTGAACAACATTTTTGTTTGTTTGTTTAAGACAGCATCTCCTTTTGTCACACAGGCTGGAGTGCAGTGGTGCAAACATGGCTTACTTTAGCCTGAGAGGTCTCAAGCGATCCTCCCACTGCAGCCACTTAAGTAGCTGGGACTACAGGCACATGCCACCATGCCCAGTTCACTCTTTTGGACAAAGTTTTTTTAAAGGTAACAAGCTGGCATTTCCAATTGTTCACTTGCCTTATAAAATACATGGCTCGAAATAAGTGTATTTCTTCAAAAAATTCTGCCCAGAGAAAACAGTTATTTCTACAAAGGGTGTTTTTATATGCACTGAAGAGTTTGACAGTAATTATAAGTGGAATTTCAAAAATATTTTCAGTCAGATCAACACAAGTAGAATAACTGCAGTTCAGATGTACAAATTAAGGTATGCATACTGTAAAATGCTAGCCTCTTCAGCCTATAACCACCTCTAGCCAGAGTCTTGCTCTGTCGCCCAGGCTGGAGTGCAGTGGTGCGATCTTGACTCACTGCAACCTTCACCTCCCTGGTTCAAACAATTCTCCTGCCTCAGCCTCCTGAGTAGCTAGGATTACAGGCATGTGCCACCACATGCAGCTATTTTTTGTATTTTTAGTAGAGACAGGGTTTCACCATGTTGGCTACGCTGGTCTCAAATTCCTGACCTCATGATCCGCCCGCCTCGGCCTCCCCAAGTGCTGGGATTACAGGCCTGAGCCACTGCGCTCGGCCGCAAATTTTATTATACTATAAATTTCTTTATACAGGGGACATACCTTATTCATCTTTGTTTCCTACATAAGACTATACTCAAGTTATGCACTCAAATTTCCAGGATGAACTGAAAAATATCTGTGTGTGTGTGTGTGTGTGTGTGTGTGTGTGTGTGTGTGTGTGTGTGTGTGTGTGTGTATGCATTTATAGATTTTGGTTGGGAAGCTCAATTTTTGGATTTAAAGCATTATTCTTAAAAATTTCTCTCACTTGCTCCCACATTATTTTCCTTAAGTTCCTATCTGCCCAGCTCCTTCAACCTATTCAATGCTCTTCAATTCTTCCACTTCCACACTTACTCTTCTCAACCTCTTTGCTTTTCCTACAATTTTAACATAAACAAATTGAAGGAAAGCAGAATAACGAACTATATAAAATAAATTTTTTGAAGTGCAGTGGTTGAAGAAACTACAGGCTTTTGGCCTGCTATTCTCACATAATGTGTCACACACAGAAACAGATTTGGTTCTGAAAGAGAGGATCGGTAGATAAAAGGTATAGAGAGAAAGATTTTAGTTTATATAACAAAGGACCTCCTACAATTTTGATCTGTTCACAACAAAACAATAAGGCACATGAGGTAACACTGAGCATCCTCTCTGGATTTTCGAAGGACAAACTAGTTTCCACAAGTAAGGTATATTGTAGAGGTAATTCTGATGGTGGCTTAAAGTATACCTTTCCCTATAAAAAGTACCTTTCGTTGAATTAGCATTACTGAGTACCTAACTTTTGTGCACTGTGCCTTGGCAAAATAAACATGAATAAAAAACAGTTTTGTCTCTGAAGCTCACCTTTTAACAACAGAGATTAGCATATATGATACCTTACAATAAGGATTATTACAGAAATACTGGCCAAATGTTATGAGAGCATAATAGAAAGTTATTAATTTTGTCATGGGAAAGTATCAGGCAAGATAGAGTAATATGGTATGCCCACAAGTAAGGTATCAATGAGGAAGACTGTAAAAGAATGATATATTACTATTCTAAGGCTACCACACCATTACCCAAGGATCCTCTACACATCTTTCCTGGATAACGCCATGTTTATACTGGGCTTCTGCTGAGATGGTTGAGTGGATTCATGAATCACAGGTCTAACCTATTCAGCAAGAGAAATTTATTCTCTCATAGTTCTGGAGGCCAAAAGTCTGAAGTCAAGGTTTGAACAGAGTTAATGCAAAAGATTCTAAAAGCTGCCCTTTTTTTGTTGGGGGCATCATTCAAGCCACCCTCTAGCCCCTAAAAGCCCCCAAAATCCACCTCCCCTACATAAAGTATATTTCCCTTTGCCAACAACCTCCAAAAACTCAACCAATTACAGAATCAATTCTAAGTCCAAAATCTCATGTAAATATCATCAACTTCATTTACAAATTTTATCATCTAAATCATGTATGGGTGAGACTCTGGGTATGATCCATCCTGGGGTCAAATTCTCCCCTGTCCACCTGTGAAACTAGAAAACAAGTTATGTTTCCAAAATGCAATGGTGAGACAGGCATAGGATGGACACTCTAATTCCCAAAGGAAAAAAACAGAAGGAATAAAGGGGTCACTGGTCACAGGCAAGTTCAAAATCCAGCAGGGCAAATTTCCATTATGTTTCAAAGCCTGAGAATAACTCTCTGTGGCCTGATGCTTCACCCTCTGTGCTGCCTGCCATGGTTCTGCCTGCAGAGTTATTCTTTCTTTCTTGAAAGGGCAGCACAATGTTTACAGCCAAGTAGCTCTATTAGTCCCTTTCCTGCCTATAGAATTTTGGAAGTCCAACAGCCTTCTTTCATTTTGTCTTGTCTCTTTCGGTCCAAGCTGATAGTGATTCTAATACATTCCCCAAAACTTTGTAAGACTATTGTATATTTCACCAAGAGCCACATCATTACACAGATCCTCCCCAGATCCTTCCTGGATATCTCCACCTTCTTTTACCAAGCTTCTGGGGAGATGGTTGAGGGGACCCATGAATCACATGCTTAACCTGTTCAGCAAAAGGTTGTCCTGCCAGGTTTCTGTCTTTCTCTCCAGAGCACACATTCCCAACACTGGGTTTCCTAGTTGTAACACCCTTTACAATCTGGATAGGCTGAGAACCTCCAAAATCATCAAGTGTTGGTTCCTTTTTCCTTACCTGTTCCTTTTTAAATTTATCTCTTTCTTCTCTCATTTTAATATAAGCAGCGAGGAGAAACCAAGCAGCACTTTTAACACTTTGCTTGGAAATCTTCTCAGCTCATATCCAAGTTCACCAGTTTCAAGATGTTTTCCACAAACTGTAGAAACCAAGTCAGCCGGTATTGTATCACTACATAACAAGGGTTACCTTTCTTCTAGATTCCAATATAATGTCTCTCATTTCCTTCCAAGCCATGGCCAGAACAGACTTCAATGTTCATATTTCTACTGAAATTCTCTTCAGGATGATATAAGTATTCTCTATGATGACAGAAGTTTTTTCAACTATGCCCTTTAATCTCTTCTAAGCCCTCAGCAGAATCACCCTTAATGTCCAGATTTCTGCAGTCTCCTCAAGGCAGTCTAGGCTTTTAATACCAAACTTCTCAAAATTATTCTAGCCTCTGCCCAACTCCACAGCTATTTCCACATTTTGAAGTATTTGTTACAGCAGCACCCAACTTTTTGGTCCAAAATCTATATTAGTTTCCTAGATCTGTTTAACAAATTATGAAAAATCTGGTGACTTAAAACAGAAACTTATTCTCTCACAATTCTGGAGGCCAGAAGTCCAAAATCAAGGTGTTGGCAGGGCTGTGCTCCCTCTGAAGGCTCTAAGGGAGACTGTTCCATCCTGGTGGCTTCAGCTGTTCCTTGGCTTGAGGCTGCCTAACTCCAATCTCTAACTTCACATGGTGTTCTCCTTTTTGCCTGTGTCTTCTCTGCTTCTGTCTCTTAAAATGACATTGGATTTGGGGCCCATCTAGATAATCCAAGATGATCTCATCTCAAGATCCTTACTTACATTAACAAAGACATTTTTTCCAAGTAAGGTAACATTTACAGGTTCTGGGAGTTAGGATGTGGACATATCTTTTTGAGGCCAGCATTCAACCTACTACAGATGCCCGTTGACTTAGATGGGGTTACCTCCCAATAAACCCATTAAGTTGGGTTTATTAAGTTGCAAATACTATAAGTAAAAAATGCATTTAATACCCTGGTAAACCCATAGTAAAGTCAAAAAATCCTAAATTGAACCATGATAAGTTGGGGACAATTTGTACGTGATGAGGTTTGTAAATCAGACTGCGGCTAGACTGTCAAGGACCTTCAGGAGCATAACACAGCAGTTCCAACTCTAAGACTCTCAAGGCAAATGTAAAGCCAGATACCGTAACAAGCAGTCTAAGGCTGGAAAAAGTTAGACTGATTTGGAGCTAAGTGTGAGATCAGATCTAGGCAAACAGTTAAATACTGGGGAAAGGATAAAGGAAGGGGATCAAAATTAAGCTAGAATCAGGTATTAAATAAAAACCGTTTTAGCCTCCCACTCAAATGGACAGAGCAGCATGTGGAGTCTTGAATTCTGAACCTTTGCTCCAGAACTGCTGCAGGAATAAATTAGAAAAGCCAAGAGAACCCACAGACCCTCTGAAGGAAGTGAATTGCTCCTGTAGGACCTGGGAGATACCCCAAATACTCTGAGTACCCAAACTGTGAGAGTGGGAAAGGGGGATTGTCTGCCCCTGAAAACACACTCTCACTGGGGAACCCGAAGGTGTATATCACTGGAGAAGATTCTGACCTTACCTGGGGCTGAGTCAATTTAGAGAGCCAAGCAAAATACAAGGGTAGAGGAAGCAGCAGGAAAAGCCCTGTGGGCTCTCTGGGTCCCCTAGGAAGCTATTTCTGCCTTGCCTCACAGGGGTCTTCCGGTAGGGCTGCCAGAGGTACTGGGAAGAGGCCATAGGGAGAAGGAAACCTCCAGCTGAACCTTGTAACAATTTCAAAGGAACAAGAAATCTCCTCGCCAGAACTTGGGAGAGGGCATGAATCTGGTGTGCAAACTCCACAGGTGGGGAAGCATGAGAGCCCTATTTGCATTTGCAGCTGGGAGGCTGGTAGCCTGGCGCAAGTTCTCAGCCCTGCTCGCCCACCACCTAAGTTCTCAGCCCTGCTCGCCCACTGCCTGGAAACAGACTCAGTGCTGTTGGGTGGGGCACAGAGGGAGTGAGACTGGCCTTTTGGGTTGCATGGGAGCTGGGTGAGGCCTGTGACTGTAGGCTTTCCCCCACTTCCCTGACAACCTGCATGACAAAGCAGAGGCAGCCATAATCCTCCTGGGAATATAACTCCATTGACCTAGGAATCCCACCCCCATCCCCCACAGCAGTTGCAACAAGACCCACCCAAGGACAGTCTGAGCCCAGACATGCCCTAGAAATGCCCCTATCTGATGGTCCTTCCCTACTCACCATGGTAGCTGAAGACAAAGGGCATATACTCTTAGGAGTTCCAGGGCCCACCCACTGCCTGATCCTCCCCATACTACCACAGCTGATGCTCTCTTGAAAAGGCCACCTCCCTGCAGAATGCCAACCAGCACAAAAATAGTGCATTAAACAACAAAAAGTAAGGACCCTCAGAGAGTCCATTTCACCCCCCTACCACCTCCAGCAGAGCAGGTGCTGGTATCCACAGCTAAGAGACCCATAGACAGTTCAGATCATAGGACTCTGTGCAGACAATTCCTAGTACCAGCCTGAAGCCTGTTAGACCTACTAGACGGCTAGATCCAGAAAAGAGAGAACAATCTCTACAACTCGGCTGTCAGGAAGCCACATCTGTAGGAAAAGAAGGAGAGTACTACATCAAGGGAACACCTCTACAGGACAAAAGAATCTGAACAACAGCCTTCAGCCCTAGACCTTCCCTCTGACAGAGCCTACCCAAATGAGAAGGAACCAGAAAACCAACTCTAGTACTATGACAAAACAAGGTTCTTTAACACCCCTCAAAAAAATCACACTCGCTCACCAGCAATAGATCCAAACTAAGATGAAATGTCTGATTTACCTGAAAAGAATTCAGATGGTCAGTTATTAAGCTAACCAAGGAGGCACCAGAGAAAAGGCAAAGCCCAATTTAAGGAAATAAAAAAAAAAGATACAAGAAAGGAGGGGAGAAATCTTCAGTGAAATAGATAGCATAAATAAAAACAACCAAAACTTCAGGAAACAATGGACACACTTATAGAAATGTAAAATAGAGTTTCAGCAATAGAATCAAATAAGCAGAAGAAAGAACTTCAGAGCTTGAGGACACGGTTTTCAAATTAACCCAATACAACAAAGACAAAGAAAAAAGAATAATAAAATATGAACAAAGCCTCCAAGAAGTCTGGGATTATGTTAAATGACCAAACCTAAGAATAATCAGTATTCCTGAGGAAGAAGAGAAATCTAAAACTTCGGAAAACATATTTGGGGGAATAATTGAGGAAAACTTCCCCACCCTTTCTAGAGACCTAGACATCCAAATACAAGAAGCTCAAAGAACACCTGGGAAATTCAACACAAAAAGATCACTGCCTAGGCACATAGTCATCGGGTTATCCAAAGTTAAGATGAAGGAAAGAATCTTAAGAGCTGTGAGGCAAAAACACCAGGTAACTAACCTATAAAGGAAAACCTATCAGATTAACAGCAGATTTCTCAGCAGAAACCCTACAAGCTGGAAGGGATTGGGGCCCTATCTTCTGCCTCTTAAACAAAACAATTATAAGTCAAGAATTTCATATCTAGCAAAACTAATCTTCATAAATGAAGGAAAGATACAGTCTTTTCCAGACAAAAAAATGCTGACAGAATTTGCCACTACCAATCCAGCACCACAAGAACTGCTAAAAGGAGCTCTAAATCTTGAAACAAATCATGGGAGTAAATCAAAACAGAACCTCTTTAAAACATAAATCTCGCAGGACCTATAAAACAAAAATACAATTAAAAAAAACCAAGGTATACAGGCAACAAATAGCACAATGAATAGAATGGTACCTCACATCTCAATGCTAACATTGAATGTAAAGGGCCTAAATGCTCCACTTAAAAGATACAGAACTGCAGAATGGATAAGAATTCACCAACCAACTATCTGCTGTCTTCAAGAGACTTACCTATCACCTGAGGACTCACATAAACTTAAGGTAAAGGGGTAGAAAAAGATATTCCATGCAAATGGACACCAAAAGCGAGCAAGAGTAGCTATTCTTATATGAGATAAAACAAATGTTAAAGCAACAACAGTTAAAAAAAGACAAAGAGGGACATTATATAATGATAAAAGGCCTTGTCCAACACGGAAATATTACAATCTGAAATATATATGCAATAATGGAGTTCCCAAATTTATAAAACAATTACTACTAGACTTAAGAAATGAGATACACAGTAACAAAATAATAGTGGGAGACTTCAATACTCCATTGATAGCACTAGACAGGTCATCAAGACAGAAAGTCAACAAAGAAACAATGGATTGAAACTATACCCTGGAAAAAATGGACTTAACAGATATTTACAGAACATTCTACCCAACAACCACAGAATATACATTCTATTCATCATCAGTGCATGAAACTTTTTCCAAGGTAGACCACTGATAGGCCACAAATCAAACCTCAATAAATTTAAGAAAACTGACATTATATCAAACACTCTCTCAGACCACAGTGGAATAAAACTGAAAATCAACCCTAAAAGGAACCTTCAAAACCATGCAAATACATGGAAATTAAATAACCTTCTCCTGAATAAGTCAACAATGAAATCAAGATGGAAATTAAAAATGTTTTCGAACCGAACAACAACAGTGACACAACCTATCAAAACCTCTGGGATACAGCAAAGGCTCTGCTAAGAGGAAAGTTCATAGCCCTAAATGCCTACATCAGAAAGCCTGAAGGTGCACAGACAATCTAAGGTTACACCTCAAGGAACTAAAGAAACAGAACAAACCAAACCCAATCCCAGCAGAAGTGAAATAACCAAGATTAGAGCAGAACTAAATGAAATTGAAACAAACAAAAAATACAAAAGATAAATGAAACAAAAAGCTAGTTCTTTGAAAAGATAACTAACATAAATAGACCATTAGCAAGATTAACCAAGAAGAAAAAAGAGAAAATCCAAATAAGCTCAATTAGAAATGAAATGGGAGCTATTACAACTGACACCACAGAAATACAAAAGATCATTCAAGGCTACCATGAACAACTTTATGTGCATAAACTAGAAAACCTAGAGGAGATGGATAAATTCCTGGAAAGATACAACCCTCCTAGCTTAAATCAGCAAGAATTAGATACCCTGAACAGAACAATAATAAGCAACGAGATTAAAATTGTAATAAAAAATTGTCAACATAAAAACGTCTAGGACCAGACATATTCACAGCCAAATTCTACCAGACATTCAAAGAATTCGTACGAATCCCATTGACACTATTCCACGAGACAGAAAGAGGGAATCCTCCTGAAATCATTCTATGAAGCCAGTATCATCCGAATACCAAAACCAGGAAAAAAACATAACCAAAAAAGGAAACTACAGACCAATATCCCTGATGAACATAGATGCAAAAATCCTTAACAATATACTAGCTAACCGAATCCAACAATGTATCAAAAAGATAATCCACCATTATGAAGTGGGTTTCATAACAGGGATGGTTTAACATAGGCAAGTCAATAAATGTGATACACCAGATAAACAGAATTAAAAATAAAAATTACATGGTCATCTCAATAGACGCAGAAAAAGCATTCGACAAAATCAAGCACCCCTTTATGATTAAAACTCTCAACAAAATCGGCATACAAGGGACATACCTCAATGTAATAAAAGCCATCTATGACAAACCCACAGCCAACATAATACTGAATGGGGAAAAGTTTAAAGCATTCCCTCTGAGAACTGGAACAAGGCAACAATGCCCACTCTCACCACTTTTATTCAACATAGTAATGGAAGTCCTAGTCAGAACAATCAGACAAGAGAAAGAAATAAAGGGCATCCAAATCAGTAAAGAGGAAGTCAAACTGTCGCTGTTAACTGATGATACGATTATATACCTAGAAAACCCCAAAGACTCCTCCAAAAAGCTCCAAGAACTGATAAAAGAATTCAGCAAAGTTTCCAGATACAAAATTAATGTACACAAATCAGTTGCTCTCTTATACACCAATAGCGACCAAACTGAGAATCTAATCAAGAACTCCACCCCTTTTACAACAGCTCCAACAAAAATAAAATGCTTAGGAATATACCTAACAAATGAGGTGAAAGACCTCTACAAGGAAAACTACAAAACACTGCTGAAAGAAACCACAGATGACACAAACAAATGGAACCATACCCCACGCTCATGGATGGGTAGAATCAATACTGTGAAAATGACCATACTGCCAAAAGCAATCTACAAATTCAATGCAATTCCCATCAAAATACCACCATCATTCTTCACAAAACTAGAAAAAAAAATCCTAAAATTCATATGGAACCAAAAAAGGGCCCACACAGCCAAAGCAAGATTAAGCAAAAAGAATAAATCTGGAGGAATCACATTACCTGATTTTAAACTATACTATAAAACCATAGTCTCCAAAACAGCATGGTACTGGTGTAAAAACAGGCACATAGACCAATGGAACGTAATAGAGAATCCAGAAATAAACCCAAATACTTCCAGCCAACTGACCTTGGAGAAAGCAAACAAAAAAAAGTGGGGAAAGGACACTAAAATGGTGCTGGGATACTTGGCAAGCCATATGTAGGAGAATGAAACTGGATTCTTATCTCTCACGTTATACAAAAATCAATTCAAGATGGATCAAGGACTTAAATCTAAGACCTGAAACTATAAAAATTCTAGAAGACAACATCAGAAAAACCCTTTTAGACATTGGTTTAGGCAAGGATTTCATGACCAAGAACCCCAAAGCAAATGCAATAAAAACAAAGATAAATAGGAGAGAGGTTCCAAGATGGCTGAATAGGAACAGCTCCAGTCTACAGCTCCTAGCGTGAGCGATGCAGAAGAAGGGTGATTTCCGCATTTCCAACTGAGGTACCAGGTTCATCTCATTGGGGCTTGTCAGACAGTGGGTACAGGGCAGTGGGTGCAGCCCACAGAGCGTGAGCCGAAGCGGGGCAAGGCATCGCCTCACCCGGAAAGTGCAAGAGGTCAGGGAATTCCCTTTCCTAGCCAAGGGAAGCTGTGACAGATGGCACCTGGAAAATCGGGTCACTCCTACCCTAATACTGTGCTTTTCCAACGGTCTTAGCAAATGGCACACCAGGAGATTATATCCTGCGCCTGGCTTGAAGAGTCCCACGCCCACGGAGCCTCCCTCACTGCTAGCACAGCAGTCTGAGATCGAACTGCAAGGCAGCAGTGAGGCTGGGGGAGGGGCACCCGCCATTGCTGAGGTTTGAGTAGGTAAACAAAGGAGTCTGGAAGCTTGAACTGGGTGGAGCCCACCACAGCTCCAGGAGGCCTGCCTGCCTCTGTAGACTCCACCTCTGAGGGGCAGGGCATAACTGAACAAAAGGCAGCAGAAACTTCTGCACACTTACATGTCCCTGTCTGACAGCTTTGAAGAGAGTAGTGCTTCTCCCAGCACGGAGTTTGAGATCTGAGAACAGACAGACTGCCTCCTCAAGTGGATCCCCGACCCCCAAGTAGCCTAATGGGGAGGCACTTCCCAGTAGGGGCCGACTGACACCTCATACAGCCGGGTGCCCCTCTGAGACAAAGCTTCCAGAGGAACAATAAGACAGCAACATTTGCCACTCTGCAATATTTGCTGTTCTGCAGCCTCTGCTGCAGATACCCAGGCAAACAGAGTCTGGAGTGGACCTCCAGCAAACTCCAACAGACCTGCAGCTGAGGGTCCTGACTGTTAGAAGTAAAACTAACAAACAGAAAGGACATCCACACCAAAATCCCATCTGTACGTCACCATCATCAAAGACCAAAGGTAGATAAAACCACAAAGATGGGGAGAAACCAGAGCAGAAAAGCTGCAAATTCTAAAAATCAGAGCGCCTCTTCTCCTCCAAAGTAACGCAGCTCCTTGCTATGTGAGAGAGACACACATAGGCTCAAAATAAAGGGATGGAGGAAGATCTACCAAGCAAATGGGAAACAAAAAAAAGCAGGGGTTGCAATCCTAGTCTCTGATAAAACAGACTTTAAACCAACAAAGATCAGAAGAGACAAAGAAGGCCATTACATAATGGTAAAGGGATTAATTCAACAAGAAGAGCTAACTATCCTAAATACATATGCACCCAATACAGGAGCAACTAGATTCATAAAGCAAGTCCTTAGAGACCTAGAAAGAGATTTAGACTCCCACACAATAATAATGGGAGACTTTAACGCCCCACTGTCAACATTAGAGAGATCAACGAGACAGAAAGTTAACAAGGATATCCAGGAATTGAACTCAGCTCTGCACCAAGCAGACCTAATAGACATCTACAGAACTCTCCACCCCAAATCAACAGAATATACATTCTTCTCAGCACCACACCGCACTTATTCCAAAATTGACCACATAGTTGCAAGTAAAGGACTCCTCAGCAAATGTAAAAGAACAGAAATTATAACATACTGTCTCTCAGACCACAGCAATCAAACTAGAACTCAAGATTAAGAAATTCACTCAAAACCACTCAACTACATGAAAACTGAACAACCTGCTCCTGAATGACTACTGGGTACATAACAAAATGAAGGCAGAAATAAAGCTGTTCTTTGAAACCAATAAGAACAAAGACACAACATACCAGAATCTCTGGGACACATTTAAAGCAGTGTGTAGAGGGAAATTTATAGCACTAAATGTCCACAAGAGAAAGCAGGAAAGATCTAAAATTGACACCCTAACATCACAATTAAAAGAACTAGAGAAGCAGGAGCAACCACATTCAAAAGCTAGCAGAAGACAAGAAATAACTAAGATCAGAGCAGAACTGAAGGAGATAGAGACATAAGAAAACCATTCAAAAAAAATCAATGAATTTAGGAGCTGGTTTTTTGAAAAGATCAAAAAAATTGACAGACTGCTAGCAAGACTAATAAAGAAGAAAAGAGAAGAATCAAATAGATGCAATAAAAAATGATAAAGGGGATATCACCACCAATCCCACAGAAATACAAACTACCATTGGAGAATACTATAAACACCTCTACGCAAATAAACTAGAAAATCTAGAAGAAATGGATAAATTCCTGTACACATACACCCTCCCAAGACTAAACCAGGAAGAAGTTGAATCCCTGAATAGACCAATAACAGGCTCTGAAATTGAGGCAATAATAGCCTACCAAACAAAAAAAGTCCAGGACCAGACAGATTCACAGCCAAATTGTACCAAAGATACAAAGAGGAGCTGGTACCATTCTTTCTTAAACTATTCCAATTGATACAAAAAAAGGGAATCCTCCCTAACTCATTTTATAAGGCCAGCATCATCCTGATACCAAAGCCTGGCAGAGACAGAACAAAAAAAGAGAATTTTAGGCCAATATCCCTGATGAACATCAATGCAAAAACCTCAATAAAATACTGGCAAACCAAATCCAGCAGCACCCCAAAAAGCTTATCCACCATGATCAAGTGGGCTTCATCCCTGGGATGCAAGGCTGTTTCAACATATGCAAATCAATAAACATAATCCATCATATAAACAGAACCAAAGACAAAAACCACATGATTATCTCAATAGATGCAGAAAAGGCCTTTGACAAAATTCAACAGCCCTTCATGCTAAAAACTCTCAAATTAGGTATTGACGGGACATATCTCAAAATAATAAGAGCTATTTATGACAAACCCACAGCCAATATCATACTGAATGGGCAAAATCTAGAAGCATTCCCTTTGAAAACTGGCACAAGACAAGGATGCCCTCTCTCACCACTCCTATTCAACATAGTGTTGGAAGTTCTGGCCAGGGCAATCAGGCAGGAGAAAGAAAGAAAGGGTATTCAATTAGGAAAAGAGGAAGCCAAATTGTCCCTGTTTGCAGATGACATGATTGTATATTTAGAAAACCCCATCATCTCAGCCCAAAATCTCCTTAAGCTGATAAGCAACTTCAGCAAAGTCTCAAGATACAAAATCAATGTACAAAAATCACAAGCATTGCTCTATACCAATAACAGACAAACAGAGGGCCAAATCATGAGTGAACTCCCATTCACAATTGCTTCAAAGAGAATAAAATACCTAGGAATCCAACTTACAAGGGATGTGAAGGACCTCTTCAAAGAGAACTACAAACCACTGCTCAAAAAAATAAAAGAGGACACAAACAAATGGAAGAATATTCCATGCTCATGGATAGGAAGAATCAATATCGTGAAAATGGCCATACTGCCCAAGGTAATTTATAGATTCAATGCCATCCCCATCAAGCTACCAATGACTTTCTTCACAGAATTGGAAAAAACTACTTTAAAGTTCATATGGATCCAAAAGAGAGATCGCATTGCCAAGACAATCCTAAGCAAAAAGAACAAAGCTGGAGGCATCACGCTACCTGACTTCAAACTATACTATAAGGCTACAGTAACCAAAACAGCATGGTACTGGTACCAAAATAGAGATATAGACCAATGGAACAGAATAGAGCCCTCAGAAATAATACCACACATCTACAACCACCTGATCTTTGACAAATCTGACAAAAACAAGAAATGGGGAAAGGATTCCCTATTTAATAAATGGTGCTGGGAAAACTGGCTAGCCATATGTAGAAAGCTGAAACTGGATCCTTTCCTTACACCTTATACAAAAATTAATTCAAGATGGACTAAAGACTTAAATGTTAGATCTAAAACCATAAAAACTCTAGAAGAAAACCTAGGCAATACCGTTCAGGACATAGGCATGGGCAAGGACTTCATGTCTAAAACACCAAAAGCAATGGCAACAAAAGCCAAAACTGACAAATGGGATCTAATTAAAGAGCATCTGCACAGCAAAAGAAACTACCATCAGAGTGAACAGGCAACCTACAGAATTGAAGAAAATTTTTGCAATCTACCCATCTGACAAAGGGCTAATATCCAGAATCTACAAAGAACTTAAACAAATTTACAAGAAAAAAATCAAACAACCCCATCAAAAAGTGGGCGAAGGATATGAACAGACACTTCTCAAAAGAAGACATTTATGCAACCGACACATGAAAAAATTCTCATCATCACTGGCCATTAGAGAAATGCAAATCAAAACCACAATGAGATACCATCTCACACCAGTTAGAATGGCAATCATTAAAAAGTCAGGAAACAACAGGTGCTGGAGAGGATGTGGAGAAATAGGGACACTTTTACACTGTTGGTGGGACTGTAAACTAGTTCAACCATTGTGGAAGACAGTGTGGCGATTCCTCAAGGATGTAGGACTAGAAATACCATTTGACCCAGCCATCCCATTACTGGGTATATACCCAAACGATTATAAATCATGCTGCTATAAGGACACATGCACACATATGTTTATTGCGGCACTATTCACAATAGCAAAGACTTGGAACCAACCCAAATGTCCGTCAATGATAGACTGGATTAAGAAAATGTGGCACATATACACCACGGAATACTATGCACCCATAAAAAAGGATGAGTTCATGTCCTTTGTAGGGACATGCATGAAGCTGGAAACCATCATTCTCAGCAAACTATCACAAGGATAGAAAATCAAACACCGCATGTTCTCACTCATAGGTGGGAACTGAACAATGAGAACACTTGGACACACAATGGGGAACATCACACACCAGGGCCTGTCATGGGGTTGGGGGAGGAGGGGATAGCATTAGGAGATATACCTAACGTAAATGATGAGTTAATGGGTGCAGCACACCAACATGGCACATGTATATCTATGTACCTGCACGTTGTGCACATGTACCCTAGAACTTAAAGTATAATAATAAAAAAAATAGCTAGGACTTAATTAAACTAAAGAGCTTTTACACGGCAAAAGGAATAGTCAGCAGAGTAAACAGACAACCCACAAAATGGGAGAAAATCTTCACAATCTATACATCTGAAAAAGGATTAATATCCAGAATCTACAAGGAACTCAAATCAGCAGGAAAAAAAAACAGTCCCATCAAAAAATGGGCTAAGGACATGAATAGACAATTCTCAAAAGATACATAAATGGCTAACATGAAAAAATGCTCAACATACTAATGATCAGGGAAACACAAATCAAAACCACAAATGCGATACCACCTTACTCCTGCAAGAATGGCCATAATAAAAAAATAAAATAATGGATGTTGGCGTGGATGCAGCAAACAGGGAACACTTCTACACTGCTGGTGGGAATGTAAACTAGTATAACCACTATGGAAAACAGTGTGGGGAGTCCTCAAAGTACTAAGAGTAGATCTACCATTTGATCCAGCAATCCCACTACTAGGTATCTACCCAGAGGAAAAAAAGTCATGAAAAAGATAGTTGCACAAGTATGTTTATAGCAGCACAATTCACAAGTGCAAAAATGTGGAACCAATCCAAATACCCATCAATCAACGAGTGGATAAACTGTGGCATATATACGATGGAACACTACTCAGCCATAAAAAGGAATCAATTAATGGCATTCACAGCAACCTGGATGAGATTAGAGACTATTATTCTAAGTGAAGTAAGTCAGGAATGGAAACCCAAATATAGTATGTTCTCACTGATATGTGGGAACTAAGCTATGAGGATGCAAAGGCATAAGAATGACACAATGGACTTGGTGACTCGGGGGAAAGGTTGAGAAGGGAGTGAGGGATAAAAGACTACAAATTGGGTGCAGTGTATATACTGATGGGGTGATGGGTGTACCAAAATCTCAGAAATCACCACTAAAGAACTTACTCATGTAACCAAACACCACCTGTTCCCCAATAAACTATAGAAATGAAAAAAAAATGAACTTTTAGCATCAAATACATGAACTTATGTGGAGTGATGGAGTCTCTTTTTAGGGACACACACTGTTGCTGTGGTGAACAGCCATTAAGTCATTGGTGTAAAACTTCATTTTTGCTAAGAGAAAGAACTTTCTAATTTTACTCAACTAGAATACTAAAGGGCAAAATGCAATAGCTACAAGTTTTGTTCTGCAGAGTAAATGACAGGTCATGAACTAATTCCGTTGGAAGAGATACAGGAAAAATATTACCTTGCAGGAAGCTGCCCTCCCCATAGTAAGCCTAGGAGCTGATGGTATGATGTCATCATTACGAAACTAGGTACTTTAAGCACTGTCTGAACAGAACTGCCTACCCCAGTAGAAGCTCTTGCGTTAAGTGCCACGCGTAAATGCTAATACATCCCAACATATTAAAGCAGAGCAGGGAAGCTTTAAAAATCGTAGGTAAAGTAAGACTGAGGGGGAAAGGAACTGCAAGTGAGTGCTGCACGGGAACCGAGAAGGGTCGGGAAGGAAGGAGGTGGTGATGCTCAGGGCCAGAGCGGGGGCGTCTGGAGAACCCAGGTGGGAGCCAGACACCCGCTGCGAGCACGAAGAAAGCGCTGCTGAGGGTGGCAGCGCGTCCACACCCGCCCGGACGAGGGCCCGGCCCGCACCTACCTTGCCTCCAGCAGCAGCGGGGTCTCGGGCCACTTCGCGGCCAAGTGGGCCGTCACCGACTTGGACGCGGCGACCGTCCCGGCGCCGAGCTGCGAAAGCCACAGCGCTGTGGAGCCTAGGAGCAGCCGCACCACGTTCGTGGCTTTCGCTGGCGCCATGGCACGGAGAGAAAAGCGCGAGTCTCTCGGACCCGGTACCCACAGTCTGTGGCCGCCACGCTTCGGCCGGCTCTTCCCGGTGCGCGGCTGCCCACTTCCGGTGGGGGGAGCTCGAGTCCGTTACTCGGTGCCGGGTCCAGGCCGGCGCATGCGTGTCCCGCTCCGGCGCGGTTTAGTGGGTGCGGCCTGGAGAGCCCACGCCAGCCGGACACTGGGCCACGTCGGAGCCGCCGGGGCGGCGCCGGGTTGCTGAGCGGCGTCACAGATGCTCCCGCGGGTCCATTCCCAGGACCTTGGGTTCTCGGACAGAGGCCTTAGGACACGGGGCGGGAAGCTGGCTCTCCAGACCGAACTAGGGCTCTGGAGTTGCCAAAATCTGGAAGCAAAGTCAGGACCGCTTGCATATTGTCCACCTTTTACATAGGAGGAAAATAAGGCCAGTAAAAGTTGAAGTCCCCACCTCACGCAGTTCTCAAGTGTTACTACAGGTTGGAATCACCTGGGAGAGCTTTTAGAAGGCCGCCGCCAAGGCCACGCCCCGTACCTGAGAATCTCGGGAGGGGGGGTGAGATGCGGCATCAACAGTGTTAGTTAAAATCCGCAGGTGATTCCAGTGTCCAATCATGTTAGGAAACCCGTGACTTACAGATGGCTCTCAAACTTTAACCACTTGCTTGTTAAAACACTGCAGAGTGGTGGGCCTCCCCACAGTGTTTCGGATTCAGTAGATCCCTTGCGGGGGCCGAGAACTTGCATTTTATTTCTCCCAAGTTCGCAGATAATACTAGTGGCTAGAAATCACACTGGAGCCTTTTCCATTGGAAGGTGTGGTCCAGGGTAGGCTTCAGCTGTGAGCTCAATGGAAATGCAGAAGCTCAGGCCCCGCCCCAGACCTAATGAATCAAGATCTCCAATTTAACGGGAACCACAGGTGATTCCTATGCACAGGAAAGGTGGAGAAGAGTGATTTAGAGGATTACATTTAAAAGTGCACAGAAAAGTGCCAATAAGCCTGAGCATGGTGGCTCACGCCTGTAGTCCCAGCACTTCGGAAGGTCGAGGCGGGAAGGTAGCTTAAGCCGAGGAGGTCGAGGCTGCAGAGAATGGTGATTGCGCCATTGCCCTCCAACCTGGGCGATAGAGGGAGACCGTGTCTCAAAAAAACAAACAAACAAACAAAAAAGGACAATACGTGATAGTTGTTTTGTCAGAGTAGAATATATGGTAAAATAGTTTAGCGGATGCACGGATTCATTGCTTTTTTTCTCTCCTCTTACTCCTTTGCCCTGCAGGGAAGCGGATCTCTTGAAGTTGCGGAAACATAGTCATTCCCTTTTTTCGTTTCATTTGCTTAGTCAGTACCCTTCCTTAGAAAATTCTATTCCGCTAAGCAATTCCACGAATTTCCAGAATAATTTCTCACTTCCCAAGTTTAGCCTTCATTTCCTGATTTATCCTACTTGGTATGATCTATCCTTACTTTAAATTTCCTCTTTATTGTAACTGCCATATAGCACTTAAGTTCTCACTTCAATACTTGAGTACGCTACTTATTTCTCCTGTGAGAGATGGTATATTCCCCCAGAACTCATGCCTTGTTCATCTTTGGCATCCCTTGCAGTACCTAGCACAATACTTCACATTCACATGTTATTTGGGGGCTCCATGAAGATTGAAGAACCCTTGCTTTATGGAAAGAAGGTAGAAAGCTAAGGCAAATGCACTTCATTTCTATCCATAGTGTATACGAGAAAAATACATTACGAATCTTTCACAATTATTTGCTTTAATTAACTCCCCATTTCCACTCATATTTAGACCGAAATTTTTATTGAGATTGTGGGATTAAGGAAATAAAATATTGACAGTGAATGTCTTAAATGTCAGCATATCCAATGGACTGCAAATCTTTAAGAAATAATTGGCCATATAAAAGGCACATTAAATAGACTATTAAAGGACACTAATAAAATGTATATTAGTAAAAATTTCACTATATGTGAGTTCAGAATAGTGAGAATGCTCATTTCTCTTTTAAAGAGAATAAAATTAATCTAATCCAGGCCATCTATGAATATATTTGTTATACATTTTATCTTACATGGTGTTCTCCTAGAAATTTTAATTTGAAACATTCCTCAGAATGATGATCCCCAAGCGTGTTTCCCCATCTACAGAGCAAAAGGATAAGACAATGTGATATTTAAGATTCCTTCTATATGTGATTCCTATGTGCAGATAAAAAAAAAACTAAAATGCAAAAATTGAGTAAATTAGCAAAGTCCACTCAAGTCAGTGGAGTAGCAAAGTATTTTAAAATCCACTATCAATAACCCTTTGGCACAGATTGGCTTTGAACTAGGGACCTAACTCTACCTAAGTCTTTTTAGCAAAATACAATACAAAAGTTATTCACTGCAGGATAAAAGGAATGAAAATTGATGAAGGTAGCAGTTTCTATCATATGTGGAAGAAGTGATTAATGAGTGCTTTATAATAAGAATCTTGTGTTTAACAGAATAAATCATCTTGAATTTAATGATATGTATTTAATGATAATAATGGCATGACATGAGTATAAAGTTACTGCCAAATTATTGCGTTATATAATAAAATTTTAATTTTCTAAGCCTACATAAAATCCAATGGGTGAACTCACTTTTTAAAGTATTATTCTGTAGGTTTTCCAGATTTCCCTTATAAGAAAGACCCTATTCTCCTATTCTCGTTTTATTATTAAAAGATCTTTTGTCCTGGCGTGGTGGCTCGTGCTTGTAATCCCAGCACTTTGGGAGGCCGAGGCAGGTGGATCGCGTGTGGTCAGGAGTTTGAGACCAGCCTGGCCAACATTGTGAAACCTCATCTCTACTAAAAATACGAAAATTAGCGGGGTGTGATGACAGGTGCCTGTAGTCCCAGCTACTCAGGAGGCTGAGGCAGGAGAATCACTTGAGCCCAGGATGCAGAGGTTGCAGTGAGCCGAGATTGCACCACTGCACTCCAGCCTGGGCAACAGATGGGACTCCATCTCAAAAATAAATAAATTAAATTAAAGATCTTTTTCTTTTTCTTTTTCTTTTTTTCTTTTTTGATATAGAGTCTCTCTCTGTCACCCAGGGTGGAGTTTTTTTTTTGTTTGTTTTGTTTTTTTGATATAGAGTCTCTGTTGCCCAGGGTGGAGTGCAGTGGTTCTCTTGAGTAGCTGGGACCACAGGCACATGCCGCCATGCCTGCTTAATTTTTTGTATTTTCTGTAGATGTGGAGTTTCACCATGTTGCCCAGGTTGGTCTTGAACACCTGGGCTCAAGCGATCTGTGCACCCCTGCCTTTCAAAGTGTCGGGATTACAGACATGAGCCACCGTGCCTGGATATTATTTAAATATCTTAAATACACAAAAGTTTTCTACTCATTCCAGTTGGGAAAAATTTAGAGACTTATGTAATTTGTTATATCACTATTCCCTAGACAAGATTATACCAAAATCATAATCAAATGAGTATGGTTTAGGTTTTTTTGTGTTTAGTTTTAAGCTTAACTCTTTATAGCTTTTTTTAAAATTTAAGGGTCTGCAAGTTTGATATTTACAGGTTTAGGTTTTTCACGTTTAGTTTTAAGCTTAACTCTTTATAGCTTTTTTTAAAATTTAAGGGTCTGCAAGTTTGATATTTACAGGTTTACATATTTTATTTAAGATAGATAATAAATGTCTCACAAATGTCTAATCCCAGTATGTTTGATGAATTTTTTTAGTGGAGCTTTTTACTACAGTGGCTTTCAAATAGCAAATAAAGGATGTGAAATATATAATTTTTAAATTAATCATTTTGGATGATGTAAGAACTTGAGATTTGCTATTTAACAACAACCATCTATACTTATATGGTTAAATCGAAGTATTTTTAATGGTGGTAAAATACACATAAAATTTACCATTTTAACCATTTTTAAGTGTACAGCTCAATAGTGTGAAGTATATTCACATTGTTGTGCAACCAGTCTCCAGAACTTTTTCATTTTGCAAAACTGAAACTCTGCACCCACTAAACAAAAATGCTCCATTCTCTCTCCAGCCCCTGGCAACTACCATTCTACTTTCAATTTTTATGAATTTGACTACTCTAGATACTCATACAAGGAGAATCATACAGTATTTGTCCTTTTGTGGCCATCTTATTTCACTTGGCATTATGTCTTTAAGGTTTATCTGTGTTTGTACCATGTGTGAGAATTTCCTTCCCTTTTAAGGCTGAATAATATTCCACTCTCTGTATATACAACATATTGCTTATCCATTCATCCGTCCATGGACACTTGGGTTGCTTCCACATTTTAGCTATTGTAAATAATGTTGCTATGAACATAGGTGTATAAATACCTCCTGGGGATCTCACTTTCAATTATTTTGGATAATCTACCCAGAAGTAGAATTACTGGATCACATGGTAATTCTATTTTTAATTTTTTGAGGAGCCACCATACTGTTTTCTGCAGTTTACATTCCTACCAACAGGGCACAAGTGTTCCAATTTTTTCATATCCTCCCCAACACTTATTTTCTCTGTGTGTGTGTGTGTGCGTGTGTGTGTGTGTGTGTTTAATAGCAGCTATCCTAATGGGGATGAGGTGACATCTCATGTGGTTTTGATTTGCATTTTCCTAATTGGTCAAAGTATTTTTGAAACACAAGTTTTGGAACTCATTTCAGAGCCAATTTCTGAGCTGCTCAAGATAATAATTTCCATAATTATATAAATGCAAGACAATTTCCTTTGTTTTCTGTCCATGTTTCACTGAATATATTGCTTAAAAGACTGACTTGGGCCAACAGTATCAGTACCTCCAAAAAAGTAGCTTAAACTAGTAAGAGACTCCATTTTCTTTCTCATAAACCTGGAAATAAGCAGTCTAGAGCTTCTATGGCAGCTAACGGTGTCCAATCTTTTGTGTCTATCTGCCATTTTTGATGTGTGGATTTTAATTCATCATCACAGATGGCTTCTGTGTCTCCAGGTATCATTTACATATTCCTGGCAAGTGGAAGGTGAAAGAGCAAGGGCAAAAGGCAAAACCTGGATGTCAATTGAATTGGTTATATTTAGTAAACTTTCCCAGAAGCCCTATCAAATAACTGCCCCTGATGGCGTATTAATCAGTTCTCAACCAGTTCTCTGCCCTGTGGTCATTCTTTGCACAATGAGAGGCTGAGAAATGTAATTTTATAGCTGGGCATACTTTCTTCCTCAAGAAAATTAGAGTTCTGTTACTATGAAATTGGAGAGTGAAGTGTGTTATATAGACTCCTGGCTGTGTTTGCTAAACCCATGTATTCTTTCTACTTTCCACATCTCATTTTGAGGCAATGGGTTGGCCTGGAAACCAGGAATAGTGAAATTCTAGAAGTCAGAGGACAATTTGTAGAACAATATTAGGAAACAGATTGTCTACTGTTAGGAAGTATCTTCTAGCCTAATGTAAGTACAATAATATGGCTTTCATTGGTTGAAGAAAGCAAATGCTAATCATTTGAAAGTCAAATTGCAATAAAAGTGCCTTTATTTCAAAAATACTATAATTCAAATGTAACAAAATATAAAAATTTAGGGTTGAATTATTGTCTCAAATCTGTTATATTTGCAGCTGGAAGTGCTAAAAATCACTTTGTCTAAAATTAGTTGTATCAAGTATCATGAGCCAAGAAAATTTACGTCACTTGTGTAATTTTGGTTTAAAAATCCTCTTGACCTAGCAACTGATCTTAATATAATCAAATAATAACTTGTTTCATTTCAAAAGTCAAAATTTGATTATTCTTGCCTAGCTGAAGAAAGACCAGAGAAATTCATTCTTCCCATTTACTTATTCATCTCCTTCTGAGTGCATATTTCAGCTCTAGAATTAAGAAGGGAAGATTCTGGAAAAGAGAGAAAGAAGCATGGAGGCACCACATCAGATGGAGAATTTATTTTTTTGTTTTATGTGTTATGTCAGATGGAGATATTGAGGTATAGGCAGAGAAATGGAGAGAAAGTGCAACCAAGTTTTACAATGTTAGCAGACTTGGTAAACCTTTTTATTCATTTTCATTTTTGTCTCCATTCCACTTTAGACTCAGTATAGTTCTTTATTCTCTGTTTTCTTCTCATTTCCTTTCTATGAGTCATCTGATATCATTTATTTTTAATTTAGTGTGAATGTATTTCAGAACCTAAACTGGAGTTGCCAGAGTACTATTTGAAAGAGCTGTGTGTTCTGTTCGAAGGTCATTCAGTACTCCCACTTGCAGCTACACTGGAAGAAAGAGGGACCTGGAGCATGACCTAAGACAGCACAGGTTACTCTGCTTAACAACAGAATCCTGTTTTATCTGTGCTTGTGTTCTACACTCTTTTTCTTGTAGTTCAAAGTTCTTTCCTCACATCAACACCTTTAGCTCAGCAGCCTGGCTTCCTCCTCCCAAGCTGGAGCATCACCCATTTACACTAGCCTTTTGGTCTCACACCTCAGATATTTTTTTATTTTCTATCATTTGGCATCCAGAACATCTGGGACTGAACCTTCTAAGGAGAGGTGGGCTGCATATGGACGCACTTCTCAGAAACATCCCGGAGGAAGCTACGAAATAGGCAAATAGGAATCAGAGGCTACATATGACTGGGTAGAGAACAAAATGTCCTGAAATTTGACTACTGGGGAGCTGGGTTCAGGACTTATGCATTTTAGTGCATCATATTAATATGTGAATCTAATAAAGATTAAACTGCAAATGTGGGCACTTCATAGATACTAAAAATCAACAAAGAGAGGATAAAAACTAAGAACAATTGCACTGATTGAGATGAACTTCTCACTGTTTTTTTAATTCCTTGTAAATGCATCACAGGAAGTACATACAAAACTATATTAAATAAATAATATGTATAAAATGCCTTGTACATGCCAAGTGTATGAAAGGCACTCAAAACTGCAAATATAGGCCGGGCGTGGTGGCTGTCTGGGAGCACTTTGGGAGGCCAAGGTGAGAGGATTGCTTGAGCCCAGAAGTTCAAGACCAGCCTGGGCAACATAGTGAGACCCCATCTCTACACATAGTAATAATAATAGTAATAATTAGTTTGGTGTGGTTGCAAGCACCTGTAGTTGCAGCAACTTGTGAGGCTGAGGTGGGAGAATGGGGTTTATGACCTCACTGAGCTTATGAGGTCAAGGCTTGAGTGAGCCATGATTGCAATACTGAACTTCAGCCTGGGTGAGAGAGTGAGATGCTGTCTCAAAAAAAAGTGCAAATATATAGTTAATTATATATTATCATATAATTATAATTATATATGCATTATATAATAAGCATTTGATGAAACTATTAATTAATAGGTGTTTTATAAGATTATCTTTAAGGTTCATATTGTTATAACTTTAGTGTCCATGTAGCAGAGTTTTCTATTCATAAATTTTCCAAACTGGTGGGAACACATTGGTGTGGTTTTTTTTTTATTAAATCCTACTGATAATTAGAAACCATATCTTCATCTAAAATTTATGTTCCAAGTTCCTATAATTCAAAATGTCAGAATAATTTCTGCCATTGATTCTGAAGGTGTCTCTTTCCTACCAGTTTCTCGGCTGTTTTGTCTGGATTCATATTTAAGCATTTGGCTTTCATTTTTATCTCTAATTCATCCAGGCTGGAAGAGTTGAACAGTAATACCAGCTGGCATAGAGTTGAGACTGTATCAGCATATTGATGTTCCTGCATCAGCATATTGATGCTAGTGACACCAAAATGTTTCTCTGTGTCACTAAACTGCCTCACATAGGCATTAAACAAGTGTGGTGACAAAAGAGAGCTGACAGTAATCATCCCCAGAATGGATGAACCGTTACCCATTGGAAGAGAAAACGTTTCACAGTGAGTTGGTGCATTAT
Organism: Gorilla gorilla gorilla; assembly: GCF_029281585.2. Taxonomy (NCBI): domain Eukaryota; kingdom Metazoa; phylum Chordata; class Mammalia; order Primates; family Hominidae; genus Gorilla; species Gorilla gorilla. Next base: position 110,783,183 of record NC_073238.2, read on the forward strand.
CACAATGACATGAAACAAATCAATATATCCCAACTATCAATAATAAATAAGAGTAAATAAGTATGTGACATTCTGCTAGTAGTTGATGATTAACTGTTGAGACTGTGACACTTTTGGTTCTGAACGTAATTAAAAACAAAAGTCACCATGATAAAGATGCTTAGAAAAAACTGCAGCTGCTGCTCAATCCTGATGTGAAGAATAACTAGCTAATCAAGTATTTTTTTAAATTTAATTAACTTTTTAGTGAAAGAAAAACATATATACAGAAAAGTTCCCACATCATACTTGTACAGCTCAATGAATTTTTTACACAGGTATGACATTTGTGTAACCTCTACCCAGCTAAATGAATAGTACATATTGGTAGCACTTCTCTTACCTCTTAACGGTCATTATTCACATCTTTCTCCCCAAAGCTAATTCATTAGCTTTCATTCATTCATTGACTAACCAGAGCTCTCACATAATCAATTAATTTTATCTGTATTGTGAATCATAATTCTGTGCTACTTTTGAGAGTGGTTTAAAGTGGGGAGTGCACTGCCAGACACATGTGATAGATTATTCTACAGCAATACGAAGAAGAAGCTTGAGCCCCAAAGACCAGGTAAAAGATGATTAAAATAGTGTGGGTAAGACAGGATGAGGAGTCAACAAAGAAACAGCAATAGGATTTGTAAAGAAGAAACAAAAAAGAGCCTGAATAGCCAAAGGAATCCTGAGCAAAAAGAACAAAGCTAGAGGCATCATATTACCTGACTTTAAAATTACCTGATATCACAACGCTGTAGAAACCAAATCAGCATGGCACTGATATAAAAATGGACACTTAGACCAATGGAACAGAACAGAGAACCAAGATATAAAGCCACATATGTACAGCCAATTAATCTTTGATAAAGCCAACACAAACTTACATTGGGGAAAGGACGCTCACTTCAATAAATGGTGCTGGGAAAACTGGATAGCCACATTCAGAAGAATAAAACTGGACCCCTATATCTTACCATATACAAAAATCAACTCGAAATAGATTAAAGACTTAAATGTAAGACCCAAAACTATAAAAATATTAAAAGAATATAAGCCAGGCAAAAAAGGTAAATATCATATGTTCTCACTTACATGTGGGAGCTAAAAAATTTCAACACATGGAGGCAGAGAGTGAAAAAATAGGTAACAGAGACTGGGAAGGGTGAGCAGGGGAAGGAGAAAGGATGAAGAGAAGCAGGTTAAAGGGTACAAACATATAGTAAGACAAAAGGAATAAATTCAATGTCTGATAGCAGAGTAGGATGCCTATAGTTAACAAAACTATAAAATCTATTGTACTTGAGTGATGGATACCCTGAATTTCCTAAACTTGATCACTACTGTTAGTAGTGTAACGTATTTTCTCACGTAACATATTTTCTCATGTACCCCATAAACTTGCACAAATAAAAAAATAAAATACATAAAAAAAGAAACAAACATGCATGTCTGATTTGTATAAAGCATGAGGGATCCAGGTTGACTTATAGGTTTCTAGCTGTGACAACTGCATGGGTGTAGTTCCATTCACTGAAAGAATGGAGCAGGTTTTAGGGGTAAAAAGGTGAGTTCAGCGTGAACATACTGAGTTTGAAGTGCAAGGTGGCATGGAGATGGGTTATTTAAGATATTAGGAAGTCAGAATGTAAAATATTTGTTGATTGAATATCTGGGGGAAGAGCTCAGTAAATAAATAAAGGTGTCAGTGATGGTCCTCAGGACTCTGGCTTGGGCAAGTTGGTGAAGGATACAGGCATTCACTGAGCTAGGGGAACCGATAAGTTTTGGGCATACTAAGTTTGAGGCATCTGTTGGGAGCCATCCAAATAGGAATAGGTTATGGATAACTGGATATATGAGTCTGGGCTCAAAACATGGATTTTTTTGGAGAATATAAAGTAAAATGAGATATTTAAAGGCACTCTGGAAAGTATGGCCTGCTCCAGCTATTAGTTGCTATTCTTTTTGTTGACTCAGTTTGAAAAAGCCCTAATAGTGATATCCAACTAGTTCATTATTAATTGCTGGGAAAGAAACATCATTTGTGGTTTTGTGGAGGTAAAAGAAGACATCAACGCTTTGCCACTGATGACAATGGCATCATGCCAGTCTTAGAAATCATTTCAGATAGTGTTCATCGGAAACCATTCACCTAAACTTTAACTGTGAGGCAATTCACTTCTGTAGGAAAGGAATGTTAATTTATTCTTTAAAATTGGTTACTATCAATTGTGGCACGAAAAAAATGCTTTTAATTGCATAAATAATTGGTGAGAACTGAGGTATGGAACCAAGGCAAGATAGGAGGGGCACAAACTTGAATGATAAACTGGACAAGAGAAATCAATGATTCATTCAATCAGTTGTAATGCATATTCATCAGGCACTACACTAAGTATCAGGGATGCCAAATATAAATATATCTCTTCTTTTGGGGTCCCTATAGATGAATATGGGGACAAATGTACAATAATTATTATGGAAAAAATGTTAATTTTGATAATGAAGATATAAGAAACACCAAATAGCAGAATAGGGGAAAGGAGTACTTAATACTCTCAGTAAGGAATGCTTCACAGATAAAATGGTATGAAATAGGAATTGAGGGATGAGTTGAAAATCAACTGGCAGGAAAATTGATGAGACTTCCACTAGCCAAATTTATGATAATTTGAAATAAAAGATGATGGTACTTAATTATAGCACATTGAATTAAAAATATGCACAGATCCATAGTAATAGTTATGAAAGAAATAAAGAAAGAGGGGGTAGGGTGCAGTGGTTCATGCCTATAATCTCAGCACTTTAGGAGGCTTAGAAGTTTGAGACCAGACTGGGCAACATGGTATGACCCTGTCTCTATAAAAAAATTTGAAATTAGCCAGGCATGGTGGCACATACATGTAGCCCGAGCTACTCAAGAATCTGAGGTAAAAGGATCACTTGAACCCAGGAGTTTGAGATGGTAGTGAGCCACTGCTCTCCAGCCTGAGTAACAGGGCAAGATCTTGTCTCAAAAAAAAAAAAAAAGAAAAAGAGAAAGAAAGAAAGAAAGAAGGAAGGAAGGAAAGAAGGAAGGAAAGAAAGAAGAGAAAGAAGGAAAGAAAGAAAGGAAGGAAGGTGCATTTACATAATGAGTGTGGTTGTATTTAGCTTTTAGTTTATTTGGCACTGCTGTCACATCTGCCCTGTCACATTGTCTAGGTCCTGGATCACTCTAGATTTGGGTGTAATATGGAGCCACCTCCACTGTGTGCTACAAGGGTTCATTCATTCAACATTTAATTTGTCCCCGGCTACAAGTCCTGAGCAAGCCAATGGGGAATCAATGATACATCAACCAACCAAGCAATCAAACCAAATGAAAAACAAATACAAAATCCCTGCCTTTAAGGAGTACAGTTTATTCAGGGTGAAAGATAAATGGCCAGTGATAAAAATGACATGATAACTGATGAAACAAATGTGCTCACAGAGCCATTTCTCCAAGACTCCACCAAAATAAGTGTCAGGAAGCCAGGAGAGAGTTAAAAGAAATCACAGGGAAGCTACCAGAATTCTGAAGAAGTTGTATTATCATTTCCACCAAAACAAGCAGCACCTTTTTTTTGGTCTTTGTGATTATATTAGAGTTCTCTGGAGAAACAAAACTGGTAGGATATATGATATAGATAAAGGAATTTATTATGGAAATTGGCTTATGTGACTATGGAGACTGAGAAGTCCTGCAATCTGTAAACTGGAGAACTAGGAAAGATGGTGGTAAAACTCTTAATCTGAAGCCAAAGGCTTGATGATTTGGGGGTCTACTGGTGTAAGTTCTTGGGTCCGAAGGGCTCAGAAAGGGGAGCTCCAGTGTCCAAGGCAGAAGAAGGTTGGTGTCTCAACCCAAGAAGAGAGTGTTTTCATCCTTCCTCTGCCTTTTTGTAGCAGCGAGTGGGCCCTCATGGGATTGGATGATGCCTGCCCACATTGGAGAGAGTGATCTTCCTTACTCAGTCTGTTCATTCAAATGCCAATCTCTTCCAGAAACACCTCCACAAACATACTCAGAAAAAATGTCTTACCAGATATTGTGGCATCCCTTAAAACCCTCAAGTTGATGCATAAAATAAACTATCACAGTGATCTTAAAGGGACACTATCTCAGGAATAAGATAATGTCCTAAGCAGTCCTTTTCATGCTCATGCTTCCTGTTTTACCAGTCCAGACTCTTGATGCCTCCCTGCTCTCCCTGTCCTGACATCAGAACTTCTTGGACCTTAGACCACTGTCAATGTTGGCATGGGTGATTATGACAAGGTCATTTTAAGGCCCTCTGAGTTACCTTATATTGTTAGAGCCCATGCCGGACTCCAAATCTGTGTTCATTGTGCTACCATAATGTGCTTAACATATCACCAGAGAGTAATCTCTCTTAACAGACACCTTCAGACTTTCTGTTCTTACTGAAGGAGACAGTTCTTTCCTTAACTTTCTGTAGATGGCTCTCTCATGCCATGTATAAATGGAACCTACATCAGACTCAAGCAAAAACAAACAGTAACATCATTCTCCATTTGCTGCTATTAAATGCACCACTGCAATTTTTGGGTATAGAATTTTCAGGGAGTTTAGGAAAGACATTGCCTAAGTTCTAGTATTATACTCAGCTTTAACCAAATTGGGAATGAAGCTCATACCCCTATTAAAGTCAAATCCTTACGTATTTCCAATGCAGTAAAACAAAACACAAAAACTCACTAATAGCTAAAACCAAACATTATCAGGCAATCAGCATATTTGATTCAGGCTTTTGGAAATACAATAAATCACACTCTGATTATAGCATTTCAAATTGTAGACTAGAGTCCCTAATGAATTAAATACTATCTTCTAAAAAACATTGACTCTGTAGACAACTTATCATTTTCATGATTTTAGACAGAGAATTTAAGTGACAGTCATTTAATCACTGAATTCATACAATCACTTATATTGAGCAGAACTATGGTGAACATGTAAAAGTTACTTTTCAACAATGCAAATGAACATCTTATATTTTTTTCCATTAGTTTGGATATGTAAAATTTTCTACTGAGGTGATTTACATGGGGTCATAATTATAAAACATGGAAGAAACAGCTTTAGAATCAAGGCAGAGTGTAAAAGGCACACATGAATGTATATGTATAAAAATCTGCAGCCATAAGCTATCACACATATAATTAAAATGGATTTATTGCTTTTGGCTTTGATTTTTTTTCTCCCTGTTATTAAATAATTATAGGGATCCCTTGAGTTCACTTGTAATTACACATATACACACTATAATATTTCACATATATATACTACACATATAGTCTTTAAAGCTGAACTAATATAATATATATGCAAATTTAAATGTATAAAATTCAGGTAATTAAAAATTATGATTCCCTAAACAACATTAACTTACAGATAGTTATAAATCATGGCATTATGTGTTAGATTTATATTACAATATATATCTCTGGTAACGTGGATTTATGGTGTATGTGTGAGTTTTTAAAATTTGTTGGCCAGAAATGGTGGCTCACATCTGTAATCCCAGCACTTTGGGAGGCTGAGGTGGGTAGATCATGAGATCAAGAGATTGAGACCATCCTGGACAGCATGGTAAAACCCTGTCTCTACTAAAAATACAAAAATTAGCTGGGTGTGGTGGTGCGTGCCTGTAGTCCCAGCTACTTGGGAGGCTGAGGCAGGAGAATCGCTTGAACCCAGGAGGCGGAGGTTGCAGTGAGCTGAGATTGTGCTACTGCACTCCAGCCTGAGCGACAGAGTGAGACTCTGTCTCAAAAAAAAAAAAAAAAAAAAAAAGTTGTCATGGATCAGGCCAATCATTCTCTTCCCAAGGTCTCCTGCTAAGCAAAATAGCCCTAGATGATTGCATAAGTGTAAGTGGCTACTGTGATATCCCATGACCATGTTCCCTTGGCCATAGCAGAGATAAGGGATGGGTGGACACCCTACCCAAGTTTCCCTAATGTATAGACTTGTCAAGGGCCTGAATGGTGATTAGGGTTGAGAGCTTTGCACAAGAGAAGACTTGTCAACTCGTTATAAGAATTATATTTTCACGGTGATTTTGAATGTGAGACTCAGAAAAAGCTGAGCAGTCCATAGTTATAATTTTTTTTTAAATATGAAAATAAAGAAGCTGTAGCATGTTAATAGGGGAACGTTGCAACAGAGATTCATAAAATCTTGTTCTCTGAGGTGGTAGCTAGGTAAGCCAGTTGCCAGAACTGGTTCTAAACACTCTTCCGGGTCAGTCTCTATTATGGATAAAACTGTATTCTCCAAAAAGATATGCTGAAGTTCTAAGCTCTAGTACCTGGTATCGTATCGAACTTATTTGGAAATAGGGCCTTTGCAGATGTAATCAAATTAAAATGAGGTCATTAGGATAGGCTCTTACCTGATAAGACTGGTGCCCAAAATTATAAGAAGGGAGAAGAACATTGTATGAGTCTGTTTTCATGCTGCTGATAAAGACATACCTGAGACTGGGCAATTTACAAAAGAAAGAGGTTTAATTAGACTTACAGTTCCACATGGCTGCAGAGGCCTCACAATCATGGCGGAAGGCAAGGAGGAGCAAGTCACATCTTACGTGGTGGCGGCGGGCAAAAAGAGAGCTTGTTTGGGAAAACTCCCCCTTATAATGACCATTAGATCTTATGAGACTGACTCACTATCACGAAAACAGCATGGGAAAGACCTGTCCCCATGATTCAATTACCTCCCTCCAGGTCCCTCCCACAACATGTGGGAATTCAAGATGAGATTTGGGTGGGGACACAGCCAAACCATATCAAACATGTGAAAACACAGACCCACCAGAGGAGGATGCCGCATGGTGACGGAGGCAGTGATTGAAGTACTCCAGCTGCAAGCCAAGGAACACCAAGAATTGCCAAAACTAGGAAGAGGCAAGGAAGAGATTCCTCCCTACAGGTTTCAGGGGGAGTGTGGCCTTACTGACTCCTTGATCCCTGACATCCAGCCTCCAGAACCAGGAGACAAATTTCTGTTGTTTTAGGCCATTCAGTGTTGGTACTTTGTTATGGTGGCCCTCAGGAATAAATACACTTTCAAAGAGTCAGCTCTGCCAAGTTTTCTGTTCTCTCAAGAGGACTGGTTGCCTGACTTCTGGATTCCCATGTGCCTAAGCTTCACATTCTTCTCCTTTCTGTGTGCCAGGAAATGAACTGACCCCATGTTCCTTGCAACCAAAATATCAGTATAAACTGGAACCAGGAGTGAGGCTATATGCACAAGAAGCTCACAGGAAATGAAGGACACGTGGAACTGGTTTTGGTGATGAGGCAGAGAAATGGGCAGGGGAATTCTCTTCACACCTGCAACAAAGTGCTTGTAGCCTGTACTTTGTGGTAATAGAAGAATTAATTAAGCCATAGCCTGTTGTCTCTAGATGCTGAGACAATATACTGACCAAAGCAAGAGTTTCAGGGCTTTTGTAACTCTGAAGATTAGGTCCAAAAGGCCTAATCTTTGGACCCTAGGATTGTAGGGTCGGCTAAATTCCTGACAGGTCCATATCTCCATGTGAATTTAGGGCATAATTGTCAGAGTTTGGAATTGTAATAATAAGAAAATCTGAGAAACAGGAGAGGTTAAGTGACTTGCTCAAGGTCACACCAATTTTATATATATTTTGCCGCAATTAAAACTACTAAAAATTTTAATAAAAGCATTCCACTTACTATAAGTCAGGCAAAAAAAAGTTAATTATTTCAACTATAAAAGGATGTATTGAGGATTATACATGTGACTGTTGAAGGTTCACACTGGAACAAGATTGGTACCAAAGGCCTCACATTCTTTTTCCTTTTCTCTCTCTCTCTCTCTTTTTTTTTTTTTATAACATGGAGACAGGGTCTCACTCTGTTGCCCAGACTGGAGTGCAGTGGTGCAATCTCAGCTCACTGCATCCTTGACCTCCCAGGCTCAAGCCATCCTCCTGCCTCAGCCTCCTGAGTAGCTGGGATTTCAGGAGCATGCCACACCCAGCTAATTTTTGTATTTTTTGTAGATATGGGGTTTTGCCATGTTCCCCATGCTGTTCTCGAATTCGTGAGCTCAAGTGATCCACCTGCCTCGGCCTCCCAAACTTTTGAGATTACAGGCATGAGCCACCACGCCCGACCTCATATTCTTCATTGAATATTATCTGTTGGACCAGTGAAGGACTTGTCTTTATAGAAGTTTTGCTACTTTAATGTGAGTGTTTTGCTAAAATGTCCCACTAGGGAACGGGGCAAAAATTTAGGATAATCTAATCTTTATGATCCTTACAGAATGGTTCAAATGTGGAGAGTGCCTTACTGAATCTAAAACTTTGGAAATATTCATGGCATATGGAGGGGAAATACAGTTATAAAAGATGTAATGGGGCTGGGTGTGGTGGCTTATGCCTATATTCCAGTGCTTTGGGAGGCCAAGGCAGGAGGATTTCTTGAGCCAAAGAGTTTGAGGCCAGCCTTAGCAACATGCCAAAAACAGTCTGTACCAAAAAAAAAAAAAAAAAAAAAAAAAAAAAAAAAAAAAAATTAGCCAGACGTGGTGGCATATGCCTGTAGTCCCAGCTAAGACTGGAGGACCACTTGAGCTCAGGAGTTCGAAGTTGCAGTGAACTATGATGGTGCCATTATACTCCAGCCCGGGTGACAGAGTGAGACCCTGTCTCTGAAAAAAATAAGTAACGGGACAGTGATCAAGTACTTATTTGCTTTTTAAGACTTTGCTCACAAGAACACACACAATTCAGCTCTGTAGTATTTACCTCAAATATGCAGTCTTAGGAGAATCTAACTTTTCTAGCATATATGTCCTTGATTCCACTCCTAGTTTTTCAATGGAAACTTCAAAACAAGGGTGGAAATCTTTAGTGTTATCCCATTGTGTCTCTGAATGGTTAAATAAAATTGAACATTAAACCTAAGCCTGCTTCCTGAGTGAGGAAAAGGGAAGATAAAGGGTCCTCTGGTCTTCTTTTGGCAGGTTAAAAATTACACCAATCTTTAACCACCCTCTTTTCTGCTCCACACCAAACAAGCCAACAAGCAAACAAACACAAGTACTTGCCCAAAAAGTTCCTGTGCTGCTTTGAGCATCTTCCAACATTATGCAGAAATTAGTTCTACTCCACATACAAGTTTTTCACCTTCACCAAGAAAATGCAAATGTTGGGAGTGTGCTAATTGATCAAGGACTGGCAGGAGAGGGGAAGGCGGAGTAGACATTTTTCATACATCAACTCTCCTTATCATCTCAGCCCTCACTGTGATATAGAGAGGGCTGTCTCCATTTTACGGAAGTGAAGATGTTTATTCACTCAGTCAAGATTACTTGGCTAGTGGTAGAGATTAGTTTTGTCTGACTCCAAGCTAGGTGCTTTCTCTAGCATATGACCTAGACTCTCATTCTAAGAGACTGTTTGTTCATGGATTAAGTGATTTTTGCTTAAAATTTTCCATAACAATCTTGTTTTCTTCAGACCTTGCAACAGCTAAGATCCCTTTTCTTAGGTTAGTACATGCACACACTCACATCATAAAGGTGATAAAAGTCAGCTACTTGGTGATTCCCAAGTTTCCTAGGTATCTTTGATATGCTTAATAAGCCAACTTCTGCCAACGAATGCTTTTTTAGGCAGAGCAACTGGATGAGAAATATTTTAAAACAATGTTGATAACCAACAATGATAAGGTTTCCATTGAAGCTGTCTAAATTTTAATATTTTATATATATGTATATAATGCACATTCTTTGAATTTGGAAAACCATATTTCTAAGTGGATGTGTAGATTCTTTAATAAGCTGGTCTTAGAAAAAAAGAATAGACTATTATTTAATTCACAAACATAATTTAAACTTTACTATTTTAGTTTTACAATTTCCAATTTCTCTTTTGCTTATTAATCAAAAACTGTTCTCTTTCTTGGCTTGGAGAAGATGATGTTAACAAAATGTAATGTAATTGTTTAGAAGTAATTTTCTCCAGAGATCTAGGAAGCTTAAGTAGTTGAGCTTCCTATTACTTTTTGCCCCCTGGGTTTTACGTTAGTTCTGCACTGACTTGTCTGTGTATTTGTAAGAGTAAACGATTAGGTAGGAGAGGCTCCAGGGGACTGTTCTTGGCAGTAGCAGGTTGCGTTTAACTACCTTCTGCTTGCATGCACCTGATGATGTTGGTTATTAACAGAGTTTTTAGGAATCAATGACTACAATATCTCTTTGCTTAATAGGTGTACGCAAAGGAAAAAAAAATGTAATAACACTTACCTGCAGGTGCATTCTATGGTCTTAATCCAAGAAACAGAATTTTGTAGTGTTGTTGACAGCTGTTTTACTTGTTCCATGTTTTCATTGCACAAGTTGAGCCATGAATATTCAAAATATAGTCTGCCTGACTGTGCTACCCATGGGAAAAATCAACAAGAAACGATGTACGTGGTAGAAAATAATGGCCAGCAAAGGCTATTGGAAATGGAATGGTAGGAATAAAGTGTAAACAAACCAGAATGACGGTTGAGATCATTAGTGGAGGATTTTTGAAAATGAAAACATGTTGAAATGTTGAAGTCATCATATGAATGAATGTTGTTTGATACCTTGAGGAACCCGATAACCTCCAGTTCCTCTACATTGTCTTACTGCTCCAGCTGGTATGGCTGAAGATTAAATAAAGTGTTGTGACTAGTTCAGAGAAAAATGTAAAGCATAAAGTTTTGTATCCTTGCCCTACTATTTTTCTAGGGAAGGAGTTTCTTATTTTTCTTACCCTCTCTTTTCCTTATCTTTCTTTCTTTCCTTCCTTTTCTTTCCCTTCTCTACTTTTTTCTCCTCTCTCTTCTCTTTGTCTTCCTCCTCTTCTTTTTTTTGGAAGCAATGAACTCTTCCTTGCTGCTGGGTGGGGAGAAAAACTGGAGAAATGGAAAGCCAGGTGGCTGTTCATGATAAACAGAAAAGGAGACATTCAGAAGGAAAAGTCTAGCAGAAGGGTAGGAGGCTACAGAGGCAATGGCCAGCAGGGGCATAGGAGAGGGAAGAAGAGGGTAGGTTCATGCTGAGGGGCCTGCAGAAGTGTGGAGCTAAATGGTACATGGAACTTCCGAAGGAAAAGGGTGGTATAATAAGGATTTTAAGGAAGGGTTGCTATGGGATGCATGGTGTCATTCCCTTATCTGTAATTCCAACCAAATTATTGAAAAGGTCAGATTGTGTGTGTGTGTGTGTGTGTGTGTGTGTGTGTGTGTGTGTGTGTGTGTGTGTGTGTTACATCAACACATGTGGCTGGGCACTAGGTAAGAGAGAGCTGACCCACCGAGACACCCAAAGAAAAACAGTGTAAAAAAATATTTTAAAATAGGATTTACTCCCTTTATTGTCTTCTGTAGTCGAATGAGACCACTCACTGCTTCCTGAACCTTGTTTGTCCCTTCTTACCTCCACAGCCTTGTGCTTGCACACTCTCAATCTTAGTATCTGCCATCACCTCTGTTCCATGCTGCTGTCAAAATCCTACTAATCTTTCAAAGCTGAAATGCCACCTTTCCCTTTAGGCCTTCTCTGACTTCCCAGCTGGAATTTATTTTATTTTTAATTCCTATTCCTACACTTTGCTTCAACCACTGCCTTGTCTTACAGCCACATGGGTTAGTCTCCCTCTGCTAGAGTGTGGGAGCCCTTCCTAAGCAGGGATCCTGTTCTACTCATTTCTGTGTCTCACCCAGATCCCTAGCAGAGGCTGAGTAAACATTAATGGAACATTAATGAAATAATGTGTGCTTGGATCATCAAATACAGTTTTTTAACCTGCATTTTTTCTCATATAACTCATGAGTTATTTTTTATAAAGCTCTTTTGTAGGTAATATTTCCTTTCCATAGTACAACATTGAAAGGTAAACTTGGCAATACATTTTAACAGCTAATATCATTCTAAAACAAGCAAGATGAAAAAGTAATACAGAACTCCTTTAGATAATACTATTTACTTATTTATTTATTTTTTAGAGACAGGGTCTCACTCTGTCACCCATGCTGAAGTCCAGTGGCATGATCATAGCTCACCTTGAACTTCTGGGCTCAAGTGATTCTTCCCCCTCAGCCTCCAAAGTAGCTAGGACCATGGGCATGCAACATCAAACCCAGCTATTTTTTTTTTTTAAGTTTTTTTAGAGACAGGATTTTGCTATGTTGCCCAGGCTGGTCACAAACTCCTGCCCTCAAGTGATCCTCCTGCCTTGGCCTCCCAAAGCACTGGGATTACAGGTGAGAATACTATTTATGATTTCAGTTACTAAATTACAACAGGTACTCTTCCATTTGGAAATGTATTTACAAAATAGAATTGTGTGGAAGTGAAAGACAGCACAACTGAGAATCTGAAGGTTTTTTTTTTTAATGAATGGAATGGGTCCATGCTGTTATCTTTGTCTAAAATTTAAAAAGAATTGTCAAATGCAAATTATTCAAGAATCAGGAAATGTAAGTAACCTGAGGTGGTAATTAGAGGTAGTTTACATACTTCCCTTATGAAAAGGATAGATACTTATACTTGTACACATTCTGTTTTCTTATGGTCCCTGTGTCTCCTGGCAAGAGGTAAGAAGAGAAATTCAGATTTGAGACACTGCTTGGAGGAAATAATAGGATCCCAAAGAAAATGAATGATCAACAGCTACATATACTCACATAGTTAATCTCAAAAACATACTGATTAGTGAAAAGGCAAATCACAGAAGAATATATATAGGATGAGTCCCCTTACGTAAAGTTAAAAAGCAGATAAAGCAATGTATTGTTGAGAGATGTATGCATAGTCTTAAAACCATAGAGAAATCAGAGAATGTTAACAAAAATTTCAAGAGGTGAACTTTATACCTCTGGAATGTAGAAGAAAGTATGAAAGGGAAGGGAAATTTAGGAGGATCTAACAGGGTCCTATCCTTTCTTTCTTTCTTTCTTTCTTTCTTTCTTTCTTTCTTTTTCTTTCTCTCTCTCTCTCTCTCTTTCTCTCTTTCTTTCTTTCTTTTGAGAAGGAGTCTCACTCTGTTGCCCAGACTGGAGTGCAGTGGCACGATCTCGGCTCACTGCAACCTCCGCCTCCTGGGTTCAAACAATTCTCCTGCCTCAGCCTCCCGAGTAGCTGGGACTATAGGCGCATGCCACCACACCTGGCTAACTTTTGTATTTTTAGTAGAGACAGAGTTTCACCATGTTGGCCAGGCTGGTCTCTAACTCTTGACCTCAGATGATCCTCCTGCCTTGACCACCCAAAGTGCTGGGATTATAGGTGTGAGCCACTGCACCTGGCCATAATATTTTATTTCTTGAGCTGGGTGGTGGATTTTAAAACTCTACCTATGTGTTATGTACACTGTGTGTTTATGATATAATTAACGTTAAACAATAAATATACAATTGTTCCTCAGTATCCATGGAAAATTGGTTCTAGAAACTCTTGTGGATACCATAATCCATGAACATTCAAATCCCTGATATAAAATGGCTGTAGAATTTGCATATAGCTAGGCACACCTTCCTGTACATGTTAAATCATCTCTAGATTACTTCTTTTTTTGAGAAAGAGTCTCGCTCTTGTCACCCAGGCTGGAGTGCAATGGCGCAATCTCGGCTCACTGCAACCTCTGCCTCCCAGGTTCAAGCGATTCTCCTGCCTCAGCCTCCCGAGTAGCTAGGACTACAGGCTGCCGCCAATGCACCTGGCTAATTTGTTGTATTTTTAGTAGAGATGGGGTTTCACCATGCTGGCCAGGCTCGTCTCGAACTCCTGACCTCAGATGATACACCCACCTCGGGCTCCCAAAGTGCTGGGATTACAGGTGTGAGCCACCACTTCTGGCCTACTTTTAATACCTAATATAATATAAATGGTACGGAAATAGTTGTTATATTGTATTGATTAGGAAATAATGAAAAAAAAGTCTGCATATGTTCAGTACAGATGTAACATATTTTTGGAATATCTTCGAACCGAGATTGGTTGAATCCATGGATGCAGAACCCACAGATATTGAGTGCTGACTGTGTATAGTAACTTCACAGCCTGTTGGAAAAGCCACCTATATATAGTATATGATAGAGAGCTGTGTCAAAGGTTATGCAAAACTACAAGATAAACATTCCACTTCGGGGTATCATTTTTAATCCAAGAGTTGTCGGCAAAACATCTTAAAATTAAAGCATTCTGGAATGTTTTATGAAATGAAACAAAGCATTGGCATGAAGTTTTTAAGATAAAATATGTACTGTTGCTATTTACACAAGCCATTTTAAGCTTGACCCCAGACCACTCGGGATGCTTATTTATTGCCCTTTGTAGTAATAGATAGTCTGGGGACAGAATTTGGGAAGCCCCAAGGAATTGAGGAGAGAGGTTCAGCCTGAGCCAACACGGAAAGTAGACTCATGCCTTCCTTGTCGCAGAACACAGTAAAGGGGTACTACATATGACTATAACCTGGTAGCATATGGTGCTACACAAACTTGCTTCCTTTTGCTATTTTAGATAACACTGAGCAAATTCCTTTAGAAGAAAAATTCTTTGCTGAAATTGCTGTTATTCTTGGTGCCCCCTAGAGGTTATTGGGGATATGGTTAAAAAAAATTGGTCTCTAGTCCTGAAGTGACATTAGTACTAAGCCATTTCTAAAAGAGTAAGGGATTCTAGAGAGTTTATAGGGGCTGATGATATACCTAGGCACAAAGGGCCATCACAGAGGGATAGAGGACTTCAAGACACAACAAACAGGCATCCTTAAAACTTAGGAAGGCTTTTTCAAACACCCTTTGATCCTTTGTCCGTATATACAATGGCTGTCACTTATCCAAAGGAAAATGTCAGTCTCCCTAACATATGTACATCAAGATACAGTGAAAGTTGTCTCTCAAGGTAAGCAGGGCAAGGATATTCAGAAAGTCTAGATTTATCCATTCAGTAAACATTTATTGAGTGCCTACTGTATGCCAGATACCATGCTAGCCCATGGGGTTCCAGTGATGAGTAAAAGCATCATTGCTGACATTTGGAACATATGTCTAGTAAACAAGGTGCACAGTAATCAAATAACATACAAATAAATGTATAACTGAAGAAAGCTAAAATGCTATGAAATGAAGGTACATGGTGCTAGGAGAGAATGTGCTACATAAGAGAAGAATTCAACATAGCAGTAGAAAGAATAAAAAAAAAACAACACTTCCCCGAGGGAGTAACATTTGAGTTGATATCTGAAGGATGAGTAGAAATTCACTTGTTGAATTGTTGGGGGAGTCGTGCTTTCAGAGAGAAACAGCATATGCCAAGGTCTGTAGGCAGGAGGTAACATGCACGGTTCATTCTAGAAAATCAAAGACCAGTGTGACTATAGTACAGAGAATGAGGAGAGCAAAGTGGGCATGGGAAGGGCCCTGAAGGCCATGTTCAAGACGTGATTCATTCTCTTAAAAGCAATGAGAAGTCATTAAAGTATTGTAAACAGGGGAATGGCATGATCTGATATATGAAAATAATATTATGACTTCAAGGTGTAAGACACAAAAGCAGGGAGACCAGTTAGGGTGAATTGTGAGCCAAAACAGTGGATAATGGTAGCTTAGCTTATCATGCTAATGGAAATAAAAAATGTTTTGAAAAGTATTTAGAGGTAAAATCCACAGAACTTGAAAATGGATTGAAGATGAGCGGTGAGGAAGAAGAATTGTCAGGGATGACTGCTTGGTTTCTGGCTTAAGATGGTTTTGCCATTGACTTGGGGCACTCATAAGAGAAAGATCAGGAATTTGGTTATAAACATGTTGAGTTGGCGCTATCAGTAAAAGTACCAAACAGAGATATTGAGAGGGGAGCTGGCTACATGCAGGTGCTTACATGAAGGGAGAAGTTTAGGCTGGGGATAGGAAGGTCTGGGAGTCCCTGATATATAGCTCTAAGAAGAGTGAAAAGGAGTGATCATAAAGCCAAATAACCTATGGCAACTGTACATGGTAACCTATCCTTTATAGTCCTATTGGGTGTGATGCAGGAAAATGAGATTCCCAGATAAAAATCATTCATTCATTCAATTATACAAAAAGCCTCTAATATGTGTCAGTTATTGAGCTATGCATTAATACTAATCCAAAGAAGAGGAAGATATAGACTCTGCCCCTGAGTAGTCCATAATGTGTTGGGAACATCAAGCTTCTAGGCTCCAGCTCCTCAATTTAATTAAAAAAAAAAAAGAGGCCATGGAGAAATCCATACCCCACCCGAGAGAAACAATCACTGTTTCCTACTGAGCCCATAGATTCTCAAAACGCAGTGTTGCTATCCACCATGAACAAAGCCGTTGCATTGATTATTTGAGGAATCAACAGTCAGTTTAACAATCAGCACCTACTTAGAACAGCCTGGGCCTTTTACAAGCAAGAAGGGCCAGCCAGAAGCAGGGCCAAAGTCTTGTTTAGAGCAGTGGCCCTCAACTTTGGCTTTACATTGGAATCACATGGAGAGTTTTAAAAATTCTGATGCCTGGATCCCAGATTCTGATTTAACTGATCTGCAATGTTGCCTTGATATCAGGAATTTTTAGAGCTCCCAAGATGATTCCATTGCTCATCCAAGGTTGAGAATCTCTGGTTTAGAGCAATAAACACTCAAAGACTGACCCTTCCCCATCCATACCAGCTTTTTCCTTGTATGCTTACCTGGAGCAAGCCTTTGATTGTCAGTCAGATCTGAGCCTAGCTCACCTACCTATCTTGGGTCCTATTAATCACATTTTTACCTGTCTGATTCTATCATAAGTCTTTATTCTTAGAAAAGCCTATAGTTACAGTCTAAGTCTCACCTTGAATAAAAATAACAGCAATTACACTCTTGGCCTTGGCCTTAATCCAAACCTACATACTTTATGTATTCTGCAGTTTACTCAGGGAATTTCTACCCCTCTTACCACTTGGGAACAGGGATCAGGACAGATCCCAAGCAATGTTTGTGCACTTGGGTTTTGGGGGCTCAGGAGTCGGGAAGGAGCAAGGAAAACAGAATGTGGACAGTGACTCATGATGAGATTAGCCACAATTCTGACTCAATCCAGAGTCACCACTGTGATAGTCGATTGTCACTTTCCTGGGGTCACTATTGGGCTGTGGAAACCAGCTCCCGAGAGGTGGCATTTGTAGGTAAGTCTGAAGTGCCCTCAGCTTCAGAGAAAAGGGTATATGATGATTTGTGCAAACTTTTAGATTCAGCTATTTTTACTTTGACATACCCCAAAAATGAATCAATAAACACTCATGACATTGCATCCAAGAGGTGTCTAGCATAGATATCCTCACCTCTGTGGAGGCCCACAAAGCCAGAGGAGACCTCCAGGGAAATACCTTTAGTCAAGCAAAGATGAGTCTATGCTTGCTGCAGTTAAGAAGACAGCACGCCATGAGGAACCATAAATCGTCTTGAAAAGAGGGAGTTAGGAGGGGCTTATCTTAAGATTTGTGCTTGTGTTAAGTGATTTGGGGGAGGATTCGAAGAAGCAGGGGTCTGGATTGGGATCTGTCGGAAAGCAGGCCAATTAGGTGAATGGGTATCTTAATATTTTTTATTTTTAAGGGGCAGGAGGGATAGAGCAGAGCTAGAGTTGACATTGGAAAGGAAGCCGTCGTCATTCATATTCTTTGGAAGATGTTTGGTTGTTCTGTGGTTGCACAGTCTCTTTGTTTTGAACTCTGTTCAGGCAAGTTTATGGAGTGGTCTTTTTTGTTTACTTTATAATTATGGTGAGTTCTCACCTGATGCTGAACTAATGTGAAGCTGTTTATATTCAACAGGAAAACACTGTGGCCTAGCTGGTAGCAACTAGGCCAGCTACTAGCTGACAGTTGTCAGGGCTATGTTTTTCTTTTTAACCAGACAATTTGGAGTCAGGGTAAGGATGACAACAGGGTCAAGGAATGATTAGGGATGAGGGATGGGACAGAAGTTAGGAAACATGAGCAGAAAAAGCTAATCTAAACAGGCATAATAGGTCTGCCACATTTCTTCAGCTAGAAAGCCCAATCAATCATTCCAAGAAAGTGTCTACTCATTCTCTCAAAATTCATTTGTATGAATGGGCCAAAATACAAACCTTTTTTTTCTAAATAGCGTATTTCTTTCATCCTCCTCTCTTTCTTTTTACTCTGTCCTTCCTTCCATACTCTCATTCATTAAGTCGAATCAACCAACCAATAACTGACCAGCCAATATTTTATTATGTACCAGGCACTGCACTAGTGTGTAGTTTCTATTGAAACATAACAAATTACCACAAATGTAATTGCTTAAAAAAAACAATCATTTATTAGTTCACAGTTCTGTAGGGCACAAGCCCAGGCATGCCATGGCTGAGCTTTCTGCTTAGGGTCTCACAGTGCTAAAATCAAGGTGTCAGCTGGGCTGATTTTCTGTCTGGAGATGCTGAGGAAGAACCTGATTCCAAGTTCATTCAGCTTTTGGTAGAATTCAGTTCTTTGAGGCAGCGTGACTGAAGTTCCTGTTTTCTTGCTGACTGTTGGTCAAGGACTGCTTGCTCTCAGCTCCTAGAGGCTACCGGCAGTTCTCTGCTATGTGGTCCCCGTAGACAGTTCACAATATGATTATTGCTCTTCTTCCAGGTCAGCATAACTGTGTCTTTCTCCCATCCAAGTACTAACCAGGCTCAACTCTGCTTAGCTTACAAGATCAGACAGGACTGGTTGCATTCAGGGTGGTATGGCTATACACAGGAATGTGTCTTTCTAATGTCTTCCCTGCAACCAACTGAAGACAATTTTCTACTTTTAAAGGTCTCATGTGATTAGGTCATGTCTAACTGGATAATATCCCCTTTGCCCTATAACATAACATAATAACAGTTTTTGCCCATACTCAACAGGATAGGATTATACAAGGGTAAGTGTCATTGGGACTCATCTTGGAATTCTGCCTACCTCAGATCAATACAGATATCAATAATCAATAGTGCTTCCCCACAAAGAGCTCACAGACTTTCATAAGAGTCAGCCATTTAAACATAATTTAAGTAAACAGTATGGTAATAGAGCTACATAATTGTAGTAAGGTTGAATAAATGGAGGCAATAATTAACTTTACCTGGAATAGATGGATTATGGAAATCTCTATACAGAAGAGAAGCTATTTCAGTTGAGTGGAAGGGCAAGCTGAATCAGGCGGAGAGGATGGAGAAGAGTTTTCCTCATGGAATGCCGCCAGGAATAGAAACAGTGTGTGTGTGTGTGTGTGTGGGTGTGTGTGTGTGTGTGTGTGTGTGTGTGTGTTTGGCATGTGGTGGGAAGGTAAGGTGGCAGGTAGGGTCTTTGCCATTGGAGCATAGTAGAGTGAGAAGAGGGAGCTGATAATCTAGACAGATAACATTCAGAGATAAAGTGGTAGAGCAGGAGCTGGTAAAATAGACCCAGGGAAGAGCAGTAGTCAAAGACCTGGTAGTGCTTATTTTCATTCTCCGCAAGCAAACACTCCTCCATGGGTGGTATGCTTGATTTGGTTAAATAACCATCATGTGAGGTACATGATCATTTTATCTTGCTCTGCCATTTTGCGCTTTTAGCAAATAGAACTCACAACAAAGACCCAGAAAGACAGATGTTTCAATTTCCTTTTTTCGGGGGAATGAGATGTTTTTGCATTTGCTACATTAGGACAACACCTTAGAGTAAGACACTTAAATGATGTATTATTGCCTTATAAAATCACAAGAACAACATTTAACTAACAATAATTGGGGAGAATTAGCATTAAATGAGCAATTCATGGGAAAGAGTGATCAGTAGACATCTACAGTGCATGGAAAGAGGAAAAATGAAAGAGCAACTGTTTCAAAATGACTTTTTGTGCGTAAAGTATATGGAATTTGAGTGTCTGGAGTACAATCAAGAATTAATTAGATAAAAAGCCATGAGCTTCACAATGTGATTTTAAAAACAAATACTAATATTAATTAATTGAATAACAATGAATATGCACCGCTGAGGTTATATGTAAGACCTTGACTTGGGTTTGGGTTTGGGTACGAAGATTAATGGCTACATTAAACTGTGGATTTTTAAAATATTCAGAATATGCTTCTTGATAAAACAGAAAACTAGAACAATTATAAGCAGAACTCAAAGCTTTACGAAAATGCTCTCAGGACAATAAGTGTTTATACTGCCTGATCCCTTAGAGGAAAAAAAGAGAAGTAATCATACAGGTTTGGAAGATAAAAAGGTTCTATTTAATAACCTTTATAAGGTAGCAAAAATAATTTTGTTGGGTAGCTAATGTGCTTCCATGGCAAGGTGACCAGTCTTTTTGATAAATGAATATGTATATTCAAATATATATATATATATATATATAATATATGTAATGGAATTTTGCTTTTATGTGGTATAATTCAACAGACATTTCACTAGGAACATTGGTTTAAATGATAGAAAAAGGTCATACTAAAAAGGTTGTTATCAGTAGTAGGAACACATTGAATGACTTGCCAAAGGAGTCAAAGCTCACTTCACCTTAGATAAAATGTAAGCAAGAAGTGTCAGGGTTTTGAAGCTAGGGATATGTTAGCAAGGGAGTTTGTGAAAACTCTTTTGGCAATTTAAAGGGAGAACATATTTACTTCTTAACATGTTCAAAGAACATTTATTCAGATGCCTACTAAGTGCAAAGCACTGTGGTAAGTACCTAAAAAACTAAGAGTCCTATTTAAAAGCTGCTCTTAGAAGCTTCTGGATCATCTGTCTTTCTGTGCTGTTGAAAAAGGCCATCCTAATGAAGCAAAGAACAATTACCTAAAATATCTCTTAGAGCCTGCTTTAGACATTTGATTTCTTATGATTTAAAAAATGTATCCACATATATGAAGAGAGAGAGAAAAAAATAAAATTCATGGCCAATGTACAAAAGAGGAGGATTACATCCTGATTTGTGATATAAAACATTAGGAAAGAGAAAACAGTTTTTACCAAATGTGTTTCCACCTAGGATTTTTTTTCCAAAGGTAATAATTAAACTAAAGTTATCTGTCTTGCTGCAGACAAATTAAAGTGTATTTTTAAAGCTTGCTTTCTTAAAATGTAAGTAAACATTTTGAAGCTCTAAGCCATTTGAAAAACACAAACATTCTAGTTCGCTAAGAGAAAGAATAGTCATCTACACTGATTTTCATGCCCAATCATCTGTTTTGCCTCCCATATTAATGACCTTACCATTCACTTAGCTTTCCAAGCTAGCACACTTTGAGTCATCCTCAATTTCTTCCTCTCTCACCCCTTCCTACTTAGTCACTGAATCCTATGGTTTCTACCTTTGGAATATTTCTCAAATGTGTACACTTCTGTTCCATTGCTATTCCTTTGGTTTGAGGTCTCATTTCTCTCTTGGACCATGGTAATTGCTTACTTAGTCTTTTACAGATTCTGTCAACAAATATTTATTGAGCACTCACTGCTATTATGTTACCTATGTTATTAAAACCACCACATTTTAATCTCCTGTCTAGAATTACTGCATGAACTCTAGATCCTATATCCAGCTATTTATTTGATATCTCCATTTAGCTGTCTCATTAGCAGTCTAAACCTAGCTCACCTAAAGCAGAACTCAACATTCGCCCTTGCTGCTCCCCACCCTCAACACCTCCTAACTTTTTCTCTCTCATTTTCTTCTTTTTAGTAAATGGAACTATCAGGCTTCCAGGAGCTCAAGAGACACCCCGAGAAACATCTTTGATTCATCCATTGTTCACTTCCTCTTATCCAATCTTTCAGTAAATCCTGTTGATTTGACTTCTAACATCCATCTTGCAATCACTTCTTTCCACCTCTGGAATCAGACTACCTGGTTCAAATCTGAGTACTATCACTTACTATGTTACCTTGATTTCAAATGGTTTCAAAATCAGACTTTTCAAAGGGGAAAAAATGGCATCATTTTAAAATTCTAAAATGTGCCTTTACTATCAAGAGCCAAAGTATAAGGACAGTGAGGAAAAGTGTGTTCTTAGTCTTTTTATGTCTTCCAAACTGGCTTTTTTTTTTGACAGAGGAAAGATAGGGGGATTTCTAGACACTCGTTAGGAGTGGAATTAATGGCTAGGAAAGAGTTTATAGTCTGCAGTTTGGTGTTTGGTCAGCACCTCACGATGATTTATTTATTACTGGCATTTATTTGGTGGGGGCAATGATAGAATTGTCTTGCATTCATGTGACTTGCAAATATCGCCCTACATTCAGAAACTGGATTATCCTTTGATGTATAGTAGGATTTCAAGATAGAAGTTATATTTTTTGAGATATTTTATTTTATTTATTTTATTTTTATTTTTATTTTTATTTTTTTTGAGACAGAGTCTTGCTCTGTTGCCCAAGCTGGAGTGCAGTGGCACGATCTCGGCTCACTGCAAGCTCCGCCCCCTGGGTACACGCCATTCTCCTGCCTCAGCCTCCCAAGTAGCTGGGAATACAGGCGCCCGCCACCACGCCCGGCTAATTTTTTGTATATTTAGTAGAGACGGGGTTTCACTGAGATATTTTATGTTATAGAGAAGTATTTTGACCAGACATTTTTTTAAAAGCCTAGTTAATTGGGGAACATTATACTTCCCCACTTTCTTCACTCGAAAAGTCTATAATTTGTCTGGGTGTGTGATTGCTTCAACCAAGGTTTTTCTTTCCTTTTTCTTATATGTCAATTTTTAAGTCAGAATTATTCTTACTTAGCCTATCACTAATTTTAATTCTGGTGTCCACAAACACCTCTGCAATTTTTTTTTTTTTTTTTTTTTTTTTGAGACGGAGTCTCGCTGTCGCCCAGGTTGGAGTGCAGTGGCGCGATCTCGGCTCACTGCAGGCTCCCCACCCCGGGGTTCACGCCATTCTCCTGCCTCAGCCTCCTGAGTAGCTGGGACTACAGGCGCCTTGCTCTTTTATTTGCTTCTTGAAAAGAATGTCTTCTGCTCTTACTTCTCTATGTCCAAACTTGAGATAGTTAAAAGTCATAAGCATCTGCGAACTTCTTTATGTTGTCTACAGGAGTCAGGTCTCAGCATTTACACGTTGCAATACACAGTGTTTTACTAATTACTTTCTTTTCATGTTTCATTTACATTACAATTAGAGCATTATGTTAATTTCTGAGAAATTGTGTGTAGGTAGATTCTATTATCTATGATGCTTAACTTGAGATCATTAAAGGGATTACTTCAAAACATTTGTTTAATAAAAATGAGTGCTCCATCTGATGGGGTTAAACATCACTGGTTTGCATGCTAACAGGCCCTTGAGAAAAGGCCACAGAAGAGCTGAGGTGGCAGACAGAAGTGGCCTCGCAGTTCAGTGGAGGAAGATGTAGAGCATGTGGACATGACAGCTTAGATTCTAACAAGGCAGCAGAAGACCCAGCAGAAATCCAGGCTTGCACCTGCGAACAGGTAGGAATAACTGCACATGGAGGGGGTGAGGGGGAGCAGCAGGAAAAGGAAACTCCCCTGCAGACCACAATTCCCTTAGCCAGTATGAAAGGGCTTAGCTCACTGCAGGAAAAAGCAAAGAAGAAGGGGAGGGGAGAAACATGAATTTGACTATTTATTCCAAAGATACAGAGGTTAACTCAGAAGTGACTGAATTAACGTAAGTTGAATGCTTCTCATTTCCCTCTGTATCAGGCAATAGAATCTTAAAGGCAAAGTCTCATTTTGTTATTTGAAAATGAAGAAGTGAAATCTTTCCATACCAGGCCTGTGGACTTGTGTCTGTAAATTATTTTCCCCACCATTGCCAGCCTATCCCAAGTCCCCATCATCTCTTGCCTGGAGAACAACAGCTACTTCCTAACTGATTTCCCTGCTTTCTCTTTTGTCTTTCCTAATCCATTCTTCATGGATCCCAGTAAGCTTTTAGTATCAATCAGTCCTGTCATTTCCTCAATGACTACTTTGCACCCACTATCATGGCTCTGACCCCAAACCTCCCTCTCTTTCGTTTCTCTATCATTTGTCTGTCTGGAGCCCCCTAAATTCTTTTCTGCTCCAGACCTTTGTGCTTTATTGTTCTGCTTAGAAAGCTCTTCTCCAGGATGTCTGGCACGGCTAGACCATTCTAATCCTTCAGGACTTAGCCCCTTTGCCTCTATGTTAGCAACAGTCTTTTCTGACTCTCCAGTGGAAAGGCCTGCCCCATACCCTCCACCCTGCCATGAATTCTTTGTCATATCACCCTGCTATGTCCCCTCTTAGCACTTGTAATGATCTCAGTTGACATCCCTTTTGATGACAGCTCCATCCTTTCAGTTGTTTAGGCCCCAAACTTTGGCATCATCTTTGACTCCTCCCTTCCTCTTTTATCCCACATTCGATCTGTATGGAAACTCTGATGGCTCTGTCTTGAAAATGCAGGCAATCTGATCTCTTCCAACCACCTCTGTAACCACCCTGTCTTGGTCTGGGCCACCATCAATCTCATGTGATTACTGGAATAGCCACTTAACCAGTTTTCCTGCTTCTGTGTTTTTCCTTTTACAGATGACTCTCAATAAAACACTCGAAAGGATCCCTTTAAAACTGTTCTGCAGTGGCTCCTCATTTCTCAGAGTCAAATTCTCACAATGGCCCACAAGGCCTGACACAACCTTTCTCCCATTGTCTCTCTGACTTCTTCCCTACTGTTTTAACCTGCCGGAATTTAAATTTTTGAGGGTAAAAATTATTGTCTTTATTGTTCATCAGTGCATACCAAATACGTAAAACTACATGGCATACAGCAGGGGCTCAATATATATCTTTGGATCAAATGAATGAATCTTGTTTACTTCTTTATAATTTATTTTTCCACTGTTAGACTATAAGCTACATGACGACAGGATCCTTATTCTTGTTTAATAGCATATCTAAAGCATTCAGAAGAGTACACAGTACATAGCAAATGCTTAACAAGTCCTTATCAAGGAAATAAAAGAATATCTATTGGGAAAAGATTAGTGCATCTACTTACACTATACTGAGTTAATGAATACATTATACATACAGATGGTTTCCATTCATTCTCATAGGCAGCTATCTATGGTGGATGTTACACAGTAAGGCAAAGAATGAACTGTTCAGATAAATAGAACTTTATGGAAAGTGGTATGTAGGGTCATGGTTGCCCCAAAAGATACAATCATATAGTGAACCGGAATATATCACAATCAGTATATATCCCAATTCTTTCTGCCATTGGTTCTAACTATGTGGGCTCTGTCTGCTTAACTTCCTGAGGAAAAAGAAAGCTGTCACTTTGCTGGTTATTTGCAAAACTGCTTACCCCAGGGACTTTTGTGGGGAGAAAGATTGTTTACAAAATTGAAAAACAAAAGTCATTTCAGTATATAAGAGCACTTTCCATTCTTGTAGGAGAGAGTCATGCTGCCAATGACTTACATTATCTGTTTTATTTTCATCTCTATTGAGGGGCATTCAAATCTCTCTTCCTCTGTGCAAATGTAGGGGATCCAAAACTATCCTCTGTGATCATTTGGATTGTTAATCTCTCCAGGGTTTCTTCAACATTCTCAAGGCAGTTTCTGGCACCAAAGGGAAAATGGAGAAGTTGAGATGCAATTTTATTTCCCAATTGAACTTGATTAAATGGGGACTGTTCTAATCAAAAGTTTGAATCCTGGGGGAGTGCGATGTTGTTAACAGGTTTGAGAATATTGCAGAAGAACAGGGAGGAAGTATGCTAAAGTCAAGGCAGAGAAAGAATCAGGCAAGAAAATAATTGTAGTAAAGCTTATTAAGGCATAAAATTAGGTGAACAAATTGCTTCACAGATAGTGTTAAGCTCATTGCTAGACCGGCAAAGGAAGTGGAAGAAAGCTCTTTGAAAACATAATTTTTATTATTTTAATAATTTGTGTGGGAATCATAGTAGCTGCTATCTGTTAGGGAGAAACAATTGCCAGCTGGTGTCATCGTGGAGTAACTATAGTAGACTGAATGCAAGTATGTTTTGCCTTTTTACCTGGAGAGCATTCAATTTTAGAAAGTTTCTATTCATTTTTGCCTGAATGTGAGGTCTGCCCTTGTAGATAAGGAATCCTGTTTATTGTGTGATTTAAGAGCTTTGATTAGGTTCACATCAAGTTCCACAACTGTAATAGGGAGACCACACCTGGGACAGACTGTATTTACACGACCAAAGTTACCTATTATTAAAAAATGAATTTTTGAGTAAATGCCTGAATTGTCTGTGTAATTGCCTTGATTCTATGCATTATTTTCCTTGTGGTTACCTCAAGGAAATGGAGTCACTTCAGTAGCTATTTTACTGAAAACGAAACGAGATTTTCGGGGATAATGTTCTTTGAAAAGTGTTAAAGGTACACTTATTTATGGAAATACACGTTTTGTTAGCAATGTAGCTGCTACATGTTTGTCGTACATTTTTTTTTACAATTCTCCTAAGTGATTTAACAATTATATAATCATTTTATGATTGTTATTGTTATTTTTCCCTCTTTCTTGAAACTAATAGACTAAGTGACAAAATACTGCAGGATGTAGAATTGCTCAGCTTTGCCTATAAAGTCAGGAGGAGAGAGAACATAATTTAATTATTCTATTGCAATTCTGTTGTCTCTTCTTGCCTCTTGACTCAAATGGTCTCAAGAGGGGAGAGAGGAAATTATGGGCTCTATTGTTGATGTTTGTGGAACTTCTTCAGTGACTGTATTTTGGGGATGTTAGCAGTTTCTAATTTGGCTTTGCTTTCACCTAGCTTTCCTTGCTTCAGTTTCCTCATCTCTGAAATGGGACATTATACTTCTCTTATCTCCTTAGAGTGTTGTTCTGAGAAGCAAATGAAATAATGGCTAGGAGAGTGCTTTCCACTATACAAACTACCACTAGCATTCTGGTTATCCATTTTGGTAGCTAATAAGGTGATGTTTATCCATGTGATATCAAGCAATTTTATAGGAAATGAGAAGCTTCTTCAATAAGGTGATATAAAAAGGTATAATGATGTTTTACTTAACTAAAGCAGAGGTATGTGTATATTAACCAGACACATTCAGAAAATAATTGTTGGGCTTTTGTTTTATCACAGTTTCTTGCTGTGGAGTGGGGTGTGATGCCATTAATAGGATTTCAAACTTAAGTGAGAGAAAAAGAAATAGAATCAAATAAGCTTTAAAGAAGCTGATTCATCTCACTCAACACCTTTTCTACTGATATAGCCTCCTACATATTAGGAAAGGCACGGGTTGGAGTTGTTTATAGAGTTGAAAACAGGAAAGGAAGCAGAGGAGGGAAGTTTTATTGAGAAGAATTCCACCTGTCTAAACAATGAAAATAGTATCCTATGGGCAAGCTTTAGCATCCCTGAAAGAGCTCTAGATCTTCACTGATGGCTGCAGAGGGGACACCCTGATAAATAGATGACATCGACAGAGTGTCTCAGGAAGAAACAAGTGCATGGATTCATAAAAAGGCCAGATGGGAAGGTGGGCTGCTATGAAATATTATAGCACACCTATGGAATACGGCAGTGTAGCTGGGAGGGACACATTGGTCTGGGCCAGGGAATCACACTGCATCGTCCTCACACATTGCCACTCTCCACTCGGAAAATAGGTCGAGCAGGTCTAGGGACTGTGGTAGGGCAGTTACAACAATTTGATCGTATATCTTTTCACTATCTGAAAAACAGAAGTTGTTATTGAGGAAAGATTTAGTTCTGGGGTAATACTAAATGCAACATCTAGATGTTTGAAAAATAAAGTTTCCAAAAACATCTGCATACAAATTAGGGCTTATGAAATATAGGCAAGCTTAAGTGTTATCTTCCACCATTGTTGGGAAGGAATAAATCTTGAACATTTAGGAGTTCAACGTCTATTAGTAGAATGATTTTTTTAGGAGGTGATCCCTAAACTCCTTTTTATGTTCTAAGTACTGCATGGTTGAGGGCTGGACTGTCTAGTGCTGAAAGAAAGTGTGTATTGAACATAGAGCCTGATACACAGTTAGGCGCTTAATGGTTAATTGATGCTGGTTGAATACAGTTGCATAGTTGGACGCACCAAGTTTGTTATTAAGGGAGGACCACCATAAAACTCGAACACCACTTAGAATGTCTTGGGTAGAAATTCACAGCAGTCTGGAGCCACGTTCTCCTGCTGAGAAGGGAACTGCCAACCCGTGTAAAGTCTGGTCTAGTGAGTGTTCCCGGGAGTGTGCAGGTGTTATTCCTGAAAATAAGGCCGGCCACTACCAGACAGAGAAGCTGCCCATTTTAAGGTGTCAGATCAACGCCAGCGACGCTTACCTCGGGGCCTCCTCTCGCCCCACCTTTGCCTTTCTGCCAAATCTCTCCTTGCTCCCGGCCGAAGGGATTCCCACCCCCAGCTGCCTCCTCCGAGCCCCGCGGAGCAGCGGACTCCTCCCCTGGAAACTCCTCCGGGGCTGGGGGAGGCTTTGGCGCATGCTCCGTACCTAGGGCAGGTTTTTGCTGCGGGTAGCAGGGCTCCTGTCACACCGGCTGGCGGGTTGTGGCGGTGCCAGCCTGTGTGTGCGAGTGTGTCTGCGTGCCTGCGCCTGGGCGGACAGCCCGGAGCGGCAGTGCGACTCGCCGGGAGAGGCGTCTCCGCAGAGGCGCCTCGCCCGCTGCCGCTGCGCTGCGGGGGCCGCTCTGCAAACTTGCGGCGAGCGCCGTCAGCCCTCGCGGCTCCACAGCCCCGCGACCTGCCGGCAAAGGCGCCGGGCGCGCGTGCCGGGCGCGGTGCCCGCGGCCGGCCGGGGCGGCGGCAGCGGGCCGCGCCTTCGCCCTTGGCCGGCGCCCTGGCGAGCCTCATGCAGCCCCGGCGCTCGCGGCCGCAGCTACCCGGCTGCCCGGCTGCGCGCGGCAGGTCCAGGACCCGAACCCCGCTCCCCAGCGCCTGAGCGCCTGCAAGCCGCCGGCGGGATGCCGCGCGTCGCCTGAGAACGCCGCGCCGGGGCGGGAGCAGGGAGCGGGCCGGCCCGGGCGCCCCCGGGAGCGCAGGGCGCCCCACGCCGCAGCCGCAGCCGAGGGCGCCGGCGCCCGCCTCCCCCGCCCGGCTCGCAGGCCCCGGCTCCGCAAGCCCCGAGGGCCGCGGGGCCGCCAGCCAGCCACACGCTTCGGCGTCAGGGGCATGGAGGAACGGCGGGCTCCGAGCCGCGCCCCGGAGTCCGCGAAACTTCCGAGCGGGCGCCCGTCCGCCCTGCCGCCGCCGCCGCCGCTTCGCCTGCCTGCCTGAGAGCGGGACCATGGATGAAAGGTTCAACAAGTGGCTGCTGACGCCGGTGCTCACTCTCCTCTTCGTGGTCATCATGTACCAGTACGTGTCCCCCTCCTGTACCAGCTCCTGCACCAACTTCGGGGAGCAGCCCCGCGCGGGGGAGGCCGGCCCGCCCGCCGTCCCGGGTCCCGCCCGCCGGGCTCAGGCGCCGCCCGAGGAGTGGGAGCGGCGGCCCCAGTTGCCCCCGCCGCCCCGGGTGCCCCCCGAGGGACCTCGGGGGGCCGCGGCGCCGGAGGAGGAGGACGAGGAGCCCGGAGACCCCCGGGAGGGGGAGGAAGAGGAGGAGGAAGACGAGCCGGACCCCGAGGCCCCCGAGAACGGCTCCCTGCCGCGATTCGTGCCGCGCTTCAACTTCAGCCTGAAGGACCTGACCCGCTTCGTGGATTTCAACATCAAAGGGCGCGACGTGATCGTGTTCCTCCACATCCAGAAGACCGGGGGCACCACTTTCGGCCGGCACCTGGTGAAGAACATCCGGCTGGAGCAGCCTTGTAGCTGCAAAGCCGGTCAGAAGAAGTGCACCTGCCACCGGCCTGGCAAGAAGGAGACGTGGCTCTTCTCCCGCTTCTCCACCGGCTGGAGCTGTGGGCTGCACGCCGACTGGACGGAGCTCACCAACTGCGTGCCGGCCATCATGGAGAAGAAGGACTGTCCCCGCAACCACAGCCACACCAGGTACTGTCGCCCGCTGCGTCTCTGTTCTTCCCCCCCACCCCCCGTCCCTCTTCCTCAGTCCTGACCCAGAGCGACCCCGCGCTCCCTGCCCCTGCCGATGGTTTCCTGGCGTCTTCAGCGGTTGGCGCCGTGGCTTTGGGGAGGGATGAGAAACCTCCGGATAGTGCCCAGGTCCTGAACTCGTTCTTCCCCCAGCCCCCACCGCTTCCCGCCACCCCTCTGCCTTCACCCTCTAAGATGTGCGGAGCCACCGTGTGGATCCTGCCTGTTGCCTAGCACGGCCTGGCCTTCCTCCCAGTGGACGCTGGAAAAACGCTCTGAAATGGGGAGCGGATCGCGGTCTGGGTTAGACCAGCCTTGTAGAATTGTGAACTTAAGTTTTGGAAGTGTAAACGCAAACCCAGGAAAAGGAAGGGGGAGTAGAGAGGCAGGGCAGGAGTTTTCCAGGCGTGGTAAAGCTGGAGACGAATATAATCCCTCCATAAGTGGCTTTTGGGTGGCAGCTCAGGAAACAGTCAATCCTCTTGATGCCACTTTGAAGACACACGTGCAAATTCCTGTTCTACCTCGATAGATAACTCTAATTCTGGAGATGGTCTTTGTTGCCCAGCAGTGCCAGGATTTGGACTCACCTGTCCTCAGAAAGATTTCCATGCTCTTCCTAGGCCATTACATCAACTTATTCCAAAAGTATGTTAAATGCCTACAGGGTGCCTGACAGTGTGCTAGGTGTTAAGTGAGTATAAAGATAACATGACATCCCTTGTTTTCAGGATGGAATGACATTCTTGATCCCCTGCCTCCCAGCCTTAAAAAACAGTAATACAGTGGAGAATTAGGAAAGTTAAAAATCTTAATAGCCAATGAAACTGCTTACATTATTAACATGCTTTGAGAGAGACATGGGCTTAATAATTTGGTTGAAGGTTCTTTCTGCCCACTGCAATTTGAAGATTAATCTGATATGCTTGCTAAAGGACGAAACCATTAAAAGCTTGGAACACTAGTTCATTGAAGTTTTTATCTTAAAGGTTTCAAACAATTTGGTATGAGGAAATAGGAATTTAAAAGCTCAAGCTGATTATGTTGATATCCCAGATAGCTTTTGCATTTGACGTTATAGAAAAGCTTCATTTACTGGAAGCTACCCAGATTCTGGAATTCACCACCACTGAAGCATCTAATTCTACTTCATTTCTCCAAGAATGAGCAAAATTTCATTATGAGATTTTTTACTCTGGCAATTCTTCAGATACTTTCCCTCCTCCCTGCTCCTTTTCCTGTTTCCTGCACATTAGTTAGAATAAGAAACTGGATTTGGAATGAGGGAATTAGGCTCTTCCCTTAGTATATTTTATGGATCCTTTGCTTTTAAATATTTTTAATAGTGTATTACTTTGGATCGTGCCACTCTCTTTTAGCTTAAAACAGTTTTTCAATTAAGTATTACTTCCAAGCCTCCTAACACATAACACTGTTACTTCAATGAGACACGATTTCTGCTACATTTCGTCCAACCTTGTACTCCCTGTTTAGATTAATTCCTGATTGACCTCAAAGGGTTTGCTAGACTGCTTCCCAGCTTCCATTTCACTAAAACTGGAGTCTTATTGATTATCACATAGAAATGTCTGATTACTCTTCAGTAGGGGCTGGCATTATTTTTGTCCCAGGTTCATAAAAGTCTTAGTAAATAGATGAAGATTTTAAAGGACTTAGAGGAGGATGTGGAATCTAAAAATAATTAGATTTTTGCTTAGTGATGAGTAATGTTACTGCAGACCCTGAATAGGTGACAAGCAGTAAGGTCTCACTTCTATAGGAAATACTTAATATCTCTATTCTGTTGACACAGGAAAACTCCACTGTGACTGTTTAAACATATGATTTCTAGTGTATGATCAAGTTATTTTCTTTGTTTAGTAATGGAGCATAAACATTCACTTCTCCCTGAATCACAAGTTAGCAGGCAATTAGTCACCCTGTTCTGGTTTCCTTTTCTTTCTAAAAAAAAAAAAATTTTTTTTGGTAGTATTTTGTTTTTACCTCATTTTATAATCCTTTCTTTTCCTTCCCACCCTCTCTCTCTCCCCAGTAATTCTCAATTACTTCCTTGCTCTAGATACTGTAGGAGGGAATAGTTGTGGCATATGTGAAGTGCCCTGCATCAAAAGCTATAGGGAAAAAGTTGAAAGGATGTTAACAGTAGCATCTCTCTAGCAGAGAAGATTGAATTAGTTGTCTGTCATTGTAATGTCTGTGTACAGCATTCTACAGTCAACTAGATTAGCCTGGATAATGGAGGGTACATTTTCACAATGCAAAATGGCAGATAATCTATTGGTACATAATGGGAACAAGGTTCTACTTCAAATAGGGCTGACTCTAAGCAAAATTGATAAGTAGATCTTGTTGATTTTGGTTCCCTAGTCTTTCTGCTTTTGGTCACCCCAAAGCGCCTCCTCCCAATTTCACTCAGAGATCAATGCCCTTATGGATCACATAATGGGTAAGAGTAAGGATTCTGGAGTCAGATAAATATGGCTCTTGTACTTACTAGCCATGTACCCAGGAGTAAGTTACTCTTTCTGAGTCTCAGTTTCTTCACTTTTAAAGTGTAGATAATAATTAGTATGGCCATTACAGGGGTGTTGTGAGAACTAAATGAATCAATGCATGCAAAATGCTTAGCATAATATATATGCGTAGTATAATATGCTGGCATATCGTGCTTACTATGTGGATATATAGTAATACTGCAATATCAGTTGTTAATTGCAACGATAGGTTCCCCACTCAAGGCCTTCTTCCTAAAAAACCATGAGGTCAGTTTCTTAGAGAAGATCTGTATAAATGGGTCACCTTACAGAGATACCATTTTATGATTACTTGTGTTAAGCATCCTAGGTTGCAAACTTAAACAATAAGTTGAAAATTATGGACATTTGGGCATCAGTCTTTGCAGGGGGCAAGGTGGGGAACAAAGTTGGGGGCACACAATATAATTGGATATACATTCCGTTGGTAACACAAAAAACTATCTGGAATGGTGAGCGAGGAGGTGAGAACATCTAGGACTGAAGGCAGAAGCAGGAAGCCAACTCTGGAAAGAAATACATGGCGAACTTCAAGGGGCCATCATATGGATTATGTGGGTCATGAAGGGGCAGGACCCCGGGCTGGTGGTTTGAATCCAGCACAGAGGTAACTTCTGACCACAGAAACTGGTTAGAATAGGATGATGGCACATCGGAATTACCTCTTGTATCATATCACTGATGATTTGTTCCCATTATTTTTGTGTTGCTTCCCCCCCACCCCCTAGTTATTTTTTTGGCAGGCTATTCTTTCTCACTCTCTTTATGCTTCCTTCTTTATTACTGTACACCCCTTAATCTGCATGTCCAGAGCCTTAAAAGACTCCTTTTTAGCATTCTTGAGTATGTATAGGATCATAGCATTTTATGGCTAAAAAGGACTGAAGAGAGAATCTAGTCCCACATTTTTCATGGGGAATGTAACCATAAAAAGGTGAAATGATATACCTAAGGTTTCTTGAGGGAATTCATGTCTCCATTTTCATAATTTATATTCAATGTTTTGCTTACTATATATCTTGTGTTTACTATGGAAAGTGTAGTGGAGTGTGCCTTAAGCACCTGCTTACTATGTGTCAGGCACTACGATAGTTCTGGGAATTGCGTTTTGAATATTGGCAGCCCTGTGTAGCCTAGGCTTCATCTCTTGTAAGTGAGTATCACTCCCATTCTTAAATAATGATGGAAAGATATTCTATCTGCATCATTTTGTAGGATAGAATGGCAATTTTTCTCTTTTATAACCTGTATTCCATTAGTTTTGTTAGACTAGTTTGAACCCTGTGAATGTTATATTAAATAGGACCTTCTGTGTTGCAGGTTATACCAACCTAACCCAAATTTATTTCAGCTGGAGGGGAATTATTGGCTAACCCAGTCACACCACCGGAAGGTTGGGGAGAGGTGGTTTCAGGAATGACTGGAACTGGAGATTTGGGGTCTTTCTTCCCATACTCCTTTCCATATTGATCTCATTCTATCAAATTGGCCAATTCCACAAGATGGGCAAATGTTCTTCATATCTAATAGCTCCACAGCCGAGAGGGAAGCAGGCCTTCTCTTAGTTCCAGTTTGAAATTTTGGGGAATGACTCTGATTAGCCCAGCTTGGAACTTGTGACTATTCTTTCAGTCAATCATTGTGCCCAGAGAGAGAGATAAGGTTATCTGACTCACCTTGTATCACAGAACCATTTATATGACTGGTGTGTGTGTGTGTGTGTGTGTGTGTGTGTGTGTGTGTTATCAGGAAGAAGAGGAGCTGCCATAGATACAGCTCCTGGATGGACCACTGGATTCTGGACAACCCCTCCAACTGTGTCAATTGTAGGTGCAAATACATGAGAAATAAATGAACCTTCAGATCTCTTTTTTTTTGTATCCCACTTAGGAAAAATTTTAAGTCAAACTGCAACTCGAATTTATTTGCAGCATCTGGAAACCATGTCATATGAGAATTAATTGAAAGAATGTGTAATATTTAATATGGAGATGAGAAAAATAAGGAGAGACATAAAAGCTGCCTTCAAATAGTAAAAGGAATGAAATGTGGAAGGTGAGGGAGGCTTGTTCTGTATTGCTCCAAAGGATAGAACTAGGATAAGAACTGATGGGATTTCAACTCAGAGTAAGAAAGAACTTAATAAAATTTATAACTGTCTAAAAAGAGCGTGAACTCTGTGATGCTCACTCTCAGTAAAAACTCGAGGAATGTCTGGGTAACTACTGATGTTGTAAAAGGAATTTCTTCTTGGGGAAAGGGTTAGCCTGGATGGCCTTTTATTTTAAGTTTCGTTAGTTCTAATGTAAGCTGAGTGCAGGGTATCTTTCTTCTCCTCCTTCCTACCCCATGCTTAGAAAAGAAAAAAAGGATTATAAATGAACTAGTCCTCTAGCATTTGTAAATATTTCTACCAAGGAAACTTTTTGTAAAGTCTGATGGTATAGACTGTTTTACACATTCAGGGCCAAAAGCAGTAAATGGGTCCTGTGTATTAGGTCGTCTGCTTCTTAATAATAAGTATAAAAAGATAAGATGAGAAAATATAACGCAACTTGCCACAAAAACCAGAACCACTTTGAAACATTATCTGGTTATTGCTTTTCCTTTAGACAGCAGGCTGAAATATATAAGGAGGTTACAGAGCTCTGTTTCAAAGACTAGACTATTATGGCTGTACTGCTTTCTAAAGCATAAGCTGTTTGATGTCTCTTCTAATTAGAATTGTTGAACTGCCAAGAAGGTTAATTTTTACCATAAGGTTTTTGTAGTGTAAAACTGAAGAGCAGTGTAAAACTAAAGAGATATGAGATTGTTCTGTCTGTAGGCCATATCTACTGATTTGTTCATTATAGAGTCTCCTAAAGTACTGCTTCTGCTTCAAACCAACAATATTTGCTATAAATCAGAAAGAGGTTAAATTAAACCCTTTCAGTTTTTTGAGTAGTGAAGACATGAATTGGAAGTAGTAAATGGTAATAGATGATTTATGCTTCTGCCTTCTTCCTGATGGTTACCTTGGAATTTTGATTGGGTTGATTTTAGATAAATTGAAATGTTCTCATAATAGAAGTGAGGCAAATTTAGCTGCCAACAATGTGGATTTGCTTAGTCTTAGACTCTTATATTATTATTCCCCAAAGCTAATTATTATCATCTCATTTTGACTAAAGACAATCAGAAGCTTATGGCATTTGAAAGTTATTTATGCTTGATAATGAACTAAACAGTTTAATTGAGACTGGCAAATCCTAATGTGATTTTAAGAGTCATGAAATAAATTACTGGGCCAAGAAATAGGTTCAGTATGAAAACAATTAAATGGAAAATCCAAATTAATATTTTGTAGTAATCACTTATCTTGTTTTTGAGTTTGTTAGATTGTGGATATCATTTATAAATTCCCCGTTGATTTTAATTGGCCAAATTAATGTTTTGTAGTAATCACTTATCTTGTTTTTGAGTTGGTTAGATTGTAGATATCATTTATAAATTCCCTGTTGATTTTAATTAGCTAATACAACTTTGTTTAAATTATAGCTGAGCATTCATGTATTGGAAGGAATAGTAAACATTTTTTAACTTGGACAGTGTTATTTGTTTTTATCTTCCTCTGGCAAATACAGTTGCTCAGTTGCTCAGTAAGACACATGTAAAGTGCCCAGCATAGAGATTAATTTATAGAAGATTCTTAATAAATGTCGGCTTTTAGATTACCTTGAAAACATAGCAGCATAACTTGACAAGATTGTGTTATTTAAAAGATAGAATTATCAAAATTCCAAATGACTCTGTTACTTCAGGTGCAAATTCTAATTATTAGTGGTTGCCTTCCATAATTAGCAAGATGCCCACTCCCCGGATTGTCTAGAAGAGAAATAAAAGTAAATATGGAGACCAGAGCTTATTGGACTTATTGGACTTATTGGACTATCGGACTTATTGGACTTGTTGGACTATTGAGGAGGTTTCTCCTGTTAGACTGTATGCCACACATCAGAAATTCATTTGTTTACTGACAGATGTATTTGCCTCTTGAAAAGGTTAATGTAATCATTCATTTGTGCTTTAGAAAAAAATCAGCGTAAACTGAGAGGGTGTGAACTCTGATGTAGGATGGAAGGATGAGAGAGCTATATATTAATATAACCTCTGGTTTATATAGATGCTAGATTACTACTGGTCAAGGCTAGGTGGCTGAGGTGGTGGTGGTTGGAGATCGTAATATTGGAGAACAATAGAAAGAGATGATGAATTAGGAAAAAGACTTCAAGAGAGATTGGAGGAAAACAATGACAAATTTATCAGCCACTGAAAATCATGCGAGTGCTTGATTTGTGAACGTAATTGGGGTAATGTTTAAAAGCATGGACCCTGGCCAGGCATGGTGGCTCACACCTGTAATCCCAGAACTCTGGGAGGCCAGGGGTAGGTGGGTCTCTTGAGCCCAGGAGTTCGAGACCAGCCTAGGCAACAAAGTGAAACCCTATCTCTAAAAATAAATAAAATAAAATAAAATGAAATAAAAGCATGAACTCTGAAGTCAAACTACCTGGATTTTAATCTGATTCAGTCACTTACTGTCATGTGGCCCTGGGTTAAGTTAATTATCTGCTCTGCACTTCAGTTTCCTTCTCTGGAAAATGTCGATAAGAAGAGCACCATCTCATGGTGAGCTTTGGTAACCCATGTGGTACTCTTAGGACAAAGCCTGACACATAGTGAGGAAATCATAAAAGAGTTAGCTATTATTATATTCTCCTGAGACTTATCTCATGCATATATGTTTGTTGTTGTTGTTGTTGTTGTTGAGATGGAGTCTCGCTCTGTCACCCAAACTGGAGTGCAGTGGCACGATCTCGGCTCACTGCAACCTCCGCCTCACAGGTTCAAGCAATTCTCCTGCCTCAGCCTCCCGAGTAGCTGGGATTAAAGGCGCCCATCACCATGCCCGGCTAATTTTTGTATTTGTAGTGGAGACAGGGTTTTACTATGTTGGCCAGGCTGGTCTCGACCTCCTGACCTCAGGTGATCCGCCTGTCTGCCTCCCAAAGTGCTGAGATTACAGGTGTGAGCCACCACACCCCACCACATATATGTTGTTTTTATGTAAAAATAAAATGATAGCTAAACCTGTAGCATCTTTTTTGAATTTGGAACTTCTCCTCCTGAATAGTGTAAAAATGAATTTTCAAGCTGTGATGCAAAAGAGAAGCCGTAAATGATAATGTCAATGTTAATTCTTAGGATGCTGTGGATATTCACTGGGCACTCAGTCCAAGAATGGAAACTTGCAGTCTTTTTCCCCCCCAGCATATAGTTTTATTTTTTATGGGAAATTAATGAAACAGCAATAAAAATGTTTAAACATATACAATTAAATTCATACATGAAGCAATCCTGCAGTGAAATTGAATTAGTTGCCTGTGGGCACATAAATATTTGTAGTTCATTCCTATTATTAATATCTTACCATGCTTTTATTGGTAAGTACTGTGTCATTTGTTTTCAGAACCTTGCATTTGACATTGTGTATTTATGTTTGTTCCTGCTTTCTAGTTTTCTTATAAACATCAGAGGGTATAAATGCTAATCACCTCGATGTCCTTGGTATTTATTTATTAGATTTACAAAGTATTTCTTCCAAATAGTTAAAGGTTCTGGATATTTAAGCGTAAACCTGAGAGATGGCATCTGTATTTTGTGGACTCTAGGAATGTGTAGAAACTTCAAATGTGAAAACATAGACCTAGAAAGAAGAGCAAACACGGTTTGAAAGAAAGGCATGTGGTAACTTAATGCGTGTCTGTAAATCTGAGGGTAAGAGCCCCATAATGTAGTAAAGAACAAGGTGACATGCCAAGAAAGAGATATCACACAGTGATCATATAAAGTGTAAATTGGAAGAATGATACAAAGGAGGGAGAGAAGAAGAACAAAAATAGTCAAGGTAAAGAATGAAATCCTAAAATAACTGAATCAGAAAGAAGGTAATATTGAACATAGAAGACAGAAATTTATCTGGTATGCAATGGTTTGTCTCAATGCTGCAGTTAGGGGAAGTAATCCACTATCCAGAAGGCTATCT
This sequence comes from Gorilla gorilla gorilla, assembly GCF_029281585.2. Classification (NCBI taxonomy): domain Eukaryota; kingdom Metazoa; phylum Chordata; class Mammalia; order Primates; family Hominidae; genus Gorilla; species Gorilla gorilla. Next base: position 110,821,980 of record NC_073238.2, read on the forward strand.
GATTTGGAGGTCGAGTATATTTAAGTGCTACTAATGTATATTTATCTACTTATGCATTCATTTTCTGTATCATGCTGCTGTTTTAAAGTATTGGTAGCTTTACAGGTCCTGGCAGCAAGCAGAGGCACACTTTGGGATTTCAAAGGAACTAGTTTGAGAGGTATGGACAGGGATAGGGAAACCAATATTGGACCTCAATGTACCTTGCAACCAGTGACAAGAGGAAACTGTTAACCCCATTGGATGTGAAGAGGCAAAAGGAGAGAACTGTGTTATCAGTATTTTTTGCCTGCTGGTGGCTGACAGGAGCTCCAGTTTCAGTAGTAGGAGAGAGCCGAAGGAGAAACTTCTGGAGAGGAGGTGTTTGCAGAAAGCAGCCACTGCTAGAGCTATAGAGCAGAGGCCAAGAGAAAGGAGTGGGAATGCTTTCTCCTCCCACCTGTCCATTTCCTCCTATTGTCTTCCAGAGTGAATCCACTTAGAAGCTAAAGGGCAAGAGAGCTGATGCATTCTGTGGCCTTCAGCAAGTCAGAGAAAGATGGAAAATGGATTTGGGGTCCAGTGATGGGAGGGATGAAAATGGAGACTAACTTGCACAGTGTCTAAAAGTAGTTTGAAATTTCTTCTAATTCAGTTTATGGGTGCCCTGGTTGTGTTCTACAAATGAAACCAAGAACGGATACCCCATATTTTAGTACCTGTACTGCATGATTTTCTGCATGGACCATTAGTCTCCACCTAAAGAATGATGAGTGCAGCAAAGGGCCACTCTCCAAAGGAACAGTTACCACAGACAAAGTGACTTTTCGCTGAGTAATAAAAATCATGCTAATTTGGGTGTTTTGTCATCTTAGTACCCCAGAATCATCTGATAATAGTGACAGATTTGGCCAGTCGTATCTATATTATGATGCACAGTAGACAACGCACATTTTATAAATTTGAAGTTATGTAACAATATTAGTTAAGGCATGACAAGTAGTTTGCAAAACTGGCTATAGTTTGCAAAAACATTTACGAGATGAGACCCTTTTCTGCCACTTAGATTTTCTTCCAAGAGCATTAAAATTCTCTAGAGTAATATATATGAGCTTTAAGTCTCTGAAGGTAATAGGTGAGGGAAGAAATACATTGTGTCATGTTTGAAACTATCCTCATATTTTTAGTTTTAATTTTAAAGGACTTTTGAAGCAAATATTTCTGCATTTATTTTGGGGGAATGTGATATGTTGAAAGTACACATGCATGTACCTTTTGGTGCAAAATATTATGAAGAGCTTCTAATACTAGATACTAAAAATATTTACATAAAATTGGTATCTGACAAAACTTGGCACAAGAACCCTCAATTCACTGCTTGAATTCTGAGAGTCAAAATGCCATCAGCAAAACACTGTTCAACATATATATTTATAGATGACAAAATGCATATCCAATACCATGTCTGTAGGCAGTATATCTATTGACATTGGTACATATATGTCACGTTCATTTCTCCCATCCAGAGGAGGGGATTTTGAGTTGCTGGGAACAATGCCATCCGTGGAGAATATACCAACCTGAATCCTCTCTGTCATTGTACCGCCTTACACGGAGCTGTCTTTTCTCTCTTCTCTCTCTTTCTCTCTCTTGCACATGCACATACACCATTTTATGACATAGCTAGAGTCATCAATGGCCTGTAAACAAAAGGATCATTTTCAGGTCTTTGTCTCTGAGGCCACAAAAAAGTTGCCTGAGGAATTGTTTTCTGCTGGCTATGAAAGTTATTAGTTCTAAGGAATGTGCACTTTGTTGGTCCGAATTTAAGTCCAGTGAATTTAGAAAATCTGGGAGAGGTATCAGAGAAGGTATTTTTTTTTTCCCCACACAGCTTCCTTCCTTATTGTGCCTTCTGTATATTCGATGAAAGAGGTGGACTAATGGATATTTCTATCTGTAATATTTCTATGAATAAACATTTCTGTCACTACTTTTATTGATAAATGTCAAAACTACTTGTGTGTAAAAACTTCTCACAACATGAAGGAACCTGTGTACATCGCAAGTGTCCAATTTATTATTGGGTGCATTTTTAATTTAAAAATATTTGCTAGCTGGGCGTGGTGGTGGGGGCCTGTAGTCCCAGCTATTTGGGAGGCTGAGGCAGGATAATTGCTTGAACCCAGGAGGTGGAGGTTGCAGTGAGCCAATATCGGGCCACTGCAGTCCAGCCTGGGTGACAGAGTGAGACTCTGTCTCAAAACAAAAAATAAAAATATATTGTTAACTCTCATAGGCCATTCTTTGTCTTTTAAATTCAGACTGAGGCCTAAAACACCACTGCAGATAATTTCTTTGCTTTGAAGGTTTTATTCTCCAAGTTCCTTATGTGTGCTATAAAGAATAATTAATGTAATGAAAAAATCAATATTGTGTATAAATTATTTAGGCTTTACTATCATTGTAATTTTCTCTTCAACACCTATTGATCGGCAACAATTCATTTGTTAATTTCTTCCTAATAAGATATTCATTGTATTAGGTCTGTAGTAGTGCTGTCCCTGCACTTTCGCAAGCAAGTCATGAATTACTAATGATACATGGAACAAGTTAACTTACTAGTGAGTGGTATGAGATGGAAAACAGGCAAAGGGAGTAATTTGAAATGCAGTCCTATAGAAACACTGTGTAGGCAGACAACTGCTAATAATTCAGTGAGTATGCTCTTGCAGGATATTAATTTGTACTTTAAAATTTTATCGGTACATGTTTTTCTTGGCATATATGTGTTTTCTTTTTAAAATTAATTTTAAAAATCCATAATTCTCTTTTTTTGAGAGGCGGGTGGAGGGGCTGGTTTTCCCTAACCATTTACAGTAATGCCCTGAAAATGATGGTTATTAAATAATGTTTTGACAGTTGATAACAGAGTTACTTCAGAGTTTAGGGAAAATCTGAGACCTTTTTGAAACCTAAAGAGAGATGAGTCCAAGAAGAAATCAAACTACCAAATTCATGGCAAAGAGAACTTGTGCATTGCATAATTTGGCAGAGTGGTATCCAGAAAAGACCTCTAAATTTGTAATCAGGCAACCAGGGTTTGAATCTGGGCTTCCTCACTTACTCGTTCACTTATTTATTATATCATTTCCTGCCAACATATCAGTTTCCTGAGATTGGTGAGTTTGTGGTCTCCTCTGCATTATCAGTGCCTAGAGTAGTGCCTGGTACATAATGGCTGTCAAACAAATGTTGACTGAATAAATGAAAGAATGAAGCAAGCGTAAATAAATTTACTAATTTATGAGACAATTTGGATAAGAATGTGTGCCCTATATCCTGTTTTTTGGAGTTGTGGGGTGAGAAAATGACTACGAAGGCACTTCGTAAATTATACAGTACTGTGCTATACAAATTTAAATTTATATTGACGTAAGAAGGCTTTTGATATAAAATGGAAAAGGAAGGAAAGTTGGATTTTGAAAATGCAATGAATATGTAATTCAGCTTTTATAGAGCATTTCAAAACACCGGAATGACAAAGATGAAGTTGAAAATATTCAAAATACACATTTAGCTCAACAACTTGTTAGAGTAATGAGCAGTTCCTTTTAAAACAGGACATTCTATATCATAAATGACTTATCTAAGTGCGTAAGTCTTTCCCTTAGACCATCAGGAAACCTTTTTTCCTCCTAGGGATTTGGCATAGATCAAGGTTTGAGTTTTTTTTTTTTTTTTTTCCCCATTGCTTTACCCTTTTGAGAAAATTATGAAATTAATATTTTAAATTTTGTGTTCGTGACTGTATATAATAGAGATAAATTATAGCTGCAGGTTAATATGTCCTGAAAGTGACCTGAGAGTGTAATTTTTCTTCATTTAAGAAAATGAAGAAAATTTCTGATTTGAGAAGACTGTTGAATTGTTCTATTCATACTTGGTTTTGCAGTTAATTACAAAGAAAGCACGAAGTTACTTTAGAATAGAAAATAAAATCTTCCAGAATCTAAAGTTTGCATTGCAATAAGATCTACTGGCAGAATAATTTTTGCTTCTTAATGAGCTGATTTTCATATGTGAAGCCTAGTACTGATCAACTCCAGGATATGACAGACTTCCATGTCTCGAGACCTAGAATACATGGAACTCCTGGGCTGGAGGAAGTCTTGGAGGAAGGTCAATAAGCTGATAGAAAACCCTAAGATTCACAGTGTGATTTTCACGCTTTGACATTTGTGGCCTTGCTGACCCTGAAGGGACTGCCTCTCCTAGGGTTAGCTAATTCCTAGAGTTAGTAAATGACTCACCTTCCAGCACACTTTTTGTATGCAAACCAACCAATCTAGAGCCCACACCCCTAACTACTTGCTTTAGTGGGCTCTTGCAATACAGTCCACTATCCCACTGCTTTAATCACTCCAGGGCCAGACACCAGACAACTGCCCCAGGGCCTGCTGAAATGATTCAAACTGGCCAGTCCTAAACCTGCTTACCCTGTCTCACTGGTTTCTTTCGATGGATACCGCAATAAAGGCTCTTGGCCGTGTTTTCCCCTCTCCCTCGGCTTCCTGACTGACCCCTGTGCTTCCCTTTGTGGCCCGGTGTGGTGTGGCCTGCTTCTTATTTCCAGGGATCTCCCAGGGAGGATAAAATCCTTCTTTTTCATGATGGTTGTTTATGTGTCTGCTTGTCTTACTGTACTTGACTAAAACAAAGCCTGGGTATCCTTAAAACAGTTATCAAGATTGGAAACGACACAATAATGTACAGGGCAAATAATGTAATTATTTGCACAGGACAAATAATGTAATTAACCAAAGGCATAAAGATGGAAAAAAAAAAAAAAAAGAAGAAGAAAAGTGCAGAAGCCAGTGATCAGAGTACAGGTGCAAAGTCAGATTGAGACTAGACATAGGATCAGACTAATTTGTGCTGTCACACCCATGATGTGACATGGATGTGAATTGGTTTGAGAGATTGGAGTGGGATCAAGTCTCCAAGTCACATGGTTCTAAGCTGTGGAAGGACATGGAAGTAGGATGAGGGAGGGAGAGAAGGGAAGGGTTTACAGCTGTGAAACCCAGCAAAACCTGACACAGACAATTCCTTATAATTTAAGTAATATTATAGGCCAGGCACAGTGGCTCACACCTATAATCCCAGCACTTTGGGAGGCTGAGGCAGGTGGATCACTTGAGGTCAGGAGTTTGAGACCAGCCTGGCCAACATGGTGAAAACCTGTCTCTACTAAAAATACAAAAATTATCCAGGCGTGGTGGTGGGTGCCTGTAGTCCCAGCTGCTTGGAGGCTGAGCCAGGATAATCATTTGAGCCCGGGAGGCGGAAGTTGCAGTGGGCTGAAATTGCGCCACTGCACTCCAGCCTGGGTGACAGAGTGAATTTCTGTCTCAAAAATAAAAATAAAAATAAAAAAGTAATGTTATAAAACATTGAATGGTTGGCAAGAGAGATATAATAATGTTTAATTTTGAAATTATTTTCTTTCTATTGCTAACTAGATTGATTGATTCATTCATGCTTGTACATAGCCCAATACCAGACCCTGTGAAGAATACAAATTGAGTAGAAGACTTGGTCTTGGCTTGCAAAGAATGAAATCATCATTATGTAACTCATGGACAAAATGACTTGGAAATATTTACATCACAACATTTTAGTTAATTCCTGGTATTGTAATCAGAACTATTTATAAAATTGCTGAAGAAGGCATTTGCAGTAATGAACAAGGCAGGCAGTGAAGGGTTTATATTGACTGAAGTGATGGGGTGATATTGGATTGGTTGTAGAGCTGTATATAGAGGGTTCTGAAAATATGCTAGGCTGAGGAAATTATTTTTGATTCAATATGAAATTTAGAATTACTTAAAACTCTTAAATAGTAGTAGTTATTAAAGTATTAATGTCCAATAAATTCTCTGATACTCTTTCCTTGAAGATGTGAAGCTTAATGCATCCCTTCATGCCCTGTATTGGCTTTAATGACTTGATTCTAATTAATAGAGTACAACCGAAGAGGAGATGAGATGCCCCTTCTGAGTTTAGGTTATAAAAGGACTGTGGCTTTTGTTTCAGTGTACATGCTCTCTGTCTGTCTCTTGCTCTCTCTCTCTCTCTCCACTTACTCTGGGGGAAGCTGTGTTCTCAGCAGCACTATAGAGAAGCCTACTTGGCAAGAAGTTGAAACCTCCTTCCAACAGCAGTGTGAGTGAGCTTGGAAAAGGATCCTTCAGCCCCAGTCAGCTCTTTACAGACAGCAGCCTTGTGAGAGACCCTGAGCCAGATATGAACACTAACAAAAATGAAAAAACAGAGTAGGGTGATATTTTTAAGAAGATAAGAGACAATCTGATCACAGAGCACAGGAAGTATCTCATCTATCTTCTTCCCTTTTTAACCAAAATGAAGGCAGCGTATTTGAGTACAGATACAGGATGGTTGGTGGAATTGATAGTTGAAAGATGGGATAGTTCTAATCTGATTGCATCTCTTTTCTCTATGAAGTACAAAGCAAGGTCATTAGCTGAGAGTCGTGAGGAAAGGGAAGGAATGTCAGAAATTTGAGAAGAGCAGAGATGTGAATAATTATCTTAGAAGTTGGGAAAACACATTTCCTAGGGAAGTAAGTTGTCTGGCAGTATTGAGTTCTGTTTTGAGATCTGTGATTATACATTTGAAATCAGTCCAGTTAGAATGGTTCTGTAATTTTCTTCAGTAACATTTAACTGTTCGGATGGAGGCAAAATTACACAATTGGGTTTAACCAGCACTGGAGTTTTACCCAGTGAGTAGCAAGGGAGTTATGGATATTTGCAAGGGAACATTTTAGTGCAAGATCTTGTCATTTGTTGGGAGATAAGCAAGGATATGAGGTTGGGTGATAGACAATAAGAAAAGTGGTAGGGTCAATATTATATGTTAAGGTTGATGATAGTATGGGGGTTGTAGGAGTAGGAGTGCTGGAGAGTTGGTGTAAGTGTGCTGGACTGTAGGAGATAATGGTCAAAGAAAAGGGCATTTGAAATTGAGATGCTGGAGTGGAGACTATTCCTTATATGGTCTCTGTAAATGGCTGCCTAAGATGGGGCAATGAGTGATCACTGGTGCTAAGAAGGTGAAAGAATGGTCGGGACAAGGTGTTGGATGGGTTATCCATGAGAATATTGATGTCAAAAATGATGATAAAAGTAGAGTTGGAGAGGAATGTAGAGTTGGACCTCCTGGTGCTGTAGGTCAGGAGGTCCACAGTGCTAGCCCCAGGGGTGAAGGGTGACAGTGATATGACATGTGCTCCAGAAGACCGTGAGAATATAATTATTCTTTCCTCTGCAAGTCAGACTTCTCAGCTGTTCAGTATTGCAGGACTGTGGGAAGTGTTGCGGGAAGTCAGGGACCCCAAATGGAGGGACTAGCTGAAGCCGTGGCAGAAGAACATAAATTGGGAAGATTTCATGGACATTTATTAGTTCCCCAAATTAATACATTTATAATTTCTTATGCCTGTCTTTACTGCGGTTTCTGAACATAAATTGTGAAGATTTTGTGGACATTTATCACTTCCCCAATCAATACTCTTATAATTTCCTATGCCTGTCTTTACTTTAATCTCTTAATCCCATCATCTTCGTAAGCTGAGGATGTATGTTGCCTCAGGACCCTGTGATGATGCATTAACTGCACAAATTGTTCATAAAGCATGTGTATTTGAACAATATGAAATCTGGGCACCTTGAAAAAAGAACAGGATAACAGCAATGTTCAGGGAACAAGGGAGGTAACCATTAGGTCTGACTGCCTGGGAGCCGGGCAGGACAGACTCATATTTCTCTTATTGCCAAAAACGGGTAAGAGAAATATCGCTGAATTATTTCCCTAGTAAGGAATATTAATAATTAACAGTCCTGGGAAAAGAATGCATTCCCAGGGGGAAGCCTCTAAAATGGCTGCTCTGGGAGTGTCTGCCTTATGCAGTTGTAGATACGGATGAAACACACCCTAGTCTCCTGCAGCGCCCCCAGTCTTGCTAGGATTAGGAAATTCCAGCCTGGCGAATTCTAGTCAGACCGGTTTTCTGCTCTTGAAATCTGTTAAGATGTTTATCAGTGACAATGCATGCACAGTGGGACATGAAACTTCATCAGCAATTCTAGTTTTGCCCTGGCCTTGTGACCTTGCCCTGCCCATTTGCCTTGTGATATTTTATTGCCCTTGAAGCATGTGATCTCTGTGACCCACACTTTATTCGTACACTCCCTCCCCTTTGAAAATCACTAATAAAAACTTGCTGGTTTTGTGGCTCAGGGGGCATCGTGGAACCTGCCAACATGTGATGTCTTCCCCGGACACCCAGCTTTAAAATTTTGTACTCTTTCCCTTTATTCTCAGACCAGCCGACACTTAGGGAAAATAGAAAAGAACCTACGTTAAAATATTGGGGGCTGGTTCCCTGACAGGAAGGAAAGAGGTAAAGGACAGAGAAGAGAGCAGAAAATAAAAAATAGGAAAGATAGAAAAGAAGTAGCCACAGGAAGTTAAAGAAAGCATTGGAAGAACCTGAATCCTGCTCTGTAGAGAAGGGTAAAAAGCTCCTCATCCTTCAATATCCCATCAGGTGCATGGGAACTCCAGGACAGTAAGGAGGTCACAGGGCTGCATTCCATGAAAGGTTAAATCTGTGACAACCACTCCTATCTCTATCTCTATCTCTATCTCTATCTCTATCTCTATCTCTATCTCTATCTCTATCTCTATCTCTATCTCTATCCCTCTATCATCTGGATCTTTATATTGTAACTATGTTTATATTTAACTATCATAGTTAACAAGAAATGGTTAAAAATTGTTCAGCATTCATTCTTTATGGGGGAGAAAGCAGAAGCATGAACAGTATTTGTAAAGTTGGCTATCTAAAGGCATTTTTACATTTTAATCTTTGGTGAAGGACAGGTTTGTCACAAACATTGCCTGATACATGAGATTTTCCGGTAGACAGATGACCTCACAGGGAATAGAGTCTGACTGTTGTATGTGAGCTGGGCCCTAGTGTCTGGAAACCAACTGTGACTCAGCAGATCGTATGTCAGTGTGTGAGTGGATAGGTCTCTGGGAAATAGAGGTTTCTTGAGGAGGCAACTCACGTTCATAAAAATGGGTTAGACTATTTGAAACCACTTGTGGTTTTGATGAGATGGGCTGGAAGAAGGATGCATTAGAGGATAATTATTACAGTTTCCAAAAGGTTATGCATTGCTTATGTGTGCAAGGGAACTCATTCGCAGATTGGCCTGTGTTTTGTCTAAAGCTTGATTCTCTCCACATTTAGAAAGCTACTTACATTTATCAGAATCTGATATCTGTTTGTTCTGTTCTGGAGAAGTGTTAGAGAAAGTAAAATAAGTTGCACTGGTGTTAGTGACTTTGAGGTATCAGGGAAGTCAAAGGGGATGAAGGAAAGGCCTAGAAATGAAGATCCAAAAGTGGCCCAAGATAGCTGGGATAGGAGGGTGCAGATGGTGAGCTATGCACCTCAGTCAGTTGTTTATTAAGCCCTTACATCTAGTGTTCAGTAAAATGGCATGTCCTGGGCAATGTGAACCACTATCTAAGTTATGATGTGAGCAGGTTGGAAGTGCCGGGTACTGGGCTGGGCATTGGAAATAAAAAGGTGAATCAGATATTTTCTTTTTTCTCAATGAAATTACAGTGGGCAGCCACCAGTATGCAGTGAGGGATGTGCTGTGGTGTGGGAGCAGAGCTGCAAAGCACAGAGGCAGAGCATAGCCAGAGTGGGAGAGGCTTCTGAATTAGTCAATTTTGTGTTGCTATAAAGGAATACATGAGGCTGGGTAATTTTAAAGAAGAGAAGTTTATTTGGCTCACAGTTCTGCTGGCTATATAAGCATGGCACTAGCTTCTGCTTGGCTTTTGGTGAGGCCTCAGGAAGCTTACAATTATGGCAGAAGGCAAAGGGGGAGCAGGCACATCACATGGCAAGAGAGGGAGCAAGAGAAAGAGGAGGAGGTGCCAAGCTCCTTTAAACAACCAGCTCTCTTGTAAACTAACAGAGTGAGACTCACTTGTGACCATGTGGAGGACACCAAGCCATTCACGAGGGACCCACCCCCATGACCCAAACACCTCCCTCCAGGCCTCACCTTGAACATAGGGGATCACATTTCTTTTCTTTTTTTCTTTGTGTTTTTTTTTTTTTTTTGAGACGGTGTCTCACTCTGTCGCCCAGGCTGGAGTGCAGTGGCACCATCTCGGCTCACTGCAAGCTCCGCCTCCCAGGTTCACGCCATTCTCCTGCCTCAGCCTCCCGAGTAGCTGGGACTAGAGGCACCCATCACCACGCCCGGCTAATTTTTTGTATTTTTAGTAGAGATGGGGTTTCACTGTGGCCTCAATCTCCTGACCTCCTGATCCACCTGCCTCGGCCTCCCAAAGTGCTGGGATTACAGGCGTGAGCCACCATGCCCGGCCGGGGATCACATTTCAACATGAGATTTGGAGGGGACAAATATCCAAACTGTATCAGCCTTTTTGGAGGAAATGTTTTAATTATAAAGGATCATCAGAATTCAGAATAAGGAGTGGTTAATTTTCCTTGAGGGGTGTGGTGAAGACTTCAGAAGCAGTAATTCAGGCACTGTGCACAACTTACTTACCTTTCCAAGGAACTTTTCCCAGATCATTTTCTCACCATTCTTCCCCCATTTGTGTCCTGATGTGTCTTGATGACATGCTGTTTGCTACACATTGACTAGTATAAAGATATACCATAGGTGATTTATTATTAAAAATATTAGAAGTACCATGGTTTATGAAAAATGCTTATTTTAAAAAATAAATTAAAATTCTAGTTGACTGTGCAGGATCACTCCCATGTTCTGTAATGCTTTCTTGAGTGAGATACAAAGGGGGTAGATTTACAATGTGTCCTAAAGGAAAAAGGTTGATTACTCCATTTTTAGCATATATAATTAAGAACAGATGAACAATACTATTCAATTATCATATAGCTTAATTACTTCTGAATGTGCATATTAAGGCACATAACCTTCTAAGGCTAACTGCCTACTTCCAAAGACAATTTGAGGTGGATTGGAGAATTAAAATAGGACAATTAAAAATATGAGTAAAACTAAAACCAATGAAAAGGAACAGAAAAATATGTGTGCCAGACATCTAGGTATAATCCATTTTTGCTGTTAAACAGGAACTTAAGCTTTTAATATCTTGGCTGCTAAGGCAAATAAATAAAACAGAGAGCCCTTGTCATTGGGTTAAGTTTGTCTCAGAAAAAAAAAATTCTTTTTTTCTGACCTCTGGAAGGAATTTTTTGCTTAAAGGGACATGGGATGACATCCTGAACAGTATTTCCACAATAGTTTTGCAGAAGACACAGGAATATTCTTCAAAAGACTGTTTTTCACATCCACTCTATGAAACAGAGATTTTGGTATATCAGCAATAAGCAACTAGACAATATAATGAAAAGCTCTCATTCACTGTAGTGACAAAGATATAAAATATAAGGGAATAAGCTTCGTTAGGGATGACTGTGACCTACATAAAGAGAACTGCAGATTTCATTGGAGATAAATTGAGGCTTGAATGAATAGACAAATGTTTTCTGAATGTAAGAAACCATATTATAAAAATTTACAATTTATAAATTTAAGAAAAGAAATTACTAGTCCTTTTTTGACAAAATCATTCTAAAATGGTTTGAAAAAAGTTAGGATACCCTAAGTATTCCTGAAGAAGAAAAGTGATGAGGTAGAGTTAGTCCCAGATATAAACCATGTTGGAAACAAAATTAAAACTACATCTCTGGATGCATAGCTCGAAGTATACATAAATAGGACAGAAAGCCCCAGAAATAGATACAATTATATTTATGAGTTGAATGTGTGATATAGTAGTCCTTACAGAATGGTAGGGAAAGGAATGCTCATTTAATAACCAGTTTCCCACAATATTTAGAAACACAGCAAACTCTTTTAGATCTGTATCACATAATTATGTAACAACCTGCATCCCAGATGAATTTAATAGTTAAAGAAAATAATATAAGCTTTGGGATAATGTAAAATTGGGCATATTTATGTTCCTTGGAAAGAATGAATCTTTCTAGTGTGTTAAGGGATAAAAGGAAGCACAAGGGAAAACATGAAAGATTTATCTATATTTAAATGGTGAAACAGGCCAGACGTGGTGGCTCACACCTGTAATCCCAGCACTTTGGGAGACTGAGGCGGGTGGAATGCTTGAATCCAGGAGTTGGAGACCAGCTTGGGCAACATGATAAAAGCCCATCTCTAAAATAAATAAATATATATATATATATATATGCCCGGCCGGTGGTGTGCACCTGTGGTCCCAGCTACTCCGGAGGCTGAGGCAGAAGGATCACTTGATCCCAGGAGTTGGAGGTTGCAGTGAGCTGAGATTACACCACTGCATTCCAGCCTGGGGGACAGAACAAGACTCTGTTTCAACAAACAAACAAACAAACAGTGAAACATGTGTAGTGAAGACAACATAACTTAAATAAAATGAAGAAGAAGAGGACTGGGTGGAGGGTGTCTGTGGGTTTGCGTTGGCAGGAATACCACAGACACACATTCCATGGTAAGATTAGATGATATTCCTAGTTTATTTAGTCAGGGATACAGGGTTTTATTGGAGTGGGGAGGTCACATAGAGCAGGAGCAGATGTAGTGAATTCCAACAGCTCTCTTCTGTCTTGGGGACTTCTAGTTTGGTAAGGGTGTAGGGCTGCTGCAATGGGCACTGCCCTCATGGTGTGTGTGGTGTTCCTCCAGATCCGAGACCAGGTGGTGCTAGACCTCAAGCCTATTTATGCTCAGGGCTTAAATCACCATCCAAGGATGAGTCACACAAACACGGATTCACTTAAATTTAAGGAGGTGTTTACAATAATCAAGCTCTCCTGTTCTTGAGCTAAACTTAGCCTCCTCAAGGTCACAGACTATCTATGGGGAGAAGCCAGACTCAGAGCTGAGGCCAGGTATCTCTGAGCAGGAGCTCAGTGACTTGTTTTCTAGAAGTTTGGAAAGCACACCCCTGCCCCCCATTAACAGATTGACAGAGTATGACAGGAAAGGATTATTGACTTTCTTAAAGGCATTCAAACTGGTGGAAAACATTATTACATTCTTAATAGATAATTGGGCAAAACTTATGTACAGTTGTTTCATTAAGAACGTTAGTAAATAAATAACTAGAAAAATATTAACCTCATCTGTAAGCAATGCAAGTAGAATATAAATTAAGAAAATAACATAGCTTACACTTACTAAATGAGTAAACATTAAAAAGCATAGATATAATATTCAGTTCTCATGAAATTGTGGTGAAATGGGTTCATTTGTAAATTTGGAACCTTCCATTGCTGGTTTTTGGAAAGGAGTCTGACTATATATTAGGAATCAAAAACCTGCGCATGGATGTTTGTACCAGGAATCTCACCTCTGGAAATTTATCCTAAGGAAATAATTCAAGAGAAGAAAAGACAGAAGGTATATGCACTAATATATTCATTTTACCATTATTTATAATGGCAAAAAATTGGAAAAGTGGAACAACTAGGAATTTGGATAGTAGGGGAATGGTTAAACTATGGTACAACAAATTGATGTAATATTATGCCCCCATTAAAATGATAATTATGGAGAGCCGCATATTAGGATGTTTGAGGCACTGTTAAATTAAAGAAGACACAAAATAGTATCTATTTAGTGATCAGCTTTCTATACTTATGGTCAGGTTCTACAAAGAAACGTAATAAAATGAAAACAGTTGTGAAAATGTGGGTAATTTTAATTTATTTTCTATTTTCTTTATTAATATAATAATTCTTTTTTTTTCTTTTCTAGTGACAGGGTCAGTCTCTGTCACCCAGGCTGGACCGCAATTATGTGATCATAGCTCACTGCAGCCTCAAACTCCTGGGCCCAAGTGATCCTCCTGCCTCAGTCACCTGAGTAGCTTGGGCTACAAGGTTGCCACCGTGCCTGGCTAATTTTTTCATTTTTTGATGCGTTGGGATATCGCTGTGTTGCCCAGGATGGTCTCGAACTCCTGGCCTCAAGCAATCCTCCTCCCTTGGCCTCTTAAAGTACTGTGATTACAGGGATGACCCACCGTTCCTGGCCCTTTCTTTTCTTTATTACTATTAAAAGCAGCATGAAGTAGTGGTTAAGATTGTGGATTTGTATCCCAGTTCTGCTACTTACCAGCTGTGTGACTGGGGAAGGTAACTTACCATTTTTTGTGCCTCAGTTTGCTCATCTACGAAACAGGGATAATAATAGGGCCTACCTTATAGAGTTTTGAGGATTACATGAGCTAGTGTTTGTAAAGTGCTTAGAAAAGTGTCTGGTGTATATAAGGCCCTGTGCCAGTATTAGCTATTAGTATACTGTTGCTTTTCATAAGATATAGATGGGTGTAAAAACACTCAAATAAATAAAACACTGCTCTTGTCACAAAACACCATGCCCCCAGGCCTAGTAAATAGACATTGACTTCTCATAAATAAGTCTTTGTGTTGGGAGCGAAGCTATTGACACTGGACCATGACTTCTTTAGTGCAAGGACTCTACCTGTTTGTATTAACATTCTGGGTCATGGTAGGCAATCAGTTTTTGACTGAATTTCTAGAGATGTGACTTTTTGATTACTGGGTTTAATAGTTAGTCCAAGTTTAGGTAACCATAGGAATTGTTCCTCCTTGACCTTGTGCTGACCTTTGGCCCCATGTTCCTGCCTCCATTTCTGTGTGCTTGCTACTAGTTTTACAGGACATGGTTAAGGGGTCATTCTGTTGAAGGGGTCAGGGGCTTTTTCTTGGCACAGACATGGAACCCTGTTGATATGTCTGTTGTCACATTATATTACATTTTTGCATTAGTTGGAGCTGACATACTTCCAAGTGGCAGAAATCAATCTAACTAGGCCATATTAAAAGTGGTGTTTTTGTTTGTTTGTTTTACTTTAAGTTTCGGGATACACGTGCAGAATGTACAGGTTTGTTACATAGGTGTACGTGTACCATGGTGGTTTGCTGCACCTATTGACCCATTCTCTAAGTTTCCTCCCCTCACACCCCATCCCCCAACAGGCCCTGGTATATGTTGTTCCCCACCCTGTGTCCAGGGCTTTCATTGTTCAACTCCCACTTATGAGTGAGAACATGCGGTGTTTGGTTTTCTTTTCCGGTGTTAGTTTGCTGAGGATGATGGCTTCCAGCTTCATCTGTGTCCTTGCAAAGGGCATGATCTCATTCCTTTTTGTGGCTGCATAGTATTCCATGGTGTATATGTGTCACATTTTCTTTATCCAGTCTATCATTGGGCATTCGGGTTGGTTCCATGACTTTGCTATTGTAAATAGTGCTGCAGTGAACATACACGTGCATGTATCTTTATAGTAGAATGATTTATATTCCTTTGGGTATATACCCCATAATGGGATTGTTGGGTCAAATGGTATTTCTGGTTCTGGATCCTTGAGGAATCGCCATACTGTCTTCCACAACGGTTGAACTAATTTACATTCCCACCAACAGTGTAAAAGTTTTCCTATTTCTCCACATCCTCGCCAGCATCAATTGTTTCTTGACTTTTTAATAATCACCATTCTCTGACTGGCATGAGATGGTATCTTATTGTGGTTTTGATTTGCATTCCTCTAATGATCAGTGATGTTGAGCTTTTATTCATATATTTGTTGGCCGCATAAATGTTTTCTTTTAAAAGTGGTGTTTATTTTTAAGGATGCTGGGGCAACACAGCAGCATCTCTGGAAAACAGACAATAGAACAACAGGTGACAGGAAGAGTTGTAAGAACCTGGTCAGCTTCCGGGAACTCAGCCGCAGGAATTAGCTCTCCTTCAACGACTCGAGTGCATAGTCTGTTCACGTACTGGCTTCTTTTACACTGCTACTACCTGAATTGCTTCTCATAGGCCTGATTATATATTTTTGGCAGAGAAATCTGACTGGCCCACCTCACCTTTTTGTGAGGTCCCATGGATTGCCAATCAGCTAGAGTCAGGTGTCTGCCCTGACCCAGCTGTGGGGTGGGAGTGGCAGGAGGGAATATGCTGGTGATGATGTACACATGTGGTCTCCCCTAATCAGTAGAGATTTTCCCTGAGGCAGGCTCTTTGAGAAAGAAGCAACAGCATGGCAGACACCCCCAAAATGCGTTTAACGTGCAGTGAAATCTCCCATCCCCACTCCATTCCCAAGCCATGAGGTTTCAACAGCAGATAAGCGTATTATTCATCCATGAATTCTAAGCAATCAGGGTGGTGTCTGGCATGCAGAAGGTGCTCAGTATGCACTATTGAACTGAACTTTCAGATACCTGATAGTTCACTCATTATAGCAAGTGATAAATTGCAGTAAATTTCCAATGAATGCCTGAACACTGCTATTTTAAATTGTTGATGAGAGAGGAGGGCTAGAGAGAGAGGTGCATGGAGCCAAACCACTGTTTTGTTGTGATTATGTTGGCACCTGACTTGTGTTCTTGCCATTCCATTTATTCAGAGAGGCTCAGGGAAACTCGAAGTAGGTAAAAATATACTTAAGGAGAGATGCATATTTGTATGAAGTAAGGGGAAAAGCCGGGGTTTTGGAGGATACACATTTATTTTGATGTTGAGCTTTATCATTGACTACATATATAAACTTCAGAAAGTCGCTAAGCCCTGTGATCTCCAATTTACTCATCTGTAAAATGAGATAAATAATTTAGCCTAGTTTTTAGGATTGCACATTTAAGATTGTGAAATAAAATTTCTTGTATAAGTAATTTAATTCTCTTCCCTTTCACTCTCCTTGCTTTGTACTTCCTTAAATGGTTTGAGAGTTATTTTGAATGGAGTCCTAGGAGTCCTTATTTCTGTAGCATGAAAGAGACTATTTTGGTCTGAATATTTCGTAACAGAAAAACTTTCAGGAAAACACTAAAAGATTAACATTGTAAGATACCCCCTATTGTCTAAACACATCAAAATAAAGCAGAAGAATAACAAAAATCATAAGAAGTATCACAAAGGGAAAATAACCTTTAAAAACAATAATTGCAAATTTAAAATAAAGAAAACCAGTTGTAATTGCGAAAGTATTTTAACACCAAAGAGGAAGAACACATTTTCAGGACCAGGCATTTACATTGGTTGAGGTGGAAAACAAATGTCACGAATCAGAAAGAGATAAGATTGAATGATGATATTCACTGGAGAAGATAGAAAAGAAAACATAATGTCTATGAAAATATGCAGTGATGATGAATGACTGCAGCACATGGAATGCTGCAGAAATGCCAAAAAATAAGGCAGGCAAGGAGGGGTAGGCTTAGAGCACCGAAGTGAAGCTTTATGTTAGTTGTAAACTATAATGTTAAGTGATTGAATTAAAAATATGTAATAGACTGCATGAATCTAGAAAATGGATTGAGATAAATCTGTGCCTAACAGGGACATTGTTATGGGCTGAATCATGTCCCCTGCCCCCAAATTTATGTGTTGAAGTCCTCACTCACGTGTACCTTAGAATGTGACCTTTTTTTTTTTTTCGAGATGGAGTCTCCCTCTGTCACCCAGGCTGGAGTGCAGTGGCCTGATCTCGGCTCACTGTAGCCTCCTCCTCCTGGGTTCAAACAATTCAACTGCCTCAGCCTCCTGAGTAGCTGGGATTACAGGTGTGTACCACCACGCCCAGCTAATTTTTGTATTTTTTAAGTAGAGATGGGGTTTTACTATGTTGGCCAGGCTGGTCTCAAACTCCTGACCTCAAGTGATCCACCCGAATTGGCCTCCAAAAACGCTGGGATTACAAGTGTGAGCCACCACGCCCAGCCAGAATGTGACTTTATTTGGAGGTAGAACCTTTGAAAAAATAAGTAAGGCTAAATGAGGTCATTGGGGTGGGTCCTAATTCGATATGACTGGTGTCCTTATAAGAAGTAGAGATTAGGATACAGACACACGCAGAGGGAAGATCATGTGAAGACAGAGATAAGGTTGCAATCTACAAGCCAAAAAGGAAGGCTACAGCACGAAACCAGTCATGCCAACATTTTGATCTTGGACTTCCAGCCTCTAGAACTGTGGGAGATTAAATTTCTGTTGCTTAAGCTACCAAGTTTGTAGTGCTTTGTAATGGCAACCCTAGCAAACTAATACAGATGCCAAAAGAAAATGATGGACAATTTCCATGAAACCATATGAAGGAAGTAGAAACTTCCTCTGATTTGGAAAAGAAGAACTTGTGAAAGGAGAGATAGGAAAAATGTTGAAATGCGTTCTATCAATACTAATTAAGAACATTAAAAATATTTGCTGGAGAATTATGAATGGAAAAAATATAAAGGACAAGATGAATAGCTTATGTTACTAAATGCATACAAATGACTGTGTGTTTAGAAAGCCTAAGAAATCAACTTAAAACCATTATAGTAATAAGAGTTTAGCACAATTACAGCATATAGGATAAATCTGTAGTCTCTAGTGCTTCATATACATATAAAATATAATATAAATTAATCTCTTATAAATAGTATAAATAGCATTAAATAATTTCAATTAATTTAATGCAGAGTATGAAAGCCATTTAAGGGAATTTAAAATAACAGGAGATGATTTTTTTAAATTGGAAAAAACAGAGTGATGTTTTACTCGAATGCTTTCTAAGTACACTGATGATTATAGTATCTCTTTATTAAGTATAATTTAATAATAGATATTGATTTACTTTGTAAATTATGAAGTAAGATTTGATGCTAGATATTGTTTTATTATTAGAGTTCAGGATAGCAAAATTGAGACTCAGGACAAATTTGGGCGGATAATAGATTTTAAGATGGTCTGAACTACTTAAGGATTGAGATAAATAAAAAATGCCTGATTGCTCAGTGATCAATCATTTTGACCTCCTGATTAAGTGAAATTTGCATCGGATCTATCCCACTTCCTACTATAGAGTATAATTAATCTTGAAGACTGTGAGCCAGAGGGCCTGGAGGCTCCTCTGTCTATTATCTGAGTGTCCTTGGGCAGGTATTTAATACATTTCTGCTCCCCCAGTTTTCACTCTGTACAGTGGAGATGGGGTTGTTGTGTGAGGACTAATGAGTCCTAAAATATTGCCTTATGATTAAAATTACTTTCACAGACTATTTGCAGCATTAAATATAATAGGAAAAAAAAAAAGGAAACTGTGCTCTACCCTAGGGGATTATTCAGGATGGAATTGTGTCCCCTCTTCCAGAAAATCAGTTGAAGTTCTAACCCCTAGTACTTCAGAATGTGACCTTATTTGGAAATAAGATGGTTGCAGATGTAATTTAGTTAAGAATAGATCATATTAGATTAGGGCAGGCCCCTAATTCAATATAACTGGCGTCCTTCTAAGAAGAGAGAGACACAGGAAGAATGCCCTGTGAGAGGGAAGGCAGAGGTTGGAGTTATGCAGCTATAAGCCAAGAAATGGCAAAGATTCCTGGCAGCCCCAGAAGCTAGGAAGAGGCAAGGAAGGGTTCCCTGCAGGTTGCAGAGGGGCTGGGGCCCTGGTTTCAGATTCCTGGTTTCTAGAACTGGGAGACTATATATTTCTGTGGTTTTAAGCTACCCAGTTTGTATTAACAGTACTAGGCAATCCTAGGACACTAATAAAGGGACTGTGCAGCTTTTGCAGTAATTTAAAGCATGTTCTTGACTATTTTAAGGCAAGAAAAACTGCTTACAATATATTAATAACTGAAGAGCAGGTTATAAGACATTCTATATGCTCTGTCCTATTATCTAAAAAATACCTAAATGTATATATGTATATTCCTTCAATTTATTTCCTATACATCGTAGAGTTAAAACAAGTTTTTTTTTCTGATTAGTAGTATTTTGAACTTTATTTCCTTTATTATATTTTTCTGAATTATTCAAATTTTATAAGGAGATACAAATCTATGAATTTTTTTTGAAGAACAATGTATTTTACTTGGTTTTGTCTGCTGTGATTTAGGCATCTATGTCACCTAATAAAAAACACAATTATAAACTTTTGTTTTTCAGTGTAAATTTCTGTGTACGGAGCTTGGCAGAACCATTATCCGCTCTGACATACAAGAGGCCAAACAGTGACAAATCAGTTAAAATGTATAAAATTGAGGAGGCTGACATATCTAAAGGACGTGTATTACAAAAGCAGTGGAACATTATATATTAGGTCATTACAGGTCAGTCTCATCTGGAGACTGGATAAAGTTTGGGATGAATATAGCGGGTTCTGAAGTGATGAATAGCCATAGGGCCTGGCCTGGGCTGGATAGGAAAAGTGCCTAATTAAACTTGGGCACAAAGGTTTCATTTCCAAGTCTGAGACCTAAAACAGAAACTGTTAGAATGGGTCACAGAGGACTTAAGTTTATTTGCATACCTATCTGAAGAATATTTTAAGTGATTTATAAGTGTATTTCCATCCATCCTAAGGTTTTAGAAATGCCTTCCTTTCCCTTTGGGGTTTTAAAAGTATGTAATTTCTGAGTTACTGATTTACTAATACTTTGAATTAAGATATATTTAATTTAGCTGAATTGCGCTATATTCGAGCAAGTAGGTTTTATGGGTTTCTTGGTGAAGTTTATTAGAGGCTCATTAGGGAGCCAAGCAAAGGTAGAGTAAGGCTAGAATGATTAGAGATGAGGGTCACCTGAGAGGTGTGGACTAGCGCTATCTGCACAAAAGGCATACACTTATTGCTATTATTCATTTACAACATCTTGTAAATGTTGACATCTTGTGGGCACCCTCCTTCCCTTTGGGCAGGTGGAACTTCTTTGATGCTATCAAACAATGGAGAAAACAAATGAAGCAGTAGATGGCCGCAATTGCTAATAGCCCGAACCAGTTCATAACAGCAACCCTAGGAGTGAGGTCAACTCTCCTCCAGTCCATGGTTTCTTCCTGGTAGCAGTGGTTATAAGTAGGACATTACAGATTGTGAAATCTTAGTTTATTTTTATTGGCTATGGTGACTCCATTTGGAGGAGCAGCTGGTCCTGGGCTCCCAGAGTTTTCCAGCTGGGGGACTCCCTGAATCATTTCTCATTTACCACCCAATGACTCCGTGAAATTCATCCCAATCTTGAAGAGAAACTCACAATATTACATGTTACTCCATGTTGGTTACTAATTATTGCTTTATATACTGTAATTTTTACTCATATACTGGCATTAACATGAGAAAAGGGTTATCATTACCATGGCAATGAGGAGTAATGTTTGTGAAACCCATTGCCCCAAAACACTTTATTCCCTTTGGTCATACTCATTTACTCTTACTTTTTCAATAGCTAAGAAATTTAGATGCAATTCCTCTGAGCTGGCTAATGCAAGAGATTTACATGCTAGTACTTCCTTTAATCATCAAAATAACCCTTTCAGGTATTATTATTATTATTACTATTATTATTATTGCTATTTTACAGCTGAGTAAACTGAGGCACAGAGAAGTAATTTGCACAAAGTCACAAAGATAGAAAGTAGTGGAACCAGGATTTGATATCAGGAGTTCTGACTCAAAAGCCTGCATGCTTAGCTATATATATTTACTTCTTTCCAACTATGGCTTCGATTCTGTTATCTTCAGTTGTCACAAGACAACATACAAAGACATGTTCTTCTAAATCTATTATTATAGAATATTGTACTCATATTTTAATTAACATAATCTCATGATTATACTTTTGCAAACCCCCTAACTAAATATATGTATTTTCTGTTTAGCCTAATATATTTCTCTGCTCACATTGTTGTATAGGAAATTACACTGATGCAATGTTAGCTTTCGAATACACTACCAGAGATCACTGAACAGAAAGACACACACAAAATTAAGACACTTTAATCACATGCTTTATTAAGTCAATTTAAAACATATAATGAAAATCAAGGGGGAGAAGATACAATAGGTTAATGCACTTAGGATAGTATACAAGTGGGGTGACTAGACAACCTGAATGCTGGGTTATACAATGTTCATATATCTGTCTCTTTGCTACATCAGCCTTTCGAACTGGGGCTGTGGTTACGAGGATGAGAATGGGGTTTGAGGAAAGGGGCCCTAACAAACAGATGGAAGGCTTCTGGGGGACAGACCTGCTCTATCCGAGAAATACAAGGACAAGCACGCCTACTAACAGCTTTAGTGTGCCAATTAGATTGCCAAATAGCTTTGGGTTTTATCTGTATTTTTTTGGCAGAGAGCATGTAGGGGCAGAATTGAACTGGGTTAGATAGCTGATTTAAGGATAGCAATAGTTGTCAGCTCAGACTGGCATAGTTTTACCCTAGGACTTGGTCTTTTCAAACCTCCAGTCATTGAGCAATGCTCTTATTTATTCCATTATATACCCCATCTATTCTGTCTTCAACATGCCTTATAAGTTGAACTTACTATCCATATTTAACACATTGTGATGTCACCATGTTTCACAAGCTACTTGCTATCTCTACTTAATATTCCCTATGAATTTTGCTTCTTCTCTTAAGCTGTTAACTTACTTATTACCAATGCTTAACAATCCTTGAGTTTTATCCATGCCGTTTGTTTTGCTTATTTTTTTTAGAAGGATGGAGTATTCTTAAATAATGGAGGAAATACATATTATTCAAGTGCAATAGATTTCCTTTCTTACCATCAACTGATGAGTAAAAAGTATCCAGATTAAATAGAGTTTTAAATTCAGTGCTCAAGTGAGGATTGGACAAATGGTATTATGAATGGGTGGGTTTCTTTGGTTGAGGTATCAGAAAAGCTTTTGGAAAAGGCGAGTTGGAGCCAATGCTCAGGTTCTTTATACTGGTTAGTTTGATTTCCTTTGTCTTATGTCAACTCATGAGACCTTTCTGTCACTCTTAGAGAGCAACACAAATGTTAAGAATTTTCTCAACTGGTTTCCATTACTGAGGAAAACCATTCCCAGAAGTCTGGCGTTGAATATGACCAGAGTAGATACGAATTCTCTTCCCTTAAAGCAGCCTGGAATAAACTAGGGTTTATTCTCAGCGGAGTTTTGGCATGATATCTTTTGTGAAAAGGGTAAACCTTTTCCAGCTATGATTGCCTTTATAACTCATCTATACCTTAATTTTCACAATGAGTGGAGGATGCAGGTAAAGGATTTATGGGATGCAAAAATCCTTTTGAAGCTTCTTCCAGAAAAGCTACTTTGCTGAGGGTTTGAAATACTACAGTTAAGAATCCTCTTAGAAGTATTATAGAAAAGGACCACCTGGTTGTTACAGAAAATTAAAAATGCAGAGCTTATTGGAATGTTAATTGTATGCATGGGCAGTTTAGGAGGTTTGACCAATGGCATCAGGGTTAAGCCTGTTGAAGATCATGCATTTTAGCGCTCATATTTTTTCATATAGGGACTGAATTATCCCAGATATTAAAAAGAAGAGAAAGTAAAATGTTCAGGAGTTTTCCTCAATAGTTTTTAGAACTGGGGCTTATTACTCTCTTGATGGCAATTTCTAGCCTGTTGTTCTACTGAATTGCCAGGAATAGCGATGCTAGTTGTGAAGTTATTAACCATCTCAGGAGGGCTATCCTTTAGGACAAGGAGACCACCAGGGACTTGAGTGGGAGAACTGATTCCAGGCATTAAAGGTCCTGTGGACAAAATCATTTAGCCATGCTTCTTTGGTGGATGGGCCCCACCAGTCTGCTTCGTTACTGTGACACATCTCATTTCTTATTTAATGGAATAGATATAAAATAAATAACTAAAATAAGAAAAATGAAGGAAAAAAATAAGTAGGTATTGTTTTATTCCCATTCAGTAATGGAGTGTGTAAACAACTTTGACCTGAAAAACCTGTAAACATGTAACAGCAGCGAGGATGGATGATTCTTTGGTATGGTGTTTGGGGTTAGTGTTGGATTTCTACTTTTGAGCCAGACATGCCTGGGTTACATGCTGAGGGCATAACCAGGTAAAGAATATTTTGCTGATCTAAGCAGTCATCCACATTAAGACCTGGTTTAACTAAGCAGTTTTCTGACCTCACCACATGTGGCTTGCTACCTGCTATTAAAGATTCTTGCTTTTGATGATACATGTAGACAGTGCAGGTAAGATCGAGTACTGATAAGCAACACAACTTATTAGACGTTTAATGTATGGTATGCTACCAATGATACACCACCCCTGAATATAGACTGATAGCTATAGAGATATACCATACTCTTGGAGGATATTTTACTGTGTGACATTCTGCTGTATCTAGAAAAGTAAGAAAAAAGATATTAGAGTACGATAACTTGAGAGATTATTTTTAGATGTTGAAATTTAGTGTGCAGCCAGTGATTTAAAGTAAAGCACTGGCTATTTGGATTGCAATTAAGAATGAGATTTTTGAATATTTATTTCTAATTTATGTTGTACATACTGCAAGGGTATCTGAGGTGGCGTGAAATTAAAACCACCAAATTGCCATTAAATCAAAGATAAAGAGTGAGATATAAATAATGAAGCAGGGGGGTGGTTTTAATAGAATATCCTGGGTTAAGGTAGTAATTACAACTGGGGGAAATATTTACTTCCAAGTTTCCTGGAGTCAAGATCCAAATGAAAATGGAATGAGTTAAATAACTTTCCTTGTTTAATAATGAAAAATATACTGGTGTGTTAGGAGAAATCTTTTAACCGGCACAAAATTCTAACAAGAATTTATTGCATTGATCTTAACTTAAGGTGCATTAAGCTTCATAAACCAACCTCATTTCCAGTTCTATCTTACTTATTTAACTTTATTAACCTCGTCTGTCTCACTTATTTTAAATTTATTCTATCATACTATATTTTCATCTTTGTAAGCCACCAAAATCCTACATAGCATAAGGCACAGTATAAACAAAATAAAAATAAGTACCATGATGAGTAGGGTCTTCAATTACAGTTTTTATACAATATGCATAATCATTTAATGGGGTCATTTATAATTGACTCTTTTTGTTATAAAATATACAAATTATTAAAAGTTATGCTAAATGATGACATTTCTTATTTCTTTTTTTCTTCCATTTTTTTATTTTTATTTTTTATTATTATTATACTTTAAGTTTTAGGGTACATGTGCACAACGTGCAGGTTAGTTACATATGTATACATGTGCCATGCTGGTGTGCTGCACCCATTAACTCGTCATTTAGCATTAGGTATATCTCCTAAAGCTATCCCTCCCCACTCCCCCCACCCCACAACAGTCCCCAGAGTGTGATGTTCCCCTTCCTATAATTAACTCTTGAAAAAGTTTTACAAGTAACGGCAGGTGGTCAAGATTCTGCTAGAACATTTTAGCCAGTGACCGTGGCTATTTAATTTTAATTCCGTAAACGCATGTGCTTCCTTTCCTCCTGATCTCTCATAATTATACTTCTCCCAGACCTGCTTGCTGACCTCATATAGACCATTAATCCCTTAGTCCTCTCCTTTTCCACATCTGCTAGTCAGCCCCCTTCTTGACTTCTATTCTTTTCCAACCTAGTAGGGGCCATGTGGTTTATCATCCTAACTACTCTTTCACCAGCATTTTTAACTGTGCTACGCTTGGTCTCCTCCAGCACCCCACTCTGCAAAATGTGGAATCAGGATTGATGCTACAGTTTGCTGCTTCCTCTCCACATGACCTTAGTCGTTGAACCGTTGTCACAGGTGCAACTAGCTGGGGCTGTCCTCATGGATGGTAAAGGAATTTACTAAGACATTTGTAGGTAAAGAAAGGCAGAGTTATTAGAGAAAGTAGGAAGATACATTGCAAGGGTGCAATGGGCAGCATAGCAGAAAAGGGGCTGTCTGCAAAGAGGCAGGGGCTGGAGGGAAGTCCATAGGGTCGTGCTGCTGGGGCTCCATGCACATAAGGTGTGCAGATAAGGTTGTGCTGCTGGGGTTATGTACGGTATTTGGGAACAGGATGTTGGGCCAGCGGGTTCTCTGTGATTGGCTAGCTCTTGGAACAATTGTACTCCCCAATGTGCGACTCTTTCATCACTGTTGTTTATTTATCTTATTAGGGCTCCACAACCCTGTTGGAGGAAACCACGCAAATATTCAGCCTGTTGCCATGACATTATCAAGGGGTCCTGGCTCATCTGGGCCTCTATGCCTTCAGTTTTTCACCTCTCTCTTTAGTCTTCTCCTTCACCTCCTTTCCTCTACCCCCAGCTCTCATTCTCAGTAGATGGCCTTTGTTTGCTGCTGCATCAAGAAAACTGGGCCTATAAAGGTGATCCCTACTTCTTCTGAGTTCCACCTGAAAATTTAGCTACCATTTCAGCCATCTTTATTGTTTTTTCCAATCAAAGACAATGAAGTATTTGGCACTCTATTTCATACCTGTAATGGACTGAATGTTTATGTCCCCACAAAATTCATATGTTGAAGCCCTACCAAACAATGTGATAGTATTAGGAGATGAGGTCATGGGGGTGGAGCCTCATATGCTAATGTTGGCTACTATGCTAATTCCAATGGATACTTGCCATTCTTCTATGTCAGTGGTTCCCAACATTTTTGGTACTAGGGATGGGTTTTGTGGTGTTTCCATGGACCCGGAGTGGTTGGAGGTGGGGGGATGGTTTTGGGATTAAACTGCCCCACCTCAAATCATCAGGCATTAGATTTTCATAATGAGCATCTAACCTTGATTTCTTGCATGTGCAGTTTACAATAGGATTTGTGCTTCTATGAGAATCTAATGCTGCTGCTGATCCGGCAGGAGGCAGAGCTCAGGTGGTATTGCTCGCTTGCCTGCCACTCACCTCCTGCTGTGCCACCTGGTTCCTAACAGGCGACGGACTGGTATTGGTCTGTGGCCTTGGGGTTGGGACCCCTGCTCTATGTGATTAATTTCTGGTTGAAGCCGTCTGTTATCAGGCTTTCTTGATTCTCCTTTTCTCTCTCTCACTATTGCCTTTTCTGTCTTTCTAAAATTCTCTTTTATCCTACCAATGCCCTTCAAATGCTGGTGTTATTTAGATATATGTCCTTAGTTCTGCTCTTATTCTAGGTACGGTACTTGCAGGATCTCACACATTTCTGTAATTTCATCTACCCCTTGTGTGCTCATTGGTTGCTTAGGAATCAGAGTGAAGTCATCTAGAGCTGTAACATTCTGGTTATTTGAACTGCTTAAATATTAGAATGTAGAGAAGTAGGAAGAGGTAACAGCTAGCATATTCCCAAAGGTTTTGAAATAAGATCCCCATACCCACTGCAACAGAATCACTTAAGTATATATACCCAACCCTATCCCTGAATTTCTGAGTCAGTGTGATTGGAATGAGGCTTGGGTATCTGTATTGTCAAAGGCTTCGTGAATTGCTTCTGTTGTACACTTATCGAGTGATTACTGTATGTTAAGTACTGTGCTAAGTTAGAAAGCCAATGTTTTGTTATGGAAATTTAAAACCCTTATCTGTTTTCTCCAGTTATTAAGTTTCCTGACTGCAGGATGACCTACGGGTGGGATCAAAACTTTCTTCTAAAAGCAGCTCTGAATGTGCTTATAACTAATAGAGTTGACGCAGTGTTTGGTTCTGTCCTGTGAGGCATAGCAGTGTGGTGGCCCAGAATATTTAGAAGGCAAAGATTTGCCGATTGTTTGTCCCATGGATATCCTCTCTGGACAGCTGCTGACATTGAGCTGTGCTGTGTCAGGATGGGTCCAGCATGGGTTGGCTTTAAAGTGCATTCCAAGATAACTAAGTGGAAGAAGTTGCAAGCTGGATGTCAGCTGAGGCTCTCCTCCTTAGTTGGCTCCTCAGGAAGGTGCTGAATGGTTTTGCCCTACTTTGGTGCAAAGCTCATCTCCCTTCAAGTTCCCAGGGCCTCCGTTTTCATCTGTTAGTTTACTGGAGATTTGGGGCTCATGCGGGAATTGCATTTGATATCTGCAGTCTCTCTGCATCTCCTGGTTCACCCCTTTCCTGGCTTTTCTGTCTTCTTTCTCTTCCCCTCAATCACATTCTCTCTCTTCTAAGAACTAGACACCTTCCCTTCTTTGTTTGATGCAGAGAGCTTGATAACTACCATTTAAAAATGTGAATGTGCCTGGGAGATCTTTCCTTTCATCCCAAGAGGTTTATCAAAGTATTTTTTTTCCCCCTGTGCTTTTTTTTTTTTTTTTTTTTTTTTGAGGCGGAGTTTTGCTCTTGTTGCCAGACTGGAGTGCAATGGGGCAATCTCAGCTCACTGCAACCTCTGCCTCCTGGGTTCAAGTGATTCTCCTGCGTCAGCCTCCCTAGTAGCTGGGATTACAAGTGCTCGCCACCACACCTGGCTAATTTTTTGTATTTTTATTAGAGACGGGGTTTCACCATGTTGGCCAGGCTCATCTCCAACTCCTGACCTCAGGTGATCCGTCTGCTTCAGCCTCCCTCCCAAAGTGCTGGGATTATAGCTGTGAGCCACCATGCCCAGCTCCCCTTAAGAGCAATTCTGGCAATAAAATTTTCTCTGTCTCACTTTCTAAAGTGTCTCAATCAAAGCTGTTTCTTAAACATGAAAATGTTGGTGGTGATATAGGCAACAGCCTGAGTGGTTTATTCCGGCCATGGTTCTGCAAGAAGATCATTTTGTACTTCTGAGGAAGGATGCCATGGGAAGTAAACATGCATCCAGGTAACCTTATAACTGTATTAAGGCATATGGAATAAGTTACAGAGGGTGGAACCTGCAGCATAGTTTTGGTTTAGGTAATTTGGGATTGGAGTTTATTGAAACATCTTCTGTTCTGGTTCTTGTGGTTCTGGTACAATAAAGTCATTTCGTGTCCCTGGGATCTCTATCCGTTAGTTTGTATGAAACCAAGAATGACTGGGAACCAAGAATCAAAGTTAATTTGGAGCTTATCTTATCTTAAAAAATTAATCTGACTTATCTTGAGTAATAGTAATGGTCTTTTGTGTGATGATTTGAATTGTATTTCCCCAAATTTATATGTTGTCCTCCTAATCCCCAGTACCTCAGAGTGTGGCCTTATTTGAAGACAGAGTCTTTACCAAGTTAAAATGAGGTTATTTTAGGCTGGACCTGAATCCAGTATGACTGGTGACCTTACAAAAAGGGGAAATTTGAAGACAGACTCACATAGAGGGAGATGGGCCTGGAATAAATTGTTCTCTCATACCCCTTAGAAGCACCAACTCTGTAGATTGCTTGATTTTAGACTTCTTACCTCCAGAACTGTGAGGTAATAACATATTTCTGTTGATGAAGCCACCATGATGATGGTACTTTGTCATGCTAGCCCTAAGAAACAAATTAGCAAACTAGTGTAGTGTGTCTCATTCCTGGTGCAGAATTAGACTAAATAATTCAGCTCTGTATTTAGAGAGGGGAAGATAATAGCGAAGAGTTTGAAAGATATTCCCACCAAAAATGAGAATATGTAATTTTGGGGAGAAGGATGCTAACTTTTTGGTATATACATTAATTTATACTAGGGTTTTCAAACTTTACTTGGTAGGGAATCTTTTTTGCTTTTTAGAAGAGTGTTAAAGGACACACTAGCAGAATGGCTTTGCTTTGGTTGAAAGGGCATGCGTGTGGTGCTGGGAGGGCATTGGTGGCTGTCACCCTCCCCTGAGGTGTACTGGAACCTTAACCCTTTAAGAGACAGTGGGAATATTGTTGGCAACTGTTCTGAGTTGACCTAGAAGGAACTGTGCCTGAAGGGTTAATTACACTCTGCAGGGATCAGGATTTGTTATCATTAAAATGAGTAATATTGTCCTATAGGCAAAACAAGATTTCTGGAAAAGAGATTAATTACATCTGTCATTTGAGATGGTTGACCAGATAGTATTTGAGGAAGCTTTTAGGATCTCAAGACATGGGGTGAATACCATGGGGAAAAAATAACATACCTAACCAATCATTGTGAACTTGTCTTTCCTTAATTCCTTTTTCTTGAGGTAATGCCAGGAGCACCTATATCCCCAAATCTGCATTCATTATTGGCCCTATTGGTTAAGCCTTGGGCTTTTCAGTCAGCTCTGTAGTATTGCATTAAAAACTGCTTATAAAAGGATTTGCATTTAATGAATTTCTGTGCAGCTTTCTCTGAGCTCTTTATCCTATCCTTCCTAGTCTGGAACTTCCTCCTTCAATTATTGCTGCTTTCAGATTTTCAACCTCTTCTTCTCTGATGGCTCATTCCTTGTAGTTTTTAGAAATGTCCAAGCCTTACCCATTTTGCCAAACCCTAAGATACCCTCTGCTGGCCCTGCAGCCCTGCTCAGCTACCTGCATTCTTAACGCTGTTCCCTCCCACTACCAAGCAGAGTATTTGAGGGCCAGGGGGTGTCAGGGACTGCGTGAGCGACTGCCATGGCAAGTGTACTGTTTCTGATCTTTCTAGGCTTTCGTCAGCTCACTGCCCTCAGCTTTCCATTAAAACTGCCTTGAAATCCTTTGCCAGAAACTGTAAGTCTTGGAAGGTCAAATCTTCACATCTGCTGCCTTTGAGCTGAACTCAAAACAAGTCATTAACTACATCTAAGAGAAGAGTATATTTTACTTTACTAAAGAAACTCTTCTATTCGTTGAAACTGCTTCCGTTTATTCTTTAGAATGTTTTTCTTTGCTTATTAGTCTACTTAAGGCTTAGGATATTTTTTCTTTTAAACAAATTAAAAAAAATCTTACTGGTTGAAGTTAAACATCTTATTGAGGTTTACTTTTTTTAAAAAAACTTTTAAAAAAAATTGACACAATTGTATGTATTTATGATGTACCCATGATGTTTTGAAATATGTATGTTGTGGAATGACTAAATAAGTCTAATTAACATTATGTATTACCATACATGCTTATCATTTATTTGTAGTGAGAATGCCTAAAATCTACTTTTCTGGCAATTTTCAAGTATATAATACATTGTTATTAACTATAGTCACTAAGTTAAGTTTCTTGACCTTATTCCTCCCATCTAATTGAAATTTTGTATCCTTTGATCAGATCAACATCTCCCTAGTCTCCTCTCCCTCCCCTAACTCCTGGTAACCACCATTCTACTCTTTTTTTTTTTAATCGCATATCATTTATTACCTAGAAAATAAAATGTCTAAGATAGATAATGGCGTGGAGACCATCTAATTATTTTTAAGTTTGTAACCTGACAAATGTCACAAAATTGTTAGGAAGTTTTCACTAAGCCTTATATCATGGAAAAGATAAAAAAAAATAAGGTAAAAACTTTTATATGGTACTCTACTTTTTATAAAACATTACACTCTGAGTTCAATTTTTTTAGATTCCACATATAAATGAGATCATGTGGTACTTGTCTTTGTGTGTCTGGCTTATTTTATATAACATAATGTCCTCTAGGTTCATCCATGTTTTTGCAAATGACAGGATTTCCTTCCGTTTTTCAGACTGAATAGTATTCCAGTACACACACACACACACACACACACACACACACACACACACACACACACACAGAGAGTGCATTTTCTTTTTCCATTCATCTGTTGATAGACGTGGGTTAATTCTGTATCTTAGCTATTACGGATAGTTCTACAAGGAACATGGGAGTGCAGATATATTTTCAATATATTGATTTCCTTTCTTTTGGATATAGACCCAGTAATGGGATTGTGAGATCATATGGTAGTTCTATTTTTAATTTTTGAGGAACCTCCATACTGTTTTCTAAAATGGCTGAATTTTTTATTTTTATTATTATTTTTTTAAGACAGGGTCTTGCTCTGTCACCCAGGCTGGAGTGCAGTGGCACACAATCACAGCTCACTACAGCCTCGACCTTATAGGCCCAAGCAGTCTTTCAGCTCAGCCTCTTGAGTGGCTGGGACCACAGGCGTATGCCACTATGCCTGTCTAATTTTTAAGTTTTTTGTAGAGATGGGGTCCCACTATGTTGCCCAGGCTGGTCTTGAATTCCTGGCCTCAAGTGATCCTCCCACCTCAGCCTCCCAAAGTGCTGGGATTGCAGGTATGAGCCACTGCACCCCCCAGCTAATGGCTGTATTAATTTACACTCCCCATCAATAGTGTACAGGCGTCCCTTTTTCTCCACATTCTCACTAACCCTTGTTATCTTTTGTCTTTTTGTTAATAGCCATTATAACAGGTGTGAGGTAATATCTCATTGTGGCTTTAATTTGCATTTCCCTGATGATTAGTAATGTGGAGCATTATTTTATATACATGTTGGCTACTTGTATGTTTTTTGAGAAATGCCTCTTCAGACATGTTTATTTGCCCATTTTTTTTTAATCGGGTTATTCGTTTTCTTGCTATTGAATCTTTTGAGTGCCTTTTATATTTGGATATTAACTCATAATATACATGGTTCTCAAATATTTTCTCCCATTCTGTGGATTGTCTCTTGACCTTATTGTTTCCTTTGCTGTGTAGAAGCTTTTTAATTAATTAATTAATTATTATTATTTTTTGAGATGGAGTTTCGCTTTCTTGCCCAGGCTGGAATGCAGTGGCCTGATCTCAGCTCACTGCAACCTCCGCCTTCCGGTTTCAAGTGATTCTCCTGCGTCAGCCTCCGAGTAGCTGGGATTACAGGTGCCCACCACCATGCCTGGATAATTTTTGTATTTTTTGCAGAGATGGAGTTTTACTATGTTGGCCAGGCTGGTCTTGAACTCCTGACCTCGTGATCCGCCCGCCTCGGTCTCCCAAAGTGCTGGAATTACAGGCGTGAGCCACTGCGCCTGACCTATTATCTTTTTTTTGAGATGGAGTCTCACTCTGTTGCCCAGGCAGGAGTGCAGTGGTGCAATCTTGGCTCACTGGAACCTCTGCCTCCTGGGTTCAAAGGATTCCCCTGCCACAGCCGCCAGAGTAGGTGGGACTACAGGTGTGCGCCACCATGGCTGGCTGATTTTTGTATTTTTAGTAGAATCGGGGTTTCGCCATGTTGGCCAGGCTGGACTTGAACTCCTGACCTCAGGTGATTTGCCCGCCTTGGCCTCCCAAAGTGCTGGGATTACAGGTGTGAGCCACTCTGCCTGGCCCTGTGCAGAAACTTTTTAGTTTGGAGTAATCTCATTTGTCTATTTTTACTTTTGTTGCCTGTGCTTTTGTGATCATAGACAAAAAAAATCATTGTCCAGAGCAACTCTTCGAGCTTTTATGTTTTTTTTTTTTTAGTAGTTTTACAGTTTCAGGTCTTACATTTAAGTCTTTAATCCATTTTGAGTTGATTAAATGGATTAAAACATTTAATCCATTTTGAGTTGATTTTTGTATGATGTGAGGCAAAGGTCCAATTTCATTCTTCTGCATACAGATATCCTGTTTTCTCAACATCATTTAATGAAGAGACTGTCCTTTCCCCATTGTTTATTTTTGGCATCTTTGTTGAAATCCAGTTGACTGTAAGCGCATGGATTTATTTCTGGGCTCTCTATTCTGTTCCATTGGTCTGTGTGTCTGTTTTTTTTGCCAGCCTCTTGCTGTTTTGATTGCCATTTACTTTTGTTGTTCTTTTATTTCTTTATCTTATGAATTTTAGAGAAGTTGAAACTTTTTTTATATTTGTCTTATTACAGTTACACTCTTAAATGTCTCGGCTTATGGCTTTATGTATTTTAATGTCTTTTTCTAATACTTTTAATACTTTATATGGTAATTTTTCACTTGTGTTATTTTTTTACCCCCTCTTTTTTGATGTCGTGGTTTTACCTTTATTTATCTTCTTTTCATTTTCTGTATTTAATATTTTTTATTTTGCTCTTTTTCTGATTTTTATTTTTTACCCATTTCCATTTTAACAGTGTCATAATTTTTTTCTTTTTATTTCTAAGCTTTTGGTAACTCTATTGTATAGGCTTTTACTAGTTACTTGCATTGTAATATTCAAAACCCTTTCATGTTTATTTATTTGTCTATTTCTGGTTTTCCTGGTATATTCCATTTCTTTATTATTTCTTAAAATTAAAGACACACAAGCATTTTGTTGGTGATGAAAATTACAAGGACATTCTTGCCTCTGTAGTCTTGGATGTTTTTGTCCTGACCGTCTCTCACAGTTGCTCTTTTGGGTTTGCAGAATCTCTCTCCATATGCCTAGTGTGAATTCTCCAGGTAAAATGAAATCATCATGGATACCCCTAGAATTGCATATAACACATTTTTGATCCAAGAATAATAGTTTTCTTTATGGAAGGGGCATATTTTATATTAGAATTAGAGTTTTTCTTTTCTTGCATCCCATATTGGTCAGTTGTATATTAGACTCTGCACAGTCTCACATCCATTCTGTCTGACACAGTCATTGGGACCTGCAAGTTTCTCAGCACTGCGCCACATTACTGAAAGAAGAGGTCAGAGGGGAAGGCTGCTCCTGAGACCTGACATTGCTGAAGAAACTTCTAAAAAACCATTCTGGAAGGAGGCTGTATAGTGAGACCACAGTCATGCTCCTGAAATCTGTTCTACCTCACCCTGCCTTGCATGTTGGGTTGGACCTGCCACCCTTCTTAGCAGGTTTATGGGAGACTGCTGGGTGTGTTGATCTTCTTCCTTCATTCCCACGTGTCCCAGGAACACGTGGGCTGCAGTTATCACCATGGACTTTCTTTTCTTTTTGAAAGAAAATACAAACTTGGACAAATAAAAGTAGAACTCTACTGCTCTCTGTTATGGTAAGAACACACAGGGAATCATAAGTCTGGTCTGGGACATATACTTTAAAAATAGAATGGTGAGGTAACTTAAAAATCATGTCATATGAGGAACAGTTGAAGGAATACTGAGTCTAATTATAAGAGGAATTTAAAGAAAATTTGTTTGCTATTGGCGGTATCCCTAGGGCTGTCATGGAAGAGGAGTTTGCTAACTAGGGCAGAACTAGATGAAATGGGTGGAATTTACAGGGATCCAAGTTTGTCTGTGTTTATGGAGAAAAACAATTCAAATGTGAAAACTGTTAACCACACGGCATACTGCTTCAGAGCGGACCAAGATGGACTAATAGGGCCGTTGTTAGGGAGGTGTTGTGCCTATTAACTTCAGCAGGGATGGTGCCCGGTTCAAGAGGCCAGAGACCCACAGCCAGTGAATTAGGCGTAGAGTTTTATTGAGGACTTACGGGGATGGCTCAGTGGTAGCAGGACAGAAGAACCACTACCACTTATAAAAAGCATGCAGTTTATATAGCATTTTCACTGAGCACCTCCACCCCCACCAACAAACTACACCTGGCAACCTTCACTTACCCCAAAAGAAAGGGCCTCTCTCCCCGGTGCAGCCTGCATTCCACCGGTGGGCTCAGATATTTCTCGTAGATAAGGAATGAATCTTCTGATTGGCCACACTTGGAACTCCCAACACACATTCAGGTGTGTCTGCCGTATAGGGTCATTCTGAGGGTATGCTTAAGGTAAGTTATCACCATCAGGTGCACCTACAATGCACAGGTTTGTTTACCCTATAGGAGGTTAGAAGGTTCTGTGATTCTTTGACCTTGTGCTCATTTTACCTCTGGCCTTAAATTGGATTTTTTTTAAAAAATAAATTTTATTGTGTATTGTATTAGTTTATTCTTCTATAAAACAATACTTGAGACTGGGTAATTTATAAAGAAAAGAGGTTTAATTGGCTCATTGGCTTCCACGGGCTATATGGAAGCGTGGCAGCATCTGCTTCTGGGGAGGCCTCAGGGAGCTTTTACTCGTGGTGAGAGGCAGAGCAGGAGCAGGCGTCTTACATGGTAGGACCAGGACCGAGAGAGAGAAGGGGGAGGTGCTGCACACTTTTAAACAATCACATCTTGTGAGAAGTCTATCACTATACAGTACCAAGGTTGGGGGGATGGTGCTAAACCATTTATGAGAACTCCACGGCCATGAACCAGTCGCCTCCCACCAGGCCCCACCTCCAACACTGGGGATTATAGTTCGAGATTTGGTGGGGACAAAAATCCAAACCATATCATGTATATTTAAGGTATACAGCATAATGTTATGAAACATATATATATATATAGTAAAATGGTTACTACAGTGAAACAAATTAACATATACAAATGATTTGATTAGCCTATTTCAAAATAGGATATTTGCATTTGCAATGAGTTTCTTCATCTACTTTTACTTATTTTGATAGAGGAAATCCTTTCTCCTCAGCATCATCCTTGGTTATATACCATCTAGGTATTGATGGTTTTCCTCATATCCTGCAGACTTTGTGGAGTGAAAGGGTCATGCTAGACAAAAGGTCTGAGCATTGAATTGGAATCATTTTAGAGCTAAACCCTTAGCTTTCTAGAGACTTATTTTATCCCAGTTTTCCTTAATGAAATATAACTACTATATAATGAAATGCACAATCTCAAATACGTAGTATGTTTTGGCCATTGTATATACCTTGCAGCTACTTCCTGGATGTTCTTTCATGCCCCCTTTTAATTGATTTCTTCCTCCACCCCCACCCCCACCCCCATTTAATAACCACTTTCTGACTTCTGTAACCATTGATTAATTTTGCCTGTCCTTGGGCTTCATATGCGTGGAATCATACCACATGTACTAATTTGTGTCTGACTTTCTTCACCCAGCATGTTTTAGAGGCTCATCAGCTATGTTATTGCAGGTATGAATAGTTTGTTTATTTTTATTGCATTTCATGGTATGAATACATCATTTTTCCATTCTACCCTCTGGAGATTTTGTTTCTTGCTACCTAGAGGAACAATCCTGAACTTTTTTTTTTTTTTTTTTTTTTTTTTGAGACAGAGTCTCGCTCTGTCACTCAGGCTGGAGTACAGTGGTGTGATCTTAGCTCACTGCAACCTCTGCCTCCCGGGTTCAAGCACTTATCTTGCCTCAGCTTCCCGAGTAGCTGGGACTACAGGCATGTGCCACCACACCTGGCTAATTTTTGTATTTTTAGGAGAGAGGGAGTTTCACGATGTTGGCCAGGCTGATCTTGAACTCCTGACCCATGATCCACCCACGTTGGCCTCCCAAAGTACTGGGATTACAGGCCTGGCCTTTCTGCCACCGTGGGCCACCATGTCAGCATCTGACCCTACAAGGCCCATCCCTGTTTCAGGCCGCCCAGGGAAGCAGATAAGGAAGTTGCAGGGACTATCCTGAACATTTTTAAAGAACTTTGAATTCTTTAGGCAAGCTTCTTTCTGACCTCATTACTTAATATTGTCATGTTTTTACATCATTGTGCCTATTTTTATTGAAAGAAACAAGTAAGACAATTGACGTGCAGTGTAAAATGCTGATAAGTAAGTGTCTAGTTCCTGGAAAGTCTTCAGTGAATGTGAGAGCTGTAATGATAGCAATTAACAGTTTACCTAATTTTGCCCCCAATACTTTTAGACGAGTAGGGTAAAGTTGAATGCCCTGGAAATCTGTGAAAGTTTAGTGGAGGTTTTAGTAAATTGAGTTTCAGCAAATTTAAAAGTAATTTACAAAATCTGTTATGAATAGCACAGGAATTGAAATGTCACTTTCTCAAATTTATGAATAGCTTTACATGTTCAAAGTTATATTCTTTTTGAAATAAAGTAGTGAATTATATTTGTTATCACTTTATACTAGCTAAAGATTGAAACTAACCTACTGTGCAATAATAAGAGAACTGAAAAAACTTATTTTATCAGCTTTATTCAGGTATGGTTGATATATAACATATATAAATATATATATTTACAGTTTATAAATATATATTTACAGTTTATAAATATATAGTTTATAAATACATATATAGTTTATAAATATATATATTTACAGTTATGAAATTTGATACATTTTCACGTTTGTACC
Source organism: Gorilla gorilla gorilla (assembly GCF_029281585.2). Lineage (NCBI taxonomy): Eukaryota > Metazoa > Chordata > Mammalia > Primates > Hominidae > Gorilla > Gorilla gorilla. The sequence continues at coordinate 110,859,861 of NC_073238.2, forward strand.
ATAAAACCATCACCACAACCAAGATGATGAATACATCCATCATTTCTAAAAGTTTCCTTGTGTCACTTTAAAATTTTTCTCTCCTGTCCTAACTTTCACCCAGTGCCATCAACCACAAATCAGATTTCTGCCAATATGTATTAGTTTGCATTTGTAGAGCTTGGTTAAGTGGATAGTAAAATAAATTATGGCCTGTCTACATTGTGTTAAAATTAAAATAATGCTTTTGAAAAATAATTACATGGGAAGTACTTACGTGAGATACAGTGTTATGTGGAAAAAATGATGTAAAATTATAAGTACAGACTGATTTTAAATTGGCACACACAAAATGCCATTAACATGTATAGAAAAAAATGAAGGAAACATATTAAAATATGGTTATTTCTGGGTATGCATGATTATGGGTGATTTATTTAATTTATACTATTTTATATTTTCTAAATTTAGTAAAATCAGAATACATTATTTTATAATCAGAAAAAAAGTAAAGCAAGCCTTGAATTAGGCGATCTAAGTATACAGCAAACGTTTTATAATGCATTTCCACTTGGCTGAGGAATTTTCACTTGAAGATTTCAGCTGTAAATACTTAAGAATGTATTCTCTAAGCGAAAGGAAAAGTTGTGATAAAGAAGCACCGTTTTTTTTCTGGAAGTGCTGGAGCGCTTTGGATATTAATATAATTTTTCTGAGTAATCATGTTAATAACTGTGGTATGTGAAATAATTCCTGCAGTAGCTGACTGCTTAGCCTTCTGGAACTGAACGCATTATGTGAGCTCTCTTGGTAATGAAGGTCGCAAATCAAAGGAAAGAATACATGAAAAAAGGATTAGAACAAAAAGAGCTAAAGCCATAACTCTACATCCCTGTTATAATGAATCCTGTAATTTGACGAGTGTAAGCGGGTAAAAAATGGCATTTAATGAATTAAGGATGAGCTGATCTTCCCTGTTGTCAGTTGGGAATGAAACCCTTTTCCTGAAATACTGTAAGATTCAGCAAAAAAAAAAAAAAAAAAAAAAAAAAAATTCCATGTATAAGTTACTTTGGTATATATATAAGGAAATTATAATTCTTATAAAATTATAATTCATGGTGAAGTGTACATCATGAAGAGGTGAAGAGTAATTTTTCTTCATGAGTTTTGCATAGGACTACAGTGTATGAAACATAACAATGATTACAAAGTTTATATATTTATTTTTACTTACTTCAACAAAATAGTAATTGCCTACGTTGTGTTAGTAGGCCTCTAGGAAAAAAATTTTTAAAAAGCAAAGAGTGGTATCTCTGTTCTCAAGACATATAAAGTTTAGTGCATTATTTGGGTGCAGTACTTGGGCCTAAAACCAAGTATCCACAGTCTACCCTTAAACAACATGGGTTTGAACTGCAAGGGTCTAATTATATGCAGATTGTTTTCAATAAATATATTGGAAAGTTTTTTTGAGATGTGGGACAATTTGAAAAAACTCGCAGATGAACCGTGTAGCCTAGAAATTTCAAAAAATTAAGAAAAAGTTAGATAGGTGATGAATATATAAAATACAGATAGATACCAGTCTATTTTATTATACGCTAACCATAAAATATACACAGATCTATTATAAAAAGTTAAAATATATCAAAACGTATGCAAACAAACACCATACATACTGCCAAAATGTACACAAACATAAAGATGCAGTATTAAATCATAACTGCATGAAATTAACTGTATATATATTGTATTACTGTAATAATTTTGTAACCACCTTCTATGGCTATTGCAGTGAGCTCAAGCATTGTATAGGCTTAAAACACTGTGTGACACTAATTCAGTTTACTAGACAGCTGTTCATCTCTCTGGTAAATTGCTTATTGCAGTGAAAAGTGATCTCTCTCGGTTCTGGTATATTTTTCATAGTATGTAGTGCAACATTGTAAACCTTGACTAACACCATGGGACCCCAATGTAATGGCACTAGTGATGCTGGAAGTGGTCCCAAGAAGCAGAGAGATGTCATGACATTACAAGAAAAAGTTTAATTGCTTGATATGTACCATTGACAGAGGTCTGCAGATATGGTTTCCTGCTATTTCAAAATAAATGAATTTTGCATAAAGACCATTGTAAAAAAAAAAAGGAAACCGTGAAGCCATTGCTGCAGTTACACTAGAAGGTGAGAAAACCTTGTACTTCTTACGAAATCCTTTTTATCTCATATCAAAAATGCAGCTTTTATGTGGTGCAGGATTACTGTAAGAAAGGCATAACTACAGATTCTACTATTGATTGAAGAAAAATTGAGATCATTACGTGACAACTTAAAGAAAAAGGAAGGTGAAGGATCAAAGCTGGAGAATTTACTATCAGCAAAGGATGGTTTAATAATTTTAGAAAGAGGTTTGGCTTAAAAAATGTCAACATAACAGGAGAAGCAGCTTTTCCTGACAAGTTTCCAGATTTTCCGAAGAAAATCATCAAGGAGAAAGGATATCTGCCAGAACAGGTTTTTAATGAAGACAAAAGTGTCCTATTCTGGACAAAAGAATGTCACAAAAGATATGTATTAGGAAGAGAAGGGATTTAAGACAGGAAGAGACAGGCTAACTCTACTGTTCTGTGCAAATGCAGTCGGGTTTATGATGAGGACCGAATTTACAAAGCTGCTAAGCTCGAAACCTTGAAGGAAAAAGTTAACACCAGATGGCAGTCTTTTAGTTGTACAACAAGAATGCCTGGACAATAAGAACTCTATTTCAGGATTGGTTCCAAAGATGCTTTATTCCTAAAGTCAGAAAGTATCTTGCCAGTAAAGGACTTTTTTTTTTTCTTTTAAGAAACAGGGTCTTGCTCTGTTACCCTGTTGCCCAGGCTGGAGTGCAGTGGCATGATCGTGGCTCACTGCGTCCTCAAACTCCTGGGCTCAAGTGATCCTCCCACCTCAGCCTCCCAAGTAGCTGAGACAGGTGTGCACCATCATGCCCAGCTAATTTTTTTTCATTTTTGCAGAAGGTGGTCTCGAACTCCTGGCCTCAAGTGATCCGCCTGCCTCAGCCTCCCAGTGTTGGGATTAAGATGTGAGCTACCATGCCTGGCCTAGTGACTGTCTTTTAAATTTCTTTTGATATTGGGCAGTGCCCCTGGCTACCCAAAATGCATGAGTTCAACACTGAAGGTTCCAAAGTGATCGACTTGCTCCCATACTCAGTGTCTCTAATTCAGCCTTTAGATCAGGGGGGTCTTAAGGACCTTTAAGGCTCATTACACACAGTACTCTATGGAAAGAATTGTCAACACTGTGGAAGAAAACCCTGAGAGAGAGAACGTCATGAAAGTCTAGAAGGGTGACATCTTTGAAAATGCCATCACTGTTATAGAATAAAGTTGTAAATGCCATCAAGCCTGAAACCACTAAATTCCTGCTGAAGAAAACCGTGTCCAGATATGCATGACTTTGCCAGATTTATGACAGAGCCAATCAAGAAATCATGGAAGTGATTGTGGTCATGGCAAAAAGAAAAAAAAAAGGTGGCCAAGGGAGGTGAATGTTTTCAAAATGGGCATCATGGAGAAATTCAAGAGCTAATCAAGGGTCAAATGTATTTTGAGCCTGAAGAAATGAATATTTTCAATACTTATTTTCATCCATTAGTATACTAAAAGGAAATGAAAGTGACAGCATCAATCAATATAGTTATCAATTTCCATTAAAATTAGAGTTTGTGTAACTGTTAACAAAACAAAGTATTCTCTAAAAATATTTAAAGGTAATTGTACATTTTTTCTCACTTATTTTTAGCGGCAGTGTCCTTTTGTATTTTTTGGATAAGTCATTCTCCTGGAAAGCACTTTTCCCAAAGAACTAACAATTAATTATCTTGCATCCAAGATCCAATATTAGTGAAGTTGAAATAAGACTGAAAAGAATCTGGTACCGAGTCAGTGACTCCTAAGGCAGGTGTCTCAGCTCTCCACCAAAGTGTAAATGGATGCTATCATATTCAATCTAGTAGTAATATAATGTTCACAAGTACATGCATTATACTTTGTATGATTGGAAGGGAATATATTGTACTCTAATTTTCCTGTGGCAAAAAGGTGTGTGAACTGTGGCTATGGGTAGTTATGATACACGTGAACATCTCTTACCATAGTATTATTATAGAAGTTTAGAAATGTGGTAAACATATATGTCAGAAACAATGGTGTATCATGAATACACATGAATAATTAGTGCAATTAAATATTTTATCCTTCTTGTGTGCTTATAGCCTATTTTTCTTCACAAATCCTTCTACTTATTAAAGTGAACTCATTTTCAGGGATGTATTACAAAATAAAGAAACAGTAATAATGATAATTCAGTAATGTCTTTAAAAAAAGATATTTCAGCGTTAAAGTGCTGATGCTTTCCGAGAGCTTAATTGTATTTAAAAATAAATGAAATTCTGATGACTTACATATTTTACCTCCCCCAAACCTTCCTCTAATGTAAATGCTATTTCATATAAAACTCCTTAAGCAGAACTTGACATCTTTTAAAATCATTCACTATCATAACATAATGTAATCAGCAAGTGTTTTTCACTTCATTTGAAATGTCTCTGTGGATGAACACAGATCCTATTGATAGCAGCCATCAAATGCCTCACTATCATTGTATAATGAAGCTAATATCACTACGAAATAAGAAAATGAGCTCTAAAAATCCACGGAGCTCCCCAAAACTTTTTGACAGATCAAAACAAAAACTTTGAGTAAAAATAGTGACACAGTAATTTCTCTTAACCATTTTGTATTTAGGCTGATTGTCTGATATATATTCTTGAAACTACCTTGTCTGTTAAAAAATATATAAACATAATATACTAATATATGAATATAATTTTCTTAAGCAAATATATAAATATATGTTTATATAAATATATAATATATATTTTAAGCAGACAAGGCAGTTTCAAGAAGAACCTTAAGTATTTGTAAGTGGTTTATGGCAAATGATTATAATTGAATTTCTAAATTATTTAAAGTGAGGAGATGTCTAAAAATAATACTATGATTTAAGTACTTGAGATCATTTCTATTTTTAAAATGATTACCATTTACCAAAAAAATAGACTGTCCTAATTAAAAATGAATTATTTCCCTTTCTAGACACACTCTAAACAAACCATTTAATTAAGTTCACTTCTGATTGTTTGGGAGCTGGTTACACAGTTTGTAGATAATTCAGGCCCTCTGTTTCTTTTCTTTTTCTGGCTACTGTCTACCTTCTGTTCATATCAGAGCTTAGCAGCATCCTGATGGGGTTGGATGATAGAGGGGGAGCAATGCAAGAAGCAAGTTAGATGAGTCAATGTTTTTCTTATTAACATTAGGAAAATGTTTTGCCCAAAAGCTGTTAGTTAAAATCAGGCTTTCAATGTACTGTTGATTTTAATTTATGGTATGTGTGTTTCTCATTAACTTGGGGGAATCCTAAACTTAATTCAAAATAAAGGCAGCATGATACAGTGAAAAGCTTTGAAATCAGACACAGTGGGGTCCAAAATCTACCTCTGCTGTTGCTTAACCATATGATTTTGGCAAGAGCTATTTCTTCATCAGTTCAAGGAGGATAAAATATCTGTTTGGCAGAGTTATGAGAATTAATAATCATTTATGTTAAAAATCTAGTATAGAACATATTAGTAATTTTCACCTGAGTGTTTTATAGTTTACTAGAATGTATTTAATATCAGAGGCAATTCCTTGATTATATTAAGATTACTAAGTATACTGTAAAAAATAGTTATTAGAAATGTCAGCTTCCAAACTTTTGATGCATAAATGTAATAACTCATTACTAACATAATTCTATGCAGTTAGTATCCCAGCACAGAGAAAAACACTCACCACTTTTATTCAATGCATAGGAGATTTCCATCAGAATTAGGAGATAAACCTTAATCCTGCGAGGGTTGAAAGTGGAAATGCAAGAGATCCAAGTTCTTTTTCAGGTTGTGTTCACTATCAAATAGTCATGTATAAAAATACCTCATCTTATGCAGTTTATGGACTAGATGTGATCTTGAAGTTGCTTATAAATAAAATTATTTTATTTTATTTTATTTATTTTTATTATTATTATACTTTAAGTTTCAGGGTACATGTGCACAACGTGCAGGTTTGTTACATATGTATACATGTGCCATGTTGGTGTCCGCACCCATTAACTTGTCATTTAGCATTAGGTATATCACCTAATGCTCTCCCTCCCCCCTCCCCCCACCCCACAACAGTCCCCGGTGTGTGATGTTCCCCTTCCTGTGTCCATGTGTTCTCATTGTTCAATTCCCACCTATGAGTGAGAACATGCGGTGTTTGGTTTTTTGTCCTTGCGATAGTTTGCTGAGAATGATGGTTTCCAGCTTCATCTATGTCCCTACAAAGGACATGAACTCATCATTTTTTATGGCTGCCTAGTATTCCGTGGTGTATATGTGCCACATTTTCTTAATCCAGTCTATCATTGTTGGACATTTGGGTTGGTTCCAAGTCTTTGCTATTGTGAATAGTGCCGCAATAAACATACGTGTGCATGTGTCTTTATAGCAGCATGATTTATAATCCTTTGGGTATATACCCAGTAATGGGATGGCTGGGTCAAATGGTATTTCTAGTTCTAGATCCCTGAGGAATGGCCACACTGACTTCCACAATGGTTGAACTAGTTTACAGTCCCACCAACAGTGTAAAAGTGTTCCTATTTCTCCACATCCTCTCCAGCACCTGTTGTTTCCTGACTTTTTAATGATTGCCATTCTAACTGGTGTGAGGTGGTATCTCATTGTGGTTTTGATTTGCATTTCTCTGATGGCCAGTGATGATGAGCATTTTTTCATGTGTCTTTTGGCTGCATAAATGTCTTCTTTTGAGAAGTGTCTGTTATATCCTTCACCCAGTTTTTGATGGGGTTGTTTTTTTTTTCTTGTAAATTTGTTTGAGTTCATTGTAGATTCTGGATATTAGCCCTTTGGCAGATGAGTAGGTTGCGAAAATTTTCTCCCATTCTGTAGGTTGCCTGTTCACTCTGATGGTGGTTTCTTTTGCTGTGCAGAAGCTCTTTAGTTTAATTAGATCCCATTTGTCAATTTTGGCTTTTGTTACCATTGCTTTTGGTGTTTTAGACATGAAGTCCTTGCCCATGCCTATGTCCTGAATGGTATTGCCTAGGTTTTCTTCTAGGGTTTTTATGGTTTTAGGTCTAACATATAAGTCTTTAATCCATCTTGAATTAATTTATGTATAAGGTGTAAGGAAGGGATCCAGTTTCAGCTTTCTACATATGGCTAGCCAGTTTTCCCAGCACCATTTATTAAATAGGGAATCCTTTCCCCATTTCTTGTTTTTGTCAGGTTTGTCAAAGATCAGATAGTTGTACATACGTGGCATTATTTCTGAGGGCTCTGTTCTGTTCCATTGGTCTATATCTCTGTTTTGGTACCAGTACCATGCTATTTTGATTACTGTAGGCTTGTAGTATAGTTTGAAGTCAGGTAGCGTGATGCCTCCAGCTTTGTTCTTTTGGCTTAGGATTGTCTTGGCAATGCAGGCTGTTTTTTCGTTCCATATGAACTTTAAAGTAGTTTTTTTCCAATTCTGTGAAGAAAGTCATTGGTAGCTTGATGGGGATGGCATTGAATCTATAAATTACCTTGGGCAGTATGGCCATTTTCACGATATTGATTCTTCCTACCCATGAGCATGGAATGTTTTTCCATTTGTTTGTATCCTCTTTTATTTCATTGAGCAGTGGTTTGTAGTTTTCCTTGAAGAGGTCCTTCACATCCCTTGTCAGTTGGATTCCTAGGTATTTTATTCTCTTTGAAGCAATTGTGAATGGGAGTGCACTCATGATTTGGCTCTCCGTTTGTCTGTTATTGGTGTATAAGAATGCTTGTGATTTTTGCACATTGATTTTAAAAAAGAATATTGGAATATATTAGAAAACCCTGATGTTCAAAGACATTGCACAGAAACTTCTGATAGATGCCTCCTAATATGTATTTGGATTTATTCAAGATACAGTTATCAATCATGTCGTAAAGATGATGTCTCTTCTTCTCATTCCTGCCTGACCCTGTTTCCTTGGACTCTTATGTCAGCCTGTAAGAAAAGCCGTTTTATTAATGAATTCGTATGTAGGTGTGGTCACTTTGAGAATACATTTCTTGGAAAAATTGTTTATTGAGTACTTTATGGTTTCTTTAAAGTTATTTAAAGAAATTCAGAGAATTCAGGGGTTAGTACATTTAATAAGTAAACAATTGTATTAGCTAGTTTTGAACTGTCAAATGGAGTTGAACCATGGATGAGGCAGAAGGTGGTATTGACTTGGAGAATTCAGCTGCAAAAGAAGGTTGTTATACCATCTATAAATAAACACAGGAAAGTTTATTGTACTTTCCAGATAAGGAACTGAGATGCAGAAAGATGAAGAAAAGTCAGCAAAGTGATTAAGTATGGTTGAAGGACCTTTTAAAAGTCAAACTTTCATTTTCTCAAATTTCTGTGCTTCCACACATTTTAATTGAAAACAGAGCAAACGTGTTTTGTTATTCTTGATAGTGATCAGCAGAGCACATAATAAAGGATTAGCTCAATTATTAATCATTGGAGTGAGTGTCATTCATAAAAAATCCACTTTCATTAATAAATTAAGGCTGTGTATCTTTCCCACTTTATCCTGTATTTTTCAGGTTACCCCAAATCACTCAAATCACAGCTAACTTGCCCTTTGACCACCTCATTAACTGTCTCTTACAGAGGTTCCCTGGTTTTGGTTGTCACGATAAGAAGTCATAATGAAACTGAAGAGTCACTAACCATCATTCTGCAGCAGGTCCTGCAATAAGTTGTTTTGTTCAATGTTGCTTCATTATAACATTGTTGAGAAAAAATAAATTGATTCCTGGCTGGGGCCACTGTCTTCTGGGAGTTTGCACATTTGCTTGTTCCCCAACCCCTGGCTGCATGGGTTTTCTCCAAGTACTCTGGTTTCCGTCCACAGCTCAAAGCTGTGCCCATTGGGTGAATTGGCATGTCTACACAGTCCCAGTCTGAGTGAGTGTGAGTGCACCCTATGATGGGATGAGATGGTGTCCTGTCCGGGGCTGGTTCCCACCTTGCACCCTGAGCTGCAGGGAGAGACTCTGGCCATCTGCCACCCTTAACTGGAATAAACAATTTGGAAAATGAATGAATGAATGAATGAATGAATGAATACAAATGATTGCAAAATGAAAATTTGTAACATATACAATCATAAAAATGCATAACAATAAACAATGTAGTGTGAAAGCACTCAGCAAGCCTACCATATGTGTTATTGCTTGTTTTTGAACTGTGTGGTCGTAGGAGGTGCTCCGGACAATTTTCAGATTGCAAACATTTATTCACTGATTTCATCACCACCACTGTGACTGTGTCACTCACTGATGACCCAAAAATTGGGTAAATAATTATCTTCCTTGTCTGTATTAATCCTTCTTAAATGTATGTATAGCTCACATTTATTTCAGTGTTTAATATTAGAAGTGTTTTGGTTCTTTATTTAGAAATTTGGTGTTGTTTTTGTGACCATAAACATACCATAGCAACTTAACTCTTGTTTATATAATAACTAGTCTATGGTAAAATTGGTTTTGTTACACAGCGTTTTGCTTAAAGTCACAGTTTCCAAGAACCTACTGATGACATTGAGGACTTACTGTTAAGTGCATATTGGACAAAGCTATATATTCAATGAGAGATTAAATATATCTCACAGTCAATTAATTCAAAGGTGGGAGAGTATATCCTGAACATGGTCAGGCAGAAATACCTGTGAGTAGGGTCTGTGGAGAGAGACAAAAATAGAGACAGAGGAAAAAGGGAGGTGAGATTGTGCTAGTATTTAGCTACTTCTGACTTCGGACCTGCAGACTAGAGCTATTTATTAAGTGAACACTTAAGTTAATTAAGAAAATGCACTTAAAGATTGATGTTTACACAAAGACTACCAAAGAAGTGGAAACAGCAACCTAAAGATAATGAATTTTAGGAAAGTCAACTTTAGTAATTTAAATATAAGAAAATGACCTGTAAGTGGAAGGACCCATGAAAATTAGATTATTTCTTAAAGCAACAATAGTTATAAGGATGGCAAGAGGATGAAGAGAACAGGATGAAACCCAGGTAGCTACACAGAGCTGCACATTGGAAATGTCCAAGAGTAAAGATTAGGAATTAGAGTAAGCATTAAACCAGAAATAAGGCGTATCAATGATGGCATGAAAAGATAAAACCAGGAAACATATGGTGACTGCAAGGCGAAATACACTAAGGGACAAAATAGTCTTTATGTATGAGAGGAAAACAAGACTGAGAAAACACATCCTGTTTATTAGATGCAAAGGAAAAGAGGATTGGTTCCAAAACAAAATTCAGTTGTCTTTAAAGAAAATTTTTGCCTTTGTAGTAAAATATAGCGTCTCATTTAGAAAATGGAATAGGAAACAATGTGGTTGAAGGACAGGGAAACAAACTAGACTTGGCAGGGAATTGATCAAAGATCATTTAAATAAACAGGTCTTGATAACTTTCACATTAGAATGCCAATTATTGATGATTCGGGCTCCAGGTGCTAAAAATAACACCTTTTTGATACAGTAGAAAACTATTCTTGGTGATTTTTCGATCACTCTGAACTGTTAGTGCCTGCTTCGTTATGCTGTGTGTCAAAGGACACAAAATGAAAGTTTATTTTTTGTTATGAGAGTAGCTCATGATCATTTTTGTAACGCCTTCATTTTTATAGCATTTTTCATTTTTCTTTATAGCCACAATAGTGTGACCTCCCATTTTCCTGTTTTGAGAGAAAATGCTCACCTCTTATTAAAGTGACATGCATTCGCAATAAGAATTATAGATCCCTCTCAAGTGAGAAAAGCCAAGTTGTTTGTCCCAAAGCTGCCAGTGACTCAGGGCATCAGAGAAGAGTAAACCAAAACATGAATTCATGATGGACCATCATCTTATTTTTAAAAAGTAAACATTTTATTTGGATCAATTAAAGAAAATATAATGCATATTTTTAAAAAATTTACGCAATCCTCCCCTATAATGGCAGTTTGAAAATTTTATGTCCATGACAGAAATACAAGGTACAACTTTCTATTTTACAGCCAAAGGATTTGAAGAATCTGGAAAACTTTCATGAAGAGCTACAACAGTCATTCATTAGCAGCTGAATAATGCCTGTATTTGGAATTTAATATATGTATTTTCTTAAGATATCTGAGAATGACTCAATTAATTCTATAGAGAATAAAATGTTATCTGAAGACAACTATCTTTACTAGCAGTGAAATTGCTAGTGGTGGTGTTACGGCGTCTTTGTTCTCATAGGTTGGTGAGCGGGACGGAGGGTTACAGCTCTTTTGTTTCTGCCACCTGCAGCTTGGCAAACAGGATATGCCTGTTTTGTTCCTGCCATCCGCAGCTTGGCGAATTCCAGGTTCTTGTCCCACAACAAGAGGAATAAGGTGCGTGGACACCGGAGAGTGAGTGAGGCAGAGAAGAATTTTATTGAGCGACAGAAGGAAAGCTCTCAGTGGCAAGAGGGGACCCTGAAAGCTGGTAGCCCTCTTTGAGGCTGAGTCTGGACTTTTTATGGGCTTAGAATGGGGGAGTGTGTGCTAATTGGCCCATGGGTGGTCTTGGGAAAAGCACAATTCGATTGGTTAAGAGGCATCATTCAGAGTGAACCAATCATTAGAGTGGGTAAGCCAGGGATAGAAGTTCTCACTCTGGTCATGGACTCTATCGGGAACTGGCAGCTTGGTTTTTAGGCTTTAGACTTTCCTTGGTTTGAAGGTTGGGTCTCACCAGGGACCTGTCCCTGTCCGCGTAGGAATTTGTCTGTCTCCTTTCACTATCAGTAGAATATTGACAGAATATTTACAGTTTAAAAAAAATAGTTAAATGGAGATAGTTTCCAGCGAAGATCTACATTTTACCACAAATCTTGAGAGGAAGATCTACACCTATTTTTAAAATGATTCTTCTGTCATTTTTATGATAGCACATCAAGCAGTAATAACATTGGAAATGAGACTGGATTCCTGTCCCCGTGGGTCCCCTGTGACTTTGAGCACGATGCCCTAATTTTCTGGTTCTTGTGTTACCCTAGACTAGATGTCCATGAAGGACCCTCTTGGGCACTCTGATTCTATACTGTATTTTGAATATGAAGAAAGTTTTTGATAAAATTCCTAAGTAAAAGATCTAAATGTACTAAACTATATAACTATATATAATGTGTAACATAATATATAATGTGAATAAACATATATGTCTATATTCTTAAGGGGAACTTGAGTGAGGAAATGTGGACGGCAAATCTATTACTATTTCCTTTTGGCATGTAGGTTGTTTGAAAACATTTCTAAGGAGATGCTTCATAGACAGCAGATATACCTACCAACAGGAAATTGATGGCGGGACATCCATGTGACATAATTCTAGCCAGTCCACTAAAAAAAGACTACCTGGATACACGCTGGGCACCGTGGCTCATGCCTGTAATGACAGCACTTTGGGAAGCCAAGGTGGGTGGATCACCTGAGGTCAGGAGTTTGAGATCAGCCTGGCCAACATGGTGAAACCCCATCCCTACTATAAATACAAAAATTAGCTGGGTGTGGTGACATGCACGTGTAATCATGACTACTTGGGAAGCTGAGGCAGGAGAATTGTTTGAACCTGGGAGGTGGAGGTTGCAGTGAGCTGAGATCCCGCGACTGCACTCCAGCCTGGGCGGCAGAGCAAGACTCCATCTCGGAAAAAAAAAAAAGAGACTGTCTGGATACAAAATAGTATGAACAATGCAAGTTCCATTAAAAAACAATTACACCATGAAGTCTAGATGGATATACACACAGTGTCAACAGTGGTTATCTTTTGGTGGAGAGATTATAGTTGACTGTTTTATAAATAGAAAAACATTACTGTAGTAATTTCTCAGTGCTGCTGTAACAAAGTGCTACACATTGGGTGGCTTAAAGCAACAAATTTATTGTCTCACAGCTCTAGTGGTCAGAAGTCCTAAACCAAGGTGTCGGCAGGGCCATGCGCCTCTGAAATGTGTATGAAAGCATCCTGCCTTGCCTCTTGTAGCTGCTGGTGTTGGCCGGCAATCTTGAATGCTCCTTGGTGTTCAGCTGCAGCACCTCAGTAAGCCTCCACCATCCATGGTAGTCTTCCCTCTGCATGTCTGTGTCTCCACATGGCACCCCTCTTTCCTGCATGTCTCTCTCTTCTTATGAGGATACTTCTCCTAGTGGATTAAGGGCCTGCCCCCTAATTCAGTATAACCTTGCTTTAACTAATTACATCTGCAAAACCACCTTATTTCCAAGTAAGGTTACATTCTGAGATACTAGGGGTTAGGACTTCAATGTATCTTTTTTGGGTGGGGGGACACAGTTCACCTCATAGCAATCCCCATATTCCAAATTTATCCAATAATCTATGTTGAAAATAATCTGCTCTTGAATACTTTCTTTTCTGTCTCTCAAGATATAAAGTTACATCGACTCTTCCTTTTCCCCTGTATCCATGGAGTCCCACATTATTGAGATTTTCTGGGATACAACATTTCTTAAATGTCCCCTTGCTATTATTGCCACTCCCTAGTTGAGACTGTTTCTAGCTGAGATACTAAAGTATATTTCCAACTGGCCCCTTTCCTTTTTTTTTTTTTTTTTTTTTTTTTTTGTTGTTGTTGTTTTGAGACGGAGTCTTGCTTGTCACCCAGGCTGGAGGGCAGTGGCGCGATCTCAGCTCACTGCAAGCTCCGCCTCCCGAGTTCACGCCATTCTCCTGCCTCAGTCTCCTGAGTAGCTGGGACTACAGGCGCCCGCCACCACGCCCGGCTCATTTTTTGTACTTTTAGTAGAGGCGGGGTTTCACCGTGTTGGCCAGGATGGTCTCCATCTCCTGACCTTGCAATCCGCCCACCTTGACCTCCCAAAGTGCTGGGATTACAGGCCTGAGCCACTGCGCCTGGCTCCTCTTTTTTTAATACTATCAGCAGTCTTTTTTATATGCTTCTATATGATTCCCTATGCAATCCATTCAATTTCTAAGGTGCATTTCTAATCTTATTGTTCCGTTTCCCCAAAACCTCCAATGGCTTCTCTGAATGAAATTTCTAAAGCTTACTTCTTTGGCAGTCAAGGTCATCCATGATTTGACTCTCTCCTTTTTATCCAGTTTTAGTTCTCACAATTCTCATACACAAATTCTGTGCTCTAATCTAGCCTGACTGCTTGTGATTTTCCAAAATTGCTGTACACTTTTCTATATCCTTAGTTTAATGCACGCTGTTCGCATTCATTGAAATGCCTTCCCCATTTCCCCTCCCTACCTGTTAAACTAGTTACCACTCTTCAGTAGCACCTGAAATACCATCTCCCGGAGCTTTTACCAGTTCCTTCATTTGGATGCTCTGTCACCTTTATTTGAACTCCCAGGTGCACACGTGAGCATATGGACACACACACCTACATCTCCAACCCCTAAACTGTAAAGCCCTTGAAGACAGCGTGTGTGTCTTGTCTATCTTAACATTTCCCACAGTGGCCTAGGATGCTGCCTTGAATCTATGAGCCCTCATTACAGACGTTGAGTTGTTACTGATTAGAGCACACAAGAGAGTGATGTAGAGTTCAGAAGCACGAGCTCAATCAACAGGAATCAGAGTGCAGATAACCAAATGCGAGAAATAACTTATTAAATCTGTGCAATGCGGGGGTATTTCCCGGGGGAAGAATTCTGCAACTGCTGTAGGGAATGATACCTTGGCTTTCCTCTCGGGGTGTCTCTTCCCCCTCTGAGCCAGGGTTCTTTTATTTATCCTGCCCCATTTCATCCCCGCTATGTGAAAGGTTAGGTTGTAGCTCCTCTGAAAATGGTTAGAAGATGTGGCCGTTGGATCAATTTCCAGGACACATAGTTTATCTGAATCAATCTCATGTTCTGTATGCAAATATCACAAAAGTTAGCAAAGTATTTAACTTGAGAATTTTATATTATCTACCTAAATGTGATTTCTTCTATTAAAACTACCAGTATGAAAAATCATGTTTCAAATTATAGTAAATTACATAGGCTAAACTTTAAAAATGTAATCAGTGATGTCAACCTTTATTAATGGAGGTATCAGTTGAGGAATTTCCAACCAGAATATATATGCTAAATGCACTTGCTAAAATGTCCTTTTCTAAATTTCTTGGAATCAGTATTAGTATACAGTGCATTAATATAAGGCCAGATGCTTAGCGGCGAGGGACACAGGCCCTGAATTTTCATTCCACCCCATTGCTAGCTGATTGGCTTTGCCCAGGTAGTTAGCCATTCCAGACCCACGTTTTCTCAGTTGTAATATGGGAAAGCTAATACCTACCTCAGAGGTTTGTTATGAGAATAAAATGAGATATTTTATATAAAACAGCACACTATCTGGCACTTAGTGATTTTTCAGTGAAATGAGGTGATTAATATTAATATTAATTATAATGTTAATATTAAATATCAGATAATTTGAGATTTAGTGTAAGCATCAGTTTTAGAGTGGCAGACTCATCAGTTTTATTTGTATTCATTGAACTGTTTCAACAGTGCTTTTAAAGATCAAGGGAGAGATAGGGAATAAGATAATTAATTTATCTTTAATTGGCTGGCATGCTGTATTTAAAGAAAGCTTTTAATTTCAAATGATAACTGTAATTATAACAGATAGGTAAGTTTCAGGGAAAGTAAAGACTTTTAAAGCCTCCAAATTGTCCCTCAAGTAATGTCAGAACTTAATGGTGAAGTGTTTCTACAATATTTTAATTTTCATCTATTAATGATGATTTCACTATTCAGCTTAGTGTAACATCAGTAAAATGTCAAGGATAATTCTAATATTCTTACTCTTAGTATTAAATAATTTTATGAGTAAAAGAGATCGCCTCTTACAAATCAATAAAAAAGAAGCTTTAATAGATGAACAGATAAAGATAATGAATAGATGACTCACAAAGGAAAAGTATAAAATAACCATGAGAAATAACCATTCTCTGTAATAAGGGAAGTAAAAATTAACACAATGAAGTATGTATTTTTTCTCTTTCTAGCCTATTGTAATAGGAAAACTTTTTAATAAAGAGTCAGGATCTAGTGACATTGATTACTCACCTAGAATATTGATGGCAGTGAAATTAGTGCAATACTTTTAGAGGCAGTTTGGGAATATGTATCAATAATGACATAAATATTTATACCTGTAGACTCCCAATTCTGTCTTTGGAAATTAAAGCTAAGAATATAATACAAATGTAGAACAATACATTTGCAACAAAGTGTTCATCACAATGTTATCTAAAATTATGCAGACTAGATAGAAGCAGTATTAATGCTCAGCACTATGGAAATGGTTAAGTTAATCATTCAGTTATATATTGTTCAGTCAATACACGTGTATTACAATACATGTAAGACCATGTACCCACTTGAAAAATGTTGATAGTTGTATTGAGAACTACAATATAACATTACATGTATACCATAATTAAAGTTTTATAAAAATATGCATGGAAAAAAACCTTAAAAGCCCAAATAATAGTAGTGATTACCTAACAGAGGTGGTATCATGATTCTATTTCCTCTTTCTACATTCTTTAAATTTTCTTTGCTATAGTTTTACAACAAAATTCTAAATAAAATAACAAAAAAATAATGCTTTTCTCATTGAGATTTACTTTTGGGCAAATATATTCTTTCCTTGTGGACAAATTTATCTTGGCCTCTGGGGCAAAAGCTGAATGCTTAAATAGGTATTAATTAGCCCTAGATGCGGCACTAGGGAAGGAGGAAGACATCAGAGGTTAATACAAGTTTTGATTGGGATAATTTATACAATAAAAATTCATGTCTATGCTATTCTGGTGAGTTTTCCTTTAAAAAAGGTTAAGGATTTTTTTTTTTAAAAAGGCTAAGAATGGCAAGCATTTTAAATAATGAAAACCTGATGATAGAAAACATATTTCAGTATATACAAAGTAATTCTAGCTTCCATGGCCAACAACTTAAGCAAGATTAGTTTATCTTGATCTGCAATTTATCTTACTACTTTTCTGTCAAAGTATATGAAATTTTGGATTGCATTTAATTTTCCAAAGATGTTTCTCTGAGTGAATAGGAAGGAATCATAAACATGTGACATTGTTTGGTAAATAAGTCACAGAGTTATGAAACTTTTTTTTAAAGCTTACTGAAGACCTATTTTTAGCCAAACCCAAAAATCACTTTTTCAGTGACCTTCGAAAGGCCCAGGCACGTGATTTCCTCCCCGATTGAAACATTCTCTCCCTTTAGCTTCAAGGAAGTTACACCCTCATGATTTTCATTCTCTTTCTCTCTTCTCACAATATAGAATCATCTAACAATCTATAAAATACCTAGCTAATATCTATTGAGTTTTACTATGTAGTTGGGACAATTTTAAGCACTTTACAGGTATTAATTCAGTGAAGAGTCATAGAAGCCCGTTGAGGAAGATAGGGTCATTATCCCCATTCTATAGTTGAGTAAACTGAGACAAAACAGAGAGGCAGACTCACTCAAGTCCCTTAGTAAATGGCAGACCTGGGACTGGAACTCAGCTGTCTGATTTCCTAGCATCGGTGCTATACTGTGGCATCCTCCTGCTTCTTACAGTGCAGACAAGAAGCACTGAGAATGCTGAAAACCCAGATATGGTTTAGTGAGGCAGGCATTTCTAGGAGAAATCCGGAGAGTGAAAGGTACGCAGCTGTATGATTAGGTGGCATGATAAAAGCATATGTTTAAGAAGACCTAGAAGGCTAACAGAATTGAATACCACTTCTTACCATCAAATTTCAGAATGGTAGAGCTGAGTTCCTGGTGATATTCTTAGGCAAGATTCCTGCTGACTTAGGGCAGTGTCAGCCACCATGACAGTCAAAGGATGCAGCAGGATTAGTTTTGAGGACGTGGGCTTTGTGTGGGGAAGAGGATTGGTTTATCAACTCCACTAACTTTGAGACTTTGGGTTTGTTTCTTGACTTCAGGTCCTGAGATTTGTTTCCTTCTCTGTAAGGATATTACTGCCCCGTTTACCACTCATTAAATAACTTGATAAATCATACTGGCCATTCATAGCTCATTCAGTAATTACATGAGAAAATATATTAAGAGCTCATAGCACAGTGCCTCACATAAATGCAGGCAGAGTATAGGATTGACATTCTCTTATGGGAATAATGGTGCCTGGCCAGGAACCATATGTCCGTGAGCCAAGGGAGCACCTTCAGGCTGTTCAGTTTTTACCTCAGAAAATTGTTTCAGGTCACTCCAGCACGTGGCAGGGGCTAGCATTTGTTGTCTGGGTAACCTTGGGCAATTACCAAACTTCTC
Organism: Gorilla gorilla gorilla; assembly: GCF_029281585.2. NCBI lineage: Eukaryota > Metazoa > Chordata > Mammalia > Primates > Hominidae > Gorilla > Gorilla gorilla. The sequence continues at coordinate 110,878,359 of NC_073238.2, forward strand.
TGAACTTCCATTTATTGATCTATTAAACAAGGATAATGACATTTACCTTGCAGGGCTCTGATGAGCATTAAAGTCAGATAATAAGGTCTTTAATCGCTAACCTACTTTCTTATTACATTAGTATTTGCTGCCATTTAGTAAATGTTACCATTGGAAAAGACTTTGGCTCTGGTTTCTCCAGTTTTCATTTTTATTGCCATCTTCTTCAGAGCTTAGCTTCTTCTCCCCGTCTTTCAGTGGGATAATGAAATTACAGAGATTTTAATTCCCCAAAGTTTAGAAATGAGGAGAAGCTCATCCAAAAAATTGTATCCTGGAAAATAAGAAAGGATAAAAAGAATTTTATAAAACAAAATGTCAGCTGGCAGGAGGAGATATTTCTGTTGGTTCAGAGCAAGGCAAATCTGAGTAGGAATAGACACAGCACTGACATTTCAGAAAGCAATGAAGTATTTGCTCAGGGACCTGTGAGATAATTTGTCATTTTGGACTTTTAAAGGAGGAGTCAAGAAAGCAACAGTAAGCAGTTGGCTGACTTGGGAAACTGGTGTGCTCAAGAGAATCTCTTTTATTCAGTGCAGGTAACTTTCAGTGGATAAGAACTAGAGGGTTATATTTTGTGAAAACACTTATTTCAGGAAGAAAAAAATAGTGTCATATTAATCACCTCTTGAGCTGTTTTTGTGGTTTTACATAATGAATGATTAGTGTGCAAGAGGACTCAAAAAGTGACTTAATATGTGTTATTTCGAATGCGGATTCTATATAAACCTTACCAGACAGATGGATTAGCTCAACGAAGCAGATATCTTTGGAGACGCACTGTGAGCTAGGACACAGGGAGGAATGCAAGACAGCCCCTTCCTTCAAGGAACAATGAAGACAGAAACAGAAATGAAGTGGGGCAGGACTGTACAAAGGTACCGTGGGTGCCGGGCTGGTAAATGCTGTGTTACTGGTGTACACAAAGTGGTTTGGGAACATCGAGGAGGAAATGAGTTTTCTTAGGAAGATGAGAGAAAGCCTCACAAAGTATGTGACACTTGAGTGGCCATCTGAAGGTTAAGAGCGATGTAAAGGAAGGACGCCATTGTATAAGGGTATCAAGGCTGTGGGCCATTCCCGGGGGAGAACTGTGGTGTGGTTAGATGGGTCGCCTGGCTGTGCAGGAGGAGTGCTAAGACATGAGGCTGTAGAGGGGGATGCGGGAATGAGGTCAAAATGATTGGTGGTTTCTGCTGGGAGATGGCATGGATCTAAATTGGGAAGAAAAGCTAATTTGAAGTGGAGCCTCCCAAGGTATGTAGGAGAGAGAGAGAGTAGAGGGAACCCCAAGAAAAAGGTGGAGAACCCTTAGAAACAAAGGCCAAAGAAGGAACCTGCAAATAAGACTGAGAGAGACCCTCGCCGACATGGTGAAACCCTGTCTTTATTAAAATACAAAAAAAATTAGCCGGGCATGGTGGTACATGCCTGTAGTCCCAGCTACTCGGGAGGCTGAGGCAGGGGAATCACCTGAACCCGGGAGGCCGAGATTGCAGTGAGCCATGATCGCGCCATTGTGCTCCAGCCTGGGAGACAGAGCGAGACTCCGTCTCAAAAAAAAAAAAAAAAAAAGAGAAGAAGAGAGCCTTGGAAAACAGTCAGAGGTGTAGGAAGACAGCTGGGAAAGTTTAGTATTAGTGAGTCCCAGGGACAGTGTTGGGCCAGGGAGGAGACAACATTAACACAAGCTAGGGAGAGACCAAGTAGAAGGGGAACTGAGAGCCCAGGAACCAGGAGGTCACTGGTGACATTCCTGAGAGTGATTCTGGAGTCGGGAGAGCAAGAGCCAGGGTCCTTTGGGATGATGACTGAGCAGGAGGTCTGGGGGCAAGGACACATAGGCAGAAACTGTCACTTAGTGAATCCTTTCGGCAGGGAAGAGAAGAGAAGGAAAGAGTTTAAGGAAGGGGTTGTGTGTATGTATTTGTGATAGAGAAGACCCCCTGAATATGTTTGTGTGCTGACAGCAAAGCCAGGAAGGAGGGAGCAGTTGCGGGTACAGACAGAGGGGAAGGAGTATCCAGAGGAAGTGACAGCAGCTGGCTGGGATAAAGAGCAGGAATGGGAGGGCAAGTTCGTCAAGAAGCAGGACACGTTTCCCTCCAAGACAGGAAGGAAAGACACAAGGATCAATGAAGGTGAAAAGGAGGAGAGTGAATTGCAGGTACGCCCTCGTTTTCAACTCTTGCCTGAGGGAGCAGTGGTAAATAAAAATAGCATTCATTTTATTTTATTCTTTTTTTCCTTGGAGTTAGTCTTGTTGTTTGCTTTTTAAAAGAAATAAGGATACTGTACCAGTAAACCATTGTAGGTTTGCAGAAACAAATCATTACCCATAGCTGTCACACATGCCAATCTGGAAATGGTTTTCTTAAGGGAGAGAATTCCGGGTCACATCTTTCCAATGTGTTTCTCATATAATCAATATCCAGACTGTCTGAGATCAGAACTGGGGAAGTACTTGAAATGACTGACTGGTGTTTATGTCCTACTGGTTATACTGTAATTTGTAATAATAATTTCAGCAGTCATTGACTAAATGTATTACACAAAACAAAAATGAAATAATACCTTGGTAAGAAAAAAGCTGCAGGTATTAATATCTAATGTTCATTGTATGAGATCAAACCATTTGACTAATTTTGAGCTACAAAAAGAGCAGTTTCATGGAGTTCAATCTGATAATAAGGCTAAAAACATGGGAGTTTCTGAGCAAGCGTATCCTTCCAGTGAACACTAATGAGGGGCAGTGTCTGCAGTGGGTAGAAGCCAGAACTGTGGCACCAGAGAGGGCTGGGAACATGTCTCTGCTTGATCTCTTATTAGCTGCATGACTTTGGATGTATGACTTCATCTCGCTGAGCCCCAGTTCTCTCATTTGTAAAATGCAGTAACGATAGAATCTATTTTGTAATATTTTTATGAAGATGAAATGAGATAATTTGTGTTCTTAGCAACATGCTAGGCATGTAGTAAGCACTCAATAGCTAATAAACTGAATAATAGCAATAATAACTTGAAATCCATATAGCTATGTGAGGTTTTCGTAGAAGCATCTTGTTTTTAATAGAGCACATTGTATGTAAGGAAAATGCTGAAAATGGTAGAAATTAATATACACTAAATCTGGTTATGTTTATAGCTTTCTAAAGTCTTTCTGAAGAGGTTGACTTAATATGGTTTCCCTGGGCACCTAGAAATCATTATGCTGTTCTGATGACTGTGTGGGTGAATACTTTGTTTATAATTAATTAGTTATGTTCTAGAAGCTCTTTGAATTGAGTGAATGGTTGAAACAGAACTCTGTGGATTGTTAAAGGTCAGTTTTATTCATTATGCTATAGTAAGGGTTATTTCCTTTAGGTAAAGAGATCCAAGCTGTCCCGTTCTTATATTCCTGACCATGGATGCTATATACTATGTAGGAGTGTCTACAGAGGTAGTGATTGATTTTAAGAAGAGTTGAATGCTGCTACCAAGTTTCTTTCTCATGACCCCGAGTTCATTTAACTTCCATTTACTCTGGGTTACCTATTAGAAAATGAGAATAACAACAGCTTCCCTTATAGCTTGGGGCTATTCTGAAGACAAATGAGGCAAAATGTGGTGTTTAAGCATTTATTTAGTCAACACACTTTTACTTATTTTCTGCTTCCAGAGGGTGTACAATCTGATGGGGCAGATGGATGTACAGGTACACTACAGGAAGGTAAATGCAGTGAAAGACGCTTGCAGGCATGCAATAGAACCCACAGGGCTGGGATGGCCCTGGGAGCTTCTCACAAAGGGAGGTGGTACTTGAGGCTGGTACAGGCTCAAAATTTGAAGAGGTAATTCCTGTTTGCTATAATTTAGAGCTATAATATGAAATCCTGGTTTGATTCTGTACTTCCTTGATGTTTAATTCCTTAATTCCTTGAAGTTAATTTTATAAATACATATTTGCCAAATAGCATTTCTAGGCATTGGCGCAAGGTTCATCTCTTTAAAAAAAGTTATCCAGTGCCTATTATATGCTGAGCATTGGGCTAGGTTCTGCTTGAAATATGGCAAGAAATAATAAATAACTTTTGCCCTTAAGATGTTATGACCTAGTTGAGGATTAAGGCAGAAAGAGATAAGTACACTCACAGAGATAGGAGACCTTATAGAGGCCCAGTTAAAGAAATGTCTATAACAGATGGAAAGTTTCATAGGAGAGATAGTAGGATCTTATCTGGATCTTGACAAGTGAATGGGACGTGGAAGTGAAATGAGTAGTGTCAGCGAAGGCGGGAAACGTGAAATTGCATAGATTCTTTGAGTAGTTAGATGGCTAGAGGGCAGAGTTTGTGAAAAGATGCAGTGAGAAATAGGTTGGAAAAATGAGATGGGACTGTATTCTCCACTAAGATTCCTAACATGGAGTTCTTTCTGGAATGGAAGACCTAGGAACATATTTTACTACTCTTTAGGTAAAAGAATAATACTAAACTCAATGATCAGGCCCTCTCAGTGTGCAGATGAGCTATGTTTAGTTCAAGATTAGTGAAGAAAGCCTATTCTGAAATCTTCCCTTCCCACACAAAACTCAGAGAAATATTTAAAAGGAATGATTATAAAACCAACAAATTCATATCTGTGCTAACAGAAGAAAGCAAATGGGTTAAGCAGAAGCACATAAGAGCAGAAGCGAAATTTTTCTCACATAAAATAGGAATTCAGTAAGGAATTACAAAGACCTGCAGAAGGCTTCCATCATGAAAGAGATCACCATTAGTTATTACACAAGGATTTGCTCCCAAGGAAATAGAAAAATATGAAAAATACTTTAAAATGAAAGTATTTCATATCTTTAGGGTGATAAATGTCTTCACATTTATAAACAAAAACAAACGTTTACAAAATAAGAATGGACATTTATGAAGAACCTACTTAAAGATCTTGGAAATAAAAAATAAAATTATTAAAATGAAAAACATAGCTGATAGGCTGTATCACAGCCTGGGAACAGCTTAATAGTACACCAGTGATTTGGGAGATCAAGGAATTTTCCCAGAATACAGCACAGAAGTAAGGATATAAAAATGTATTTTAAAAAATTTAAGTGACGTGGTAGACGGATTCATAAGCTCCAATATCCATCTAATGAAATGAAAGAGCAGAAGGTGAAAAAGAGAAAGTAGAATAAGGGGAATGTAGAAGAAAGAGTTGAATATGTGAGACATTTGGAATACTTGTCAAATATCTAGATATCGAGTGTGAAAATGGGAGCTGAAGAGGATCCAGAGAGACTAAATAGGTAGGCGACAGCGCCACTGAATACTGGAAGAAAAAAATTTGTGGGCAAAGCATTTATTTGTTTTGGGACCTTTGGGTTTGGAGGTGCTGGAGAAACATCCCTGTGGACATTTTTATCCAGTACTAGAAACTTTAAGTCTGGAAGCTCAGAAGGGAGGTAGGGAAGAGAAAACACAGAGGCGATACTTGAAGGATTTCAAGTGTATAATAGAATGGAAAATGTGATAAAAGGTGGTGTGAAGAATTCTATTTGATATACAATTGTTGTACTATGTGGTTTAACTTTATTAAATCAAAGTCAACTGTGATACAATGAGGTCTGCCCCATTAAAAATTTATCACAGTTAAGATGAAAGGCAATACATTTTATGTTATCTAGCAGTTCTTTTTCATGTTTTGTGTTTTGTGTTTGGATTATGTAGTTTGGTTTATATTTGATATGTTAATTAACTATTGTGTTTGGTTATTATGAATGTTTTTCCTTGTAAACAGTAATGTGGTTTAGTTTTTTTTGTTGTTGTTGTTCTACCATCCCCTTCCCAAAATCAATGACTAAATTATGATGGCTACTAAATGATGCACGTAAGAGGTTCCCCCAAATAATCTGATAACAACAAATATGATATTTTAGGACCTGACTCCAAACTTCTAACAAGGGGTGGAATGATCATAGCTGCGAATTCTTAAGAAAGGAGGGAAGTTTCTGATTTTATAGAGTTGTTCTTTTGTATGTGGAGTAACATGCTGCTTTTATGAGGCAGTGGGTATGTAAGTGCAATATTTTTTCTGTGTTGTTTCAATGCATTCTGGTGTTTAAGTCTGAGATACATTTTTTTTTTGAGATGGAGTCTCACTCTGTCGCCCAGGCTGGAGTGCAGTGGTGCCATCTCGGCTCACTGCAAGCTCCACCCCCCGGGTTCATGACATTCTCCTGCCTTAGCCTCCTGAGTATCTGGGACTACAGGCGCCCACCACCATGCCTGGCTAATTTTTTGTATTTTTAGTAGAGATGGGGTTTCACTAGTGCTAGCATGGTCTCGATCTCCTGACCTCGTGATTTGCCCGCCTTGACCTCCCAAAGTGCTGGGATTACAGGCATGAGCCACTGCACCCAGCCCCTGTGATACATTTTTGAAAAACTAGACCAGCCTAGAGAATTTTCCTTGGTGCCTGTCCAGGTGGTATCTTGAACTATAGTGCTCTGTGAAGAAAAATGCCATCAATAATGGCATAATAGTATAGGATTAATTTATAATGATAGGTATAATGATATTTAATATATCAATAGCTTAATAAAAAACCCTTTTCCCCCCAGCATGGAAATATATCATTATTAAACTACTACTGCATGAAATGATGTACTTAGATCATTCTGTTGTGGTAAATTCTTCTCAGTAGAAGTTCTGAATCTGCCAGTGTTGACAGTTCTTTATTCAAAAGTGCAGTTGCTAGCAGGGGTCTTTTTAGTAGAAGACTTTAGATATATTACTCATGAGTTCTTAAATATGTATAAAACTGGAGAAACATTTTATAGTCTTGCTGGCATTCTAAGATACATGATTGGAGTTCTGGGAAACATAGTTCTCAATCTTCACTGATGCCCCAGGAATGATTCCTGGTGCTTTACTGCAGGGACTGTGGCTATCATTGCAGTGAGGCCTTGTTCCCTATCTTGGGGGAAGAGTCACTTTAAATGGGATTAGGGTTTCTGCTCAAGCTTATTTTGCAAATCCAGAAAGTGCCCATGAGAATTAGCCTACCCATCTGCATCTTTGTCACATACATGCTAACTGTGTCTCAATGTATATAAAGCATTCTTCAAAAAGGGGCATGCATGCTTTCCAAGGATATCATGCATGGCTAGTGTTAAGCGTTTGCAGTAACATGCTGCTTTCAAGATTCTCGACTTGGCCAAGGAAGGAGGATCACTTGAGGCCAGGAGTTTGAGACCAGCCTGGACAAAATAGTGAGACACCGTCTATACAAAATTAAAAACATAAAAATTAGCCTGGCGTGGTGACGTGTCTGTAGGCCTAGCTACTCGGGAGGCTGATGCAGGAGTATTGCTTGAGCCCAGGAGTTTGAGGCTGCAGTTTGCTATGATCGCACCACTGCACTCTAGCCTGGGAGACAGAATGAGACCCTGCCTGAAAAAAAAAAAAAGATAATCAACTTTTACATTTATTTCTTTTTAAAATTGCCTGAGAAAGTGTCTGCTCCACACATTCCTCTTCACCTATCTGAAGTGTTAATATGGTACCTTTGCCCTAGGATTAGAAACTTTCCATGCACAGAAGAAAGGGATGATTAGAAATATTAGTTTTAGCTCCTTTAATGATTAATTAAGGAAACTGAAACCTGTGGGTTTCCTGTCTTTCTGGTCTTACATGTATTTCTAATTAGGATGAAGCTGGGCCTTGCAATGTAGATTAATGGTACTGATTTTTTTTTTTTTAATTACAGCTGTGTTTTCCAGGACTAACAAAGTTTAAAAGATACATTAGATAAAACCACGGATACATATTTCATATTCTTTCTTTCTGATTCAGTGGAGTTCTCCAGTAAGATAGTTAAAACCCATTTTATCAAAGCATGTCATGAAATATTGATTTCAGTTAAAGTCAAGCCTCACCTGATTTTGTCTTATATTTTACTATTTCATACCTCTTATTAACAAAAAAATTATCTTTAAAACTTATAATGAAAAATTTGGAGTGGCAAAGAATATGTAAGGAGGTACATAATTTTCTTTCTTTTTTTTTTTTTTCAAAGTTATTTTAGGGGGAATGTGAGCAGAGCATTTTGAAGAACACCAAAACAAGTCTTTGAAACCACCTAGGATTGTCTGGAGGCCTCAATTGGCTCCTTCTTTCTATAGGCTTACCTCTTTTGGTGCAGTACATATGTAACTTTAGAAGCCCCATGGCTTCCCCTGTATTCTCTCTGGGGGCTTTTGTCCTGGGGGACTTCTGTTGCCCTGGAGGACTCCTTAGTTTATGAAAAGCAATAACAGAAGGCAGGCTTCTAGGAGACAACTGGTGTGTTCTAGACCTTCTCTTTTGCAGTGCCAAATCCAGAAAGGATGTGTTACTGGTTAAGACTGCTGGTTATGCTGTGGTAACAAGTGATCCTAAAATCTTAGTGGCTTACAACTGTGGAGATGTAGTAGCTCTTGTTCCTCCTACATGTGTGCAAATGGGTCAGCTGTGGCTGTGCTTCTGTTGTCATCACTTGTGAACCTAGGTGGGTGGGTCATGTCTGGGAAAGAGACCTGTGGTAGTGGGAAAGAGACCAAGCAAACTACAGGCTAGGTCCCAGAGCTTGCACCTGGCCTGGAAGAGACATATCCCTTCTGCTCACTTTTCATTTATCAGAGCAAGTATGTAGCCAAACCTATGTCAGTGGGGTGAGGAATACGGTCCTCCCTTAGGAAGGGGTGGTGAATATTGAAAGAACTAAGTTATGGCAGGGTACGGTGTTTTGGCAGGGTACAACAAAAATTGCATGAGATAAAGTTAAACAAGCAAGGAAGGCTTTATTTAAGGCTGTTGCCCTAGGGGAGGGAGACCAGAACACAGTCTGAACTCAACTGTGCTGAAACAAAGGATGGAAGGGTGGAAGGGGTTATTTATTTATTTATTTATTTATTTATTTTTGAGACAGTCTTGCTGTGTTGCCCAGGCTGGAGTGCAGTGGTACAATTATAGCTCACTGTGGCCTTGAACTTTTAGGCTCAAGCAGTCCTCCTGCCTCAGCCTCCTGAATATCTGGGGCTACAGGCACATGCCACAGAGAGTTTTTAAGAGCTGGAATGGGGTTGGGATGGAGGTTGGTGTGGGGGAATCATTTGCTAATTGATCTTATCCAAAGGAAAAGTAAACTTTCTCATACTGCTCTGACCCCTTGGTTCCTACTGTAGCCCATCAGCTCACTGATACAGCCTAACCGATTCCTGAGTGTTCAGCTACCAAAACCACATGGAGAACATTCTCTCTCCTCTAAGCCCTTTGCACAGAATGGGGATGAGTGGATGAGTGTGGCTCTTGAAACCTCTCAGGTCTATTGATTAGGAATTTAATATAGTCTATAGTCTTTTAATATAGTCTAGATTTTGTAACTTGGTTCTTTTTTGCTTTTCTTTCTTTCTTTTTTTTTGTAGAGACAGGGTTTTGCTATGTTGACCAGGCTGGTCTCAAACTCCTAACCTCAAGTGATCAGCCCACCTTGGCCTCCCAAAGTGCTGGGATTATAGGCGTGAGCCACTGTACCCTGCCATAACTTAGTTCTTTCAAAGGAGAGGCAAGGGGGCTGATATGGTTTGGCTGTGTCCCCACCCAAATCTCACTGTGAATCCTAGTTCCCATAATCCCCACGTGTTATAGCAGGGACCAGTGGGAGGTAACTGAATCATGGGGGTGGTTTCTGCCATGCTGTTCTCATGATAGTGAGTGAGTTCTCACTAAATCTGATCGTTTTTTAAAGGGGCTTTTACCCCTTTTGCTCAGTGCTTCTCCTTGCTGCTGCCATGTGAAAAGAACATGTTTGCTTCCCTTCCCACATGATTGTAAGTTTCCTGAGGCCTCACCAGTCATGCTGAACTGTGAATCAATTAAACCTCTTTCCTTTATAAATTACCCAGTCTTGGGTATGTCTTTATTAGCAGCGTGAGAACAGACTAATAATACAGGGGCAGTCTTTGAAGTTGCAAAGACTAGCGATCAGATCCCTGACACTTACCTCTCTTATTTCCAGTTTTCCAAACAGAAAAATGGAGATTTTCATGCATATCTTACAGGGATGTTGGGATAATTTATCATAATGTTTGTAGATACACATTGCTGGCACACAGTAAGTACGTATAAATGGTAGCCATTATTAAGAAAGAGATATCTTTAACTCATCTTTTTCCCCTCTGCCAGAGTTATTTCTCCACAGCAATCATAATTCCAGTGTTTGTTCAGGAAGAAGGACACACATCTATTTTTGAATTAGCTTTTTGGGGCTGCAAAGTGCCATGTGCTCTTGGTTTATCTTTCCTCATCGCCCAAGAATCTCCCATGTGACTCATCTGCTCTAAGTCAAACAGGGCTGCAAGAAGTCAGATCATGTGCAGAACAGATTGGAGCATTATCTGTCAGGCCACTGGGTCATTTCCTAAGCCGTGGCGCTTTGCAAATATGAAGCATCTTGAGGAAAGGTTTATTAGACAGTCTTTACTATGTCCTCACACTAATGCCGCATTAATCATGCTGAATCGTGCAAGTACTCAAGTGTTTCATGAATAGGTGATTAATTAAGATATTATATGCAAGTGTCATATAGTATATGAGAATTTTTTTGGAAATCATTAACATTTCTATGAAAATTTCTCCTTGAGCCTATTTATAAATATATGCCTAAAGATGTGGTATCTCTGATATATAAATAAACTCTGTATATATGTGTGTAAAGTGCTGGATGATGATTAAGATTTTTGTGCTGTGGGCTTAGATTATAAAGCTGGAAGCTAATACTGAAAATTTTTCCAAGTGTCATTAAAACCTAACACCATTTTTTTCAGTTTCAAAGAATAACTGACAAAATTGAACAAATCAGAAAGTTTTATTGGCAGTAATATTGTGTTTCTTAAACTCTAGTTGCCTTGGTTACTCTTGGAATATTAAAATAATCTGGGCCTCTAGACCGTGAAAACTAGTCTCTATTTATTTTGGGCCCATGATGGTGCTAATTAACCACTCTCTAGGGCATGTATGGAGGAAATGTATGTGCTGTCTAGAAGGAGGGATGGCTATGGAGCCAGCAGTTTTGGTGTCTGAGCTCCCCGGGAGAATCATTATCTTTAAGACACACGAGTCCTTTCCTGAATATTTCTGGTACACAAAGGCATATCATTGACCAGTTGTTTAAAATTACTATTTTACTTTTGTTTTATATAGGTTGCCTATACTCCCTTAGAGTAACTTCCAAGATAAAATTACTATTTCAGGTCAGGTGCAGTGGCTCACGTCTGTAATCCCAGCACTTTGGGTGGCCGGAGCGGGGGGATCCCTTCAGCCTAGGAGTTCAAAAGCATCCTGGGCAACATAGGGAGACCTCGTCTCTACAAAAAATTAAAAAATTAGCCAGGGGGTGGTGTGTACCTGTAGTCCCAGCTACTCAGGAGGCTAAGGCAGGAGGATTGCTAGACCCCAGGTAGAGACTGTAGTGAGCCGGGGTCATGCTACTGCCCTCCAGCCTGGTGACAGAGTGAGACCAAAAAAAAAAAAAAAAAAAAAAAAAAAATTACTATTTTAGAATAGAGAGCAGAAAGCACCTATTGATTCTAATACATGTCTGTTATTTTTACTTTTTAATTTTTTATGATAGACTCAGGGTACATGTGCAGATTTGGTACATAGATATGTTGGGTAATGGTGAGGTTTGGGCTTCTACTGCACCCATCACCTGTATAGTGAACATTGTACCAAATAGATAATTTTTGAACCCTCACCCCATCTCACTCTCCCATTTTTGTCTTTTCCTAGTTAGAAGATTGTTATTATTAGCCAATCTGATTATTGCTCTCCACCCCATCCCCTTTCTCAGAGATAACCAGGGCTGAAACAGGCATGGTCATGGGGCACTTCTGAACAGGTGGTGGTCCTCTCATGATTATTTCTGGCCTGCTGTTGTACCTAGCCCTGCGAAGGGCTGCAACCTTATCCTAGAATCAGCATATCAGAGTTGAAATGAAACTGAAGATTTTGCTGAGCTCAGCCCGCCTTTTACAGATTAGATGACTGAGGGTCAGAGAAATGGGATTTTGACTGGGAGTTTCTCATGTCCAGTGTGGCATTTTTTTTTTCTCATTCTGGATTAGAGTGAGGCAAATACTGCCTTTTCCATGTAAACCAGAGTCCCTTATTTAAATAACACTGCTATAGGAAAACTGTTTGGTAGCATTGGAATGTTAGAAGTTGTCTTGATAGAGTTATGAGGCATAGAATCCCAGAGTTGTTTGGAATCACAGAGCGGAAAGGATCCCTGAGCAAGTGTATAACCCATCACGCTGCCTTCAGGCTCCAGCAGGAGTGTTTTTAATACTGTGCATGCTTGCTGCTGATGTCTTTGCAACCATGAGCCCTCAAAGGTGTGGGGAGCCAGGCACCTGTAGTCTCAGCTACTCAGAGGGCTGAGGTGGCAGGATCGCATGAGCCCAGGAGTTCTGGGCTGTAGTGTGCTGTGCCAATCGGGTGTCCGCACTAAGTTTAGCATCAATAGGATGACCTCCTGGGAGCGGGGACCACCAGGTTGCCTAAGAACGGTTGACATGGTCTGGGGCCAAATGGAGCTGATCAAAACTCCTGTGCTGATCAGTAGTAGGATACACCTGTGAATAGCCAGTGCACTCCAGCCTGGACAACATAGCAAGACCCCGTGTCTTAACAAACAAACAAAAATAAGATACAATTTTTTAAACAGTGAGGGGCTACAGATGTGAGGATAACATGGCTCAGAAGAAAGGGTATTTGTTTAAATCAGTCTGTTTTGTTTATTTACCATGTTAACCAACCCAGTTAGAATTATTGCCTGTTATATTGTTGAAGGATGGGAAGAAGAATCAGAACTTGCTTATGATAAAAATAAACCACCTGATTTGTATTTTAAAGTGCTCCCATTTGTGTTGTTTCATGACCATCACATAATCCACACTGATAATGTAAGTGTTTAATTGACTAGCAGTTAATTAATACAATCAAGAGTAAACAACACAAGAGGGGAAGAGGGATAAATGACACCGGGTGCTGTATCCTTCCCATCGGCCACTTATACTCAATCTGCACCACCAGGTGGGGAAGGTATTGTTAGCATCTTACAGATAAGGACACCAGGAACCAGGAAAGTTTGATGTCCTTCTTAAGGTGACGCAGTTAATAAGTGGTCATGCTAGGATTTGAATCTGGGCTGCTGCCGCCAATGGAAGAGAAAACTTTAAATAGAGAATAGCAACTTGATGTCAGAGTAGCACAGCCTACTTACATTCTCTTCCTCTTGCCTAAAAATAAGTCATTTCATGTGATCCTGTTAGTGAGCTCTTCCTGCAGGGGCAACGAGGCAGCCAAGCAATTTTCTAAAGTCTGCAGATCTCCAGAAGTTTAAAAATGGTGGGAGAGAGGGTTTTTTTTTCAAAAGCTAACACCTGGAGAAAAGCTGATGAGTAAGGAAAATCTCAGGACTCAGATTGATAAAGACCTCACTGGAACTGTCATGGGGAACTCATTGCTACAGAGGAGGAAAATGGAGATGAGAAAACAGTGAACCCATTTGACTGCATTACTGATAGGCACAGGAAGTGGTAGAAATGCTATTGGGTTGTGGAAGCTCAAAAACCAAAATGAAAAATTGGATAATTGATAGCAAGTGAGGCCTTGATGTAGCACAGAAACGTGGTGAAGGAAAATGTATTGAATTTCTGGAAGTAGGAATGCCAGATCAAGGGGTTTATATTATTTAAAACACACGCGCACGTGCACACACACACACACACACGTAGGCCAATTGGATTGTACTGAAATTATTTTAAAAATGTTTGGGAAAGATTTAATCTCAGGTCATGCTGATAAGTGGAACTTTATCCACATATAGATTAGTTAGATACCTTTTTATGAAGAAATGTTGAAGCTATATTTTTGGTGAAGACCACAAAATCCCATAATTTTAGAATCAGCTATGATAGGAAACACTCAGATATTAAATTAAAAGGTGAATATTATTTTAAAAATATGAAACCTTAGAGAGAATGGTTGAGAACAAAGTACCCATGAAAATGAAATCCTGAATTTCCATGCATTTATCTTTGACCATCTCCTTCCACCTTCCTCGACCCTTTCTCACCCCTCATCCTTGCATCTGTCCTGTGTGAGTGGTTTCACAGGTCAAAATGTCTTTTCTTTCTCTGGCGACAGGGAAGCATGGCCCAGCTGCAGGGCTGTCCTTACGGAATGGAATTGCCCTCCCAGAGTTTCCTTTGCAGAATTCTTTGATTTGGTGTCCAGGATGCTTGCTCACGCCTCTCGGGTTATCGGGATATATTTTCTTTGACAATATTCTTCTCCCAGTGGGACCCAGCCAATCTCATACTATATTTGAACTTTGTAGCAAGTTATAAGTTTTGTTTTCTGGCCTCAACATGCAGTATTGTGGTTTTTCTGTAACTCCTGTGGCAGAGGTTCTCAGAATTCATCAGTTCATGGAGCCCTGAGTTTCTCAGTAATTCATTTCAACAAATAAATTTAATTGTTCTGCTTATTAAGTAGTTAGGGTCAAAGCACTTAATGAGTAGTTGTGTCCTAGCAATTATAGCTGTTTGAGAAATTAATAGACATAGATTGAAAGAAAAAATATTTATATTTAATTCATAAATAACTACAATTACTTACTAAGGGAATATGGTTTCTTGCTGAGCCCTGCACAACTTCACAAACCTCATGTTCTAATAATTATGGCTGTTTGAGAAATTAGTAGACATAGATTGAAAAAAAAATATTTATATTTAATTCATAAATAACTACAATTACTTACTAAGGGAATATGGTTTCTTGTTGAGCCCTGCACAACTTCACAAACCTCATGTTCTAATAATTATGGCTGTTTGAGAAATTAATAGACATAGATCGATAGAAAAAATATTTGTATTTAACTCATAAATAACTACAATTACTCACAAATGAAATATGTGTATTTGTTGAGTCCTGATCAGCCTCACAAACTTTGAAATCATATTGGACGCCCTCAACCTCGTTTTTCATTCCACAGTGATCTTCATGTGGATACTTGCCTTTTATCACTTCCACTGCCAAAACCCAGCTTTGCAAGGCAATGACATCATCAAAGGGTATATCATGCAGTCCAATGTTGAAACCATGAACCATCTTGAGGTAGTAACTTCTGCAGTGTCTGTCAGATAGGGCTGTGCTTTCTTCAGAAATTAAAAAGCCCTGTGAGTTCACCATAGCGGCTTAAAGTGTACAGTTTGAGAATCACTAATGAATCCCTTAGCATTGGGTCCTCTTATTACTTTCCTGTTACTTACTCTCAACAGATATACTATCTTGATTTTATAACAAACATTTGCTATTTCTTTGTACTAGAAACATAGTAACACTTTATCAGTGTAACACTTTAATTGTAAATAAATTATTATTTACAATTGCTATTATAAGTATTTTCCAAATTTCCTTAAAACAGTCACTGTAGAGTTCAGTCCACAAGTGGCTCAGGTGCATCTTATTTCTCGTGTTAGAAAAGATCTGATATAGTTAGGGATGAAAAGGAGAAAGCAGAAGAACACGACAAATTCTTTATCTTAATCTCTAAAGGTGTTGCTTACATTGTCTTTTAATATTGAGCAAATAGTGAAAAGTATTAATGTAATAGACACAGAAAAATAATAATACTTATCTCTCAGTAGGTGCCTGCTTTTTGCCAAAGTGCCAAGAATTTTACATGTTATCTCATTTAAATCCTATCAGCAGTACTCTTCATTCAAGCATGCATTCAAGAAAATGGATTGAGCAGCTGCTATTTGCCAAGTTTTGTTTTAAGGGCTGCAGATAAAGATGTGAACAAAGTAGGCAGAACCCTATTCTCAAGAAACGTACAATCTAGTGTTGGAGACAGGCAACAAACAAAGAAAAGAATAGGTATACAGAGTCATTGCTGATAGATATATGTGCTGTGATGAAGAAACTAAATCAGATAAAAGAGAAAGAGAATGATAAATATGTCATTTTAGATAGTCAGGGATGTATCTCTGTAAACTAGGTGTGATTATCCTCATTTTACAGAAGAAGAAACTGAGTCTCCCAGAGATTAAGTGACTTGTTCATGATAGCACCATTAGCAAAGATCCTTCCTAGGATTCAAGTTGCCCTAATCAAGGAATTGGTGCTACTCAAAAGTCTTGAACTAATTCAAGGATAAAATTATTAACATATTTTTCTAAGTGTGTGAATTGATATGTCATTGTGTCTGAGCGTCTGAGAATTTCTACCATTAACTCCCATCTATAAAGAGCTTGAGAGCTACAGAAAGATCAGTCTCATTCACACACTTACCAAGGAGATAAAACCTATTATAAGAGAGGTGGAATCATCGAATACTCAAGCAAACACTGCCTAGTGTAATCAAGTGAAATCATTTCTTTGAGGACAAACAAGACTTACCTGCTATAGCAGACTTCTTTGACTAGGCAGAGTCACAGGTTGTAAAAAAAAAAAAAAAAAAAATGGAGTCCAGAGGACAGTAATATTTACTTAGTTCAAGAAAGAGAGATCATTTTCATTTTAATTGGCGCCTAGTAAATAAGAAAAAAAATCAATTGAGGATTGCATTCCAAATTAAGCACCTTAATTTCTCTTTGTGTGTGTGTGTGGATAGTAATGTATTTGTATTATTATTATGGTTAGTTACATGGCAAAGAGAACAAGAGAGTGATGGACAGAAGGAGGCTGAGTTAGCTCCAAAGGGCATGTGTAATCTGTAGGTAAACCATACTTGTCACACTGTGTTTTGGGCATCAAAGTAAATTATCATCTGTTAATACTACTTTTGGAAGGCTTTTAACAGATAGGAACAGTTGTCAGTTCCTTGGTGCTCTGGGAAACAGGTTATAAGTGAAAGCATGTAAATACTAGCTAATCATCATTTTATTCATTCTCATATTTTATTTCCAATGCAACTATTATGAAAAAATTCTAAGCATACAGAATGGCATTACATAAAGACTATACAGCTTCCCAACGCCAGCTCCCCTCCTCAGAGGCAATCACTTCCAGATTTTTCTGCCTATATGTTTATAATATTCTATATAATGCGTTATATGTTTATCCCCTGATTTTTCAACTTTAGATAATATCTCTTGAATCCCAATCATGAAAGAGGAATTTATCTCACACATCTTTCCCTCTTCCCTCCAAATTTTTTAGATATTTAATTAATTTATTTATTGAGATGGGATCTTACTATGTCACCCAGGCTGGCTTTAAACTCCTGGGCCCAAGCAATTCTCCCACTTCAGTCTCCCAAGTAACCTGGCATTTCAGGTACATGCCACCATGCCTGGTATAGTAGATATATTATTTTTGGATCTTTGGTTGGGGTTCCTAACTTTAAATGTATACCTATATACCACTTTCTCTCTCCCCATTTTTAGTTCAGTTGCTCATATTATCAGGATTTATATATTTAAATTCTTTTCTAAACTATATTTAAATGCTTAAAAACTGAAAACCAATAAGGAACATTTACAATATTATGATCAAATAAATATTATTTACTGTAGAATCCACTGTATGATTGGACCTTCAGAGAATATAGTCTTGCAGAATGGATCTCTTACTTCTTAGTTATAGTCAAAAGATATTTCTCTCTCTCTTGAAAAAAATGTGTATTCCTCAGAACCAAATTTAGGCCATAGCTTTTGGGTACAACTTTCTGTTTTTCCTGGTGTTTCTAATAGTGTTGCTTTAGGTTTGTAGACACAATGAAGATAAGCATTCTTTACCATACCATTAAATCTTCCAATTTAAAAAATTATGGCTTTTATTAAGTGAAATGTATTCTTGGATTTATTATTTTTGGGTTTGCATGCCTGTCATTCTAGAATTTTTTCATGACTGCTTAATTAGTCTTACCATTTCTTGGATCCCCTATACTCCCTTTTTTTGAAATCCTTTATGTAATTTTCTCATAAGATACATGCCAATGTTCTTACATTTGTGTAAATGTCTTTATTTTGCCCTCTCATTTAATATTTGATTTGAAGTGAAAGTTCGGGTGAGTGGAAATGCAGAGGCTTGAACTGATTTTCCCGGGAGCGTGTGCACTTTCCCATCGTCTGATGTTGTTCGTGAGCAGTCTGATACCTAGCTCCTTTCCTTTTGTAACAGTTTTTTTTTTCTTTTGAAGATTTTAAAATATTCTCTTTATCTTTGATATGTGAAGTTTCACAAGGCTGGGTCAGGTTGGATTTCTGTTTGACACTTGCTGGTTCCTTTCAGTTCAATATCATCGGCCCTGGGAAGTGATTGTTTTTTTTTAAAAAAAATTTCTGCCTTTTTTTTGTTCTTTTTTTTCCCTGAAATTCTTATTAGATAGTTGCAGGATCTGAATGGATCCCGCAGACCTATGAACTTTTCTCACAGACTTTTAACCTTTTTGTGTATTATTTTATGTTTTGCGTAATTACTTCAACTTAATCTTCTAGCCTTTCTAGTGAATTTGGCTAAAAAAAAATCTAATTTCCCCTCTTGTTCTCTTACTTCTCACATCTTCAAAGTGGTTTATTCTTGTTTTATGGCCGCAGTATCCTCTTGATTCTCTCTGAGGATACAAATTAGGTTTTAAAATTATTCTTTCTTTTTTTTTTCTTTTTGAGACGGAGTCTTGCTCTGTTGCCCAGGCTGGCGTGCAGTGGTGCAATCTCAGCTCACTGCAGCCTCTGCCTTTTGGGTTTAAGTGATTCTCAGCCTCCCAAGTAGCTGGGACTACAGGTGTGCACCACCATGCCTGGCTAATTCTTTGTATTTTTAGTAGAGACGGGGTTTTACCATGTTGGCCAGGTTGGTCTTGAACTCCTGACTTCAGGTGATCCACCTGCCTCTGCCTCTCAAGGTGCTGGGATTACAGGAGTGAGTCACCGTTCCTGGCCAAATATATTTAAATCTATGATTTTATAATAAAACAAATAACTTTGCTCAACCAAAAAGAAAACCAAAAACAAACAACCTTTCCTCACACAACTCATCAATTACCTCCGTAAGATACAACACTCATTTTTTAAAAGTTGTTTAATAAAGGAAAAGAACTGAGGTGTGTCATGCCTTTCTTATATAAACAGTACCTAAGGATAATCAAATATTTGATAAGAGGAAGTTTATAGAAGTATTCTAGATAATAAATGGAGGAGTGATAGAATAAGAATATAATTCTGATGGAACCCTAATGAATACCTTGTTCTAGGCAGTGATTATCAATGGTTGCTAACTTTGGAAAAAGAAGGAAAACCAGACCTTAGGTACCTTGTAAGAGAAG
This sequence comes from Gorilla gorilla gorilla, assembly GCF_029281585.2. Taxonomy (NCBI): domain Eukaryota; kingdom Metazoa; phylum Chordata; class Mammalia; order Primates; family Hominidae; genus Gorilla; species Gorilla gorilla. Next base: position 110,897,757 of record NC_073238.2, read on the forward strand.
TACATACACCATCTTTGAAGTGGTCTTGCCAAAAAAAAAAAAAAAATTGAACCCAAATCAGGTCATGCTTCCAACAAACCTGTCCACATACAAGAAATATGGACAATAGTGGAATGTATTGTGACATCATGAGGTGGCAATCCACAAAATCCAAACTTTGAGAAACTCTATGGGACAAATGGTTTTCTTCAACAAATTTAAATTGCAGGGAAGCAAAAAGAGATGGAAAGAAGCAATTGCAACAAAGCAAAAATTGACAAGTGGGATCTAATTACACTTAAGAGCTTCTGCACAGCAAAAGAAACTGTCAACAGCGTAAACAGACAACCTACAGAATGGGAGAAAATATTTGCAAACTATCCATCTGACAAAGGTCTAATATCCAGCATCTATAAAGAACTTAAACAAATTTACAAGAGAAAAACAAACAACCCTATTAAAAAGTGGGCAAAGACATGAGCAGACACTTCTCAAAAGAAGACATACACGTGGCCAACTAGCATATGAAAAAAGCTCAATATCACTGATCATTAGAGAAATGCAAATCAAAACCACAATGAGATACCATCTCATGCCAGTCAGAATGGCTATTATTAAAAAGTTGAAAAATAACAGATGCTGGTGAGGTTGTGGAGAAAAGAGGAATGCTTTTACAATGTTGGTGGGAGTTTAAATTAGTTCAACCATTGTGGAAAGCAGTATGGCGATTCCTCAAAGAGCCAAAAGCAGAACTGCCATTTAACCCAGCAGTCCCGTTACTGGGTATATACTCAGATTAATATAAATCATTCTACCATAAAGACACATGCACATGAATGTTCATCACAGCACTATTCACAATAGCAAAGACATGGAATCCACCTAAATGCCCATCAATGACAGATTGGATAAGGAAAATGTGGTACATATTCACAATGTAATATTATGCCACCATAATAAAGAATGAGATCATGTCCTTTGAGGGAACATGGATGAAGCTAGAGGCCATTATCCTTAGCAAACTAATGCAGGAACAGAAAACCAAATACTGCATGTTCTTATCTAAATGATAAGAACTAAATGATAAGCTAAATAATAAGAATGATATGAACCCAAAGAAGGAAACAACAGATATGGGGGTCTTGTTTAGTAGGGAAGGTGGGAGGAGGGAGAGGATCAGAGAATATAACTGTTGGGTACTGGGCTCAATACCTGGGTGATGGAATATTAATAATATGTGCAACAAACCTGCATGACACTTACCTACCCCCGAACCTAAAATAAAAGTTAAAAATAAATAAATAAATAAATAAAATAAAAAGATACAGAAAGGAAATCTGTACAGTATAAGAAACCAAGAGACTTATCAACCAGTCATAATGTATGCTCCTTGTTTTGGAACCCAATTCAAATAAACAATTGTGGTTTTAAAATGATCATTTATAGGACAATTCAACACTGAGTGATGATATCAAGGAATTTTTGATTTGGGGAGGGCTGTGATTTAGGTATTGTGGTTATCATTGCAAAGGGGAGGCCTTATCTTTTAGAGATGTATAACTATATGTTTACTGATGGAGTGTTTTGGTATCTGGGAATTTCTAAACAATTATGTGGGTTGAGGAAATGAGTTGAGGTGGATAGGGTACAAGACTGGCCACGAATTAATACTTTTGAGGCTGAATATTGGATACATGGGAGTATATTATATTATCCTTTTGAACCTTTTATATGTTTGGAATATTTTTATAAGTATAAAATAATACAAAATAAAAAACTAGTTTGGGTTAAAATTGAGTAGCAAGAATGGATTTCTTTGGCGATTCAGTGGGCCTTCTTCTCTGTGATGAGGGCTGACTTTGGGCTCCATGTTGATTGGTGGGGACTTTAAACTGTCCAGCTTCACTTGAGGGTGTTTGAGGTATGCACTGCTTTTTGAAATGCCAAAAGAAGGAGGGCTTCACTTTGCGGGGACCAACTTCTACCCTGGAACTATACACTGCGCTGGTAAATTTTTTGCAGTGTAGATCTCATGCTTCCTCTTGGGGCAAATGTCTTGGTTGTTTGTCTAGCTGTGAGGGTGAGAAGTGTTCTTAAAAAAAGCCTTTCTGTAAGTTAGCCTGATTACCATTCTGCAGCGCACTGGGGATACTTTCTACCTGAGATCTCTTAGGTTGGAGTGAATCTCTCTGTTTCTAAGCATCATTCCTATCAGATGCCCGTAGGATGGCTTTGTCCTTGCTCTTTGGGAGACAGGAATGTTTCTTCATAGATGGGGAGTAAAGAATAGGGAAGGCTGGAATCACCCCCTGGGCACAGACACCACTGCCTCATTGAGCACATATCTGATGAAATTAAAATGAAAGCTGGATCTTTCATTTAGATTACTGAAAGTTATTGACCAGGTTTTATATAAAAGAATATTTTCAAAACCTGAATTATATTGGCATTGGGCCAAATACTAAGAAATGGAGAGATTTACTAACACAAACACTAACATTTACTAAAATAACACAGAGCATCTCAGAATTTTAAATAAGTAATCAGGAACCAGGTTTGAACAGTGAAATTTTTAGACTGGGGAATACCAGACTCCACTAAGTAGTAAAATGCTGAAGTGGTTGGTATAAAGTTAAACGGTGAATATCTCTCAAAATAGTGGGTAGAAAAGAGAGTTGAGTGTGAGTGTGCCATGGCCAAGGTACCTTCAAAAAAAAGAAATCCAGACTATATTTTTAACAGATGGGACCCCATTTAATATAGGTTCTGTTACCACAGTAATAGGACTGCATTCCTGAAGGTCACTATTGACCATCAGCAAAAACATCAGCAAACTCCCTGCATCAGTAACTAAACGCTATCCTTTTTAGTCTCTTAGCTGCAAACCAGCATTATCTTTATAATCCCCACTGAAGTTTCTGATAATGCCATCTTTTCACTCCTTGAGCTCATCACCTTGGAGTCATTCATTTATTTACTCGTCCATTCACCATGTATTTATCAGTGCCTGCAGTCTACCAAGCTCTGTGCTGGGCCCACTGTGGGGAACAAGATAAATGTGGTTCCTGCATTCACAGAGTTAATAGTCTTGCAAAGATCATTCATGGCCTCTTCTCCTTTTGGGCCAACATGCGGGAGACTATTACTAAGTCAGTCTCTTGCATATTATCACCTGTTACTTAGCATCTCTAAAACACTACTCACTACAGTCTGTCTTGGATTGTACTTATGAGTCTATCTCTTCCATTAGATTAGGAATAGCAATCATTTATTGTGTAATTTTTTCCCACCTTTCATATCTTTACTTATGTTTTGTTTCCTGCTATTTTATTTTATTTTATTTATTTATTTAGAGATGGTGTTTCACTCTGTCAACCAGGCTAGAGTGCAGTGGCAGGATCTTGGCTCACTGCAACCTCTGCCTCCCAGGTTCAAGCGATTTTCCTGCCTCAGCCTCCCGAGTAACTGGGACTACAGCTGGGCATGCACCACCACACCCAGCTAACTTTTGTGTTTTTTGGTAGAGATGGGGTTTCGCCTTGTTGGCCAGGCTGGTCTCAAACTCCTGACCTCAAGTGATCCACCCGCCTCAGCCTCCCAAAGTGTTGGGATTACAGGCGTGACCCACTGCACCCAGCCTGTGTTTCCTGCTTTTAGGATGCAATTGTGTGATTTCCCAACTATGTGGGGACACACACACACACACACACACACACACACGCCAACCAACTAAACTCATGTGCATTAGTCAGGGGCTCTAAAACAGATGACCAAATGCCTAAAGCTACACTTTTGCTCTCTGAGCCTGTAGCTTGATCCCTTCCTCCGTATTAGCCAGTTTTTCCTACCAGGAAGAGAATGAAAATTACGTCTCTCTTTCATCTCTGATCCTAGGAATTATTGTTAGAAATCTTCCACCTCAATTCCAAGTTTTTGTTGTTCTTGTTGCTTTCGAAAAGAAAAAAAGCTTTTATTCATAAAACTTTAGAGATTTTTGCTAGAAAGACAGCAAAATAAATAAGGAAGGGCTAATAAATATTTATTAAACTTTTCAGCTGTTTTTAATGATATCAAAAGAATCTTGCAAACAGTGAGATTAATTGTTTAATAGAAAATATTTGACATCAAAACAATAAGAATGATTGAGTACTTATATGTACCTGGCACTGAGGCAAGTGTTGTATATGGAATAACTTATTTAGTTCTCACAACAATTCTATGAGGCAGGTACCTTTGCTATTTCTATTTTAGAGCAGATTAAGAGTCTGAGGCTTAAAGCCATTAAATAAGTTGTTCATAGCTACCAAGTGGTGAGTCTGAGATTTGAACCAAAGACAATTGTATTAAAGTAACAAACATCATCCATCCATCCTTTCCTTCCTCCCCTCTTTCCTTCTCCTTTTTTTCTTTATTAATGTGGATAACTTATAAAGAGGCATAGGGAATAAGAATGTATGACTACATTGGTATGGAGTTATGGAGAGTTAATTTACCACAACATACTTAATTTTTATAAAATAACATTCTGCTTAAGGTAATAATATTAATGTTCTGTTATCACATGCATTGGTTATTTAGTGAACAGTAGTGGCTAATTTAAGTTGTTCAATTTTACTCTGCATGTAGTAGAGAAATACTTTATCTTATTACATAAGTTACTCAATATAATCAAATTTAGAAATTTTATCTTCTAGGATATTTGGTACTAGATTATAAAAATTATTCCTACTCAAAATTTCATGGTATATTACAGACCTTTTTTTCCCCCAAACTTTCAACTGTGAGAAACTTCAGAGGCACATTTCCTCAAAGAAGGAGCAATGGGTCTTCAAATGTATACACATTGATATTTCCTACTGCGAGTCATTTGCATTGACATGTTTTTGCTATTGCGTCGTGCTCTTAAAATGTCAAATGCATTTATCGTAGTTAGCAATGACTGGAAAAACTTTCCTCTGAATATTTTCCTGAGGAAAGGAGAGGTTTTTTTCTGCCTCGTTTGAGCTCAGTGGCCAGCAGTTTCCTGGGTCTCTAGCTGTGCTGCAGGCCTCTCAGGGCCCTGGCCTGGTGGAGTTGCAGACGGTCTGCTTTTCAGAGCTCTTGCTGGGGTCTCTGTCTTAGAGGTGCACAGGAGGCACATTCGACTCGGAAGGCTGATCCTAGGATGGAGGATGCTTGCTGCCATTTCAGAACTCTGTGACTGCCCAGCATGCTCCTAAAACAGAATCCACCTTCTTGAGATCTTTTAGATTGAGCGTATTTGGGAGTTGGCTAGAACCCCCGCCCTTCAAAGCTGTTTCTCTAAACTAAAAAGAGCGTTTTAATTTATAGCCACACCTCTGTCCTGGTTTGTTGCAATTTATCTTTTTTTTCTCCCCCGCACTGCAGGATATTGTAGAATATTTACTTGATGATTTTTACCCAGTAGTTAGCTTTACTTAATAATACCTTAGAGGTTTAGTAATTTCTGGCTTTAAAAGCCTATTCACCTACCCTGTTTTGTTTTATCTGCTCCGTGAGTTAGAGGAAGAAATTTGTCAGATGAGAAATGACAGCCTTGAAAAAGTTCAGGGACTCATGAAATGATGTAACTAGTTGGCAAAGGAATCAGAACATCAGAGTTCGTGACTATTGGTCCACGCCTCTTGAGACTAGACCATGCTGTTCATATAAAACATTCCCAAAATAGCACTTTCTGTAAAGTCCTCTCTTACATTAATTTGAGTTTCTGAAACTTTGCCATATTGTCAACCCTTGACTTTTGCTAAAATAATATTGAACCCTGCAATTCATTTTGACTTCTGGGGCACAGTGATTCCAGCAGTTGCTAAAAGTATGCTGGGCCATAAAGGCGATGTCTTAATGATTTAAGACAAGAATCTTTTATTCCTAAAATAACTCTGCTCACTAATGTGATCAGGGAGCTCAATTTCAGTTTGACAGAGGTTTCAAAATAGAACTTCATGAGGGAAAACTGCAATTAGATATTCATGGGTAATATTCTTAAGTTTGTGAAGTAGAATGTTAATGAAGAGGAGTATTGATTTTATTTTAGTTTAGTTATACTACATTTGATGTTGTATCTGCTGCAGATTAAAAATAACTATATTGTCGTTACTTTGCCTTTTCTTCTTGTTCAGTACCTGTTATGAACAAAGGCATAGCATTCTTTGCAATCGGCAGCAGACATAGCATCAAATGTAATATACCTGTTGTGAATAAGCAAATAAAATCCTTAACAAAATTCCTTGTACTAATACTTAGTTGCAAAATAATGTCCTGGTCTCACCTTCTTCTTTCTGAAGCCTCTCTTCCGAACTAAAGACCTTTGTAAGACTAGGAATCAAGTGAAATAAAATATCAGAAAAATAGCCTAGTCACTCACATCTAAACTGTTAGCTTCCTTTTCAAAGTGTTCTGCAATTTCTTTCTTTGTCCAAGTATTTGGAGATTAAGGATTTCCATTTTGTGGAGGACAGCTGTTGTCAGTAGCCTCCTCCTGGGTGAATTAAAGAAGTGATAGAAATTGTTTGAGAGCTGATTCTAGATGGCAGTAGAAACTAACATGGGACATGGCCCTGTTGTTTTTCTGTTACCAAATGTTGTGGATAATAATCATTTTCATAACCTCCATTTTCTTGGAAAAATGACTGAATTGAAAATATAAGCTTGGAAACTACAGAGTGCTATGTTAAAGCTTTTTTTTGGGTGGGGGGGGGGAAGTCTCGTATAAAAGTTGATTTTTCTTCTCCTTTACTGTTATCTAAGAGGTATACCTTCATGTTTGGTAAGAGAGGCTGAACTGAATTGAAGCGTTGATTGCCACTAGGGTCCCACACCTGGAGAGACTTAGATGCTCGAGGTGGAAGAAAGTTTGGGATGATCTTCATTTCATTCAGTGTGCCTTAGGGGAAATTGCTGTAGGCACCTGGAGATGTTTTTCAACTCTTCTTTCCAGTACTTAAGAGTTATAAATTATCCCCCATCCCCTTCTAATTATAACCCTATCATAAAACATCTACTCTTTCCCTTTCAATTTGAGGCCCAGATAGATGTTGTTGTGGGTTCCATTACTCTGTCCATGGCCACATCGTAAAAAATATCTCCTTCTAAAGGAAGTTCTTACCTGTGCTACAGTATGGATGAACCTTGAGCACATTATGCTGAATGAAATAAGCCAGTTACAAAAAGACAGATACCAAATAATTCCACTTGTATGAGGTACCTGGAATAGTCAAATTCATGGAGACAGAAAATAGTGGTTTCCAGGATCCGGGGGAAGGGAGAATGGGGAGTTAGTGTTTAATGGGTATGAAGTTTCAGTTTTGCAAGATGAAGAGAGTTCTGGAGATAAATGGTGGTGATGGATACATAACAATGCAAATGTAATTAATGACACTGAATTTTTTACACTTAGAAACGGTTAAGATGGGCCAGGCATGGTGGCTCACGCCTGTCATCCCAGCACTTTGGGAGGCTGAGGTGGGCGGATCATGAGGTCGAGAGATGGAGACCATCCTGGCCAACATGGTAAAACCCTGTCTCTACTAAAAATACAAAAATTAGCTGGACGTGGTGGTGCATGCCTGTAATCTCAGCTACTCGGGAGGCTGAGGTGGGAGAATCGCTTGAACCTGGCAGGGGGAGGTTGCAACGAGCCAAGATCGCACCACTGCCATCCAGCCTGGCAACAGAGCGAGACTCTGTCTCCAAAAACAAAAAAAAAAAAAAAAAAAAAAAAAGAGAGAGAGAAATAGTTAAGATGGTAAGATTTATCTATGTGTATTTTACCACAATTAAAAAAATTTTTTTTAAGTCTTCTTTTGTCATGCTATCTGTTGTACTTGGATTTTTTTCCTCCCTAACTCAATTATCTCACCTTTTCTAATTATTACTTACAAAACGTTCAGCTACTCGAATGTAAAATTTGCATCCAATCCATCTCTCCCACACATCCAATCCATCCCTGAGTCTTGGTGACTTTACCCCCAGAATGTATCTCTACTCCATCCATTGCTCTCAGTCTCTACCACAGTGGCCCTATGCCATGCGCTTTCCCCTGCGGCAATGACCTGCCTGTTCTTCAGTCATGTCCTTTCTAGCTTTTCTCCTGGTTCTCTTTCTGCTTGAAATGTTCTTCCTCCATATTTCACTAGACAGGCCCCCTCATCTTTCAGGACTTCCTGTAAAAGTCCTGTCTCAAATATGGCCTCTCTCGCCCTCTGTTTTAACATGTCCTTCCTCCCTGCCCCCACCCCAGCCTCAGTTATTTTCAATCTCAACCCCCATTTATATTTTATAGCACACTTACCATATTACATCCTTTTCTTGTTTGATTGATTATTGATTTTCTTCTCCAGGGGAATACAAATTCCACGAGGGTAAGGATCTCATCATCTTCCCTGCTATCCCCCCAGGGCCCTGGCACAAGGTAGTGAACATGGTAGATATTCAGTGAATTGACTGAAAATATATATCTATTTAACTTTTCTCATTTTCACAATTTACAAATAATTTCTCTAAGAGTCTTAGACATACTACAGAATTCATCATGACATTGTAAAAACACAGATCTGAAGAAATTGTGTATTTGTAGTTTGTTCCAAAGGTATTTAAAATATATGATCTTAATAACTCATAATAAAAATGAGAAATTGTGCTGTAAAAGAAGCAATCTAGAGTCAGCCATTTACCAATTTGGATGTTACAGAATACTAAGTTTGTCCATCACATAGCTGTATTGAGTTTTTCTGTGAAATTGAGGTAATAACACTTGTCCCATCTACTTTGGAGTAGTTATAAAGACTTTGTTTTTCTCCTTATTGTTTGTAGAGTGCTTTAACATTTATAAGATGCTTTCTTATTTATGCCTCATAGCAACCAAGTGAAGTAGGTATAACTATCTGCCCTTTAAAGAAGAGAAACTTCGTTTTCAACATCTAATGAGTGGCAGGGTGAGGCCCCAGCCAAGGCCCATTGGCTGCACACTTGTTATTCTGTCTTGCGCACAATGCTGCCTCCTCACTGTGCCACAGCTGAGGGCAGAGACCATTTCAAACATTCTGAAGTGCTATGAAAACACACACTCTTATCATTGTGGTTTTTGATCAAGACGAGTTTTTACCTATATAAGTTTACTGCATTTTCTCCTGTTATTAATTGTCTAAATGCTTGGCTGATATACCAAAACACATAAACATATACATTCCACATCATTTTTTTCAGTGGCAATGGTTCAATTCCAAAATTTTATATTTTACTTGAATTTAGAGAGAGAGAAAATAAAGGTACTTGAAATACTTCAATGTTCGGAATTTCACTCTGTGTTTGCTTGCCTTAGATGATCATGCGTTTGGTAATGGGAGGCCATTTACCATAGGATATTTGCAATGGGAAACGTTTATTCACATGTACAGAACCTATCTGCTTCTCCTGAATTGTGCTGAGGTGCTAAAAAAAGTGGAGTAGGTCTAAATAAAGTTATATACTGTATGTTTATGTGTATGCATGGATCTAAGAGTGTACGTATGTGTGGATATAAACTATATATATGCATGCATATGTATGTAAATACATTTATATGCATATATGTGTGTATGCGTGTATATGGACATTATAAACATATATATAATTTTTTTTCCTGAAAATGAGCAAGCTGGCTATTTTTCTTAAGGCATCACCATTCGTATATGCATGAAAACAGACGAGGTCTTGCAAAATGTCTTCCTTTTGTGAAAAATGAAAGAAGAAAGGAGAGATGGCTCAGAGCACAAAGAATACATGCTCCCTCATCTACAGTTCAGCCTGAGAAAGGTGGAGCTCTTGGGATTTCATTAGCATTTGCCTTACCAGGTCTCCTCTACTGGCAGGAATTCTGGAAGAGACTGCATATGATTGAATCTTTCTTTAATCTGCCACTGGTATCCTTTCTCCTGCTGAGACTTAGGACACAAGTTTAAACTCTGACTTTACATTATTATGCACTCAGTGTTTGTTCTGTGGATGGGTCTTGAAAGTTTGATGTGATTCAAAGTAATGTGTGGATGCCTTTCCATTGAGGAGACCTTTGTGTGTGGGTGTAAAACACCCCAGGACTTAAAGCCTCATCTAAAGATATTTGAAAATCCAAGTAAATTGTGTACATCAGGGTCACCATTTTCTATTATTTTTGACTCTGTGGGCAAATGTATAGAATGCTTCTCAGAGGGAGCCTATGACATTTTTCCCCTGAATGTTCCTTCACATATCCGTTTCTAATCAGACTCTCTGATGGATAAGTCTCTTTTGCTGTTCTTAGCTCTGTGTGTGAGTACTCATAACTCTCAGCATGGGTTTTTCACCTTTATTCACAATGGGCTGATGGAGCATTTATTTTATTGTCCTTCAGGTGCCACCAGTGATGATGCTAGCCTCAAGGGCAGATGTGATTGAAGAGGCCACTGTATGATTAACAGTTTCTGCAATGTAATTTGCTATGAAAACTGTTTCTTGGTTTATGGCTCAGGACTCTCTTAGCTGTGATCAGACCTGATTTACTGGGGGCCCAGGCTTTCATTTTCACAATCTGTCCAGTACTGTTGCCACAACTGAGGCACCAAACACATGTCTTCTACTTTGGTACTGGCAGGGCTGCTTCTCAGCATTTTGCAGGTAAAAAGAACACTCTTTGAGTCTGGGCTTTAGTGTGCCTTTGTAAAACTTTTGGTACTTGTCTGCATTCTGTTCACTTTGCAGCAACTTTTGTGATACCATATATCTGTCCCACATCTGGTTAAGAATACCTTTACAGCTGAGAATACCACTTCCAAGCTGATCAAATAATTAACAACAGATAACTGCCATTTACTGAGGACTTGCTAGGTGCCATGCGTCCTACCTATGCTATTGCATTTATTTTGTTGCCGGGAAGGTAAGGCATTATTCTCATTTTACAGATGAGGATCTTGAGACTTAGAATATGAAGCAATTTGCCCCAGGTTTCCCAGTTAGTCAGTGGCAGAGCCAGTTTAGAGCCCAGGGCTCTATGACTCCAAAGCCTGTATTTTACTTGATGTGACCGCAGTGCCCCGTGGCTTCATATTAGGTTATAGAATAGGTTCTGGCACTTGAATATTGGCTGTAGACCGCTGGTGAAGTGTGACTCAGTGACTCTATGGCCAATTTTCAAGACTCTAAATGTATTATTTATGGCAGATCCTAAACATTCTGACATGTCATGGACTCGACACAAGGAATCACCCTTTGATTGGCCAGCCAATGCCGTGTTGGTGTTCCATTCTACCTGCCCTCCTGCTGACTTGGCTAGCAACTTCTTTATCTGGCCAGCAGCTGTCCGAGAACTTGCTACCCAAGTAGTAGAATTCAGTGATAATTTCCTTCTCTCCATTGACAATGAATGCCTTTGAATGAATCTCCTTAAGAGGAGATTGGTGTCTATGTTGGTCCTCTTCTGGCACTTGTCAAATGTTAGCCATTCAAGTTCTAATCTTGTCATTTGTAGAGTGGTGCTGGTTATATTCATAATTACCTAGGGTATACTGGTATACAAAACAGACATATGTTTATTTTCTGGTGTGTTCCTCTTCCGCCTATAGCACCAGGTCATGGGAGTGTTGTCTCTGGCCCACATCCCTGGGGTGTCACTTAAATACTATCACAAGTGAGGCTTACTGTAAAGTACTGTGTTTCATTTAACAAACATGAGAGAACTTGACATAGTATGATATGTAGGTGTATTGGCTATAGTTTAGTAAGTATGATGTTTATAGTGATTTTTAGATAAAATTGAATATTAGTCTTAATTTTAATTTATATGTAACATTGTTTTTGTTTCAAAATCAGGCTGGGCATGGTGGCTTATGCCTGTAATCCCAGCACTTTGGTAGGCCAAAGCTGGAGAATCTCTTGAGGCCAGGAGTTCAAGATCAGCCTGAGCAACATAGTGAGACCCCCATCGCTACAAAAACAAACAAACAAACAAATTAGAGTAAACTTTCTAGAAAAGTAAGTAAAATCTTGATCAACTTAATCTTTTTGAGTCATTTTCCCTATCAGTAAAACAGAGATAATATATATGCTTCCTCACTTAGACATTTATTGTTAATGGAGGGGAATATATGGAAAGTGCCTTGGATGGTGCTTGGCATATGAGTCCTCAAAATGGCATTTCTCTTTTCTTATAAACTGGGAATCATTGCAGAGTAATTTTTAACCCATTTTCTTTGAATTTTGTTTATCATTATAGTTATTAATGTGTAATATAGTTATTAATGTGTAATTGTTATTATTATCAGATGATTGCATTGGGGATATTTATTGTCCATAATTAGAAGAGTTGGCTGAAAGATGTGAATATGAGTATCTAGGTTAATTGTATGCTGGTATACAAGCTTTTTCCCAATATACTATTTCATATTTAATTTTTGACAGAAATATTAAGAACAATATTGTCACATCATAGAAAATATGTAGCTATGGCTAGCACGAATATGGTATTAAATCCAGGTATTTATACTGTTTTATTTGGGGGAATCATTTTAATTAAGCAAGAATGGAAAATACATTTCAGTTCATTTTTCTTCATCTATAATTTTCTATAAATAAAATTTCATGACTTGATTAAATCTATAGGAATTATAAGACTAAAAGAAATGAAAATTGATTATTTTTATTATTTTAATTTTAATGCTCTTTTTATTTATAGTTTTATTGAGTTTTCTTTCAGAGAAGCTTGTGAACTGTAGTCTTAAAAACTTAAAACAGTTCGTGAGTGGGGGCCGAATACAGGATGGGGAAATAAGTCATGGGGGTTGTAACAGAGTCAACAGTAGCAGATTCAAATTAAATTACATTTAATAATGAATCAAAGTTCCTGTGTTATCCAACCATTAATTTTCAGTTGGACACTTGTCACTAGGTAAGGTAAAAATGACATTGTCTTGGCTGGGACTTGCCTCTAGCATGGATCTAGGATGTAGGGCTATCTCTCGACAGAGTTATTTGACATGGAATTTGTCTGTGAGGTCCTCATCTTGAGGTCTGCACTTTCGTCTTACCATTCCAGAAGCATTTAGTGTCTTCTGGGGATCCAAGAATCAGTCAACATTTGCTGCAGTAATAACTGTCAAATCCCAGTGGCTTACACCAGAGAAAAATTGCTTCTTGCTCATGTTACTTGTGGCTGTGGATTGGCTGTGGCTTTTGCCCGGGCTGCGGGATGACTGTGGGTCAGACATTTCTGGACCCTAGACTGAAAGGAGCCACTCCAGTCTGGGACCTCTCATTGCAGTGGGAGTGAACCCAAGAGACTAAATCAACTACATGATCAGATTTAAAGCTGGGGCATCATGTTTGCTCACAGGGCTTTGGCTGAAACCAATCACACGGCCAATTCCACAGGGTGGAGGTAGGGCAGGGACAGGAGAGCAGATATTTGTGAGCGGTAGTGCAGCCCACCCCACATTGACTCAGATCTTCTGAATCCACCTACATGTTAGGGAAGAAATAAGATGGTAAAAATTCATAATATATTATAAATTCCCTCACCTGGCATTTATTGAACCATGTAGTAGGCTGTAAATGTTAAAAAGATAAATGGCCCACAGTTGATGTCCAATGGAAACTTATATAGTGTTTGATAGGATCATATGTATTTGCAAGTGACTACGACATATCCATCCATTCATTTGTTAATTTGTACAATAAATACTTAGAAGCATTTACTGTGTTGCAGGTACTGTTCTAGGTGCCAGCTCCTTTGCATTCTTATTGGGCCTCTGCCTGGGCATTCTCCTTCAGTCCCCTGGCTTCAGTTACCATCTGTATGGTGGTGACTGAACCCATTCTCGGGCACAGACTCTGTCCTGAGCTGCGTATTAACTATCTTCTACATGGATACATGTACTTTTATTGGTTTATACCTCTCTAGTACCTCATATTGAAATCAAACTCCTTGCACCTCCCCAAATACTCTCCCGATGAGGTCCCCACTCGCTCATGCAATCAGTTATTCATTCATTCATTCATTCATTCATTCATGGCATTCAACAAATATTTACTGACTCCTTACCCTATGCTAGGTGCTGCTCAAGGTGTTGGAGATAAAGCAATGAACAAAACAAGCTTTTTGCTTTCCTAAAGCTTACATTTTGAAGGTTGGGAGACAGCACTAAGCAGGTACCAAATAATAAAGGAACTAAATGCAGATAGTGAGTGAGAATACTGGGAAATAAAAATAAAATAACAGATAGGATAGTTAGGGAAGGCCTCGTGAGGAGAGGTGGCATTTCAGTATGGACCTGAATGGAAAGAAGAAACCAGGAATGTGAAGACCTGGAGAAACTCTACTTCAGGTACAGGGAGCATCTGGTGAAAATGCCAGAAGGTGGGGCATGCTTGAAGAGGGCCAGTGGGGCTGAGTGACACAAGGCTAGATGGGATTGGAGAGGTGGCCAGGACCCAGACATGATAGGCTGTGAAGGCCGCAATCAATATGGTTCAAGTGTGATGAGAAGCTGTTCGTGTGGCTCCATCATCAAGCCAGAAGCCTGGTCATCATTCTTGGTTCCTGTTTCTTCCCCATTCTTATGTCTAATTAATCTGTGACTTTCTGTTTTCCAAAAACTTCTCAGTTTTACCCACCTCTCTACATTCTCACTGCTACTTCCTCAGTCCATGCCATCACCATTCATGGCAGCTTCTGACTGTTTTTTCTGCCTCTAGACTTGCCTGCTTCCAACCCGGTCTCTACCTCACTGCCAGAATGACCTTTCTAAAATGCAACTTTGATCAAGTCCATTGCAGCATAAAGACATTCAGTGCTTCCAATTCCCTTGTGCTCCAACCTCTCTCATCTTTGCTGCATATACACACAAGAGCACAGTCCTACTGTGCTACAGTCCTTGTAGTTCTTTGAATTTATCACAGTCTCTCTCACTTTTATGACTAGGAGTGCTTAATTTTTGTGCATTCTGTTTCTTCTCCATTCCTGCACCTGGATAACTTCAATTACTCCTTCAAGGCCTAGACACAAGTAGTGTTTTTCTTCCCTAGCAACCTAGTCTGAGTTAATTACCTCTCTTATGTGCACTTACTGCCTCTTGTGTTGTTCCTTCCTATTTTAGCATCACTCCATATTTTTCTTATCTGTCTTTCCCATCACGGTGTGAGCTGTTTGTCTTATTTACTCTCCTATCTGAAAGGCCTAAAACGGTGCCCTAGTACTAGTGGATGTTTAAAAATTTTTGTCAATCAAATGAATATATACATGTAATTCAAATGGCCAAAGATGTGAAGAAAGAGGATCTTTTTCTCTATGAGTCAACCAGTGCTTTGTAAATAAAATAAGCTGTATAAAAGCTAGCTGAATTAAGTAAAGTGGCAGGATATAATATAAGCTGTTTCTTGAAACCTAAGTAGAGTCAGGCACATGGAAAGAAAAAGAGCATTCTTTCGAGTCAGAGAGCATAGGCAGCTTAGTGCAGTGGAGAGAACATTGAGCCACACAACACCAGAGTTTGACTCTTCTTACTCACTGCAAGACTTTGGCCAAGTAATTTACCCAGTGCATACTCAGGAGCCAGAGACCTGGGTTCAAATCTGACTCTGGCATTTACTAATTATGGTCTTGGGCAAATTACTAATCCTTGCAGGATTGCTGTAAGGATTAAAGGAGGTAACAAAAGTGCTTAGAAAAGTGACTGGCAAATATTATTACTATTATTAGTAGTACTCAAATTCAGATATGAATATTTTCAAGATATATGTTGACCAAATATGATAATTTTTTTCTATTATAGATACTTATTTTACTTTATTTTAGATTCAGTGGGTACATGTGCATGTTTGTTACATGGATATATTTCATGCTGGTGGGGATGGACTTCTAGTATACCTATTACTGAAATAGTGAACATTGTATCCAATAGATACTTTTTCAACCTTTGTGCCCCTACCACCCTCCCTGCTTTTGGGGTCCCCTGTGTCTATTATTTCCATCTTTGTGTCCGTGTGTACCCATTGTTTAGTTCCCCCTTTTAAGTGAGAACTTGTGTTATTTGGTTTTCTGTTTTTCACTCTTTTTTTATGGCTGTGTATATTCCATGGGATATATATATATATATATATATATATATATATATATATATATATATCACATTTTCTTTATCCAGTCAACCACTGATAGACATTTAGGTTGGTTCCAGGTTGGTTCCATGACTTGGCTGTTGTGAACAGTGCTGCGATGAATATATGTGTACTAGTGTCTTTTTCATATAAAGGTTTATTCTACTTTGGGTAGATACTCAATAATGGGATTATTGGATCAAATATGATAATTTTTAAAAGACATGATGGATAGTAAATTAATATAGAAATATATTAAATTAGAATGAGTATAAACTTGGGAAAAAGTGAAACATGGTGCAACATAAGGACGGGTTGAAGGAAAAAGTTTTTCTGAGCTCTCTGAGAAGTATTATTGCAGTCAAGAGTCTTCTGAGAGATCTTGGACTGTCTGTCAGCCTCCCTGATTGCTGCTGTTCCTCTCTCAGCAAATTGCAGAGCTGCCAAGTCCATGACTTCCTTGATGCTAGTCCTGTCTCTAGCACTTCCTCTCATCCTTCTGATGGCATTGGCTCCAGGTTTCTGTCCAAAGAGAGATGAGAGAAATCAAGGTTGCTGAAGCTCAGAGATCTCTTTGCTTAGGTTTTAGGTGGGATCTGCTAAATCCAGGGGATTTTCCCACTTCTATCTTGTTCCTGAACAAAACCACTCATGTTTTTGTTGCTGGAGTAGCATCATCTTCTCAAAGCCGAACGAAATAGGAAGGAACATGGCTTGACAGTTCAATTCCATTCCATCCGCACTTTCAGCTCCCACTGCGTACTTGATTCTGTATTACTTGGGGATGTCATTAAGGTAGTGTAGATAACTAAAATGGGGAAGAAGTGGTTGAGTAAAGGCAGAGGAGAAGAAAAGTGAAGGGGACTTTGGTATAAGCTTTCTAAGAGAGCTGTGAAACGTGCTGGGGGAGGCTAGGGATAAAAAAATGTCGAACTCTCAGACAGCGATCAATTTAAACAGGTCAGAGACTGTGTGGTGGATATGTCTTAAATATTTAGGGTGATACTGATTATGGGCACATTCTTCAAAACTGGAGCAGATGTTACAGATTTTAAAAAGAAATCTGAGAGGAGAAAAAGAAAGAGAGAGGTAGGCTGAAAACAATAATGATCTAGCCTATGTCTTAAGAGTTGGCAGTTGCTTTGATAATATTTGAATGTACATTGCATAAGTGTGCAGGGCATTTAGAAAGAGGAGTAGTGAAGTTTCTTATGGGATTTCATTAAGCCCCTTTCTAGCCATCTTATTATTTTGTAAATTGAATCAACTCTTTCAGGCCACCAGAGCTAATTAATACTTCGGGTAATCTGCTACTTCATTAACTGGAATTCCTTGAGGAACCCAGGAAGCTTCCAGATGTGCATTCTAGGAAGAATTCTGCTGCTTTTCAGTAATAATAACAACAGACATGAGTTATTGGACATTTACAATGGGCTAAGCGTTTGTGATCTGAGCTTTGTGGAATTCTCTTTTAATCTGCACAGTAATCCTGTGAGTAGACATTTTCCCCTGCCCATTCTCAAAGCCCTCGTCTCCCTTATTTGCCGCCATTCCACATATTGCAGCTGTTTTTCTGGCATCCTCATTTCATTGTATGTACGATATTGGGAAACCAGGAGGATACAAAAATCTGCTTGTAGGAAATGCATTGTGTCTGCCTAAACCTGATTGCCAGGAAGCTAAACCAAAGAGCCATATGTGAAATAGAGTTCATTTGAAGATATTTAGCCCTGGCCTCTGAATTTTTAACATAATCCCTTTAGATAAATTATTGTCAATTATAAATTCAGGGAAGTATGGAGGTCTCTATTTTCTAGACTTATCTTGGTACCCAGAAAATTCATTTTTTTAAATTAAAAAAATTATTTTCTCCCAGCTTTATTGGAGTGTAATTGACAAAATTATATATGTTTAAGATATATGATGTGATATCTTGATATACATATACATTGTGAGGTGATTATCATCATCAAACTAATTAACACACCTGCCACCTCACATAGTTACTATTTTTTGTGTGTGGAGTAGAGGGTACTTTAGCAAATTTCAAGTATACATTATTACTAATTATAGTTACCATACTGTACATTTGATCTCCAGAACTTATTCATCTTGTAACTGAAAGTTTGTATTCTTTGACCAAATCCCACCTCCCCCACAAGCCCCCGCCATCCATTTCACTCACCCCCAAGCCTCTGGCAACCACCGTTCTACTCTGTTCCTATTAGTTTGACTTCTTTAGACTCACATTGTTATGTTCCTCTTATTTCTTTTAATTCCCTTTAGCCTTTCTTATAACAGTTATCTATCATTTCTATTAGGTAAATTGATCCCATTTCCAAACTTTAATTAACATTTTGTTATTGATTAGACTTAGAGGTCATGTGCTGCTCGTGGAATTAATGTGAATATTATTTTTAATGGTTATTTTAAAATGCAACTTCATTGATTTCAGATATAAAACCATTACTCCTTCAAGAGAGCAATATGTTGGGGGGAAAATGATGCTTTCATTGTTACTAGTTCAAGATTTGTCTGCTAGTTTCAAGGATTTTCTTTTTTAAAATGTCAAAACTAAAACGGGAAACAAAAATAACATTAACAGACCCACGTAAGAAATTATATTATTTGAAGATGTCAAATTGGAAGATGGAACATGTGTTTTTGCAGACTTCCCTGCTTCCTGAAAGTAGCAATGAATAACAGAGAAAATCTTTAGTGCCATCTTTGAGCTTTTGCTTGATAAAAGGAACTACTGTATAGCTTCGAAGGTTTTAAAAAAAACACTCTTTGCAGAAATATTTTATCCTTTCCAGAGCATCTTCTCATCTCTGTGCATAAGTGCGGTCCCAGTGGCATGCTTAATCCTTCTTCACAGCCCTACATATCTTCAAGTGTGTGCATAAATTCTGTCAGGAAGGAACTATGACCTCGTTGTGAATAACTGCAAACAACAACTATGTGTGGGACTCTAAACATGGCCCTGGGTGATCACTCTGCACTTTGTCTTTTAGGGTTATAAGGATGGGAGTGAGCTCCTCAGCTTGGTAGCCGACACCATGCACTCAGTAGCAAGCATTTGCTGTAGAGCCAGTACCTGAGACGCATTGCTTGGCTATTTCCGTCAATTATCACCTACTCTCATTCACTCCAAGTGTTCACGGATGGCAGAAAGTAATTCAGAGCCCTTTGTGCCTTAGTTCCCTTGTTTGCCAAACTGGGATATTCTTATATCTCTCACATAAAGTTATTATGTGAGTAAATGAAATAAAACACCCAGAACATCTTGAACAGTACCTGGCATGTAGTAAAATATGCGCTCGATAAATGTTAGTTTAAAACATTTTTTTTCTGCTCTTAAGAGTAGGCTTGAGTTCATAAATCCCAGGAACCAAACGATTTCTTTCTATTTTAGATCTGCTTTTACTTGTGTGCTTTTTCCTCAAGTGTAAGGCATCATTTTGTACTCTTACAGTATGTTCCTGAGAGCACAGATGTGAGTGAAAGTGAAGAGTGATTTAGTATGAAATGTCACACTGGGTCCGCACATCAACTGCTTCCTCTCTGCCACTGGCTGAGGCAGCCACCGCTGGTAGCCCATAGGATTCCTGGCGGCCACCTTCTACCCTCCTACTCAAATCTCTCTTCTTATCTGGTCTCTGCCATCCTTGTTGCTTCAGTTTCGTAGCTGGTCTGACCCTCTTGGCCTCGCCTACTTGGATTGTAACCCATGTGTATAGTCTGTTGGGATTTTGATGGGCATCTCCTAAGTGTCTCCCCCGAGAATGTCTCCTCTGCTCTCTACTTTTTGAAAGGTAAATCAGACAGGAGGGGAAAGGTACTGTGTTGACAGAAATCCCCACAACAGCCCTATACCATGGGTATTGAGTCTTCTTTTGGACAGTTGATACAAAACAGCATAGAGAGAATGAGTAACTTCTCAAGGCCATGGGACTGGTGAATGCTTTGCTGTGCTTTGAGGAGCATGGTGATGATGACTGTGACTTTGGTAACTGTTTCTGTAGCTCAGAGCAGGGGCTTAAGAAGACATGGGTGTGCAGAGCTCACCTGCAGCATGCTGATGTCACTGGAGGGAGAGCTGTGCTAGGTGGGCAGCAGCAACCACGGAGGGACCTTTCTGAAGAGACTCACCAGTGACATAGTTGGTTTCTGTCCTTCTCTTTCTTTGTTACAAGACCCCACTATTTAGCTACTGATATTGCCATAGGGCAGAGAGCTTTATTCAGCTGCAGCTGCATCCATGGCATCTGCTGATCCACTCACAGCCTTTGTTTTTCAGAGTTAGGAAGTGCCTTCCTTACTCCAAAACGCAACTTTCTTACCAGTGTTTCTGCATCATCCTGTGGTTTATATTTCTGGCTCTGCCATTCTTTCTCTGTGTGACCTCTAGATGGATCTATGTGATTCACAGAGGACTGGCTCATTGTCAATGACATGACAAGTGATTGAAATGTATTTGATAGTTAGATGATAGAAATTTTCTTTAGCTTTCAGGGCCAAAGTACATCTGTATTAGTCCATTTTCATGCTACTGATAAAGACATACCCGAGACTGGGAAGAAAAAGAGGTTTAATTGGACTTACAGTTCCACATGGCTGGGGAGGCCTCAGAATCATAGCAGTGGCAAGAGAAAATGAGAGAGAAGCAAAAGCAGAAGCCCCTGATAAACCCGTCAGATCTTGTGGGACTTAATCACTATCGTGAGAATAGCACAGGAAAGACAGGCCCCCATGATGCAGTTACCTTCCCCTGGGTCCCTCCCACAACATGTGGGAATTCTGCTACAATTCAAGTTGAGATTTGAATGGGGACAGCCAAAACATATCATTCTGCCCCTGGTCCCTCCAAATCTCATATCGTCATATTTCAAAACCAATCATGCCTTCCCAACAGTCCCCCAAAGTCTTAACTCATTTTGGCATTAACACAAAAGTCCATAGTCCAAAGTCTCATCTGAGACAAGGCAAGTCCCTTCTGCCTATGAGCCTGTAAAATCAGAAGCAAGCTAGCTACTTCCTAGATACAATGAGGGTACAGGTGTTAGGTAAATACAGCCTTCCAAATGGGAGAAATTGGCCAAAACAAAGGGGTTACAGGTCCCAGGCAAGTCTGAAATCCAGTGGGGCAGTCAAATTTTAAAGCTCTAAATGATCTCCAGCTTTCATGGGCTGGGGTTTTGTGTCTGTGGCTTTTCCAGGGGACTGGAGGACAGTGGCCCTCTTCTCACAGCTCCACTGGGCAGTGCCCCAGTAGGGACTCTGTGTGGGCGCTCTGACCCCACATTTCTCTTCTGCACTGGCCTAACAGGTTCTCCGTGAGGGCCCTGTCCCTGGAGCAGACTTTTGCCTGGGCATCCAGGTACTTCCGTACATCTTCTGAAATCTAGGCAGAGGTTCCCAAACCTCAATTCTTGACTTCTGTGCACCCACAAGCTCAACACCATGTGGAAGCTGCCAAGGCTCTGGGCTTACACCCTCTGAAGCCACAGCCTGAGCTATATGTTAGCCCCTTTCAGCATGGCTGGAACGGCTGGGACACAGGGCACCAAGTGCCTAGGCTGCACATAGTGTGGGGACCCTGGGCCTGGCCCACGAAACCGCTTTTTCCTCCTGGGCCTCTGGGCCTGTGATGGGAGGGGCTGCCATGAAGGTCTCTGATGTGGCCTGGAGTCATTTCCTCCCTGATCTTCGGGATTAACAATAAGCTACTTGCTACTTAGGCAGGTTTCTGTAGCTGGCTTGAATTTCTCCCCAGAAAATGGGTTTTTCTTTTCTATCACATAGTCAGGCTGCAAATTTTCCAAACTTTTATGCTCTGCTTCCCTTATAAAACTAAATGCCTTTAACAGTACCCAAGTCATCTCTTGAATGCTTTGCTACTTAGAAATTTATTCTGCCAGCTACCCTAAATTATCTTTCTCAAGTTCAAAGTTTTACAGATCTCTAGGGCAGGGACAAAATGCTGGCAGTCTCTTTGCTAAAACATAACAAGAGTCACCTTTACTGCAGTTCCCAACAAGTTCCTCATCTCCATCTGAGACCAACTCAGCCTGGGCCTTATTGTCCATATTGCTATCAGCATTTTGGGCAAAGCCATTCAACAAGTCTCTAGGAAGTTCCACACTTTCCCACATTTTTGTATCTCCTTCTGATCTCTAAACTGTTCCAACCTCTGCCTGTTATCCAGCTACAAAGTTGCTTCCACATTTTTGGATGTATTTTCAGCAATGCCCCACTCTCCTGGTACCAATTTACTGTATTAGTCTGTTTTCATGCTGCTGATAAAGACATACCCAAGACTTAGAAGAAAAAGAGGTTTAATTAGATTTACAGGTCCACATACCTGGGGAGGCCTCAGACTCATGGTGTTGGCAAGAGAAAATGAGAGAGAAGCAAAAGCTGAAACCCCTGATAAACCCATGAGATCTTGTGAGACTTATTCACTGTCATGAGAATAGCGCGGAAAAGACTGGTCCCCGTGATGCAGTTACCTCCTCCTAGATCCCTCCCACAACATGTGAGAACTCTGGGAGCTACAATTCAAGTTGAGATTTGAATGGGGACACAGCCAAACCATATTAACATCTAAACACTAACAATATATAAATGAATGTGCTTTATGGAGTTAAAACAGGGCTTTGGCAACATGCAATTGTATTCTCCGTGTACATTGTGGAACAATTATGGTGAAGGTGAGATTTTGTATATATGATATTAGATTGCTTTACTTAAAAAAGGAGCAACCACAGAGTACGTCTTGATAGTTACTTATTTATCCCTAGGACTTCAATTGTATTAATTTAAAAATTAATTATAAACTTGCTGGATGAAACTTAGCAGGCTATTATGTAGCCAAGTGCCTACTCAGCATTAAATTCATTTTAATAACTGAGTATTAGCTATAAAGAAATGAGAACCATTAAATATCTATTGATTTTTTGGGGGTTCTGATTTCTGCATTGCTTCTGTGTATTTCATTGCATTTTTAATTTTAAAATCTAGACTATTCTTATTCTAAGACAAAGCCGAGGCTCTGGCAAATTGTAACATACTTTATTTTAAATTTTGACTTGAATTGTACAAGATAGGCCTACCAAGAAACAACCCATTTACAATTTTATTCATTTTTTGGCTAGAGAAAAGCCTAGGAATGCCTCTTAGCTAGTGTCATAGTCAAAGGATGTGCAGATTCTGGCTCATATTTTTTTATATATAGCTTTCTAGCAGGCCAAATGAGAATAAGATTAAAATTAAACTTTCTCAGAGTAGCCACCAGCCTTGGTAGCTGACTTCTAGACTCTTTTCAGGAGCAGAAAAATATTTCTGACACTGAAAATGAGTTAAATCCATGTTTCAAGTCTCCAAATAGAATGTCTTCAAGAACTATAGGCCATACTTAGTTCTAAACAAACACTTAAAATGAACTTCCCTTACGATAAAGTATCAGAACTGAAATTTGCAAAGATCATTCAGCTGTGTGCCCCAATATTTCAAAAGTGTCTGGCATAGTTGGAGGTGGAACCAAAAAGTGGGCTTAACCATTGGAATTCTAATAGTCAACTCTGCAATGGCTGCCCATTTCACTCACAGTAAAATCTCATACCCTGCAATGGCTCTCGAGGCCCACATGATACAACTCCCTTATTTTTTGGAACTTATCTCTTATCACTCTCCCCTACTTTCTTGACTTGATCATCTTTCCTATTTTG
This sequence comes from Gorilla gorilla gorilla, assembly GCF_029281585.2. Taxonomy (NCBI): domain Eukaryota; kingdom Metazoa; phylum Chordata; class Mammalia; order Primates; family Hominidae; genus Gorilla; species Gorilla gorilla. The sequence goes on from NC_073238.2 coordinate 110,921,588, forward strand.
ACAGGCCTGGCATTCTCCTGCCTTAGGACTTGGCACTGGCAGTTCCCTCTGCCTGGAAGGCTCCTCTCTTAAGTGTTTTACATGGTTAATTCCCTTAAGTCCTCTTTGTGCTCCAATATTGCACTCTCATAAAGCATACCTTGACTATCCTATCTAAAGTTGCAACTTGGCCATCTTTCCTCTTCTCTCCCCAGACCATGGCATACCTAGTCCTCCTTACTCTGCTGTAGTATTTCATTTTGGCACATTTTATAACTATATTATTTTTTCCCATTTGTTATATCTGTTGCTTTTGGATATCTTCCCCCAAACTACTTGAGGGCAAGAATTTTTGTTTTGCTCGCTAATGTATCTCAGGTACCTAGAAGAGTGCCCAGCTATACTTTTGAGTGGATGACTACAGAATATACCTTACATCGTATTCAGAATGCCTCTCATTTCAAATTCCTCCCACTTTAGCTTTTCTTTAATACATGATCCTACTTTGCCTCTGGACTGTAACCCTCCTTCATTCCTAGCCTGATCCCACCATCCCATTTTTGTGTGTGCTCTAGTGCCACCCTTGGGCCTGTCAGGACAGAGCCCAGGCTAGAAAACTTACGGCTGTGAGTTCATGGCAGGTGGCCATGGTATTCTGCCTGGTTATCTCTGAGATTAGAGACACAGTTGATAAACGACAGTCTGCCAGGCATCTATTACTACATCCCAGCTGTGCATGGGAGTGGGTGTGCATCCCGCAGACGGCTATATGCAGACGCACCTGTTTCACTCTGAGCTCTGGCATGTCTCAGAATTTCTGACGATAGGGGCTAAATAGATGGATCGATTTGGGGCTTGATTTAAGTGGTGAAATTCCTTGCCTCAAAGGAAGCTTGGCCTGCAAAATGGCTTCATCAGAATTTCAGATGAGCGCTGATCTGCTTTCCAATTAGCTTCCATTTCAAATTTCTAAATTCCTTGCGTGGAGGAACCCATCCTAGATTAGGCCAGTTGGGATAATGATATCTTCCACCCCAGGTTTCTGTGACTAATATTGGTCTTTACACAAAAAATTTAACGAAATAGCAACATTAAAAAATTGATATCGAAAGTAAAAATTCATTATTTTTCATGGAGAGTTATGTTTTCTGCCATTGCATGAATAATGTTACATTAAAATTTCATTCCTGTTGAATTGGATTCCTTCCAGTGCTCAAGGTATATGGCTCTAAGAACCATATAATATGTGGTGTTAGCACTCTTCTTAGAGTATAAGCTTTAAATCTGCATAGAAGAATTCTAAAGAATGAGCTGAAGATTCTCTGTATCCCCTGCTTTTAGAATGTTCAGCAAGTACCATGTGAGAATTATATGAATACGTTTTCGTGAAATTGATGAGGATGGGTATTTAATATTTATTAGGTACTAAGAGTAGCACAGTCTCATTACATATTTCAATATAAAATAGATTTCCATCTATATAGTCATTGAACTTGTTAGTGTTGCAAATGTAGAAAATACTTGTTTGTATCCTGTGTGTGTGTGTATATATGAAATGGATTATTTGTGCCAAATACTGGTTGCTTGTTTCAAAGGAACTGGGCCCTTAAAATTAAGAATTTGCATATCGTGAAATAAAATGAAACATTTAGTCAAAATTAAAATTGTGATGAGTTTGAATATCCAAACCATCTTAATATAGATCTGTTTTAAAATAAGCACTCCAAGATTAACACCTGCATATTGCTGACTACTTTGATACATTGCAGTGGCTATAAAAAATTATTCTGTCCCCTAAATCCTCCTTTTAATGTCTTTTAAAAAATGAATTTATCTGACACCAATGAAACTTTTTGTAATGAATCACACCAGATAACTGCATTTTAATGCCTTGATGCCCTGTGAAATGATTAGAGAGGGTAAAGGGGAAATGTATTTTTCTTATTCAGGTACTCCTCACATCCAGTTGAAATTTCTGATCAAAGGTTTTAATGCTTTCTAGCTACTATCCCTTCTGCATTCCACTTCCTTTTTATGTAACTGCGCTGATTTCATCAAATGCCTTTATTCCCTGCCCCAGTCATCTATAACCATTGACACTGCTGTCCTGTCTCTCAGTGATTTTGCACGTCATCTCTTCCATCCCACCGTGCCGTGGCTTCCTGCTCACTGCCCTGTGATCATTTGTGCTTCAGCATCCCTGATGCAACCCCAAGAAGTTGAATTGGAGCAGCCGCTCTCATTCATCTGCAGCTGCTCCTGGCAGAGCTGCCCGAGAAGGCAGACCACTCTGATTTATGTTCATTTCTCTCCATCATCTTGACCATCCCAAGAGCTCTCAAGGATTTTTCACCTCTCAAAATTTTAGGAACTCATCTCACAGGTTACATAGGGCAATCCTGCTGAGATTCACTGGGGATTTGTGACTGACTTGCCCATTGTGGAAATGACTCAGGTTCACAGAATGGAAAGTCTGGGACCAGTTTCTGAAAATTATCAGTTCTGCTCTTTGTTATTGCAGCTCTGACTTTTTCAGTGTGTGATAAACTCCAAGATGAACTTAGGGAGGCAAATCTATTCTAGGTTATTGAGAAGGTTCAACAGACTCATCAGTGATAAAGGCCTCTTCCCATTCTTTCAGTTCTTCAACTCATTCACTCACTCCCTCACTCATTCACTCATTCCCTCACTCATTTACTCACTCCCTCACTCATTTACTCATTCATGTTACTGTCTGCCTGTTACTTATGGCACCAGCGATATTTCTCCCTATAGAAGCATGTTGGGCTTGACCTCTCACTTTCCATTTTAAGATATAAACACGGCCCTACTCCGTTTGCGCTGCTATAGCAGAATACAATAGACAGGGTGGCTTATAAGCAGCAGGAATTTATTTCTGACAGTTCTGGAAGCTGGAAAGTTCAGGAAGAAGATACCAGGTAGATGCAATGTCTGGTGAGGATCCTCTTTCTGGTTTACCAGCCGCGGCCTTCTCTCTGTGTCCTTACATGGCAAGAGGGGGCAAAGAAGCCCTCTGGGGTCTCTTTTTTCAGGTCACTAATCCCATTCATGAAGGCTTCACTTCTATGCTCTAATCGTACCTCAAAGGCCTCACCTCCAAATCCATGACATTGGAGATTAGCTTTCAACATATGGATTCTGGGGGGACATAAACATTCAGTCTATAGCAAACACCATACTGTTAAACTATCCTAAACTAGTGTTAATCTGTTTTAAAATTAATTTGCTTCCACTGTCTTCTTTCAACATTTCCAGTTTAGAGCCTCACACCCCCTTCTTACTTGGACTCCTTTCTGTGAGCTGACTGTTCACGTGGGAAGGATGCTAGAAGCCAAATACCATATGCCAAATGCCTTGGATGAAACTTAGAGGGAAACACTGGCAGTGGATTCAATCTTAAACACTTTCCTAGTGAAAGGGAGTTCAAAGTGGGTTCAAATTTAAAGTATCAGGAAAATACAGAAAAGTAAGGAAATACCATTCCGAATTCCATGCCTTTTTGGTATTATGAAAGAAATGAAATGTCAGAGTTCCTGTACATCCCTCTACCCTCACAAAGATTACTATCTATTTGGTATTCATATTCATATCTTTATCTTAAAATATCACATATGATTATAAAGCCAAAAAAGGAAGCAAGCTAGCTATTCATCAAAAGGAAACAAGTTGAATATGTTTTCATACATTCATACTATAAACTGTTATGTGACTATTAAAAGATTACTATTAAAATATTACATATTTAAGCATATATGTATTAAGCTTAAAATCAAATGTCAGATTAATATGTGTCATAAAATTTAATTTTGATTAAAATATGTATATATTGGCAAATCATAGAAAAGCAGGGGTTGCAATCCTAGTTGCTGACAAAACAGACTTTAAACCAACAAAAATCAAAACAGACAAAGAAGAGCATAACATAATGGTAAAAGGTTGAATTAAATAAGAAGAGCTAACTATCCCACACAGATATGCACCCAATATAGGAGCACCCAGATTCATAAAGCAAATTCTTAGATACTTACAAAGAGACTTAGACTCCCATAAAATAATAGTGGGAGATTTTAATGCCCCACTGACAATATTAGACAGATCATTGAGACAGAAAATTAAAAATATATTCAGGACCTGAACTCAGGTCTGGGTCAAGTGGATAGATATCTACAGAACTCTCCACCCAAAAACAACAGAATGTACATTCTTCTCATTGCCACATGACATTTACTCTAAAATTGATCACATAATCGGAAATAAAACACTCCTAAGCAAATGCAGAGGAACTGAAATTATAACAGTCTCTCAGACCACAGTGCAATCAAATTAGAACTCAAGATTAAGAAATTCACTCATAAACCACACAACTACATGGAAATGGAATAATCTGCCCCTAAATGACTCTGGGGTGAATAATGAAATTAAAGTAGAAATCAAGAAGTTATTGGAAACTAATGAGAACAGAGACAACATACCAGAATCTCTGGGATGCAGCTAAAGCAGTGTTAAGAGAGAAATTTATAGCATTGAATGCCCACATCAAAAAGCTAGAAAGATCTTAACAACCTAACATCTCAATTAAAAGAACTAGAGAACCAAGAACAAACAAACTCGAAATCTAGCAAAAGACAAGATATAACCAAAATCAAAGCTGAACTGGAGGAGATAGAGACACGAAAAACCCTTCAAAAAATAAACAAATCCAGGAGCTTTTTTTTTGAAAAAATTAAAAAATACATAGACTACTAGCTAGACTAATAAAGAAGAAAAGAAGAATCCAATGAACACGATCAGAAATAAGGGGGGTATTACCACTGACCCCAAGAAATACAAACAACCATCAGAGAATACTATAAACACCTCTACACACATAAACTAGAAAATCTAGAAGAAATGGATAAATTCCTGGACACATACACCCTTCCAAGACTGAACCAGGAAGAAATCGAGTCCCTAAATAGATCAGTAACAAATTCTGAAATTGAGACAGTAGTAAATAGCCTACCAACCAAAAAAAGCCCAGGATCATCCGGATTCACAGCTGAATTCTACCAGACGTACAGTGAAGACCTGGGACCATTTCTACTGAAACTATTCCAAACAATTGAAAAGAAGGGACTCCTCTCTGACTCATTCTGTGAGGCTAGCATTATCCTAATACCAAAACTTGTCAGAGATACAACAACAACAAAAAAACTTCAGGCCAATATCCTTGATGAGCATCGATACAAAATCTTCAATGAAATACTACAAATTGAATTCAGCAGCACATCAAAAAGCTTATCCACCACGATCAAGTTGGCTTCATCCCTGGGATGCAAGATTGGTTCAACATATGCAAATCAATAAATGTGACTCATCATATAAACAGAACTAAAGACAAAAACCACATGATTATCCCAATAGATTTGATAAAATTCAACATTCCTTCATGTTAAAAACTCTCAGTAAACTAGGTATTGAAAGAACATACCTCAAAATATTAAGAGCAATATATGACAGACTCACAGCCAGTATCATACTGAATGGGCAAAAGCTGGAAGCATTCCCCTTGAAAACTGGCAAAAGACAGGGATACCCTCTCTCACCAGTCCTATTCAACATAATATTGGAAGTTCTGGCCAGGGCGATCAGGCAAGAGAAAGAAATAAAGGGTATTCAAATAGGAAGAGAGGAGTCAAATTATCTTTTTTTGCAGATAACATGATCTTATATCTAGAAAACCCCATCATCTCAGCCCAAAAGCTTCTTAAGCTAATAAGCAACTTCAGCAAAGTCTCAGGATACAAAATCAATGTGCAAAAATCTCTTGTATTCCTAACACCAACAACAGGCAAGCAGGGAGCCAAATCATGAATGTACTTCCATTCACAATTACCATGAAGAGAATAAAATATCTAAGAATACAGCTAACTAGGGAAGTGAAGAACCTCTTCAAGGAGAGCTACAAACCACTGCTCAAAGAAATCAGAGAGGGCACAAATGGAAAAATACTCCATGCTTATGTATAAGAAAAATCAGTATTGTGAAAATGGCCATACTGCCCAAAGTAGTTTATACATTCAATGCTATTCTCATTAAACTACCATTGACATTCTTCACAGAATTAGACAAAATGATTTAAAAATTTATGTGGAACCAAAAAAGAGGCTGAATAGCCAAGAGAATCCTAAACAAAAAGAACAAAGCTGGAGGCATCATGCTACCCAACTTCAAACTATACTGCAAGGCTACAGTAACCAAAACAGCATGGTGCTGGTACAAGAACAGACACACAGACCAATGGAACAGAATAGATAACTCAGAAATAAGATCACACATCTACAACCATCTGATCTTCAGCAAATCTGACAAAAACAAGCAATGGGGAAAGGACTTTCTATTTAATAAATGGTGCTGGGACAACTGGCGAGCCATATGCAGAAAATTGAAATTGGACCCCTTCCTTACAACATGTACAAAAATTAATGTAAGATGGATTAAAGACTTAAATATAAAACCCAGAACTATAAAAATCCTAGAAGAAAATCTAGGAAACACCATTCGGGACATAGGCATGGGCAAAGATTTCATGATGAAAAGGCCAAAAGCAATTGCAAGAAAAGCAAAAATTGACAAATGCAATCTAATTAAACTAAAGAGCTTCTGCACAGCCAAATAAACTATAATGAGAGTGAACAGACAGCCTAAAGAATGGAGAAGATTTTTGCAATCTATCCATCTAAGGTCTAATATCCAGAGTCTAAAAGGAACTTAAACAAATTTACAAGAAAAAACCTAAACAACTCTGTTAAAAAGTGGACAAAGGACATAAATGGACACTTCTCAAAAGAAGACATACATGTGGCCAACAAATATGAAAAAAAGCTCCATATCACTGATCATTAGGGAAATGCAAATCAAAACCACAGTGAGATACTGTATCATGCCAGTCAGAACAGCTATTATTTTTATTTATTTATTATTTATTTATTTATTTTTATTATACTTTAAGTTTTAGGGTACTGTGCACAGAACAGCTATTATTAAAAAGTCACAAAACAACAGATGCTGGTTAAGGTTGCAGAGAAAAGGGAATGCTTTTCCTTTTTCTTGTTCGTTTTCCTTTTTCTTGTTGGTGGGAGTGTAAATTAGTTCAACCATTGTGGAAGACAGTGTGCAGTTCCTCAGAGATGCAGAGGCAGAAATACCATTTGACCCAGCAATGCCATTACTAGATATATACCCAAAGGAATAGAAATCATTCTGTTATAAAGATACCTGCATGTGTATGTTCATTGCAGCACTGTTCACAATAGCAAAGACACGGAATCAACCTAAATGCCCATCAATAATAGACTGGATAAAGAAAATGTGGTACATATACACCATGGAATACTATGCAGCCATAAAAAGGAATGAGACCATGTCTTTTGCAGGGACATGGATGGAATTGGAAGCCATTATCTTCAGCAAACTAATGCAACAGAAAATCAGACACCACATGTTCTCACTTATAAGTGGGAGCTGAATGATGAGAATGCATGGGCACGTGGTTGTGGGGAACAACACACACTCTAGAGCCTGTAAGTTGGTGCCATGGGGGAAGGGATAGCATCAAGAAGAATAGCTTATGGATTCTGGGCTTAATACCTAGGTGATGGGATGATCTATGTAGCAAACCACCATGGCATACATTTACCTGTGTAACAAACCTGCACATCCTGCACATGTACACCAGAACTTAAAGTAAAAGTTGAAGAAAAATACACATACATTGGTAAATTATAAAAAAGGAATAGATCATATAAACAAAATCATTTCTACAGTTTCCTTTGTTGCTTTATATTTTTGAACATTTCAAAAATACATATTACCATTATAATTCTAAAATCATAAAATATTAAAGCACCTCCCACTCCCTCCATATATTTTTAAAAATTTCCCTCCAACACTCAGTCATGATCAATATATTGGTCTTCAACTGACATTTTTTATTTCATGTAGATATTTTTCCATTAAAAATTATTCTTTTCATGATTACAAAGGATATGTTATATGTATATGTCACAGCTTCTTGGGCCTTTCAGTCCTGATGGATTTTTAGGCTGTGTCTAAATTTTTGGTATTACTAGCAATGCTGTAGGGAGCATTGTTGGCTCTAGATATACAGGTACATAAGCAATTCTTTCTGTAGGATGAATTATTAGAGGGGGGGTTGCCAGAAATGTAAATTTAGTATTTTAATACCCTGCCTAATTTCTGAGGGTTCAACTGATTCTTTAGAGATTTACTAATACCAAGTATTTTAGAATAAAATATTTTCTTTCTTTCTCATGACATAGGCCAACTATTGTTAGAATTTGAGAATTAGTTACTGTATTTTTTATTTAGTGTGGTTGTGTTTGGGAAGAACCACTGTATAAAGATAATATGCAATTTTTATTTGATGGTTTATCCGAAACACAATATTAGACAGTGTTAAGTAGTAGCAGTCCTCTTCTTTGATATTATTTACATAACACACTTTGATATCCTCAATTAAAAGGGTACGAGGTGAAAGAGAATTTTTGTTTTTTGTTTACCCTCATTTATTTTGGGAATAGTTGTTAATACTTCAGATAACAAGGCAGATTTTTCCCATGTATAAATATCTTCTTGGAAATATGGAATATTGGGGAAAATTAGCAGGCACCTTTTTTTGGGAAGAGAAATACTGTTTTTAACATTACTGCTCCACTGAGCCCATTAACTGCATGAGTTTGTGCACACTCCAAAGTTATGTAACAGATAACTTCGGATTTTTAATTTGGCTTGGGATACAGAACTACCATAGACTTTTCAATTGTAAATAAGTTTTGAATGCGGATTTGACTAGTAGGAGATACAGAGTGTAGACATCAATATAGTAATATAGATGGAAAGATGGATTGTCTATGTAATTCCTTGATCTTACAAGGGAGAGAATTGAGAAAATGAGCCATTGAGCAACTTACAGAAGTTGTGGGTTAGCAGTAGCGGGGATCATATTAGAACAAGGTGTCTCAACTCCTACACCAGTGCTCTTGCCACCTACTATGCTGGATTTTGTGGAGAAGGTCTGAGGTCATGGAGTGAATGCTATACAAGGGTACCACAGTGTAACAGATGATTGGTGCTCCCCAGCTTTTTTCTGGTTTCCTGTGAGAAAAAAAATCTTCGTTATTGTTGGCCTCTAGACTTTCTCAAGCTCATTATCTGTTATGAACAAGGAGTCATGAGAATAGGTGGATGTAAAAATAGTGGGTCTGATAGTAGTAAAAGTAGCTGATACCTTTGTGGGAGAATTTCTAGTCAAAAAAATAACATTTGGCTATAGCAGTGTCAGCAGGACCTTCTACAGGTTGCCCATGTGGTGACCCCTGCCACCTGCCCCACCTCTCATGCCACCCACCCATCCAGGCTTTTATTTCCTCAAATATTTCAACCTTAGTCCAGCCTAGGGGTATTGTACTTGCTATTACTGCTGTTAGCCACCCTTATACATAGCACGGCTTCTGTCTCCTTGGTGTTCAGATGTTGGCTCCAATGTCACTTCTTCAGAGGTCATGTGTGACCTCCGTATCCAGTAGGGGTGACCATACCTCCTGTCCAGACTTGATGACATTGTCCTCTTTAATTTCCTTTGTCTAATTATCACTGTCTGAAAATATCATTTTAGTTTGTTTGTTCTTTGTCTGCCTTCCCCAAGCAGATTGTAATTCTGTGAGAACAGATCTTCCTGGTTTGGTTTACTGCTATAGAACAGAGTAGATGCTCAGTGAATTATTATTGAGTGATTGAAAGACTGAATGGTCCTATGGAATACTGCCTTGGTTGAGATATTTTTTCCCCCTATGTGTACTTTTTTGCTATCCAGTTTAATTAAATATGCCTGCTAATATTGGGGCATTTTAAGAAAAAGTTTTAAAAGCAGGAAGTATTTAGTACCAGGAATTAAGGAAGTGACAAATGTAAGCCAAAATATTTCCATTTCAAAATATTTTCCTGTTGCCAAAATTTCAAACATTGAACGGTCCTGCACCCAACCTGTGATAACTAGGGAGAGAAGAGACTTTTCCTGAGAACCTTCCTTGGAAACGCACTCCTCTCTCGCCACTGTAGAGGCACAGGCAACTTTGCCAACTTTGGCGGGTCCTGAGGTGTGACCCTGGGTCTCTAGGGTATTCAGCAATCTCCTGCTCACATACCCATAGCCTTAGTAGAATTAAAGGAGAACAAATGTTATCTTTCTGTGTATTTTTTTCGATCACACGAACTTAGTTGCCTGTTTGTGTCCTTGTCAATGTTGTTATCATTTCTTTCTTTTTTTTTTTTCTTTTTTCTGAGATGGAGTCTCACTCACTCTGTTGCCCAGGTTGGAGTACAGTGGCACAATCTCAGCTTACTGGAACCTCTGCTTCCTGGGTTCAAGTGATTCCCCTGCCTCAGCCTTTCGAGTAGGTGGGATTACAGACGTGTGCCATAATGCCCAGCTAATTTTTATATTTTTAGTAGAGACGAGGTTTCACCATGTTGGTCAGGCTGGTCGCAAACTCCTGGGCTCAAGCGATCCGCCTGCTTCGGCCTCCCAAAGTGCTAGGATTGCAGGCATGAGCCCCCACACCCAGCCAGTGTTGTTATCAGTTGTTATCATTTCTATGATTATTATCTTTTTTTTTTTCTTGGAGACAGAGTCTCACTCTGTTGCCCAGGCTGGAGTGCAGTGGTATGATTTTGGCTTACTCAACCTCCGCTTCTTGGGTTCAATTGATTCTCCTGCCTCAGCCTCCCAAGAAACTGGGATTATAGGCATGTGCCACTACGCCCAGCTAATTTTTGTATTTTTTGGTAGAGACGGGGTTTCGCCATGTTGGCTAGGCTGGTCTCGAACTCCTGACCTTAGGTGATACATCTGCCTTGGGCTCCCAGAGTACTGAGATTACAGATGTGAGCCCATAATCCAGCATCATTTCTATGTTTATTATCATGGCTATTATTTATTTAGCTGGTGAGATAAACTTCCAGCCATGGGTCTTCTAGAAACCTGACCACTGTTCATCTGGAGCCAGTCTTGCCTCACCCACCCACTCTGACTCCAAACCATGGCCCACAGCACCTCTGGAGTTGCCTCACTGGTGTGCACCCCAGTGATAACCTCACGACTACAATGTTCAGCTTGTACTTTCTGGCTTATGTAAATAGATGTTTGCTAGGCTTGTTGAATCTCAGCTTAGTACTTCTGAGGACTGAATTAGTTGCTCCAATTTTCAGAGCACAGAGCTGTGTATTACCTAAATGTCTTTTATAATATGAGAATATCCAAAGCCTTTAAATATATTGTTTTCTATTATTGTATTAGATATTTTCTTATTCCAAAAATCTTCATTTTCTTCTCTTCTAGGACAAAAAAAGACAATAAAGAGGATGCTATTCTCTCATGGAAGTATGGCACCATAGGTAGTTGTCTTTATATTGTGTTTCTGGGAAACTTAAAATTTTACATTCAGGTTGTATGGAACTCACTGAAATGTCTACACATTACAATGATATACTGCTGCTTTTCTCTCACTTACCCTCCTTTTGTCAAGAAAACACAAAACCTTTTTTAGATATTAACTTTCAACAACCCCAGAGGGTGAGATAAATGGGAACTGGAAAGAAAGTTACAGAAAGGATAGGCAATTTTCTTGCCATCGTAGAGTATACCAGAAGCAGGCAAGTTCTGTTAATTTCACAATTTCTCAAACCAGAGTCAATTTGGGTATGCCCCACTAACTTAAACACTTACATCAAAAGGAGCTTTTGTCTGACTGGTCAATTGCTGCCAGACATATTAATAGGAAAATATCTCTAGGGTAAAAATTAAAAGAAAGCTTTTTTGTAGAATTTTTGAAATGTGGTGAGAGAGGAATTGAATTGAAATACCAGCATCAGTTTTAATGCCTGGATTTTTTAGTTTTAGCCACGCACACAAGAAAACATGAAGGCGTTATATACGTTAGGCACATAGTAGGTACTTAATATATATTTCATTGTTTTGAAAATATCCATGAAAGCCTATTTTCATTGGGGATTATTTAAATGTCTTCAAAAGACAAGTATTATCAGTATATGATGAATTTCAATGTGTGCCTGTCTCAGCAACATCTTCCTAAATAATTAGAGAAAATTAGGAAAATTCTCTGAATCTTATGTGCTTGTAGATCTTGCATGTATGTGTTCAAATTACATAAATGTAGTCAATTACGTATTTTCAGAGAAAAACGAAATGCATTCCGGTTTGAAAGTTGGAAGTCCAGGCACCTTGGCTCATGCCTGTAATCCTAGCACTTTGGGTGGCTGAGGTGGGAGGGTCACTTGAAGCTAGGAGTTTGAGGTTTGAAGATGGGTCTCAAGTGCTAAGTTACTTTCTAGAGTTTATGTTATTTTATCCTCTTGGTTGGCTGATACTTTTTTGGGGGGTAAAGTGTGTAAGAATTTGGGGAGCGGGAAGACTAGGGATAGAGGGCACTGAATCATAGATGTGATATGGGTTTGCTGCTTCAGTGGTTGAAGAATTCTATTATCATACATGGCAGACTCTACATGTTCAAATAATAGTATTTCATTTTTCATTCCTAGTGACTAGATTAACTATTGAAAATATATTTTCTCTCTCCAGAACCCAAAAATAGAAGAAATTTTCACCAGCTAAATTTATTAACCTGTAATGCTAAAGCAGATGGTGTGATAGGAAAATATTGATTTTTCTATACTGACAGAGCAGCTGATAACTTATTTTTGGTTTGACTTAATGTATAAACTGTGAGTTAGGTCAAGGGATTTTTATGCGATTTTGCACTGGCTTCTCCAGGAGTTTACAAATCCAAATATTGACTTTAAGAAACCTGACTTAACCCATTGGGGTTTTATAAGATGGCCCCAGGTTTTCCTTAAAATTTTGGTTCCCTTGTATAAGTAGTTTTCATAGAGTTTCTATCATGTAGCCATATAAAGGAAATGATCCAGTGTTGGACTGTGCCACTGTGGTGTCCACACTTATGACCCTTTTTTGTGGTCCCTGTGTTCCTTTGCTTTTTTCTCTGATTTTGCTGGGGATATATTTTTAACTGTTTGTTTTGTCCAGTCTTAAAGATTCCACTTTGTGCTTGTGAGGTCTCCTTTGTTCCTACCTGTACTATGACAGCTGAGCTGAACACCAAGGGAAGCAAATTCATGTCTCCTACCCTTTGGCCTATGGCCGACTGCCTCTGTGCAGGACATTTTTTTTTTTTTTTTTTTTTTGAAATGGAATCTTGTTCTCTTGCCCAGGCTGGAGTGCAGTGGTGCGGTCTCAGCTCACTCTGTTCAGGACATTTTAATGTCAGGGAATGGTGAACCACATTAACAGTGCCTCTTTATAAAAGGAGAGAAAACTAGGAAAACTCCTGGAATCAGTTTTGTATGTGGATGTAGCATGTAGGTGTTTAAGGTATGTACATTTAGTCATTTTCAGAGATAGGAAGAATGCATTAACTTTGCAAATGGGTCCCAAAGGATACATTTGGATATTCTGATACTGAAATATTATTACAGAGTATGTGTGTCCTAGATCTCTAAGTCCTTATTTCACCAGTTACGTCTACCTTGGCTAATGGAGTTCTTTACTCTGTTTTTATTGTGAAATATTTATACCTATGAGAAAGTACAGAGAATAATGTAACAGCACCTACATACCCATTCCCTAGCTTAGGAAATAAAACCTAACAATTACAGTTGAAGGTCTATGTGGGTCCTCCCAGGTCTCATAACCAGGAAGCAATTACTAACTTGAATTTTGGTGTGATCATTTTCTACATGTTTTTATACTTATCCTACATATGCATGTATGTCTAACCAAAAACTTTGATTGTTTTTCATTTTTAGAAACTGTATATAAAAGGTGTCATCATGCCTGCTGCCTGATATGATAAGGCTTTGTGTCCCCACCCAAATCTCGTCTTGATTTGTAATCTCCATAATCCCCATAATCTCATTTGGGGATATGGTGGATGGGGGCTGTTGTACAAAGGAATTGCAGCTGCTTACATAGCCCCACGAATCCCCCAAGAGGTAGAATCTCATCTCATCTCTGACCACTACTTCTCTCTTGGGGAGTAGCCCTGCCATGGTGGTCTGTTTCCCCCAGACTCCTGGAGTTCTAGTCAATTCATCTCATTATAATTTTTTAAAATAAAAGCTTTGTTGCTTAAAAAGTCCTCATTAACTGTATTAGTCTCTAAGGTAAGCCACCTGTTCCCCAAACTAGTATTTGAAAGTTTACTAAATAACGTGGATGTACATTATTTTTAATTTTTAATTTTTATGGGTACATAGTAGGTGTATATGGGATGTGCATTACTGAGGGCCCAGAATTGGTTGGTAGAAATTTAACTGAGCCTGGAGCTGTGCACATGTAACCATATCGTGACCTGAATATCTCTCCAGTTGGCATAAATGGGAAACCTATAGATCGTAGAAATGTCTGTCTCTAAATTTTAAAAACAGAAATCAAGCAAAGAAGTTTATTATTTATATAAGTAAATGAAGATGATCACTATAACGTTAAGACCAAAATTAAGAATTTGAGATTTAGACCATTCAAATACAACAGAATTCTGAGAAAAAGAGAGACGTGCTGCTTAGAATGTGAACTGAGCAGTGACACATCTTTGGTGCCAGCCTGTATGTAGTTGATTTGACAGATTTTATCTGATCCCCACCTCTGCCCTCACACTTCCTCCTCGCTGAGACCCATTTTACCAGAGTGGGAGGGGGTCGTCAAACCACAGGGGTGTTTAGAAATGAAGCACGGTTTTGCCATGGGATGAGGATGGTGATAAAGGCAGCTTGCTTTTCGGGCCCTTTATCTCTGTGTTATAGTGTCTGTGTTACAACAGCAGCTTCAAAATATGGACCCGTTTTGTCCAACTGGCGACGCTGCATATCAGCAATGTTCTCGAGGAAGCAGGGGCTCCCTCCTTGCAATGTGTCATGTGCCTGTGTATGGCTTTCTGTTCACCCAGTGATTAGTAATTCTTGGTTGTTAATGGGTAACGAGACACAGCTTGGATAGTTTGGAGAGAAAATCACTGGTCATTCCATTAAATTGAATTCTAGATGTGAAATGCCAATGGCAGTGGGGTTATCCAACCTATCATATAAAGAAATGTTGCCTTTCCCAAGTGTTACCAGTCAAAATTATTTCTTGGTGATATAAAACTGTGTACTCTTCTATAGTTCTGTGGAAAATGAATATTAAAAAAGACTTAAGGGGAAGCCATAAAGTGGGAGTTTAAATTTTGTTTTTAAGTCTAAAATGTGAGATTCTTTTGTAGTTTCAATTTCTTTGTTGTTAAAAAAAGCTTTTTTTCTGTTGAACTTTTTTCTGTTTTTTTCCCTTTATTTTTTTTTATCAAAGTAATATATGCTTATTGTAGAAGATTTAGAAAATAGCACAAGGTAGAATTAATATATAGTGTCACGGTTAGGATATGGGCTATGGAGTAAGGTTTGAGTTTGTGGTTCCTGGCTTTGTATAGTTGGACAATTTACTTAGCCCTTTCTAATGCTGCATTTTTCATCTTTTTAATGGGGTTAATAAAATCTACACACAGGGTTGTTGTGAAGGTTAACCAAAATGATTACTACTCTTGACAGTTGGTAGTTGTTGCTGTTATCAACCTATTTATGGGAGGTAATAATGCATAGTAGTGAAGAACATGCTTCCAGAGCTGACCCACTGGGCTCAAATCCCGTTTCTGCCACTTGCTTCCTGGGTAAACGTGGATAAGTTCTTTAACATCTGTGTTTCTCAGTTTCCTCATCCATCCAACAATCATAGAATTGTTCTGAGAAGTATACATGTTTATGTTCATGAACAACATAAAATAATACCTACCACATAGTACGTAAATGTTAACCATTATTGTTGCACAATTTCTGGTCAATTAATGCTGACATTCTAGCCTATTTTAATGGTTTGCATTGCATATACATTTTGATTCTACTTTTTCACGTAACCAAAGTCCTTTCCCATGCTGTAAATAGTCTTTTTGATGACTGCTTAATATTCCACTGAATGGGTGTGTCATGATTCACTGAGCCGTTGCCTCAATGTTGACTACTGAAAGTTTCTTTCCTTCCTGCTCCCCGCCCACCAATAAATAATATTAGGAGAAATATTCTTTTGCTTACGTCCTTGTTAAAAATTCAGATTATTTAAGGGTGGAGTTTTAATTTTGACAATACCTTCTGTGTACAAAGAAGTATAAGTAAGAGATACCCATGACTCAACAACTGGATTTGTGCAAGCTACAGTGTCATCATATATACTTCAGATCATTCCTTGGCTAAGAACTGTGTCGTTGTGGGGTGGGAAGGGACGAGTGAAGTGGTTGGGGGGTAGGCATAATCTGCAAACAGGTGCCCAGAGGAAGCTTGGAGGCTGCTACCTCTCAGGTCCCTCTCTCCTGCCCTAGAGGGAGCCACTGTTGCCTTTTATTATCCTGGCCAAAGCACAGATCATCCACCAGTTCCTATTTTCATTCAGCACACTAAGACAGGTTACAGTTTTCAAAGGGAATTTTACTAAAAATAAAAGGAACACACAAGAGGAAGGAAAAGAAAACCCGAGAAGCACAGTCCGCTTTTCTGTCGCTGCATGCCTCGTTTTCCCTGCTCCTTCCGGTTCCTGAGTTCCTTCTGCAGAGAGAAGTCACTGTGACCACACCCTGTCTTCTCTCTCTTTCTGAGTTCCGCCTGCACCGCCAGGGTGTGGGTCTGGAACCTGCTCATCTGCTTCTTCGATCCAGTGGCTTGTTCTCGCAGGCCTGAGTTGAGGAGTTGGGTATCGGGGAGCCAGACGGAAGTTTCCCAGGGGTCCGGAAAGAAGCAACCTATTTTGAACGTCATATCTATTCTGAAAAGCAGGGGGTCTGACAGTAGCATTTATTGAATGACATAATTATACTAGCTATTTCTCATATCCAATCCAATTTAATTCTTCCCCAACTTGAAGAGAGGGTTTATTTTTCTCATTTAATGGATGAGAAAACTGAATCTTAGAAAACTGGTTGAGAAGTTTAATCTTAAACTTCAAATCTTAAATTTGAAATACTGTGCTCAAGGCCCATTTCTTGGCATGGGTATAACCCAGGCTATTTTTACTCATCTGGTTCCCCTCCTTCAGAATGGAAGCCCCATTAGATAATACCCAGGGTATGCATTTGTTCAGGGCATATTGTGTGTGCATCACTAAGGGCCTTACTTGTGTTACTTACCTCACTTAATCCTCGCAGCTTCCTAACGAAGTGGGTGTTATTCTCTCTCTCTCTGTCCATCCATCCATCCATCCATCCATCCATCTCTCTATCTTTAATTTTACAAATGAATTAACTAAGTCACAGAGACGTTTAATAAATTCTGGCAGGGTCTTAAAGTTTAGTCAAGTAGGGCAGGAATTTGAAACTAGTCTAACTTCAGAATCTATACTGTTAATAACTGTTATACTGCAGAGAAGCAGTATGTATGTTTGTGTGTGTGACTATGTATGTATATAGGTGTGCATGCATATGCATATACATGTGTATATATATACATGTATGTGTTTATGTGTATAGTTAGATACATAGATACATAAATGAATGGGTGGATGGATGGATGGATAGATAGATAGATAGATAGATAGATAGATAGATAGATAGATGGATAAATTTCTTTGCCCATCTCATTTACTGCTGTATTTCTAGCACATAGAATAATGTCTGGCACACAGTAGGTGTTTAATAAGTATTTTCTAAATGCATGAATACATTTCCATGAGTCCAAGTCCCAATAAGAAAGACATGAAAGAGATGATGTCAAAGTAAAATATTTAAAGGAGACTTCAATTATGAAATGACTCCTCTAAATATGCAAGCCAGAAGACCCAAGGATGATTCTGGGACTCAGGAATGGCATCAGCAATGCTCCTCACCATCTCTGTGTCCCCAGAGAGAAGTGGGTGGCTACTGAAACCAGACAAGAGGACCAGTGAATGTCAGGCAAGGGACACAGAAGCTGAGGGGCCCCCAGGGAGGGAGTCAGGCCTCACTCTCCTCTCTCCCTCTAGTTGCCTGCCTGAACTTCCCAACCACCAAACCCAATGGGAAGCCGGGGGGCAAGGGAGCCCCTTGCTGTGGTCCTCACAGGACAGCCTCTGGGGCAGAGAGGAGGATGGAGAAGGGTGGAAAGACCTGGAGAGGCAGGGGAAGAGATCTGGCAGCGAATGGCTGTGTGCGCTAATCTGTCTGTTTCCAGGATGTCACAGTTCCTCCGGGAATATGCCAGTTACCAAGAGTCAGGACCCTGTCACTCACAGCCACGTGGGGAGAAGACAAACATTAGGGCCATATTTAAAAGCATAAGCCAGTAAGTGGCCAGAGATGGAAACTGCCAGGAAGACACGTGTCATGGTCTGGCTAAGTTGTGAAGGTATGTGCTGAAGGGCTGGGTTTAGACAGCTTCAGAGCACTCCGTCTTGATCTAGTGGATGCTGTTTGCTGCTGTCCATCATTCAACAGATGGGCTTTCCTGCTGCTGGACTGAGTCTCTGTGTGTACCATTCTTTTTCAATTGAGGCCTGTACTGCTCTTGGCAAGGATCATCTCTGCTATTAGTTTTGTTTTTCTCTCCAGTCCCCAGCCCACACTACTTCTCAGTGGAAGTTTTCAGTTAAGAACCTAGAGTTGTAGCCTGTGGTGGAGTATCTGTTGAGTCTTTTTCTGCCTTCCACAATGATGCCAATGGCTTCCTAAGCCATCCCCTGACAGGGCCGCATCTTTTCACACGAAGGTGCCCTTGGGACTAGCTGTGACCTCTGCCAGTCCCTGTACATTTTCCCATTGCTAGTCGGCCTAAATTAAGACCCTTGCATACAGGCATGTTTCCAGAGCCACACTAACTCCACTAGCTTGCCTGGCTCACAGATGATCTCACTCCCTTTCACCTTCTTTTCAAAAAAATTTTAAATTAATAAGAATTGTATATAATTATGGTGTACCATCTGATATTTTGTAATATGTGTACAATGGGGAATTGCTATATCGAGCTAACATATATATAACCTCGCCTACTTCTCATTTATTCATGGTGTGAATACTTAACATCCACTCTCTTAGTTATTTGCTTTCACCTTCTGCCTAAAGCTGTCACCTTATATAATTCCCTTGTTAAATGCTTGGTGTTTTTCTTTCCTTCTGTTTGCCCATTTTCCCTTCCAATATAGTTTTATCATCCTTGTTAAGGAATTTTAGAGGCAGAACCCCATCTAAATAATAACACATTGCTGTAGGTGGTAGAGCTTGCATTTCTTGGCAAGAATAATATTTTGTGGTGATGATTTCCTGTGACTGTATTTTCAACCCTATTCTTTCAACATGGCATGTTGATAAAAGTGTGGATGATGGAGAAACATAGGCCTGAACTCACATAACCACAGGCAGGATTCTCTTTCTTTTTCTTTTTTTGAGACGAAGTCTCACTCTGTCGTCCAGGCTGGAATGCAGTGGCGTGATCTTGGCTCACTGCAACCTCCGCTTCCGGGGTTCGAGCGAGTCTCCTGCCTCAGCCTCCCAAGTAGCTGGGACTACAGACGCGTGCCACCACACCCAGCTAATTTTTGTATTTTTAGTAGAGACGGGGTTTCACCATGTTGGCCAGGATGGTCTTGATCTCTTGACCTCGTGATCTGCCCACCTCGGCCTCCCAAAGTGTTGGGATTACAGGTGTGAGCCACAGCTCCCAGCCCACAGGCAGGATTCTTAAACTCTAGTGGCATCATTAATTCATTCGCTCATTCATTCATTCCAAGAATATTCATTGAGCGCCTCCTATGTACCAGGCGGTTTTTTAGGCAAATTGGAGATAGACAAAGCAGACTGCACCCTTTTGTCTGGGAGCACATTCCTTTATAAGATGGAGAACACAGTGTCTATCTTGGAGAGTGGTAGGATTTGGCACATAATAGTTGCTTAATAAATCTTATTTGTCATCCTTTCCATGCAGATAATAAATCTGATATTAGATGTATTTGAAAGACTTTTGGGAAAGATCATCTGGAGGGAAAATATTTTTGTAAGCGCTTTATAAATAGACACTTTTCAAGCATCATTAAAGTTTTAAATTTTCTGATTTGTCTTCTTGGCTTTTGGGTTGTAAAGGAAGGCACTTTTTTTCTCTAAGGGTGTGAGGTAGAGCAGTTATCTCACAGTCATCCGAAGTCATTTTTCCTTCTTCTGCCACCCAAATAATAGCTCTAATTAACAATGACAGAGGTTCTCTTTTTCTCTAAACTATTTGAGCTAGCTTATTTGAGCTAGCCAGGTTGTTTTTGATGATCTGTTTCATGTGGACACTGTCTTTAAAAAATTTAAGAAACTTTGTTTTACCTTCTTTCCCTGCTAATAGCTTTATATCTCCTAATAAATCTGTGACATTTTATCTGGCCCAGGGCTTCTATAAATTCACATATTAGATGGCTGAGCCCTATGATGTAAATTTTTAAGGCTGTCCCACTGGCTTCATGAATTTAATTCTATAATTGTTGAAATTAATGTTGTCTGACAATGTCATGATTTTCTCATTTTTTTAATGCCTCAGTGTTGAAGCATCCTGTTTGCAGTTACTAAAACCATGACAGTCCACTACAAAATATTAATTGCATTAAGAAATTACTCAATTATGCAATTTGAGTGTTCCATGTATTTCCTGCTGCAATACTGACTCAAACTGAATTTAAAATAATTAAAAATTGAACATCTTAAATATTATTATACATTTGTGTCAAATGAATGGACAGAAATAGCTAATAAAGAAGAAAATTTACCTTTTCTAGTGTCTCAAATAGTCCCTCTGCCCTCCCTCCACCATAAAAACGAAAACAAAAGAAAACCTTCTTTTTTTAACAGGAAAAATAGGTGCTGCTTTTTGGTTGAGAAACTACTTTGTGATACTCCTGCTTTTGATTAATTAGAAAGCAGTTAGGGTCAGAGAGAGTCTTTTTGGGAAATACCTATTTGTGTGGGGTGCATATGACTATTATTCAAATTATTGGTCAAGGAAAAGTAGCAGTGATGCTGGGAAGTTGCTGTGTGATCCCTACCCTTCTGTCGTTTTCAATTATTTATTGTTTCATTGCTTATGGGGTATTCCCAGCTATAGAATTCAAGCTAGGGATTCTGATTGTCTTAAATAGTGTAGTGTTCAGGCCTTGGGAACAATGCTCATGGTAGCTTCCAATAAATATTTTTTGAGTGAATGTGATCTGATTCTAATTAACTGCAGTGGGATGGGGAGGAGGTAGGATTTGGGGGAACAGATAGATGCAGGTGAGTGCTGTAAAGTCCATTCAACAGGACTTTAGTCTACTGACCAAACAGTAGAGGTCAGATACAGTACAGATATCAAGGAGTGATGGGGTAAACTGGTGATCCCTAGAGTCTAGCAAGCTAGGAGCTGGCTGCAAAAATCTCATATATCAGAAGGAACAAGGCTATTGACACATAACCCTTGGAATTCTAGATAGTCGGAGAGTTTATTAGCAGGTTGTATGATGTAAGCAACATAGAATATCCTATGTACTGGAGTACTGGGATATAAAATAAGATATAGCCTTACATTAGGTCATTTGTCACTTTAGCATGGATGACTGAAAAATATTATATCTTCTCTTTGAAATGGAAAAAAATCAATCAACCTTAGTTGTAATAAATGTTCTTTTAAGATGGTGAATTAACTGTTATTTTAAATTTCATAATAGATTTTAGATGGCTGAACTATAAACTATAGCATGTTGATTTAAAAAGTGTTCCAATTTTGAAATACAGATGATGAAATTGACAGTGTGATTAGATAAAATCAAAGATATTTTTCCTTGGGCAACTGTAAAACATCAATCAAATTCTTTATTTAAAACTTCATAAGACAGTCTAGAGATGCTGAAGTAAATATGACTTCCCTCTTGGACACTTTATGATGTAACAGGGAATAAATTGATTTTATTTCTTAACAAGGGACAAACTACATAAGACAAAGAATAAATAAAAGCCTTGAAATGGGCTTTAGTAATTTCTAGGCCCTGTAAAATGCTGCAGATGTCTGTATTGAAAGGTGATTGCAACATTTCTTGTGGTACAGCATCAACTTCATTTTTCCTGGGCTGAAGATTAATACCACAGGAAATTAAAGAACATAGTAAAGCTCAGAGAAAACTGGAGGCAAAATAGCTGGTGCAAGGTCAATATCCAAGCAACGAGGTAACAAGATCAGCGAATGCTAACAGCAGCTTCTAACTTTCTTTAATGAAAATTGCCCACTGAAATAACACCAGGTAAGTGGGCTTAGTTTTGTTACCTTGTTGCTGGATGATTTCTCCTTAGAGCATTGCTCTTTCTATAGGAGTACTGTATTCAGGCCTATCGCCCTGACAGCTGAATCAGAAATGGAAAAATTAGAAGGAATTTATTTACAGAGAATTATTGTGTCTGCTAGTGAATTTTAAATAGTTTACACTTAGGACTTCTATGCCTTCTATGCCATTTTTTAGATTTCCATCCTTCTCCATTTGAATATTAATTTCTCATTTATTGGGAGCATGCTTTAGCTCATAGAGTTTCAAGTTAGGACTCTTTTGTAAGGAGTAGGGATGACTCTTCTTGTAGCCTGTGTATATATATGTTTCAGTGGGGTTTGTGGATATGACCTAGTAAAAGGTGTCAAGTTAGGAGCTTCTGTGGCATTGTTATATCATGGAGCTGCAAAATTTATGATGTTGTGCATTTTGATTTGGAAATGGAATATGACTGCATAATATGCCTTAGTATGGATGGATGTGTTTGTGTTTTAAGTGACTCTTACTATTGTTAGCCATGCTTGCTTTGGAATACTTGGTTTCATGAGAGAACAAAATAATTTTTTTCAGTTGAATTTTCAGTATTAGTATGTTAGCTGTGTAATCCAATGAGGACAAGAATGGGAGAAATCATGAGTGATATTGGAGCAGGGAAGCAGAGTGGGACAGGAAGGAGGCATCTTTATTCTGCAATACGAAACATGATAGTTGCCATTTAGCAAATGCCCTGATGATGAGGTGGCCTCATATGTAGAGGCGTGCTTGTTGTGTTGGTCAGCACAGCCCCCAGACTCTGGAACAGGACAGCTTGTTCCAATGCCCTTTGCAATGTGGTTGCCTGCACAGTGGCTTGAACGCCTCACTGACACCATTCAGCTAATTTCAGCTTCGGTGTTGGCAGTGTTGATATACACAGAGCATTTTTCTGATGCCCCAGCCTGGGCCTGAACCCAAGAACCTTCTCTAGCATTGACATTCATGGATGGACCAGAGCAATTGCTTTCAGAATAGAATAGCTGTACTTTGTGGTGATACAAAATAACCCCTTGAATGTCCTTTCTGGAATGGATTTGGGGGGGGGGGCGTTTTTGTCGTTTTTTATTTTCAGGTTATTTCTTTATTTGTGTCTAACTTGGGGGATGGTAGAAGAAGAAATAAGATTGCTTAGATGTTGTAATAACATATATGCCACAATTTTTGGCTATGACTATGTAACTGACCCTGATAGTTGCTAACATAAAAGGTCAACAATGCTTTCCTTGGATATCTAGTTGGGGGACTTCAATCTCCCTCTCTAAGCCATGGGCAGTTTCTTCCAGATGGCAGCTAGTTCTTTATATAATCTCAAGCAAAATATTCCCTTCCCTCCCCTCTCCTCCCGTCTCAATCTTCCCTTCCCTCTTCTTCTTCCCATCCCTCCCTTCCCCTTTCCTCCTCTTCTCTCCTCTCCTTTTGCACAGTATAAATTCAGTAAATATATAAGAGCATGACTCAGCCTAATAGCAACCAGCTGTCCATCCTAGAGGCACACGTAGCTCCTTTCCATGTTACCTGTGGGTTTTCGAGATGTTCTAATTTCCAAGTCAGGATATCAGCCTCTGTGGTGCTTTCAGTTATCCTGTGGTTCTTCAGGCTAATGATTGCAAATGAGACCCCAGAGCCCCATCACTGTTAACAGTGCTGGTTTGGATAGAGAAGAGTAAAGTCTCGAGGCCTATACCAAATTCTAACTTGAGAAATTTGAGATGAGCTGTTTGTCACTTTTTTTTTTAAGTGTCTCTCTGTCTGCTAGGCTGGGGTGCAGTGGTGCCATCACCAGTTCATGGCAGCCTCGACCTCCTGGGCTCAAGTGAACCTCCTGCCTCAGCCTGCAGAGTAGCTGGGACCATAGGCATGCCCCACCATGCCTGGCTAATTTTTAAATTTAAGACAGGATCTCACTATGTTGCTCAGGCTGATCTTCAACTCCTAGGCTCAGTGATCCTCCTGCCTTGGCCTCCCAAAGTGCTAGGATTATAGGTGTGAGCCATCACACCCGATCTGTATGTCACCTTTTAGAAATTAACAAAACAACCTTGCTTATATATGTTCACAGTATTATGTTCTAGGCAGAATATAAATTGTCTTGTTTTAGGATAAAAGGAGACAGAGTTAGAATTAGGCAGTGCTTGATCATCGAAGGTTACAGAGCCACCTAATTGTTTCATGATGCCTGTAGACCAGTGATCCTTCTACAGGATTCTTCTGGTAAGAATCTCACATTCTCTAAAAATGAATGTCTGCTTTACCATCCATTACTTTGATTTCTTTTAGGCCATTCTGAAATAAATTGGGCAGACTTTTATGTTTGTTTAAGTGGAGTGTGTTTGCATTGTTACTGGGAGTGTGTTTAATTTTTCCAAAGGGTAATTGAATTATTCTGAAGTTGAATGCATGGTTTATGCACCACAATATATTAGCTTGTAAGTTGGCAATTGAGAGAGTCCCTAAGAATGAAACATTTCCTTCAAGCATCGTAAGTATTTTGGGAGCTTAAAATGTGAATTTTGATCAGAGACATTTTTTGTAGATGGTAGACTTAATTGGTCACACCTGACAGGTCTACCCATATGCGAAGCCATTTGAGAAGTAAATGTGCATCACATCAAGTTTGGCCTAATTAAATTATCTGGGGTAAATAAGTATGTGGAAATGCTATGCCATTACTATAAGTCACCTACACTAGGAGGTGTAAACAATTAGCTATATGGGGTTTATTCCTTTTGGAAGTCTTTTAATGAACTAACAAATAATTTCCAAAGTCCACAAGTTAGGGAACATCAGACTTTAATATTTTAAGTCTTGTTTTTTTCCCCAAAGGGGAACATTTTTACTGGACATAATCATCTTACTTTGGAATATTTTCCTCACTGCATAGTTAGGATTATTTTAGATAATCATGTTGAATATGCAGCTCTTTATTTTATTGATGGAGGAGGTAGTACTAGAAAAGGGAAGCAATAGATCTAAGTGTTCTTGTACATCCATCCCACCTTGCATCAGTCTATGATAGAACATTTTATTTTAGTAACTTTACTTTTCTCTTTTAATAAATGATACATTTACAAATGGATTCTGGGTTTTTTATTCTGTGTTATTTATCTGGCAATTCTATTTACCCAGATTTTTTGGTTTTCATGTCTATATTTTCTGTTTGTGACCAACTAAAATTGATGAAAGTTAAGTATCTCAAGATTTAAGAAAGAATCGAAACTAAATTTCAACTGGGTAAAAAAGGGGGAATGTAAAAGAGTGAATAGAAGTATAGAGAAGTAGCTTATAAGCATGCCACCATTTATATGGAGAGTCCTGGGATAGTAGTATTAGGAAATTTGGTTTATGGTCTTGCCAATGACTGACTGATCTTAGTTAAGTGCATTTTGTTGGGTCTCTGGGCTTCTGTTGCCCTCAGTGGTGGTGGGAATAATCAGCTTTCAGTGAAGACACAACCTCAAGTGTCACTTTAATGTAGACTGATTGGTTTTGGAGAGGGTCTGCCCTCTCAAAAACATATTTGATATACTAATTTAAATAATTTAGAACACTTAAAAACAACCAACCAATAGATTTATGTACATTTCAAAGAGGAAATACCTTGAAGATTTTTATGATTAAGATAAAGAAATTGGCCAGACGCGGTGGCTCACGCCTGTAATCTGAACACTTTGGGATGCCAAGGCGGGCAGATCACCTGAGGTTGGGAGTTCAAGACCAGCCTGACCAAAATGGAGAAACCCCGTCTGTACTAAAAATACAAAATTAGCCACGCATGGTGGCTCATTCCTGTAATCCCAGCTACTCAGAAGGCTGAGATAGGAGAATTGCTTGAACTCGGGAGGCGGAGGTTGCGGTAAGCCAAGATCGTGCCATTGCACTCCAGCCCCGGCAACAAGAGCGAAACTCCATCTCAAAAAAAAAAAAAATAATAATAATAAAGAAATTAAGACATTATAATATCTTTTGTTTTGGTGGTGGTTGTATATATTCTTGCTAATCAAAATATGTGAACCTTCTAACACATACTATTTACATGGAACAACACATTCTGTGTTTCAATTTCTGTCTTATACATAGTGAATATTTTTCTGTTTAAGTAAATAAAATGGCATAGTTATGTTCTTGGGGGCCTTTAAATCTAGGATAGACATCTTGGTATGGATACACATTTATGGCACATACATGTGGTAAAGTGAAATATTAAACCAAGATATGAAAGAATCTTTTGTCAAGTACAAGGCAAAGTCTTTTAACAATGGTTATTATTGATGAGAGCCAGCTACTCTTAACATTATTCACATTAATTGATTAGACAGTCAGTAGTGTCTTGGTGCTCCATCGTGATGTTATCTGGCTAGTGTGCTGCATAAATATTTTTATATCATTTAAAACTGTGGCCTGTAAAATCCATAGTTGTAAGGATTAGTCCTTTTATCTTGACACTAGATAGAAGTATTTTTGGCTAATCTCTTGGGAAAAATATGCCCTAAAATATTGGTTTTACCTGATCCCATATTTTGCACGTTCCATACAAAAGTACAAATACGGCTCTCATATCAGATATATTTCTTCTCATCAACAGACTATATTTACTACAAACTTTGGGATAAATATTTACCCATTTTTGCTCTAAAAATAGATACTTAACAGCACTTGTCGAGAGCCATGCTAATCAATTTCATCTGGCCTCTAAAACAGGTGTCATTTTGATAAATGGTCCTAATTAAGCTGAGATATCACGTAGGAAGCCGACTGAGTTAATGCATTGGCACCTATATGGCCACGGTCAGACAAGTACAGATGTTACGATGAGGTAAAGGCAGCCCTTTATTAACTTGGTTAAGTTTTCAAGTTCTACATCTCCCGTTGTTTGATCAAAGAACCTCTGTACTGTGACACCACTGGCTTTCACTTGCATTTATTCACATGGTTGCAGGAGGCAAAGGTAGCTATGGAAAATTTAGCTCTTTCAGGTTATTTTTTAAATAACTGATTTCTATCCTGCAGTGAGAGACAAATGCATAAAAGTGATTAATTAGACAAGAAGCCTCATTGTTTCCAATCTATGAGTCATATTTTTTTCTACACAACATGGGTTTCAACTGCTGGAAACAAAGCTCTTTTATGTCTTCTTATATTAATTTCAATACAGATTGTCCAGGTAGAGAATGTGCACAAGGCCTTCATTGCGTGCTTCTTCGTGATTGTTGGTGCAAGATGACACAAGGACTGACCTTCTCTTTTGAATTCCAGTTGCTTTATGATCTCACAGTATCAAATTATACCATCAACAATTCTATGGTTGGGTATTCCAAGAGAGGACTTGTAATTTCTCTTTTTATCTCTACTTATTCATTAAAAAAATTCGTGGGAATAGGAGAGGTATGTTGAGGGCATATTTTAACAATCTCGGAGAACTTAGTTCAGTTGATCTTTCTTAGAAGGTTATCACCTCAGCCTTCTAATAAAGGATCATGTAGTAGATATTTCAGGCTTTGTGGGCCATATGTTCTCTGTTGCAGCTGCTAAATACTGTTGTTATGATGTGAAACCAGCCATAGATAATACATATGTGAATAGGTGTGGCTGTGTTCCAATACAATATTATTTATGGCTATCAAAATTTGACATTTCATATAATTTTCATGTGTAATGAATATATAGTTTTTCTGAGACAGAGTCTTCCTGTGTCACTCAGGCTGGAGTGCATTGGCACAATCTTGGCTCACTGCAACCTCTGCCACCTGTGTTCAAGTGATTCTCCTGCTTCAGCCTCTGAGTGGCTGGGATTACAGGATTACAGCCACCTGCCACCACACCCAGCTAATGTTTGTATTTTCAGTACAGACAGGGTTTCATCATGTTGGCCAGGCTGGTCTTAAACTCCTGATCTCAAGTGATCCTCCTGTCTCGACCTCCCAAAGTGCGAGGATTACAGGTGTGGACCACCATGCCCGGCCTGTCATGAATATTCTTTATTTTTTTATGCAACCATCTAGAAATATAAAAATGTTCTTAGCCTGTAGCCATACAAATACAGGCAATGGGCCAGTGTTGGTCCATGGGATGTTGTTTGCCACCCCTTATTTTAATTCATTTCTTGAAACTCTGTGCAAAGGAATTAAGCATTGTTTCTGCCTTCAGGGAGCTTTTCATTCAGATGGAGGAAAAGTCAGTCACATAAAAACGGATCAATGTAATAAAACAGAACATCATTAAAGGCTAAAACCAAAACCATACTAATTCTCTGGCCAGCCCCAGAAGGAGGAAGAGGGACCAGGAGAGGGTGAGTTAAGGAGCAAGCATTGCACAGAGGAATGTGCGTGTAGGCGTGGGTATGAGGAGAGCAGTGTGGATGGAGAAGCAGAGGTCCTAAGGTACATGCAGCTCAGACAAGAAAAGGCAGAAGATGCTTTTTAAATTTAGGAAGGGTTTCAAGTTATCATAAGGGAGCCAAAATGTCACCCATTTCAAGATCTGGTTTTGCTCTTTTGTATAGCCATCAAAATACCAAAAAGTGAAATTAATTATATACTTAGTTTGAATGCCATGGTTTATGCTGAAAAACCCAGGAGGGGTACCGATTTTGGTTTTCTCTGATTTTTGGGGCCTATCACTTTGGTGCTGGACAGCACTTGCCATTTCTCATTCCTCCATGTACATTTGGTCATTCGGTAATCACTATTACACCACCTTCTGTGAGTTAAGAATTAGACTGGTGCATTAGTCAGGTCAGGCTGCTATAATAAAATACCATACTCTGGGTGGCTTAAAAAACATGCACTTATCTCTCACAGTTCTGGAGTCTGGGAAGACTAAGCTTAAGGTGCTGGTGGATTTGGTCCTAGTGAGGGCTCTCTTCCTGGCTCACAGATAGCTCCCTTCTCATGGTGTCTTCATGTGGTGGAGAGAGAGACAGGAAACACGTCCTTTAGTGTCTGGTCTTACAAGGGCATTAATGCTACCATGAAGATTCCATCCTCATGACCTTATCTAACCCTAATTATCTCCCAAAGGCTCCACCTTCAGTTATCATCATATTTGGAGTTAGGGCTTCAACATATAAGTTTGGGGGTCACAAACATTCAGTCCATAACAAATGGGTATTGAGGATATAAATAACAGAAGAGAACATAATTTCAGCCTTCAAGGGGTTCACTATCTCAGGGGGAGACCCCCCCCTTTAGGCTGTTAGTATTACAGAGTGATACATGATTAAATAAAGGGCACATTGCAAGGGAGGATTCAGGCAGAAGCACTTAACTCTGCTTGGAAGGTTAGGGCAAGGGAAGGATTCACAGAGAGGGAAACATTTAGGCTGTGTCTCAAAAGACAAGTAAGAAGTAACCAAGAAGAATATTCTCTACAGTACATGCGGAGTTAGGAAAGCACGGGGTATGTTCAAGAATTGCAAGTAACTCAGGTTAGAGCATGGGAAGAACATGTTGAATTGGCAGAAGATGAGTCTAAAAGAGCATCAGAGCTTAGGAGTTTGAAAGATTTTTCATATTAAGGAGTTTCAACTTTATCCTGTGGATAATGGTGAGTTGTTGAAGGACCCTGAGAAGAGTAGCGATATACTCATTTTTGTCTTTTAGAGTGTAATGTAGAAGATGGATTGGAGTGGGCAACAGGATATGGCAGGGAAACAAGAGCCCATCGTTTTGGTCCATGTGAGAAATGATGAAAAGTTAAAAAGGCATTGAGGCTTGGAACAGAGAGGGTAGAAAACTCTCAGGGTACTGGTTTTGACAACTGTATGGATGATCAACCAGATAGGGATCACTGGATTGATTTGATGGGAAAGGTAAATTGAGTTTTTGGAGATGCTGAATTTGTGGTTCCAAGTGTAACTATTCAGATCCCAGGTGAAATATGGGTCTGGAGATGCAGACTTGGGAGTTACTCAGCATGAAATTGTAGTCAAAGCCTTGGGAGCTGAGGAAACAGGTCAGGGAGGGTGAGTTATAGGAGAAGAGGAGGTCCAAGGATGGAATTTGGTGAAGACCAATATCTGGGAGGAGCATAGGAGCAGTATGGAAGCCAAGAGAGGACTGGATGGGAATGGAGGAAGTGGAGGCATGAGTGTAGACTTCTCTCACAAAAATGGAACTAAATTGCTTTTAGGGGACTCAAAGTCAAGAGAAGCTTTCTAAAAGATGGGCAGTATCTGAGCATGTTCACAGGCTGAGATGATGGGGCCAGTAAAGACAGATGGTTCATAATATAGCAGAGAAAGGAGTCAGGGTCCTGAAAATGTTAGGATCCAAATGATTAACTTGGATAGGAATGGAACCCAAGACAAACAGAAAGACGTGAAGATACTTGCAGAAACTGACAAATATAGTGGTTGAGGATTAAGAAGTTAAGGCGGCTCCCACCTGGATCTACATCTTGTCTATATGGGAGGTGATAAGACCACCTACCCTGGGTAAGGTGGAAAGAGAGGTATGAAGGGTAATGTGGAAGTGGCCAGTTAGGAAAGCAGGGAGGGGCTGCCTCAGTGAAACTCCAGAATGTGTGCATGTTGAGGGATGGATTGGAGAAGAAAGCAAGTGGGGCCAGTACAGGGCTCCTCCATCCTTACTGTGCCTGTTGATCCTGTGGGAATCTTGCTAACATGCAGATTTTGATTCATTAGGTCTGGGGTGGGGCTTGAAATCCTGAATTTGTGACACTCCCAAGTCCCAAGTGATGCTGATACTATAGTCCTGTATTAGTCCATTCTCACACTGCTATAAAGAAGTGCCTAAGAATAGGCAATTTATAAAGAATAGAAGTTTAATTGGCTCACGGTTCCATAGGCTGTACATGAAGAATGGTTGGGGAGGCCTCAGGAAACTTATAACTATGGCAGAAAGCAAAGGGGAAGCAGGTGTGTCTTACATGGCCAGAGCAGGAGGAAGGCAGGAGGGGAGGTGCTACACCCATTTAAACAACCAGATCTCATGATAACTCACTATCATGAGAACAGTACCAAAGGGGAGATCCACCCCGTGATCCAGTCACTTTCCACCAGGCCCCACCTCTCACATTGGGATTTACAATTGGACATGAGATTTGGGCAGGGACACAGACCCAAGCCCTATCAAGGCCCATGCGCAAAAGTTTGAGTAGCAAGAAAGTAGGACATTTTTCTGGAACTGGCTTGTATATACTCGCTGTATTTACTAAGATTATATGTTTATATGAAGCATGGGGTTAGATGAAGACTGCTGATAGAGTACATAGGGGGGTTAACCTTCTGACGCTAGCCTCAGTCTCTGTACTGACCAGTCATAAAGTGTAAATACAAGTTATTGTTCCCTATGATGTTGGAAATAAAAATGTTAATGACACCAGTGTGAATGATTGTGTGCTTGTTTCCAGCAGCATTTGTCTGCTTGGGTATAAGAGGGATACACATAGCCCATTGTTCTGAAGGGGAGTGTGGTAGGAAAGTTGAAGAAATGTGCCACATTGACCAGATCTGGAAAAGAGGTACAGCACATAGCCTGGAGAGGGTGTTAAGGTGCAAGAGTGAGAAAACTGGATTGTTGTGAAATTATGTTCTGAGAGTGTGAATTCAGAGTATAAGATGCTAGAGCAGAGGTAGGTAGCCTGAGATATGACACAGTTCAACAGTGGCTATCAGTGTGGTTGTTAAGTAGGTGTTGGGATGGATGGCAGGAGTTGAGGATCAGAGAAAGACAAATGTGAAAGCTTCGCTGGTTGTGAAAAAGATCATAGGATTGTAGTAATAAGGAAAAGGAGGTGTTGGGGATAGTAGAGTCAGAGGTCGTGAGCCTCTGAGAAATGTCCTACAAAGGTAGGAGAGTAACCAGAAATGGCAGACAAAATATAAACAAGAATGCTTCTGTATTGGGTGTGAGAGAATGTGCGGTCTCCACCAGAGAGGGCTAAAAGGGGAAAATCAGTACCTAGGAAGTGCAGGATCTAAATAGGTTGGTGAAGAGCTCTGAGCATCCTGAGATAAGCTTGAAAAATCACAGATGGGAGTGTCAGGGGGACAGTGGTAATGAGCAGGAGGGTTTCCAGGGAGCCCAGAGACAAGGACTGGAGAGGGATTGGCTGTGGGGGAATCAGGTGCAACCAGGGAAGGGAAGATCAGTAGGAAGATGAACATGGGAGAAATGATTGGTACCTAAAGATGATTTCCCTTGGTGCTGTGCTCAAAGATGAGAAGCAACAGAGATTTTGTTGATTGGTCTAGGGGTTCTGGCTGAAACTTGGGTAAAAATGATGTTGGGAAAGAAATTAGCAAACGTGTTCCCAGGATGGATGTGTTGGGTGGTTAGGCCTAGTGTGTTTCATGATGTATGTGGCCTTGGTCAGCCAAAGAAGAGGTCTGCTTATTTTATGCCTACCAAACAAGAAACCTCTACAGGTTTAATTTCATACTTTTGGTAAACATGTTAAGCATTCTTTTTGAATGACAGTGCAGAAGAATCTATTGCATGATTGATACATTGCCTTTTTAAAAATAAAATACTGATTTTGTGTAAAGAATATGTTTTTCTCTAATTGTAGTGTGGAAATATTTCTATAAATTGGAAAACAAAAAAATTACAATAAAATGAATTTCTAACTTCCTGCTCTAAGTGGGACCACTATTAGGCTAGCAAGAGTAGAATTTCCATCCAGAAAAAGGACTATTTATTTATTTTTTCTTGAAGTTATATAAGGTATTATATGCAAAAGTCTTGTCATGGCTATGGAATGGGTAGAATATTGCAGTGTTGCATCATTGGTTCTTCTTTTTGTTCCTTTAGTTTTGTGTAGTAGCTATTACTGTACCATTGAAAGCAATAGCCAGTGGAAAATGTGGTTTTGAACTTGATGAATATAGAACATTCATTTTATTATAAAGGGTTTGGAATAACTAAGAAATCAACTATAGTTTGAAGAGTTCCAGCAAAATAAATCTGAAATGGAAAGAGAAACAGTGATGAGGGCTGGAAAGGATACATAACAAATGAAGATAAAGCCAGTTATGAGGAAGACCGAAAACACAGAAGGAAATCGGGAGAATAATAAAGGAGATAATGAAACACAATAGAAAACAATGAGATGATAGCCATTTGTGTTTAACTGGGAGCTTCACTCAGAAATTAAACTTGATAGGAAGAGGGAATGTGGAGAAGTTGGGCAGCAAGCTGATAATGACTTGGTGCCTGAAGTTTAGAGATGTGGTCGGAGCAAGTCTGTCAACAGGAAATAAAATTTATGGAAGGAATTTAAATATAATTCAGGGAGCTTTTGGGGATTTAGTGTTAAGGATTAACATGGTCAAAATTACAGCAGGAAATAATTTGCATTCAGGATGCAGACTCACAAAGAAGCCAGGGAGAGGCATTTTAGGGGAAAGAATGTGGTTACCTTACTTACTGTGTGTTGGATGGGACACACCATAGCACATCAACATACCCACATTCTGCAATGGATGCAACTTATAAACAAGACTCTTTCTTTTGGGTCTTTGTTTTTTCATCTGTTAAAAAAAAAAAAAGGAAAGAAAAAGAAGCCAGTCACGGTGGCTCACGCCTGTAATCCCAGCACTTTGGGAGGCTGAGGCAGGCAGATCACCTGAGGTCAGGAGTTTGAGACCAGCCTGGCCAACATGGTGAAAACCTGTCTCTACTAAAAATACAAAAATTAGCCAGGCATGGTGGCACGTGCCTGTAATCCCAGCTGCTAGGGAGGCTGAGGCAGGAGAATCGTTTGAACCCAGGAGACGGAGGCTGCAGTGAGCCTAGATCTAGCCTGGGTGACAGAGCAAGACTCTGTCTCAAAAAAAACCCAAAAAACAAAAAACAAAATGTATTAGTCTGTTCTATGCTGCTAATAAAGACATACCCAAGACTGGGTAATTTATAAAGAAAAAGAGATTTAATAGACTCACAGTTCCATATGGCTGGGGAGGCCTCATAATCATGGTGGAAGGCAAAGGAGGAGCAAAGACATGTCTTACATGGCAACAGGCAAGAGAGAATGTGAAGGGGAACTCCCCTTTATAAAACCATCAGAGCTCATGAGACTTACTATCATGAGAAGAGCCTGGGAAAGACCCACCCCCATGGTTCAATTACCTCCCACCATATCCTTCCGATGATACGTGGGAATTATGGGAGCTACAATTCAAGATGAGTTTTGGGTGGGGACACAGCCAAACCATATGAAAAGAATATACCCAAGCTTGGCAAGGTACAAGGGCACTCTTAGATGCTGCTTATACAAACTTCCTCTGAAGACAGTTGGATAATATGTTTCAAAAACCTTAGAAATTCCCATTTTCTATGCCTAAATAATACTATGTCAAATGATTTGTTGTAGATAATAATATCTAAAGATATCTTCAAAGATTTATGCCTAGGGTTGCTCATACAGTATTATTTATAATATCCCAAATTTGGAAACAACTGAGACATATAAAAATAGTAAATTGCATAAATAACTCTCAGCTGATTTATCCAATGTGATACCATGCATTTATTAAGACCATGTTGTAGAAGAATCTTTAATGTTGTTGGAAAAATGTGATATACAGTTAAGGAAGAGAAGTAGTTTCCCATAGTTCGTACGATATGGGGAAATAATATATATAACTAAATGTATAGATGAGTACTGGATATTTCATTATTATTTATGATTGCTAGTCGAAAAAAATTTATATTAGGGGACTATCTAGAAATCTAGCTTTTAAGAAGTACTCTGGTTGAGCTGCCAGACCACAAGGATTTGAACTAGTCAGAGCAGGCAGTCAACTGATGTTCGAAGGTGGGCTTCCCCACAACCCTACCAAGCAGAAACTGTTTTTTATCAAAGCGGAATGCAGGCTGCTTGGAGCCACACGTAGAACCAGCAAAGAGGAAGCCACAAACGGGTCATAGGGGAGTAAGATGGGATCACCATTCCTAGCAAATAAATCTAAAATACCAACAAAAAGTTTTCAGTGAAATGTAAAATAAATAAAAAGGGCGTAGCATGGGTTGTTTTTTTTCCTTGTCCTCTATTATTTTTTTAAAGATTTAGCAATCTCCTCCCCCAACCACCATTCAAAAACCCCTGAACAGATATAACACCTTTACCTCCAAATCCTAGTTGTCATCTACTGATCTCCTGGTCATCCCTCTTTGTTAATTGAAGATTAGCTCCTGATGCCAAAATCTTATTTCCTTCCCCAAACCAGATTATTATTTTTATGGCTGTATTAGTCAGGGTTCTCTAGAGGGACAGAATTAATAGGATACATGTATATATGGAGGGGAGTTCATTAGGAGAATGGGCTCACATGATCACAAGGTAAAGTCCCACGATAGGCCATCTGCAAGCTGAGGAGGAAGGAAGCCAATCCAAGTCCCAAAACCTCAGAAGTACGGAAGCCAACAGTGCAGCCTTCAGCCTGTGGCCAAAGGCCAGAGAGCCCCTGGCAAACCACTGGTGTAAGTACAACAGTCCAAAAGCTGAACAACTTGGAGTCCGATGTTTGACGGCAGGAAGCATCCAGTACTGGAGAAAGATGATGGCCTGAAGACTCAGCAAGTCAGCTCATTTTACAGCTGCTTTTTCTAGTCATGCTGTTGTGCTGCTAGCTGATTGGAAGGTGCCCACCCAGATTAAGGGTGGGTCTGCCTCTCACAGTCCACTGACTCAGGTGTTAACCTCCTCTAGCAACACCCTCACAGATGCACCCAGAAACAATATCTTGCATCCTTCAATCCAATCAAGTTGACACTTAATATTAACCATCACAGGCAGCTTTGACACCCATTCACTCATCCAACCCCTAGCCTCTTGGTTCCCTTATCTTTTCAAACAATCACCTTTTCTACTGTCCCCTGCAATACAGTCTCACTGTCCATTCCTCACCTCTGCCACTCTCTCTTCACTTTCCTCCATACCCAGCTTAGACTCCATAGTTATCCCCCATAACTCCCTTGCTAAAGCCCTCAACTTTTTTACCTTTCTTCTTCTGTTATTTATTTCTAGAAAAACTCTGACGCCATGAATCTGTCATTCACTGTCTCCTTGCCAGCACTCAAGCAGCTGAATATTCCTAGAGAAGAAATACACGAGAGGTGCCAAGATTTAATTTTAAATGCATGATCAAAAACCTCAAATAGCCAGTCAGCACCAAACTGCTATCCTACTATACTTCTCCAATAGGCTCAATTTCCCACTTCCTGAAATGGCTCTGTCCTTTCATCTGCTCTCCTCAAATCTTTTTAGACCTCTTCTTCCCACTTCTCTGTCAGCTGGTGTATTACTCCATTCTCATGCTGCTTTGAAGAAATACCCAAGACTGGGCAAGTTATAAAGAAAAGAGGTTTAATTGACTCACAGTTCCATGTGGCTGGGGAGGCCTCAGGAAACTTACAATTATGGGAGAAGGCACCTCTTCACAGGGCAGCAGTAGAGAGATTGAGAACTGAGCCAAGGGGGAAGCCCCTTATAAAACCATCAGATCTCATGAGAAGTTGCTCAGGAGAATAGCTTGGGGAACCCCACCCATGATTCAATTTACCTCTCACTGGGTCCCTCCTACAACACATGGGGATTATGGGAGCTACAATTCAAGATGAGATTTGGGTGGGAACACAGCCAAATCATATCAGCTGGTGACCTTGCCTCTTAGGCCATTGAGAAGATAGAAGCCAACAGAATGAAGTTTATTTGCTTTTTCCTAACCAAATCTATAAATGCATCTACATCATTCTCCCCTTTTATTACAATAGGGAAAATATCCCTCCTCTTCCTCTTCCTTCTCTTCCTTCTCCTCCCCCTTCTATTGCCCTTCGTCTTCCTCCTATCAAAGCCAGTTCTTTTATTTTCCACTGGATTCTTTTCCTGATTTTCTGCCTTCTGTGGGACTTCCTTCTCTAACTCGTTTCTTCTCTTTGCATCATTCATCTCTTCCTTATTACCAGATCAGTGTTTAAAAATAAACCTCAAATAGTTGACCTCATATTCCTCCCTTATATCTGCTCCATTCCTATTTTCTTAGTGATCACTGTCTTTAAAAAATTGTCTACGTGTGCTGTCTCTAATGCTTTACCTCTAATCTTGTTTTTAACCCCAACACTCAGTTGAAACTGTTCTCATCGAAGTCATGAATGAGCTTTGTATGGGTTAATTCGGTGGACACATCTTTGTCCTTATTGGTCTTAAGCTTTACTCAGTGCTGGGTTTAGTTGACCACTTCCTTCTTGAAACATTCTGCATTTTGCTTTTTAAACTCCAGACCCTCTTGTTTTTCTTCATATCTCACTCGATGACTTTTCATTGTTCTGCCTCAAAATGTTGGTGTTTCTGTCAGCTAAACCTGGGCCTTGGTTTTTAACTCCTCCTACCCCTGTACCTTCTCTCTGATAGATCTTATTCTCTACCTGTGAATCTCCAGTTGCCATCTTGACATCTTCAGTTAATTATCTTATGAGCTTCTCAAACTTAACATGTCCAAAGTGGCACCTTGAATTCCATCCTCCAAACCTGTTCCTCTCTCAGTCTTCCTTATCTCAGTAAAGACTACTACCATCTATCTAGTTGTTTAGGAAAGAACTCTGGGGGGGGTCATCCTTGCTTGTCCCTTTTACCTCTCACATGCAATTTGTCACCAAAATCTATGGCTTTGCCCTTCTATATATCTCAAAACTGTCTGTCATAGTACAGGCCCATGTCTACCATCAACATCCTAAGCCAAGCCACATCATCCCTTACTTGAACTAACTCTCCCTGCACCCAGTCTTGCCACTTTTCATCCATTGGTCAGCCAAAGTGCTTTCTTTTTTGAAGGCAAATCCAATTTCGCCTGTTAGATTAACTATAGGCTCTTTATGATGGCCGACAAGGCTCTTTTGTTGTCATCCCAGCCTGATTCTGTGCCTGTCTTTTGCAACTGCGACCTCATTCTTAGGTTTTAGATTAAATGCAGTTAATTCAGAGAGGCATTCCTCAAACTCGTAATTAAAATGAATTCTTTCTTCGTCATTATTCTCTAGCACAGTGCCATTTTAGTTTTAGTTTTCTTTACAACACTTATGGCTTAGGATTATGCATATTTGTGTGTTTATTGTATGTTTCCTCTGCAAGGCTGGAAGCCCCAAGAAGTCAGGTTGTTGTCCCCTCCGATCACTGTTTTACCCCAGTACCCAGCACAGTGCTTGTGCATAGTCGATAGCGTGCTTTCAATATATTTGTGAAACAAATGAATAGACAAATATTTGTCAAGTGTTTATTCTACTTGGTGCCTACGTGAAGAGAAAGGGTAAAAATGATCCAGATTGTAAGATGATTGTCTTGTGCCTGGGTGACACAGCATAAGTGGTAAGGGTTGGCAGTGCAACACGGGAAACAAAATAAACAGCAAGATTTAGACCTTGAAAAATGACAAAATGATTGTATCTTCTCAGGGATGGGGAAGTAGGGCAGTGATATGGACTGAGGAAGGAATACTCAGAGTTCTGTATTCTGTTCCTTATATGGGAGACCTTATCCTTACAAAATCTCTTCAGGCAACCTGACTCAAAAATTGCATTCATGCAATGACTCAGAATGGAATACAGAACAGAAACCACAAAGCAATTAAAGTTGAGAAAGTTTGGGCACCTTTCAGGTCATTAATATCTATATACACCCAGTGAATGTGTACCACGGAAATGGTTCATATGAAGGTTAATTATTTACATGACAGATGCTTATTGATTATCTAAGAATTCCCTGGATGATTGTCTTATGCCTTAGAGTGTTAATATGAAAGGCATCCCTTCATCTGGCTCTATAAATGAAATCAATCATTTAGCAGCAGTTGCCTTATCACATTGCACTACTTTATATGAAAGATGCTATCCATAAAAGCAATTATAATGGGTGGTTTAATAAGGCAAACAGTGTTGGTGAATACAATTCAACTGTATTCTAAGCAAATACAATGCTTTTTGCAAGGCATTCATTTGTTTTATTAAAGCCAATTACACATTTGTTTTTGCTAATTTTTACTGTACAAAAGAAATTTGAAATATTTAATAGTCAATTACTGTGAGCATGCAGATAAAAATAATGAATATTATCACACAAAGAGTTTATATATAAAAGGCAAGGCAGACACAAATACAGTATATGGAAATTTGTCAGAAATTAATAACTTCTATTTTAAGCCTCTTTGGAGCATCTGGGGGAAGGAAATCCTTTAAATCAATGAAATTCCTACCTGAATCCATGTAGGTGACTGATGTGATTCTACCTGAGTGGAATACTGGTAAAAGCTACAGTCAGTGTCCACTCAAGAGAGCTGGCTTTTTCCTTAATAGCATCTTTAATGCAATAGAAAAGCAAACTCTTGGTGGTTAGATCTCTATGTTTAGTCACTTTGGAATCTTTGATGCTTTTATAAGTCATTGGAAATGAAACGCTAAATTTGCCTTCAAGTGATAATGGAGAATTGTGTATTTCAAGCAAATTTGGGGTCAGGGAATGGTGAATATACTGATAATAAAATTTTAGTTATGAATTAATAAGAAAACTTTTTAACTTGCCAACTATTCGTTTATGTAGCACTTACAGCATTTCAGGTTCAGTACTAGGCATACAAAAGCAAGATAAGATCCTAGCAGTATAAATTTGATAGTCACAAAGTGAAATGAGACATTAGACAGGTTGCTCCAGTGACATATTATGTGTGCTGTGATTGAGAAATTAAAAGCATCAAAGGTTAGGGGAGGGGAGTGGATGGGGAAAGTAAGATGTTGATCACAGGGTACCAAGTTTCAGTCAGACAAGAGAAATAAGCTTTAGTACTCTATTGCTAAGAATGGTGGCTATAATACATAATAATGTATTGTATATATTTTTTAAAAAGTTCCACAGGAACATTCATCTGCTAAGTTAGGGATGAGGGAAGTCTTCCTGGAGGAAATAAAGTTAAACTAAGCCTTTTATTTAAGTAGGAATTGGGTAAAGAGGATAAAGGAAAGAGCCTGTATGTAGGTTCTGGAGCCTTTGAAAAATGGAAAAACATCCAGACTGGTGAGAGATTGGAGTGTAGAGAAAAGTGGCAGTGATGGGTCCAGGAGATAAACTAAGAAGACATTGGCAGTGCCCATGAGCCATGATAAAGGAACTTGTACGTTATCCTAAACCTGGGATGCTACTGGAAATTTTAAGGAGAGTCAGGACATGATCCAGTTTTATTTTATCCTTTTAACCTTTCTAGCTACAGTGTGGTTATGCGTTCCAGGCAAGGTAGTATGGAGGCTTTTTATTAGGCAAGGCCAGGGGCAGGAATAGAGGCAAGTGGACAGATTCAGAAAGTGTTTACGAGTTAGAATGACCAATAGGTTAAGTAGATACTTGGTTCTGAATTTCGGGAGACTCAATTGGCCTGATATATGCCCTGGCATATGAAGGGCGGACCTGCAGCTTATTCCTACTGGCCACATCGCCTCCCTGGGCCCTACACAGAAGCAATAGCATTTATATTGGGAAACTGAATGATCTAA
This sequence comes from Gorilla gorilla gorilla, assembly GCF_029281585.2. Taxonomy (NCBI): domain Eukaryota; kingdom Metazoa; phylum Chordata; class Mammalia; order Primates; family Hominidae; genus Gorilla; species Gorilla gorilla. The sequence continues at coordinate 110,962,523 of NC_073238.2, forward strand.
ATGAGAGGGTAATAAATCTTTTTGCAAATCAGGTCCTTTCTGTTTTTTTTTTCTTTTCCATAAAATGAAAGAAACGCCTAATAGAACTGTCAGCTGATCATTAAAATAATTTTTGATGCTAGATCACTATTTGATTTTTGTCATATAACTCAAGAGTTTAAAGAATTGAATGACATTGCTATAATACAACTCCTTCCATTTCTGTCACCTGTTTGTGTAAAAAATGTTCTAGGCACTTACATAAAAATGAAAAACACGAATAAATTCATGTAGAACATTGCCTCATTCTTTCAATAAGTTATATTATCCATGGACCTATGAAATAATTGAAAAAAAGCATTTAAATTAATAGTTCTATCTAAATTTTGTTTTATATAATTAATATATATTTGTCAAAATACAAAATATGTTACATTGGGTTTATCAATCGTATTTAATGGTAGTTTAATGAGAACTCAATGCAGAAGAAAAATGTTATCACTTAGAACCTTATGGTCCCAGGAGATTCAATAAAAATTAAATTTACCAACTTTTTTTTTTTTTTTTGCAGAGATGGGTGATAAGGTAATCAATAAAAGACTTTCAAGCATAAAATATGTTACATTGGGTTAAAATTTTGTTGTAGAAGTAGAACAGAATTATGAGTTCAAAGATGAAAAGGAATGATGTAATATTTTCTTTTTTCTTTCTTTTTTTTTTCTTTTTTGAGATGGAGTCTGGCTCTGTCGCCAAGGCTGGAGTGCAGTGGTGCTATCTATGCTCACTGCAAGCTCCGCCTCCCGGGTTCACGCCATTCTCCTGCCTCAGCCTCCCGAGTAGCTGGGACCACAGGCGCCTGCCACCATGCCCGGCTAATTTTTTGTATTTTTAGTAGAGACGGGGTTTCACCGTGTTAGCCAGGATGGTCTCGATCTCCTGACCTCGTGATCCGCCCACCTCGGCCTCCCAAAGTGCTGACATTACAGGCGTGAGCCACCGCGCCCGGCCTGATGTAACATTTTCTAATGTTAAAGAAGTGGGGGGCCGGGCGCATAACTAAAACTTTATGCCTGTTGAACAGCAACTCCCATTTCCTCCTTTCAACAGCCCCTGGCTACCACCATTCTACCTTCTGTTTTTGAGTCTTTTCTTTTTTTCTTTTTTTGAGATAAGGTCTCACTCTGTCCCCTAAGGTAGAGTGCAATGGTGCCACCACCTTGGCTCACTTCAGCCTTGATCTCCCGTGTCCAGGTGATCCTCCTGCCTCAGCCTCCTAGGTAGCTGGGACTACAGATGCACTCCTGGAAAATTTTTTGTCTTTTTTATAGAGATGGGGTTTTTGCCATGTTACCCGGGCTGGTCTTGAACCCCTGGGCCCAAGTGATCTGCCCACCTTGACCTCCTAAATTGCTGCGATTACAGGCGTGAGCCACTGTGCCCGACCCAAGTTTATTTTAGGTCCTTACATAAGTGGAATCATACAGTATTTGTCCTTCTATGACTGGCCTATTTCACTTAGCATAATATCTTCCAGGTTGATCCATGGTGTGGCATATGAAACGATTTCTTTTCTTTTTTAAGGTTGAATCATGAAGATAACGAGTGTTGGTGAGGTTCTGGAGAAATTGGAACTCTTGTTCCCTGTTGGTGGGAAGGTAAAATGATACAGCTACAATGGAAAACAGTACAGTGATTCCTAAAAGATTTAAAAATAGAATTACCATAGAATCCAACAGTCTCACCTCTGGATTGCTTCTTTTCAATTCTAAAAAAGTTGAAATCACTATCTCCAAAAGATATCGGCACTCCCATGTTCATTGCAGTATTTTTCACAGTAGCCAAGAGATGGAAAGAACCTGAATGCCATCCACAGATAAATAGATAAAGAAAATGTGGTATACACATACCATGTATGTAATTTTAATTTTTCTTATTTACAAAAAAAGAAACAGTTGAAATTAACTTTAATATATTTTTAACTCAGTACATCCAAAATATTGCCACTTTAACATGTGATCGATACAAACAAATTGAGATACTTGATGTTCTTTTTATTTTGCGCTAAGTCTTCAAAATCCAGTGTGAATTTACACATGTAGTACATCTCAATTTGGACTAAACACCTTTCAAGTGCTGCTAGTCATGTATAGCTAGTGGCTTCCATATTGGGCAATGCAAATCTATATGGCAAATATTAGTGCTAAAATTTTGTTTTCATTTGCTAGTTGTTTCTTGAGCATTCTTTGTTTTCTTAGCAGACCCTAAGCTTCTTAAGGGCAGGAATCATATTTTTAAACTCCTTTGATACTCTTAAGGTATTCAGAATAATGCCCAGCCTAGTAAGATAGCTTGATACATCACATTTGTTGAATTGTTTTGACTAATGAAACTTTTTGTTAAACCACCTTGATAATGCTAGTCTGCTGACTAGTACTTTGGAAACTGGATTGCTCTTTTTGGAACAACAAAGTTGTCAGAGTTGTAAATAATTGACAAGGCTGCTAATAGCTGCTGCGTGTGTCATTAGACAATCATTTAAATTTGTGAGCATCCTGGGGTGGGACTGAGGTGGCTTTTCAGCTGCTTTCAGTCACAACAGCTTTTATTTTAAGTATGAACATCTTTACATGCAAATTAATCGTTTGGAAGGCATTAGATGCTCTTTAAAAAATTATGAGTTTAAATTTTCCCTGGGGTGCTTATCAATTGGTTAATATTATCACACCTATATTTGACTTATCTGACTTACTTATTTTCACCTAGTTTGAAAATAAATTGACTTAGCTGTACTAACTAGTCCCTTAGAAACTTTTTCTTTTTTGAGGGGGTGGGGTGTGGAAAGGGGGGCTGCCCAGATTCTGGAAATATCTTTATCTCCTTCTGATAAGCCTTTATGCTGGGAGCAGTGGACTTCAAGATAAACAAACTAAAAAAGCCCCCCCCCCGAGAATCTTAATTTGTTCAAATTAAAATGAATGTAGGAAGATAATAAAGCTGTTTTTAAAAGCTAGTCTCAACTTTAGCATAGTAGTTTAACCATTCCATTGGGAAAATTACATCACCGTTACATTTAGGATTAATGAAAAAATAGTAATTATTCAGGTTGTAAGATTTTTTCTTTTTTTGGCTTCTACCATTGTGAATACAATATGAATTCAATAGTGCACATTCTTGAACTGCAACTGAGATTAGAAAATCTCACAGCTGTACTGAATAGGAAAGAAGGTTGACAAAGCGATCACTTTGTTCTAATGACTTTATGCTAAAGTAAACATATCACATCAAAACCAGTATTATAATTGAAAGTCTTGTTTGCATTTGCAGACCAGAGTTCTTTTGCATGAAAAGAGAGCTTATTTTTTTCTGTAATTATGACCACTATATTAAATTAATCAAGGAGGTGTGCTAATTTTCTTCTAATACAATTGATTTTCTGAAAATTAAGGAAATAGAAGATGTCATCATGATGAATCAGAAATGCTTAATCCTATCACAATACAAAGCAAACTGAGTTGTCATGCATTCCATCTATTTTGCTATTAATCAATGGAAAAGAAATAACTGTTTTCTTCACCTAGTTCTAGGTAATTCACAGACGTGAAGAGGATTATCCAAGCTAGTTTTAAATTTATAACAGAAGAAATAGAACTGAAATTTGACACCTCTGGTGCTAATTATTGAGATATATTCTGCCAGGGATTGAAATCTATGGGTGGCCTATAACAGAAGTCTGCCAAATATGATGTATTCTGTTCATAGATAATGAAATGTTGTCAGTTTTCCTCAAGGGAAATTTGAGTGTATTATATTTTCTCTCTAAGATAGGTATAGCTGTTTGAAAATAAAATTGTTGTTGCTGCTAATAGCTATTAGCTTTAAATGTTATTCACATGCCTGTGCTCAGAAGGCACAGCATGTACAAAATATTAATTTTAATCTGTTTTAGTCACAGCAAAATTTTACTTCGTAGCCTACTTGGTTGAATGAGATCAGCAACTGTGGCACTCATTTTGTGTGTCATTACTAAATCATCCCAGATGATTGAAATCAAGTTTCCAGTGTTGCTTTGCAACCAACATATGACACTTGCAAACAATGGGATTATTCTTGAACTCTCCTTAGAGCTGGTCCCTCTGTCATCATACTGAGTTTGAAACTTACAATGTACACAAAATTCAGAGAATTGACTTACAGAAGAGTACAAGGGGTAGAGCATTAAGACTGCAATCTTACAGTCACCAAAAGTGAGTTACAGAAGAGTACAAGGGGTATAGCATTAAGATCACTATCTTACCGTCTTCAATGGATGTAACTTAATTATTTTTTCCATCTCAAGTCTTTTGACAATTTAAGGTAGTAGCTGTCAATTCAGAGTTTCCTTGGCCCATTCATGGTGTCTACTTTCTCATTGGTTCCAGCTAATTTCCAGGGACCTTATAGATGTTGAGACCTGAGGGTTCACTCTGGTCCTCTTTCTAGACCCTATTGGTTGCTCCCTACAGATTACTGATGCCAAGTTATCCTTTTCCTGATGCTAAGGTCTGCAGGGTCCAGACTGCCTTTAGAGCCATTTCTTTATCCATTAGGTACCCTCTGGGCTTGTCTAGGGAGACTAGACACCCCATACAAACTATAGTAGTCTCTTGGTAGGAATGGAAAACAGGCTAAGAGGCAGCATATTTTTTCCCATGAAATCTACTGCTCATGCTAGGTTTTTGGGTTTTTAGATGCAAAAGTCAAGAATTTGCTTATTTGGGTCTACTCTGAAATAGAAGCCCCCAAGTGCCTACCTGTTTCCTAGATTTTGAGAATGTGGGAATAGGGGAACATCCTGGGATAACAGGGAATATAGAGGGGGAAACTACATTAGTTAATATGTTAAATTATTATTTTCTGCAAGTGTAAACAAACCGAATAGAGTTTTGGAAATGTTAAAAAAAGATTAGGGTTAGTCAATCTGAGTAACAGAAAGCTAGCTAAAATATTAATGAAATATATTCAGTATTAAATTAAATAATATGTATGTAGATACATGAGTGGCTGTTTTGTTGTGGCTTGTAGTGACCTATTAGTTTCTCTCTCTCAGAGGAGAGCCATATCTGTAAAAACCAGATTTAGTCCAGTACTTTAACAATTAGAAAACAGAGATCCATAGCATGAAGACACACAGCCAGTGTAGCCAACCAGGCCTTGAAACGAGATTCTCTTACTCAGAATTCTTTGCCCATTTCCTCCCTCCCTGCCCAAGACTGAAATTATTTTGCAATGGAAGAAAATTAGGTTAGCTATCAAGGTGAACTTTTTGATGCTAATAGGTTGACACATTGAAATACATTATCGAGGACATTTGCAGTGGTTATTTTAAAAAATGGTTAGGCAGCTACCTTTTCACTCTGGTCTGGGGACAGTCCTGTAGAATCAGGGCTTACTGAAGTTGATTTCTTCACCCTGGTTTTTAGATTACATGATTTTAAGGCAGATACTTCAAAAAAGGTTTGCAAATATAGACTTGATTGAAATATTTGCCAGAGAAACTGCCCTGGTAGCTTCTCTAAATTCCAGAAATACAGTGTTTGTTTCCTTTTTTGTGTGTGTAGAGGGAACATCAATCTGCCCTTTCAAGCAAATGTAAAGATTTTTCAAGATGTTTAAAAACAGGACCGTGAAATTGTCTTCAGATCCCTAGAGAAGATTGGATTGCATAGAACTTTAGCTTCTTCCCCACGATGGAATGGATTTCCATCGGGAGAGGATTTATAACTTTATGGGCCAGATAGTGTAAAAGATGTGACAGTCTTCAAAAATAAGTTTTCAGTGGGACTATTTCTTGAGAATGGTAATTGATTTTGCTTAGTATCTGCTGCTAAAAACAAACCTGGAAGACTGTGTTGCATTAAATAAAAAAAAATAGAGGAAAGTATTCACATTCTTGTGAGGATGTGTAGAGATTTAGATAGATTTTAGAGAGATTATTTTGTATTTCATTACACCCTGGGCTGAGAGAGCTACATTTTGGAAAGCAAATCAGACATTTCCTTTCCCTCTGGTAATATTTAAAATCTTAACTTTCAAGAGAAATCTCTCAGAATAACTTTCCTCTCCCATCCTGGACCCCAGAACACCTCTCCAGTCCTTGGACCCTTTCCTCTTGGTGGCAACATGTCTATTGAACAGGTAATTGGTAGGGGAAATTCTTGTTTTAATACAGCCCTGATATGATTTTACTCTGTGTCCCTACCCAAGTCTCATCTCAAATTGTAATCCACATAATCCCCATGTGTCAAGGGAGGGACCTTGTGGGAGGTGATTGGATCGTGGGGGTGGTTTCCCCCATGCTGTTCTCATGATAGTGAATGAGTTCTCATGAGATCTGATGGTTTTATAAGTGGCAAGTTCCTCCTTTGCACATTCTTCTCTCTTGCCACCAGGTGAAAAAGGCCCTTGCTTCCTCTTTGCCTTCCACCAAATGATTGTAAGTTTCCTGAGGCCTCCCTCAGCCATGTGGAACTGTGAGTCAATTAAGCTTCTTTCCTTTATAAATTACCCAGTTTTGGGTATTTCTTTAGAGTAGGGTGAAAATGAACCAATACAAGCCCCTTCCTTCCTTTCTCTCTCTCTGGCTTCCTCTCTTCCTTCCTCCTTCCCTTCCTTTTTGTAGTGGATGGCTTTGAACTGGCAAATCAGCATGACAGCATAACAGAGCCTACTTTTAATGTGGCTCTTTTTTGTTAACCTGGAAACCTAATGTACATACTGCATACAGCAGGTTCATACTTCAGCATACTCAGTTAATGTGAGGGTCATTTTAAATTTTATGTAATCTTAAGGTTATAGGGATAGGGTTAGTTGCCTTTCCAGTATACCTTCTCACTTGGGTGTCAACTCTATAACAGTAATCCCTTAGACACAGAATTCAAAATTTGGATTCAATTCAGAATTAATATAAGACAAGATAATCATCTTATAAATCAGACTTACTTATAGTCTGTTTTCCTTTTAAAGTATACAGTGTCTTTCAGTTTGTAAACTCTCATTATTCAAATACTTGCCCTGAAGATTTGCAGATACTTTAACCCTAAACTCACTGAATCAAACTCTCACCATAATTAATATACATGCCTGTACCAACAAAAACCTTTTATTGTTGTACAGATCAGACAAGACTATGTAGTGTGAGTGGGCTGCAGCCTTAAGCCCTTGGCTCAGGTTGTTTTAAAGTGTTTGCATAGCTTCTGTGACCTTCCCCCTCCTTTTCCCAGAGGATTTGGCCTTTCCTGAGTCTCAGTTCACTTCTGCCAAGAGCCTGGGAGCACTTCTAACTAGTGTCTAATTTAAATAGGATCTTTAGTATCTGTTACATATTATGTTGTTGTTTATTTAAATTACAGTGCATAATTCCTTGCACATATAAAAGGAAAATGTAATTTCTATTTGATACTATAAGGAAGGTTTCTTTGTGTACTGCATACAAACATACTCTCCAAACAGTTCATTATGTGTTAAAGAATTAGGTAATTGATATTTCAAACAACTTAATTTATATAAATCAGAAATCCTTGCTGGATTTGGATGGCTATGCAGGTGTTTACAGTGATTTTATTCATATTTGAGGACATTGGACAGGTATTTGGATGAGTTGGGAACATATTAATTTTCCCAATTAAAATTATATATGATAAGCTCCTACCACCTGAAAACTGCTATTCAAAGTATTTTTTAAATTTAATTCAGATGAGGAATGCCTGTTATTTCTATTCTAAGCAAGCACATATACGATTTATATAGTAGCCTGTGCTAGTCAAGTTATCTCAAAATCTTGTGCATGACAAATTTTCACATCTGCCATCTGGTGTAATTGATGTGGCCACCTTTTCTGTCACCCAGTAGGTTTATAACCTTTCATGGATTTCTTGACAGTTCTCTCCATTGCTGGTGCCATTTCCTCCTCCTGTCTTCTGAAAGGTCATTGTCCTCTGGTCTTCTCTTTCCTCTCTTCCCTGAAGACGATTTTTATTCTCATTCATCTAATACCAGCCTTTGGGGAGACAAAGCTGAGTTCTTTATCTCAAACCCTGTTCTCTTTCATATCCTCCTGTTTCCCATTTTCAACTAGTTGCTTTTCTACATTTGTGTCCCAGTGCTACTTCAAGTATAACATAGTAGGGAGGAAATACATTATCTTAACACTGGGCCCCAGAAATCCCTCTCAGGAGGTGGTGGACTTTGCTTAAGATAATGCATTGTTATTTGCTGCTGCAAACTGAAACCTGAGAAAAAAGATTGACAGAAGATAAGGTGTAAAAAGGAAGCTAAATCACCCTGGATGCATAATGAACAGATATTTGAGGCTGGAAGGAAAGGAGAGAAATGGAGTAGGAGGTGAGGAGAGGGAAGATAAGAGAAGTGGCTGAAAAACTGACAGAGAAGTAGAAACAGAGTTGGTAGAAAAGGCCAAAGAACTTTGTAAGGACAGGGTAGTTTGCTAGTCAAAATTAGATTATTTACGTTCTTTGCAGTATGAATGACTTCATCTCCCCAGTATAATCTGCTACATATACAATAGCTTTCTGTAGGTGAATCTTTTTCATGTCAAAATCTGGAGATAATGGCAGCATTATTCATAGTTGCCAAGGGGTAGAAATAACCCAAAATGTGATATATACACACAATGGAATATTACTTAGCCTTAAAAAGGAATGAAATTCTGATGTATGCTACAACATGATGAACTTTGAGGACATTATGCTATGAAATAAGCCAGATGCAAAATGACAGAAATTTTATTATTCTACTTAGATGAGGTATCTAAAGAAGTCAAATTCATAGAGACAAAAAGTAGATTAGAGTTTATGAGGGTGTTGCGCAGGAATGAGGAGGTATCATTTAATGGGTATAAAGTTTAAGTTTTGGATGATGAAAAGTTCTGGAGAAGAATGACAGTGATGTTTGTACAACAAAGTGAATGATTTAATGCCACTGAACTGTAACACTTAAAAATAGATAAAATGGTAAACTTTATGTTGTGAATATTTTACCTCAATAAATAATTTAAAAATTCTGTAGATAGAAGCTGTATACTGTGTCTGGTATGTTACAGTCTGCACAGGATGAAAAGATGATCCGGAAACTGAATTACTTCAGCAGAGGTAGCATTCTAGGGCAGAGGGAGAACAAACCCCATAAAACCCCTGTGGTGGATTGAATGGTGATCCCCCAAAGGATATGTTTGTTTTCTAACTGCTGGAACCAGGGAGTGGGACTTTATTTGGAAAAAGGGTGTTTGTAGATGTATAAGTTAAGAATCTGGAGATGAGATCACCCTGCATTACCTGGTGGGCCTTGGATCCAATGACAAGTGTCCTAGTAAGAGACAGAAGAGAAGACTTGGAGGAGAAGGCTGTGTGAAGACATATGCAGAGATTGGAGTGATGCCAAGCAATGCTCGCGGTCAACAGAAGCTGGAAAAGGCAAGCAAGAATTCTCCTCTAAGAGTCTTCAGAATAACAGTCTCTGTCAGTACCTTGGTTTCACACTTCCAGCCTCCAGAATTGTGAGAGAATACATTTCTATTGGTTTAAGCCACCAAGTTTATGGTAATCTGTTACAGAGGGCCTAGGAATACAATACATCCTCCAACTTCTCTCCATTCGGCAAAATACGGCTAGATACCGGCAGTACATACCTTCTACACATAATTTGTTGAGAGTTTTTATCCTGAAAGGCTTTTGAATTTTGTCAAATACTTTCTCTGCATAGATTGAAATAATTATATGTTTCTTATTCTTCATTCCATTATTGTGGTGGATCACATTTATTTATCTGTAGACTTGAGCCATCCTTGCATCCCAGGGATAAATCTCACTTGCTGGTATTATGGTGCATAATCCTTTTAATGTACTGTTGAATTTGGTCTTCTAGCATTTTGTTCTGGATTTCTGCTTCTGTGTTCATAAAAGATATTGACTTGTAATTTTCTTTTCTTGTAGTATCCTCGTCTGGCTTTGGTATCAGGAAAATGAGTAGAATGAGCTTGGAAGTTTTCCCTTCTCTTCAATTTCTTTGGAAGCGTTTTAGAGGATAGGTGTTAATTCTTCTTTAGGTCTTCAGTAGAATTTGCCAGTGAAGTCATCTGGTCTCGGGCTTTTCCTTTTGGGAGAGTCTTTAAAAAATTACCGATTTAATCTCTTTACTTGTTATTGATCTATTTAGATTTTCTGCTTCTTCATGGTTCAATCTTGGTAGGTTATACGTTTTTAAGAATGTATCCATTTTGTCTAGGTTATCCAATTTGTTTATGTGTAATTCTTAATAGTAATCTCTTATTATCCTTTGTGTTTCTGTGGTAACAATTGGAATGTCTCCTCTTTCATTTATAATTTTATTTATTTGAGCCATCTCTTTTTTCGCTAGTCTAGCTAAAGGTTTATTGATTTTGTTTTATCTTTTAAAAAGATAACTAGTTTTGTTTATTTTTTAAAGTCTCTATTTCATTTATTTCTGCTCTAATCTTTATTGTCTTTTTCCTTCTAATATTGGGCTTTGTTCTTTTTTCTTGAGATATAATGTTAGATTGTTCATTTGAGATCTGTCATTTATCTTATCTAGGCCTTTATTGCTCTAAATTTCCTTGTTAGAACGACTTTTCTTGCATCCCATAAGTTTTGGTATGTTTTGTTTTTATTTTCATTTATCTCAAGATATTTTTTGATTTCCCTTTTTAGTTTTTCTTTGACCCATTATTTGGTTGTTCAGGAGTGTGTTGCTTAATTTCTATATATTTGTGAATTATCCAGTTTTCCTCCTGTTATTCTAGTTTCATACCATTGTGGTCAAATAAAAGATACTTATTATAATTTTCATCTTCTTAATATTGTTAAGACTGGTTTTTAATATATAATCTATCCCAGGGAATGTTCCATGTGTGCTTGAGAAGAATATATATTCTACTGCTATTGGATGTAATGTTTCGTGTATGTCTGGTCAGTCCATTTGGCATATAGTGTTATTCAAGTCTGTGGTTTTCTTATTAATTTTGTGTCTGGAAAGTGGGCTATTGAGGTCTCCTACTATGATTGTATTGCTGTGTATTTATTTCTTCAGTTATATCTGCTTTATAATATTTAAGTGGTTTGAGGTTGGGTACATGTATATTTACAATTGATGTATTCTCTTGATGAATTGACCCCATTGCCTTTATATAATGACCTTCTTTGTTTCTTGTGACAGTTGCATTTGAAGAAGGAGTCATTTCCTCTAGTCTTTACTGATTGGCTTCAGGAGACAAAGATCTTCACCCATGAGCCCACCTGGCAATTCTTGGGGTCTCTTCTACCTTTTCTATGGAATCCCTTTCTCCATGCCTCCTGTTCCCTCCAATGGAGCAAGTCTTAGGATTGTTGTGCCTTCCCCAGTTTTGCAGTCAGGTCTGGTGCTGAGAACCTCCAATTTATTTAGCCTAGGGCAGTGCCTTGAAGTATTTAAGTGTTCAGGTTTCTCCCAATCCATCAAAGTTGAGCCAGTTGCTCAGATATGCACCTTTTGTTGAGATCCGTGTGCTGTTTGTTGGAGTGATATAATTTGGATATTTGTCCCCACCCAAATCTCTTGTTGAAATGTAATCCCCAGTGTTGGAGGTGGGGCCTGTTGGGAGGTGTTTGGGTCACGGGGATGGATCCCTCCTGGCTTGGCGCTGTCCTCACAATACTGAGTTTTTGCAAGATCTGGTTGTTGTAAAGTGTGGCACCCCACCCCCAACTCTCCCTTACTCCTGTTTCACCTTCTGACATGAGTCAAAGCTCCCTGAGGCCTCTCCAGAAGTCAAGCAGATGCTGGCACTATGTTTCCTCTGCAGCCTGCAGAACCATGAGCTAATTAAACCTCTTTTCTTTATATTAAATAAATTACCCAGTCTCAGATATTTCTTTATAACAACGCAAGAATGACCTAATACAGGGAGGTCATGTGAGTCGTGCTCAGAGACATGTGAGGTATTGCCCATTGGGACCACATAGGGTGCTAGGGTATGTGTTGGCTGGTTGAGAAGGTTCTCAGGTGAGTCATCCTGTGGGCTTCATGGGTGGGCCTCTTGGTGGAGTTTGTGAGCCAGTTAGTAGAATCTGCAGTTGGCTGTTGAGAACTGCAGGCCAGTTGCTGTGTGCTCCTTCCCCTACCCCTTGCTCCTAGATGTCCCCAGGTGATTCCGCTGTGCTGACTCCTTCAGTTCTAGATGAGGTGCAACATAAGTGGACCTCTTGGGTGGCATCCTGCAATGCTGGGAAAGTGGGGCTCTCACTTTTCCCCATGGAAGAAATCATGGGCCAAGGAGGCCTTTCGTACTTAGCTGTGCCACTTTGGAAAGGGATGACACAAGTGAAGTGGCTGCTGTCCTTACTCTCTGCCATATATCCACTCCCAGATTTTTTTGCATCATTGGTATGCTGGATACTCAACTAGACTTCAGGGCTCCCACAAATAACTCTCATCCATGAGTGGTCGCCAAAATCAGTATTTCTCTGGAGAGATGAGAGCTGGGGCCTCATATTCCACCGTCTCACTGATGTCATGCCTCAGTTGCCTTCTCATTTTTCTTTTCACTCAAAATTCCTTTACCTTCCGCCTGGCAGCAGACAGTGGCACTAGTGAATAGATTATTTTCTTTCTAGGTATTAAATATCTACCATTTATTTACTCGTCTGCATCCAGATCAAAATGAATATAGTATTGCTGTTGGTATATGTGTCCATGTCCCTAATATCATGAGCTTTTCTGTGATGGGGCTCCATTAATTTATCTTGTCATTCTTATTCTCTAAGGCAAGACTTTGCAAAAAGAAGGCATTGCATACTGAAAAAGATTGACCATTTTTTCTTTATTGTTTTAATTACCAAAGAAATATGTGCTTATTACTGAAATTTCAAACATGGCATAAATGTAGAAGGTGAAAAGGGCAAGTATTATCCTTAATTCCAATATTTGGAGTACAGCCTTTAATTTTCTGAATGTGTGTAGGTTACAAATATAACTTTTCCACCATAGAGCAAATTGGTCTGTAATATACTTTTTCCAGCCGGGCGCGGTGGCTCATGCCTGTAATCCCAGCACTTTGAGAGGCTGAGGCAGTCAGGAGTTTGAGATCAGCCTGGCCAACATGGTGAAACCCTGTATCTACTAAAAATACAAAAATTAGCTGGGCGTGGTGTTGCGTGCCTGTAATCTCATCTACTCAGGAGGCTGAGGCAGGAGAATTGCTTGAACCCGGGAGGCAGAGGGTGCAGTGAGCTGAGATTGTGTCACTGCACTCCAGCCTGGGCGATAGAGTGAGACCCTGTCACAGAAAAAAAAATTATGTATATATATATATGTATATACACACTTTTTTCTTTTCACGCTTACATGGTGGACATCCCTCCTTATCAGTGCCTGGTGATCCACCTTATTTTCCAAAAGCCTGGCCCTTTACAAAGACAATTTGTAGCTTATTTTCACAGTTCCTGCTGGAAGAGCTCAGTTGGAATCAGCCAAAGAAAGTGATGTCATTTCAGGTTTCTAAGGTAAGAAGATATGGAAAATCTCAAAGGGAAGGACAGACTCCAGAGAGAAGCTCAGAAACTGTCTAGCTTAGCAAAACCAAAGAAAGTAGCCTTTTTGCCTAAAAGGAAAAAATTTGCTTTATAAAGAAGTAACTTCAAGTTGTTCCAGAAAAGAGAAGGTTGTATGTTCTGAAAACCCCAAGAAAAAAGCTGACTAGTGTGATTTTTGACCCTGTGGCTTTCTCCATAGCAGTGAATAGAAAGCCAATATTCTGTGAGAATTTTAAGTGGATTTCAGCTGTTTAAAAACCATTTGTAAAATGAACGCGTCAGAGTAAATGGTGAAAGTTAGGTTAGAAAAGATATTCCATTTTTCTTACTTTTGGAAATATACTTAACTTTTCAGAACCTTTTCAAAATTTATTCAACAAGTAATTAGTATCTGTTACCTAGCTGGAACAAGGTTAGGCATTGGAGACTCAGAGATAAGCATCTCCATCCACAGGGAGCTGATCTTCTAAGTTAGGGCTGTGGGACCTGCCCTATCTGCTACAGGCTTACTGTGACAGCAAACAGTTTTTATGTTATCCTATTTTATTGCATGATGTCTTCCTGCAAACAAGGATAGCAGTCATATACAAAAGCTAAGTTTCAGGTTAATAGCAAGAAGTCAAGAAGAGACAATCCCACAGAAGTGAAAACATTATCAAGTTTCTAATTATAGTATCAAGTATATTATATAGGCCTAGATTTTCTTTCTAAACTTTACAATGTGTATATTTGTCTAATACACTAAAAATATATTAAGAATTAAAACCATGTGATTTAAATTCATTTACATTTTTTTTTCCCATCTAAAATTCTAGGGCTCTCAACCTCACAGAATTTTAGAAGATAGAAGATATGTGTTTTAACATTGGGGCAGGCCTTCTGGTTGTGATTTTTTAGGAGATTCAGCAGGCAATTAGGTTGTGGACTTTAATGGAGACTTACCAACTTCCATATAAAACTTGCTGAAAGAGTGTTAAAACTAGCCTTTGTCTTCTCTTCATAAGAAATCTGTAGAAAACTTTATCCATATGAACAGCTCTAGTGATTTCCAAGTTTCTCTTTGTATCTGAATCACTTCAGTGCTTCTCTGATTTTGATTCTGAGTTCACAATTTTACAGATCTCTCCATTTTTGCTACACCTACACCTCAAATTGAAGGCACAATGTTTGACCCTAGTTCTGTCATTTATGTATGTCATTAAATAATTACCGTTTCCTTCACAAATAAACTCACCATTGACCAACTCATGTCCCATGAGCTTTTGATGTCTTGCTTTTGCCATGCTTAATGATAGCATGCATTTCTTAAGTTATATTTGCACTGACATTAGCATTTTTATTTTTCTGTCTTCTCATCTGCTTCATAAAACAGAAAAGATCAGCGAAATATTCAAATACTTACACAAATGTTATTGTATAGACGATGGTAGTGCCGTCATGCCATAGTGTATGCCATCAGGTGATATATGGTCACTGCAATTGGTACTAGAAGGAAATGGAGTTTCACCATATAATAAGTGACAGTAAAGGTTGTATGAAATGTGAGTACCTTGTCACATGTATTGAAACATTCCATCATCTCACAAGTGTGGCGAGGGTGGGAACTACACGTTCCATTTTATTTCAACAGTGTCCGATTTATTAATTTACTTGATCAGTGCTACAGTAACCTCCAAGCCTCAGTTTTACTCTTCTTCTTTAAAGAGGATATTGATTCCTATCTACAGGGTTGTTGTGAAGATTAAATCATGTGCTTACAGGGTTTAGTATAGTTCTGGCTGTGTGGTAGGGATCAGGAAGGCAGCTTCAGCCTCTTCTAAGCCAGCTGTTAGTACATGCCTGGAGAGCAGAGACCACTTTTTCATGCCTTTACAGGGCTTTGCACAAGTTGTTGCATAGTTAATAAGTATTTTTTATTTGTTAGATTTTCTCTGATTAGAATGATTTAGTAGTAGAGCTGAATTTTAGATGAAGAGTCGTAAGGCAAAGGTGGTAAATTTAGAGATCTTTAGATGAGCTGTGCATGGTCATCTGCATAGATAATTCTCTCCTGGATGTATTAAGAGTTACAACCAACCCTTGGTTGTCCATGGTGAGAATTGCAGCATATTTTATCATCCAAACCAGTATCATTTTGAGAGTGAAAGAGTGTGCTATAAATATTTACATCGGGACAACAGGAGGAATCTTGAATGGTCCTAGGCAACCAGGGGATATATGGTCTCTCTATTTGTGGTTGACGTGCTTCATTTGGGATCTGGTTTAACATTTCAGGTGGAGCATTTCTCAAAAGGACTTCCTGTTTCTGTTGAATTAATATCATAACTGCATTCTAAGGATGAGTGGACTTATTTCTGAGGATGGCCTTTCTCAGAAGCTTTAGAGATCCTTCCAAAGGCAGGAGTTTCACCCTTTCACTGTACTTAATAGTGCCAGTACTTAATGGTACCAGGCCCTTGAGATTAATGGGTTTAACAAGAGACTAGAGGATTTTCCTTTCCTAATCCTACTACGCTGGCCTCAGAAGAGTCTTTGCCATCTATCTACTGTGCATCTGCAGTAAAAGTTTAATTCCAGTCAAGTAATAACACCTGTAATACAGAGCTCTGTGATTCAAAGTCAAAGATTATTTATAGATTATTTGCATCTTTCCAATTATCCATGCTGATACTCCTATCCAAGGTTGTTATAGGGATTATCATATTTATCTGAGAGGCAGCCTACCTGGTAATTTGAACAAAGACTGGTGCCAAACTGTTTGGGTTTGAAACCTTGCTTTACCCACTTATCAATTTTGGGACCCTTGACAAGTTACTTAATTTTTTCAATTTCTTCATTAATAATATAATAATAGTAGCTACTTCATAACATTGTTGTTAATTCATTTATAAATTAATTAACATTTTTAAAATGCTCATTACAGTGCATACTACTTAGCAAGAAGCATATACATATGTCTAAGTAAAAGTATAAATAAAGCTTCTACATATAATCAGGTACTGATGACATTAGGTTTGAAATGCTTGCAGACATAAAAATGGGAATAAAGGAAAGGATAAAATAAAAGTGAGTTCTATAGACAGCACAGAGTATTAGAGAGAAGAAGAACAGTAGGAAATACATTCCACAGGAGATTTTAAGATAGAAATCTTTGTGTTACAAGAGCTGATATTTCATTGGGTATAATGAACCCAAAAGACAAACGTCATTTTTCCTTTGCTTTATTCTTTGAGTGCAATTGAATTTTGCAGGGATGCCAGTGCAATTATTTTACTGTTGTTACTATTGTCATCACCATCATCAATATTTTAATCATTGTCATAAAATATTAAATTCCACTGGACTTGATGGCAGTTCACTACATCAGTTAAATCCAGTGGTCCAGCCTCAGGACTTGGAAGTTCTGAAGTGGTAGTTCTTTATTGAAGTCTGGATGAGACCGAAGTGGATTTAGTATGTCTGTTGTTGAGTCCTTTAAATGAAACAGGAAAATGGAAACATTCATAGAACTGACAGCACAGTTTCTGGCAATGACTGCTTCTAAATCCTGGAAAATATGATCTCCGAATCACTTCTACAGGATGATCTGAGTAAGGTCATCTTATTGTCTAGTTTCTAGTTCTCATGTCAGATGTTCAAAACAACAACAACAACAAAAACCCCAAGAAGTTTAAACATTAGAAGAACACAAAGGTACAGAGGAAAGGCTTTTGGGCTTTGGAATTAGGTAGAATTGTATTAAAATTCTGGCTGTGGGATTAATTGTATGAGCCTCAATTGTTTGTTGAACTCTCTGAGCTTGTCTATGAAATGGGATTGGCAGCCCCTCATACAGTCAGAGTAAAGATTAAACAAGATCATGTTTGTGAGAGCAATGGGCACTTAGGATAGGCTCTTTCCTTTTACCTGCCATTCACCAGGCTGTTTCCTGGTCATACAGATCAATGCCTTTTTATTAGTATATCCCCAACATCCAACAGTGTCTGACCTATAGTAGATATTGAATGGATATTTATTCATTATCGAATGAATAATGGTCCAACCAAATCCATTCATTCATCATCCATTAATTATTATATGTCAGTTACTATGCTAAGGACTTGAGAAATAGTGATGAACGTAGCATGATCTCTTCCCTATAGGTGATTATAGACTAGAAAGAGAATTACATGGTAATGAGTGCACTGTAGAGTCTGTAGAAGGGATTATGGGTGCACAAATGAGGAAGTGTCTCACTCTAACTGGGGAAAGCTTCACAGAAGAAGAGGTATTTGAGCTAAGTCCACCAAGCCGATATAGTGAGGGGAAGGATATTCTACACAGAGGGAATTACATATGCAGGACATTAGGGGAAGGAGAGAGCACGTTAACTTGCTGTAAACTGCAAGCACTTTAGCTTATCTGGAAAGCAGTGTGTGTGTGTGTGTGTGTGTGTGTCTGTGTGTTTGTGTGTCCGTGTATGTGTGCGTGGGTGTCCTTGCACTTGTGCACAGGCTGGAGGACCCAGGGTGAAAACTCAGGTGGTGGCAAATCATGAAAGGCCTTTCAAGACATGATAAGGCACCTAAACCTTATCTTAAAGACATTGGAACCTGTGAAGGATTTTATGCAACTACTGACAGGCACAGACCTAGAAAGCTCCCCTGACTGTCATAGGGGATGACTGTGGTCCAGGTGAGAACAAGAGGATGTGGAAGCACACAGTGGCTCTGGGAAGAGCAGTGGGATAGGTCAAAAATCCTAGGATACAAGAATGACAGGACTTTGGGGCTGATTGGATGTAAAATCTAGACAAATCCAACCCCGGTTTGAGTTGACTCAGTAGCAATTCTTCAGTATTTGAAGAGCCGTGGAAAACATTTTGTATTTTCTTGTGATTTTCTGATTTTACTATAAAGATAGCATTTTAACATGTGAAAGCCACAACCCCAACCTGTCATCTTTTAAATTTTTCTTTGGTTCTTTCTGCCTCATGTCTTTATAGACATTTAACTTCAATCATTGAGTTTTGGATTTTTCTATCCATTTTACCTTCTCCTTTTTCTACCTGTTGTTGTTTAACTAGAAAACAAAATAACTATTGATTAGCATCTCTGTCAGAGAAAGAGTAGTCACAGATAAAGAGGAGAGGTGAAATTTTTGTTTCTTGTTTATTTGTTCAAATTATATTTCTATTATAAAGTTTAAACTATTGGCTGCATTAAACCATGATTTGGGTATGTAGCAATATTTTTCATAAAATATTATTTTCTTGGTGGTGCCCTCACTTGAGTGATGATTATATTGTTTCCTTCTGAATTCTGTAGAAACACAAAATGAGTCAATAATCAGAGCCTTCTATGTATCTTCTTTTGTTGCTACTGTCAAAAATAATGAAAGCATCCAATACAACTTCTAAATGTGAATATTCTTCGATATCCTTGCTTGAATCATTTGATCACTACTTTGCAAGGATCCTAGCTTGAATGGCCTTTGAAATATTTTCTTTTTGCTGGGTGCATTTATTTTTTTCCTTCCTTCCTTCCCTCCTTCGTTCGTTCCTTCCTTCTTTCCTCCCTCCCTCCCTCCCTCCCTCCCTCCCTCCCTCCCTACTTTTTTCTTTTCTTTTCTTTTTTCTTTTTTTGAGACGGAGTCTCGCTGTGTTGCCCAGGCTGGAGTGCAGTGGCACGATCTCGGCTCACTGCAAGCTCTGCCTCCTGGGTTCAAGCCATTCTCCTGCCTCAGCCTCCCAAGTAGCTGGGACTACAGGTGCCCGCCACAACACCCAGCTAATTTTTTTATATTTTTACTAGAGGTGGGGTTTCACCATGTTAGCCAGGATAGTCTCGATTTCCTGACCTCGTGATCCGCCCACCTCGGCCTCCCAAACCAAACTGCTGGGATTACAGGCGTGAGCCACTGTGCCTGGCCCTCTTTTCTTTTCTTTCTTTCTTTTTTTTTTTTTTTTTTTTTTTTTTTAGATAGAGTCTTGCTGTGTCACCCAGGCTGGAGTGCAGTGGCACAGTCTCGGCTAACAGTAACCTTGGCCTCCCAGGTTCAAGTGATTCTCGTGCCTCAGCCTCCCAAGTAGCTGGGACTACAGGCACACACCACCACACCTAGCGAATTTTTGTATTTTTAGTAAAAATGGGGTTTTGCCATGTTGGCCAGGCTGGTCGTGAACTTCTGGCCTCAAGTGATCCGCCCTCCTTGGCCTCTCAAAGTGCTGGGATTACAGGTGTGAGCCACTGTGCCTGTCCTGGATTTTCTTATAGTTAAGTCTGTTTGCCTCTAATGTTAACCCCCTTTATAATGGGTGACATTCTGGGTTTTCTAGTCAAAGCCAAATAGGAATCATAAGAACAACAATTCATATATTTGGTCATAGTATTTTTTTTATTGGAGACTGTTCAATTGAACAAATTCATTATTTTAAAAAATGTCTTTGAATTGTATCTTAAAAGTTTTATATTTAGTTTCACAGAAATTCATCAGTAAATACCAGTAAGTTTTAATAACATATAATAGGAACTGATTGTTTAGTGGTTGTAAAGCTAATATAAATAATTTACAGTCATGAATATATATATATCCCTAAAAATATATATATACACATATATATGTGAATGATTATATGTAT
Source organism: Gorilla gorilla gorilla (assembly GCF_029281585.2). Taxonomy (NCBI): domain Eukaryota; kingdom Metazoa; phylum Chordata; class Mammalia; order Primates; family Hominidae; genus Gorilla; species Gorilla gorilla. The sequence continues at coordinate 110,982,701 of NC_073238.2, forward strand.
ATATATGTATATATGTATATACATAATGTAGTAATGATAGGCTTGAAGTGGTTGGGGCTAAAGTTGGATATAGAGAGTACCAATTGAAAAAGGGCATATGGAACTGTGAATGAAAGAGGAAATTGATTGCACACTGCTGCTTTTAAAATGTTAGTAAACATCCTTGATGATAGATTTTATTTTCAGTATTAAATATGCACAAATACAAGACTAGGGGATCTGTAGCAGAGGGCCAGAAGATGGCCTGGTGAAATGGAGAAAACAGAGGAAACTGGTTTTCCTCAGCTCTGGCAGCTGAACAATTTTGCATGAGTCACTCTATCTGTTTAGGCCTACCTTTCTTATACAGAAAGTCAGGAAACTGAAACAGTTGAACTTTAGAGTCTTTAAAATGCTATTCTCCAAAGTGTGGCAATTGGTATAAAGATAGAATATGTAGAGGCTGTGGCTCTGTAGAGAATATGGTCCCTGTTTTTATTTTTTAAATTGTTTGGTTTCTGACATTGAAATATGAAGATAAAGGCATTTTATGGTTCCAGACTAATTCATTTCAGCCTAGTCTGGTCAGTGTGTTTGGAATCTACAAGAACACAGGTAACCTGAACCAAGGCTCTTGTGGAAGGAACTGAGAGAAGGATCAACTGCTTTTGTAGAGGTACAATAAGAACCCTAGAATCATCTTAGAAAGTAAATGTGTATTACCATGACAGTGAGATGATTTATCCCTGTGGTGTTTATCTGGGATGAATGAAGGTTATCAGAATGGTGCATCACGACTGTCATTCAAAATGTCTCAAAAGTAAGATATCAACATCATCACAACTAGGTGTCTTTATCCCCAGGAAATTAAGAAGGGCCATTTAACTCTCTGACTCTAAATAAATAAGAGGGAGAGAAAAAAGTTATTAGCAGGTGGAAAATGTAAAGAAAAATAGAAATAGAAGGCAAACGTTTTCTATGTTTAAAAGACTGTTAGGGCCCAGGGACCTCTTGTCTAGTCTGGAGTTGTTGGTTGAGCTTTAAGACAGAATCATTAAAGTGGGAAAGTCTGAAATCCCTGAAGAGTCTGGGTGGATATTTCTGTCTTCTGTGACATATGTGTCTAAGGATAGCATGTGTCTTTTTGGGGAAAAATCAAGAAAATTATGACCAAGCCTAGATTGTAATTGTTCCTTTACATAGTACCTTTTAAAGTTTTTGACTTGATGAAATGAAAAATCAGACAGTAAAAAATACAAAAGTAAGATTATCTGTGAACAGTTTTTAAGAGTTACATGGTCAGTTTTGTGTCCGTCTACCCATTCTGGGTTTACCAGAGCAGAAATTAGTCCTTATTCAGCTAACCTGACTGTTATACTCATGCATCAACCAGAGAGCTGGGAAAGTTCCTTTCTCTTTAGCTTTCAAGAAAGGATATCTCTTAAAAGAACAAGAACTAATCAGAAGTGACATCTGCAGTTAAGTCAAAATAAGGCATACGATATTATCAGATATGAGTATAGAAAGTATTTTTTTATTTTGTGTGACTTCCCTGAATTTATTTATATTATTAAGTATGAGTACTTAACTGTGTTTCTTAACTTGTTTTATACCTCAGACGTATTTGTTCATCTGTGGTAGCTTATGTATGACCTCTCAGAATAATGTTTTCTTAAGTGCATAAAATAAAATACATAGGGTTACAATAGAAACCACATATATTGAAGTATTGTTTTTAAAGTTTTATAAAACAAAAATTTGAAATTAGGTAGATGTCTTAGGTACCATGATTTTGAAGTAATGATGAATATAGTTACTCTTGCAAAATAGCTGTTAAAACCTCATGTGATATGAAAATATATGTGAATTCTACTGATGACAGTCACAAGTTTGGCTAATACTATGGTGACATGTCACCTATCTTTATAATTCAAGGAAACTTAAATTTCCACTGGAGGTAGAGAAAATAAAGTTTCAGTATAGTTTTCTATCCAAATAAATGGACTCCCTAAGTTCTACTCTTGATCCCTTTGAGAGTTCAAGGAGCCCAGGTTGAGAACTATTCACTTAGAAAGTTTTCCCAGTCCGTATTCTACAGTTGACTTAACTTTTACAGAAGAAGGGAAAAAGCATGTAAGCACCCACATTAATATAAGAAATGGAAAATAAATGAATCATAATATTTATTATAATTAGAATACTGGATCTAATTGAAAATAATGATGTGTTTGGGAATACCTTTCTGGCCCTAGCTTTCTCCTTAAGACATAAGAATATCAATATTGTTTGGGTGGAAAATTATTCAAGAAATGTGAACAAATTTTCAGAAAATGAGGATATTTTTAGTGCCCATGATACATAGTTCTTAAGTATTTAATGAATCACAAAAGTTTAGTATAGATTATAGATAGCAGAAGCCAAGATTCAGACATTTATTACCTGGAGTCTATTGGCTTACAAAAGACAGATATGGACAAGAACAGAGCAGCCACTGACCTAGGTCCAGATCTGGATGTTTCACTCTGATTTACAGTGTTTTCTTGATTAACGAATCCCTGGGAGGGTTGGGTAGGGGAGGAGACAGGTTTTTTTTTGACAGTTATTGAGGGGTGAGGGAATTTGCTGCAATGGCAGCCACATGCCTGTTCTCAGAATGGAGCCTGGCCTCCTGGGTTGTGGGGACCACTCTCTGGCCCACCTTCCAGGGCTAGGAGCCAGCCAGGGTGAGGGATTCACCTCTATGCTCCTTCCCACTCCTAGGTATATAAGAATGTTGGAGAATTAATGGCTTCATCTGGATGAACATCATGCCTGGAAAACAAACTCATGCCTATGATTTTTTTTTTTCTGTTTTAATCTCAGATAATGCAGTTTCTTATAGCAAAGAATGCTGCAAATGCATCTTCCACGTTTATGCAGGTATCACTATGCCTCCCTGGACTGGCTGTGCAAATACCAGAAGAGGTACTGAAGTGAGGTAATGGGTGAGATCTCCAGAATAAAGATTACAGAGGGACGGTACCTTCTGTTCACATAGAGCCATTTTTAACTAGCTTTCACTGAAAGGGGCTCCAGAGCCTGTAAAACCAAGTGCCAACTTCTCCCTTGCTGCAGAAAACCCTGATTTCTAGGAAAGTGTTTTGGCTGGCCCTGGCTTATCCATACTTGGGAGGCAAGTCACACAGCCCGTGGACCATAGTAAATTAGATCGCTTGTATTTCTGGTACTGCCAAATAAGGAACAACCTGGTCTCTCTTTAAAGTTGTTCTGTCTATAAAGTGGAGCCTGGCCCTCATGAATGGCTGAAAACAAAGTATCTGATCAACTCTGAGCTTAAACGTATGTAACTTCTATTCAAGCCCTTTTCCCAGTTTTATTTTACAGTGCAGGGAAGTGAACTCTGGGGATCTGGGGAGATGAGAGGTTTTGCAGCTCTCCAAAGCAATCCAGTGTCACCATGGGTTATTTCTAAAAGGCAAAGGTATAAGGCTTGGTTTGTACAGCCTTTTTAAAAATTATTTGCCAGTGTTATAAGTTGACATTTCAAAATGCTGAAATTTGAAAATAACTTTTTAAAAGTTCTAATTAAGCAATAATAAGTGGAATTGACATTTTCTACCATTCGCTGAGCAGTTCCCTAGCTAATAACCTCTGTGTATCAAATTCCCAACCCAAAGACATTATATAAATATAGAATGACATTGTGGTACTGGGTAGGAAATTGGGGTCTTAGAGTCCAACTTACTTCCACTCCATTCTTCATACCTCTGCAAAGTGCTATTGATGTTACCCTACAAAGAAAAAAGGAATTACTCTTTCTTGGAAATTTTGAATTGAAATGGACTTTCTTTAAGCAATCTTAATTTAATTAATATGCACACACTTTTTTTTTTTCCAGACAGGGTCTTGCTCTGTCACCCAGGCTAGGTGTAGTTATGTGATCATGGCTCACTGTAGCCTCAAACTCCTGGCTCAAGTGATCCTCCCACCTTAGCCTCACAAGTAGCTGGGACTACAGGCACATAACACCATACCCAGCTAATTAAAAATTTTCTTTTTTTGTAGAGATGGTGTCTCATTATGTTTCCCATGCTGGTCTCAAACTCCTGGACTTAAACAATCCTCCTGTCTCGGCCTCCCAAAGTGATGGGATTATAGGCATGAGACACCGTGTTTAATGAGCACAACACTGTTGACTCTGATTCATTTAGCATCCCTTATAACACTCCAGCTATTTTTTGTAGTGTGAAAAGTAAAAATTCCTATTTTGGAATTTAAGAACTATCGGCACATAGGCTGACCCAAAAGAAGGAAAGCTTTGTGATGGAGTAATTTAGGATTATGATGGAATTGCAGACCCGTGATGATGCGGGGAGGGGTCAGTGGACAGGACCATGGTGACCTTCCTTCATCTTGACCAGAATAGAGCCAGTTTATACTTGTTGTCATGGTCTTTCTTTTCTCAGAAGGTTACTCATTTGGATGATAAAATAGATGGTCACCCTATTTAATTGCCTATGAATTCCATGGTTACTCAAGATATAATGTAAACAACACTGGAGGTAGAATAAAAATATCTGGCTTCAATTCAAGTCTGTGAGGAATATTGGGCAGTTTGCTTCACTTTGTTGTGGCTTTTTTCCTTATCTGTAAGATGGGGATAACCTCTGTAGAGTTAAGTAGAATTCTGGACTACTCCATGTAGTAGGAATTATCATCCCCATATTATGATGCTCTTGCAGGGTTATTTTTTTTTTTAAATACCCTGCAAGAGCACCATAGCAATGCTTAGCAAGTATGGATGCAAGACATTTTAGTCTAGTCTGAATTTACTGCCAATAATTGGGTCTCTAAGTAGTTGATATGTTGAATCATCTGATGTTTTGTGGAAAATACAAGTTGCTAACTCCCCTTCACTGGGTGCCTCAGATCAGAGTGTCATTCATGTTAATCAGTTTTGGGGACCCAAACTTCTGTTAGAAGAGGTATGGTCATTCCTGACTCTGATCCTGAGAGGGTTTGGTGCAGGCATTACAATATGCAGAGGTTGGAGAATCATTTGCAAAGGGAATGTGAGGTTGGGTGTAAAGATTCTGAGATTACCTGGGACAGAGGTCTGGGCTGAAGGACAGGATAAACAGCAAGTTACTTTTTGTTGTTCCCACTTTACACAGTAGATATGTGTCAATAAATATTTGAAAGTAAAATTTTACATTATTCATTGATTCTCCACTCAAATTTTGCTCATCTTTTTTTCCTAAAAGGGTGACAGAGTCGTTTAATTGACAGAACAAAGGGCTGGGAGACCCAATTTTAGATTTGCACTAATTCCCATTTTGACTGTGGGTACATCCCTTGAAATTTCTAAAATTCTTTTCACTTTCAATGATTAGGAATGTTGGATAAAAAAATACACTATAGCTAATATATTTGACTTTAGACTTTAATGAGCCTTTCATTCATGCAACAAGTGCTTATTGAATGCCTGTTCAATAAATGCCTATATGCCACACACATTCCAGCTACCAATAAATCAGAAGTGAACAAAATAAGTATAGTACCTGCCTCCAAGGAATGGTCAGTCTGCGTATCCTGAGCTGTATGTTCTAACCATTTCTGAAAGATTGGTGATATGGTTTGGCTGTGTGTTTCCACCCAAATCTCATCTTGAATTGTAGTTCCCATAATCACCACATGTCATGGGAGGGACCTGATGGGAGGGACCCAGTGGAAGGCAATTGAATCCTGGGGGCGGGTTTTTTGTGTGCTGGTCTCATGATAGTGAATAAGTCTCACAAGATCTGATGGTTGTGTAAAGGGCAGTTCTCCTGCACGTGCTTTCTTGCCTGCCACCATGTAAGATGTGCCTTTGCTCCTCCTTCACCTTCCACCATGATTTTGAGGCCTCCCCAGCCAAGTGGAACTGTGAGTCCATTAAACCTCTTTCCTTTATAAATCATCCACTCTTGGGTATGACCTTATAGCAGCGTGAGAATGGACTAACACAATTGGCATCTCTCATCTTGTACATTAACAGGAAATAGTATTTTAGGTTTCTTCTTCTAATTGTATTTAACCATTCTAAATCTTTTAGAATTTAAATCTAAATTCTAATTCTAATTTAACCATTTCTAAATCTTTAATAAATTTCTGGTTTCAACTTAAGCCATTTTATTTCTACTTTTCCTCAGTGGGAAGGGAGAAAATCTATTCTCCTGATTATTTGAATGTCCTTTGTGTTATTAAAAAATCTGTGTTAGTCTTTCCAAGACACTGTGTAAATAATACCATGTAGTTTAAGTTTCATCATGAACTCAACTATTAGCTTACATCTTAATTTCTTTTATGCTAGTATAAACTGTTTTGTAAATTTTAATGTCTGAGGCTGATTTTATAAGTGCTATATTATAACATTAGCAAGATGGTTCCCACTAGGATGAGAAATTGTGTGAAACTGATAAGTCAAGAATTTCATGTGGTGGAGAGGACAGGGAAGTAGGCAGGGGAAGGGGCAGTTATGTTGCTCCTGCTGGGAGGTTGGTTACCATTGGGCTTATCACGTGAGGATCTTGTTGATAGGAAGGACTAAACATGGAACAGATTCTCACCTAAACACTCAGGCCTCTTCTCATGACTTGTAGGCAGCTTCCTTCTTGCTGTGTGCTCACAAGACCTCTTCTTTACAGAGACACACACACACACACTCAAGTGCAAAGAGAGAGAGAGAGCAAGCTCTGATGTCTCTTCATCTTTTATAAGGACATCAATCCTGTTGGGTGAGGGCTCTACCCTCATGATTTCTAATTGTAATCACCTCTTTAAATGCCCTATACTTAATATAGTCCCACTGGGGGTTGGGGTTCTAACCTGTGAATTTTGGGGAAACACAATTTAGTCCTGTGTTAGTCCATTCTCACACTGCTAATAAAGACATACCAGAGACTGGGTAATTTATAAAGGAAAGAGGTTTAATTGACTCACAGTTCCACAGGGCTGGGGAGGCCTCAGGAAACTTACAGTCATGGCAGGGGAAGCAAACATGTCCTTCACATGGCGGCAGCAGGGAGAAGTGCAGAGTGAAGAAGGGGAGGAGCCCTTTACAAAACCATCAGATCTTGTGAGAACTCACTCACTGTCATGAGAGCAGCATGGAGGTAACCAACCCCCATCAATTACCTCCCACTGGGTTCCTCCCATGACACGTGGGGATTATGGGAACTACAGTTCAAGATGAGATTTGGGTGGGGACACAGCCAAACCACATCAAGTCCATAGCAATATGGCTTAATGTGAGAGCATATATCACATTTTTGGTTTGAGAATATGGTATAAAGCAACTCTTCCTAAAATTTCATTAGTAATCATGATAACTGTTACTGGATATAGATGTGAGATATTCCTATATTATACAACACTGAAAGACACCAACTTGAAATGGTTTGATTTAATTATACCATTTATATTTTGTATATTATATCTTGTATTTACATGCAATATAACTTGACATAAAAAATTTGAAGACACACACACACACACACACACACACATACACACACACACTTTGAAAACCATCCATGAATCACATTCCTTCAAATCTGGGAGCTGAGTAGGTTGACCGCAGGTAGCATTATGCTAGCCCATGAGCTAGCACCACTCTGGCTGGTAAGCAAAAATATTGGAAATAAAAGTATCCCATGAACCACACTTGACTTTATAGCCTGAAAACATTCCTGAATGATTGTGTAACTGTTATTATATTGTACTGTTATCTTAATGTTCAGTGCTCTTACAATTTATAATTGTTTGTATGTACCGTAACAATGGCTCAGAACTCATTGAGTGGTAGTGTTGTTAAACATGCCCCCAAATCAAGAACCATGGAATGAAATTAGATGTAATAAACTGTGTAAAGGGTCAAAGTTTTATGGTTTTATGGGGCATGTATTCATGTGTAATTTTATACTATTTGACATACATAAAATGTATATTTAAAAATGAAATTACATGGCAATTGTGCTAGATTTATGAAGTCTTGGGATGCATCCCCCTGCCTTACAATTTATTACAATAGAAAAATTAGTGTTGAATTATGTGAGTTTTGAAAAATGCATGGTGTTTATCAACCTATTCCTCAAACAAAATGTGACCGCTTTGTGCATACTACAACTAAGCATCAATAGCTTGTTAACCTAGAGACAAGGTGGGGGGAAGTCATTCTGCTTTCCATGAAACGTGCACTTCTGCCTGTTCAGAATTTACATCTCTGTGATTATTTAAATTATCTGTAACTGAAAAATTGTGTCCATTTCCTTGAATTAGCACCAGGATGAAACTGACATAATAATATCAGGAATACCAGACCCAAAGGAAAGTCGTCTTTAGCTTTGACTGAGTTTTCGTGCTAAAGTCAGCTTTTCCCAAAATTATTTGATATGTGAAGCACACCTCCACCCAGAATCATTAATGTGCAATTTTGTCAGGAAGCAAGAGGATAAGCAAGATGATCTGATGTCCTTTGCAGTCTGATAAATGTAGGTAATTGTTGGCAGTTCATAATGTAGCTATGTTAGATTTTGTCTTTTCGTTGAGCCCAGCTTCTCTGCTCTAATCAACTATCTCAGCCACTTGGAGAATCAGCTGATAAACCTTGTTGGTCTCTAGCTCTCTGTATACAATCCCTTCCTTCCAACAAGACTTATCAGAATGCAGCCAAGGGCAACCAAACTGTCCTTTGGTCAGCCGTGAGAGCTCAGACGTACCTGGTTATCTGTCCAGTGGTCTAATTCTTTTCCCCAGATTCCACTCCCAATTTGTCTCTTTATATACCCATTCCTCGTAAAAGAGGCAGAGACACCACAGTGTGCTCTGTCTCTTTGCACTTGAGTGTGTGTGTGCACAAAGAGGTCATGTGAGCACACAGGGAGGAGGAGGCTGCCCATGAGTCAAGAGATTGAGGACTCAGAAGGGAACCTACTTTGCTGGCACTTTGATCTTAGTCTCTGAGATGCCAGGACTGTGAGAAATAATTTCTATTGTTTAAGCCATCCAGTCTATGGGATTTTATTATGGCAGCCCAAGCAGACTAATAGACCTATTATTCTTTAAAATAGAATATGTTTATTTCAGTTTTGATTTTTTCTAAGTTGTCATTAGTGATTATACACATTCAGTTGTCTCTTTTAATTTGAAACCTATTATTTTAATGTAATTAAATTTAAAAAGTTGGATTATGAATTACCTTCACTTCTGAAAATTAGACCATTCATGTTGACCAAGCTTAGTGTTATGAGGATTCATTCAGTCACTCATTTAGAAATAATGCTGAGGGTATATAAAGAGTTGTGCTGGGCATCTGGAAGAAGAAAGTTAAAGAATTAATGGTCCCTGTCCTCAACAAAATTGTCTGTTGAGTGACAGAGAAGAGAAATGCACATATAACAAGACTACAAGGCAGACTGTGGAGACTGGGAAAAAAAAGGAAGCTTGAAACGATGGAGCTCAATGTCATACCCTCTCTCTTTGCACTGTGTCTCCATCAGCCTTTCATTTGCTTGCCAGGACCCAGATCTTTCCCTCCTCACTGAGTTCATATATGCTTTTCCTTCCCTGGAATGTTCTTCTCCACCCCTTCACCTACCAACTTTCAGAGCTCAACTCAAGTACCGTTTCTTCCAAGTCTTTAGGAAGTTTCCCTGAAATGCCTGGTTATGGCAGAGCCTTTCTGGTCTATGCTATTGAGTAATTAGGTTTCTGGTACTTATCACAGTTACCAGTGACAGTTTGGTAAATGTTTAACAGCTGGCTCTATGGGGGGAAGAAAAGTGCCCTGGTGTATAGAGTTTGCTGATTTTGGTGGTGTAAATACTTCCAGCATGGTGATTTCAAGCGGCCAGTGTGATGATATTGAATGTCGAGTTGGAAAGAGAGGCTCAGTAGCAAGCCATTACATAGAATTTACACCATACAGATGCAAATACGTGTGTGAAGAATCCCAAGAGCACAGAAATAGTAAAATAGGAAGTGGTAAGCTTAAAGTTTCTCATATAATTAACCTAAAATTTATATAATTTTAATATGACTATTTAATGACCGGGTTGTGCAAAATTCCTGCTTTTGCTAGCAGCTCAGACAACCAGTAGGAGCTGGCTCCAGCACATCACTGACAATCACACAGTTACAGGTGTAATCAATTATTCAATGCCTGTATTCCCCATGAGTATGTAAGCTCCTAAAGGCAGGGACTGTTCTTGCCTTCCTGTGTCAGTGAGTTTTGGGTTGGGACAACAGAAGCCACTTAGATATTCTGAATGGAAAGGGGCTCATACAAGGAACTAGAAACTTACACTACTTTGGAAGGTCATGGATGCAAGTGCTTGGGAGCAGGTGACATGTAGGAATTTACGCAGAAGCTGTCTGAGAGAATCTCCCAATCTCAGTGGGAATTTCATCTGCTGATCTTAGCAATTCTCAAGAACTAGACTTCTGCTATGAGTCTCCTTGCAACTGCTGCCAGAGAAGTCCAAATCCCACATGGACACCTCTCATTGGATAACTCTAAACTGATACCATATGGGATGGGCATCCTAAAGACTTGTTTCAGGGCTCTCTGCATTTCCTAGAATCTTTACAAGGGCAGAGATGATACCAAAGGGATGATAGACAATCTGCTTCTTGCTCGCTAACATAGCACCAGCACTTAGAATAGTGTCTTACAAATATGAGGTACTTAATACATCTTGGTTGAATGATTGAAGCCAAGGTATTTATTTAAAGTCTTTAACACAGCCATTATAAAGAGTAATAGCCTTTAAAGCAAAAGATTTTTTTGGGCATCTCACTAAATCATCCTGACCTAGTACATGTGGCAGTTCAGATAAGTCTGACTTAAGAAATAGTATTCTGAAAGTTAACGTATAACTTACTTGCTTGGAATTCAGAACATATTTCTGCATAATAACGATATAAATGGTAGTGAGGTCTCTAGACTGGTCCATAAAAAGCCATTTCACTCACGACTGTGCTGAAATATAACACTAATAACATAATAGCTCACAACCTTTTAAAATATTCTATGAGAGAAAATGCATTTCAAGTCCCAATTCTGGTGCTAGAGCCCCATATTTTGCTTTTTCCTCTCTGGTGATGAGTATAGGAATTCCTCCTCCCCAATTCCTGTTTAGAATTTGAGCAAGGGGAATAGAAACTTCTTGATGTACTCTCAGTTTTAGTCATAACAGAGGAAGTTAAGTTTTGAGTACCCCAATAGTAGTAGATGGAAAATTCTGGGTGGGGGAGAAAGTTCCAGTAGCTATAATGCAAAAGAAGTAAATTCTATGTAAGGGATATTGCTAGTGTTTTATATTAGGGTTTTTTGCATTGTGCTTATTTAATTAAAGTCAGAGTTTTCATTGCAATAGACTATAAGCTATACAGTTAAAATTAAATTGGAACAAGCTATATTAAAATTTACATTGAGATATTCTTTAGTAGGTCTTACCAGGTGAGTGAACCATACCTTGGGGATATTAACTCTGGCAGTTCTTAAAGGAATCACTTAGTAAATTACTGCTGCAGTGAGCCAAAAAAATACCCTAAAGAATACTAAGTGTGTGAAGCTTCTGCAGGAGGGATCATGTCTTATTCATTGTGTTATCCTTCAAGAGTTAGCACTAAGTCTAACAAACAAGGATACAATGAATGTCAAATGAAATCATGCAGCTTTTTCAAAGAGCTAAGTTTAGAAAAGGAATCCTACACTAAAATAATAGAATTGAATCTAAAGATCCACGTAATATTTCATTAGAAAGACTAAGAATGATAGGAAAATTGATATACAGTTAAGGGGAGCTAGAGTTTCTAAGTCCTTAGTGCTGCTCGCCAAATAATGCAAGTTCTTGGTCTTCTGGGTAGGATGGCCCTTCCTGATGCCTCATGATGAGGTAGGGCTATGGCTAGTTCTGGCCAATGAATCATTGATAAAAAATAATGCTTGTAGATAATTCTTATAGTCCAGTGCATTTAATTGCTAGTTTGAGATGCTAGGACATTTTTCCCTCTTGACTGTGTTGACTGGCAGAGTTTCAGATACTGACTGCTTCATCAGCTTGGGTCCCACGTGATGGCTGGTGGCAAAAATGAGAAGTCAGTAGGGTGAGCATATAATTTTTCATTCCAAGCAGACCACTTTTGAGACTAAGAGGAGGCTGAGACAACAGGTATAAACCAGAACTGTTGTGAGTAAACAGGGATGTGTAGTCACTTAGAACTGAATCTTTGTTCCTTTAAGCTACTGAGGCTTGGAGTTGTTTGTTGCTGATGCATAACCTCTTCAGACTGATAACTGGAGTCACTGCCAGAACTGAAGGTGACATTCTCTTTCTGGATTGCCTTTCATTGAGTGTGCAAGTATCTGTTAGGTTTCAAATAACAGAAACTCAACTGAAATTAGTTGAGGCAAAACCAAAGGAAGTTAGCAGCACCTGGAGTCTAACAAAGAGTTAAAAAGTAAGACAATGAGAAGGCACAGAAAGAGCTGAGCCTCAGGAACAATGAGTTTGGGAACCAAACCCTGCCAGGCCCTTCCTTTCTACCTTCTGACTCTATTTCTCTCTGTGTGGCTTCCCTCCCTTCCTTCCTTCTTCCCTCCCTCCCTTCCTTCCTTCCTTCCTCCCTCCCTCCCCTCCTCCTCCCCCCTCCCTTCTCCTTCTCTCTCTTTCTTTCTCTTTCTCTCTTTTCTTTTCTTTATTTGATTCTTTCTTTCTTTCAGACAGGGTTTTGCTCTGTCCCCCAGGCTGTAGTGCAGTGGCATGATCATGGCTCACCGCACCCTCAAACTCCCGCTCTTTCTTATTAAGGCCAACTTTCTTGCACAGTGGTATAAAATATGGCCACTAGCAGCTCCTGAATTCCAAAGTTCTGACTGTTTCCATCATCAAAGAAGGACAGACTTACACATGTTCTCTGAATCCAGTTTCAGAACTCCCAGGCAGAGATTTCTGTTGGGCATAAGCTTGGAAAAATGTCAACCTTTTAACCAACCAGCTGAGGCCAGGAGGTTGAGCCCTGTAGGACCAAGGCAGTTTCCCTAGGAGCTGCATTAGACTAGGGAGAGGATCACCTTCAAGAAGAAGGTGAGTGGGTGCTAGGAAGACAAGAACCATAGGTAGTTACTCCATGTGTGTCTATAATGTGTGCAGACACCATTAATAAGGTAGTTGGGTGGAACTTTTCTTGAGTTATTGCTGGAATTTGGAAATGTATAACATTCTTTCCTCTATATTTTCTTTTGTGATTTCTTTTGGATAAAAGTCTCACATTTGGAAACAGCTAGCTGGAAAATGATGAGTTGTGGGGACAAGGGACTAAGTAAAGCTAACTGACCCACCTGAGCATTGAACCAGAAATGCTGCTCTCCATAGAATTATATTCTAATCAACCAAGTGAAGCTGTGGGAACATAAATGACATCATGACATTGAAAGTGACTTTTTAAAGCTGACCATAAAATTCCATTATCAGTGATTAGCTAACTTAGTCCTTTACACACACACACACACACACACACACACACACACACACACACACACTGAAGAATTAGATGGCATCAACTGAAGCCTGCCTTCAAGGTTAGATAGAGGGGCCTATGATTCTGTTGCAGGCTTCAGCGCTGGGTTTATTTCCTAGTGCCTCCTTTCCAGCCACACCTTAGCATAGTGTTTCACTCATTTTCAGCGTAAATCCTGGGAGTAAAAAAACCTCCTCCCAACAAAGTTACCAGCCAAAGTCTCCTACAGCTCTGAAGATACCTATGATGAAGGGTTGTGTCGTGATGAAAATAATTGCTTTAGTTAGCCATTAAACAGGCTTCAGGGTCAACATGACGACGGGTTCCTTTCCATGTTTGATTTAGTAGAAGCAGTTAATGGTTTTGTTTTTATTATCTTTACCCCCTGCTTCAGAATTATTTACTTAGCACATGGAAGGCAACAGATATTTGTTATTATAAAATCAATTTCATGCCTGACTAGACCATCTCTTCCACCTTTGTCATTACTCTTTGAGCTTTGGGTGTTATTGTGGGTTCATTTATGTTTATACAACTAGATGGCAATGGGCCCTACCAATAATTATTTGGGGAATTTGAGTCATACAGCAACCGGCAGTGCATTTTCATTCTCATTTTCAGAGAATTTCCATGTATTAATTTTTTCCCCATTTCTATAGAAATTTCTAATCAATAGAACAATGTTTCCAAAGTCGTAGTATCACAACATACTTTCTCCAGTTACCTACATGATATTAAGAATGAATTATGTATGTAGGGTAAAAATGCAATATGAAAAAGTAGTAAAACACACATCCATAAGCTATCATTTTGGTTTAAAGCATTCTTCTTTGAAATCTTTGTTTCCTCAAGTTGTGTTCCTTTGTTTTTCACAGCTTTTATGCAAGGCTCAAGGTGACAATCAAGACTTTTCTGAAATGTCAGTAGCTGTGAAGTTAAATAATCCAAATGCCAGTACCATTCTTCTTCTCTCTGTCTCTCTTTTTTTTTTTTTTTTTGGTGGTGGTGGTTCTGAATTAATTTCCAAAGCTTACATAAAATTATGTGTGCAAAGCCTCTCCATGCCTGTTAAGCACAGCCTGGGTGTAGAGTTGTGGGTATGGGGCAGGAGTTAGTCGGCCTGGTTCCATTAGGACTTGCCCTCTGTTCCCATCATGCCTTGCCTCTCCCATATGCCTTACCATTCCCATCATGCCTTGCCATTCCCAGCATGCCTTGATAGCCTCTGACTGCCCTTTGTTGCTGGTGTGGAGGTTTTGCCAGTCAGTGCATTTTCACTAGGAGTCAGAAGTAAATTTGCTATCCCGCTTGTCTAAGCAGCCCACCATTTTTCCACTGAGGCAGGATTCCTGCCTTGTTCCTCCCTCCAGCCCTGTCTTCTGTTCTGTGGAACTGGACCCAAGACATTACCCTGACTGATACCCAACAGACCAGTTATCTGGAGCATAATGCCGTTCTCTGATGCCATTACCTAATCTTTCCTTTTGATTGGCTTTGACCTTCAATACCCTGCAAACATTTTTTGAGCAAGTCCCCAAACCTGACTGGGAGCACTAGCTCAGGTTCTTATTGGCTGTGTGATGCTCAGCAAGTTGGACAAATTCTGAAACTGAGTTTCTTTATTTTGGAAACAGGACCAGTATAAATAGTCACCTGTATGTAGCTCACAATTGTTCTAAAGATTCAATACAGTAAAGCATGTGAAAGTATCTTGCACATATTGCTATACAGGTTAACTATTTTATTTCATTGGATTTCTGTTGAAAAATAAGCTCTATAATCTTTATTAGCTAATCTCTCCTAGAAAATTCTTTGCTGGTGTTGTAGTTTAATGTTTGGCATAGGTTATGTGGAAGATTCTTAGACTTTTAAGTGTGCCAGAATCATCTGGGGTGATTTATAGAGATGGGTCCATGCCCACAGATTCTGGCTTTAGGTTTACCATAAGGCTCAGGAACCTGCATTTTGAAAAGCACCATGTATTAGTTTGCTTTGGCCACGCTACCAAGATACTGCAAGCTGGTGACTTAAACAACAGTCTTGCAGTTCTGGAGGCTAGGACTCCCTTCATGCTCTTGTTGGATAAATACTGCCAAGAGTGTAGATTTACTCACTATTCAGTTCTCTGTCCATGAAATCCTCACAACTGGAAAGAATGAAATGTTTATGCACAGGCCCAGTCCTGCTTCAGCCTGGGACAGATTCCACCACTCTTGCCAAAGTCCCTGTTTGGACATATTCAAAAATAAGTTGTTTTCTTTCTGGAATGCCCTTCCTGTATCTTGCTAAATATACTTTCTCCATATTTCAAGTTCCATCCAAGTCCATGTACCCAGTGAAGGATTCCTTGAATAGCACAGTCTTCATGGATCTAGCTTACTTCTGATGTTATGGTTGAATTTTACCCTCTGTCTTTGTCTTGTGTCATTTACTGTATTATAAATTGGTTGCAACCAGAGATTATGTGTTATGTTCTGGTATTTCTCACCACTTCTATTATAATGTGGAGACCTAGTAGGTGTACAGTAGATACCACTGTCTTATTTAAGAGCTATATGAATGCAGAGACAAAGATTAGAGCTCCTGTGCTACTGAGTAAGAATTTTTGAAAAATACAAGTCAATTTCTTTATTTATTCAGAAAGGTGATAGATTTTCCAAATATCCTTGTCAGAGGTTGATAGTTGAGGATATTGTACTAATTAAATGGAATATATGCATTCATTAAAATTATAACTATGATGATTATATATCAACATGAAAATGTCACAAATTCTTTTTTAATTTTAAGTGAGTAAAACAACATAAAATTATATTTATACTACAATTACTGCTATGAAAAAGCATGAATAAAGGCTGGGAGAGAACACAGATATGAAAATAGTTATATTTGGGTGATAGATTAATGAACAAATTATTTTCTATTTTTAATACTACAGTACTGCTTTCATGGAAATCATGGGAAACATAACAGTGACAGACAGTTTGGATTGTTGTCAGCTATGGGAAAAATATTCAGTTTTTGGGAATGGAAAATGACATGAGCTATACAGAGATTTTAGCAGTCTTCAGTGCATGAGCTAATTCTGACAGCATTGTGCATTAAGTTTTAGCTTAACTAATAATGAGGACTCAGTTAATACAGGAGGTATTTTAAAGACATGGCTGACATGGCTAACCTGTCTTAGGAGAGCCATCTTGGAAACTTGCTATTTATCTATGCTTATTGTAAGGTCGATATTTCAATTTCCTCCCAGGAGTAAAACTGCCAGTAGGATATCTGAAATTCAAGACCTATGACAATCAATACCTTAAACTTCTTGTACTCAAAATCCACATACAAGCGCTTTTTGGGACTGTCTTGCATTTTGTTTGTGTGGCAAGAAACAGTTTCTGGTCTTTGAATCATCATGTCCTTTTCCAGCATAATATCCTGTGGGGTTTTCATCAGGGAAGAAAGGCAGCACACCGGAGTAAGATTTTGCTATGATTATCTCATCATCTCTTTTCATTTGCAGTGCCACTGGCAAAACTCTTTTTTAAAGAAGGGTTCAGCAAAATGATTGGCACTCGGTAAGTGGCTGATATTGAATAGGAAAAGCCAAGAGCTAATTTGAAGTCTTTATATAATGTTCTTTGTTTAAAAAATTGAAGAGAAAAAATCCAAAATTAGAAGACTAAGAACTAGAGCAGTCTTGCACCATACTGTTTTAATTGGCTGTTGCTCATGAGAAGAATCAATAATTTCTTTTGAAGTTTCGCATCAACTGCTTAATTTTGATCAAGTCTTGTAATTAATCAGGTGTGAATAAAATGAATCAGCTATAATTTTAACCATGTTTTCTTAAAAAATAGCTACAATGATATAAGTAATGGGTTATCTAACCTTATTCAAGGTTTTATAAATGATTTGAGTAGTATTTTAGAGGAACTACAACTTATCAATTAACTCATGAGTTTTGGCAATCACACTTCCAATACCTTTTAAGAACAAATTTATTGAAATGTTAATGTAATTTTGTGTTCTTCAGGTATTATACCTGTTTTATTTTAACCATCAAGTAGTAATATAATTCCTGCTGAATTTCCAACACTGTGTCAGCCCTCATGGAGGCAGAACAATGAGTGAACAATAAGCAGCCCAGGTTACGGACTTCATCCTCAAAGATCTTACAATATAAATGGAGGAACAGATAATACATTAAACCAGCATAGAGTAATTGACTTTCAATGTATCATTTTAATTGTATATAAATAAAGTAATTTCAGAAAAGGAAGAAAGCTTGAATAGCCAAAGTTCACACAGATGGTGAATGTCACAAACAGAAGTCAAATCCAGGCAATCAGAACCCAGAGTTTTTTCCTTTAATCATTATGCTAATGCTGTCTCTCCACATACTTACATTAATGATTACATTGAATTTGTTTACTCATATATTTATTGAACACATAGTATATGCTGGGTACGGTGTATATTTTGGTGAGCAAGGTATATATGGTCTCTAGCATTGTGGAGTTTATAGTTGAGGACTAGGAGAATATAGACATTAAACAAATAGCTATATAAATTATAAGTGATACGAAGGAGCAAGTTTCAGAGTGTTAGAAGCACTCAACAGGAACATCTAATCTTGTCTCGAGAGGCTAGAAAAAGGTTGATTGCAGAAAGAAAACTGCCAAATTAAGAACTAAGAGCTGAGTAGAATTTATCTAGACCCCAGCCATGGCCATTCTTTTTTTTTTTTTTTATTATACTTTAAGTTTTAGGGTACACGTGCACATTGTGCAGGTTAGTTACATATGTATACATGTGCCATTCTGGTGCGCTGCACCCACTAACTCGTCATCTAGCATTAGGTATATCTCCCAATGCTATCCCTCCCCCCTCCCCCCACCCCACAACAGTCCCCAGAGTGTGATATTCCCCTTCCTGTGTCCATGTGATCTCATTGTTCAATTCCCACCTATGAGTGAGAATATGCGGTGTTTGGTTTTTTGTTCTTGCGATAGTCTTATTAAAGAATCCTGCTGCTTCTGTTAGCTGCTCATCTACTTTCTTACCTGCTCTATTTCCCTTTCTTCTTTCTTACCTTCTTTATCTCAGAACTGCTCTTTTGTCTTTTGCACATCACATAAAAGAGTAGTCATTAGCATTCAGTCAACCTGCTTCTTTAATTCTGTATTGGGAGTAATTTGGCAATGTTTGGAGATTCTCAATTGTGCCTATAGTTTGGTGTTCAGAGGTTTCTTCTCAGTGTCACCCCATAAAACTATATTTTTTGCTACTTTAATTTTATTTTTTAAGATTGTTAATATTTTTACAAGATATCTAATCATTTTGTATAAAAAATGGCAAGGGACTACAACTCCCTAAAACGTTTGAATTTTTGCTCCTGTGGCTTCAACGGTATGTGGACATAGCTTCTGGGTTTGTCAGCCCTTTGCCTTGGTGTCCTCAGTCAGTAGCTTGGCAACATATTACATTGGCTGGTTCTTATTGTCTGTCAACATAAAGCTTGCTTTGTATACAGTATTAGCTCCTGGATGGTTCTGCAAAAGCGATGTGTCACTGAAATTTTCTTTTTTGACAAGTCTCTTACCTGGTGGTTAATAGCTGCGATGAAATATTTTTTCTTCAAGAAATGAGCCATTTCTTCTTGGCCATATGTTCTAGTCTTTGATGATATATTTGCCAAAAAATTGCCAATGAAACCTTCTTTTTTTCAGTCCATTGAAAAAAAATCTACCATTTCTCCATTCTACGTTTATTATTTCTATCAGCAAAGTGATGTGTAACTGCAGCTCTCAGGTATTATACTGTAAACCAATTGAGTGATTGCCTTCAACGTGAGGGACCCAGTGTAGAGAAAGAAGAGGTGACAAATTCAGGATGTATTCCATTCAGCAATAAATGAAATAGAAAAGTAGATTTTTTCTAAATTGTTTGAACCATCAGAGAGTTCAGACTCCCTGAAGAGAGTATATATTTTGTAATCAATATAAAATGAGTTATGTTTTTATCCCTCTTGAACTACATAACACAAAACCTGCTGGATGTATTTACAGTTGCAGAGAAATCTAGAAGATAGGTCTAGTGTAGTCTGTCTTAAAAGAGCTTTGTGGCCTGTGCAAAATTCATGAAGATGTACCTCAATATGATAGCCATTTTCTGGCACAACAGTTAATATTGCAACAGAATAAGAGAAGTACATGTGACAGAGAGACAAACCACACATACAAAGACACCATATCTTTGTAAAACAAATGCTAATTTCAATGTAAGATTCAAATCAAAGTAACAACAGGGGCTGTGAATTGTAGATACTGGTTTTTCATATCCTGCTTCTCTTAAGGGCAGCTCTTTTTAGCATACTCCCATGCAGCAACAGAAATTTGTATCTTTTTTTTCTTTTTTGAGATGGAGTCTCGCTCTATCACTAGGCTGGAGTGCAGTGGCACAATCTCGGCTCACTGCAACCTCTGCCTCCTGGTTCAAGCGATTCTCCTGCCCTAGCCTCCTGAGTACCTGGGACTACAGGTGCGCGCCACCACACCCAGCTAATTTTTATATTTTTAGTAGAGACGGGGTTTTACCATGTTGGCCAGGATGGTCTCGATCTCTTGACCTCGTGATCTGCCCACCTCAGCCTCCCAAAGTGCTGTGATTACAGGCTTGAGCCACTGCGCCTAGCCCAGAAATTTTTATCTTTAAGGATAGTTGATTGCTTTGAGTTCTGTAAAGAAAATCAGCCAATTTCTCATAAATGTGAGTATTGCTAGCAAGAAAACTAGAAACAACTGTGCATGCTTTTTTTGGTATCAACAAAATAGGTAAAATTGCAGTAAGAATAATTCAGACAACTGTGAGGAGAAAGACTAGTAGTACAGGTAATGCCTCTCTAGCACTACAATAGAATGTTGAGGGCTATTGTGGGATTTTTGTCCTAATGGCTTTAAAAATAGCCATACTGTCACCAGTCTGAAGTGGTTAACTTGCCTGCATTCAGAAGTATTTACTAGACATCTTGAAATTACTGGAAATGTTTTTGCACTGGGACTTGAATTATCGTTCTGGTTCTAGTACTAATTTGTTCTATGGTCATAGGCATATTTCCAAGAAGAGAAAATGAAGGAGTTATGTTGGATACTCTTTGAGGTTACTTGGAGCTGTGAATTCTTTCAGACTTCCCTCATGAAACATTAGGTAACCGCAGTCTTCATATTTTGCATGACTGTCTGTCGTCCTCATGGCAAGATTACTTGTTGTCAATGCTACAGGAAAAGCTCAAGAGATCTGTAATAAGAATTTTTCAGTGGGTCCACTTGGTGTCATAGCTGGACTTAAGAGCACTGGTTGTGATAATACTTATGTAAAGTTCTGTACTTATGTGAATTCTCTGAATTTTATAAGTCCTGTTGATAGGTTAACTTCTGTTGTATTTTAATCTTCCGATTCTTCTCAATAACTATTCTAAACTTTTCAAAATGCCTTCACATCTAATGTACCTTCTTTGGTCTGCAAAATAAGCCTGGGAAGAGGGTACGTCATGAGTCCTCTCCCCGAGCCCAGTCATGCAAAGATGTGAGAATGTTGGAATGGAGGTGGAAGAAGGGGGTGACTCTTCTGGAGTCGGTATCCCATGAAAGAGAGAGAAGTCAGTAGCCAGGAAGTCCGGTCAAAGTCAGTGGCTGGGAGGAGTCCAGCTAGATGAGCATTGGCAGAAGCATGACCTTTCACCAGGTGAAGGTCAACATCCAAGGGGTGAAGGAATAGTGAAGTAGGTGCGGAGCACACCAGATGTTTCAGGAGACACATCCATGTGTATTGAATTCCCATACAGAGTAGAGGAAGAGCTGGGTATACTCAGTAACCAATGAGGAACGTATGTGGGTCAGTGGGGTAAATGGACTTACCCAAAGTTGTTCTGTCCTCATGCCATGGGATGCCAGGAATTAAACCTACATCTTTTGCGTACAATATCTCATTAAAATATTTAGTTTATTCTATTTCTAAATACAATATTTAGTTTCTTCTCCACCCTCTCATTGTCAGGATTAGGGTACTCCAAGTATGTTGAATAATATGTAAGTTCTTACGTAGAATTTTTACACTGTCTCATGATGCACTAACCTGAAAGCAAATTTGTGAAACAATATCCTGGTCAGGAGGTGTATCATGAAAACCCGAGGCTGCATATTTCCTCAGTAAGGTTGCTTTCCTTGCAAGCAGAGTTTTAGAATTCAGGGTTTACTCAAAGGGCTGTTGTGATCATGAATTTTTAAAATCAGTTATTGTTTAACATAAAATAGCAAATAAGGAATACAAGCCTGGTTACCTAAAAGCAACATTTTTGGCTGGAAAACCCATTCACTCTACAGTTGTCCCCAGTTCCAAAAGTCCCTGATGAGTAACCTGGCTGGCATCTCTTGAATATCTCTCCCTCACTGTACTCCAAGCGTCTGCTATCCCAGACTCATTGTTTGTTTCTGTCATATCAGATACATTGATGATGGTGATGCAGAGTGTTTATTTTTCTTTGCAGAAAAATGCAAGCAAATGTTTGATCTATAAGTTCATTTATTTGTATATTTGTTTCATTATTTATTACCTTTCCGCTTCTAAGTAATAAAGTATTCTTTATTATCCACCTGGATTAAATCATTGTTGTTCTTGCTTAGTAACTCTACAAGCTGCTAAGTAAGTCCTTTCCAGTTCTCCATCCCAGCAAAAGCTGTTATTTATGACTGCAAAGATTATTTTCATTCTAATGAGGTTGTTTCCTCATTTTTGAAAATGTTTATCATGTAGTATTTGAAGATATAAACTGTATGTAACATCATCCTAACAGGAACACCTGTGAATCCCCCCTTCCATTAGGAACTGGAACAATTCTGTTGCATCTGTCTTGTCCTCCTCCCCTACTTCATCTCTGTGCACCCCTACCCCCAGAGGGAATAGTGTCCTAAATTGCCTTTTAATTTATAGTTTTGTCACCTACACCTGAATGACCAAGTAATATACCATTTAGTTTCACTAATTTTGTAATCTCAACATAGATATGTGTATGTGTATAATTATCTATAATTTGCTTTTTTCCAACAAAATTATGTTTCTAAGGCATTTCTGTTACTGCTCCTTATGGGACGGTGCTTTTAAAAGTTTAATGTGCATACAGATCACCTTGGGAGCTTGTTAAAACATGGATTCTGACGCAGTTCTTCCATAGCGGGACCTGAGGTTCTGTATTTCCAGCAGGCTCCAGGTTTTGCTCATGCTCTGGCTTGCGGGTCACCCTTTGACTAGCAAGGTTATAGAGGGTACAGATGGTTCACAATGAATAAGTGTTGTCTTACTCTAAAATTGATAGTTTGCTTATTAAATGCCAGCATACCTTCCTGAAAATGTACATTTTTATTCCATTTGTTTCTTTCCCCAAATCTTAACAGAAAGATGGAGATTCCGAAAAGAATTGTGGGACCAGCTTCCTTTGACCCAAGCACAATGATGAGCAATGCTTTTATCTAAAAGCCATGAGGTAATAGGGAACCAAATTTTTCCCCATTGATGTTTTGGTTGTGTATGAGTCAGGGTTCTCTAGAGGGACAGAACTAATAGGATAGATGTATATATGAAGGGGAGTTTATTAAGGAGTATTGACTCACACAATCACAGGTGAGGTCCCACAATAGGCTGTCTGCAAGCTGAGGAGCGAAGAAGCCAGTCCAAGTCCCAAAACCTCAAAAGTAGGGAAGCCGACAATGCAGCCTTCAGTCTGTGGCCAAAGGTCCAAGAGTCCCAAAGCTGAATACCTTGGAGTCTGATGATGTTCAAGGGCAGGAAGCATCCAGCATGGGAGAAAGATATAGGCCGGAAGTCTAAGCCAGTCTAGTCTTTCCATGTTCTTCTGCCTGCTTTTATTCTGGCTGTGCTGGAAGCCGATTAGGTTGTGCCCACTCAGATTGAGGGTGGGTCTGCCTTTCCCTGTCCACTGAATCAAATGTTAGTCTCCTTTGGCAACACCTCACAGACACACCCAGGAACAGTACTTTGCATCCTTCAATCCAGTCAAGTTAACACTTAATATTAACCATCACAGGTTGGATGCTTTTTTTCTAAGGTTTTTGTAAAGAGGATACTGGTCTGCTTGCTTGCTTGCTTGCTTTTCTCTCCTTCCTTCTTTCTTTCTTTCTTTTCTTTCTTTTTTTGAAAACAGATTTTCAGGAAATGAGAATGTACATTGGCTATGCATATATTAATATCTTAGGGCTTTAAGATTGAATGCATATTTGCTTTCTTTCTTTCTTTCTTGAAAACTGAGATTTTCAGGAAATGAGAATGTGCGTTGGCTGTGCATATATTAATATCTTAGGGCTTTAAGATTGAATGCATATTTTTACTTATTAGTCTTGCACTTCATCGCTTCATGATCTTTGGCTTTGGTAAGGTCTTGACAGTGTAAGATAATCAACCAGTAAAAAAAGAACAGGAGACAGTGTGACAGAACTTCAAGCACCTCTTCAGTGTGATTCAGCTGAAAGATCTACAACTCTGACATGTTGATGATTTATCATCCTTGTGCTCCCCAGCACATAAATTTCAAGGAGCAGCTGACACTTCTGATCATCTTAAAGATATACTATTTAGCAATAATTTAACTTCCAGAGAGACTAAAAGATACTTTTATTTAGTGCTATTTATTCTACTTCTAAATTCACGATAGTAAGTTATGAAACTATAATCACCTTACATTTTAAGAACAGCCATTTAGCTATTGAGAAGATGGAAAATATGGTCACATATGTGATTTAATAAAGCTGTACAGAATAGGGAATTGGGCTCTTAGATTCTAATAGTTATCTGCCTTAGTGAGAGAAATTGGTGTTCTGAGGAATAAGTCATGAATTAGTTCACACAATATTTACCGTTACTCTAATGATGAATTTGGTAGGCGTGCTGTGGACTGGAGAGTCTTTCTGGCCTGTTTGGAGATATAAGAGGCGAAGTTTAACTTAAAGGACAAGGTATCTTTCCATTACAAGGAAGAGAAACTTATCTCAAATTGGTTTAAGCAAAAAGGGGAATTTCTGTGCTCGCATAACTTGCAAGTCTTATGGTTCTCTAGCTTCAAGCATGGATAGATCCAGGGGCTTAATCAAGTTATCAGATTGATATCTATCTCTCTTCCTTCTGCCTCCCTTCCTCTCTCTTTCCCTCTCTCTCTCCCTCTTTCCCTCTCTCTCTCCCCCACTTTCCCTCCTTCCCTCCCTCCCTCCTTTTCTCTTTCTCTCCTGCCTGCCCTTCTCTTCCTCTTTCTCTCCCTCTTTCCCTCCCTCCCTCCCTTTCTCTCTTTCTTCTTCCTGCCTCTCTTTCTCTTCCTCTCTTTTTCTCTTTCCCTCACTTCCTCCTCTCTCTTTCTCAGTTCTGTTTTCCTTGGTGTTGGCTTCATTCTTCCCAGTCATTGTCCAGGTTGGCAACCTGAAGCTTGAGGCTGACATTGTCTGACAAGTGGCAATCTCAGAGAACAGAGTGAGGCACTTTCTGTGTAGCTTAGGCAATTCGTTCTCCCCTTCTGCTTTATTTTAGCTTCTCCCTCTTTTTTTGCTTTAACGATTTGATTCTTAATCATTTAGCCCTGAAATCCCTCCTGTTTCCTTCCTGAGTTACCCCTCTTTCTCTATAGACCTACCTGCAGTCTTTGAAAGCTCTGGATGTGTGTGTGGAGGGAGGGGGTTTATTTAAAATTTTATTGTGTAATGTTTAACATCCTGTAAAAATGTTCATAATACATTAATACAAAAGCAGATCTCCAGTAGCTGTAGACTATGGCATCCTTCAAAACACAGATGAATAGAATCTCTAGGTCTGTAGGCATGAAGACATACAGATAACAACAAGATATGCAGTAGGATATTCTCCACAGAGTTAACAGTGGTTGTCGCTAGGAAAGCATTAATTAAAAAAATTTAGCTTAGTGTCCTTAAGTCTTTACTTTGGGCAGTTTGTATTACCCAGAAATGGCACCTTCATTCTCCTGATGGGAGATATGCTTGTCTGTGCTTGGCTCTGTTACCCTGGGAGCTGATTTGAGAGGAAGACTGGGGGTTTTAACACTGGATATGTGGACTTTTGCCTAATGCTCCTGTATAGGTATAATTAATAATTATGCCTTAGGTGAGGTGGTGTGTATGTGTATGTGTGCATGTGTGTGTGCCTGAGTGTGCATGTGTGTGAGTGTGTGTGCGTGTGTGTGTGTCCAGGCTGTGCTGAGCAAAGCAGCAAAGCACGTCTGGGAGAGAAACAGAACACCCAGCACCCATGGCAGCAATGCCAGGGCAAAGCCTCTCCTCTGGAGGTCCTTGGAAGACAAGAAGATCTTTGTCACTAAGGCACAATGTAGTAGAAGTTGACTCCAGCAGCCACAGTCCCTAATTCTCAATGTTTTCTCATAAAAGTAAATCGGATGAGCCTCTATATAACATCTCAGACATCCCTGTTGAATTCATAATTAAAAATCTAAATGAATTATTTTTTATTAAGGTATACTTTCAAATGCTTAATATCCATGAGATAACTCTGATTTACTTCAAGGAGTCTTAACCATAAAAATATATAGAAAAATCTTATATAATGCCTTAAAATATTTTAATATTTGGCAATTTTAAGATCCTTAAGGAGCTTTAGCTTTTTAGAGCTATTTTAAGATCTTTAAAGAACATTATCCACATATAGCTCAATATAAGTCATTACTTACTATCAAGCCACATGTGGAAAGTAGTTACAGTCAACATTTTAAAATGGAATAATACCTAACATCAAATTTAAAGTAACATTGGTGATTTATTTAATTTTTCTTTTCATGGAATTTATGGCTCAATGCTGAACGTAATTATAATATTTTTTATCCCCAGTTCATACAGAGATGAATATTTCTACTCTAGTTAATTCTTCATTCTTCTTGCTGTTAACTTAGTATGTTAGTAATTGTCATAAAGTGGAAATAGCTAAAAGGCACTGGGTGTTGTATTAGTCTTCCTTCTTAGCTTCTGTTTCTCCCGTCTCCTTCTTTTTATTCTTTAATTCTTTACTTTTTTAATGAAAAAATCATAGCAACCAACATTTAGTTGCTATGTGCTAGGCTCTCTGCTAAATGCTTTGCATATCCTAGATTATTTAATTCTCACAGTGATCCTGTGGGGATTGATGGTTATCTCCATTTTGCAGATGTGGAGGCTGAAGCTTCAAAGTTTAATTAGCAAGTTTGAAGCTTTGTATGCTGTATAGCAGTGAGTCTCAAAATGTAGTTCCTAGACCAGAAGACTCAACTTCATTTGGGAACTTGTTAGAAGTGCAAATTGTTGGGACTCACTGCAGATTTACTGATTCAGAAACTTAGAAGATGAGGCCTGGAAATCTGTTGTAATAAGCCCTAAGGGTGATTTTGGTCTATACATAAGTTTGAGAGTCACTGATGTAATCCCTCTCTGAACCTGATCTGAAAATTGTTCTATATTGTTGGCTTTTCCCTTCATTATAAATATACACATATGAATTTGTTATTGTAATTTATATTACATTTTTCAACCTCTGAACAAATTATTAAAAACTCTTGTGTTTAGATAGATTTCTTATAATATAGTTTATTCTGGTGATGGTTTTTTAAAATTTGTATTTTGGACTAGATTACTCAAAATGTTACCAGCTAGAATCTGAGAATGCTGTAATATATTAGAAAAAATAGGTACTGTGATCAACTAGGGTTACTGTCTGGGAATATAAAGATGGGTCAGGTATCAGGAAATCTATGAATATAATTTGCTGTATCAACAAATTAAAGGAGAAAAATTCATTACATTCCTTGAAAAAGTGATAAATGTAGCAGCCATTCCCAATAAAAATTCTAAGCAAAATGGAAATAAAAGGAAAATATTTCAGCATGATAAAGACCATTTACTAAAATAATCAGCAAACATCATCTTAAATACTAAAACCCTATATCATTTTCATTGAAATCTGGATAGAGAAAAAGATGCCTTATTTTGCTGTTATTATTAACAGTGTTTTGTAGGTTGAACTAAATGCAACAAATCAGGAAAATAAAATCATAGATATAAATATAATTAAGGAAATAGTAAAGTCAACTTTTTTTTCCTAAAGAGATTTCTTACATATCTAGAAACCCCAAGAGATGCTGCTAAAAATGGCTAGAATGGATGAGGGAAGTTTATAAAGAGCCTGATTATAAGAGAAATATTCAAGCTTTCCTTATACTATTAATAGTCACTTAGAAATGGAAATAGGAAAAGTATTCCAGTCATAAAAATGACAAAAAATTTAAAATACTTAGGTTTAATTTTAACAAGAAAGCCACAGAATTTATAGGAATGAAATTATAAAAAATTATTGAAGGATATAAAACAAGACTTAAACAAATAAGAGAACTAATACTCTATTTGTAATATGTAAACTCAATGCCTTTTCATTTAGAAACTCAAGTTATTTTTTGAATTGAATTAAAAAATTCAAGATTAAGAAAAGAGAACACTGGAGAAAAAATAAAATATAAAGAAGAATAAAAAGCCATTTTCTTGCTGGATATCAAAACATACTGTAAAACAACTGTGATGACAACAGTGTTGTGTGGGAATAGAGCAAAGATAGATTGGTAGACTGGAATAAGTACCCTGAAACAGATCTCACTATATATGGAAACAATCCATGATAAAGGTGACATCTTATTTCACTATGAAAAGAATGATTTAGTTGATAAAGAATTGCTCACACAACTGGCAATCAAAATAAATGGTTACCATTATTTTACATATATGCAAAATTAATTTCAAGAGAGTAAAAGATCTAAATTAAAAAATAAAATTCAAGAGGAAGATTAATCATACCTGTGTTAACGCACAGGTTGTGGAGAGCTTTCTAACCAAAACAAGAAGTCTGGAAGCTATTAAAGAAAACACTTTTGGCCACCTAAAAGTAAAATATTTGAGTATGGCAGATGCTACAAAGACAATAGACTGGCCATAGCTTGAGAGGATACTTTTGATGTATGTTTTCCAAGGAAGTAGAATCTGAGGCTGTGATTCAAGGGCGAAGCTTTATCTGTGAGGTGCAAACCCAGGTTAGCGAGTGTGAGGATTAAAGAAAGAGAAGCAAGAGAACATGACATGTTACTGCTTCCCAAAAAGACATATAAGATGCAGCAAGTCACTTGGCTGGCATATTTTCTCCCCATATGACCCTTCTCAAATGAGCTGCAAGGGGGACTTATCTTCCGAGAAGTCTATGGGAAGGGAGGGAGGACAGGGAATTTGTCTGCCTAGCTAGCCCCCCTCTGTATCTTGTTTCCTGTTGGCCATTGATTGTCCTATGGACAGTTAGCTTGCAGAGGGTGTCACTAGAGCTCCTTAATGCTCCCCCTGATGCCAGTTCCCATGTTCCCATTGCGATGTTTCATGTTAGTCTAGAAGTGGCCTAGAAACTGAGCATGTGGTTGGGCGGTGCAGCATAGCAGGGGCCAAGGGGGATGGCCTGACTCATCCAGGGTTCTTGTCTGGTTGCATCCCTGTGGTGTTAATGGGTTTAATAGGCAGGTAATATGACCAAGGGGATCCAAGGAGAGGCAGGAAATTTGTATTCGGTACAATTGCAGAGATAAAAAGGCATTTCAAAGAAGTGCAAATCCCAAAAGACACCCTGACAAGATGAGTGACCACCTCAGTAGATTTAATATTCAGGGCATGTGCCACAATAAGAGGATTGGAGCCAAGAACTGCCCCATGCCTCAGAGGGTTCCTGCTTTTTCTCACATGCATCCTGCTGCCACTGCTCTGGTCAAAGCTACCATGAGCTCTTGCCTGCATTAGGAGGAGGCAGCCTTTACATTGGCCTTCCTACCTCTACTCTCTTCCCACTGTCAGTCTATTCCCAGTATAGCAGCCAGAGTAATCTCATTAAAATGGAAGTCACAGCACTTCATTCCTTGGCTCAGAACCCACCTATGGCTTCCCACCTCTTTTAGCGAAAAAGCTAAAGTCCTTAAAATGACCTGTAAAGCTCCACCTGATGCAGCTGGTTGTCACCTCTCTGATTTCATCTGCTACCACAACCACCATGTGCCTCCTACCTCCAGCCACAACTGACCTCTTCACTGTTCCTCCCACAGGCCAAGCATCCTCTACCTCAGGGCCTTTGCACTTGCTGGTAATACCCTTCTCTGGGCTATCCATTGCCTTGTTTTCTTGCTTTCATTCTCACCATTTACTCAGAAGCAACCTTTTCTGTGAAGTCTTTCCCGACCACCCTTTAAACATTCTCAAACTCATCCCTGACATTTTATATTCTTTATATCCTGCCCATTTTTTCTTTTATTTTAGCATTTGCTAATATAACATACTGTGTATTTTACTTACTTATTTTTTCTATCTTCTGTCTCTCCCATAGAATGTGGCCCCATCTGTGTGTCATTCAATACTTAATCCTTAGGGCCTCATATAGTCTCTGGCATATAGTAGATGCTCAATAAATATTTGTTAAATGAGTAAATGACCAATGAAACAATAATAAGGCCTGGATTCTGCCAGCCTTGGGCTTGTTTAGTATTGATGACAAGGGTTGGTGGTTGTGTGGAGACAGAGTGAGGCACTCTTGAGTTCTCAACATGCCTGGTGCAGTCCATGTTTTGGGAAAGGATAGGAACTGCCATGTTCCTGAATACGGGCTAGGAAACAAGGAAAATCCCCGTGCTAGTGTGGAAAGATGAAGAAATCTTATTGGGAATATAAAATGTCTGATTTGGATTTAGCTTGATAATAAGCTTTTGATTTTAATAAAAAACATGGATGATCCTGACAAGTGAATAAGATAAATGCATTTATTTAAAACAATTATTCTCAGAAGATAAAACTCTTTTCATTTAATAATATGAAGAGTTATCGAAATATTGTTTTGTGCTGTGATGAAGCTTTTTGTTAATGACTTAAAACTGGAAAAAGAAGTGCTGCTAGCAAAATTAAAACCAAAATGTAATTGATTTGGGAAACCTTATCTAGGCAGGATTCTATTCCAATGAAATCAATGTAAAATAATGATCTGATTCACCATGCAGGAAGATCCTAATGATTGTTTTTTGGACAGAAAGTACATTCTTGTTCATACCATGGAGTACTTATTGAGTACATATGGTTTGTCTCATTTGTCAAACTCGTGTTCCATAGAAAGCTATATTACAAGATGCTAAGAGTTATGTTGTAAGTTTTTTTTTCTGTGATTAAATATGCTTAGAAAACCTTGACTTATGAGATGGTAAATAGCTAAGAGAGGTTTTGAAATATGTTATAATTCCCATATCATGGAATACTTTTTTTGTAAAACATGTGTTAACATGTGTGAGAATGGTGTTCTATGTAAGTGAATTTAGGATACATTTAGCATAAAATGTTAATATGAAGTTTTTAGAAGTTTAGAGTAAATGTGTGTGTGTGTGTGTGTGTGTGTGTGTATAAAAGTTTAGAAGGTTTATATTACTTTAAAGTGATAGTTAATTTTGACTTTTCTGATGTTAATTAAGCATCTGTACATGAAAGACCATGATAATCCAGTTATTTTATTTTAACAAGGTAGGTTTTGTATTTTAAATTTTATTTCTTTGAACAGTGGAGTGATTCATCATGGATTTGAGGGGGTGTGTCTGTTCAAATGTTTGTTATTAAAAACAGCCATTTAAATTAAAAGTGCTTTATTAAAGCCAAATGGTATTTTGTTATTCAGTACATTTTGTAATCTATGCAAGGAAATGGATTAATTTTCAAATTCTTAATTTTAGTTACCTTTCTATTAAAAGTATAAAACTATAAATATAGTACTTCAGCTAAATAAACAGTTAGTAGGTTGACAAATATTTATTGAGCTTGCTACTGTGCCAGGTACTAATAGGCACTGGGGACTGACAGAGATAAGAACTCTGTTCCTAATGAGAATTCATTGTAAGGCAGAATTCAGCTTGGTGAATAAATAGCAAGATTATTAGAATAACTTTAGTCTTCTTTCTAGTTATTAAATTGAAAAGAAAACAAGTTTTCTGTTTTATTCCATTTCAAACAATTTCACATTTTACAGTGAAAATTCTAAATAATTTAAAACATTTGTTAGACAAAATGTGCTGAACATGAATTGCTGCTTTTATATGCTGTGTTATCAAGTCCTAGTTCTCAAGTCATAGATTTAGTTCACAACTAATGGATGATGATTAGTGATGATGAATCCTCTGGTTTCTCTTTAGAAATGAGAGATTGTAGAGATATTAACATATGACACCTCCACCCCCAAATCAAGATTTTATTATTGAATAAAATAGTATAGATATTTATGAAGTAATAGTGCCCTGAAAGAGAACAATAAAAACTTGTAAAATTATTAAACAATAGGGTTGAATTAGGAGCATGACCATCTTTTATTTGATATTTCTTCAGAATAAAATAGGAACTCTACTAATAGTTTTTGAAGGGCAGGGTTAGCTACTGATGATGTTTTGCTCCGATACCTTGAGTTTGCCTGTAATATTATGCCTTTTCTTTTGAAGTTCAGAGTAAGGGCCATTAGTGGATTAATCACTTAGTTTGATATATCCAATTACCCATTTGATACTGTTCTTCAGATAGATAGAGTGCACCATGTTTTCAATACAGTTGTCTTAGATGAACTGACTTCTAGTTGACTCTCATAACAAATTCTCATACGTGTGCATATAGACATATACACATATATGCAGTACACTTGTATGTACATAAACTCACACACAGATAAGACATACACACATATATATACACTCCCCCCTCATGTTTGCCAAGATGGAAGTATTATTCAGAATCACTAGATTGTTGTTAATTCAGTATTTAATAAGTATTACATATTTTTCCTTTAATAATATTATGAAACCATGATTCTCAGATATTCATGTCACAACCAACTCTTAAGCAGTTTATGATTGAATTGGGTATCACCTCTGGAGCATATTGGTAAGAAAATGAAGTGGAAATTGTCCAGAAAGCACTGTCTTCATGATGCACAAAGGGAGAGGCTGAGATGTCAAGGTGTGCAAACTGATAAGCCACATCATCTCATAGGAAATCCCCCAGATTGAGGATTGGGGTGATAGAGGATGTTAGTTGTCCATGCACTTTTCTTACCTTGGCATTTTCAAGAGTCTCACAGTTGCATGGTGGTGGCAGTATCTTTAAATTGTAATTTAAGATCTATAGATCCGTTGTGGCTTAGGGAGCCGATAATAGGACCATTAATGTCTAGAGGAATGACATTACGTTTCTTGGGTTATCAAGCTCAGATGGATTTGGTAAAGCTGTTATTGGCATTTTTTCTTCCTGTCTCTAGGCAAGAAAGGAATAATTATCTCTTATTACACAGAGAGACTTCTACGCAGAGAATTACTTATACACATTATTTAAATGTGAATGGTTATTTAGGAAACCGATATTATGGTCACTATTTGTTACCAATACAACATTTAGATTAATTTCAGAGCAATTTCTATATAGGTATCTTGAATACCTTCTGTTGATATTTCAGGCAGTAAGTCTATACGCTTATATTCCTAGTGTATGGTATAAAGAAATAATTCAGCATAGCTGAATTTATTACAACATTATTTCTTGGTTCACCAACAATACCTCAAGTTAAAAGAAGGAAGTTTTTCTTTTTAAGTTTTGCAGTCACACTAGCCACATTTTAGGTGCTCCATAACCACATGTGGCCAGTGGCTCCTGCTTGGGGGAATGCAAACCCGGGATGTTCCCCACATTGTAGAAGATTCCACTGGACAGCACTTATTTTCTCATTCCAGAGGAGGAGTTAACTTAAATAGAACAATATAGGTTGGTGAAGGAATTTGTGAAATAGTATTCATATTAGAGTTTTGTGTAAAAAGGCCGTGATTATAAGTTTATATGCTTATATAAAATAGACTAAACCAGGCTGTTTTTATTATCTTTGACCACTTGTAGGGTAACTTAACTATTTAGATTCTTTTAAAATATGCTGATATTTTATACTGAATATTTTAGGTAATAACGTGGATCTTGGTAATGAACATGGGTTTTTTTCTGAATGAGGAGAGTGTATTTATATAAATGCAATATAGAATGAGCGCATGTGATGGAAACCCTGCCTAATCCTTAATAGCATTGCTATAATTCTCTATAATTTAAAATTTCCTTCCTTAGTTTTGTAAATAGAATTAGTTATGTTAAAGGAGTCATAGCAAGAAACAAAACCACTGGATTTTTATAGTCAGTTTTTTAAAAAATAGTATGTGGTTAAGACTAGGGCCATGGTAACAATTACAAGAGGATGATCAACAAATGGGCTTTACGTCACAGCTGTTTCACCAGATGGCCATGGCTAGGTATTTTGTACCTTTTAAACAGGATACATATAATAGAATGAAAATGATTCCATTGAAACCTTATAGATTTGCTGATAATAATACCTCCATGTTTTCCTTTTTTAGTTTTCAACAGAGATAATATTTATTATATAATAGGTTATGCTCACCTCTTACATTTTTAAAGAAACATATTAAATATCAGAATAGAGAAGTGTTTCTTGTTGTTTTTTTTCCAAGTGTCATTGTGATTTAGAAGCAGTTGCTGAGGAGAAGCCATGTTAACATAACAACAGTTGATGCAATTGCAAATCTTTCTGTTTAAATTAAGATTTCTGTTTTTAAGGGCTGAGGGTTCTCCCCACTGAGCAATCCTGGCTTCAGTAAAGATGTTGAGCTCTCTTTAAAAAATAGTGCTGAGCGCGATCCAGGTGTTTCCCCATTGCCCAGCACTTTGATTAACCTTTTATGAAGTATCTGCCCACAAAAATCTGGATTAGTATGCTCCCGTGTGTCTTATTAAAAGCCTGCCAGGCCTTATTGAACACTGTGTTTATACTTTCTGTTCTCTGGACAGTTTTGGTGTCTGGTAAGTATCAAATGGAAAGCATCAGCATACACTACGTTAACAAGGACGTCTGATGTTAGCTGCTGACTTGAGTTTGGAACAGGAAACATCAAGGTTTGATGTGCCGATTGTCAGGGAAGAATGACTGTGGTTATACACACAGGAGGGGCATTGGTTTCCCATACACAAATGCTTAATGGAGGGCCTACTTTGCTTCGTTGGGAGACATGTGAATAGAATTTTCTGCTATTATCAAATCTTTGAGATAGGGTTTCCAAGTGTGTGCCCATTGTCTAGTCTAGTCCTGGGCCCTCAGTACAGGAGCCACTAGCCATATATACTATTTACATTTAAATAAAAATTAAACAAAAATTAAAATTCAGTTTTGCAGTCGCACTAGCCACATTTCAAGTGCTCCACGTGTGTCTGGTGGCTCCTGCATTGGGAAATGAAAACCTGGGACATTCTCCCAATTGCAGAAAATTCTACTGGACAGCCCTGCCCTGGATTTTAAATACCAGACTGACCTATACACTACAGAGTTTCTATTTATACTCTACACTTGTAAAAGGATTTCTCCAATGAGCTTGTGGATTCCTTTAAATTTACAGTATTAATATCAAAAGTATCAGCTCTTCCCTAGAGGAGCAATCAGCTCCCATTACTTCTAGCTTAACATTGAATCTTTGGGTGAGAGATTAGACTTTGATTTCAGAATGGGTTCTTGGCATAGCTAATGTTTTTAAAATACCTGGGTAACTCACAGGAATAGACTCTTGGGAAAGTGATGGTGGTCTGTAGATTGTGAACTACAGAACAACGGTGAGAAAAGCTGGCACAAAATTCCTAGTGTTTAGAAAATGCTAACATTTTTCCAGGCTATTTGTTTTTGTATTTTATAAAATTAACAAAATAATTTACTATTTATATAGCTGTTAAGATGACTTTAAATGGATGAGATCCTGATTATGTTACCCTGATATTCATTTTTTTACCCACATTGAATGAATGGGTTCAGGCATTTTTAAATTTCCCAAGTTATATCTCTTTTATAATATGAAAATGTCTTTTAAACCTTTATAGTTTCATTCGAATGTTTTACCAGGAACATTTCCACCAATTTTGCTATATCGTCCCTTCTCTTTATTCTAAATTGATAATACTTTAATTTATTAACACAGTTCCTTGGATACCAACATCTCTTGCCTAGTTTATAGCTTTCACCCACAAACTAGTTTTGTGGTCTCTAGTTTGTCTCCTCTCTGGTCTATTCTCAATACTGCTACTAACTTTATCTTGCTAAAATGCATGTTTGATCATGTCCCAAACCAATTAAAACCCTTCTGTTAGATTCCCATGGCTTGCTATATTTCAGACTCTAACATTTTTTTCAATGGCCTATCACATTGGGTCCCTAGTTACTATATTTCAAACTAACTGTTTTTTTACTGTTTTAAACTATATTTCAAACTATTTTTTTCTATTTATCTGAAGTATTTCTAATAAATACATAAGTCTTTATAATGAACTTTTCCCTTTCTGCACAGGTTTCTAGTTTCTCCTCTATCTACTAGTTTTCCACAATGACTATTTTACTTTACTGTGCACATTGAGGTGGTTTTCTTTCCTCCTTTCTATTTCTACATTTTCACTTATTTTCTTTCTCTGCCACTCTTCTCAGGGAAAGAAATATTGCTTCTCCTATCAAAGTAATTAAACCAAAGCTGAACTCTTAATCCATCTTTTAAAACCTGCAGTGGTTTCCCTGTAGCGTGTAGGTTAAAGTGAAAAAGCTCTTTGGTGTTCCAGGAACAGCAGGGTTCCTCCCAAATCACTTTGCCAGCATTAGTTCTCACACTGTTCCTTCCCTGAGTGGTCCCTGCAAATGGAATCATTCTCTGTGCCCTTGTTTTGCTTACTCTCTACCTTGCCCAATAATCTTTTTTCTAAGTATAGTTCTCCTCTCCCTCATTTGTAATCATTTTTGAGCTTCCAGACAAAAGATGTGTCCCAGATGAAGGCATTTCTGATTCCCCCAGTATGCAATGCCCATGTCCTCATCTGCACTCCTATAAAATTTTATGATCACTTCTACTGGCATTCATATATCTTGCATATAGTACATGCACCAAAAATTGCATCTTGAATGAATGAATGAGTGGAATAACTTATTTCCAAGCCTGAACACTTTATTAAAAACTATTTACAAAACTATATTTATTTTAAATAAAAATTTCTTTAAAAAAAACCTGTTGTTTTGGCTCTTCCATGAATGAATTCTGGATTAGGATGGGGAAGTAATTAATTTCTTACTTTAACTGGTTAGATATGTTGTATTTAGATAATTACTGAAATGGTCCAGCTTGCTAGATTTACATATAGAGAGCTGTCTTATTTAATAGTAGTAATTTCATGGATTCTTTGTGCTCTGCTTATATGCTAAGATGTCAGGATTTTCAGTAGAAAGGAAATAATTTCAAATTAAGTAAACAGAGATGTGTATGCACTCAGATAAGCATGGTTTGGCATGTGCACACACAAAACACATAGCATGTGATGGGAGGAAGGAAATGGTGAAATTGAAAGATGGGAAAAGTAAATGGGCTTAAGGCAAAATCTACAGTTACACATTCTTAGAAGCCTTCCTGCTGAAATAAATAGTATAAAGTAAGTTTTCTCTTTAGGCTCTTTGGCAAAGAACACTACTTAGATCAGACACCCGGGTTTGTAATTGTTCATTTCACAGAGAATTCTCTGAGGCTGAATGCCTTGCCCTCTTCCTGTGCACATTCTTTGAATCCTGAGACATCTCTAATAGTCTGCTACCTAAATCAAGATAAAGCAGCACCCAAATTGTTCT
This sequence comes from Gorilla gorilla gorilla, assembly GCF_029281585.2. Taxonomy (NCBI): domain Eukaryota; kingdom Metazoa; phylum Chordata; class Mammalia; order Primates; family Hominidae; genus Gorilla; species Gorilla gorilla. Next base: position 111,020,075 of record NC_073238.2, read on the forward strand.
ACAGCAATTGCAAAATTTTTTTATTACTGAACTCCATTTCAGCTTTGTAGATATTAGTTGACCTGTCACACAGAATGAGGTTATCATGTTTGACCTCTGTGTCCTCTGCCTATTTTAAGGGCAAAAAGTAACAGCTCAGCAGAAGTGAAGCTGAGTACCTATTCTTTGTCACGCAGCTTTACTTCTACCAAATACATGGAATTAAGTGGAAGAAATTTTATATTGCAGGAAAAAAGGATTACCAATACCTGTTGGAGATAAAGGAAAAGCAATATCCTTTTTAAATTTGTAAGTTCAGTTGTAGTAGAGAAAAATGTATTTTGGAATATTTAACTTTTAAGTAAGCTAGAAGTTTAAAGGTACCCTGTTTCAGTAATTGTTTCTGGATCTTTTACGCTAGGGAAATGAAAAGTCCAAATGTACTGTTTCTTTGGGCTATTTCTCATGGTGGATTAAACTCCTTAATTTTAGCCCTTAATCCAGGCACAGGGAAATTCAAAGACAAGAGAGTCGCTGCTTGTGTAGAATTCGCAATCTATTGGTTGCAGTAACCAAATAAAGCAACAATGAAAATATGGTGCCACAATGTAAGTTTGAATACAAAAGTCTACGGAGGTAGGACTGCACCTGTCTCATTCACTGCTTCGTTCCTGGCATCTAGCACAATGCTTTGCACATGGCGGAAGCTGAATAAATATGTGTTAGATGTGATATGGGATTTTGCAGACAAGGAACTTCTAGATGTAGTACTTGATCCAGTTCATAGAGGGCTCCCCACTGGTGCCACCTGATCAAAGTCTTGAAGGTAATGTAAAAGTCACCATGCATAGAGAAAACGGCCACCAGATGGAATTGACTGTGAAGGGCATTCCAGAACAATGGAACAGAGTGGGAAAAGCACAATAGCATGAGAGAACATGCAATGTTTTTGTTGGATCCAGTGTCAAAAGGAAAGTCTCTAGAGGCAGCAAGTCCAAATTATGAAAGAACTTGGGGGATAAGTGATATATTTGCATTTTAGCATGAAGTCTACCAGGAGTCCATGAAGCATTTAGCAGAGTGGTATACTCAAGTTTGCACTGAAGAAAAAAATTCACTGTGACATTGGTGTTTTGAAGGAAGGGGAGAATGGGATAATCCAGACCAGAAAATTAAAATATTCCAAATTATGATATGAACAAGTTATATTAGCCTATTCTCACACTACTAAGAAGAACTACTGGAGACTGGATAATTTATCTTTTAAAAAGGAGGTTTAATTGACTCACAGCTCCACAGACTACAGGAGGCATGGCTGGGGAGGCCTCAGAAAACGTACAATCATGGCAGAAGAGCAAAGGTGAAGCAGGTATGTCTTCACATGGCAGCAGGAGAGGAAGCGAAGGGAAAAGTGCTACACTTTTTTTTTTTTTTTTTTTTTTGATACAGAGTCTCACTCTGTCACCCAGGATGGAGTGCAGTGGCGCGATCTGGGCTCACTGCAACCTCTGTCTCCCAGGTTCAAGCAATTCTCCTGCCTCAGCCTCCTGAGTAGCTGAGATTACAGGTGTGTGACACCACACCTGGCTAATTTTTGTATTTTTAGTAGAGATGGAGTTTCACCATGTTGGCCAGGCTGGTCTCAAACTCTTGACCTCAGGTGATCCACCCACCTCGGCCTCCCGAAGTGCTGGGATTATAAGAGTGAGCCACCACACCTGGCCATGCTACACATTTTTAAACAACCAGATCTCCTGACCCACTCAATAGCAGGCAAACAGCAAGGGGGAAATTCATGGCCATGATCCAGTCGCCTCCCACCAGGTCCCTCCTCCAACACTGGGGATTACAATTAAATCTGAGCTTTGGGCAGTGATACAGAGCCAAACCATATCAGAAGTCTTACTACAGAGATAAATTTACCAGAACATTTTATCAGTAGAAGAGAATATTCTTTCTTTCATGAAAAAAAGTTTAGAGAAGATGAATATTTATTAATCATTTATCTGGCTTTTAAAAATCAAGTCACTCTATGGGTTTTTCTTTTAATATCAAGAATCAAAGGTAGACTTTATGTCTTTTTATATTAAAAATATATAGCTTAATATGTTCATAAAATATGTTTGCTCTGTTAGGTTGCAAATTAAAAAATTGATAAAAATGTATAGTTTAATTTACTTTGAAAGATGTTTAATAATAGTAACAACTTAATGTCCTCATGAGAAATATTTTTAAGAATGTTAATTGGACAACATTTTGCGTAACATCAAAAAATACCAGAAGTACCATTAGAAGGAAGACATTGAAGTCTAGAGTTCTGGAAGAGAGAGGCATTTGCCTTATCTGGGCAATGATTCTCGTCTGTGATTAGCTTTCTCTTTCAAATGAAACAATGTTTGACTGACAGAGGATGCCTTTAACTATTATGCTGCACAAGAGATGTAAGCTGAGTTAGTCCCTGTGCAAACCAAGATGTATGGTCATCTCTGTGAACAACCCACATTGCATTGGAAATAATTGTCAATATATATTTTGATATATTTCTTATTCACAATGTTAACTTCTAATCCTCCTCCTATATACAGTTAAACAAAACAAAACATAAAACATTTCACCATAATATTTGCCAATCTTATATACCTTGGTCTGAAACACTTTGGCAAGAAGAGAGAACAATGGGAAAAGAAAGTTTATTATCTCGCGCTTAAAGCCAAAGTAATAAGATGAACTAGGAACATTCTTTGAGGCCTATCAGACTGATCCAAATGTTCAGGTTGTAAAGGGGAATGTAGGGGTGGCAAAGTGCAATGGGAAGAAAGCTTTGCTCTATCAGCCAAAGACTTGGGTACTGGTCCTGAGTCTGTCTCTCTCTATCTCTGTGACCATGATATAATACTTAACTTCTCTGAGCCTCTGGATCTTCCTTGTCTTTCAGATGAAATCTGAATTGTATGAAATAAGAAATAATTTTCTGGCCGGGTGCGGGGGCTCATGCCTGTAATCCCAACACTTTGGGAGGCTAAGGTAGGCGGATCAGATGTGGTCAGGAGTTCATGACTAGCCTGGCCAACATAGTGAAATCCCATCTCTACTAAAAATACAACAAACAAACAAACAAAAAAAATTAGTTGGGCACGGTGGCGGGTGCCTTTAATCCCAGCTACTCGGCAGGGAGAATTGCTTGAACCCGGGAGGTGGACGTTGCAGTAAACCGAAATTGCACCACTGCATTCCAGCCTGGAGACACAATGAGACTCCATCTATAATAATAATAATAATAATAATAATAATAATAATAATTTCTAAAAGTAAGAAAAATATCTACTCTTTTAATTCATGGAAGAGATGCATGTTAAACTATAATATGACAGCATTAAGCTAATCAAATTGGCGTGTATAAGAAAAAGAACATCACAAGATTGGGTGGCAGTGGGGGTTATATTAATAGTTTACTACTGGAGGTGTATCAGTTGAGGAAGCCTCTCAGGAGGGCAACCTGACAATATGTATCAATGGCCACAAAATTTTTTTAAAAATTCTAAAACTCTATTTGACTACCAACTCCCTTTCTAAGAATTTACCATCAGGAAGTAATCAGATTGTCCTACAGAGATTTATGTACAAAAAGATCCATTGTTGAGTTATTTATAGTAGCATAACAATTGGAAATTAAAAAATTGTATTAAGGGACTGATTAAATAAATTATTACATATGCAGCTGATGATAACAAAATTTCATAGCCTTTTAAAATACCCTTGAAGATTACTTAAGGATATGGGTAAATCTTTATAAAAAGGATAAGTAGGTATTCAAATAGATAAATGGTTATTTATAACTCTTTATCTATTGTTGAATAAATAATTCACAAAATTGTATGTGTAATATGATAATTACTTTGCAAGAAAGTGCATGTATAATATGAAAACTATGACATTTATATACATGGGATTTATATGTAATGACTATAAGGACAACACCAACATGTTAACAGTAGCTATCTCTGTGTTGTGAGATTAGAGAGAACTTTTGCTTTCTATTTCAAAATTTTCTTCAATAAAATATTGTTTATGTATTTCTCAAAGGATAATAATATACATATAATATATAATATTGAGATATAATAAGTGTGATAATATAATGGTTACACTTTTTAAAAGTTTGCTAAGCTAGATGATTTATAGTGTGCTATCTCTTGTTTTAAGGTTCTATATACCTATAATTTTATCCTAGAACAGGAGTTGGCATACCATGGCCCTTAGACCTCATCTGGTCTGCTACTTTATTTTGTAAATATAGTTTCATTGGAACACAGCCATGCTCCTTCACTTATATGCTGTTTATGGCTATTTTCATGCTACAGTGTTAAGGTTGAGTGAATGCAATAGAGACTGTATGGCCTGCAAAGTTCTAAAATATTTACTTTCTGGCCCTTTACAGAAAACGTTTTTTGACCCTTATTCTAGAGTATTGAATTGGAAGTTTCTATCATTTAAAAATGCATGAATTCAGTGAAAATACAGTTTCATATTAATGTTTAACAGAAATGTTGATGCCTAAACTTCTCTAAAGGTCTATATTTTAATAATTTTGTGAATATTGAATTCGCAGGGCTAAGAAAGGTCAAAATCCAAGTTGACTCTTTTGCTGAAGAATCAGAGAAGCTTAGATCTAGTGAGGACTGCAGAGATCTGGGCTGCTGCCATTCCTTTGTGACCTGACCTTGTGGGCTACAAAATGTTATTTTCAATCTAGTTTTGCAGGAAGGAGAAGGGGCTAAGTGTTGCTTTTTTGCAAAATGGTTACTCTGCTTTCCAACTGAAAGTGAAATGTTACATTCATTTCAATAGCAAATATTTATTGCCTGAGGCATTCTGTGGGGGGCTGTGCTGGGAAGGATGAATGAGGAGTCCCTGTCTTTAAGGAACTCAAAGAAACAAAATGGAGAGATGAACATTCTGGACAAGGGTAGAATCAAAGGAACACAGGCCTGTATGGCACAGGAAAGATGCCTGAGATCTGAAAAAATATCAAGGTCTATAGGTATTTGGAAAGACGAAGGTAAAATATATGAATAAATCTGTGAAAGAATTGAGTGAGAGTTTTGCATTGATTTTGGCTGTGATTCTTTTTCACTTTGTTTTGTAATTATTTAATCGAATTCACCTAAGATTTAATGACTGGAACTAGGAAGATTTAGCTTAAAAATATGACTTGGGTAGGGCGCAGTGGCTCACGCCTGTAATCCCAGTAGTTTGAGAGGCTGAGGTGGGTATATCACCAGAGGTCAGGAGTTCGAGACCAGTCTGGCCAATATGGCAAAACCTCATCTTTACTAAAAATACAAAAATTAGCCAGGTGTGATGGTGTGCACCTGTAGTTCCAGCTACGGGGGAGGCTGAGGCAGGAGAATTGCTTGAACCCGGGAGGTGGAGGTTGCAGTGAGCCGAGATTGCACCATTGCACTCCAACCTGGGGGTCAGAGAGAGACTCCATCTCAAAAAAAAAAAAAATGTGATTTTTACCTTTCAAATATTTTCAATTTTGGCATATGTTTTCTACTCATGCAGATTCTGTTTTGATTGGCCCTCACGTTACTAGGTTAGTCATTGATTATTTCTTGGATTATTTTGAGGGTGGAGTTGCATCTCATCCAGAATAGACAGAAAGAGGCACCAGAGTCTTCTGTGCTTCTAAATATTTTCTTCTCAATTCTTTAATTAGACACGTATTTGATTTAAAATGCCTTTCTTTGCATCAAAGATGTGATTAGTCTTAAGAAGTATTAAATTATTTATTATACATTAGTGCCAAGGCCTAATCAAGGGACCATCTAATGGAGATGTGCCTTAGTTAATAGGAGTGACTGATGTGACTGATGATGGTGGGAGGGTGAAAGGGTGATCATTTTGGAGCTGGGGATGTCTTTGGAGGACACTGAGAACTCACCGATTACCTGAGGAAGAAGAAAGAGAATAACATATATAATGTGGAAGGCTTCAAAACTGAACTACATGAGAATCACTGTTGCATGTTTTTCTTTCTTTCTTTCTTTTTTTTTTTTTTTTTTTTTTACAGAATCTCGCTCTGTCACCCAGGCTGGAGTTCAGTGGCACGATCTCAGCTCACTGCAACCTCCGCTTCCCGGGTTCAAGCAATTCTCCCGCCTCAGCCTCCTGAGTAGCTGGGACTACAGGCACCTGCCACCATGCCCAGCTAATTTTTGTATTTTCAGTAGAGATGGAGTTTCACCATATTGGCCAGGCTGGTCTCGAACTTAACCTTGTGATCCACCTGCCTCAGCTTCCCAAAGTGCAGGGATTACAGGCATGAGCCACTGGATGTTTTTCTAATGATTTTCCTGCTCTGAGCTTTCCGTATTTACATCGTTCCACATTTATTTATTCATCAAGAGATCACAGGAATCTAATAATTCTTCTGAAATTGATTCCTGTCTCTAAATTATAGCCATTGTATACATGGATCTTATTAGGAATAGGAAGCCTAATGGATTTTTTTTGGAAAAAAATTAGGGAAACACTATTGACAATGATAAACTTGGTTGTCAAATGTTATCATTCATAATTGCTTGATATATTTATAAATATTTCTGAAAAATTCATATTTATCCCCTAAGTAAATATTTAATTTTACCATATTTCATGAATATTTTAATCTTTATATTCTTTGATAGGCAATAAAGTTTGATAGCAAATTTTTGTTGAGATACAAAGAACATGTAAAATGCATCATTTATGGAGTTTTCTAACTTGCCTTATTCTCATCAAGTTTCAGACAGCTCTGTGTTTGCACAAATTATACAATTTATGCTGTAGGATCTGTACAGATTTTACTGTGTAAATATACATATTCCATATAGAGTTTCTCTGTATGAAAATGAAAATAATGTAAATTTTTTACATTATTATATTCACATAAATAATATGTGACTAATTTTAGAATCTAATACTGGGTCTTATGTAAATCATTAATAGTTTAACATCCTCAGTAGTTATACCTAAAAATAATTATTAGCTATTTTTACTGCAATTTACATGTGTCCCACAGTAATATACATAATGTATATATTATACCTTGGGCATACATAGTTGGTTCAAGATCAATTTGTTACTTGCTTTGATATATATTGTTATCTGGGTCATTGTTTGCCTTTCCCCCTTAGTTAATTTTTTTTTTTGGAGACGGAGTTCATGGTTCATTTCTATTAACATTTATGTACCAGATTTCCTTTCTTTCTTTCTTTCTTTCCCTTTTTTTTTTTTTTCAGGCAGGATCTCACTGTGTCGCGTAGTGGCCAGGCTGGAGTGCAGTGGCATGATCTTGGCTCACTGCAACCTCCGCCTCCCAGGCTCAAGCAATTCTCCCACCTCAGCCTCCCGAGTAGCTGGGATTAGAGACGCGCACCACCATGCCCAGCTTTTTTTTTTTTTTTTTTTTTTTTTTTTTAAGACAGGGTCTCGTTCTGTCGCCAGGCTGGGGTACAGTGGCGTGATCTCAACTCACTGCAAGCTCTGCCTCCTGGGTTTAAGCAATTCTCCTGCCTCAGCCTCCCAAGTAGCTGGGACTACAGGTGCATGCCACCATGCCCAGCTAATTTTTGTATTTTTAGTAGAGACGGGGTTTCACCATGTTGGCCAGGATAGTCTTGATCTCTTGACCTTGTGATCTGCCCGCCTCGGCCTCCCAAAGTACGCCCAGCTAATTTTTATATTTTAGTAGACATGGGGTTTCATCATGTTAGCCAGGCTGGTCTCTAACTCCTGTCATCAAGTGGTCCACCTGCCTTGGCCTCCCAAAGTGCTGGGATTACAGGCGTGAGCCACTGCACCCGGCTGGTTAAAATTTATCCAAATTATTTTTGCTACAGATGGCCTGTATGAAGGTGAGTTAGATTCTGTCCCTTTTAGAGTGACAGTGCTCATAAGTTCTTTATCCTTTCCAGGAGGACCAGAAGAATCCCACTGACTGCTGGGGGAAGGGCTCATCTTTTGAGTCAGTTGCTGTGCTTGTCCTGTGTGCACGGCCTGTGTTCTTGCTTCTGTGTGCACATTGATAGCTTCTTTTTGTGTTCCACGATTGCTGTCATGAAGTGCTTCAGTCAAATAAATTAGCTCTGTATCTTCAAGAGAAAATAGATTTACCTCCCTACAGAACAAAATTCTAGATGATAAGAAAGCTGGACTTTAATAAATAATTTTCTTCATCATCATTTATACCAAGCAGCTTTTGGAAGTGCCTTACCTGGAGCTGATCCTGGATTGGCTGCACAACAGATAGGCAACACTGATTCAAGTAAATACAAAGGAGATTCAGACAGCTCCATCAATGTTAGGATCCAAAATTCATACACCAAATAGATGATTTAATAGCAGTATGACCCCCAGGGGAATAATGATATAGGAAAGGGTAGTGGTAGTGTGCCATTAAATTTCTGTTGGTCTTCTACATTCAGTTAGTCTAGGAAGTCATTAAGAAAGAGGAGGGATTTTAAGATGATTCAGTGAAAGAAAGTGTGCTCTCTAATATCATGTCTTGGGTAGCAAATCACTATTTGAGTGTTTTTCCTGCATTCATAATCTTAGGCAGTTATTTGGACACATTGGCATAACATATCCTCGAAACAGAGAGCAATAGCCACGCATTTCTGCAAACAATGAGAATAATTATTAAATGATTCCTGGAAAATATGGAAAAAAGAAACTTACATCACTAGATGAGTGATATCTTAATTGTGGACATTTTGCAACACTGTAGACAGTTTTGATTTTTTAAATGCTACTTTTGATGAGTCTGTTAAAAAAACTGCCAAGGTATATTTATTAATATAATACATTAGATAGGCTTGAGATGACTTCTGAACCTGTGGTGTTTACTAATTTTTTTCTTTTTATTGATTTATTGTGACATAGGAAATAATTTATTGTATTTTGAGTTATTTAAAAATTCTAGTAATAAGATATCTTCTTAAATGGGCAGTAAATATTATATGAATATTAGTTCATGATACAGAGTGGGATTTATTAAAATGAAATTTATCACCAAGAACAAATTCCTATTTCATATACGTATTTTCTTAATATACTTTCTGTGTGCTACTGTAAAGATGCTGTAATTTGCTTTTTGAAATTACAGCTCTCCACGATGAGAGGGAAGCTTGATTTGATTAATTATGCTTACAAGCTGTTAGAGTGGGGGAAAAAGAAAACGGTTTTGACTTTAGTTTTTGCATAATTGCTGCTTTTTGGATTTACATTACTTCCATCAGTTGTTGAGAAATGAAGAACTAATTTATTTTAAAGAGAGAGAGAAGATGGAGAGTCAAGGGTATCAATACTGAAAAGTAATAACATTTAACTACCACTTTAATATGGTGATCAGTAAGATGAGAGAAAGTATTTATTAAAATGATAGTGCCAGACTTCATGGATATTTTTCAGTCTATAAGAAAATAGTTATTCTTATATTTAGAGGACTGATTCCTTAGATGATTTTCGTTTTACTTAACTGACACCATTAGACATTACGTTAAAAGGAACACAATCAATTCCTTATATACTGCTTCACTGAAAGCATTTGCAGTGATCTTTGAGGTTGGTATTCATTATCCTTCAAGAAGAATAACAGATTCATTTCATTTCTTCTTAGTCAAATAATTATAATTAGACAGAGAATATTTATTGCTGGTACTGGAACAATGCTTTAAATGTCAGAAAACAAAATATAGGCAACCCAATATCCAAGATCAGGCACCTGAGTTTAAACATTAGATATAGTGGTCATTAAAATAATCAACATGGTTTCCTCTTCTCTGTAATTAATGAGTAGATATTTGCATCAGGCAGCAGACTTATGTAAAAGACTTTTACGGTTGAAAAGACTTATTTAAATCCATCTTATTAACTCTGGAAAGGTAGAGGTGAAGGTAATTTCTGAGGGACCATTTTCATTCTTGCTTCTATTTCCATTCCATCCTTATTCCTTTCTTCCTGTACGCTCTTAAGTCTGGTATTCAGCAAGAACCCCTCTGAACAGCCATGTTTGGTTAAGATTAGCTTGTTCTTTTCAAGCTCACAGCTTCATAAATATGCATTCTATTCTAGGAAGCAAAGATTCTATCCATGACAATTTGCTGTCTAGTGGTACGCATGATATAGTCTGTTATAATGGGAAAATTGCATACACATGTTGACTGAAGAGAGTTTTACCGATAGGAAATCAAGAAACTTCCTGGGAAGATTAGGAAAATTAACCTTTGTCTAGCGTTAAGGAGAGAAACTATATTTGGCATATTTCCTCTATATTTGTACAAAATATTTACATAGACTTCAACTGTGGAAAAACAATTTTAAATATTTTCTAAGTGAATTTCAGATCAAATACACACTTGGCATAGTTTGCAAATATTTATTTTCCTCAAATTTTATTCTAATATTGTTCTAGGTTATGTACCGGGATCCCATGGTACTTGCATCTACTCTTAGTGTTTACCACCTTCTGGTTTTTATTATTTGTTTTTCTCACTTAGCCATACATTTTTGAAGAAGGAGGGGGTGGCATTTACTTTAGCATCTGCTTGGTTTCATGCTGAGCATAGCGCATAGGCATAGAGAGTGTTCAATAGGTACTGTCTAATTGAATGGTGATAATCAACATCAATGATGATAAAAATGACTTGGTTTCTGACTGTGATAAAAATTTAAATGTAACATTTTAGGAGGATGGTGCTCGCTTATTTATTTGAAATATTTCATTGAATTCCTGTCCCAAGTAGTTAGTTTACTTAGTGGAAAAATTTTCACATATAACAAGGCTACTTAAATCAAGTTCTATAGTCTGCTGGGGCTCCATAGATAGGTTTAACATTAATGCAAACTCTGAAATAATTTGCAAAATGTTGCTTGCATGTGCATTTTTCCGGAGAGAGGGAATCAAAGCTTTTAATAGATTCTCAAAGAGCTCTGTGACTTAAATAAGATTTAATGACTGAGTAGTTGTTTTGGCAAAAAGTCCAGATTTTGTCAGTTGTCATATGTTCTCTCTATTCTTATCATTTAAATTAAACTTTGATAAAAATGTAATAAGATCGTATGTTCCTATTCAACACTGTATTCAATTTTTTTAAATTTAAAAACACATCAGTGTCCTTAAGGAAACTTTACATGAGAAGAATATTGTTAGAGAAAATCAATAGCTAATAGTGGGGAAAGAAGCTATAAAACTTAGGTATAGTGGATATATAGTTTATAATTCAACACATTTTACATAAATGAAATACATTTATAAATGCATAGAATAAAGACAAGAAAGATGTCCTTGAATTGTCTACAATGATTATTCCTAGGTGAGTCTTACAAGATTTTATTTTCTTCTTTTGGCTATTACAATCTGTATTTTAAAATCTACTCTTCAAGAATTTTATATGTGTATAGTGAGTATTGCTCAAAAGTTTTTTCTTAGTTCTTTGCATTTTTGTCATGCTGATTATTTTTCTTCAAGCATCTAAATATCAACACATGCATATACATGTTCACATATGCATACACAGATATATGTATATAGAATCAAACAGAGAGCAATCTGCTTCAATGACATTAGAATAACTTAAACATTATTGAAATGAAATTTATTTATCATTGTGTTGTGGGACTTATGCTTCCATGGCCAATAAATCTATCCTTTGCTTAAGAGTCTTGGGTTTGCAGAAGGTGGAAGGGTTGTCTCAGCTTTTTAGATACAGGTAGAAAGTTTGAGAGATTCTAAAAATGGGCTGGAAAAAAAAAAAAACAAGTTAAATCTAACAACCAGTACTGAAAAGAATGGGAGATGCCCATATTATCCATACAATTAGAAAAGACGAGGAAGGAGATTTGAGATATGCTCTCTCTCTTTCTATCTCTGTCTCCCTCCCTCCCTGCCTCCCTCCCTATCTCCCTCCCTTCCTCCCTATGTCCCTCCCTCCCTCTCTATCTCCCTCCGTCCCTATCTCCTTCCCTTCCCACTCTGTGGCACACAAAAAAACGTATGCGTGCATCACAACATACTGCATCCACGTACTCCTTTATTGTATGTGGCACTTTTTTGGGTTCTTCTCTTTTTCAGTGCTACCCTTAATATTCATTTAACTACAGTTCACCTTAAAAATGTGTTTTTATTTAGCTGAAAGCTAGGGGCTTATTAGCAAATACTGTCTGTTGCTTCCTACTACACCTGTCCCTTCCCTGTATGTGTTGCATGTATACCTCTGACCACCCCCACGAAACAAAGGCCCTTGAAAATCAGGAAATTCAGACTTACATGTGGAAGTTCAAAAATATTTTTACCTCAGATGCAGATAACTCAAATGAAGCCAAGAGAGCAAATAAGCAAAAAGTACTCTAATAAATGAATTTGATAACTAGGTTTCTTTTTTAAATGAAGCTATAAAATACCACCATGCTATGTACCACATTTATGAAAAGAATCCTGGTATGTGCATAGCCATGTAAGCCATCAGTGACTCTCATATTCCACTGATAGGGAACAGCTGGGGAAGGTGGATTTGTGAGCTTAGTGAAGAACCTTGGTAATGTTGCTATCCTACTTGTTCTTTCATTTCTATCCTCTCAGTTCACATGCCACAACCTCTGTAACTGTGGAATGGCAGCATACACACATTTCTTGAATTAACAAAATGCATGAAATTTAAACTTTGGCAATTGGTGGGAAGTTGTGGGGGCTGGTGGGCACTTTCCAGAAGTCTGAAAAGAGAAGGTAGAGGAAGGAGATAAAGCTCATCAAAGCAAAGGGGCCACCTGTCCCCTTATTCTTTGATACTCCTGCCAGAGTAGTCGTCATGAAACATGGATTTAAAGCAGGTTAAAACGAATGCCCAAGTGTTGGCTGGAAAGCGTCCATACTCTGTCTTTTTAAGGTAAACTGGATTTCTGTTGAAAAATATTTTTCTCTTCTACACATATGTCATATATTGGAGGTGGATGTGATTCAGACCAAATAGAACATTTTGCAATATCCTGTTCAGAGTAATTGATTCAGAGTTCGAAAGAGATTTTCCAAGGGCTGGGTAAATCTAAGGAAGATGTAGGTCTGTAGTTTCTGGCAACTGTCTAGCCACCAAGTAGAACTTGGAAATAAAACCATTGTGGAGAAGAATGAGCTTCAAGAGGGAGAGAGTGTGGGCTCTGGGGACATTGTTTAAGCCTCTAAATAAATCTCTGCTAGCTTTCTCATTTTCTTTGGCTAGTAAGTTCATTTTTTTTTGTTTCATTAACTTAGAGTTGTTTTTGTCATCTAAAACACAAATATTTCTAACTGATACAATGTCTTCCCCCTCCTGAAATCACACAGATTCTATATTAGCTGCATAGTAACATAGAGCTCCTTAGTACCCAATGCGCACTGCATAATCTGTACCAACACTGCCTTTTGGCTTCTTTAGATTTTGTTCTGCTAAGCTTCTAAATTCTTAAATTGTCCACTTAACCCGATAGTATCCAGCCCTTCTTCATTTCTAAGTGATGCTTTAGTTGAACTTCTCAGACTTGGATATGTAGTATTTTCCAATTTGTGTTATGGTTCATTATTTGAATTCTGAGTTATTTATATATTAGAAAAATCACCAATCATATATTGTTTGAGTTTTCTTCATTATTAGTTTCTAATGTGATTACATTGTCGTCAGTGAATGTGATATGTCCATATTCAACTTTTGTAATATGTACATATTTTACCTTATAATTTTATAATAAATTATAGTTTGTTAATTTCATTTAAATTGTTTTAAATCTGTTTTAGTTTAGTTTCTGTTATTGTTCTCTGTCATCAGTTGGTTACTGAAAGAGCTCTGTTAAATATCTCCTTAATAAAATTAATTTTTCAAGTTCTCATTTATTCTGTCAAATATGGCTTTATTTATTTGGAATTTATGTTATTAGCTGTATATGCATTTAGAATAATTACATTTTCTTGGCTGGGCACAGTGGCTCATGCCTGTAATCCTAGCACTTTGGGAGGCCGAGTCGGGCGGATTGCCTGAGGACAGGAGTTGCAGACCAGCCTGGCCAACGTGATGAAACCCCATTTTTACTAAATATACAAAAATTAGCCAGGCATAGTGGTGGGTGCCTGTAATCCCAGCTACTTAGGAGGCTCAGGCATGAGAATCGCTTGAACTTGGGGGGCGGAGGTTGCAGTGAGCTGAGATCGCACCACTGCCCTCCAGCCTGGGTGACAGAGTGAGACCCTGTCTCAAAAAAAAAAAAAAAGTGAAATTATTACATTTTCTTGGAGGATTGAATGTTTTAGTATTATGTAGTTATCCTCTTTTTCAGTAAAAATATTTATTGCCTTAAAATGTATTTGTTAGTATAAATAGTGGTATCATCTTCCTTTTGGGTACTGTTTGCCTGTAGACTATTTCCATCTAGGTTACTGGAAGCTGGCAAGTGCCTCGAGGTAGCTGCTGGATTGAGAGCCTGCTTCCCATCTTGGATTCTTGCTCTTGCTTTCTATTATTTTAGGATTTCCTTTATTTTCTTATTGTCTTGCAAACTCAGCTGTGCCCTAGAACAGGTTTTTAAAAAGAATTGCATCCAACATTTTTAGGAAGTTTATTTTATCTAGTATCTTATGAGAAGTAAAAATTCTTCTCCATTTTCTGCCCATTTAAATCCCTATCATGTTTAAAGGCTCCAGAGCTACCTCTTTGGAAAGCTCTTCTGTCAGACAGAATTAATCCCTCCCTCTGGATTTCCCCATATTATTTATGCCTCGATTTAGCACTCATTTCATTTTGTCTTAGACAATTCTCATTTACGTATCTTAGGTCATGCAGTTCTTTTCCACTTACCTTCAATGGTGTCTTCCCTCTTCTTGCCCATTTTCCTAAATGCTGTAGATTCATCCCAAGTCTACTACAAATGTAATGTCCCCCATGATAGCCTCAGATATTCTGTTCCTCACTGATGTGTTTCATTTCTGAATTCCTATTACCTTCTTAGCTTGAGTCACTGAAATAGCACCTCTGATTCATAAGCTTGCCTTGTTCTCTAATTTTATGATGGTCCAAGATAGAAACCAGAGAGAAGTTAGTATATTCTTGTTCTGACCTGCACAGGTGTCTGTGTGAGTCTCCTTGACTCTTTAATTGTAGACGAGATTGACTTGATTGACCACTGCACACTGAGCATTTGCCTAAAATCCTCCCCAAGGCCGTAAGTGGTAGTTCACGCCTGTAATCCCAGCACCTTGGGAAACCAAGGCAGGTGGAACACCTGAGGTCAAGAGTTCAAGACCAGCCTGGGCAACGTGACAAAACCCCATCTCTACCAAAAATACAAAAATCAGCTGGGAATGATGGTGCATGTCTGTAGTCCCAGGTACTTGGGAGGCCAAGGCAGGAGAATTGCTTGAACCCAGGAGGCGGAGGTCTCAGTGAGTCACGATCACTCCACTGCACTCCAGCCTGGGTGAGAGTGAGACTCCGTCTAAAACAAATAATAATAAAATAAAATCCTTCCCAAGCTCTTTGGCTTTTCCCAGGCTGGAGTACAAGTGTGGTTCTCAAGTTCACCCAGATATGAAATCCATTATCTTACTTAGTTTCGACAAAGATACTCACACACATAAGGCAGTTATCTATACGCTTTACTAAGATATTGGGAAATTTGTATTCCAGCAATGCAAGGAAATTTAACTTTATTATTTTTCAGATATTTTCTTAAAAAGTTACTCATCTATCCCATCATCAGAAAGAAAACGAAAGAGAAATTCTTCATGCCTTTGAAGCCTTTGGATGTAACTCAGCATTGCCAGACTAATGCTTATTCTATTCCCAATAGATAAAGCGTCTATATGTCTTTGGAGAGGGTAGATATTTTATGTTAAAAAAATAGACCAACATTGTGAATAATTGTTGCACTCATCAACATGGATGAATTTCAAAAACATATTGTGGAATGAAAGAATCTCAGAGGAGAATAAATTCAGAATTATTCAATTCAAATAAAGTATAAGAACAAGTAAAACTAAACTATTTATTGTTTGAGGTTATGTACAAAGGTAATAAAAATAATTTGGGGGCATCTGGGAATCCTCTATTTATTGGCCAGGGAGTCAGATGCGAATATTTCATTTTGTTACTGATTCTTAAATTGTGCATATACATGTATACATTTTCATATACTTCATATAATTTCAAAATATAATAAATAATAGATTAGGCAACAAAAGCAAAAACAAATAAAATATACCAATATCAACAAAGCAGAATGTGTCAGAAACTATTAAATTTCCCAAGTCTAACACTAGATCTGTAGATGAACAGACCTTACCTAAATGTTTTTGACCTTGGGAAAAAATAAAGTACAATTGTTACTAAACAGAAAGTCTTTCTTCATGCTGAATATATCAGCTGTAGAGGAGAAAATCAGTGACTCATAACATACTACACCCAGTGTCTGCACAAAGGATTTAGATTAATTATTCTTGGTTGGTTCAGACGTATTTCTCTAAGATCTTGACAACTGATATTGGTTGGTTATGACCCAAGCCATTACAAAGAAACCGAAGAAAGGGACTGTAATCATTTCTGTGAAAATAGAAAAGTTTAAACATAGCCAATTATTATTAATAGTTGCAGAATAAACAAAAATAAATGTAACACATTGTTTAAGCTGATAACTAGGGATCTTTACTCAGTTTAAGAATATGCTTTTAAACATTTTATTTATATTTAGAACAATAACTCTGGTACAAGTTTGCATTTAGGTTTTTAGATTAATATAGGATCCTCTTTCAGAGACTAAAAATGAAAAATAACTAACAATTTTTTCCTATATAGAATGTTCCAAAGCTCATGATAAAATTAAAGCTTTATATAATACAGAATGCAGTTTCCTCATTTGTATGCATTGCTTTATTTTCTTTTTATTCTGCCTGTTACCCAATATAACAAATAAAAATGCCATTTTTTTTAAAAAAAGGACTCTTTGTGTTAATCATATGGCTGGATGTATTTTCACAGACTTTATATCTTTAACCTGAGAGTGTTTGTATTAATATTTCTCAGCATTTTCAATAGCAAGCTTGCTAGTCATTTGAATAGGTAAAATAGATACCCAAGAGAGATGTGACTTTTTCATGAAGTCAGTGGGTTTTCTTTATAAGAAGACCAGGTTCCCTTTTATCCCCTTTTAAGAAAAATGAGAGTTGACACCATTGTGCAGCAAGCCAGATATACCTCAGCACTTGGCTTCTCCCCAGAACTTCGGAATGCTCACTTCTGGTTGTATTTTTAAAAATAATCATTATTGTGTTGATATTTACAGTTTGTATTGAACACATATTTGGAGTATAGACTCATGGTAAGTGCTATTTTGTTTTCCTAAACCAGTACTTGTGGACCACTATAGACGTATAAGGTATAAGATTATATTTATATATATGCATATGCATGTATATGTATACACATACACATATATGCATATGCATGTATATGTATACACATACACATATATGCATATGCATGTATATGTATACACATACACATATATGCATATGCATGTATATGTATACACATACACATATGTGCATATACACATGCACTACATACACCTGTGTGTGAGTGTGTGTGTGTGTGTGTGTGTACAGTGGATGTGTATGACTGTATGTAAAAGTCTCATTTTAAGCAAGGGCTTCAAAACGAAGAATCAAATAAAAAGGAAACATAACTTCCCTAAGTTCCAAACTATCCCAGGGTGCTCAGCTCCATTGCCTCCCTGGGTTTTCTCCAAATGCAACTTATTTGTCATGGATTTGGAGGACCTGTGAAGATGAAATGCAGCTCTAGCAATGGAGAGGGGATAGCTAGGGAAGGTCTTTGTCCATTCAACACACACTTCAGGGGAGAAGCCCACTATTCTGAAGTTACCATTTGGCCTCGTCTCCCCTAAATGATGAGAAAATTGCAAGTCACATCCAGTTTGTTAGTTTTATTTCAATTATGATAATTTTAGCTGAAAGCTAAATTAGAGCTTAATTTTAGTCACAGCCAGCAGGAGCAGATGCTACTTTTCTGGCTCCTGGACATTTCTTCTCATATGAACAAACACGCCTACCCCCTTTCTCTTTTCTCTCTACTTTCTGTATCCCATCTAAAGCAACATAGGAAAAAATGGATAGACATTCTTAAATCACAAATAATTACTTTTTATTTATTATTTTGTGTTTGCGTATAAATGATTTCTGTTTATTCTATAAGCGCCTTCCACACTGAAAATAGCACAGTGTTGATCAGAAGACAATTATATAAAAATAAGACTTTTATTTATTTTTTAAAATGTCAACTTTTATTTTAGATACAGAGGGTACATGTACAGGTTTGTTACATGGGTATACTGCACCCAGGTAGTGAGCATCATACCCAATAGGTAGTTTTTCAACCCATGCCTTCTTTCTTCCTCCTTCCTCTAGTAGTCTGCAGTGTCTATTATTCCTATGTTTATGTCCATGTGTATTCAATATTTAGCTCCCATTTATGAGTGAGAATATGCAATATTTGGTTTTCTGTTCCTGCACTTAATTCACTTAGGATTATGGTCTCCAGCTCCTTCCATGTTGCAGCAAAGGACATGACTTCATTCTTTTTATGGCTGTGTAGTATTCCATTATATATATATATATATATATATGTGTGTGTGTGTGTGTGTGTGTGTGTGTCACGTTTTCTTTATCCAGTCCACTATTGATGGGCACTTAGATCTTCCATATCTTTGCTATTGTGAACAGCATGGCAATGAACGTGAGGGCATGTGCCTTTTTGGTGTAATGATCTATTTTCCTTTGGGCATATACTTAGTAATGGGATTGCTGACTTGAATGGTAGCTCTGTTTTAAGTTCTTTGAGAAATCTCCAAACTGCTTTCTACGGTGGCCGAACTAATTTACATTCTTAGCCAACAGTATATAAACGTCCCCTTTTCTCTATAGCCTTGCCAGCATCTGTTGTTTTTTTTTACTTTTTGTAATAGCCATTCTGACTGGTGTGAGATGATATCTCATTGTGGTTTTGATTTGCATTTCTCTTATGATTAATTATAATGAGCATTTTTAATATGTTTCTTAGCCACTCATATAGTCTTCTTTTAAGATGTGTCTGTTCATGTCATTTGTTGGGGGGATTTATTTTTTGCTTGTTGATTTGTTTTAGTTGCTTATGGATTCTGGATATTAGATCTTTGTTAGATGCACAGTTTGTGAATATTTTCTCTCATTCTGTAGGGTGTTTCCTCTGTTGAGGTTTTCTTTTGGCATGCAGAAGCTCTTTAGTTTAATTAGGTTCTACTTGTAAATTTTTGTTCTTATTACAATTGCTTTTGGGGACTTGGCCAAAAATTATTTTCCAAGGCTGATGTTAAGAAGGGTATTTCCTAGGTTTTCTTCTAGAGTTTTTATAGTTTGAGATCTTACATTTAAATCTTTAGTCCATCTTCAGTTACTTTTTGTATATGGTGAAA
The DNA here is from genome assembly GCF_029281585.2 of Gorilla gorilla gorilla. Classification (NCBI taxonomy): domain Eukaryota; kingdom Metazoa; phylum Chordata; class Mammalia; order Primates; family Hominidae; genus Gorilla; species Gorilla gorilla. Next base: position 111,039,584 of record NC_073238.2, read on the forward strand.
GATAAAGTTCCAGGGCCAGGCATGGTGGCTCATGCCTGTAATCCCAGCACTTTGGGAGGCTGAGGCAGGTGGATCACCTGAGGTCAGGAGTCTGAGACCAGGCTGGCCAACATGGCAAAACCCTGTCTTTACTGAAAATACAAAAATTAGCCAGGTATGGTGGCAGCTGCCTGTAATCCCAGCTACTTGGGAGGCTGAGGCAGGGAGAATCGCTTGAACCCGGGAAGCGGAGGTTGCAGTGAGCCTAGATCATGCCATTGCACTCTAGCCCAGGTGACAGAGTGAGACTCCTTCTCAAAAAAACAAAACAAAACAAAACAAAAGAAATAAAGGTAAAGTTCTAGTTTCATTCTTCTGTATATGACCAGCCAGCTATTCCAGCACCATTTATTGAATAGGGATCCTTTCCTTATTGTTTTTTTTGGCCTTGTCAAAGATCAGATGGTTGTAAATGTGTGGCTTTATTTCTGAGCTTTCTATTCGGTTCCATTGATCTGTGTGTCTGTGTTTGTACCAGTACCATGCTGTTTTGTTTACTATAACCTTATAGTATAGTTTGAAGTTGGTCAGTGTGCTGCCTCAGATGTTGGTCACCTATTAGGTCCAAGTTCTAACAATGACATTGAAAGAAAAACTAATTTTTGATGTACAGATATTCACAAAGGAAAATGTTAATTCTGCCTTAATATCTGTCCTTAGCTTTAAAAAAATAGCCTTATTAAGATATAGTTCATCCATTTAAAGTGTACAACTCAATGGTTTTTAGTCTATTCACAGAGTTGTGCAACCATCACTATAGTCAATTTTGGAACATTTTCTTCAGCCAAAAAAGAAACCCTGTGCCTGTTAGCAGTTGCTCCCCATTTTTCTCTAACATCCCTTAGTCCCTGGCAATCACCAGTCTACTTTTTGTATCTATGGATTTGCCTATTCTGGACATTTTCTATAAACAGAATTTGAAAAAAGTGATCTTCTATAAATTGCTTTAACTTTTCTTTAACTTATCACAATATTTAACTTATCACAGTATTTATCACAATGTTTTCAAGGTTCATCCGTGCTCTAGCTTATAACGGCACTTCATTTTATTGTGGAATAATATTCCTCTCTATGGATAGACCACATTTTGCTTATCCATTCATCAGCTCATGGACATTTGGGTTGTTTGAATGTTTTGGCTCTTATGAATAACGTTGCCGTAAACATTCATGTATGAGTCTTTGTGTGGGCATGTATTTTAAAATTTCTCTTGGATATATACCTTGGAATCGAATTATTGGGTCATAGGGTAACTCTATATTTAACTCTTTGAAAGACTGCAAGACTTTTCCCCAAAGTGGCTGCATCATTTTCCATTCCCATCAGCAGTGTGTGAGAGTTCCAACTGCTCCATGTCCTAGGCTTTTAATTGAATTTTCGATGTTGAGCCACACTAGAATAAAAGTCTATACTTAGCTGTAACATTACAATGCTAACACTAGAAGAAATATTTAACAAGCTTGTTATGACTTTTGCAGGTGCATTTTAGGATTTTGTTTTAAAGCAGGTGCATTTCAGGATTTCGTTTTAAAGCAGTTGAGAACAATCTTTCTATAGCTCTTTGCTGGGAGTCAGAAAGTTTTCCAATACTAGAGCTCTCTGAATACTGGGAAAACAAGATTGCTGCCCCAGAAATTACTTTTCTTTGTTCTCTGTGGACATCAGATATGAGTCTGTGGTTTGGGCTTCTGATTAGTTTGTTCGTACGTGATTCAGTGGTGGTGAGTTTTTCGGTTTACTCCTCAAATGACTTTTTTTTTCTTTCTGCATGCTGGTGGAAAAGGGAAGATGAAAAACAAACAAAAAGAATCTATCAGAGACCTCCCTGATGCAGTGTCTTGGAGAGTTCATGTGCAGCTTCATCTGGAATTCTCCTCTTTTTTTTGTCCTGAAAAGTCACTCTTGTGCACACATGAACACTTTGATCTTCTACACACTGTTTTATTGGCAAGATGCTTGTCTTATATTCCCCCCCTTTGGATTCTGAAATGTTGTTTACTTCTCGTTCACAGCTCCAAGTACATTTGTGTCTCTTCCTTGACACCAAACTGAACTGTTAGGAGAAGAGATACTGAACCTTCACAGTGCCTTGTGTTATATTGTCTCCTATCCCAGAGTTTTCATTGAGATGTGAGAACATTCGGTTCTAATAAGTTTTAGTTGCTTTTTACAATTGTACATAAGCAGTGTTGTTATTGAAATAGACTGTGCCGAGGCATAAATATGTACAGAAAGCTGACAAAGAAACACAGAAGGCTTGAAAATGGGCCTTTCTATCTTTGAGATTGGATTAAGATGACACTCACCACAATGCTGATTTCTACTTTAAGTTTTCTCTACACTGGGGTGTGTCTTATTTACTACTATTTGAGATGGCATTTCAGCTGACTTCATCACTGTCAACAGATGTTAGCCCCAGCATGGCCCAGCAGCTGGTGTGGAGGGTTTGGGGCTGGGCCCAGCATCCCCAGCGTCGGGGAAGATCAAGAATACTGGGGACTCCTATTTCCCACGAGTGAGACGTTGGGTCAGTCTGTTGACTTCGGTCCTTGGGGAGCCCCACTTCCTCACAGAGACTCCTGCTTCTGTGTCATGGCCCATGATGTCAGATCAGATTGGTGTGGTTGCTGATCCAGGTCAGCTTGGCATTTGTCTCACACCCTTGCATATTATAATGTGGATTTCTGACCCCTTCCTGGGGCTGGTGCATGCAGGAAGCATGATTTTCTTGGTCCAGATGCTATTCTTTGCACAATTATCCCCTTTCATTCCCTCCTGATTATGATGAATAATCAGCAGCCTTTTTTTTTTTTTACTTTGTCTAGTGAACTCAACTTTTTTTTTTTAAAGAAGTAAGTTAAGGTTGCTTCTTTCAGCTTATATGAAGACAATAGGATATTTAAAAATGTGCTTCAGTCTATCTGCTTTGAGTCTCATGCTGTTAGACTAAGTCACCTGTGATCCCTCCATGTTGAAGTTGTCTACCTATCCCCATATTATTCCCCTCAATCCTTGAAGATTTGTCTCACTTTACAGCACTGTCGTAATTTCTGGTGATCTCATGATCTTTTCTGTATTCTTGCCCCTCATGTCCTTTATCACCACTCCTTTGCAGATGATTTTTTTTCCTCCAGTCTTCCTCAGCTAGTCCAGACTATTTATCACTGTTACTTATCATGTGAACTCCTCCACATCTTAATTTCAAGAATCTCATCCTCTGATCACCATGTCCTAGATTCCCAACTTATTTTCTCTGTATCATGTTTCCAGTAGTTCTTCATCTTCCCTGGGAACTACAATCCACTGGCTACCTCCTTTTCACTGTCTCTCACTGTCCTCATTCCTGAACTTCCTCCTCACTCAGCATAAGTTCCATAGTTGGTCATTTTAGCCTCTCTCTTGCCCTTTCCCTTGATGTTCCTGCTCCTCTGTCACTTCACTGGACTTTCCCAGCAATGCCTCAGTCCGTGGCAGATTCAACCCTCTGCCTCTCTGCATCTGTACCCATGCAGATGAATGTGGCCTGGGAAAAAATAGACAACCATGCTGGTAGGTTTCACTTAAAGTTACAGCCATGAATCTCAAATGAGCTTGTACCATGCTTCCCTGGCCCATTCATTCTGCACTCTCCTGGACTATCTCATACATTCCCCACTAAACTCCCAACAGTTCTCCATCATCATTCTCAGCTGGTGACTTTATTCTGACTTCACTGAAAAAAAAAAAATGGAACTAATCAGAGCAGAACTTCTGGATTCCCATCATCTCCTCTATCCACTCACATACTCTGCCTTCATAACAACTACCACAGACAAACATTTTCCTGTCTATATCAAGCCAATCCCTCAACCTAATTGTTAGTTTCTACCACTCTGTCTGTTCAAGAACATTATTCCAGGATTTTCCTGCTTCCTGACCTGCATAATCTAGTTTCCCTCTCTATTTGGTTATCCATATCTACATTTTAAAAACGCTACTTCTGGCTGGACGCTGTGGCTCGTGCCTGTGTTCCCAGCACTTTGAGAGGCCGAGGCGGGCGGATCGCTTGAGCTCATGAGTTTGAGACCAGCCTGGGCAACATGGAGAAATCCCATCTCTCCAGAAAAAAAAAAAAAAAAAAAAAAAAAATACAAGCATTATCCAGGTGTGGTGGTTCACGCCTGTAGTCCAAGCTACCTGAGAGGCTGAGGTGGGAGGATGGCTTGAGCCCGGGAGGCGGAGGTTGCAGTGAGCCGAGATTGTACTAGTGTACTCTAGCTCGGGTGACAGAGCCAGACCTTGTCTCAAAAAATAAAATAAAAAATAAAATAAAATTTTAAAGTAAAATAAAATAAAATGCAGTTTTTCTCCTATGAAAAGAAAATAAACTCTTGCTTAACTCAACATCACTCTCAAGCATCTGCTTTCTCTTAACCACTTTACAGCGAAACTCTAAAAAGAATCTACTGTCTCCGTTCTACATTTTCCTTTCTTTCATGAACCCGTTATAATCAGACTTTCTTTCTGTCACTCAATTGAAACTGTTTTGTTAAGGCCATTGATGGCCTACATGTAGCTAAATCCGATGGTCAGTGGTCAGTTCTCTTCTTACCTGCCCTATCAGCAGATTCCACACAATATCAGTTCCTTCATTTTCAAACACTTTTTTCACTTGATTTCCAGGACACTGTGCCCCCCTGGTGTGCCTCCTACCTCACAGGTGATTCTTCCCAGTCTTCCTCGCTAGTTCCCTTTCACCCCTTCAACCTCCTTGCACTGGTTCATCACAAGATTCAGTCCTTGGACCCCTTCTGTACTTCTCCATGCTCAGGACTCCAAATACTATCTATATTTTACACTTCCAAATCAATACCCCCAGCCTACATATCTTTCCCTCATGATTAATATATTGAATTGCATATATAGTGACACTTCTTTTAGATATCTGATAGATTATCTCAATGTAACATCTCCAAAACAACCATCTGAACTTCTCTCCAAATCTACTCCTTCCACAGTCATCCCTATCTTAGTAAATAGAAACTATCCTCTGGATGTTCAGACTAAAAATCTTGTATTATCTCTAACATCTTTCCTTTCTGATACCTCAGACTCAACCTTTAAGCAAGTCCTATAAATCTGTCTTCAAAACATACCCAGAGGATGACTACTCTTTGCCACCTTCACCACTACCCACAGGTCTTCCTAACTGCCCTCTTGACTTTCACCTTTGCTTTCTTGAACTTTATTCTCAACATGGCAGCCACAGCCTCATAGTTCATGGCACTCCTTTGCTCAAGGCCTTTTGGTTCCAGCCCATTGATTGACTCCTTGCTATTTGTGGAGCACACACCCTCTCAGGACCTTTGCCCTCCCTGTGCCTCCTTCCTGGAGCCCTGGCCCCCATGCCTCCTTCCTGTCTTTAGTCAGCATCATCTCCACTGAAGAACCTATTTAAAGTTGCAATCTGCTGCCTTCTGGCACTTTCTATTTTCCTTCCCTTCTTTATTTTGTGCAACAATTATAACCATCTTACATGCTATATATTTTACATCTTAATTTGTTTATTTTCTTCCCACCACCAGCAGAATATATACTTCATAAGGGCAGGAATTTTTGTCCATTTCGTTCAGTGCCAAGAACAGTGCCTGGCACACTAAGCACTCAATAAATAGTTGTTGTCGCAGGAATACCATGTGGGATTTAAATTGGGCTTTCTTTCTTATTATAACCTACCTCTTCCCACAAAGGATATGAGGTGACAAGCCTCCTATAAATGAATCACATTGAGAAGCTGGATGCTTTATTAGTCCCCTGTGCCTCCATGCTGGCCATGAAAATTTGCGGTAATAGAGGGTAGTAAGCTGGACTCAGAGAGGAAACTGATAATGACAGTTTTTAGCACTAACAGGCTTCCAGAAGTTACAGAAAACTCCTTTAAACATCTCCAAAAACTTTATTGAGTGGCTAACCGCTCCACCAACATAACATATGTTTAAGATAGGAGTATAAGGTACTCTTTTTTGGTATATTAAAGAATTCTAAGGAAGAGATTACAAATGCTGTGATCTCCAGCACACCCGGAGAGCATAGTGTCCTGGAAATCAAGTGAAGAAGGTGTTTGAAAATGAAGAAAGTGATATGGTGTGGAATCTGCTGTTAGGGCAGATAAGAGGAAAACTGACCCCTGACCATGTGGTATATTAAAGAATTCAAGGGAAGAGATGACAAATGCTGTGAGAATTCATGATATTTAGTTAGTACCTGTTAGGGGTTGAATTGTGTTCCTCTCTCCAAAAATATATTGAAATTAGAAATCCAAGGCCATTGTGAATGTGACCTTATTTGGAAATAGGGTCTTTGTAGATGATCAGATTAAGATGAGGTCATTGGGGTGGCCCTAGTCCAGTTTGACTGGTATCTTTATGAAAATGGAACATTTGAACACAGAGACACATACAGAGGGAAGATGTTGTGAAGCTAAAGAGGGAGAACACCATCTATAAGCCAAGTAATGCCTGGAGCTATCCAGTAGCTAGGGGAGAGGCCTAGAATAGATTGTCTCTCCCAGTTCCCAGAAGGAACCAAGATAACTGATACCTTGATCTCAGACTTCTGGTCTCCAGAACTGTGAGACAGTCCATTTATGTTGTTTTTGCCACCTAGTTTGGGGTGCTTTGTTATGGCAGCATTACCTGATTTTAGTTTTGTTATTGTATGTAGCTTGGGCATAACATTTTAGGACTGACAATTTGTTTAAATTGCAGAGCTTTAGATTTTAATTATCTAGAAAAAGTTTCCGCCTATCACTTACTCACCAGTAAAACCATGGTGTATACTGTAACATTCCCAGACATTCAATGAAAAGAAATATTTTTTCCACTTTTTATGTGCATAATTGAGAGAGCTGACTTTACAAACAGAATGAAAGATCATATTGTATTATTTAATGCTATACTTTTAGAAGTATTTTTGATAAGTATTTCTTTTGAAATGCAGTTATATAAATGATACTCCTTCAGCATTTTCTAAGGTAAGGAAATAGTTTTACACACAGTTGACCTTCTGTATCTGCAGGTTCTGGAGCCAAGAAATCAATGGCCTCATCTTAATCTGATTATCTACAAAGACCCTATTTCCAAAACTCAGACAAAAATATTCTTTAATAAACAATTAAAAATAACAATACAACAATAAAAAATAATACAAATGAAAAAACAACACAATAGAATAACAAATAGTTGCCATGCAACTATTTGCATGGCAGTTATATTTTATTGGGCAGCGTAAGTAATCTGGAGAAGATTTAAAGTATATGGAATGATGTGTGTAGATTATATGCAAATCCTATGCCATTTTCTGTCAAAGACTTGAACATCCAAGGATTTTGGTATCCTTGGGAGTTCTGGAACCATCCCTCATGGGTACTGAAGGACAACTGTAATCTTAAACATTTAACATTAATGACTGGGACTATGAATGGAGTCTGGAAAAAAGGGGTTTATTCTTTGAGAGGCTAAAATTGGTCATTTAAATTGGTTGAGAAAGTTTTTAAGATATTGTGAAATCCACTTAAATTGACAGACTTTAACGTTAGTAAGAAGTGGTTTTGTGTGTTAAAATCATTTCCCTCCTATATTCATTATGTATCTTAAGATATGGTAATATATACACAGAACTGTATTTTAAAAATACTTAATTTAGTTTGACATTATTGTGAGAAAGAAAAGATCTAAGAAGAGATCAGTGGCTTAAAATTCCCTAGTGATAATGAACTTGGAGGAAACCTTGTATACTAAGTGAATTATAGTCTAAAGATAGTGGGAAAACTGTACTCAAATAATAATATTGAAAAACATCCAATTTATTCTGCTTATGAAGACATAATTTGAAACATATCTGATATATTCATTTTTTCCTGTTTTGTTTTTTTATTCTCCAAATTTCATATCATAGTTTTAAATTTTGTTACACAACAGTTTTGTAGAATACATAAAAGGACTATAGATTTGGAGGTATATGGCTCTTGCAGACCATGTAAAATTTGGATCTTAGTTCTAGCTCTAGTTTTGCTTACTAACTGGTAACCTTTGAGAAAATCTTATCTTTTTATTTTCAGCATCTGTAAAACTCTAACAATCTGTTGAATTTGCCTCCTGAAAATCTTTGTGGAGCCTGACAAAGTTCAGATATGTGGTTCTGTCTTCTGAGAATGTAGTCTGGGTGGCACCATTTGAAATGTTCCCTTGTTTTAGGTGGACTTTTTGTCTTCCTCTGCTACTGGGTGTAATTTCCCTTAATTGTTAGAGGCCCTCTTTGGACATCTCATTTGAAAAAGTACTGCTCAATCTGTGAATCTTGAAGAATGCCACTATGACCGAAGGGATTGCAACGAAACAAAGTGAAGGCATTTTACATTTTGTACAGGAAATTGCTTAATATCTAAACCATGAACTGACTTGTGTAGTGTAGTGTCTATTTATATGTTCATCAGAAACACATAATACATTGTCCTGGATATTTGTATCTTCCCCAAATTCATATGTTGAAACTTAATCACCAATGTGATGGTATTAGGAGGTGGAGTCTTTTGGAGGTGATTAAGTCATTAGGGCTGAAAGATTCCTCAGAGAGCTAGATCAGCTTTTCCACCAGGTGAGAACACACAGAGAAGATGCTATCTAGGATCTAGAAAGCAGGTCCTCCTTAGACACCAAATTTACTGGCACCTTGCTCTTGGACTTCTCAGCCTCTAAAACTGTGAGAAATAAGTTTCTGTTGTTTATAAGCTACTCAGCCTTTGAGATTTTGTTATAGCAGTCCGAATGGACCAAGACACGTGGGTAAAACATTTATTTGACCACATCTACTTAAAAAAGGAAATGGAAATGCAGGCATGTTGCTGGTCCTTCTTTTGGGCCATAGGCTAATATGGAGAACCATAACTGCATATTATGACATCTGAGTTCAGAATCAAAGCAAGGGAGACTCTTTGGAAAGATTCCATGTCTATAATTCACAGTGTAGATGTAGAGCAATTTCCACCAAATGCTTGTGTTCTTTCCTGGAAGATCATTAACCTGAAGTGATTACTTTTTAGAGAGGACTGCTGTTAAGACCTGTGGTAAAAGTCAGGTGCAAGACCAAGGAAAGGTGACCGGGGCAAGGAAGACAGTTTGGGAGCTGAGTCTCTCCTCTCCTTTTGGGGGTCTGCAGTGCTGGTTTGTATGGAGGGCTTTGGGAAAGCCTGTAGCTTTACCCAGCTGCTGACATGCTTTTGGAGTAGCAATAGTTCTGGGATTTGCAGGAGAAATACATAGGGGTGGAAGTTCGAGTTATATACAGGGTAGAAGAATGCAGTAAAGCATTATAAACAAATTCTGTAAGATGTGGATTTGGGGGTGGGTGCTTTATAAGATTTAAATATTTTTTTTGATGGCAGGACACTCCACACTGACACATGAATAGATGAAAGGCAAAACACTTGGTTACTTACAGCTCCAATTGAAAGAATGCTTCCAAAGCTTCCAGGCAGGACCATACAGTGAGTTGCATCCAGGGACAGGGTAACAGCAAGCTGGAGCTCCAGGGGGAAGCTTATATATAGCAAGTGGGGTGGAATTAGGGAAGTTTTGATGGTTCTCTGTGGGTTGGCTTATTTGAATAATTCTGCAGGTTCTGGGACATAGGGTACCTGTCTGGTACCTGGCACCACGGCCTTCAGGGTGGGTACACCGTGGCCCAGAATATGAGCGCTCTATCAGGGAAGTGACTGTAGTGCAGATTGAATTAGCTGGGCAAAAAGGGGAGCTGACTGGCTTCTAGCCAGTGCCTCAAAACTGGGTAAAGGCCGCTTACAAAAATTATAGTAGTGATAGAGTTTGAATATAAGTTCATGCCAAGTCTCCTGTTGAATTGTAATCCCCAGTGTTGGAGGTGGGGCCTGGTGGGAGGTGATTGTATCATGGGGGTGGATCCTCCCGATAGTGAGTTCTTACACAATGTGGTGTGTCGCACCTCTTCCCAACTCAAACTCTATCTTGTTCCCCACTTCACCTTCCACCATGAGTGAAAGATCCCTGATGTCTCCCCAGAAGCAGATGCCAGCATTATACCTCCTGTACAGCCTTCAGAACCATGAGCCAATTAAACCTCTTTTCTTTATGAATTACTGCATTTGTCAGTTTTCACACTGCTCATAAAGACCTACATGAGACTAGGTAATTTATAAAGAAAAAGAGATTTAATGAACTCACAATTCCATATGGCTGGGGAGGCCCCACAATGATGGTGGAAGTCAAGGAGGGGCAATTCATATCTTACACAGTGGCGGGGAAGAGAGTATGAAAGCCAAGCAGGAGGGATTTCCCCTTATAAAACCATCAGATCTCGTGAGACTTATTCACTACCACAAAAACAGTATGGGGGAAACTGCCCCCATGATTCAAGTATCTCCCACCGGGTCCCTCCCACAACACTTGAGAATTATGGGAGCTACAATTCAAGACGAGACTTGGGTGGAGACACAGCCAAACCGTTATCAACTACCCAGCCTCAGGTATTTCTTTATAACAACACAAGAATGGACTAACACATAGGTATAAGTTCCTTATAGTCATTCTTCAAGTACCTAGTTGATGCTTCTTCTTAGCTCTCCCATCAGTTGGTTAGTGGCAAAGGAGAATAGGTGTTCAGAGAACTTAATGAGCTTAGAAAACATCTTCCAAAACTTGTGTACAAATTGGGCTGGGGGCTGGTGGGCATCTTGACCTCCCATGGAGGCTGAGGATCTTGTTGACATAAGGAGGGTGTTTGTTGTTACTAACTGGGGGTGGCTGGTGCAGGAGGTGTCATGTGTGCCATGTGCCCATCAAAGTCCATCCCCAGAAGCTGGAGAGCCTGGGACCACACCAAGAGAGAAGGTAGAAACGACATCCAATGTGAGGTGTCCCAGGAACTCTTGCAGGTTAAAAGAAGTTGAAAAGTTTCTAGAGTCACCGAGACCTGTTTTTGACCAAGGTAGGCATTCCAAGTGATGGTGTATATTTACTGACAACACCATATTCGTCATTCAGTGGTTTGAACTGACCTCGGTGATGAACAGGGTGGTTTGGGGGCCCCTGTGATGTGCTTGACTGCTGGCTTTGCCCACGGAGCAGCACAGTATCTTGTCTTAAGAAAGCTGGCCTCCCTTTCTCATCCCTGTGGCTCTGGTTATTTGGTACCTCTGTAAATAGGACTCTACTTACTGCATACACCAATGTCTTTTAGCTATAGCTGGGGTGAATGTTTCCATGGCAATTCTAACTTCTGGATGAGGAATCTGTGAGGGGGCAGTTTTAGCTGGTATGCATGGCTGCAGTTGACTAAGGTGCCCGCCCACGGAGCGTAGTTTTATAAATTAGCTGGAGATTGGTGTAGTCCTCCTCTTTAGAGTTGATTTCCTCCGGCCTTCAGGGTCCTCGTTGATAGGATATTAATGGCTTGCATATTTCACTGTTTTGTTTTCTTAAAAGATAGAGAACAAAGAAAAAGACTCCTTTTGTGAGTGTCAGGGGTAGAATAATTCCTTGATATCTTCTATATATGTGACTTTCTTTAGAATATCGGTGCCTAGGAAGTATTATAATAAACTTAAGTGTTTGACATTTTTAAAATACTGTGAATTCTGGTTAGTTTATCAGTATTTTCTTAGTTATTTATGTCTTAAATGTCACAAAATATTGCATCCCTAAGCATCTGTTAATAAGGTGAGAGTTTTGACTAATTGGAAATGATATATAGACAGTATTACGTTATTATTCACATTTTCATATTTTTTGTTGAAATACTCCAATTTTCTTATTTTTATCATATTTAAATAGGTGCTTAAAAAAGGACAACTAGTTCTATAAGACTTTTAACAGAAAAGTAATTCCCTGACCATCCTTTGCTCCCCAGATTCCCATGCTTCAGAGACAACTACTTTGAGCTCTTTGAGCTGCTTCTACTATTTGCCTCTGTGTTTCTAATACCATGAGTTTTCCATTTTAGGTATTATCTACTGACTTATTGGTTGTCATGGGCTGAATTATGTCTCTGTTAAAGTCACACGTTGAAGCCCCAACCCCCAGTGGTGCAGAATGTGACTGTACTTGGATATTGGGTCTTTATAGAGGTAATTAAGTTAAAATGAGGCCATTAGGGTAGGCCCCAATCCAGTCTGATTGGTGTCCATATTAGAAGAGGTGATTAGGACACCAATATGTACAGGGGGAAGAGAATATGAAGATACCAGAAGAAGATAGCCATCTGCAAGTCAGAGAGAGAGAAAAGGCTTGGAATGAAACCAACCAACCCTGCCTACACCTTGATCTTGGACTTCAGCCTCCAGATCTGTAAGGAAATAAATTTCTGTTGTTTAAGTCACCCAGTCTGTGATATTTATTACGGTAGCCCTAGCAGACTAATACATTGGTATGGAAGAAAGATAATACTTTAGCTTTCTTATACTCTCATGTTCTTATCTTGAGTTTACATATATAAACATCTAAATTTATTAAATTATTCTTTGGAGTTGGAATATTATAAAACTATTACTCACAGGTGAGCCAAGAAGTACACTCTGATTAAATAACCTTTTGTTCTTCCCAAAATTAATAACTGTCCCACTTACCATGTGATTAGTTTTTTATGACCAGTTACTACTTCATCCTCAACCCTGACATAAGTATACATCTCTTTTCAACATTTAAAAACAGGAAGTGATTTATCAGTTTTTTTGTTTGTTTGTTTGTTTGTTTTGAGATGGACTCTCACTCTCACTCTGTTGCCCAGGCTGAAGTGCAGCGGCCAATCTCTGCTCACTGTAAGCTCCGCCTCCTGGGTTCACGCCATTCGCCTGCCTCAGCCTCCCGATGTAGCTGGGACTACAGGCCACTGCCACCATGCCCGGCTAATTTTTTGTATTTTTAGTAGAGACGTGGTTTCACCATGTTAGCCAGGATGGTCTTGATCTCCTGACCTCGTGATCCGCCTGTCTCGGCCTCCCAGAGTGCTTGGATTACAGGCGTGAGCCACCGCGCCCAGCCAGTTTGGATTTTTTCTTAAGGAAATTTCTTCTGGATATTGCTGTCAGCTCCATCTTGGAGTCTCCAGTGTCACCCTGAGAAGGGTTCATGGGATGTGAAATGTTCTATTCCTACAGTTGTTTTCATTGTTTCCAGTTTCCAGCATTGCTGTTGAGATACCTGAGGCCACTCTCACTTCTGACCCTTTGTTGTGACTTCACCTGCACCTTCTCTACTTGAAACATTGTAGTTCTCAGTGCTCTGATATTTCACTGTGATCTACATCAGGGAAGGTATTTTTTCATCTTTATAGCTGAGAATTTGGTGGGCTCCCTCATTTAAGAAATTCATCTTCTAGAATCTGAACCATTAAAAGAAAATATTTTAATTTTATAATTTCTCTCTCTCTATTTTCTCTGTTTTTTTCTTTTGGGGGCAACTGTTATTTGGAAGTAGGACCACCTAGATTGATTCCTGAATTTTCTTATAATTTATCCCCTAGAGTCTAACTTTTTAACCCAGTTTCTAGAAGATTTCCTCCTTTATCTTCCAGTCCTTTAAGTCATTTTTCCATTTGTGTAATCATATTTTAATTTTTAAAAATTCTTTTTGTTTTGGACATCAGAACACAGGTGGCACTTGTTTCCTGAATAATTTATAGCCTCCTTTTTCTATTTTTAGATGTGATACTTTCTTATCTCTCTGAGGATATTTAAAATATAATTTAAAAGATTTTTTTTTCTCTATTGTCTTTGCCATGTTTAGGTTTTTGTTTCATTTTGAGTACTTTGGTCCTCAGATTTTCTAGAGGCTTTTCTCCAATGTTTGGTGGCCTCTGGCTGCAATTGCTATGTAAGGGTGAGTCACACAAAGGCTACTTGAAACTCCACAAATGGCCGGTGAGCCACGTTGCTAAGATCACCAACTTTCAGATGTGGAGGTGTTTCTCTTGGGTCTCAGTGCACCGGGGAAAGGTGTACTTGGCTGCAGTATTCGGGGAGCTACTAAGGGAAGGGGACCCTGGGGCTCACACTTCTCTCTGCAGATTTTCACTTATCCCTGGTGTACTGTACATCTCTGAGCTCAGAATCCTTCTTTCTTTCTGTCTCCAATGTAATCTTGCCATTCTTTGCTGGAGCATGAGAGGGGCAGTCACCTGGCCAAGAAGAGTTAGAGAGAGCATCTGGAGACCTCAGTGCTTCTTTCAACAGACATTACCAATATCTGTCAGTTGTTCGTATGCTGCCCTACTTCCAGAGACTCCCGGTGCCTCGAATTCCTGGGGTTTTGGGTTTCGGAATCTCTAGTTTCAGGACTTCCTCCTGCCAGCTTTGGTGTCAGCCCTCCCCTCTTACGTCAGTTATACCAGTCTCTTTGCTTCTGTCTCTCTCCTTCTCTCTCTTTATAGTTGTAGGGCTTCACCTTTGGTGCCCCTTTCTTGTCATTTGGTGGGATACAGGAGGCAGCGGCAGTACCTCCATCAATTTCATCCATCAGATTTCTGGAGGAACTACCTTACACTGAAATTCTCTTTCAAAAAAACAAGACTCTTTGCTTTTGAGATCTTCAACAGTCGAGGGTAGGAAGTGGTGTTTTCTTTCTGGGTTCAAAAATTGCTGATCATGATTTTTTTTTTTTTTTTACCGAACAGTCAGTTAAACTGCTGCCTGCTGTACATTGGGATATAGATGTGCTTACCAAGGATGAAATATTAGGGAAATAGGGAAAATTTAGGACATGAAGTGTGCAGCTCCTCCATGAAGCCTTTGGTGATACCCTTCAAGAAAGAGAAAAGACTGAGCCAAGGGTGGTGTGTTTAAACAACAAAAACAACAAAACAACAAAATGACACACAAGAACAATTAGTTTTGTTAAGAAAACAGTAGTAAGTTGGCAAACTCATTGATGAAGAACAAACCCTCTTTGTCTGGAGCCTAAAATCGTTGTTGGTTGGTTTAAAAGGCAAATTCTCTCTCTAGAGCAAGCAGACACAGGGAGGTGGATTTTACACAGGAGATAAAATGGGGCCAAAAAAAAAAAAAATAGCCTGAGTTATCAGGATCTCTCACATTCTTCTCATGAAGCTTTTCCACCTGCAAGGTGATCAGGCTTGAGGGGAGAAAGTGCTTGAGGGGTGCTTCCTTGCTTAAGGCTATAGTTTCTAATTGCCTGAGAGCAGAAGCCACTAAAGTAAAAGCCAAGGGCAGGGCCCAGGAGCCTATGTCAGGGAGAGGAGCCCCCAGTATCAAAGACTATCAAGCGATCAAATAGACCGGGAGTTTATTAAGTAATTGAAGAACTGGATTGTTCTTCAGCCAGTGGATTATAGCCATGGCTGCCCAGCTCTTCAGACAATCCCTAGGCCTCCCCAGACCACCCCCATCAATTGGGAGTAACAGTGGGTTACTATCTTTATCCCAGTCTTGGAAAGAGGCTCTTGATCCTCATCTGTGTATCTATCTGTGGGCCCTGTGTGGATACAGAGGACAGTGGAAAAGGAAGGTGCTCTTTGTGGGTGTTAACCACAAGACTTTAGAAGGCAGATGATCAAGAAACTATTTCCAGAAGGAGGTGGGGTTGGCAAGTTTGCTGATGAAGAGTTAACTTTCTTATTCAGAACAGAGAGTCCTGACTTTTTTGGTCCAGTTGCGTAAGGTGAACCAAGAAGCTCTGTGGAATGTTTTCCAGACTTTCCCCTTTTCTGAATTACTTTTTCATATTAATTTTTTAAATTGCCACTATGTTGTTTTATGGGCTATTATGTATTAGGTATGTTGGAAATAGTTTATCTTTTAGCCACATGTTGCTGAATCATAGGAAACTCTATCTGGACCTAAGAAATGAACAACATGTCACCCAGAGGTCCTGGACTTGGAACCAGTTGCAGGAACAAATACTATCTGTGGAAACAAAAAGCAACACAATCCAAAGGACACCTTACATGGGAGGGACAGTTGGTGGTTGATTCAGAGCAGTGAGTTTGGAGATAGATGGGCCTCGCTCTGTCATTTACACTGCTCCCTTGAGCACATTAGCTTCTCTCAGCTACATTTTCTTCAAATATGAAGGACGGATGATAATAATCCCTGTGACATAGGGTTGATGTGAAGAGTACAGAAGGCAGCATTTGAGAAGCACTTAGCAGAACGCCTGGCATAGAGGGGGCGTTTGATCAGTGGTAGCTGTGAGGACCCTGATTCTGATGGTGATCACACTATAGACACAGGTGCAGTGCCACACTAGGTGCCAAGACACTGAAGAACTGGAGGGACCTGCTCAGGTTTCCCAAGCATGCCACCAGCACTTCTCCCTGGGTGTCCTTTCATTTACATGTCTGTTTCTCATATCAAGCCCTACTCTGCCTGGGCATTGCCATGCGATTTATAGCGTTCCCATCTCAGGGCTTAACATACTATTCTATATAAGAGATGGTCAGTATGTTTTTTGAATGAATATCTATTTATCACTAATTCCATCCTTAAATCAATATTCACCCCAAAAGTCTTCAATTGCCTTAGCTTCCAGTTTATTTTTTAGGGAAATATTGGATGTTTTATTCTCAGACATAATCACTAAACTAACAAAAAAAGTCATTGAAATTCAGTCTTTTCTGGTTGTACATGGAAAAATCAAGCATTTATTCCCAAGTAGTCTTCTACAGTGTTGGGGGAAGATGGCATACATTTGCTATGGAATAAAAATAATGTATAAAATATTCTTTATTTTATTTAGATCTGTCACAGAATTTGGCCAGTTTTCAAATGGAGAAGAGAAAATGCCATGTTTTGCTTTTAAAGACATTTACAGTGTTTCAAAGTGGTATAAAATATGAATATTGTTAATTTTTACCTCTTCAATGTATAGATTAAAACAATCAAATAAAGACTCCAATTTTAAAAAAATATGTTAAACTTGAGACATACTTTTTGACTATTATTGGGAGGGGCTCATATTTCATTTTGGAGAAGGACTAATTTTTCTTCACATTGAGCAACCTTGAACCACATCAGTCTTAAAAGGAAGCAATTTATAAATATATGTGCATACATATATGTGGACAGTTTTGAACATATCTGGTGCAGCCCATATATAAATCAATAATTTTTTGTAAATTATATTACATACAAATTCCTTATAGTGAAGGGCCCACTCTAACAAATTCCCTATGTTATGCTTTTCAAACTAGAATATTCTCACCCTGGGGATCTACAGTAATGTACCCACAGGTGTTGTGAGGCCCTAGGGTGAATATGACATGTGACATAACTACCTGGGGTGTCCACTTAAGTGGAAATTTTATTTTGAAAAGATATGGAGGGGGAGAAATGGAGATCGATGGGCTCTTTTAGGTTTCTCTTAGATGGAATTAAAACATTTTTATAACAAAACATAGGAAATTGGGTAAAAATTCTTATGGACTGTTTAAAAATGGAAACTTTGAGAATATGTCTCACTTGCTAAAAGTAGGACTCCCAAACTCCATGGGATGCATTTTCATTCTTCTCTACCACAAGTGTTAAATTTTCAAATAAACTTTACTATAAAGAGTTATTTAGTGTGCCTATTGTAATTTACATATTTAGCAGTGATTTTAAGTGTACATATCTTCAGTGGATGGAGTATATTCTAAGTGAGGTCCCAGATGAATGTCCTGAAATTGAACATATCTGTGTGTACTTTTCTATTTGTTATCTTCTCTCCACCACTGAACCTCTTTTCTCCCCTCTCCACAAAAAAAAAGTTCATTATTTTCATCAGAACAATAAAGGGATCTATGATAAAAATAATATTTAGAACTCATTGATTAAAATTTTTCTTTAAATTTTGTCATTCACAGTTTGAGGTATCTATGGGCAAATCATTCCTTTTCATATTTGGACATTTATGATTTGAGACTCAATGTCAGTTTGTGTTTCTTTGCATATCATTTGTTATATTTAAGTTATTTGTCTATCATATCTACTTCCTCTAGACTGAGTTCCATGAAGGGTAAAATACATGACTATTTTATTCAGTTTTAAAGCCTACGTATCTAATACTATGCCTGGCTCAGTCATATGTGTTGGGAGTTGAGCTGAATCCCAAAACACATTCATAGAGTTCCCCTGAAGCATTGCCCTTGTAGCCAACAGAACATTCTGTCGCACATTTGTTTGAACTTAAATGAGTCAATTATCATGTTTACTTGCTAATGTCATCCTATCAATTGTGTTTTAGAGGGGGATATTTTGAAGAATAGCTTCTCCTTAACAAGACAGAATCCAGACAAAGCAATAATCTGTCTTTACTCAACCCAGACATAATATGTTAATTCTGATTTAATTTAATTTTCTTTGGCTCATGGCACTGAAATTTTCAAATGGTTCATTTGGTGCTTAATTATCAGCTAAAAATTTCACCCTGTCTAGAGGGAAGCCACGCTGTGTCAAGTGCAGATCATTTATCTCCGCACATTTCTGGTCTTCTCACTGTTGTTAGGCTTTGTGTTATTCAAGAAGAAATGTTTCCATCTGTGACTCATTTGGAGATAGCGGATATATTTTAGAAAGTATATATCTTAGCCCTAACTATTGCAGGTCTAAATGCTGTGTCTTGCAACTTCATGTCTGTATTCTGTCCTCAATGTTGTACTGCTTCTCTGTTCTCTTAAACGGTCTTGGCATAACAGCCAAACTAGCTATGGTGTCATGGATACTTTCCTTTCATTGGAAGGGAATTGCATACTAATAGGAGTTTCTGATTCTTCAGCATCGGTGACAACCAGACTCATTTTTTCAGCCAGAGCACATGCTATCTTGCTACTCTTTATCCCTCCTGTATGAGTTTACTGTTGCTGTTGTAACCAAGTACCACAGACTTAATAGTATCAAACAAAACAGATGCATTATCTATCGGTCAGAAGTCCAACACTTGCCTCACTGGGCTAAAATCAAGGTGTCAGCAAGCATGCATTCTTTTCTTGAGGCCCAGGGAGAATCCACTTTCTTGCCTTACCCAGCTTCTAGAGCCTGCCCACGTTCCTTGGCCTGTGGCACCTTTTATCTTCAAAGCAAGTAATAGGAAGTTGAGTCCTTCTCATATTGTGTCACTCTGACCTCCTTCTTCTACTTTTAAGGATTCTTGTGATTACATTGGGTCCACGTGATAATCCAGACTGATCTCCCTATCCTGAGGTCAGCTAAATTCCTTAATTCCCCTTTGCTGTGTAACATCACATATTCATAGGTTCTGGAGAATGTGACATTGACATATTTGGAAGGAAGTATTATCTTTCTTGCTACACTTCCCATTGTGTTTTTTTCTTCTAACTCTTATACTTTTATTTATCTTTCC
Source organism: Gorilla gorilla gorilla (assembly GCF_029281585.2). Taxonomy (NCBI): domain Eukaryota; kingdom Metazoa; phylum Chordata; class Mammalia; order Primates; family Hominidae; genus Gorilla; species Gorilla gorilla. The sequence continues at coordinate 111,058,984 of NC_073238.2, forward strand.
ATTTCCCTTATTTATTTCCTGCCACTCCTTAATTACAGTTTTTTGTTTGTTTGGTTGGTTTTGAGATGGAGTCTCACACTGTCGTCCAGGCTGGAGTGCAATAGTGCGATCTCGGCTCACTGCAACCTCCGCCTCCTGGGTTCACGTGATTCTCCTGCCTCAGTCTCCTGAGGAGCTGGGATTATAGGCGCGTGCCACTACGCCTGGTTAATTTTTTGTATTTTTAGTAGAGATGGGGTTTCACCGTGTTAGCCAGGATGGTCTCAGTCTCCTGACCTTGTGATGCGCCTGCCTCAGCCTTCCAAAGTGCTGGGATTACAGGCATGAGCCACTGCACTGGGCCTCATTATTACAGTATCTTTACTTGTCTCTTTATCTTATTTACTTTAACCTTATTTAACATATACCTATATAGTGTATATTATATAGGTGTGTATATGTAGGTGTCAGAATAAGCTCTTAAAAATGTTAACACTTTAATATTCCTAAGAACTCTATAAGGTTGCCCTATGAAAGGATCTATTTCTAGGTCCCAGAGAAAATAGTAATTTGTCTAATTATTCAATAATCAATACAATCCTTTCTTATTCATAAATTTCACTTATGACTGAAATAAACTAATACAACTATAGAAATAACATGTGAGGAAGGGGATGCTTATATATCTTCTGTGAGATAAGTATAGTTGTCTTCATTTCCAAGATTGAGTCTCAAAATGTAGACTTGCCCAAGGCCAGACAGTTTGTAGCTGATGGTCAAAACGCCAAACTTACAATCTTTCTATCATATGATAGTATCTTGACCTTATATTTATAGGTTTGATTATGCATTGCTGCTCCTTCTCTTTGCTACTGATTGGTCATTTTTTGAACCTAGTGAGTGGGCATATTGCATTTTGGTGTGTGTTTATTGAATTTATCCTCTCTCCTGTGGTGGTTAGTGGTACACACTGACCCTGAACTGTCCTCTATTACAAAGAAGCATTTGGTTTGTATTTCACTTCCTTCATTTGATGTTCCTTTCATGCTGGCTGTTTCTGTTTAATGAAGGTCATTGCTTGTGAACAATGTTGTTGCTCTGGAATACTATCCTAGGAATCACTGTGATGAACCTGCTGATTGAGGTATTATACAAATGCCTGTTTTGCTCATAGATAGATGAGAAATCTTATGACATGATCTTGTAGCTTTCTCTCTTATTATTTGCTTGTCCATGTGTAAATAATGACAGAATAGGGAATTCTTTTTCAATTGTGTGAGGATCAGATTTGAATAAAAGTAATAGAGCATGATCATATTTTCCAGTAAAATTATCTTCAGGTTTCATATGGAAGAAGCATTTGGGTTAGTAATAATCTTGGCCCACAGCACTGATTAAGGCAGCATTTGAGAAACATCCTAGAATGAGGGATGCTAGAGACATTTTGTCCTTGTTTTGTTTTAGAGATACATTTGCATTGAATTAGGCAGGCTTCAGGAGGATTCTTCCTTAGAGTGAGCTCATAGTGCCTGTTTTTCATAAGGCTATCATCAATCCCTGAGAAGTACAATTGCTTAGAAAACAAAATACAGCCTCTAGCAATTTACCTGAAATATTCTTATTTATATTGTTGTTTCAGGGCTTTGTTATTATCAGGCTAGACAGCTTTTTTCTAAAGCGTGTTTGTCTTAGTGACTGGATTAATTTTTAGATGTGTGTGCATATATCTAGTGCCCGGTATTATTTATTAGAACTGTATGAAGATGTTATGTTGCTAATGGATTCCAAAAACCAGTAGATGTGAAAGAATTCTATTTGTCCTGTAGAATCCATTTACTCCCCACTTATATCTACCATTTACATTTTCTACTGTGTCCTTCACATGTACTAGGGGACAATATCGTACCACATTGTTTGTGGGTATCCTCTGTGGCAGCAATCCCCAACCTGTTTGGCACCAGGGACCAATTTTGTGGAAGACAACTTTTCCACGGATTGGGTTGGGTGGGGATGGTTTTGAGATGAAACTGTTCTACCTCAGATCATCAGGCATTAGATCAGAGGTGTCCAATTTTTGGCTTCCCTGGACCACATTGGAAGAAGAAAAATTGTCTTGGGCCACACATAAAATACACTAATATGAATGATATCTAATGAGCTAAAAAATATAATCACCAAAAAAATCTCATAATGTCTTAAGAAAGTTTATGAATCTGTGTTGAGCCACATTCAAAGCTGTCCTGGGCTGCAGGTGGCCCATGGGCCACAGGTTGGACAAGCTTGCATTAGATTCTCATAAGGAGCATGCAGCCTAGATCCCTAACATGTGCAGTTCACAATAGTTTTCACACTCCTGTGATAATCTAATGTTGTTGCTGATCTGACAGGAGGCAGAGCTCAGGTGGTAATGCGCTCTTGCCTGCTGCTCACATCCTGCTGTGCAGCCCAGTCCCTAACAGGCCATGGATCAGTACGGTCCATGGCCCAGGTTTTGGGGACCCCTGCTTTATTGAGAGAGTAAAGCGTATCTGATTACGTATCTATGTTAAGTTATCTATTGGAACTAGTTGTGTTTGTGATTGTATTAAATATTACTTAAAATAACAAAGCTGGGCTGGGTGCGGTGGCTCATGCCTGTAATCCCAGCGCTTTGGGAGGCCAAGGCGGGCGGATCACGAGATCAGGAGATCAAGACCATCCTGGCTAAAATGGTGAAACCCTATCTCTCCTAAAAATACAAAAAATTAGCCGGGCGTGGTGGCAGGTGCCTGTAGTCCCAGCTACATTGAGAGGCTGAGGCAGGAGAATGGCGTGAACCCGGGAGGCGGAGCTTGCAGTGAGCCGAGATCGCGCCACTGCACTGCAGCCTGGGCGACAGAGAGACTCCGTCTCAAAAAAACATAATAATAATAATAATAAAACAAAGCCAGAAAAACAGGTATATAATCTCATGTTTGTATATTCCTGCTAGAGAATTGGAAATGTGCTAAAACTTGGGCATGTTTTACACTGACTGAGACACACTAACAGTGGCCCATGAACTGGCCTGTAAGGCAGACTGTCTCACAGATGGCGCCCAGAGATTCCAGCCCCTGGGGTTAACGATCTTGTGTGATCCTTTCCCCTTAAGTAACTTTCTTCTAGTATAGAATATGGTAACATTGAGAGGATGTCACTTCCATGATTAGGTTACAAGAAATCATGACTGCTATCATGCTGGCTGACTTTATAGCCTTCTTTGCTTGCATGCTTTGATGAATCAAGCTGTCATGTTGGAGAGGTCCCCATGGCAAATAATGGAGAGCAGCCTCCAGCCAACAGCCAGTGAGAAGCCGAATCCTGCAAATAACTACATAGGCAGGGCGCGGGTCTTTCCTTGGTTGAGGCTACAGATAAGACTGGAGCTTTGGCTGCCACCTTCATTGCAGCTTGTGAGAGACCCTGAAGCAAAGGACTCAGATAAGCTGTGCCTGGATTCCTGATCCACAGAAACTATGAGATAATAAGCCGGAACTGTTTCAAGCTGCTAAGTTCTATGATAATGTGCTACACAGAAATAGATAATGGATGCAGCCTGCTTTCCTGAATTTGTTTGCCAAAGCATCCATTCTGTCATGAAACATATGGAGTTGCCAACAAAAGCACGTTATGGTTGACCATTCATCCCAACCACTTTTATGCCTCATTCTGGTCTTTTGCTGCCTCTTTTAAGACCCAGGCTTGATGAAATTATCATTGTTTCCTCAGTCATTGTTCAGAAAATTGAATTTCGTAAATGAAACCTGGGTGAAAGCGCCCTTGTGTGCTTATTCCAAAGTTGCTGTTTGGGGGAATTTTTAAATTTTATATTGCAGGACCACCTAATATTTGAAATATATGATAAATTCCTTCTTTATGACTCAACCATAGTTAACATTAATAGAAATTAATGATATAATCAGAAAAGATGTTGGGCAGTGATGCCACATTGTTTTTGGCCTTATAATTCAGAGGAACAGAACATATAATACATGGTCTGTGGTTGGGAAAAATTCCACTCTATCCTCAGCTCCCTTTTACTATATCTTTCTTTTCTCAATCACCTATTGGATCCCAGTCGAATGATACTCTCCAGGTACTTATCTGACTTTCCCTCTTCACTCCACCCCTTTCACTATAACTGGGCTGAGTACTCCGCTCTGTGCTTTCATTCCAGAGCACTTCTACCGTAGAGTTGTTGTTTAATTCTTGACATTTCCCAGTAGGCTTCAGGCCAATTAAAGCAAGGAACATAAATCTCTTATTCATCCTATATCTCTAGCACCTAGCACACTCTTTGGCATAGAGTAAACACTCAGTAAATATTTGGTGAAGAAATATTTTTTGAATAAATTTAAATGTCAACACTATGCAATCAGAGAGTTCTTACCAATGGAATCAGAAAAAATGTGGGAAGAAGTACTTGCCCTAGCAAAGCTGCATGGAAAGAAAGAAAGCTAAGACTTTCTTTTCTGCATATTAAAGCAGCACTTGACTGGAAAATTCAAGGATGTCAACTGAAAGAAACTAATACAACTATAGATTCTGCAAGAGTGAAGGCCATCTTGGAAGGTGTAACATTCAAAATTCATTAGAGTCAAGTTGAGGACCTATTATTGTAGTTCCAATTACTCCTCATCAGGAGGTGTTGGCTATTCACATAACACTGAAAGCTGTGGGTTGTGTCGTATTTAGAGGGTCTGAGGGAAGGTGCCTCAAAGTACTTTAGTGTCTGAAATAGTACTAATCAGTGACTAACCATGTAAGATGAGACATAGCTTTGCGACATAAATGGCAAATATGCTTTCAATAGCATTGTTTTTTCCAAATAACTATTTTTTAAGATTACTGAAACCAACATGTGTACTTGTGTATTCATTGAAAAACTGTTAAATGTTGTGTTGTAAAGGTGCCCTCACAGAGCTACTTGAGCTTGTTTTTACAAGGACTGCAGGCATCTATTTTGCTACTCAGAGAGCTAGCATCCAAGGCAGTTGGAATAGACCGGCTTCAGAGAAGTCTCAACTCATTTCCCAAGGCACACTTAAAAGGTGTGGGCACATCTTGGAGCAGCCAATCTCTTTTCATCTGCGTCTCTTTAGTTCACACATGATCTTGAAGGTTGTACTTTTTGCTCAAAGAGGAGCAGGTGAAGAAAAGCCTGATAACTAACCATGTCCTTAGTCACATGTGGCAGCTGAGTTTTACTAATCACATCACCAATAAAAGTCAGGGATGTTTTGAGTGCAGACAACCAATAGGGAAAGAGATTTAAAAAGTTTAGGGCTTACAAAATTAAAATTTCATGCCAATTTGTATCCTGGAACACTGTTTTTGTCTAACTAGTGATACCCTAAATGTGATACTTCCTATAAACAGGAATTTGTAAATCTCAATGAAAGACTTGATTTCACATACAATCCAATGTTTGACTCTAATTCTTTTCTGAATTGCAATGATGATAAAGTAGTAGTGCAATTTTCAGTTAACATTTTTGGATTAGTGGAGATTGGTCTGCTAAGTTAAGGTTAAAAAGCAAAACAACTCGTTCTGAAGTTTTTAGCTTTTCTCCATAATTTCAAATAAGCACATCAAGAGTTCCTTTTCTGCAGTATTTTTTTTTGTGTTTGTGTGTTCTACATTATATTCTTCTTAAGAAAGTGATTGTGTGGTTCTTTTTTATTAGTTTGTTTTGGAATCATATTGTTCTTTGTTTATTTCTCTCTCTTTCCAAACAATTCTCTCCAAAAGTGCTGCGTCACATTTTCAAAAATTGAAATAGAATGTCACAACACCTTCTGAGAAAGGAAACATCCAGGGATATAATACTTCAACCTCATGAAGATTCAGAGTATAGGGATTCACTTCGGTTCTGAAAGTGTATTAATGGTATAGCTTAATGCAAGTCTTAGCTTGCCAGTGATGTTTCCTTATAGCATGTTTATCTTTCAAACTTGTATTTTTGGACTTTATTGCAACATAAGGCAAACATTTAAACTGCTTTGTTCATTTCAGTTCAGCAGAATTAAAAGAGGAAGAGAAAAATTTTACAAAGGAAATATGATTGAATTGTTAATGCCATATGACCTCAATATGTTTGGTAAGCAAAGATTAAGGAGAATCTATTCACATAAAAAGCAAATAATGTTGGTGTAAATGTTGACTGGAGTTCTTATCAGGAATACAGGAAATTAACAAAGTATTTATTTCCAAGGAAATCATCTAACTCCAGTTCAGGTGGTATCTGAAGTAAAGATGAAACTCTGTCTTTCATTACTAAGTCATTGGAACAATCTTCAGAAGCTATGCTTCTGAAGGGCATAGCTGGGTATTAGAACAGAGTATTTTGCAGAGTCCTAAGTGTGTAGACTCCAAATCTGCAGAGTTCCAACAATCATGAAATTTCCTTGCCCAGATTGCATAGTCTGCCTTGTTTCTGCTACTATTCGTATAAATTCTGTAGCTACATTAAGCCAGGCTACTGAAATTAGTATTGAAATAAATCCAATTTTCCACGTCTATTGTTTTTCATCATGCTCACAACAGATGTTAAGACTTGAAAGGGTTTGAGCTGAACATGTCTGTGGTTCCAAGTTAAACAGAAATAGCCAGCTTACATGTTATCGTCATGGTCTGTACTCTTGTAAATCCCATAATGTTTGGTGTGAGATGACTCTGCTAATGTTGCTCAAACCTGCTCATAAATCTGGCATTGTGATCAGTCACTTTGAAAAGTCTTGGCATAACATTTGTCTGTAAAGCATAGAAAAGGGTCTTCTCAAGCATAAATAGCATTTATATGCAAGATATGTTTCCAGAATTAGAATCTATAAAATGTGGGGGTCTCTAACTCTAATCTTATATGTTCATTTTGCCTGCAGTGTAAGGCGCTAGATGTTCTTCTGTTAGACATAGATAAGGAAAAAATTGACACTGAACAACTGTAGGAAATAATGATCCTTTTACTTTACCTAGTTGTTATTTTGGCTTTCTTTCCTCCACATGGATATAATAACGAAATTGAAAATCCTTGGAGGGTGTTTTAACACCTGCTAGTGTATTTCCTTAGTGCAGCACAATGAAGAGACAGGGTTTGCAAGCTTCCAACATTATTAAAAATCAATTTATCAGTTACAGTGTAGCTTTCTCATTTTCCCAGGTCTCAAAAATGCTCCCCATTGTTTCCTGTCCATCCAATTTCATTTTGAAAATTGTTTCTTAACTTAAATATTTCAGAAATTGCATTTCTTTTGAAAGTTATTAAAAGGAAAATTATTTGGGAAGACTTTTTTCCCTAAGCAATGTTAAGACATTATTCCCTTTTAACTGTAACCTTTTTCATTGAGAACCATGTTTTTATTTATTTCTGTAGTTCTAATTTCCACTTCCCATGGTTTAGAGAAATAATTAATTATATTGGTTAAAGGTCACGTAGCATTAAGGATAATAAGTGAAAGATAATAAACTATGACAACTGCCATCTCTTACATTTTTAGTCATATTATTAAGAACCTGAAAGCAAGGTTTAATTTGTTATAATTCAAAAATTAGAGGTTATGAGGTTATAAAATAAAAATGTTATCTATTTCAACTTCCCCAAACTGGGGAAGGTGGCAGTCTTTTTTTTTTTTTTTTTTTTAAAAAAAAAAACAAGGTCTTGCTGGGTTGCCTGGGCTGGAGTGCAGTGGCATGATCATGGCTTACTGCAGCCTTGACCTACTGGGCTCAGGTGATCAGCCTCCTGAGTAGCTGGAACTAGAGGGGCACCACCACATCTGGCAAATTTTTCTATGTTTTGTAGAGACAGGGTTTCACTGCATTGCCCAGGCTGCTCTTGAATTCCCGGGGTCAAGTGATCTGCCGACCTTAACCTCCCAAAGTGCTGGGATTACAGGTATGAGCCACCATGCCTGGTTGGTGACAGTGTTTAACTACAAGAATATTCAGAATAATGGAAGAAATCAAACTGATGAATACTGATGGTCTATAATGTCTTCTACCGTAATATATTTTTAGAGGTAATATTTACTACTTCAGCCAGTGAAATTACAAAGGAGAAAGAAATAGCTATAAAATGGAAAATAGAAGGTGAAATTATTATTTGCATATGGTATGATTGCCCATCTGAAAAATGCAAAACAATCAGTGTAGCTTCTAGCAAAAAGAATTTAGCAAGTTGGCTGGATATGAAATTAACAGAAAATTAACAGTATTAAATTGATAATATCAATATAATTTAGAGAATAAAATGGAAGGAAATAGAACAGCAACACAAATAATAAGGGAAGTTATGCTAGACCTAGGTGAACAAGATTTAAAATATCTACTAATTTTAAAAAGTCTTGAATCAATGGAAAGACAGAAGTTCTACTTAGGTAGAAATATTCAATAATATGAGGAGGCCCGTTCTATGTAAATGAGTCTTTAAACTCAATGCCTTTCTAATAAAATTGCCAATAGGAAGGTGTATTTATTATATATTGTTGTATAACAAATTAACCCAAACTCGATGACTTAAAACAACAATTTTTCTTTGTTATTTCACATAGTTTCTGTGTGTCAGGAATTTGCGAGCAGTTTTGTTGGATGGTTCTGGGTTGGAATCTCTCTTGAGGTTGCAGTCATGCCTGCTATTATTTGAAGTCTTGATGTGAACTGGAAGATTCACTTCCAAGATGGTTCATCCACATGGTGATGATCATTGGTAGTAGGTGTCAGTTCCTTCCCTGTGGGCCTCTCCAGAGGCCGCTCAAGTGTCTTTAGAGCATGGCAGCTGGCTTCCCCAGAGCACGCGATCCAAGGGACACGGTGCAGTGGAAGCAGAAGGGTCTTCTATGGCCTAGTTTTGAATGCCACACATAATCATTTTCATAATATCCTGTTGGTTACACAGGCCAGTCCTAGTTAATGTGAGAGGAGACTGCCCAAGGACATGACTTCTAGGAGTCATAGGTCATTAGTGACCATCTTGGAGGCTGCTACCATAGAAGGTTTAAAAATTGGGAAATCAGTCCCAGTGTTTATAACAGAAAAACAAGTATCTGAGAATAGCCAGAAAATGTTCTAGAAAGAAAAAGCTAACATTTATTAAACACGTAGTCTTTACCAGGCATAATTATAAGCATTCTGTACAAATTATATCAGTTATGCCTCCTGCCACCTCTGTGAAGTAGTTATTATTGTCCCATTACAGGTGGGAATTGGGGACACAGAGAGATTTAAATAACTTCTCCAAGGTCCCACATTAAGTGGCAGAGCCAGGACTTGAACCCAGGCTGTGTGGCTCTACAGCACAAATCCTTAACTCTAAGTGGAAAGAGGGTTGAGTGTTTACTAGAGCTAGCGTATTCTTTTTTTTTTTGAGACAGAGTCTTGCTCTGTCACCAGGCTGGAGTACATTGGTGTGATCTCGGCTCACTGCAACCTGTGTCTCCCAGGTTCACGTGATTCTCCTGCCTCAGCCTCCCGAGTAGCTGGGACTATAGGTGTGTTTTGTATTTTTAGTACAGACAGAGTTTCACCATGTTGTCCGGGATGGTCTTGATCTCTTGTGTATTCTTAAATCTACAGTAATGAAGATAGTTCTTCATTACTGAAGATAGTACTAATAGGGAGACAAATTAATGGAAGTGAATAGGTTCAAGTACTTATGAGAAATTAGTGTAGAATATGGGTGGTCTTTCAGATTAGTGGAAACAATTTAATGTATGGTATTGTGGCCACCTGGCTAACCATTTGGGGAAAATTAAGCTAGAGTCAATCATTCTTTACACTAAAATTCCACGAATAAAGGATGAAAATATAAAGCTTAACTGAATGAAAGTATTAGAAGAAAATGTGACCAAACTTTTTTTTCAAATAAATGGGAAAAGTGTTTTTGTAACCTATAAGTCATATAGAAAATGATTAATTTGACTACATATGGAAAATGTATCATAAGTAATCAAAAGATAAATAACAAACTAGGGAAAAACATATACCTTTACTTATGCAACAGCCAAAGCTTTGATTTCCTTACGTATAAAGAGTTCTTTTAAAATCATAAGGAAAAGATATTTAATTCAATGACAAATTATAAAGAGGTAACTATTGCCAACATATAAAGGATTTATAAACATACAAAAAGTACTCAGTTTCGCATTTAAATAAACTTATTTTCACCTACCACACTGGCATATGGCAGGAATGAAAATTTTGCTAATTCAACAGTGTTATCAAGGGTATAGGGGAAGAGGTAACTGTCACATACTACTGGCATTATCTCTCAAAATGAAATATTCCTTGATGTTTTGACCCACTGATAGTTACTCTAAATGCACACTATCCCATGTGCTTAAAGATATATGTACAGTTAATATTGCGCTATTGCTTGAAACAGTAAGAAGTAAGCAAATAACTGAAAATTGTCAACCACATGGAACTGGTTAAGTAAGTTATGGTATAACTACACAGTGAAAAACTATGCATGTATTTATTAAAGAGAGTTAGCTGACAGGGATATGCTGATATGAAAAGTGATGCAAATACAGTTTGGGAACCCTAACATGCAGAACACTAGTTGCTATAAAAATCATATTTGTTTAACAATAACGTCAACAAAGGATTCACTTACATTTATTTTTGTACATTTGAAATTTCTGCAAGGAAACTCAGATAAAAACAGATGCTATTGAGAAGTAGGACTGGGGGGGTCTTGAGTGGGAAAAAAATCTTAATTTCAATCATTATTTTCCATTTTGTACTCTTTTATGATCATGTATCTATATTACTTTTACAATACAAATTAATACCTAATTAAAAAATCTGTGATAGGGTTTGTTTTTATGATATATGATATGAAACGCCATATATTTTCAAATTTATGTCTGGTCCCATGAAGAATTAAATAATGTTACTGCTTATTAGGTGGAAGTAACAAATAATAATGTACATGTTACCATTACAACAATGTAAATTGCATAGAGGTGACTTAAAATGTAAAAGAAAAGGTAATGTAAGTGTTGTGAGATTCTGTTTAATCTTCAACACAAATTTACTCTCAGCATTAGTAGTTTAAAGTACCCTGAAAAAAAAGTCCATTAAAATCGAATTAAGGAACTACTTGCTATCAAATATAGAACCATATTGTGTGTCAGTATTTCCAAGTGTATGATTCCAGACTATTCTGATTCAAGCTACCGTAAGATAAGCAATAATTTCCCCAACTACCTAAATTATATTTCCCATAGAAAATATCAAAATCCACTTAAAATTAAATTCCATTGAATATCTTAAGCAACTAAACAAAAAACTAACCAGCATTAGAATGTCTCCACCTCCAGGACTTTGTATGAAGCAGATATAAATGGTCAAATTTAGACAGTTTAAACATCAAAAAAGGATAACTATAGTGATGGATTAAAGCAAATTAAATAAAAGGTAAAAGCATGATTGCTTTGAAGAATCTGGGCAAAGTAAATTTAAAACCTCCTGGAAAGGACTCATCACTCGCAGTGCCATTAAGGACATCTGTGATTCATGGGAGGAGGTCAAAATATCACCCTGAACAGGAGTTTGGGAGAAGTTGATTCCAACCCTTATGGCTGACTTTGAGGGATTCAAGACTTCGGTGGGGAAAGTAAAAGCATGAGTCTATAGTTATTACACACACACACACACACACACACACACACACACACACGCACAGAGGCATAGATGATAATGTGGGTTTGGTTCCAGACTGCCACCATAAAGCAAATATAGCAATAAAGTGAGTCACATAAATATTTGGTTTCCTAGTACATATAAATGTTATGTTTACAGTATACTATGGTCTATTAAGTATGCAGTAGTATTATGTCTAAAAATGTACTTACATTATTTTTTAAATATTTTAATGCTAAAAAATGATAATTATCATCTGAGCCTTCCATGAGTCATAATTGTTTTGCTGGTGGAGGGTCTTGCCTCAATTTTGATGGCTGCTGACTGATCACGGTGGTGGTTACTGAAGGTTGGGTGACTGTGGTGATTTTTAAAAATAACAATAAATTGATTGACTATTCCTTGCACAAAATATTTCTCTGTAGCAGGCAATGCTGTTTGATAGCATTTTTATGCACAGTAGAACTTCTTTCAAAACTGGAGTCAATCTTATCAAACTCCGCTGCTACTTTATCAACTAAGTTTATGTAATATTCTAAATAACTCATTGTCATTACAACAATGTTCAGCATCTTCACCATGAGTAGTTTCCATTTCAAGAAATCACTTTCTTTGCTCATCCATGAGAAGCAACTCCTTACCCATTTAAGTTTTATCATGAGATTGCAGCAATTCAGCCACATATTCAGGCTTATATTCAAGAGAACTCATTTCATATGATATGATATGAACTAATTCTCATATTCAAGAGAACTAATTCTAGTTCTCTTGCTATTTCTACCCCATCTGTGGTTACTTCCTCCATTGAAGTCTTGAACCCTTCAAAGTCACTCATGAGTATTAGAGCTTCTTCCAAAATCCTGTTCATGTTGATATTTTGAATTCCTTCCATGAATCATAAATGTTCTTAATGACATCTAGAATGATGAACTCTTTCCAGAAAGTTTTAAAATTACTTTGTCCAGATTCATCAGAATAATTGCTATCTATGGTAGCTATAGCTTTACAAAATATATTTCTTAAATAATGAGACTTGAAAGTAGGTATTACTCCTTGATCTATGGGCTGCAGAATGGATGTTGTGTTAGCAGTAGCAGCATGAAAACAACATTAATCTCCTCGTACATTTCCATCAGAGCTCTTCGGTGGACTAGGTGCATTGTCAATGAGTAGTAATCATTTGAAATGAATCATTCTTTCTTAGCAGTAGGTTTCAACGATAGGCTTAAAATAATGAGTAAACCATCTGTAAACAGATTTGATGTCATCCACGCTTTTTTGTTCCACTAATAGAGCACAGGTAGAGTAGATTTAGCATAATTCTTCAGAGCCCTAGTATTTTCAGAATTGTAAATGAGCATTGGTTTCATTAAAGTCACCAGCTGCGTTAGATTCTAACAAGAGAGGCAGCTTATCTTTTGAAGCTTTGAAGTCACTCATTGACTTCTCTTTAGCTATGAAAATCCTAGATGGTATTCTTTTCTAATATAAAGCTGCTTCATCTACATTGAAAATCTAGTGTTTGTATCCACTTTCATCAGTGATCTTAGCTAGACCTTTTGGATAACTTGCTTCAGCTTCTCCAACAGCACTTGCTGCTTCACCTTGAACTTTTATGTTATGGAAATGGCCTCTTTCCTTAAACATGAACTCACCTCTGCTAGCTTCAGACTTTGCTTCTGCAATTTCCTCACTTCTCTCAGCCTTCCTAGAATTGGAGTGAATTAGGGCCTTGTTCTGGATTAGGCTTTGGCTTAAGGGAATGTTGTGGCTGGTGTGATCTTTTATCCAGATTATTAAAACTTTCTTCATATTGGCGATAAAACTGTTTCACTTTTTTGTCAATTGTGTGTCCACTGGAGTAGCACTTTCAGTTTCCTTCCAGAACTTTTCCTTTGCATTCACAGCTTGGCTAAATGGCGTAAGAGGCCTAGCTTTCTGCCTATCTCGGCTTTCAACATGCCTTCCTTATCACTCAACTTAATCATTTCTAGCTTTGTATTTCAGGTGAGAGATGTGTGACTCTGTCTTTCACTTGAACATTTAGAGGCCATTGTAGGGTTATTAATTGGCCTAATTTCAATATTGTTGTGTCTCAGGGAATAGAGAGGCATGAGGAGAGAGAGAAAGCTAGTCAGTGGAGCAGTCAGAACACACACATTTCCTGATTAAGTTCACCATCTATTTATTTATTTATTTAAGACAGGTCTTGCTCTGTTGCCCAGGCTAGAGTGCAGTGGTGCAATCATAGCTCACTGCAGTCTTGAACTTCTGGCCTCAAGTGATCCTCCCACCTAGGCTTTCTGAGTAGCTGGGACTACAGGTTACAGGTTCTTGCTATGTTACCCAGGCTGGTCTCAAACTCCTGGCCTCAAGCCATCCTCCTGCCTTGGCCTCTTAAAGTGTTGGGAGTACAGACTGAGCCATTGTACCTGGCCAAGTTCACCATCTCACGTGGGCTTGGTTGTGGCGAGCCAAAACAATTACAATAGTAACAGCAAAGATAGTATCACAGATCACTATAATAGATATAATAATGATTAAAAAGTTTGAAATATTTTGAGAATTTCTAACGTGTGACACAGAGACACAAAGTGAGCACGTGCTGTTAGAAAAATGATGCGAATAGATTTATTCAAAGCAGGGTTGCCACAAACCTTCAATTCGTAAAAAAAGTAACATCTGTAAAGTGCAATAAAGTGAAGTGCAGTAAAATGATCTATGCCTGTAGAGTACATATATGGAAATCTCTTTTAAAAAATAAAAATGGAAGAATGCTAACTAATAAATATAGAATACAAGACAGGTTAAGAAAAGTACAGCGTTGTAATCCATTTTAATAATTGATCAGACAAGGATCATCAGTGAATACTAAATCTTTTGGAGAAAGGTGGTGGGGCCCAGGGTGTTCACATGTTCTCATACTATCTCATCACAGGCTACCTATCTAATACAAAGTGAAAAATGTACTTTATGTTGTACCTTATCCATGTGATTCTTGGTAGTGGAACAATCTTGTAGTCTATGACTCCAGATTTGATGTAATATCACCGGGGTAATATTCTTGCCAAATATGTTACATCTGGTCTAATCATGAGGAAACAATCAGGCAAATGCAGAAAGGGAGACATTGTGACAGACAACTGGCCTGGGTTCTTTAAAAAAATTAATGTCATAAAACACACAAAAAAAGCAGAGAGAATATTTAAATTAAAAAAATTAGAGGGACCTAAAAACAGAATGCAGTGTGTGGAGTTTGGATAGTGGGTTAAAAATAAAAAGAAAAGAGAGAAAACTATAAATGATATTTGGGGGCTTTGGGAACAACTGGGACAATTTGAATATAAATTGTATATCAGTTTATATATTGAATTTCTTAGTTGTGATTATGGTTTTGTAGTTATTTAGGAAAATATTTTTATCTTCAAAGATGCATGCTGAAATACTTAAGGGTATTATGCTGTCTGCAGCCAACCTTCAAATGATTGAGAAAGGAAGTATATATATAATCTATCTATCTATCTATCTATCTATCTATCTATCTATCTATCTATCTATCTAGAGAGAGATGACACAGAGAGCAAATGTGGCAAAATAATAATTGATTAATCTGGGTAAATGTACACAGATATTTACTGTAATATTCTCTGGGTTTGAAATTTTGCAAAAATGAAAAGAAAAATATAAAATATGTGTTAATGGCTTGCACTCTTTCCAGTGGATGCTTTAGAAGGTACTTGGTGCTGACTTCATCTTTACTTTTGGGGGCAATTACAATGTTTAGGGGAGGGTGCTTGGGAAAGGCCTAACTCGGCAAGATGAGTGGGATTCTCATTCTTACTAGAAACAAATACATTACGATTGATAATGTAAATGAATATACTTACAGCAGCCTCAGCTATGATAACTTTTTTCATCCTAAAACTTTTTGTATCTTTAATGAGATTGTTTGTACTCCACAGTTGACTGGCTGTCAGAGTATTGAACAGCTCATCATGAAAGATGTTTGCTTTTAAAATTATTGAACTGGATTTCTATGTAAGAATGTGGAAAACTGTCTACTTATGTAGGTTGATTAATCAGTACACTTTTAGAAAACCTTCTTTTCTTTCATTTTAACCATTAACAGGCTAACAAAGTGTTATTGTCATATGAGCAGCTCGATATCACCTGGGACATTTCTTATGGTTTCAAATTAATCAGAACATTGGGGATGGGGCCCAGAAACCTGGTTTTAACAAGATTTGTATTACTGAAATTGATAGGTTCTTTCGTTGACACATAGGCTTTCAGGAATGGCACCAGTCACTTTGCTGGTCATGTAGGGCCTTGGGGAAGGGAATCAGCATCATGTTGATTCTGAAGTTATTCATACCATTGGTCTGAACATACTGCAGGCACTGAAAAACTTCAGATTTGGCCTCAGAAGATAGGGCAGGAGAAAATGGATTAATATTTTCAAGGAGAGCAAGTTGCAAAACACTTCTGTCCATTATTAGTTTCCAGCAGGAGTTGAAGGGAAGATTTGGCAGAAGAGAAACTTGCACTGAAGCAGGAGTTGACATGGAGCTGGAGGAACAAGGATACACTCCAGCCACCCCTATTCCACCACTGAGCAGGGGTGAAGGTCCATGGGGAAGTTGGAGAAGTGACGTAGTCTAGGTCATCCACATAGAAAGTGAGGGCACACTTCTGGAGGACAGGGCAGAGATGAAGTGAACAAGATGCTTTGCCAGCTTGGGGTGCTCCTAAGCTAGGAGCAGTGTTGGAGAAAATAGGAACTAGCCCTGTCATTGAAGGATGGGGTGCTGGCACAATCCAACAGCAGCAGGGGACCTTCCTTGGGAGGCTGAAAGAGATTCCACTTTGTAGGGAGGATACAGAAAGACTCAGAGGACCTTAGCCTCTGGGCCAAAAGTATAGGCATCCTTTTGATGTTTTATAGGAGCTACTGACAAAAGAAATAGGGGAATGTCTTATTCAGTGATCCATTGTTGGGGTACAGAACAAAGGAAATTAATATTGAATCCCTCTAGGGATTGTGAATGATTAGACCTTCAAGCTGGTTGTGGAAAAAAAGAAGAGAAGAAAGGCAAATCTGATATTTAGTACAGGCAGGATGGGCCAGGGAAGGGTGCTGAAAAAAATTTCAATCACCCACTATCAGAAAGAGCTACTAATATCCTGTCAGGCTACACTTCTATTGATACCAAGGTGGAAACATTATGGTTGTTTTGAAATTCTCAATAGACAGAGACTACCCTGACTTATGTTGTTTTTGTATTATAAAAAAAAAAAAAAAAGTCCGGTGCAGTGGCTCAACACCTGTAATCCCAGCACTTTGGAAGGCTGAGGCAGGTGGGTCACTTGAGGTCAGGAGTTTGAGACCAGCCAGGCCAACATGGTGAAACCTTGTCTCTACTAAAAATACAAAAATTAGCCAGGTGTAGTGGTGGGCACCTGTAGTCCCAGTTACTTGGAAACTGAGGCAGGAGAATACATTGAACTTGGGAGGCAGAGGTTGCAGTAAGCTGAGATCTTGCCACTGTACTCCAGCCTGGATGACAGAGCAAGACCCTGTCCCCCCCCCCCCCCCCCCCAAAAAATGCAGGAGGAGGCGAAAGGGCATTTTTCTACCATATATTTGTGAGTGCTTAACCAAGAGACTAAGATATTGGAAACACTATGCAAGAATGGTATATTAGTTAGATAAAAGGGTTAAGATTACTAATTGGGCTATTAATAGCTAACAAGTTGATTCTCTCGATTTAGAGAGTATTTTGATACATATTATTTGATTAAGTATGATTTGTTATACCTGTGAGTAATACGGGCACACTTTTATCCCCATATTGCAAATGAAGTCCAGGCTAACAGTAACTGACATGGCTCATCCATAGAAGACCATGATTTCAATCCAGTCTCTGACTCCTTACTTTATCGCAGTGCTCTGTTGAGCCTATATAAAAAAACCCTTTTGGCTCTTTTTAAATGACTTTCTTTATTTTATCTTATTCTGAATAATGTGTAATAGAAAAAATATAAGAAGTTTTAAAAGACTAATTTAAAAGTCTGTTAGGGAAGGCTAAGATAGTTTCATCTTCTCATGTCTCAGTTTGTATCCTAATTCACATCATTTAAAAGTAACACTTAACTAGATTCTTCCCATCTGACAGACTCAACTATTTGAAAACAACAAAAGGGTGAGTTATCCATCCCTGGAAGTGCTAAAACAGAGAGCGGGCTGCTTGCTTATTTTGGGATTAGATAATCTTTAAGATCGGAGTGCCAAGACTCCATCAGAAGCTGGAAGCAAGTGAAAAACCAGTGGTAAAAAACCTACCAACCAGCCAAAGAACAACAAAACCCAGTTTCTCCAACAAAACTCAGTTTCTCCATAGTTAAAGTAGATGCTACAGCGTTTGGCTATCTAATTCAACTTATTTGATTCATTAGAGATGCCTTCATGTAGCCTTCAGAGTCTTGCTTCTCTTGTTTGAAAAACATTACAATCTTATTTTTTATGATTTTCTAGATCAGTGGTTCTCAATGTGTGACTCTCAGACCAGCAGATTTGGGATCACCTGGGAAACTTGTTAAAATGCAAATCAATCAGAAACTCTAGTAATGGGACCCAGCAACCTGATTGTAACAAGCCCTCCCCGTGATCCTGATGCAGCTCAAGTTTGAGAACTGCAGTGCTAGGTAATAGGTGAGCGGAAGTTGCAAATTAAATTCAGTGGAAGAGTAATAGCAGAGGGAGGCTAGCTAAAAACAAAGAAATTGAATAAGCCATTCTGGTCAAGGAAGATTTAATGTAGGGATTACCTGTGCAACTCCTGTTACTACTGTGATAATGCAGTATGATTTTGTTTTCTAAAAAACAAAGTAAATAATATTTAATAATGATTTCTAACAAAATATTTTTAAAATTAAAAAAACTGTTCTTATTGAATATAATTTGATTGCAGAAAAGTTGATTTAGCTCTTGGGTTAGAATGTGTTGTATTCATTGGGTTATTTTTAATTTGTTAGTGGTTTTAGATAGGATAGGCCAAACTACTATAACAAATCGACCCAAACACGTACAGTCTTATCTCTGTTTTATTTAAAGTCCAAGGTAGATATTTCTGAGCAATAGGAAGCTCTCCTTTACTCAGTGATTTGGAAACCAGGCTTCTTCTACTTTATGTCTCTATCATCCCTCCCTCGTGCCTTGCTGTGTGAATCTCGCTGGTGGAAGAGAAAAAGAGAGTTGGTGAGTCACACCCAATTAAGAAAATGCTCAACTCATGGATCTCTCTTCAAGAGAAATGAACACATACATGTTCATGCAAAAACCTGCACATGAATTTTCATAGCAGCTTTATTATTACCCAAACCTGGACACAAACCAGATGCTTTTCAATGGGTTAATAGTTAAACAAACTGTGATATAGCCACACTGTGGATTATCACTCAGTAATCAAAAGCAAGCAACTATTGATATATGCAACAAATTTGATGAATTTCAAAGGCATTATGCTGAATGAAAAAGCCAGTACTAAAAGATTGCATACTGTGGTTCCATTTGATTCCATTCCACATGATTCCATTTATAAGACATTCTTGAAATTACAAAATTATAGAAATAGAGCATGGATCAGAGGTTGGCATGGGTTAGGGATGGGAGAGGGAGGTCATGATTATAAAGGTTTAGCACGGGTGACAGAATCGTTCTGTGTCTTGATTGGGGTGGCAGTTACACAAACCTATACATGTGATCGAATTGCATAGGACTACACACACACACTCACACACACCACACACACACGAGTGCTTGCAAATCTAAATACATTCTATGGATTGTACAAATATCAATTTTTCAGCTTTTAGTATTCCATTATATGTATGCAGGATGCCATCAATGGGAGTGGGTGAAGGGTTTATGGGGTCTTCTTGTACATTTTTTTTTGCAACATTCTGTGAGTCTATAGTGATTTCAAAATTTAAAGTTTAAAGCGAAGAAGTTGACCCAGAAGTGGCACACATCATTTCCTAAGCCTTCATTGACAGGGACGAATTGCATGGCCACACATAGCTGCAAAAGTACAGGGGAAATTGGAAGAGGAGAAAGGATTTTGGCAGGCGGCTAACTTTCTCTACCATAACAAAAAACACTAATTTCCCAGTGAAACCCAATTGCTAAATCCAAAGGCATTTATGCCAATCCATACTACATTCTTCTTATTATTCTCCTATAGCCTTATCTTTTGTAAACACTTGTGTGGTTACATTTATTCAATAGCAGCAATCAGTCTTTTTAGACCATCACCACAAAACACCCCTTCTTCCCAAAGTTGAAAAAAATGGAAAAGTCAAAAGAGTAAGGTATTTTTTATAATGATACTTCATCAGGTTATAGATGAGAGAAACAAAAGATGAGAAGGAAAGGGTGAGACGAAAATAAAGTTCCTTCAATTGTATGCATTCTATTCAGCAAGTTTTAGGGCTCTATAAATATTATGTAATGAATTTTTTTGAAATGAAAAAAGAGAACACTCGCTATTTCTCTCCTTTGTTGGAATTATTTTTAAAAACTAGAAAATAAATGAAAATATAAGAAAAGAAAAATACACCTTTACAAAATAATCTTTTTAATGTTTATTTTGGTAAATATTGGATAAGTTGAATGAGTCTAAAATTTATTTTACTCAACATTCTTGAAGAAAGAAAATAATTTATAAAAATACTGGAAGCACACCCATTTAGATACCTGTTACTTAAAAAAAGAGGTAAATAATGAGTGTTGGCGAGTATGTAGAAAAATTGAAACCCATGTACACTGCTGGTTGGAACATAAAATGGTGCAACCACCATGGAAAACAGTTTGATGATGCCTCAAAAAGTTAAACATAGAACTAGCACGTGATCTGGCAAATTCAGGGACTCAAACAAATACTTGTACACCCATGTTCATAGCAGCATTATTGATAATAGCCAAAAGGTGAAAACACTCTAAATGTCCACAACGCATGAATGGATAGACAAAGTATGGCACAGCATATATCTACAATGGAATATTATTCAGTCTTTTATTATAAAGGAATAAACTCTGATGCATGTTGCAACAGGGATGCACCTTGAAAACATTATGCTAAGTGAAACAAGCCAGACACCAAAGAACAAGTATTGTATGATTCCACTATTATGAGGTACTTAGAGTAGTCAAGTTCATAGAGAAAAAAAGTAGAATGGAAGTTACAAGGGTCTGGGGGAGGGAGGAGCTGAGAGTGATGGTTTAATGAGTACATAGTTTCTGTTTGGGATGATGAACAAGTTCAGGAAATGGATAGTGGTGATGGTTGCATAATGTTGTGACTGTACTTAATGCCACTGAAGTGTACGCTTAAAAATAAAATCTCAAGTTTTGTGTTATGTATGTTTTACTGCAATAAAAATATAGGAGGAAATACTATTGGAAGAAAAATATTTTAAGACTTTAAGTCAACGGCTGTTTCTGCTACTTTCACATATTACACAAGATTATGTCAGACCTTCGTCTGAAAGATGAAAGAACAGATTATCTCAATTAATTTTAAAATTCATTTATGATCTCCCTTCTAGGTAGTAAACATTGTCTAATACAGAATTGCCAAGGGCTGATACAAAGTGTCTATTTGTTTTATTTTAAGTACTTATTTAAATGGACATACTTCAAACTCTTAGATTCTTCCTTTCCCTCCAATGTGACCCAGTGGGGTTGGACCAGGCACTCTGTTTTGCTAGGTCAGGTTTAGTCCAGGTTTTAAGTCAGAATGTCCAGGTGTGAACTGATAGAAGCCTGGGCAGAGATGTTTTAGATGTACTTTGCCAGGTCTGGGAGGAGGAACGCCCCTCACTGGACTCTCTGATGTTCCTCCCTGACATGCTCATTTTCAGAATGTGCCACCCTGTGCCACATGAGGCATTGTGGAGATTCTGGGTGTGGTTTAACTAAAAGCATATGTTTTGTGTTTATGAATATTCTTATAGTGTTATTTTCCAATTTTCTATGCCAACCTGCCACACTGGCATTGTCAGAGCATGAGGTAGGGGTACAAATATTAGTCTTGATCAACCACATTTAACAAGTATTTATCCTGTTTTTTCTCTTTTTTTTCTGCTCCATCTTAGGCATTGGGATGTTATAGGTAGAAGTAAAAGATTAATAATAAGGAATTTAAAATCATACTTGTTATACTATTCTACTTATATTCTATGATTCTTCTTTGTGAAAACTCTTGTGTCAATGTAACATGTATTGTGCATTAAGTAAATGTTAATAAAAGTTGTTTCTAACATTGTTATTTGTGACTATCTAAATAGAAAGATTAAAGAGAAGCCATGAGTATGAAGTATGAATATTTTCAAGTTTATCAGACTAGGAACCATATGTTCTTCTAGGAAACATAGTTGTAATGCATATAAGGGAAAGAATATATTTTCCAGGAAAAAAATCGAGATTTTTGTGTTACAGTTTCACCACTTACTAGCTGATACACTTGGGTAAGTCAAAAGCCCTGAACCTAAATTTGCTAATATTTAAAAATAAGAATTTTAGTAAGATGACTCCATAAGCTTGTTGTCATATTAAATGACATAAATTACAGAGAAATCCTTAGAAACTCTAAGGCACTTTACAGAGGTATTTAAAATGATCATATCTACTGCTGAATTAGTCCTACTCCTTCCCTAGGGAGGTGACTAAAGGATTAGAAGATGTTGAATTTTTTATACACTTGAATATCTTTGAATTCTTTTCAGAGATATGTAAATTAAAATTGTTCATTTTCTTATAATTTAATATGTGTAAGAATCTGGCTGGGTGTGGTGACTCACCCCTGTAATCCCAGCACTCTGGGAGGCTGAGGTGGGTGGATCACCCCAGGTCAGGAGTTCGAGACAAGCCTGGCCAACATGGTGAAACCCTGTCTCTACTAACACAAAAATTAGCTGGGCGTGATGACATGCGCCCATGCTCCCAGCTACTCGGGAGGCTGAGGCAGGGAGGTTGCAGTGAGTCGAGATTGTGCCACTGCACTCCAGCCTGGGTTACATAGCAAGACCTTGTCTCAGATAAATAAATAAATAAAATGTGTAAAAATCATCTGGGGATCATGTAAGGCCCTAGAGTTCAAGGCCCATGCACAGAAATGTTTCTTTAGTGAGTCTAGGCTGGTGGTTCTCAATTTTGGGTGCACATCAGAATCATCTAGGGTGTTTCTAAAAATCCCCATGCCCAAGATGCACCCCAGACCAATAACATCAGAATTCTAGAGGTAAGACCCAGGCATAGTACCCCAGATGATTCTGGTGGGGGTAGCCCAAGAACCGTTGCTTAAAAAAAGAAATTTCTTGATATGGTTTGGCTGTGTCCCCACCCAAATCTCACCTTGAATTGTAATAATCTCCATGTGTCAAGGGTGGGGCCAGGTAGAGATAATTGAATCATGGGGGCAGTTTTCCCCATACTTTTCTCATGGTAGTGAATAAGTCTCGCAAGACCTGATGGTTTTATAAATGGGAGTTCCCCTGCATATGCTCTCTTGCCTCCCACCATGTAAGATGTGCCTTTGTCCCTCCTTCGCCTTCTGCCATGACAGTGAGGCCTCACCAGCCATGTGGAACTGTGAGTCCATTAAACCTCTTTTTCTTTATTAGTTACCCACTCTTGGGTATGTCTTTATTATCAGCATGAGAACAGACTAATATGGTCTCTAAGGAATAAATTGCTAAACTGAGCCATGAATAATGATGATTTGCATTTTTCTCTTGTATAAAGGAAGATGCCAAATAGATTAAAAGCCATATTTAACATGGTTTTTGTAAACGGAAAGCTTATATAAGACACATACCTTAATTCTTTATGGTAAAACTGTAAGTAACCCTGAAATTATATTTCTAGACAATGGTGACATTATAAAAACAATATTGAAAAATTAACGATAAAAGGATTTGCATCTTAAAATATTTTAATTTCAGGATAATAGGGTTCAAATTATTTTTGCACTGCTTCTTTCAAATCTAATATGTATGGATTTTGTTCTCTGTAATTAGTGTGTTTTAAGTAAATATTGATCCACAACTTCCTCAAATCATAGCTGTTGACTATGACACTGGTACACTCTTACTGTGCTTTCTTTCCTGGATTCACACCTAATCTCCTGCTTCTCAGTTTTTATTGGCTCTTTCTTCTGTTCTTAGGACAGTTCCACTTCTTAGATGTTAACAGTGATGGAAATGAAAGGGATGTAAATGAGTTAACCTTGAAGCTCTTTGCAAAATGTAAAGAAGAAAAACATGTTACCCATTATTATTGCTGGTGCAAAGAATTCAAGACTGTTCTAGACGTCAGTTACATTGAAGCAACAGTGGAGGAAGTAAGCAGGTCATATCCAACCTAATTGGAAGGGCTTGTCTTGAGAGCCAGTAGGTTTTGTAACCTAATCTATTTGCCAGCTGCCCACTCCTCCCCTTTCTTTCCCTTGGTGACTGTTCTAACTTTACATCCACACTGAGCAGCGTTCTTTCAACAAGTTTCTTTTGATAGCTCAATGAAAACTCATTTCATGATGTTTATGGTTTTTTCCTTTTGTAAATGTACGAAGTCGAAGAAAGTGCACAGAACACAATATTTCACCCCAAAAACTCCAGACTCCCCACGTGTTTTTGCTCAAGATTCCTTATGGTTGCTTTGCCTCTACCCCACAGAGCCCAGCATTGCTGGGAACGCCTTTATTGCTTTTCTCAGACCCTGTGAGTTTCCCTCTCTCATTGTGTGCATAATAGTTCACTAACTCTAGGTTCTTATTCTATGCTTGCTGGTTGAAACCTATTACCCATCCAAAAGTAAGGGGCTGGCAGTCATAGGACCACCCTATTTGGATTGAAGATAGGGTACCTGTAAATTATATAACAAAAATTTCAGGAACTTGGTAGTAAAAGGAAGGCTAGTTTGTGTCATAGCATGTTGTATATAAATGCGTATTATATTAAGCTTTACTATATTTGAAGAGGACATATTTACAATCCAGCTGGTAGACTCGTTCGATGAAAAAAAGGACTTCTCACATCATAAGCATGAATCCAGACTCTAGCCAGCAAGCCTGATATTCAGAGCTTTTAAAAAAAAAAAAACCATAATTTTCTTCTTCATTTTGAATTACATGGTATAATTCAGTATCTACAGCATAATTCTTCATTTTAACAGAAACATAATAAAACTGAGTAAAAATTCAATTTTTGTCAGTTATATATTTTCTCTCCTTAGTCAGCTATCAATTATTTAGAATTTGTTTCTGTTAGAAATCATTCCATCCATTTTTCCTCTTTCTTTTGTTTTTGAGTTTAGGCAAAATATTCTGGATTCATAAGGGAAAGGAAAGGAGATTCAACTGGAGTAAGTTAGTTATGATATTGGAAAAGTTGGGTAATGATTTAAGAGTGGGACTACGGGAACTGCTGACACATGCTGATGTTTATTATAATGAACAATCCAAGTCTTTACAGACTTCCTAATCCCTCTTTCTTTGTGTAAAAGTGTAAGGGACATGTTTGTCCCCAGGAAACATTTATCTTACTATCACGGGGGTCTAGGAGAGACATAAAATTCCATCACAATGTACTCTGTGTTTGGACTGAGGAGGATTAAGTCTGTAAGATAAAAATGGCATCTCACTGATGTTGTGGGGGTGGGGAGGGTGGGTGTGAGAGTTGAGGGGAGGTTGCGTACCCATGATCTTGATGGCATGATATGAACCCAGTGCATTTCCATAGGTTCATCCCTTCCTCTAGAACAAAAACCAAATCCTCCATTAGTGGGGTCATGCCCTCTTGCAGCATATTAAAGAGAGGGGCAGACACTGCTTGGAGCAAAGCCACCAAGCAGCAACCGGGAGATACTCCTTTGGAACCAACTGCAGGACAGTGTGCAGACAGATACTTGGTTATCAAATCAAAGGATCACCCACTCTTTCCCCAGTTTTCTGCTTGGTGAAGCAGAAAGCAGATGCCTTAAGGGACCTAATTGCCTTAGGTATTCTTAACAGCTGTCTGAGGACACCGTGTGAGTATAATTGGGGATCCCACAATATCACCATGTTTTGAGCTGCCACTGAAGTCTTTCCAGGCAAAACCTAGGGAAAGAAGATGCTGCAAGTTGTATTTTTCATACAAACGTGCAGAACTTCTAGCAAGCCCTGCACATTTGTTAGCACCTCACTGGCCTCTGTCATCTGAGTAGCAGACACACAACAAGACTGATGAGCACAAGGGTGAGGATGGTAGACACCTCTTCAGGGTGATTTCTTGGGCTTTGCTGCACATCAATCAGTACAAAGTGGAGCAGAAGGTATAAAGCAGGGTGGGTTTTTTCCCCTCTGAAGAAAGGGAGGGAAAAATGATGAGGCTTTATGTACTATTCACCTGGAGAAAATTCGGAATGCCAGGGCATTGGTGACTGTTTTCAGAAGATCTTTTTTTTAAGGCTATGTTCTTTCTACCATTTTTTTTTAAGTTTTAGTAGAAACTGGGTGAAATTCCTGACAGTATAATTATATTGATGAGTTAGTGGATGGCTTGAAGCCTTAATTTTCCACTAATAGAGCAAGTCACTTCTCTCTGGCCCCAGTTTCCTAACATAAAATAGGAGGTTTGGTCTAGATCAATGATTTGTAACCCTGGCTGCATATTAGGACCATCTGGCAATGGTAAAAACAAAAACAAAAGAGAATAAACAAACCCATGACTGGTTGCCAGTCCAATAAATTTTGATTTATTCGGTCTCAGGTGGGGTCTAGGCATTGCTCCTATAAAAGTTCCAACAACCCCGAGTGATTCTAATATACAGCTAGGATGGAAAACTAGCTAAAGTTATTTTCTGTAGCTAAAGTTATTTTCAGCTGCAGTGTTTCAAAATTGTTTATATGCAGCTTTTCTCTCTCCCTTCAGACCAATGAAATTTTTGTCAGTTCATTTGTTGATTCCTTATTTTTCTTTAAAAAATTTCTAATATTTTGTATGTAAAAATTTTTATGTAAAAAATTCTGTAACATATATGTAAGTTATGAAGCATAACAATATGGAAACCCATCAACACATTATCTAGCCTAAGAACTAGAGTGTTACCGTCACTATTGAACTTCCTGATATGTTCCTCTAGAATGTCATGTCTCCAGACCCTCTCAAGGGTAATCAGTGTTATAGATTTTGTCTTCATCACTCCCATTTAAAAAAATCCATTATTGGCCAGGTGTGGTGGCTCATGCCTGTAATCCCAGCAATTTGGGAGGCTGAGGCAGGCAGATCACCTGAGATCAGGAGTTCGAGACCAGCCTGGCCAACATGGCAAAACTCTGTCTCTACTAAAAATACAAAAATTAGCCAGGTGCAGTGGTAGGCTACTCGGGAGGCTGGGGCAGGAGAATTGCTTGAACTCCTGGAAATGGAGGTTGCAGTGAGCTGAGATTGTGCCATTGCACTCCAGCCTGGGTGACAGAGCGAGACACCATATCAAAGAATAAATAAATAAAAATAAAAAATAAAAATATCGATTATTACTCTATGCCTGTATTACTAAACAATATATTTTTTGGTTTTGCTGGATTTTGAGCATCATATAAATAATTATGTTATTTTACACAATGAGCTGTTTTTCACTTGAAATTATTTCTAAGTCATTAATGCTGTGTAGCATTATTTCATTTTCATTGCCATATAAAATTCAATTTGTGTGAACATGGCATAGTTTGATTGAGTCATCTTGTTAATGAATATTGGGTTATATGTTACTCTACCCCATATTGTGAACACATGACATTATCAACCTTTAACATTTTTGGCAATCTCATATATATATGAATTGGTATTTTTTATGGTGGTCTTAATTTGCATTTACCTGATTACTAAATATCTTTTTAGAAATCTTTTTTATAGCTTTCTTGAAGTAAAATTGACAAATAAAAATTGTATGTATTTAAGGTGTACAATGTGATGTTTTGATATACATGTACAATGTGACATGATTACCACAATCAAGCTAATCAACCTATCCATCACCTCACATAGTTACGTGTGTGTGTGTGTTTGTGTGTGTGTGTGTATGTGATGAGCCTACTTAAGATCTCTCTTAGCAAATTTCAGGTATATAATATATAATTTTTATCTATAGTCACTATGCTGTACATTAGGTCTCCAGAACTTACTCATCTTATAGCTGCAAGTAAGTATTTTTTTAACTAACATGTCCCCATTTCCCCCACTCCCAGCCCCTGGAAACCACCATTCTGCTCTCTGTTTCTGTAAGTTTGACTTTTTAGATACCACATTTAAGTCAGATCATTCAATATTTGTTTTTTGTGTCTGACTTATTTTTAGCATAACATCTGCCAGGTTCTTCCATATTGTTGCAAATGGCAGGATTCCCTTCTTAGTTTTTTAAAGGATTAATAGTATTCTATTGCGTATGTATGTATCCTATCTGTTTATATGTTTATGGGTTTTCTTTATCCATTCACCTGTTCATGGACACTTAGGTTGTTTTCATATCTTGGCTATTGTAAATAATGCTGCAGTAAACATGAGCATGCACATCTCTTCAAGATAGTGATCTTATTTTCTCTGGATGTGTATCTGGGGTCGGATTGCTGGATTATATGATATTTCTATTTTTAATTTTTTGAAGAACCTCCAAATTGTTTTACATAATGGCTATATCATTTTATATTCCTACCAACAATATATAAGGGTTACCTTTTCTCCACATTCTTGTCAGCGCTTGTTATCTTTTGACATTTTGATAATAGGCATCCTAGCAGGCATGAAGTGATATCCCATTATGATCTTGATTTGAATTTCTCTGATGACTACTGATGTTGAGCATTTTTTTGCATACCTGTTGGCCATTTGTATGTTTTCTAAAATGTCTATTTAGTTCCTTTGCCCATTTTATAATAGGACTTTTTTTGTTTTCTTCCTATTGAGTATATGAATTCCTTGTATATTTTGGATACTAATTCCTTATCAGATATATGGTTTGGAAGTATTTTCTTCTATTCCTTGGGTTCTCTTTTTATTTTGTTGATTGGTTCCATATGCTGTATAGGAAATTTTTAGTTTGATGTAGTCCCATTTGTTTCTTTTTGCTTTTGTTGCCTGTGCTTTTGGTGTCATATCCAAAAAAATGTATTGCCCAGACCGATGTCATGGAACTTTTCTTATATGTTTTCTTCTAGGAATTTTATGGATTTAGGTCTTATGTTTAAGCCTTTAATTAATTTGGGTTGATTTTTGTGTATAGTGTAAGAGAAGGATCCAATTTCATTTTTTTGCATGTGAGATAAAGATCCATTTTTTGTTTTTGCATTTTATCCATGTGGATAGCCAGTTTTCCCAGCAGTATTTATTGAAGAGTTCACAGATTCTTTTGCTTGATCAGTTCTGCTACTGGGCTCTCTATTGTATTTTAAAATTTCATTTATTGTGCTCTTTTAGAATTTGGATTTTTTAAAATTTCCATCTCTTATTGAACTTACCCTTTTTTTCTTAGGTCAAAGAGAAATTTTTTTCTCTTACAGTTCTAGAGACCACAAATTCAAAATCAAGGGCTTGGCAGGACCATGCTCCTTCTGAAGGCTCCAGGGGCAAATCCTTCCATGCCTCTTTCAGCTTCTGTTGGCTCCAGGTCTTCCTTGGCTTGTGGCTGCTGCATCACTTTAATCCCTTCTTCTATCTTCACATGGCCTTCTCTTCTTTCTATGTCTCTCCTTTGTACATCTCTTATAAGGACACTTGTCATGGGATTTAAATCCTACTTGGATAATCCAAGATGCTGTCATCTTGAGATCCTTGGTTATATCTGTAAAGACCCTTTTTCCAAATAAGGTCACAGTCACATATTCCTGAGCATTAGGGTGTGGACACATCATTTTGAGGGCCACCATTCAACTTAGTAAAGGACCCTACCTTCCTGAAATTGAAGTACATGATCTTTAAATATTCCAATATCTGGAGACCATGCATAGTGCATACATAAATTGAATAGGACTATATATGTATTTTCTTAAATGATGTTCTGAAAAAGGATTTTGGTGATGTATCATTTTTATTAAAATAAAAAGAGTGAGAAGAGTATAAATGTGATTGTTACTTAATTTAGAAATCTAACAGAATGAAGCTTTCTGAAGCATAAGCTTTCCATTTTCTGTGTGTCATTACTTGCATTCCCCACCAATTTGAAAATGGGACTGTTTAGATTTTTCTCATGTTGTTAACAAATATGTGATTTAAGGAGCTGTAAGAAGACTGTTTTATGTGAAGCTGTGTGTGTTAAGCAAATTTTTCCTCAAGCATTCTCTGCTTATTTCAATCATGGCTGCTCTCATCAATTTGATTGAAATAAGTGGCTGGGTTTTTCCCAATGTAATCCCAGGGGTATGCAAATCATGGTGTGCCTGACACACTGATATCGACATGAAAAGCACTACTATGTCTGACTATCACAACTTCCAAGTTGCAATTATCTTATTTTGTTGTGATGTTAGTTTAAATCTGCTTTCCTTTTCCCTTTTAGGATTTGGACCATGCTAATCATGCTTTGTATTCAGGGGGAACAAAATGATGGTTTTGTAAGAAGCAGCATTATAAAGTTATTTGGTCTGGTTTCTTGCCCCCAAAGCAGATAAACACCTTGACTAGACCAGTGCAATCTCTGTCTCTCCAGAAAGAGAGTGCCTGTCTTAATGCTTATTAATCTGTTGCACAGTTAACTATCCTGTCAAATGTCCTTATGTTATTATATTATTGTTTTAATCTTTACAGTATTTTTGTTTGTTTTTATTGATTTATCAATAAAGAACTGAAAAGAGGGTTAAATACGTTAGGAAGATAATTCAACCTAATTGACAATCAATAATTGGGACATTTTTATAATACTAATTTTTTGAAGTTATTTTTAATGTCTTTTTTATAGTTTTATTTTGAGTCTTTTGCAAACTTCAAGTCTTTTCCAGCTTTACCTATTAATATCTGCTACTTACGGTTATCTTGGCTTGTGGGATTTCCCATTCTGTGTGATTTCATCAGATTTCTCCTTCATGTAGCATTCCTCAAATCTTTGTCCCTGTCTCTTCCTGTAGTTCCAAGCAAGAGCAGATATTGAGGACCTTCAAGTCATCCCTCCAATGGGCTTGCAGGAACACTCCTTGTCCTTTTTGATTTCCATCTTCTGCAAAGAGCTTGAGTAGCTTTCTTTAGTCATTAGATGTTTGCCATGGGATAAGGACTAGGAAAATGCCATGAGGGTCTTGAGTGGTAAAAACCATAAGCCTGCAGGCATCACAAAAAGGTCACTATACATCAGAGAACAAGGAGTTCTGACTTCCTGCCTCACTGACCCCTCTGTCCCTCCCTTGTGCCTCATGATCAGTATCTATAAAACAAGGGATACAGTAGATAATCTGTATATCCCCCTCCAACTCCAAAATTCTATTAATATTATTATTTTCTTCTAACTCACTAGCTTGCTCAGATGCACTGCATTAATTTTACGTATCAACTAAGTAACAAGAAGCTTCTACTTTACCATTCATAAGCTTTTCATGCCACACAGGCCCTGGGAGGTTGGCTCCTGCACACCTGTTTAACCATATCGTAGGCCAGTCTCCTCCCTACTCACTGTGCTGTAGCCATCTTGCTTCCATTCTTGTCCCTTCACCTAGGAAGCTCTCTCTTGCCTCAGGGTCTCTGCATTTGCTTTTCCCTCTGCTCAGCACACCTTTCTCTGGCCTTTTCTTGCCTTGTTCCTTCTCACTCCAGACTTAGCCAAAACACCACCCTCTCAGTAAGCATTGCCTGATTACTTCGTAAAGACCTGTCCCTTCACCTGTTCCCCTCCACCTCCTAGGTGCTTCCCATCACTCTGAATATTTTCTTTATAGCCTTTAGCATGACCTACGGCAATCCTGCTTTCTTGTTTTGTTTTTACTGTCTACCTTCACTCAGCACCCCAGTATATAAATGCTTTGAGGACAGGAATCATCTCTGGGTTATTTCTGCTGTATTCCAATGCCTAGAAGGGTATATAGATAGATGCACAAAAAATACTCATTGAATGAATGACTTCATTTTCCTGAGCCAATTGAATTGCTCTTCTATAAAGCACATTTAATAAATTATCATCATCTCTCTCAGTCTCTAACTTCAAGCCTGTGACCTGGGTCAGTGTGTATAGCAGGGTGCTTATTTTGGTTCTCAATTATTTGTCTTTATTGCTTATTAATATCTCTCAACAGGCGACAAAAGCCAATTAACATTTGCCACCTAAACTCTAGAAAATTATAATGTACTAACTACATTTGACCTTGAATGAAAATGGAATGCTGGTATTTACTTGATGTGGAAAATATATCCATGGACTTAAAAAGTCAAATGTTATTGGTGAAGATTTTCTTTACGAATATTGCTATTTGTGACACTAGCATTTCATTAGACCCTGGGAAGAGAAAAGCTTCTCTGTGTGTATAAATTTTTAAGGATATATTTCAACGATAATTTAAGGCAGCACTTCTCCCTGGATTTATTTACATTTTTGTCTTCAGTGTTTTGAGTTCCTGGCATTTTGTTTCTTTAATAATTTTGTTTTTGAGATTTGCAAGTCAAGCAATATGGTAATCATGGCCCCAGAAGCATATGGAACCCCGAATGATCAACATAATCCAGGCTTCCACCAAATAGATGGTGTGACTCCAGTCGTAAGAGCAGATGGAGTTAAAAAGGGTGGATAATAATATCCTAGGGACTAAGCTAAGTAAAGAAAAATAAACTTGTCTTCATGGTTTAACTAAGATACAAGTTTATCTTTTATAGAACAAATGTGCAAATATGCTGCCACTAGCATTTGGGCTTTTCATGAAAAGTGCTTTTGGATTATGAACTACAGACGCTAATCTGTTACCATAAACCCCATATCATTGTAGGAGACTCTTGGTAAATAGATGAATGCTTGGGAGCCATTGTACTATCTTTCATGTCAAGCAGTCAGACTGCAAAGTGATTCAATCCGGACCTAAGTTTGATTCTTTAGTGTCACATTCACATGACACTAGTATGTCATATTCTCCAAGTGGATTGTAGTGTCTTGCTAAGAAAAAATTGAATTGCATCAAAACTGTCCAAGGTTGGTAGCATGGCAAGAACCTGACATACCAGGGATTGAATCCTTGATCTACCTTTACCGTTATCTATGACATCTATTGACTATGATATTATCTATGACCTGCAGTAAGTTACTTAGTCTTTATGAAGCTTCTCATCTACAAAATGGGAAGAGTAATGCTAATCTCAAGAATTATTGTGAGGGTGTCATGAGAAACCTTGTAAATTCCTATAGTAAACATTCAGTAAATACTTATTTATTCTGTCTTCTCTGCTCTCCCTTTCCCTAGAAACTTTGTCTTTTAGAAGTTAAGGGTGGGCAAGGTAGCTCATGCCTGTAATCCAAGCACTTTGGGAGGCTGATGCTGGAGGATCACTTGAGGCCAGGAGTTCAAGCAACATAGCAAGACCTCTATCTCTACAAATATATTTTTATATATTTATATATTATATTAATATATTTATAAATATATTATATATAATATATATAATATATATGTAATATATTTATATTATATATAATATATATTAAATATATATTATATATATTATATAATATTTTATATATTATATATAATATATATATTATTTATATATATTATTATATTAATATATATAGATATAATATTAATATAATATTAATTGTATTTATTAATTATATTATATATATAAAATATATATAATATATATTATATATTATATATTATATATAATAAAAATATATATATTTATTAATTATAATATTAATAAATAATATATTAATATATATATTAATATATAATATATATATTATTTATATATAATATATAGAATATATATAATATTTATATATTATAATAATTATATATTAATAAATAATAAAATATTTATTAATTATATTATATATAATAAAATATATATTATATAATATATATTATATATAATAAAATATATATATTATATAATATATATTATATAATATATATATTATATATAATAAATATATATATTTATTAATTATAATATTAATAAATAATATATTTCTATATATTAATATATAATAATATATATTATTGATATATATAAATATATATAATATAATATAATATATATATTATATATTATATATTATATATTAATATATTAATATAATATATATAAATATATTATATATATTATATAAATATATTAATATATAATATATATAATATATAATATATAATATATAATATATATTTATATATAATATATAATATATAATATATAATATATATTTATATATAATATATAATATATATTTATATATAATATATAATATATATTTATATATAATATATAATATATAATATATAATATATATATAATATATAATATATAATATATAATATATATATTTATATATAATATATAATATATAATATATAATATATATTTATATATAATATATATTTATATATAATATATAATATATAATATATATTTATATATAATATATAACATATATAATATATAATATATAATATATAACATATATAATATATAATATATAATATATATAACATATATAATATATAATATATATAATATATATAATATATAATATATAATATATATAATATATAATATATAATATATATAATATATAATATATAATATACATTTTATATATATATAATTAGGCCGAGTTTGGTGGCCCATGACTGTAATCTGAGCACTTCGGGAGGCTGAGGTGGGAGGATTACTTGAGCCCAGGAGTTCAAGACCAGTCTAAGCATCATAGTGAGACCCTGTGTCTACCAAAAAATACAAAAATTAGCTGGCTGTGGTGATGCATCAGCTACTTGGGAGGCTTAGGTGGGAGGATTGCTTGTGCCTGGTAGTTCGACACTGGTGAGCTATGGTCACACCACTGCACTTCAGCCTGGGTGACAGAGAAAGACCCTGTCTCAAACAACAACAACAACAGCAATAATAATTAATAATAATAAAAGTAAGCTGAAGCATTGTTCTTCTTAAGAGAATATAGCTTAATTTTAAAAGCGAAAATACACACAAACATATATAATTATTGATGGTAGTTCTCAAGTATTTTTGCTATATTATTTAGATCTTCTAGACATAGTTATGAGCACTAATAGCAGCAGTTGTACAAAAGAAATAAAAGCAGTAGTATTGAGATTTTTTTCTAATGAAAGAATCAACATTCATACAGTGGATGTAAACTCTGTAAAATAATGAACCAAATGATACATTAAGGCACAGACTTAGGATACAGGTGCTGACATCTCTGTTGTTTCCATTTGACGTGCCCCTTGAGGCAAAACAATGTAAACATTGTTGTCAAAAGAGCAAGAAAATTAAATGACTGTGGTAGAAATGTGACACCATGGAAGAAAGAGGGAAAATCCAGGTCGGGTATATAAAATAACTTGTTAAAGGACCAGGACCAGAGCTCATAAAAATTAGAGAAATGTTTTGTTAGCAAAGGACGTGCAAGTTGGGGTAACAGAAAGAGGGATACAATAAAATACCTGGCAGGATTTTTCCTTAAGAAATTTCCAAAGGAAGCCTATTTTATTTACTGGGTTTTGATGGAATTGATCGAGTGACGTCATTTATAAAGTTAGTCTTGTTAGTGTCATCTGACAGTTTTGGGGAAGGTTATTTGTCAGTATTGGGGAAGGTTAAAACAAGAAGAAGGACCCCAAATCTTGTTTTTGCAAGTGATTGAAGAATGTTATTGAATACTGGGCTTTAGGCACCATGGCATCATGCTATGAACCAGGTGCTCTCCCAGGAAACACAGCAATGAATGAGATGCTATCCCCACCTTCTTCAGTCCTGCAGTGTCATGAGAGTTATCTGTGGTTTTAGATTCATAGCAGTGAATCTAAAGCAAAGCCCTCACTAAAATGAAGCCTTACTGCAGTAGTTTCTGACTTAGCTTCGGAAGAGGTGTGAGGGCTTCCATGAGGCTTCTAGAGGGCCTTTTAGGGAAACAATCTTAGAAGAACTCTTCATGCATGTAGGCAGCTCATCCAACAAGCTACTTCATGATTCCTGGAAACTGTTCTACCTGGTGACTTCACCTTGCTTGGCTTTATCCATCCATTCCCAGGGCTATGTCCTGAATCTTACTAGTGTTTTTACTTTTATGTTCATTTATTTCTTCATTTTCCAAAACATTTATTGAACGACTGAGTGGGCCAAACACACTGTACTTTCTATGAGGGCCCCTTAACTTAGGGTCAAGTGGGGCTCACATTCAGCCCTTGTTTTTGTTCCCTAGTAGTAGGCACAGGGCTGTGTCTGCTCACAGGCAGGGGTATCTTCTCATTTGCCGAAAGGAGTTGTTCATTTACCCAGCTGTGCTCACAGGCATACCTCTGCCTATAAAGCGGTGACTTTTCTAATTTTTAAAAAAATACTGTATGGATTGGCAGTATCCCTGCTGGGTTTCACAAACTTGATGAATAATCAGAAACTCTCAGTTAGTGGCATCTGCAGCTGGTTCATCTCCAAAGCTTGAATCCGGAGAGATGTCCTACTCCTGGTCTCTCCCCTCAGCTCTTTCTACAGCACTGTGCCTCACTCTCAAATCACTAAGTCTTACTGATTTAGCCTGTGCATATTGAGCCTCCTAAATGTTTTTGTCTTTTTTTTAACCATCCTCTTTCCATTTCTCCACTGATGGTCTGCTTCAACTGGATTATTTTAACACATTTTCTTGGCAACAGACTCTTTCACTTGGGATCATTCTGCACATTGCCATAAATGATTTAACAAAAAAAAATCTTTAATTTAAGTTCTGTTTGCTATGGTCTGAATGTTTGTGTCCTCCCAAACTTCATGCATTGAAATCCTAATCCCTAAGGTGATGTTATTCAGAGGTGGGGACTTTGGGAGATGATTAGGTCATGAGGGCAGAGCCCTCCCGGATGCGACTAGTGTTCTTCTAAAAGAGGACCAGGAGAGACTCTTGCTTGTGCCCTCCTGCGAGGACACAGTGAGAAGGTGCCATCTATGAACCAGGAAGCAGGTCCTCACTAGACACTGGATCTGACAGTACCTTATCTTGGACTTTTCAATTTCCAGAGCTGTGAGAAATAAATTTCTATTGTTTATAAACTACCCAATCTATGGGTATCTTGTCATAGCAGCTGGAAGGGACTAAGGAATTATTCAAACAGATTTTACATTTTCTGAAGCAGTATTTTTCCATGTGGAGTTGATATAATCCTCAAAACAGGCAGATCTTTACCCGATAAAAATGCAGATTTCTTAGCCACATTCTGAATCTACTGGTTATAATTTCTGATTTGGGAAGTATAGTGTGGGCTTTAGAATCTTCACTTTGATAACCTCCCTAGGTGATTATTACAGACTTACGTTTGAGAACTGGGTTAAAAATTGCCTACAGTGAGGCTGTGCTTTATCAAATATTTCTTTCTAGAAATATTTCTAGAATTGTGGCAACAGCCTAGTGCTTAGATGAGCACTCTGTTTTTGAGAAGTGAATCAAGAGGAAAAAAGGAAGAAATTCTAAAACCAGTTTCTATTAAAATGATAAGATGTTTGGGGTTTCTGTGAAATCACATAGTTTTATAACTAAAACTGCTTTGAGAGAAAGGTTGGATTCAACCTTTACTCAGACAGAAAATTTCCTTTCCACATCCTTGATAGGTAGTCATTGAACATTTTAAATATTTTCAGCAAGCAGCTCTCTGCTTCATAAAACATTCTGTTTCAGTGTTGGTGGTGAACGGTTTCAGTTGATTGACCTTGTGCTTGCATGTGCTCATGTGTTTGTGTTCCCAGATGACATATGAATCTTATAACAGATACTAGTTTTAAGTTAGCACTTTTTTTTTTGAGATGGAGTCTAGCTCTTATTGCCCAGGCTGGAGTGCAATGGTGGGATATCTGCTCACTGCTACCTCCGCCTCCCAGGTTCAAGTGATTCTCCTGCCTCAGCCTCCTGAGTAGCTGGGATTACAGGTGCCTGCCACCATGCCTGTCTAATTTTTGTACTTTTAGTAAAGATGGAGTTTCACCATGTTAGCCAGGCTCGTCTCGAACTCCTGACCTCAGGTGATCCACCTGCCTCGGCCTCCCAAAGGGCTGGGATTACAGGTTTGAGCTACTGCACCCGGCCTAGCACACTTTGTTAAGATGACAAGTTCTTAAAGAGTATTTTCAGGGATCTGCTTTATCCGTTTGTATAAAAACTGTAAACTCTTTTCCAAACATATATCAAAATATTCAGAAAAAGTCTAGCTGCTAAATAAAGAAATAGTTTTGGATAAAGTAACTACTGATACCTTAATATGTTTTAAATAAACAATTTCTTGCTTAAAAGTTTTTACTTTTATGTTCATTTGTTTCTTCATATTCCAAAACATTTATTGAATGACTGAGTTAGATTCTGTCGATGTAAAAAGAAATATGTAAGACCTGGTCGCTACTCACAAATGGATCATAGTTTAGGGAAAAAGACATGGATAAAAATGCAATGTGCCAAGTTTGAAACTGAGATGTTCAGAAGATAGATGGAGACATAACAGCTGAATTCAAGAAGTGGCGTGGAGATAGCTTGAGCTGGACATATCATTTTGTATAATTAAATCTGTGTTTAGCATAGAAAAAAGAGAGGACCTAAACAATACTAAGCTATTTTCAAATACTTAATAAAAATTATGACTGCACAGGATAATAACACATGAATTGTGTGCTGCTCTTCCTTATCCATGCTTGAGGCAATGGATAATGCTCTTTCACTTTGTACGCTCAGTGGGCACTAGTATTTTCTTTGGTGGTTAGCAGAACTAAAATCAGTAATATTTATAAGCCCAGCTTTGTATTTATAAGCTTATATTTTTCAACTCTTTGCACCTGGTGAAGATTGTGTGTAAAATCTATTTTATATACATATATGTATATATGTGTGTGTATGTCTATCTATCTATCTATCTATCTATCTATCTATCTATCTATCTATCTATCTATCTACCACTCATTCCAAGGCCAGTGTTTCTTTTGGCGGTGGGGTTAAGAGTGCAGACTCTGGGTCCATCACACTAGCTGGTTGCGTAGCTTCTCTGAGCTTCAATCTCATTGTCTGTGAAATGGGAAGAACAATACTGCCTGCCTCACATGGCAGTTGTGAGGCTGAAATGAGCTCAGCACAGAGTCTGATGCTTGGATATTGCTCACTAAGTGCTCACTGTCATTCATGGGGTGGGGATAGCTCTGGAGGTCTGGATAGCTGTGGCTGTGGAGTCTTAAAGCCTGGCTAGGATCGCCTGCTCTGTCATGTACTTGCCTTGCATTTTGATCACTTTTGTTTGTTTGTTTGTTTTTACCATTGATGAAGGAGAGATTCCTGCCCTAGAGTTATGGGGATGGCCTGACACACAACACCAGACATTAGACAGGCGAGATTAACAGCAGTTTCTTAGTTACAGATTCTCACAGCCTGGGGCAGGAGGACACTGGCCCATGCAGGGTTGTCACACAGGGGCTGCATTAAGGAACATTTTGAACAAACAAGAGCTGTGGGAGGCAGGCTTGGTAGTATCAAGAAGGCACGGCGGCTCATGGCTCCCAAAGGAGGATGTGATTGGCTTGTTTGAATAATTTTGTGGGCTGACAGGGAACAGGAGCCTGCTACTCAGGGAGAAGCAGGAGCTGCTCTTGGTCCCTGTGATAAGGAGGGTTGTTTTGCTAGAGGACCTTGTCAATGGAGCAGAGTGGGGAGGGCAACTTTTCATTAGGCTGTTCAAGGCCTTTTCAATTTTATCAGATGTTAAGGAACCACATGACATTGAACCTTGGTTTCAGGTCTTATACCATACTCTGTGACTGAGAAATTTACTTTCATTTCATTGCAACTCTATTTCTTCCTTTCTAAAAACAATATGGCTTTAAATGAATGGGTCTTATTAACTACAGTCTTCATAAATATGGAGTGTTATTAGGTAAGCTATTATTGACTATGATTTGGAAGATATTGATGGTATTCTGGTTATAATGTTCCAGAAAATATATCTTGATAAACTCCATTGCATAAGTCAAGGTCATGCTTTCATTCTTACTGAAGCGTCCTTCTTTCCTTTTTGTTTTTAGAATCAAGAATTATATGTCAACATAGAAAACTAATGAGTTTCTGTAAGTTTTGCAATAATATAACAAACGTAATTGTCAAACTTAGTCATATCACTTTGGAAATTGAAGCCCAAGGGGTGTGCACTTCTAGAAAAGTATGAATATAATAAAATTTACCTTGCCGGGTAGTAGATACCAGTTAATGTTTCTCACTGATTATGCTTCTCATGTCAATATTTGCATCTGAAAAATAATATCAAAGTTATGAAGAACTATATTATTAAGATTTCTTCTCTCACCTTATCTACTTTCCTCACTTTAAGCCTAACTTATAATTTAATTTTTCATTTTTGCTACATTCTATTAATAGCAGTGAATACTTATATCAAAGAGAAAAAATACATGCACATATGTAAAATATTTTCATTGTGTGTTTGTGTGTATGTATGTGTATGTATAATAGCATAAGCTTTCTGAATCTACAGACTAGGTATGAAAGGTTAACAACTTACCCCCACACTGTGGTATACATTTGTATGAGGTGATTTACAGGGACAAAGGTGCCTAATCTAGAAAAATTCGTCAGTTATATAGAGGCAAGTTTGAGAGGTGAGATGGATGAGGTGAAAGTGGGAGAGAGGCTGGGTATGGTGGCTCACTCCTGTAATCCCAGCACTTTGGGAGGCCAAGGCAGGTGGATTGCTTGAGCTCAGGAGTTCGAGACCAGCCTGGGCAACATGGTGAAACCTTGTCTCTACTAAACACACACAAAAATTAGCTGGGCGTGGTGCATGCTCCTGTAATCCCAGCTACTTGGAAGGCTGAGGCAGGAGAATCTCTTGAACCTGGGAGGCAGAGGTTGCAGATCATGCCACTGTACTCCAGCCTGGGTGACTGAGCAAGACTTGGTCTCAAAAAGAAAAAAAAAAGTGGGAGAGAGGGACTCAAGACAATCCAGACTCTAGGGGAGATTGTGAGAATCTATCCTGAGGGAAGAAGTTTCTGGAACAATGAACCACACCTGGTGACAGAAGCTGAAGCTGAGGGACAGCAGGGTTTCTAGGTCAGTCACCAACTAATTCTGCTCTTGCTTAGACCTTGACTGTTTGTGCACAGCCTTATAAATGTGAACCATGAAAGGCTCAAATCCTGGGGGCCAAACAGTTCTGCAAGGGGACTCCCTCAAAGTGGGGGGGCATAGAGGAAGGGGTTAGTTTTCAAGTGGCCAAGAGAGGGAAGCACAAGGTGGTGGGGAGCAGCAGGTTGACCTCAGGGTGAATTCTGATGGACAGATGGGGCCCGAGGTTAGGTCAGAGGTCAGGATG
This sequence comes from Gorilla gorilla gorilla, assembly GCF_029281585.2. Taxonomy (NCBI): domain Eukaryota; kingdom Metazoa; phylum Chordata; class Mammalia; order Primates; family Hominidae; genus Gorilla; species Gorilla gorilla. The sequence goes on from NC_073238.2 coordinate 111,100,203, forward strand.
AGGCCCAAGTTTGGGGGAGCCCTGAGGCAGACAAATACAACTTAAGAAAGCTTCAGCAAGCTGGGGCAGACTTCCATCCTCCAGAGAAGCCTGAGAAGAGACACTAAAGGAAATGGCAGATGGCGGCTCACAACAGTGTGGGAGTGGCACTGGAATGGCTCCCAGGGGCGCTTGGAGCACATGGGGGCACCTCTTGAGGACTGCCTGAGATACCAGAGACAGAAACAAACCAGGAAAAGTGAAGGCTACCCAAGATCTTGAAGTTATACTTGTGGAAAAGAACCTCTGACAGAGCCATGGGTGGGTCTATTAATGTAACTTCATTTGCGGTTAGAGTGAGGTGTCCTCGGTCTTTCAGACTCTGACCACATATAAAATCACATTTATTTTATTTTATTATTTTATTTTATTTTTGTTCTTTTTATTCTTATTTAAAATCATATTTATTTTAATTTGCAAATGATAGTAACTCTGAGTTCTGACCTTACTTGCGGCAAATCTTATTTTGTTCCTCCTTCTGTTATATCCAAGAATGTCAAGTATGATTACTGAAAACAAAAAGTTAGTGCCCATTAGTCTTGTCTTCCACTAATTCCAGGTAGTTGGAAGTATTGCTTTGTTTGCCAATGAGAGTTTTTTTCTATTGCTAATAAGTGTCCATTGCTGTGGCTGTGGGTGGAAATGTTCCTTCCTCGCCCTGGTGTTAGGTTTAGACAGAGGTGTGACTCTTGCTTATGGTGAATTTTATCTCAAGGTCCTCTCCAACCTGGCCTGAGTCAGGGCTAACTCAACAGGGTTCAGTAACATAGAACTCAGGCTTTGTGTTCTCAATACTTTCCATCCCAGAAGACTCCTTAGAAGCAAATTTCCAACAACCTCAACCTTTACTTACCAAACCTATGGGTAAGGGACAGAGTGATTGCATCCACTTACTACCCAAGCTCAGATTCTAGTTAACAATCTTGTTGTATACTCCAAAGATAAAGTGTTGAGGACTTGCTTCAGACTTGTATGATTAAAAAATACTCTTAAAAGGGTTCTTTGGCCGGGCGCAGTGGCTCACGCCTGTAATCCCAGCACTTTGGGAGGCAGAGGCAGGCGGATCACCTGAGGTTGGGAGTTCGAGACCAACCTGACCAACATGGAGAAACCCCATCTCTACTAAAAATACAAAATTAGCTGGGTGTGGTGGCACATGCCTATAATCCCAGCTACTCAGGAGGGTGAGGCAAGAGAATCGCTTGAACCCAGGAGGCAGAGGTTGCAGTGAGCCGAGATCACGCCATTGCACTCCAGCCTGGGCAACAAGAGCAGAACTCTGTCTCAAAAAAAAAAAAAAAAAAAAAAAAGATTTTTTTCGAGATTAAAATAAGTTTTCCAAGAGGAGACGTTCTAGCTCCAAAGAAAGAATATAAGTGAATATTTGTCAAAATACACTTCACTGCCTTTTAAAAAGTAAAGCCTCCCTCTGCAGCTATTTCATATCTATAAGACCTCAATAACATTCCTGTGTGCTAACTCATTCATACTGCCACACAGCATTGGTTATAGGAACATGTTAAAATCACACTGGACTTTGGTAGTAATTCCAGATCTTCCCCAGCCTGCTACTTCTGCAAAAAGGTAGATAAGTCCCTCACTGGCCTGAAAGACAGAAGCCTCTGGGATGGGCTAGTGGATGTGGACCACTCTTGAGCTGCATGACCACAGAGAAATTACCTGCCCACTACAGATATTTACAGAATTAGGAGGTTTGGACAATGAGCATCAAAATGTATTCTTTGACACATTTGTCCATCTCTTAAGCATTCTTAATATGTAAATGTAGATAATGCTATCATTAGTCACAGGATTATGTTCTATATTGAAGTAAAATTAATTCTAATGACAGTTATAGTAATAATAAGAATTCTTTTTTGAGTGCTTACTATTTTAGGTACTGTAATTTGCATGAATTATCTTATTTCATTAAGGTATGCATTAAGTATACATTACTATATCCATTTTATAGAAGTTGAGTAACTTGTCCCAGTCATTTATCCAGTAGGTAGCAGATCCCAGATTTAAATCTAGGCCTGGGCTCTTACTATGTACATGTAGTGCATGCAGAAAAACACACAAACCAAAGCTCCAGCATGATTTAGCTATAAAATCATGTTAGGCTTGCATCTATGAGTAAGAAACTGAAATCTAAACCAAGAAATGAGGTCATAAAAGAGGAGACCAGGAATAAATTGTGTAGAAAATAAAAAGAAAAAGATCCATAAGAGAAAACATCTTGTAAATTTGCTTTATAGTGACCCAAATTGACCACCTGCCCTCAGGGACGAAGCAACAAGATTGATTTGCGTAAATAAATATTGACATGGCAGGAAGTCAGACACATGAATTATGTGAGTAAGTATATCTATTGTATTTTAAACAAAGCAGCACCAAAAGCAATCTGGGAAGAAAACTGTTGCAGCAGAATGGAGACTCCATTCTGCCGATATACTTGCACTTCTAAAGTGATGTGCAGAATGATGCCTTTGCCCTAAGCCAATGCTCCTTCCAGATTTTTCCATTTCCCTCAGCCTGACACGTTCGTTGGACATCTCACAGACTTTTTTTTTGTTCTTTTTCCCCCCAGCTTTATTGAGGAATAATTGACAAATAAAAGTTGTATATTGTTTTTAAAAATTGTAAAGATGGTAAATTTTATACGTATGTTTTACCTCAATAAAAAATAAAAAATTGGCTGGGTGCAGTGGCTCACACCTGTAATCTCAGCACTTTGGGAAGCAGAGGTGGGTGGATCACAAGGTCAAGAGATCAAGACCATCCTGCCCAACATGGTGAAACCCTGTCTCTACTAAAAATACAAAAAATTAGCCGGGTGTGGTGGGGCATGCCTGTAATCCCAGCTACTCGGGAGGCTGAAGCAGGAGAATCGCTTGAACCCGGGAGGCAGAGGTTGCAGTGAGCCGAGATTGCACCACTGCACACCAGCCTGGTGACAGAGCGAGACTCCATTTCAAAATAAATAAAATAATTGCACATTATTAACTATAGTCACCATGCTGTATATTAGATGCCTAGAATTTCTCTCTCTCTTTTTTTTGGAAACAGGGTCTTATTCTGTTGTCCAGGCTGGAGTGCAGTGGCATGACCATGGCTCACTGCAGCCTCGACCTCCCAGGCTCAGGTGATCCTCGTGCTTCAGGCTTCTGGGTACCTGGGACCACAGGCATGTGCCACCATGCCTTCTTTGCTTCTTTTTCAAATGAAGGTAATCGTTGACAGCCTTCTGCAATGAAAAGGAGCCATGATATAGCTAATATATTAATATATAGCTTTGAGATGCATTATGTGACTTTTGAAAATCATCCTTTTATATCATCCTTATTTTGTTTGTCTAAGACCATAATGGGTTTGTGTTCCCTGAGTAAAAACTTGAACACTGTGGAAAGATAATCAGGAGTGTGGTGAATGACTCTGATTTTTAAGTTAATATAGATGATCTTCAGAGTAAATAATCCACACCTGCAAAGTTAATCATTTAAACCCTTTCTCTATATACTGGATTAGATGGTTGAGCCATAATGTTATTCTGCACAGGAATAATACTTCTTGTGGAGCTATTTGTCATTTGTCTGTGTATGGTGGTTAAAACATTTTCTTTTCTTTTGGAAATAAATAAAAGGTAGTTCAGAATGCAGAGAATTATAATACAGCCAAATATAGAGATGGAACAGAATCCAGTGGAGAGGCTGGTGTTTTATAAAGAGCTTTTAAATTTTGCTTTGTACTTCATTATTCTATACTGGGGGAAAATGTGTTTACAGTCATGGACCAACTAAATTGCTCCAATTACCCCAAGGCTCCAAATATCATCTTCCCCATGCAGAATCAAAACTTTCATTTATCATTATTTGCTTATTTACTTATCCATTTATTTATTTATTTGGGATTCACCAAGGTCCAGAAGATTTGCATGATGATCTTACAGGGGGTTCTGTAAATTCTCTCTTTTCTGCTACTTTGTGCTTCAGGGGCCATTTGCAGGTGACTGTGCCAGGTTCCTTGATTGCCAGCCATCTGGTGTAGGTTTCACCTCTGAGTCTTAGGGCCCTAGAGCCTCAGCAGTGGATTTACCACCAATTCTGATATAAAACAGCGATTTGGCCAACTTTGATGGACTTTAAACTGTCAACTACCCTCTGGTTTGCCTGGACTTCCATAGATTCATCTGTGGTTTGATTTCTAGAAAATAAATGTCAAGGTATTTAAACATACACTTTTGGTCACATCCAAATTAGTGTGTATTTCATTTGCATTTAAAGAGCTTAATCATGGAGCAATTGTGAACAAATTCTATATGGCTATCGAGAATGAATCAAAACAACCTTACTGAGTCATTTGAGTAATGAGTTGGATATGGTTCTAAGAGCAGTCAGTCCATGAATTGTAATTAAAAGAATTTAATGTTCACAAGGATGGTGTGTTGTATAGTTTCTGAAGGATTGTTATCACATTTATGCCTGATAAATATATTCTTCATGAATATGCTAAGGCAATATTAATGTACTGAACTAGATGGGGTTATAAGGAATAATTAATTGAAATGATTTCATAGGCTTCTGCAAACAAAGTAGGTTGTGTAAACAATCTTTCAAATTAGAATGGGCCCATAGGCCTAGAGCTGAAGAAGTATACGAATATATCTACAATTTCTGACAATAAGAAAGGAAAAAATGTTATTCTTTCTATACTTTTTTAAAGTTCCTGGAATTTCCTACCTGATATGGTTTGGCTGTGTCCCTATCCTTCACCTTGAATTGTAATTCCCTATAGTCCCCAAGTGTTAAGGGTGGGACCAGGTGGAGGTAATTGAATCATGGGGGTGGTTTCCCCTATGCTGTGGTCGTGATAATGAGTGAGTCTCACTAGACCTAATGGTTTTCTAAGCGTCTGGCATTTCCCCTGCTGGCACTCACTCTGTCCTGAAGGGCCTGCTTCTCCTTTGCCTTCCATCAGGATTGTAAGTTTTCTGAGGCCTCCCCAGTCCTGCAGAACTGTGAGTCAATTAAACCTCTTTCCTTTAAGTTACCCAGTCTCAGGTACTTCTTCATAGTGGTGTGAGAATGGACATACACGACTTTTGGCTACATCCTTAACCTAACATAGCTGGAAAAACATTGTAGAAATCTTGTGAATTGGTTAAATATTTGATAAACTCATTGAAAATGTGGCCAAATGTAGAGATAGAAAATTAAACCATAGTTTAAAAGTATAGACTATGTATATACTAGACTTGCTATATACTAGACTTGTATATAGCATAAACAAGTCTAGATATCCCATGTAAGACATGATGACTGTGGTTAACAAAATTGTACTGGACTCAGAATTTTTGTTAAATAAGATTTTAGCTGTTCTTGTCATAAAAAAGTAACTTGTGAAATGACAGATATGTGAATTTGCTTCACTATAGTAACGATTTTACTATCTATATGTACCCCACAACATCATGTTGTAAACCTCAAATATGCACAATAAAATTTATTTAAAAAATAAAAAACCTCATAGGTTGGAAATAAATATGTATATCAAGTTGATATAAATTATTGCTAATGATTTTAAAATCATTTATACCCCTTGCTCCAGGGGACATAAATAGGAATATTTTTCTCTGTATCAAACACACTGATAGGAAGACCTAACATTTTAAAATGCTATTCAAGCATTTATCTAGAAAGATAAGTAGTGAATTTCAGTCTCCCTAAATCTCATCTCCTCTACCAAAAGGCACTATGTATGAAAATATGAGTGTATAATATATAAGCTCTTAGAACATGAACACAATGGATAAAAGACTATTCAAAATTAAAGGGATCTTAAAAACCATTTAGCTGAAACCCTTTATTTTATAGATGAGGAAACTAAGGACTAAATAGCTGAAGGGATCTCCCTAAGATTTTAACAGAAACAGAATCAAAATGGAACTCTGGTTTTCCATATCCTAGGCCGTTGCTTTTTCCACATGCCAGGTGAAAGTGGAAAATTAAAATTTAAAACAATTTTATGTTTACTGAGGCCCAACTCAGCAAGGAAGCCAATAAGAGGTCACCAAAAACTTGAAATGTCACTTTTGAACTTGGTGTGTAATTTCTTTTTTTGGTTCTTTCTCTTTTTTTTGTAGTATATATGACATAAATGACAGTATCTCTCTGGGGCTAAATTAATTGTTTTCTTTGCCATTTTACTTTCAGTGAGATTAGAAAATATCTTTAGTATTGATACAAACTATCTTTTTATTTAAAATTATCTGTAATTTCTATATCATTCAAAATATTGTATAGGCTGTATAATTCAGACCCATAGTGTGAATTAAATGATCCTCTTCCATTAGAAGCACTCAACCTACGTATAAGAACGTTAAAGATATTAGATTGCTAAATGTACTGCTATGATCTGAATGTTTTTCTCCCCCCACCAAATTCATATGTAGAAATCTAATCGACAACGTGATGGGACTTTGTGGTGGTGATTAATCCCCTCATATAAAAGACCTCTGAGTGCTGCTTTGTCTCCTTCTGCCACGTGAGGATATGGTGAGAAGAGGCTTTTTATGAATGAGGAAGCAGGACCTCACCAGACAGTGTGTCTACCAGTCCCTTGGTCTTGGAGTTCCCAGCTTCCAGAACTGTGAGAAATAAATTTCAGTTGTTCATAAGCTATGCATTTTTATGGTATTTTGTTATAACAGCCAGAGCAGATAAAGACAGACACATACAATATCCTGAGATCATTCTTCCAGTCTTCAACAGATTCTTCCCCTTCTCTTGTCTACAACACTCAATCTGTCACCAAATCCTGCTATTTTTTACCTATTAAGTATCTGCCAACAAGTGCCCCCTTCCTTACTCTTTCTGGGCAGCTGTGCTAGTCCAGGCTGTATCACCTCTGGGTAGATGCTTGCTGCAGCCTCTTAATTGACCACCAGTTTCTGTCCTCTTTGGTCCGTCTCATACAGTTCAGGTTTCTTTACATCACCAAGTTATTTTTCTAAATTTCCAAACACTCCATAGCTTAAAAACTGTCATTGTTTCCCGCCATTGAGGTGCTAAAGCCCTAGTTCCATTGCAGCCACATATAATGTTTTTTTCTTCTTTAAACCCATGTTTCTATCTTTTCTGCCAGCCTGATCCCTGATCCTTAACATCCCAGCCACACCGTACATCTCTACTCACGTGATCTTTTGGACTTCCTCTTCTGATTCCTACTTTTCCTCCATCCCAGCTAGTCTGGCAAATACCTTCATCTTCAAGATGCACTTCATTCTCTATGCTCGCTTGATAGCATTGCATTCTCATTTGTTACATTTTACTCTCAGTACATGTAAGTTTAGAGATGTATTGTTTTTGTGTTTGCTTTTTTTGGCTGTGTGTTCCCATTACTTTGTGCTTTGTGGAACCCAAATATAGTTGATCCTCATTATTCAGATTCCACATTTGAAAATGTGTCCTGCATACTAAGATTTATTTGAAGCCCCAAAATCAGTAGTCATGCACTTTCATAGTCATTTGTGGAATGGCAAACAATTTGAGTTGTGGGATATGCATGTTCTCAGCTGGGATCACACAAAGCAACAGACACTCTGCCTTCTTGCTTCAGCTCTCATACTATAGATGTCCTTTTTGTGCTCTGTATTAGCCTGTTTTCACACTGCTGATAGACATACCTGAGACTGGGGGAAAAAAAGGAGGTTTAATGGACTTACAGTTCCACATGGCTGGGGAGGCCTCACAATCATGGCGGAAGGCAAGGAGGAGCAAGTCACGTATTACATGGATGGCGGCAGGCAAAGAGAGGAGCACTTGTGCAGGGAAACTCCTGATTTTAAAACCATCAGATCTTGTGAAACCCACACACTATGACAAGAACAGCACGGGAAAGACCTGCACCCACGATTCAATCACCTCCCACCAGGTTCCTTCCATGACACATGGGAATTGTGGGAGTTATTCTCTGAGATTGTTTAATCATTTTTAAAATGGTTGTGAATAGCATCTACCCTGTCTATGTCACTGGATTGCCGAGAGGAATGAAGAAAGACTGACATGACAGATGTGAATCGTGTCTGTAACTGGCAAGATGTTGAACAAATGTTTAGATACATTATTACAATGCATTTGCAGTATTCCTTGAGTGAATAAGGCCCACTCTCTGCTGTAGCAGCTGCTTTTCCAACTCTGTCCATTCCCTTCCCTTCTCCTTGCCCTTTCTGACATTTTTATTAACACCTCTACCTAGAAGAAAGACTATTAAGCCTTTTGTATGTGGTCTTTAACAGTTTGCTTCAGCACATACCTGTAGGCTGACCGCCTTCCAAATTTCCACTGGGCTCTACTATCATTTTATCCTTTGACCTGGTCACATTAAACAAGACAAGACTAACTGATTAATTAATTTATTCATTCAATAATTATTGAGCATCTCTTCTGTACCAGTAATTATGGTCAGAGATGGAAATGCAATGATGAGTAGGGAGAGGATGAGGCCCCTGTCCTAACAGAGCTTCCAGGCAACTGGGGTGGGGTAATTAGCCTCAATAATAAAACAAACGGCACATGAAAAAGAGAACACGACCCCATGAGCACTTGGAACAAAGACAGCTGACCCAGAAGGTTGGTTTGAAGGAAGTGATGACAGCCTGAAAAAGTGACACATGATCTGATGTCCAAAGAATTAGTTGGGGCTAAGTTGGTAAATGAAGTTGAAATAGGGTTAGGAGAGAGCTTTGAATATACCAAATGGGTGCGCAGTCTGTGCAAAGCCCCTGTGGCAAGCTGGAGAGTGGCACATTTAAAGAAGCGAAAATAATTGGCATGGCTGAAGAGCAGTAAGCATTGGGAGACTGATAGGAGAAAGGCTGGAAGTATAGGAGGAAGCAGACCCCTCAGGGCCTCAAAGGCCATGTTGATGGTTTGATCAATATCCTGTGAGCTGTGGCAGACTATTCAGGGGTTTTAAACATAGGGTTTACATTACCATATTGTCATTCTGAAAGGATCATGGGGTGATATGGTTTGGCTCTGTCCCCACCCAGATCTCATCTTGAATTGTAGCTCCCATAATTCCTACCTGCTACGGGAGGGACCTGGTGGGAGATGATTGAATTGTGGGGACAGTTTCTCCCATACTGTTTTCATGATAGTAACTACATCTCATGAGATCTGGTAGTTTTATAAGGGGAAGCCCCGTTCACTTGGCTCTCATTCTCTCTTGCCTGCTGACATGTAAGATGTGCCTTTCACCTTCCACCATGATTGTGAGGCCTCCCCAGACATGTGGAAGTGTGAGTCCATTAAACCTCTTTTTCTTCATAAATGATCCAGTCTCAGGCATGTCTTTATCAGCAGCATGAAAAAAGACTAATACAGTGGGCTTGCTGTTTGAAGAATGGATTGTAGAGAGGTGGGAGCAGCCCGGAGGAGACCTTAGGTAGCAAGCTGCTATAATCATCCAGGAGACCATTAAATGTGTGACAATTTGATGTCCGATTTATAATAACTTAAAAAGTGAATGGTTTAAATAAAGTTTCTTCTCTTTCATTTTATAACCTGAGTCCTTTCTTAGTAATTATTATCTTCATACTGATGCTATAAATTTTGAAATAATGCCTATAGATAGGCATATATTTTTGGCAGTACTTGGAGAACATAAAAAGGTTACTTGCTTGCCGATAAAAATCTTGATGATTTTACTTTTTAAAGAAGGGAAAGGTAAGCCCTTAAGAATTTAAACTTTGCGGCATTGCTTTTTGACTCCATTTAGTTGTGATTGTAAGTAGGCAGAGTTTTTGTTTTGGAAAAAGAACTCAGCCGGCAGAGGCTGTGGCAAGGGAAGGGAGATGGGCTTGTTTAAAGACAGCAAGAATAAAGTCTCCTGTCATTCCTTATAAAATATTAGCCGTGAACTTCCAAGTTAGAAGTAAAGCTATAGGGGTGGGGTGAGGAAACTGAGCCATCCAGAATTTAACTACCCCAGTATTTATTCTTAGTGGATAAGGCCACTGGGTTGGCATCTAGATGCTAGTGATCGTTTTTAGCTCATGATGCCAGAAAATGGTTCAATAATGAAAGTAATTTTGGCAAAGAGTGATCTTAGCCATGTGTCTTATGAAATTTTTGGTAGGGTACAATTTTAAATGACCAGGCAAATATATAGAAACCAAAATATGCTTTTTTTCAGTATTCTCCATCTCTCTTGGCAGATGGTAGCCTTTGTGTTCTCTTAGCTTTCTCTCCTTAGTGTCTGTGCTGAGGAAGCAGGGTAAACCAGATGTCTGGTTGTAGCTGAGGCCCGTTTACATGTTGAACTTCTCCACAGCTATGCCTGTGGCCCTTACTGCCTACTGAGAGGAGTGCTTTAGTCAGAGACACACTCACCCAGCTTCCCCCATTTTTTTTTTTTTTTTTTTAGAATGGAATGGCCACAGCTGGTAATCAAGTGTTTAGCAGTGTTTAAGGCACTAGCACGTCTTGAGATAAGGGATAAAGCGTTACTTTTTAGACTCCAGCAAGGCATCAAGTTTGTCCTCCCATCCTCACTCCTGTCCTGCATTCATTTTGACTCTTTGGACGGGGCAGAGGCTCTTCAATCTTTTGTAGTCTCAGTTTTAAGTCAGCATGATTTCATTTTTTTGTAAAGCAATACCTAGCGTTCGATAAATTAACTTTAGAGGTGATATGGAGCGTATCTGGTAGAAATATCATTTGTATAAAACTGTATAATCCTCATTGTGCAGAACTTGAAGAAAGGCATGAGTATAGCATATTAACAATAATCTTTGCAATAAAGAGCTTAGAATGTGATCCTATTGTTGGAATTCGTACCCAATTCTTATGGTACATTGTCTGGTATGATGATACAGAACGGTGTAAGAATACTGCAGATTCAATCTCATTTTTGTACAGAGTGAGGCTTGGATTTTTTAAAGAAAGAAATGTCCCTCAAAGGTGACAGAATTGTAGTAGCAAATACTTAGAATCATTTAGTTTTGTGTACTGTGTGAAACTAATGGATATTTTTATTATTTTATTTTATTAACTGTAGGAAAAACATTAAGTGGTGAGGGTGGCTAAAATGTTGAAATAATTGCCACCTCTCCCTGTTTACACTGTGAATATCTTTCTATTAAGGCTTCATTTGTTCGTCTATTGCTTTGTGGTCTTCTCAAAAGAAAAGCTTCTGGCTAATGCACTTATATTATTTGGAAGATTTCTATTTGCTCCAGAGGGTATTGGAGAGGCTCTATTCCTTTTTCCAGCACTGAGCTGAAAGATAAATTATCTTTTGTAATGATAATAATATTGTAAAAATTTTTATAGTACTACTAGAGAATGACAAAGAGGGTATTTATTAGCATTACAGCATCCCTGTGAAGTTTCCAGCAGCTGAGATTGTTCCTATTTTGTAATAAAACAAACTAGTTAAGTCACATTTATCTTTAATAGCAGACTAAACTCTAGTCTTAATTCTAAGTAGGTGCTCCAGCACTAAGTCTGCTGTTATAGTAAGAATATGCCCTTCTTTTCTTCCCCCACCTCTGCTGCCTTCTCAACTCTTCCCTGCCGCAACCCTGCTCTCTCTCTCATCCCATCCATCTGTTTTTTTCCTCCCAGTATGTGAAACGCCTACCAGCACATTCAGAGATGGCTTTGAATGCTGACTTAGATAATGGCGGACTTAGTAATTCTCATTTCATGTGCTCCTTCCCAGTGTCCCTGTTCTCATTGCTGTCCTATCATTGCACTTAGGAAAACTATTTTGGGGGGTCTGTCTGGACCCCTGTCCGCTCCCAGTTTCAGTAGGGTTGAATCCTTGAGGACAGAATTTAAAAAATATTTATGATACTTATTTACTTTTATGTACTTGGTTATATGCACACTGCCTTGGGCATAGAAGGCACTAGGTGGATTTTTAGTAAAGGAGGGGTATAGGGGATACAAGGAGGGAGAGAAGGAGGAAAGGAAGGAAGAAGGCAGAAAAGAAAAATAGGGAAGAGGTAAGAAAGAGGTGGAAGAATGAAATAATCTTCCACTTATTAGCTATGAGGAAGTTTGCATGAGCCTCTGTTTCCTTATCTGTAAAATGGGGAAAATGATACCTACCTCCATGTTTAATCAGGAATTGCTGGCTGGGCACAGTGGCTCATGCCTATAAACCTGGCACTTTGGGAGGCAGAGGTGGGCGGATCACTTGAGGTGAGGAGTTCGAGACGAGCCTGGCCAACATGGAGAAACCCTGTCTCTACTAAAAATTCGAAAATTAGCCAGGTGTAGTAGTGGACACCTGTAATCCCAACTACCCTGGAGGCTGAGGCAGGAGAATCGCTTGAGCCCAGGAGGCAGAGATTGCAGTGACCCGAGATCACACCACTACACTCTAGCCTGGGTGCCAGGGGGAGACTCTGTTTGTTTGTTTGTTTGTTTTTTAAAAGGAATTACCTCAGATAACATCTATAGGATATCTAGTATAATTAATTCGTTTCTTTCCAATTCTTCCCTTTGAAAAATTCTATCTTTCTAGAAGTCTTCCAAATTAATCCTGCCCAGCCCAGTAAAGAAATTCAAGGCCTTGGCATATAGATATATAGGTTCTACTGCATTAAGCTGAATTTTAATGTTTCCTTGATGTCTTCCTTTTTGATCTTTTCACTTGGGCTATGTGGTGTGCAGAGCCACCTTTTCCCATCTCCTGATCAGTGACATACCACTGATAGCTTGAAATTGGCCATGGAAATTGACAAACATCCCCATCCCCATCAGTTGTTAAACACTTACCAGCACAGCACTGCTTGTGTCCCTCCTGCCCTGCACTACAGGTGGCCCTTGGGCAAGGGCAATGGGTGTCCTATTAGCAAATATCCCCTTAGGACAATGCAGCAGTTACAAATGGTGACAACGTTGATTTGCCTAAAAACAAAAATGAAAAACAAGTACATGGCAAAGGTAAAGCCAAGGAATTAAAGTAGATAAATATGATCACCCTTAGTCTTAGAAATAACTGCCTTTTGGCTGGGTGTGGTGGCACACGCCTGTAATCCTTGCAATTTGGGAGGCCGAGGTGGGCAGAGTCACTTGAGGTCAGGAGTTCGAGATCAGCCTGACTAACATGGTAAAACCCTGTCTCTACTAAAAATACAAAAATTAGCTGGGTGTGATAGTGGGTGCCTGTAATCCCAGCTACTAGGGAGCCTGAGGCAGGAGAATCGCTTGAACCCAGGGGCAGAGGTTGCAGTGAGCGGAGATCGCCCCACTGCACTCCAGCAACAAAGCAAGACTCTGTCTCACACAAAGCAAAACAAAACAAAAACAAAAACTGCATTTTTAGATTAAATAATTTACAATATAGGTATATACTTTTAAAGCGTGTTGTAGACTTATTAAATATGACTTAGCATTTATAATGTCCTGTAATGTTATTACTATATTATTAAATATTTCTGAAGATATATTTTTCACTTTGATCCACTCATTCTTTGTGTAATCCATTTTTGTCTATCTTAATACTTTATATTTTCACAAAGGTTAACTCAAACATTCTCTTCAAGCATATAAATGCCCACTTCTTTGACTCATCAATATAAATTGTTAAAAAAAACTCTTACATTTCAATTTATTTGTGGACAAGAACTTTATTGCTTCTCCTACAGAAAGATCAATGGAATATTTATTTTTTTTCTGGCTTCCAGGGCCTTTTCACCAGAGAAGGTAGTAGGCTGATTTACTGAAGAATCCTGAAAATTTCTTGTCAGAAAAAAACACAAACAAACAAAACATAGAGAGACATTAAGTTCACTGCCCTTCCTGTACTTTCATATGTATAGTTCTTTAGAGTTTACACAGAACTTACAACAGAACAGCAACGATATGGCTTAGTAAGCACTTACAGTGTGTGAAGAGCTTTATACATCTCATTCTCATTTCGTTTTCACAACAACCTTATGAGGTATCTAGACCAGGTACCACTATCTTCTGCATTTTACAGATGAGGAAACTGAGGCTTAAGACTATAATGATTTGCTGAGTAATCTAGTTACTAAGCTTCCAAATGTAGTAGACATTTCCTTTGCTGCTGTACAGGAAAATGAGGTTAGGGTTCTTATCAAGTTCTGCTTCTTTGTAGTTGTGTGGCCTTGTGCAAGCCACTTAACCTATCTTTGCATCATGTTTTGTACTCTAAGATGGGGATAATAACCCTATCTTATAGGGTCATTGTGACTGTTAAATATAATAACATGTGTGCAAAGCCCAGTGTGTAGGAAGTGCTGAACACATGCTGCTTTTCTACTATGTTTCTTGTCATGGCAACTATTATAAGAAAGTTTTCCAATAGCATCCTGCCTTGTCTCATTTTAGTTCTTAATTATCTATTGCATTTTATTTATTTTTATTTTTTTGAGACAGAATATTTCTCTGTTACCCAGGCTGGAGTACAGTGGCATGATCTCAGTTCACTGCAACCTCTGCCTCCTGGGTTCAAGTGATTCTCCTGCTTCAGCCTCCCGAGTAGCTGGGATTACAGAGACCCGCCACCATGCTCAGCTAATTTTTGTGTTTTTAGTAGAGATGGGGTTTTGCCATGTTGGCTGGTCTTGAACTCCTGACCTCAAGTGACTCCACCCACCTTGGCCTCCCAAAGTGCTGGGATTACAGGAGTGAGCCACCAAGCCCAGCCCCATCTGTTGCGTTTCAAAAAGTTGACTGAAAGAAGTTAGGTTGCTATCGTAACACAATTGTTTTACCTTTCACATTGTGGGAACAGACCCTAAGGTGACCCCAGTGAGTCATGCCCTGGTGTGATCCACTACCCTCGAGCAAGAGGCAGAGCTTGTGACTTGTTTCCAGCTGATATAAAACGGCAAAGGACAGAAGCGCTGTCCCTCCTGTGGATATGATATACTGTATAAGACTTTGTCTTAGCAGTTGCTGGCCCTGGAGGCTGCCTCTAGGACCGTTCTAGGAGCTGAGGGTGGCCCCTACATGACATCCAGCAACTAGACAGAGACCTCAGGAACTGCATGTTGCCAACAACCACATGAGTTTGGTTGAGGTCCGCCAGCTCAGAACGGAATGCACCTTGGTTGACAACTTTTGAGACCCTGAGCACAGGACTCAGCTATGCTGGGCCCAGACTCCTGACTCATAGAAACTGCCAGAAAATACCTTTGTGTGGTTACAAGCCATTAAATTTGTGGTAATTAGCTATGCAGCAATAGATAACTAATATACATATCAAGTCAAGTTTCTGAATACTTTTCTGATTTTGACCAACCTTTGCCAATTAGTATTACACATTAAGCTATGTTATTAATTTTTTTTTTTTTTGAGACGGAGTCTTGCTTTGTCACCCAGGCTGGAGTGCAGTGGCGCGATCTCGGCTCACTGCAAGCTCCACCTCCCGGGTTCACGCCATTCTCCTGCCTCAGCCTCCCGAGTAGCTGGGACTACAGGCGCCCACTACCATGCCCGGCTAATTTTTTTTGTATTTTTAGTAGAGACGGGGTTTCACCGTGTTAGCCAGGATGGTCTCGATCTCCTGACCTCGTGATCCGCCCGCCTCGGCCTCCCAAAGTGCTGGGATTACAGGCGTGAGCCACCACGCCCGGCCGTTATTAATTTTTAATTAGAGCAAAATAAAATCTAGTTTTTAATTTTTTGAAAAGTGCTATTCATAGTTTTTAATCATGGCATGATGAAATTACAGAGATAAAACAGACCCTTTTAGACTCAAAGAGACCTTAGAATTAGCCTAACCTTTTTATTTTATAGATGAGAAAATTTAATCACATATGACGTGTCTGTAACAGGGTTTAGATTAATAGCAAGATTACTTACTGTTCACACCTCTTTATACAACATTGCATAGCCTCTATGCATTTTGGAATCTTCACTGAGATTTTTATATCATCATCCTGAAAGATGGCCTTAATTTATATAAATATTCTTTATATTGTTTATTTCTAGAAGTGAAGAAATGCGCAGAGTTACTTTGTACAAATACAAATAAAATATTTGAATGTTTGGCCCGTGCCAGAGGGCTGCCCATCATGGAATATCACTGACCATTGCCAGATCTGAGGTGGGGCTGGAGATGTCCAAGGGTCTCCCATGTACACTGGCTGGTGCCATCGGTCATGCTGTCTCTCTTCTTACGGGCTTTCAATAGATGAGTTCTGACTTACAACTGAAAGACATAAGTTTAATAAGTTTATTTGTGTATTTACTGTAGGATGCAATATTAGTTGTCACCAACTCATAATGCCTACATTATAAGTAAAAACTATACTCCTTGCTATTGAAGTCTTTTCCTCAGTGATCTGGTCTAATTTACTACGTCAGTCCTGGGACCCTCTGCTCCAGAACCCAAAGTTTTTTTTTCAGGGGAGATTGGTCTTATCATTTTCACTTCTAGGTTTTGTTCACACAACTCACTAAAAGTTTGAGTCCTGTTTTTCATTCAGAGAGGGAAGCTCAGGTCTTTCACCTTTTCAGTGGGAGCCACCTCTGCTTATCTCAATATACTGGAAATGCTCCCTTCAATTCAGTAGTGCTGAAATCACACACACACACACACACAGACACAGACACATATATGCAGACACACATATACACACAGACACATACAGACTCACATGCAGACACACAGATACACACACATACACACAGACATACACAGACACACATATAGACACACACAGACACACAGATACGCACACACACACACACAAATTCTTGACTCCTGAATAGGCTGGGAATTCCTTCAGAGTAGGGAAGAGTGTCACATACCAATTTTTGTACCCCATAATATCTAGTAATGTGTCCTGATAGGTATTAATTTGAGGTTTGTTAGCTGATTAATGAATTAATTGGTTAGTGTGGATAAGGAAGTGGTAATAGATATAATTAGAGAGGTGATAACAGGAAGTTACCACTGTTGATGGGCACTGGGGAGTTGGTAATGGCTGTAATTAGAGACCTTTGAACAGGAGCATATCAGAAGAGGGATATTGATGGGAAGATGAAGCCACAGGAGAGGAGTGACGAGAGAGAAGGTATTGGGACTGAAGGGCTGAAGGAGTATCCCACCAATGGCGCAGGGCTTTGTGGTTTGGGAATTTGTCTCCGACAAACCTAAGAGTAGTAAAATACATGGTGGTTTGCACAAAATTTGTTTCTTTCCTCACGTCTTAGTCGCTTTAACATCCTTCAGTTATACTCCATCAAGATTTCCGGGCGTTTTCTTTTCCTCCCCCGAAGAGTATTCTACCTCCTGGTTTCCAGACTCAGAGTGTTAATTTTTAATATAAGGGAGATAGAAATGGACAGTATAAACAGCTACAATCTAAAAAT
This sequence comes from Gorilla gorilla gorilla, assembly GCF_029281585.2. Classification (NCBI taxonomy): domain Eukaryota; kingdom Metazoa; phylum Chordata; class Mammalia; order Primates; family Hominidae; genus Gorilla; species Gorilla gorilla. The sequence continues at coordinate 111,117,605 of NC_073238.2, forward strand.
CTTTATTTTAAGCATACTTATCAGGAATGAAAACAGGAAAATTTGAATATGAAACTATCATTAATTTAAAATAGGTTGATTATTCAATGTTTATTTTCAGCTGCATAGGGAAGACATCAAAGTAATTAAAATGATGTGGAGACTGGGAGGGTGCAGAAGGAGGCTGGACCTTCCTTCTATTGGGAGTCTTAACAGAAGAGTTTCCTTGCCTTTTGTACCTTACTGCTTTTCCCCCCTAACTGAAAAGACCAATCTTTGTTACTATTGAACATCATTCTATTTTTAACTCTGACTCATAAGGGACATTTGAAACTGTGTCCAGCCCTCTACACCCTTCAAGTTGATGTCAATACAAACTTAATACACATTATTTGTTTTCTCATCATCCAAGACACCATTCAAAATGTCAGCTGTGTCAGGTCCTGAAATGGACCTTAGCAGACAGATAACTGTCTCAGAGCTATGCCCATCTGTCTTGCCTCTACAGGCAGACAGCATCTGAATGTGCCCCGTGAATCTTGGTAGCACTGTCCTTTCTCAGTTTCTTATAGTTTTATTTGTTACAATTGTCACAAGTATACATATTCATGAATCAAAAATACTTTATAAGGACTGTTATTTATTTATTTTGAGACCAAATCTTGCTCTGTCGCCCAGGCTTGAGTATAGTGGTGCGATCTCGGCTCACTGCAACCTCCACCTCCCAGGCTCAAGCCATTCTCCTGCCTCAGCCTCCCAAGTAGCTGGGATTACAAGCATGCCCCACCAAACCCAGCTAATTTTTATATCTTTAATAGAGGCAGGGTTTCACCATGCTGGCCAGGCTGGTCTTGAACTCCTGATGTCAAGTGACCAGCCTGCCCCGGCCACCCAAAGTGCTGGGATTACAGGTGTGAGTCACCGCACCCAGCAGGATTGTTATTTATCATTTAACCTCATGCAATGTTAATTTGTAGCTTGTGAACTAAATAGCTCATCAATCCAAATTATGAACTACTTAGGACTCTGTCTTTTGTTGTTGTTTGTTTTTGAGATGATGTCTCACTACGTTGCCCAGGATGGTTTTGAACTCCTGTGCTCAAGAAATTCTCCCGTCTCAGCATCCCAAGTAGCTGAGATTACACACAGCTCTGTCTCAAGTAGCCGAGGTTACAGGCATGCACTACTGCACCCAGTTCTACTTAGGCCTCTTTAAGGTTGATGTAAGATATGTTGAACTTATTAACTATCTATATAAGACATGGATGGATGTATAAACTATGAGACCTTAAGTCAAGTTATTTAGCCCCTCAGATTCTCATCTATAAAGTGGAGATAACAATAGCATTTACCTCATAAAATTGTAATGAGGATTAAGTTGGATAATATGTGAGCTTAGAACAGTCATTTATATAATGAATACTATGTAAGTTTTAACTATTATTATTAAGTGCTTTAGAATAGTTCATAATATGGCTGATCAGTTTTAGGTCTGTGTTTAGTTGTGGCATAATTTAATTTTAAGTGTGCAGCTTGATGACTTTTGAAAACTGTATACATCTATGTACTCCACACCTCTATCAAGAAATAGAACATTTGCATTGCCTCAGTAAGTTCCTCGTGCCCCTTTGCAGTCAATACACTGTCCCCAGAGAAAACCATTTTTCTTATTTATATCACCAAAGATTTCTTCTCCCTGCTGTAGTAGAGCTTCAGATGAATGGAATCATAAAGTGCATGCTCTTTTGTGTCGTGCTTTTATTTGGAAATATATTTTTGACATTCACTCATGTGGTTGTGTCAGTAGTTTAATCCTTTTCATTGCTGAGTGGTGTTCCATTATATGACTATACAATTTGTTTATCCATTCTCCTGTTGATGAACATGTAGATTGTTTGCAGTTGGGGCTTTTATGAAGAAAATTGCAATACATATTTTTATATACACCATTTTGAGGATATATGTTTCCTTTCGCTTGGGTAACACCTAGGAGTAGAATCACTGGCGTGTAGGATAGCTTTGAAAGAAACAGTATAACAGTTTTCAAAATGGTTTTAACATTTTATATTCTCACCAGTAATGTATGAGATTCCCAGTTGTTTCATGTTCCCCCTGATCCCCGTCTTTGTAACTTTTGCCGTTCTAGTGGACATGAAGAGGATCTCATCATAGCTTTCTTTTTCATTTCCCTGTTAACTAAAGATGTACTTCTTTTTATGTGCTTATTGGCCCTGCAAACATCTTTGTTTGTGACATGTCGGTTCATCTTTTGCTAATTTTTAATTGATTCATTTTTATTATTGATTATTTTTATGTGACTTGAGTACTTACATAACAATGAAGTTATTTATGTATATACAGCCCATTTATGACATATGATTCCATTTGTCACTGGAAGGAAGTCACTGCCAAAATGGTTAACCTATCCTCAAATAGACTCAGTAAAGTGCCAGTACCTTGGTTTCAGAGTTTTACACCACAATCAGAGCCAGAGCAGGTGTTGCTGCCATCTGAGAGTGATCATCATTTGCAGATGCTGCATATGGTATCTCCAGTAACTCAGATCCCACATTATGTAGTTCTGAACATTTTTACACTTTTGTGACTTAATCATTTCCTTCCTATACTTGTTTTAATTTGTCTCTTCAAGAAGAAAAAAAAATCCCCGTGAGAATAATTAGCTTTTATGAATTGGTTATTTGAAACAACTATTTGTTTCCTTAGGTGGAGGAGAGCAACTGTATGTTTTCGGGGGACAGGTTGGGGGAAGGCTCCATCTTCTACGTACAACAATATAGCTGTGAAACTTCAATGCTTTCATTAGCGTGTATCAGGGTCATTACAGTAGTGACAGCTAAGAAATGTTAATACATACTTGGAAAATGTGTTTGTTAATGGTTCTTAGGCAAAGACTGTGACAGAGCTGTCCCTAATTCCATAAACATAAGGCATATTAATCCCTTTAGTTGACAGGGGCTTAAATGGGCAGATTGGATGAGTAATTGGGTTGTTCTCCTAATCCTTAGCTTTGAATATAAATGAGAAATGTCTCCATATTTTTATTTGTCTTTAGTAATGTCTTCTAATTGATTTATTTTAAAATGAACTGTTTCTGTAGAATAGTGATTTCTTTTAGCATCTGTTGTTCATGTAAGAGGAGTTGCAATTATAAAACATTTATAAAAGTCCATACCTTTTAACACTCAACCATTTTTCCAAATCCCATGTAGAAGACTGGGGAAGTTATCCCCCAGTTAATTCATTTTAAATCACGTTTTATTTTTGGAGAAAAAAGCCCACTATTCCCTAGGAATAAGATGGATTTCTTTGGAGGATGTTCAGTGCCTTATATGCCCATAGGACACAATTTAGTGCAATACGGTATGACCCAAAATTGTTAAGGTAGTTGCCTAAAGAGCCTAATGTATTCTCAAGAGGCAGATCCTGTCCTGGAAAGACCTGGCTGAATATTCCTCTCTACCTGATGACAGTGAGCAAAATTACTTAACATTTTAAAGAGTGGGCTGACGTATTTCTGAACCTTTTGTTGCAGACTCTCACCTGTCATTGTGATGAAGGATTAGGGAAAAATGTTAGAGTGAGAGTCATGGCAGGAGAGGAATAGAAGACATTTTGTAGAGCGATATAGGAAGGAAAGTTTGGAAGGAAAAGTCTGGGAGTTGTAGGGCACCAAATAGGGCCAATAAGCCAAGAAGTTGGCAAAAGGCCAATACCTTAAAAGCAGCAAAAACTTCACACTAATCCACAGTAAATCAGAGGACAGTGGTGAGCTGGGGGAAATTAGATCAGATAATAGAATTCTGTGCTAGAAATCCAAAGAAACGCAAGGGCAGGTGATATGGTTTGGCTGTGTCCCCACCCAAATCTCATCTTGAATTGTAACTCCCACAATAGCCACATATAATGGGAGGAATCCAGTGGGAGGTGATTGAATTATGGGGGCGGATCTTTCCTGCGTTGTGCTGGTGATAGTGAATGAGTCTCACGAGATCTGATGGTTTTAAAAACGGGAGTTTCTCTGCACAAGTTCTCCCTTTGCCTGCCACCATCCACATTAAGATGTGACTTTTTCCTCCTTGCCTCCCACCATGATTGTGAGGCCTTCCCAGCCAAGTGGAGCTGTGAGTCCAATTAAACCTCTTTCTTTTGTAAATTGCCCAGTCTCAGGTATGTGTTTATCAGCAGCATGAAAACGGACTAATACAGCAGGGGATCACCAGAGTAGCCAAAGTTTGCATGTTTATTTTTTATTTTCCTCAAGTTTAGAGTTAGTTCTGTATTTTATGTCTGTATATGCCATCATTTGTACAAATATTTGAGAACTTAGTTCATATAGACATGTAAATTTTTCATTTGTTAGCCTATTGAATGTTAACAAATGTTAATTTTGTGGCAGGTTGAACAATATGAATATACTGCTACATATGGAAATATGATATTACCATGTTTGGTCATGATTGATGGGAAGGCCTGGAAGGAAAGGTCCTTATCTGTTCATTTTTGTACCTTCTGCATCTAACACCATGCCTTATTTCTCATAGGCACACAAGGAATATCAGTGAATGGAATAAAATCAGATTCAGGAGCTTTCTATCTGACATGGGTACTGAATAATTATCTTTCTTGATAGAGTGCTACAAACACTTTTTCTTAAATATTAAGCGCATCCTATATTTTCTATATTTTTTGCTGATATAAAATACCCTTCTTATGCAAAAAGATTACCTATAGCATAGCAGAGCAAGAATCTTTGGAATGATTGTTTTCCTTGGTGCAAAAGGCCTGCCAGTGCGAAAAAGGACAGGTTTGCGAGAACAGTAGATTTCGGAGGATTGTTTACATTTCCTTGCAAGTGCCTTTGGTGTGGTCTTTGGTTTCTTTTTAAGGAGTCATTCAAATTCATAAAATTTCAGAGGTGAATTTTGAGCCAATTTGCTCCCCTCCCCTCTCCCACAAGAAAGGGAAATTCAGAGATTTGGAAAGTTAGAACAATAGGAAATAAAGTTCTCACCTTTTTCCATTAAGACTTTGGAGAATGCTTTTTATTCTAATTCACTTTTCAGCTGTGTGATTAATGTAGTTTCCTTGAAATTTGTAATCTTTTTATGCTAGGTACCACAACTGTTTAAGGATCTGGAATACTAATGAAATTAAAATGTTGTGTGTATTTTGGATTAGTTCGGTTTAATTACAGTCTCAGCATTTTCTAATCAGTTTTATATTTTTATTCAGACATTATTCTGCTATCACATACAGATAATTATGACAGCTCCTTAATTATGAAAACAATGTAAAACCATTCAACTAACACTTTGAAGAGAATATAAGACTTATACCATAATTCTTAGGCTCAGTGGTACCGATTTCTTTGTTCTCAAATACTAGTGAGTACAACCATTACCTATTTTTGTGCGTTTTGCTTAGTGTCATACAATTACAGTACTTGGTTTGTTTTCGTGTCTGTGAAAATACCAGTGCTATTCATTAGCTATAAACTGAACACTGAAGTGCTGTGTGTATTCATCTTGCATTGGAACTTTGGAATTAGCAGAATGTTTTAGCTATCATTTGCATTTCACAACCAGGGAGCTGTTCAGCTTAGACAAATCTAACAGCAAGGTAGGAATTGCGCTATATTTATTCTCAATTTTTCTTGGAATGGCTTGATTTCTAAAAATGCAGTTAGTGTTCTTTTTAGGTAACAAGAATTGTAAAATGTAAAAGAGCAACAGTGGCAACTCATTTAAGCACAGTGTGGCTTAAATAGGGGTGGGGAGAATGCAGATCTTTAAGTTAGATAGAGGTTTATATCAGGTATTTTGTCTTCTGTCAGAAGTTACTCTAAGGAGATTTTGATTTGACACAGTTCATATGTGTCAGACAAAAATGTATAGGAAGTCCCCTGTGTTCTCTTTCCATAATGACCCATTTGATCAACTTTTATTAAATATTTTTTTGTAGACAAGATACATATACAACTGTACATTTGGAATATAATTTGATGTTTTTAATGGACGTTGCATCCTGATGGTCATTCTATAATTCAGCTTCTAGATATTTGTATTAACATCTTATAATGCAGTGATTTATAAAAAGTTATATAATTTTACGGGATTTGACTTTAAATCCTGGGAATATCTTTGAAATGAATGTATTTGTTAATATTAAAACTTAATGCAATCTGTTAATGTTGAAACTTAAAGTATTCTTTGTGAAATTTTAAGTTTAAAAGGGGAGAGCTATTTGTAAAGTTTCTGTCAGTTTGATCTTATAATATATAAGCCATAATTCATCCCTTCAGTGGTCAATGATTCTTACATCCTTATATAGTTCTTCAGGCAGTACATGGTATTGGTTAAGACCTTAAACTTGGCTCTTGGATAGACTGGGGTCATATCTGTGCTCAGCCATTCACTCCCTGTTTAACTTTACTAAGTCTTGGTTCTTTCACTGGTGAAATGGGGATAATAATAGTATCTACCTTATAGAGTTGTGGTGATTAAATGGGCAAGGCCATGTGATATGCCTAATATTGGACACATATTAGGGGCTCAATAGGTGTTCACCTGGTTAGATAGGTTGTATTCACATTGGTACTTTCTTAAATGTGTCCCTCAGTGAAGTGCTAATTACTTAAATCAGTAGATAAGATTTTGATAACCTAGCAAGATCAAAGCACTGTGCTGGGTGCTGTGGGACATGTAAAGCAGAATATGAAATTGTCCTCGTCCATGGAGAATTTACATTACAATTATAGATGGGGAAGTAACACTTGAATATTTGAAAAGTTTGAGAATAATTTTAAGTAAAATAACAAGGGAAATGCTAAAAGAAAAGGATAGAAAAAGATTGTTAAGTAAATGATGGGAATAATACAAGTCTTAGAAGTTAAATAAAATGTCAAGGCTCAGGATTCAGGGAAGATTTGGTTACAACTCCAAACTCCCATATAGATAATATTCAGGATTTTTAGCGTTATTATTATTATTATTTTGAGACAGTGTCTTGCTCTGTTGCCAGGCTGGAGTGCAGTGGCACGATCTCGGCTCACTGCAACCTCCGCCCCTGGGTTCAAGCAATTCTCTTGCCTCAGCCTCCCGAGTAGCTGGGACTACATGTGTGCGCCACCACGCCCAGCTAATTTTTGCATTTTTAGTAGAGATGGGGTTTCATCATGTTGGCCAGGATGGTCTCAATCTCTTGACCTCGTGATCTGCCCCCCTCGACCTCCCAAAGTGCTGGGATTACAAGTATGAGCCACCACGCCTAGCCTGCATTATTTTTAATACTGATAATGGAAAGTATGATCAATTCCCCTCCCCCAATATTCATATTTCAAAGTAGATGGTGTGTTAATATAGTGCAACTTATGAGTCCAGTGGCAATGGCTCACAAAAATGCATGAAAAATATTCTCCAAACTGGAGCACATTGCACAGATATGTAGCTAAAATATAAGCTACAATATGGTAGCTTTACTTAACTAACATATAATAAATGAAAATAGAAGATGAGCATCATTTGCACATATTTGTTGTCGAATAGGCAGTGTGTTTGCCAGGAATACAAAGAGAAAGATGTAGCTCTGATCCTGAGAAGAAGATAGTCAGATGGGGGTGAGTGACAGTTAGGCCTACAGATGAACACAGAAGCAAGACAAAAATATGCTAATCAGGTCAGGCGTGGTGGCTCATGCCTGTAATCTCAGCACTTTGGGAGACCGAGGCGGGTGGATCACCTGAGGTCAGGAGTTTGAGACTAGCCTGGCCAACATGGTGAAACCCTGTCTTACTAAAAATACAAAAATTAGCCAGGCATGGTGGTGGGGGCCTGTAATCCCAGCTACTCAGGAGGCTGAGGCAGGGAGAATCGCTTGAACCTGGGAAGTGGAGGTTGCAGTGAGCCGAGATGGTGCCACTGCACTCCAGCTTTGGTGACAGAGTGAGACTCCGTCTCAAAAAAAAAAGAAAAGAAAATACTGTAATCGAACATCGTGCAAATGTTCTGGGAGGCCAGAGGAATGTGCCATTTGAGTTACTAGAAAAAAAGAAATGAATAGAAACACCCAAGGGATTCTGAGTAAACAGTAATAGCCTCTAATGGAGAAACTAGGGAAGACTTCATGAAAGAGAAGGTATTTGGCTGGATATTGAAAGAAGGTATTTGGCTGGATATGGAAGGGAGATTATCTCAGCAAATTCCCCAAATGTGTGATATTTGTCCGTATCTGGCATGTGCAGGATCAAATTTGTATAAGAATCCTGGACAAAATAGTAGCATGCTACTCCATGCTGATAGCCAGTAGCTCTGTGTCCAGTCATATAGCAAGGGCTAATGAATATTTGGTTGAATAAAAATATTTCATTTATATTGTACACAGCAGAAGCAAGCTGGGATTAGAGAAATTCTGTATAATGCTGCTATTTGTCATTTATCTTCTTATTCCCTACAATGCCTTACACATGGCAGGTGCTGAAATATTTGTTAAACTTATGACTCCTGGGTGGGAAGAGTGTTGATAATGAGGCCTATGTTGGAAGTAAACATGCAAGAGTTTTCCCACGGCTGAGTGTCAGGTTATATGCTAAGTTTCAAAATGTGTTTGTCATTGTGGTGCTGGCAGAAGATATCAGTCAATACAATAAATATATAGGAACTTCTATTTATCGAGTGCTTCTAACTTTCCATGTGCTATGATAAGCATCTCATATGAATCATCTCTAATCTTAAAGCAGTCTGCAAGCGGATCTGTCTATTTTGCAGATAATGGAATTAGACACCAAGAAGTGAACTGACTAATTCAAGGACACAAAATCTGTGAGTCCTGAAAATGAGCCACAAACAGAAAGCCCCTAAAAAGATCTGTTACACCATATAAAACATCTTATGAAGTGTGGTCTTAAAAGCAAGCTTGAAAAGAAAGATTTAGTCAATAAGTGAGACTGAAATAAATTTTAGTGGGAAAAAAGTTATATTCCTACCCGAGCAGTATGCCAGTATAAATGCCAGGTGGATTACAGAGTTAAATAAAATAAAAGAAATAATAAAAGTACTATAAGGATAATATCTTCCTCACATTCATATGGAGAAAGACATTCTATATATAAAATCATGAAAGGAACAACAATGAAAATAATGATAGTTTTGACTACGCAAATATTTACAGCTTCCAAAAAGCAAAAGAATCAAGACGCTACGCACAAAGTTGAAAAGCAAATGGCAAACTCTGTAGAACACTTAGACAATACACATCAAAAGGTTAAGATCCATGATATAATGTTATATAATATGATACTAATATAATAATGAAGTTTTTATAAATCAATAGGAAAAATACAAATTATGTAGTTAAAATAGGCAGAGGAAATGAACAAGCAATTTTCCAAGGAAATACAATTGACAGCAAGCATGTATAGCCTCACTGCTATTCAAAGAAATAAGAAGTAAAGCCATAATGAGATATCTTATATTATCTGTCAAACTGATATGAATTAAAAAAAATACTTTGTCCTGGTGAGAAATTGTGCAAACAACAACAATACCACTCTGATATACTGTTTATTTGTTGGAGTGCTACCCCCAAGAGTGAAACATTGAAAAAAAGTAAATGTCTATAATAGGGTAGTATAAAAATATGGTTTGTTAACCATAATTATTGTTAGCCAAATTATTCCAGTTGCATTCAATGTAATATTAGTTAGACATATTTAAATATAGTATTCAATGATACAGAAAGCACCTACTAGCATTATTTTAAATAAACAATACTTATGCAGAGAATATCACTTTGTCAAAATTGGAATACAGATAAATAACAAGACTGGAAGCAAATACATCTAAATGCCAGTCATGGTGTCTAACTCTAGTTACGTTATGGAGGGTATATTTTCCAAATTCCCTACACTTTAGAAGTGATAAAATAGAAATCTTTAAAAATAATGAGAGAATGCTTTGCTACACAGCTTGAAATTATATGTTAACCCTGGAGCTCATAGCCAGGAATGAGGATGGTAAATTTCCAGGTTAAAGTTCTTTGACCTCACCATCACAGCCCCACAAACCATTATTGATGGGATTTGGGTGAAAAAAGTAACCAGTGAAGACCACCTAGGGTTCAAAATATATATTTAAAATGATTTATGTGTTGAAGATTTAGATCAATTTCAGGATTTAATGAATAAAAGACAAATATTTTATTTGGAGAGGAAAGGAATACCTCTTAGCCACCCCCACAGTCCCCCATTCCATCATGATGGCTTCTGAGTGATCTTGACCAACGAGGAAGCTGCTTCTCCAGGGCCCACACTGGCAGCCTGGGAACAGGTGGCTGCAGAGGAGAGAGCATCAAAGCCACACAGAGGAGCCAGAGAGTTCTCATGGGAAATATTTTGGGGCTTACATAGGCTGAAATGAGGAGAACATTCTAAGCAAAGGAAAGATATTTACAAAGGTTGAGATGGGTGAGATAACATGGCAAATTCTGGTAATACAAACATTTTGGTGGGAGTAGAGCTAAACGAGGTTTTGGGGAAATAGTACTAGATGAGGCAAAGAAGTGAAGAAGGTCCAATTCCTGTGTTGAACCAAGACTTCATCTTGCAAGACATGGAAACCAAAATAGGCTTATAGGATAGGGGTGGCACACTCAGATTTGTGTTTTAGAAAGACCATTCATTATCAAGCTAGAGAACAGATTGGCGGGAAACCTGATTAGAGGCAGGGCAATTAGTTAGGTATTGCAGACATTCAAATGAGAAATAGTAAAGACGTGAACAAAGGAAGTGTTAATGAGGGATGGACAGAAGATGGATCTGAAATATAAAAGGGAGGTAGGAACAACAGAGCTAAATGATAGATGAATAGGGGGAGTGAGTGATAGGAAGAAATCTATAATGACTTGTAGTTTCAGGGTTGAGTCACCAGGGGAATGAGGAAGCACTTGATACAAACAGGAAATTAGAAGGAGAAACAGATTAGGAAATAGAGGAAGGTGGTATGCCTGATATTTCTTTTCTTTTCTTTACTTTTTCTTTCCTTTTTTTTTTGAGAAGGGTTCTCGCTCTGTAGCCAGGCTGCAGTGCAGTGGTGCGATCTCGGCTCACTGCAACCTCCGCCTCCTGGGTTCAAGCGATTCTCCTGCCTCAGCCTCTCAAGTAGCTGGGACTATAGGCACGCACCACCACGCCCAGCTAATTTTTGCATTTTTAGTACAGACGGGGTTTTACCATGTTGGCCAGGATGGTCTCGATCTCTTGACCTTGTGATCTGTCCACCTTGGCCTCCCAAAGTGCTGGGATTACAGGCGAGAGCCACTGCACCTGGCCGTGCCTGGTATTTCTAAGAGGAGAAGTCCAACAGAGGACTGAAACTGTCTTTGGGGCCCAGGAAGATGATCAAGGTCAGAGATAAAGATTCTAAGTCAAGGGTGGGAAGGAGAACACATTCTAGGGAGAGTTTTTGTAAAGAAAAGAGGATGGGATGATATAATTCTGAGAAACATTGCCATTTGGATGCCATGATCCATCTTATTATTAATCCATTAGAACAAAATGGATTAAGAAGATTCTTGGGTAGAAATTGTCAGGCACAATGGACAGAGAGCTAAGAGAAGAATCAAGAGTATGTGCTGTTATAGAGCCAGAAGAGAGAGAATTTCCACCATAAGAGAATGTCAAAACCACAGAGAAGATCAGTGAGGAAAGTGTTGAAAGGTTTCTGTTGGATCTCTTTCTTCCAGTACTTTGTAGGCACTCAGTAGAAACATCTCCAACTCAATTCGAAATGAAAAGGTTTTAAAGGAAATAAATTCAATTAAAACCCACAAATTTCCATGTTAGAATACATGTTTGCATATACAGTATATTATACATATATATTTATATATAAAAACATATATAAGCCTTGGGCATAGTGAGTAATCAATATTTATTGAATGATCAATTGAAGAAAGAGAAAGAAGAAAGAATGCAATATAAAGGGACCTTTGTGTGGTGTCCCTTCTTTCCACTTTTTCTCAAATCCCCTTCTTCCTATGTTACTTTCTATCTACTCCCAAGAGTAAAAATGGACTGCCTTTGTTTCAGGCCTGAGAGCATGCCCATCAAGCACCATAGACACCTGCTATGTGAGCACATTCTTACTTGAATTGCCTTTTTGAAGGGATGCTTTCTGTATTTCACTCTCATTATCACATGACATAGTTCTTTTAATTCGATTTTCAGATAACAGCTTCAGACTTGATAATGTTTCATATTGCCATGAGTATTATTTATTGATTAGATAGATTGTTTCTTAAGTTTGTGAGTAACAGTACCTTGAACACTTAAAATAATCTGGAAATAAAGTGAATTGAGTATAAACAGTATAAAACTGAACAGACTAAAGCAAATTATTTTATCTTTAGAATGAGCGGAAAATAACTAGTACAGTTTTGGAGTGAAGATATTTCAGTAAACATATGGTCAGAAAAGAAATTGGGGGTAGAAGAAATAGAAAACCAATGCAAATTAGTTAAGACTTTTCAAACAATTAATTTTGCAAAATATTAAGCTTGAGAATTTATAGAGGATACTGAAGCAAAACAATTTTTAGAAGAAGTCTTCACTATTCAATTTCAACAGCATTCAGGTATTCACTACATGTTTTGTTTTACTTGCCAGATCCATCTTGAATTTGCTTATAAATAGCTACAGTTGTGAGAATAACATATTTGATGGACATTTAAGGCTTGAATGCCTATCATGTGAAAATGATTACGATTTGTGTTTTGGATCTAAATCTATCTCTGAATTTACAAACATCATCAGTCTGGAACCTGATGACACCTAATATAATTGTCCTGTAAATACCTTTGATTGCTGCTGCTATTTAGCATTTGACCTCGAAATCCGTGATGGAATTCCTTTCTTCCTATAGTTTTTGGTGAGATGAAAAATAGATTGTTAGCGCTTAGGTTTCAATTCTGAATGCATTTCATGTTTGCAATTATGTTAAACACAAGCAACAAAGTGTTACATAAATTAAACTGGACAATAGCCAAATTCCTTTCAGAAATGACAAAGTCAAAAATGAGAGAAAGCCTTTCAGTGTTCTTTTAAACCTACATGGTGAGTTTTGCTGACTTTGTTACAGTTCTTAAGTTCTCAGCTAATGGCCTTGGTTAGTGAAGCCAATAGGGTATTTTGATAGTGTGTATTAAGGAGATCTATTTTAAAAGAACAAAAATTTCACCTAGGCCAGGCCTTCAGAGAGAAAATTCATTTCATTGTGGTTTACTAAGTATTAAATAAAGCAGTTAAGAAATGATGTTATTCATATTATTCCTCAGCCAATTAGAATAATTGAATTTTAGAGTTTGAAGGGTTCTTAATATCATTAGTCTGACCTTTTAATTTGTATATGCAAAATATGAGGTCCAAAGAGGTACATTTACCCAAAGCCAAATATTAGCTAGGTTTGTGTGATATTAACTTCAACCCAAATTTCTTGATTCGTTTTTCTTTCTTTCTTTTTTTTGTGTGACAGAGTTTTGCTCTTGTTACCTAGGCTGGAGTGCAGTGGTGTGATCTCGGCTCACTGCAACTTCTGCCTCCTGGGTTCAAGTGATTTTCCTGCCTCAGCCTCCTGAGTAGCTGGGATTACAGGCGCCTGCCACCATGCCTGGCTAATTCTGTATTTTTAGTAGAGACAGAGTTTTACCATGTTGGCCAGGCTGATTTAGAACTTCTGACCTCAGGTGATCTGCCCACCTTGGCCTCCCAAAGTGCAGGGATTACAGGTGTGAGCCACTACTCCGAGCCTTGATTCATGTTCTAATACTCTTTCTAAACATAGTGTGACATCTTGCTGAATAAATATGGGCTTTTTTTTTCATTTTGTACAAAATTGACTGTTTCAGAGTCAAAAAGTGGCATATTTTATAAGAAAGGATGGAGCCTTTCTCAGAACTCTTGATATTCATGCAAGAAATTAAATTGCCTCCCTTCAAAAAATGAGATCATTTTAAAAGAATTCAACATGTTTTATTTTTCTTACTTAGCTCCTATAGTTATATTAATTACTCAGAAATGTAGCTTTAAAAATAGGATATTTTACACATAACTGAGAAAATTCATGCTTGGACATTACTGCCTTGCAGCTATGGTTCTTTGGGGAATGGGGTGACCTGTTCAACCATTTTGAATCCTCTCACAGTGTAACATTAATCGGAAAATTACAGTTCCTGAGGGAAGTTGTCTGGGAACATGATGTTCTGTACAGAGGGAGTGGGAACCTATGAGGAGAGGGAGGGAGGTAGAGTCATCTTACTCCGTTGCCGGTGAAATCACAGGAATCCATGAGAAGCCCCAAGTCGTGCTGATAAAAGGGACACAGCATAATACAACTCTAAAGCCTCTCACAGCCCAGTGATGCACTTCCATTATCTTCTTGCTAAGCTACGACAATTTTCATTGCCTTTGGAAGAAAAAAAAAAATAAAGTGCTCTTTTATATTTGGATTGAAAGGCACACCATTTTGAACGCTGTTTTTGCTGGTTCTGCTTAATGAAGCAGCTTAGGCACCTCATGACTGGCATAGCCAGAGATGGGGGAAATAAGACCAGCTTGCATAGCTGTCTAGATGTGCACAGTGACACGGAAGACCTTTGATTGGCTTTAGAAAATAATGGCTGATGTTCTCTGTGGATCTTGCAAGAGAATCTTACTGGGAAAAAAAGGGGAACATGTTTCATTTATGCCACTTCCTTCTGTTACTGGCAGCCCTGCAAATGAACTGGAACAGGTGGGCACACCAATAAGCAAAGAACGTATTTTATAGCCTGTCATACTCCACTTATCTTATTTTGATGAAGATATATAAAGGGAGGATCATATTTGTACTTGATCTTGTGTTCGGGATCTGTAAAGCACTAACAAAATAAGAGGTACAATTTCTCTTCGGTAAGTTAGTTGACTATTAAAACTGAGAATAATTTTCTTGCAATTTCACAGAACTGTTTTTCATCGGTGGCAGTCATGATTTGGGGCAGGAAAAGGAGAAGCAGTCTATCAAAAACAGATAAAAGCCACACCACAGCCTGCTGTTTCTGCTATTTTGGATGATCGAGCTTGTGCACAAATGAAATCATGACAGATTCATTTATATGAAATGGCCATTGCTGATCTCCTTGCCAGAAACTAGATTGCTTTTTTATTTAGGAGATTTTCAGAGCAGTCCTTAGCTTTTTTAGTTAGTGGCAAAATGGCACCTGGCCAAACTGCCTCTTCTCATCCAATTGGTGTTGCCAGTATCTTGGGATGCATGCATTAAAATATATTTGCAGTCAATTGAAAAAAATATTTTTCGTTTGAAGTGTCTTAATCATTTGCAGACTTGGAATGGGTAATATCCCATTAGTCTAATACTAAGATTCATACCTGGAATGGTATAAATTTTGCAATCACTAAGCATAGGGTTAGGATTAAAAACAACAACAAAAACAACCTATGGATACTTTTTCATTTAATGGCATTTGCTATTATTGATCATCTCTGGAATGCTGAAAACATTTTTGTTTGCTGGTTGTTCACGCCAAATTTATTGAACGACTGAACTCAATAAATTGATTGATTGGAGAACATAAAGGTATTAGGTAGTTACAAAAAAGAATCCTTCTTTAGAACTGTAAACTATAAGTGTATTTTTTTTTTTTTTTTGAAAGCTCTTTCACCAATTTCCACTGTCCCTTCAAGGGCTTGCCTGCTTGCTTATCAGCAGAGGCATGGGGTAACATTTTTTTTTTTTTTTTTTTTTTTGAGACGGAGTCTCGCTCTGTTGCCCAGGCTAGAGTGCAGTGGCACGATCTCGGCTCACTGCAAGCTCTGCCTCTCGGGTTCACGCCATTCTCTTGCCTCAGCCTCCCGAATAGCTGGGACTACAGGTGCCCGCCACCATGCCCGGCTAATTTTTTGTATTTTGTTGAGACAGGGTTTCGCCATGTTAGCCAGGATGGTCTCGATCTCCAGACCTTGTGATCCCCCCGCCTCTGCCTCCCGGAATGCTGGGATTACAGGCGTCAGCCACCGCGCCTGGCCGGCATGGGGTAACTTTTACGCTGCCAGCACACGTTCAGAAATTCTTAGCAAGGGACATTGGAAGAATTATTATCAGATAAGTGGACATGCTTCAGAATTTTATTTTGCAGTTTGCTTCTCTTCTTTTTTTCTTGGAGGTACCAGCTGTTGGTGTGTTTAGTGAACCAATAAATTGATTCATTTACCTAATGCTATGTACAAGGTACCTGTGCAAGGAGCTGGAGGTTTAGCGCAAAACAAAGATCTCTGCCTTCATGAGCTTACATTCTAATGCAACACTCTTCTTCCTTGCCCTACTCTTCTTCATAGCCAGCCGAGAAAGAGAGAGGAATTAAACAGTGATGATAAAAACATCAAGTTTTACTACTGATTTAGCTGATTAGAGAATATGGCTGTCAATGTAGCACCCCAAAGGGGTTTGCTAATTAATCTTTTACTTCTTTACTAGACTTGGATGTCTATGAGGGGTACAGCCATATCTGTTTGGTTTACCATTATCTATAGAGGGTCCAGCATGGTGAAAAAAAATAGCATATATATGTGTGTGTGTGTGTGTGTGTGTGTGCGTGTGTGTGTGTGTGTACATATATATACACACAGATGTATACATGTATATATGTAAATAAACATTTAACTATACATATACCTATATATGTATATGTACATATGTGTATATATAGCTTATTTCACACACACACACACATAATAGTCTATCCTCATTATTCACGGTAACGATGTTCTATAAAGTTGCTGTGAAAGCTGAATTAATTAATACTAATTGCTTTTAGAGGCAATACAGGTTTAGATTCCTGCAAGCCTCCAGTCACAGTATTTTCATCAATGAATTGATATATATCCTTGTTTTATGTGTGTTTCTGTTGAATAACACACGTGGACATTTCCACTTGTGTTTATTTAATATGTATTGTCAATTCATTAACACTGCCATGACATTATAACTCATGCCTGAACAAAACTCATCTGACACATGTATTTTCTTCATAAGGTACATCTCAGCCTTCTTGTGCTTGGGACTGCCGGGCACCCTGTCAGCATGGTGCTTGAGACCATTTTAGATAGTGAAATCACCAACAAAAAGCACAGAAATGCAAAACACATGGCACTAAATAGACCATGAAAAAAACACTTGTTTGCAGCATGAGAACTGAAACAAGAGGGTGGAGAGTAGCCTTGTTCCACCTCCATTGGGAATAGCTCAAATTATTTGCCACATTGAACATGCAGTATGAATGACCGCAAAAGTTCTCTGAATATTGGCTTTGGCATTATGAACGATTTTAGCAAGTAGGCGATTTTGCAGATACAAAATCTGCAAATTGAGGATTGACTGTATATATGATATATGTTAAATTGTGCCTTCTGTCTTGCTCAGTGAGTTCTGAGCTTTATCTTTGGATGAGTTGCAATCCAAAGCCTGGAAATGGCATTTTTGGCTCCAGGCAGGGAAGCAAGATAAGCCCTGTCTCCTTAAGTGGTAGCTCAGCAATCTGACCTCCTCTTTCTTCCTTTTCTGCCTATAACCTGGTAGGTGCTATAAGAGATGCAAATGGTTTAATGCTTCAATCAACCACCATGCCTTGTAACTGGCCATGTCCCAGGTGCTGCAAATACTGAGCTGGAGAGGAAATGTTGGAAGAGAGGAGGCCAGCAGTAACAGTGTGCAAAAACAAGAAAACAAGCTGTCTGAGCTCTACCAGGTGGTAACAGGGCCACGCTCTCTGTTTTGTGCCAGGTTCTTGCTTCTCGACTCTAACTCCAGGCTTCACTGGGTCATTCCACACTTCAGAAACCTGCCGGCCTTAGCTTCCTCAAGATCAAACCCTTCTCAGCCAACTGGCTGTCCTTTCAAGGCAGGAGGGATCTGACCCATGTCTGCATCTTTGGAAGTCTAAAGCTCAGCACCAGGGGCATGAAACGCCCCGATAAATGCCTTCTTGATTGATTAACTGTCTTGAGGCTTTTTACAGATTCTAAGTCAGACTTTTTTTCTAGTGTCAATTGAATAGGCGGATGCCTAAAATGCCTTTATTGCGGAGAAAAGCCTTTCATTCTGTAATTATAGAGGCAAGGAAAAGATCATAAAAATATTCAGATGTAACAATTTAGTGTGAATGCTTTTCAGTTAAAATGTAATTAGTCAACAAATGTAAATCACTAATTATGAGTTCCTTTTCCGTTTTAATGTGAAACCATCCTTCAAGACTCTGGCGCAGGAAGAGACCTTAATACTGAAGCTGCATAAAAGTGTAGGGGGGAAATAGAATGGCCTTTTATAGAACAAAACAAAGGAGGAAATGTGACCATTTTGCATCTGATTGAGCCTAGACGGAGAAAAGATGGGTTATTTTATGTGGTATTTGCAAAGGCATCAGGTCTGCTTGGCATGATGTTTTGATGATAGATAAATGGAGGTAGATGGATGGATAGATAGATAGAGAGGTAGGCAGATAAATTTGTATAAAAGAGTATATTTGTTTTGTTTTCTAGGGCTGCCATAACAAAGTACCACAAACTGGGTGGCCTAAAACAACAGTTTATAGTCTATAGTTCTGGAGGCTAGAAGTCCAAAGTCAAGGTGTCATAGGCCATGCTCCCTCTAAAACATGTAGTGAGAAGCTTTCCTTGACTCTTCTAGCTTCTGGTGTTTTGTTGGCAGTCTTTGGCCTTCTTTGGCTGTGGATGCATCACTCCGGTCTCTGCCTCCATCACGCATAGTCGTCTTCTCCTCGTGTTTGTGTCCACATGGCATTTCCCTCTTCCTATAAGGACACCAGTTTTGTTGCTGTAGGGCCCACTCCAATGACCTCCTCTTAAATTGATTGCACCTGCAAAGACTCTATTTCCAAATAAGGCCATATTCACAAGTTCTAAGGGATAGGGCTTCCTCATGTCTTTTGAGGGGACACAATTTAACCCCATAATGAAAGAGTTACGCTATCATTTATAAAAATCCTGTATATAAGTTTGGGGTACAACCTCATAGTCATAGCTTAGGTTTCCTTTGGACTGCTTCCCTTCCTGCTGCAGGTTTTCCTTAAGTTTTCAAGTCAACAGCAGCAAACAACTCACTTGGTATCTGCCTGTGCTGACACTTTGTGCTCTAACCAGCTTCATTCTGGCTGGGCAGGGGAAAAGAGTGCTGGGAGTCCCTGGTGAGTACCTGGGTTTATATGAGGGGATTACGGTACATCTTTGAAGAAAAAAAGTCAAATGTTTGTGTTTGGAAGGGCTCCTGTGTTATGCCTGCTTTTCTGGAGATGTTTATGCATCCTCCTCTTCTTTATTCTCCTCACTCTCCCCACATCCTTTATGTGGTCCTGTTTCTTTGTCAGATTCATGATATACTTGCTGAATGTACTATAACATATCGCTTAGACTCGGTGGATGAGGAATTTTTATTTGAAAAATTTATTTTGCTTATTTTGCTAGTTTGGTGAATACTTGGGGGAATATCTAACTTTAGAGCAACAAATACACATTTTAAATATTGAAACATAGCCGATAATTGATGGTCATATATGTACTAGTATCAAGTTTATAACTGCTTCATCATCATAGTGACCATGTTTGTCCTTTTTACATCATCTTCTGTTATGTGCATTGATATGATGAGCAGTTCCTCAACCTCTAGACCACAAATGCTGTATCAATGGATATTTGGTGCGTTTTACTTATAAGCATGATTTCATTTGATTTTGAAACATTTCTGCATAGACAAGGAATACTATAGTTATTTTTACATTGCCTGAATGGAGTGAAATAAAGAAAGTGTGAACCATTTGCTGAGTTCACGTGGTTAGTGAATGAGAATGTCTTCTAAACCATGGTTTTCTTAGCTCCAGTTTGACCTTTTTTCTTACTCCATTACCACCTTTCATGCGGTTGAACCTTTGTTTTTCTTCTACTCTTATGAAAATGC
This sequence comes from Gorilla gorilla gorilla, assembly GCF_029281585.2. Taxonomy (NCBI): domain Eukaryota; kingdom Metazoa; phylum Chordata; class Mammalia; order Primates; family Hominidae; genus Gorilla; species Gorilla gorilla. The sequence continues at coordinate 111,137,617 of NC_073238.2, forward strand.
AGCCACAAATAATTTACTCCCTGTGATGCTTTATTGAGAGTTCCTGACCAATATGAGACCCCAGTTATGATGCCTCCTCTGGAGGTTACTTACAGGTAGAAATCAGAGTTGCATATTAAAGCTAATAACAAATGTTAACATCAATATTAACAGATGATAAATATTCAATATTTATCATTGAATTATTAAAATATCTTTGGGCTGTTCCACAAAAAGTCCCTTTGTATAGTTCACTGTAAAAATAGGATTATCTTTAGTACCACAGTTAAAAAAGAAGAGAGATTCGTAAATTGTTTTGTCACCAATTCATTAATGACTTCCTCTCTTCCTGTGGAGAAATTTAGTTATTGTCAATGCCCCAAATCTTCAGGGAAGGGAAAAGATCTGCAGTGCTTTACAATCTGCTGAAGTTGCATTGCAAATCTGATTATAATATTCACTTACTTAGAATATTTCAATAACTTTCATTTTACTCAAGGTAAAAACCAAGCTCCTCCTGAGCATGGTAGGTAGGTCTTTTATGATCTGACCTCTGCGATACTCAAATGACATGTAGTCACCTGAATGTGCCATTTTTCTTCTCACCTTGGCTCATGGTGTTGCTTCTGCCTAGAGGCCCTGTGTGGTTGATTTGCCCTATGACCTGCATTCATCTCTGAGGTTCTTTCTTAGTAATCACTAGTAAAGGTGTTCCTAACTCACCAAGAAGAATTCAATGGCTTCCGTCTCCATGTTTCCATAGTATTTTGAAAACGACTCTGGTAAAACAGTACATATATTGTTTGTTTGCATATCTATTTTCCATGCTACACTGTGAGCTCTTTGAGGTCAAGAACACTGTCTTTTCATCTTTACATGTCCAGTTTATAAATTTAGATATTTGGCATGTAGATAAGTGAATGTTTATTGAAAGAATGCATGTTTTCATGCCTTGGCTCATTTTCTCCACAATTCAGCTTTTTCATATCTTTACATAATTTGTTTTATCATTCATGAAATAATTATCACCTCCTTCTGAATATATCGCACGTTTCATGCTTCCCTGAATAACACTGATTCATTTTAACACTATTTATCTTAGAAGTCTTTTTGTAATTAAAACAAAATTACAGCACAGTGTTAAGATATACTTTTTGTCATGCACTCTCAGCCAGTAAGAGCGATGGCAGTCTGTCCTGGCCAGACTGCTTAGCACATCGCATTGCAAACTCTCAGGCAGTGAGCCACTGAGCTATTCTGAGTTGAGTGGGTTCTGCAACACGTGTAGTTTGGTCTTCAGTGGCCTTTCTTTTGTCATGTATTTTATATTTTGGTGAGCATTTCTGCAAAACAGGAGAATCCTTTTGATGTTGCAATGTGAGTTTTTTAGCAGCTTCAGAGTTCTCCAAGAGGTGTTCTAGAAAATAGAGGACAATATTTATCAGGAAACTAGGACTTGGTAGAAGATCCTTGACACAAGGCATGGCACATATGTATCACAACAGACTGGGCAGGGTGTTCAACAGTTAAGAATGATGTCTGGAAGAAATATTGCAGAAGGTGTATCAGAATTTCAAGAGATTTTGAGAAGGATGAAGGAGCAATTGCCACTATGTGATATGTCTCCATGGGCATGATAATTTGATGACTTCATGTCATGTGAATTGCATTAGAACTAATTCTGTTAGAGCTCCTGTTTGTAGGAATGCACCCATTCACCCATCATTCCCCACTCCTCTCCTGTAAATGAGGTATGTGTATACTTGTGGAATTAAATGCAAGGTCACCAAGCACTGGATAGGAAGGAATCAAGAAACTAGCCAAAGGCAATAATAAAAAATAGATTCTCCCATTTATCTTTTACTTTTAAAATAAGTTTTCTCCTTTTGACTTGCTTTCTTAAGCATCAAGTCCTACCACTTAGCTTATGTAATACTATCAAAACATCACAAGTAATATACTTTTAAATATGGACATTAAAGGAAACCTAAATATTTTATGGTAAGAGCACTAAAATGAAATAAATATATAATTGAAATTAAAATCATCAGTGGGGAATAGAACAATTGCAAAGCCTTTTTTTTCTTATTTTTCAGGAGCTCATATATTTCTACCAAGGTTTTCCAGGTTTTTGGAAAGTAGTCATCCAGACAGAATCCATGAAGCTACAAACTCTTTTCTCCTTAAGAATGAGGGTCCCCTCTTCATTCTAATTCGGGTATTTTACTTTAAATCAAAATGCCCATTCATTCATGAGTTTTCACTCAATTACTCAGTTTCATGCATTCATTCCAAACATATTTAGAGACTTCCCATGACGTGCCTAGGACTGTTCTGGGTCTTGGGTCCTGGGTCCAAAAAAAGTTTCTTTCCTTGGTGATCTTGTTTTTTAGTGGAGAAGACAGGAGATGACAAAATAAAAGTAGATGCTGTCAGGTAATAACAAGCGTGGTGAAAAATAATAAAGTGAGTAGATTGGCTGGAGAGTGTGCTGGGGTCCGGTGGAGTGAGGGTGACTGTCTGAGATGGGGTGGACAGTCAAGACCTCTGAAGAGGTGACATTTGGGTACCTGGAAAAAATGAGTGCCAGCCATTTGGATTTTTTCAGGAAGAGCATTCCAAGCAGAAGGAAGAGTAGGTGCAAAGTCTCTGTGGAAGGAGCCCGCCCCACAAGTTTGAGAACCAGCCAGGAGGCCAGCATGGCTGGAGCAGAATGGAGGCTGTACTTTGTTGGCCGCTGTAAGGATTTCTGTCTTATTCTCCCTGTGATGGTACACTTCCTCTAACGTAGGTTTTAGAGGGCTCAGTCTGGATACTGTGTTGAGAATAGACTAGAAGGGGTGACGAACATGGAAGTAAGGTCAATTATGAGGTCACTGCCGTATTCTAGGTGACTGCATAGCACGACCTGTGGGTTTCCAACTTGTTTCATTCCCCAAACATGCGATTGTATCTTGGCTGCAACAATCCAAATTATCCACATGCATTAAATATTCTAAGCCTGTTATTCCAATTTTACACTTCATAAAGACTGGATTCAAAACTACCTAAGGGACTATTCATATTCATATTACAAGTGTGTGTTTCCCATAAAGCATCATCTTTCTCTAGCTAGTTCAGTAATATGAAATCCAATTACAATGACCATATTTATTAGAGATAAGTTATTTTTGCCACAGTTGACATCACCAAACAAACGAATTCCAAAAGCATGGAATATTTCCAATCAAAATGAAGATGTCTTCATTCATATTCACTTTTATTTTAATGAAACTTAAGTCCAGCCAATTCCTGTTGAATCATTATACCTGTAAATGATTTCAATGAATCAGTTTCCAAACACAAAACACAATTACATAAATTTAAAATATAAAGCCTGATGTCATTTGCTAGTATTTCATTTAGAAATATTGTATACATTAAATGGGCACACCATTTGTTTTTGACAAACATCCTTTTACATAATGAACTTACAATAAACCCTGAAGTGACATCTTAGTCCCTTTGAGTTGCTGTAACAAAATACCATCAACTGGATAGCATACAAATGATAGAAATTTATTTCTCACAGTTTGGGAGGCTGGGAAGTCCAAGATGGAGGTGCTGATAGGTTCAGTGTCTGCTAACAGCCCACTTCCTGGTTCGTAGATGGTGACTTTTTCTGGGTCCTTAGATGGCAAAAGGGATGAGGGAGTTTTCTCCAGCCTCTTTTATAAGGGCACTGGTCCCATTCATGAGGGATCTGCCCTCGTGACCTGATTATCTTCAAGTACCATTACACTGCACATTAGGAATTAATGTATGAATTTGGAGGGGACATAAACATTCAATCCATTGATCACATAATAAAATAAACATAATTCATGCTGGTATATAAGATTGGTGGCCCTCATTTTTTTCCATTGAGCAATATTCAAGATAGGTGCCACTAACCTACTATACACATCAAAATAATGTACAAAATGGGATGTGTAATTCTGGAATATTATTGTGGATGAATATTGTAGCAGATTTTTGGGGGGATAAAGAGGGAGAAGTTGTGGTTTGCTGATATGATCTATCTGTCAGGAGAGGGGTAAGTATGATTACCGGCTCTAGTGAGAGACTACCTACCTGGGTGAGAGCCCACGTTCTGCCTTCTATATGCATGTAACTATAGGCAAATGACCTGTCGAAGCCTCTTCTCTGTTAAATGGGAATAAGCATGGTACCAGCCTCTTAGATCATTGTGAGGATTAGATAGCTAAAATGTTTAAAGTGCTAGCACAGAAGCATGGCAAGGAATAAATAAATGTGAGCTTTTATTATTATATCCTGCAGTTTGCTGCCTAAAGCCTTGAAGAGCTCTGCTCTTTTTTTTTGAATTAAATGTCCTAAAGAAATCTCTCTTTGGCATATATGAGAACATCTGCCAAGTCCGTATTTGGCTTTTCAAAGATAAAATGTTTATGCAACAAAGAAGTTCATACACAGGCTTCATTACTAAAAATTTTAGTCGACTAAATATTAGTTTCATGTCGTTCTTATAAATTGCTCTTGTTTTCCTGAGTTTCCTTTCTTATTTGTAAAAAAATGAAAAATCAATATTTGCATCTTTAAATCATAGATATGCAAAATAGTTCATTGTAAACCTTCTGTGTGTGTGTGTGTGTATGTGTATATGTGTGTGCAAATACAGCGAGAGACCCCTAACCCTACTCCTTCCCATAGCCCTGCACAGACACCTCAGGCAGGACAGTAAATAACCATTCTCTACTAACCCCAGACTGTCAGCTGAATTGCAGGTACAATTTGGTGTCCAGGCCAATTACCAGAATGATTTTTTTAGGGGGAGATACATATCACAAATGGTGGCTTCCAGGGCTTTTCAGTAGGTTAAATATTAGGAAACACAGCTTTTCCCTATAGGTAGGTGAATTTCTTTCATTTATTGCACAAGCCCTTACTGAGCATGCTCTGTTATTCACACACGTCTGCTTGGTGCTGTGGATGTTTCAAAGGATAGAGAAAAACAAGTCAGTGCCCCCCGAGAACCCCCAGAGAGATGAAGGAGATCTTCATATGGAAACACAAAATAGGAAATAGCCACTTGTGTAGGTCAAATATTGGTTAGTCCATGATTCAACCTAAATTGTATTTTTAAAAAGGGTAAAATTAAAAAAAAAAATGGCCACCTTGCTGTAAGACCCAGTAGTAAAGAGGGGAGGAAATGTGCTTCAGGCAGGGGTCTCTTCAACCTGTCACAGCTGTGTAATTATGTAAAGCTAATAAGCTTCATAACCTCATTTCAGGGTTACTATTGTTCGCACTGCCTCTATTTGTGTTTTTTGAATCCAGCTCGTAAACCCTATAATTAGGAGGAAGCATCAAAGTGCCTACTTACACACTTTTTATTTGTTTTCTTAGGTTGTAATTGTCTATAAGTGCTTGCATGGCTGACAATTCAGCAAACAGAATGGTTTCCAAATACTCTCATTGCAGCTTTCTTGATGTTTCTTTCTGTTTCATTCCTCACCTTGAAGCAATTCAGTTTTTCCCAGCTTTAATTCCACTCAAAAGTAGGAAAATGTTTATTTTCAATTAGAGTCTTACATAGCTTGATGGTTTCCCTTTGCCATTTTAGAGGGACTAGAGGAAATTAAAATCCGAGACAGTAAGTCATTTGACTTTTTTTAGTAAAATGATTGCTACTTTCTTCTCTTTATTGAAAGGGTTTTGAGATTTATCTCTGGAGTCAACTGCTTCTATGTTCCTGGTGCTCTATGCAGTTAGCTGATGAGAGCTCTTCTGAAGTTGATCCCTGTTCTCCATGTGTCTTTTAAAGAATTTCTTTTGCTTGTTTCCTTAAGTAGTATGTTGCACAAGTTGAACTTAATTGATTTTTGTGATACATGCTTACTCCTGAATAAATGATAAATATGACTGCCTGTCTTTTGCAAGTGTTTTAGTTCTGTTCTGTATAACATTAACATTGATAAACTAGTAGAGTTGTTCTCTACACATATGAAATATCTGGGGATAATGTAAAAATTCTGAGGTCCAATCAAATCTTGAAATAATTACAGCAGAATTGGGGGTAGGATTTGAGCCTCAGGAATTTTTAAAGCTTCCCAGGTGATTCCAATATTTGGCTAAGAATGAAATCCAAAGTTAGAACGGATATACTTAGGTGAAAGTATAGTTAGTGGGGACATAGAAATTCATACTTAACCAGAAGAACAAACATGGTGCATTGGAATTAAATGGAGCTGGGTCTGAATTCCAGTCTATCACTTGATATGTGACCTCGGATGAATCACTGAAATATGTCTGAGCTTCTGTTTCATCAGATGTCACATTTTATAAGTGACAGTGCTATTGTGAGGATTAAATAAGATAGTACCTGTCAAATACTCAGTATCAGTAGATCTCAATGAAGGTTAGCTTCTTTCTCCCCTCCTTTTTAAATATAGAGTTTATTTCAGGGAAGACTTCACAATGATGAAAATATGTTATTTTTCTCCACTGGTGGTGTTTTATTAGTTCATTTATTTTGTTATTCGATTTTTATATTATTAGTCATAGTACATATTACTTTTATAATACATTATATTATGATATATTATTTTAATTTTGAAATAAATTTAGAATTACAAAAACTTTGCAAAGATAGAACTGAGAGTTTTTGTATACCCTTTATTTAGCTTTCCCTAATATTTAACATCTTGCATAATTATAGGACCTTTATTAGAACTAAGAAATCTACATTGGTACAATGCTATTATTTCACCAGAGCTCCATAAAGGTCCTTTGTCTATTCCAGGATCGAATCCAGGATCCCACATTGCATTTAGTTTTTATGTTTCCTTAGACTCCTACAATCTGTGGCAATTCTTGGACTTGTCTTGCTTTCTTGACCTTGACACTTTGAGAGTACTGATCAGTTGTGTTGTAGAATACCTCACAATTTGGGATTATCTGATGCCTACTCATGGACAGATTGAGTTTAGGCATTTTTGGCAACAATACCATAGAAGTAATGTACCCTTTTCAATATGAGGGGTACATGATGTTGGTATCTGTGGGGTTCTTTACATAATTAATAATAGGAATATGAGACACATTTGAGGGTGCTATATTAGTTTGATAAGGCTGCCATAGAAAGTATCACAGATGTGGTGGGCGGATCACAAGTTCAGGAGATCAGGACCGTCCTGGCTGACATGATGAAACCCCATCTCTACTAAAAATACAAAAAAAATTAGCCGGGCATGGTGGCACACACCTGTAGTCCCAGCTACTCGGGAGGCTGAGGCAGAAGAATCGCTTGAACCAGGGAGTCGGAGGTGCAGTGAGCCTAGACCGCACCACTGCACTCCAGCCTGGGTGACAGAGTGAGACTCCGTCTCAAAAAACAAACAAAAAAAGTATCACGGACTGGGTGGTTTAATAAATAAAATCTTATTTTCTCAGAGTTCTGGAGACTGGAGGTCTGAAATCAGGGTGTCAGCAGGGTTGGTTTCTTTTGAGGTCTCTCTCCTTGGCTTGTAAATGTCCATCTTCTCATGGTGTCTTTATATAGTCTTACCTTCTGTGTGTGTGTCTGTGTTCTAACCTCTTCTTCTCAAAAGGACACCAGTCATTGGATTAGGGCCCACCCCAATGACCTCATTTAATCTAGTTACCTCTTTAAAGACCCCATCTTCAAATAAAGTCAGGTACAAGGAGATAGGACTTCAATATATGAATTTGGGGGTGGCAATTCAGCCCATTCCAGGTGCTTATCAAGTAAGAACATAGACTGAAATAGAGCAGGCAAAGGATTTAACCAGGAATGCAAGTGCTCTGCAGTGCTCCTTAGAAATAGAAGCAGCTTCTTGGCAAAGTGGAGAAAACCATCACAGCAAACATAATGAAGCTCGATGAGGACAAAAATGCTCAATGGGAGAACCAAGCTGCTTAAGCAGTAAATAGAATATGGTGGAAGAACATGATGGGGATGGGTAGGAATGGTCCTTGTAGTTATAAATGACTATAAGAAAATCACGTGCCCGTATTGCAGCTGTAAAAGTCAACGTGCTATGGTGATGCTGCAAGATATTTAAAGGCACAGAAATTTTTTTTAAAGAAACATTGAAAAGGGCTTATTCAGCCAAAAGAAGAAATTGCTGATGGGGGATTTAATTATCTTTGAGTACTGTATGTGCATGAGCTGTTAAACCAAGGACAGTGACCAGCTGTTTCGAAACTTTACAAGAACAGCTTTTAAGTAAACAGGCTTAAGTGACAATGGATGAGGTTCAGATTAGAATAGAATAAAAATTTCCTGATAGAAACAGTGGTTAAATACCGAAAGGTTACCTATAAAAGCAGCGTGATATTATAAAATGAACATTGGATTGAAGTTAGATATATCTGTTTTAAATACCAAGTTACTATTCCACTGCATGATCTTAGACAAAGAACTTAGCCCTCGTGAAAACACTAACAGTCTCATTTTTGGGGGAGTTAACTGAGCTACTATATGTAATTTTGGTAGATTTACTAATGTAAATTTAGAAGATTTAGAACAGAGCTTGCTGAACAATAATTGTTAGTTTGATGGATGGCTACTTTCTTCCCTGTATAAGTTCATTCCCTAGACATGTCTAAAGAGTACAGTGTTCTTTGCTCAACCTGAGCTGGTGTATATGTGGTGTTATTTGAAGTCCAGAGAAATTATATTTTCAGCCCTTTAGCTGTAAGACTTTACATTTCCTGTCACAAAGTGGTTTTTAAGCTTAAATTCCTAACCCTCTAAGAATTCAGGTAAAGCAGATAGTCTGTAGGTTCGATAGAAAATTATAGGGAGTAGGAAAACTCTTTTTTTGCTGTCAGAATAATGCAGGCTCTTGTGTTTGGGAAAAAGCATGAATTATTTGACAAATCATAGTTTATAAAATTCAGCTATGGTTAGCCACTGTGTGTTACTGGATTTTACAGAAATATTTTTCTATTGTAGATTTAAACCCCTTAACAAATAATAAACCCTGACAGAAAGGCATGATAAAATATAGGGGCTCATTCATAGAATCTAAATTGACACTGATCACTATGCTTTCACAATTTGATTTAATGTACTTGCTGTGTGTTCATCCTCTGAGACAACATTGCAGCTAGCGTCTTAGCATAGCTGTGGATGCTACAGGCTTTGAGTTCTAATTTGGGGTATTACCCTTTTTTAGTTTGAGGAAATCTCACAGTCTTTCGATTTTCTATCTATGAAATTAAAATGAACCTAATTTCTGGCTTCATTGGAGTTATTTATTTTAAGTGTAATGCCTACATCTCATAGGTTTCACCAGTTTGGGGAATACAAATGATGTCACATTTAGCAGTCAAATTCAAAGTTGGCTGTCTTTGTCTGGCAAACTGTAGTAGGTGAACGCCCTTCCTCCTAGATTCTTCAGGGTTACCTACATTATCTAATACCTTTCCAGGACGGTGTCTCCATGAACTTATGATGCTACCCTGGGCACTGTCTGGCCCTCCATTCCGCTTCAGAGAGCTGACCTCGAGCTCTCCTGGGGTGAGGTCCTCATTGTTGCCATGAGCCAAGCCTCTATCCCAAGTGTCTAAGTTGGCCCCTGGGTTCCTGCTGTTGTACCACTGCCCTCTGTGCTAGTCTTAGAAGGCCCTGCTCTTCTCTTTACCACCTGGACTTCCAGCCGTTCCCTACAGTCTGAGTTCCAAAATGGCCCAGAGTAAGGGCTCCCCTGAGGCCAACTTCCCATTGACCACTAGTGCCGGTTTCCTCAAAGGTGAAGGTCAATTCAGCCACTCCCTTCGGAAGCTGCTGCTCTGCTCACCTGTGTCATGGTAGCCCCACTTGACCACAGGGACTCTTTTGCCAGTGTCCTCCTATTTCCATGTTTCAGAGGCACATTTTCTCTCCACTTATGTCTGCCTCTTGAGATAGATTCTTTGGGTCCAGGCCTAAGAAAACAACATTTAGCCTGGTGCAGTGGCTCATGTCTATAGGCCCAGGTACCCTGGGGCCAAGGTGCGGGATTCGCTTGAGGACAGGAGTTTGAGACCAGCCTGGGCAGCATAGCAAGAGGCCCATCTCCAGAAAACAGTATAGCAGTGTGTGGTGGTACGTGCTTGTAGCCCTAGCTACTCAGGAGGCTGAGGCAGGAGGATTACTTGAGCCTAGGATTTGGAGTTTGCAGTGAGCCGAGATTGCTCCACTGCGCTCCAGCCTGGGAGACAGAGTGAGACCTTGTCTCTAAAACAAAAAACAAACAAACAAACAACAACAACAACAAATAAACCAAAACCAAAACCAAACAGAAAAAGGAAATTAAAGAAAACAACATGAAGAGAGGGAAAGGGCTTTTCTCTTTCCTCTTTAGTTCCCTCCTCCAAATCTCATTGTCAGTCTCTCCAGAGTGATTGACAGTGGGAATGTCCAATCCCTTCAGATCTTGCTTTCCACCACAGGGGTGTGGTTTTAACCTTTCCCTCCCAAGGCCCATTACTAAACCTCTCCCTCACATCTTCTTCTGAATTACAAAAACAAAGGATAGGCCCTTTAATTGAGACATTTTTTAGCATCTGTGAATTTCATTTTTACATAATGCCATGTGTTAGACTTCTGCTGGACAGTCCAGATTGGGCTCTGTCAAGCTAGTCCAGCTCCTTTTCAAAGATCTTCCACCTTCTTTATGCTCTTGGGCTCTGCTTACCTGAGCAGACAGCTTGAATAAAACAAATAGTTGCCCACAAGAACAAGCGATGGTTGGCAATCACTATTTGTCCAATTAGACGTCTGTGCTCAGTGATGCAACGTTTGCCTACGACATAGATCATCTCTTGTAGGGCAAGTTAGTTCCTCAAAGCCCCAGCTCTTCAAACTTTCCACTGTGCAATCGGTTATTTGTTTTATATAGTCATAACTCAGTGGTCTATACCTGTGTCTTTTCCAGAACAAAGCATGGTCAGCACTAAAGGTACATTTTGCTTACTCCATTTCATTCCCTCATAGCACAATCTTTGAAATGAGTGGTCCTCTCCTGCTTTTACGATTTCAGGTTCAAATCTCTCCAACCAGAAGTGGGTGTTATTCTGGCCCCTTCCCAGAACAACGTATGGAAATGGAAACTTCCATTTCTTTTTGCCCTTTTTCCTTTACTTTTGGAACTAAAATATTTGCCAAAGTGATACCTTAGCCCTAACTTGGACCAGCTAAGGTGCTCTCTTATGTAGAAATTAATAGTTTCAGAAAGCCCTTCAAAACTATGGCTAATGACCCCTGTAGAAATATGCAAATTACCTCAGTGGTACAGATTACATTTACTATACATTTTACATTGCTTTCCTAATACTGAGAAACTTAATAGTGTTATATTTAATGGTGTATGTCATCAGATCTTTACTAAATAATGAGAAATTTTAATTCTCTTATCCCATTGTTCTTTTCTTTTAAAAAATATCTTTTCTAGTATATTGTTAATAAAGGCCACAAACATTTTATTGAAACTCGGTTCATTGGCCAAAAGGGGTCCCATATCACTGGAGTTATTTACTGTTTTGTGGCATTTGTATTCTTCTCTGAATTTAGAAGTTTATTTGTAATGCAGTAATATAATAACCAGACTTACTCTGAAAAAGCTAATGGAGCTAGAAAATAAAAGTTTCACAGGCCTCAATCAAGATGAAGTCGACACCTTCTTATACTAAATGTTCCTTAGCAAAAGGTCAGCAAACTCATCTTCATTCTTATAAAACATGGGCAGGAATGAGGAGAAAGTGAGAGGACGAAAATGAGAGAATCAAAATTACTTATAATTATATCTCTATGAAGTAATAATAACTTTATTATCATGTTGCATATGTGGCTTGACATTCTAAATGAGCTGCATGAAATTAGTACCAATAAAATCATAAAGACAATTACTGGCAAATGTATAAAATAAAAGGTCTTTAAGCTCTTTTTAAAATATTGAAAGTCATAAGAGAAGAGTGCGTGGTAATTTTCCCTCTCATCTTTGACTTTAAATCCTGGGCAGGCCTATTTGGCTAATAAATAGTAAGAAAAATGAAGCTGGGAATACTAGCTAAAGTCACAAACCAAATTTGTTCTTTTAAAAAATTGTTTTTCTCTCTGTGTTCTTCGTTTTTTGTCTGAGATCTAATAATTGAACGATAATAAAATTCTCGGTTCTGATAAGAAACAGTCAATAACAAGGTTGTTCTAGTCCCTCAGCTGAGCAAGGTGGCTTCTTTAGGCAGGGGAGAAGATAGAGGTAGTTAAGTTTGAATGAGGTCATTGGGGTGAGCCCTAATCCAAAAAAGACAGGTATCCCTATAAGAAGAGGAAATTTGAATACAGGAATTGATATGGTTTGGCTGTGTCCCCACCCAAATCTCACCTTGAATTGTAATAATCTCCATGTGTCAAGGGTAAGGTCAGGTGGAGATAATTGAATCCTGGGGTTGGTTTCCCCTATACTGTTCTTATGGTAGTGAATAAGTTTCAGGACATCTGATGATTTTATAAATGAGAGTTCTCCTGCACTAAATGAGAGTTCTTCTGCACATGCTCTTTTACCTGTGACTGTGTAAGATGTGCCTTTGCTTCTCCTTCACCTTCCGCCATGATTGTGAGGCTTCCCCAGCCATGTGGAACTGTGAGTCTATTAAACCTCTTTCCTGGCCGGGTGCGGTGGCTCACACCTGTAATTTTAGCACTTTGGGAGGTTGAAGTTGGAGGATCACCTGGGGTCCGGAATTTGAAACTAGCCTGGCCAACATGGTGAAACCCCATCTCTACTAAAAATACAAAAATTAGCCAGGCGTGGTGGCAGGCACATGTAATACCAACTACTTGGGAGGCTGAGACAGGAGAATCACTTGAATCCTGGAGGCGGAGGTTGCAGTGAGCCGAGGTCATGCCATTGCACTCCAGCCTGGGTGACAAGAGTGAAACTCTGTCAGAAACAAAAACAAAAACAAAACTTCTTTCCTTTATAAACTGCCCAGTCTTGGGTATGTCTTTATGCAGCATGAGAACAGACTAATACAAGGGTGTACAGAGTTAAGACCACGAGAAGAAACAGGAAGAAGATAGCAGTCTGCAAGTCATGTGGAGGGCTCAGAAGAAATCACCCTGCCTACTCCATATCTTGATGTCAGACTTTTAGCCTCCAAATTGTGAAAAATATTATAGATTTTTGTTGTTTTAGTTGTTCAGCCTTTGTTATGGCAGCCCTCACAGACTGATAGTATACCCCCAGGTTGCAGTATTAGTATTATAATATTAACTTGTGGTGTATTATGCCCCTAGGATTTTTCTTCTTATCTTGCTACTATAATATTAACCTGGGGTATAACACACTCTCCAGGATATTTTCTTATTATTTTGCTGTTCATCAATGCTAATTATCACAGTGGTAACCCAATTCCCTTCCTTCCTTGACTGATGGCTGCCTTGGCCCTGGGCTTAGTTGTCTAGCCAAATGGCTCCCTGCAGGCCCCTTGCCCTTTACCTGCACAACTGATTGGCCTCCAAATACAGTTCAGGTTCACCCAAAGTTGGAGACCAGCTCTGAAGGGCACCAGGACGTATTTCAGAGAGGTCTTTATTACAGCCCTTTCTTGGTGCTGGTGCCCTGGCTCTTCTCTTACCAGGCCTTGACCTCACAAGCTCTGCCAAGGTCCAGGCTTCTCTCCCCAAGCTGCCCACCCTTCTTCCTGAGCTTTTCTGGGTGGTCTCATACCTAGATGAGATTATCTTTATCTTGATTGCTTTTATGACAACTAAACATTCTTTATATTATCATCATTTTCTGATCTGTACACTAATACTTTTGTTCATTTTTTATCCTCCTGCAAGATTATTAATCCCTTGATTAATTATAAATTATAAAAAAGGCTTATTGAAAGAATTCTAGATTGGATGCCTTCTTTCTTGATCAAATAATACCTGGTTGCCCCTATAGTGGAGTTGTTTGTCTTAATGGACAAAACCATTTTTGTCTGCCTAACTTTAATTTTTTTTCCCTTTCTCTCTGAGTAAATTTGCAATCCTACTACCTATCCTCAACCCCAGTCCATCTTATTTTCTCTTTTCCTGAGGGTGACAATATTCAGTGCTAAAAAATTCCTTGAAGCACTCTGGAAATTTTAAAAGTGAAAATTCAAGTTGCAGTGGTTAAATTTGACCAACAGCTCATGTGGTTTCAAAGACAGTTTTGAAAATGGAAGCCTCAGATAGAAATTCTCCTCATCGTTCCTTCATTTATTCTCAGAACTTGACATATTTTTTCCGTGTTTCCTTTTTTCCTTCCTTTCCAAGATAGAAGTGTCTTCATTCCCTTCCAAGGTGTACTCCTTTATGGAGTCTGTATGTATTTTTTTCATGACTGATTTTGACTGGACTCTTCTCCATGAAATGTGTCTTCAGTTTGTTAGCCTGACATACCCATCTGGCCAGCCTCAGTGCCAACCTTCCTCCTTTGTGAGGCCTTTCCAGATCCCACTGGACACTTAGGTGCTCCTTTCCCCATATATTCTGTGCCTTTGGACATATTACCATTAAAACAAATAACTTAGGGCCATTGTCTGTATCCCAACTAATCTGTAAGTCTCCCGAGGAAGGGGAGCGACAAGCATAGTACTAGGAAGCCCTCGCATATTGGTTAAGTGAATAGATGGAGAATTCCCTCATTCCCTTGATTCTTTAACCTTACTTCTAAGTAGGGTCCTTTCCCTCAACCTGTTAACAAACTCTAGTGTGATCTTTAAACAAGCAAACAAAAATAAAAACAAAACTTCTGTGTAGTTTTTCCCTAAGTTATCACTCCTTTTTTTTTATCAGACTTTAGAAAATAATCACGAATTCTTTGTACTTCATTTCCCATTCACTTTCAAACAATGAAATCTGTCTTTAATGATCTCAACTATAGTAACATTGCTTTTCTGAAGATCATGAGTAGCTCCCAAGTGCCATGTCACGTAGTCGTCTCAGGCTTTATTTATCTGAACTCTTAGCTGCATTCTCTTTCTTGGAAAGAAGATCTTGCTCTTTCCTAATTCCTCTTCTTCTCTTTGTTGTTCTCTTTGGGTGTCTCTTTTTCTGCCAGGAATTGGAAGTTAGAATGCCCAAGCACTCATGGCTGTGTCTCCTACATCACTCTGCCCTATGTTTTACTTGGAAACAGTCATTTGTTTTAAGAAAAAGTCTTTTCACCAAATTTATCTATTGAGACATTTCATCAGTCCTATAGAGGAGAAATCAAAGGTCAGCATTATCATTTCCTGGTCTAAATTTGTAACTCCCCAGTCTTGCAAAACTTTGGAGTTTAACTATTTATGTTGGAATGTATTTCTCTCTACCTTTGTATAAATCCATATTTTAAAAGTTGAATTTCATATTCACAAATATGTCAGTGGTATCATGCTTTCTTCACAGTACTGTACACAGTTACCACTGATATTTCCTTGATGGCCAAACACACCAATGTTATTGGTCAAATTGTTTCCTTCTCCCAACTTCATATGTTTAAGCCCTAACCCCCAGTACCTCAAAATATGACTGTATTTGGAGACAGAGTCTTTGAAGATGCAGTTAAATTAGAGTAAGGCCATCAGGGTGAGTCCTAATCCAACCTGACTAGTGTCCTTATAAGAAGAAGAAATTTCGTCATATAAAAAGGATACAAGGTTTGCACATTCACAGAGAAAAGGCCATGTGAGGACATAGCAAGAAGGTGGCTGTCTGCAAGCCAGAAGAAGAGCCCTCACCAAGAACTGTATGGGCTGGCACCTTGTTCTTAGACTTCCAGCCTTCAAAACTGTAAGACAATAAATTTCTGTTGTTTAAGCCACCCAGTCCATGGTATTTTTGTTATGGCAGCCCTAGCAAACTAATATAACCCCTGTAGCAAAAGTGAACATTCAAATACGTTTATTGGTAAAGTTCTAGGTGGAGGGCATTAAAGTCCTCCATTTTTTTTTTTTCTATTGTTCTTTTAACCCTTCTGGCTTTCCTCATAAATTCAATGGGGGAGCATATTTTAGGACAATATTCTAGAAGGCTGTAGTAGCTACCAAATATGTTGTGTGTTCCTCACATAACCCAAGTCACCATGTGGTCTGTTTTCTCTTTGTTCCTATGCTAAACTCCTCTCAGTTTTGATCTTTGAGTTCTGCATTTACCAACTCAAGATGCCTCCCTGTTCTTCATGCACATCCAGATCAGGCCTGTTCTCCAGCATGACCTTGTTAATTTTCTCTCCTTCCAGGAGATCTCCCTGGCCACCCATTCTGCACTGATGTCTTTCTTAGTCATTCTTAGTCCCTTGTTGCTCATGATACTAATTGCTGAGTATCATCAGCTACTTTGTTTCGTTATTCAGGCTCTTCAATGTTTGTCTTCTTTGAGTCTTATTTGCTTTGAAGATTTTACATTTTCTGAAGGCAAGGAAAATACTATCACTTCTTTCTCATTTCCAGTCACCTGCCCACCTTTCTGCCACATCTTTCTCCCAGCAGGGCTAGTGTACCACTGAACACATGAGGATGCTTAATTCTTGAATTAAATTCAGGGAATCTGATGACTCATTCTTCATGATGATATGGGGTAAAAACAAGGGATCAGAAACAGAGCTGATGGGAACTATCAATATCTGTTTTCAGAAATGAGGGGGACATTTGAATACAAAGGTAGATTATTATTTTAGATTGAGGCATTGCCTTTGCTTATTCAGTATTTTCCTTGCTGTAGTCAGTTCATAACATGCTAGGGAAAACAGAACTGCTATTGACAGTTCAATACATCTGATGAAAAGGCACTTAAATTATTTTAGGGGAATTTT
The DNA here is from genome assembly GCF_029281585.2 of Gorilla gorilla gorilla. Taxonomy (NCBI): domain Eukaryota; kingdom Metazoa; phylum Chordata; class Mammalia; order Primates; family Hominidae; genus Gorilla; species Gorilla gorilla. Next base: position 111,154,434 of record NC_073238.2, read on the forward strand.
GTTTTCTCAGTAACCCAACTGGGGATACTCTTCATGTTAAAAAGTATGAGGATTGGTCTTTTTTCTAATTTTTCTTTCTTGCTTGTGTAAATGCACAATAAATTCCTGTGACAGTCAGAGGCGCAGACAAATGTTATTGGAAATCTCCAACCTGTATTAGGAAGGAGTAACGCTCTTAACAGTGAACTCGCTGGGGGACACTCTGTTATGATGTCATGACTTCTTACTCTTTACAAATGTCAGCAACATTCATCTTTAAGAGTTTCACTGCTCTAAACGTATGTATTTCTTGCCACTGGTTCATTCATTCAGTATAAACACCACTGTGTCCAGGGACTGATGTCTATTTTCAGTTCAGACTGGTTCTTGTGTCTTAATACACACTATTCACTGTGTAATAATTTGATGTCCTTTCTTCTTCATGTTTGGTATATAAAACAAGAGCATTTAAAGGTGTATTACATGCACAAATTTTAACCGTATTCTGATGAAAATCTTAGATTCTGACTTAGTGTTTCATCATACTGCATACTCTTATGTGAAATTCTTATTTTACAGATAAGGTCCAGAAGGGTGCAATGACTTATTCAAGATCACATACAAGGTTAGGGTTGGAACCAGAAGCCATATCCAGAGCTCCTAATTTCTAGTCTGGTGTTCTATCTCTCTCTACTTGGCTCTTATTTGATCCACTGTAGCTCATCACAGAATAGCTACTTTGGGCATTCCATTGTTGTTTACATTTCTGAGTCAGAGGAGTTGGCTTACTGTGACTACCACTTCAGCCAAAATGTACTGAGTTTACTCAGAGACCTCACAATTGATTGTTCCTGACCAATAATGCCTGTAGATGACTCTAAGGAAACTTCTTAAATGTCGTGAGAAATTATCTATAAGGCCAGGTAGTCCAGAATTCTGAGATCTTTTCTGATTTAAAATATGGTTATGGCTGGGCACAGTGGCTCATGCCTGTAATCCTAGCATTGTGGGAGGCCGAAGTGGGTGGTTCACTTAAGGCCAGGAGTTTGAGACCAGCCTAGCCAACATGGGCAAAACCCATCTGTACTAAAAATACAAAAAAATTAGTTGGGCATGGTGGCTGGTACCTGTATTCCAACTACTCAAGGGGCTGAGGCAGGAGACTCGCTCGAACTCAGGAGGCAGAGGCTGCAGTGAACCAAGATTGTGCCACTGCACTCCAGCCTGGGCGATAGAGCAAGAATCTGTCTCAAAAGAAAAAAAAAGAAAAAAAAAAGATGGTTATATGTGGCTGCTAGAGATCGTCTATTAGATCTTATATTTGAGTGTGGGCCACATTTTTTAGTGGAAAGAACAGTGGAATAGGAAGCAGAACACTATGGTTCTAGTTCTAGCTCTATCACCAGTTGGTCCTGGTCCTCTTTATCTATTAGAAACATACAATAACACCACTGAAAGCTGTTAAGATCCATCCGGATGATATGTGTATATCTAAAAGTATAAAAATGTAAGATAGTAATTTTAGACTCGCTGTGGTAATCTCTTAAATTATAGCAAGATGGTTCCGTTTGTCACGTAGAAATAAAATGCTAACTGTAATTCCAAGGGACATATGTTTAGTGGTTTGTTCAAAGCAATTCAAATAAATTAATTGTAAATCACAGCGAGGAGACAGCATGTGTAGAGGGTGAGAATACAGATTCTGGAACCTGATTGTGTGTCGTTTATTTCATGGCTTTGGCACTTAGCAGCTGTGTGACCATGGGCAAATTACTCTTCCTACCTGTGCCTCAGTTTCCTGTAAACTGTGAATAATAAGAATCCTGCCTCTGTAGGGTTGTGTGAGAATTGACAGAATTAAGATATGTTAAATGTTTGGAATGACGTCTGACTCAGAATAGGTGTGAATGTGACTGTTAGTGCTAACGCAGTACATGTCTAGAGGCTAGGGTTGTGTGGTTAACCAGAGTTTTAGCTGCCAGAACAAGAATAGAAGATTGTGAATAGAAGATTCTGCATACGAGAGGATTCTAATTATGTGGTAAACTCAAGTCAGGCAGTCTGGGTAATTTTGGGTAGTCACTGGTCAATTTTCTCTTTTGCTTTAGATGGGTAGACAAAACCAGACAGAAATAGAACTCTCTTCTAAGTATGGTGAATTGGCACCATTTCTAAAAGGCCTGGGGCTTATTTACTGATATGTTGATAGAGTGATATGCTCCATTTATACCAGTAAGTATTCTTTGGGTAGATCTTGCCTATTTATATGTGTGTGTATGTTTGTTTGTTTGTTTGTTTGCTGTTAAGGCTAAACTTGAAGTTAATTTTCCCTAGTATAGAAACAAAGAGGGTTGGCTGGATGTGGTGGCTCACGCCTATAATCCCAGCACTTTGGGAGACCAAGTAAGGCAGAGCACTTGAGGTCAGGAGTTCGAGACCAGACTAGCCAACATGGTGAAACCACATCTCTACTAAAAATATAAAAATTAGCCAGGCATAGTGGCGCACACCTTAGTCCCAGCTACTTGGGTGGCTGAGGCATGAGAATCGCTTGAACCCAGGAGGAGGAGATTGCAGTGAGTCGAGGTTGTGCCACTGCACTCCAGTCTGGGTGACCAAGAGAGATTCTGTGAAAAAGAAAAGAAAGGAAAGGAGAGGGGAGGGGAGGGGAGAGGAGAAAGGAAAGGAAAGGAAAAGAGGGTTTTCTTAGTTCAAGATGGCTTGCATATGCTTTTATCTCCTCTTATTCTTGAGAATTTATTAATACCACACTGAAGAAATAAAACTGGTATCATCACATAAAAGTGAAGAGAAGGGGAGGGGGCTATGCATCGACAATGGGGTCCTAGAAATTTTTGGATGATATAAAATGGAAGAGTATTGATAACTATTCAGAACAGCAGAGACTACAGTGGTTTGACTTAAGGAATCCCAGCAAGACTATAAGAAATAGTCTTGAGACTATAAAAAAAATGGTTGACAGTGAGAAATGCAGAGGAATAATTAATCCCTTTACCCCCTACCTTTTCTCCAGCATTTATTGCTAAGTTGATTTAAGAAATAGACGGAGGACTGCAATGGACTGAATGTTTCTGTCTCTTCCAATTCCTATGTTGAAACCCTAACCCCATGGGATGGTATTTGGAGGATGATTAGGTCATGAAGGTGGAGCCCTATTGGGATTAGCAGCCTTATAAAATGAGGCCAGAGAGCTAGCTGGCTCTCCCTTCACCATATGCAGATTCAACATGAAGACTGCTGTCTGTAAACCAGGAAGAGGGCCTTCACCAAGCACCTGACCATGCTGGCACCCTGATCTTAGATTTCCAGCCTCTAGAACTGTGACAAATAAATGCTTGTTGTTTTGAAGCCTCCCAGTATATGATATTCTATTACAGTGGCCCAAACTAAGATAAAGACTTGAAAAAATTTGAATATACTTTTTTTTTTTTTTTTTTTTTTGATGAGTAGGGGACCGGGGAGCATCAAGAAAATGAATGGCAGGGATGGTTCCACAGAGCAAAACTCTCCACCTAGCAGTACTTGAGGAGCCATTGGCACAATGACGGCTCCTCACTGGCTCACCCTAAAGTCGAATTGGCCTTTTGACAAGCCTCACCCATGAACACAGAGACACAATTATTATTATGAATGAACACTGCAAAGAAGCCCAAGACAGCTGATGAAAGTCTTCAGCATTACAGAGAAAGAGCTACAAAAACATGGAAAAAACTAATCTTAAAGGAAGCAGGTGATTCAGAGTTCAGAAAGTGCAGAAAATAAAAAAGTTATAATTGGCCTCCTCAGAGAGATGTGAGATATTACATCCATAAAACAGAGCATGATGCTGTAAAAGTGAATAATCAGGGAATAAAGAAGAGCTTCTAAAGGTAAAAAATATTACTATTGATATACAAAATACAATAGAAGATTTGGAAGTTAAATTTTTAAGATATCTGTGAGAATATAGCATAAAAAGACAAGAAAACAGAAACAAGAGAAAAAGATAAGACACAGAAATCAATCTATAAATGTTCAATGTTCAACTGGTAGGAATTCTAGAAATTAATAAGTGAAAAAAATCAATGGGAATAAATTTGTAATCATATAGGAAAATTTTCCAGAGTTAAAAATTGTCACAAATTCTCACATTGAAAAGACAGTGGGCTGATCAGAATGATAATATAGTTTTTTATTTTTTTTTCAGACAGAGTCTTACTCTGTCTCCCAGGCTGAAGTGCAGTGAAGTGACCATGGCTCATTGCAGCCTTGACCTCCCGTGTTCAGGTGATCCTCCCACCTCAGCCTCCCAAGTAGCTGGGACTACAGGTGTGCACAACCATACCCAACTAATTTTTTGTAAAGATGGAGTTTCACCATGTTGCCCAGACTGGTCTTGAACTCCTGAGCTCAGGTAATCCATCCATCTTGGCTTCCCAAAGTGCTGGGATTCCAAGCATGAGCCACTGCCCCTGGCTGAAAATATCATTTTGAATCTTTAGGACACAAAGGTTAAATGAAGAGAATTAAACTTATTAACTAAGAGAAAAAAAAAGATCCACATTTTCTCTGACTGTGCATCAGCACACTGGATCCTAGAAAGCAATTGAACACTGACTTCCATCTCTGAAAGAATTCTCAGCCAAGAATTCGATGTCCTGGTAAATTATCAATCAGAAACCAGAATAAAGTCATTTTCAGTTATGCACTCTTTCTTAGGAAATTACTTGAACATGCATAGCAGAAAAAATGAGGATGAGAATTTAAAAAATGAAGTTATGAGCTTCAAATAGCCATGCATCCAAGGGAGAAGCAAAACTGCAGGATGACATTTCTGTAGCACACCTAGGGAGACCAGATGGGAGAGAAGAAGAGAAGACTTCAGGAAGCAGGGTTCTGGGAAAACAGTGAGTTCAATATGATAAAAAGTACAACTGGAAGTAAAACAGAAAAAAAATCTGAGAACATGATAAACGAATCGAACTTAAGGAAAAAACAAACCAAAAAACCCACTGAAATTCTAGGAATAACAAACAGCTTTACAAGAAAAATCTTGGTCCACGCATGAACATCCTAAATTACATTAGGAGACTGGTCAACTTTAAGAAAATGGAAAAAATTTCAATCCATAGAAAGAATGAAGAAATTGAGCAATATTAGGTAAAAAATGGATAATTCTCCCAACAAAGACAGAGAAAGGAAAAATATACAAGAAAACATCATTTAAAAATAGCAGACTAAAATGTAGCCTAATTTTGATCAATATTTAAAAAAGGAATCATAACACAAATTTTAAAAAGCAGGCTAAAATGTAAAATCATTTAAAATGTAAAATTTGAAAAATGATTTTTTTTGTAAAAAAATTTTACATTTTTATAAATGTAAAATCATTTTAAAAAAGCAGACTAGGCCGGGCGCGGTGGCTCACGCCTGTAATCCCAGCACTTTGGGAGGCTGAGGCGGGCGGATCACGAGGTCAGGAGACTGAGACCATCCTGGCTAACATGGTGAAACCCTGGCTCTACTAAAATTACAAAAAATTAGCCGGGCATGGTGGCAAGTGCCTGTAGTCCCAGCTACTCGGGGGGCTGAGGCAGGAGAATGGCATGAACCTGGGAGGCAGAGCTTGCAGTGAGCCGAGATCACGCCACTGCATTCCAGCCTGGGGGACAGAGCGAGACTCCGTCTCAAAAAAAAAAAAAAAAAAAAGCAGACTAAAATGTAGCCTAATTTTGATCACCATTTAAAAAAGGGAATCATAACACAAATTTCTTTTTAAAATGGCATTATTATCTATTCACTTATTTATTGTTTCTTCATTAATAGAAAGTAAGCACTATGTTGGCCTTGTACACCACTCTATTCCCAGCATGTAGAAGAGTGTCTGAACCTGCATAGTTACCTGGTAAATATTTGTTGTTTGAATGGAGAAGTAAATGGTTTCCCTGTAGTTATGGCAAAGTAAGTACTTGTTATTCATTTTCAGCTTTTGGAATCAACCTGTAGAAAAAGACTTAGTTCTAGTTATGGGGCAGATACTGTGTCCTAGGTCTTGATATTGTCGGTCCTGATAACTGTAAAATTAATCATCACAGATTGCACTTACATAGTATGAACCACAATTCTGATACTGCTGTACATATTCACGTACACAAATTCACTTAACCTTCACTATGAACTATTTACATTATTATTATTTCCATATTACACTTTTCCATAACAGCCAAGAAAAGCTGAGAGATGGCAGGGATGAGGACTGGTGGAGAAAAGTATAGAGTGTGAAGCAGGCAACTCTTCTTTTATTATAGATCCTTCTGGACTACTTTCTTTTAAATCATGGGCATGATAAAAAATTAAAAAGAAATTCTCAAATGTGGCAGGCACATGGGGCTGTGTTATATAAAGGGAAGCACCATACAGTGTGACACAGTAAGACCTTATGGCTTCTTGGGAATGACCAGGAGTAGTAGTCTATTTCACATGGCATGTAGGTTTTAAGGCACTAACTGGGTATTTTGGAATGGACTCTGATGTGGGAACAAAAGGGAAATTTCATTATGATGATTTCCCACTAATGCACATTACATGTTAATTAACATTTACTTAAACAGTGAGGTCTTAGTCTTGTTTCTATAAGTTGAACAAAATTTGAGTATTGCAAACAGTCTAATAATTTAATCAATCTTAATTTCTTAATGCTAGGATCTTAAAATTTTTATTTTTGTATTGAAACACCAATGGGATTGTGCATAAACAATATTTTATACTATGCTTTCTGGGTTCAATATGATACAAAATGATAGGGTTTCTTATGTAGGAATATATTTAGTAGAGTTCACCTTTTTATGAGCAATAAAAGGATTTGAACATGATAAAGAATACAATTACATGGTATATAGAACAGGTATTGTTACTATGCTATTTATATATGTGATTTCTCTCAGGATGGTGATGTGAAACCAAAGGATTCATCTGGTAGTTTCTTACAGACTGAATGGATGGCATTGGCTGAAACAGCACTTTTACAGCTTTCTGTTTTTTCAGTTTCAAACTGCACTTGAATCTCGTAGACATACTCTTTGAAGATCAGAAGATTTAGAGCATACTATGCTCTTTCTAAATAAAAGCATAATGTAAGTGGAAGGAGAAATTGTTAAAAAAAATGGGGGTATCAAATGTAGTGAATGACCTCAGCATATTTAGAGGTCGATTGTAGAGTCAGAAATGAATTACCCTGCATTAGAGATGCTGGATGGTACAATAGGTTGTGGAAATTGGAAAGAAATAGGTAAAAATAATAGGTCAGACCTATTACATTGGCCTTTCTTCAGTGTAATTTTGTGCTGGAAAGCATTGAACCAGATATTACCCTGTGTTTACTGAAGAAGAAAACATTGAAGCTATTACAATTTTTATGAAATAAAACAATCAGTTGAGTAAAAACTGTGTCAGGAGATGCTTGACATGGGTGTTTGTATCCAAGGCATATGACAGCTAAATGAGTTTTGTTCATTTACATTTAATATTTATACTTAAAAAGTAGTTTGAAGTCTTATAGATAATGAATATATTGTTAAACCCAGAATGCCTCCTTTTAAAGAATAACTAAAGCCTATTAGTATGGAAACAATATTTATTAAACACTCAACATTAACCCCATGAGAGTACACTATATATTGTCTTTCATACCACTTTGGCAAAAATAATAGTAATTTTAAAATTACAATGTTATGGCTGGATGTGGTGGCTCACACCTGTAATCCCAGCACTTTGGGAGGTGAAGGCAAGCAGAACACATGAGGCCAGGAGTTCGAGACCAGCTTAGCCAACACGGTGAAATCCCTGTCTCTACTAAAAATACAAAAAATAACCGGGTGTGGTGGTATGCACCTGTCATTCCAGCAACTCGGGAGGCTGAGGCATAAGAATCACTTGGACCTGGGAGGCGGAGGTTGCAGTGAGCCAAGATCATACCACTGCACTCCAGCCTGAGTGACAGCATTGAGACTCTGTCTCAAAAAAATAAAAAATAAAAAAATGCCGGGTGCAGTGCCTCACGCCTGTAATCCCAGCACTTTGGGAGGCCAAGGCGGGCGGATCACGAGGTCAGGAGATTGAGACCATTCTGGCTAACACGTCTCTACTAAAAATACAAAAAAATTAGCCGGGCATGGTGGTGGGTGCCTGTAGTCCCAGCTGCTGGGGAGGCTGAGGCAGAAGAATGGCGTGAACCCAGGAGGCAGAGCCTGCAGTGAGCAGAGATCACACCACTGCACTCCAGCCTGGGCGACAGAGCAAGACTCCATCTCAAAAAAAAAAAAAAGTTTTTTTAAGTAAAAAATATTTCGTTTATGGAATTTATGTTAGCTGGATATCAGTCTCAGTCTCTATAATTTTATAAAAAATTGAGTTCCAAAGTAAGTTAAATTTTTTTCAGACATATTTGTTTAAACCAGTAAACTGAGGCTAAATTTAATTAGCAGCATCTTACCATGCATATTGACATACCCAGCAGTAACACCTTCATCTATGCAGCTTTTCTCTGATCTCTGCTACTTAATGAAGAAAGAACTCTTTATATGTGACAAGACTGGTGCAGGGTAACAAGTGGGAGTATTTTTCCCCTCTCACAATGATAGGAGAAAATAATTGGCAGGATCTCTGGTGTGACCTCCCTCTTCACAGGTGTTGTTCGGCACTCCCGACAACCTTGAACTGGGTGTCGCTATTCTTATTCTGGAGGTTTCTTTTTTTACTGAGTTCTTATGCAACTTTGGCAGTGGAAAAGAATAAGCATGTTGATGGGTCCAGGAGAGCAGTGTGTGAGATCCATTGGCTAAAAGTGGAATGTTCTCAATTAACTTTTTATTCACAGAGACAGCCAATGCTGGTGTGGCCATCAGAGCACTCTAGGACTACGCCCTCATTCTATAGCTATGTAAAGAAACTGAGTTCCAGAAAGGCAAGCAGTTCGCCCTCGAAATGTGGCCCTTCTCCTGAATTCCTTAGGTCATATAGTGAGACTATTATCTACTTCATTCTCTGGCCAGAAACCAGGAAGCGCACTCATCTCCACACCTCTTTTTCTCTAGGTGTGCCTTCAAGTCCTCTTTTCTTCTACCTTCTTAATCTCCAACTTATCCGTTTTTTAGCTAGAGCCCTCAATTTCTGAATTATTCCAATATCACATATCACCCTGCATGCCGTCCTGTGTTCTGTTGACTGGGATTTCCCTGGCTCTTAGATGAGCACCCTCAGCAAAGCACCAACTTCTATCTTCTTGTTAGTCCTGCTCAACTAGTTAAGCAGCTGAACGATTTCTGGAGGCAAAGCTCGCTGGCATAATAAGGTCATCCGCTTTCATGCATTCTCTCCATCCATAACTGTCGAAAGTCAGCCCTTCTTTACCCCCTCCTCTTCCCCTTCTCAGCCCCGTTGAGACCTCATCCTCAGCTCCCAGAAGACCTGCACTTGTGTACCCCTCTCTCCAGATCTTTGTATTTTCTTCATTTCCATCTTATTGTTATAGGAGTTACTAAGAAATTATTTTCGGCAGATAGATAGGAAAAGGGGTCCTGGGGAAGTTTTTGTTTCTTTTAAAGCAGCTCCAGAAACATTTCTTGTCTAGCAGGAAAGCCACCTTTGACATGCAAATGCTGGCTGTTAGAAACTGGGTCCACCCAAACATGGCGATTCCTGCTGCCTTCTTCTTGCCCTTGGCCTACATGTGCCTGTCAACATGGCTGCCCCCACATATCCCCACGTGTGTAGAACATCATGGTGCCCTGCATTTCCATATTACAAGAGTAGGGTGGGAGGGCCAGTTTTTTCTAGGGCTACGTGAATGACATGCCTGGTCAAACCAATCTCCTGAGCCCTATGCAAATCAGACCACCTCCTCATATAACTGGCTGGTTTCCACCCTGCAGTAGGAGTTTCCTCTCTCGGCTTTGGAGCCTCCCCTCCCTCTGTCTCTGTACAGGGAGCTTCTTCCTTCTGTCTTCTCCCTTCTTTCTTGCCTGTTAAACTTTCTGCTCCTTAAAACCACTCCATGTGTGTCTGTGTCGTTTTATCAAAACTGGTGCGAGGACCAAGAACCCTGGTGTTCCTCCACTCATCAGAGCTGTGTCATTATTATAGTCTGAGGAGATGGTGCTCTTCTTCCTATTCATAGAGCCAACTTTTATCATCATGGAGGCTTCACCTAATTGTCCATGGTATAGTTATTGCAGCTGATTGAAGCCAGAGCTATGACCCTTCTCAAATCTTCTTATCTTTAGTTCTGGCCTAAAAATTTGAGCATATGCAACTTATTTTTTCTCTTGGCACAAAGTTTCTTGGTTACCTTTAAAAATCGGCCCACTAAACATACATTTGACTGTCTTAACTTCTATGCCGCTTATATACACCTGCTTAATTGTGTCTATTCCTTAAAATTTAATCAACCATTGTCATCATCCTTATATAGGCCACCAGAATGTCTCTCTTTCATGTATGATCATGTTTTCCCCTCGCTTAAAATTATTCTATGGTTTTTAAATTACTTACGGCTAAATACCAAACCAAATGCACCGCATGCTCATCTCAGTCTACTTCTGGCCAAACTTTCAGTCCTCATTTCTCACTGCTCTCCTGAACACAGCTTTCTTCTGGGTATTTCCAATGTTTACTACAGTGCAAACCACCTAATAAATACTCAAAATAATGGTGATATCCACCCTAAGCCATTTATACTTCTAATAAATCATGTTCTCTTTGCCCCTGTACATTTTTTCCTTGTCTAATACCCCTGCAATTTCTCTTCCTCCTCATCCGCTTGACTGTCTAGGCTGAACTCCAGAGGGCCTCCCCTGGCGACCCCTCCTACCTAATGTCTCTCTAACAAAGTGTCCTTCTGTATTCCCACATCTCTTCTGTAGCACTTTGTGTTGAAATTGTTTGCCTGTCTGCATTAGACCATGACAGTATTTGTTTAGTTCATCTTTGTATGTCATGCCCTGCACGTTAGCAGCCACAGAATGAGCATATATTTTTGGATGGGGCATAGTTTTTATTTTTTTATTTTCATTTTTTCTCACCTTTGGCATAAGTTGCTATAATCTAGAAGTCTTTTCTTTAGAGACAGGGTCTCAGTTTGTGGCCCACCGTGAGTGCACTGGTGTGATCATAGCTCACTGCTGCCTCGACTTCCTGGGTTCAAGGAATCCTCCTGCCTCAGCTACCTGAGTAGCTGATACTACAGGCGCGTGCCACCATACCCAGCTAATTTTTAAATTTTTCATTGAGACCAGATCTCACCATCTTTCCCAGGCTGGTCTCAAACTCCTGGGCTCAAGCTATCCTCCCTCCTTGGCCTCCCAAAATGCTGAGATTACAGGCTTGAGCGACTGTGCCTGGCATAATCTGGAAGTCTTTAGAATGACCATGCTTACTATGAACTCTTGTCCAAAAAACATCCTCTCTCCCCTTCCACCCCAGGAAGATACTGCTAAGGCGCTCCTTCTGACATCTACATGCCAGTCTGGGAGAAATAAAATTTATCCCTCTGCTATCAGTCTGATGATTACACTTCTTGCAGAGTTCTATAAGGGAGGATACTTCTCATGATTCAGGTCTTTGTCTCTCTTAGTTTACTCCTGGACGATGGCTTCATTGTTACCAAATAAAGCTACCAAGCAGATCTCTTTATAGGGTAGGCCCATATTAAATCTCAAACAATCAAATAAATTTATCCTCAGGAGACCATACCTCCATATATATATTCCCATATGTATATATGTGCATATGTAAATGTACATATTCACATATATGTGTATAACTCTATATCTAATCGGTGTATATATTTAAATGTTCAGAACACTATAATAATATAGATGTTCATTATTATAGAGAATGCAAGTAGTAGGCTATCTAGCTTTTTATTACAAGAGACTTACTTCTTAGAAACAGTTTCCAAATATATTGAGCATTGTTGGATGACTTTTTTGCCCTTCTCCATTATAAAAATGATGATAGAATTTAAAAGTTAGAATTTCTATGAGATGAGAGGTGGTGTGCATTACGTTATATTGCTTGCTAAAACTCTAATTTGACTTATGAAAACTACAGATAAAACATGTACCCTGGATTTTAAGAAAACACATCAAAGAGCAGCCGCAGGTTGGACAGTAATTTTTATTTTGGTCCTTTCCCCATATTTATGCCTTATGTTCCAAAGACCCAACTAGTTGTTTTATGTGGAACTTGCCCTTCTGACCTCAAACAAATGTTTTGCTCAATGGTAGGTCAGTGAATTTGGAAACATGCTCTCCGAGAGATGGGTAGTTCTTATAAACGAGTTGGCTTGAACAGAGTCATTTTTTGGGGGGATATACAATTGGCTTTTTATCAGTTTTGTGACCCTATTTGATAGACTGTTACTTTCTTTTTTCCCACTGGTATTTGCCATAGGAACTTTTATGATTCGTTTTGAGACTTATTTAAAAACGTATCTATTCATCTGAACAGAACATTGATGTTCGTGAAAAATCTCACCATAGTTGACTTTTTATAGAATTATTGTGAGATCTGTTTATTTTCAGATAAAGATGTCTTTAAACATTTTGTGTTGAATACAGACCCCTGCTTGCCTATCTCTGTGCTTTTATTCTAGCTGGGATTTCAATGACTATTGAGTATTTTTTCCATACCCTGGAGACAGGCCATCTCTCTTTCATTCTTTAGTACAAATATTTATCAGTTTCACAAGAAGTTGAGTTGATTGTCTTGAGCATATAAATTGCCCCAGAGGTTTCTGGCTAACTTGTCTATAGAAACTGTGCTTATGATTAATATGCAATTATGCTGTAGCAATATTTTCTTTGCTGAGAAAAAGGCAGTAACTGTCCCTGCTCATTATGAAATAGATGTGGCCAAAAGTGCAGTTGTAGCCTGTCATAGAACATTTGGCACCTCTGCTAAAGAGGTGAAATTATGATACTAGAAAAACAGTCTGGGCGGGTATCAAATATGCTGGTGTTACACAAACACTCGTCTGTGGCTTGTGAAGTCCTCATGGGAGCCCTTCAAACCCCTATGTGAAGGCCTCAGTTGGAATCAGTTTTTGCCGTGTCAAAAGACCAACCAATATTACAGAAGCAGATTTAGTCTCTCATGAAAGCAGCTACACCTAAGCTAGTTTATTTCCAACTTTTTCCATGTTTCATAGAACAGTATTACCTCATTAAAAATCATGTGTAATAGTATTACACATTAAAAATTTAATGTGTAATGTAACTTAATGTGTAATAGTATTACACATTAAAAATCACCCAGTGTTAGGGGGACAAAGGATGGGTAGATGGTAGTCACATTACCTATTTTCCTACTATTGAAATAAATAAACCCAATGATGTTGATGTAGATAACATAATTTTATCCTTAAAAAAAGCCAAAATATGTTTTTATTTTGAATTTCCAGTATTGGCAAGACTGGTTTTGCATCTCTTTGTTTCAGTTTCGCTGTAGTCTAAAGGTTAAGGCATAGTCATATTATCCAATCTTGAGTGTTCATACCAAATCTATAAAATGTAAAATGCTTTATCTTAGCTTTCCAAGCAAGGGTATTAATTTAATTCAGATGCTGCACTTCAGGATTTTAGCGAAATATTGAAGTTTGAATTCTCTGCTCAAGCCTCATTAGTAGTGATTAGGTAACACAAATGCATCTCTGATTTATGCATGTCTAAAAATGATTATGAAAAGCCATCTTGTGCAGAGTTGATTGTTTTTATGTACAGTTTTGTCCTTCTAGGCCATCTTCTTCAAACACTGTAATCAAATTGGCCACCTTTGGGATATAGCACTGGCAGACTGCTTGGACTCTGCAAATTAACATTACAGACATGGTTCTAGAAATTGAGAAGATAGATATTTTTGTGATAATGAGAGGTTGGGATTAAATGTACAGAAAAGGAAATTTATACTAGGAGGTTTTTCCTTTTTTTAAGATACTATAAATTTCTCAATGAATTCCTGACATTTGGAAATGTTTTGATAGTCCTTCATTTGTATATTATGTGTAGCAGCCTCATTGACTTGTTTTTGTTTAGTCTGGTTTTTATGTGATCGTTTTTACCTCTGTTGAATTGGTGAAAAATAATTTAACATTTTACCAAGGCTTTAGCTGGCACAAGAAAACTCTGAATCCAGCCAGGAATTTTTCTGTGGCCTAATTTTCACATTGCAATGAACATAAAATTTGCATCTTGTTTTATTTTTCACTCTCTTCACTGGTATTTGTGTAATGCAGAATTAAATTTTGTGGAGCATTAACTAACCAAGGAGAACATAACCCTCAGCACATCTATATGGTAAACCTGTTAAATTCATAGAGATTCAGAACTTGAGGGTAAATAGCTGTCTTTTGGAACAATATTGAGTTTGTGCTCCAAACAAATGACACCACTGAGCAGCAGGAACTCAAGTGTTGAAGGAGACATTTTTCTTACTCCAAGAAATTACAAAGTTCTCCTTTTTTCCCTTAAAAGATTGACAAAAATGCATTGACATGAAATAATTTAGCTTACTTTTAATATTTTGGAGGCAGACTGCAAATTAAATATGCAATCACAAATCCAATTTTCAATTTCATTCAAATTTTCTTTTCAAAAATGTGAATTTTAAGAAAATTATATTAGCTTTCTGATTTTTTTTTCAATTATCAACAGTTCTATCAGGAATCACAAAAGTCTTGTGTCTTAAAATAATCTACATTTTTCTAATATGCAATTAAGGGAACTGTTAGATTATTTAGGGAAATATGGCTGCTCCCAGGTCTTGGAGAAGTTCTTTTATGCCTGGCTATTAATTTTCTTTTGCTACCTATTATTCTATGTTTTTTATTTCCATACCCTGGAGTATGGAATTCCTCTATGTTTTTTAAGACATTCCTCTATGTTTTTTATTTCCCCCCCAGGGTGGGTTAGAGAATCCATAGGAACTTTCTACCCTACTACCTGGGAGGAATTGCATGATGAAATTTTACCCTGCTTGCAAGCTAACAGGTTACCCTGCCATAGTTTTGTGGATGCTGGCAAGAGACATGAGACCCTTGGGTCAGAGACTCATGGCATGACAGGTGCCATGAGCTTTGGGGTTGCCCCTCTAGCTCCAAGTGCCATGGAGGAGATGAGGAGCACCCTAGGTAGATGCTGTGCACACAAGGATTTGTGACACAGCTAAGGATCCCTGAGCATAAGAAAATCCCAGTATTTTACAATGGACCATGTGTAAACCAGACCAACCATGGCCCTGGAGGAAAATGCTCTTTTTTTTTAAAAAAGAAAAAAAAAGAAAAAAAGATTTAGAGAGTACGAGTACATTCTTGTTACATGGATATATTGTGCTGTGGTAAAGTCTGGGCTTTTATAGTAACCACATCCAAATAGGGTAAATTGTACTCAATAAGTAATTTCTTATCCCTCACCCCTCTCCACTCTCTCACCTTTTGGAGTCTCCAATGGCTATTATTCCACTTTGTATGTCCATGTGTACACATTGTTTGCTATAAAAAAGGAAGATACTATCTTTATCTTCTAAGACTGTTTGTCACACAAACACCCTTGAAAGATTAGGCCAGCACAAAAGCTGCTATAAGATGTGCAGAAACACCGTGGAGAATCATCTCTCAACAGCCAAGTGAAAATAACCAGGCCGTGCCTCAATATGCCTTTCCCTAGGTAGTACACCCATGGTGTCCTTTCAGTAGCATTGAAGGAAGCAGAAAACGGGTTCTAGGGTAGAATTATTATTGAAGCTACAAGCCATTTTATTAGCTACTGGTTACTTTGCTCATTCAGAAAGCTTCAAAGTCACCATACGCCTGGAAATCAAATGGAGAGCAAGACTAGGATTACATCACAGCACTGCTTAGTACATAACACCCCTTCTTTTCGCCAACTCTGAATAATCTGAAAAATTTAAATATTTCTTGGCTAACTTTTGCTGGCAGTAATGAAGAGAGTCAAGTTTGATCAAAACATTGATATGGAAAAGGGTATCTTAAGGAGAACTACACTTCCATTTCTGGGTCTTCTCCCCTTTATCTTATCCTCCTTACCTTGCCCTGTTGGTCATCATTGGAAGGAATTGTATAAGATTCTTGAAAGAAGTTGACACAAAAGGGGAAGAATCTCTCCCTTCTCCCTCCACCACTCCTCCACCCCAGCTTACCCTTGGCCTTCTGAGTCCAGGGTTTCCGCTGTCTTAATATTGGCTTTGTGGGCAGTAGATGTTGTCAAGATTGAATATGTTGCACTGGGCCTTTTCATGGAGCCTGTGGATTAAGGGTCTGGAATTTAGGGCATATATTAGGAACGGAATGTGCCTTAGTTCTGGGCCATCAGTGAAATCATAGTGGGGTCTGTGCTAATGCGGACCAGCCATGGGGGAGTAGGATTTGAGACCTTTGCTTTTTCAATGTGAGTATGAGAGTGACTATGTATAATAGCAATCATTGATTTTGGGGATAATTTAATGAAAAATGTAGTACTATGAAAATTTGATTTTGCTGTGTAAACCTAACATTAATTGTAGGCATTTAAGTGAACGACTTAGCATTTATCTCCAATTACCATGCAGCACAATGATTATTCATAATACTAACTATATGTCAGATCAATGTTTTTAAGTTGCATTGATTATAACACTAAAATCTGCTCATGTGTGATGCTGTCTTCACTTGGAAGGGCGTTTGCTAAAGGAGCAGAGCTTTCTACTTACAACTTAAAACATTTAGTTTTTTTTAATGGATGGAGAGACTCATTTGCATTAGAAAAGTCAGATTTGCAGTCTGTGTGACTGTGAGTCACTATAGACAGTAGAAGAACCCTCAGATCATGAGGATGGTGGTTAGGAATAGGAGCACTGACATTTTAAGACTTTGAGTCTAAAAACTGATTATGTGGTTCACTTCTTGTTTTATTTTTGCCACTTCTGTTATTACCAGGGAATGATATTATTGAACTCTAAAAAAAAAAAAAAAATACGCCTTTATGCCAGCCAAGCAGAAGAGTATACAATATCTTTGATATGCTGAAAGAAATTGAAGTTAAATGAATTACTGTGTCTGGGAGGGTGAGTGATGTAAATTCCTCCCCTTTTCTGCTTTCTGAATCAGGACTCAGCTTCTATATTTTTGTCTGTCCATCTGACTGCTAATTTTACCAGTGTGTATTAACCAATATCATTTTGTGTTAAGATTTAATGATTTGGCATGATGTTAAAATGTAGTAAAATTAAGCAAGGACTCTTAAGAGGGAAGTAGATCCCAATAAGTATTAGTTGCGGAAAATAATGTTTTCACCACTACAAGGGGTTGTTGTTGTTGTCGTTGTTGTTTTTAGACAGCGTCTCACTCTGTCACCCAGGCTGGAGTGCAGTGGTATGATCATGGCTCACTGCAGCCTCCTGGGCTCAAGCCATCCTCCCACCTCAGCATCCTGAATAGCTGGGATTACAGGCGTGTACCACTATGCCCAGCTACATTTTTTTTTCTATTTTTTGTAGAAACAGGATCTCACTTTGTTTCCCAGGCTGGTCTTAAATTCCTGGGCTCAAGTGATCTGCCTGCCTTGGCCTCCCAAAGTGCTTGGATTACAGGCATGAGCCACCACACCCAGCCTACAAAGGGGTAATTGGGTATCAGTCTCTCTATCACTTATAGGTTATCTACTGTGTGGTCAATATATTTGTGTCTCCAGCCACTAATTGATAGATAAAACAAAATTAAAGGCAATTAGGCAAAAATTTAAAGCAATAAGGCTTGAACTTGAATAAGTGGCTACATTTAGTACTTTGAGTATAGTTTTAATATAAAAGTTTGATAGTTAAATAATTTAGAATTTTGACTTTATTGTAAACCAGTGTGAACTATTTATTCATATTCAGGTTGTTAGCTAAAGACTTTACAACAGTTTCAAACTCTTTGATGCTGGCTCTATAATGGAAACAGAAAGCCTGTGCTTTTGTGAAACAGAGGTAGCCAGGCCAGTGGAATTACTGTGAAAAAATGACCGAATGTCTTTCAAAAGCTGATGGTTAAACCTAGGCCTCTTGAATTGAGTATTCACAATTTCTTAAGTTGTTCCTGGTACAGTGATGAAGCTATGCTATCCTTTGTGAAGAGTCAATTTCATTGAGTGCTTTTTATTATGTGTATGTTTAGTTGGACAGTGGAATTATAAAAACTCAGCTCTTCCAGGTAAACTTTTAGAAGGACAAACGTATTTTTTTGTCTTTTTATTTAGGTGTAGTAGAATGACTACAGTAGGTATTCCAGGAATAGAATTACTGTATAATCACTGCTTTGTTATAATTACTGATGTGTAATACTCAAGAAAACTAGATTGATCTAGCTGTATAATCTGCATCTTGACCCTTTGTGAGAAATCATTTCTGCTGTGTAAAACTGAAGAAGAGTAGATTAATCAGAACATGCATTATCTATTTATAATCAATTTTCAGATGAGACACAGTGGTCTCAGTTTATCTAGATTTGAATATCCAGTAGCCCTCTACCCCAATTACATGAATTACTGACGTGCAAATGCGTTTTCCGAAGTTGTAAGTAAATACATTTTTCTTAGGGATAAGTTATACAATATTTAATCTTATTTATACATTCTGCTAATATCTATCATGTATATCTGTTACACATGCCCTTAAAATATCAGCCCTGATGGCCTTAGATTTTAAGTTCCTAGAGGACAGTTTCACTTCTACTTTATTATGAAGTTAGCTGAGAAAGTGATCTAATATTGGGGCTTTGCAGAAACATGTTTCTCCCCAGTGATGGTGGTATTTATGCTGAGGTTTTCTTGCTCTAATCTTTTTCCAATAATTTCATTTATGTGGAATTTATAAAACTTTACTTATATTTACATCTACTTTGTTTAAATAAGTCATGGATTTTACTGTGTAGTCTTGATGCTAAATATCTTTTTCTTTCTCTGATTAAGTATTTGTTGCTGTCCAGAGTTCTTCTTTGGAAAATATAGTCGTTATGCATATTTAAAATGCATATTTATAAGATAAATTAATCTTTCTGAACTTTTACTGTAGCAATCCTTAGCATGTACAAATGATTTTAAATTTCTAGAATTTTAATTGTAATATTTTAATGCAGTAGTAAAATAATAGGTTAAAAATATTGATCTGTATGACTTCAAGTTCTATCAGTTTTAGGGAGGCTGATTACAATTAGCTGAATGACCCTCATTAGAATCCCTGCTCTTATATTGTTTTTACTCTGAAGTATATTTCAGTGGACAAACACTTATTCTTTTAATAGAAAATTTATGTTACTTGAATGTAGCTAGATTGACATTTACCTTTAAAATACTTAATGGCAGCAGTTTGCTTAAGTTGTAAAAATGCTTAATGTCCCAAACCTTAAGATGCCAGGATGGACTACTTTAAGACAACCCCAACCTCAAACAATATAAAATTACTCATCTTAACTCTCAACTTCTAGCTTCTCAGGTGTGAGAAAGAGAAAAATTGTTATTTGCTTGGTGACAATGTGGCAGTTAAATAAATGTGATGCACAAAGTGAACACATAAATAGTATTTCAGAAACAGAAAATCATCCGAGTCCCTGTTGATTATCGTATAGGTACTAGACATTTTAATGGAATTGCTTCTTAATTACTGAACTCTCTTTGATAGCCATGAAAAAAATTGGATTGGACAGTATTGATTCCAAGCACTTCTGTTCCTCTTTAGGGAAATTCTGAGCTGGCAAAACACATACAGATGGGCAGACAAGACTGCTTAGTTTGCCCTCTGCTGAATTTGATCAATAGGAACCTATTTCTGTATCAAGGAGAAGTGGCTGTGTTAATTTAGACCTGGAAATCTCATCATTAGATACTCTTGAGTAAGAAGATTTAAAACATTTTACTTAAGATATAAATTGCATGTAGGCATTTTTTTTTCCAAGATAACTTGTTTTCCTTTTTCTTCTTTTTTTACAATCATGTCACCTGTTTCATTGAGTTTTTTTCTTTTTTCCTCATTAAGAAGGCTAAGAGTCTATACTGCTGGGTTCGGTAGCTAGTGGATAAGCCTCCTATTCTACTAGATAACTTTTTTCTTTCCAGTAGTATTGCATATAGTTTTAGGAACTGGGGAGGAAATAGGATTAACAAAAGATAAGACCCAATTTGCCTACTAACGTGTAGTATCTTTTCTTCTATTGTTACCCAGGTAAACACAATTCCTGCTTTGTATTCTGTATTCTCATACTGTGATCTTACCTTCATTCATTCCAAAAGCATTTACTGAGTCCTGTGCTCAAGGGTAATGGTTGAAAACCTGGAGTCAAGAATATACTGGATATTAGGAATGCCAAATTCTGTTTTTCTGTTTTAAGCATTTATTTGTGTAATCATATTGCTAGTTAAAAAAAAAAAGAGAGAGAGAAAGACGAAGTATATGGATTGGTTGCACTATATCCGATTTGTGATGCTTCCATCTTATTACAAAATATCCAGAGAAGTTTTTCTTAGATATTTTCTGCTCAGTTCTTTTAATGGAGCGATTTCTCTCTTTGAGTTCAGACTCACTCAAAAGGGTCAGAAGTAATGGAGAAGGAACAAAGCCTTAGCAAGCAGCTGCATTTCATAGTCAAGGTGCTCTGATTCTGGTTTGACTTTCTTTTTTAACATTTGGAATAGGTTCTAAGGGACTGTCCTGCCTACCTCATCTGTTACATTTGTCAAGTTCTCAAGACAAAAAAAAAAAAAAGAATGGTCTTTGAACTGCAGTTTGAGATTTGAAATTCATAGATCATATGTCCATTTTTTGCTATATGTTTTCTGAGGGAGCTGGGACATTATTAAAACCACCTGGGAACTGGATACTGCAGGAGACACTGATAAAAATGAAGAGGTTTGTAAGAAAGAGGTGATATGGCTGGGTGTGGTCGCTCACGCCTATAATCCCAGCACTTTGGGAGGCCAAGGAGGGGGTGGATCACCTGAGGTCAGGAGTTCGAGACCAGCCTGGCAAACATGGTGAAACCCCGTTTGTACTAAAAATACAAAAATTAGCTGGGCATGGTGACATGCTCCTGTAATCCCAGCTACTTGGGAGGCTGAGGCAGGAGAATTGTTTGTACTCTGGAAGTGGAGGTTGCAGTGAGCCGAGATTGTTTCACTACTCTCCAGCCTGGGCGACAGAGCAAGACTGTCTTAAAAAAAAAAAAAAAAAAAAAAAAGAGGTGACGTGAAAAGCAGCGGAGCCTTTACAATTTGTAATTGATCCTGGCAGGAGAGGCACTGGGATGTGGTAGTAGGTACTTCCTGAGGATATAATTAATACTTATTTGATGTTTACTAATTTTATCATAAATAATGAAGAAAAAATAAATACATGTCTATAGAACTTCTGAAGGAAAGAAAGAAAAAATGCTTTATCTTGTTCTGAGCCTGAGATATCACTGACTTCAAAAAAGGGATATCAGGATCATTATGGACTTGCTTCTCATGAGATCATCTTGGTTATCATATTGGAAAAGTTAAAAAAAAACCTGAAAGTCACACTAATTTCAGAATAGAGTATAATGCAATATGGAAAAATACTGAGAATTTAGGCACAGTTCTTAGTACGTCAGTTAATATTTCTGCTATCGGGGTAGGCATGCAGTTTTGGAAAGAAGATGGACTCTGGTAATTCTGCTGTTGCTGTGTTGCAGTGTGTTAATTCCTACATATTCATTTGGATAAAAATGTGATTGTAATTTTTCTCTTATATTTCAACAATTCTTGGTACAATTGCATACATGTTTCTTTCTCAGCTCTAGGTACACACATTAGCTACAGCTCCATCCCAAGAATGATGTCCTCTAAGTTGTAAAGAGATTGATCAGTGACATTTGCTTTTGTACCTTTAAAATGATAAATTGAATAATGGGATAATCAAGATCTACTTTAATTAGCTGGATACGGTGTGTGCATATATTTGTAGACCACCATTTAAAATTCAGTGTTTGAAAGTTGTAGGAGTGATGTAAAATTTGACCTGAGAAACATTTTGAAAGGTTATTTGCTTGATTCTTCTTGTGAGTGTAATGATGATTAATGGGCAAATTGGTTTACTTCAAATACTTTTGAGTAGCTAAATTTGCTATATTGCAGTCATTAAAGGCAGGCGTTTTATTAGAATCTTATACCTGAAGCTCAAGATAGATCAAAGATATACACAACACAATAGGCAAAACCAAATTCCATGAAAGAGTGTTATTTTTCCCAGAATTGAACCATTTTTCTATGTGTTTCTAACCCCACTACTGTGCCATTATTAGTATTTGGGAGCAGAAAGCAAACCCAGAATCAGACAGGAAAGTCTAGCTTCAGACTATAAGATAGTACTGGGAATTTAGCAAATTAAACAAGTGTACGCTGTGAAATTAATTTATCTGCTTGAAATTCTTCTACTTATTTAAGTTGTCGATGATTTTATATGTAGGAGAAAAATTCTTTTAGTTTGGTAACTAAACTTTATCTTGGAATTGTTTCCTTCTCAGAGTTCGTATATTTTCTGTAAGATTCAGTAATGTTTGGTACATATATTTAGTTTATCTTCTTTGAGCTATCAGGTTTTGGAAGTATCATGGTGTTTTCAAAGACAGCTGGGTTAATTCAGCTGTTGGCCTGGTCTATACACCTTTTAAGACTAGATGCAGTCAGTTATGATAGATGCATTTGTTTTTCTTCAGAGAAATACATGTGCATTGGTATTGATTTTTGGTATTTTTATCCTTAATAGTAAACTGTGGGAGGCCATTACTTCAGATAACAGAGGCTTTAAGAATTAGACAGCTCAGATGACTCTAAATTCTATTTGTAAGCAGTTTCCAGTTAAGGAGATAGGTCTGGCAGTGTGCCCACTCAGCACAGACCTATTTGACTTGTCTCTCTTTCAATGGAGTGGTTCAGAGCATATAGTCAGGAAGTATAACTTATGTTCAAACAATGCATGGGAGCTGGACATCTATTGCCAAAAACAAGCTGCCTGGGGCAGAAATGAAAAAAGCATCATAAGTGCTATGGAACAACTCACTGTAGGCTTTTAATTGTCTGCGATTTACATAAGCAACTCTACAAAATGGGAGATACACCCAATTAAATGACAGTAAATTTACTTTGCTGCAGAATTCAATAATTTACATCTTGGTTTCCCCGCATTGCATTAATTACTGATTTGGTAGCAGATAAAAAAGCATCTGGGTGAAATTTAACCTACATATATTCAAATTAACTATAGAGCTGGATTTATCTGTGTATTTATTTACTCATTTATTCAGTATTTTTATGTGCCAGACGTTGGGAATGAGAAGATGTATAAACAGCTTCATATCCTTCAAAAACTGACAGTTCAGCAGAAGTGATTGACATTTAAGTAAAAATTATAATGTATTATAAGAAGAACAACAACAAAATTTGTTTAATGCAATTGCAGTATTCATTTGTACATTTAATAATATTACCTGAGCCTCTACTACATGCCAGAGACACAGTGGTAAGCTGAGGTATACATGTCCTAGAAATAAAGACAGGTCAAATGTTCTTAGAAGAGCACAGCCACTAGGACACCCATTTCTGGTAGTATGAAAGGCTACCTGATTAAAATAACCAAAGACTGGCAAAAATATATTTTAAAAATCTTTTAAACTGCATTGCTGAACTAACACAAAAAGGTTGAATCTGAAGAGGCCAAAACTTAAGAGCTGGAATTCTGCAAGGTGGATCAGCTCCAAAGTTGGCTTTCACCCTGAGGTTTTCTGCCAAATCCACAAAACCTTGAACTTTCACATCTGTGCCAAGTGACTCCACCAGATACTTGGGGAACGGGTAATCTGTACGCCCTCTGAAAAGGAGGAACAGACAGCAATTCCAAATTCATTATATGGGGCAAGCACAACCTTGATACAAAAACCTGATAAGGAGATTAGAAAAAAATAAAAATTATAGTCTGCTTTCTTCATGAATGGGGATATGGATATCTAATAAAAGTTCTAAGCACATGAAATCCAGATACATCTAACAAGAGAGTGTATAATGATCAAGTTGTGTTATCTCAGGAATGTTAAGTTGATTTAAAATTAAGAAATTGATTACTATGTCACACAAAACAAATTAAAGGATTTTTTGAAAACTTTTGTTTTTCAGGCAGAGTCTGACAGGGTCTGACTCTGTTGCCCAGGTTGGAGTGCAGTAGTGTGATCATGGCTCACTGCAGCCTCAACCTCCTGGGCTCAAGCAATCCTCCCACCTGACCCTCCCAAGAATCTAGGACAACAAGTGTGTGCCACCATGCCAGACTAGTTTTTAAAGTTTTTGGTAGAGATGGGATCTTGTCGTGTTGCCTAGGCTGGTCTCAAATTCCTGGCCTCAAGTGATCCTCCTACCTCAGCCTCCCAAAGTGTTGGGTTTACAGGCATGAGCCACTGTGCTCAGCCTAAAAACTTTTAATAGAATGACAAAAAAGGAATTTGAAGAACATCAGCATTTATTTATGACTTGAATAATTTGTGGCGAACTAGGTGTATAATGAAACTTTATTAGTCTGGCAAAAGGGATCTATACAAAACCTACAATAAGCATACACCTACTGGTGAAATATTGAAAGCATTCTTTTTAAGATCAAGAACAAGATAAGAAAGCCCACTGTCACAATTCCTCATTTTTATTATACAGGAGATTTCAGCCAATGCAATATGACAGACAAAAAGAATGACTGGAGGAAGAAGCAAAACTGTCATTGTTTAAAGGTTATCAATGAAGAAAACTCAAAATGATTTACAAATATATTGCTAGAATTAAGAAGGCAATTTATCAAATTACTGAATATAAAATCAATAAATGTATGTATCTGTGTGTCTATGTATGTTTGTATCTATCTATCTAAATGAGTTGCATTTCTAGATGCTAGCACCAAGAATTTGGTGTAGCAATATAAAGTAACAAGAAATAAATCTAACAAAAGTTTTGTAATAACCATATTTCCGTTTAGATAATGTGTGAGGTTAGGCAAATAGTACTAGGGAACACTTATAGATTATAAATTTGATTTGAAAAAATTAAACAAAACCAAAATGGATGGAGAGCTATATCATGTTCCTAGCTAGGAAGACATTAACTTTTCCCAAGTTGATTTATAGATTCAATGCCAATTTAACCTTAATGGAGTTGTGTGAATTTTGTAACTAGACGAACTGTTTTTTAAAAGATTTATTTGAAAAAGGAAAGTGCAGAGAATACCCAAGACACCCATGAAGAAGATGAAGGTAAGACAAACCCTTTCAAATACAGGCTTATTTAAATCTATATTCCAGCTTAGACACTGTAGGGAGTTAGAACTAGAACCACGGAGTAAAATGTAGAGCACACCAAGAACTCAGGCAAATATTAACACTTAATTTATAGAAACAGCATTGTAGAACAGAGGTAAATGTAAATGTTGCTAGGACAAATAATTAATCACATGATAAGAGTGAAATTGGGTGCCTGCCTCCATACCAAGAGTAAATTACAAGTAATTAAAAAATTTAAAAGTGAAAGAGAAAACTATAAAATGTTTAGAGGAAAATATAGGATTATGTTTTTATGACCACAGGGTAGAAAAATATTTCTTGAACAAGACACAAATAATACAAGACACAAAAGAGCAAACCATTTGGTAAGGATTTAACTTGACCATATTAAAACTAAGATATTGTTTATCAAAAGACAATGTAAACAGAAAAGACAAGCCACAAACTGGCAACACATACAGCTGGGAAATAACTAGCAGGCAGATTAAACAAAAGAACTTCCTCAAATCAGTAAGAAAAAGACAATTCAATAGGAAAATAGAAAATAAACACAAGGAAAAAGGAACATAAATGACTCACAACATGTGACAAGATGTGAAATAACATTATTAGTCAAGGAAAGAATTGAAAGCAAAGTGAAATACCTTTACCACCCAGTAAAGCTATCAAAGTAAAACGTGTTGTAAGGTTATACCAGTGGTGGAGAACCCACATTCACTTTTGGATTTCTTAAGAAATTTAAACATTCATATACTACCATTGAATCTGTCCCATTAGTCCCATAGACAGGTTTTTTTTTTAATAAACATATAAATTGACCCTTCTGGTTTTAAAGCTTGAAACTTAAGTTTGTTTTATCTGAGTTACCTCCTCAGGAAAGGACCGTCAGGCCTCAAAAAAAAAAAAAAAAAAAAAAAATCAAAGATCTGAAACTCTCCAGATCATGAATCTAGGCAATGAGATGCCAAACCCCTCATCATGATGATTGCTTCCTTACCCCCCTACCCAGTTCCTGTTTTCTTACACATTGTTACATTTCTTCTCTGCTATATAAACTCCTAATTTTAATTGGTCAGGGAGACAAATTTGAGGCTGATCTCCCATCTCCTTGGTTGCAGCACCTGAATAACGACATTTTCCTTGGCAACAATCATTGTCTCAGCCACTGGCTTTCTGTGTGACAAGCAGCAGGACCTAGACTGAACCCCTGGTGTTTCAGTAATACCATGACTTAAAATACCACTTTCAATGTATATCCTAGAAAAATACATAGCTCTACAAAAATGTTCATAACATCAAAGTTTGTAATTGCTAAAAAGTGGAAACAAACTTACTTATATAAGTAAAAATAGAATATATAAGTAAGTAGTTACATATATAATGGAAGAAGAGGGAGCTGATTTTCTAGAAATCATGATGCATTTAAGAAGTATTCTCAGTAGAATTTGATCACCTACTGGAAGGTCGGTAATATAAGATGACAGGAGTAGAATGATTTTCAGGTTCTGATTTGGGCAATTATGTGAATAGTGGTGCCATCAACCATAACAGTTTTTCTAATCCAATCATTGATATATTGATTTTA
Organism: Gorilla gorilla gorilla; assembly: GCF_029281585.2. NCBI lineage: Eukaryota > Metazoa > Chordata > Mammalia > Primates > Hominidae > Gorilla > Gorilla gorilla. The sequence goes on from NC_073238.2 coordinate 111,181,355, forward strand.
GATTGTAAAGGCAGGGTAGCCAGAGGAGCTTCTTACATTTTGATTAATTTTATCACAGCACATAGTTATCCACAGTGTCCATAGTAAGTGCATTATCTACTATATTGGCAAGTTGCTTTGTGTGTATGTGTGTGTGTGTGCATGCGCACACACGAACTTTAATGGCGAAGTTGATTCAAATAGATGCTCCAACTCAGTAGTTATAAGTAGGCATACTCACCATGTGGGCAAAAACTAGGAAGTTTGATAACACCCATGATTAGGTTGTAGATGGGGACGCTTACCCACTTCTGTTGGGAATAGATATTGGTATAACTACTCTGGAAAACACTTTGGTATCACTTAATACACTTAAGTCTGCACATAACTCATGAAGCCAGCAACTAAATTACTAAGTGAAATCCCCAGAGAACTTTTGCATATTTGTACCAGGAAACATTCATACAAATATTCTTAGCAACAGAATATGGAAACAACAACCCAAATGTCCATTGATAGTAGAATCAAGAAATACATGGGGGAATACTCATAGAAGGGAATACTACACAGCAATGAAAAGAATTGAAATACAGTTTGAGACTTCCCACGGATAAATCATGCACAGGCACAAGGAGGAATGAAAAGAAGCAAGCCTCCAGTTGTACATAGTATACGGTTTCATTTACATAAAGATACAAAACACAACTTTAAATACATTACTTAAGGATGCAACCCACAGGTGGCAAAACAGATGTTAGACTCATGGAGAGAGAGAGGATGAGGATATGCTTAGAAAAATATGGCGTGATCATGGATGGAGCAAAAAAGAGAGTCTGAGGTAAGGTACAATTTTCTGCTTTTGAACCTGGGTGGTGCTTACATAGGTGTTCACTTGGTTCTGCTTCTTTAAAATGTTCTTATGTTTTATATACATTGTGATGTATATATTATGATTAGTGTCTCAATAAATTTAAAAATGAAGCAATAAACCAAAACATTAACAACACTCTCTATGAGCCATAGAATTAAAAATAATTTTAAATTTTTAAAGATTTCTTTTTGTTGTCTAAATTTTCCAAATAAAAATGTTAATCAAAAAGGAATGACACATTTTCTTTCATTTTTTATTTGTGTGTGTGTGTGGTAAGAACACTTAAGATCTACTATCTTGTCCAGCACGGTGGCTCACGCCTGAAATCCCAGCGCTTTAGGAGGCTGAGGCGGGCAGATCATGAGGTCAGGAGTTCGAGATCAGCCTGATCAACATGGCGAAACCCTATCTCTACTAAAAATACAAAAATGAGCTAGGCGTGGTGGTGCACAACTGTAATCCCAGCTACTCAGGAGGCTAAGGCAGGGGAATCGCTTGAACCCGGGAGGCGGAGGTTGCAGTGAGCCAAGATCACACCACTGCACTCCAGCCTGGGCGACAGAGTGAGACTGTCTCAAAAAAGAAAAAAAAATCTACTATCTTAGCAAATTTCAAGTGTACAATTCAATTACTGTATTAACTATAGTCACCATGTTGTAGATTAGATCTGTAGAACTTATTCGTCTTGCATCACTGGAACTGTGTATCTTTTGACAAACGTCTCTCCATTGCCCCCTCCATCTACCCGCTGTCCCACCCCTTCAATTTTCTGCTTCTATGAGTTTGACTCCTTTGGTTCCACATATAACTGAAATCATGCATTATTTGTCTTTCCATGTCTGGCTTGTTTCACCTGGTATAATGTTCCTCAGGTTCATCCATGTAGTCACAAATGTCAGGATTTCTTTCTTTTTTAAATCAAAGAAGAAAAGAAAGAGAACGAGAAATAAAGGAAATGGTAACTATGGGAGGTAATGGCTATGTTGTTAAGTAGCTTGATTGTGGTAATCATTTCACAGTACATGCATGCATCAAACCATGAAGTTGGATACCTTAAATATATGCAATTCTATTTGTCAATTATACTTTAATAGAGCTAAAAAAATGACAGCCATCATGCTATTATTTTTAAGTTGGAAATCTCCTGTGATGAGAAGAGTGTATATGTGTCCCATAAGAAAACTCTTTGGTCACAGTAGAAGATAGTGGGTACACCTTAGTAGAATTTGATTTTTCTATACTTAGCAGGGATGTTAGTGTTAAAAGTTAGAAAATTATATACAGTGTTACTGAAGCCAAAGATAGCACAAGAAGCTGCTTTCCTTTGTTTCAATCATTTCATCTTCCCACCTATATCTTTGATATATTCTTTCTAACTCCCATTGCAACATATGTATAAACTTCCCTTCTGTCTCTGAGTCAGCTCTGCTTGCTTGAGTTCACCATATCATGTATACCGTTCCCAACCTTGTTTTTTTCCTAGAAGTTTCAAAGTTTGATTATATTTCCCAACTCTTCATGTGTTCTATTTGCCTATTCTATGGGAAGCTATCTCTCAAGCATTACTATTCAATATGATAAGAAGGAGAAAGAAGGCAGGACTGTCATCTTAGCACTTGGCACAGTCCTCTGCTTAAATCTGTCCTGAGTCCCGTTTCTCTTTAATTAGTCTTGTAGGAAAAGAGGAGCAAGATCATGCTGCCAAATGGGATATTTTTGGAATTCTCATTATTCTTTTATAATTGTGCCTGTGGTCATTTTGAATCTTTACCTTAGTAGAGTTTCTAATGAAAACCAGATGGTAGACAGGTTTAATGTGTTGAGCACCTACCATGTACAAGGCTTGTTCACATTACTGAATGTACAAGGCCTGGTTTGTTTCCTCAAGGAACCTATAATCTAAAGGAACAGATATTTGTGCTAATAATTAATAATAGTAAGTGATGATAACCACAGCATTAATCTAGCATTTCCTGCGTGATAACCATTCTTCACATATTAACCCACCTAATCCTTATAACAATTCTATCACATGGGTACCATTTGTCACCATTTTGCTGATGAGTACATTGAGAAGAAGAAGGAAAATCATGTGCCCAAAGTCCTATAACTACTAGATGGTACACTGAGAATTTAAAAACCAGGCAGCCAACTCTTGACCCACTGTTTATACCCGGTACACACGTGGCATTCAACTTCAGTGTGAAATAAAGCAGAGTACAGGGTTGGTGCAAGAGCTAGGTATGGACTGGGAACAGCATTAGTCAGTATCAACATTGTAGCTGAAACCCAGGAATTCGACTAACTTCATTAAACCCTTAATCCTGGGGGGAAGTATTCAGTCCTACGTTTCTTTACGCTGACATCTAAGGGCTACGTTTTCCTAATGATTACAACTTCTGTTTTCTTTAACCATACCTTATTGTTGACTTTTCCAAGCAGTGATTTGCATTTTAGAATGCCAGAAATTGCTGTACATGTTCCCAAATAAGAACTTTAAGCCTTAAGTTTAAGAAAATGACAAATCAGGCTTAGAAACGAATGTACAAATATATGTGGCATGATGTGCTGGGCATCTTGAATGGGCATTTTTTCCCCATAACTTATAAGAAGTCTCAGAAAGGAAGAAATTGGGTGTCTTTAAATGGAAATGAATTTGAATAAGAGCACAGAAATGGAACTGATAGAACATTTATTTGGTTATATGATGATTTAATTGAATTACTTTGTATGGCCATTTGAATTTTATTTAACATTTAACAGGACATACACACACACACACACACACACACACACACACACACACACACACACTCCATAATATTATCAATTCCATCTTCTTTTTCTGCAAGGAAAATGAGGAAGCTAGAAGTAAAAGACATGCTATTGCAGGGCTGTGGTTGAATTATAGTTCCCACTGCAAGTTTAAGTCCACCCAACATGTGCCCACTAAGAGCAGGATGTTATCATCATAAACAACAAGAAAAATCTACTATACGTATCCTATGGAGCCTTGTTTACAGAGCCTGTGGAAGCTATAATTTAGAATTTTGGACATTTTTAAGAAGTGAAATCTCTACTTTGGATCTTTTGGCATGAAACATAAAATATAACAGCTCACAAGAAGATACACCTTCACTGAGCTTCTCTCTTTCACAAGCCCTGAAAAAGGGCATTTTCGATGACTTTTCCATATTGATCTCCTTTAAGGAAGCTAATAAATAATTTCAGCACCACTGTTTTCCTCTTGTTTATTCATGTCTTTTTCTAAAGAAAAAAATATTTTTCTAATGAAAATATTTTTTCTAATGAAAATATTTCCATGCTGTGTCTTTCTTTTGATGAGGGCCAGTGTGGTAAGGAAGTTTTTTTTCTCCCTCATAAAATTGTTTACAGGAGACAGTGGGAGAGAACTAAAGAATAACTGTTTTTCTTTAGCAGCTGAAGGTTGTCTGAATGGAGTCTTCAATTCCCGTGCATGTTTTGTATTGCAGATTTCTTTGAAAATGGTCTTGCCAGTGCACCTTAAATACATTTTAGAATTATCTTACCATGAAATTAGTTTTCTCCATCATTGGCTTAGTTGAATCCCTCCCCCAACTTTTTTTTTTTTGATCAATGCTGGGACATTAAAAATAAAGCCATGGCTGCGCATGCTATTTTTGGAAGTTCCTATCAAAATTCCATCCTTCAGCAGGCCAGTGTGCTTTGAGCAGCAGGTCTTTATCACAGTACCGCTAGATGGTATCTAGCTCCTCCACCTTTCACCCTGAGGTTTAATTCTCCGCTTTCCATCCTTGCCATTGGCCTGTATTTCTATAGTAATTAACCATAAAAAGAGCAAGGAAGGAGTTTCAGGAGCAAAAGTAGCCCAGAACTTGGTTGCCATTCAATGAGCCATTTTAAAAATTACTGAGTCAAACAGCAACTCATGGTTCAGAGATCATGCTAGGAAACTAGCTGATGTTGATGATGTTTGTAGAGGTGGTGGTGGTCATAAAAATAGAGATAGTAGTGGTGGTGATGGTGATGGTGGTGATGGCGGTGGTGGTGATGGTAATGGTGATGTCGGTAGAAATTAATAATGGTAGTAGTGGCAGGTTATGGCAGTGACTTAAAAGCATCCCACTTAAGGGTCTGGGAAACGTGACTGGTACAACACTTACAAAAATTTGTGTGCTCTGGTCATTTTACAACAGATAGCATTCTTTTCATGCTAATATTTTTCTGTCTCTAAAAACACTATTAATTTTAAGAAGAAAGTCTTTATCAAATATTGCTACATACATATAGAAAATTCTTCAAAACCAACAAAATAAAATTTCAAATTATTTGTTTGATATATATTGAGTACCCTTGGAAAATGAGAGTTGTAAAAGAAAACCAACCCTGTAATACAGTAGTGCTAAAAATCTCCCCATATTCACTTTTTCCCTTGTTGTTATACCTGAGAGGATTGTCTTGGTGTCATTGCTGGTTGGCACATGCTTTTTTCATTCCACACTTTGAAATATGAATCTATTACAAAAGGATCATGTTGGTGAGGCACTGGGGATGAATAAGTTAGGAACAGTAATTAGTTTTTAAGCATTCCCTTTAAGGATGGCAAAGCATTTCCCCCTCCCCCAAATATTAAATAATTTCCTCTCAAGCAGTTGGTTTATAGGAAGAATAGTTTAGTTTAAATTTGCATATTCTGAATGGACTGTCTTTATCTTCTTGACACATTACTTCCCATTTCATTGTACTGTCCCTTCTGCTCACCATCTCCCACAAAAGAAACCCTCTTCAAGATATGTGATTCTGTGTCTCATATCTGGAATGGGAAGCCCTTCCCACTTAAACAAACAAAAAAACTCCCCATTGTCATCCTGTGTATACCCCTCCCCACTTAGAACCTTGCCTCTTCCATAGTCATGCATCTTGAAAATGTAAGAGTTGTCTGTGTTTATTTCTGTTTTCCCACTCAGCTCTTCAACCCACTGCACTCTTGCCTCTGTCCTCACCACTCCACTAAAATTTCTCTCAATATTGGCCATTGCCCTTTTTTTGCTCAGTTGCAAGGCCATTTCTCAGACATTTTCCTGCCCACCTGTATGGTTGGTGACCCTGTTCCTTACACCCTTTTTGGTAAAGTGTTTATCTGGCCACCTCCAATTTACCATTTAGGTCTCAGCTTAACTATAGGTTCCTACAAGAGGACATTGTGGAGGCCTCCAAGTCTGGGAAAGAAATAGCATCTGTATTTTTTTTGTCATAACCCAGGAACTGTTAAAAAATTTTATTCTTTTGTCTGACCTATTTGCTTTATATCCCTGACGCCTAGCCCATGTATGACACAAAGTAGGCATATATTTTCCTCCAGTTTCTTCTGGATTCCAGTAACAGAACCTTCCACCAGCATAAGCAAAAGGAGAATTTATTATTATGACTTAGAGTTACACCTTGGGTCAAGCAACAGAAAGTGCTGCCAGGGCATGGAGGACTGAGAATAGGAAGAGACAGCTGTAGGAACCAAGACATTTATCTTGGATGTCCTCTGCCTTCAGGGGCCAAATAACTACTAGCTTCTGCTTCTTTCTATGTTTTAGCCCAATTTTTTTCCTTCTATAGACCAGATTTCCTTCTTCTCAGCATCCTTTTCCTTCTTCTGAGTTTATACATCCTCAGCTCCAGTCCTCTATGCTGGGGGAGCAGAGACAAGTGGTAGAAACGTGGCTTCTGGGGTTGCACCTTGAGGGTGTTAGGATGTCATGGGCTGCTCGCAGAATGGGGGTCATGAGCTGAACAGGCACTCAGTGTATGTCTATTTCAATGCTTGCTTAAAAATCCAATGAATGGTTGAGCAGCTGTCTTCCAGGATTCTCTCATTTTCATAAGCCATCTAAACTCTCTAAAGACTAATATTCCTCATTTACAAGACAGTGAGTTTATCCAGGATAGCTTCCATACTCCTCTACACTTTCCTCATTGACACAATGGGATATATTGTTCTTATCAAAAGAGCTAATGGTCCTTATGGATTCTGAGTTGAACATCACTTTATTTTGGTTTAAGAAGCAGAGGTTGGAGGGTGGGGAATGGAATCATGCTTATATTAGTCAGCTGTTGCTATAATGTAAGGCAGAATAAGAAGCAATACTCCAGATCTCAGGGGCTTATAACAACATGCATCTATTTTTCTTGCTCATGGGTATGTAGGAGCTGAGGTTTGGCTCATTTTGGCTGAGGTTGGTTGGGTTTGGTGCTTCTTCAAGGATCGGAACTGAAGAGGCAGAGGCTACCTGGGGCTTATTCTTCTTGGGCAGCAGCCTTCATGGAAACATGGGCTGCTTCTAAAGGCCTGGGCTCAGAAGTAGCAGCTGTCACTACCACCCACATACTATTTAAGGCCAGGGACAGGGCCAAGCTAAATGTTGGTGAGATGTATACTTCATCTTCTCTATTCTATTGCAAGTTCCTCTGGCAGTGGAAAGGAATAAGAATTGGGAACAAGAACCCAATCTACTAGAATCCTAAAATTGCTTACATGATTTCAATGACTTTAGTTTTCAAAGTGAAGTTCAAATTCTTTAAGCATGCTAGGTGGCTAGGTGTGCAGCTGCAACTGGGTGATCTCTTCAGTCTCATTTCTTTTTCATTTGCCCTTATATATGTACAATTTGGCTCAAGCCAAGTTGAATCTCTGTTGAGCATAGCATATCTTTCATGCTGTTATTTCTGACTCCCCTCTGGCCTTCTTTATTTAGCTAACTCTTATTTTACCTTTAAAACTGAGGTCAAGAAAAGACTTCTTCCTGGAAGCCCTCCATGATTCCATGAAACACACATCGATGCCCTCCTCTGTGCTTCTTGGCAGCTTGTGCTTGTCTCTAGCATTGTACTTATTATTTTGTGCTCTGTCATTGCTTCAGCCATCTGTTCCTTCAAGTAGAATTGAACTTTCCTCAAAGGCTATAGCAATACCTCAGTTAACTTAGTGTCCTTAGAATCTAACACAGCACCTGGCACTTAGTAGTTATCCAATCAACAATGTTTGTGAAATGAAAGAAGAATGAGAAGATGAAAAGATGAGAGGAAGGAAGGGAGGGAGAGAGGAAAGAAAGAGGAAGAAAAGGGTGGTGATTGGTTACTTGTAAGACAGTTCATTCACTGGAAACTTATGAATTATTTATTCGTTATTATTCATTCACAGTAAGCCTATGTTTGGAATATCTTATTTCTATAGTTATGAGGTGGTAGCCCTTAACCAATATACCATTGTTGGCCTGATTTTGTAAGCATTATTTTTTCATTTAGAGAATCCATATATTTAGTATGACAAGCACATACTCAGACCCTAAAAATCACTTTCCAAAGCCAAATGCGTGCTCTTCCCCACCTCCTTGTAAGTATTTCAAGGCTACTACCTTGCCTAGCGGTATCTGCCTGAACATGGCAGTTTTAATTACACAGGAAGCACTCTTGCCCTGCCACTGACTGATATGTAGTTAAAGGCATAGCCTGGAGTACCCCTAGTGGAATGCTAATAAGGAAATGGAGACTTAGTTGTTATTAGGTTATTTTCTTATTGGAAAAACTAAGGGTGATGAGTGTAGCCAGGACTGAGCTCCTCCATATTCCAGGCATGTATCAAAAAGAGTTTATCTTTATCTGAGCTCTCGTGCCAACCTTCTTAGAGCAAGTGACTGCATGACACATCACGGTAAATAACTTCTTAAAAAAGTATATGCTGGCTTGTTTTAGAATGCATGTGCTGTTTAAAAATAGGTAGGGAGTTTGACACACACCTGATTGCCTCTGAGATGAAATCCTAAGTGTCTGGCATCGCTGCCTCTTCTGGGGAAGGTTTCTTGTCATCTCACCTCTTGTCTCCAGCTGCTCAGGCGGCAGCTAGGTCTACAGAGGCGGCGTCCAATTACTCAGAATATCTGCCCCTGCTCTTGGCAGGGACTTACACTTCCTGGCTTTTGCAGATGATGGATGGCACTTTTTGTAAAATGAGATGCCTTTGGAATAGGAAGGTCGAGTCGGGAAAAGGGTAGGTCTTGATTCCCACAGGACGGAGTAACTGAGAATGTGGCTGGCCAAAGTCAAGAGGCCACTGAGCACAGGCTGCAGAGAGATTTCATCAGAAACCAGTGAGGACAGTGTTGCTCAGGAACACTTTTGCTACCGTGTACTCCTAAGTGAGAAACCATAGTTCTTTCTTTGTTTAATGTGAATTTCTTTCCAGTCTATTGTTTTCACCCGGTAGAATGGGAAGGACCTGGCCAAATGTGGTGAGCATTCCTGTGTTGTCGCTTGGCTTTCCTGGGAACCACAAAAGGAGTGGAACGTTGCAGAGACTGCTGTCAACCTACAATGAGCAGTGAATATCAATGAGAGGAAAATGGCCCATTTTTGCTTCATTGATTTTTGCTGGTCAATGAATCCTCTTCATTTTATGTACCCCCCTCCTTCAATTTTTTTGCTCTGTTGGACACATCTTAATGTTACGGCTCTGCGTTAAGCACAGTACTGAGAGTGACAGTTTCTTTAATCACACGGAGTTGTTAGTGATGGCAACGTGTCAGATTTGGAGAGGAGCACAGTGAGATGAGACTGAAGCTTGGGAAAGGTGACGATGGTGTATTAGCATTGAGTAGGTTAGCTTAGGGACTGGCGTGACTGTGTTCAAACGGATAGGAAATGTTTAAAAATAAAACAGGAAGGATGACAGATCCCTTAGATGAAGAGCAAATGTAGGGGCCTGGGAAGACAGCAGTGCTAACTCGGTGTGGGTCCAATCACAGAATTTAAGAGAGATCTTTGCATTATACAATCAGTATGCATTACCACATCAGTATTTTTGTGAGAATGCAAACAAAATACAGCATTTTCTATACAGTAATAAGAGTTTAATGTAATACGTTAATAATTTGGAGTGATTTTCTTGTATTCAGCCACCTCACTAGGTAGAACAATAATCGGCTCCAATGAAGAGAAATCAGAATCCCAGAAAAAACGACCTCTCTGGAATGTTTGCCCCAGGGAGGCTTGTTCAACTTAATAGGAAAAGACTGAATAGAAAATTATCATCTCTATCTAGACTAGTTTTAATTATCTTTTTCAAACAATCTTTGGATTGCTCTGTCTGTATTAAATTTTCAGATAAGAAACTAAGGCACAGGGCATTTTTAAAAATTGCATAAGATCAAATAGAAACTGAGTGCAGTGCTGAGAGGAGAACTCAAAACCTGTTTTTTCTATGGATTAGCTATTGAAGCATGTTATCTTATGGGGAAGCAGTTGACAGTAATTGGGATTTCCTTAGGAGAAAATGCAAGGTTCAAAGCTAAATGCAACTCTATTCTCTCACCAGTGAGGCTACTTTTTTTTTTTTTGTCCCTAAATAGACCTTTTAATTTATATTTTGCTTTTGGAAATTCCTGCTCTGATTCCCCAAACAAACAGTCCTGAACATCTTTAGGTTGAGAACATATTGCATTCTCTGAGCTATTCTACTCTTCAGTTTTCTACCTTTCTGGTTTTGGATCAAGAAGATGGACCATGACTTAGAAGCCTGCTCCCTGGTTTAAGCTATGCCTTGCAACAGGACAGTCCGTGCTCCTGTAGCTCTGGGCACACTAAATGGGGATGACAGGAAGCTGGTAGAAGCTATTAGAACAGGTTCCAGGAATGCACGTTTTCCTGAAGGCTTTGGGCACTAATACAAGCATAATGGTTTAGCTGCTTGATAATAAATATATCATGTGTCCTTCAAGCTAGTTTTCACAAGTTTTCTTTTATTTCCCTGGAAACGTCTGCATGTCCCTTGACCATCAGCAGTCTGTTAAGACACGTATCAGCAAAAGCTATTTGGCCAGAATACAGCTCTGAGAAAATAGCTGCATTACCCAGCAACTGGTACTACCAAAAAAAAAAAAAAAAAGAAAGAAAATTGTCCTAAATTGTTCTGAATTTAGTTTTTCTAATGATATATACTAGTTAATTAAGGATTTAAGTCATTCAACAATGGTCACAGGTCAAAAAAGAAAATCAACTGAAATCATTCTAAGTTTGTCCATTGGTAAACCTGATGAGTCACCATAGTAAGCCAAACAGACCTCTATGGCCATATGCCAGAATGAGGAATTTGCAAATTGAAATGGAGCTCATGATAATTGGATTAACCTCATCCAAGAACCCTCACATGGCTAAAAGGAGGAAGGGCAGGAAGAATCATGAAAACAAATAAAAAAACCGAAAAACCATCCTGATCCCTCAGCCCTCATATTCAGACTGCGTTAGAAGAATGTAGGCTCACCTGCTGAGATACCTTGGAGGCTGGTAAATTTTTGCTTGAAGAGAACAACAATAACCTGAAAATAAGAGGTAGCTACATTTCTGTTAAAAGGGATGAATGGTCCATTCTCATAGCTGGTGAAAGGTGTTAAATTTAAGGAATAATCTGAAATGGACACGATAAGAGGAAGCTATCTTCATCTTTGCTGGAGTCTTAACACTCCAAAAACACTTCTTAACACTCCGGATAATTAGGTTAATTTTTTTTGACAGATGCTAGGGGTCTTTAGACACATACAATGGATGGGTTGCTGATGGGGACAGAGAGCCAGAGAACTAGACTTGAATGATTCCTTGAGACAGTTTTCTTTTTCTTTCTTTTCTTTTCTTTTGAGATGGAGTCTTCCTCTGTCACCCAGGCTGGAGTGCAATGGTGTGATCTTGGCTCACTGCAACCTCCGCCTCCCAGGTTCAAGAGATTCTCCTGCCTCAGCCTCCATAGTAGCTGGGACTATAGGCGCCCACCACCATGCCTGGCTAATTTTTGTATTTTTAGTAGAGACGGGGTTTCACCTTGTTAGCCAGGATGGTCTTGATCTCCTGACCTCGTGATTGGCCAGCCTCGGCCCCCTAAAGTGCTGGGATTACAGGCGTGAGCCATCGCTCCTGGCCGAGACAGTTTTCTACCTGCAGTGACATTAGATCTTGTGAACGTCGCTGGTGTTGCTCACTTGGATGGGATCTATTTGGGGTGTAGTGCCTTGAATCATAGAAAGGGAAATATGTTTATGCTGTTAATGATGGGAAACCAATTCCTGGGGAAAAGCTGTTATAAAAAGCTGGTGGAGTGGAGCTGAGGATGACAACACCTTGATTTGATGGTATCCTTGAGTTCTCCTAAATAATTCAGAACATGTTACACAGATGAAGAGTTGAAATCAATTGTAAGGAGGAATTTCCTGAAAGTCAAGACTATTTAATATTGGGTATGAGTTATTGAGAAAGGTTACTCTTCAGCTTCCTATGTGTAATGTTTTAAAAATCAACTCCTTTTAGTAAAACCTTGGCCATGTAGCATTTAATTGCATTTTCCTCATGAGGACCCAGAGGCTGAGTTTAGAGTTCTCCCCATTCCTCCCTCTCCCCATCACTGAAATTACACTCTACCTAGCACTAGCTGTAAGATGATAAACCTTTGGAGTTCCTGATCAGAATTCTCTACACTATCCTGTTGCCTCATTTAGTTTAAGCAATGTGCCTTTTGAGCTGGGAGACTGGGATAATGGAAGAAGAGAGGGATGCGAATGGAATTTTCCTTTCAGTCATCAAACTCCTTTAGGAATGAAAACAGCAAGTAACACAAAAAACTAAAAATTACTGTATTCTTTAATAGGTGACAATGGCTATGCTTTGTTGACACTAGTGAGATTTTATGTTCAAGAAGTAAATGTGTTTATGTATTTGTAGGCTTAGGTCCTTAGTGTAAGAGAACTGGCATCCATGCCTGCCCTACACCTTTGGTTCAATCAAAGAAGTAACTAATTTTTATGATTAACTATCAAGTCTCATATATACCCAAAACAAAATACTGTGTTACCGGCCGGGCACGGCGGCCTCACGCCTGTAATCCCAGCACTTTGGAAGGCCAAGGCAGGCGCATCACTTGAGGTCAGGAGTTCAAGACCAGCCTGGCCAACATGGTGAAACCCCGTCTCTACTAAAAATACAAAAATCTGCCGGGTGTGGTGATGGGCACCTGTAATCCCAGCTACTCAGGAGGCTAAGACAGGAGAATCTCTTAAAGCTGGGAGGCAAAGGTTGTAGTGAGCCGAGATCGCACCATTGCTTCAGTCCAACCTGGGTGACAGAGTGAGACTCCATCTCAAAAATAAAAATAAAAAAATAATAATAATATATTGTATTACCAGTTTGCTACATATTCCACACATACACACAAAAAACCGAAAGCGAACCCAAACCAAACAAAAACCTCTTTTTGCCTGGGTATCCATAAAACAAAGTATCAAGAAGAGAAGGGGAACTTTTCCCTTTGAGAAATTTTATTTGAATTAAATATGGCTAGTAGTTTGTAACTAATTAATATTTGCTCAGAGAGAAAAAATAGGACCTAGCTCAGTGCCCCAGGCCTACAACAGTGGGAGCTCAATCAATATGTGTTGAATTAATGACTGATGGGAACATTGGAAGACCTGAAATTAAGACTTAGTAATTTTAAGTGAGGATGGATTGCAGGGTTTTATTTGTGTTTATTAACTGCCTGCTTCTTTTTGGCCAGAGATAGAACAGTGAAAATGTGTAGAGAAGGGTTTTAAGGATGATAAGAGAAGAGAACATGGAGAAGGCAGGCAGTCATCGCCGGAGTCCTAAGCAGCGAAAAAGGAAGAAATGTCAGAGTAGGTTAAAACTTAATGTACATAGTGAAATAGAAAGGATGAGGATGACAGAAGCAGCTGGCAGGGGGGTTAAGTAAGAGTCCATTATCCTCCATAGAGTTCCATAGTCTCATCTCTAGTCTAATTGTTTACTCTCTTCCTGCTTGAAATGAAATCTGATCTCACTTCCAGGTGTTTCCATTGCTGCCATCAAGCCAGTTTTTATATGATCAATAATAATAATAACAAGAATACTATTAGACCTACCATTTATATTTAGCATTTGCTTTGTGTCTCTCACTCCGTGCCTGTTTTATGTTCACAACTCTAATTTTTACAACTCCATCATGCAGATACTACGATTTACGACTGTATCAGGGAGATATATACAATTACTACCATTTTACAAATGGAGATTTGGGGGCTAAGAAGGATTAAGTTGCTTGCCTAGGGTCACACAGTTTCCAAGTGGTAGAAGAAGAACGTAAAGACAGATTGATTAGACTCTTAAATCCTTTCTCTTTCCTTCTGTCCTATACCTTTGGAATAACTGAGAAGGGAAACCAGGAGAGAGGCACATTGGATCCAAGCATTCTTTCTTTCACTTGTCTGTTTCACAAATACCTGCTGGGTCTCCCTCATGCTGGGCCCTAAGAATGGAGTCACCACTAGAAAATAGTGTCTGTGTCAAGGAGCTCTCCTAGCAGAGGAGTGTCAAGGGGACAAGTGATTCTATATCCTGACCTTTAGCAGGAGTGAGCAGAGGTTGACACTGGAGCACTCAATTCAGCCTTAAGAAGTCAGGAAAGGAAGCGTTTGCCTAAACGGGTTCCTAAGGAATTAGCCTAGAGAAAGGTGGGCAGGTGGACAAAAGTGTTTCAGGAAGATGGAACAGTGAGGCTGTATAATGGTAGTTCCAGAGAAATCAGGTATTTCTAGGACTGAAGCATAGAGAGTGGAAGGTCAGGAGATGCACATGGAGAGGGGAACGATTAGGAGGCCCTTGAAGGCCATGGAAGGAGTTTCTATTTTTTCCTTGAAGCAATGGGGAATCATTGAATGATTTTAGGTAAAGAAGAAAAAGGCTTAGGTTCGAACTTTAGAATGATGACTCTGGCTGTACAGGAAAATGGATTAGAATGGATTGAGAGGCAGGGAGAGCTGTCCCATCAATACAGGTGAGAGGGAATGGTAACCTGATTTAAGGTAGTGACAATGGTTAGCATTGGATAGATCTGAGAAATATTGATGAGGTGGAATTAAGAGAAATTGGTGGTTAATAATAGGGACAAGCAGATGGTATTAGATTAAACTAAGTTACACTGCTATAAAAACATGACCCCACATCTCTGTAGCTTAACAAAAGCTTATTTTTTTCTTACGCAGAGTCTATTGTAGGTCTAGGTAACTCTTTTGGGCACTCGTCCTACATGCTTAGCAATGCAGTTGCTTCAGCCTCTATTACCTTCATCTTAATAGAAGAACTCCTCAGCAAACACCATGACAGTGAGAGACAATGGCTGGGGAATTGGGGTGAGCTTTTCACCTTAGCCCAGAATTGACCCACTGTATTCTGCTCCCATCTCCTTGGTTAGAGCTAGTGGGCCCACTCAGTGACAGGATTGCTAAGAAGTACAGTTTTCTGTGTGCTCAGGAGTGGGAAACATTCCAGATATTGGAAAACACTAGTATTGTCTACCACAAGGACTAGGAAGCTCTCCATTTGTTTATTTGTTTGTTTGTTTATTTAAGATGGAGTTTCACTCTTGTCACCCAGGCTGGAGAGCAGTGGCATGATTTCGGCTCACTGCAACATCTGCCTTCTGGGTTCAAGCGATTCTTCTGCCTCAGCTTCCTGAGTGGCTGGGATTACAGGTGCCAGGCTAATTTTTGTATTTTTAGTAGAGATGCAGTTTCACCATGTTGGCCAGGCTGGTCTTGAACCCCTGACCTCAGGTGGTCTGCCCGCCTCGACCTCCCAAAGAGCTGGGATTACAGACATGAGCCACGGCACTGGGCCTCCACTTCAAAAATTTAAGAATGTGTACGTGTGTTTAAGTGTGACTGTGTGTGTGTGTGCATGTGTGTGTGTAGAGAAGGGAGTAGGGTTTGTGTGCAACATTACTGGACTTAATTTTCCAAACTCTAGGCTGCTGATTCATGAGATGGGGAAGGTATGCATGTCCTAGTACCTTTCATGAATTTGGCTGCTTTGTTGTGAAAACAGCACCAATGATATCAGAGTGTCTTTTTGTACCTCACTGGGTTCTAGAGGCTTCTCTCCACTGTGCTACTCCCTGATCCCCACTTCTGTCTACTTTCTGCCGTCTTGGTGTTATGTTTCCCTTTAAAAGTGGTTTGCATGGAAGTTTAGTGCGATACTGGGAAGTGACTCCCCAGCAATCCACAGTCTTTGTGTGGACTATCCTACATTGTTGGATTCATCTGAGTGTGGCCTTAGTGTACTCTGGAGCTCACAGTGCCCAGCTACTGAAGAAATGTTTACAGCTATTTGAAAATAGTGGTGTACTAAAGAGAAACTAAATGCTTTGGACATCTTTTGCTTAGATTCATTCTAAACCATAAATGGTAAATCATAATGATTGATTAATCGCAAAAATATTTTCTCTATTTAAAAGCCTTTATTTTCTATTTCATAACCTGGGATTTGGGGTTTTGATAGAGAATGATAATTTCTTGATATTCTCTGCATAATAATTTTCGAGATCTGAATTAACTCCCAAGTACCTCATGCCCATCTCTGTCCTTTGCCTCAGACACCAATTAAGTCAAAGTAAGATGAACTGTCTAAAATCAAAGTGCACATGACCTAGGATTCTTGTCAAGGCTGTTGAGAAAAACGTGTGATAGAAAGTGATAATTTTTAAAAAATGTGCTTGTTAATTTTAAAAAGCAATCATAAGTCAGAAACAAGAGCTCTGTTCCCTGCTTTTCCTCCTGTGCAAGTGAAGAGGGAAGCAGTGTGTTCCTTTTAGGCGGGATCTGGGGTCCATTTTTCTCTAGAGTAAGCCCACAGTAAGCTTTCAGTACATGAATTAAGAGTAGAAAAACAAGACTTAATCAAGTGCTGCCTTGCCAGTTGAGGATTTGTCTTCTCCAGAAGCAGCTCTGCTTAACCCCCAGACTGGTAATAACACTAGCAGTTACACAGACTCACTCTCCACCAACCTCAAAACTTGGAGTTTCTCTGTTGCCTTCCCCAGATGCCTTCTGCAGTCAGAAAACTCATGCAGTGCCGTCCTGCCCCTCCGCTCTCCAGCTCAGGGACTTTGGGCAACTTGCAGCCTCTCTAAGCCTCAGGTGATCAGCTAAAAAAGAAGGAGCAGGGTGGTGATCCCTGCCTGTCTGTCTCGCAGTCTTGCTGTGAGGTGGGATAACATTATCTGTGCCAAGTGCTTTGGAAACTGGAAAGCGCTCGGAGCTCCAAAGGAAAACTAATTATTTTTCAAAATTCTCCTTCTCTGGCCAGGCTCTCACCTCTCTCACCTTTGTTTCTTTCTTCCTTTCTTTGTTCTCTCTGTGTCCTACTCACCTCTGTCCTCTTCGCAACGTGATCACTTCCTTGTTCTTAGATCTCCACCTTCTGTGCTTCATTAACTCCAAAAATAAAAGAATAAAAAGGGAGAAAAATCCCTTACTATTGCTGAAAGTTTCAGCAAAATGCTCTCTTGTCTTTCTCCATGCTTATCCTCAGGTATGTTATTCACAGTGTCTCACACACTGGATGCCTTACAAATATTCTTATTAATGATAACCCAGAGAGTTACCTATTTCTACACCAGCAATGATATTTACTAGTTACCTATGACACTGATCTTCGGGGTTCTTTCTCCTGGGGCAAATGCATGCTCATTATTTTGGTCTGTCAATCTGCTTTCTTTGCCATAGATCCCAGTGGAGGTTGAATGAGAGACTTGTTATGATACAGAGATCATTAGCTTTCAAATCTGACTCCTTGAAACCAAATAGAATGTATTTTCTGCTCATGTGACAATAATTTTTTCATCTCTTTAGGTTCACATTTCTTGCTTTATTTTTCTTTTTTTTTTTTTTTTCCGTAAAGCCTAGCTTAGAGGTAGCCTTGTCTGTCCTATAGGGACTAACTTTTTATGTGGTCTCCTCTGCAGTGTTGTTAGAAGCCCATAATAATCAAACGACTTGATTAAGGTCATTTCCTGGGCTGAGGCAGCTGAATCTATCTAGGCCCTGACCAGCTTTCAAAATGACTTTCCATCAGTTCCATCCAGCAATTGTCTTTCGTCACCTCAAGTTCAGTCAAACATTAAATATAAAGAAGTGGATAAGATAGAAATCTATGGAAGGGTGCAAAACTAAAAAGGCAGATTAATCTGCATGAGTATGTTTCACTTTTAGTTGTTCCTAGTAGAGCCTAGGAAATATTGTTAAATGGAAAAAGTTTTAAAGGTATGCCCATGCCTTTAAGTGATTACTTTTTCTGACTTCTTTGATGCATCCCCACAAATGTGCATTTTCTTCCTAATGTTACTTTTAGCATGTCATACACTAAAAGTAGTTCTTAATCCACCAGCTGATTTGATAGTAAGTGGTGTTTATTGAGTACTTACCTTGTGCCAGATACTAGGTGCTGAGGGTAAATAATATGAATGCAAAAGCAGACATAGTCATCATCCTCATGAGCTTAGAGTCATTAGTTAGAATATCACATTCATGAAAGTATAAAAGCAAACAGAGCTAACTTCCTATGGAAAGGAATATGGCTTGATGGTTTGATGAATGCATTTAACTGTGGGGATGGTCAGATTTTGCATGTATGACAGTCAGGGAAGTGGTACTAGAGATCTGAAAGTTGAGAAGTGAGCAGGGGCTCCCCAGATAAAAGGTGGCGCTTACGAGGTGAATATTCCACTAAGAGGGAACAGTAGGTGCAAAGGCCCATTGGTGGGAAGAACCTAGAATCTTTGATGAACTGAAAGGAGGAGAGTGTGTTTGGAGCTTAGAGAACAAGAGGGCAGTGGTTTGGGATGGAGCAGAAGAGGTAGACAGAATAGGGCACCAAGGCCATATAGACAATCCCTGCAACGTCATGTGAAGTGACTAAGGCATTTTAATTAAATATCGTAACATGGTTAGGCTTTTATTTGAAAAGAGATGTTTGGCTTTATTTTGAAAGAAGAATAAAGAGTGCTTTCAGAATTAGGAAATTAAGAAATTTGAAGTATGGAATCTGTGGCTCACTCTCACATTACTTATCACATTATATTACTGGACATCTTTGTGAGTTATGTTTCTTACTTAAGAGATGAGCATCTTTGACAGGGGAATTTCCTTTTGGTTATGAATTATCATACCGTGTGATCTCCAGCCTAATTATCAAGGAAGTCATTATGGTTAGTGTTCAGAATGGCTCACAAGCAGTCATCATCAAACCCA
Organism: Gorilla gorilla gorilla; assembly: GCF_029281585.2. Taxonomy (NCBI): domain Eukaryota; kingdom Metazoa; phylum Chordata; class Mammalia; order Primates; family Hominidae; genus Gorilla; species Gorilla gorilla. The sequence continues at coordinate 111,200,318 of NC_073238.2, forward strand.
AGGTCATCTAGGTTTTCTCGTGTGTTATCGTCTAGAGTTTTAAAGTTTTGCACTTCACATTTAGGTCTGTATTCCATTTTGAGTTAATTTTTGTGAACAGGGTGAGGTCTGTGTCTAGATTCAGTTTCTCACATGAGGATGTCCAGTTGTTTCATTACTGCTTGTTGAAAAGACTATCTTTCCTTCATGTATTGTCTTTGCTCCTTTGTCAAAGATCAGTTGACTATATTTATACGGATCTATTTCTGAGCTCTACATTCCATTTCATTGATTTGTCTATTCTTTTGCCAGTACTACACTGTCTTGATTACTGTAGCTTTTTTTCAGCTTTATTGAGGAAAAAATGGTAAGAATTGTATATGTTTAAAGTGTAAAACTTAATGTTTTGATATATGTGTATATTGTGAAATGATCATTGCAATCAAGCTGATTAACATGTCAGTCACCTTACTTTCCTTCCTTCCTTCCTCCTTCCTTCCTTCCTTCCTTCCTATGTGCTGAGAACACATAATCAATGTGTGCACATTGTTAATGTAAGGCATATTCAATGTTGCAATGTTAGCAAATTTCAAGTATATAATACAGTATTGTTAACTATATTCACTATGCAGTACATTAGATCACCAGAATTTATCCATCATGCATAACTGAAACTTTGTATCCTTTGACCAAAATCTCTCCATTTATCCTTCCCCCGCCACCAACTACCATTGTACTCTTTGCTTCTGCAAGTTTGACTATTTTAGATTTCACTGTAAGTGAGATCATACAGTATTTGTCTTTCTGTGTCTGGCTTATTTCACTTAGCGTAATGTCCTCCAGATTCATTTATGGTGTGGCCGTTGGCAGGATTTCCTTTTTCTTAAGGCTGAATAATATTCCAGTGTGTACAAATACTACATTTTATTTATTCATTCATCCATTGATGGACACTTAGGTTGTTTCCATATCTTGGCTATTGTAAATAATGCTGCAATGAACATGGGAGTGCAGATATCTCTACCATACTGATTTCATTTCCTTTGGATATATGTGAGATTGCTGGGTCATATGTTATTTTATTTTAATTTTTTGAGGCACCTCCATACTGTTTTTCATAATGGCTGTACCAGTTTGCATTCCTACCAACAGTGTACAAGAATTTCCTTTTCTCCATGTCCTCACCAGCAGGTTTTATTTTTGTCTTTTTGATAATAGCCATTTTTACAGATGTGAGGTGATACCTTTGTAGTTTTGATCTGGGTCTTTTTCTTATCCATATAAACCTTAGAATCAGTTTATCAATGTCCACAAAATAACTTGCTGGGATTTTGATTGGGATAGCATTGAATCCTGTATATCAAGCTGGGAAGAACTGACATCTTTATAATATTGAGTCTTCCTATCCATGAACATGGAATATCTCTTCATTTATGTATTTCTTCTTGAGTTTCTTTCATAGGAGCTTTGTAGTCTTCCTCATATAGATGTTGTATATATTTTATTAGAGTTATACCAAAATATTTTTTTTAGGGTGCTAAGATAAATAGTATTGTGTTTTCAATGTCAAATTCCACTTGTTCTATGCTGGTGTTAGGAAAGCAACTGACTATTGTATATTAATCTTGTATCCTGCAACCTTGCTGTAATTGTTTACAAGTTTCAGGAGGTTTTTGTTAAATCTTTAGAATTTTCATCATAGATAATCATCTGTGAACTAAAGCAGTTTTATTCCTTCCAAATCAGTACATATTTCATTTATTTTCATATTACTGTATTAGCTAGTACTTCCAGTATAAATTTGAAAAGGAGTGGTGAGAGGGGACATGATTATCATGTTCCTGAAATTAGTGGGAAAGCTTCAAATTTTCACCATTAACTATGATGTTTGTGATAGAATTCTTATAGATATTCTTTAATGAAATGGATGGAGGGAGGGAAATATATGAATGAACATCAGTTCTACTGACATGACATGTATGGAGTTGTTTTGGTCTAGCTCATGTAGGCTACAATACTTCATAGCCTTCAAATTCTTTTTAGAAATATATCAATTTCTTTTTTTTATTATACTTTAAGATTTAGGGTACATGTGCACAACGTGCAGGTTAGTTACATATGTATACATGTGCCATGTTGGTGTGCTGCACCCATTAACTCGTCATTTAACATTAGGTATATCTCCTAATGCTATCCCTCCCCCCCCCCCACAACAGGCCCTGGTGTGTGATGTTCCCCTTCCTGTGTCCATGTGTTCTCGTTGTTCAATTCCCACCTGTGAGTGAGAACATGTGGTGTTTGGTTTTTTGTCCTTGTGATAGTTTGCTAAGAATGATGGTTTCCAGCTTCTTCCATGTCCCTACAAAGGACATGAACTCATCATTTTTTATGGCTGCATAGTATTCTATGGTGTATATGTGCCACATTTTCTTGATGCAGTCTATCATTGTTGGACATTTGGGTTGGTTCCAAGTCTTTGCTATTGTGAATAGTGCCTCAATAAACATCTGTGTGCATGTGTCTTTTATAGCAGCATGTTTTGTAATCCTTTGGGTATTTACCCAGTAATGGGATGGCTGGGTCAAATGGTATTTCTAGTTCTAGATCCCTGAGGAATTGCCACACTGTCTTCTACAATGGTTGAACTAGTTTACAGTCCCACCAACAGTGTAAAAGTGTTCCTATTTCTCCACATCCTCTCCAGCACCTGTTGTTTTCTGACTTTTTAGATCCCCGTTCTAACTGGTGTGAGATGGAATCTCATTATGGTTTTGATTTGCATTTCTCTGATGGCCAGTGATGATGAGCATTTTTTCATGTGTTTTTTGGCTGCATAAATGTCTTCTTTTGAGAAGTGTCTGTTCATATCCTTTGCCCACTTTTTGATGGGGTTGTTTGTTTTTTTCTTGTAAATTTAGGAGCTCTTGGATAATAGATAGATTGGAGGTATAGCATGATTAATATCTGTTACAGGGGAGCCTGAAATGAGAACAGCCTTGATGTGACCTATGATACCCTCAACTGAGAAGGCAGTAAACTAAGATGACTAGCGTTATTCCATAGCAAAAATGCCCTTGAGTCAGACTTCATCAATAGAAAAAATGTTCAGTTTAGGGAGTGCACATTCTGGCAAAAGTTGTATAAAGGGATAGGCTGACTGGGAACTCTAAGAGATAAAACATTATTTGGAAAGTTTCCATGTAAGGTAAATAAAGCTAAGATTGGACCCTGTTCAATTATCAATTACAATCAAAGACCATTTATATTTGGCTGATCATCTCTTGGGAAGTATCTCACATCCACTGCAGTTGTGTTTTGTTTGTTTTTACAGAAGTATAAAAAGGAGATCTGACTCCTTTTGTGTGTTTTTTGGTTCCTTTACTTCCCAAAGGAAAATGCAATGATTATAAATGTGAAAAAAAAAATAAGAAAACTCTAATAGTGAAATGTTATCTTTGAAGGGCAAGGCAGGACCCTCTTGCTTGTTTTGAAAGGTAAAATTTCAGGGGGATATTTGAGGTTTTTCAGAGCACTTGTTGAGTTGGTGTTGGCTTAGGTTGGTCTGTGTACCTTATTTCCTTAGAGGCTTTATAGGTAATGGCTTAAAAAAGTCTTAGAAAATGCATCCCACTTAAATTGAATTTCTAAATGTGACATTCCTGCAAAGTAAAAAACTTGAATTTCCACAGGGACTAATATTTATTGATAGGGCTGGTATCGGGATTGCTTTTTGGTAATTTCAGGTTCATAACTAACTGATGGCCTCCAGTTTTACCCATTTATATTTCCACATTCATGGAGAATATTATACATACAGGGACAAAGGCCATGTTTGGTATCCATATGCCATGTCTTCTAGAATTAGCTCTTAATATATTTTACAGGTGTGATCAATATTTAAACAAAGGAGAGCAAATAATTAGACCGTGATTCACATTCAGACCATTCATATTTGGCTTATCATCCCTTTTTAACATGAATTTGGATGTGACTTAAGGGTTCCTGCAACTGAATGTGGCACACTGATAATGTAACGCATACTCGGTTTTTTGTCTATTGCCAAATTACCTACAAAATGTGACTGGTTATGTACATCTATCATTGTGAATGGAAACAGCTGTGTACCACCTGAGACTGTCTAGTGTGGGTGGTCAACCACATCACATACAAATTAACTCAAGTTTACTTGTCAGGAAAAAAATTATTTAACTCTGCAAACTCACACAATCAGAATCTGTATAGAATGTTTTTCTTTGCAAAATGTTTCATTTTTATTGTTAACCTGTGCCTTAGATTTACCCAAAATGATTTTTCTCTCTTTTTTCTCCCCCTTTGGCTTCCTCTCTTTGGATGTGTATGCACCCCGTGAACTTGGCTTCTTCTCTCCTATATAACAGGTAAGAAAGGGCAATTTTGCTATTTATATTTTCTCCTGTGTTCCAGTTATAGCTGGCCAGAAACATTCCTAATCTGTTCCATTGCTGCACTTTAATAGGCTGAGAATATGTCCTTAAACTTGGAAACCGGTACCTCTTAGGATGCCTCTAAGATGAAGGCTTTAAATTAATAATGATACATACTATACAGTGTTATTTAAATCATGCACTGGTAGTTGTATTATATATCAAGGCATTTTAGTAAGAGCGATGTGTTCCTGAAAGTTAGACTGTAAATTGGTTCATCATTCTCTGTTGGCTTATGTCGTAACTTCTGATTGAGTGTCCATGGACAGTGCTAGCTTATGTTTTCAAAAGCTGAGCTTCTTTTGTTTTCTAGTTTTTTCGCCCTAAAGTGGTTGGCTATTTATGAAGATTAGGAAAATGCACTTGGTGGGTAGAACTGGGCCATGAAATCTTTTGTCAGTCGAATTATCTTGTACATGGTGATTAATCACTGCCATCTGCATGATAGTTTTTCTTTTTAAAGTGGAAGATGCATGTAATTAAAAGAATATTCTTGGTCACTTTGAATGCTTCTACTTCATTCTTCCATTCCATATATTCAATCTTACTTTCAGTACCTGTGAATATATTTCCTGTCACTCACCACAAAATTTTGAGATCCTTAAAAAGCATTTTTTTCTACTTCTTGGGGAAAATAATATTAAAAATTGTCAAGAATGTACATACCATGGTATGATAGGTTTAATACAGTGTGTGTGATCCTTGGGGATGTGTACTTTGTTTACTGAAGAGGAAGATTAATAATACATGTGACACTCAGAAATATTTGTGAGAAAAAATAAATAACATTGTAATGGGCATGTTAACCAAACTATTCTTTTAGAGTCTCTAAAATACATCTTTATATTATTGACATAAAAAGAAATAGCATTTCTTGCCTCTATTAGTTTTCATCCCTCCAAAAAGCCTTTAAGGTTATAATTTAACATTATGTTTTTAGCTTTTACCAAGGCTTCTTATAGCAAAATGATTACTTATAGAACAAACTCCAGTCAGTAAATGGCTCTTCATGTTAATTAGTGGCTCTGAATCCATCAAGACACACAATAAACTCACAAGAATTTGTGGCAGGAATATTTTTCTGTATATACAAACACACACACACATATAGTTTTTTTCTAAAATTAGTAAAAAATAAAAAACATGTTTCTATTTTTGACTGCCAACTGGCAAACTTAGAATTAAATTTTATGCTTAGAGTAACTGTCTCACCTTAGTTCCTGGTGAAATTTTTTATTTCCAATATTTTTTCATGTTTTCTTTAAAAATTAATTATTTTTAATAGCACTGCTTATATGTGTTGTCATATCATGTCTCTTTCTTTCTTTAGGCAAGGCTGTAAATGGTAAATGATATTAATATGGATCATAATAAGAGCTAACATTTTTTAAGAGTTCCCAAGTGCCAGGCACTGGAGTAAGCATTTTACATTTATTAAGTTGTTTAAATCATACACTCATGCACACACATGCACTCTTACACTTCTTATACATTTGGAGCAGATTTTGTTGACATTTAGGGGAAAGAGTATATTTATATCATAGCATATCAGATAACACTATTCTTAAAATGTCTTCTTCCACCTAGCTCAGCCAGTCTTCTTTCTCTTTTCTCACTTCTGCCCCCTTCCTTCTTATGTGCAAAAATAAATTTCATTCTATTTTCTTATGTAGAGCAAATTAGCTCCATCCATCCCTTCTACTCATACTTAGCTCTGAAACTTCCTTTGCATATTACAGAAACCCAGAGATGCATTAAATAGCCTCATATGGGGACAAATACATTAAATTCCTGAGAGTTAGTTCTTTCAGTTTTATAGGCAATAATTACAAGCAATGGTACTAGTTCTTGGAATTATATTCTTTAAAATATTTTTGGATTCGGCAGCAGCTGAGTTTAATTCTATAGGAAAGCATCCATAATTAGTTCAGACCCAGAGCCTTAATTCTAGAACTGTTACATGTTTATGGTGTTTAGCAGAATAAGGGCATCTGACATGTGTTTTGATGGTAGTAGGTTCCTAAAGAAGAAAGTAGAACATGTGCACACTAACCTAAATGAACTGGTCATGGGGAGTAAGGTGGTCAACTATAAATAAGCATTTTCAGTGTATTTTTAAGGTTCATAAATAAAAATAAATGTGCAGGACAGAATTTTAGGGACATTAAAATGATTAAAATGAAAAAGTATTACAATGCTAAAAGATTTATGAGATGACTATTTTGCATTGACTAGACTAAAAGTTCATTTAAAATATTAATATGTGTATTACAGTGCTGAAAATTCTTAGGACATTTAAATGACATGGTTACAGACTCTGTCTTTCCAAGTACTTAACAACTGCATTTCATGGTTCTGATGTCACTTGAGAGGCATATTTTATTGAATCGCCTGTATCATCTGGCCTATAAATAGAACTCCCCAGAATATCTACAAAGTGGTAATGCATTAAATATAGGGCTTTTCACAGCACTTGCAGGGTAGTAGGCAAACTTGTTGATAACCCCACGCTGTGGTTCTATTATTGTATTACCACAGGCTATGCTGCTTCACATCTTAGAGCATATTGTGCTACTTGCTGTCCCAGCAATCAATATTGAGTCACATCTGGATGGCTTGAGCAAGCCACCTATGGCGAACCATGCAAGAACCTTTTCTGCTGCCATGTATTTAGGATATGGTTGTGTGTGACTTCAGACTGCTTGGGAGCCATTCTGAACATTTTCATAATGACTTCCTCCATAATTAGTCTGGGAGACCATAGGGTATATGATAGTTCTTAACATGATTTGCCTTCTTGAACTAGTTCTAAAGAAGACCCATGTTGATCTGAGTCTCATACTTTAGCTAATTAAGTTCAAGGGAAACACCATTTATTTGAGGGAATTATCTCATTATTTTTTGCTAACCAAACACATTTTGAAATGCATTAAAAAAAGACAAGTGACCACTGCTGAAAGCTGTTCCCAAAGCCATATGCATACCATCTGGTATTTCTTCCCACGGCCACTGTTTCAGTATTCTGTGGCAGGTCGGAGGGAATCAGGGACACATTTCATACTGCCATGAATAAAAGAGCAGGGGAAGTGAGGACATACTTTGTTTTCAAGGGGAAGAAAATGATTTTCTTAATAAAAAGTTATTGGTAACTTTATAATTGTAGTACTAATGTGCAAAAAAAAAAAAAAAATACCCAGAACAGTGCAGACTCATGATTATGGGACTTTGAGAGGAGTGTGGTGAAAATGGGGGTTCCCAGTTGTCTGCTTCTAAATCGGACATCTTTGGTAAATGAATTATCTGCCACCACCCACCTGCGTTCCCAACTTGCATACTCATAGACATATGGGACCCACCAGGCCAGTTCTGTTGATAAGTTATACCTTAGCTATTAGCAATATTTCCTACTGGTCAGCCCATATACACATGGCCTCTTCCAGTCTCTGTCACATGCTAAACCCTTCATGTAGCCTAAGTCATGCTGCCTGTATTCATTTTGGTCTCATTTTCAGATCTCTCAATTCCAGCCACTTTTGCTGATAGATGTGCCTCGAAGATCTCCCAGACAACTTTTTCACTTTTTAATTATTTTCCACCCAGAGAATGAATGGAGATAGATCTAGTCTCAACCCAAATTTTGTTACTAGAGCTTCAATTCCACTACTTACCCCACTTAGTGGTTGTTTTCTGGCCCCCCACAATGAGAGCAGTTACCTTAATGACTATCCTTCTCAATGGCATATTCATTTTACAGAGGACAAAACCCCCTGATTTATCTCTTCCTCTCTTGCCTATGGATTGATTGTAGGTAGGTAAGGTTGCTTTTGTTGTGCCAGGTACTATGAGCATGTCTCACAGTTCACAGATGCTGCCATTTTATTGGTTAATCCACATTCTTCAGGGGCTGGGTTCATTCTCTCTGCTTTTGCTGCTAAATTCACCCATTCTGCAGACAGTGACACTCTTTCTACAGCAACTAAAAAGACTCTCAGTTCTCTCAGCCAACTTTGGAAAGGTTAGCATCTTACGTTACTTCAAAATTTGTTCTGGTAAGGAACATCTACCAGTTTTTTTAGGGGCTAGCTGTAGGGCTGTTGTATAATACCACTCTGTGTTGTAAGCACATCTACCTCCCTCACCCTGACCTGGTCCTATAGTAGGGGGCATATCTTTCAAGTCCCCCTTGGTAATTTGAGTACTTTGCCTTGCCAGGCATCCTATCTCTCTCTCCTTCCTTGCAGAAATGTAGTCCCAGTGTCTGCGGATAGACAATCAGTTCCAAAGTATCTTCACCGTTTCTAAGAGGGCAATTTTATTTTTTGAAGAATGGCCTGTACTGAGACCCTAATACATATTTGAGGGTATCTATCTGAGTTTGAACTCCTCCAGGACTTTTAAACTCAAATTAAAATTGATTTGAGTCTTCTTATATATTAACAGGAAGTACTGTAGCTTCCTTTTGGGATCTTTCCTCTCTTAAAATTTCCTTGAAACCTGAGAGCTTGCTCACTCCAAATGGGGGTTGAGAGGTCTTAATTTCTGTTATAAGAGAAGAGAGACTGAATTCTCATCAGTTTGCTAATGCTGTTGCTTGCTTGCTGCTGCCAAGTTGGGTGGCTGTTGACAAAATCATGCTCTCTGCTCCGACAGATGCCGCTAATTCACATCTTCACACTGGCCAAGGGCACTCTGCCAATGTTGACTTTTGAGCGAGGACAACTTTAATTTCTCAGAACCACGCTTAGAAAAAGTTGCCCTTCACTTGGCTTCCCAAGGTCATGTTTCTTGCTGTTTAGCTCATTTAGTCCTTTTTCAGAACCAGATCCACTGTTCCCTGTCTGTTCCTGAAGACATACACCTAGAGGTTGGGTAGCTTTTTGTTGTTGTTATTAAACACAAAAAAAGATCTGACTATACCCATTTCCCAGACAATTCATCATTTGGAGGGAGGTTACCTTAATGATTCCAGGAACCTCTATAATCATCCTTCTCAAGGTTTCTCTCAAAGATTTCAAAGTAATACTCTAAGATTTCTCTCAATAAAGCATTTTTTTTAAAAATCACAAGTTAAATTACCAATAGAGCGTTTTGCTACACATATATATCTAAATAATGATGACCATTTAGGTTTTAGGAGGTTTTACGGGGTTTAAAGTGGCTCATTATTATATTCATTTTTTACAGCCATTCTGTCTGCAAGATCAATGTTATCATCTTTCTTTGTGACAGTGTGGGTACTTTTGGTTCAGAGTGATATTGAACTCATCTGTTAAAATAAATTAATATTTCCCTCTTGACCTTAATGTATGATCAGGAAAAAGTTGATCTCTCGATGTATGAACTGAACGACATATTCTTACAATAGCAAAATATTAAATGTGTTGTAGTATTGCTTTGCCAAAAAGCTATGAAAAAAGGATAAAGTTTTCTCTTTCTTATATTTTTATGGTTATGTCTTTTTAACTTCAAATAACACATGCTGGAGATCAGAGTAGTGGAAGGTATAGAAGGTTGTGAGAAAAAATGTTATGATTTATTAAAGGAAAATATCAATATTTCACATTTTAAAACAAATATAAGTACTAACTATTATGAAAATTTTTGCAGAATGGCTAAGTGAATTACCTTGGATCTCATGCAGGGTCATTATTTAAAAGCCATTAGTTCAGAGTCGTGACTCAAACATAATTCCTTAATCTCTGATCTTGTCTTTCTACTATGTCAATGGTTCTTCGTCTTTGTGATGCATCAGAATAACCCCTGGAGCTTGCTACAATTACAGATGCGTAGAACCACGATGTACCTTTTGGCTGCATAAATGTCTTCTTTTGAGAAGTGTCTGTTCATATCCTTCACCAATGATAGACTGGATTAATAAAATGTGGCACCTATACACCATGGAATACTATGCAGCCGTAAAAAATGATGAGTTCATGTCCTTTGTAGGGACATGGATGAAGCTGGAAACCATCATTCTCAGCAAACTATCGCAAGGACAAAAAACCAAACACCGCATGTTCTCACTCATAGGTGGGAATTGAACAACAAGAACAATGGACACAGGAAGGGGAACATCACACACCGGGGCCTGTTGTGGGGTGGGGGGAGGGGGGAGGGATAGCATTAGGAGATATACCTAACATTAAATGACAAGTTAATGGGTGCAGCACACCAACATGGCACATGTATACATATGTAACTAACCTGCACGTTGTGCACATGTACCCTAAAACTTAAAGTATAATTTAAAAAAAAAAAAAGAACCACGATGTACCTACTAAATCACAGCCACTAAAGGGAGGTTCCAGGAATGTGTACTTTCATTAAGCTCCAATAGAAAATTTGAAACATCCTGTTTCAAAATACACACACACACACACATACACACACACACGAGGTAAGAGATAAGAAAAAGATAAAATATGCCTTTCAGCACGTCTTCGGTATACATATGCTGGTTCAACCCCATTAGTGTGGGATATTAATAAACAGGTGATGGAATAAAACTGACTTCTATATTGTTCCTGGTCCTACTTATCTGTGCTTTGGCATCACTAGTATTGTTGGGAGATCTTCCTTTGAATCTCTCCTTGATACATGCTTAAGGAAGTATAGCAATATGAAGAATACTTGGAAATGTTTTTGCCCTTGGGACAAATCTGGCTTCGTGTGCCTAATTACATTGCTCCCATCCTCTGCTTTCTCAGTTTTTCACCTTGTTTCTTTCCCTCCTCTACCTTCCCAGCTGCTTTTCCTCTCTTATTCTGTCTTGACATCTTTTTTACTCCTCCTAACTGATATTATACTCTTCTCTTTTCCAGAATCACTCTGAGGAAGGTTTTGTTTTGTTTTTTACACAGCCCGTTTATAACACCTAGTTCTTTTATCAAATGCATTTAAGAATTTATTGCTGCAGAATTTGTTAATGAAAAGAGAACTCTTCTCTTTCGATACTGGCATAGAGGATGCCATATCATGAGGATTTTTATTTCTAGGGTCATTGTCGCTTGTAAGAAATATCCCTCTCCTTTTGTTTTTACTTTTGGTTTTTGGCTACTTAGCAGTTTTCTTATTACAAGTATTTTAAAATAGACTTCATTAAGTGAAAACACCTTTCCTTCATCATTACCCCCTTAGAATTTTAACAGTGCTTTAAACACTGAGAGTTCGTGGTTTTCCATGTTAAGTGGAAAGAGTTGATGAGGAAAATCACCACGGAGTAAGTGGGGAGATTGTTCTTTTTTTGTTGATGGCTTCTTTTAGTGCTTTCTTCAGTCCTGATCAAGCTAAGATTATTAAGAGCTTAATGAAAAGAGCATATTGCCTCTTTATTTAAACAGCCATTTAATGAAGACTCTAATATCATTGTAGCCTGGGGCAAGGGGAGTGTAATTGATGTGACTTCATAGGGCCACAAATTGTTAGTTGTGTAAACGTGTGGCCAAGACCCAAGTCTCAGTATTTTTGAATGCATCCCTTTGCAAACCACTAATACTAGATTTGCAAAACTTTACATTGTGAGCAAAGCATCATAAAAAAAATACTCATTAAGGTTTGGATGTATTCTCCCATATATTGCCCTCATGAAGAGCGCAGTAGTTCCTTTCCCTCTTCAGCATAAGGCCCCCACGCAAAGCAGGCGTGAGCAGCATGCTCTGGCACTTCCTTGGTTGTAATCACCGCCTCAACCCCGTGTTAATTGGGCCTTGCAAGGGCAATGGCAGAGGCCCCAGGCCTGTCTTGCTGTTTGGGCCACATTAGAGGAAGCAGGGTGAGAAGAGAGGGCAGTGAGTTAAGGAGCACTGGCCACAGTAAAGGGCAGGAACTGTGCTCCCATCCCATTCTACCCAACACCTTTTTCATCCCATTCCTAAATGCCCCACCCCTGACTACAGTGGCCACATTTTATCCCTGATATTCATTTTATTATTGAATTGGGCATTCTTCTTGGGGATGGAGTGAGGAATGTGGGGAGAGAAGGTCTGAAGTTCCTAGAAAATATTCTGTGGAACTCTGGAAGATTGCTTCCAAGAAGGCCACCATCAATGCCTTCCCGCTTTGTACACTCACGCTGCTTGACCCATCAAGAGGGACATCTGTATTCCGTCTTCCTGAATGGGCCAGTCTTCTGACTGGCTCTGACCACTAGAATGTGGCAAAAGTGACATTCTAGGTCTTCCTTCCTCTTGGAAGCCAGCTGCCAAATAAGAGATCTGACTACCTGAGACCACCATGTCTCAGCTTGCCTCATGGAGAGGCCATGTGGAAAGAGATATGCCTGCTCTCACCTTTCTACACAACTTTTCCAACCATTCCAGGTGGGATGCCAGACATGCCAATGAAGAAGCCATCTCAGACATTCCTACCCAGAAGACACTATGTGGAGGAGAAAATGCACAGCTTAGCTGAGCTCAGCCCAGACTGCAGAATCACAAGGGGAACACGTTGCTATTTTTTTTAAGCCATTAAGCTTTAGGGTGACTTATTACACAGCAACAGACTATTGAAATAGGGACTGATACCTGTGATAGTTTGAATAAACTTAGGTCTGTAGAGGTCCTTGTCAGTGGGGATGGAAAGAAAGCCAGGACCAGACATAACCATCATTTAGAAGACTAACACACATATAGGGATACCTCATGGGGGTTGTGTGCTGCCCCGGTGGTGGTGCTTAAGGGTGCATAATTTGGACTTAACCTTGTCTGGTGGGAATACCCAAGCTGGTCTGATATAGCAGGTGGGACAAGACAGCAAGGAGTAGCCATCACTAGTCCAGGACAGGTGACAGGTTGGCAAGGGTTATTTTGGGCACCAGGGGAAGATCTCTAGTCGAAATGAAAACATGGAGAATGAATCTGGAAAACACATCAGAGGACAGGAAAAGGGAGCCAGTGGTAGATATATGTGTGCTCTCAGCCCATCCATGGATCAATCTCAGGCCTCGCCGTCTAGTGGGTATAGGACTGCTAATGTTACTACCTGCATTGGTGAATTCTGACCCATGAACTTAAAAGGTTGGTCCTGCAGACTCATGAGCACCCCGAGGAATGTGAGGTACAAATAGTGAGGTATTCCAGATTGTTGCATAGTTATTACCATCTTTCAATCACTCCCTGAGACCCATCTAATCAATGACTTATTAGTTTACAGTACTTCCTATGTATATGCCAAATCAATCCATTTTTATGTACCCTCACAATAACCTCACCTTGGTCTAAGCAGCCACCTTTCATGGAGTAGACAGATGCAGCAGCCTTCTAACTCCTCCCCCAGCCCCTTTGCTCAGACATCTCTAATTCATTCACCACAAGGCCCTCAAAGTGATCCTTTGAAAATAAAATCTGATTGTATCAGTCATGTTCTGCTTCTGCCCCTCCGATGGTTTCCCATTGCCCCTAGGTTAATATTGTAAAATTCTGAGTGAGGCTTCAGAACTGGTTAAAATCTGTCCCCTGCATACTTCTCCAGCCCTATATCATGTTGCTTCCTCTAATGACTTTAGGCTCAGACTTCCTGACCTTCTTAAAATACCTAGAATATACCATGCTGTCACTATAGGGAAAACTTCCCCTTTGTCCTCTGAAGGTTTAGTAAAAATCAAGGGACAGAAAGCAGATTAATAGGAGAAAAGATGTACAAATTCACCAACATACATGGGAGAGAATCACAGAGTGATTGCCCCACCATGCAATGTAATATAGATGGTTATATACCCTTCTTCTTAGGGGAAAGGAAGATGAGGGAAGTCTGGATGCTTTTACAGGGGTAGAAAATGATTTTGGGGGGATTTCAGTGGGCTTGAAGAACACACAGTGTCCTCGGACAAGGTCTGTTGGGCCCACAGAACAGACAATGGTTTGTGACAACAGAGTTTGTCTTTCTTCCTGCAATTTGAGTTCATTTAATGGTAACCCAGGGAAGAGACCAGAGGCAATTGTTTTCTTCTTTGGTGAGCCCAAACTTTAGGCAGTTAAGGGAACTTCAGAAAACAACTTCATCCTCTGCTTTGGAGAGACAGAGGATTGAGAGACAGGAGGTGGAGCAGGGGGAGGTCAGAAAGACCTTGAGGCTTCTTCTTCCATAAAGCATGTCAAGGCACCATCTTTTGGGGTATCAGTTTCTGAGTCCCAGCAGCACTCACCTCTGGGCCTCTTTAGGATGGCTCCTTGTCTTTTAAATCCCAGTTTAAATGTCTCCTCCTGATTGAAGCCTTCCTTTTCTACCCATAGTGACCACTCAGCTCTTACTACATCACCTGATTTCAATTTCCTGTGTAGAATTTCTCACTAATGATATTTTTCTTATGAGTTCATTGTTAATTTTATTCCCAGAAGATCTAGACAGGTTAGTTCCTGTGACATGTCTTCCCCTAGACAGGTACAGTCACCCTTTGTAATGTCACTGTTCTTTTAGTTACTTATTCAACTTGTATCCTTTATAATAAAATGTGAAATTCAAAAGGGCAGTGAACACACCTTCTTGTTCAGCCAGTGTCCCCGTTCTTATTTGGTTTGTTTGGTTTGAGCTGAATTAAATCTTTTCCCTGTCATACTTCTCCTACCTTGTTATTGGGAATATTGAGTTGCACTAAGAAAAGACTGAGTCATCCAGGTACAACAGAATATGTTAAATAAGATTTCTCATCTTTCAGATTCTTATGAATTTTCTATCATTCAGGTCAGTATGCAACATTTGTGGCAAAGGGAATTAAACTGGAAAGATTGTTCACACATTTTTTTTTTTTTTTTGAGAAGTCTGGCTCTGTTGCCTAGGCTGGAGTGTAGTGGCTCGATCCCTGCTTACTGCAACCTCTGCCTCCCGGGCTCAAGTGATTCTCCTGCCTCAGCCTCCCCAGTAGCTGGGATTACAAGTGGCTGCTACCATGCCTGGCTAATTCTTATATTTTTAGCAGAGACAGGGTTTCACCATGTTGGCCAGGGTGGTCTCAAACTCCTGACCTCAGGTGATACGCCCACCTCGGCCTCCCAAAGTGCTAGGATTACAGCCGTAAGCCACCATGCCTGGCCCTGTTCACACATTTCTTCAACAAATGATCATTGAGCACATAGTACATATCAGGCATTGTTTGGGGTCATGGGGATACAGATGTGAACAAAAGAGCCATGAATCTCTACCCTGGAGGAGCTTACATTCTAGCAGAGGGAGACCTTGGTTGTTTACTGAAGTTATTAAGTGAGTTTAAAGGCAAAGAAGAAAGATAATGTGGGGCTAGGGTGATGGGGAGATAAGGACAGCTGTTTCAGGTGGAATACTCAGGGCAAGGCCGCATGAAGAAAGCGACGTGTGAGGCAAGATGTGATGGAGTGAGGGCAGGAACCCTGTGGCTTTCTGGGATGATCACTTTCTGGGCAGCATGAACATCCTGGGTAAGACCCTGTGGCATGAGTGTGCGTGACCTGTGCAATGAGGCCCAGGAGGCCAGTGTGGCTGAAGCTGAGTGGGTAAAGGAGAAGCAGAGGGAGATGAGGCCCTAGTGTGGGTGGGAGGGTGCATCGCATCATACTGGGCCTGGGCGTCCAGGCTGAACGCACTGGTGAGCCGTTGGTCTGCTTGAGCAGAAAAGCAGCATGATCTGACGTCAGTGTTTTGTTTTTTGAAATTACAGCTTTATTCAGATATGATTCATATATCATAAAATTCACAATTTTAAAATATATAATTCAGTGGGTTTTAGTATATCTGCAGTTGTGCAACATCCCTGCTGATTTCAGAACATTTTCATCACCGCACAAAGGAGCTGTATACTTGTTAGTGGTCAGTCTCCACTCTTCTCTGCCTCCTTCCTCTGGCAACCACCGATCGACTTTCCGCCTCTATGGATTTGCCAGTTCTGGACATCCCATATAAATGGAATTATACAACCTGTGGTCCTTTGTGACTGGCTTCTTTCACTTAGCATAATGTCTTCAAGGCTCATCCATGTTGTAGCAGGTATCAGCACTCTGTTTCTTTTTATTGCTGAGTAATAGTCTGTGGTAAGGATAACCATAATTTGTTTATTCATTCATCAGTGGTTGAACATTTGTATTGTTTCTACCTTCTGGCTGTTATAAATAATGCTGCTATAAACATTCATGTACAAGTTTTTATATGGATATATTTTAATTTTTCTTGGGTATATACCTGTGAGCAGAATGACCTCTGTTACCATTTCGTCTACTATGCTGAGACTAGACTGAAGGGAGCCAAAGGTATACATGGGGGGACCAAGTTAGTAGGCTGTTGCAATAATCCAGATGGGAGAACAGGGTGACTGCAGGATAAACTGCTTTTGACCTACTAGAAGCCCTAGGACATAACTGAGCCATGGACCTCCAGTGATAGTCACTCTCTTCTGCTTAGGATGAGCCATCACAACATATCGACAAGTCTGCCTCCCATCCTGGGAATGGTGTAAAAACCCACATTTAATAAATTATCACTCTGTGACATGTATTTTCTAGAGAGAGATTTTATTCATAGATGTAACGATACTGCCCCAGATCAATATGAAATCTATTAAAATGTAATGCTCTAATAATATTAGAGCTATGAAACTAACTGTAGTTGGCTTGCAAAGAGTAAGTGTGTGGCCATATTATTGAAGTGCTTTCACTAATTGTAGACATCCTAAGCTGTGAGACAGATTACAATTTATAATGCAGTTTGGCAATCTCAAGCTCTCTCTCTCTCTTTTGTAGAGTGAAAGTTTGGGTGGAAGGAATTGCAAGAGGAGATGGGTAGGATTAGAAAAAAATATATAGCCCACCTATCTACTGACTATAAAATGCCTTTTGGTGGAGGTGAGAGTCTAAAAGAGGAAGAGAGAAAGATCTTACAACCCACATCTATCAAGCTGCTGATGCGTCTGGCTGATGAGATTAGTCATTAGTGTGTTGTGCCTATGCTGCTGTTTGGAACCTAACGGTCTGTTTGCTCGACAGAAGGGGTGTCAATTCTTGGAGCGCCCATAGCACATAAAATTGGTTTCTAAATAAAGGAAAGTGGAGCAAAATGTACTGAGTGCCCACTACTGTAATATACTTTTTCATGTTCAACTTCATTACATCCTCTGAGCAGATGCTATGCTTAAGAGAATGAATCCTGGAGCCAAGCTCCCTGTGTTCAAATTCTGGCTCATGCCACGTGTGAGTTGCTGTCCTTGGGCAAGTTATGTAGCTGTGCTGTGTCCTGCGCCCTCGCCTGTAAATGGAGATAATAGTAACCTACTTCATAGGGCAGTTGTGAGGATCCATCAGTAAACAACATTTAGAACAGAGCCGGGCCCTTAGCAAGTGCTCCAGGAACAAATATTTGAACGAAGTTCTGCCACAGAGCCTGGGTTCCTTTCTTCTACCCTGAATTCTGCCTTTTCCCAAAATGAGACCAATATGTTGCATGTGAGCTATTGATCTTCTAATTTACCTATTACATTCTGATATGCTAAAAATTCCTGATGAGTGTAGGAACCGGAAGTCCTATAAAACATCAAATGAATCCAGTTAAATTTGTTGGTTGTTTAGGGCTTTATCAAACTTGTAAACTTGTCCTTTGACATATACATACCACAAAACTTTTGTTAGCTAGCATACAATTGTAATGCTGAATGAAGAAAATTTCAAAAACAATGAGTCTTAATTCATGTTGCTCCTCCACTCTGACTTTTATTCTATCAGTTTCTTCTCTCTTTAGACCTATAGCCAAACATATGGGCCATAAATTGTATCTTTGTTAAGGCCTTGTATGACAGGTAGATCTAACTTTCCACCTTTAAGAAAAGATGGCATAATAACTAACAATGTTCTAGTGACCCTCAGGTACCCTAACCTTACTGTGTAGGTGGCACTGTTCAGTTGTCTTACTGTTCCTGACCAGATTGGAGATTTATCTTAGGTGATATCTGAAATGCCAGTTTCTGATATCTGGTAGTTTCATGGTCTGGACACCTAGCAGGCAATCAGTAAGTATTAATTGACGGATTTGATTTCTACAGCTTTCTGGTTAGTAAAGCACCAGCATGTTGCTACCCTGTGCCTGTGTCTATAAGTCTCTTCACGTGCTTTTTTTTTTTTTTTTTTTTTCATCTGGCAGTTTTGAACACTTTAAATGGGAACAGATCACAAGTTCTGATATGGAGAGGGAAGTGGGTCAAAGTACTCCTGTCATGTTCTCACAAGTGAGCTTTTCTGCTATAGTTATTTAAAGAATGTATTTATTATCAAGCAGGGACAAAGCAGACACACAACCTCTGTGTAAATTTGATGAAGTCCCAGTCTCTTAGATGCTATAATCATGGCCTTTCAAGGAAGATTCACTGGAGTCAGACATACAATATCCCGAAGTAAGAATTCCGTACAAGTTTATGTAGGTGGCTGTATGCAACTGGTGATCTTCTAATGCCCATGTCTGGGACGGGAACATGCACCATCTCTCATGTGCAGGTAGGTTATAGGCATCAGTAGTTTTTATACTTTGTTTATTCAAGGGTGTGAGTGTAACTTACCTATCTAAAATATTTTAGCCAAGCCATATATCTTGAATACCAATGAGAACCCAATTCCAACATCCTTAGTGTGGAAGAACAAACCATGATTTGACCAAGAAAAACCTAATAGAATCTTCTCTATAGGGTGGACACAGTGGTGTGCGCTTCCATCTGTCAAGTGGGAATTCCTGATCAGGTCAATTGACTACAGCTGGAGTGTAACTTCAATAAATCATACACAGCAGATTCACTGTCTATGCTCACTAAAAAGAGTTTTTCTTCTTAAATGAAAATTTAGTGCGCTTCATTTTGTGCATATGTGGTTTTTTGTGTGTGTGAAGATCTGAACCCTTCCTGTATTATTGCTTGTTTTCTAAGTGCATATACTAAATGAAATAGAGAAAATTTGGGAAACAGCAGCTTCTCCTATTCCTCCTCCTTCTCCTTCCTCTTCTTTTTTTGTCACATGCACACCAAACCCTCCTAGAATGTTCACAACAGAGTAAATCAACGTCTGTTGAGAACCACCCATTGGTGAGCAACTGCCATGTGAGGCCTAGGTCAGGGCAGTGTCTGTACTGGCCTGGTGTTTAGCTATAAAGATAACATGAATTCACAGAAAACAATTAGCAACACACTAGAGTATTTCATTAACAAGGAGAGGATAGGAGAGTGTAAATGATACAGAAGACATCAGGGGAAGATCATCATGACATGACATATTCCTGGAACAGCTCTTGGAGGCAGTGGGCCTAGTAGGAAGAGTGGGATTTATTACTGGAGGAACACTGGAAGGTATTCCAGCCTAGTGGGATAGGGGTTCTTATGGGGGAGAATGAGCATGTTGTCTTCCAGAACATCAAAGAAACTGGCCTGACAGGGGTGGAGGGAGTTTGGACTAAAAATAGTAGGTCACATTCATTGAGCGGTTCTTATCTGCCATGCCATGTGCTAACTACTTTAAGTCTATGAACACACTGAATTCCTTCAAAAACCATATTGTCTTAGTCTGCTTGGGCAGCCATAGCAAAACACCATAGACTGGGGTGCTTAAACAACAAACATTTATTTCTCACAGTTCTGGAGGCTGGGTAGTCTGAGATCAAGGCATGGGGAGATTGAGTGTCCCATGAGGGGTCCTCTTCCTGGCTTGCAGATAGTTGCCTTTTTGTTGTAGCCTCACAAGGTGAAGACTAAGCGAGAAGCAAGCTCTCTCCTGTTTCTTCTTATAAGGACACTAATCCCATCCATGGGGGCTCCACCCTCATGACTGAATTTCCTCCAAGAGGCCCTATCTCCAAATACCATCACAGTGGAATTTAGGGGTACAACATATACATTTTTTCAGGGACACAAACATTCAGTTCATAGCACTTAGGAAGTGGTTGCTACTGTTGTTCCCGGAGTACAGAAGATGAACTAAGCCATAGCAAAGTTAGGTAGCTTGCCCAAAGGTCACATAGCTGATGAAAGGTGGCATTTGAGCCCAGGCAGCCTGACTCCAAACAGTACAACTCTCACATCCATGACTGCTATGCTATTTTGCCTCGCTAGTGGCCAGTGGTTGTGGTAGCTGGTATATTGTGAACAAGGGTAAGTTGTTGGAAATCTTGGAATCTGCAGATATTTGAAGGAGATTCTGAACAGGTGTTAGCAACTGCTTAGCAATGAATGTTACTGGTGGGGTTCAGGAGGTTTAGGATGTAGACAGGAAAAGGAGACATCGAGTAACAGAGAAAGACAGTCGGAAATAGGCAGGCACAAAAAGAAAATAATAATAAAATAAAATAAATAAAAGTAAAAGAGAGAGGAAGAGGGAGAGAAGTCAGCTATGGTACAGAATGATGGGGTAGCACAAACCTACTCCTTAGTGACATTTGGTGGCATCCTTGCTCTCTGATGCTTTGACTTAGTCCCAAGGGACCTGACATAATTAAACATGACCTTCTTTTCCCCCTCTTCAGAAAATAAGGCTCGTTATATTATGAGCATGTTGTGATATCAGACAAGAGACGTTCACTTGTGATAGGATGCCTTATAAAAATATATAAAATGTTGTTACATAAGTCTTATGTAATAGACATAAAGCAATACTACAATTTCAAGATGTAACTGCTAAATGTAAAAATAAAATTTAAGAATAATAAATGTCCAACAGTCAGGCTTCTCTTCCTGTCACTTTTGGGAACTATTACCCTAGATGAGAAAATACTGACCCAAAATACTGTGTTACACACTCAAGTGCTGATTTTTGTGGCATCCTTTCTGTGAGTGTGTAAATAATGGCTTATCCAACATAATGGAAACATTTCCAGAATTTTCTAAATGATCTCCCAAAGCAGCCGAAAATAGCTTTAGTGTGGAACAAATTTATTCCTTTGTAATTGCTGCTTTCCATCCTGTGCAATCACATGGGGGAATTCCCAAAAGATAGGCAGGCTGCGGTTTAAATCCATCAAAAACATGCAAGAAAATATGAACAGGCAGCTTCCACTAAATTTCAAAAGCACTAATGAGAACAGCAAGTGGGTCATGAAAGGGAGCCCCATCATAGAATGTTCTCCCCACATTCCTCCCAGCACTGAGCCCTTTTAGGTGGAGGAGCTTGCCATTTGGGAAATATTTCTAAGGATTCTCAAAGTATAACTCAGGCTGAGATGGAATATTTGAGTGTTGCCTAGTTTGTGCCTGGGTTTGTCCAACTTACACATAACTTTTGAACTCATACCTCCCTGTAGCTCTCTCTGTCACCTAGAGAATTACTGACATATGCAAAGTACTCAGCAAACACTTGGATTGAAATGAATTGAGGAAAACACATTTGCAGGAATTATTTACTTGTCTTCATTTGTTCTAAAAATACATTGCACATCAAGACAACTTCACATGGGTAGACTTCTAGTTATTTGATGAAGGAATTTATTGAAGCCCTTTAAAAATTCCTTTCATAAGCACACAGAGAAAAGATATACATCTCTTCTTTACGCTCAATAAAAACCGTATGTCACATTAAAAATAGAGCTAAGAAAATGGTGGAAAATGGTTCCATGCATACCTTTTCTGCAAAGGGCTTTTCTTTAAGACTTTTGCTGTACCAGTGCTTTTAATTGGATATTGTTTTAAATGTAAAAGCAATCTGCTGGTTCAGGCTGTTTCTGATATTAATGGTTCTGAATTTAACTTTGCCACTGTGTCTCTGAGACGCTGCATGAAGAATCGGTACTTCTGTTTCTTTACCTTCTATGCCATTGTGTGACCTTGAGGAAGTTTCTTATTCATTTTAGGTCTCAGTTTACCCACCTCTAATAAGGACCTAAATAACGCAGGGATTTTTTTAAATAAGATTTGAATAATAGATGTCTGAAAAAGCTTTTAGATTTAGAATTTGAACCCGCCGTATAGTTGGCAGTGATAATAATAGTAATAGCTTGGATTAACAGAGAACTTTTCTTCGAAAAACTCTCACTACTTTTAATTATTTTTCCATTTGTCCTCAAAATGCTCTTAGTAGGTAAGAATGAGACATTCTCAGGTTCCTCATTTTACAGATGAAAACATGAAACAGGATGCTGGAATGAGTACTGGTTTTCAAAAACAGAATTTCTGATTCCAGGAATATTTCCTGATTTTAAAATGGGAAAAGTATTTTCACCATGTACTATATACAAGTGGGGAAACTTCCCATGAAGGCTGCCTCTGCAAGTTGTAGCTGCCATTAATTCATCTCTTAAATAGGATAGGAAACCATCTTTTGTAGTTATCGCTTATTTTCCTATTGAATGCTGCCTTTCCATTTAGATGGTGATTATTGTTTCAGTGCTCAATGCAATCAGTGAATGGAGAGAGAGATCCATGTTATTTCTGCTCCCGTGAAACTGATTACATTGGTATAGTCCTGGATAAGCACTTATAAGGTACGTACAAATATCATTATGCTGCCATACAGGTTATCCATATGCTGGCATTATGGTTTTCAGATGACTTCCACCTGTAGCAGTGTGTAACTGAAAACCAATCACTCCTCTCCTGAGAACATCACAATTCCTGCTGCTGAAATGGAAATTGACAGGAGGAGTTAGATACAGCTGTACCTGATCGTCAAGGGATAAATTATTTTGTGTAATTGTTAGAGCCTTGCTAAGACCTAATGGAATGAACATGTTGTTTTCCACACCCGTGGGTATGGATAGTTCTTACAAATATTGTGTGCTTGGATTTAAAGTAGTGTGAGACTGTCAGTCTGTTGACAATGAGAAAAATTAATTTGAACTGCTGATAAGGAAGGGAAACATACACAATGAATTAAATTTAATAGACTGAAAAAAATTGGTTTCTTCTGACTATTTCCGTGTGGGAATATGTCAGACTTCATTTAACTCAAATAACTACAGATATCAAGGACAGCCACACTGCAGCCTCTGTTGGAGAATTCTGCTGGCAATTTGGTGCATCCACTATAGACACTGTTTTGGTCAAACTTACCTTTTAATGTGAAATGGAATGATGTATGTCCTGAGCAGAAAACAGAGTGTTTGGCTGTCAAGGACAAGTCAGACATTGTTTCTTTTCACTATCCTTTGTGGTTTTGCCTTTTCAGTAATGAACAATGGAGTAAGGCCAGACCCTGATTGGGATCTCTTTCTGAGATCCTAAGAAGAGAGCTCTGATCTCTGGAAGAGGAGGTAGGGTTTTGCAACTAGGATCTCACTCAGAATAATAGTTTTGCTTTCAGTTTTCTGCAATTAATATAAGGCCCTGGAAAATTAATGGGCATAGATAGCTTGTTGCTTTTTCTCTATATCTCTACTTACTTTTATAGCCTAACAGCTCATAAGAACGGCTCCAGTCACTGCTACCATGTCCTTGCTATTTTCCTTCATTTTATTAATAATAATAATGTTATTATCTCTCTAAAAAGGCTACACGCATCTTAAAAATTTAAACAATTAAAAAAGACAAGGAAAGTGAGCATCCTATTCAGGTAGAATCGTCATTATTATATGGTGAGCGTCATTCCAGAAAAATAAAATCAAAATAACTTTAGAATGTATTATACCATACACATCATTTTAAGATTAACTATTCAGTTGAATTTTACTTGAAGTTAACAAAAGAAGCTGACAGAACCTAGCACGACTGAAATTCAGGTGGGTACTTTACCAAAAATATTGGAACCTGAAAGTGTCTAAGGTTAAAAATAAGAGTGATGAAGAACTTTAAGAGTTGAAATTACAATGCTTGTTATACCTACATGTTTGAAATTTGGACTTTACCTATTGACTCTCTGCTGTGAAAGAGGAGGAAATTAACACATTTGTACCCTTTGATACCCACCGCCCACTATTTTTATTAGTTACATGATTATGTTTTATGTTGTCATAGCTTATAACACTCAAATTTCGCAGGGTAATATTAATCCCCATGGTTTCATAATTGCCATTGGATATTTAAATTAATAGACTGCTGAACTCAAGTCTTTGTACTATAAGTTTTCTACTTGTAGTTCTCATTTTTTTTGCCTTTATTTATTCCATAACTGGCTGGATCTGTTCAGTAGCCATCCCCCTACACCCCCGATCCTCCACAACCCCTGGCATAATTTTCTTTTTTCCACAGTAGCTTTTGGGGCACTACTGGTTTTTTGTTACACAGATGAATTATATAGTGGTGAATTCCGAAATTTTAGGGCACCCATCACCTGAGTAGTGTACGTCGTACCTAATGTGTAGTTTTTTATATCCCTAAGCCCCTTCCAATCCTCCTCTTCCTGAATCTCTAAGGTCTATTATATCACTCTGTATGCCTTTGTGTACTCATAGCTTAGCTCTCACTTATAAGTGAAAACATATGGCTTTTGGTTTTTCACTCCTGTATTACTTCACTTAGAATAATGGCCTTCAGCTCCATCTAAGTTGCTACAAAAGACATTATTTTGTTCTTTTTATGACTGAGTAGTATTTCATGGTGTATATATACCACATTTTCTTTATCCACACATTAGTTGATGGATACTTAGGTTGGTTCCATATCTTTACAGTTTTGAATGTGCTGCTATAAACATACGTGTGCAAGTGTCTTTTTCATATAATGACTTCTTTTCCTTTGAGAAGATACCTAGTAGTGGAATGGCTGGATCAAATGGTAGATCTCCATATAGTTTTCCATAGAGGTTGTACTAATTTATATTCCTACCAGTAGAATATATGCGTTCCCTTCTGCCTGCATCCAGGGCAACATCTCTTGTTTTTTGACTTTTTAATAATGGTCATTCTTGCAGGAGTAAAGTGGTATCTCATTGTGGTTTTACTTTGCATTTCTCTGATGATCAGTGATGTTGAAAGTTTTTTCATATCGTTATTGGCCATTTGTACATCTTCTTTTGAGAAATGTCTATTCAAGTTCTTTGCCCACTTTTTCATGGGATTATTTGTTTTTTCTTGCTGATTTGTTTGAGTTCCTTGTAGATTCTGGATACTAGTCCTTTGTCGGATATGTAGTTTGCAAATATTTTCTCCCATTCTGTGTGTTGTCTGTTTACTCTATTATTTCTTTTGCTCTATGGAAGTTTCTTAGTTTAATTAGGTCCCATTATTTTTCTTTTTGTTGCATTTGCTTTTGGGGTCTTAGTCATAAATTATTTGCCTAAACCAATGTCTAGAAGAGTTTTTCCAATGTTGTCTTATAGAATTTTTATAGTTTCACGTCTTATATTTAAATCTTTGATCCATCTTGAGTTGATTTTTGTATAAGGTGAAAGATAGGGATCCAGTTTCATTATTCTACATGTTGCTTCCAATTATCCCAGCACTATTTATTAAACAGGGCATCCATGCCCCAATTTATGTTTTTGTATGCTTTGTCAAAGATCAGTTGGCTGTGTGTATTTGGCTTTGTTTCTGGGTTCTCTATTCTGTTTCATTGGTATATGCGACTACTTTTATACCAGTAACCTGCTGTTTTAGTAACGGTAGCCATGTAGTATAATTTGAAGTCTGGTGATATTATGCTTCCAGATTTGTTCTTTTTCCTTAGGATTGCTTTGGATATTTGGGCTCTTTTTTGGTTCTATATAAATTTAGGATTGTTTTTTCCAATTCTGTGAAAAATTATCTTGGTATTTTGACAGGAATTGCATTTAATCTGTAGATTGCTTTGGGCAGTATGGTCATTTTTACACTATTGATTCTCCCAATCCATGAGCATGGGATGTGTTTCCATTTGTTTGTGTCATCTATGATTTATTTCAGCAGTGTTTTGTGGTTCTCCGTGTAGAGATCTTTCACCTCCTTAGTTAAGTATATTCCTAGGTATTTTTATTTTATTTTATTTTATTTTATTTTATTTTATTTGCAGCTGTTGTAAAAGGAATTGAGTTCTTGATTTGATTCACAGCTTGGTCATTGATGTATAGCAGTGCTACTGATTTGTGTACACTGATTTTATAACCAGAGACTTTAATGAATTTTTTTTATCAAACCTAGGAGTCTTTAGGATTTTCTGGGTATACAGTCATATCATATGCAAACAGTGGTAGCTTGACTTCTTTTACAATTTGGATGCCTTTTATTTCTTTCTCTTGCCTAATTGCTCTGGCTAGGACTTCCAGAACTGTGTTGAATAGGAGTGGTGAAAGTAGGCATTCTTGTCTTGTTGCCACCCTTCCAGCCTGGTGCTGGGGAATGTCTGCAAGGAATCCGATGATGTGACCTGTCCTCAAGTTTCCCCACCATGGGTAGCAGCAGCTCTAATGGGGGTGGCAGAGGAATGATGCCCACTCTGTGAGATTTCTTGGTGATTGATAGCCTTAGTGTGTTGGCTTTCTTGAACACCCAGCATAATTTTCAACCTCAGTTCTAGAGAATGGATTGTTCCTGCTCTTTAGTTCGTGTGACACAATCCCTCTTTTAAAAAAATTATTATTAACATTATTAACGTTATTATTAATTCTATTTTATTCCCTAGTGTCATTCTCCTCACTCAGCCCCACAGATAAGCATTCCAACGTGTTTGATGTATATCTCATGTATTTGATGAGTTTTTGCTTTCTTGTAAAACATGTAGTATTGTTTTTTTACATAAGTGACATTGTGCTAAACGCCTCATTGAATTTCTCGCTTTTCACTCTACATGATATTTATAGCTTTTATTTATGTTTCTGCATGTATCATCAAGTTTGTTGCTTTGACCACTGCATGTATTTCTGTATAATTTTTTGTCCAAAATGGGATGCTTTGGAAACTGAAAAGGGCCTATTGATAATTACACCAGGACAATAGTCTAGATGTAAGTTGGGATTGACTCAGCACACTGAGATGCATGGTCACCTTATGCACCTTTTCTACATGTTTTATCTTTTCAGCACTGTGTTCATGGATACCTGGATTGTATTAAACACTCTGCCATCACTGACCATGCTGAGATGGACATGCTTTACATATATGAAACTGAGTGAAATTTTTTTTTAGGAATTTGTACCTAGAGGTTGCCGGGTCAGAGTTGAACAATGTGATAGACTTTACTAATAGCTACTTTATGCTCCAGGATGACTGCAGCTGTGTAAGCTTTATCATCAGTGCAGGAGGATTCCCATATCCTCATCCCTCCAATAGCCCACAGTAGGCAGCAGCCTAGTTTTTCACAATCTGATGGCTTCAAATTAATGGATCAATGTTATTTTAACTTGAATTTCTCTAAGAACTAATGAATTTGAGCTTGCTAGCTTTTGAGTTTCTTCCTTCATTGAATTGCCTACATGTATACTTAGCCCATTTTTAAAATTCTGTTTCTTATTTTTGTTTGTTTGATTTTGATTTATGGGCATTCTAGATATGATTCCCTTGTTGGTGTTAGATTGTGAACATCTCCCAATCTATCATTTTTGTTTGTCTATTAACTTTGCACTTGGCGTCCTTAGGTGAACAGAATTTTTTAATTTAATCAAATCCATCAGCGTTGGTTTGTGTCTGTGCCTTGAGGCTTACGTTTAAGAAGTCCTTCTGCATTCCTAAGTTATGACAATCTTTTCCATCATTTTGCATTTAATTTTTTTGTTTTAATTCCCACACTTTGGTTTGACATCTGCTTTTGTATACTGTGTTGGACAGGAATTCAGTTTTACTTTTATCCAGATAATGAGCCAATTTCCCCCATATTATTTACTAGACAGACTAATATTTCTCAGTTGGTTTAAGGTACCAACTTTATTGTATATGTATATACAAAATTACATCTAGAAACTCCTTTCAATTATGTATCTCTCTATATAGAAAGATATATAATTGTATATATAGAGAGATTATTTCTTTCTCTTGCCTAATTGCTCTGGCTAGGACTTCCAGAACTGTGTTGAACGGGAGTGGTGAAAGTAGGCATCCTTGCCTCATTGCCACTCTCCAGTCTGGTGCTGGGGAATGTCTGCAAGAACAATCTCTATATAATTATATCTTGAAACTCCTTTTCTTGCCCCAGTACCATATTGTATTTGTTACTATGACTCTGATATATTCTAAAAATACCTCTTAGGGCAAGTGCCCTGTCTGCTTTTCTTTCACAATATTGAACTAACTGTTCTTGAAACTTTTATTGAAATTTTCAAATAAGTTTTAGGATGAGTTTATCAAAATTCTCAAAAAATCCATTTGGAACTCTTGATTGTGGCTGTACTGAATTTTATACTGACTAATGAATAATTGACTACTTCTTAATATCCAGTGTTCGCATTGAAGAGTATGAAGTATCCATCTATTGTGGGTTTTTTTTTGTTGTTGTTCTTCAGTGGGTTTAAAATTTTTCTATTATACATTAGGGAATCATGAATTATTTTTAACTTGCTACACATTTATCAATTTGTTGCCATTGTGAGTGGTTTATTAGTTATGTTTTCTAGTAGTTCATTGTTGTAGAAAAATGTCACTATTCTTATAAGTTTATTTTGTACCTGTCAACCTCACAGAACCCTCTTATTAATTCCAGTGGTTTATCTGTTGATTCAATTGTTTTTTTCCTGTGGGTAATTATACCATCCATAAATAATAAAGGTTGTTTTTTTCTTCCTCTCTCTTTTCTGTTCTTTAACCTCTCATTTTGTTGTTGTTGTTGTTGTTTCTTATAGTATGGGCAGATCTTTCACTACAGGAGGAGCGATAGTATTGCTCAAAACTTTTAAGGACCGCATCATAGATGTTGTCATCCCTTGGTTCTTATATGCTTGAGAATATCTTTCTGTTACACCAATTGGATGATTCTAAAGTTATTGAAAAAAAATCTTTTCCTTGAAATTCTATGGACTTCTGCACTGTCACAAAGCTGTGTGTGTTGCTTTGGATAAATCTGAGATCAAACTGTATTTTTCTCTTTTTAAATGCCTTTCTTCCCCCTCCCCCCTTTACTGGATGTCTGTGTTATCTCTCTCCTTATCCTTGAAGTCCAGTGACTTTCCACAATATATTTTGGCCTTGATCTTTCTGTGTATTTTTTTTTTCTGGGGCGAGATCTAAAGATTCCAGCCTTTATTTTAGAAAAGTTTTTCTATCTTGTCTTTGAACACTTTTTAAAAATTTATTCTTTCCCCTGTTCTCTGCTTTCTGCTCATTTGGGGTTTTCTTTTCTTTTCATGTCTGTATGCATTGCCATAATAATTTAAATAACTTTGCTAATTTCCATTTTGTTTCATATAATTTTCACCATGATACTGACATTTTTAATGTATATTAGTTCTAGTTTTTATAAGTTTGTATTTATCTTTCCCTTCCACTTCTTGCCTGAGCTCTGCCAGGTTACTTTTTATTTCCTTACATTGTCTTAAATATTCTTTGAACTCTTGTATCTTTTCTTTAGAATCATCATACTGTCTATAATTTATTTGAGGCAACAGAGAACTGCAGTCATGTGTTGCTTAAAAATGGAGATACTTTCTGAGAAATGCATTGTCAGGTGATTTCATTATGCACCATCATAGAGTGTACTTACACAAACTAAGGTAAGAGGATTTTTAAATAGGGTGATGATAGAAGTGGTTCAGTAGGAGGCCATCTTTGAGCAGAGGCCTATATTGTTGAGATGCAATGAGAACAAGACCTGTGACTATTGAAGGAAAGTTTCCAAGCAGAGAGGAGGCCCTGAGAAAGGAATGTTCTAGAAGTGCGTGAGGAAGAATGAGTGCAGTGTGGTTGTAGCGATGTGGGAGAGGAGAGTTAGGAGATACGCAGTGAGAGGGTGGGCAGGAGCCTGACCGTGAGCCTTGCGGGGCCTCAGTGCAATGAGAAGCAGTAGGGATGTGAGTAGGGAAGTCACATGATGTGACTGATTTTTCAAATGGTCGCTGTGGATGTAGTATCGAGAGTAGAGGAACAAGAGCAGAAGAGGGGGACAGAGAGATGAATAGGAATCAATTGTCATAACCCTGAGATTCAGTGATACCAGCGTGCAGTAGGTTGATGGAAGTAGAGCGAATGAGAATTTCCTGTATTTGGGCTTTATATTGAAGGTGCAGCCAGCAGGATTTGGTGATTAATTCAATGTGAGATATAAAGTTTGAAAAGAGTTCAATTTCAAGGTTTTTCTCGCTCTGATCATTGGGATGAATGGAGATGCCATTTTCTACAGGTAGCTGCAGTGGACTGAATTGTGTCCCCACTCCCTAAATTCATGTTAAAACCCTAACCTCCAATGTGACAGTATTTGGAGATGGGGCTTTTAGGACGTAATTAAGGTTGGATGAGGTCATAAGGGTGGGCCCTGATCTGATAGTATTAGTGGCCTTAGAAGAAGAGGAGGTCATGTGAGCACACAGCGAGAAGGCGGCTGCCGACACGCCAAGAGAAGAAAGGAGGCCTCAGAGGCAATCGTACCTTGCTGGCACCTCCATCTTGGACTTCCAACCTCCAGAACTGTGAGAAATAAATGTCTCTTGTTTTAGCTGCCAGTCTGTGGTATTTGTTATGACAGCTTGAGCAGACTAATCTGGTAACCCTGAGTAAGGTGCCTTTTATTTATTCACTTTTGTGATCTTGAAGAGGAGTTATTAATCAAACTGTTTGACTTTTGACAAGTTAAATTTAAGATACTCTTAGGCATGCAAGTGATTGTCTGGTAGCAAGCAGTTCAGGGAATAAGTACTAATAAAGATGAAGGTAAACTAATAGTAATTTCTAATCAAAACTTAGATTAGTATTTGAAAGTCAGAGCCACCTCAAGGCAACAATGATTATGCACTAAAAACAAAGTGTCTTTTCTGAAATTGTCAAGAATTTGATCTATCTCTGTGTGCACCTTTGCCTGGAAAGTAGGAGACTTGCAGTTGATTGGCAGCTGCACATGCCTTCCCTAGAGTCCACATTAACTTTAGGAATAATATAACATTAGTTTGCAAATGCCAAATATTGGTAAACTTGAATAAATCATGAACACGCAGCTCTAATAAAAATTAAAATCTGTGGGGTTCCTTGTTATTCCTTTATGAGAATTGAAGACAGCAATTATTATTGATTGAATGAGTCCACAGTACACTAGGAGACTTTCTAAGTCCAAATTGTGGGGATTGGACCGTGATTTGAAGCACTCAGTTAGCAAGCTCCTTGCTAATAGTAGGCATGAGGGGATGGCCTTGTTCACATTTTAGTAGAGTTGCTTCTGCTTTATTCTTTCCTGCACATGCAGAGCACATTCACGTTTTATGCATTTACATGTGCTAGGAAGCCTTTTCCTTGATCTGCCTTTGCACACTCTTACTCATCTTTCTCCTTTCATCTTACATGCTACCTCCTCTGATATGGTTGGCTGTGGCCCGACCCAAATCTCATGTTGAATTGTAATCCCCATAATCCCCACGTGTCGAGAGAGGGATGTGGTGGGAGGTGAGATGTGATGGTTTTATAAGTGTTTGACAGTTCTTTCTTCCATGCTCTCTCTCACCTGCTGCCATATAGGACATACCTCTTCCCCTTCTGCCATGATTGTAAGTTTCCTGAGGCCTCCCCAGCCATGCAGAACTGTGAGTTAATTAAACAAACCTCCTTTCTTTATAAATTACCCAGCCTTAGGTATGTCTTTATAGTGGTATATAGTCTAAGATACTTTATAGCAGCGTATAGTATAGTCTAAGATACTATTCAGACTCCCTAAAGTGGACAGGGGCTCTTTATGCCATAGACTCCTACTGAAATTCTGTGCAGAGCTCCGTTTTACCAGTTCTTTTGTTGCATTGTTATTCTAGTACACTCTGTTGTTTGTCTAGATGATGATGATGAAGATACTAACAGCATTAACTTTTTTTTTTTTTTTTTTTTTTTTTTTTTTTTGAGACACAGTCTTGGTTTGTCAGCCAGGCTGGAGTGCAGTGGGGTGATGTCGGCTCAATGCAACCTCTGCCTCCTTGGTTCAAGCGATTCTCCTGCTTCAGTCTCCCGAGTACCTGGGACTAGAGGCACACACTTACATGCCTAGCTAATTTTTTTCTGTGTTTTTAGTAGAGATGGGGTTTCACCATGTTGGCCAGGCTGGTCTTGAACTCCTGACCTCAAGTGATCTGCCCCCCCTCAGCGTCCCAAAGTGCTGGGATTATGAGTGTGAGCCACCATTCCCGGCCAACATTTATGTCATACTTACTTTGTGGCTGACAAATGCCCTGTTTACTTAACTTATACCTCTCATCTCTATATTCACACATATATTGAGTACTTAATAGATAGTAATTATCAATTAAACAGTTACATGTTGAGTAGTATTCTTCTGGATTGTCACAAAAAATAGCAAAACATTGTCCCTTCCTCATATATTTTGTTGAAATATATATGCTATCAAATTATTATTCTTTAAATAAATATTTAATTTATATCTTCAGTTTTCTTTCTATGTGTAGCATAAAACAGCAGAAAACTCTTATTGGTTCAGAGTGATCATTTGCATTAGAATTTCAGTGAACACATTTAAAAGAATTGCATTTACCCTCGTCTTGGTGGACTGACAACCTAAATAGTTTTCAAAATTTTTAGATGTTAGCCTCAGCTATTGCCACAACAATGTAGTATAACAAACGACCCCAAAGTCTAGTGGCATACACAATAGGCATTTTTCTCACACAAAGGCCTGTGAATCTCTGGGGTTTAGCCATCAGGTCCTGGTTCAGTTGGTTTTGGTTCAGAGCCTCACCAGTTGGTGAGGTTCAGGTCTGCTCTATATATTTCTTATTCTTCTACAACCAGCGGGACACACGGGCAGGCTCTTTTTAAGGCAGTGGTTGAAAGCTCCCAGAGGGGCAAGAGGCCTTGCTTAGAACTGGAGTATCATCACTTTCACCTAAATTCCACTGGCTGAAGAAAATCATATGGCCAGGCCAGGCGCAGTGGCTCATGCCTGTAATCCCAGCACTTTGGGAAGCCAAGGTGGGAGGATCACTTGAACTCAGGAGTTTGAGACCAACCTGGGCACCATAGGGAGACCCCTGTTCCTATTAAAAAAAAAAAAAAAGCCAGTGTGGTGGTATGCACTTGTGGTCCCAGCTACTACTCAGGAGGCTGAGGTGGGAGAATCACTTGGATCTGGAAGGTTGAGGCTGCAGTGAGCTGTGATTGTGCTGCTGCACTCCAGCATAGGCAACAGAGCAGGACCCTGTCTCAAACAACAGTAACAACAAAATCATATGGCCAGCCTAACAACAGTGGGGCCAAGAAAGATAGGCTTCCCAGGGAGATGGGGGGAGAGGGCAGACACGAGGAACAATGATCCAATCTACCACATTGGTCTTTTATATTTTCCTTGACATAGAAACTTTGATAACTGTAGTAGCCCATGCACCTTTCTTTCATATCTTTAGGTGTCGGCTACATTTTCCTTTTTTTCTTAACTTTTATTTTAGGCTTGGGGTACATATGCAGTTTTGCTACATAGGTAAACTTGTGCCACAGTGGCTTGTTATACAGATTATTTAATCACTCAGGTATGAAGCCTAGTACCAAATAGTTATTTTTTTCTGCTCTTCTCCCTCCTGCCACCCTCCACTCTCAAGTAGGCCCCAGTGTCTGTTGTTCTCTTCTTTGTGTCCATGAGCTCTCATCATTTAGCTCCCTCTTATAAGTGAAAACGTGTAGTATTTGGGTATATTCCCAGAGGAATATAAATCATTCTACCATAAAGATACATGCACGCAAATATTCATTGCACCACTATTTACTATAGCAATGACATGGGATCAACCTCAATGCCCATCAGTGACAGACTGGATAAAGAAAATGTGGTACATATACACCATGGAATACTGTGGAGACATAAAAAAGAATGGGATTGTGTCTTTTGCAGGAACATGGATGGAGCTGGGGGCTATTATCTTAGCAAACTGACACAGGAATAGAAAGCCATGCACCTTTCTTAAAGGCACTCTTTTCTCTGACCATTTGGGTTTCCTTGAAACGCTTCCTTTCCCTTGTAGGAGACACCATCTCCTAAACAGATTTTTATTAAAATAAAAGCAATGAGATCCAGAACATTCTGAATTTCTTTCTGATTAATACATATGAAATATTAATTAAATATGTCTTATCTGTGTTAATGGGCATGATTGCAAACTAATTCTTATTCCCTTTTTTATGGGAAGCAGTTGGAATAGTATGAGTTAATTTAGTTTGAACAACTAAAAGAAGTATGTTTAATCTCTGTAATATATTCTATATATTATGTAGCAACTTCAAAATTGTTTACAAACAATATCACAAAAAATATTATCTTGTGTACAAAACTATCAGCTTTTTTCACTATCTGCCAGGTAGTAAAAAGAAATTCTGTAAACATTCTGTCTTATTATTTGCTTGGTATGAGTAACATTTCTTAAAACTAGTAACATGGTCATTTCTAATCATTATCAAGTATTATGTACTATACATAATTATATGTGCTATATTTTTATAGATTCAGAGAGTACATTCGCAGGTTTTTTAAGCTGTAAACATTAGAATGTCTGGATTAAGACAGGAATAATTTAATTATCCACTTATATTGTGTTCCTGTGATCAGATGAAAAGCAAATGTCTGAAAGCATTTTGTAACTTCTAATTTATTAGGGAACATTTTATATTGCCTATCCTTCATTCAAAGTCATTTTGTAGTTTCTGAGTTGTCTTATGAAGCAGGATTCATGCTAAAATCATTTTACTTATTTCTAAAAACTACAGGTTTCTATTTTCTATCCTTTCTATGTACAAGCTATTAGAAAACACTTATTTTCACATTTTGACTGAAATGACTTTAGAATAGAGAGTTTATGATCCAAATATGTACTTTCTATTTTACCAATTTTTATTGGTAAGTTGTCTAAAATGATAAAACACTTATTTAATAGCTATTTACTTGGCGCAGAGTTCATTCTCTTTGCTTTCAGAAGATGTTTTCTTAGGGGCAGGGCACAGAAAAGGCTGGGCAATCCCCTGGGTCTACCGCAAGGTTAATGCTGCCTTTGAGTCACTTTGTTAATGACTGGTGGTCTCAGTTCTGATTGACTCTAACGTTTTCCTAATTGCCTACTAGGATTGGTATCGTGTTTCATAGTCTGTCTCCTAGAGAAGAGCTATGGCTTCACTCAATGACCTGTACACTTTCCCTAAATTATATAACAGAGATTGGCTATTTTGAGGTGAAGTCTTGTTTTGCTTTGAATGACCGTATCTAAACTGAACTTATGTGTGTTAACCTACCACTGGGGAAGAGAGGAACAAATGGATGGGTGTTTCTGGGCATGGTCCAACCAGTGGACATTTCTTGGATTCCAACAATAGGGCTGGAAGTGAGCTGGTCACTGTAGAGTATGTAAAGATGAGTAAATAATGGTTCTGCCCTTGGGCAGTTACAACTTATTTGGAAAGACCTTTATTTGCCTATTCATAGCTTAGGAGGCAGTATGGTGCACAAACTTTGGAATCAGGACAAATGAGTTTATATCCTACCTGTGTGATTTATTAGTTGTGAAACTTAAAGGGAATTACTTAACTTTTCTGTGACTCAGTGTAAAGAAGGCAAAATGATACCACTTATCCCATAAAGTTGTTCTGAAATGAAGTTCCTAGTTCTGCTGGGGTTACCTCCATAATGCTAAATTATAGGTGTATATACTTAGGTCTTGATTTGGAAAATGTATATGTTACTTTTGGACCCTTCAATATGAAAAATGAAGCATTATTTGATTTTCCCCAGCCTTTCTTTCCTCTGTGTCTCTATTATGGTTGTCTTTATTATATTTAGTAATTCTATTGGTTACCTTTTGACAAACTATTTGAACCTCTATTCCTTGTTCCATCAAGTTTAGACAATATTTTATCACATGGTTAGCCAGTTTTCCCAACACCATTTATTAAAGAGGGAATCTTTTCCCCATTGCTTGTGTGTGTCAGGTTTGTCAAAGATCAGTTGGTGGTAGATGTGTGATGTTATTTCTGAGGCCTCCGTTCTCTTCCATTGGTCTGTATATCTGTTTTGGTACCAGTACCATGCTGTTTTGGTTACTGTAGCCTTGTAGTATAGTTAGAAATCAGGTAGCATGATGCCTCCAGCTTTGTTCTTCCTGCCCAGGACTGCCTTGGCTATGCGGGCTCTGTTTTGGTTCCATATGAAGTTTAAAGTAGTTTTTTCCAATTCTGTGAAGAGAGTCAGTGGTATCTTGATGGGAATAGAATTGAATCTATAAATTACTTTGGGCAGTAAGGCCATTTTCATGATATTGATTCTTCCTATCCATAAGCATGGAATATTTTTCCATTTGTTTGTGTCCTTTCTTATTTCCTTGAGCAGTGGTTTGTAGTTCTCCTTGAAGAGGTCCTTCACATCCCTTGTAAGTTGCATTACTAGGTATTTTATTCTCTCAGTAGCAATTGTGAATGTAGCAATTTGGCTCTCTGTTTGTCTGTTACTGGTGTATAGGAATGCTTGTGATTTTTGCACATTGATTTTATATCCTGTGACTTTGCTGAAGTTGCTTATCAGCTTAAGGAGATTTTGGGCTGAGACAATGGGGTTTTCTAAATATACAATCATGTCATCTGCAAACAGGGACAATTTGACTTCCTCTCTTCGTATTTGAATATCCTTTATTGCTTTCTCTTGCCTGATTGCCCTGGCCAGAGCTTCCAATACTATGTTGAATAGGAGTGATGAGAGAGGGCATCCCTCTCTTGTGCCGGTTTTCAAAGGGAATGCTTCCAGTTTTTGCCCATTCAGTATGATATTGGCTGTGGGTTTGTCATATATAACTCTTATTTAAATTTTGAGATATGTTCCATAGATAACTAGTTTTTTGAGTGTTTTTAGCATGAAAGGCTGTCGAATTTTGTCAAAGGCCTTTTCTGCGTCTATTGAGATAATCATGTGGTTTTTGTCGTTGGTTCTGTTTATGTGATGAATTATGTTTGTTGATTTGAGTATGTTGAACCAGCCTTGCATCCCAGGGATGAAGCCAACTTGATTGTGGTGGACAAGCTTTTTGATGTGCTGCTGGATTTGGTTTGCCAGTATTTTATTGAGGATTTTCACATCGATGTTCATCAGGGATATTGGTCTAAAATTCTCTTTTTTTGTGGTGTGTCTGCCAGGCTTTGGTATTAGGATCATGCTGGCCTTATAAAACGAGTTAGGGAGGATTCCCTCTTTTTCTGTCGATTGGAATAGTTTCAGAAGGAATGGTACCAGTTCCTCTTTGTACGTCTTGTAGAATTCGGTTGTAAATCCATCTGGTCCTGGACTTTTTTTGGTTGGTAGGCTATTAATTATTGCCTCAATTTCAGAACCTGTTATCGGTCTATTCAGAGATTCAACTTCTTCCTGGTTTAGTCTTGAGAGGGTGTATGTGTCCAGGAATTTATCCCTTTCTTCTAGATTTTCTAGCTTATTTGCATAGAGGTGTTTATAGTATTCTCTGATGGTAGTTTGTATTCCTGTGGGATTGGTGGTGATATCCCCTTTATCATGTTTTATTGCATCTATTTGATTCTTCTCTCTTTTCTTCTTTATTAGTTTAGTTAGCAGTCTATCTATTTTGTTGATCTTTTCAAAAAACCATCTCCTGGATTTATTGAGTTTTTGAAGGGTTTTCTGTGTCTCTGTCCTTCAGTTCTGCTCTAATCTTAGTATTTCTTGTCTTCTGCTAGCTTTTGAATTTGTTTGCTCTTGCTTCTCTAGTTCTTTTAATTGTGATGTTAGGGTGTCGATTTTCGATCTCTCCTGCTTTCTCTTGTGGGCATTTAGTGCTATAAATTTCCCTCTACACACTGCTTTAAATGTGTCCCAGATATTCTGGTATGTTGTGTCTTTGTTCTCATTGGTTTCAAAGAACATCTTTATTTCTGCCTTCATTTTGTTATTTACTCAGAGTCACTCAGAAGCAGGTTGTTCAGTTTCCATGTAGTTGTGCGGTTTTGAGTGAGTTTCTTAATCCTGAGTTCTAATTTGATTCCACTATGGTCTCAGAGACAGTTTGTTGTGATTTCTCTTCTTTTACATTTGCTGAGGAGTGTTTTACTTCCAATTATGTGGTCAATTTTAGAATAAATGTGATGTGGTGCTGAGAAGAACGTATATTCTGTTGATTTGGGGTGGGGAGTTCTGTAGATGTCTATTAGGTCTGCTTGGTCCAGAACTGAGTTCAAGTCCTGGATATCCTTGTTAATTTTCTGCCTCATTGATCTGTCTAATATTGACAGTGGGGTGTTAAAGTCTCCCATTATTATTATGTGGGAATCTAAGTCCTTTGTAGGTCTCTAAGAACTTGCTTTATGAATCTGGGTGCTCCTGTATTGGGTGCATAGGTATTTAGGATAGTTAGCTCTTCTTGTTGAATTGATCCCTTTACCATTATGTAATGGCCTTCTTTGTCTCTTTTGACCTTTGTTGCTTTAAAGTCTGTTCTATCAGAGTCAGGATTGCAACTCCTGCTTTTGTGTGTGTGTGTGTGTGTGTGCTTTCCATTTGCTTCATAGATCTTCCTCCATCCCTTTATGTTGAGCCTATGTGTGTCTTTGCACATGAGATAGATCCCCTGAATACAGCACACCAATGGGTCTTGACTCTTTATTCAATTGGCTATCTGTGTCTTTTAATTGGGACATTTATCCCATTTACATTTAAGGTTAATATTGTAATGTGTGAATTTGATCCTGTCATTATGATGTTAGCTGGTTATTTTGCTTGTTAGTTGATGCAGTTTATTCTTAGCCTCGATGGTCTTTACAATTTGGCATGTTTTTGCAGTGGCTGGTACCGGTTGTTCCTTTCTATGTTTAGTGCTTCCTTCAGGAGCTCTTGTAAGGCAGGCCTGGTGGTGACAAAATCTCTCATCATTTGCTTGTCTGTAAAGGATGTTATTTCTCCTTCACTTATGAAGCTTAGTTTGGCTGGATATGAAATTCTGGGTTGAAAATTCTTTTCTTTATTTTGTTGAATATTGGCCCCCACTCTCTTCTGGCTTGTAGGGTTTCTGCCGAGAGGGATCCGCTGCTAGTCTGATCAGCTTTCCTTTGTGAGTAACCTGACCTTTCTCTCTTGCTGCCCTTTACATTTTTTCCCTTCATTTCAACCTTGGCAAATCTGACAATTATGTGTCTTGGGGTTGCTCTTCTCGAGGAGTATCTTTGTGGTGTTCTCTGTATTTCCCGAATTTGAATGTTGACCTGCCTTGCTAGGTTGGGGAAGTTCTCCTGGATAATATCCTGAAGAGCGTTTTCTAACTTGGTTCCCATTCTTCCTGTCACTTTCAGGTACACCAGTCAAACATAGATTTGGTCTTTTCATGTAGTCCCATATTTGTTGGAGTTTTTGTTCATCTCCTTTCACTCTTTTTTTTCTCTAATATTGTCTTCTTTCTTTATTTCATTAATTTGATTTTAATCACTGATACCCTTTCTTCCACTTGATTGAATTGGCTATTGAAGCTTGCGTATGCTTCACGAAGTTCTTGTACTGTGTTTTTCAGCTCCATCAGGTCATTTAAGCTCTTCTCTACATTCGTTACTCTAGATAGCCATTCGTCTAACATTTTTTCAAGGTTTTTAGCTTCCTTGCAATGGGTTACAACATGCTCCCTTAGCTCAGAGAAGTTTGTTATTATCAACCTTGTGAAGCCTACTTCTGTCAACTCGTCAAACTCATTCTCCATCCAGTTTTGTTCCCTTGCTGGTGAGGAGTTGTGTTCCTTTGGAGGTGAGGAGGCATTCTGGATTTTGGAATTTTCAGCCTTTCTGCTCTGGTTTCCCCCAATCGTTGTGGTTTTATCTACCTTTGGTCTTTGATGTTGGTGACCTACGGATGGGGTTTTGGTGTGGATGTCCTTCTTGTTGATGTTGATGCTATTCCTTTCTGTTTGTTAGTTTTCCTTCTAACAGGCCCCTCAGCTGCAGATCTGTTGAAGTTTGCCGGAGGTTCACTCTGGACTCTGTTTGCCTGGGTACCACCAGCAGAGGCTGCAGAACAGCAAATGTTGCTGCCT
The DNA here is from genome assembly GCF_029281585.2 of Gorilla gorilla gorilla. Lineage (NCBI taxonomy): Eukaryota > Metazoa > Chordata > Mammalia > Primates > Hominidae > Gorilla > Gorilla gorilla. Next base: position 111,240,702 of record NC_073238.2, read on the forward strand.
GATCCTTCCTCTGGAAGCTTCATCCCAGAGGAGCACTCACCTGTATGAGGTGTCTGTTGGCCCCAACTGGAAGGTGTCTCCCAGTCAGGCTACACAGGGGTCACGGACCCACTTGAGGAGGCAGTCTGTCCGTTGTCAGAGCTCGAACGCTTCACCAGGAGAACTACTGCTCTCTTTAGAGCTGTCAGGCAGGGACGTTTAAGTCTGGAGAAGCTGTCTGCTGCCTTTTGTTCAGATATGCCCTGCCCCCAGAGGTGGAATCTAGAGAAGCAGTAGGCCTTGCTGAGCTGCAGTGGGCTCCACCCAGTTCAAGCTTCCCTGCAGCTTTGTTACACTGTGAGCATAGAACCGCCTGCTCAAGCCTCAGCAATGGCGGATGCCCCTTCCCCCACCAAGCTCCAGCAACCCAGGTTGATCTCAGACTGCTGCGCTAACAGTGAGCAAGGCTCCGTGGACATGGGACCTGCTGAGCCAGGCCGGTTGCGAAGACTGTGGGGAAAGTGCAGTATTTGGGCCGGAGTGTACCATTCCTCCAGGTACAGTCACTCAGGCCTTCCCTTGGCTAGGAAAGGGAAATCCCCAGATCCCTTGCGCTTCCCAGATAAGGCAACGCTCTGCCCTGCTTTGGCTTGCCCTCTGTGGGCCGCACCCACTGTCCATTCTGTCCCAGTGAGATGAACCAGGTACCTTAGATGGAAATGCAGAAATCACCCATCTTCTGCATTGATCTCACTGGGAGCTGTTGACTGGAGCTGTTCCTATTCAGCCATCTTGGAAGTGACTCCCTATTTGTGTAAATTTAAAGGATACAAGTGAAGTTTTGTTATACAGATATATTGAATAATGGTGAAGTCTAGGCTTTTATTGTAATTATCATCTGAATAATTTTTTAAAGTTCTCTTTGTTTTCTGGATTATGTTTTCTCTCGTATCAATTAAATTTAAAATGTTTGGATAAGAAATAGACTGACACCTTGACCTTCAACCTCTCTCCTCACACTAGTTTTCCACAGGCAAATTGCTTAATTTCTATTTAAAAATAGATGGGGGTGGTTACTTCATTTATTTTGCCTAGAGGTGAATTCTGAGCTGCTTATTGTTGGCACCTGCTAGAATAAAGATGGGAGGTTAGAAACTGATATATTTCTATAGCCACCCATTTCCTTTTCTGTTTCCCTCCCCTCCCTTCCTAGTTACCAGTGGACTCTGAATTTTCAGGTTGCTCTGGTGCTTCTCCAGGAAGATTGGCTGTTACCTCTACAGCCGACAGGTTATACTAGCTACTGACAATATAATGCAGCAGGAACTGTGGACGTTTTCCTGATGTTTTAGTGTTACACACACACACATGCACACACACACACCACTCAAATTCAGGTCTTTAATTATCTGTTTTGCTATCATTTATTTCAGATGGTTTCAAATCCATGACTTTGAAAGATCTTCAAATGAAATTATTTTGCCACCTAGTTAGAATGCTTTGGTCTCATTATCAAGTTTCTTTTATAATGTACCTATTAGGAATGAACGTGATGAGAATCAGTAAATAACAATTCTAAACATATTAATTCACTTGTTCTACAGCTACTTACTGTGTACGCTATGATGTGGGCGTTGTGTTAGGCTCTGGTGACAAAGCAGTTAAAGACGCTGTTCCTGACCTCAAGAACTTTGTACTTTAGTCAGCAAGATATGCAAGTAAAACCACAATTGTAATACTGTGTATGCTTACCCTTTAGGCATTCCCAGGACATTGTATAAATACAGACATGCATTATTATACAAACTGAGTGAAGAGGAAGGTTTTCAGTAGGTTACTGAGTTGAATTTGGAGGAGTTTTGAAGTTAGCCAGGAAAAGAGAAGACATATAGTCTGGGCAGATGGAGTGCCTTAGTTAAAGGTACAGAGATTTCTAATTTTGGGAACTACATCTTGTTCAGTATGTTAAAGGTGTATTATGCATATGGGAAGATGAAGATGAAGGTGGGTAAAGATCCAGGGGGGACACAGATCCCAACCACAGTGAACCTATGTGATGCACTGCTGACGAGCTTGGAATTTACCCCAAGGATGAGGTGAACCACTGAAGGATTTCAAATAAGTGAGTAGCATGATCAGAATTACATTTTAGAAAGGTCACTCTAGATGCTGTGTGGAGACTTAGAATTATTTCCTCTAATCAGTGTGATGCTGTGGGGGATTTATTTTATTTCTGCTGAGATCCAGCAGTGTTAGTTAAGGGCTAGGCTGTCTGCTTACCTCCTTGTTCTAATCCTCTCCAAATTAGGAGGTATCAGTGAAGATTCTCAGTAAATTGGCAACTCACCTTTTTTTCCCTAGTACCATTGCTAGGGGTTGGATTGGGAGTGGTTAGAAGTGTGAAGCTATGACGGAATGTTCTGCTTTAATCATGGCCACCATTTTAGCAAAACTTAGGGTATTAAGTTGGACCCTTTTCTTATTTAGTTGCTTCTGATAATTATTGTTATTGTTATTACTAGCTAATGTTCATAAGTTTTTTCTTCATCTCATTAGGTATGGGAGAAAGCAAATGCTGTGATCTAGTTTCTTCCCCACCTTTGGTTAAATTGTGCTTTCCAGGACAATAGTCACTAGTCACAAATGGCTGCTGAACACTTGAAATGTAGCTAATCTGAATGGAGATAGTCTGTAAATGTAAAGTACACACTGATTTCAAAGATGTAGTAAGAAAGGTAAGAAAGTATAGCATTGCAATAATTTTATAGTGAATACATATTGAAATTATATAATATTTTAGGTATATTGAATAAAGATAGATTTTTAAATCATTCCACTTATTTCGTTTTACTTTTGTAATGTGGTTTCTGGAAAATGTAAAATTGTATATTGGTTCACTTTTTTTTAAATTGTTTTTTTAGAAACGGTGTCTTGCTGGGTCAGCCAGGCTGGTTGCAGTGGGACAATCACGGCTCACTGCAGCCTCAAATTCCTGGGCTCAACTGAGCCTCCCAACTCAGCTTTTCAAGTTGTTGGGATTACAGGTGTGAGCCATCACACTGGGCTCACATATTTTTACTGGACCACACTGACTTAGAAAACTCTCCTTTATTCATTTAAAAATAGCATATCAACAGTGTTTAAGGGTTTTTTTTAAAGTAAGTTAATCTATTCAGACAATAAGTATTTATTGAGTACCATGTTAGAACTGTGGTGGCAAATACAACAAAGTCTTAGCTCCCATGTAGCTTATATTTGAGTGCGGGAAGCAGACAATTCACAAATAAGCCAATAAATACACAATGTAACTCTAGTTACTGGCGAGTGGTATGGAGGAAGTAGAGCAGAGTACGAGAATTTCCTGAGGCTCTGCTGGGAAAGACAGAGCCTCTTGTAGATAAGTGGGACAGATAAAGCATCTTAGAGGAGAAATCCCTTGAACAGAAACTACAAGTGATGAGCAGTGGCAAGCTAGGTGAACTTCACAGGTGAGAGGATCACCAGCAGAGGGAACTGCAAATGAAGAGTCCCTGAGGCAGGCACAAGATCAGTGTGTTAAAAAAAGTGCTTGTGGCTGGAGCAGAGGGAGGCAGGAGAGTGGTAGCAGATGCCGTGGCTAAGTAGGTAGCATTGTTCTCAAAGTATAACTCACAGACCCCTGGAGATCCCAAGACTGTCAGGGGTGTCTTCAGGGTCAAAGCTATTTTAGTGTGTTAATATTTGCACTGATGATGGAAGCCATGGTGGAGCCCTAGTGCCTTTCAAGGTGGGGGCACTAAACTCTTGTAGTCCCTATATTCTCGTTGCCATTCAGGACCAACACACATAATGCCAGCTTCACTTAAGACTGACCTTGGTAAAGCAGTGAAATTATTAATTACATTAAATCTTGAGCTGTGAGTACACATCTTTTTAACATTCTTTTTAATAAGATGAGAAGTACATGCTAAATACTTCTGCTGCATACTCAGATAAAATGGTTATCCCAAGGAAAAGCACCAGGGCGATTGAATTGTAAGCTTTACTTGCAGTGTTTTTCATGGAACACTGTTTATATTTGAAACAATATCTTACAAATTAGTTATTCAGACTCAGGTATTTAGCAAACATTTTCTCAAAAATGAACTTATCACTTCAAAAGTGAGCCTATTCACTTTGAGGAAAACAAATGACATTATTTGTTGCTAATGATAAAATTTAAGATTTCAAGAGAATATTAGAACTTTTTGGAAAAGTGTCAACCTCCATGAGCTGCTTGACAGGGGCCCAATGCTGATGAAATTGTTGGTGAAATTAATAAATATGTTTTTGATATTATGTAATAAAATATGCCAACATTTAAAAGTTCTGCATAACTCAATGAACCTATAGTTTCCAATGTTTAATACGTAATATCAAAAATCATCTCTGTTGTAAAAGATTCATTTAAAGTTGACAATGTATTTTACTATAACACTGTACAAAAGGTTCATTCGTAAAGCTTCAGATTCCACATCGCAAATAACTCTGAAGACATTACCACTTACATGTTGTACCAAAGAAAAATATCCCCAATTATCTGAAAATACTACTAAGATATCCCTGACTTTTCGAACATATTTGTCAGGACTAGATTTTCTTTACATCCTTCAATGAAAATAACATATTAAAATGGATTAAATGCAGAAGCAGATAGGGTAATCCAGCTTTCTTTTTTTAGGCCAGACAGTAAAAAGATTTGCAAAATATGAAACAATGGCACCCTTTTCAGATTTCAGGAGTAAGTTAGTATAATAATATTTTTTCATAAAAATATGTTCTTACCATGGCATATATTTACTATTGCCATTTATAAACAAATTAGTAAACTAATATTTCTAATATTTATCATTTTTAATTTCAAATACAGTAGATATCAGCAGACATAACCTACATAAACAAAATATTTTGGGATTCTTCAATAATTGTTAGGAATTTAAAGAGTCCTTGAAGCCAAATTGAGAACTGCTGATCTAGAGTTAGAAATTTGGATTGTATTCTAAGTATAATGGAATAGCATAGTTAGAATTTAAGCATAGGGTATGACAAGATCTAATTTATATATAAAGTATTACTGTAGCTACTGAAGACAAGGGTGTATCATAAGAGGGGCTATATGGAGGCCAGTTAGGATGCGCAAATTAAGAGATGAAGTCTTGAATCAGGGTAGTCATGTTAGATGCAGTAAGAATGCATTGGATTCAGATATATTAATATTTACAAGGTAGAACCTGAAATTTACTGATGATTCATATGTCTATAATATTTTACCTCATTCTTATTTATCCATATGCCTTTCTACCTTTTGATCATATGCATACATGAATTTATGTAATTGCAACCATAGTTATCTTACATTTTATATTCTTCATTATTTGGTTATCTTTTTATTGTAAACTTTTTAACATGTAGAGTCTTGATCTTCATAGCCATTATTCTCAAGTTTGCCTATTACTATGTAAACCAAATGTGCCATAATTCATTTATGATTTTTGCTTATTTAACATTTAGGTGATTTTTTAAATATTAGAGCTAAATCACATTGTATTTATCTGCATTTGTAATGGCTTTCTTCTATCAAATTGTTTTCTTAGCATAAATTTAGATAGGATCACCCTTATCTTTTATTATACAAGAGCAAACTGTCTATTTTAAACAATACTCATTTCTCCTCTCCATTATTCTAGAGGTTGCTGGTAATAAGGCCAAGTGTGTCCAAATTTTATTTGTCTCAATACCTCAAGGAATAACATGAATCCAAGAACATGGAGGGTAACAGACCAGAAATTAGACTTGGGGCTGATCTTCAAGTTCTATGGTTAGATTGGAGATAGTCTCTGATGAGCATTGAATGATGCTCTGAAGATGAGGCATTTATAGGCAGAAAAAGAGTGACCAAAATCATTGCTACTTAGAATATGGTCAGTGGACCAACTGCATAGGATTTCATTAAGAAAATATGATGGACTTGTTGTTTTTGTTTGTTTTGCAAATGAAGTTTGGGAGTAAGGACTTGGAGCACTGCCCATCTGACTTCCTCTTTTCAGCTCCCAAAGTACCTCTTAAGGTTCCTAGGGATTAATGGAACATAATTTGAAATCCCATGATCTGGATAGTGAATACAGTCACTCAGCTCACATGTAGTGCCTACCTTCTCTGTACCAGATTTGCAGAAGGTTCTGGAAAGATAAGATAAATAACCCCTTGCTTGAAAGTTGACCCAAATAGAAGCCTCAGAACTTCATCTTAATTCTTCCTTTACACAGATATTCTTTAACTGACCAGTTTCTTTTTTCTTTCTTTCTTTTTTTTTTTTTTGGAAACAGGTACTCACTTTGTCGCCCAGGCTTGAGTGTGGTAGATTAATCATAGCTCACTACAGCCTGGACCTCCTGGGCTCAAGTGATCCTCCCACCTCAAACTGAGATTATAGGCATGAGCCACCATGTCTGGCCTAACTCATCAGTTTCTAAAACCATTCTTTCTATTTCTGATACATCTTTCAAATCTATTCCCTCCATTCTATTTCCAGCAACAGTTTGGTCTTTGTCATCAATCACTTGGACTACTACTGGACTGCCCTGGCTATGGTGTTTTCTTATTGATCATTTATCCTCAAACTGTTGTCAGTCACCCAATACCCTCTTGAGACACAAATTTTAATGTGCATTAGAATCACCTGGGTTCTTGTCAAATTGCAGATTTTGATTTAGTGTATCTGATGATTCTGCATTTCTGACAAGTTTCACATGAGTTCTGTTCAGTTGGTCCATTGATCACACTCTGAGTAGCAATGCTTTAGATCATTCTTTTTTGCTTCTAAGCACCTCATCTTCAGAGCATCATTCTATGCTGATCAGAGAATATCTCTAATATCTCCACTATATTCTAGCCATATCTCTTTCCACTTTCTCTCTCTCTACACACTCTCCTTTCTGCCCTCATCATTGTGCTAATAATTCTTCTAATAAACAATGAATTTATTTGTAATAAAGTAAAAGTTCAGAAATCCCTCTTTCCCACCATTTTGCCCCATAGCCAGGCTCTGAGAGATCCAAATTCTCCTGATTTGGTGACAAATTAATATTTGCAAAAACGAGAAGTTCCTTGGATTAAACCATATTTTACACGTGTTCATTTATTGTTTTCACACATACTGTGGAAGATTTTATTTATTTCCAAGTAGTTACTGTAAGATCATTACAAGCTCAAAGTTTAGTAGAGTGTACTGAGAATGTTCTCTCTTTGTATTGGCTGGATACTAGTTAGCATAAATTTCAATTCATGATAATTATAAGAAGCCTTGAGCTGTTTCCTCTATTTATTGCTCTCCGGTGCAGGTCAGCAGGGCAGAGGGTGGTCTGTGACCCATTAATGCTTTTGCAGCCATTACCATCTTCATTTCCTCACCCGTGAAACGGAGGTTTTATTTGCCTTACCTGCCTACCTGGGGTGTTATGAAAGCCAAATGAGACAATGACAATCGTAACAGCAACCATCACCACTATTCCTTATCTCATAGAATTACTTTTCTTATTGTAAAAGCCACTAGAAGTTGAGTAGCTGATATGTGCCAATCATCACTGTTGGGGCAACGTGTATAATAAGTAATTCCTGCTGCCTCTCTTCTGAGTCCTTTCACTTTTGAGAAATAAACACAATGGTCTCTGACATCAGTTTTATCACAGACAAAGCTGGAGGAAGAAAACAACTTGGATTTGAGGCCCATCTGGGATTCCTTCTCTTTCTCTTCTAAATAGAACATACCTACCTCCCAAAGCCGATGTGCTGGACAAGTAACAGCAGGCCATCTGGTCACCTGAGCCCTACCTGGTCCCCAGCAAGGGAAAGGCCCATCCCAGGCTGGATCCAGAGTACAGTTAGGCCTCTCAGTATGCTGTCACCCTTTCCTGGGAAGCTAGGAAAGACTGTATCAGGAAGACTGAGAACTGACTCCCCTATACTTCTGAAAGGGGAATTCTTATTTGATGGGGAATAACGGGCATCTAAAAAGAGGGAAACATTGTTTATTCCATGTATACATTATTCTGTTTAATCCCTGCAACTGTACTTTGATATACATATTATTTTCCTGATGAGAAATACAAGGCTTAGCGTGTTTTAGAAACTTGCTCAAGTTCTTTCAGCTAGTTTGCATATGCAAATGTGTTGCACACTCTCAACTCTTTAGTAATAATGAAACACTTGAGGTCTGGGGGTTTTATCGGGAAAAGTATTTGCTAACTATGGGACTGGTTCACAAGGAGTAGGTTCAAAAGGAGAATGTTGATAGAAGCCCAAGATATTCTAAGCAGGACTCAAAGAAGGTGAGAAAATGCTTGACCTGAACTTCAGGAAGTAAAAAATTACTGAAAGCACGGAGATCTGAGTTTGAGAATGAGGCTGCAGGAGAAAATTTGTGCTAGGCTAACAAAGAGAACCTTTCCTAATAGTACTAGGAACCTGGTTGTCTACCTAAATCACCGAACAAAAGAAGGTGGTTGACCCGAACTTCAGGAAGTCAAAAAATTACTGAAAGCATGGAGGTCTGAATTTGAGAATGAGGCTACAGGAGAAAATTTGTGCCAGGATAACAAAGAGGACCTTTCCTAATAGTACTAGGGACCCAATTGTCTACTTAAACCACTGATGGAACAAAAAGAGGGTGGGAGGGGAACAAGCATAGACAATCATATTCTCAGCCACTTTTGCTTGCCTGATAAGACCAAGCTGTCTCCAATGTTTCCCTAAAGTGGAAGCTGTTTCCAGGAGGTGGTCTGCACACAGCATTTCTAGGCAGGAGGTTAAAAGCTCTAACATAAGATGCATACTTAATGTGATTTTCTGCTTCATTCCTCCTTTAAAGATAAACTGGGGAAGCTAAAGTGTCAATGTTTGTAGCTTCATTCTCTGTTGTAATTGGATGATATTGCTTGCATTTGAAATGGGAGCCAAGCGAAGAGAAACTAAAAACTTCTTAAATGGTGCTTTGATTCTTCAGGGGAGTAGAGACAAAGAGACTGATGAGTTATTTGGACCCTCCTAAGAAAAACCCCTGACGTTGTCAAGCCCTCCACGTTTATTTACTTAAAAACAAGCTTCTCATTCCTCAGAGTTTCAGAAATGATCCTGCATGTTATCGACAAATAATAATTTAATGGCCAGCCTGATTAGATGGCCACAATGAATTAGCTATCGGCCTGACAGCCATGCAAGCATTATGTTCTGCATCTGTTTACTCAGCACTAGGTGAAATACAGAAGTCTATTGAAAATCTGATTTCCATGCTGCTTTGTCAAAGCAAATTTAATCACAGCCAGAACATGTGGCATCCATCATTTCCACTTCAGAAGACATCAGCGGGAGCAGATCAGCAACAAGGAGCTGGGCTGCCATGGCTGTCCTCCACTCACATGAAAATTAAATTTAACTATAGATCCTTGATAAATGAGGCCACGGAAGCCATCAAACATGATGACTAAGTGCTCGGTATTAAAGTCATCCCCAGAGCCCCAAACTGGAGAGAAGCACAGTCTCATTTGATCCAGCCTTGAGGTCTTTGCAGGCATTCACACCTCTGCTATGGACAGATAAATATGGGCTTTAGCATACTGCCCCAGGGGGTCCAGAGATGATTTTTCTGGACCTCTTTACTTGGTCTTTGCTTTTCCAGAAGTTTCTGTGAGAGCTGTCATAGTCACTTGCCCTATCCATCCTTTCCTTACACACACCTTCCCTTTCTCATCATTCATTCCGCCCATCAGGCATTGTTTCTCCAGCCCCCAAATGACTCTTGGATCTCAGCTGTTTTTAAAATGTTTCTTCTCTAGCATCACACATTATTCCTCCCTCGGACTCCAAGTTAGGGGGAAATAAGACCACAGACACAGTTTTGTGGACTGCCAAGTCGGTGAGCTGTTTGAGGGCAGGGACCATTTTATTGATGTATTTTTTAGCCCTAGAGCATATGACACATAGACTGGGCTGGATTCCTGTATGTCAAAGGAATGGGTGAGCAAATGGATGCTCATGGAACTCAGTGGAATGTTCTAATCTAGGATTTACAGCCATCTCTTTTCTAATGTAATCCAGATATATATACTGGCTGTATTATTAAATATCTGCAGGATAATTATGTATACCCACTTCTTTGAAATTCAGTTTTGATGACTAGCTAATCAAACTGACTTTTATATGTCTCAGTTTTAAATGCTGTATTTAATCCCATCCATCCCGTGTGGTTGTTAGGGGGTCTAAATGCAATAATTTATTAATACTGATTGGCACAGGGCCTCCATACATGAAGAATCAACATATGTTAGCTTCCATCATTGTCATCATCATCACCATTGTGGTTGTCACTATTTATATGCTGTTTTCTCAGCACCAGACTTGGCATTGCCACAGAAGACAAGGAAAAAGCCACACATACAGGAACAATATACAAGAAGAGGCCGGGCACGGTGGCTCACACCTGTAATCCCAGTGCTTTGGGAGGCTGAGGCAGGTGGATCACCTGAGGTCAGGAGTTCAAGACCAGCCTGGCCAACATGGTGAAACCCTGTCTCTACTAAAAATACAAAAATTAGCCAGGCATGGTGGTGTGTGCCTATAGCCCCAGCTACTTAGGGAGGCTGAGACAGGAGAATCCCTTGAACCCAGGAGGCAGAGGTTGCAGTGAGCAGAGATCACGCCACTGCACTCCAGCCTGGGTGACAGAGCGAGACTCTGTCTGAAAAACAAACAAAAAAAAAGAGGAACGCAGAACAGACTGTGAAAGCATAGCATTTCAAAGTAAGGCCTGCCCACCTGTGTATCGAGAAACCTGACTTAGTGGGAACATATCTAGGCCTTGGAGGGTAAGTCATTGTAGGCAGAGAGTCCTGAATAATGTGGAAATAGAAGTGTGCCTGGGACTGGGGTAGAAACATGAATCCAGGAATGGAACATGAAGGAGACAGGCCTAACTTTAGTAGAAGAAGGTTTGATTGGGGATTCATAGAAGATTATTCTATAGGTATGGGTGGAGTTAAAAGTTGGAGAATCTTGGCCGGGCATGGTGGCTCATGCCTGTAATCCCTGCACTTTGGGAAACCAAGGTGGGTGAATCATGAGGTCAGGAGACCGAGACCATCCTGGCTAACACAGTGAAACCCTGTCTCTACTAAAAAAATACTAAAAATTAGCTGAGCGTGGTGGCACATGCCTGTAGTCCCAGCTACTCAGGAGGCTGAGGCAGGAGAATCTCTTGAACCCGGGAGATGGAGGTTGCAGTGAGCCGAGATCTCACCATTGCACTCCAGCCTGGGCGACAGAGCGAGATTCTGTCTCAAAAAAAAAAAAAAAAAAAAAAAAGTTGGAGAATCTTGAAATCTAGGTAGGGTTTGAACTTGTGGCTTGATACATACGCATGGAGATCTGGTTCTCCATCAGGGAATCACATATAAAAGTGAATAATTAATATAATGGGGGATGAGAGGCTGGGAAATGAGATAACAGGTAGCAGATGAGGGAATATGAGTAAGGGACAAACATAATGCATCTTCTAGAGGAAGAATCAGTGGGTTTGGGTGACTCTTCTGTGTTCATTGCCAGACAGTGAGAAGCACATTGCTGTTGAGAAGCAAAGTCCCTTTCCTAACGCCAGCAAGAGGGAGAGGCAGGATGAGTTCACCTCCCTCCAAACTGATTGACTTGCTGGAATAATTTAAAGTGTTACTAATTGAGATAGCTCTACAGTGTGAGAGCACTGTGCACATGGAGTTATATTTATACCTCCTTCTTTTTAACCTCATCAAATGCCAATTTAAAAACTTATAGTCAATAATCAAGCACATTTTAACTCCCCTGGAAAAATTATGATGTGCCCTATGTGTACCCCCATGCTTAAATTTTCAACATGAAGCATTCAAAGGGAGTTTGGACTGAGTACTGTCTACCTTCTTAGCAGATTTACATGAACATTTTTCGAAGTTGTTATAAAAATTGTTAAAGCCTTTTCCTGGTATCTCTTGGAAACACTTAGAAGCTTTGGCAGAAATCGTTGTCTTTGGTCTAATCACATATTTCCAAAGGCAGTTTACAAAACATGTTATTTTGCTATTTACTAATTATATTTATTTGATACAGCAATCACTTAATAGCCTCTGGCTGCATTTACAAATAGTATTGAAAAAGCTCCCGCTGTTACACTTATAATTTATTATAGACAACATAAAAATAAGATGCTCTCCCTCTGTGTGCATAACACACACAGGGATGCTTAGAGGAAAATTTTGTACAGATCCAGAATGATCAAATATAAAGGGCAGTTTTAGCTGGGAGCATTCGTTTCTTTGTAGACAGCTGGAGATTGTGGCTCTTCTCTATCTGTGGTTGGAGAGAGGAGAGGCAAAGTCATGCTTGGGATACTGGCTTTAGTTGGCCAAGAAAGGTGGAAAACTGTGTCCTCAAGGAACAGATTGGTGCTTGCCACCCTCTACCGTTTTTCAGGATAATCTGAAACAGCCAGGTAGAATGTGGCCCTCAGGGATCTCAAAGAGCCCATGACTAGTAATACTTTCTCTGGAGATGTTTATGCAAAAATACTGTCTTATGCAGAAACCACCAAAGTTGTGTGGTTTCAGTAGTATGCCAACAGCCCACTTTTTTGGGGGGGATTGGAAATCTTCCACCTACCTATACAGGTGGTCCATTTAAGTCTCTTCTCATTTGAATAGTCATTATTTAAACATTTATCAGGCACCTGCCTTGTGTAAGATGTAAGAATCCTCTGCGAAGCCCATACTCTGGTAGTTAGACTAAAGCACTTCTCTCTTGCTTCCTGTATTAGTCTGTTTTCACACTCCTGATAAAGACATACCCAAGATTGGGTAATTTATAAAGAAAAAGGTTTAATGGACTCACAATTCCACGTGGCTGGGGAGGCCTCATAATCGTGGTGGAAGGCGAAAGGCACATTTTACGTGGAAGCAGGCAAGAGAGAATGAGAACGAAGAGAAAGAGGAAACCCCTTATAAAACCGTCAGATCTTGTGAGACTTAACTACCACGAGAACAGTATGGGGGAAACCATCCCTATGATTCAGTTATCTCCCAAGGGTCCCTCCCACAACATGTGGGAATTATGGGAGCTACAATTCAAGATGAGATTTGGGTGGGGACACAGCTAAACCATATCACCTCCTATACCTGAGGAAGACTCTATAAGGAGAGTCATAACAGAAAAGTGGTTTTCACTCCCAGTTGCAATTAATTCCATGTTAATCCCCTATTAGGCATTGATTTCTCTGTGCTTCTTCTGCCCATTAAAATCAGTTATTCTATTTCTTACATGCATTTGTTTCTTTCCCTAAAACTTCTAAGATTGTAAACATCTCTAAGGATAGGGGACATTTTTCATGCATACTTATATCATTGACTTAATGACTAGAAGTAGGGTGTTATTCTCAGTTAAATGTTAAATACAATATGACATTAGAAATCATTTTATCCTGGATCAGTTAATTTCATTAATGTGTCTCAAAAAGCAATGACACTAATCAGTGAACCAATGCTAGGACTGATACATTTTTGATGGTAAGTTGAGTGTCAGAAGTGTCTGTTTTATAAATGAGAGTGGGAGAGAGTCTGCCTCTGTTTGCAAAGGCATAGGGTAAAATAGAGATTCATCATGGTGGGAGATGCAGGTGGACAGTGATGGTTTCAAAGGGGAAAAAGGATACCGGAAGAAGAGGTGAGCATGAGATAAAGTCACTCCTCCCTTCAATCTTACAGTTCTGCCCAATGCCTGGCATATCTTGAAGGTGATGCTTCACCTATAATGGATGCAAATAAACCAGAGACTGATGCAACTGTAATGCTTACACTGTGTACTTCCAAATAGGAGGACCCAAACACGAATTAGAGCCTGAGGTCCCCTGTCCAGCATATTAGCAAAGCATTTTAAAGGAACTTCACTACATGCTCCAAATAAATAATGTGATTCATGCAGAAACAGATGCTATTTTATTGTGCTAGTAGAATATGTGAATAATTTATGCAGTAAGTCTAATCATACTTTGAGAGAATAAATGATGATAGTCATGCCTTTCTCTTGCCTTATATATTAATTATAGAGATCTAATGCATTATAAATTTACTAACAGTTTGAAAGAGGAAAATAGTTTTGTTTTAAAATATTATGATATATCCCAGTGAAACATTTGAGCACATGAAAATTTATTTATTTATTTTTGAGACAGGGTCTCACTCTGTCACCCAGGCTGGAGTGCAGTGGCATGATCTTGGCTCACTGCAACCTCCGCCTCCTGGGTTCAGGTGATTCTCATGCCTTGGCCTCCTGAGTAGCTGGGACTGCAGGCACATGCCACCATGCCCGGCTAATTTTTGAATTTTTGGTAGAGATGGGGTTTTGCCATGTTGGCCAGGCTAGTCTTGAACTCCTGGCCTCAAGGGATCCGCCTGCCTCGGCCTCCCATAGTGCTGGGATTAGAGGCATGAGCCACCATGCCCAGCTAAGCACATGAAAATCGATTTCAGAAGTATCTATACCGCATAGAAAATTCAAGATAAATTGGGAAAAATCTTATCTAAAAATATTTGCGCCTTTTTCTTTTTCGGTGGAATGTATACCATTTCCACTCTTTCTTGGTAAGGGTAGGTTACAAAAGACTTGGGTCAGAGATGATTCTGCATTTCCAATTGTCTATTGATGCTATTTGGACAGATCCCTTGTTCTGTGTTTTTCACGTGATCTCAACATTTTTCTTCTGCTCCAGTATCTGCTTGGGCTGTGCTATTATCTAGGCGTAGTAGTGGCTTACTCTCCCAGGGTTTCTCAGGGAAGTATTTTCAAATGAGAATTATGTCCAGTGAATCTGGAAAAAAGTGGCCAACAGAGTAGGTGCTTTTATACTTTGGCCATACTGGCTAGAAATAGGAACATAGAGAAAATAGGGAAAGTATAAACTTAGAAAACACCTTCTGTCAGTTTATGTTCTCTCCTAGCATTCATTGTTTCACTAGTGTTCTCTGTAAACCTTAATCTGAGCTCCAATGTGTCTCCATCCTATGACTACGATTATAAAATTTAACCCAATGAAAGCATTTGCACAACTCAGTTTGGACGCTTTTTTTTTTTTTCTTTTTGAGATGGAGTCTCACACTGTTACCCAGGCTGGAGTGCAGTGGTGAGATCTCCACTCACTGCAACCTCTGCCTCCCGGGTTCAAGTGATTTTCCTGCTTCAGCCTCCCAAGTAGCTGGGATTACAGGTACCTGCCACCATACCCAGCTGATTTTTTGTATTTTTAGTAGAGACGGGGTTTCATTGTATTGGCCAGGCTGGTCTTGAACTCCTGACCTCATGATCCACCCACCTCAGCCTCCCAAAGTGCTGGGATTACACGCGTGAGCCCGGGCACTCATTTTTAAGTCTGTTTATTTTTCAGTAGTTCTTCATTATTTTTCCACCATTTTAATTTATTCCTGGAACTGAAAAGAGAAACATTCTGATGGATAATTGGCTGCTTATTAATAGGTATTTAGTTCCCCCAGTGAACCACCCCTAGGTTCAGAAAGCCACGGTGGCTTCCTTTTGTATTTGGACACATCCGCTTGTTCTACCAGTTCCCTGTTAATATCTTCAACTACTACCTTATGGCCCATACAATAAATGTGCCTGGTATTTTCCTGTAGCCCAGGGACTAAACATTCTCCATGTGAGAATCTACCTTATTGCTTCATGCTCAGAGTCTTCCTGATGAGTGACAAGACCAGAATGTTGGGTATAGGCCATTGACAGGCCTGACAAGTGGATAGTGGCTGCTGGCTAAAACCCCATCTCTACAGATAACTCTTTCATAGTTACACAACATTGAAAACTCACTTGGAGATTACCAGATAAAGTTTTGAACTTTTCCTGGAGGTTGGGTCTTGCTGCATGGTGAGCACTGCTCTACACCCTACTACCCACCTAACTCTTTGGCAAGTTCAGCCTGATTGCATTTCTGCCCAGTCACTTCCTAATAAATGTTTTATATTTATTTCTTGTAAGCCACTTTCCAAGACAAATTTTACCTTTCCCTAAATGCCCATTCTAAGGTTTTTATAGCACTCAGGTATAAAACTTAATTAAAATGCCCAAATATTTATCATAAGCTTGTGAATGTATACATCTGTTTGTCTTTTGCTTGCTTAACTTGTCCCTTCACTTACATTGAATCCATTTTATCTGCAAAATTATAAGCATGTGAATAGCAGAAAACATTTAAGGATGTCTTCCAACCCTCCTCCCAACCACTCTAATAGGCCACTCCCTCCTTAGGCAAAGGAGCCTTTATCAGCCTTGTTTAGATTTGGTTAATGGATTCTTCACTGAGAATAATGTCTTAACTTGATATTTTAAGCCATGCCATTAATTACTAACATGCTCTTGTAACTTAATGCCAGTTCCTTCACTTCATTCTGCAAACCATTTTTGTTCTAAAATAAATTTCATAAAGGAATCGCTTCTCTTTGCTTAGTTTCAGACGTCTAAATTAGCCCTAGGCATTCCTATTTATTTCTGGTTCTGAGGACCTTCTGGAATTAGATCTGACATAGAGTCCTCCACAGGGAGCTGACAGCTGGCAGCACCAGAATGGATGATGCACTGAAGGAGTGTAGAGTCAGAGTGACCTCAGGAACAGATTAATCTCCATCTATGTGCAGATGTATGTCAGACTTATTCCTGAGAGCTCTGTTATACAAAGCCCAAAAATCTTAGAGCTGGGGAGGATACTAGAGGCCATTTGTTTATTAATTTATTTTTATTTATTTATTTTTCTGAGACAGTCTCACTCTCTCTCCCAGGCTAGAGTGCAATGGCGCGATCTTGGCTCACTGCAACCTCTGCCTCCCGGGTTCAAGTGATTCTCCTGCCTCAGCCTCCCAAGTAGCTGGGATCACAGGTGCCCGCCACCACGCCTGGCTAATTTTTTGTATTTTTAGTAGAGACAGGGTTTCACCATGTTGGCCAGGCTGGTCTTGATCTCCTGACCTCAAATGATCCACCCGCCTTAGCCTTCCAGAGTGCTGGGATTACAGGTGTGAGCCACTGTGCCCAGCCCCATTTAGATCAAGTCTGACATTTTACCCATGAGACTGAGGCCCAGAAAGAAGTGACTTGCTGGAGTCATAGAGCTGATTAGTACAAAAAACAGTATTAGAACCCAGGTCTTCTGGTTCCTGAAAATGTACGGGGATTTGGGTATTTAAGAATTTCAGTTCTTCCTGCTGATTTTAGGGCTTAACACATAAGGAGACCTGAGAGTTAACTAGCAAAATTGAAATGACTATAATAAATTAACAATGTATATAGTGCCTGGGAGCTATGATTACAGGTGGTATAAAAATGCAAAATGTAATGAGAATGATAACTTTACTGAGAAGCTTCTGAAAATGGGATGATATAATGTCTGCCTAGGGCCAAATGGGAGGTGCTTCCCCCAGCCAACTGATACTCTGTGACTTCATGGAATATATAAGAACGTTTGCCCAGTATGCCATGGCTTGCAACTATGATGCCCAAAACATAACATTATCTTCATCATTCCCAAATTATTTATAAGAGTGATTTTCCTGGTAGACTACAACTCATCGTATCATTTGATTTAGAAGCAGTTCCACAGTTTACCAGTTGCTTTTCTTATGTCAATTGAAATAGAACAGTATGGGAGTAAAGTTTAGCATAGTGTACATTTTCTGGGAGTTTTGTGTTTGCTTTCTTTCTTACTATTATTGGATCAAAACACTTTTACCTCCTGTGTATTAGTTATGCGTATCTACAGATCTGAAACCTTTTTGATTCAAAAATCCCTAGGGGCAGAAAGCCTCTGGGATAAATACTTAACAAATTATGTTTTAACAATTACATAAGAAAGAGATGGTCCCTGGCTCATTAAGAACAACACATGACCAGTTACTTCCTTGTATTTGTAGCATTACTGGACTGGCAGATGAAGGGAAAAACCATTACCCATAGATAGAGTTTAGCTTTATTCATTGAGCTAGCCAGCAGCTTTCTCCCAATATGGACATGCTCCTGGTGGGTAGGGAGAAATTGGGCAGTATGATAATAGAGTCAGTTGGGCTCCTTTCACTAAAATATCTGTATGTAAAATATTAGATTCATGTCACCCTAAAATATATCTGCAGCCCCACTGATATTTTTATGTAATTACATAAATACATAATCTAACAAAGTAACAGCCTCCCACGCTTTCAAGGGTCCACCTTTTCTGGCATATTTGGGAAGGGGGAACTTGTTCTCATATTACTCCTAATGCAATCAAGGGGATTTGCTTCACTCCTTGACTGTTCTGACACCTCCCAGCCACAGCCCCCTATATTTGTTATATCTTCTTGTTCATGAACTTCAGCAAACTGGTAAGTGTGGGAGTGACTGCATTCACCTCCACCACTCTACCCTTTTGCTGCTCACATGACCTCCACTCAAGATCATTCAAGTATGTCCTATGGGGAAGAGGACTACAACGGTCAATCTCTAGGAGGTATTTTCGGTCCTTGCTCTGCCACTTTCAAGTTCTGCCCCATCTCAGTCCATCTTTCAACCTATCTTTGTAGCCAAATGTGGTAACTGAGTACTTCTCTGTTCAGTGTTCTAGATGCTGGGACAATGAGAGGAGATATGATGGTGGTTCCTGCTCAAAAGGAGATTTATATTCTGGTGGTAGGAGAGACACAATTAAAAATAATCAAATAAGATTCTTTCAGAAACCAATGAGAGCTCTGAGGAAAAAACACTTTTCATTCATCACATACCATGTCCTTATCTTTACATATCTGTTGTTTGGCTCCCCTTAGGGATTGCCACCACCATGAACAGAAAGGAATTTATTTCTCTTCCTATCTCCCGTACAGATTATGGAGGATGCAGCAGCTCCCAGCAGTGCATTTCTCACTACCTGATTTGTTCAGTCTAGAATAATCTCCTGCTGTACTTCAGTCATCCTCCCCCAGGTCTGATTGGGTCAAGGTTTCCCTGTCATCGTGTGGTGCAGGTTGTCTGCTCATCTGGTTGTCATCCACTGGGTGATCACAGGATCCAAATAGACACTCAGCCCCAAGAGTAATTCTCAGAGCAGTCAGAAGACACATTGAGAAAAAGAAGCACAGTCTTCACAGATGCCCCTGCCCACACCAAGGAAACCATTTAACAACTTCATGAGTCTTCTTGACTGGCAGATGTTTGCTCTTTACACTGGAATCTTCAGGGATATAAAAGATAGAACTATTTCAGGCCTGCCTTCTCCCTGTGGATCATCTCTTAGCTATACAAAGGTTGAGCAGAAACTTTACTATTAATATTTTTCCCCATTAAATCCGAAGCCAAGCCAATTTCTTGACCTGGGCATTCTCCTTTCATCTTTATTTGAAGGGAATCAGTTTCAGGACCCATTCCTCTCTCCAAATAACTCTCCAGGAAAGTGTGGCTGATTGTGCTTCAGTTACATAGGAAACATACTTATCAGTTTTGGGCATAACACAAACTATGAAGGATGACAAATATGTTTTAAAGCATCTCTTCTTATGACCTATTAAAAATGTTGAATACATCAGGCCAAAAATAGATGACAGAATCAAATTTTTTTTTCTTAATAGGATGGAATGATGTGTTTCAACCATGGATATATAATATGATGGGGATATATGTATATACATATAATTCTAAACCTTATTGGCACTAGTTCAGGGTAAGGGAGATCAGGCATAACTTGACAGTAGTTGATCTGAAAAGACCCTAAGGGCATCAGTAGACCATGAACTCACCCTACATCCACAGAATGGCATAGCAACAAAAGGGCAAGTGCCTAGAACCAGGAACTATATATTCTCACTGACATCTGATAAACATCCCACTGAAATCTGATATTCCCACTGATAAACTCAAATCTGGAACACTGCGTCTAATTTGGGGACTAACTCACTGACAGGGATACTTATAAACCAGAGAGCATTCAAAGTACGTTGGCTCCAGTGCAAGGGCATCTGAAAACTATATAATATAATGAACTGTTTCTGGAACTGAAGAATTTAGTACAGAAAGAGAAGGCTCATGGTAGACATAAGTTACTTCCAATATTTACATGGCTAGTGTGTGGAAGAATGAGTTGGTAGAAACCATGCTGTACAAGACAATTGATGGCAGACGGATAGGAATTTCAAACTAGAACAGTCCAACAGTGGAACAAGCTATTTAACAAAAAAGTGAGCACTTTGTCACTGAAAATGATCAAATAGGGGATTGAACAGATCTGTAAAATGTAAATCATTATTACCTTTATTTTATTCAAGTTATTATGATCTTTGTGACAACTCTTTTTAGTCTTTTTTGACCCACAATATGGAAAAATTCAAAGTATGAATATTTTTCAGCGTTGACCCTCTCATCTTTCTCCTCTCTTATTTGTGCATAAAGTTTTCATCACCTTCCGAAGTGCCGTCCTCTCTGGTGAATGTCTGATGGAGCATGGTAAGTGGTAAATTACTATGGCCTGGAAGGCTCAGTAATTACCAGGAAGTGACTTGGGCATTGGAGAAAATCTGGCTCATTATATTATTTAAAAATGAGCCTCATTAAGAAATTCACGAATGTATTGCTTTAAAATGAAGCTTGCACTAGAAGAAATACTTGAAAATTATACAAATAAAGAAACTCCTTTCAAAATTAGTATTCTAGAGGGAATCAGATGAGTGTTTATTAACTAAAAAAATAGAAAATGCACTCCTTGCCTGGTGAATATATAATAGAAATGTGTGAGAACATAGCTGTATAATGCTATCTAAGTCTTGCTGGCATTATTTATGCAGCCTGTGTCAGCCATGAGGAAGTCATGGTGGGTTCTATGTAGGACTAAAATTCATTTGTCTTTTGAGTCAGTGTTTGCTTACATTTCTGCTACTTATCTGGATCATAAGTTTGATAACTCAGCTTATTGTGCTCATGTTATCCCCATAAAAATGGAGTAATTATTTCCATTTGCCTCATCAAACCATTGTGAGCAGACTTTTCAGCTGAACATAGTAAAGAGAGATTAAATGATATCCTTCTATGATCAACACTGGCATATTTGCTATTTTGCACTCCCTTCATAGGCAAGACTATGCTTTTGAAAAACCTAGAAAATATTTTAGAGTTTATCTCAAATTATACTGAAGCCCACCTTGATGATCATGGGCAGAAGAAGAGTGGGGTAACTCAGTGCTCTACTTCCAGTGGAGATCAGACTTAAGCGTAGTAAGTATAGTTTGTGCTGAACTTTTGTTTCTCTCATAACTTCAGAAGAGAGAACCAAATCTCTATAAGGAGATAATGTATCCTATTGTCTTTCAGGTCATTCTTTGAAATGTTAATTAGTTTCAAAATCTGTTTATTACCTGTGTTCTTATTGCCATTGTAAAGATATATCAGTTCATTAGTTTTCATCTGTATTCCTAAGGAATTTAAAAACAGAGGTTCCAAGTAGGAAAATCCGATAGCTACTTCCAGAGCCAGCGGATACCATCCACAGATATTAAGAACAGGTAGAACGTTAGCTGGGAAACAGGAAGTAGAAAAAGCAGTCCACAAATGTCTGCTGAACTCTACATTTTGGACAGACAGGGCATGTCTGTCTTATTTATGTTTGTATCTCTAGGGTCTAGCACAGTGCCTGGCACATAGTGGGCACTCAAGAAATATTTGTTGAATTTGCAGTAAATCATAAATGGAAGGGTGAAGTAGAAATGGAATGGCCTTACAGTATGGTCTCTGAGTTTATTATTCAAGTTATTTAGTAACAGTGGTGATTTAAATTGCACATTGTAACTTTGCTTAATAATATTAATATCCTTTTAGCATAGATAGTAGGTCTCAAGCTGGGCTTCTTCTGAAACTCAAAAATCTCAATGCCCCTGGCCGCCCCCCAACAGACCAATTCAAGCAGAACCTTTAGGAGTGGAAACTGGATAATAGAATTCTTTAGGGCCCTTCAGAAAATTCTAGAGAACCATTACAGGGGTGTGTGTGTGTGTGTGTGTGTGTGTTCACACTTGTGTGTGAAACATAATTTAAGCTCCGTATTACGAGTTTCACTTGATACTACTTCTCTCCTTTGCAAGGGCAGGGATTGAGGGTCTGGAGGGGAAGAACTTGCACCAGACTATAGAAAATGCATAAATATGTATGGAGGAGTTGGTGCTATAAATCCTTTCACTATTAATTATGCCATGGCCTGTTCTTATGTTCACTCTTCTTTATAAATGAGATGAAATAGCTTTACAATGTGCCTAACATCGTTTTAAAATGCCACATAAATTCACTCCTGTTTTTATGGGGTTGAAAAATTTTAACACAAAAATAATTTGTCTAGCTTGAAGAATTTGCATAAAACCATCGTAGGGGTGTGTTAAAAATTACTCTTCTTCCTTTTAATGTAAGAGCGCAAGACAGGATGGAGGATAGATTTCATTCTTATGGTGCCCCAGGTGAATCTCACATTTGCATATTAAAGATTCAATTTAAAATAAACTCCCAAGTCACAATGGGCATTTACCCTAGAATACATATTTCAGCATCGGCCTGGGACCATGAAAGGAAGATTCCTAGAGGGACAGCAGAGTCCACAGTTGTTTTAGCTATGCACCTCTTGTATTTACCTTTACAAATGTTAGCAGGAGAATATGGTCTGGGTAGCCCACCCCTGATGCCAGAAAGAAAATGGTAAATTATAGAAACAAAATGGTATAGCAGTTTGACTTTTACTTCTCAAGGTCTTGTGGTTCCATTACCCCTGGCAACGGTTGGGCTGTCTTATGCAAGTAAGTTGGTGAAAGCTAATACGTGCTATTGGAAGTGAGGAGATACTGGGAATAGCTTCTCTCTTAGGGAACAATAAATATTACCTAAAGAAGTGAACTCTGGAAAGAACAATTAGATGGTGCAGGGCATGTGTGCAAGTTAAGATATGCTTGGGTTTGGCTTAGGTAGCTGTTGATATCAGGACATCAACTTGGTACCAAAATTAGCTCAAGGTAATCCATCAACAATTCCAGCATTTCTTTTCTCCTTTTTGGGTTTGCCCAGCCCCTCAGTCTAGTATTTCCTTATTCACTAAATGACGCTGAGAATAGCCCTACCGTCAGTAATATCTTTCATTAGTGTTAAATGACAGGTACTACGTTAATTTGATATTTATTAATTTCTTAATATTTATTTTAAAACTTAAATGTGATAGAATAGCTTTCCCTTAGATTAACTTTAGTGGTTTCCTTGTTTAAAAAGTTAAAGGCTTACAAAGAAAGAGAGAGAGAAAGAGAAAGAGAATTCGGCTTAGGTATTTCTGCAGAACATTTAAATTAATTCTTCTCTTTGTATAGTGTCACTGCTTTATCTGCCACCTTGATTGTTTTGCCTCATCTTCGTTTGTGGCATAAGTTGTTTGGAGTCTGGCCAGCGTATCTATATGAGTAATGTGTTTACTGCTACGATGGGGAAGGTTCCAGTTTTAGTGCTTAGCATTGCTTGGTCTGTAGTTTGTTCTTGGCTTAAACGACTTACAGTACATGGGGTGTTTTAAGGCCTGATAATCTTTTTTTTTTTTAATCTTAGAGATTTGCTTGAAAGATGAAGCTGTCACAGAGGCACCCAAGGAAGTCATGATAATTCTCCTTCACTGTGCAGCTTTATTTAGGAGAAATGCAGAAAAGCGCAGAAGTTGCAAGAGTGTAATGTTTACAGAAAAACAAACCTAATCTTTTTACATTTTGTTCAATGATTTTGTTTTGTTTGAAGTGTTGCTTCTCCTGCACGCCCCCCACCCCCCGCCTCCCACCTCCTTGGCCAACCTAACTTTTAACCCAAAACATTTTCCAGTTCTTTTTGATTGAAAATTGGGTTCATATAGAGGAACTCCATCTTCCTCACATGATGACCAAACCTGGGCCTCCAGACTCTTCCTCCTTCAGTAGGTTACACGTCACATCCAGATGCACCTTGCTTGTCAATCCCCACCCTCACTCAGAGACATCCAGGGACATGGACATCTGCAGGAATCAATCCCACAGCACCAATTTCACTTTTCCATCTTCTTTCACGCCGTATCCCTGTAAGAGCTCTGCTCGTGTAAACTGGCTTATGCATTGTCACCCCAAACTGTCTTCTACTATCTCAACTTTTCCTGTTTTCTCATACTATTTCGTCTTCATTATTGCTTTGTGTATTAGTCGAGATTCTCCAAAGAAACAGAACTAATAGGAGGTATGGACTCAAGTGCACATGTATGTATGTATGAATCTATCTATCTATGTATCTGTCTACCTACATGTATGTCTATCTATCTGTCTATCATTTGTCATCAAATAAAGAATTGGCTTGTGTCCAAAATCTGCAGAGCCAGCCTCCTAGTTGAAATTTGCAGGTCGTGGACTGCTGTAGAACCAGAAACTGCTATTATTCTAGTTTGAAGGTCATCAGGTCAGACAGGCGAATTGTCTGTTATTTGGGAGAGCGTCAGCCTTTTGTTCTGTGTAGACTTTCAGCTCACCCACGTGAGAGAGGGCAATCTGCCTTACTCGGTCTATGGATTTAGACGCTAATCTCATTCAAAAACACTCTTGTGGAAGTATACAGAATCATGTTTGACTAAGTATCTGGACACTCCATGACGCAGTCAAATTGACACATACAATCAACCCTCACACTCTCCTTACAAACACTTGAAGCCAGTTATGGTTACTCCCCTAGAGACAAAGTTCTTCAACCTGAACCTCTCGGGCCTTCAGCCATTCCTCATATAGTACAGTTTGAGGTACATTAGCACTCCTGTTGCCCTTTCTCCTCACCTCCTCACAGTTTTATCCCAAAGCAGGGGGCTGGTTTTACTCCTCCAGTTCTCCGAGACTGACCAGACCTCCCTTTTTTTTTTGGTTTTGTTCTTTTGAGGCACTCAATAAAAATGATTTCTGGATGTGTATGCAGAATAAAGAACTTCTGTAGCCTGTAGGATCCATGGTTTATGTTTGGTTGAATGCAAGTGTTCATCTATTTGTGTTTTTCAAATAGATAGTTTATCAGACTGGGAAGAAATGGTGGCATGAGGTTTGGAGTTTTTGAAGCTGGCTTTATCAGAGAACAGTAGATTGGAATATTAAATCCTCATTATATCAAAGGACAGCTGTGGCTCTGATTTGATTCCAGGCTTGAATAGAAATTGTTAAATTGTTTTTCTAGAAGTAATCAAAAATACTAATATTTAAAGTGAATGCTCTTTAGTTTTATAAACTATAGTCAAAGGTTATCTGTCCTTTGATTAAGTCATTGTAAAATATAAACTTTAGCTCAATAATAATTTTTCACTTAGATTACTTTCAGAGGCATTGTTTTTACCCAGGTAACAGTTTATGAGAAGGCCTGAGAACGATTCTGATTGTGTCTGTAGCACCCTGATAGCTGTACCAAGATGTTCATGGTCTTTGAGCTTGCCATATTTCCATGCCTGGGCCCATTCTGTTTATTCTGCATGAAATGCCCTCTCATGCCTGTCCACCCGAGACACCTTCTTATTCATAGTGCTTCCGCTCAATGGTGTCTGAAATATCTTCTCTGACTCCAGCAGGCCAACTTCGGTATTCCTTTCTGGCAATAATGCACTATGTACATTCTTTTGTCATCTCACTTGTCACATTGTATGTTCCCTATTTCCACATTTGCCTTTCTGCAACAACAGTGCCTTTAAAAGCATCACATGTTAATACATACTTGTTACTGTTATGCTTCTCATAGTAGTGATTCAATGGTGAGCATTATGGATGTGGTCTGTTAGGGTTTGGTTGTGTGTCTCCTCCAAATTGCATGTTATGTGACCTTTAATGTTGCAGATGGGGCCTAGTGGGAGATGTTTGGGTCGTGGAGGTGTATCTCTCATGAATGGCTTTGTGCTGTCCTCCTGGTGATGAGTGAGTTTTCTGTCAGTTCGTGGGAGCTGGTTGTTTAAAAGAGCCTGGAACCCCCTTCTTTCTCCCCTGCTCCCTCTCTTGCCATGTGACATGCCTGCTCCTCCTCCACCTTCCACCATCAGTAAGAGCTTCCTGAGGCCTCACCAGAGGCTGAGCAGATGCTGGTGACATGTCTGTACAGTCTGCAGAACTGTGAGCCAAATGAAGGTTTTTCCTTATAAATTACCCAGTCTTAGGCATTCCTTTATAGTAATGCAAAACAGACTAATACATGCTCCCAACCTTGTGAACCTTCAAGCCTAATATGGACCGAAGCCATGTCATCTTTGTCACCAGTACTTATTAAATCAACAAATATATAAAAATGGATTTCTGCAGCAGACTCCTTAAATATAGGGACAATATTTTATGTTTTTTTTTGTTTTTGCTTGTATACTCAAAACTTGGCATAATTATGTATTGAGTGAAGGGAGGAATGATTAATTTAAGTAATTTCATTGTTGGCTTTCAGTTTTAGATGAGCAAGTAACTTTTCAGAAAAAACTCATTTAAATGTTTATGTTAATTTCTTTTCATAAATGCTGTTTTGAAGCTGATAATTTTAGGGGTAATGAAAATTCAAAAGTCAGGTCATCTCCCAGGGAGAGTGAGTAGGAATGATATGACACTTTTACTAGCATGATATATTTAGACAATTCTAATCATAGTTTCAGTAATTATAAAATTATTAACATCAACTTTCGGTTATCTTTAGACTTCAAAGGTAGAGTTTAACCTTTAACTCTGTCCCAATCTGTCATGTAAACAACCTAAATTAACTACCCTTTGAGATCAAAAATTAATATCTTACAAGGGTTTACTCAGAGTATGCTAATTCTTTGAAGCTTCCTGAAAACCAAATTCAAATTGAAGACAATTAAATGTTAATAAATTTCTAGTGATCAGAGAGACAAATATAAGGAAGATTAATATTCTTTCTCCATGCTTTGGAGACAGGCTCTCAAAGTGATCAAATAAAATGTTACCTTTGAAAGTGACACCTTACATTACAGTTCTTGGATGTCCTTCTATAGTTAATGAACAGGCAGAGTTTTTTCTTCTTTCTGAGCATTGAGATAGGTGCAAGGGTTGGTGAGCTCCCTTGAGGAGGTCATAGTAAGAATAAAAATGTGTATGTATTCATTCAACAAGTTTTTATTGAGAAACTGTCATTGGCAGACGTTATATTCAACACTGGGATTATGGACAAGAAAGGCATGGATCTTGTCCTGTGGAGCTTACTCTTGGGGGGTAGGCGGATAAAAACCACAAATACACAGAAAAATAAACACAAAGTCATTAACAAATAAAGACACTGTCATTTGTAAATACTTAAGAGAGCATTGTATTTCACAATTCACATTTTGACCTAATTTTAGGAAGGGATTTAGCCAGAGCCTTGAGTTGGGGATTTAACTGTAAATGTTTACTCAGGATGCAAAGTTTGCACAGAACCTCGGAACCACAGCCATCCTCGCCTACTGCTCAGCACACATCGCCACCCCCCGGAGCATACTTTCTCACTTGAGGAAATAAGGCTAATGTAGGAAGCATTTAGCTCAGCTCTATGCCAGCTCTGTATTGACCTTGTATGTTCAGCTCTGTAATTTTAAGACTTCATAAATATAAAAATACTTACTTTTTATCTTCAGTTTGGCTTTAATTTCTCTTCTCTGGGAGAACTGTAAACCTGCCAACTTTAAAGTTAGTTGATCTATTTATTCTGAGCTATAGGAATACAGAATAAGTCAGCTGTTATTTTTTTAAAAGTTAGAGCAATCTTAACTGATATCCTAGGGAAAAAGTTTATTGCTTGCATTAAAAATGGAATTTGGTTTATTTCCGTGGTTTTGGAGCAATTCAGTGTGCACGTATTTATTGCTTAGATGCCTGCTATTACACCTATTACAGAAGTACAGAGGCTTAGGATGATATTTTTAATGTCCTTCCTCTTAAACACGTTTTACTTTTCTGAAGCTCTTTTGTATTTTTCTGACCACCGCCTCATAGGATCACCTGAGGACAGGCCTCATTGTCTTGCATCCTGATTAATAAGATCAACACAGGGGCAGCTATGGACAGCAGCTGACCCCAACTACTCTGAAGGTGACACGCTGTTTGTTTTGGGTGTTTCTGTCTTCTCTATAGCTGGCCTTCTGCAAGTGGTCGCATCTGTGGTCAGAGCCAGGTCAGCTAGAGTGGAAGGGTCAGGGGGTAAGGGTTCAGGGTCGTAATTGAGAGTTTCCCGCCTGGGGGCTATGGGCACTGTGGATGTCATCCTGCTGCCCGCTCTTGATGCAAGTCTTGTGGGACTGCCAAAGCTGGACATCCAGGCCAGCAAGAGCTAGCACAGGGAGAGCTTCCTAGTGAGGAGTAATAGGGGCATCTGGACAAGTGGTGGAGCTTGGCAGCAGTTTCATAGGAGGCAGGCATTTGGCATCAAGGCCTACTTCAGCAGGTAGGGGACACCTATCTTAGGTTCAAAGGTGAGAGTACATACTGGAGGAGGTATAAGGATGGTACTGAGAAACACAAATTGAAATCCAAAGTTCAGAGGACAGGGGGAAGGGGATTAGTAAGGCAGAACCTCAGCATAAAGCAAAGGAATCCAGCTACCAGAACTGGAGTGCAGGCAGAAGAGATAAGTCCAGTTATAATGGCTGAAATTGTAGCAAATGCCCTTGGAGTCTTACAGGGGTTTGAGTTGTTTACCTGCAGGGAGAGGAGTGAGGTAGGGGCAAAGAAAGGACACACCTGATCCTAAGGATCAGCAAGTCCTCCCTGGGGTGTGGGACCTTGGAGTGACTGGAGATAGTGTACCTTGTGAAACTTGGTGTTTTTGAAGGAGTCTGTGTAATTCCCCACATGCACAGTTTGTTTCCTTATCTTTTCTCAGTTCTACATTGTGGTCCTTCTATTCCTGGCTTATAGCCCCTTCCTAGGGATTCAAATGCCCATTGCTCAATATTCAGTATATGCTTACTGAGCACCTATTATGTACAAAGGCATTGTGTTACATCCTCTGAGGGCTCCAGTGGTCAATGAGTCAGAGTCTGCATCTTCAAGGTGTGGACACTATGGTGCTAAGGCATGAAAAGGATGCGAATAAGCCCAAGTCGAGATGCTGGGTGGTGGATGGGATATGAATGGTCCAGAAGACCACAGCTGTCTAGGGGCAAAAAGATAGGGTTCCAGGAGTGTTTATGGAAGGTTTCTTAGAGGAACCCTTCCTTGAGTTGAACCTTGGAGATTGACTTTCAGTAGGTATAGAGCAAGGGATAAGGCTGAGGAAAGAGCAGGTGTAGAGATAGGAAAGCATTCTCTTGGCATTTAGGACAAGCAGACAAGGTTGGAACTGAAATGTAGCCCTGCACAGATGTGCCCACATTTGGTAGAGCCTAAGTGTCAGATTAATTCTACTAAATTACGTTGAAGCTTCAGGTGGTAGTTCCAGAGCTTTCTTGAATATTTTATGCAAGACTAATACAATGAAGGAGATGCTTAGTTTTACACAGGGTGAATTAAATGGGCATGTAAGGAAGAAAAGCATGTCAGAACACATGTGCAATTGTGAGAGCATCATGAAGAGCTGTGAAGGTAACAGCTTGATGAAGGAGAGAAAAGAACCAAAGATGGCTGCTGTTTTGAATCCAGCTGACTCAGAGACTACTGGTACAATAAATCGCATTGGGGAGGTCTGTGTGCGTGCGTGCATGCGTGCATGTGTGTGCGCGTGCATGTGCGAGGTAATGAATGCAGAAGACTGAAGTACAACTAGAAGGTTGATTAGGCAGCTAGCTGGAAATAGATGTGAACGTGTTCAGGCAATTAGAATGTGGTGCCACAGCTCAGGTTGTGTTAGGGATTGAGAAGAGAGGTCGGAACCTTGGCTTTCATATTAATTTAAGGCACAGAAGGAAAACAAGGAGCAATAGAAAGAAACAGAGACACAACCATTCAAAATAGATAACAGCCAGGAAAGTGTGTTACCAAACCAAGAGGTGAGAATTTCCAGATATCATATCTTGCTGTATAATAATTAAAATTTATCTATCTCTATGTAAAAATGGTATTATACATAGGACAGAAATCACCAATTAAGATGAATAAGAGTACCGTATTTAATCAAGTGCATACATCCGTTAATATCCATTTTCAGAATGTAAACAGCTTAAAATAAAAGCTGACAGAAGTCCCCTGTGTCTGCTATAACAAAACCAATGTTCACTGTATAAATAACTTTTTATTTTGCTTCTCTGGTGAAGAATCTGGGCACAATCTCCTTATCTGTGGACCGTTAGGGTCAAAGAAGGAACTGGTAACATTGCACAAAATCCCATTTTCATCTACCACTGAGCATGGGAGCTCCTCCTCTGTGTCAGAAGCCCACACCTTCCTCCAGGCATGGAGCCCAGGGCCATAGTGCAGTCTCCTTTTGGTATTTCCCCTCATGAGCTTGGAAAAGACAATTTGAGACTTACTGTAGTGTGGGGATTGAAAAGTTCTATATGGCCAGGCGCAGTGGCTCATGCTTGTAGTCCCAGCACTTTGGGAGGCTGAAGCAGGTGGATCACTTGAGCTCAGGAGTTTGAGACCGAATCCTGGGCTCAAGTGATCCATGGCAAAACCCTGTCTCTACAAAACATAGAAAAATTAATCTGGGTGTGTGTTGTACACCTGTAGTTCCAGATACTTGGGAGGCTGAGGTGGGAGAATTGCTTGAGCCCAGGAGGTTGAGGCTGCAGTGAGCTGTGGTCATGCCACTGCACTCCAGCCTGGGTAACAGAGTGAGACCCTGTCTCAATACATACATACATACATACATACATGGTTCTGTATTCTGCAGAGTAAAGTGGGATGCTGTATGCTTGAAAATTGCTAAGAGAGTAGATTTTAAGTGTTCTCAACACAAAACATTGATAAGTAAGTGAGATAATGTATGTGTTAATTAGTTTGATTTAGGTATTTCACAATGTATACATTTTCAAAACATCATGTTGTACACTATAAATATATACATTTTTTATTTCTCTATTAACACAGTGAAAAGCATTAGACCTAATTCTTCAGGACCAGTGGTCAAATGGTTCACAGTAGGGAATAGTGGGCTTGGTGCATATTTTCAAGCAAACATTTGCCTTAAATTTCAAGTTAAATATGATATTTTTAAAGAACACCATAAGGTAAGATAGAAATATATAATGAGACTAAAATTATAGCCTTACTGCAGAGCTCACTAAGGCTTAATGATGGAAAACCTACAGCGACATTGTATTTGGTATTATCAGGGCTTGTCTACAACATGCTCTTGGTGTTAGCAAACGTGGTTTGTATTATGTATGAATTACTTGGGTATAGATGTAAATATCACTTCTATATTTAGACTCTCCTGTTGGGTTCTGCCTAGAGCTCTATGAACAACTTTTGTTATTAGAAGATTTATGATCTGTAATTTGTAGATGTGTCCAAAAATATACAAGAATGAATTAATAAAGACTCTTTAAACAGATGGTTCTTAAAAAAAACTTCTATATGGGATACAGTATACTGAACTGAAGTGAGATGTGGAAGACAATACATTCTTGTCTGAAAATCTTCGCAGATGTCAATGACAGTAAATGCTAGACAGAGACAATAAATTCTGGACTTTTTAACAGGAAAATTGCTTGGAACAATTTATTTCCCCAGAATCTCAACCACCTTAAGTTAGCATCATAGATCATTGTATCTTGATCTCCTGTGCATATGAACTAAGGAGAAATGGAAAGTTTCAGGAACAGTCTGAAGGTCAAGGTGGCCCTAAGCTTTAGCTTCTTGAATCTAAACCACTCTTATTGCAGTGAAAATGAATTTTTGATCAACCCACTATTGACCATGTGTCCTTCCTAAGGCTATTTTTAAATTTGGAGAGAGGTACAGCAGGGCTTTCCTTGGTATTAGAATAGGAGGGGCCTGGTTGTTCATAAAATATTGGAATAGCCTTAGGTTTTCATGCTTCTGTATTTATACGACTTAAAAGAAGAAACCCCGCTGGACTTGGAGGAAAGAGATTTAGGTTTTAGTGCTAGTTGTGGTACTAACTAGTATATAACTAGGTCATTTACATTATGGTCCTTATATTTCTAACTTTAAAATAAAGTTATTTTTCAGCATAAGCAATATTTTATTTGGGTTTTACACCCATTCATAGAAACTCATTCTTGGAAATTGATATCTAAACAAACATCTTCAAATTGGTTTGAAGCTTTGGCCAGAACTCATGATGTTTACATTTGTCAAGTGGAATTACCCCTTGACCATTGAAAAAGAAATCCTGTTTGGATGTACTTTTGAGCTGATTAGGAAAATTATTTGTTTTGAAAAGATGAATGCATTTTAATACTGGTTAATGAGGCTTGATTGGACTATGCAATACAGGTGAGGCAGTTTTTATCCTGATTTTGATTCCAACTATTTTGTGTGTGTTCCCAACCATCCACTTCTATGAGAAGAGCAAACAATAGGAACTGTAGCCCAAGCACGGGTGAGTCATTACTCATAAGAATGACGGAAAAGAAGTTTCCAATGCTACAAGTGACATTAATGCTATATAATCATGGCTCAGGATATTTCGGCTGCCCTCATTTTTGTCGGCAGCAGCAGCTACAGCAAAGTGCCGTTGTTGGGTATGCTGCAAAGAGATGGCCCTCTATCTGATGTCAGTTCCAATTTTCTGAAACACTTAATCCACATGATTTATAGGTCATCTTTAAAGTTCAGATGTATTCACCAACTGTGAGGTTCTAAAAACAGCCAGTCCAGCTGTTCATCAGTAATATTTGCTACTGAAATCCAGATTCAACAGATGTGTATCAAGTACTGGATATTTTCACATGTATAGGCTCATTGTACCCTTGCAAGTACCTGTGAGGCGGGTCTTCTATTAGTTTTCATAGATGAAGGTGTACTAACAAAGGTTAAATGTCTTATCTGAGCTCATATGACTAACAGTGGCACAACCAGGTCTGAACTGCTACCAGCAGGAGTGAGTGCTGAAGGGCTCCACCTCTTAGGATCTGATGTCTATGCAGCCACTGATCGATGAGCTGAAGTGGTGGTCTTATAAGTAAAGAGAGAAAAGAATATCTGAAGAAAAAATATGAAAGACACCACACCAATGAGAAAACCCAGCAAACTCAGACCTTCCTGATCTTTCAATGAAAGGACAGTCCTCACATGCCCAAGGTTTGGACTGGATTGCTGGGAAAATTTGTGTCTTTCAGCCTCTCAACCTAAGTGATCCTTCAACAATCTTTGCAAGTACATGAAGAATAAGGATATCTACACTGAGGTCTCATCATCCCAAGCTCTTAGTGAACTGCTGCATGGGGCTAGGTATGTCCAAACCATGGTTCACTTGGGTAGTTTATGCCTTCAAGACAGACATCCTCTATCATGATAATAGTATTTTCAGTACTCACTCAATCTTTCTGCTGCCTTTGACTCCTAGCTTAGACCAGGAACAGAATAAGACAGTGATTAGAGCACTGACTTTGGAAGTCAGTTAAGTTTTCTCATTTTTGTCACTGACTGGCTGTGTGTTTTTAGGCAAGATAGTTAACCTCTCTGTCCCTCAATTTACTCTTCTGTAAGATGACAATAACAATAATAGCTACCTCACAAGGTTAGCAGGAGGGGTAAATAAGTATATAAATTCTCTATTTGCTTTGGGCTGTCCAATTATCATCAATAGGCTGATAAGTGTGTATGTGTAGTTATCGTTTTTCTTTAAATTCTTCTTTTTGATTCTCTTTAGCCTTTACCTTTTTGCTTTTTTATCTCTATCTTCTCCTCAATGCTCGTTACATTCCTATTTTATAAATAAATGTGTCATCCAAACATACTTTTCCAACAACCCATTCTTTGGGGAAAAAAAGTACAGTTACAGCTTTAATTATCACCTAGGTTCTGATAATGCTCAAATTGAGATGCATTTTAAATAGGTGGCTTTTGAGAATGTACTGTGTGCCAAGTTCTGGGAGAGTGTCTCTTACATGTACTTTATTGTTTTCTCTCAAATGCCAAGTATATACTATTATTTTGATATTAAAGAAGAGAAAATTAAGTTTCAGAGAGATTTACTAACTTGCCCTAAGTCTCACAGCAGGTAGATAACAGTTATCACTGCTGGCTGCCTGCTGAGCTATAAGAGGTTCATTTTTCACAAACCATTTATAGATTCATTTACAAGGCATGTAATAATGTTCTGAAGAATTTGGGCAGTATGGCAGTGTCAGGTAAGAGGGAACGTGTAACTTAAAAAAGATAGTATAGTACAAAGAGCTCAGGGTCAGTAGTAAGCCTTGTTGGAATTTTTTTTGTTTTCTTTTTAGAAATTTAGGGTCTGTTATCTCAGGCCAGTCACATAACCATTTCAATCCTCATTTTAAGAATGATAATCATAACGTCAATGTGAGCTTTTTAAAATAGTATGGATAAGAAAGGTGTTTGTAAATCTTCAGTCATTATAGAAATGTAAATTTTATTACTCTTATTATTTATTTTTCAAACTTACAGAATTCTACTTGTAATCTCACACACAGATTGGTGAATATTAATTAACTGTTGGGCAAGATTCATTCTGATTGCCTGATATAATTTTGGCCAACAAAAAATGGAGAATGGTGGGCTTGTGTTTTTTTAAATCATATTTTGACTTCAGAAGGAAGCTCTGCTAGCATCAAACTGAACTTTGGAGCCATTTTAACCAATTCTAAGTGAGAATCTATATAATCTATCTATCTATCTTCTATCTATCTATCTATCTATCTATCTATCTATCTATCTATCTATCTATTTATTGAGACAGAGTCTCATTCTGTCACCAAGCTGGAGTGCAGTGGTGTGATCTCAGCTCACTGCAACCTCTGCCTCCCGAGTTCAGGTGATTCTCGTGCATCAGCCTCCCTGATAGCTGGGACTATAGACGCCCCCCCCACCACACCTGGCTAATTTTTGTATTTTTAGTAGAGATGAGGTTTCACCATGTTGGCCAGGCTGGTGTTGAACTCCTGACCTCAAATGATCTGCCCACCTTGGCCTCCCAAAGTGCTAGGATTACAAGTGTGATCCACCATGCCCGGCCAGTCAATTAAATTTTATTAGTCAATAAAGCTACATATCATCCCAATCCCTCTCTTTCCCAGTCTAGTTTATTCCACTGATATCTAGCTGGTATTTGGAGATTCCATCTTAATGAAGCTAAAACACATGAAGATATGTGTAGATTATATCTTTGGTTCTATTAATGAGCTAGGAAAAAGGGGTGTAGCTGTCTCTTTAATCAAGCAGACCTCAGGCTGTTTCAATGAGAATAACCCAGGTGCTGATCACCTTAATGACAACACTATTTTAAAAAGCATTTTAAACACATTTTACTGCAGATTATTCTTTTTTTTTTCTTAATGGAGCTGTCCTTGAAGGACCATTATGCCATTCCTTTCAGATGTTTAATAAAGCAAAAGATTGTAATGATCATGCTTGAGAATAGGTTTTGTGCAGCTGGGAATTGCAATATAGCAATCTTTGATCAAATCATCAACATGCTAAAATGTATTTTTAGTGGAGTGGTGATGGGGGCTTTATTAAATTGGTTTAATCAGTATTACCTATGACCATTCATACAACTATATTTTTAATTATTGTCATCCTAATCAAAACACATGTATTTATGGCTCCTTTGTGCAT
Source organism: Gorilla gorilla gorilla (assembly GCF_029281585.2). NCBI lineage: Eukaryota > Metazoa > Chordata > Mammalia > Primates > Hominidae > Gorilla > Gorilla gorilla. The sequence goes on from NC_073238.2 coordinate 111,276,461, forward strand.
ATTCCTAATTTGAGATCTATGATAATTTCATCTCAGGCCCTCCACAGGCCTATAGTTGGCAACAACCCTGAAGCTATGTAAGCAACTAAATAAAGTATGGGTACATTATTTATTGTAGAAAGTGCTAGTGTGGGGCTTTGAGTGTGGGCCCCCTGAATGTGCTTGTTTGGGTTCATTGGGTTCAAAGATGTACATTGTGCTTATTAGTGGCCATGTGTTAGACATGTAACTCAGTCATCTATGATAATAATGTTACCTTATGAGAATTAAATGATAGTTTGTTTTATGTAAAGTCTTAGTATCAAGCTTTTAGCAAGTGTTCAGTAAATGGTAGCTCTTTAAAAATAATACACTATGCCTCACAATAAGAGGAGCCATGTATGACAAACCCACATCCAACATTATACTAACAGGGAAAAACTGGAAGCATTCCCCTTGAGAACTGGAACATTACAAGGATGCCCACTCTCACCATTCCTATTCAACGCAGTACTGGAAGTTCTTGCCAGAGCAATCAGGCAAGAGAAAGAAGTAAAAATTCATCCAAATAGGAAAAGAAGAAGTCAAATTATCTCTCTTCACTGATGATATGATTCTATACATAGAAAATCCTGAAGAATCTGCCAAAAGGCTCCTGGAACTGATAAACAATTTCAGTAAAGTTTCAGGATACAAAATCAACGTACAAAATAATCAGTAGCATTTCTATACACCAATAATGAACCAAGCTGAGAGCCAAATCAAGAACTCAATGCCATTTACAATAGCTGCAAAATATAGAATACCTAGGAATACATCTAACCAAGGAGGTGAAAGATTTCTACAAGATCTCTACATGGAGAATTACCCAACACTGATGAAAGAAATCATAGATGACCCAAACAAATGAGAAAACATTTCATGTCATGGATTGGAAGAACCAATATCATCAAAATGGCTATACTGTCCAAAGCAATCTACAGATTCAACACTATTTCTATCAAGCTACCAATGACATTTTTCACAGAACTAGAAAAAAAAAACTATTCTAAAATTCATGTGGAACCAAAAAAGAGTGAAGCAATCCCAAGCAAAAAAACAAAGCCAGAGGCATCACATTACCTGACATCAAACTACACCATAAGGCTACAGTAAGCAAAACAGCATGGTACTGGTACACAAACAGACATATAGACAAATGGAACAGAATAGAGAACGCAGAAATAAAGCTACACACCCACAGCCATCTGATCTTCGGTAAAGTCCACAAAATAAGCAATGGGGAAAGGACTTTCTATTGAATAAATGGTGCTGAGATAGCTGGCTAGCTATATGTGAAAGAATGAAACTGAACCCCTGCCTATTACAGTATACAAAAATTAACTCAAGATGGAGTAAAGATTTAAATGTAAGACCTCAAAACTATAAGAATCTTAGAAGAAAGCCTAGGAAACATCAATCTGGAAATGGATCTTGGGAATAATTTATGACTAAGTCCTCAAAAGCAATTCCTCAATAAAAACAAAAATTGACAAGTGGGACCTAAGTAAATTAAAGAGCTTCTGCACAGCAAAACAAATTATCAACAGAGTAAACAGGCACCCTATTGAATGGGAAAAAACATTGAGAAACTATGCATCTGTCAAAGTCTAATATTCAAAAACTATAAGGAATTTAAACAAGCAAAAAACAAATTATCTCATTAAAAAATAAGCAAAGGACAGGAACAGACACTTCTCAAAAGAAGACATACAAGCAGCTAGCAAACATATAAAAAATGCTCATCATCACTAATCATCAGATAAATGCAAATCAAAACCACAATGAGATACCATTTCACATCAGTCAGAATGTCTGTTATTAAAAAGTCAAAAAATAACAGATGCTTACAAGGCTGTGGAGAAGAGAGAATGCTTACATAGTGTTGGTGGAAATGTAAATTAGTTCAGTCACTGTGAAAAACAGTTTGGAGATTTGTCAAATAAGTTAAAACAGAGCTACCATTTGACCCAGCAATCCCATTGCTGGGTATATGTCCAAAAGAAAAGAAATCATTCTGCCAAAAGCACATATGCATGAGTATGTTCATCGCAAAATTATTCACAATAGCAAAGACATGGAATCAACTGAGGTACCCCTCAATGGTGGATAGATAAACAAAATGTGGTACATATACAACATGGGATACTGCACAGCCAAAAGGAATGAAATCATGTTCTTTGCCACCATATGGATGCAGCTGGTGGCCATTATCCTAAGCAAATTAACACAGAATCAGAAAACCAAATACTTCATGTTCTCACTTATAAGTGGGAGCTAAACAATGGGTAGTCATGCCATAAAGATGGCAACAATAGACACTAGAGACTGCTTGAGGGAGAAGGGGGACAAGTGTTGAGGAACTATTGGGTACTATGCTCAGTACCTGGGTGACAGGATCATTCATACCCCAAACCTCAGCATCACAAAATACACCCACATAACAAACCTGCACATATAACCCCTGAACCCAAAATAAAAGTTGAAAAAATAACAGTAATATGCCGAGCATCAGAGATAATATTAATAATAATTAATAATTTTAAACTGCCTTTATCACATTGCTCTTGACCATTCAGATTTTTAAAATCTAGAGCCAAAGGACTGACAAAGGAAGTTGAATCTCTTTTTTTCAGCATCATAACATTAACAAAATCATTTCTAGCAACTGAGTTCCTGTAAAATAATCAGCTGTGTTTCATCATGTACATGCAATGTGCATGAAGAAGGTTTGCCTGGGATTGGTGTCTGTCACCCAGAAGTCAGGATCTAGGAACCCTCCATGGAACAGTCAGGGATGTTAGAGCTCTGAAAGCATCTCTGGAAGAGGTGCTTTCTTTGTGGCTCACAGAAGGTCAGGATAGGAGAGAAAGAAAGCAGCAAATGCTGAGATGAGGGATCCAGGTGGAAACTGTCAGGTTTCTGAGGGCTGGCTAAGAAAGAGAAGGCTGCTCCCTGAAAGTAGGCCTAGACTGAGCAATGGAGCCAGTCAGCAGAAATAGCAAAAAAAAAAAAAAAAAGTCCAAGGCTGGAAAGCCAGTTAGCAATTCAACCTATACCATATTTTCTTTTGACCCCAATTTAATTTTTCTAATAAATCAAACCTTCTAATCATCTTACATAGGTATTTTAATAAAAAGAATCCATGACATAGGTTGGCTGTGGCTTAGGCAAGGCTGGATTTCCATCACATTGTCTCAGACCCTATTCCTGGTTAAATTGTGAGCCTATTACACTTAAGTATATCATATCATAAAGGAGAGAAATAAACTTAAAAAGAAATCAAACCCCAGGTATCATAGGTGGTTACAGAGTAAATCAAACCCCAAGTATCACAGGAGGTAACAGAGTAGCAGGATTTGTTTTTCTTTGACAGTTCTTATTATTTTTTGGTCTCTGCTCCTTTAGAATGAAGACTCATTAGTCTTTTATTTTTAAAAGCTGAGAAAGCTGCTCTATCTTTAGATATTTACTTTTATGCTTGAAAAAGTCTTGCAGCAGTGGAAGATAAACGTTTCAAGTTACTGTGAGGAAAAATCCCAAGTGTATAAGAAAGAGAAAGAAAAGGCTGGTCACAGTGGGGCAGGCCTTACTGGCAAAAGCTGTAATGGGTGATACAGGGAGCCTGGGATTGTCCTGCAGAATCATGTCACTCTATAAGGTTAAGTGACTTGCTAATGGCCATGTTGTGGAAGGCATGCCTGATGCCAAAGTTCAACCCCTTTCTTGATGATACAGTCTCTATGTTGATAGGTTTTTGGAAGAGAAATGAGCCCAATCAACCTCTCATGCACACCTTCTTACCCACTTTCATCTTACTGTCTTAGCCCCAAGCCTGAGGCTCATGCCATATGGATACGGCCAGCCTGTGTGCAAATACCTTCTAGACTTTTCTCCCACTTCTATTTGTTGCCTTGCAGATAACAGGAAATAATATAATTGGTCATAGCCCCTTCAGGTATAAATGATAATGATACGTATCTACTTTATGACCTTACTCATTTTTCAGTCCCCCTAAATAAGACCAATAAACTACTTTGTTGTTCCTTGCAATTGAAAATGAAGTAACAAGTTCAGCAAGTGTTGTCAGCTGCATTTTGAAAGTTTCCACAGAGCATGAGTAATTAGGCAACTTAGCACAGTACTTCTGGCTGATGCATTTTGTAGAACTTTTCTTCTACCTATTCAGGAATTCTTTGCTTGGGAAAAACTCAGACTTGCAACTCTTTTGTCTTATAAAATTACTTGACACTATTTTTCCCCTTTGTGGTGAACTGCTATAATCTGTCTTGGAAAGTACTTTTAAAATACCAAAGATGAAGTTCTATTTCCTTCACAGATCACAGGGTGCTTTGCCTTAGCACCTTGCATAATGAATGTCTCATTGGCACACTGCTTAAGCATCATTTAATCACAAAACCTGAAGAAATTCCCTATTTGACTAGGAGTGACTCTTAAAACCATAGCAATATATACATGAAAATACAAAGAAAAAAAAAGCACAAGGTCATGTAAGAATTAATGTGGGATGCTTTCTCCACAAAATGACCTGGGCAAATCTAAACAAAGAGCTCCTTAATTAAATTAGCAGAAATGGCACATGATCTCGCTACACTGATTCTTCCCTCATCTCTAGTTTTAAACAAGATATTCCTCATGACCCTAAATAAATACACAATTGACCACTGGAATAGTCCTCAAATAGAGGAATACTGGAATAAACAGAAAACCCAAGTAATTTAAAACACTCATAGTAACTAAATTTCCTACTAAATCCATGAGAGACTATCTATTTTCCATATGCATTTGCAGAATAAAAGCATTCTCTTTCACCTGTGTCTTTGATGAGAGAAGAAATTAGAAGTGCTATGGCAGGTGGAATGCTAGAGGAACAAGATCAGAGACCATGGTGACATTACAGCTGCAGCTACAGTACATAAACTTGCATATGTGAGAGTGAGGAAGATCTCAAACATGGAGAGCTCGGGACTTCTGCTTGACATAGTGAATTGGCCACACACATTTATCTCTCTCCCCTTCTAAAACCCTTCTCAAAATGAGAGTAAAGGAATTAATGGGGCATTAACCCACAGGAACCTAGATAACAGGAGAGGAGGCAATAGCTGAGAAGACACTGGAACAAACTTTGGAAGAAATTGAGTGGAGAAGTGGTAGTTAATTTAGCAGAGAAGTGCATATTTAAACTTATATAAAGTAACAGAAGGGGATACTAACGAGGAGTGATCCATTTTGCTCCACAGACTCCCTTGAAATGTCCACCATTTAGATCCTCAGATCCCAAAATAGGTAGGGTAAAGAACAGGACAGGGATCCCAAGTGCCTTTCCTCACCCATAGCAGCCATGTTAGTATCATTTTCCTACTCCATGGCAGTGATTGGAAATGGTTTATTCTCTGAAGAGTTTGAAACCAAGAGGTCTCAGGTTAAAGGATACTAAATGCAGAAGGTGGCATGGGAGAGATGGGACACTAAAAGGGAATATAAATGAACCTTTAAAATCTGAATTTAAGGACCTCAGCTCTTAGTATACCAGAGACCAGGTGTGTTTACTATTCAGGAGCTCAGAGAAACAAATTCAGTGGCTCCAAAGGAGAGACTTTAAGGTTCTAAAATCTGTGGGTATCCTAAAGAAAAGCCTGGCTTATAGTCTGATCACTTCAAGCTCAGCAGTCAACAAGCCCTGTCAATGTACATAATAAGATCCCCCCTACCCCAGTAAACTTTCTTAAACCTCAGCCTTAAATGGAAATTGACAGACAAGGATTATCAGACATCCGAGAAGAGCATCCTCCATGAGATTATAAAAATAAATCAGAAATATACAGACAGAGGAAACAGAGACATAATCAGGATCAGAATAAAAGGTACCCCATGCAGGCTTATTCATACATATAATAAGTATTCTCATAGAGGTAAAGTATTGTATCTGTGAAGTAAGAAATGGATGCTGTAAAAAAGAACAGTCAAGGAAAAAGAAAGAATTCTTTGGATTTAAATATATGCTACTTGAAAAAAAAAGTTTCAATGGAATGGGAAAAAATTAAAGAAATTTCCCAGAAAAAAAGACAAAGGATAATAGGAGGACAAAATTAATAATATTAGAGAATCAATACAGAAAGCTAACATTCGGTTGATGGAAGTTGCAGAGAGAATAGAGAGACTGAAAGATAATAATCAAATAAACTAATAATTTTTTTAGAACTGAAGGAATGCACCTCCTTTGAAAAGATTATGAATGAAAACCTTACAGAAAGAGGTAACATTATTTTCAACTTGGAATTCTTTCAGCTTCTCTTTTCCTGGGAAAAAGACCCAGAAAAGCTCTTTTTCAAGCAAAAGAGTAAACATAAGACATTTTGTTCAGGACTCAAATATTTGACTCTAGTAAAAACTCTTTAAAAAAAGCTATTAAAGGATATTCTTCAGTAAATGAGGTTATTCTTGAAAGAGGAAAACATAAAAGAAAATACCCAGCACTGGGAAAGAGCAACGGGAAGTCCCAATATGACAGCTGGGTAATTTATTAACTCTTGTAAGAGAAAAAGTGAACCAAAAAACTAGACATAATTGTAGGATAGTACTTAGCTGTGGTGTAAACAGTAGTCATAATAATGTAAACACTGATCATTCCTAAGCCAAATTTATCACAAACCATATTGAGAAGATGGGGAAGGAAAGTGTTGTGACTGAGTTAAAGGTTCAACCACAAGCATGTCAAAAGCTGATCAATTAAAAAAATAACATTATAAACATATCATTTGGAAATATAGGAACAAATAATAGAGGAAATAAATATATCCAATTTTTCTTTTGGAATTAAGCATTTCAGAAAAAAACAGGAATTTCTCATCAAAGCGTTCTCTAATTTTACAAACAGAAATAACTATGTTCCATAAGCAAAAACTTGGGAAGACTGAAAAGATGTACATATAGTTTATTAGAGGTATAGATAGATGGATATTTCCTATTAATGATACCATTGTTTAGTATTGCTTTCCATTTTCTCTTTTTTCTTTTACTGCTTCTTTTATCTTCTCTCTTCTTTTTTCTTCTCTTTTTTCTTCTTCTTCACCTACAGTTCTTCCGCCTCCCCACACCCACAAGTCTTAAATTAAAAATCCCACTAAGTACTGAGCAAAAATTGTATTTCAGATTTATTTTTTAAAAACCCACTCATAATCACATCACTGTAACATTCCAGAGCTTTAAGCATAAATAGAAAATAATGAGTTACCAGAGAGGGGGTGGTAGAGGTAGGAGGAGACCACTTTTCTGAAGGTGTGCAAACTTGATTGGCATCAGATTTCGCATCAGCAACATTGGACACAAAAATAATATGAAAAAATCTGCGGGGAAGTAACTTTGAGCTAAAAATTCTATATGCATCACTCTATTATATAATGAGTAATGATAAAATACAGGCATTTCTAGGTATTGGAGGATCAGAAAAGTTTTTACACACACACCTTCTTTAAAAGAGCTGTCATCTTAAGACACAAAAACACAAATCATTAGGGGAAAGATTGTCAACAAATCTGACTCCATAAAAATAAAAAACATGATAAAAGTCACTAAAAATAAAGCTGGAAGAATATATTTGGGACATGTTTCATGAATACATACATAATATCTAACATGTATGAAACACTTATAAAGTCAATATGAAATAGAAAATATACCAACAGAAAAATGAGCAACCAGAACAAATGAGCATTTCTTCCGAAGTAGAAAGGCTTATCGTGGCCTACAAACAGATAAGAAATTGTCAGAGCTTAATCTAATTGAGAGTCAGGGAAGCGCATAAGAAAAGATGGGATGCCATTTCTCACCCCCCAGATTGGTGAAAGTTAGAATTTCTTATATCATGTAATTATGGGCATATAATGCAACAAGAACTTTCATATACAGCTGCTGGGAATTTGTATAGCCATTTTGGAAAGTAATTTGGCAGCATTTATGAAAATGAAAAACGTGCATGTCTTATGACCTCGGAGTTAACACTACCAGGTCTCCAACACAAACTGCTACCCATAAGCTCAGTAGAGATATACATGGGTATTCATTACAGCATTGTTAGAAGTATGAAAGATAGTAACATGGTTAGATATTCTGTGATATATTCATACTTCAGTGTATTCAGCAAATACCATCATTTGGCTCTCTGAATCTTTTTTTGAGACAGAGTCTTGCTCTGTCACCCAGACTGGAGTGCAATGGCACGATCTCAGCTCACTGCAACCTCTGCCTCCTGGGTTCAAGCGATTCTCCTTCCTCAGCCTCCTGAGTAGCTGAGATTACAGGCATGCACCACCACGGCTGGCTAATTTTTGTATTTTTAGTAGAGACAGGGTTTCACCATGTTGGTCAGGCTGGTCCTGACCTCGTGATCTGCCCGCCTCGGCCTCCCAAAGTGCTGGGATTACAGGCGTGAGCCACCACGCTTGGCCGGCTCTCTGAATCTTTACATTCAAGTGTCTATATATTATTATTTCAATTTCATCACATATTTCATGCTCAGACCATAATGAACATAATGAAATATTTGTCATTTAGTGAACAGATCATATCTGAGAACACAGGGTTTGGGAATGGATTATACATACCATATGCCATATATTTTAATCTATAGTAGCTATGATCATGTTTTGGTGGTATACTCTGTTTGTCCTGCTGAAAATTTTATTCTGGACATCTCAAATAACACTTGGTTGCAATCCACTGCAATCTTAAGTGAATTCTGCATTGCTGAGCTTTAATTACTTCAAGAATAAGCTAAGTGTGGCCTGTGATAATAAATTCTTTTCCAAAATCATCCATAAGTGTGGAATTTATAAGCATGGAATTTTTTCTGTTGCCTAAGTGGGAATGAGGTAACACTGTCTAACCATATCTGAGATTCAGCTAGAACTTGGTTGTCTTCATGGAAAGAATGTTTCTGTGTTGCTTTATGGCTTTAAAACAGATACACTTTATTTTCTGAACTAATTATGATCTCATAGTGAAAAACTGAATGCATTTTACTTTATTCTTCTTTTCATTGTGTCACTAATAGTTCCTGGCATCATACTGAGATTCTACTAGACGTTCAATAGCTACTTGCCAAATTACCCTGATAATGTGACAGAAAGAAGTTACTGGCCTGAGCTCTTGGCTGTTAACTTTAAGTAGAATGACACCTTCACAGGAAATGTGACACTGTGGGTCTTGATATTCTCTGGTCTTGATATTCTCCATTGTATCCTTGGAATTAGGCCAGCCACCTTGCCGTAAGTCTGAAAAGGAGACTGACGCCAAGGATAGCAGAGCAGAGAGATGGAAAGAGCCTGGGTCCTTAGTACTATCATTGATCCAGCCCTCAGCCCATGCATTCTGTCCATATCCTATTATATGAGAAAATACTTTCCCATGAGGTTAAACTTTCTATTACTTGAGGCTGGAAGGATAACAACTGGTGAAAATGAAAAGAAAAAAAACTGACTTGCAGTTATTAAATATGTTAAAAATTGAAAATCTTTTTTTTTTTCCGTAACACCCACATTTTCCTCTGAGTAAGTGGTAAGATCTGGGAAAACAAATAAAATAAACCTTCAAAATAGAAATGGTTGAATACTCTAGCTGAACGGAAATAAAGACCAATTTGTCTAGCCCATTTCTTTAAATAGGGAATGTGGGGTGCAGAGAAATGTAAACCCTGCTCAGGGTCACTCAGCAAGTTTGAGGCATTTCAATATTAGATCTCAGGGCTGTGTTGGCCACTTCATACTGTCTCTCTACAGGGTTGTCAAAAAGAGTATTAAATGGAAAGAGGAGACTGAGACCTCAACAAAACAGCTGCCATTTCTGTGTGTTCATCAATGCCTGCTCACCTAAAACTTCACAGGATCCTTTAAAACTGCATCATTAACTTGAAGGGATGTATAAAACTGAGACATTATTATTTTATGTTTCATTTTATAGGAATATACAATGTCAACACTTCCAGTGTTGTTTATAAATAATTAATAATTACAGGCACATTAGGGAGTTGAGGATTTTTTAAGTGATAGATGTGTCTGGTTTGGTTTATATCCTTTCTGATTAATGCACAACCTATCATACTTGTTCATTTCATCCTGATTTAATTGTGACATGTTATAGTCTTAATTTGGGGCCTACATTTTTATACCATACAGTTTCTTTGCTCATACCTCTTTGCCAACTTAATGTTTAATATCATTTGTATTCCCACACCTCTGAATTTTAAGCCACAGAAAGGTTTTTTGGTAATATAACTTATAGCTTCCATCAGAAGTGCTGGTGGAAATAATATCCCAGATTAATGAGACATTGAAATCTCAGGGTGTTGCACATTAAAAGGATAAACAAAGCTGCAGGCACTCTGGTTTGCAGCCTAAATTACAGGTCAGGGAGTTGAGACTTTGGGTCTACACATGATGTTAAAAGAGTTTTCATCATATATAAATCCATGCACCCCTTGCCTCCTGGCTGTCCATTGGCCACTCCCACTGTGGTTCATTCTAGGAGCATTTATAGAACACCTACTTTATACCCAACGGGGGGCAAGATGTGGAAAGCATGTTGGCGGGGGGGTAAAAAGTAAAGTACAGGTGACCAAAGAGTAGCAGAAATATGACAATGAATAACACAGTGACTCTGCCCATGAGGAATGTATAGTCTAATGCGTGAACTAGCTAGTCAAGTAATTATGACACATTATGGTAAGTACTATAGTAATGGTTTGACCAAAGTACTATTGAATATAGAGGAGGGTATGGTTGCTTGAGGCTTCTCTGAGGATGTAACATATAAGCTGGATCTTTAAATATGAGCAGAATTCTGCGTATGGATGAGAGAAGGAAGGATGGGAGTGTTTTGGGCCAGAAAAGATTATTCATAGTGGTAATCATGTTAAGAAAGTTATTGGTGAAGCATCTGTGAGAATGTAGTTCAGGAGGTCTAGGGTAGAGATGTGCATGGTGAGAAATTAAGCTGAAAAATCTAGATGATAAAAGACCGATGGAACAATTCAATGAATGTTCACTTACTCTATTCACAGCATGATTTATAGTTAAAGGCTTCTTTCTTCCTCTCCAGGGATGTTGCTCAACTCTGCTTATTGATCAGTTATTTGTTGGTCTGTTCATCATAATCTGCTATGGCCAGACCATCCTGCATGTGCATGCAAATCAGTGGAACATGTTGGTTTTTCATCATATAGAAAGGGCAAAAGGCTACATTTCACTGCTAGGTAACTTCAAACTGAGCACTATTTAAGATTGTATCTATGTCAATATAAATAAGGTCAATGATAAACAATATCAGCAAGCAAACAGCAATAAAATAAGGTGAAATGGACTCTTATTGAACAATAAATGTATGTTTATCTGTGTCAGGTTCCTCTTTATTAATAAGTTAACAGCATAAAGACTTTTCCTTATCATGCATATGTTTCTCTGTATAACAAATTAATCTCCAAGATTCTTTTGGAGTCTCTGCTATCCTTGCCAAAGCTAGTCTTGCAGTAATTGTTGCTTGAGAAGAGATTACCCATGAGTCTAGGTCTTATTCATGTTAATTGTAGATAAGGAGCTATCATTTTTCCTTGACATTATAATGGTTTAGGGATAGTTGACTCAGTTTCCTTTACAAATTAAACCTAGTATTTAGGAAAAAGAGTCAAAGATAGTTTGTATATTTATGCCTACCTCATAACAAGAAGGATTCACATGTACTGATCCATGAAATGCTGAAAACAACACACTGAAGGGAAATCCCGAGTTCCTGAAATCCAGGAAGTTTAAGTCCCCATTGCACATACATGTACCATGCACCGTGTGCTTTAAGGTCAGAGTGTGCATAAAGTCATAGAAATAGAGACCTTGGCAATGCAAAATGACATTAGAGCTCATCTAGCCTAAGCCAGAAGACTGTGCTCCATCCTAGAGAGCCTTGTAGAGGAGTGGAAGGGTACAAAGCAGAGAATCAAAAGACCTGGGTTCTAGGCTCGATAATTTAATTTCTGCTATTAATAGATCTTGGGCGTGTCCCTTAACCTCTATTTGTCCTCACCGCACAGAGATATGTTGGGACACAAACTAGAAAATAGTTACGGACTCTCTGTGAGTAGTGAAAATGAATTATTATTACTATCATTATCACTGCTTATAGCAGGAACAGCATTATTGCTATGAGACTTTCTGATCATTTAAGTAGAACTAGACTACATTTTACCTCTCTACTCTCTGGAGAGAAAAGTTTGGCATGCCAAGTTTGAAATAAATGAGATTCAATAGCACATTTTTAATGTGCTAAAATATTTCCAAATGCTTTCCAATGCCATTTGCATATAAACAATTTGCTAATTACAGATAAATTATTCAGTTATTAAAATAGGCCCTACAGTAGATATATCTGGCAGTATTTTAGTGGTTGCTTTTTCTTATTTTACTTCAAAATAATTGATTTGTATTTCTTCAAAAGTATTTTATTGTAGACTTTTTTTTTTTGCCAATTCACTTGTCCTTACTTCATACTCCATTCCTCCCGAATATTCTGAATCAATAAATCTTTAATGAACTAGTTCATCTAATGCTTGAAACAACTTTTAACTCTAAAGTCTAAACTGTTGGTGCTGCCTGGGTCTCTGCCTGCAATGAGCTATTGCATTCAAGACACAAGGGCAATATTCTAACACAGTGACTGTTCAACTTCCAAGATGCATATTGGAAAAGTGTCCCAGTGAACTATACCTTATCCATTCTCATTGCAAGAAGCAATGATAGGCACATTGTATAACACTGAATAATCCCCAAATCATTCATGTACATCAGACTTCAGAGTATGGTGTTTGCATTTATATTTCATATGATAGTTATCCTATTCAATGAACAGTTCATTTTCAGTGTTATAATGAATCCTCACCCTAACTCAAGGACATGGTGCAGAGAAAAGAACTTAGACTAAGTGGATTCTAATCCCATTTCTACTAACGACTAGGTGTGTAACATTGAGCAAGCTGCCTCACCTCTCCGGACCTACTTGGCTGGTAGACATTAAGTTCAGGTTAAAAATTAGAATGTCTTAGAATTCTTTTCTTATTTCTATTTCCTGTGTGATATCTCCCTGTCTACTCTTAATGAAAATAGTGTTTTATGTTCCTGACTAAAGTACCTTTTATTTTTTTCTTTTAACTTTTATTTTAGGTAAAGAGGTACATATGCCTTTTTATGCTCTCTCAAAACTTTTGGGCCTATGGGCCTACTTTTCTCAGGAGCCCACAGCCAGATGCATGACTCCATGAAGCAGAAAGCGGAGGCAGAGCACGAGAGGTCCTGTCCCTGCAAGAGCATCTGGGCCAAGAGAAAAGATACAGGAAGAAGGAATGGAATTGGAAGGAAGAAGTCTCATTTCAGAAATAAAATAGCTCCCCTCCTCTGTTGTAGCTGTTCCTCTGGCAATACAAACTTTCTGATTTCAGGGTCTGCAGAATTCTAGAACTCGAGCACCCAATCAGGATAGGAAAAATACATCCTCCACTGGAGTCCAAGTTGGCAGCAGGCTGTTGTGAGAGCAAGAAGCCCAAATTATCTGGAAGTGAAACACACAGTCACAAGAATGAGTCCACAGCCGTCCCCGGCCCTAGCTCAGGACCTCTTCAAAACTGCCAGCATGTAGACAGCAGCAGCAGATAGGAGAGTGTGTTGGACTTAACTCTGGGACCTGGAAGCACTCCCATCACACGAATGAATCCAGCATCAGGAGCACTGAGCCCTCTCCCCCAGTCTAATGGAACGGCAGCTCCACAAAGAATCCGGAGGTGACTGCACAGATGTGCTGCTACTGCTTTACCAGACTCCACTGTCAGCTCTATGACTTTCCACAGCCACGACTTCCTAGATTCACCAATGACCCCTGTCTGCTCTTTGTGACATGGAAGACAGGGAGGGACAAGTGGCTTCATGGCTGCATTGGGACCTTCTCAGCCATGAATCTTTATTCAGGTCTCAGGGAATACGTTAGCCATTGCATTTAAGGACAGCTGATATCTCCTCCAATCTGAGAGGGGCTGCCTAAGCTTTTCTGCTCTGTCTCCCTCCATACTAACTTTGAGGATGCTAGTGATTACCTGGACTGGGAGATAGGGGTCCATGGGATTTAAACTGAATTGATTAAGGAAAAAGGCATCAAACGTACAGCCTCATTTTCACCTGAGTCCTTGCTCAGGAAAGGTAGCTTTAAGGATCCAATTACCAGCGAATTTGGAAAAATGGTCAAACTCACCAGTTACTAAAGTGAGAAGGTGACAATCAGTTTTGCAGAGTATATTGCTTATTGACAGCACTGTTTCCAGAACCATACTCTTCATGCCCCTCCCCCTACAATCATTACTCCTGACACATGGCTGCATGACCCGTCCCACTCTCCTGTGGGCACCAATGGCTGTGACATCACTGGAGCAGGTGCCTCCTCTTCCTGGTCCAGTTACTTCTATTACGGCACCATTTTCAGCTTCTGTTGCCAAGTCTGCCTCCCCTTAACTGAGGGGTGGTAGGTTACATTGAATGAAACAGAACTTGAGGGGCCCAAGCCTTATCTCAGCCTTCCCTTAGTATGAGGTTCTGGTGGACTGGGGCTCCTCCCTGACTAGTGGGAATTACTGTGTGGGTTCAGAAGAGCCTTGTCTGGTATTTGCCACATGGGTTTGGCCACACTCTGAAGCTGGAATTGATGATCCACGAAGGTTGAACACACACACACCCCTGCAGCTGCCCCAGATCAAGTAGGTGTATTCCCCTGGTAGTCTGGGCAATGGAGACCAACAAGAAACAGTTTTAGGTTGTTTCAAATTCCTGTTTTTAGACTTCCAGTTTATTGCATACCAAGAGTTGAATACAACCCTGATGATACATAAGTGGATGCCACATCAGGGTTGGATGAGGGGATTACAAGTTATTCAAGACTTCTGGATGGAGACCCCCATCATGATCAGAAGCCTTTTGGATGGCGTTGCAGATCTCATTGCTTGGCAAGCCATGGATATTTTCATTTTCATCCCACTCTTAGTTGGGTTTTCTGGCACTCTTCCTGCACCGAGCCTCCTGATTACTGAATAGACGTCCGTGGCGTAGCCTGCTGAAGAATGGAATGAAGATACCCATGGGAAGGTGTGATGTCACCACTGCACACAGGTGTGAAAGGAGAGGCCTCCTCCCTACCACTCGTCTACCTCGCTCACCTACTGGTAGCAGTGCCTATAGTTGGACCTATGTTCTCAGAAACATAGATGGGCAAATAAGCAGTTGAGTTAGGCTTTAGGAGGACACATCATAGGAGAGCATGCAGGGTCTCTGAGCTGGTTTTCTTTTCAGACAGACATCGTGAGGGACCAGTAAGCAGGGGAGTCTTTTTTCTAGTTTGCCTGTAGAAGTAGGAAGACTGTTGATGTTTCAGTCCTTTCAGGACTTTACGACATAGCTGTGTAATTTCACAAGGAAGATCTTTAGCTTGCCTAACAGGTTTGGAATCTTCACCCCACCAGGGCAAATTTCCAAATAGCTTGTTTTAATCTAGGCAATTCCAACTTTCATGTGACGTATTTCCCCTTTTTATTGTTGCTGATTTCCATGTTTCTGTCAGCAAGTTTTCTTCTCGCCTTGCTTGTTCTTCACTTGTTTGGTGGCAAAGTTCATAGAACTAGGGAACTTGGAAGATGCTTTGAAAACATTGTCACAAAGGCACTGCTAAATGATGCACAGGAGAAGTGACCAGTGGGAAGAAGGGATCCCAAGGACCTGACACTGGTTTTCAACAACATCTCAGAAAACTCGTCAAGTGGACTGGGTGCCACGCCAGTGAACACAATGTTTTGATTTAATTATTTTTAAAAGTTGATGTGGTGATGGTGTGGCTTCCCGAAATGGGCAGATATTCAAGTCAGAAGAGCTTTTGCATTTTCTCCTGCCAGGAATGGGGGAGAGGGAGCGGGGGCACATGTGAGAAAGAACACATGTACTGTTCTAGGCATCGCCATCAAGTTTCTGGAAGGGAACGGGCGAGGGTGTGTTGGTTTGCTTGGCACTGTCCTGTGCTGCTTGAGAGGAACTGGGATGTGCAAGGGAAATGTGATGACAGGGTGCACAGGCCACAGCCCCCTCACTGCTGTACTGGGTTGCCGCAGCCTGCCACGTTTCCCTTGACAATGTAAATGAAGATGGAAGGATTGTTTTTATGACTTCCTGCTGCTGAGAATAAATGTCTTGTTAAAAACAGATGGGGCAACAATTACTCTTAGGTGTCATGGATTGATGTCAGGGTGATCAGCTCTGGACTAAGCCACCCACCTCCAATTTGAAGAATTATATAGGGCTACACTCATTACTGTGCAAGTGTTCTAGGTCAAAAGTTGTGTTTAATTTCAAAGAATAAAGAAAGCAAGAAAATATTGCTAAACTTTCACCCTTGAGCATGCACGCTTAGTGATATTGGCCACGCAAAAATTTACAGTGCCATGCTCCTTAAGCTGATTTTTTTCTTGTAGAAATGTTGGGCCAGGTGCAGTGGCTCATGCCTGTAATCCCAGCACTTTGGGAGGCCAAGGCAGGCAGATCACCTGAGGTCAGGAGTTGGAGACCAGCCTGGCCAACATTGTGACACTCCCATCTCTACTAAAAATATAAAAAATTAGCCAGGCATGGTGACATGCGTCTGTAATCCCAGCTACTCGGGAGCCTGAAGCAGGAGAATCGCTTGAACCCAGGAGGCAAAGGTTGCAGTGAGCTGAGATCGCGCCACTGCACTCCAGTCTGGGAAACAGAGTGAGACTCTGTCTCAAAAAAAAAATGTTGCTCTATTTATCTTTCCCAATGTATAGACATTTTTTCTTTTATTTGTTTTCTTATTATACTTTAAGTTCTGGGATACATGTGCAGAACATGCAGGTTTGTTACCTAGGTATACACATGCCATGGTGGTTTGCTGCACCCATCAACCCGTCATCTACATTTGGTATTTCTCCTAAAGCTATCTTTCCCCTAGCCTCCAACCCCTGACAGGCCCTGGTGTGTGATGTTCTCCTCCCTGTGTCCATGTGTTCTTATTGTTGAACTCGCACTTATGAGTGAGAACATACAGCGTTTGGTTTTCTGTTCTGTGTTAGTTTGCTGAGAATGATGGCTTCCAGCTTCATCCATGTCCCTGCAAAGGACATGAACTCATCCTTTATATGGCTGCATAGTATTCCATGGTGTATATGTGCCACATTTTCTTTATCTAGTCTATCCTTGATGGGGATTTAGGTTGGTTCCAAGTCTTTGCTGTTGTGAATAGTGCTGCAGTAGACATATGTGTGCATGTGTCTTTATAGTAGAATGATTTATAATCCTTTGGATATATATACCCAGTAATGGGATTGCTGGGTCACATGGTATTTCTGGTTCCAGATTCTTGAGGAATCGCCTATCCATCTGACAAAGGGTTAATATACAGTATCTACAAGGAACTGAAACAAATTTACATGAAAAAAAAAACTCCATCAAAGCATGGGCAAAGGATATGAACAGACACTTCTCAAAAGAAGACATTTATGCAGCCAACAAACATGAAAAAAAGCTCATCGTCACTGGTCATTAGAGAAATGCAAATCAAAACCACAATGAGATACCATTTCACGCCAGTTAGAATGGCGATCATTAAAAAGTCAGGAAACAACAGATGCTGGAGAGGATGTGGAGAAATAAGAACGCTTTTACACTGTTGGTGGGAGAGTAAATTAGTTCAACCATTGTGGAAGACTGTATAGATCTTTTTAATTACATTTTATTGACCATGGAGTAGGATACCTAGTATTTAAGAAAATGAATAGAAAATTTAAAATGCCAAGTGGTGGTGAAAGAAATTCAGTGCCCAAGAATCGGGCTGGTTAAGTGCAGCACCACACCAAAGTGGACTCTGGTTTTTGGAGTGAAGAAGCCTTCCTCCCCGCCCATTCCCTTGTCCTCCCACACAAGTCCAGCAATGGAAATGCTTCAGTTCCTCTTTCCTTGTCAAGAGTACTCAGGAGTAAACCAAGGAAAACTATTTGGCTCCATGAGGAATGAGCACTGTCAGTATCCATCCTGAACAGGGCCTAGTCAGGAAGCAGTCTGGAAGTGTATGGTCAAGGTTGCCTCATAAAAATGTGTGGCTGGTGGGTCTCAGGAAAAATGCCAAGTTTGGGTCATCCACGTGGCAGTTTTCCATGTGGAGATGAAGCTCCGAGCTGAAGCTGAATTGCCTTCCACACACTTGACGAAGGCACTGATGAGGGTGCCCACTACCCGCAGTGTGAGTGGTGGGTTTAAAGAAAAGGGAATGTTTTCTGCTGTTTCCTTTGTCCTTGGGCTGCTCAAGCTGGAGAGTAGGTAGCCACTGTTTTCTTTTATTTACTTATTTATTTATTTATTTATTTATTAGACAGGGTCTCACTCTGCCACCTAGGCTGTAGTGCAATGGTGTGATCTCAGCTCACTGCAACCTCTGCTTTCCAGGTCAAGCGGTTCTCCCACCTCAGCCTCCCAGGTAGCTGGGATTACAGACACACACCACCATGCCTGGTTAATTTTTTTGTTTTTAGTAGAGATGGCGTTTCACTGTGTTGGCCAGGCTGGTCTTGAATTCCTGACCTCAAGTCATGAGCCACCGGGCCCGGCCAGTAGCCACTGTTTTCAAGGAACTAGCCCAAATTCTCTGGCTTGGTTTGGAGTTTGTTTCATCCCTAGCTGTGAGAGCCTTTTGGTCTAGAAACTTGGCTTGTCTCATAATAACCCAGAGCTAGGACATTCTCTGTAATTATGAATTGTCCTTGTTTTACATTAAAAGAGTATGTCTTTGATCACTAGAGTTTGCACGATTAAATTATTTCCACTGTGAGATTCTTAAGTTTTTTGCTTCATCATATTAAAATAACTCATGTTAGAGGCCCTTTCAACATGAAAGCTTTGTAGGTGAGATAGTATATATATATTTTACTGTTTATAATAAAAATCATTAATACAAAATAAGTCCTGGGTTTTAATTTTAATATTTTGTACAAGATCTGTTTTCCATGATGTGTTGACAGCTATAATTTCACTAACTGTTGATGTTATTTTCTATAGGGATTCTGGAGCCTAGGGAGCTATGTGGTTTTTTTCATTTTCACTTTTAATACCCTGAAGCAAGAGACTATATGACCTCAGTGCAAAGACTTCAGACCAATTCTTTGTATTACACTTGGTTGCCTCTTAGCTATATAACTCCTGAGTGCAAATCAACAAACTCTTTAGTGAAGTATTGTAGAGAATAAATCATAATGGACTAAAAAAAAAACTTTTTAGATCCTGTAGGACTATGAAGCTGCCACACCAGTCCATGGATTGCCTACTTACACAAGAGAAAAATAAACTTCTGTTGTGTTAAAAAAAAAAAAAAGTTTGTAGAATTGGTAGAATATTTGGCTTAGCCTTTCATTTAAACAAGAAAAGAAGTCAACAAGCCAATGCTAAGCGAGATATCATCAGGGCAAAAACATCAGTTAAGCTAATTCAAGAAATAGCATTATTTTTTTCCTACCCAGGAAGCCTAAGTTCTAGCCCTTTCTCTGCCATAGACAAATTAGGTGACCTTGAGTGAGTCACTGTTTGGTGTTGCCCTGATGGCATTTCTAGAGTGACAGAGGTCATGGACACTCACTGTGATCCCCTGTGAGTGCTACTGGTATGATATGGTATGATTCTATGCAAATGATCTGACATAAGGAAGTCATG
This sequence comes from Gorilla gorilla gorilla, assembly GCF_029281585.2. Classification (NCBI taxonomy): domain Eukaryota; kingdom Metazoa; phylum Chordata; class Mammalia; order Primates; family Hominidae; genus Gorilla; species Gorilla gorilla. The sequence goes on from NC_073238.2 coordinate 111,296,281, forward strand.
TGCTGGATAATGAACAATATAATCTCTCTCTTAGATAATTGAATGCTGCTATCTTATATTTGAGTTGATAATTAATTTTCTCTGTTTAGAGATTTTTCACATTTTCTTCAACTTTTATTTACTATATAATACCTTAAGATTTAAACTAATCAGCAACTGGTATCCTTATATAAATATTTTTCTCCAAAATCCCTCTAAACTGCCTTCTAAGAGTCAATTTGACTGAGGAATATTTTTTTCTTATTCATTAATGAATAAGCATTTTCCAGGACCCCATCCAGACACACACACATATATATATTTATGAAGAGTGTAATCCATACTCAGCTTTCAGTTTCACATAGCATATTAACATGAGCCTTTCCTAAAAGATTTCTGTATAACATTATCATTTTCACCTTCACTAACCAACTCTGTAATGGAAGCAGCTAAGTCACGTATGTTTGCTACTTTGGTCAACACTTTGTTTTTTTTTTTGGCAAAATAGTTGTACCTTATAGATGAGTTCTCAGCAGTAAGCCCATTTAAAATTTTTTATGCCTCATGATCCTGACAACACATCAAGAGGAGATGATTTAGGAAAACACAGATTGTTTGCTAATCCCTACCGTGAGTGACTTTCTTACTAATTATTTTTTGACTTTGAACCTTTTAAAAATTTTCTTTGAAGGTAATTATTGTGTGGAAAGATTTTTTTGATTAAGCAAATATTGACTTTAGAACCTCTCTTTAAATCATGTTCTTTTTTAAGGTGCATGACGAAAATAAATTACTTAAAATATTGTTTTCTATATACTCATTTATGTAGATTTTGCTCTTTACTTACATAGAAGATTTTTCTTAGAATTCAGGCTTCTCATCTATTCCCTTATGTTTTAATAGATACATAGAAACCCACAGAATGCTTTATTTATTTCAAGCCTTTAACATTTAAATAATCAGCCTTCCTAAAATGATTGAAAATTGGATCTCTGAGTTTTAATAATCTCATAAGAAGTAAGAACAAAATAATGGAAGTTTTAGTTTTTATTGGTGATAGAATCAAATTTATCTGTAGAATAAAATGAGATAGAATGGTTTAACAGAGGGGCTTTATCAAATTACTTTAAACAGAAACGTTAAAAGAACTTGCTTAATTTCTATTTCTTACATGCTTTTTTGATTAGTTGATTACAGGGAAAATTACAAGTTTCAAACCATACTAGTATACCATTTGAAAAAGGAATAAATTCAAGCCCATTTTTCTCTTTGTGTGCCAAATAGATTGCAGAATAGTCATTTCATGCAACAACTACTATTTTTTTTTTTTTTTTTTTTTTTTGAGACGGAGTCTCACTCTGTCTCCCAGGCTGGAGTGCAGTGGCATGATCTTGGCTCACTGCAACCTCTGCCTCCCGGGTTCAAGCGATTCTCCTGCCTCAGCCTGCAGAGTAGCTGAGACTACAGGTGTATGTCACCATGCCTGGCTAATTTTTTGTATTTTTTTTAGTAGAGACAGGGTTTCACCATGTTAGCCAGGTTGGTCTCGATCTCCTAACCTCATGATCTGCCTGCCTCGGCCTCCCAAAGCTCTGGGATTACAGGTATGAGCCACCGCGCCTGGCCAACAACTACTTTTTGAGTCTGTTTTTGGATGATCAGCACTGCTGGAAGAAGTAGCACCAGACAGCTTTTGTCCTCAGGAAGCTGAGACAGTAGTCTTGGTGAGATAAGTACCCAACAACACCTACAGAATGTATGCATGTTAGCTTTCAAAAAGCAAAACAAGGTAATGAACAATGTTGGTACAAAAGCAATTTTAGAAAGTAAGTCAAAATAATCTGGATTGAGAAAGAGGAAATATGGATTCGTGTACTCATGGCTACTGGAGGTGTAGGAAGAAAGACCAAGCCAAGGGGAGCAGGGAAAAAAAGGAGCTTGTTGAGGATATAGACTTCACTGAGAGTTTGTACTGAAGTGGGGAACAGGAAAGTTCTGGAGATCTCCAATGCTGGCTGGGAAGGCATTTGAGTGGAATCCAATTCTAGTCATAATACCAGATTCCAGCCAAGACACCTAAGCAAGTGAGGACTTGTACAATCTGTCTAAAGAGAACATTTTCTATTCAACTCCAGCTGTTGCAGCCATGAGCAAATGCAGATCTGGTGTCTAGATCTTCAGATTTTTCAAGGCATCCAGACACAAAGATTTTAAAGAAAATGCTCTTCATTTTAAACATTGACTCCTTTTTAAAAACCACTGCAGGAGCCAAATTAAAGATGTCTGCTGTCATGATACAGCCTAAGAAGGACCGGTTTGCAATTCTGCACAATCTTGAGAACCACCAGAAGATTTAAACGTGAGAATGACATAATGCTAACAGGGAATTAGAGAGAGGATCTTGGTAATCATGTGAGAAATTAGCAGGAATCAGATCTACACAAAAGTGGATCTGTGGAAACTAGATCTGAGGGTCTAATTTAAAAGAAATTTCCAGAGAAGTGACAGAATTTGCAAAGTTTATTAGTTCACATATAAAAATAAAATTCATGGAAAGAAGCCTATCCCAAGATCTTGTACTTGAGATTCCAGGATGATGGGGACAGAAAATGGAAAGTTGAGGACTTACAGGACAATGAGAACCATTTCTTAAATATGTTCCAGTTTTCATGGAGATACTGGAGGGATATCCTGAGGCAAGTTGGAGATTTTGAACTAATGAGTAGGAGATGTAAATTTCAGAATTGATTAGGTACTTATCTGATCTCCTGTATAAATAATATATATTTGTACATATTTCCTCTTCTACATATAGAAGTCATTTATCTCTCATTTTTGAACTTGGGCAATGTAGCAGATCGGCTCATTTTCCAAATATGTTCCATCCTCTATTTACATATGCATGTATTTGTCCATTCATGCATGCATAGTGTTGCCAGATTTTGTAAATAAAATGCAGGAAGCCCAGTTAAATTTTGATTTTAGATGAACTACAAATAATTTCTTTGTATAAGTATGTTCCAAATACTGCATGGGATATTTTATACCAAAAATTATTCGTTGTTCATCTGAAATCAAAATTTAACTAGGATTCTATGTTTTATCTGGCCACTCCATGCATGACCGCTTCCAGGTCATCATCCTATTTCTCTAGAACCCCAGCCATAGTCTTCTTACTTGCCCCTTTGTTTTCACCTTTGCCCCTCTAACTGCCATTTTGCATCCAACAGGCAGGGTGATTTTTAAAACTCTATTTATGTCATTTCCTTGCTTAAAACGTTTTAATGGCTTCAATTTCTCTTTTTCTTTTTCTTTTTTTTTTTTTTTTTGAGACGGAGTCTTGCTCTGTCACCCAGGCTGGTGTGCAATGGTGCCATCTCGGCTCACTGCAACCTCCACCTCCCAAGTTCGAGCAATTCTCCTGCTTCAGCTTCTGGAATAGCTGAGATTACAGGTGCGTGCCACCACACCTGGCTAGCTTTTGTATTTTTAGTAGAGGCAGGGTTTCACCATGTTGATCAGGCTGGACTCAAGCTCCTGACCTCATGATCTGCCCACCTCGACCTCCCAAAGTGCTGGGATTACAGATGTGAGCACCCGCCCAATGGCTTCACTTTCTACTAAGAATAAAATTCCAACATCTTACCATGACTTTGATCATCTAGTCCATGCTTTCTGCCCAACCTCATTTTGAATGTGCTTTTCTCCACCATACTGGTTAAGTTTAGCTCCTTTACCCTTCTTAATTTTTTTCAAACCATTCTAACTGGTTTGTACCCTAGGGCTTTTGCACTTGCTGTGCTCTTTGCTTGGAATGCTGTTTCTCCAAGGTTTTGTTCATACGACTCTTTATCATCAGTCAAGTCTTAACTCCAATGAGACCTCCTTAGAGAGGCCTCCCCTGATCACTCTTATCTAAAGATGAGTTTCTCAACCTCTACGCTATTGAGATTTTGGATTGTTTAATTCTTTGTGGTTGGCTGTCCTGTGCATTGTAAGATACTTAGCATCCCTAGCCTCTGTGAACTAGCTGCCTTATTAGTGACAATTAAAAGTGTCTTTAGGTATCTCCAAACGGCCTCAGGGACAAAATAATCCCTGGTTGAGAATCGCTAAAGCAAACAGCCCTCTTCCATTTTATTTCTCTTACACTATCATATTTACCTAAGTTCACAGCACTTATGACTATCTGTATTCATTCTATTTGAGTTTGTTACTTGTTCAACATCTTTTTGTTTGTTTTTGTTTTTTGAGACAGAGTTTAGCTCTTATTGCCCAGGCTGGAGTGCAGTGACACAATCTCGATCTCAGCTCACTGCAGCCTTCGCCTCCTGAGTTCAAGAGGTTCTCCTGCCTCACCCTCCCAAGTAGCTGGGATTACAGGCATGTGCCACCACCCCCAGCTAATTTTTGTATTTTTAGTAGAGATGGGGTTGCACCATGTTGGCCAGGCTGGTCTCGAACTCCTGATCTCAAGTGATCTGCCCACCTCAGCCTCCCAAAGTGCTGAGATTACAGGTATGAGCCACCACACCTGGCCTCAACATCTCTTTTTCTCCCTCACTAGAAGTGAAACTTAATATGTAGAAGATTTGGTCTGTTTTCTTCACCAGTCTATCCCAATTTTCTAGGACCATGCCTGGCACATAGAGGTGCTCAATAAACATTTATTGAATGCATGCCAAATAACCTAATATTGACAAGCTAACATGTCCCAGGTACTGTTAGGCTTAAGTGGCATAACAATGAATAAGACATTATCCCTGGTCTTTTGTCTTTGGTATCTTATACAGAAGAGCAGCCTTGAGCTCCTGGAGAAATGTAATAAAAATTTCAGGCCCTACAGGCTACTGAAACCTTTTATAAGGTCCAGGGAAGCTAACCGTGATACAGTACATGGGACAGTCCCATACAACAAAGAATTTTTCTGCCCCAATAAGAACATTGTCCCTGAGAGAAACACTGGCTGAGCCATTGAGGGTACACTTGCAGAGTTGGGAATACCACCACTGGGCACAGACCACATGGAGGAGAATTGGGGAAGGGAATTTCACAAATGAAATTTAGGGTACTCTTAGCAGAGAACAGTCAAATACTTGGAAAAAACAATGCATGTCTTTTACAGTGGGGTAACTGTATCAATGGGAAGTTACTGAGGACTTTCTTTGAATATGGAGCTTAAATGGTCGCATGGAAAAATATTTAGTTAGACCATATTTGTTGTACTATATTACTAATTAATGTATTAATTGTGATTCAATATAATTGCTATTAATAATAACATAAATTTCTGGACTATACTTGGCACTATTATAGAGGACTTTTTTCTTTCTTTTTATAGGGTTTAGTTATGTTTTAATGTAAACTTAAAAAAAAGTAAAAGTCTGTCATACCTGCTACGAAGTTCACAAATCATAAGTATGCAATTCAATATTTTTTTTAGAATTTTTAATTGACAGAAAAATTATATGCATTTACTGAGCAAAATATGATATTTTCGGGTATATACACATTGTAAAATGACTAAGTAGCTAATTAACATATCCATTATCTTACATAGCTATTAGTTTATATCCACTCTTCTAGTATTTTTCAATAATACAATATGTAATTAACTGTAGGCACCATGCTATATAGTAGATCTCTTGAAGTTATTCCTCCTATCTCACTGAAATTTTATATCCTTTTACCAGCATCTCTCCTCCTTCCCTAACCTCCCCAGCCCCTGGTAAACACCATTCCCTGCTCTCTAGTTCTGTGAGATCAACATTTTTGGTTCCACATGTAAGTGAGATCATGCAGTATTTGTATTTCTGTGCTTGGCTTATTTTACTTAACGTCCTCCAAATTCATCCATGCTATAGCAAATGGCAAGGTTTCCATATATTTTATGGTTGACTAGTGTTCCACTGTGTATACATACCACATTTTCTTTGTCCATTTGTCCACTGATGGACACTTAATTGACTCCATATTGTGACTTTTGTGAGTAATGCTGCAATAAATGTGTATACTGATTTAATTCTCTTTGGATATATACCTACAAAGTAGTGGGATTCCTGAATCATATGGTAATTCCATTAAGTTTTTTTCATAATGGATGTATTAATTACATTCCCATCAAAAGTATATAAGGGTTTATTTTTTCCCACATCCTTGCTAGTACTTTTGTCTTGCTAGTTTCTTTTGTCTTTTTGATAACAGTCATTATCTTGTTAGGACTTTTGCTAGTATTATTATCTTGATAGTACTTATGTCTTGCTAGTATCTTTCGTCATTTTGATAATATAATACTCATTCTAACTGGAGTAAAAAGATATCTTATTATGGCTTTGATTGAAATTTCCCTGATTAGTGACATTCAGCATATTTAATATGGTTCTTGGGTATTTCAATGTCTTTTTTTTTTTAAGATGATGTCTAGCTCTGTCACCCAGGCTGAAGTGCAGTAGTGCAATCTCAGCTCACTGCAACCTGCACCTCCCAGGTTCAAGTGATTCTCCTGCTTCAGCCTCCCGAGTAGCTGGGACTACAGGCACACACCACCGTGCCTGGCTAATTTTTGTATTTTTAGTAGAGACAGGTTTTCACCATGTTGGCCAGGCTGGTCTCAAACTCTTGACCTCAGATGATCTGCCCGCCTCAGCCTCCCAAAGTGCTGTGATTACAGGCATTAGCTACCATGCCTGGCCTTGAATGTCTTCTTTTGATATATGTCTATTTAGATCCTTTGCCCGTTTTTTAAGCAGATTGTTTTCTTATTATTCAGTTGTTTGGGTTCCTTACACATTTTGGATACTAATCCCTTGTCAGATGTATGGTTTGCAAATACTTTCTCCCCTTCCGTGTCCTGTCTCTTCACTTGATTGTTTTCTTTGCTGTGCAGAAGATTTTTAGTTTGGTGTAATCCCATTGGTCTATTCTTGCTTTTGTTGTCTGTGCTTTTGGGGTCATATTTAAAAAGTCATTCCCAGACCAGTGTCATAGAACTTTTCTCCTAATATTCTTCTAATAGTTTCATGTCTTCCAATGAAGTCTTCAATCCATTTTGAGTTGATTTTTATATATAGTATGCGATACGGGTCTAATATCATTTTTCTATATGTAATTGTTTTTTTATTTCAGCAGCATTTATTAAGGAGACTTTCCTTTTCCCATTGTGTGTTCTTAGAACCTTTGTTGAAAGTCAGTCAACTGTAAATGTAAGGATTTATTCCTGGGTTCTCTCTTCTGTTCCATTGGTCTGTGTCTGTTTTTATGCCAATACCATGCCATTTTTGTTCTTGTAGCTTTGTAGTATATTTTCAAGTCAGGTATTATGATGCCTCCAGCTTTATTTATTTATTTTTTTTGCTCAACATTTCTTTGGTTATTCAGGTTTTTTTGTAGGTTCCACATAAATTTTAGGATTTTTTTTTCTATTTTTGTGAAGAATGGCATTGATATTTTGATAGGGATTGCATTGAATTTGTAATTGTTTTGGGGAGTGTTTTAGTCCATTTTGTATTGCTCCAACAGAATACCAGAGACTGAGTAATTTACAAAGAAAATAGGTTTGTTTACCTCATGCTTCTGCAGACGGGGAAGTTCAAGGTTGGGCAACTGCATGTAGCAAAGGCTTCAAACTGCATCATTACAAGATGGATGGCATCACATGGCAGGAGCATATGCAAGAGCAACTGGAAGCATGCCAAGATGAGACCAAATCCAACAGGTGGCTTCACTTTATAACCACTTACTCTTGTGGTAACTTATCTAGTCTTGCAAGAGTGATAACTCATAGTTTCCTGAGAGATGGCATTACTCCCTTAATGAGGGTGGATCCCTAATGATGCAAAGGCCTATTAAGGTCCCACTTCCTCTCAGTACTGTTACAGTGGGAAACAAGCTTCAATATGTATTTTGGTGGGGACAAATTATGTTTAAACAATAGCAAGTTGTATGGACAATTTAACAATATTAATTTTTCTAAGCTATGAACACAGGATATCATTTCATTTGTTTGTACTATCTTCAATTTCCTTCATCAATGTTTTACAGTGTTCAGTATGGAGATATTTTACCTGCTTGGTTAAATTTATTTCTAATTGTTTCATGTTTTGATGCTATTTTGAATGGGATTATTTTCTTGATTTCTTTTTTAGATAATTTGCTCTTAGTCAATAGAAAATGTTTATTTTTGTTTGCTGATTTTATATGCTACCACCTTACTGAATTTGCTTATTATTTCTAACAGTTTTTATGTGTATTGTGTGTGTGTAGAGTCTGCAAACAGGGACAATTTACCTTTTTTTTTTTTCCAGTTTAGACACCTTTTTTTTTCTTGCTTAATTGCTCTAGCTAGCTAGAATGTCCAATACTATGTTGAATGGAGTGAAGAGAGTGAGCATCCTTGTCTTGCTCTGAATCTTTGAGTAAAAGCTTTCAAAGTGTTCCTATTGAGTATAATGTTAGCTTTGGGTTTGTCATCTATGGCCTATATTGTGTTGAGGTACATTTTTTCCATACCTAATCTGTTGAGAATTTGTGTCATGAAAGGATATTGAATTTTGTCAAATGCTTTTTCTGCATCTGTTGAAATGATTATATGGTTTTTGCCCTACATTCTGTCAATGTGATGTGCCACATTTGCTGATTTACATAAGTTGAATCATCCTTGCATCCCTGGGATAAATTTCATTTGATCGTGGTGAATGATCTTTTTTAATAATGCTGTTGAATTCAGTTTGCTAGTATTTTGTTGATAATTCTTGCATCCATATTCATCAAGTGTATTGGTCTGAATTTTTATTTTTGTAGTATGTTTATGTTTAGTATCAGGGTGATGCTAGCCTTGTAATTTTTTTTAAAGTGTTTCCTCTAGGCCAGGCATGGTGGCTCATGCCTGTAATTCTGGCACTTTGGGAAGCCGAGGCAAGTGGATTGCTTGATCCCAGGAATTCGAGACCAGCCTGGCCAACATAGCAAAACCCTGTCTCTACTAAAAGTACAAAAAATTAGCCATGCATGGTGGCACATGCCTGTATTCCCAGCTACTCCAGAGGCTGAGGCAGGAGAATCACTTGAATCTGGGAGGCGGAGGTTGCAGTGAGCCAAGATAGCACCACTGCACTCCAGCCTGGACAATAGAATGAGACTCCATCTCAAGAGAAAAAAAAAAAAACAAAAAAACTTTTCCTTCTCTTAAATTTTTGGAAGAGTTTGAAAAGAATTGTTTTTAGTTCTTCATTAAATGTTTGATAAAAGTCAGCAGTAAAGCCACCAGGTCCTGGGCTTTTTGTTGATTAGAGATTTTGTATTACTGATTCAATCTCCTTATTCATTTTTGATCTGTTTAAATTTTCTATTTCTTCATAATTCAGTCTGAGTAGGTTGTAAGCATCAAGGAAATTATGCATTTCTTTTAGGTTATCTAATTTTTTATGTATAATTGTTCATAAAAGTCTCTTATGATCCTTTCTATTTCTGTTGTGTCAGTAATGTCTCCTTTTTAATTTCCAATTTATTTGGGTTTTCTTTCTGTTGTCTTATCACAGCTAAACTTTTTATCTGTTTTATCTTTTCAAAAAAACACATTTTAGTTTTGTTAGTCTTTTATATTGTTTTTCTTGACTGTTTTATTTATTTCTGTTTGGATCTTTATTATTTTCTTCCTTCTTATAACCTCTGGCTTACTTTTGCATTTTTGCCTAATTTCTTGCAGCCTTAGATGATTTTAGATCTTTCTGTTTTTTGATATGGGTGTGTATTGCTATAAACATCCCTCATAGAATTGCTTTTTCTGTATTTTGTATTTCTGTATTTAATTTATATAATTAAATTACTTTGGACTATAGTCACCCTGTTGTGTTAGCCAATACTAGGTCTTATTCATTCTTTCTGTATATTTTTTTACCCATTAACCATCCCCACTTTCCCTCCCACCATACCCTTTCTAGCTTCTGGAAACAATCCTTCTGCTCTCTATCTACATGAGATCAATTATTTTAATTTTTATCTCCCACAAATAAGTTATAAGATGTGAAGTTTGTCTTTCTGTGCCTAGCTTATTTGCACTTAACAGAATAATCTCCAGTTCCATCTATGTTGTTGTAGATCACAGGATCTCATTTTTTATGGCTAAATAATACTCCTTTGTGTATGTGTACTGTGTTTTCTTTACTCATTCATCTGTTGAGGGACACTTGGGTTGCTTCCACATCTTGGCTAATGTGAATAGAATAGTGCTACAATAAACATGAGAGTGCAGATACCTCTTTGATGTACTGATTTCCTTTCTTTTGGGTTTATACCTAGTAGTGGGAAAGGTGGTAGTAGCTCTATTTTTAGTTTTTTGAGGAACCTCCAAACTGTTTTCCATACTGGTTGTACTAATTTACATTCCCACCAACAGTGTATGAGGATTCCCTTTTCTCTATATTCTCACCTACATTTGTTATTGCCTAACTTTTGGATGAAAGCACTTTTAACTGGGGGGGAGATGACATTTCATTGTAGTTTTGATTTGTGTTTCTCTGATAATCAGTGACATTTAGCATATTTTCATATTTTTTTCCATTTGTATGTCTTCTTTTGGGAATTGTCTATTCAGATCTTTTGCCCATTTTTAAATTGGATTATTAGATTTTTTTTCTTGTAGAGTTGTTTGAGCTCCTTTTATATTCTAGTTATTAATCCATTATTAGATGGGTATTCTGCAGATATTTTCTCCCATTCTTTGGGTTGTCTCTTCACTTCATTGATTTTTATCTTTGCTGTGCATAAGCATTTTAACTTGATGTGATTCCATTTGTCCATTTTTGCTTTGGTTGCCTATACTTGTGGGGTATTACTCAAGAAATCTTTACCTAGTCCAATGCCCTGGAGAGTTTCTCCAATGTTTTCTTTTAGCAGTTTCATAGTTTGAAGTCTCATATTTAAGTCTTGAATCCATTTTGATTTTGTTTTTGTATATGGCAAGAGAAAGGGGCCTAGTTTCATTCTTCTGCATATGGATATCCAGTTTATCAAGTACCATTTATTGAAGAGACTGTCTTTTCTCCAGTGTATGTTCTTGGTATCTTTGTCAAAAATGAGTTTGCTGTAGGTGTATAAATTTGTTTCTGTGTTCTCTGTTTTGTCCCTTTTGTCTAGATGTCTGCTTTTTTGCCAGTACCATGCCCTTTTAGTTACTATAGCTCTGTGGTATAATTTGAAGACAGGTAAGGTGACTCTTCTAGTTTTGGTCTTTTTGCTCAGCATAGCTTTGACTATTCTGAGTCTTTTGTGGTTCCACATAAATTTTAGGACTTTTTCTATTTCTGTGAAGAACATCACTGGTATTTTGATAGGAATTGCACTGAATCTGTAGAATGATTTGGGTAGCATGGACATTTTAACAATATTTAGTGTTCTTCCAGTCTATGAACATGGAATATATTTCCATTTTTGGAGTCCTCTTCAATTTTTTTATCAGTGTTTTATAGTTTTCATTGAAGAGATCTTTCACTTCTTTGGTTAAGTTAATTTCTAGGTATTTAAGTTTATGTGCAGCTATTCTAAATGGGATTACTTTTTAATTTCTTTTTCAGATTGTTCACTGTTAGCATATCAAAATGATGCTAATTATATTATATGTTGATTTTGTATCCTGCAACTTTACTGAATTTGTTTATCAATTCTATCAGTTTTTTAGTTAAATCTTTAGGGTTTTCCAAATATAGGATCATTTCATCTGCACACAAGGACAATTTGACTTCTTTCTTTCCAAACTGGATGCCCTTTATATCTTTCTCTTGTCCGATTGCTCTAGCTAGGACTTCCAATAACATATGTAATAATGGTAGAAAAGGGGGCGTCCTTGTTGTGTTCCTGATCTCAGAAAAAAGGCTTTTAGTTTTCCCCCATTCAGTATGATGCCAGCTATGGGTCTGTCACGTAAGGTTTTTATTATGTTGAGGTATGTTCCTTCTATACCCAGTTTTTTTTGAAGGAATATTGAAATTTACCAAATACATTTTTAGCATCAGTTGAAATCACCAAATGGTTTTGTACTTCATTCTGTTGGTATGAGGTATCTCATTAACTGATGTGCAAATGTTGCAGCATCTTTGCATCCCTGAGATAAATCCCATTTCATCATGATGAATGGTCTTTTTAATGTGTTGTTGAATTTGGTTTGCTAGTATTTTGTTGAGAATTTTTGCATCCATATTCATCAAGGATAATGGCCTATAGTTTTCTTTCTTTAATATGTCTTTGACTTTGGTATAAAGGTAATACTATCTCATAACCCATTATTTTAAGCTGATAACAACCAAATGCTGTTTGCATAAACAAATAAACAAACAAGCAAAAAAAGCTAACAAAATCTCTATGCCTTAACTTTATCCCTTCTCTTGCTTTTTAACTTTGTGTTATTTCTATTTATATTACTATCTTATTGTACTATGTCTGTCTTTAAAAAGTTGTTGTAGTTATTTTTGATTGGTTCATTGTTTAGTCTTTCTACTTAAGAAAAGGATAGTTTACACACCACAATTACAGTGTTATGATATTCTGTGTTTTTCTGTGTACTTACTATTACCAGTGAGTTTTGTAATTTCAGATGATTTCTTTTGGCTCATTAACATCCTTTGCTTTAAGACTAAAATACTCCCTTTAGCATTTCTTGTAGTACAAGTCTGGTGTTGACTAAATTCCTCAGCATTTTATTTATTTATTTATTTATTTATTTGATCTGGGAAAGTATTTCTCCTTCATGTTTGGAGGATAATTTCACTGGATATACTATTTTCGGGTACAAGATTTTTTTTCCCTTAAGCTCTTTAAAAATGTCACACCACTCTTTCCTGGCCTGTAAGGGTTGCACTAAAAAGTCTGCTTCTAGATATATTGGAGCTCCATTGTATGTTATTTGTTAATTTTCTCTTGCTGCCTTTAGGACCCTTTCTCTATCCTTGACCTTTGGGAGTGTGATTATTAAATGCTTTAAGGTAGTCTTCTTTGGGTTAAATCTTCCTAGTGTTCTATAATCTTCTTGTACTTGGATATTGATATATTTCTCTAGGGTTGGGAAGTTCTCTGTTATTATTCCTTTAAGTAAACTTTTTACCCCTACTTCTTTCTCTACCTCCTCTTTAAGGCCAATAACTCTTAGATTTGCCCTTTTTAGAAATTTTCTAAATTTTGTAAGTATGCTTCATTGTTTTTATTCTTTTTTCTTTTTTGTCTCCTCTGACTGTGTATTTTCTTTCTTTCTTTTTTTTTTTTTTTTTTTGAGATGGAGTCTTGCTCTGTCACCCAGGCTGGAGTGCAGTGGTGTGATCTTGGCTCACTGCAACCTCTGCCTCCTGGGATCAAGTGATTCTCCTGCCTCAGCCTCCCGAGTACCTGGGATTACAGGCGCACACCACCACGCCCAGCTAATTTTTTTTTGTTTTTTGTATTTTTAGTAGAGATGGGGTTTTGCCCTATTGGCCAGGCTGGTCTTGAATTACTGACCTCAAGTGATCCACCCACCTTTGTCTCCCAAAGTGCTGGGATTACAGGCATGAGCTACCGTGCCCAGCCGACTGTGTATTTTCAAATAGCCTGTCTTCAAGCTCACTAATTCTTTCTTCTGCTTGATTAATTCTACTACTAAAAGACTCTGATGCATTCTTCAGTGTGCCCACTTCATTTTTCAGCTCCAGAATTTCTGCTTGATTCTTTTTACTTATTTCAGTCCTTTGTTAAATTTATCTGATAAAATTATGAATTTCTTCTCTGATTTATTTTGAATTTTTTTGCATTTTGAGGTACATGTATATTTATAATATCCTCTTGCTGAATTGACTTCTTTATCATTATGTAATGAAATTCTTTGTCTCTTTTTGCAGACTTAAATTCTATTTTATCTGATATAAGCATTGCTATTCCAGTCCTCATTTGGCTTCCATTTGCATGGAATATCTTTTTCCATCCTTTCACCTTTAGTCTATGCATGTGCATACTTACTAGTGAAGTGAGTATCTTGTAGGCAGTTTATAATTGGGTCTTTTTTTTTTCTGTTTTTTTTTTTGAGATGGAGTTTCGCTCTTGTTGCCCAGGCTGGAGTGCAATGGCGCGATCTCAGCTCACCACAATCTCAGCTCACCGCAACCTCCGCCTCCTGGGTTCAAGCAATTCTCCTGCCTCAGCCTGCTGAGTAGCTAGGATTACAGGCATGTGCCACCATGCCAGGCTAATTTTGTATTTTTAGTAGAGACAGGGTTTCTTCATGTTGGCCAGGTTGGTCTCCTACTCCCGACCTCAGGTGATCCGCCAGCTTGGCCTCCCAAAGTGCTGGGATTATGGGTATGAGCCACCGCACCTGGCCAGGGTCTTTTTTTTTAGAGAATATAATATATTAACATTCAAGTGAGCATTCATATGTGAGGACTTACTACTGCCATTTCATTCATCGTTTTCTAGTTGTTTTGTAGATCTTCTTTTCTTTCTCTCTTGCTGTCTTCCTTTGTGACTAGGTGATTTTCTCTAGTGGTACAGTTTGATAACTTGCTTTTTATTTTATGTGTATCTACTATAGACCTTTGCTATATCATTACCATGAGACTTAGAAAATATATGTTGTAGCTATAAAAGATTATTCTAAACTGATGAGAACTTCGATCACACTCTGACACACACACGTGTACACACACATAAGATATGCTTTTACACCACTCCCTTTTCCCACATTTTGAATTTTTAATGTCACAATTTATATTGTTTTGTATTTTATATCCTTTAGTAAATTATTAGAGCTATTTTTATTTTTAATAGTTTTGTCTTTTAACCTTTGTACTAAAGGTATAGTGATTTACACACCACCATTATAATATTAGAGTATTCCAAATTTCATTGTGTTCTTATTTTACCAGTAAGTTTTATACTTTCAGGTATTTTTGCATTACTCATTATCATTTTTTTCTTTCAATTTTAAGATGGCATTTCTTTTAAGATGTTTATGGTACTGATGAACTTCGCTAGCATTTGCTTGCCTGGGAAAATCTTTATTTCTGATTCCATTCTGAAGGAGAGCCTTATGGCTACAGAATATTTGGTTGGTAGCTTTTCTTTTTTCTCTTTAGAACTTTGTTGTTTTTGTTTTTGTTTTGTGTTGTTTTTGAGACAAGGCCTCACTCTGTCACGCAGGCTGGAGTGCAGTGGCACAATCATACCTCACTGCAGCATCAACCTCATGCGCTCAGGTGATCCACCAGCTGCAGCCTCCTGAGTGGCTGAAACTACAGGCGTGCACCACCGTGCCTGGCTAATTTTTCAAATATTTTGTAGAGATGGAGTCTTGCTGTGTTGCCAAGGCTGGTCTCAAACTCCTGGCCTCAAGTAATACTCCTGTCTTGGCCTTGCTAAGTGCTAGGATCCTTCAGAACTTTGAATTTATCATCCCATTTCTCATGACCTGTAAGATTTCTCCTGAGAAATTTGCTGCTAGGAGTATTAGATGTATTAGAACTCTTTTATATGTTATTTTTTTTTCTCTTGCTGCTTTCAGGATTTTTTTTTCTCTCTCTTTTTGTTTTTTATTTTGACAGCATGATTAGAATATGTCTTAGGGTAGTCTTATTTGGTTTGAATCTGATTGGTGACCTTCAGCCTGAATATTTACATCTTCTTCTAGGTTTGGAAAGTCTTCTGCTACTAGTTTTTTAGATAAGCTTTATAGCCCTTTATCTTTCTATTCTCCCTCTTACATTCTTATGACTTGAATATTTGCTTTTTTGATGTTGTTTCGTGAATCCTTTCTTCATTCCTTTTCTTTCTTTTTTATTTTTCTTCTGACTATATTTTTCCATATAACCTGTATTCAAATACACAAGTACTTTTTATCCATGATCAATTCTGCTGTGATGTTCTCTATTGCATTTTTTAAATTTCTTTTATTTTTTTTTCAGCTCCAGGATTTGATTTAAAAAAAAAATTCCAAGCTCTCTATTCAGTTTCTTATTCTTATCATTTATTGTTTCCCTGTTTTGAATTAAAACAATTTTTTTTGTTTCAATAGCTTTGGAAATACACATGGTTTTTGATTACATGGATGAATTGTATATTGCTGAGGTTAGGGCTTTTAGTATACCTGTCAACCAAATAATGTACATTGTACTCAACAGGTAATTTTTCATCCTTCACTCACCTTCCACCCTCTCCCCTTGTGAATCTCCAGTGTTTATTATATCACTCTGTATGTCTTTCCATATCCATGGCTTAGCTCTCATTTATACATGAGAACATATGGTATTTGGATTTCCATTTCTGAGTTACTTCACCTAGGATAATGGCCTCCAGCTCCATCCAAGTTGCTGTGAAAGACATTATTTTGGTTTTTTATGGCTTAGTAATATTCCGTGGTGTGTGTATATACATGCTGTGTGTATATTACATTTTTATTATTAACTCATCAGCTGATGAGCAGTTAGGTTGATATAATATCTTTGAAATTGTAAATTGTGCTGCAATAAACATATGCAGGCAGGCACCTTTTTGATATAATGACTTCTTTTTCTTTAGGTAGATACCCAGTAGTGGGATTGTTGGATCAAATGGTGTATCTACTTTTAGTTCCTTGAGAAATCTTCATACTGGTTTCCATATAGGGTATACTAATTTACATCACCAGCAGCAGTGTATAAGCTTTCCCTTTTCACTACATCCGTGTCAACATCTATCGTTTTTTGACTTTTTAATAATGGCCATTATGTTATTATTAAAAAGTCAAAAAAGAACAGATGCTGGCAAGGTTGTGGAGAAAAAGAAACATTTATATACAGTTGGTTGGAGTGTAAATTTGTTCAATTATTGTGGAAGACAGTGTGGTGATTCCTCAAAGTCCTGAAGACAGAAATACCATTCAACCTAGCAATCTCATCACTAAATGTATACCCAAAGAAATGTAAATTTTTCAACTATAAAGACACACACTTGCATATGTTCATTGCAGCACTATTTATAATAGCAAAGACATAGATTCAAACTAAATGCCCCTCAATGATAGCCTAGATAAATGAAATGTGGCATATGTAAACCGTGTAATACTATGCAGCCATAAAAAACAAACAAAGTGAGAGCATGTTCTTTGGAGGGACATGGATAGAGCTGGAGACCATTATCCTTAGCAAACTAATGCAGGAACAGAAAACCAAATACCACATGTTCTCACTTTTAAATGGGAGCTAAATGATGAGAATACATGGACACAAAGAGGGCAACAACATACACTGGAGCCTACTGGAGGGTGAAGGGTAGGAGGAGGGAGAAGATCATGAAAAATAACTAATGCATGCTAGGCTTAGTAACTGGGTGATTAAATAATCTGTACACAAATGCTATGACACAAGTTTACCTACATGACAAACCTGCACATGTATCCCTGAACTTAAAATAAAAGTTAAAGGAAAAAAAAAAAAGGTCATTCTGGCTGGGTGAGGTAGTATCTTATTGTGGTTTTAATTTGCATTTTCCTGATGATTGGTGACATTGAGCATTTTTCACATTTTTTGCCATTTGTATAATTTCTTTTGAGAAAAATATGAACAGATATGTCTATTCATGTTATTTCCTTACATTTTAATGAGATTATTTATTTTTTTTTCTTGATGATTTGAGTTCCTTGTAGATTCTGGATATTATTTCTTTCTCAAGTGTATAGTTTGCGAATATTTTCTCCCATCCCAAAGGGTGTATATTTACTGTGTAGATTATTTCTTTTGCTGTGTTTTTCAGTTTGGATATGTCCTATTTATTTATTTTTGCATTCGTTTTTGGAGTCTTAAGTTATAATTTTTTTTGCATGGGCCAATATCCAGAATATTTTTTCTTAAGTTTTCTTCTAGAATTTTTATGATTTAAGATCTTAGATGTAAGTCCTTATTCCATCTTGAGTTAATTTTTGTATCTAGTGACAAATAAGGATCCAGTTTTATCCTTTGGCACATGGCTATTTAATTTTCCCAACACCATTCACTGAATAGAAATTCCTTTCCCCAGTGTAGGTTTTTGTCTGCTTTGTCAAAGATTAGTTTATTGTACATATTTAGCTTTATTTCTCTGTGTCTGTTCTGTTCCACTGGTCTCTGTGTCTGCTTTTATACCAGTGCCATGCTGTTTTCATTACCATAACCTAATACTGTAATTTGGAGTTAGATAATGTGGTGCCTCTAGATTTGTTCTCTTTTCTTAGGATTGCTTTGGCTATTAGAGCTGTGTTTTGGTTCTATATAAATTTCAGGATTGTTTTTCTAATTCTGTGAAAAATGATCTATCTGGGTATTTTGATAGGAATTGCGTTGAAACTGTAGGTTGCTTTGGGCAGTATGGTCATTTTGATAACATTGATTCTTCCAACCCATGAGCATGGAATATTTTCCAATTTGTGCCATCTATGAGTTCTTTCATCAGTGTTTTGTATTTCTCCTTGTAGTGATCTTTTACCTTCTTGGTTAGATATATTCCTAGATATTTTATTTTTTATTTTTTTGTAGCTATTGTAAAAGGGTTTGAGTTCTTGATTTAATTTTCATCTTGGCCATTGTTGGTATATAACAGTGCTACTGATCTGTGTACATTGATCTGTAACCTGAGACGTTACTGAGTTCATTTATGAAATCAAGGAGTCTTTTGGAAGAGTCTTTAGGTTTTTCTAGGTATAAGGTCATATCATCAGCAAACAGATAGTTTGACTTCTTCTTTTCCAATTTGGATGTCCTTTATTTCTTTCTACTGCCCAATTGCTCAGGCTAGGACTTCCAGAGCTATGTTGTGTAGAAGTGATGAGTGTGGGCATCCTTGTCTTGCTCCAGTTCTTAAGGGCAATGCTTTCAAGTTCTCCCAATTCAGTATGATATTAGCTTTGTGTTTGTCTTATATGGTCTTTATTATTGTGAAGTATGTTCCTTTTATTCCTAATTTTTGAAGGTTTCTATCATAAAGGAATGCTGGATTTTATCAATATTTTTCTTCCTCTATTGAGATGATCATATGGTTTTGGTTTTAATCCTGTTTATGTGCTCAGATTTATTGACTTGTGTATGTTGAACCATCCCTGCATCCCTGGCATGAAATGTACTTGATTCTGGTGAATCGTCTTTTTGATATGTTGTTGGATTCAGTTTGCTAGTATTTTTTTGAGGATTTTTCCATCAGTGTTCATCATGGATTGGATATTTGTCTGTAGTTTTTTCTTTCTTTCTTTCTTTTTGTCCTTTTCTGGATTAGGCATCACGGTGATACTAACTTTATGGAATAGTTTTAGTATGAATGGTATCAATTCTTCTTTGAATATCTGGTAGAGTTTGGCTGTGAATCTCTGGTTCTGGGCTTTTTCTTGTTGGGAGATTTTTAAAATTACTTATTCATTCTCACTGCTTGTTATCAGTCTGTTCAAAATTTCTATTTCTTCCTGATTCAAGCTTGGAAGATCGCATGTTCCCAGGAATTTATCTATTTTCTCTAGATTCCCTAGTGTGCACGTATATGAGTTATTCATAATAGTCTCAAATGATCTTTTGTATGTGGTATCAATTGTAATGTCTTCATTTTAATTTCTAATTGTGCTTTGAGTCTTCTCTCTTTTTTTTCTTGGTTAATCTAAGTAGTGTTATATCAATTTTTTTATCTTTCCAAATAATCAACTTTTTGTTTCATTGGTCCTTTGTATTTTTTTTGTTTCAATTTTGTTTACTGCTGGTCTCATCTTTGTTGTTTCTTTTCATCTATTAGCTTTGGGTTTGCTTTGCACTTGTTTCTCTAGTTCCTTGAGGAGTGATGTTATGTTGTAAGTTTGTGATCTTTCTGTCCTTTTGATGAAGCATTAGCATTATAAACTTTCCTCTTAATACTGCTTTCACTGTATCCCAGAGATTTGACAACGTGTTTCACTATCGTCATTCATTTTGAAAAAATTTTCTAATTTCAATCCTGATTTCATTGTTGACCCAGAGAGCATTCAGGAGCAGATTCTTTAGTTTCCATGTATTTGTATACTTTTGTGAGTTTCTCTTGGAATTGATTTCTAGTTTGGGGCCAGTGTTGTCTGAGAAGATACTTGATATAATTTTGATTTTTAAAGATTTATTGAGACTTGTTTTGTGGCTTATCATATGGTCTATGTTGGAAAATGCACCATGCGCTGATGAGAAGAATGTGTATTCTGCAGTTTTTGGGTAGAATTTTCTGTAAATGTCTGTAAGGGCCATTTGTTCTAGATTCCAGTTTAAGTCCAGTGTTTCTTTGTTGGCTATCTGCCTTAATGCTGTCAGTAGAGTGTCTAATGCTGTCAGTAGAGTGTTGAACTCCCCCACTGTTATTGTGTTGCTATCTCTTTTCTTAAATTTAGTGGTATTTGTTTTATGAATTTGGGAGCTCTAGAGTTAGGTACACACACACACACACACACACACACACACACACACACACACACATAAGATTGCTATATCTTCTTGTTGAATGGATCCTTTATTATTATATAATGACCTTCTTTGTCTTTGTTTACTGTGCTGTTTTAAAGTCTGTTTTATCTGATATAGGAGTAGCTATTCCTACTCCCTTTTGGTTTTCATTGTGTGGAATATTTTTTCCCACCTTTTGACCTTGAGTTTATATGAACCTTTACAAGTTAATTGGGTCCCTTGAAGACAGCATATATTTGGTGTGCTTTTTAAATTCATTATGCCAATCTGTACCTTTCAAATGGGGCATTTAGACCATTTACATTCAATGTTAATATTGTATATGAGATTCTGCTCCAGTCATCATGATGATTATTATCTAGTTGCTTTGTTTTTTTCATTGTGTTACTGTTTTATAAGCCCTGTGAGTTTTATGCTTTCAAGTGTTTTTATACTGGTGTGTAATGACCTTGTTTCTATATTTAGAACTCCTTTTAGCATTTCTTATCAGGCTGGTCTAGTGGTGACAAGTTCCCTCAGCGTTTGCTTGTCTGGGAAATACTTTGTTTCTCCTTCATTTGTGAAATTTAGTTTTGCCAGATTCAAAATTCTTGGCTGGCGGTTATTCTTTTTGAAGACAGTAAAGATAGGATCCCAACCCCTTTTGGCTTGGAAGGTTTCATTGAGAAGTGTACTATCAGTCTCATAGGTTTTTCCTATAAGTTATCCAATGCTTCTGTCTCATTACTCTTAGAATTCTTTTTTCCATGTCGACTTTAGATAGCCTGATGATTATATGCTTTGGTGATGTCCTTTTTTGCAATGAATCTCCCAGGAATTCTTTGAGCTTCTTGTATTTGGATATCTAAATCTCTAGCAAGCCCAAGAAAGTTTTCCTCAATTATTCCCTCAAATAGTTTTTTTCAAACTTTTAACTTTTTCTTCTCCCTCAGGAATATATCCCTATAGCTATTGGAGACTTTGTTCTTTTCAATCTTTTTTGTTTGTTTGATTGGGTTAATTTGTAAGTTTTGTCTTTATTCTTTCTTCTACTTGGTCTAGTCTTTTGTTGAAACTTTCCACTGTATTTTGTAATTCCCTAACTGTGTTTATAATTTCCCAAAGTTCTGTTTATATTTTCTTTTATAAATATCTTTAATGTTTCTTATTTGTATCCTGAATTGTTTCATTTCTTTATGTTGGTTTTAACTTTCTCTTGGATCTCATTGAGCAAATTAATAATATGCATTTTGGATACTTTGTCTGGTATATCAAAGATTTGATTTTGATTTGAATCTACTGCTGGAGAGTTAGTATAATCTTTTGGGGGTGTTGCAGAACTCTTTTTTTTCATATTACAAGAATTATTTTTCTGGTTACTTCTCATTTTGGTAGACTATTTATTGTGATTATTTCTTAATTTAGTTTTGATTCAACTGGATTTTTAAAAAATTCCTTTTGAGGATGTGACTTTAGTATGTATAGTTTATGGTCACCTAGCTTTGGATCTGGGTGCTTTCCATGGCAAAGACTCTGTATAAGTTCATTGTTTATGGAGAATCTTTGGCTTTCTCAGATGCTGGTTATAGTAGTGATGTGCTGGGTGTGTGAGCAGGTTCACTGTCTCCTGTGGAGCCAGAATGGCAGAGGTCTCATGAAGTATATTCATTCAATAGTGATGTGCAGTTTTAAATTTTTTCCTAGTATTTTTTAAACTGCGTTAAACAGGTCAGCCTCCACCCCAGTAGGAGGTGCCCACAGGTAAAAACCAGCTGTGGCTGAAGCAGGTGGGTATATGCAATACCCCAGTGGTGGGCAGAAGTCCTGTTTCCCTCATTTCACAGAATCTGTATCTTTGTTGTTGTTGTTGTTGTTGTTTACTGAGCTTCCTTAAAATAGTTATTTTTTAATTCTTTATCAGGCAGTATATCCATCTCTATTTGTGGCCAGTTGCTGGCATCTTATTTTTGTTCATTTGGTGATGTTATGTTTTCCTGATTGTTCTTGATCTTTTTTTTAGCATGATGTCTGTGTATTTTTTAATAATAGGTACTTATTTCATTCTTCATACACTGATTTTGGCTGGGAAATCCCTGTAGCCAGCACAGTTCTGTGACACACCAGACGTCTGAGGCCTTCTATAGCAGGTGTGGTGCTTGGGCAGGTCAGAAGCCTGGGCACTGCAGCAGCTAGTGCAGCACTATCAGAAGCCTGTGTTAGATGTGGCCAGTGCTGCTCTGGGGCACACCAGATGCCCAGAGCTGCTGAGGGCTTTCTGGAGTATGGGCCCACTAAAGTTGTCCTAGCAGTAGTGTGGCTCAGAGATCAAGTTCGCCATACTATCCTGAAGCCTGATGCTGTGTGGTCTCTCCTTGTGCCACAGTGGATCTAGAACTGATGTCTGTGAGTACTATCTTGGATTATGGGGCTGTGGGGGTTCTGCCTGGTGCTGTATTTTACTGTACCAGGCCCAACGTTGGAGTCCAAGGTAAAGTCCTCTACTCAGCTCTCTCTGTTTTCTTCAAGTGGACAGTTACCTGTTTTTGCAGTGTACTTCCTGGGTTTGAAAGATGGATGACATGTTTAATGTAAAATTGTCCTTCCTACCCTCTTCAATGTGTCTTTTCTTATTGTCATGCTATAGCCAGGTACTATGCTGTATCACCTGGCTTTCTTAGCTTTTGTGAAAGTATTTTTGTGCATGGATAATTATTAATGTTGTTGTTTTCATATGGGAAAGATTGATGGAGCATCTTACTCTGCCATTTTGCTCTGCCCTTCTCCACAATGCATTTTCACAATGGGACTCTACCTATGTAACAGCCACCTACGTATATTAGGAAAAAGAGCATGACCAGACGCTCAACAGCCACTTTTTGTTCCACTCATTTTTTCTACCTTTCCCCTAAATCAACCATGATGCTGATTTCTGTCATCACAAAGTGATTTTGCCAAACTTTGAAGTTTATATAAATTGAATTATACAGTATTTGTTCTTGTCTTTGCCTTCTTTTGCTCAACTTTATGTTTGTGATGTTCACCTATGTTGTTTTTCTTGTGGTAGTTCATTCATTTTCATTGCCTATATTATACCATTGTATAAATACATCACAATGTATTTCTTGATTATATCTGGGTTATTTTTGGTATGAGTTTTTACAAATAGTGTCTCTATAAATACTTATATCCATAAACTTTGTAGGTATATGTATTCTTTTCTGTGGGGTATATACCTAAAAGTGGAATTGCTGGGCCATAGGGTATGTGTATGTTTAGTTGCAATAGATTCTGCTGAACAGTTTTCCAGAATGATTGATTCAATTTGCTTGCATGAGAAGTAAATTGCTCTATATAGAAGAGAATATTTTTAATGCAATAATTTATACGATCATGTTATGATGAAAATAAGAAATGTGTTGGCTTAAGAGAGACTGGGCCTAGTTTGTAATAATTTAATGTATGCTTGGCATATTTCACAGTTTATAACAAAGCTGATCACTTTATTTTGTGAAATTTTACCCATGTGTCTACTTGAACCTACTTCAGATCAGATCATGGTGGCAAGGATCTACTGAGGCTAGGAAATTTAAATTATCTACAGAATACTGGGGATATAGGAATAACTTACTCTGTAAGTGTATAGTGCTCCTTTAACTAAATCATAAAAATCATTGCTGTTTTATATGAAAAGTTTATGAGGTCACATGAATGCTTGCTTACTGTGCATATGGTAAGAGCTGTGCATTTCAAGTTAAATATAGGAGCAGTTCTGGCTGTAAAGAAGTAGTTTAAGAAATCAAGAGAACTATAAACGGCCATCTGCTCTATTCTCCATTTTTATTTGCTGAATTAACCCAGTGTAATATTTTAATGAATAATGGGTTGGTATTCCATCTGCTTATTAATTTTTTCACACTATAGAATAATCCATCATTTTTACTGAGTGGAAACAATTTTCTACTTTGTAAAAATATTTTTAAAAATAGAGTCAGTGGGTATAATTCAAATTTCCATTAATTTCAAGTGTATTTTGGAAATGGAGGTGCTGAGAATATCTTTAGGGTCCTAGTGCTAGAAAAAGAATTTCAGTTCTTTGAGATGACAATGCATATTGGTTGATGTATATCTTTATTTTATCAGATACATTTGTTTTGGCTTATTTTGAAATAACCAGAAAAGAACCTTTCTCTGTATGATCAAAGGTTGCAGAGATGTAAATGGCATCAATGATAATATAACACTTTGTTAAGAGTATAATGATTAGTTCTTTAACAATAATGTAAAATATATGCCATTATCAGAATTGAGCTTATAGTATTCTAATTGTGATTCAATGCCATGAATCTAAAACAAGTTGAGCATATTAATGTGTGTGTACATGCACATGCACATCTGCACACATTTAAATAAAAATTTCATTTAAGTGTATTTTTACTTTGTTTCTTCTTTATTGCCTCTGTCTTTTTATTTCTCTTAAGTTGGCATGGCACATTATATGATTTTGAACCATTTAAGGTTCATATGTCTGGGAGCAGATGTCAATTTAATGGCATCTGTAATGCCTGCTGTGCCATTTCCATAAGTAGATTCTCTGAAATAGAATTTGACCAGAGGGTTCAGACATTTGGAGACCTGATTGGTGTAGTGAGAGGTGAAAAAGAAAAGGGAAGGGGCTTTAAAATATTCCCGTATTGATGGTTTCTAGGATTTCTACATCATTTACCAAATTTTTTCTCTCCTGGTGGTTTTCCAGCTCAGTCAGTTCTAAATAATTTATCAACAGATTTTGTAAAGGCTCCACTCCACTTCTTATCAGTTCTAGGACCTGAGGGTATTCTTACCTATCAGTGGAGATATATTATTCCCTTTAAAGATAAGGGCTATGTTGTGCAGAAAGAATGGTGAATAATAAGTAAAAATATTCCTATGGATTATAGGAGCCTATAATACATATTATTTTGAAAGAATGCCTAAATGCTGAAAATTACGACTTACTGCACTAATCATCATGCCTAAAATAGGTAAACCATCTTAGAGGCACACACTTTAATCCCATCAGGTTTTATTTATATCTTTTTTTCTGTTGGAGTAGATAAATTAAAGCCATAACTATTTATTTACTTCACAGAGCTTTCTATAAACTATTACATACTTATATGTCCTAAGTCTCTTGGTCCCCACACATTGTTCATATGATCATCCACATCCATTTTTCTCCATTTTGCTAACCAGAATATCTAGTATAATCAGAACTATTCCATCCCAATATGTAAAGTAAATGATATATTGCCTACTTTTTCAAGAAAAGGTTTCATTAGAACTTAAAGACCAAGCAAAAGAGCAATTCAGAAAAGTTAAGTGACTCATTTAATTTCAAATGGTTCAATATTTTAAAACACCCAAGAATTTCTGTTTGGTGAGCTTGTTTACAGCAAAGGAAACTATTAACAGAGTAAATAGGCAACTTACACAGTCAGAGAAAATATTCACAAGCTATGCATCCAGCGAAGGACTAGTATCTGAAATCTGTAAGGAATTTAAACAAATCAACAAGCAAAAAAAAAAATTAAAAAATGGGCAAAGGACAGGGACAGATACTTCTTAAAAGAAGATATACAAGCAGCCAACACACATGAAAAAATGCTCATCATCACTTGTCATCAGATACATGCAAATCAAAACCACAATGAAATACCATCTCATACCATGCAGAATGGCTACTATTAAAAAGTCAAAAAATAACAGATGCTGGTGAGACCATGAAGAAAAGGGGACACTTATACACTGTTGGGAATGTAAATTAGTTCAGCCACTGTGGAAAGCAGTTTGGAGATTTCTTAAAGAACTTAAAACACAACTACCATTGGACCCAGCAATCCCATTACTGTGTATGTACCCAATGGAAAATAAATAGCTCTACCAAAAAGACACATGCACTCGTATGTTATTTGAAGCACTTTTCACACTAACAAAGATGTAGAATCAACTTATATGCCCATCAGTGGTGGACTTGATAGAGAAAATGTGGTACATAATACACTATGGAATACTATGCAGCCATTAAAAAAGAATGAAATCATGTCATTCACAGCAACATGAATTCAGCTGGAGGCCATTATCCAAAGTGAATTAACACAGGAATGGAAAACCAAATAGTATATGTTCTCACTTACAAGTGAAAACTAAACATTAAATACACATGGACATAGAGATGGGAGCAATAGGTACTAGAGACTGCTGGAGGAGGGAGAGAGGGAGGGAGAGAGAGAGGGAGGGAGGGAGAGAGGGAGGGAGTGAGGGCTGAGGGACTGCCTATTGGGTGCTTTGCTCAATGCCTGAGTGACAGGATCATCCATACCCCATACCTCAGTGAAACACAGTGTTCCCACATGACAGATCTGCCCATGTATCTCCTGAATCTAAAATAAAAGTTGAAATCATTTTAAAAAAAGAAAGAACAGAAATAAAAGAAAAATTAAAACTAACTACAAGGAAGACAAGAATGAATACATGTAACAGATAAATATCTTAAAAGAAATAGAACATGAAATAAGAGGAAAGCTTTAAAGCTCAAAAATAAAGCAATAAAAAAGATTCAAGAGAAAATGACAAATATTGAAGACAAGAAAAGAAATTGAATATATGATAGTAGGAGTCCCTGTGGAAGAAACTTGGAAGCAAGAAAACAGAACAAACACTAATATGAAAATTCAAAAAGCTTTTCTAAGTAAAATGTGAAGCTGCCTACTGAAAGAGTACATCACATCCTTAAGAATATTGACTTAGAATTGTGAACATCAAAACATTGTGATAAAGTTACTGGACTTTAAAGAAAAAGAATAAATCATTTGGTTATGTAAACAAAAGGAAAAAATGACTTACAATGGAAAGAAAATTAGATAATTACCACATCTTTCAGCATCAATGCTTTATACCAAAAGAAAATGAAGAAACATATCTAAGATACTCAAGGGAAAAATACACGAGACATGGATTTTATTTCCAGAAAATACAGCCTTCTAATGTCTAGCAAAGGACACAAGAAAACTGTCCACAACATGTAAGAACTCAGATCCTATAAGCACTTCCTGAGGAATTTATTAGAGAACCGGCTTGAGACAAGTAGAATAACTAGAGAGACATCATAAGAACTGGTGGAGAACATTAAATAAATAGTTACTTGTAGAGCTTAAAGTAAATGGGGCAGAAAAGGAGAGGGTATGTGATGGCCATATGAACTGAGAGTATAGACAGTGTAAGTACTTTACAAATGGGAGGAGAATGGAAAAGTAAACCTGTATTTTAGTGTTTTTACTAGTCATATTGGTGGTGGTATTATTGTTAGGTTCTGAGACTATTATTTATGTAATATGGAAAAAACTAATGAATAATTATGGGATAGTCTTGATGTATCATCCCGTGTCCTTGAGAATCAGATTTTTGGTTTTGAAGAAAGTAGATAGCAGTGTGCTAGAGAAAAAATTAAGTTAAGTCAGGAATTTGAATCTAATCTGAATCATCAAAGTGAGTAACCTCAAGAGAAATTTTATTTTCAAATGCATACTTCCCAGTTCTGTGCACTGAAAAAGCCCAGAAACTCTGATATGGCCTATAAAGTGGGCTCGGAAAATCTTGTAAAGGTAGCTATCAAGGAAGCTTTCAGAGACTGTTAGATCCATGTTAAAAGTTGCCAACTGAATTTGAGCTTCAATAATGATAATTGCAGTAGATTGAAGCCCATCAAATATGTTAAAATCTTTGAGTTCATAATGATACTTAAAAACAACAAAAGAATTATTCATCTTTGGAAGATAATACGAAACCAATCATTACATGAAAATTAGTCAATAAAGGGGAAATATATAAACATATATTCTGACTTTCCTAAATGAACTATACCACTAAGTATCTAAATAGTAGATGTGGGAATATTTCTTTATAAAAGTAATTTCAACTAATAAATGAAAAATGAATGACAGAATGTTGCCATTTTGCAATTTCCAATGAATGAATATGGGCATTTAGCACAAACAGCTGCTAAGATCACATAACACAGATGACCGGATATTACGTGCCTCCTATAATCCTGCCAAATGCCACTAATAGTCATGACAAAAGATTAAACTTGACTCTGATGCTTCTCTGGATCCAGCTGCAAATTGCAGAAGGCTATTGAGAGGACAAAGGAACATGCTGAACTGCACTTTCAAAAGGATGTGTTCTGTAAAATCTGGATTCTGGAAAACTCTATAGGTCAAATTGTCTGGGTTTTCCAAAAGATAAATTGCAGGAAAGTGGCAGATGTGGAGGAGGACCCTGTAGATTAAAAGTGACTTAAACTATATCAGGTTTTTAAAAATGAGCAAAACTAGAGTAATTAGAGACAGATATTGGAGTGATAAAGCTATTTTTAAAACACAATTAAAGTTAGGTATTGTAAAAATGAGGAGAATGATGATTTTGGTGAGAGGAACAGAGTTGTGAATGGAATGGGGTTTCTGGAATGTGTGGTAAAGTTCTATTTCCTGACTGAAGTGGTATCACTGATAATAATTCATTAAGCCATACATCTTTTGTGTGTGTGTATGTGTAGATAGATAGATAGATATCTTTTATTTATTTATTTATATTTATTTATTTATTTATTTTGAGGCAGAGTCTCACTCTGTCACCCAGGTTGGAGTGCAGTGGCATGATCTCAGCTCACTGCAAGCTCCGCCTCCCGGGTTCATGCCATTCTCCTGCCTCAGCCTCCCGAGTAGCTGGGACTACAGGTGCCCGCCACCACGCCCGGCTAATTTTTTTGTATTTTTAGTGGAGATGGGGTTTCACCGTGTTAGCCAGGATGGTCTCGATCTCCTGACCTCGTGATCCACCCACTTTGGCCTCCCAAAGTGCTGGGATTACAGATGTGAGCCACCATGCCCGGCCTCTTTTATTTTAAAATAAAAAGAATTATAAAATTTATGTTTGGTAGAATATAAATATAAAAATTACTAGACAGCACCAAATTATAAAGACAGGTTTTTCTCTGCTGGTTATACCTTGAGGATTTTTATATGTTTTTCCTTTCTTTTCATTCTTGTAAAATTTAGTTTTGAAGCAGGCTATGGATGTCTTTGGAAACCTGCATTCAGAGAGATGACACTGTAAAGTGTTTCCAGGGACTACAAAGCATAGAAAACTCATGACAAGCCATTGTAAGCTGAGGCATGTGTCTGATACATATCT
Organism: Gorilla gorilla gorilla; assembly: GCF_029281585.2. Lineage (NCBI taxonomy): Eukaryota > Metazoa > Chordata > Mammalia > Primates > Hominidae > Gorilla > Gorilla gorilla. The sequence goes on from NC_073238.2 coordinate 111,325,896, forward strand.
TATTGACGAGGTCTCTGTCAGTCAAGGCAGTGCTATGACTAGAACTCAGTCGATGCTGTCTCCCAGCTTGTGCCAGATGATCCATCTGTAGCCCTCTCAGCTAGAGTTATGTATCTGCAAGATCATAGGAACATTTTCTTCAATTATGAAGCATGAATGTAATAGGGGAAAATTGTTATATTCTATGAAAAATTACCTGTATTTTTAATGAAAATAATTCCATTAAAACATACTTCAATTGAAAATATATTAAACTTTAATGCTTCTGATAATATTTGATGATGGAAAAGGAACTAGCAAGGGCAATATAGCCTTCTCCTTAAATCTTGAGGAAAGCATATATGATAGGAACCAACTTCCTTTCTCTTTTACAGAACAATTAGGTAAACTTCATAAGAGCAGCTATTATGCTTGTTTTCTTCATGGCTGTATCCCTAGTGACAACACAGTACATGGCACACAAGCACGTGGGAGGGAGGATCTCAGAAAACAGATTCAAACATAGAGGCATGACTCTGTGAATGGCTTCTGGCATTAAATAGCCTGGTTCCAATCCCAGCTTTAATCTTAAAGTTAATGGCTTCTGTAGCATTGGAGAAGTTACTTAATCACTCCAAGCTTCAATTTATGCATTTCAAGGTAGAATTAGCTACCCTTCTGGGTCATTGTGAAAAATTAAGATTTTATACATAAAATGTTCAGTTCCATGCCTGGCAGAGTTTGTGTTCAATAAATGGTAACTATTTCTTAGAATACATTCTGTTCCAGCTAGAATTATTTATTCATTTTTAAGCAAAAATTTGGGATGAGAAATGAGGCTTATGCATGAATATAAAAAATCCTAGAGGATTTCTTAGGACATTACTGATTTTCAGTGCCCCCATTATGATTTATTCTAATCAGCACCCAGAAGTATCAGGAACTGGTGTTATTCTCCTGTATAATGAATTAGTCGCTAACTCTTAAATGTACGTTGGCTTCTTTCTTTGTTCCTTCCCTTTTGCCATGTATACCTTGGTGTCCAGAAAGAAGGAATAGCACCAATAGCTTGAAATCCATCAGACGGTAAAGTATGTTATCAAGATTCATAAAGAATGTTTGGCTTGTGTTGATTATCATGTTAATTAGAATACCTTCTCTACTGAAATGTTGTATACAATTGATGTTTTACTTCCTCATGTCTCAAAGCATATAACTTGTAGTTTTCTGAAATGGAAGAGACAGATAGTACCAAATCTTTGCTTTACAGCCCATTCCCCAGAAAAGTTTGTAGCTGTGCTGAAAAAAATGAAAAAAAAAAAACACCCCACAACTTCAGGCATATTGCTTGAAAGATATACTGACATAGCATAGAAATGTTTTTTAACCTTATCATGAAAAGCTCAAGGGTATTACCTATATGATCAGCCAAAGAAATGTATCAGGCTTAAAAACAAGCAAAGACCAGAGACATATCAATTCTCCTTTTCAGTGTTACCTTTCTTTTCATTTCTTTCCCTTTTTCCTTTTGTTTTCTTTATTTTCTTTTTTTATTTTTATTTTTTATTTTTTAAAATTTATTTATTTATTACTATTATACTTTAAGTTTTAGGGTACATGTGCACAATGTGCAGGTTAGTTACATATGTATACATGTGCCATGCTGGTGCGCTGCACCCACTAACTCGTCTTCTACAATTTACCTATCAACATTTTTAAAATGAAGGCAATTAAAAATAGACATTTATTTGATGAAATAAAAATAAATACGATTATAAAATTAACATTTAAAGAGAACATTTGAAAGATTTAGTAGTAGTTTTTATATCAAATAATTTTAATAGAAACAAATATTTTATTTCAACAAATGTATGAATGCCAATTTAATGCAAGCAGTGTGCTAGGAACTATGATCCTACTGATAGAAACAAGATATGACCTCTACCTTCAAAGAGCTTCCAGTCTATTCAAAGAAATGAGAAAATGAACAACTATGTAAAATAATTAAGTTAAAATGAAATGTGTGTGACAAGAATACAAAGCCCAAAGCCTCTGCCAAGAAGTATCAGAGAAGTCCCCATCAGAGATTTGGGATTCTGAGTTATCACTGAAGGACTGAATAGCCTTTGCTCAGGCATACAGGAGAGAAAATGCATTCCAGGAAAAGGAATGTCATGAAAAGTCATCAAATTATGAAGATTCAGGGACTAGCAATGGGTCAAGCTTGGCTCAGGCAGAGTGAGCATGGACAGAAGGGTGGAGACAAGACTGGGGTCAACAGGAAGCACCTTGAACAGAACATCCAGGGAACTGGACAAAGTAAGCAGGGGTCATCGAGTGTTTCTGAGGAGGAAATGATCTGGTCTGTGTCAGGAAAGTAACAGATGGCATTTGCAAGAATGGATTCCAGAAGCAACAACGTGGAGGCTGGTAGACAGTTAGGGGGCTGACTCGTCCACCTAAGAGATTGTGGGGACTTGATTTAGAGTAGTCTCATATGGGGATAAAAGAGAGAGGAAGAACTCGGGGATGTGCAACTGGTAGGGGAGATATGGTGGGCAAAGAATGGGAGAAATACTTATTGGAAGATGTCTCCTAGTTTGAGTGATTAGGAAGATGTTACTGAAGCCATGAACTGAAATAGGAAACACAGGGTGAGGTGCCTGCTTAGGTCCTGAGAGTAGCAGTTGACTCTCTTGGCCACACCCTTTCTTCACATTTTTCACTTGGCTTCCCAGACCCCCACTCTTTCTTGGTTTCCCCCAACCCCATTGGCCCCTCTTTATTAGGGTCATTTATTGTAACTTCTATGTCTTCACCACCTCTGCTTGTTGGTGTTCCAAGGCTGAGTAATTGACCCCCTAACTTATGTGTTCTCACTCATTTCCCAATTTCATGGCTCATAAAGTTATTTCCAAATATAACAAATTTAGCTCCAGCTCCAAGCTTTTCACCCTAATCCCAGACTCATATATCCAACTGCTTATTGGGCATCTAATAAATGTCTGAAACTTAAAATGCTCACAAATGAAGTTGTGATCACTACTTCAAGGGTGATTTTTCTCCTAGTTTGCATATCTTATTTGATACCAACTACATGGCTCAAATTCTTAGAGTCATCCTGGACTCCTCTCTCTCACATAGCAGCTGCAGTGCCCCTTTTAAAACATCTATCTAATAAAATTGCCCTTCCATTCTAAATTCTCCAATGGTTTCTTATCCCACTCAGAGTGCACGGTACAGTCTTTATGATGATGTCTGAGGCCTTGTGTGACCTGTCCCTCTGTTACACTCTAACCTGGCTTCCTTCCACCCCACTTCTCTCTGGCTTTGCTTCATGGGGGCGAGTCAGTCTCCCCTGGTTTCTTCAACACTCTGAGCAACCTTCTTCCTCAGAGCCTTTTCACAAGTCTATGCCTCTTCCTGTAATCTTCTTCCAAAAGAAAGCTGCAGACCTCCTTCACTGATTCAGGTCTCTGCTCAAAAGTCCCTTTATCAGAGAGACCACCTTAAGTAAAACAGCAATAAATGATCTCCACACTCCATTCTCTTGCCTTGCTTACTTTCTTCGTGTTTATCACCACTTGACCTATTATACAGGTGTATAGGTTGGTCTCTTTCTGATAGAATTTAAGCATCTTGAAGTTTTATTTATCAGATATCATCTATGTCAGGCAGACTTTTAAGAACTTTACAAATGTTAACTCATTTAATATTCATAACCACCTATGCCATAGGTGGTAACATTTCCATTTGATACACAGAAAATTGAAGCACAGAGAGGTTAAATAAATTACTTAAGATTTCACAGCTCATTTGTGGTAGGCCTGGGACTCAAGCAGTCTGGCTGCTTCACCACCACAAGTTTTGCTTTTGAGAACAGGGACTCAGTTTCGTTCACTGCTTCGCTACTTGCCTGGCACTGAGAATGTGACCTGGCTCTGTGTGTAATGAATGAGTCAACTTGGATATATTAATTTGAGGTGTTGGTACAGTATCTCTTTCCCATGATATAGAAATAGAATGATAAAAATTCAAAGTTTGTTTTTTTTTTTTTTTTTTTTTTTTTTTTTTTTTTTTTTTTTTTTTAATTTTTTTTATTATACTTTAAGTTTTAGGGTACATGTGCACATTGTGCAGGTTAGTTACATATGTATACATGTGCCATTCTGGTGTGCTGCACCCACTAACTCGTCATCTAGCATTAGGTATATCTCCCAATGCTATCCCTCCCCCCTCCCCCCACCCCACAACAGTCCCCAGAGTGTGATATTCCCCTTCCTGTGTCCATGTGATCTCATTGTTCAATTCCCACCTATGAGTGAGAATATGCGGTGTTTGGTTTTTTGTTCTTGTGATAGTTTACTGAGAATGATGGTTTCCAGTTTCATCCATGTCCCTACAAAGGACATGAACTCATCATTTTTTATGGCTGCATAGTATTCCATGGTGTATATGTGCCACATTTTCTTAATCCAGTCTATCATTGTTGGACATTTGGGTTGGTTCCAAGTCTTTGCTATTGTGAATAATGCCGCAATAAACATGGAAACTGAACAACCTGCTCCTGAATGACTACTGGGTACATAACGAAATGAAGGCAGAAATAAAGATGTTCTTTGAAGCCAACGAGAACAAAGACACAACATACCAGAATCTCTGGGATGCATTCAAAGCAGTGTGTAGAGGGAAATTTATAGCACTAAATGCCCACAAGAGAAAGCAGGAAAGATCCAAAATTGACACCCTAACATCACAATTAAAAGAACTAGAAAAGCAAGAGCAAACACATTCAAAAGCTAGCAGAAGGCAAGAAATAACTAAAATCAGAGCAGAACTGAAGGAAATAGAGACACAAAAAACCCTTCAAAAAATCAATGAATCCAGGAGCTGGTTTTTTGAAAGGATCAACAAAATTGATAGACCGTTAGCAAGACTAATAAAGAAAAAAAGAGAGAAGAATCAAATACATGCAATAAAAAATGATAAAGGGGATATCACCACCGATCCCACAGAAATACAAACTACCATCAGAGAATACTACAAACACCTCTACGCAAATAAACTAGAAAATCTAGAAGAAATGGATACATTCAAAGTTTGTTTTAATTCAATCACTATGTACTATTCCTTGTAAGAATATCATTTTTTTTAAGTTCTCTGCATTTTAAAATCTGTCTACATGATTCCCTTTTCTATTAAAACACTGCTATTGTAAACTCAGCAGTAAATACTAAATATTAAATACTTGACTGCTTTCTTATGGTCATGGGCTGACTCTAGCAAATTAATCAAAAGAGGCTTGTCTGTAAAATGTCTTCCTTTTAATTGCACTGTGGGAAATAGTCAATAAAATATTTGATGAGGAATGTTAGCTAAATCGAACTGAGTAAGCGTCTATTGATCACGACAGGTGCCAAGCACTCTGCTGTGCAGTGAACATAAAGACCTGTAAGGTATCCCTCCATCTGAGGAGTTCACATTCCGGGAGACAGACTAGTAAACAGGTACAAAAGTTATTACTGGGCCGGGCGCAGTGGCTCACCCCTGTAATTCCAGCACTTTGGGAGGCCGAGGCGGGCGAATGACGAGGTCAGGAGATGGAGACCATCCTGGCTAACACGGTGAAACCCCGTCTCTACTAAAAATACAAAAAATTAGCCGGGCGTGGTGGTGGGCGCCTGTAGTCCCAGCTACTCGGGAGGCTGAGGCAGGAGAATGGCGAGAACCCGGGAGGCGGAGCTTGCAGTGAGCTGAGATCGCACCACTGCACTCCAGCCTGGGCAACAGAGCAAGGATCCATCTCAAAAAAAAAAAAAAAAAAAAGTTATTACCAGAGTGCAGCAGAAACATGGAGATATCTCTTGGGAGAAATGGGTAAGGAGGGAAAGGTGACAGGAAAGGTTTGGTGGAGAGGATGTTGGGTGTCCCAAGAGGTGAGTATTTGCAAGACCAACTCAGAGTTAAGAGCAAAATAGGGCCAAGGGTGTTTGGTGGGGATGGTGGGTTGAAGGCTTTCCAGACGAAGGAAAAAGCATAAATAATAGAAGCAGCTTATGTTGTGAATCTTTGTATGAGTTGATCTTTCATGAGGAAAAATATCTATTAACTTGTGAAAGTCCAATTTATTACTAGCTCAGTAAATTCTATGAGGCTTTTGAAGGATCAGAACTACATATGTATAAAGATTGCTGACAGGAAATAAAAATAATGTGTTATCATTTTACAGGCATTTAAAAATATATTTTCTTTTAATTATGAAAATGTAAAATGATGGTTTTGTTTAATTTCTTTCTCTTAGAATTGACGTTTTGCTAGTTTCAGAAAGCAACCAAATTTCTACAAATGCTGGTTAAATTTTTACTGAATTTTAGGTTTGTTTTCATCTCAAATACATTTTTATAGTAAGACTATTCTTAACATTTATTTATAATATATCTTTTAAAACTTATCCAATCAGTTTATCTGAGGGTAGAGTTTGGCATAGATATTTTGTGGGATTCCATACATTTTTTACAAGATATCTTGGCTTTTTAAAAGAAAATTTTGTATAGTAACATCTTAGGTTTTATGATTTGAAAATTTCTTATATTAGTATTAGATTGGTACAAAAGTAATTGTGGTTTTTGCTATTAATGGAACGACAAAAACCACAATTACTGTTGCACCAAACTGTAACATACTTTGTAACTTACAAAGACTATTGCTTCAAAAGTTTACTTTACCTATATTGCTTCAATTGACTGACCCTAGCAATAGTTCTGTGAATTAGATAAAAGATAGTAGTTCAGAATTCCATGTACACATCCCTGACTCTCTTTTTACCCACCCTTCAAATGACGGGATCTGATGAGTTCAGCTAGCTGTTGAGAGCATGTAATTGCAGAAAAGGTGTCAGGGCGCCATGGAAGATTGTTGATCAGATGACATGATGAGAGCAATGTCGATGGATGGTGGGTCATGTGACCAGGGTTTTAATCAATCTTGGCCCATTCATCATCTGGATGTAGACCCTGTATATATCACTAGATTTTTCTGAGTCTCAATAAATCATATCTGAAAATAAGTTGGAAGGGAAGAGACAAAATCATCTCCAACGTCCCTCTCTTCTAGTTTGAAGTTCTGAACCTTGATGTGAACTCAAAAGTAAATGAAGCAGAATAAACACAACCATTAGAAGAATCTGTTAAAAGGTTCTGATGAAGCATGAAGGTTTTTAAGACCTTGTGACACAAAGTGCATATGGACATGTTATCCTAGGCATTCTGCAAATAGGCAGCATCTCTTCTTATGGAATGTACCAAAAGCTGATTTCATATCCACACTGGTACCTTTTGTTATATGTGACCTGAGTTTACTCTGGGAAAGCAGTTGCTCCATGGAAGTGATCCACTTCTAGGAGGAATTTTTTATTTTTCTTAATTATAGTAAATGAAACTTTCCTACTAACAATTTAGAGAAAGGATCAAAATAATTACTTTCAGATATTGCAGATTAATGGAAACACAGTTGACACTGGCCAGGAAAAGTGTTTTTCTGTTTCTGGTTAGATAGTATTTTCTCAACCACCTGCCTGTGAAATGTGGAGTGAAAAACTTATAGAATCCATTTTTAGAAAGCAAGAATGGTATCATATATTAATATTCCAGATCATATATTTATTTTCTCATGTTATCTCTTATATACGAAGGCACCTGTGTCCCATGGTAATGGTCTGGAATTCATTATTTTCTTATTCGCTAATCCATAAACTAGACAATTGACTGGAAATCAATGCTAAGATTTATTGTCACAAATGGTACATTTTCTAGGGAAATGCAAAACTTTCTTTTACATCATCTTGGATTAAAGATTACATTTTATCACCAGTTTTTTAGAAATTTCCTTTTCTGGAAATCTGTGTTCCTATTTGGAAAAATTCTTAATACCTTCTTATTATCAGCACTGCCACCAGTCTTCACCTTTGTAATAATTCCTATGTAAATGCTAATGTGCACAAACCCAACCTATGTACCCCTGCTCCCAGGAGTAGAAAACATTCTAACCAGGGCCCATATTTTTAGAATTTCATAGAAATTACTCTGTTTTACAATACTAAGATTGCTGCATGAGAACATTGGATCTCTGTCCCTCCATTTCTATAGATTACACAGAACTATTAGAAAAAATAGTTTCATGAACCAAAGCTCAATTGTTATTTTATATCTCTGAGGTAACTTATTAGACAGTTGTAATAATTCTATTTCCTTTCTTCAGGTAAAGTAGACAAAGTTGGCTAATTCTTTGAAGGCTGGATCAGCATCTTATTAATTTGTGTTTCCTTTGCACCTGGTAGGTGTCAGTAAATTTCTGTTGAATAAACCAAGGGCCTCGTAGCCTTCCAACAAAGGACAAACACACAAGATGCTTATTAAAGAATAATTCATGAGATAATAGTGGTTAAAAGGTCATCTCTTCTTTCCGTAAATGTGATCAAGAAACATAAGAGTTCAGAGTGAACTGAAGCCTTCCGAACCTTAATATACCTAGTGCTGGTGTCTTAAACTAATTTATAGATATGACTTTTGTAGTATGTCATGGAGATAATTTGTCTACAGTCATTTCACTGGCATCACTGAATAGCCTTTCTCTAATAAAAGTCCATTATTATTATATTGAATCAGACTTAAATACAGAATGTAAGTATTGTAAAATACATTTAAATACCTTGATTAAACCTTACTAACTCAATTTCAAATGACATTTCATTCCTTTAGTCTCTTAGTTTTTGTCCCTTACATGGTAAATCCATTTTCTTGGCTTCTCAGTGTATTCATTGATTCTATTTTTCTATTAGTTACATAAAAATTAGGATATTCATCTGTTATGTTAACTACAGTTACTTAATAGTTTTAAACTGTGCAATAGTGAAGCTAGTTCAAATATATTTCTTCATGGTTGAATTGCATTTTAAGAGTCAGTCAGTACTTCCATCATAATCTTTCACTAATGTTTGTTCCTTCCTCAGCATCTTTTGGATTCCAGCTGTTGCTAATCCAGTCCAAAGCTTTCATGAAGGGTTAGAGTTTAGCTCCAATTTAGCTGAGCCAGTAAAAGGAAACCTGAAATATACTTACTGTGGTTTCATTCGAGGTAAACAAGAGATGAACAGGATGCTAGAATTAACTCAGTTTCTCTAGGTCAGTGGTTGGCAAGGGTTGGTCCCAAAGCAGCAGTATCAATCAACATCACCTGGGAAATTCTCAAACCAACTAGAGCAACTAGAGCCATAGAGTGAGAAACTCTGGAGGTGGAGCCCAGATATCTGGTTTCACAAGCCCTCCAGGTGATCCTAAGCACACTCAACTTTCAGTTCCACTGAAAAGAAGCCTTAGGTCTTCTCTTAATATGAAGTATTCTCCAGGGATTAAAACAACTAAGAATAACATCCCATCTTAGGAAAGTCCAGGTAACACAACTCAAATCTCAATTAACTTAAACTGAAACTCAATAGTATACATGGGTTTCTATGTCAGACAAACTTGAGCTTGCACTCCAATGAACAGACTCTTACCTCACTCATCTTGGGCAACCCCTGTGAGCCTCAGGTTCTTTTGTTTGTTTGTTTTAAGAGATGGGGTTTCACTGTGTTGCCCAGGCTGGAGTGCAGTGGTGCAATCATAGCTCACTGCAAGCTGGAACTCCTGGGCTCAAGTAATCCTTTCTCAGCCTCCTGAGTGGCTGGAACTACAGGTGTGCACCACCACACCTGGATAATTAAAAAATTTTTTTTGTAAAGACAGGGTCTTGCTATGTTACCCAGGCTAGTCTTGAACTTCTGGGCTCAAGCAATCCTCCAGCCTTGGCCTCTCAAAGACTAGAGATTACAGGCATGAACCATCATGCCCTGGCTGGTTCTTTATTTTCAGAGTAATTTTTACCTTTCTGGGCCATTGTGAGGATAAGGAATGATATATGAAAAACAAGAACCAGGGTTGCTTTTATCACGTCACTAACAAGGCACAGGTATTGGGGCCCTTATTTGCATAGGTTCCTTCTAAATAATAATATGCTTGAGTCTAATTTTATATTTGAAGTTTATACTCTCTTAACTTACGGAGGACTCTCAATTTGTATTGGCTTCGGGCCCCATAGAATCTGGAGGCATTTCTGGTGTGGTACAATGCCTAACGCATGGAAGAGGACTGACAAGTGTTAGTTATTTTGGTATTGAGTCTATTCACTATTTCTGCCACCTTTTGTCATTTACATTCAAGCCTTGAACTGTATACTAGAACAACTTACCAGCATAGCACACAGGCATATGATGGACCCATAGTACACATTTATGGATGACCATGCCATTGAACTGTATTTAGGAAACAAAACTTGAGTGCCGAGGGGGTTAATCTCTCACAAAACAAGAGCCTGCAATGCTTCTCAGATCAGGCAAAGATTCCAGCCTTTTCATTTACATTTAGCAAATACTTGGCAAGCAAAGAATATGGAGGAGTTGGGTTTTTTTTTTTTAAGGCAAAAACCTTTTTAAACCAATGTGAAATTGCTTAAGATTCAAATGATAGTTCTTCTCTAAAAGTCAAATTGTATTCTTTGCCCTCTCTTTGACAACGATTACAGTAATTGAACAGAATATAGTCTTCTCCATTGAAGTGTATGAATGTAGACACTTAAGGTTATATTTTCAAAGAAGCATGAATAGACTTAGCCATGTGCCTCCTGTTAATACCAATGGTGTCATGCAAGGAAGTGCTTTTGGTCATTGGATTGAAAACGTACTCCATGACATTAAATGCAAGTATCCTTTAGTATCATCAATTATCCCATTTTTCTATGACTTCTTTTCAGTTAATTTTGTTCTGGAATGTAGAGTTATCTGACTTTTTTCTGGTTTAATGATAGTAGTGCTTGCATTTTTAGTATTTATCAAGTGCTCACTGGATCTTTTTGGTTGAAAAGTTGGTTGGGGAAATTACTGTCAAGCTCACTCACCACCATAGTAACCAAATTTTAATACCTTCTGGGGATACAGGCATTTATATAATCTAACTCTGTGGCACTGAGGTGCAGTGTATGTAGTGTATTTACGATTGAACAGAAAGTTTCAAACAGCAGCCTGTGAAATTGGATTTTAGATGTAATGTACCATAAATAAGTGCTATAAAGATTGCCTTTAATGCTATAAATCAGATTTTATTGGTTTCAGCTATCTCATTCTGGTTATTGTATTACCCACAAAATCAGAGGAAATCAAAGAGCTGGAATATTTTTTATTTTAATATCCCATATTCTACAGTAATGGCACATGCACCCTTACAGCTTCCTTTTTGGGTAGGTTGGACAAGGTTGACAGGTGGCAGGCCCCAGCAACATATCAGTGGCAGTATTGGTGTAAACAATGAAACTTTGGGGCTTGGAACAGTTTAAGATTTCCTGTCTGTGAAACCTACAAGGTAGGTGAATTGGCAGATCCCTTCCCCGTCTGAGAAGCTGGTTGTCATGTTCTTCATGCTAAGCTGACACCTGTAGAGATTGGCAGATGATGTATGCTTTGCATTTTCTGGAAAGTTTATAGACTTTGGTGATGAGGCTGTCTATCCATTGGGGATGGGGATGCCCATGCATGACTTACCTGAGTGATTTAAAGCACCCAAAACTATTGCTATAAAAGAAAGTTGTCTGCTTAAACAATCTCCCAATATTTGATTTACAACCAATGCTTCTGCACCCCTCCCTAACACTTTGATGGTTTTCTATTAAGTATGGTTTAGTCAAGAAAATTGACTGTTTTTTAAAAATGCTTGGGAAAGCTTACAAATGGACTGTTAGAGCCCAAGAGGCTACAGTAATCTAAAAATGAACTAGTTAGGTCCAGAGCAGTATTCAGGCTATTTAATGTTCAGTTTGTGCTTATGTGTGGTTTTCCTCAATGTGCACTTACACAAGTACCCTGGGTTCGAGAAACAGTGAAGCACCTACCCAGGCCTTGAACATCTGACTTTCATTTCATAGTTCAAGGTTGAAGCCTTACTGTAATCTGAAGAAGCCAAGAGGACAAATGGGATTTCTTGAACAGAGGTCATCAGCGACATACATCCTCATTACGCTTCACTTTTTGATTATTTTATTTTTACTGTGGCATTATGCCAGATATGTTCTCATTAGTTCCCCCACCTGTAAAATAACCATATTTAGCAATCAGAGAAGATATTGAAATCTTGTGTTTCATCTTGATTAAAAAGAAATCTAATTCCACAAATGCTTCAGTGATCTTTAACCTGCTGGAAATATAAGCCATATATAACATCCTTGTTATGTCTGAGTTCAGCAATTAATTTTTTTTTTAAATAGGAAATCTTGATGCCACCTTTACTGGCTACAAACTAAGTTGGCAGAACTAGGGCGATTATGCTGATTGGGGCTTGACATTTATGATTGCCAGTTCACTGCTGAAAATACAGCCAAGGAGCTCAGTCCTAGACCTGGGAGGCAGCTGGATCCCAGGGTGTGCTTTGGCACTTGTTTTAGGCTGTGCTCAATTTCCTGGGAGCCCCAAGGGCTGCCTGCATTGAACAAGGATCTGTTGCTGTCTAGAAGTGCAAGTGCAGCTGCAAGCGGGAGCAAGGGGGCTCTTTTCTTTAAACACTGTGACTCTTGTTCCATGTTCTTAATGGGGCATGAGGGAACCTTGATATGGTTTGACTGTGTGTCCCCACCCAAATCTTATCTTGAATTATAACCCGAATTGTAATCCCCAGGTGTCGAGGGAGGGACCTGGTGGGAAGTGATTGGATCATGGGGGCAGTTTCTCCCATGCTGTTCTCGTGATAGTGAGTGAATTCTCACGAGATCTGATGGTTTTTAAAATGGCAGTTTTTTCCTGCACTCTCACTTCCCTCCTGCCACCTTGTGAAGAAGGTGCCGGCTTCCCCTTCACCTTCTGCCATGATTGTAAGTTTCCTGAGGCCTCCCAGCCATGTGGAACTGTGAGTCAATTAAACCTCCTTTCTTTATAAATTGCCCAGTCTCAGGTGGTATTCTTTATAGTGTGAAAACAGGCTAATACAAACCTCTTTCCCTTTCTCTCCAAGACTGACCTTCTTCAAGGTGCTATTACCAACCCAAACGCTCCGGATTGATTTAGTTACAGACTAATTGTCCTAATTTTTATAACTTTATTGTCCCTCTCTATATGACTTTCTTTAGGCAAATGCTGAAAAAAATAAATTGATGTCTTGGTTTGTTTGATTTGCCTTACCTCATCTCCTGTCGTAGCCTAATCAGCCGAGATCACCAGAAATGAATTTTTACTCAGCAAAGTCAGGTTTATTGCACCATTGCAACGAGGGAGATCACATACCAGGGGAATTGTGAGGTGTCTCACCAAACAAAGGAAAAGATAGAGGTTATTATAGGATTTTGAGGGATAATGGAGTTTAGGTGAAACTTAAAAAAAGCAGTATTTGGATAGGCTCAAAGCAAAGCAGGGCTGTGTGCAAAGGGTTTAACATCAATTCTGGACTGTGAAGTGGATCTAAGGTCCTGTTTCCTTGGAAACTACACAGTTAAGATAAATGTAGAATGTTGTGTCCAGAAACCCCTTATTTGGAGCTCTGCACCTGGATTTGAAATTGTGGCTGATTTCTATGTCAAAGTGATTTAAATCCTCTAGGCAAGAATGGGATGTTTCATTTTTACTGATATAATTTCAAAAAAAAAACTCAAAGTTTTTGATAGGTTATGATTTTAGACAACAAATATCTTGAGTAAAAAAAGCAGTAGTCACTGATAAAGGGGATTTTTATGACACTTTTTAGCTGTGGTAACTACTTGGGAGAAATATCATTTCCTGTTAAATTGTCAGCTGGCTTTATTTGCATCTATTATTCCAGTTTGTTGAATGGCCAGGTGTATTTTTTTACTTTCTCAGTCTGACTAATTTTTACTTTTTTACTCTCCATATCACTTAGAACAGTTAGTTTGTAAAGAAAAATACTTGACATAAATGGGATTAAATGGTTAAGAAAATGTGTGGGCTAACAACAGAAAAGTCAAGGAGTAGAAAGGGTTTCAGGCAAGATTTGATCAAGCAGCTTTTAAAACGATTACTATAAATATCTTATTTCTGTCTCTTCCCATGGCTTTCTGTACTATCTACTTTTCCCACATCTTAAATACGGCTTCTTTTGAAAGTCACAATGATTAAGTTTTTGCCTTTTTGTTGTTTTCATCCTAACTCTATTCTTTCATTGATTCACATTTTTCTCAGTCCTACTTAATAATTTTCTTAAGAAAATATCAATCTTTTAGTTCTTTCATTCTGTCTTCATATGGGTCTTATTTAGCTGTTTAATCTGTCTCTTGTATTTTATATTTTAATTTCTCCATTTCTAGACATTCCAGGTGGTTATTTTCAAGTCTGCCTGGCTTTATAATATCACTCATGCTTTTTACACAATTTCAATCTCCCTTTTTATGTCCTCAATCATTTTAAGTATGTGTAGTTTTTATTCTACATCTCATAGTTCTATTATCTGAAATCCTTAGGATCTATTATTTTTTATTTATCTGCTGACTCTCACATAGTGAACTTTTTTCATTTTATTTGGTAATTTTGCACCATAAACTTATTTTCTTTTTACTTAGTGGTGTCCTATACAGCTTAGGTGTAAGCATTAGGGTGGAGGTACAGGTGGAAGGCAGGAATCCCAGGAGTATTACCAGCCAAGAATCAGGGTAAAGATTCAGACCATGAGTCTATGTGACAGCATATCTGGAGTATATATTCTCGAGGAAACATTGATTTACCCAGACTCTAGTATATCTCCCTGTGCTGGGGGGCACTGGGCAGGGACAGACCCTCATTTTTATTCATTATTTTTCAGAGGATTAGGCTTTAAACTTTGCCTATGAACCCAGTTATAGCTTTCTAACTTTCTGCAGGCAGCATTGGCCTATCTTGGACTTCAATTGAAAGCTGCCTCTCTCGGTGTCACAGAGGTAGCTCCCGCAGCTTCTAGGGGCAGGGATATGTAGCCAGTCTTGTTCATGTTCAACCAACAAGATAAGTGTCTGAGTAGTTCTTTCAGAAAACCTAGGAGGTATTCAGCCCCCTCCTGCCCCACTTTCTTATATCTCATTGGGTCACGTTTCATTAACTGTTTTGAACTAAACATTGGGAAACTAAATGATTGGGAAAAGCTGATTGTTAAACCAGTTGGAGCCCACCTCACTTGTTGAGAGTGGTGTTACCTTCCCCAGTGGTATACAGGGTGCCTGCGTGAGAGATGGAAATCCAAATGGAAAGTGGAACACTGATGCCAAGAAAGCAGGGCTAATGTAGCCAGTGTCACACATTCGCCCATTGCATTACACATACTTTAATTTAGTTCAATTCAACAAGCGTTTATTTATTGCCTGTTTTTTCCATGATAGGAAACAGCCCTGAACTTAAGATTGCATAATTATATTCCTTACTAAGAAAGATCTTGCTTCCACTATGTATCTACCTTTTGTCAAATCTTGCTTGGTATATGAAATGCTACCTAAAAGTTGGCTTGTGATATGGTATTAGGTGAAATATGTTTTATTTTTTATTGTGAAACATACAAAACATAAAACATGTATTATACACACATGTGTTTATGTGTGCATATATACATGTATAGGTGTGTGTGTATATATATTTCATAAAGAATAATAATAAAGTGAAAATCTGTATGCCATTACGGCTTAAGTAATAATACAATACCAATAGCTTAAAATCCCTCTCTACCTGACCACAGAATTTTTACTTCCTTCAAAGGTAACACTTCTGATTTTTGTATGATTGATACCTTTGGGTTTCTTTATTGTTCCACATACATATGTAACCATAAACCATATTTTTTTTTAGTTTTGCCTAGATTTGTATTTCATATAAATGGAAGAATAGAGTTTATTTTTCGAACTCACATTTTTTTCCATTTTTATTTTAGATTCAGGGGGTACATTTGCAGGTTTATCACAAGGGTATATTGTGTAATGCCGAGCTTTAGGGTATGATTGGACTGGTCACCCAGATAGTAAGCATAGTACCCAATAGCCAGTTTTGCAGCCCTGTCTCCCATCCCTCCCTCCCGGCTTGTGTGGTCACCATTGTGTATTGTTCCATCTTTATATCTATGTATACCCAATGATTAGTTCCCACTTATAAGTGAGACATGTGGTATTTGGTTTTCTGTTTTCGTGTCTGACTCACTTTTGTTTGCTCAGTTTTGTTTTTCAGATTCACCCATGATGGTGTGTGTGGTTGGTGTATTAATCTTGTTCACAACCATAAAATATACCATTGAATGAATATAACACAATTTTTGATTCATTCTATTGTTAATTTTTTTTCCAATTTGGGTTATTAAATAGTGGGTCTGCATAGATTTTTGAGCCAGTATTTTGGTGCATGTGATGCAGGACAGATTCATAGCTTCATTCACTCAGGAAAGAATTCAAGAGCAAGCAGGCAGTGGAAGAAAGCAGCTTTACTGAAGCGACACTGCCACAGCTGAGGGACTGCTTCTTGTGGAGCAGAGCTAGCCCATAGGCAGTGCACAGGGAGTAGCAACCTGTAGGCTGTTGGCTTACTGCATTGATACCCACTTTTAATTACGTGTGAATTAAGGGGCAATTTATTCAGAAATCTCTAGAAAATGGGCAATAACTTCCTGGTGTTGCCATGGCATTTGTAAACTCTCATGACACTCGTGGGAATGTCTTATGCTGATGGGCAGCAAGGGTAACTAAAGTTTGCTTTTGGCATTACTTGCTGACTTGGGCTGGTTTCCCATCTGGTTGGGGAAACAAGTCCTTCCAGTCCCCTACCTCACATGTGTCCAGAAATTTCTTTGAGTATGTATCGAGCAATAGACTTGCTGGGCTCTAAGTCATTTACATGTCCAACTTTACAAGGCATAGCAAGTTGGTTGCCAAAACGACTATCAATGTACATTCCCAACAGTCTTATGTGAAAATTTCCATAGCTCCATACTGTTTCCAACACTCAATTTTTAATAATTTTTCCAATTAACACATTATTTAGGTATTAAATCAAATTACACTTTAAATTATTATATTTTAATTAAATTTTCCTAATTACTAATAAAATTGAACATAGTTTCTTGTGTTTATAAGCCTTTTTGTATATGTTAGTTTGTGAAATGCTTATTTGTGACTTTTGCCCATTTTTGTTCTTATTAAATATTTGTATATTATGGGTTCTAATTTTTGGCACATATATGAGTTGCAAAGAACTTGTCCCGATTTCTGTTAGTCTTTTTGCTCTCTTTATGCTTGTCTTTTTAAAGAGAAATTCTTCTTTTTTTTTTTTTTTTTATTCGAGACGGAGTCTTGCTCTGTCACCCAGGCTGGAATGCAGTGGCGCGATCTGGGCTCACTGCAAGCTCCGCCTCCCAGGTTCACGCCATTCTCCTGCCTCAGCCTCTCAGCTGGGACTACAGGCGCCCGCCACTACGCCCGGCTAATTTTTTGTATTTTTTTTTTAGTAGAGACGAGGCTTCACCATGTTAGCCAGCATGGTCTCGATCTCCTGACCTCGTGATCCACCCGCCTCCCAAAGTGCTGGGATTACAGACGTGAGCCACATCGCCCGGCCTGTAAAGAGAAATTCTTAATTTTAGCATAGTCCAGTTTGTCAGTATTTTCTTTTATATTTTGCTATTTTTCTATATTGTCTACATATATTTCTATGCCACAGTTCTATAAAAATATTCTCCTATATTGTCTTTTAATACGCCTAAATTTGATTTTTGTATATGACAAGGTATGCAATCTAATTTTATTTTTTTAGCATGGAAAACTAATTATCCAGTACTACTTATTGAAAAATCTACCGTTTCTCCACAGTTTTACAACCAACTCTGTCAATTATTAGTTTTCACACATGCTCTCAATTAAAGCTCTCAATTTTGCTTCATTGGTTTATTTAAATGTATTTCAACAATAATTTTACTGTCTTCTTATATAACACAATAATAATCATAATGTTGATATATGGTGGGACAAGTATTCTATTTTATTTTATTCTTCAGTTGTACCTTGGTTGTTCTTGATCATTTACTATTCCATGTAAAATTCTGAACCTATTTGTCTATAGAAAAATTTGGGATGAACTGTTATTTTCATAATATTGGGTCTTTCTGTTCATGAACTTGACATTTCTATCAAATTTTTGTTTTTTTGTAGACTTTACTGTTCTGTTTAAAATTCTTATTTAAAAAAAAGTGTTGCAAATCATTGGTTAAATTTATTTCTCAGTACTAAACATTGATGCTATTCTACACAGTATTTTTTTTAAAAAGATACATATTGTTACTGGCATATGGAAATGCAGATAATTTTCAATACTCATTTTGTATCTAACAGTTTTGCTAAAATCTCATACATTGTAACACTTTATCAGTAACTTTGTTTTGTATGCTGTGAATACACTCGCATCATTTACAAATGAGGATAGTATTGTTTTTCCACTCTGGTTCCTGTATTTTTATTTTCTTACTATAGGCAGGGATCTCTCATCCAATGTTTTTAAAAGAAAAAGTAATACAAGTCATCCTTGTCCTGTTCTGACCTTCAAGTTAATGGTTGCAAAATGTATTTATTGCGTATGTTTTTATACAGCCCCTCTCAAAAGTAAAGGTGTTTCTTGCTATTAACTTTGTTAACATATATATTTTGGTTTGATTTAATCATAAATGTGTGTTGAGTTTTAACCAATGCTTTTGTGCATCTGCGTAAACGATCAAGTTTTTCTCCTTTTATCTTTTGAAATGATAAGTTAGAGTAAGCAATTTTCTAACAATCTTGTATTCATGGAGTGAAGACAACTTGGCTATGTTGAGCATCTTTTTAATACCATGATAGATTTTACTTGCAAATGTTTGGTTTAGGAATTTGGGGACTTCTATATATCCATGATTTGTATTAGCCTATTATTTTATTATCTCATACTTGCCTCTATTTTACTGTTTGTTTTAAGGTAATATTACTCTCATAAACATGTTACAGTATGTGTTTTTCTATTCTCTGAAGTGGTTTGTGTATGCCTAGTATTTTTTATTTCTTGAATATTTATTTTAATAGTAAGACTCTCTATGTAAAGTTATTCAGGCCTGCTATTTTCTCTTTGTGAAAATATTTTAAACTATGGATTTACTTGTACTAAATATAGCCATTTATGTTCTCTCATTTTTCTTGAGCCAGTTTTGATGAGTTGTGTGTTCTAAAAATGTATTCATTTCACCTATGATTTCAAGTGTATTAGCATAAATGTGTTTATAATATCCTTTTATTATCTTTTAAATGTCTTCTGCATCTGAAATTATATCTTCTTTTTCATCTCAGTTATTGTTTATTTGTATAATCTCTATCTTTTTCTAAATTAATATTATCAAATATTTGCCCATTTTGTTTTCAAAGAAATAACTTTTGACATTTTAGTTTTTTCTATTGTCTATTTGTTTTCCAGTTCTTTATTCTCTTTGTGAATGTGTTTATTTAATGTGCTTTATTTGGATTTATTCTATTTTTCTTTTTCTAACTTTTTAAGTTTGATGCTTAATTGATTAATTTGACAGTTTTCATCTTTTTAATGTATGCATGTAAGCTTATTAATTTCTCTCAGTATTTACTAACTTAATCCCACAAGTTTTAATATGCAGTATTTTAATGATCATTCAGCAATTCATTTTAAGATTTTCCGTTATTTCCTCTATAATCTACGTTTTTCAGAAGCATGTGAGTTTTTTAAATTCCAAATATATAATTCTTTTTCTAGGTATTTTTTTGCTTTTTATTTTTAACTTCTTCATGTTTATGGAGTATGGCCTACATGATACCAATCTTTTGAAATATATTGAGACTTATTTTATGGCCTCTTCTGGACAATTTTTATAAATAGTTCATAAATTCTTAAAGAGGAGGCTGTATTCTACAATCATTTCATCCATTTAAATCAAATTGATGCTGTCCAAATCTTTACTTACTGGCTTTCTGTTTGCTCAATCTATCAATTTTTGAGAGATTGCATTAAAAGTTCCCAATATGTTGGTAAATTTGTCAACTTCTCCCTGTGTACCTATAATTTTTCAAAGCATATAATTCAAAGCCACATTGTTACATTTTATATAATTCTAAAATCACTATGTCTAACTGGTTAAACTTTTTAATCACTTTTTTTCCTCCTTAGAGTCTACTCTTTTTGTGATATTTTGGTTAGCATTTGTTTGGTGTGACTCTTTTTATCCTTTTACATCCTTATTTGTTCAGAATGTGTGTGTGCATATGTGTGCGTGTGTGTGTTGTTTAAGATATATGTGTATATTTGCATATGTACGTACACATGAACGAAATGTGAATCTGTATATGTGTGTATATGTGTCTACTCTAATTATCTCTTTAAATTACTGCATAGGTTATTTCATTGGAATTTTATTTTACCTTCAACTCTTATTCATTTTCTGTCATGTCTTGTTTTTAAATTTTGTCTCATTTTTGGCCTCCTTTGGAATTTCATCTGTGTACTTGTTTTTGAAGTTTATTCTCTATGCTTATTTTTTTTAGCATTTACTGTGGATATGCTAAAATGCATAATTAGCACAATTTAAAATTATCTTAATCTTACTCTCATTCCAACTGTTCCAAACACCTTAGAATGTTTTCATTTTAACCACTGCCCTCCCAACTTGTATACTATTATTTTCCACATATTATGTTTCATCTTTTTATAATCCTCAGAAATTAAACTGTCTTATACATCAATGTTTCTTTGTATTTGTCATATATGTGCCAATATCTTGCTCAGAATCCAATCTTACATTTCAGGCCTTTCATCTTGACTAAATTTCTTTCCTCTTGAAGCATATCCTTTAGGATCTCATGTGGGGAGAGTCTGTATGTAATGAACACTCATAGGTTTGCTTTTCTGATAATGTCTTTATTTTGCCTTTGTTCTTGAACATTAGTATCGTGGGTGTGGGATCCTAGGGCCACGTCATGCATGCGTTCTCTCAATGCATTGCACACTGCCTTCCGGCCTCTACTGTGTTGAGAAATCAGTCATCAGTGTTAATTGTTCTTTTGTAAGTGATATTTATTTTATTCTGTGCTTCCTTTAAATATCTGTTCTTTATTTTCAATGTTATGTACTTTCATTATCAATATTTCTAGGTGTGGATTTCTTTTTATTTAGTTACCTTGGAAGCCATTGAGCTTTTTGTATCTGAGGTCTATTGTCTTTCAAAATTGTTGAAAAACATTTTTCAATGATTTGCTACCATTTGCTAAATGCAATGTTTTTTTTTCCTACCAATTTTATTCATTAGCTCCCCTAGAAATATCAGGCAGAGGACTTTAAACTTTCTCAGTCTAGTTTCTCTACATCTTTTTCACTCTTTTCTATTTTCAATATTTTTTTCTCTGAGTTGATTACTTCGGGTTCATTAATTCAGGTTCATTAATTCTTCAGCTATGTTGAATTTACTGTTAATTTATCCTACTGAATTTTAAATGTTATTTAAAAACTTTTAATACATTCACATGCTATTTTAAAAACTACTTTGTTAAAAAATTATTTTTTTCGTATTTTCAAGACTTTCTGGGAGCATGTGAAACATAATTCTTTTATATTATGAGTGCTATGGCCTTAACATATGAAGTATTTGTAGGCCATTCTGCCTGTCTCTCATTCTTGGTGTGCTGTTTCTGTGTGTGTGGTTTTTAAATTGTAATTTCCTTGTTTTTATTAGAATGACCTTGAGAACCATTTGATCTACAGCTTGATGTTGAGTTCCTCCGGAGAGGATTTCCCACGACCACTGGAGACAAATTTAATTATTCGCTATGCTTGGGATTTTCAAATTCATACAGAAAGCATGAATGTGGGTCACAAATTCCTTATTCCCCACAGTGATGAACATAACTACTAGTTCTCAGATTTACTTTCTCTTATACCTAATGGCAGGTGCCCTCACTCGCCTTTCCTGCAGGTGTTTATCATTTACTCTTCCACTTTGGGGTCTCAGCTTTCTATAGGGTTCTATTAAGTTCCTCACTTTGAGCAGACCCTGGCTCTTATCTCTTCCTCCTATACCCTGACAAGCTACCCAAATAGAGAGTCAGGGTCACAGGATTTGGCTAATATTCTCGGGGCATCTGAGGCTTTGATGCTGGCTTGCCTTTCTGGAGTTTGGTTTTCACTTTATTTGGGGCTTTCAATTCATTTTGGATTCCTTATTTTCTCATCAGTTTAGAGATTGCTTTTTAAACATACCTGTTTTAAATTATTACAGTTTTTCTTTTGGAAGGTTTTGATGGGAAGTTGTTGGGAAAATTCACTTTCAGAAATGGGAAGTCCTTTCTATGTTGTCTTTTTGTGTAGTGTCTGTTGGAATAAGGATGTAATTACAAATTATTTTGAGTCTTACATTTTTTAGAAGTACAGCTTATTATACACAGAAATCAATGGGTTTCAGTACTCAGATGTTAAATAAAGACAGAAACATGCTCAACGTATAAGCACAAATGCATATGAGACATTGTTGCTAATTTCTTATGAGGAAATAAAGATCTTCAGAACTAAACAGTAGTCAAATGAGCTGAAAAGGTGCTGGTGATATATCAGGCAGGCACCTTGGTTTCAAGCACAGGGTTGGCATACACAAAACAGCTCATCTTTTCCCAAGAACTTCTCAGCCTTTCAGAGTGGTTTTATTCTAGCATAGTTTATGCACCCTTCCTCCCCTTTGTGCCTTGATATTGTCTGTCAATTCTCTTCTGTTTCTAAAAATAAATATTTAGCAGCCTATGGTGCTGTTTAGATCAAAGGGAGTAGGAATTATAAATTTTTAATCATGAAATATCAGCTATAAATGGTATAAATTTTGTTCTCAAAAGATTGTTAACAGAAGACACTGACTTTGTCCAATAGCTTTCAAATTTAATCAGGTAAACAAGCAATTTTTAAGAATAAACAGTGTACTTTGTGTGGAAAAATAAATCCTTATGACCAGTTATTCTATATGAAGATTCTATTATCATTAAGGGCTGATTCTCAGCCCCAGTCTGTATCATCTCACAGTTATCTACTGATATCTCAGACATGTTGCAAAATTCCCAAAGTGCAATTAACCTCAGTACATGATGACTGTATGTCATATTTCTTAACAACTCAAGGTTTTCTCCAAGTAATATTGCAAAATTCTCAAAATCCCAATTAATTTCAATTCGCTTTTGTAGGGATGTCACATATTCCTTAAACATTTTCAGTAACGAGAGGTCATCAGAATCAGTATTGTGAGGTTTACAAAAACTGCCTTGAAATCAAAATAAGAGACTCAGTGCCAAAGCAGAGTGGGAAGAACTGCCATTTGTCAAGCCTGATGCAGATGTGTCTGGAAATCTATGCAAGGGTGATTGGGCTCTTCCGTTGATTGGACTTGCTATGGTTTGAATGTTGGTGTCTCATCCAAAATTCATGTTGAAACTTAGTGGCCAATGCATCAATATTAAGAGGTGAGGCCTTTAGGAGGCAATCAGGCCATGAAAGCTCCACCCTCCTGGGTGAGATTAATGCCTTATAAAAGGGCTTAGGGGAGTGACTTTGCCCCTTCATCTCTTCTGCCCTGTGAGGATGCAGCATTCATCCCTTTTGCCCCTTCTGTGCTTGTTTCCACTAAGTGAGGATGCAGGAAGAAGGACCTTGTGAGACATCAAATGCTGGTGCCTCAATCTGGGACTTGCCACCTCCAGAACTGTCAGAAATAAATTTCTGTGTTTTTTTTTGTTTGTTTTTGTTTGTTTTTTTTTTGTTTTTTTCTGACCCATTCTAGGGCATTTTGTTACAGCAGCAGGAACTGACTAACACAGGACCTAATGGAGACTTCTTTTAATTCAAGAATATCAACTTGTGAACAGTTGTTTTGGGGGCTCCTGGATATCAGCTAATATGCTTTGATTTCTGATTATCAAAACATTGTTTGCTTTCTGCAATTCGATCTTTTTAAATGCTGTTGCAGAGAAGTTCCAAAGCAGCAACCCTTGGATACACGGAGAATTTAAGCTACCATTAAGAGTTTAAATGTATGCTCTCAGTGAAGGAAGATGGGATCACTGGTTTTGACATTTAGCTATGGCCTGCTGAGCTCTGAGAACAGTATATGACATAAACAGGATTCCAGTCTTTAGTAACTTCCGTACTAAAAGTGAGTCACTGTTTTGCAGCAATTACATTTCTTTTTGTTGTTAGCATCAGCGATGGAACTTTGATAGTTCAGGCTGTACGCAACATGCGTGATTAAAGAAAACAGTACCTCTGACCAGATGGGGCATCATCTGAATACACCAGGCAAGATATTAGTAGATGTAAAAATCTGGGAATACGTGAGTGAGATGTGCATGTTAACAGTGAAATCACTCAGGTCATTTATTTGTGTTTCTCCTCTCACTGTGCTGAAAGCCACACTTGTAATCAGAACCTCTTCTAATTTTTTTTTCTGTTTTTTCATCTTGCTTTCCTGTCGTTCTTCTAACACTGGAAGTTGCAGAATTGGCAGTGTGCCTCACCCCTGCAGTGAGTGAAAACATGGAGGAGTGATGCCAGTTCCATTCTGTAAATCGGCCCGGGTGTGCACGTCAGCAGGGACGGTGTTCCTTAGACTTCGGCATGGAAAGGCAGGAACATGAAGGGGAGGCATATGCATAAAACGCAATGGGGAAAGCAGAAATGAAGAGCAACTGCAGAAACAAAATAAGTCTCAGCTTGTTTCGGGAACACACAGCACACAGTTCTGCCTGTGAAAGAATAAAATTTTTAGTCACAGAAAGATGAGTTGGGGACTGAGATATTTCTTGAGCACTGATTAAGTGAATGCAGTATGCTCCAAAGGTATTAGAGAGTGAAAACCCTAGAAAAACTTTAAAGTGGAAGAGAATTTAGAAGTCCATTAGTCTATTATTTCAATTCTAAGATAAAAGAATTAAGACCTAGAGGTATAATGGACTCAGATGTAGGCATTGAGCACAGTGAAGAAATTGGTACTGAAACTCTGACCTTGTAGAGGTTTAGTAATAAGTCTTGATGTTTCCAATGTTCATCAATATTCTTGTTGGCCACCTGTTACCCCAAATATACATGTAAATGTGGAAGTGGATCTTATGGATGGAACGTTTGTGTTCACCACTCACCTTAGATTCATACGTTGATGTATGACTGAGAGTAAGGTGATGCAAGAAATGCTGCATCAAGAACAGGCAGAATGGGAACGACATTGTCCTTGGTTAGACATGGAAGTGAGTGGCTTGAAGTACTCACTAGGCCTTGGGATATGTGAGTCTGAAACTCAGTGAAGGGTCAGAGATTAAGATTAAACCTTGTCACATTGATTCCCATTGTGACAACATTTGGAGGTGGGGCCTTTGGGAAGTGATTAGGTCATGAGGATGAAGTTCTCATGAATGGGATTGGTGCTGTTATTAAGCAGACTCCAGAGAGCTCTCTAACTCTCCTTCTGTCCTGTGAGGATATGAGGAGGCAGCCATCTGCAGCCTGGAAGAGGGCCCTCACCAGAACCCAGCCATGCTGTCTCCCTGAGCTGGGGCTTCCACCCGCACGAATTGTGAGAAACAGATGTCTGTTGTTTTTAAGCCACCCCATCTATGATCTTTTGTTATAGCAGCCGAACTGAGCAATGGATCCTACTTGTGACAAGTGAGAAGGGAGCATGTCCCTGGCTTCTGCATTTGCACCTCAGTGCTTGCCCCATCTGTCATTGCTGATATGCACAGCAAGGAGATGTGGAGAAGTCAGTCAGTAAAAGCTCACATCGGAATGGCTTGTTTTGTGTCACCAGTACTAAATAAGGACCTGTAAGTTTAGAGGTTTGTGTTCCTTTGAAACACAACCTTTGTCCAACAAATAAAGCCTCACTCTTCACATCCTAAGGCGACAGAGTCAGAGAAGACTTAGTCTCCTCCATTCATTCATTTATATATTTAGCAAACACTCAGTATGAGTGTCTTTGCTACTAGAAAAGTATTTGAAGACTTGCTTATTACCAAAAAGATTAGCTATTACTCTACATTGGCTTCACTCTACCGCGATGTGGCATTAACACTCTTTCCTGCCTTTTCTGTGAAAAATCTTTCCTACTGAGCCTCCGGGAACTCTCATTCTGTCTCACATGTATGTCTCTGAAATATATTCTCATCATTTGCAGAGGTGCCTGCTTCCCACCACCCACTAAAGTGGTGTCTGTTCCCAGCGATTCTCGACTACTGCTTCTCTCTTTCAATGAGTTATTCATGGAAAATTTCATCTACTCCCAAGGATTGTTTCTACTCCTATAAGTTTGAGTCATTAGGTTTAATCTTAATCTCTGACTCTTCACTGAGTTTCAGACTCACATATCCCAAGGTCCAGTGAGTACTTCAAGCCACTCACTTCCCATGTCTAACCAAGGACAATGTCATTCCCATTCTGCGTGTTCTTGATGTGGCATTTCTTGCATCACCTTACTCTCAGTCCTAATTAACACTGCCCTAATAGAAGCTCCCATGGTCTCTCATCAAGATTATTAAAATTGCTTCTCAGTTGGGTTCCCTATTTTCAGTCTTGCACAAATAAATGTTACTCCCTTTTATATGTTCCCAGTTTAAACTATTAAAAACACAGATATGAGTCTGTTTCCCTTAGGATTTCAATGTCCATCTTTTTCATAAGATGTAAGTTTTTTTTTCCCCTTAAGTGCTTATTTGCCTGGACACTGCCTACCTCTCAAGTCCCAATGTCCTGCTGGTCCCAGCCTAGCCCTTGAAATTTGCAGGGTAAACTGCTTGTAAGTTCCTGCTCATTTCTGCTATTCCGTGCCCTTCTGCCTTAGCTTATGCTGCTGCTCTTGCCTGGAACCCACCCCCCTCTTCACTAACTCTTGACTTGATACCGATTTCTTTTTCAGCACTAATTCTGACAGTCTTCTCCCAGTAGTCTTCCTGACTGCACCACCAGGGTTACATACCCATCTTGCTGTGTTCCCTTTAGCACCTTGGGCATAGCTCTATATAACCTCCAATCACATTGTATACAAATATTATGCTTATGCATCTGTGTTCTGACTAGAGTCTATGTCAAGAGAAAGAGGTATACAACCTCATCTTCTCCATGAATGAGTTGCAGTGCTCCACACATAATAGGTAGACAACAAATGTTTCTTGACCTGAACTGCTAGACCCCTTGCTACATGCCAGAAATTGAGTGATAAACACTATATTGGCCCTGCCTCTGGGAGCCCACACTGGATGTGGGAGATGTATGTACTGGTAACTTTTAACCCTACATGAATATGATATATAATACTACACACAGGGTATAGAAACCACCAACTCAGCCTATGGGAATAAAGCAGAGGAAAGGATCAGAAAATTCTACTCCTCAAATAATGTAAACCTTCAGCTCTTTTCTTCACTTACCCTCTTCTGTACTTGACTTCATCAGTTAAAGAAACACAATCCCTTAAAAACCTGACTGCAGAGGCACAGACTACTTCATCGACAATTTGATGAAACCCAGAGTCTTCCCTGGGAGCCATTTCTTTCATCTGGCTTCTGCAAGTGTTTAAGCCAAGAAGTGAGGGTACATTTGCGTTTGCCAGGGACTTGCAAAATGTGCTTCTGACTGGCAAAACACAAAAAGCTTTAAAAAGTGAGGAAATCGTACAGCAAGCACTGCCATCTGATAATAGCAAACAGGCTCACATTTGTACAGAAATTGGTAGAAAGGCAGTTACTAAATAGTAAGTATGTGGCTGATAAGAGAACTAAATAGTGCTATTGCCAAACATCATTTTTATATCTGCACTTCATACCTACTGACTTTGGATGAAGTTGCCCACACAGGGCTGAGAGGAGAATTTGGCTCCAAGTGTGCAATCTGGCCATGGCTGTAGCTCTGACTATAGAGAAAAGAGCAGCATGCCATTGGAGGTAGGGTCTGGGCAAATCAACTGATTTCTCATCCTATCTCACAGGCTCCCTTGGGTCCAGAGCACAACATGAGTCATTTTATTTACTCTTGGTGCTTTGTGGTGCCAGAATTAACAGCAGCCCAGCTCTGAAAGGAAGCTTGACATATTTTTCCAGGAGTCCCTATTGCTAGAAACTCAGAATATGGAATTGACATAAATCTAATGAAGTAAAAGCTCTCTCTTCCCCTCCCTAGAATCACAGAAAGCAGTGGCATTTGGAAAATTGTGTTTTAAACGAGTTGACGAGGGCAGGAGTTCAGTAGAAGCTAGTTATGAATTTATATATATTTGGAGATTTCTGCTCTATTCCTTTCCATTCTGCTGTTTGAAGATAAATCATATTCGGCTTTAGGGAGTTTAATTTAAATATCATGCATGTACACCTGAGGATTCCTTTTAAAAACAGAAAAAGAAGTTTTAGAACCACATAGGTTATGAACAAAAATAAAATTTAAATTAAACAAAGAATACAAGTGTTTTCTTTAATTTCATCCTAGAAATTATTAATAGAAGAAGAAAAAACTTAGGGAAGTTATTATATATTATTTATGCACTTAAAATTTGCTGGTGCTTGATGAATTCAAAGGTTATTATATAACTCTGTGTTAATTTGAACTTTGTTAGTTGGAGAGAGGCCCAGCTGAGACTACCTTTATGCAAGATAGGAAAAATATTTACCTTACCAGATTGGTGTGATAAACAATATTGGGAGCAGGAGTGGAAAAGTGTCTATGTAAGGAGCATTTGTTAAGCACCTGATATTTTGTGCTGTACACTGTGTGGGTACAGAAACATTTCATGCTATCAGGATGTTAGAGTTGAGAAAAATACAGCACACATATGTGGTTTAGAGATTAATTTTGAGGTCTTGACAAAGTTACTTAATCTCTCTTATGTTTAGCTTTTCATCTGGAAAATGGGGATACCTCAAAAGCTTGTTCTGCTGATTAATTGAGATACCATCATGCCTGAGACATAACAAATAGTTCATTCTACTAGCTTGTATTAGTATTAAGGCAAGAGATGAACAAGGCAGGTGATAGATGATAATTAAGAGCAAGGCCTTAGAAGTTACATGGTAATTGGCTCAACAAATATTTATTGAATACTCTCCAGGTACCAGGAATTTATTAGATGCTGTATATTCAGTGGTGAACAAAAATGGAGGAAAGAGAGTAAACAAGTAAAAAAAAAACAATAATACATACTTTCTTCCTCTCTAAATGGTAATGCCTTCTTGCAGAGTCGATCTTTTTATTTAAAGCCCAGGTTAAAATTTTGTCTTTGTTTTGCTTCTTCATGATGTTTCCGTGGTGCCTGAGAAGGGTTCCTTGTAATGAGTTGATTCAGAGACACACCTCTGGTTTAGAAGCCACTTAGGGTTGTTGAGGGACATGGTCAGCTATAGCATTCTTATATCTTGGGTGATAGCTCCTTTCATTTCTGGAGAAAACACCTAGGCATCGTGAAGAAACACTTGTAGCTTGTTCATTCCCTCGTGTGACCAACCACCTTGGTTATACCTGGACAGAGAGGATTCCTACTACTTGGAACTTTTAGTGTCAATCCTGGGAAAGTCTCAGGCAAAGCATGATGAGTTGCTCACACTACTTATCTTACCTACTTACCTATCATCAGTACCAGAAATATATAATTCCACACTGTAAAAAGTCCTGTGAAGTAAGAGAATAGGATGCTGTGAGATAGAATTACAGTGGGGACCTTTTACATATTGGGTGGAAAATATCTCAAATGAGGTAATATTTAAATTGAGAACTCAAACATTAAAAGGAATTTAAGTTTTGCGTACACATTTGTTTCTTATTAATTGGTTAATCTTAGGCAAGTTACATACCCTCTCTACTGCAGTTTCTTCATCTGTAGTAAGTGGATTGATATGGCTTGGCTGTGTTTCCACCCATATCTCATCTTGAAATATAGTTCCCATAATCCCATGGGAGGGACTAGGTGGAGGTAATTGAATCATGGGGGCAGTTACCCCTATGCTGCTGTTCTTGTGACAGCGAGTTCTCATGAGATCTAATGGTTTTATAAGGGGCTTTTTTCCCCTTTTGCTTGGCACTTCTCCTTCCTGCCATCATGTGAAGAAGGACATGTTTGCTTCCCCTCCCACCATGATTGTTAAGTTTCCTGAGACCTCCCCAGCCCAGCGGAAATATGAGTCAATTAAACCTCTTTTTTAAAATAAATTACCCAGTCTTGGGTATGTCCTTATAGCAGTGTGAGAATAGAATAATAGATGGATAATCATCCTAGGTAATCACACTATACTATAGAGTACTGTGGAGAATTAAAAAAAAAATAAGACACACTAAAAGCTTAAAAGATTTCCCAGCCATTGAGTTTTAATTCATTCAGTTTTAGCAATATGCATTTAAAATCATTGAGACTTGTTTTATGGCCTAACATATGGTCTATATGGAGAGTGTGCCACGTGCACTTGAGAAGAACATGTAGTCTTCTGTTGAGGGGAGACTTCAACAGATTTCTGTTAGGTCCAGTTGGTTTGTAGAGTTATTCAAGATTTCTGTTTTATCTATTATTGAAAGTGGGTTATTGAAGTTCTCAACTATTATTGTTAGAATTTCTGTTTCTCCCTTAAATTCTGAGTTTTTGTTACATGTATTTTGAGACTCTTGTTAGGTGCATATATGTTTAAAATTGCTATAATTTCTAATGAATTGGACACTTTTATCAGTATAAAATGTCCTTACTTGTTTCTAGTAATGATTTTTCTTTTATAGTCCATTTTGTCTGCTGTTAGTATAACCACTGAGGTTCTATTTTTGTTACTGTTTGCATGATGCATCTCATTGTGTCTTTTACTTCCAACCTATTTGTGTCTTTGAAAGTGTGTCTCTTTTAAAAGCATGTAATGGGATTATATTTTTAAATCCATTCTGCTAATATCTGCCTCTTAATAATACATCTATTAAACTTTTAAATCTAAACTCAAAAGAGACTTAAAAAAATTTTTTCAACTTTTATTTTAGATTCAAGGGATACGTGTGCAGGTTTGTTATTTGGATATATTGTGTGGTGCTGAGGTTTGAGGTATGATTGATCCTGTCACCCAGATACTGAATATAGTGCCCAATATTTACTTTATCAACCCTTCCTCCCCTTCTACCCTCCCCCAACAATAGTCCTCAGTTTCTATTGTAGCCATCTTTATGTCCTCAAATACCCATTGTTTCACTCTCTATTATAAATGAGAACATGTGGTATTTGGTATTTGGTTTCCTGTTCCTGTGTGAATTTGCATAAGATAACGGCCACCACCTACATTCATGTTGCTGCAAAGACATGATTTCATTTGTTTCTTATGGCTGTGTAGTTTTAGTATTCCATGACGTAAATGTACCACATTGGCTTTATCCAGCCCACTGTTGATTGCATCTAGGTTGATTCCATGTCTTTGCTATTTTGAATAGTGCTGCAGTGAGCATATACATGCGTGTGTCCTTTTGGTAGAATGATTTATTTTGGTGGGTGGGGGGGTATATACTCAGTAATGGGATTGCTGGGTCAAATGGTAGTTGTGTTTTAAGTTCTTTGAGAAATGTCCAAACTGCTTTCCACAGTGGCTGAACTAATTTACATTCCCATCAACAACATATTAGTGTTCCCTTTTCTCTGTAGCCTCACCAGCATGTTATTTTTTGATTTTTTAATGATAGCCATTCTGATTGGTGTGAGATAGTATCTTCTTGTGGTTTTGGTTTGCATTTCTCTGATGATTAGTGATGATGAGCATTTTTTCCTGTTTGTTGGTTGCTTGTATGTCTTATTTTGAGAAGTGTTTGCTCATGTCTTTTGTCCATTTTTAATGGAATTATTTGGTTTTTGCTTGTTCAATTATTTAATTTCCTTATAGATTCTGGATATTAGATCTCTGTCAGATGCATAGCTTGTGAATATTTTTTTCCCATTCTATAGGGTTTCTGTTTATTATAGTTTATTTTGCTGTGCAGCTCTTTAGTTTAATTAGGTCCCACCGTCAATTTTTGGTTTTGTCGCAATTGCTTTTGAGGACTTAGTCATAAATTCTTTCCCAAGGCCCATGGCCAGAATGGTGTTTCCTAGTTTTTCTTCTAGGATTCTTATAGTTCGAGGTCTTACATGAAAATTTTTCATTCATTTTGAGTAACCTTCTGTATATGATTATAGGTAGGGGTCCAGTTTTATTCTTCTGCATATAGCTAGCCAGTTATCCCAGCACCATTTATTGAATAGAGAGTCTTTGTTGCTTTTTTATTGACTTTGTTGAAGATTTAGGTGGACATAGGTGTGTAACTTTATTTCTAGATTCTCTATTCTGTTCTAGTAGTCTGTGTGTCTGTTTTTATACTGGTACCATGATGTTTTGGTTACTGCAGACTTACAGTATAGTCTGAAGTCAGATGATATGATGCCTCTGGCTTTGTTTGTTTTGCTTCAGATTGCTTTGGCTATTCAGGCTCCTTTTTGGTTCTATATGAATTTTAGAATAGTTTTTTTTCCTAGTTATGTGTGAAATAATGTGGGTAGCTTGATAAGATAGCATTGATTCTGTACACTGCTTTGGGCAGTATGACAAATGGATTTCCTTTTGTTTGTACCATTTATGATTTTATTTCATCAGCGTTTTAAATTTCTTCTTGCAGAGATCTTCACGTCTTTGTTTAGATGTATTCCTAGGTACTTTTTCTTGTTGTTGCTTTTGTAATTGGGATTGTGTTCTTGGTTTGGCTCTCAGCTTGAACTGCATTGCTGTATAGAAATGCTACTGATTTTTGGACATTGATTTTTTAAATACTGATTTTTTATACTGGAGTTATTTATCAGAGCCAGGAGCCTTCTGGCCTTCAGGGTTTTATAGATATAGAATCATATCATCCATGAAGAAATCTCTGCCTCTTAATTGAAACATTCACTCCATTTATATTTAATGCAATTACTGATAAGGTGGGATTTACATCTGCCATTTTGCTATTTTTTTCTATATGTCTTATGTCACTAATGCCATGTCCATTACAGCCTTCTCTAGTGATAAATAGATATTTTCTGGTGTACTATTTTAGTTCCCTTGACATTTTTAAATTGTATTTTTTGAGTTACTTTCTTAGTGGTTGCCCTGAGGATTACAATTAACATCTTAATTTATAACAAGGTAGTTTGGATTTATATCAACATAGTTTCACTAGTATGCAAATATTTGTTCCTATATAGCTCATTTCTTTCTCCTTCCTTTGTACTGTTATTGTAAAAGAAATTATATATTTACCCATTTTGTGTCCATCAACACAAACTTATAGGTATTTCATTATGAAATTACCTTTTCTGATAGGAGACAAAGGGATTAGCAACAAACAAAAAACATTTATAATATCTTTTTTTAAATGTACCTATGTGGTTAGATTTGCCAGTTCTCTTTATGTGGATTTGAATTACTGTTTACTGTTCTTCTACTTCAACCCAAAGGACTCCTTTTAATATTTCTTATAGATCATGAAAGAAAACAAATTTTCTCAGTTTTGAAGGGGGGAGGGATGTCTTAATTTCTACTTCATTTTTGAAGAATAATTTTGCTGGATATAAAGTTTTGGTTGCTAGTTTTCTTTTTATTAACACTTTAAATATATAATCCTACTGTCTTCAGGCCTTCATAATTTATTATGAGAAATCATCTGTTAATCTTATTAATGACCCTTGTATATAATGAATCACTTCTTTCTTGCCTCTTTCACTATTCTCTCTTCATCACTATACTTGACTTTTAGCCATTTGATTATAATGTGGCTAGGTATGCATCATTTTGAATTTATCATACATGGAGATTTTGAGCTTATTGGTTGTGTAGATTTATATTTCTCATCAAATTTAGAAGTTTCTGCCATTACTTCTTTGAATATTCTTTCTGCTCCTTTTTGCTGCCCTTTCCTCCTTTATTTTGGGACTCCCAGTATGTACACATTGGTTCACTTGATGGTGTCCACAGGTCTCTGAGGCTCTGCTAGTTTTCTTTTATTCTTTCTGTTTCCTACCTAGATAATTTCAATTGACTTATCTTCAAACTCACTAATTTTGATTCTGCCTGTTCAAATTTGCTGTTGTGCCTTGAGCCATGTAGTGATGTTTCTACTTCAGTTATTCTTTTTGACATCAGATATTCTATTTTATTCTTTTTAAAAACAATTCCTATCTTTTTATTGATATTCTCTATTTGGTGAGGCATCAGTTTCACATTCTCCTTTAGTTCTATAACATGGTTTTCTTAAATTCTTTAAATATATTTAAAATAACTGATTTAAAGTCTTTGTAGTAAGTCCAACATCTGGCCTTCCTCAGGGACAGTTTCTATTGATTGCTTTTTCCCCCTGTGTTTAGGCTCTCCTTTCTTGTTTCTTTGCATGTTTTGTAATTTGGGGTTGAAAACCACACATTTTAGCTAATATAATGTGGCAACACTGGAAATCAGATTCTACTCACTCCCCAAGATTTGTTGCTATTTATTATTTGTTTGCTTAGTGACTTTTCTGAGTAAATTCTATAAAGTCTGTGTTCTTTTTGTGTGTGGCTACTAAAGTTCCTGCTAGGTGACCTTAGTGGTCAGCTAATGATTGGAAAGATACTTTTTTATATGCCTGAAACTAATAAATCTTCCCAATTTTTGCTGAGCTTGGCGTGTGTACAGGGGAACACTTTTAATACTCAGCTAGGCTGCTCATTCTTAGTCTTCATTTTTTTACTCATACAGAACCCCAAGTCTAGCCAGAGGTTAGACTTTGTTAGATATTCCTTAGCATACACACAGCCTTAGCTATATGCACACCCCTACACATGCACAAGGGCTTCTAGATTCTCAGGAATTTGTTGGGTTTCTCAAAGACTCCTGTGGACATCTCATTACCTATGTTTTCCTTTTAAGCTTTTTGTTTAGTGTTTTGTGTCAACTGTTATCCACTGCTTCAGGTAGTAGTTAAAATTTAAACAATTGCCTCTGATTTGTGTGTGTGTGTGCACAAAAAGGCTTTAAAAAGCCTTTTTGTGAAAGCTCATTGGGTGAGCTTTTTATAAAGTTGACTGGGTGAGCTTCATGTCACTTCAAGTACCAACAGCCCTGTGAGTGGAGTCTTCCAGGGAAACATTAGACAGACCAAATAATGAATAATTATCTGGAAATAGGGCTTTGAAGGGGTTCTTACCCTATTTTACCCCCTCCAAATGGCTTCCCAGGCTGCTGGTGTTAATTATGATTGTGGCCTGTTGGTTTTTAAGGTTACCTCAGAAATGAGGGAGGAGGTGGATGGGCATAGGGCAAGTTAAAATAACACACAATGTGCTTTTCTTAATAAAATTTAGCTTCTTTTTAGGAAAAATAAATGTTCTCTGAATTGCTGCAAGCCTTTGGGTTAATGGCTAGAGTTATAAAAAAGTTGATTCTGACATTTTTTTGCCATTATTTTCATTGCTTTTATGAAAGATAATCTTTTTGGATGTCCTTACCAGCATTTTCCACTCATGCCACTTCTCACTGTTAAAAGACTCAATAAATGATGTTTGTTTTTGTTATCAATTAGCTAACCAACCTCATGAGATGATCATTATTATCATCATATTGCATATGATAATGAAGCACAAAAGAAGAAAAATACTTTTTATCTTCCACCTCCTTTTACTGCACTTTTCCCATTTCAAGTGCCAGTGAAACTTCTCATTATTATCCAGTCTCAAGAAAAGGTTTGACATTCATCAATTATGTCATATAGATTTGGGGTCATATGTTACTTCTCCCAGGAAAATGTGTACTGAGTCAAAACATATTCCTGTTCTCTTAAAGGTATATGAAGCCTCAGTGAGAAAACTGAAATTATGATTTAAGGAAAAGAAGCCCTTGAAATATCTGAAATAGCATTATACAGGCAATAAACCTTAGTCTTGTTAGTGGGTTTAGTTTGGAGTCCACCATTGCCCATGGGCATGGAGATCTGCCAGGGCTTATATGAGATGATTAGGGCACTGCCTCAGGGGTGCAGAGTGCAGAGAGTAGAAGCAGCCTAGGAGACTGATTAACATTCTTGGCAGAATGTGGTGAGGACTGGCTTCATAACATGCAGTCCGTGACTCAAGATAGGATATGAAAATTAATAGCAGAAACCCATGGCTGTACCTTAGGATCAGAATTGTCATAGGAGCATATTACTCAAGAAAGCAAAATTGTCAGACCCTCTTGTTGGCTTCTTGATATGGTAAATAGACAAACCATGCTTCAAAAAAGAAAGCTCTGGAATTGGTTTTCCCTCTATGGATCTTTCTGCAGGAATAACATGCTTCCATAAATAACAATTATTTTAAGGATGATCTCCAAGAAAATTTTTTCTTAGGTGGGAGAAATATTCTGCTTTATAAACTAGATCAGTCTTTTACTAGAAATACTAACTGTTTGAATTCTAATATGTGTGCTCAGGTCACTAGATATGCACCATGAAGAGATTCAGAGGCCTAATGATTTTTTTTTAAATAAATGTATTGCCTAATAGGGTTACTGGCATCAGAACATGGGTTAACCCTGTAGTGCTTCTCACTTCTGGTAAATGTTCTCCCAGTGCTTTTAAGAGAAGGATTGCAAAGATAGAAAGTTTAGCACAATCTTGGGTATGTACTAAAGCCAGTTGTGTTCTTGGTGTCTTTCCTGTTTTTTTTTTTGTTTTGTTTTGTTTTAGGAGGAGCAAGAGCAAAAACCTGATGTTAATCTGGTTTACTTTTAGCCACATAGACCTGTTGGATCACATGACTTCAGAAATAATTTTATAAATGAATACATTAAGGCCCAGAGAGTCTGAGTGACTGTCTAATGGAATCTATAAGAGTCATAGCACTGGACTTTAACCCTATACCTATGATTCCTTTTGTCTAGTATCTGTTCCGTGTCACTGTTCTAATTCACGTATTCCACCGAGGTGAAATATAATATTGATTTGAGAGAGCCTGAACGTGCATTGAAATCTCCATAAGTGTGTTTGACCTTATTATAAGCACTTTGGCTAGAGGATTCATACTGTCTGAAAAAAATCAAACATATTTAATAGAGAGCAGCACACAGTATGAGCACTGTCTTAAGATATAGCTTGTATTGAACTATACTATTTTAGTCTATAAATAAACTTAGGAATGATGGCTCATCTTAAATGGTTGTTTTGAGGTTAGCTCTAATTCAGGCAAGAGAATCTGGACTCTGTTTATCAGCTTAAAGGGGAGGAAATGCCATGGAAATTGCTAAGGGAAGTTCTGGGTTTGTTGTACTGAAAATAGTTTATAAACAATTTGGTAGCATATTTTCCCTGTAGTTCTGTTTACCCAGTGGTCTACTTGGGACTAGGAGATCTTTCAGATTTCTGAATCTGTAATTTTCAATTGGATGCTATTACAAAAAAAAAGTTGCTACTAATAGCCAAGATGAAATTCAATAGACTTAGAAAGACAATTTCCTAACAGATAAAACTTAGAATTTTAAAGTGTACAAAGGAAGAAACAGACGGACCAGTAATAAAAGCCTCCATTTAGAGGGTTAAAAAATAAATAATGTTGCCATGTTATGCGTTGTGATTATGAACTGCTGAATTGGCGTTTGCGGTGACAAGACTCTCCAATTTATTGGATGCATGTCATTGGAATTTGCCCTTTCTTTTTATGTGTCTTTCCATGATGAATGCCAGTGCTGGAAAATGAAGAGCTCTTACCCTTTTCATACTTTGCTGGATGCTGGTGAACTTGCCAATTGATGCTTCTATAATTTTTGCTTCAAGGTCACCTGAGTGAACAGAGTCATCCAAACAAGGTCACTGACTACATTGAATGTGAATCATTCTTTCTTGAAAAGAAAAGTCACAGAAAAATTAGGACACCAGGATATAATTACTATAAGATGGCAAATGGATTAAGAGAATATTTTGTTATAAAATATAATTCATTTAAAATAAAAAGTGATAAATAGTGCTTGGACAACTAAGGTCATTTGGTGTGCTCTTAGTAATTCAATTAGGCGACTCTGAAAGTGATAAGTGCATGGTAGGTGGGAGCTGTAAAAGCACTGGACTGTTAATAATTTGAGACTTTCTCATCCCTTTATGCCGATGAAAGTGGATCAATTATGTGAACGTGCAGGTCTCCGTATTGTTCTCATTTCACATATGGGCCCTGAGGGAGATTGCACAAGGACCCCAAACGGTGAGACAGAGCTGTGTCTTTTGAAAGAGGTTCACTCTCTTCAACTGGATTTTCGATCGGGGAAAAATTTAATAACTGACTTTTTCCCCTTTTTCAAGTCACAATTTCAATGTACTGGGAACAGAGAACTCCTTAGATTCAGAGCCTCTTCTAAGATCTAGGGCGAGCATTCAACTACAATTTGAGAAGACATTTAGCATTTATTATAGCAAGCTAGGACTAGCTGAGCTTCCCTAAGAGTGCAGACCCACTGA
Organism: Gorilla gorilla gorilla; assembly: GCF_029281585.2. Classification (NCBI taxonomy): domain Eukaryota; kingdom Metazoa; phylum Chordata; class Mammalia; order Primates; family Hominidae; genus Gorilla; species Gorilla gorilla. The sequence goes on from NC_073238.2 coordinate 111,364,423, forward strand.
ACGTGTGTGTTAGATGATTACTGCTTTTTCCACAATAATTCTTAGACTTAGGTGGCCTTCTCTGCACCATCCGTCAGACACTGGGGGTGGAATCTAAATTTAATTCAGCCCAAAGCAAATCTGCTACTAGTATTAATACTTTTCAAATGAAAAAAAATCAGAATACTTAATTTGACAATTACAAATACATTTATGAGAATAATGAGACTGTTCTGGAAAATTCTAGAAATATGATTACCATTTGTATGCTGTAACCCAAATCTAAATGGAACTTTAAAAAAGTGATATCACATGTCTGGTTATCCACAACGTGAGTTGCATCTAAATAAATGAGAATTAGTCATGCTGTTTTATTCTATTCTTCAACAAAGTTGCACAAAGAAAAAGCAAATTGTCTAGATGCACCCATCCTTTCCTAATGCCCTTTTTTCAGTATTAGTCAGTGTGACAGTCTGTTTGACTGTTTAAGTGCGATGCCTTGTACCAAATGTCACCTGGATTAAACAAACAAACAAAATTTTGTATTAGCAAGTCTGGGAAACCACATTGACCATTCTGAAAATCATATGGTATAAGTGTTGCAGTATACGGATGTCATAATAACTTTTTTGTTAACGGAAAGCTGAAAGTTTGTAAAAATTATTCTTACAAAGTTGAAACTGACATCCTTTTATAGATATGATGAAGAAGTTTTACCCATTCTCTGAAAGGCTAAATGTTTTTTTTCTGAATCTGTTATACTTTCATTTCACAGGAAAACATAGAAAAAAGGAAATAAGAGATACTTTGCAACAGTAGCAAAATGATGGTAGCTTGAGAAACTATTCTGGAATTTAGCTTCTTACCTTTTTTTCTTCATTTGGAAATCTTTTTTTTTTTTCAATTTCCCAGTTTTTTGTGTTTTTTTTTTTATTATACTTTAAGTTTTAGGGTACAGGTGCACATTGTGCAGGTTAGTTACATATGTATACATGTGCCATGCTGGTGCGCTGCACCCACTAACTCGTCATCTAGCATTAGGTATATCTCCCAATGCTATCCCTCCCCCCTCCCCCCACCCCACACAGTCCCCAGAGTGTGATATTCCCATTCCTATGTCCATGTGATCTCATTGTTCAATTCCAACCTATGAGTGAGAATATGTGGTGTTTGGATTTTTGTTCTTGCGATAGTTTACTGAGAATGATGGTTTCCAGTTTCATCCATGTCCCTACAAAGGACATGAACTCATCATTTTTTATGGCTGCATAGTATTCCATAGTGTATATGTGCCACATTTTCTTAATCCAGTCTATCATTGTTGGACATTTGGGTTGGTTCCAAGTCTTTGCTATTGTGAATAATGCCGCAATAAACATACGTGTGCATGTGTCTTTATAGCAGCATGATTTATAGTCCTTTGGGTATATACCCAGTAATGGGATGGCTGGGTCAAATGGTATTTCTAGTTCTAGATCCCTGAGGAATCGCCACACTGACTTCCACAATGGTTGAACTAGTTTACAGTCCCACCAACAGTGTAAAAGTGTTCCTATTTCTCCACATCCTCTCCAGCACCTGTTGTTTCCTGACTTTTTAATGATTGCCATTCTAACTGGCGTGAGATGATATCTCATAGTGGTTTTGATTTGCATTTCTCTGATGGCCAGTGATGATGAGCATTTTTTCATGTGTTTTTTGGCTGCATAAATGTCTTCTTTTGAGAAGTGTCTGTTCATGTCCTTCGCCCACTTTTTGATGGGGTTGTTTGTTTTTTTCTTGTAAATTTGTTTGAGTTCATTGTAGATTCTGGATATTAGCCCTTTGTCAGATGAGTAGGTTGCGAAAATTGTCTCCCATGTTGTAGGTTGCCTGTTCACTCTGATGGAAGTTTCTTTTGCTGTGCAGAAGCTCTTTAGTTTAATTAGATCCCACTTGTCAATTTTGTCTTTTGTTGCCATTGCTTTTGGTGTTTTGGACATGAAGTCCTTGCCCACGCCTATGTCCTGAATGGTAATGCCTAGGTTTTCTTCTAGGGTTTTTATGGTTTTAGGTCTAACGTTTAAATCTTTAATCCATCTTGAATTGATTTTTGTATAAGGTGTAAGGAAGGGATCCAGTTTCAGCTTTCTACATATGGCTAGCCAGTTTTCCCAGCACCATTTATTAAATAGGGAATCCTTTCCCCATTGCTTGTTTTTCTCAGGTTTGTCAAAGATCAGATAGTTGTAGGTATGCGGCATTATTTCTGAGGGCTCTGTTCTGTTCCACTGATCTATATCTCTGTTTTGGTACCAGTACCATGCTGTTTTGGTTACTGTAGCCTTGTAGTATAGTTTGAAGTCAGGTAGTGTGATGCCTCCAGCTTTGTTCTTTTGGCTTAGGATTGACTTGGCGATGTGGGCTCTTTTTTGGTTCCATATGAACTTTAAAGTAGTTTTTTCCAATTCTGTGAAGAAAGTCATTGGTAGCTTGATGGGGATGGCATTGAATCTGTAAATGACCTTGGGCAGTATGGCCATTTTCACGATATTGATTCTTCCTACCCATGAGCATGGAATGTTCTTCCATTTGTTTGTATCCTCTTTTATTTCCTTGAGCAGTGGTTTGTAGTTCTCCTTGAAGAGGTCCTTCACATCCCTTGTAAGTTGGATTCCTAGGTATTTTATTCTCTTTGAAGCAATTGTGAATGGGAGTTCACTCATGATTTGGCTCTCTGTTTGTCTGTTGTTGGTGTATAAGAATGCTTGTGATTTTTGTACATTGATATTGTATCCTAAGACTTTGCTGAAGTTGCTTATCAGCTTAAGGAGATTTTGGGCTGAGACAATGGGGTTTTCTAGATAAACAATCATGTCATCTGCAAACGGGGACAATTTGACTTCCTCTTTTCCTAATTGAATACCCTTTATTTCCTTCTCCTGCCTGATTGCCCTGGCCAGAACTTCCAACACTGTGTTGAATAGGAGCGGTGAGAGAGGGCATCCCTGTCTTGTGCCAGTTTTCAAAGGGAATGCTTCCAGTTTTTGCCCACTCAGTATGATATGGGCTGTGGGTTTGTCATAGATAGCTCTTATTATTTTGAAATACGTCCCATCAATGCCTAATTTATTGAGAGTTTTTAGCATGAAGGGTTGTTGAATTTTGTCAAAGGCTTTTTCTGCATCTATTGAGATAATCATGTGGTTTTTGTCTTTGGCTCTGTTTATATGCTGGATTACATTTATTGATTTGCGTATATTGAACCAGCCTTGCATCCCAGGGATGAAGCCCACTTGATCATGGTGGATAAGCTTTTTGATGTGCTGCTGGATTCGGTTTGCCAGTATTTTATTGAGGATTTTTGCATCAATGTTCATCAAGGATATTGGTCTAAAATTCTCTTTTTTGGTTGTGTCTCTGCCCGGCTTTGGTATCAGAATGATGCTGGCCTCATAAAATGAGTTAGGGAGGATTCCCTCTTTTTCTATTGATTGGAATAGTTTCAGAAGGAATGGTACCAGTTCCTCCTTATACCTCTGGTAGAATTCGGCTGTGAATCCATCTGGTCCTGGACTCTTTTTGGTTGGTAAACTATTGATTATTGCCACAATTTCAGCTCCTGTTATTGGTCTATTCAGAGATTCAACTTCTTCCTGGTTTAGTCCTGGGAGAGTGTATGTGTCGAGGAATGTATCCATTTCTTCTAGATTTTCTAGTTTATTTGCGTAGAGGTGTTTGTTGTATTCTCTGATGGTAGTTTGTATTTCTGTGGGATCGGTGGTGATATCCCCTTTATCATTTTTTATTGTGTCTATTTGATTCTTCTCTCTTTTTTTCTTTATTAGTCTTGCTAGCGGTCTATCAATTTTGTTGATCCTTTCAAAAAACCAGCTCCTGGATTCATTGATTTTTTGAAGGGTTTTTTGTGTCTCTATTTCCTTCAGTTCTGCTCTGATTTTAGTTATTTCTTGCCTTCTGCTAGCTTTTGAATGTGTTTGCTCTTGCTTTTCTAGTTCTTTTAATTGTGATGTTAGGGTGTCAATTTTGGATCTTTCCTGCTTTCTCTTGTGGTCATTTAGTGCTATAAATTTCCCTCTACACACTGCTTTAAATGCATCCCAGAGATTCTGGTATGTTGTGTCTTTGTTCTCGTTGGTTTCAAAGAACATCTTTATTTCTGCCTTCATTTCGTTATGTAGCCAGTAGTCATTCAGGAGCAGGTTGTTCAGTTTCCATGTAGTTGAGCGGCTTTGAGTGAGATTTTGAATCCTGAGTTCTAGTTTGATTGCACTGTGGTCTGAGAGATAGTTTGTTATAATTTCTGTTCTTTTACATTTGCTGAGGAGAGCTTTACTTCCAAGTATGTGGTCAATTTTGGAATAGGTGTGGTGTGGTGCTGAAAAAAATGTATATTCTGTTGATTTGGGGTGGAGAGTTCTGTAGATGTCTATTAGGTCCGCTTGGTGCAGAGCTGAGTTCAATTCCTGGGTATCCTTGTTGACTTTCTGTCTCGTTGATCTGTCTAATGTTGACAGTGGGGTGTTAAAGTCTCCCATTATTAATGTGTGGGAGTCTAAGTCTCTTTGTAGGTCACTCAGGACTTGCTTTATGAATCTGGGTGCTCCTGTATTGGGTGCATATATATTTAGGATAGTTAGCTCCTCTTGTTGAATTGATCCCTTTACCATTATGTAATGGCCTTCTTTGTCTCTTTTGATCTTTGTTGGTTTAAAGTCTGTTTTATCAGAGACTAGGATTGCAACCCCTGCCTTTTTTTGTTTTCCATTTGCTTGGTAGATCTTCCTCCATCCTTTTATTTTGAGCCTATGTGTGTCTCTGCACGTGAGATGGGTTTCCTGAATACAGCACACTGATGGGTCTTGACTCTTTATCCAACTTGCCAGTCTGTGTCTTTTAATTGGAGAATTTAGTCCATTTACATTTAAAGTTAATATTGTTATGTGTGAATTTGATCCTGTCATTATGATGTTAGCTGGTGATTTTGCTCATTAGTTGATGCAGTTTCTTCCTAGTCTCGATGGTCTTTACATTTTGGCATGATTTTGCAGCGGCTGGTACTGGTTGTTCCTTTCCATGTTTAGCACTTCCTTCAGGAGCTCTTTTAGGGCAGGCCTGGTGGTGACAAAATCTCTCAGCATTTGCTTGTCTGTAAAGTATTTTATTCCTCCTTCACTTATGAAGCTTAGTTTGGCTGGATATGAAATTCTGGGTTGAAAATTCTTTTCTTTAAGAATGTTGAATATTGGCCCCCACTCTCTTCTGGCTTGTAGGGTTTCTGCCGAGAAATCCGCTGTTAGTCTGATGGGCTTCCCCTTGAGGGTAACCCGACCTTTCTCTCTCGCTGCCCTTAACATTTTTTTCTTCATTTCAACTTTGGTGAATCTGACAATTATGTGTCTTGGAGTTGCTCTTCTCGAGGAGTATCTTTGTGGCGTTCTCTGTATTTCCTGGATCTGAATGTTGGCCTGCCTTGCTAGATTGGGGAAGTTCTCCTGGATAATATCCTGCAGAGTGTTTTCCAACTTGGTTCCATTCTCCGCATCACTTTCAGGTACACCAATCAGACGTAGATTTGGTCTTTTCACATAGTCCCATATTTCTTGGAGGCTTTGCTCATTTCTTTTTATTCTTTTTTCTCTAGACTTCCCTTCTCGCTTCATTTCATTCATTTCATCTTCCATTGCTGATACCCTTTCTTCCAGTTGATCCCATCGGCTCCTGAGGCTTCTGCATTCTTCACGTAGTTCTCGAGCCTTGGTTTTCAGCTCCATCAGCTCCTTTAAGCACTTCTCTGTATTGGTTATTCTAGTTATACATTCTTCTAAATTTTTTTCAAAGTTTTCAACTTCTTTGCCTTTGGTTTGAATGTCCTCCCATAGCTCAGAGTAATTTGATCGTCTGAAGCCTTCTTCTCTCAGCTCGTCAAAATCATTCTCCATCCAGCTTTGTTCCATTGCTGGTGAGGAACTGCATTCCTTTGGAGGAGGAGAGGTGCTCTGCGTTTTAGAGTTTCCAGTTTTTCTGTTCTGTTTTTTCCCCATCTTTGTGGTTTTATCTACTTTTGGTCTTTGATGATGGTGATGTACAGATGGGTTTTCGGTGTGGATGTCCTTTCTGTTTGTTAGTTTTCCTTCTAACAGACAGGACCCTCAGCTGCAGGTCTGTTGGAATACCCTGCCGTGTGAGCACCCTGCTGGGGGGTGCCTCCCAGTTAGGCTGCTCGGGGGTCAGGGGTCAGGGACCCACTTGAGGAGGCAGTCTGCCCGTTCTCAGATCTCCAGCTGCGTGCTGGGAGAACCACTGCTCTCTTCAAAGCTGTCAGACAGGGACATTTAAGTCTGCAGAGGTTACTGCTGTCTTTTTGTTTGTCTGTGCCCTGCCCCCAGAGGTGGAGCCTACAGAGGCAGGCAAGCCTCCTTGAGCTGTGGTGGGCTCCACCCAGTTCGAGCTTCCCGGCTGCTTTGTTTACCTAAGCAAGCCTGGGCAATGGCGGGCGCCCCTCCCCCAGCCTCGCTGCCACCTTGCAGTTTGATCTCAGACTGCTGTGCTAGCAATCAGCGAGATTCCGTGGGCATAGGACCCTCCGAGCCAGGTGTGGGATATAGTCTCGTGGTGCGCCGTTTTTTAAGCCGGTCTGAAAAGCGCAATATTTGGGTGGGAGTGACCCGATTTTCCAGGTGCGTCCGTCACCCCTTTCTTTGACTCGGAAAGGGAACTCCCTGACCCCTTGCACTTCCCAGGTGAGGCAATGCCTCGCCCTGCTTCGGCTCGCGCACGGTGCGTGCACCCACTGGCCTGCGCCCACTGTCTGGCACTCCCTAGTGAGATGAACCCGGTACCTCAGATGGAAATGCAGAAATCACCCGTCTTCTGCGTGGCTCACGCTGGGAGCTGTAGACCAGAGCTGTTCCTATTCGGCCATCTTGGCTCCTCCCTCCATTTGGAAATCTTCTGAACTCTTTAATATGGACATTTACCTACATCTTGCCTTTGGTTTTCTTTTTATTATATATCCTTGGGAGATTTTATCCTTTCCTTTGGCTTTAATTACCACTTGTTAGAAATGATTTCCACAAATATATTTCATAAGTTTAGTGTTGATCTTTGCACACTATGTATCCAGTAGTGACTAAATACAGTGACTTCAAGTTGGTAGCTCAAAATTGGCCATGATGGAGATTTTATACCAGAGAAATTGGCAAATGCTACAAATTACAGTCCCCTCCCCTGGAGTTGGTTGTTAAATATTCACCAGCACAACACAAGCTATCACCTGAAATTTGTAGTTACACCTCAAATATAACATGCCTAAAATAGAACTTGTTTGTCTAACCAACCATCTCTCACCAAACTCAGATTTTCTCTTATTCCCCTAGGGATGTTAGTGTTATTCTACCCAATCTCTTGAGTGCCTCTGGACCCAGTCCTTGGTCCTGTTTTTTCTCTGCCAGATCTATACCTACTTATTTGGTAATTTCATCTTGTCTCATGAGTTTACCTTCAGTTCATATGCTGAGCACTTTCCACTTTCTTTTTTTTATTATTTTATTTTAACTTCCAGGATACATGTACAGGATGTGCAGGTTTGTTACCTAGGTAAACGTGTGCCATGGTGGTTTGCTGTACCTATCAACCCATCACCTAGGTATTAAGCACTGCATGCATTTGCTATTTATCCTGATGCACTCCCTCCCTCTCCCATGCCCCCACAACAGGCCCCAGTCTGTGTTGTTCCCCTCCCTGTGTCCATGTGTTCTCATTGTTCAGCTCCCACTTATGAGTGAGACCATGCGGTGTTTGGTTTTCTGTTCCTGTGTTAGTTTGCTGAGGATAATGACTTCCAGCTCCATCTATGTCCCTGCAAAGGACATAATCTCATTCCTTTTTATGGCTGCATAGTACTTCCTAGTGTATATGTACCATATTTTCTTTATCCAGTCTATCATTGATGAGCATTTGGGTTGATTCCATGTCTTTGCTATAGTGAATCAGAGCACTTTCCACTATCTATATTGATCTCAGACCTCTCTGCAGACCTCTATATTTGATCTCTTATTTAATATTGACACTTGGACATCTTGAGCTCAAAATGTGATGATCTGGACTCCTGATTTTCCCCACAGATTTGCCCCACCCACAATCTTTTCTATCCCACTTTATGGCAATTCCATCTATAATAGTCTGCTTTCACAGTGCTAATAAAGACATAACTGAGACTGGGTAATTTATCAAGGAAAGAGATTCAGTTGACTCACAGTTCACCATGGCTTAGGAGGTCTCAGGAAACCTACAATCATGGCAGAAGGGGAAGCAAACATGTTCTTCTTAACATGGTGGCAGCAAGGAGAAGTACAGAGTGAAGAGTGGGGAAGCCCATTATAAAACCATCAGATCTCGTGAAAACTAACTCACTATCATGAGAACACCATGATTCAATTATCTCCACCTGGTCCCTCCCATGACACATGGGGTTTATGGGAACTACAATTCAAGATGATATTTGGGTAGGGACACAGCCAAACCATATCACCATCTCTCTAGTTGTTCAGAAAGAAACAAAGAAAACCTTTGAATTTTCCTTGACTCCTCTCTGTTTCATACTTCACATCCAATTTGTCAGAAGGAAAGCCTGTTGCTTCTACCATCAAGATACCACTTGATTCTGTTCACTTCCTCCACCTTCATTACTGTATCCTGATGGGACCATCATCATCTCCCACTTGGATTATGGTAGAAGCTGCTCAAGAGTCTCACGTTTTTTATCCTTGCCCCTTTACAGTTCTTCCTCAATGTACACTCAAAGTAAAATTCTTAAAAATATAGGTCAGATAATGTCACTCCCTGACTTGAATTCTCCAGTGCCTTTCATTTCACTCAGAGTAAAAGCCAAAGTCTTTACTATGGCCTGTAAAATACTGTAGATTTTGCTGTGATCTTATTTCCTGTCATACTCCCTCTTACTTACTCTGCAGCAGCTATGCTGGCCTTCTTGCTGTTTGCTGAACTTCACAAGCTCCTGTAAGTTATTCTTTCTGACCAGGATGCTCTTCCCTAAAGACTCACTTGGCTAATTCCCCCACTTCTGTCAACCCTCTGCTTGTTTCTCCCTTTCCTAGTAGGGCAGACCCTGACAACTCTATTCAGTGTGGCATGCTGTTCCCACTTCTCTCAATGCTGATCCCCCATACCCTGCTCTACTTTTTCCATAGCATTTTACATCTTCAAACATATTATATAATTTATACAAATATATGTCATACCTATTGTTTACCATGTATATCCCCAACTAGCTGTTAAGCTGCACGAGAACAGGAATGCCAATCGTTTTGTTCTTTGGTTTATATCAAGAATGAAGAGCTGTGACTGGCACTAGCAGACACTATAAATATCTAAGAATGAATGATTTCCTTTGAAAGGCAATTCATCCTTGACTTTCATTTCTGTCTTATATCTATATCAAAGTCATTCCTCTTCTACATTCTTTCTTGGTGGGTCACTTCTGAGGGACTCAAGGAATAAGGTACATTCTGAACAAATGAGTCACTTTTGGGGTTTTTCTCTAGAAGCTGAGGCTGGGATGAGGGATTTGTTTATCTGAAACAACCAAGAACAGAAAGAGTACAAGAATGAGTACTGAATGTCAAATTGAGGAAGTAGAACTTGATTTAAGTCCAAGAGGTGTATGGAAACTTATAACAGGCAGCAGCGTGGAAGACTGAAATATAAGAATGATGTGGGTGAATGCATGGGGAACTGAGTGAGTGTGAAGTTCACACAATGGCCACAGGTAGGCCTGAAAGTCTTGTGGTCTATCTATATGTATTGTCCTGCAAAGTTCTTCTATGTGTGGGTGGATAAGTCTAGTAAAACTATATAATACAAGTAAATAGTTCATACTGCCTTCCATTCATTCTGTCCATTAAATTTCTACTCCTGTCTAAGTCCCTTTTAACTTTAGTCTGTGATACTACATCACAGAAATAGCCCGTCCTTTCTGACATGCCCTCTCTAATCCATTCTTTTTCTCAACACCAGGTTCATCTTCCAGATCATAGTGTTGACTTGTCATTATTTCCTTTCCAAATCCTTTAATACCTCCCTATTGGCTACTGGAAAAAGTCCTGACTTCTTAGTCTAGAATTCAAGGTTTACTTCTAACCTATATTTTGAAAATTCTTTCCTTCCAATTTTTCTATCATCAATTATTTATTCAACAGATATTTATTGAGCTCTACTATATGCCAGGAAGTAAGTATTTGTTATCCTTATCCATTCCTTAAATCAACATTATATGTTCTTATCTCTACTCCTTTCCTAATATCATCCTCTTTTTCTGGGATGTTCTTTTTTGCCCACTTCTGACTAAAGAAACTGTATTTATCTTTCAGGAGTTAGTTAAAATGCCTTCTATCCAGCATGATAATCTGTGACCCTACCAGTGATTGCTTCATCCTCAAATCTAGACTCAGCGGGGCACCTACACCAAAATCTTGCCTCCTCTGATATCCCCAGCTTGGATCCCTTATGCACCCTGCTCTCCAGGTGTATGAATCAAGCGGCCATCCATGAGCATGCTGTACCCTCCTCATCACATGCCATCACTCGTATTTCCCTATTGGCTTGCAGAACTCTGATTCCTTCTCTAGCTGTTAAAATGAGATAGAAAACTTCTCCTTCAAGTAACATTTTCCTATGTCCTTCCCACCTTGGACCAGATCATAAAACTCCCTCCTTCCTCCAGTGCCTCTCAGCATCTAGTTGTATCTAATCAGGACACTTGCCTCACATTACTTCATTTATTATTTACATGTCTTTTCTCACTGAAACAAAGTTCATTTGGACTCCAGAACCATGTTCTAACCTTGGCTCTTTATCCTCACAGTACATGGTCCAATTATTTATTGAGAAGTCTTCAGTTAGTATATGTGTAATGAATGGAAGTATTCAGATTTGGCTCCGTATGTTACAGTCATGACACATATCAGACATAAAGAGTATTAATACCTGATATATAGTCTCAGGCATATATATACATGACAAATGTGTATATACACATACTTGTATTAAATTTCTATTATATATAATATAGTTGTGTAATACAGTTTATGTATACACACATCTGTGTATAAAATATACTGTATTGTTTCTACTACATATCTGATATGTATATATCACACATATATATCATATATAATACTGTATTAAAACTCTACCATTATATATAATTTCTGTAGCTATATATACACATACATAAACACACATCTGTGTGCATACTAGTGTATACATACACACATATGAATGTGTTTTATATGTATACATATACATATTTGCTATGCAGTCCCGTCCCTTTCCTCTCCCCATTTTTCTTTTCCTTTCTTCCATTTCTTTCCTCCCTCCCTTCCTTCCTCACTACTTCTGTTCCTTCTTTCTTTCCCTCATGTCCTTCCCTCCACTCCTTCTTCCTTCTGTTTGTCTGCCTCTTGCTTTCTCATTTGTAATCTTTAACAAATGACTGTGCTTTAATGCACTTGGTACACATGATAAAAGGTGTTGGTATTTAAAATAACCATCATCACCTTGTACTGAATTGTTGATATACAGCCCTATGATTTGAAAGCACCTCATCTGTTCTTGATTGTACAGTGCATCAAAACAAATTGTTTTGTATGTCTCTATGAATGGAAGATTGGATTCAGCAACCCAGGTGTTTGGCAATCTGTGATGTGAGTTATACCTCCAGTCTTTGAGGACCTCTCAAGGGGAAAGGGTTCTGAAAACATTGCTGCAGTTAACAATAGGATTCATAATTACTCTCAAACTTAAAAAGGTGGTTCTGGGTCTTCAACCTCATATTTAGTAGCTCTTTAGATATACTGTAAAATAAGCAGCACTTACAGAGAAAAGTGGAGGAAATTTTTTATTTTGTCACAAAATTGAAATCACATTATAATAGTCATCAGTAAATTGATGACCCAACTCTGATGGTTGACTGTTTGTTCTCCAAGAAAATAGAAATGATCGTTTAAAAAAATGTTTTGTTTAATGTCACTGCTGTCTGGGGACTCATTTTTGCTAAACTCTTTTCTGAGGTGGATGCAGAAAAGGTAGGGGAACATCACTGTATTATTCAGCCCAGTCTTGAACCAAGAGTGACTTTCTGAGGATTGGGAAACCTCAACTGTTGGTTCATGGCATGTGTTTGATTCTTTTTATATATTTTTTTTATTTTTATACTTTAAGTTCTGGGATACATGTGCAGAATGTGTAGGTTTGTTACATTGGTATACATGTGTTATGGCGATTTGTTGCACTTATCAACCTGTCATCTACATTAGGTATTTCTACTAATGCTATCCCTCCCCTAGCCCCTCACCCACTGACAAGCCCTGGTGTGTGTTGTTCCCCTCCTTGTGTCCATGTGTTCTCATTGTTCAACTCCCACTTATGAGTGAGAACATGTGGTTTTTGGTTTTCTGTTATTGTGTTAGTTTGCTGAGAATGATGGTTTCCAGCTTCATCCATGTCCCTGCAAAGGACATGAACTCATCCTTTTTTATGGCTGCATAGCAATCCATGGTGTATATGTGCCACATTTTCTTTATCCAGTCTATCATTGATGGGCATTTGGGTTGGTTCTAAGTCTTTGTTATTGTAAACAGTGCTGCAATAAACATATGTGTGCATGTGTCTTTATAGCAGAATGATTTATAATCCTTTGGGTATAGAACCAGTAGTGGGATTGCTGGGTCAAATGGTATTTCTGGTTCTAGATCCTTAAGGAATCGCCACACTGTCTACCACAACGGTTGAACTAATTTACACTCCCACCAACAGTGTAAAAGCGTTCTTATTTCTCCAATCCTCTCAAGCATCTGTTGTTTCCTGACTTTTTTAATGGTCACCATTCTAACTGGCGTGAGATGGTATGTCATTGTGGTTTTGATTTGCATTTCTCTAATGACCAGTGATGATGAGCATTTTTTCATATGTTTGTTGGCCGCATAAATGTCTGTTTATGCAGGCATGAGAAGTGTCTGTTCATATCCTTCACCCACTTTTTAATGGGGTTGTTTGTTTTTTACTTGTAAATTTGTTTAAGTTCCTTGTAGATTCTGGCTATTAGCCCTTTGTCAGATGGATAGATTACGAAAATTTTCCCCCATTGTGTAGGTTGCCTGTTCACTCTGATGATAGTTTCTTTTGCTGTGTAGAAGCTCTTTAGTTTAATTAGATCCCATTTGTCAATTTTGGCTTTTGTTGCCATCGCTTTTGGTGTTTTAGTCATGAAGTCTTTGTCCATGCCTATGTCCCGAATGGTATTGCCTAGGTTTTCTTCTAGGGTTTTTATGGTTTTAGGTCTTACATTTAAGTCTTTAATCCATCTTGAGTTAATTTTTACATAAGGTGTAAGGAAGGGGTCCAGTTTCTGTTTTCTGCGTATGGCTATCCAGTTTTCCCAACATGATTTATTAAATAGGGAATCCTTTCCCCATTTCTTGTTTTTGTCAGGTTTGTCAAAGCTCAGAAGGTTATAGATGTATGGCATTATTTCTGAGGCCTCTGTTCTGTTCCCTTGGTCTATATATCTGTTTTGTTACCAGTACCGTGCTGTTTTTGTTACTGCAGCCTTGTAGTACAGTTTGAAGTCAGGTAGCTTGATGCCTCCAGCTTTGTTCTTGTGTTTGATTCTTGTCTTCCATTCTGTGCCAAAGAAACACAGGCTGAATATGATGCGAAGTATGAAATATTTTTAATTTTTTTAAACTACTGCTTGTAAAAAATAAATATCCTGATTGAAACAAAAGGTGTCTGTAGTGAAGCAGACTCTCTCTTGTTCATTTTTAACCATCAATTTAAGAACACACACTCTATCTGTATTACTTTTACACATTCTAGATGTGCCTGCTCCTTAAGTCATAACTATTAGAAAAGAGCCTGGAGTTAATGTGTCTGAGGTGGATATTTATCCTGACAAGGGCAGTGCCAATTTTTCCCCTGAAGAGTTTATATTACGAGATTTTGAATAAGGAACTTCTTGGCTGTCTTGGCTGGCTCACCAGTGATTTTCCTTATTTTTAAGCTGTTTATAAGTGAAGGAAAAAGATCACCTGAGCCCTTAGGGCATTGTTAAGTTTATATTTTCTCTCTGCCAATATCCGTCAAGGGAGAGCAAAATGAGCATCTTAGTTCCTTATTTTATGCTTTTCAGCTCAACCGAACTTCTCCATCTAACACACTTATGATGACAAGGACTAGAGAGATGGTGAACCCCTGACAGTCACCTGTCAACTTTCCCGAAGGAGAGTTAATCAGGGGACATTTCTGATGTGTTAGAAATGTGCTTCAGAGTCTAGTTCATTGGGGACTACCAAAGTGTTGGAATGCAAAAGATTATTGCATATTTCCAGGAGGGGGATTGCAATAGAAAAATTATCATCCTTTTGAACTTTCACTCAAAACTTGTGAATTGAGTTGTCAAATGGAGGATTGCTGATTATCGTTTAAGTCTTTTCATTTGTATCTATCCTAAAATTGTCTTCTTGGAAGCCTATATAAAATAACTAATTCTTCTATTTATAAGATTTTTTTTGAAGCCTCTGATATATCTATAATGAGCCATATCTAGGAAAAAAAATTCTGAATTTTTTTGGTTGACAAAAATCACTACTGTTTAGTGCTGAGGAAAAGCGTACTGTGGATAAAGAATGAAACGAAGTCGCCAAATTCCTACTGATCTTGTCCCTTCCATACTAACCAGATACATATTTTGTTCCTGGGAACTGGGTGATGTTGGCTGGGAAAGGAGAGATGGGTAACACTATTGCAGAGAGAAGAGCTTTCTCCTAGTCTTATTTACTTGTCAATCTTCTATCAGGCTTCTCAGGGTTCCACTTCTTTCTGGAAGGAGATTGTGCATCTCAAGAACGAAGGCTGGGTGTAGTTCATGATAGTAAAATATGTCACTCATTTTCATTGTTATTATGATTACCACAATTATAATTCAGAATATGTCCTTGACACGAGGAAATTAGATGATGTATGAAACATACTAATTGATATAATCCCCTCAAGAGCTTCCAATTTAGACTAGTATTTCTGTGCCTTTGTTCATCACCTAAGAGAATTACAAAGATTATCTTAGGGCTACCTTTGAAGAAGCATTATTGAAAATAACTAATGTGGTATTTGTAAAATGCAAGCAAAATAAATTAGAACAATGAGTCTAGATTCCAGGTCTAAAGTTATATGCTGAATTGAGCAGAGGAGACCACTAAAGCAATTCAATAATTTGCTCTCCAATAATGCTGTCCATCCATGATTTCTCAGATGATTTACAAGTTATGTATCTTTACAAGATTCCAGTTATGTCACATAACATTTTTTCCATTAAGGGAAGCCTCATTTTATTTCTGTCACAAATCAAAAGTTCAGATCTAGAAGTTATTAGATAGTAAACTCATGTTCCAAAAGATATGACAGAAATCCATTGTTGGAACTAATTCTGACCACATTTCAAACTTCTGCTCACTTTGAAAGTAGAATAAAGGCCAGGAAACAAAAGAGATGATGAAAACAAAATATGTTGATGTGGAAGAAATGTGTTTAGGGCCAAGGCTTTGGGCTCAAGGTCAGGGTCACTGTGAACTTTTCTGCCTCTGGACAATGTGCAGCTCTGAGCTCTTCTGTAGTAGAATGGAGGAAGGAGTCTCAAAAACGATGGCATAGGAATCTTGGTGGAATCCTTCAATGAATTGGCTATTCTGAGAAACCAAGGCTGATGCTCCTGAGCTCCAAGCTTTAGGCAAGTTCTAAACCTTACATTTCATAGCAAACTGACTGGATTGACGGAATTATATACAAAATAATCTTATGCTTGCTCTAAAGCCATGTTTGGAATGTGTCACGGCCAGATGCAGTTTGTCAAAACCTGAATGTGTTATGGCCAGATGGATTACTCTGGCTTTTCTTTTGTGTGTGTGTGTGTGTGTGTGTGTGTGTGTGTGTGTGTGTGTGTGTGTGTGTGTGTGAGAGAGAGAGAGAGAGAGAGAGAGAGAGAGAGAGAATGAATGAGAATGTACATGTGCACATGTGTCTTACCCTGCCACACCTGGGATGTGCCTCAAATGGCAAAGCAGGAAATAATCAAAGGTAGAACCCAACCATCCCTAATATTTATTCAGCACAAACAGAGATGTATTCTTTCCTAATTTTTGTTTATTGCAAAGCAAAATTATCAAAATAACGAGGAGAAATTTTAAAAAGAAAAAAGATATTGTCTTACCAACCTAGAACTCATTCACCTTTACAATGCTTTAAGGCCAGGCACAGTGGCTCACACCTATAATCTCAGCACTTTAGGAGACTGCAGTGGGAAGATCACTTGAGCCCAAGAGTTTGAGACCAGGCTGGGCAATGTAGGGAGGTGGCACATGCCTATGGTCCTAGCTACTTGGGAGGCTGAAGTGGGAGGATCGCTTGAACCTGGGAGGTCAAAGATGCAGTGAGCTAAGATCATTTCACTACACTCCAGCCTGAGCAACAGAGCAAGATCTTGTCTCAGAACAAACAAATAAGCAGTTTAAGATCAGAACACAATGTCCTGTCAATTATTGTTTCAAATGAAAAGTTTTAGTTTTCAAATGCTTTGCTGTGAGTGATCATGGTCTACACATGCCATTGGTTGCTTTTTCAGAAGAGCTTTTGTAAAGAATCCTTGACGGTGGACATGCTAATACCAGAAATACTCAGTGAGATCCTACGGAACCTAACATGGCAGCAGACATGGAGAAATAGATGAAGGGAGAGGGGATGGAAGATTGTGCAAAAACTTGTTTTATCCAGTGGAAATTCAGTGTTTGAAATTACCACCCAGGCAATTGTGAAGAACAAGGCAGCACACCATAGCTAGTAGCTGAAGTCAGGCTTCAGTCCTCCCATAACAGTTATGAAACATTGATCATGAGGAAGCACAATGAAACTGAAGCAACACTTGACTTGGCAGTTACATGTAAGTGTCACATCAAAATCTAGAACAATTCTGGCATTCCGGAAAGTTCTGTTGTACCTCTTCCCCATGGGGATGATTTTTGATTTCTGCCATCACTTGTTAATTTTGCCTATTCTTAATGTTGACATAAATGGAATCATATCTTCTGAACTTTTGTGTGTCTGGATTCTCAACATAATGTCTGTGAGATTTATTCACATTGTTGCATGTATTATTAGCTTGTTAATTTTTTATTGCTATATACTCTTCTGTTATATGCCACAATTTATCTTTCTTCTTCTTCTTCTCTTCTTCTTCCTCTTCTTCTTCTTTTTTTTTTTTTTTTTTTTTTTTGAGATAGCGTCTCACTCTGTTACCCAAGCTGGAGTGCAATGGAACGATCTTGGCTCACTGCAACCTCTGCCTCCTGGGTTTAAGTGATTCTTCTGCCTCAGCCTCCCGAGTAGCTGGGACTACAGGCATGCACCTCCACGCCTGGCTAATTTTTTTATATTTTTAGTAGAGATGGGGTTTCACCATGTTGGTCAGGATGGTCTCGAACTCCTCATCTCAAATGATCTGCCTGCCTTGGCCTCCCAAAGTGCTGGGATTACAGGCATGATCCACCATGCTTGGCCTTATCTTTCTTCTATTGGTCATTATTTGGGTTGTTTCCAGTTTCTGGATGTTATGGATAAGGCTGTTATGAATGTTTTTGTATGGCGGTTATATGAACTCTTTTATTTATTTATTTATTTATTTATTTATTTATTTATTTTATTTTTTATTTTTATTTTTGAGATGGAGTTTCACTTTTGTTGCCCAGGCTGGAGTGCAATGGCATGATCTTGGCTCACTGCAACCTCTGCCTCCCGGATTCAAGCAGTTCTCGTGCCTCAGCCTCCCCACTAGCTGGGATTACAGGCATGCACCACCACACCCAGCTAATTTTTTTGTATTTTTAGTAGAGATGGAGTTTCACCATATTGGTCTGGTTGGTATCGAACTCCTGACCTCAAGTAATCCACCGCCTCTGCCTCCCAAAGTGCTGGGATTACAGGCATGGACCTCTGTGCCTAGCCTGTATGAACTTTTACCTTGGCTTTATGCTTAGCAGTGTTGATTGCTGTATCATGGAGGAAAAATGTATGTAGCTTAAGTAGAAAATGACAGTTTTCTGAAGTTGTTGCAACAGTTTATTCTTCCTTTAGCAAGATATGAATGGTCCAGTTACTCTGCATTATTGCCAACAAGTGGCATTGTCAGCTTTTTGGATTTAGCTATTCTATAGAGAATGTAGTGGTTTGGGGTGGTTATTTTAATTTGCATTTCACTGGTGATTGATTACATTGATATTTGCTGATTTGTCCTTTGGATATTTTCTGTTGCAGAGTGTCTTTAAATCTTTTGTTCAATTTTAAAAATAGTTTCATTTGCCTTTTTCTTATTAGGTTATGGGAATTCTTGAGATAGCCCATATATAAGCTCTTTGTTAGATATATGTATTATGATTATTAATATCTTATCTCCGGATTATTTTTTCAATCTCTTCATGGTATATTTTAATAAATTACTTCTTAAATTTAAAATGTATAACTTTTCTTTATTGCATCTTTTTTTGCTGTATTAATGAAGAAATAGATTTCTGTCCTAAGGTATGAAGATATATGTTTTCTTTTTTTTTTTATTTTTATTTTTATTTTTTTGATTTTTTTTTTATTATACTTTAAGTTTTAGGGTACATGTGCACATTGTGCAGGTTAGTTACATATGTATACCTGAGCCATGCTGGTGCTATAATAGTTTTTATTGTTTTTCTTCAAATTTTGATTCATCATCCATCTCACATTAATTTTTAAAATATAGTATGAAATAATGGGGCAATGTTCATTTTTTTGGTCTCATATAGCTATCTAATTGCTCCAGAACCATTTATGGAAAATAAATTCCTTTTCTACTGAATTTTAGTGGCACCTTTGTCACAAATCAACTGACTTCATGTGTGTACATCTATTTCTGGACTATCTCTTCTGTTGATACATAAGCAGAAAAGTTTTTATATTGGTTAAAAGTTACAAAAGATGTGTTTTGCAACTTTTTCCCACTTATTATATTAGGGTTATATTTTCATGACAATAAACATTCAACATAATGCCACTTTTAATTGATAGATGGGATTTGATTTATAGATGCACTAATATTTACTTGATCCTTTAAGGCTTGCGAACTCAATGATTAAATTTGTTTTTTTATTAAGTACACTGAATCATAATGCACCCTCATTTCAAACCAAAGCTGTAGGAATAACAAGACAATTAAATTTTTAATGAAGAAAGCCTCTATTTTATAGTGTGAAATGCATTAATACAGTATCAGAAGAACTGAGTTTCTATCAAGATTCTACCACTTATTAACTGTACAGAATAATTCTCAGCTATAATTTCAGTACAATAACACCTGCCTCTCAGGATTATTTTAAAAATAAAACATACTAAAGGGCACAGGAGCATTTTGAAAATGGTAAATTATTATACAAAACATTTTCTGTTACAAATAAATAGTAGAAGTTTGACAAACGTAAAATCATATTAGCCAACATTTATTCATACACAATGAGGAAAGGATAGTCTTTTCAATAAATGGTGTTGGGAAAACTGCATATCCATGTGGAAAAGAATGGAATTTGACCCTTATCTTATGCCATACATAAAAATCAACTCAAAATAGATTAAGGACTTAAGATCTAAATCTGTAAAACTCCTAAAAGAAAACACAGGGTGAAAGCTCTGTGGCATTGGACTTGGCAATGATTTTTGCTTATGAAACAATAACTATAATATTAATACAACTCAAAGAATTCTATTAATATCAAACAATAAGAACCTTAAGATAATAAATATTAGAAACCATGATGGTTAATATTAAGTGGCAACTTGATTGGATTGAAGGATGCAAAGTATTGTTTCTGGATGTATCTTCGTGTTTCTGGGAGTTTCCAGAAGAGACTGACATTTGAGTCAGTGGACTGGGAGAGGAAGACCCACCTTCAGGGAGACCCACCCACAAGGTGGCTGCCAGTGTGGCTAGAACAAGCAGGTAGAAGAAGTGGGAAGAAGGTGGAAGAAGCAGACTTGCTGAGTTTTCTGGCCTTCATCTTTCTTTTGTGTTGGGTACTTCCTGCCCTCGAACTCCAAGTTCTTCAGCTTCTGGGCTCATGGACTTATACTAGTGGTTTTCTGGGGCTCTTAGGCCTTTGGTCACAGACTGAAGGCTGCGCTGTTGGCTTCCCTACTTTTGAGGTTTCAGGACTTGAACTGAGCCACTACTGGCTTCCTTGCTCCTCAACTTGCAGATGGCCTATCATGGGATTTTGATTATCTGCCTCGAAGATCTACCTAATACTGTTGGTGGTATGTTGAAGTCCCCCACCATTATTGTATTTTTGTCTATCTCCTTTCTTAGGTCTAGTAGCATATTGTTTTATGAATGTGGGTGCTCCAGTATTGGGTGCACGTATTTTGATGATTGTTACATCTTCTTGTTGAATTGATTCCTTTATTGTCTTTTTTTAACAGTTATTGAGTTAAAGGTTGTCTTATCTGATGTAAGTGTAGCTACTCCTGCTTGCTTTTCTTTTTCCAACATTTTACTTTGAGTCTGTGAATGTCTTTACCCATTAGGTGGGTTTCTTGAAGGCAGTATATGGGTGAATCTCAGTTTTTAAATTTATTCTGCCAGTCTACATCTTTTAAGTAGAGAATTAGTTCATTTATCTTCACGGTTAATATTGACATGTGAGGTTTTGTTTCTGTCATGATATTAATTGTTAGTTGCTTCATAGTCATAAATGTGTGTTTGCTTCATAAGACCTGTGAGATTTTTACTTTCATGTGTTTTTATGATGGTGAGTTTTGCCCATTCTTTCCCATGTTTAGAATGCCTATGGCATTCCTTGTGGGTCCTGTCTATTGGTGATGAATTCCCTTAGTGTTTGCTAGTCTGGGAAAGACTTTATTTACTTTTATTTTTGAAGCTTAGTTTAGCAGGATACAAAATTCTTTTCTGGCAGTTCTTTTCTTTAGGAATATTGAAAATAGGATGCCAATTCCTTCTGACTTGTAAATTTTCTGCTAAGAAGTCTACTTTTATGACTGGTGGTATTTCCTTTATAGATAATTTGATGCTTCTCTCTTGCTGATTTTAGGATTTTTTCCTTTACGTGGACTTTGAATAGCCTGTTAACTGTATGCCTTGGTGATGTGCATCTTGCAAACTATCTTTCAGGTGCTCTAAGTCTCTTGTGTCTGAATATCTACATCTCTAGCAAGCCTAGGGACATTTTCCTGAATTATTTCCTCAAATAGGCTTTCCAAACTTTTTCCTTTTTCTTCTTCTGTCTCAGGAATGCCCGTGACTCACTGGTTTCATCACTTTACATACTCTCAAATTTCTTGAAGCCTTTGTTCATTTTTTATGTAATTCTTTTTTTTTTTATTCCATTTCCTTCTGACTGGGTTAATTCAAAAGACCTGTCTTCAATCTTGAAATTTCTTCTGCTGCTTGGTCTAGTCTATTGTTGAAGCTTTAAAGTCTACTTTGTAACTTCTTCAGTGAATTTTTCCTTTCCAGAAGTTCTGTTTGATATTTTTTTAATCGATCTCTTCTTTCATATCATGTTTGTGTGTGTGTGTATGGTGTGTGTGTGTGTGTGTGTGTGTGTGTGTGTGTGTGTGTTGGTTTTCAGCTTTCTCTTGGATCTCATTGAACTTCCTTAAAATCTATATTTTGAATTTTTAATTTGGCATTTCAACATTCTCATTTCAGTTAGGATCCATTGCTAGAGTGCTAGTGTGATATAATGGGAATGTCACAACACTCAATCTTTTAATGGTGCCAGAGTTCTTTTGTTGGTTCTTTCTCATCTGGAGAAGCTATCATTTTTTAATTTAGAATTTTCTTTGCTTTGGATGGGATGTTTTCTTTCCTCTTGAGAGTGTGACTTTATATTGGTTAGGGTCTTTGCTCTTCTGTCAGCAAGTTTTGTATTGGGTTGTGCAGTTCAACCTCCAGGCCAGTAGTTGGTGCTTATGGATAATAGCCAGCAATGGTAGAAGCAGATGGGTGTGTGCTTGATTTTTGTTTGTTGGGAGGTGCTCTCTGTTCTTTCAGGTAGTGGGCTGGTCTGTGGGATGCCTGCTGCCCTAAGTTCCCTGTTTAGCTGGGAGAGGGGACAAAACTGGGAAAAGCTGGACCGCTATGCTCACCCACAAATACCCCAGTGATGAGTACAGGCACCAGCCCTGACAGGGGTGGCTGGGGGAGTTCCTGGTGAAATGAGCTGAGGCCACTGCAGAGGTCAAGGAGTCTGCACCAGCTTCATGCCCTGGACAGGTGGGGATGTGATCTGTTTCCTTATCACACCCCTGTCCCAGGGATCCTGACTCTCAGTTTAGACTGTTATTAATCTCCAGGCCACAATGTAGCTGAGAGCTGTGCAAAACTTCTGTCCCACAGTTCTCCATGGGAAATTTGAGTAAGAATATTTTACCAAAGAAGTCATGCAACTGGCTAATAAGTGCATAATAAAGTACCAAACATCATGAGTCATTAGGGAATGCAAATTAAAGCCACAATTAGGTGCCATTATATATCCATAAGAATGGCTAAAATCAAATAGATGGAAGACACAGAGTATAGGTAATAACATGGAGAAACTGAAGCTATCATCCATTTTTAATGGGAATATGCAATGCTACATCTACTTTGGAAAACATTTTGGCAGTTTCCTAACAAGTTAAATATAACTGTACCACACAGCCCTGTTCCCACTTCTAGGAATAAACACAAGAGAATAGAAATATATGTTTGCACAAAGAATTGCATGTGGATTTTCACAGCAGCATTATTAATATAATAGTCCAATTCAAACGTCCATCAATTTTAAAATGTGATATATCCATTTAATTAAATGCTCTTTGGCAATAAAAACAAGAAAATACTGATATATAATACAGAATGAGTGAACCACAAAACATTATCCTAAGTGAAAGAAGCCACACAAAATGAACAAATCTCTATATTGTATGATTCCATTTATATAAGATATCCATAAAAGGCATATTTATGGAGCTGGCAGATTAGTGGTTGCCTGGGCTTGGAGGTTGAAGCAGAATTGAGTGCAAACAGGTTTAAGGGAATTTTTTTTTGAGTACTGAAAATGGTCTAAAATTGCTTTGTGGGGATGGTTGCCAACTCTATAAATTTATTGAGAATCATGTAGTTCTACATATGCAATAGGTAAATTTTGTGGTGTTATATAAAAATTATACATGAATCAAGTTGTATAAAAAGGAAATCTCGGCTTTCTCATCTGTAAAGAAGGGATATATACAACATAGTGTATGTGTGTATGTGCACCCATGCATGCTGTGTGTATGTAAGAAATAAGATAATTTATAGAAACAGCTTTGCACAGTGCTTGATAGTAACAGTGAGTCAATGTTTCAGTGTTTGTCATTGTTGCCATTATCATCATCACTGTAATCTTTATATTGAGTTTAACCATATGTCATTTCATCACCCAGACCCCAGTTGCTGTGCTGTGCCATGCAGCAGAAAATACTATCCAAGCCAATATAGATCAAAAACATTGAAACTTCATAGTCTCTAACTTTAGCTGAATATTAATGCTTCCTGGGAGCCCTGTGTCTCTCATTTCTACCTTCTCCAATACTCTACACTCAGGTCTTCAAAACCCCATCTTCTTCCTCTCACTCACTCTGACATGTGAATTTCATCTCCTACTTTAACAGAGAATGTAATATAGGTGAGGGGATCTCTTTTGAAAATAATTTCTGCATCTACAACTATCTTTCCATCTTGTTTCCTAAGACAGTATCAGAACTGTTTTTCTTCCTTTTTTTGGGCAGTTCTTACTTCCATGGCCTGATCAAGTTCTCTGACTTTCCCAGGGACTTTACCCCATCTCTTATAATAACTCTACTGTATCTTAAATTTGTCTATTTCTTCTTTTTCTTCTTTAGCATTCTCTCATTAATAAACAAAGCCAGGCTAAGCGTGGTGGCTCATGCCTATAATTCCAGAACTGTGGGAGGCCAAGGCAGGAGGATTGCTTGAGTTCAAGAGTCCAAGGCCAGCCGGGGCAACATGGTGAAACTGCGTCTCTACAAAAAATACAAAAATTTGCTGGGCATGGTGGTGTATGCCTATAGTCCCAACTACTCAGGAGGCTGAGCTGGGAGGATGGCTTGAGCCCGGGAGGTCAAGGCTGCAGTGAGCTGTGATCATGCCACTCACTCCAGCCTGGGCAATAGAGACCCTGTCTCAAAAAGATAAAATAAATAAATAAATAAACAAGGCCAAAAAGAAGCATTTAGCAACCCAAAGCTTCTTCATTCTTCATTTAGTCATTCATGCATTCATTGATGTATAAGATACATTTCAATTGAATGCCTATATTGTGCCACATACATAGCAATGGAGCTGGAGACATCATGGTGAGTAAGAGAGAAATGGCCCTTGTTCTCATGGTACTTAGAGTCTAGTAGCGAAGGAGTACTAAAAATAGGAAAATAACTAACTCATTTTAATTATGCATACGTACACCAAAGAAAAAATGTCAGAATGCTAAGAGAACATAAAATAGAAGCATTAGGGACAGCTCACTGAAAAAATTATATTTAAATAAATTTTGAAGGATGAATAGAGTTTAGAAGGCAGTTGGAGATTTAGGGTAGAAGAATGGGAAAAGAATTTCTAGCACAGGGGCAAAAATGTACAAATTTCTTGAGGCTAAACCTATGAAAATAGCTTGGGTTTTGGAATAAACAGGCCTGATTTGAATCGCAGCTCTGCCACTGGCTTTGTGGTGTGGTGTGATCATGAGCATTAGGTAATAGAACCCATCTGAAGATCCCAGAGTACAACGGACTCTTATTATCCTACAGGAATAGTTTAATACTTTAAGTCTTGTTATTACTCATGATAGCTCTAGTTATTATTACCTCAAGTTTTAAAAGTGAAGTCAGAAACTCACAGGACTAGATTGGCCCAAGGACATAGACTAGCAAGTGTTGAGACAGATTTTAAACTAAGCCTTTTTGAGTAAACTATGTTACCATGATACGAGTACATAGTAGGTGCTTGTATTAGTCCATTCTCATGGTGCTAATAAAGACATACCCGAGACTGGGTAATTTATAAAGGAAAAAGATTTAATTGACTCAGTTCAGCATGACTGGGGAAGCTCAAGAAACTTACAATCATGGAGGAAGGGAAAGCAAACATGTCCTTCTTCACATGGTGACAGGAGGAGAAGTGCTGAGCAAAAGGAGAAAAAGCCCCTTATAAAGCCATCAGATCTCATGAGAACTCACTCACTATCACAAGAACAACAGCATGGGTGTAAGCCCCACCATGATTCAATTACCTTCCACCAGGTCCCTCTGATGACATGGGGGGATTATAGGGACTACAATTCAAGGCGAGATTTGGGTGCAGTCACAGACAAACCATATTAGTGCTCAATATTATTTTTCTTTTCTTCTATCCCTTTATTATTCTCTTCCCTTTGATCTGGTAAGTCTGTCATCAATTCATTAAAATGCATCACATTCATGCTGTTTTTCCTCGTATAACTTTCTTTTCAATATTATTAGATTAAGATTATTATACTATTATACTATAGTAGTATTATGGTTAATTTTTCAATGGCTGAAGATATTTTAATTTTCTCTTTACAATTGCTCTCACTTGATACTTCATTTAGCATATTACAGCAACACGTTGAACTTCGGCTTATTTCTAACATAAACGATATGAACCATAGAAGTGTCATCATTTCCACCTCTAACAGGTTGTGAATGTACATTTCTAGATTTTCTGTGTGACCTCATTTTCAAAATTTTACTTCTTTTTAAATAGTTATATTTTATGCCTTCATGAAAATAACTAAATGAAAATAACTTATACAGGTATTGCACCTTGTTTTCAAGATACGCAATTTTTATATAGGAGAGTGAGTCTAGTTTGGTTACTATTTTATGTAACATTTTACATTAATACATTTTAATTGTATAATGTCATCCATGATGAACTATGCCAGTAAATTTGCCCATTTTTTATTATGTAGGATGTCATTTAGTCATGGAATCAAAAATATCTTTCTCATGCTAAGATACAGTCTTTCAAGCCAAGATAAACACCAGACGTCCCACTTGTATTTCTTTTATTTATGATACTCATAAAATAGTATGACTACGGATTATACATAGAGTAATGTATATTTTGCTAATGCAAAATTCTATAAATCATATTGAATATGAATTAAAACTACATTTGTAAGGCAACATTAAAACAGAGAAATAGCAGAAAGTAGCAGACAACTTCAGGTAGATTTTCTATTCTCTTAATTTCTAAGTTGTAACGAAATCTTCTGAAAGGGTCAGTATCCAATTAAACTCTTGCATTAAACGTTGAATACAGAATCAGTTGCTGCTTTACAGAAAATATGCCTTCTGGAAACTTCTATAATGCATGTCAAGTTATAGGATAAAAAAGGCCCATTTGTTATCCTAGTTCAGAAATAATTGCTTGCCATTAGGTTCGTGAGAACGTAAATTTTACTCATTTCTGTCAGCTAGCTTGTCAACTTCCTAAACTCCATCTCCATCTGCCCCTCCAGTGACAAGCTGAATATTATTTAGCCTTCCACCAAAATGATAATGACTCGTAAATGTAAATTTCACTGAAATCACACGTGTGGAAACATTTATTAACTTATTGTTTTAGAAATAGGCAAATCTGATGGCTTGATTTGTGTTCAGCAATGTTATAGA
Source organism: Gorilla gorilla gorilla (assembly GCF_029281585.2). Lineage (NCBI taxonomy): Eukaryota > Metazoa > Chordata > Mammalia > Primates > Hominidae > Gorilla > Gorilla gorilla. The sequence goes on from NC_073238.2 coordinate 111,391,249, forward strand.
TAAAAAATCTCCCCAAACCCATTTGCTATTCTTGTTAAAATGGTGTAAACATTATTGACTTTTTCCTTTTTTGCAAGAATTATACATGCACTTGGCTGTAAAGCCTTAGACATTACAGTGTCACAGAAGGGGTACTTACTATGCCTTCCTCTAGGATGGGGGAAAGGGGAGTGGAAAAAGCCACCTGCATGTGCCCTTCTGCCAGAATTCTTGTCTGTAAGCCCAGAAGCCACATTTTAGCACTACAGTCTATGACTGGAGGGAAAATCTTTAATAAAAATAGCTATTTCCAAAGCACCTACTGTTTTTGTTTTTCTCCCTCTAACATTCACCAAGTCCTTACTATCTGCCAAGCTCAGTTTTAAGTAATGTACAAGGGTTAAATCATTTTAATCTTCACAACAGCTCTTTGCAATAGATACTGTTTTAATGCCCATTTTGCAGATGAAAAAACTGAGGCACAGAGAGGTCTCTCTCTCTCTCTCTCTCACATGCACACACACACACACAGAGCTGGTGAAGGGTGAACCCAGAATTTGAACCCTGGCAATCTGGTCTGGTGGAGCTACTGTCTTACAGGCAACATGTTTTAGCTTTTAATGGATTATCTTATTCAGTCATGAGAAAAACCTAAACCGGCAGGATGAGAAAACTGATGCTGAAAAAGGTTAGACAATATTCACGAGGACACACAACTAATGCAACTAATAAGTGGTAAAGTAATGCCTGTCTGATGCTAAAGCACATGCTCAAATGCTTCCTGACATAATAAGACCAGCTGGCTCGCCTGCCCATACCGTGTGAGGCAGCTCCCTTCTGCTGACGGACAAGGCAGGAAAACCTCACAGAGCTACTGTCGCTGCTACATTCTATCCCATTCCTGGCAAAATCTTATTGGAGACGGAAGAACTGGCTAGCGCATATTCACTGCTGTGTCACCCTGGTTCTGGGAAAAGAGGAAGATAAGAGAGGGAGCTGAGCACAGTAGTGCCAACCATTTTTTTTTTTTTTTTTTGTATCAGGTACATTTGTTATTATGCACATTCAACCTATTCATCTAGATATTTCAAAAAAAAAAGGCAACAGTTTTTCTATAAAGATAGGAAATCCTTGCACATTAGTCTTACATTTACCCTTGAGGATAAGAATTCTTGCTGATAAGAAGAGAGCTATAAAATATGGATACCATGTCTCAAGTATTTAAGGATAAAGCGATAAACATGCAGATGGAGCCATTAATGAACATTAATTGCTTTAAATTAGGTTTTATTGTGCAGTGGGTAAATTGGAAAGTACACATTTGCATTGGTAATAGAAGATTAATTTAAATGCTTCAGGAAGCAAAATATTACCTGATGTGCTAAAACCTGTTATTTGTGGTAGACCTAAAAGGAAACTTGAAGGGCACTGTGTATTCAAATAAAATAAAATAAACTAAGCTGGAGGCACACATATTTATGAGAATCTTCTTAGGTATAAACCCTATATGGATATTGAGTTTGTCTAGGCCAAGAAAGGTCCAGATGGTGACTGGTTTAATGTTACAAGTTTACTGCACTGTGTTGTCAGAGAGTGGTGGCACTGTAGTGCACTGTGCAACTGTAAATCTAGGAGTTAGATAGGCCCTCAGGAGGTAATTGGATCCTTCCTTCTCCCTCCAGGAAAGACATGTCTTGAAATCTTTCAGGACAGATTGTTGCCTACCCAAGTGTTGGAAGCACTTGGAGGGAAAATGCTGCACCTTTCTCAATGGCCCATTTTTCTAGCCAGAACCCATCTGAGCTCACATTGAGGAAGGCTTCCTTTAAGTCTCTTCAACAATGGCTTAAACTCATATCTTCTTATTTAATTTCTAAAGAGTTGGTAACCAGGGTATATGCATGGTTTGGTGGTTCTTCAACTTTCCTACTCCTGGGTAGAAGTAAACTTTTTTCTTCTCTTTAGTACTTTTTTCTTTTCATTTGATCTTCTTACCATTGTTTTGCTCTGGATCCTGCTGTAGAAGAGACAGTGTTTAAAATAGTAAAAATTCTCTAGTAAAAGAACTACGTAATAAAGACCCTCTGTTCTAAGGCTAAAGTGGTAGGAAATTGTCATTATAGTTGCTATATTGACTTAGTTGTGCAGCTGTTTCTTAAGACAGAGGAGAATATGAGTGGGTTTTGAGGAAGAAGAGGAAATTAAGGCTTAAGTAGCCTAAAATACACTGGTGTGGAGTTCAGGAGACAAATAGGGGCTAGAAATTTAAATTTGAGGACCACCAGTTTTTAGATTATTTTTAAAGCCATGAAATTGGATGAGATGACCTAAGGAGTAAATGTAAAAAAGTGAAGTTAATATAAAAAGTGCCTCAGGGCACTTTGACATTTAGAAGTCTGAAAAGAGGGGCAACTCAGTAAAGAAGACTAAGAAGGAGCAAGGTCAGAGATAAAAAAGAAAAATTAGAATCATGTGGCATCCTGGAAACCAAATAAAGAAAATGTTTTCAGAAGATGGGAGTGGCTAGCTGTGTTTAATGCCGCTTAGAGGTTGAGGTTGAGTGAGAGGAGGTTCTCACTGGCCTTGGCAAAAGCATTTTTAGTAGGTAATAGGGACAAAAGTCTGTTTGAGGTAGATTCAAGAGAGAATGGCAGATGAAAAGCAGGGATAGTGAATATAGACATCTTTTTTGGGAGTTTAATGTAAAGAGGAACAGAGAACAGGGTGAGAGCAGAGGGGATCGTGAGATCAAGAGTAATTTTTTTAAAGGCATGAGATCTTATAGCAAGAATGTATACTAGTGGGAATAATTCAATAGAAAGGAGAAATGGTGATGCTGGAGAGAAAGGAGGTTCCAGGGAGAGGATGGAATACAAACCACAAGAGTGGTATTGATCCTAGATTCATCCAGGGAGAGTTCATCTATGGTTATTGGTTGGAAGTCAGGTTGTATGAGTACAGATGAAGGTAAGCCTAGAGATTTAATCAAATAAAATATTGAACTGTTCTTTTTATATTTTTGAATTAAATTTTGATTTCCTGGAATGAAATATTTTCTTATACTTTAAAATAAAACATTGGCCCTTGGAAGAGGACCTGTCCTACCAAATGGACAATGACTGGCCAACAGAGATGGAAAATGTTTTGCATCTGTGCAGCCAGAGGTCCTGCAAGTGCTTTCTGCTGGGCAGACACAGCTGTGCTTCTTGGGGGCCTACTGCTGATATTCCCCTCTGGCTGCTCCTTGACCATGTATCTGATACCTGGGATTAGGTCTCCAGTGCAACCAATGGCAGGCTATGAATTTTAGCAGCTTTAGGGATAGGCTTTACTTTACTGAACACTTAGGGGTAATGAAAGTACACCACTGGAGAGTAACTTACAAATATGACTAGAAGGGACCCCCTCAGCCTAAACCTGACCTCAAGAGAATTTTTGCTGCAGCAGCTGCCTACCTGCTTCCACACAGGTTGGAGCCAGCTAGTTCCCCTCATTGTTAGGAATGCTCCAAGTGTCATCAGAGCTTTGTGTACAGGCTTGGATGCCTTTACCCCACCCTCCCAAATTCTTTTGAACCCAAATCAGAAGGAAGTCTTTTCTCCCTTACATATTTCAAAGACGGCTCATTTCCTACACCAGTATTTACCCTCTTCCCAGTGTGATTGAGAGTGGCAATTCCCTTCAACTGAAGTTATGCCCAACTAACTACAAAGATGTATCCTGGATCCATGTCCAGGATTGACCTATGGTAGGACAGTTACCATAAATCAGTTGCCAAGTATATTCATGTGCTAGGGCTACTGTAACGAAGCACCACAGACTGGGTGACTTAAATAACAGACATGTATTTTTCTTACAGCTTTGGAGGCTAGAAACTCAAGATCAGGGTATTAGCAAGGTTGGTTCCTTCTGAGGGCTGGGAGGAGGATCTGTTCCAGGCCCCTCTCCTTGACTTACAGATGGCCTTCATGTTCTCTTGGTGTTCTCCCTGTGTATGTGCCTGTGTCCAAATTTCCCCCTTTTATAAGGACACTAGTTATATTGAATTAGGGCCTACCCTAATCACCTCATTTTAATTTAATCATCTCTTCAAAGACTCTTCAAATAAGGTCACATTCTGAGGTAGGATGGGTTAAGACCTCAGCATATGAGTTTTGGAAGGGCATGATTCAATTCCTAACACCGAGTTATGATTTATTCAATCTTAAAAAAATATTTTTAACACACTAATACCTAAAAACAAAATAGTGGTTTTAAAAGTTAGAATATTGCATGACATGATGAAATCAATACTCTCCTGCTCCACCAGCTCCATCTGCAATATTTGCTCCCTAACAGTAGCCACATTCAAATATTTATTCTTCTGTCATTTATTCCCATATTTCTAAATACCATGCTCAGACTGCTATTAATTTTCATGATAAATATTCTGCATTGGCTCCATAGTATGGAATATGAAGATTTTGCTCTCTTGTGTCCTCTTATACACAATACCTGTCCACTCCCAATACAGATGTATTACCAAATGGTTAGTCAGTGTTTACTTTATTATGACTATGTATTGTTCACAGCTGATCCACAAGGACATCATATTTCCTTTCTTGTACTATATTTTATTGTATGTACAGCTTAAAATTACTTTGTTACTTTGCTTAATTTTTGTGCCTGTCACTAATTCATCCCCAAACATTCTACCAATATTTCAAACTCCTGTCAGTATGGTCAAACATAGAAGGTCATCTCAAGAGCCTGTGTGTTTCCTTGGCAACCCCTCTCCAGCAGCCCTCCATCTCCAACCTCAGCTGTGGACTCCAAGACTATTTTATAGTGATATCCTGGAGCTTTCCTTCAGATTCATCCTTTGAAGTCTGTTCATTGCTCTCCTATGTTGGATCCCCCACCTCCTGGATCTCAATCCTTCTTTCTTGGTTGACTCCTTCATTTTGATGGGGGCACATACTCCAACCGCTTCCTGAGAAAGAGGGCATGGGGGATAACTGTTTGAAGACTTTGAATATCTGAATATGACTTTAGTTTACCCTTGTAAATAACTGATAATTCACTTACCTGATAATTAACAATTATGGATGGTAAATCATATTCCCTGAGTATTGTAGAGGCACCCTTTTATCTTCTTCTATCTTTTAGTGTTTCTAATGAGACTCTTGGTTCAGTTTAGACTTTTGACCTTATGAGGGTGTATTCATTTCGTCTGGTTGTTGTAACAAATGACAACACTGGGTGGTTTAAAGCAACAGAAATTTGTTGTCTCATAGTTCTGGAGGCCAGAGCCTGAAATTAGCAACATTGGGCTGAAATCAAGATGTCAACAGGGCCATGCTCCTTCCAGAGGCTCTAGAGGAGAACCCTCTCCTTTCTTTTTCCAGTTTTAGGTAGCTGCCAGCCTTCCTACGCTGTTGGCCATATCACATCAGTCTTCAAGGCCAGCATCTTTAAGTCTCTCTGCTAAACCTTCACATCACTTTCTCCTCTGTGTGTGTTAAATCTTTCTTTGCCTCTCTCATAAGGAGGCTTATGATGGCTCTTAGGGTCCGCCTGATAATCCAGGATAATCTCCTCATTTTGTGATTCTTAACTTAATCACATTTGCAAAGATCCTTTTCCCAATTAAGGTAACATTTACAGGTTCTAGAAATTAGGAACCGATATCTTCGGGTAGCTATTATTCAGTCATATATAGGAAGTAAACTGGTATTTCGTTGCTTTTAGCTGTTAGAATCTCTTCTCTCTGAAATTTCAAAATGAAGTGTTTAGTCTTCATCAATCATTTTGTTTTGTAGGCAATTAGAGGGCAATTTAATCTAGAAATTCACGTTCTTTATTTCAGGGGTATTTTCTTTATTGATTTTTGAACTTAATTCTCCTATATTTTCCCTGTTCTCTTTTTAAAGAATTCGTCTAGTTGGTTGCCGTTTTTCCTGGGTTCTCCTAGGTGGATTCCCTAATTCACTTAAATCTTCTGTTGTGTTTTCTGTTTCTTGAATTTTTTGTTCCAGTTTCTGAGATATTTCTTCAATTTATCTCTTCTAACCCTTCTGCTGATATTAAAATGTTATTATCTAATTTAGTGTTCTTCCTTATGACATCTCAATTCTTGTTTCATGACCACAGTATTTTTTCATTTCTTAGGCATGATTATTTAAATTAGATTTTGAACTTTCTGTATCATCTTTTTTTCCAAGTACTTTAAAAAATATATATTTTTTCCCCTCTTTCTTTCATTTGAGAAGATTGCTTCAAATGTCTGGATATTTGCTTATATTTCATGGTGAGGTGATAAAAACTTAAAAGCCAATCACAATGTGAGTCAGCATTTTTGCTGGGTGATATGGTTTGTATTTGTATCCCTACCCAATCTTATGTCGAATTGTAATCCCCATTGTTGGAGGAGAATGGGGGGTGACTGGATCATGGGCGTGGCTTCCCCTTGCTGTTTTCATGATAGTGAATGAGTTCTCATGAGATCTGGTTGTTTGTGGAAAACGTCTCCTTCCCTTTCTTTCCCCTGCTCCCCCCATGTAAGACAGGCCTGCTTCCCCTTCACCTTCCGCCATGATTGTGTGTTTCCTGAGGCCTCCCAAGCCATGCTTCCTGTACAGCCTGTGGAACCGTGAGCCAATTAAACCTCTTTTCTTTATAAATTACCCAGTCCCAGGAGGTTCTTTATAACAGTGCAAGAACAGACTAATACACTGTGAAACCTCCAAAGGTCAATTTCTCCAGTCTTTTTTTGTTTCATATAGGTGGTCCTTCTCAGAGAGGATTTAATCCTCCGGGCTTCTCCTGGGGGTGTGAGCCAGGCTACTAGCACTCTGGGAACAGGGGGAAGTTAAGGGGCTAGGATTCTCCTTCATGAGCCGACTCTCACATCGTCCCTCTATTAGATGTTTCCTCCATGGCCCTCACATGGACTCATTGTTGTTGAGTTCACCTCACTGATTCATTCTCAGCAGAAAGTAAATATCCCTTATTCAGCTGGGGGATGCTGGAGACACATGGAACCTCCAGTTCTGAGCCTTTTTGTGATTCTGCAGTGGTCCACTGCTCACTTCTTCATCTAGCCCTATCTCTGTTCCTCCTCCCATGCGTCATACACCTATGTTTCAGCTCTGATTTCAAAAATTGTGTTGATGCCTGTCACTTGCTTTGGTCTCCTCACATTCTCAAGAGAAAGATTTTTGTGAGTTTATGCCCTTTTCATCCCTTTACAGTTCTCTCTGTCATGTTTCAGGAGGAGAGATAAATGCATGGATTTCACTTACTATGTTTAACATTAGTCGGAAATAACAGTAAATGCAGTAGATCATCCATTCCAGCTTTTGCTGTGCTGTGCTCAGTCTAAGTTCAGGCCTGCAAACCTTTATTGCAGGAGTCCAGTCTCCACTCCTGATCTTTGAAAAGCTAATGTTTGGACAAGAATGCGAACAGAAACGAAACATAACATACATGCACAAATACACCCACTCTCCCAGTATAAATCATAATTTTAAGTATAAATTTAATTTTAAAATTTAGATCACCCTAAATCTCTATCTAAACCAAGATTTAGAGAAAATCAAGAACTACATTTTCTGATTTTGAGATGAATATATATATGTGGCATATATATTTATATGTGAACATATATGTATGCATGTATATATGTTACGTTTAAATATATATTTATATGTCATATTTATATATGTCACATTTGTTTATATATGTGTGTTTGTCGCTCAATTTCCAGTATAAAAAGATATATTTATTTTTGTTTCATTCAGAAGAAAGAGCATTTGGGTTATTTCATTGAGTGTAGGGCTTCCTCAAGAAACAAATGGGTGGGAATATTGTCATATCTGTGGAATGACAATGTCCTACTGGAGGGTTCTCTCCCAAAGGCATATTGAATTTTACCTTTGGAATCTTCTAACATTTGGAATAACTGTTTTTCCAGTTTCAAAACAATGTAAGACCCTCTGCATATTCAGTTACATGACAATGTTTTAAGAAAAAGTGTGAGGGAGGAAAGATTATTGTAAGGCAAAAAATGAGGATTGGAGTTGGATTTGGAAATCAGCCTGAGGCAGCTTGAAGTACTCACCTCTCTAGTTTTCACATGGTCTCTCCCTGTGCTGTCACTTATTTCTGTATGCCTGCATCCCCCTTTTGATTTTAACTGTCAACCTACTGTATCCACCAGTAGGATTCCTGGAGTGAGCCAGTCTGTTTGGGTAGCTCTGGATCATTGTCTGGGCAGTGATCTGTGCTCCTGGCCACCCTATAGGGTCAGTCAGCCTAGAGGTGAGTTCCCCTCAGGTCACTTGATCATCCTTGGTCCAGTAAGATCCACCCGTGCACAGGCAGCCCAGAACTGCTTCTTGGAACAGGGTCCCTGTTAGTTTGCTAGGGCTGTCATAACAAATCTCCACAGACCAGGTGGCTTAAGCAACAGAAAATCATTTTCTTACAATTCTGGATGCTGGGAGTTTGAGATTGATGTGTCAACAGGGTTGATTTCTTATGAGGCCTCTCTCCTTGGTGTGTAGATGGCCATCGTTCCCTATATCTTCACATGGGGTCTTCTCTCTGTGAGTGTAGATCTGAATTTCCTCTTCTTATAATGAGATACTGGAGGTGAGGACTTCATTGTATGAATTTTGGAAAGACATTATGTAACCCCTAAGAGACTCTATATGGGCAGAGCCACTTGAATCAGAAGTCGAATCTCAGGGTGAAAACACCATCATTGACATACCCAGTACAACGTTCACCTCCATTGCAGGTCCAGTAAAGAAACATATATTTACTGAATTAAATGAAATTGAATTATTCGAGATATGAGCCACTTATATCAATTGTAGGTGAGACCAGGCTCAGTATATTTCCCAAATTGCTTAATGATTCACATTCCATCCCAAGAGAAACAGATAAGATTTTCTTTTTCTTGAAGTCCTTATTCCTGGGTTGTAGTCGTCTACCTCAAGGTTTTTGAGGTCTAAGTCATAATTTTCTAAATTATTTGTGAACATGTTCCTCAGAAACTACCAGGAAAAGTTGACAAGTCTTATGAAGTCAAGATAAATGACACCTTCTTCTCTCTTTCATCTGTAAGATCCATTGCTCTGTCAAAGGAGTAACTTAGATGGCTGTGATTTGTTCCTCAAAAAGTTATTTTGCTTCTTCTAGCATCCTCTCCTTGGGTGTGGTAATCAGCAGGTTTGGAGCTTAGTTGGAAAATCTCACCAAGTGAACTAAAAACAGGAGGAGAGTCAAGGTCATAGTAAGTAGAGAAAAGTTGGCTTTTTAATTTGTCTTTTTTCAAATACTTACTACATAAAGATGTGTGCAACAAATCTTTGTGGTAGAGCAAGGGTCATCTCTATGAGTGGTTGGGGAAATTTTCAGATTAAGAAAAATTAATTGCTTCATCAGTTGGAACTTAGGTTACATTTTATGGGGGCAAAGTACAAGAATGTCTATATTGTCTTTTAAGAGTCAAAGTTATCTGTATTTAATTGGGTTATTTGGATTTGTTTGCATTTTGATAAGATAGTTTCTCTGCCAGTAACGATGAAATAAAATGTAAGATAAAAATACCATTAAAAGAGCAGGCACACTAGATAGATTTATGTCAATTACATTCTGATTGGCTTTGTATCCTTCCACTTTTTGCCAGCAGATATGGTATCTGGCTAGGTTGAAAGCCTTTCTGTTAATAGGATATGAGTAGGCTGGTCTTCCTACAATGGTCATATGTATTTCTTGGCATTTTAAATTTAATTTAGGGATGTATATATGTGTACACTTACACATATATATACACATACATATATTATATATGCATATATGTGTGTGTATATGGATGTTTATATGCACACATCTCACACATTTTTTATTCGAGAAAAATTAAAGTGAAAGAAAAGATTAAATATCATTTTTTCTTCCCTAAGCTATATTTCTTGCTTGAAAGATTGACTTTCAGGATATTATTAGCAATGCTGTACCCATGTCGCTCTGCACTCAATTCTTATATTTATCTTATGACATTGTGTAGTAAATATTTGATTACATCTCTTTCTCTCCTCTAGAATTTGCATCATCCTAGACTCAAATAAATCTTATTTAAGATTTAAGCGAATATTGTACTTGGCTAAAATGTTTACTTATTTATTGTTTCATAATGAGTTGTTTAATTTAGAGAAATATTTTTAGAGCTCGGGCCTGTAATATTTGTCAATACCATTTTTAATATACATGTTCTTAGTCCATTTCATGCTGCTGTAACAGAATACTGCAGACTGGGTAATTTATAATCAATAGAAATGTATTGACTCATGATTCTAGAGGCTGGGAAGTCCAAGATCAAGAGGCTGGCACCTGGTGAGGGTCATCTTGCTGCATTATTCCCTGGCAGAAAGTGGAAGGGCAAAGAGAGGGTAAGCAAAAAAGCAAGAGGGGAATGAACTGGCTTTTAAAATATAAATATAATAAACTCAGTCTTATGATAACAAGCACACTACTACAATAGCAGCAGTAATCCATTCATGAACATGGAGACTTCATGGTCTATTCACCTCTCATTAGGCCACACCTGCCAACAATATTGTTTTGGGGATTAAGTTTCCAGCGTATGCTTTTTAGGGGATGCATTCAAACCAAGGCAATTAGTATAGCATGATAGCTAGTATTTAAAACAGAATAAAGGCCAGGCTCAGTGGCTCATGCCTGTAATCTCAGCACTTTGGGAGGCCGAGGCAGGTGGATCATGAGGTCAGAAGTTCAAGACCAGCCTGGCCAAGATAGTAAAACCCTATCTCTACTAAAAATACAAAAAAATTAGCCAGATATGGTGGCAGGTGCCTGTAATCCCAGCTACTCGGGAGACTGAGGCAGAGAATTGCTTGAATCCAGGAGGCAGAGGCTGCAGTGAGCCAAGATCATGCCACTGCACTCCAGCCTGGGTGACAGAGTGACAGAGTGAGACTCTATCTAAAAAAAACAAAACTAAACTAAAAACAGTATAAAAGCAGGATTGGCCTTCTTGACTCAAAAGCAATGTGAAGAATTGCCAATAATATAGAGTTGCTTAGATATAGATTCTGATTCACCTCATTATTTGTGCAACTACTAATTACCTCCCTATCCCTTTCATTATTCATTTATTTTTCTTATCAATCCAACTACTGATGCAGCCCTTAAAGTATGAGGAGTATCTCACAGAGAACAAAGACAGCAGAATTTCAGACAGATGCTTTTGTTATTTACAAAACAGTGCATTAAGATGTCAACCCCAACCTCACCCTGGGTGTGGAGATGGTAGGAAAATTATATGTATTTCCTGAGCTGGTCATAGAAGAAAGAAGTCACTCCTGTAGGAACCAAGGGAATTAGTGCCTGGGCTCTGTTCACTGAGTCACCACACCCTCCCCTATCTAGTTTGCCTCAGCAAAATTCTACTATGCTTCTTATTTCAGTTCCACAAGGCAATATAATCTTCAGGTGGTGGTTGGGTAGGGCCAATGCTTATCTCTGGGTTCCAAGCATCAATAGCATTTATAAAATGCTAACATCGTAGTATCCTAATATAACAGCTAAAGTGGACTGATGTCTGACCTAATTAATTAACAATATGAGACTTGAGCATCTCCTTTAAAATCTCTGAGCAGGCTTGTTTAAAGCCCACTGCCACATCCCTGTTTGCCTCACCCCAAGAGACTGAGACCAGGCACTCCTAACCACCCCAGCCCCCAGCAGCTGTACATCTTCTTCATGTAAAGTGGTAACATGGACACATTCACACAAGCATATTTGGATCCTTTTATTTACTCTCCTGTTTCTCATCCCTCACCACCACCCATGCTTTAAACCTCAGCCCGAAAGTAATTGCCCAATGCAGAGCCAAAGACAGTTTATCCTTAGCAAGCCCCTGCAGCTGCTTTCTGGTCTTTTTGATATGCTTCCCTTTTGTTTTAGTAGGAGGAACTCACTTGAATGCTGCTCTTCCCTAGCTTCCTGCCCCTGTAGCCCCCTTCTTTCCCAGAAGTTGCCTGCTGGTTACTGTGGCAACGGTGTTGCACACAGCAGATTGCTCTTTGAGGTATATATCACACATTCATTCATTAAACATTTAAGGATATGGTATGTGCTGGGGTCCAACAATGGGATCAAAAGGTCCAAGAGACTTGGCCCCGGTCTTAAGAGCATTATTCTGGCAAGGGACCTTGCGCATCATAAGAAATGGGGATACCAAGACCACAAAGATCCTGTTTCAAGCCTAAAAGCAGAGGTGGTAGCAACGTGGGGAAGGAAGGCAAAGGGGGGAAGTGGAAGGCCACTCTGGGATGTAAAGAAAGGGACTCTGAGTCCCATCCCATCCATCCAAGACAGGTTTGGTGCCTGCGTGATGCCAGTGTCTGTGGATGAGAGCCGGCTGCTATGAAAGACCTTAAGCCCATCCCAGCATCTCTCTCTGGGGGACAACTCACACAAACAGGCTGCCACACAGTCCTTGGCCTCTCAATCATTTTCTGCACTTCCTGATGGCATCTAGGATCCTAGCCTTGTCACACCACCATGCCATCACCACCTGGTCAGCAATCCCTCGACTCGACCCAAAAAGATGTTGTAGTGCAGCCCAGTCCTGCAATTGGATATGTGGAACCTGGCAATCTCCCTGCATATTTGTAAGCCCTGTGAGATCCCCAGACTGCTCTGAGGGAGAGTAAAGAGGATGAATTTAAACTAAGTGTCATTTGAGGCTGGGTGGTTAGGCACTCATGTACCTGTACCCTGGAGGACACTTTAGTGCACTCCAATCTGGGGTTAGAGGGAAGAGGACACTTTCATCACACAAGTATGGTAAACTAGATTTCAACAGAGGTGCAAACAGTGTACTAGCACACCTGAGGGAAGTTTTGAAACCATCATACTCCTAAGAGGTTAGATCACAGTTCTTGGTTATATCTGCATGGGCTGCCATGGACCAACTTGTGAAGAAGACTGGCGTGAGGGGCTGACCCGCCATCTTGACATAAGCATCTTCCCTTCTAGCCATGGACACATTTTTCTTCCCACTTCAGGAATATTTAAATTTCCAGGAAATTATATACTTCATAAAAAGTCATTTCTGGAATCCAGGCTTGATCAAAAATATTGGGGAGGCATTAGGAGCATGTGGGTGGGTGAGAAAGAGCATGAAGGCTTTGGAGCCACATAAACATCTTGGAATGCTGGCTTCGCTACTGACTAGTTATGGGACACTGGACAAATTATAAGTTTTCAGGCCTTCAGTTTTAAAATCTGTAAAATGGGGCAAAACTACTCAGCATCATAAGTTGTTTTTTCCTAAAATCCTCAAAACGTGCCGTATAGATATTTGTTTTCTTTGCCTAGTTGAAGTCGTGGACTGTGCTTATAGGGGTTCTCCACAGTTTTCACTCAAAGAAGAAGAGTGCTGGATCATGTTAATTTTGTTTGCATTGGTTTGATACATAAATATCGTAAATAACTACAAAACTATGCTTTATGTTGATCATGATAAGAATGCTTTGTTAGATAAGTCATTATGAAGCTTGTTTGCAACCAATCACCTTTGTCAAATTTGGGAAATGGATGTAGACTGTTCTTTCTCTTCCAACCTCTGCATTCAAATGCTTGTCAATACCTTCTCTCCATTCCAGTTTCCTCAGTTACAGGCTCTCTTGATCTCTTAGCTTATGTCTTTTCATTCCCACTGTAAACCATTTTCTTCCCTCCTGCTACTGGACTTACCTTCCCAAAAAGCAAACTGATCCTATCACTCACCTCATTACATCTTTCATTGGACTTTCTGTCCTAGATTGACAAGGATGGGCATGCAAGGTCCTTAATTAATGAAATAATTAATTTTTAATGAAATAATTTTAAAATGTATTTTCTTAGCAACAGATTATTTCTTCAGAGGAAATCTGATTTAAAGCCTTATTTGGAAAATGAATAAAACAGGGCTGCTTTGCTTAAGCTCTGGAGTGGAAATCTGGAGCTCAACACGATCTCTTCCATTACTCCCACCTCCCCTTTTCCCTGCAGTAAGTCTACATAGCCCAGTTTTTAAACCACTAGGTCTGGATTTGCTGAACTTATGGCCATTTATTGAACCGTCCTTGTTCTCTCATGCCTCATCTAGAAATCTTGTTTTGTCCTTTCTTTTTCACACCATCTGTGTGAAAAATACTTCCTCATCCTTTAGTATTCTGTTCAAACATTACCCTCAGTGCAAAGTCTGTGCTGACTACCTGGACAAAGTCATGGATCTATTTTCATGTGATTGCTTGGCTATATTGCTGCTGGAAGCCAAGGAAATGTATTATTTATCTTGGTGCCTGGACCATAGTGAGTACATCATAGATATGGAGGGAGCTAATAAAACACAATTCATAAACTTACTAATTATTTTTCTTCTCTCAAATATTAACTAGTACTCAGGTCTCAGTCTGGATGTTGAGGATGTCTGCCCATATTCAGACCTATATATATTTATACATGCCTATATGGTTTTGTAGTCACAAATACATACTGAACTCATTGAAATTGTGTTTGTGCATAAATATTTAGGGGGCATAATAACCATTTAAGGCATACAATCTCCGTATATTTTCTTTTCTCTTTATATTCACCAAGCTCAGTAAAAAATCTTGCCTCCTGAAGCTAAGTGTTTTATTCCTCATCCATGTTTAGTTCATCTTTTGTTCCTATGTAGTTATATTTAAAGATTTGTAGAAACACGATGATTGCTTGATACGTGCAGAATTATCAGAGGAGCTCCGGCTGTAAATTGGGCAAATGTAAGAGAATGATTTTGACTCCAAAGGCCACCAGTGAGTCTTAGGAAACTGAACACAGTGGACTATGCCATAGATCCTGGAGCTGTAGCACCTGGATTATAGACCTGATACAAAAGAGACTTCATAATAGCACATTTTTTTCATTAAGCTAAAGTGCTTAAGGTGAATTCATGGTGGAAACCTCATTAAATGCCAGTAAGGAAAGAAGCTCTTGTATTGATATTTTAAAATAAATGATGGGTTTATTTCTTTTATCTTTACCATGATGCAACCTTGCATCAGTTGATGGATTTTTCCCATGTCTTTTGTTAGTACCAAGTGAAAATAATTCCAGAAAAGCATCTTATTAGTGTCACCCGAAAAAGAAAATCGTTGACACATTTTCAGAAGCAACTTTATATGCTCCCATTCATTTTTATAAACAATAAATTAATTACCTTTAGGTATTTTATGGGAGACTTTTTCTTTTTCTATACAACAACCTACCTGCATTGAATGGAAGGTATTTCATGAAGGTTTGTTTGATGCAACAGAGTTGTTATAAGGATTATTTGCATTACTTGTCCTAGTCTCTGCCTTGTATATTTAAAGTATCTGCTTATCCTTCTTAATATTGACAGTATGTTAGAGATGGGAGTGTATAATATATCGCTTATGATATTTAAATGTCAAACACTCCTTCATCTAGCTAGAGTCCAGCTATATATAACTGCTCCCATTAAATCTGTCTTATCTGTGCCTCAGTTAGAAATGTCAATTAAAGGAGGAATCTAATCTCATTAGAAAAGCTCAGTGACAGTGCCATGATATTCACATTTATCTGTCAAATTGTGTCTCTTCCCACATTTTGATGTTTTAATTAAACCTTGATGTGCCTTAGCAGAATTTTTACTGATAGAGACCATTCTCTAAAGCAGTCTCTCCTTTTTATTGTATGTTTAAGACATTGTAAGAGCATGCATACTAGCAGGTATTATTTCATCATTGGTTTAATACATTTATAATTTATTTATTTTTGGCACTTAGTCTCAGGCAAGTGCTAGCCAAAGCACTGTGGAAACAGAACTGATAGCCATTCATACCAATAGATGTTAGTTTATTTGGCTAAGAAATTGCTTTGTTGTAAAATGATCATCAGTTCTGGGAGAATAGTGTCTCATCATATGTTTACTTTCTATTGATATTAATAAACTCTTGCTTGCATTTTTCTGCAGGAGGTAAAAACATTAGTAATGATAATAACAAAACTAAACAAATCCTTAGTCACATAGCATAATAGAAGACAATTATTTCTATCTTCGGTTTAATAAACTTTGTGTTAAGAAAATTACAAACCACAGAGTTAGAATCTGAAAACAATTAAATGTGAGTAGATGGATTTGGAGGGTAGAGTTTGTTTAAGTAGGCATTTCTGTGCCAAATTACTCTGCATACTTTTCTAATTGAAATGATCTTTGTATATGGGGAAATCTGAAAGGCTGAGAGCTAAGTCACTTTCTACAAGTCCTTTAATATTTATTTACCTAGAAATATTTCAGCAGTTGTAGTTTAGGGGAAAGAAGTTTTGGGTGGCGTAGACTAACACTGATTTCACACATATATGCATTGCCCCAATAACTAAACTATTTTGCTCAGAGTGAAAACATTCTACATTTTCTACCATATGTAATTTCTAGGAATCTGAATAAAATAATGTGTCTTGTCTCTTGATCTCTCTTTTTAAATTTTTTTCTTAATGTACCTTTTCATTGGTTTTTCTACATGCATGTTCCAAAAGTTGGTCTGTTTTAAACTATATTTCTGCATCTAGAGGCATCCTGTTCTAGGGAAATGGGAGATGTCTAATTTTTGAACAACTTTAAATAGCTAACTTAAACATTAGCATTAATATTTGACACTATCCAACACTTTTGAAATGAAGTCTTCACTTGTAGTCAGAAATATAAGTGGAATCAGGGCTAGGCGACTTATGTGTATAATTTTAGAGGCTTCTCCGAAACTCAAGCCTAAGAATAAATTTCTCTGTATGCGCATATTGGTAAGGGGTGAGAAGCAGGCCAGCTAATCCTAGAAATAGATTCCATGGCAAAGGTAGCTTGTTGCTTGACAGAGGGCCAAACTTTGAATGACTGGGATCTGAAGTATTCCCATTGTGTTGTCATCCTTTCACTTAATATCCTTTCACACTCTTGCTACTTGAACTGACAGCCCTAACCTGTTATCACTGGGTAGTGCAGCTCCATGACATAAAATATACAGCTAATTACAATGCACTTCACAGTGGCATATGACAGCAAGGATGCTAGAAGAAGACCCACCCAAGCAAGAAGCTACTAGATGCATTTAAGAGCTGCTTCCCAGGACAGTGACAGTAGAGAAATGCTCTGTGTTTATGTGTATATAATACATATATAATGCATAGATTGCATATATGTATATATGTGTATACACACACGACACAAACATATTTGTACAGCATTGTTAATTTTGTTCTTTAGCTTGCAGCAAAGATATAAAGTAAAAAAAGATCAATACATAAATTGAGTATTCAGCACACAGCAAGCAGAAGTGACCTGTTTGGCAGGGCCTGGTTCTCTTAATCTGACAGTCTTCTATTTTTAACTGATAAGTATCATTTAGCTATTATTCTCTCTGCCATGATTTCAAAACAAACCAGTGAAAAGTGATATTTCAGGTTAAACTAATCATTTTGGCACTACGTGGCCCAGATATTGATTATTTTGCTTAAGTCAAGAGGATTTATGTGCAG
Organism: Gorilla gorilla gorilla; assembly: GCF_029281585.2. Taxonomy (NCBI): domain Eukaryota; kingdom Metazoa; phylum Chordata; class Mammalia; order Primates; family Hominidae; genus Gorilla; species Gorilla gorilla. Next base: position 111,408,820 of record NC_073238.2, read on the forward strand.
ATAGCTTATTCATCTCATTACCTCATTTGGGGTTTCTTGTCATATAAAATACAGAAATACGACTACTGGATGTGGAAGGAGTACTAACTTTTAAATATTTGGCATAGATATGTGAAATATCAAAGTCTGTATTGTATTTTGTTGCTTTATTCAAGTTTATATCATAAGCACATATTTATGGTTCTGATCAGCCATTTATAAGGTGGGTTTCATGCCACCAGGATGTAGTATTTGTGTTAGATACTACATAGAAAATGAACCTGACATCATGAGCTAACACACTGACACAGTTATCATATATTGACCATGCACACATCTGAGGCATCATGCAGTTAGGTGTGTAATGTGTATGCACAATGTCCACCCATCTGAGAACATACCTCTTCCGTGATGGGACTAATGGAAAAAGAAGTAGAATTATACCTTAAGGAGATAAAATATATTCTCTTAAACACAGACACACAGTGGTAACAGCTACTGCCATTTCATTCCCGTTTTCCTTCATTGACCCAGAGTAGTTTCCCAAAACTTCCAAGGAGCCAAGAAATGTGATCCACATGCCCAGCATGCCACTTTCATTCCCTGACAAATCATAAGGGCCAGAAAGTAATTCAGAGAATGAGATGTTCAAAGTGCATTTTAGGTGCTCACTTAATGACAGTGACAGACAAAATCACAGGTATATAGCTTTGGGGTTATCTTTTAAAATAGAAAATAATTTCATTTTTGGAGTGTACAACTTTACTCACCTAAGTTATTACTTTCCCACTGGAAACATAACCCATCATTAAATTTTCATCCAAGGAGGAAGGCGTTTGCCTGCAGTTACACACAACTCATCATCACACTTTCTCATTACCATACACGTCTCCTCCAATTCAAGGTCTCGTTTTCCTTAGAAACACAGCTTGAAAACCTTCCTCTTCGCCTATTTATTCAAGCAGATGATGACCTTTCAAGCCAAGAAAATAACTATCACAAGTGAAAAGGTATTTTTATTGATGTGGATGGAGACCAGATTGTAGCTTATTCCACAGCAATGTATGTATCCCCCCCACTCAATAATTATAGTTTATTACCTGTGTAAACAGTGCTGAAATGGTATTTAAGTACAACTCAGAGGTCAAAGCCATCTAAAAAAGTGTCTTGAATTATTATTTTCATTGAATGTAAGGTAACTGAAACTATTCCATGGCTTGTGCTGGCTAAGCACATCTGAGAAGCTTTGATCATCATTTTTTATTGTTGTTTTTGTTGTTGTTTGATTTTAGGACATCTAATATTTCTATTACTGAGACACTGAAGGCACAAGATAGCTCATCTGTCAAGAAGTTTATGACAGTGGGCCTATGTGTCATGCAACTAAATATTAAAACAGAAAGGTTTACTGACAAAGCAGTACTCTTAAGGTCAATAAAAGTTACAATGTCATATATTTGTATCAGGCCCCTAATCAAGTCTGTAACATTCTCGCTCTGGGGCTTCATTTCCCTATTGTGGAAAGAGACTTAGAAGATAACAGTACATAACATTGGTGTGAGGGATGGGATTCATAGCAATAGGTAACAGATACACTTTATTACACATCTGTTATCTACAGTTACTTTTCATGCTATTCCTCATTGTGTATTCCAAAACATGTGATAATCAGATATATTAAAATGTGGGTTTTGGTATTTAATACTCAGTGGAGATAAAAGCACAATTTAATTTACGCATGCTTGCTACTCTCTTTCCTTAGGGCCTCTTTTCTCCTTTTTGTTAAAGAAACACTGAGCAAATACCAAATATATACTGAAAAAGCAAGAAGTGCTTTTTTTTTTTTTTACAAATATGATGGCAAAATGTTCATTTTGTGAATATTTTTATTATAACAAATATACAAAATAATTCTGTTAAAAAATAATCTGTACAGTAAGACAAATTTACACATTCTAGCCCCAGTGAATAAATTGTTTTATTCATAATAGAATCTTTGTGTGCTTTCAAGGCAGGCTATTAAAAGTTTTTTGTGGTGGAAACTTCTGGGTTTGGGATGAGTTTTCGTGCTATAACACATGGTGTGTTCTTTTTTGTGTGTGCGATTTGGTCACAGTTGGCTGAAAGTCAATTACTTTGAATTTGGGCAACTTATGTTTGTAACACATCTAGACAGGGTGAATTTAAAGAATGACTACAATATGCAGAATGTCTGTAAACATGCTCACAGTTGAGCTCACTTTGGTATTTTAGATTTGTAGGAAATGAAGGGCAGAAATGATTACATATTTCCAACTCACATATAAGCAAATCTCTGAAAAATATGAAGCATTTTCCATCTGTAAAATGATCTAGTAGTGTGCATGTCAGTCTGAGAGGCAGTACACACTATGATGTGTATGTATCTAAATATTATTGCGGATAAGGGCAGGTGTGATGGTTGGTGGCATTGGGAATAAAGTAGTAAAAGATGAAGGGGATTGTCAAGGACTGAGACTCTCCATCTTTTTAGGCATATGGACAATAGATGGAGAAGAAAAAGGCAATAAGACAGAATGACTGACATTGTAATTTATCACTAAACACTGGCTAAAACAATGAATGAGACAGTCAAACACTGCATTTGTCCCCATTTGCATAATCTTGATAAATCTGTGAATGGATTTGACTATCTCTGGAAACCATCATTCTTAGCAAACTATCGCAAGGACAAAAAGCCAAACACCGCATGTTCTCACTCATAGGTGGGAATTGAACAATGAGAACACTTGGACACAGGAAGGGGAACATCACACACTGGGGCCTGTCATGGAATGGCGCGAGGGGGAGGGATAGCATTAGGAGATATACCTAATGTAAATGACGAGTTAATGGGTGCAGCACACCAACATGGCACATGTATACCTATGTAACAAACCTGGACATTGTGCACATGTACCCTAGAACTTAAAGTATAATAATAATAATAATAATAATAATAATAATAATAATAATAATAAAAAGACTCTCTCTGGCTTCAAATTTGTCAACAAATGCCTTTCAAACCTCCCTCTGGTGGTACTAAGCTAGGCCAAGGGAGCGTGGCTGAATGCTGTGCTTCTGTGAATTTGTTTTATATTTTAAATGGATTTTGATAGTGGGATTTATGTGGCTTCATCAAGCTGAGCTGGTGGCATGAACAGGCAGGATTGGTTTAGTCTGGATCCAAAGAATGAAAGATGCAGGGTGCTTTCTTCCTTCTGCTTTTAATTGCTGCCTGCACCTTTGCAGGTCTTATGAAGGATAGTGCTGAAGGAATAGCGGAGAAGAGATGCTCACTTGATATAGAGCTTTATTCTAACCCCATCAACTGTCAACTTAACAACCTCTAAATTTAAGAGTGTTTTCGTTAATGAGTTTTTCTTGAACTTATGAATCTGTCAGTTGTGTATGAACTCCCTCTCCTTTAAGGTGACCTATTTAGCATAATGAAATATATTTATAATCTTCATTAAATAAGCTGCCCATCATCACGCAAAGGACCCCACTTGATATCCCTGGCATACGTCCTTCATCCACCCACTGTGGTTAGAGTACACCGTGCTTTGCCAATCCTCATTTACCCAAGTTTTCTCTCTCTGAGCATCCTCCTCACTACTGTGTGTTTGAATCCTGCTTATACTTAAAAATCCGGCTGAAATCCTGTCCTCCCAGAGGTCTTTTCAATCACCTCCATCCAAAGAGGCACCATCTTTGGAGTACCTATTATTTGGGTCTTGTGCTAGGGGCTCGCCTTTGCCAGTGTAGTGGATATTGATTCACACTTTATAGTCTGATTGTGTTCTGCTGTTTATCAGCTGTGTGACTGGGGCAAGTTGTTTCACTTCTCTTAGTTTCCTCTTCTGTAAAATGAGTGTAATCAAAGTACAGCCTTCAAAGGAGTGTTCTGAGGCTCACATAAAAATGACATATATAAGGGTTACCACTGTACAGAGTCAGCACTTGGCAAGTTATTACTACTCCCAAGCCTCATTAGGGTCCTGCAAGGCAGGTATCAGGAATCTCTTTACAGCTAGTCAGTAAAGGAACTGGAATTTAAATCCAAAATTTTGGGGACAATAAAATCCAGGGTCTTTTCTATTTTCCATATCTTTCCCTCATCTAAATTTAAGATATTGATCTGTAGCAAATTTAACCTTTATGATAAACTATATTCTGGTATAGTTTATGCAGATGCCCTATAACCCCAACTACATTGCCAGTGGAAATAAAGGGCAGGTGCATCATGGCTTATGCTTAATAAGAGGGTCCCCCACAATGTGTTAATTTGTTACTTAGTCATCAGGATCACCCATTGTGTTTGTAGTTTTTGCTTTCTTTCTTTCTTTTTTTTTGGTGATTGTATGGAGATTGGCATATGAAAATAAGAATACCTGCTTTATAAACATCAAGAAAATGCAGCACAAGTTGTGGTCCATGTTTAGAGATAGATAGATGTGAAGAAAAGAGAGCGGCTGCTCCCTTGGCTATTCTTTCATTATTTATTGTCCAGAAGTTTGTCAATGGATGTTTGTCAAGAAATAGAATTTTAACTTCGGAGAATGTGGGCCGTAGGCACCTCTTTTTTATTATACTATGCAGTGTCCAGTTTTGATTTTGCATTAACATTGATAACTTAGCTATATGATAGACTGAAGATTCACAGCAGAAGGTGGTAAAACAAGTAGGAAAAATTGGCCTGTTTTGAAGAAGGCACTACGTGTCCTTTAAATGCTCGTGTTTTAAATTGCAGGGAAGAAAAAGCTGTGATAGATGCTGGAACAGAAATCCCTTCTTAAGGACTGGACGTTGCTAAGTCACAGGTTTGAGATGTTGGACTCATTCCTTACCTCCTTACAAGGGGGTTTTATACCATCCCATTCCTACAACATTAGGTTTAATAGCATGAATGAATCTTTGAATGAAATGAAATAGAAACTTAAAGGAAAATATTATCATTTAAAATATACTGGACAGAGAATTGATGGACTCTGAACCTTGGGCAAAAGTACAAAAATACTAGAACATTTGGTTTGATTACTCAGGTTATAATTTATATGCAGACATAATAGACTGTGTGTGACTTACTATTCAAAATGTAATCAAGTCATCCTTGATAGATTGGTATTTTGAGTTTTCATAACAAAAGCTTTTCTAGACGCTATTGCATGACTCTCTTCTGATTTGGTATTTGAAACCAGATAATGGGATATCTTATAAATACACATAGACTTCTCTAGTATGTGCCCCAGGACCTGCATGGATCATCTGAAATAAAATCATCTCCTGGGCATGGAAGGAATAAATGCTGAGGAAGTACTCTTGACTCGGCATCTTGTAATATTTACCTCCATTTGCCTGGACAGAGATTACCCTTCAAGTGCTGTCAAGGACTTCTGAAATTGGTGAAATGCATTTTTTTATCACTTTTCAAAAATGCCTCTGTGCAGCAATCATTACTCTGCATGGAAACTACCTAGGGGTAGGGAAATAAAATTCGTTACAAACACATGGGAAGGTCTTATCAATTGTGAAATGAACACATGTAGTAAATATAAGGAAATAATCTGAATATGACTTTTATTCTTCTCATTGTCGCTGCTCAGCTATGATTGTTTTTAAATTTTTCCATCTCTAAGTTGAGAATGAATGTGTACCTAATAAATTATTTATAGAGAAACATAAAATGTCAAGTGTCTAGCACAGTCCTTGGCACCCAGTACTTTCCAATTCCCTTCCCATCCCATAGAGAATTCATCACACTGGTCAACTATTACTGTGTCTGCACAATGGCAAATATTACATCAGAGAGTAATAAATCAAAACACACGACTAGTAGCCTTTAATGGATCTGCTTCATTTCACATCTCAGCAAAATGTTTATTTCAAATTAATGTGTCCTGACATAAGGAGGGGGTGTTTTCAGCCAAAATATTTAATTTGCAGCTGCTTCATGATTGATAAGTTGTCACAGGGCCATGTGTAAATGATTGCTCTGGTGACAGGCTACTGAAGATAAGGGATTTAAACTGGGATGTTAAATATAAGATGGCAGTTAGCTTCAATATGTCCCTAGCCTCACTCATTTGAACTCCATAGTCTTTAAAGTGTTGAGTACTTGAAGGAACCCTATTGTCTTTTTTCTTACCACTGGTAGTCATATATAAATAACAGAAAGATGGGACAATCCGCTGGAATTTAGATAAAGCTTATAATTTAGGTTTTTGACTTTGTAAGATGGCAATATTGGCCCAGCACATTTTGAGAGTTTGCTAGCCAGCTCAGAAATCTCTGATCAGTTCTTTTTCTTTATTTTATCTTATTTTATTTTTCTTTCTTTTCTCTTCCTCTTTTTCTTTTCCCCTTACTTTTCTTCCCTTCCCTTCCCTTCCTTTCCCTCTTTCCTTTTCTTTCTTTTCTTTCACTTTGTCCTATATCTTTGAAACAACCTGAACACTCACTCAGCAGAGAAAAGGTGTCAAAGATAAATAGCAAATTTGGATGTGTAACCTAAAGAAATTAACTCTTACATGAGTGCTTGCTCTTAGCTAGCTCTTAATCAAGGCACTCTTTAATCTCATTTAACTCTAACACCAGTTGATTACCATCAGGTAGGTGTTAATATTCCTACTCTACAGTGGAAGAAAACAGTGATAGACATTAAACAATGCACGTTCAAGGACATACAACTTACACGTGAGAGAAACAGCATTCAAATTTGAGCCTAAGCCTAAATACAGTATATGGTACTTATACTCCAACTGCCATAACTAAATCATGTTTATTATGACTCAGAGAAAGACTAGTCTTAGAATATTGAAGATTGATCATTTGGTAATTAGGCAAGATTGAAATTTTTAGAGTCATTCAAACAAATATTTCTCAGAAAGAAATAATTTCTTCATTTCTGCAAAATTATGTAGCCTTGGGGGCCATGACATAGCACAGTTTTCCATCAGTATCTATGAGGGATTGGTTTCAGGATCTTCCTCAGATACCAAAATCCATGAATGCCCAAGTCCCTAATACACATCCTCCCATATACTTTAAATCATCTCTAGATTACTTATATTACCTAATACAGTGTAACACTATGTAAATCGTTGTTATAACATATTATGTAGGGAACAAAAACAAGAAAAAAGTCTGTACCTGTTCACTACAGAAAATTTTTTTCCAGATATTTTGTATCCATGATTCGTTGAATCCATGAATGTGAATGGAACCCACAGATACTGAGAACCAACTGTATATTCAAGGACACTTGCCACTATTATGTTCCCAAATCTGTTAGGAACTTTAATCACAGATTGCATTCAGGGGGCTTGTGCAAAGCCTGAAGATGAAAATAATTAAGCTACACTAAGATTCCATACTGAACAATTCAGCAGCATCTATTTTTATGTGAATATTAATAATGTTTCATGGGATAACAGATGTTCATTTTTCATTTCTTTTTTCTGGAGTAGCTTTTATTGTTCAAATTTGTAAACAAAAATGTATATTTTTGCATCCACTTATTAATTTCAATCTATTCTTTTGTGATTTATTTATGTCTTGCATTCAGAATTATTCAAATCCAATTGCTACTATCAAAACTTACTATGTAGGAGAAAATATGTTGTTGTCAGATTGGTGCTTTTTCTAATGTACTATTTGAGGGACATTGTACAGTCTATATTTTACCAAGCTCATATTGTAAATTTCGCTTCAAAAGGCCATTTGTAGCTAACTGATGGTTTCCATTTGAGAACTTAAGTTTCACATTCAGGCACAATAGCCTCCAAGGGTTGATGTCCATCTACAATCCCAATTCATACTTTCATTTTACTTCTCTAAAATAATACTCACCCTTCTTCTATTACCTCACTTTTAGGTAGATAAGGCTACCGTCTCTACAGGTGATGGGTAAAAAAGTTGATTGTCCTGTTTCACCTGTTTTTAATAAAAACATAGAAACAGATCCCAAGCTCATCATTGAATATGGAACAACCTTCTCTAATGTTTGATAGAAATAACTTTGCTATGGAATTATTTTTTGATTTGGCCAGATTATTATTATTATTATTATTATTATTATTATTATTATTATTATTATTTTGAGATGGCGTTTCACTTTTGTTACCCAGGCTGGAGTGCAATGGCGCAACCTTGGCTCACTGCAACTTCCACCTCCCGGGTTCAAGGAATTCTCTTGCCTCAGCCTCCCGAGTAGCTGGCATTATAGGCATGCACCACCACGCCCAGCTAATTTTGTGTTTATATAGAGATGGAGTTTCACCATGTTGGTCAGGCTGGTCTTGAACTCCTGATCTCAAGTGATCCACCTGTCTCGGCCTCCCAAAGTGCTGGAATTACAGGCGTGAGCCACCATGACCAGCCGGCCAGATTCTTTACAGTTGCATTATAGTTACTGTGTAATCCAAATTGTTTCAGCTATTTATTCTCATGGTAAAATGATGATTGACTGTAAGCAGAACCTAGGAGGAATTAGGCAGAGTCGGTGTGATACCATCCTTTACAAAAGTTCAAACTGGAATTGAACACTTTAATATTTACCTTCTCAATCTCTGAACACCTTTTATTTGGGATGTAGAGAGACAGAAACAGAGACTTTTCTTTAAAGTAAAGTTACATGGGTCCAGATTTAACCCTTAATTCATATTTGCTGCTGTTCTTAGCAATTGTTTATAACTTACAGACCTAAAACTCCAAAGGCAGCTGAGCTTGAGCAGTCATTTCCTTCTTATATCTACAGGAAGTTATATCTTAGTTTCCCGTCTATAGTTTTACTTCTTTTTTAAATTTTATTTTAAATTCAGGGGTACATGTGCAGATTCATTATAGAGGTAAACTTGTGCCATGGGGGTATTCTGCACAGATTATTTAGTCACCCAAGTATTAAGCCTAGTACCTATTAGTTATTTTTCCTGATCCTTTTTCTCCTCCCACCCTCCATCCTCTGAAAGGCCCCAGTGTGTGTTGTTCCCCTGTCCTTGTGTTCTCATTATTTAGCTCCCACTTATAAGTGAGAACATGTAGTATTTGGTTTTCTGTTCCTGCATTAGTTTGCTAAGGGTAATGGCCTCCAGCTGTATCCATGTTCCTGCAAAGGACATGATCTCATTCTTTTTTATAGCGGCGTAGTATTCCATGGTGTGTATGTACCACATTTTCTTTATCCAGTCTACTATTGATGAGCATTTATGTTGCTTCCATGTCTTTGCTATTGTAAAGAGTGCTGAAATGAATATATGAATGCATGTGTCTTTATGATAGGTTGATTTATATATTTATATAGATACAATCATTTCTATTCCTTTGGGTATATACCCAGTAATGGGATTGCTGTTTTTAGTAGTTCTGTTTTTAGGTCTTCAAAGAACTGCCACACTGTTTTCCACCATGGTTGAACTAATTTACACTCCCAACAGGTGTATAAGTGTTCCTATTTCTCCATAAATTCACCAACACCTGTTATTTTTTTACTTTTTAATAATAGCCATTCTGATTGGCATGAAATGGTATCTCATTGTGGCTTTGATTTGCATTTCTCTAATGATCAGTGATGTTGAGCTTTTTTTCGTATGCTTTTTGGCCATGTATATGTCTTCTTTTGAAGTCATAGTTTTAAATTTTGTGAGGGAAAAAAACAACACAAACTTGATATATATGCATGTGCATACTCACACTGATTTTTACAGCGACATAGACACCTAGAAACTCGGTCAAAACTGTCTTTAAAAAACTTTCGGTCAAAAGTCCCAGCTGTTTGATGCTTGCTAGCATATCAGCTAAGTGTTTGAACATGCCTAGTGATGAGAAAGCCCATTTCATGTAGGAATACTTTTGTAGTTTTTTTAAAAAATTATTTTTTATTTAATGTCCTTCCTTATGTTGGTCAGAAAAAAAAGCCAGCTATCTCTTTAGATTCTGCTCATTGGTCCTAGTTTACTTCTTTGAGGCAAAATATTGAAGGTGGCTTTCATGTAACCTCTGATTTCTTCTCTAAATCAATCATCCCACTGAACATAAGACATCTTCTAATTCTACCCTTTGTGCTGGACAGTCTCCTTTGAAGGTGTTGCAGTTGCCATTGCCTTTCTGAATGTCTGATAGCCATTCTCACATCTTACAGGTGGCCATGAGAAATAGGCATACAATTCCTGGAGAAGTTTGGCAATATATAACGAAAGATTTTAGAAAGTACTTACCCTTTTTATTGTTTTTGTCTCGCTGTTTCTCCCAGACTGGAGTGCAGTGGCATAATCATGACCATAGCTCACTGCAGCTCGAATTCCTGGGATCAAGCAATCCTCCCACCTCAGGCTCCTGAGTAGCTGAGACTACAGGCACATACCACCAACCTCAGCTGTTTTTTGTTTTGTTTTGTTTTACAGATGGAGTCTCACTATGATCTCCAGGCTGGTCTTGAACTCCTGGCCTCAAGTGATCCTCCCACCTCAGCCTCCCAAAGTGCTAGGATTATAGGTGTGAGCCACCATACCCAGCCAGTATGTACCCTTTGATATAGCAATTTCTCTTATAAAAATTCAGTATAAACATGTTGAGAAGTATAAGGTTCATGATGTTCAACCCAACATTAACCATATTAACAGCAGTAATGAAAATTTGGGGAAAAATATCCAAAAATAAGGGGTTAAAGAATCAGGCCTTCTGAATCCAAATGTTAAACTAAGAATATATATTCATAACTTCTTCCTTTGTAATAACTTATTAAAATTTAGTAGTATAAATCCATAAGCAGTAAAGAACACTACATAGGGAGAAGAGTCTCTCAGTGGATGAGAGAGTTCAATAAATTTCTAGATGTATCAATGAGGGTCCTACCAGAGAAATTGTAGGAGATATGTATTAAGAAATGTATTTTAAGGAATTGGCTTACTTGACCGTGGGGCTGGCTAGACAAATATGAAATCCATAGGCCAGGCTGTCAAAAGGGCCGGCTGGAACTTTCTGGCATGGGCTGCAGTTGCAGTCCCCAGGTAGATGTCTTCTTTCTCAAGGGTGTCTTGGCTCTGCCCTGTGGTCTTGCAGCTGAGTGAGGCACACCCGGATTATCTAGGATAGTCTCCCTTATTTAAAGTCACTAACTACGGGCTTTAATCTTATCTACAAAATACCTTCACAGCAACTGCTAAATTAGTATTGATTGAATAACTGGGAACTGTGGCTTGGCTAAGCTGACACTTAAGACTGACCATCGCACTACAAAATATAAAATGGATGGAAGTATGTGCTCTGATGAACTGGAGAGAAAGAAGTCCCAACATATGTAATACACTGACCAACAACAGCAGAGGAAGGGGCTGACCGGCCTGGCCGATCCCCAGGAACGGTGTTCAGGCAGGACTGGGAAGTCAGACTGAAAAGTGTGTTTCCGGGAGGTCTGTTGGTCTCCTCACATATTTCTTTCTTGCATTCTTGCACAACAGCACACAAATGACCTTTATACTTGAGCAAAAACATGGAAAATTTTTCTCTAAGAAAGCAGAACTACCACCTGGAAAGAATTAGGACAGCCACCATGGGTTTTGACAGACAAGGGTAAACCCTGCCTCATTTGGCATTTAGAAGTGGTCCCGAGCCTGACAGGGAACTCAAGACCTGCTCTCACCAAACCAAAAAAATAATGAATGAATGTAGTCCACATGTACAGACATGCCTCTCAGGCAGTCTGTTTTCTCATTCTTAAATATAAATGGGCAATCAGAATCTTCAGACATTTGAGGAAGACTGCAGCACTAAAAAAAAGCACAGTAGAATAAATATCCCAGAAAATTCGGGAAACAGATCACTTATAATAACTGTAACTATTATATTCAGGGAGATTTGAGAAGATAATACATTCATAAAACAAAAAGATGCCATGAACAAGAGAGACAAAAAGTACCCATGGAGATTTTATATATATATATAAAATGTATAGATGTGTGTGTATGTGTGTATATATATGTATATGTTATGTATATTTGTATGTTCACATATAAAATGTATAAATGTGTGTGTGTGAATCTTTTTAAATGAGCAGATTGGGTGGACAAAGAGGAAAATATATCCCAAAAATAGTAAAAATCTAACAGTTGGAAAATATGAGATAAAATGTTAGATATTAGGACCAATCCACGTACTCTAACATATGGCAAGTAAAAGTTTCACCAAAAGGAAAGAGAAAATATAGAAGGAGAAAATAGAAAAGAGATAACGCAATAAACTTTTTAGAACTGAAGAGGACAAGATCTTTCCAATTAAAAGTTTCTATGAAGTGCTGAATAAGAAAACACCTATAAACACATATGATGAATAAGAAAACACCTATAGCTAGATATAGCAAAATTTCAGACCACCAGAAATATTTTTAAAATCCTAAAAATGTCCAGATAGAAAATGTTAACAGAAGTGCAGCTCACCTTTGAAGGAGGTCATAATCAGCAACACTATATCAAAAACTGGTTTCAAGCCAATCCGATAACCTCTATGACTTTTTCGGTAAGATATTAGTAAAATTATTTCCTAACTTTGCCAAAGTTAAGTTATAAGTTAAACCCCATATATCTTAATGGCCCATCCAGCTCAATTAGGCCTTCAAGATGTGGTACGATGGTACAATGCCTTTTTGAAGACAACGGTACAATGCCTTTAAACTAAAAGTATAAGGGAAAATTGTTTTCTAGTGGTTAATGGTTATCTTTCGGTGGCAAAGTGACTACTTATTTCATTTGTCTTTGAAGTGTTTTCATATTATTCTCTACTATTTTCCAGAGAAGGATGTAATATGTTTTTATACTTTTATTTTTATTTATTTATTTATTTTTAATTATAGTTTTTAAGTTTTAGGGTACATGTGCACAACGTGCAGGTTTGTTACATGTGCATACATGTGCCATGTTGGTGTGCTGCACCCATTAACTCATTATTTAACATTAGGTATATCTCCTAATGCTGTCCCTCCCTGCACCCCACAACAGGCCCCGGTGTGTGATGTTGCCCTTCCTGTGTCCATGTGTTCTCATTGTTCAATTCCCACCTACGAGTGAGAGCATGCGGTGTTTGGTTTTTTGTCCTTGTGATAGTTTGCTGAGAATGATGGTTTCCAGCTTCATCCATGTCCCTACAAAGGACATGAACTCATCATTTTTTATGACTGCATAGTATTCCATGGTGTGTATGTGCCACATTTTCTTAATCCAGTCTATCTTTGTTGGACATTTCCAATAACAGACAAACAGAGAGCCAAATCATGAGTGAACTCCCATTCACAATTGCTTCAAAGAGAATAAAATACCTAGGAATCCAACTTACAAGTGACATGAAGGACCTCTTCAAGGAGAACTACAAACCACTGATCAATAAAATAAGAGGATACAAACAAATGGAAGAACATTCCATGCTCATGGATAGGAAGAATCAATATCGTGAAAATGGCCATACTGCCCAAGGTAATTTATAGATTTGATGCCATCCCCATCAAGCTACCAACAACTTTCTTCACAGAATTGGAAAAAACTAAAGTTCATATGGAACCAAAAAAGAGCCCTCATTGCCAAGTCAATCCTAAGCCAAAAGAACAAAGCTGGAGGCATCACGCTACCTGACTTCAAACTATACTACAAGGCTACGGTAACCAAAACAGCATGGTACTGGTGCCAAAACAGAGATATAGATCAATGGAACAGAACAGAGCCCTCAGAAATAATGCTGCATATCTACAACTATCTGATCTTTGACAAACCTGAGAAAAACAAGCAATGGGGAAAGGATTCCCTATTTAATAAATGGTGCTGGGAAAACTGGCTAGCCATATGTAGAAAGCTGAAAGTGGATCCCTTCCTTACACTTTATACAAAAATTAATTCACGCTGGATTAAAGACTTATATGTTAGACCTAAAACCATAAAAACCCTAGAAGAAAACCTAGGCAATACCATTCAGGACATAGGTATGGGCAAGGACTTCATGTCTAAAACACCAAAAGCAATGGTAACAAAAGCCAGAATTGACAAATGGGATCTAACTAAACTAAAGAGCTTCTGCACAGCAAAAGAAACTACCATCAGAATTCACAAGCAACCTACAGAATGGGAGAAAATTTTTGCTACCTACTCATCTGATAAAGGGCTAATATCCAGAATCTACAATGAACTCAAACAAATTTACAAGAAAAAAACAACCCCATCAAAAAGTGGGCGAAGGATATGAACAGACACTTCTCAAAAGAAGACATTTATGCAGCCAATGGACACATGAAAAAATGCTCATCATCACTGGCCATCAGAGAAATGCAAATCAAAACCACAATGAGATACCATCTCACACCAGTTAGAAGGGCGATCATTAAAAAGGAAACAACAGGTGCTGGAGAGGATGTGGAGAAATAGGAATACTTTTACACTGTTGGTGGGTCTGTAAACTAGTTCAACCATTGTGAAAGTCAGTGTGGCAATTCCTCAGGGATCTAGAATTAGAAATACCATTTGACCCAGCCATCCCATTACTGGGTATATACCCAAAGGATTATAAAACATGCTGCTATAAAGACACATGCACACATATGTTTATTGCGGCACTATTCACAATAGCAAAGACTTGGAATTCAACAGAAATGTTGTTATAATTTTAAAAGTGTGATATGCAGAAGCAAACACAAAATACAAAATACCACATATTGCTGAATCAGTACTAAATAGTGCTGCTTTATTACACAACACCTTTAAAATATTTCATTTCTACTGAGTGATGAACTGAGATTGTATTAGCCTTCTTGGTGACAATAGCTTTCCTGAATCCTAATGAATTTATTGACAGTCTGGACCCCTAAACTATTTTTCATCAGTGTATACCTTAGACAGCTCTCCTGTATTAGTCCATTTTCACACTGCTGATGAAGACAAACCTGAGACTGGGCAGTTTACAAAGAAAAAGAGATTTAATAGACTCACAGTTCCATGTAGCTGGGGAGGCCCCACAATGATGGCGGAAGGCAAAAGGCAAATCTTACGTGGCAGCAGGCAAGAGAGAATGAGAACCAAGTGAAAAGGGAAACCCCTTATAAAACTATCAGATCTCGTGAGACTTATTCACTACCACGAGAACAGCATGGGGGAAACCGCCCCCATGATCCAATTATCTCCCACCAGGTCCCTCCCACAACACATAGGAATTATGGGAGCTACAATTCAAGATGAGATTTGGGTGGGGACACAGCCAAACCATATCATCTCCCTTGCTCAGGACCTGAGCATTTCTTTCCTGGTTACTTGTTTGTAGTTATGTCAAAAACTTTACATTATTCCTTTTACATTCTTTTTATTTGAACAACCATCATGTATGTTGTTGAAATTTTTGTGGATGATTTTTATCTCATATAAGAAACCTATACTAATGTATCTGTGAGTCTTCATGCTAAAATAAGTTGAGTCCTTTGCTTGTCACACTGTGTCTGGGTCTGTGTAGGAAAGGAGGAAAAATTATCCACTGTAAGGAGAAATAGAATTTAATTCCTTCTGGCTCCAAAGAGACTGCTTATCACACTGGAAAAGGTCATTTTCAAAATTGTTTCCTTCTGGCCTAAAATAGATGGCACACTTCCTCTAGAGTGAATGATTCACTCTTATCTCTTTGGATTTAATCCTTAGGCTGGAAAATGACTTAATGAGTATAAACTCCTTACTCATGTCAGGCAAGGGCATTGGGACATCCGGGTCTCATTTACTTCACCAGAAGCAACATCCCAGTTAGTGAAGATTCACCTCATAGAATAAAGGTCACAATTTAAGGGTGAAGAGTTTATTCACAGACTTGTTTCGATCAGCATATTAAGCAGAACAATTTTTTAGCTGATTTGGGGAGAAAAAAACACGTTGGATAATCATCAGTGGTTTTAAATAGTTGGATTGATCTGTCAATCAAAATTACCATCTAACAAAAGAAGTACTATACTTACCAAAGTCACAACATTTCTATCATGACGACTGGTGCAGTGTATGATTAAAACCCGCCTTTCACTTTGTTTTCACTTCATCTAAGATACCACGTGCAATTTGAGACAGGTGAAATGTTAATTACTGGTCTGATGATGTAGAGAATGACTAATGGAATAATGTGGTAGCTCACTGAGATTCCACATTATGTATAGACAAATCCTAATTATGGTATTTAAGAATAAAATTAGAAGAGGCTGGGTTTTAAATAACTATTGGGAGTGGTTAAATATACACACTTAACTTGCCTTCATTTTTTTTTCTCAGATGTAGAAATAAAATTCAACACTGTGGAGTTCACAAAGCTGGGAAGGAAAGTCAGTCAAAATTTAATACTCAGAGCACTTTCCTGTATACTTGACACTTCATGGTCTTAAAAAGGAGTTCCCATGACAAAATTGTTTATAATTTAACGAGGGAAATGAGAAAGATGCAGTAACTGACCTATAAGAACAACCAGGCACGGTGGCTCACGCCTGTAGTCCCAGCACTTTGGGAGGCTGAGGCAAGCGGATTTCTTGAGCTAAGGAGTTTGGGACCAGCCTGGGCAACATGATGACATCCCATCTCTACAAAAAAAATACAAAAATTAGCCAGGCATGGAGGCGTGAATCTGTGGACCCAGCTACTCAGGAGGCTGAGGTGGGAGGATCACTCAAACCCAGGAGGTGGAGGCTGCAGTGAGCTGACATCATGCCACTGCACTGCAGCCTAGATGACAGAGTGAGACCAAAACTCACAAAGAAATGGCCTATGAACAAAGGGAGCTGAGGGAAACATGATATAGCATATACAACAGATGTAAGGACAGAGGCTTCATAGAGGTGAGCACTGGAATCCACAGGAAGATGGGCTGAAAGATGATGTGAAAAGGGAGATGGTGAGATGGACCATATCGATGGAGTTACATATCTTGGTGAAGTCAATTAGAGGCAACATTGGGTTATGGTTTCATTTTAGTTGTGGGAAAAAAATCACAGATGTAGGAGAGGATTAAAGAGGATGTAGTCCACTCCCCTTATATCAAAAGCTTTCTGCAGCCCTCCCAGTAGGACAATCCAAAAGGAGTCTGCTTTATCTTTAGAGATTTCCCTGTCTTTATTTATAGTCTCTGGGGCCTTTCACGCAAACCATTCTGGCAGTTCAATGTCCAGACTGGCTGGCCCTTTGGGGACAATCTTTCTATGTAGTACAGTTGGCATTTTTTAAAAGAAAATACTGTCAGTTAGTGTGTAAGTGAGCCAAATCAATAACATTAGCTGATAACACATATTCCTGCCATGCTTTCAAAGTCTAATCTTGAACCTTCCAGAGTACAGTGAGGATCATCTACTTTTTTCTTGTTGGCACTACCTTGGGTATCAGCACAGCTTGTGTGAAGCCTGCTGACTGCTTCTCTATTGCAAACCTACAAAGTGAATTGCTTGCATGTACAGAAAAAATGAAACTTTGGAGGGTATACTCTTTTAATTTCAGAAAGCATCCAAGAAAAACAAAACTAAGCCCACTGGATTTAAACCTCTTTAAGGAGCTCTTAAATATATAAAATACTCTTAGTATGTAAGTTCACAAGGCATATTAGCTGGACACGAGTAAAAGAGGTGAGAGATGAAGAGGGTAGGTGACCTGGGAAAATAAATTAAGCCTCAATTTCCGAAGCAGGAATGATATACTTGGAAGTGTTTATAAACATAGAAGTTACACAGCATACAGTGTTGTTATTGTTGTTATTTTATGCTGTATAACTTTGGGCTAGCACATTCAACTACTCTAAGACTTCTTTCTTTGCCTTATAAATTGATGGAATTATAGAATCTCCAAGGCCAGGCTTCTTGCAGGTCTAAAATATTTATGTATATTAGATATATTTACTCCATGAATTCCTTACATTAATTTCAAAATCAAATCCTAATACTAGGCAGAAGAAAACTGTTATCAGTAAGAGCATTGGCTCCCAAGTAGCAAACCCTGTGTATCTATGAGGTAGCTTCCACTGAAGACTAACTTCTCTAAATGATCTATTGACGTCGGCATTGCCCATCATTGATGCTTTTACACAGCTTGCTTAAGAACTGTATTTAACAAATGGCACTGAGAATTTTTAGTGTTAACCTGAGAAGCAGCTCTGCTCATCTGCATTTGTTAAGGTTGTGAGAAGAGGAAGCAACCTGTAATTTACTGGTGCATCCTAATTAAAAATGGAGAATGAAAATAATGTTGTGCTCTCATCAGAGGCACTTAGCCTGATTGGGCGCTTGGTTTTTGTGCAGCATAAAATTGCTGCAAATATTTTCATATGTCTAAAGTGGGGATAACAAAGAAAATGCAATAAATTCACCAGCATCAATGTTACCACTACTTACTACAATTGCTCCATTATGTTCTATTTGCTGGATTTGTTGGGATTATTTATTTCACTGCTGGGGCATTTTACAAAGGATTCTAGATATTTTCTGTTTTAAAGGAGCTTGGCTTAAGCATGTTGATATTAGTCCTTACCCTCAAAATAGTCTGACATGGTTTGGCTCTGTGTCCCCTTTCAAATTTCATCTCAAATTGTAATCCCCGTTTATCAAGGGAGGGACCTGGTAGGAGGTAATTGGATCATGGGGGCAGTTTTTCCCATGCTCTTCACATGCTAGTGAGTGAGTTCTCACAAGTTCTGATGATTTAAAAGTGTTTGGCTTTCCCTCTCCCCACCCCCACAAGCTGCCGTGTAAGACATGCCTCGCTTCCCCTTTGCCTTCCACCATGATTCTAAGTTTCCTGAGGCCTCCCCAGCCATGTAGAACTGTGAGTCAATTAAACCTCTTTCGTTATAAATTGCCTGTCTTCAGGCAGTTCTTTATAGAAGTGTGAAAATGAACTAATACATAGTCCCAAGTAAGCACTTCCTAATTAACTCCAAATATCTCAGATAGTTCCATAATTTGCGCCAAAGCAAATAGAAATCAATGGGTCATAATATCAGCACAGAGTGGACTGTGTCTCTGGCTAACTTTAAGGAGATCAGATGGAATTCTGCACATGATATTCCTATAGTGTCTGTCTCCTGTTTCTAGAATAAGTCCCAACCTGGAAGTTTTTGGTTCTCCACATACAATATGGAACTGGTCTGGATAGCATACAGGACTTATTTCTGAGCTATTCTGCCATAAACACCCTTGTCAAGAGAAAATATTAGTAATAAGATCAGTCAAATTGATGTGGATGCCTCAAGTAGGAAGGTAATTGTCGATTAATAAATTATGATTTGATGAGGAGCAAAGATCAGAAATCAAGATGGTTGAATGTACATAGAAGCAGTATGTCTAAAATTCAATATAGAATTAAGGTGTTGCTCTTGAGTTGGGTACCCTGAGGCATGGGCTGCAGAGAAGCCTGAGGAAGAAGCCAGATGCAGGTCCTCTGAAGAGTTGATCTCATGGGGCTTAGCAGAGAGGAAGCCAGGTATGAGGGAATGGGATGAAAACTATAAAAACTGGAACACCAGGTGGCAGGGAGGCTGACTCAGAGGACTGCAAGAGAAAGAAATTCCCCCAAATTCCTAAATGTCTGAGCGCACAACTGTAATTCGTAGGTAACTTGAGGTTTCTATCAGGGATGGGGAGGCAGCTGTTAAGGGTCCAAGTTGCCTGGGATTCCATAGGGGTGCTATATGGCCTCTTTTCAGAAACTATTTAAGCAATATCATTTTGTTAAGAGACTTTACTATGATATTTTAAAAATAAACTTTATTCTTTAGAGCAGTTTTAGGTTCACAGCAAAACTGAACAGAAAATGCAGAGAGTTTCCATATACTCCTGCCCTCCTGTCTATGTATAGCCTCCCTCACTATTGACATCTCCCATCACAGTGGTGCATTTGCTACAACTGATGAGCCTACACTGACACATCGTTATCACCCAAAGTCCATCATTTACATTCAGGCTCCCTCTTGGTGTTGTACATTCTATGGGTTTGGACAAATGTATAATGATTGGCATCCACCATTATTGTATCATCCATAATAGTTTCACTACCTAAAAATTCTCTTTGTTCTGCCTATTCATTTCTCCCTCCTCTCCAATCTCTTGGGACTTTTAAAACTGCATATGGACAAAAGTAAGGATAACTTTGAGAAGGGTAAAATGACAAGAGTCAGGTTAACTCTTCTGTCAATGTGATTTTTACTCAAATTCTCCAGGTGATAATATTCATGGGATACTGTGTATTTTGGCATATTTCTCCTCCTGGGAGCACTGGAAATCAGAAATTACATATAGGTGCTGCAAAAAGATACTGAGCCTTAGGGAACCATCCCAGCCTCTCAGTGTCCCTCTTCCTCCCTTGCACTCAGATGCTGATGGTCCTTCTATGGGCCCATAGGGGAAACTTGAAGGTGGGTTACTTCCAGCTCAAGCTTCACCATCCTCTCCCTATTTCTCATCCTCAAAGGGCTGCTTTGTGCATTCCTTCCCAAAGCAAGTCCTTGTTCGTGGCATGGGAGGAACCTCACAGGCAAGCAAACAGCATCCTCTCCCATCAGGCTCACCAGAGCAGGAGCCGGTGTCTCCAAGGCAGCATGCTCAGGCTCCGTCCACCCACCCCACTGGCCTCTGCGCACAGGCATAGGTGACTCTAGTCTCATTGAGTCTCCAGCTGTGGGTTCCATCACTAAACTTTTGCTGATTTTACCCAAGGGAAGGTAACAGGGACAAACAACTCTCACTGGCTCTCATCTTCTTTTCCTTTTAGATATCTAAGTATTCTCCACTTTTAGTAGAGGATTTTTCAAGTCTAGGCTCATCTGAGAATCCTTCCTTTTGGAATAATCCATTGGTTTCTTTCCTCACCACACTTGCCACAAAACATAATCTTAAGTTGTCTTTTTATTCTTTGTAAGAAAGGAAACCACTTACAACTGTTTCTCTTATTTTTTAAAATACATCTGTCCCCAAAGAGCAGAAAGGAAATGTGCATGCTCCTCTTCCCCTAGGACCATATCCCCCTAACAAATGAACATTAGTTCCCGGATGCTGTGTTTGAGATTCTGTGTTACACCCAGAGATAGACCAAGAAGGAGGCAGTGTTGTTAGTAGCCTGAGTCTCAAAATCAACAAACAAAATCTCTAGAAACTAAAACATTAATGGAAATGTAACAGCAAGAAAAATTATATATATAATATAATATAATATAATATAATATATATATAAAATCAGGGAAAGTAGCATTTGGTTTAAGATGAATAAGTGATGAGTTACTAGGTGTGATATTGAGGCTCCCAGGAGGTGGGCTTTTACAACAACCAATGGTCAAGTAAATATCTTCTGAAGACCATGGGTCGTTTTAATTGCAGGGCTTTTGTTTTGTTGAGAGGGTACCTATGAGTTTGAGAGAGCGGAGTTTCTCAGGACAAGAAAAGTAAGACTGACCATTGCCCCCAACAATCCATCGTCCCCTGCTTTCCCTTCTGCAACATTCTGCCTCTTCCACGTAGACATTTTTTTTAAAAAACAATATTTAAAGACAGCTACAGTAGAGGAGTGACAAGTTATTAACCTGCTTAGGAGGCTCACATGACTGAGTCTAGTTCTGATTGTACCAATAGATAAGATTCTTTCTCATTCCAACCCTTGCCATTTTTAAGCATGGGGAGAGGTTGAGATCTTGCCTTAACAGCAGTACTCAAACCTGACTTTGCATTAGAATAATCTGAGTAGCTTTCAAAAAAAGGAAATATATATGTTTCTTTCCAATGTGAAATCAGACTAATACAACATGCGAACACACACGACTACAATTTATTTGAGTTTAGGAAATGTGTCTTATTCATCTTTGCATCCTGGAGGCTTGGATTGGCTATGGGTTGAATTTTTCTGTCCTCCCAGAACTCATATGTTTAAACTCTAACCCCTACTGTGATGGTATTTGGAGGTGAGGGTTTTTGGAGGACTTAGGCCACAAAAGTGGAGTCTTTATTAGTGGGATAAATGCCCTTATAAGAAGAAACAAGAGAGAGATGATTTATCTCTCCTCCATGTGAGAATATGGCAAGAAAGCGGCTGTCTGTAAATTGGAAAGAGGCCTAACACCAAGAACCCGACCTTGCTGGCACCCTGATCTCAGACTTGTAGCCTTCCTAACTATGAGAAATAAATGTTGTTGCTTCAGCCACCCAGGCTATGGTAGTTTGTTACAGCAGCCTAAGCTGACTAGAACAGTGAGCAATCAGTAATCTCTATCAATATCTCTAGAAGTGTATCAGTATCTCTGTATCAGTATCTCTAGAGGCGATGCCCATAAATCTGAATTTTAAAGCCTACCCATTTCATTGTGATACATTTAGCCAGGCCTGACTCCAAGAACCTACATGGGAGAAGCACTGAGGCAAACATTGTGGCAGTGTGCATATTGAGTGTGCTTCCTTCTGGCTTCTGTATATGTGCACTGGGAGTCAGGCACCTTTGACATCTCCTTTGCAGTCTGTGTGCTCAGCTCATATAAAGATGCCCTGACAATCCTAGTTCTCATGTACATGTAGAAAGAATGGAAGATGAATCTGGGATTAGTTTATTTCATTCTCCTATTCCTTTTTCCATAGAGAGCCAGGCTTAGCATGCAGTGTAAAACAAAGGAAAAGTATTCAGTACCAGTCCTCTGAATGAGAAGTTAATAGTGAACCATTTCAGGCCCTCTATTGACCATTAATGATCTAAGTGAAGAACTGGAGTTAGTGAGGTTTGCTGATGGCATAATCAGCATCAGTCAGTAAGAGTTGCAAAGGAATAAGGGCATTCTAGATAGGCTTTAAAGTTAGGAAATCTAATAAAATAACTTCTAAGGATATTGGATTTGTGAACCTTTCAGCCATTCTGCAGAAAAGCACTAAGTGCTGGTGTCATGAGTTCAAGAAAACAGCTGCCAGAAATCATTATGGGACTCTGGTTTACATGTTCGCAACTTCATAGTGTGTTTGGGGAAAATGAATAAACAATGCACTTAGAAGCCACTTTACCCTTTTCCATAATTATTTGAGTATAGTTAATGACTTTGCATTAGGGTTTCTGAAAAACATGAGATCATATGAAAATCTGGACCTTCTATCTAGAGCATATAAGATGGAATTCTTAATATTAACTTTCTGTTCTTCCAAAGCATGTCCAACTTGAGAATACCCCAATCTCTTTCTCTGACCTCTGGCAGGCCAATTGTCTTACAGAGGGAGGTCGGAAAAATATTGATGCATAAAATCAATAATATTCAATTTGCTTAGCACATCCTACACTTATTTTCTTGTCACCTGTACTACTGTCCTCTCTCCTTCCCTCCTCATAGAGCCTCTGTCCTCTCCATACATATTGGCCAGGCATATACACAACTAGGTAGCTTTCATGCACAGCCTGAAACCTAATTCACTCCAGGGAAATGTGAATCCACAGAGGAAAAATCTCCCGAGGATCCTGGCCAGGCCACACCAACTGAACTGGGAGAGTTCAGTTCTTTTCAACTCATCTGGGGAGCAGTTAGTTCTCTGGCATGGCAAATTATGGAGAAGGCCTATCAATGAAGGACAAAGGAATGGAAAGGCGATATTACAACATAGATGCTCTTCAGTTGTTAATGGATGGAAGAAAGGATAGGAGAAAAAATAAAGGTTGGATACCCCTGTCCCCCCCCCATTCCTAAACATTGTCTCTTCTTTTCCTCTATCTCTGTTTAACTTTCTTTCTGACATTCAACATGTGATATGATTTGGCTCTGTGTCCCCAACCAAATCTCATCTCAAATTATAATCCCCATAATCCCCATGTGTTGAGGGAGAAACCTGGTAGGAGGTGATTGGCTCATGGGGGCAGTTTCTCCCATGCTGTCTTGTGATAGTGAGTGAGTTCTCACAAGATCTGATGGTTTTATAAGTGGCTCTTCTCTCTTCACTCATGCTCTCTCCTGCCTCCTTGTGAAGAAGGTGCCTGCTTCCCTTTCACTTTCTGCCATGACTGTAAGTTACCTGAGGCCTCCTCAGCCATGCAGAACTGTGAGTCAATTACACCTCTTTTGTTTATAAATTACCCAGTCTCAGGCATTTCTTTATAGCAGTGTCAAAGCAGACGAATACAACATGTAAACACACACACACGACTACAATTTCTTTGAGTTTAGGAAATGTGTCTTATTCATCTTTGCGTCCTGGAGGCTTGCCCAATAGTAAGTGCTATGGTTTGAATTTTTGTGTCCTCCCAGAACTCTTATGTTTAACCCCTATTGTGATGGTATTTGGAGGTGAGGGCTTTTGGAGGACTTAGGCCATGAAAGTGGAGTCTTCATGAATGGGATAAACACCCTTGCAAGAAGAAACAAGAGAGAGATGATTTCTCTCTCCTCCATGTGAGGATATAGCAAGAAGGTGGCTGTCTATAAATTGGAAGGAGGCCTCGCACCAAGAACCCAACCATGCCGGTGCCCTGATCCTAGACTTGTAGCCTTTATAACTATGAGAAATAAATGTTGTTGCTTCAGCCCCCCAGGCTGTGGTAGTTTGTTACAGCAGCCTAAGCTGACTACAACAATGAACAATCAGTAAATGTCAAATAGATTGCTCAAGGTCAAGCATTTTAAGATATACTTTTTAATTTGAATATCCATAGGAAGTGGTAAATTGAAACAGAAAATTCCATCTTTCTTATGATTACCTTTTCGTAGCTTGGAGAAGACGTAAAGAAACCCATGCACAATTCAAACAAGGGCTCTAAGTGGCAGAGCTGTATTTGAATCTGCATCCTCAGTCCATGCCCTTAACTGCAACTCTGTGCTGTTTCTCAGTCACCTGGGGAGGAAAGGTAGGTAAGGTAGATGAAAAACTGCTGCTGCACAGTGAATAATCACTTGGTTGTATTACTGCTGTGGTGACTATTATTCTAATTTCCCTACTACATATCATTAGGCTACTAAATGTGTAACTCAGGATTTTGAAAATGGCCAAAAAAGACAGCCAAAGAAAATAGGATGAAGTAGTAAGCAGTGTCATCTGAAAATAAATTTAGAAATGAAAGATAAAGCAGGACCTAGGCTGCACTGGCCACACTCATTTGGGGACCTGACTCAGCAGAGCTCTGCCTGCAGGCAGCTGGTGCTGGGTCATGCCTGCATCCTACACCCAACAGGGAGGCTTCCTGAGCACAGACCATCCAGAGCTGACTGCTTCAGGGCCCAGAGACAAAAGTGAAAAAACTAGGCTACATCAAGCCTTGGCCTTTCTCAGGTGAACACAAGTAACAGTAGATTTTCTCTGCAAGTAAATACACATGATAGGCAGATAGCACATTCTTTTCGTTATTCAATAAATGTTTGTTAAATACCTACTTCAGCCATCTCTCAGCATGAAGAGAAGCAGGCTGATTGCACTGTTGTGGGTCCCCCAGTGCACAGGCCTGGATACTGCGGGAGGACCCGAGTCATCACTTCCACCCAGTGAACAGGTGCTGCCTCCTAGGCCACCTCCTGCCCCTCACAAATTCAAGCCAAGATGCCCCTGCAGAGGCACACTGTTGCTCTTGGCCTGGTGACCAGGAAGTTTCTGTGAGCAGAGTGGTGAGGATTTTGGATGGGAGATCCATCTACCTCTGCCCTGGGAAGACAGGCCTAAATTAACTGTCCCTGTTCTTTAAGAAGAAATGGGAGCTATCTCAGAATGGACATAGCAAGTTGGAACTGGATTAATCATGTTGATATTAGAATAGCACATTTCTCTCAGACTTCTTGGTGATACCATGCTTCAACTGGTCTTCAAACAAAAAGCACCCTTTGTCCTACATCTTCTTTTGTCCCTTTTATACTACATCTGAACCTGTCTTATGTGTCACCTGCCTCGTCCAAAATGAGGCAAGCAACCTGTGTTTCTTCCTCGGCTCTTGCATCTTTCTTAGCCCTGCACCTGCACCAGGCAGTAACCTCAGCCTGGCTTGTCTCCCCCTTGGTTGGCCACACCTCAGCCTATAACCTCTGACCTGCCCAAAATGAATAACCCAACCTCTCAATTTCTCAGAACCTGGCCAGCCAGAACACCCAGCAGTCATAGAACTATTTGGAGAAAATAAAGGAACTGAACTAAGTGCTCTAATGATATGTAACATATAACTTCCTAAATATATTCATAATTTATTTATAAAGTAATACTGTAGTAATAAAATAATGAGAAGGAATAAGTAACATTTTAACATCTAGATGCATTTTTATTGGGAAATATATAAATTTACTAAGTAATTCTCTGTGTGAAAATAGCATATAGGCGATTGTGATACAATGACCCACATCTTTGTCTGTCTTCACTCCCTTTTGCTTTTGTCACTTCCTGTCCTTCTATGAACCTCTTAGTTTCCTCTTTGCATTCATGTATTTTTTTCTCCTAGCTTCTAAGGATGTCTCTTTATCAAACCACCATCCAAAGCATCAATTAAGCATCTGCATATCCATAGGACTTTTTCAGGGGCTGCCTTCCCACATATTTTCTATTTATATCATTGTGTGTCTCATTTCAGACTTTCCACGTGTTTCCCAGTACATTTTGTGTCACACTCTCCCTGTGGGTTATTCTTTATGGGTCCATGTTTGTTTTTGTTTCTACATTGCGGCTTTATAATCCAGATTGTGACCAATGTGAATTAATTTATTATTGCTGGTATGTTCTGCATAAAGAATGACATTGAATATGGTTGCAGTAAGTTGAGTGGATCAGTTAGTATTCTACTTGTGAAGTTAGGATTTCTTATAATGATTCTCTGCCCCAGTGGAATATAAAATATATGTATTGTGTTGAACTCCATTTTCCTGGGATAACAGATGCTTTTCTCTAATATGGTGTATTTGTCAGTGATTCATAAGCCACGTGTGGTTTGATTTCATTTCTTATCTATTGAATGAACCAGTCCTTATTTTTCTTCACTTCACTCAGTGACCTGTGGATTAGGGATTATGTGAAGGCTGCCTAGGTTCATGAAGAATGGTTGAATCAAATGGAGGTGAATGGCAGAGGTAATTAGGACATGAACAGCAACGTAAGAGACATAAATTCATCTCTCTTGATATCCAGATCTCTATAGATACTTCCTAATGCTTGTAAGAATTTGGAATACCAGTAAAGGAGAGAAGAGACATCAGTTGATGTCTTGGAGCTATGGAATGAGTTTCATGGTGATAGAATTTGTTAGATTGGAATTTTGTATGAACACAGTGAGATCTGAGGCTCACTGAAGCAAAAGCATAGGGTCTCTATTATTCCAGGGTGGGGGTTCAAAGGTATTGTGTGGCCAAATAACAAGATAATAAACTTGCCACCAGCACTGCACTTTAATGCTTTGGGAGCGCCAAATAGCAGTTTCTCCTGGGCAAGAAGAGTTGGCCTGCCATCCAAATCTATCAAGGTGACTCAATTTCATATGTCGATAGGCAACTGTCAGATGGCTTCCGAAGGTCCACTACAGTTTCCTGACACTCTTCAGCCCAGAAAGGCTTTCCAAGAATCTGATGCAAATTCTGGTCTACGGCTCGCTCCCCACACACCCAGTTCATTTAAAGGACTCAGTAGGTGTGATTTTATTCTTTCATTCAAACAATGCAGTGGAAATGTAAGTGGTTCTAAAGGGAGAAAAGAACAGAAATAGAAACCAAGGCCTGTGCAAACTGAATCAAATGGGATTTTTAAAAACGGTAAAGCTTCAAAGCTTATTTTCAGAAGAAATTGTCTTCAAAATGACTCCTACTGAGTAACATAAAATGAAAATCCATTTGAGGATATAAAAAGGATGCACCAGCTTTCCTTGTTTGGTACCACAACTTTACTATTGTGAAATGTCATCTTTTTCTGTGCTAAATTTTCTTGGCCTTTTTTGGGTGTTGATGTTAATGGGATATTTTCAAAATTCCACATCTGTCCCAAGCTACAAAGAAGCATTTATAGCCATAAGTTTGTAGGACTGCTAGTTACAAGAGTTTTAAATATGGACTCTAAATATTCTACATCTTTCAAAACCATTGATCAAAGAGAACTAAACTGCTTTTGAGGCTCTTTGGATCCCTTGCATAAATACATATTGAGGGGCTGTTTTAAATGTCCATTAGAACTTAACGTTTCTCTTTGGAACCATTACCATTTATCATATGACTGTAAACATAGACTCAGAGATGTTTAAAAGACACATTATTTACCTGGCAAGGCTTAATGGCTCCAAAAAATGCATTAAAGCCCATTTTTAACTCTTCTCCAAGAATAGATTCTGAACACCTCTCATATATGAATTTTATTTTAGACCAATGGAGGAGATTATGCTACTGAGTAATTTACCCAATGTTTTAAATAAAATATATTTTCAAGGCATGTGCATTCAACAATTTTGTGACTATTTGTAAAAGTAATTTGCTTGGAGTAGGGCTTTGGTAGAAGCAGCCAGACATGGTTTTACTAAAGCATTTTTTTTTCACATAAAGCCTCGAAAGAGAAATAAGTTCTTTATCTTTAGAGTGAAAAATTACAAGATTTTCCATTTTTATTAGTTTTTTTATGTAAATACATATATATGGTTAAAATCAATATTTCAGAAGACCTGATAATAAAAAATAAATAATTACTGGAGCAGAACAAAGAGCCTAACAATCTCCTTCACATTTATGGAAATTTGGTATGACAGGAGTAGCATATAAACCAGTAGAGGAAAAATTGGCTGTTCAATAAATGTTGCTGAGATAACTGGTTATCCATAAGGTTAAAATAAGACCCTTACCTTATACTATGTCCAAAATAGCTCCCATGTGGGTTAAACAATTAAATGTGAAAATGAAAAAGTTTAACATTTTTAGAAGAAAATATCAGAATGTTTTATGACCTTAGGGTAGGGAGAGATTTCTAAAGGTACAAAACCTCCAAACCTTAAAAGAAAACATTGATAAATTGGAGTATATTAAAAAGTATAATATCTATATAAAATATATACAAAGTAGAAAGACAACCTAGAAAACATTTGTAATGTATGTCACAACAGATTAGTATGATACAGATAACTTCTACATATTTATTACAAAAAAACAACACAATTGAAAAATGGGCCAAGGGTTAAGAGTAGGATAAGCATAAGAGTGGAAGGGCAAATGTCTGATAAGCATATGAAAAGATGCTCTACCTTACTAATGATCAAGTAAAGGGAGAATGAAGCAAAGCAATGCCGGTTTTACCTTCTCAAGTTTCCAAAATTAAAGTTTTAGGATGCCAAGAGTTGGAAAGATTTGAAGCAAGAGGAACACTCAAGTGTTGCTGGTAGGAATTTTAATTGGTATCAGTAGTTTAGAGATTGATTTGGCATGATATACTAAAGTTGAAGATGTGCATTCCCTACTCTCTAGCAACTTACTGCTAGCTACATAGCCTAGAACAATGCTTGCATATGTATATTGATACATAAGTAGATGTATATTCTTTTTAAAATTGTTTTTTAAAAAAGTGTCTTGCTATGTCATCCAGACTGGAGTGCAGTGGTGAGATCATAGCTCACTGCAGCCCTGAACTCCTGGGCTCAAGTGATCCTCCTGCCCTAACCTCCTAAGTAGATGGGACTACAGCTGCACACTGCCATGCCCAGTTAATTTAATTTTTTTTTCTTTTGTTGTAGAGACAGGGTCTTGCTATTTTGCCCAGGCTGGTCTTAAACTCCTGGTCTCAAGCAATCTTCCCATTGTGGCCTCCTAACAGCACTGGAATTACAGGTGCAAGTGACCACACCTGGCCCTAGGATATTTATAATTATTTATAATAGTGAAGATTTGCAAACAGCCCAACTGTGCATTAATGGAAGGATTAATAAATACATTGTAATCACAAATACTATATTAAATAACAAAAACAAAAATCCTGAATGAAGAAGTAGGGCTACATATATCACGATGGAAAAATCTTAAACAAATAATATTGAAGGAAAAATTGGCAAACTAGTTACTTAAAGTAAAAAAAAAATACTATGTATTTTATGGATTTATGCCTATGAAGAAAAAAAAAACATCCAAATGAATGAAGAACCAATGTCAAGCTAGTCATTAACCCTGGGAAAGGTGGGTAGATGATGGATTAGAGAAGTACATTTGGTTCTTTAATTATGTTTTACTTTTTTTAGTTTAAAAAAAGCTCTAAAAACTTTGTAAATTAGAAAAACTAGAACAAATATGGCAAAATACCTAAATTTGATAAATTTGGGATGTACTTGGATATTTATTATGTTATCTATAGTTTACTTTTTTGAATTCTTAAAATATTTCTGATTTAAAATTTAAAAAAATTTAAAGTAGTCTCCTTAGACTTTCTTTCATTTTTTGTACCACTTCCCAGAGGCAACCATTATTAACCACCCTTAGGTTTCTTCTAGCAGTTTCTCCTCTATCTCTAGTTAAGCCGAATATTCCACTAATTGAAACATTATCTATTTCCCATAATGAAAGTTGTTAATTGTGCTCAAACAGACCACTTTCTACCTTCCCTCAGCAATTTTTAAGCATAGTTATATCAAGATTTTTAGTTCCTTTATTGGTTCATATACAGTTTTAAGAAACATATTATATCTAAATCTTAATTTCTAATTCCATGAATTATAGATAGTATTTATTGCTGCTCTCCTGGAGACACTTTACTGTTTTCCTTCCCTTCCATCTCTGAGACTTTTTCTTTTATAATTTTACATCAGATTGATAATATCTACATTCTATTCCATAATCATCATATAATCTTCTGTGCGTTTTCTCTGTGGTATACTAAAAGATCAAAATTAATAAAGACTATTTGTAGTATTGTGATTATTTTAAGTGATTTAAAACACATTCAAGCAGCAAATTATAGTTTTATTCTTTTTCTCATATTTGTTTTTATGATTCCTGGAAATTTTAATCACTCTTATTTCTTTAATTACCTACCATTATCTCAAAATTTTCAGATGTCCCATAACATCAAGCATTCCATTGAGGGGCTAAAATGATTAGGAAAGATTTTTGTAAAGTAGAAATTAATCCAAACAGATAACTGAAATCACTTACTAGATGTCTAAAGCCTAGAAGAAATAAACTACTGAAAAGCATAACCCATCATTGTTAAATAGCAAAGAATTTTTTAATCTTTGGCTTTATATTAAACAGTTATTTCTTGAAGGAATAACAACCAAGAGTGCAACTTAAATTCCATCTCTAGGAATAACCAGGTGAGTATATTTGATCTAGACTCACCATCAAATAATGACATGTCACTAAGTAATTGCAACTCTCTAATATGATAATTAATGAAAAATGCTCACTGCAATATTTGTCTATCATCTATTTACCTATCATTTATGATCTATTATCTATGATCTATCAATCATCTATCATCTATCTATCATTTAATCAATCATCATCTATCATCTATCATTTCTCTATTATCTATCTATCCATCCATCTATATAATCTAGATATGTATCTATCTAAATATATGCCTATCTCTAGCTGTTTTATTTCTGTTCTTGTTCCATAAAGCACACAAAGTGGTTTTCAGACTTTTAAAAGATAGCATACAGTAACCGTAAAGTGAAAAAGAAAACAAGAACAATGATAAAGATAGCAAATTCTCTTGACTCCTCCATTAGTGTAGGTAAGTGGGCCAAGTGTAAGATCAAGCATGAGCTAGGAAGGTAATGAAGTAACACCAGGCTGTAATGGAAGAACTCCTAGTATCATTTTCCTTCATTCAGGAGGGACTGACAATCGGGTCCATCAGCTAACGAGACCTATGAAATGTGGAGCTAGCTCAGAGGGGAAATTGCACAGAAACGGGGCAGCACAAGAACATCCAGCCCTTTGTGTCTGGGATGTTAGTAAACATCCAGGAGTAATTTGTGAGCAGAGAACACTGCTCAGTTTTTGAATCCATAAATCTGAAAGGGATGTAGTCAAGAAAGAGAGAGAAATTATAGTTTTATAGAGTAGGGACACTTGTGTGGCAGATCATATGATTCTGCTGTCCACTTGCATGAAGTAAATCTCCTAGAATGCATTCCAGTGGGTGAGTGTTTAGGTAGGCAGATGCGTGGCCCATTGGCTCTTCTAGAATTGATAAATTATACTCTTAGAGGGAATGGGTTCTGAGAAGAATAAAAGTGTCTGGCCCCAAGCAAATGTGAAATGCCATATTTACTGTCTTTTTCCAGTTCATTGTCTTCCAAATACTTTTTGAGAATATATCACACACTACATACTTTCACATAAAGGACTGCACTGAATCCTCATGCTAACCCTGCAAGCGTGTTTCCTTATTTTTATTTGCAGAGAGGTAAAGAAGAAAGAAAGAAGTAAATGAAAATACAGCATAGCTATTAGTTACTAAGTACTGTGCCAGGTACCATTCCTATTTAATTTTATTTATTCCTCACAACTCCATGAGGGAGGCCTTATTTCCTTAATTTTACAATGAAGAAATCAAATCTCAGAAATGAGACAGACCTCTCCTGGTGTCAAGCTGGAAATGGTGAACGTGAACTTAAGCCTGGTGTGTGTTCCCCAGAGCTTACCTCATGGAAGGGAATTCCGCACAAGGATCCCATCAGGTGCTTTAGCAGTTGCACATATGTGTGGGGAAATTTCATTTTTAATGCATCACTTGTCTATATATCTAAAATAAAATATACTCAGAGATGTGATATCCCAGATTTTCACGCACTGAGGACCATTACATTTGACTTTCCCTGACTTGCAAAATAAAATTGTCACAAACTTGCTTTACCCTAGTCTCCCTGTCTTAGACTTCACTCCGTAATCCTTGACACCTCCCTCTTCCCCAGCCTTCCACAGCCAATGGATCCTACAATCGTGGAGATGTCCTGAATGCCCCAGTCTGGGTCAGCATCCCACCTAACATTTGCAAAGCACTCTGTAGTACTTATTGCAGTAATTATTAAATAATCATCTGTGAATTAATTTTGTTTATGTCTATCTCCCCCACAAGATTTAAATTCCATGAGGGTAGCAAGCAGTTTCTCACCACGTATTTCTAGTGGTGACCTATTAAATCTATAAATAAATGCTAGGTTAAATCATTTTTGTGCAGGCCTCAGATCAAAGCTTTCCTTCCATCTCTTTTTAATTGAAGAGTATCTTGAGATTATAGGACATGCTGTCATGCTGTTAAGGAACTGTTACCAACTGTGACTCCTTTTCAGTATGAATCAGATATTTTTTCTATGGGATGGAACCAACAACAAAAAGGGCAAAAAAGAAATTGGATGCTGACCTCTGTAACTACCAATTTCTAATTTAGGGATCCACCAAAATAGCCATATTGTTTGGTGATCGACTATAAAAAATAAAGGTTATAAAATTGAACTTATGACCTACACCTAGCTTCATAAAATACCACTTTAGTCAGTTTTATATAAAGTGAGAGGTCATGAATAATTGAATAATGACTAATACAACTCCCAAAAAATACTACTGGGCACAGAAGAGGCCCTCATTAAAATGTGTTAAATGACAGAATGAATTTAAAGAATGAATGAATGCCTATATCTGGTAAATGCCTGCATTAGCCATTGTGACTACTATTTTCCACCTTATTCATCAGCTATCTCTGTGCATCCTTTCTCTTTCACTTTGTAGTAAAAAGCTTTAGTAAAGGTGTACCTTTATAAAGATGCTTGTTCCTTTAGAGAGTCTAGGCATATACCACTCAAATTTCTTTACACAATCTTTGAAATAGCACGTAAGAAGTTCCTATTTCAGCCGGTCATGGTGGCTGACGCCTGTAATCCCAGCACTTTGGGAGGCCAAGACAGGCAGATCACAAGGTCAGGAGATCGAGACCATCCTGGCTAACACGGTTAAACCCCATCTCAACTAAAAATACAAAAAATTAGCAGGGCGTGGTGGCGGGCGCCTGTAGTCCCAGCTACTCGGAAGACTGAGGCAGGAGAATTGCTTGAACCCGGGAGACGGAGGTTGCAGTGAGCCGAGATCACGCCACTGCACTCAAGCCTGGGTGACAGAGCAAGACTACGTCTCAAAAAAAACAAAAAACAAAAAAAGAATTTCCTACTTCAAGAAGCCAGAAAACTGTGAGACTAGTATTTATTCTTGGTTTAAAAGACAGCAGAAAGAGCAAGAGAGCCTGTTTGATTTCATGCTTTTTTTTTCCCCTGTAATGTTTGTGTTTTGACTTTTAAAATTATTAAGGTTTTCATAAATATTTGAACCCTGTGAAAATAATCTCATCAGCATTCTTTTTCTAGGTCTATAAAGCAATTACAAGCTTGAAAGTGCTATTTTATTGTAATAAAAAGGAGAGTATTGGTGATATGTGGTTTGTGCTTTATTAAAGCCAGCTTGCTTAGACTTTAAAATGAGTAATTGCCAGCATAATTACTGTTTTACATTATGTGATCTGCATTCAGCTTTTTCGGTGAATCAGATGTCTTTCCACAGGTTTATGATGCTGTTGCTCACAGGACTAAAGAAAATCTAGTTAAATAATTTAGCACCTCTACCGTTACCTGTAACTGCGAATCTCCCTTTTGCTAAATTGGCCTGGAGCTTCTTTGAGTTAAGCCCAGAATAAAAATACCCACACACACTCTTGACTGCCTTGAGAGCCCTGTCTCCCTAATGTGTTCATTTCTTCCTGTCTCTTCTTTTTCTCCTGTCTGCTGAAGGGCTCACGCCTTCACAGGCAGCTGCATTTCTCCTTGGGTTAAAGGGGGTGCTGTCTCAGACAAGGGGCTAACAAATTGCAGGGTGCATATATCATGGGGCTCCAGACACCAAAGCATCAGTTATGTCTCATCTTTGTTTCCCCACTCTTCCTCTCTCTTGCCTTCCTTTTCACATCCCTAGACACTGAAGACAGTAATTAAACATGTCACTCTGCCTCCTATAAATGCCTGCAATGTATATAGGCTCTAAGACCTGGTTATCACTCATCATGCACTGCCTTCTAAAGAATTTGGTTTGTTTGTGTAGTTTTATCTTACAAAATAGATTATAAGCTCTACAAGACCATGACCATCTTCTTCTTTTGTCTTACTCATAGTAACTTGGATATAGTAGGTAGTAATTAAGTACGGAAGGGAGAGACTAACCCTACAGGATGCCTCTTCTCTAGTCTGAATTAGCCCCTCAAAGCCCCAAAGAAGGAAGAAAACCTGAGATTCATATTCATTCTCCCACCATCCTTGGGTTTCGCACTAGCTTTATTTTGCTTTTGAGGCTTATGGGGGTCAGAAAAAAAAAATGAAGAGAGAGTCTTTCAGTGACATGCTTGTGGTCTTCTATTTTCTCTTTAGCTTATTTTTAAGTGAGCCAGCATATCTGGTTAGCTATAGTTATCATCGCTGAGTAGGCTCCTGATAACGCATTTTGTTGCTATTTCACCATCCTTTGCTTTTATCCTCATCTCAAAATAGACGCAACATGTACTGCGAAAGGAAATTTCTTCTATTGATGCAAAGCAATATGGAAATAAGATTTTCCTCTTCTGGTTATAATCCTTGTATCTTGATAGGCCTCTGGCTCCTAAGATGATGACATAGATATGTTTTGCAGTATTTTGAAGTTGGCTGCTCACTTAGGAAGTCGTGTTTTATGTCTTTCCTATAGCATGTTTAAGGGTGTCATTAAAAGAACAATTCACATTAGCATATCATCCTGTTCTCTCTTCCTTGCATATCTTTATAAGAACTCAATGAAATACTATATAATGATAAACCCTGCAAGAAACCGAAGAAAAATCATAAAATTTATAGAAAGACTTACATGAGCAGATAGCGGGGACCTAGAAACTGTGAATTAACAAGCAGCCTCTGTGGCAAAGTTTTAAATTCTTCGAAACCCTCTCCTGCTGATTGTCTCTCTACTGAGCCTAATGATAATTCCTGTTGTTATTGAAGAGCAAGGTGTTCATGTGTTTTTATGGTGCATATCACCTGAGCATGAGGTGCTTAGATATATAATTTTAGAACAAGACACAGCATTTTTATATCTTTATCTACTTAATGACCTCATATTTTTCTCTCCTCTGGTGAGCCAGTGATTTGTGTTTCACTTAGGAGTCTTCAGGGATTTACCACACGTACAGTGTTGTCTCTGAGGGAGATTTTTCTATGACCAAATTGAACTGGGTTAATTCGAATGTTTGCATAAATAATAATATTTCTCTAATAATAATACTGAGACGTTTATATTCAAGGAATATTTACAGACACATCATTTTCATGGAAGAAAATGCACCTCAGGTATTGACTTTACTGAGCTAATGTCAAACGAGCCAATCTGGCCATGGACTGATAATAATAATATATTCTATACTTACAGATTTCTCAAGTCATCCCCAACGCTTTCATAGATATTACCTTATTTGATTTTCAATAGTAGAAAGATTGTTATACAATCTACATTACCTTATCTAAACACATAGGGCCAGATATGTTTCTTAAACAAAAGTTTCAGACTGTTTAAGATGGCATTGTGCATTGGCAATATATTACATGACACCCAGGGCTTGTCTGGCAGTTCCTGGAGCCAAGCTCATTAAAATTACTGCAGTGAAACTTATGAATAGCTAAACAAAATAATTTAAGTAATAAATATAAAGGGTCTTATTTCACTTTAAATCAGGTTTTGACAATCAATGATTTAGGGGAAAAAAGGCGGGGTTTTCAGAGATTGGGGATTTAACATTTAAGTAAGAGACGGTTACCCTGTATGAAATACATGTGGCCGGGTGCAGTGGCTCATGCCTGTAATCCCAACACTTTGGGAGGTTGGATGGGTGGATCACCTGAGGTCAGGAGTTTGAGACCAGCCTGGCCAACATGGTGAAACCTCGTCTCTACTAAAAATACAAAAACTAGCCAGGCGTGCTGGTGGGTGCCTGTAATTGCAGCTACTTGGCAACTGAGGCAGGATAATCACTTGAATCTGGGAGGCAGAGGTTTCAGTGAGCCAACATTGTGCCACTGCACTCCAGCCTGGGAAACAGAGCGAGATTCCGTCTTAAAAAAAACAAAGAAAGAAATACATGTTAAAATCCCAGGTTTTCACTGGCAAAGCCAAAAATATTCCATAGGATATTGCATCTCAATTTCTTGTTATAAAAATAGTCTCACAAATTTGTCAATGCACTGTCCTGTTTTTTTATAAAGTCTTTAATCATTCCACTTGAGTCTCCTGCTTCTTTTTTGAATTCACATTTATGCTTTTCTCAGGAAACTTTCCCCCAGGGTCATGACTCTTATATTTTCTATTTTCAACTGTAAAAAGAACACATGGGTCTTTGCTTTGGATCCAGACAGATCTAGATTTTAATCCCACTGAGGCTTTCAATAACTTACTTGAACTCTGGGAACCTTATTTTATTCTCCTCTACAATGGGAATAATAATATCTATCTTGTAGTTTTTATGTGAATGTTAAAATATATATGTTGGCTGGGTGTGGTGGGTCACACCTGTAATCCCAGAACTTTGGGAGGCTGAGACAGGCAGATTGCTTGATCTCAGGAGTTCAAGACTAGTCTCAGCAACATGGCAAAATCCCGCCTCTACAAAAAATACAAAAATTAGCTGGGCATGGTGGCGTGCGCCTGTAGTCCCAGCTACACGGGAAGCGGAGGTGGGAAGATTGCTTGAGCCCGAGAGGTTGAGGCTGCAGTGTGCCATGATCGTGCCACTGCACTCCAGCCTGGTCAATAGAGCAAGACCCTGTCTCAAAAAATATACGTGTGTGTGTGTGTGTACAAGATACAACAGTGCTTAGCCTAAAGGAATTGGTAGCAGAGATTGCTCATTGTGTACCCAATGTCTCTGTTATCCTCTTCTCTCTTGATGGCAGAACCTTAATTTTAGCTGGTGCATGGCGACATCTCCCAGCCTTCCTTGCAGCTGGGTATGGTCATGACACGAAATTATGCCAATGAAATGAAAGCAGAAGTTCTGGGTGACACCATCCAGGAGACCTTAGGAAACAGTGGGCATGTTCTTTTTGTTATTTCTGTTTTTCCTTCCTCTACCCTGAGATCCCCGTAAGGTTCTCCAGCAGAAACCCCTGGACTGTGATGAAGAACCTCGCCCTACGCATGATGTAGTGATGAGCAGAACAAACTCGGGTGGCTCCTGATGACTCTACAGAGCTGACCTCCCAGCCCTGCACTGCCTATGCCCGGTTTCTTGCGTATGAGAGAGAAACAAAAGTCCATCTTGTTAAGCCGCTGTTATTTAGAGGTGTCCGGTGCCTACAGCTGAACCTAATTCTAACTGATAAAACTTGCAGTAAATGTTTCTCGCTTCTCATAATCTGCTTTTCATTAGTACCTTTAAACTCTCTTTGCAGTTCTTCTGAACCTTCCAGTCTGGGTTTACTGGGTAATTCCTGTGTTGCATTTACAGCCCACCCATGGATAACCTCCCAGTCCTCTCCCCTGGCAAGTGCCTTCTCTTTCTCTACACTTCAACATGATTTTGGTTTAACCAGCAGTTTGTAATGTAAGGCGTTTTACATGACATTTCTGTTTTATCCCACTTTTATTTCCTGCAGGCTCTTAAAGATCTTTTTAATGGTCTCATCTTAAATTCCTTTAATTCCTATTTTATGATTATAGAACTCTTTTGATGTTTCATTGTGAAATACTTTACCAAGCTTCCTTTTAGCTTCCTCTCTTCCAACTTCTTCATCCTATCTTTTCTTTCTTGTTATTTTTTTCTTTAGTCTCCTTTTTCAATTTACAAAAAGTTTTCTCTTTATTGCTCTATTTCCCTCTTGGGATCATATTCTTCTTCCCAGCAGGCTCCTCAGCTTCAGAAGTGAAGCTCATGTATCTTTCACAATACTCTGGAGAGATTAAAGCCAATAAAAAGTAATGTGCACATTATATTAACATTTATGAACACTTAAAACACACAAAACAGTAGTATGTATTGTATGGGTACGCTAAAATGTAGAAAAAACTTAAAAAATGCACTGAGCAGATAGAGATCAGCTTTAGTGGTAATTACATATGTGGAGACAAGGAGTGAACTGGGTAAGGTAGGGATTCTTTAGTTATAGCTCTAACTTTTTAAGCAGTGTTCTTAAGGTATAATTGACACACAATAACAAGGCATTTTTAAAATGTACAATTTCATAAATGTTAACATATGTGTGCATCATGAAGTCATCATTACAATCAAGATACTGAACAGATC
This sequence comes from Gorilla gorilla gorilla, assembly GCF_029281585.2. Lineage (NCBI taxonomy): Eukaryota > Metazoa > Chordata > Mammalia > Primates > Hominidae > Gorilla > Gorilla gorilla. Next base: position 111,448,022 of record NC_073238.2, read on the forward strand.
CATCCATCAGCCCAGAACCTCTCTTTGTGCCCTTTTGTGATTTCTTCTGTTGGCTCCCCACTCCCATCCTTATCCAGCAAACACTCATCTGCTTTCTGTGACTATAGATTAGTTTTCATTTTGGAGACTGTTATAGAAATGAAATTATAAAATATATACTCTTGAGGGTTTTTTTTTTGCTCTAGCTTCTTTCCCTCAGCATAATTAGTTTGAGATTCATCTATATTTTGTGTACATCAATAGTTCATTTTTATTGCAGAGTAGTAGTTCATTGTATAGAGATACCATTATTTGTTTATCTATTCACCTACTGGTAGATAATTTGGTTGTTCTCAATCTTGGGATATTATAAATAAAGTGGCTAAGAACATTTCTATCCAAGCCCTGCATGAACATACATTTTATTTCTCTTGAATAAATACCTAGGGATGGAATGACTGGATCATATAGTAGGCATATGTTTAACTTTTTCAGAAATTGCCAAATGGTCTTCCAAAGTGGCTGTAACATTTTATATTCCAACCAGCAGCATATGAGAGTTCCATTGCAGAGTGATTACTACAATTACTCCGCATTGTCCCGGATACTTGGTATAGGGGATGTGAAGTATCTAAGAGAAGTGTAGCAGTATCTGATTGTGCTTTTAATTTGAATTTTCCTAATGACTACTATGTAGAGTATTTTTATGAACTTATTTGCTCTTCACATCTCTTTAGTAGCGTATCTCTTCAAATGTTTTGTCTATTTTTATTGTTATTCATTTTTAATTATTCAGTTTTGAGAGTTTTTTACATATTTTAGACACAAATCTTTGGTCAGATATGTGATTTGCTAACATTTTTTCCATAATATTTGGCTTGCCATTTAATTCTCTTAGCAGCGTCTTGAAGAGAAGAATTTTTAAATTTTGAGTAAGTGAAGTTAATCATATTTTTCTTTTATGGATTGTAATTTTGGTGGCATATCTATGAAATCATCACCTAACCCAAGGACACAAATATTTTCTCCTGTGCTTTTTTTCTACGTTTTGAGTTTTAGCTTTTACTTTTAGCATTATGTTCCATTTCAAGTTAATTTTTGTGTAGGTACAAAATGTAGATAGAAGTTCATTTATTTACTTATTTATGTAGTATTTATTTATTTTTGCATAGGGATATCCAATTGTTCTGGCATCTTTTGTTGAGAACACAGTTTTTCACTGAATTGCGTGTGTGTGTGTGTGTGTGTGATTGTGTGAATCTATCTATCTATTGAGAAAAGAAGAGAGAATGTCAGGACTCTATTCTGTTCTCTTAATATATTTTTCCATCTTTGCAAACACCTCATTGTCTTGTCTTCGTGCTTTATGATATGTCTTTTTTTAATTTATTTTATTTGTTTTTATTTTTTTAGACAGAGTCTTGCTCTGTCACCCAGGCTGGCGTGCAGTGGCGCGATCTCAGCTCACTGCAACCTGCACCTCCCAGGGTTCAAGTGATTCTCCGGCTTCAGCCTCCTGAGTAGCTGCGATTACAGGCGCCCGCCACCGCTGCTGGCTAGTTTTTGTATTTTAGGTAGAGACCGGGTTTCACCATCTTGGCCAGGCTAGTCTCTAACTCCTGACCTTACGATCCACCCTCCTCGGCCTCCCAAAGTGCTGGGATTACAGGTGTGAGCCACCGTGCCCGGCCTATGATATGTTTTTAATTCAGATATATTAATCTGTCGATTTTGATGTTTTTATCTAAGGTAGGTTTGGCTATTTTAGATCTATAGCATTTCCATATGAATTTTAGAACATCTTTACAACTTCTACAGAAGTTCTTGCTGGGATTTTGATTGGAATAGTATTAAATCTATAAATAATTTGTGGAGAATTGAAATTATAATAAGATTGATTCTTCCTGTCTATGGATATGGTATAATTTCCCATTTAGTTTTTCTCATTAGTGTTTTGTTATTTTCAGTGTACAGGACTTATATGTCTTTCATAGGATTGATGCCCAAGTATTTCATATTTTTGATATTGTAAATTAGTCTGCTTTTACATTTCAAATTCCTACTTTTTGTTGCTAATATATGGTTAGTAATGAGTTTTTAAATGTTGGTCTTTATTATATAACCTTACTAAACTAAGTTATTCTTGTAGCTTTTCTTGTATAATTCATTGGACTTTGTGCATAGACAATAATGTTATCTGTGAGGAAAAACAACTTTATTTCTTCTTTCCTGTATGTCAAACCATATTGCCCTCTACTATAATTTTCCATATGCCTTCCTTTAAGATTTTTGGAAGATATTTTTATTGGTTGTAGCCACTTTTTTTTTGTTTCAGTACTTTAAGCTTGTTGCTTCATTGTCTTCTCATTTACATTATTTCCAGTGAGAAATCTGCTGTTATCCTTCTCTTTTCCCTCTGTATGTTTCATGTCAGCCAGTAATTCATATGCTTGTGCTGCTCAGGGCTCTGTTTTCAGTCCACAGCTATATGGTAGATAGGTCTGGATTCATGTGCTTTCTTTGCTACTCTGTGTGATATTAGGCAAGTTATCTAACTATTCTTAGATCCCTTTTGTCATCTACTTAAGTTTTATACTCACTTCTTTGATTAAAGTCTGTCTTTCTATCAGTTTGAAAGGAAAAGGATCATTTTCTGTCTGGTTTAATATTCTTCACTCAGCACCTAATATTATCTGTCAGAAAAAGAATGTGAACTTAATAAATGGAGTTAGATACACTTGCCTTCAAGCATAAAAGATCTTGAGGAGACCTTGGTTTTTTCATCTGTAAAGTGGGGATAATAAAGGTGCCTATATTATGGGCTTGATATGAATAATAAAGTTTCACAGACATGAAAAATATTCATCGTAGTACCTGGCATGTAGAAATGCTCAACATGCATTTATTCTTCTGATACTCAATATGCATTAGTTCTTATGATGATCACTATTATTATCATTATCATTAACATTTCAAACTCCACTACACTAGGTCAACTCACCATCGCTTCTCATTTAGATTGTTACAGTGGCTTTGCATCCCTTTTCTCCTACAATCTGTTCTCTGCTCCAAAGCCAAAAGTGCTTATTGTAAAATAAAAATTGTAATCATATTGTTCTCAGCTTATGCTCTTTTAACTGCCAAAATAAAAAATAAAATAAAAAATATAAAAACTCTCAGGAAGGAGCCAGAATAACACATTAGCTTAAAAACTACGTGGTAATCTGTTCTTTGTCTCCTTTACCACATACCTCATGGTTTGGCAACATTTTCTCACCCCAGTTCCATTCAATCACAGTCAATTATTCAATCTTACTAAATTACTTTATACTTCTCTTTTCCCAAAGAGTTATGCTTTCTTTCACCTCTCAGCCTCTTCCCATGCTATTTCTTTCTAGAACACCTGCATCATCTGCATTATTCATCTGGCTAATTTCCATACAACTTTCAAATTTTATTTCCACTGCCATTTCCCCAGGAATCTCCCCAACTGCCTAAGTCTAGTTTAGGCATTGTTTGATAAATTTTATACAACCCTTTTAGTCCTCATCGTAGCTCTGGTTAGGCTGATTGTAATTCTCTCTTTTCTTATCTATCTATTCCACTGGTTTTAAAATTTTTGAAGGCAAGAACAATGCCCACCTACCCCACTTCTTGGCAAAATGTACCTTCTCAATAAATACTTGTTGGACAAATGAGTAAATAAAGTAGGAAGAACAAGTACATAAGTACTGAAAATAAATACAAAATAAATAAGTAAAGTACACTTTTTTATTGTATATGTTCAGAGGTAAGTGGGATTAGTTCCGGTTGGTAATACTCTAAAAATATTTAATGAATAAATAAAGAAGCCCAATATTATATTCATTCACCTAACTTATGTTAGACTCATGTGTAGAATTCAGGATTCAGGTCTTATAGATTAGGGCAGTTTCCATGGTATCTTTCTGTCTCCCTAAAATATGGATGAGACAGAGAGATACTCTAGAGTTGAGATTAAACATAATTCAGGGGACACCTTAAATATTTATAAGAAATGTTTTTTCTAACATTTAATGACGTCTATTCCCGAACATTGTCTTCTACCCACTCACTGTTTGAGTAATTTTCTAGATGTTGCATTGCGCAAAATATGAATAGAATAGTGAGTCATTTTCAGAATTATAAGGTCAATGATCTAGCATTCTTTTTTGTCACATTCTCATAGTATGACAAGCTCAAATGTAGAAAGGCATTATCTTGGAACCCAGTCAATGTGGCACCTTCCCATAATCATGATTTTAATCAATCATCCCTGTTCTGACACATGAAACATAATCATGTTCAAGGGAGAGCCACAATTGTTTTTTTTCCTGAGCTGCATTAAAGGAAGTGCTTTCTACCATTCAGTTTCCAACCAAATATAAGACAGAGTGTTTGTGATGATGGAAGTTACCTTCCTCCTTCATTCAGTGTAGGTTGGAAAGAGAGAGAGTGGAAGAGCCAGAAGTTTGCTTCATATCAAATTGTGAGTTTTCATCTTTAGGTGAGTGATATGTGCCCAACCAAGCACTGCGAATGCCTCATGTAAGAATGTGTAGGGAATGCTAGAGGAGTAAGAACCGAAGCTTTCTTTCATTGTCTAATCCGGGAACAAACTTAGATAACAAATATAGTATTTTTGACAGAGAACAAAAAAAGAATAGGGTTCTAGTTGCAATGGGCAATAACGGTGCCCATTAGTGGGGTGGGAGTGTGGGGAAGGGTGTTTTTCCTTTAGGGTATTAAATAGAACGGCCACTCTGGGCTGGAATCCAACCTCTGCACTCTAAGCACAGAACCTTCACAGACTTCAAAAAGTAGTGCTGTCCTTGCATCATCCCAGCCTTGATGTGAATGCAAAGAGTCTACCTTCAAAGGATCAGAGAGAAAGCATGGGCCATCCTATACCCTGAACTAAAAGCAGGATGATGGAGCAAAACCTCAGTGCCATGAGATTACTTAATTCAGTAATCTCTTCCAATAGTGACTTTATTTATTTATTTATTTATTTTGAGATGGAGTCTCATGCCGTTGCCCAAGCTGGAGTGCAGTGGCCCGATCATGGCTCGCTGCAGCCTCTGCCTCCTAGGTTCAAGCGATTCTTCTGCCTCAGCCTCCCAAGTAGCTGGGATTACAGGCCCATGCCACCATGCCCAGCTAATATTTTTTGTATTTTTTTTTTTTAGTAGAGCCAAAGTTTCACCATGTTGGCCAGGCTGGTCTCAAACTCCTGGCCTCAAGTGATACCCAACTTTGGCCTCCCAAAGTACTGAGATTACAGGCGTGAGCAACCACGCCCGGCCCCAATATCAACTTCTGTTTTAGTATTTGTTTGAGGCTTTTAAAAATAACTTACACTTTCTATACTCAAAACACCACAAAATATTATTAGTTCATTTGGATAGCAATTGGCTTTCCAGTTACCTCTTCATTTTCTGTGTATGTAACACTTTGCTCTCTTTGGATTTTATTGTTTTACTGACTTCTCTCACCTCTGAGACATGCTCAATCCAATTAACGTTTATTTTATTTTTCAAATTTTTATCCTTTATATAGAAAACAATGGTTTTTAACATGAGATTTCATGCAATTGTATCTTTTCTGTATGCATAACCTTCATTTCTTGCTATTGTTAGCCTTTGCGTATAATATTATCTCTCTGTTTTCACTGGTGAGCTTGACAATTCCCCATTTAGTGTCATTTGGAAATTTCATTCACGCAGGTCTTTTTCCAGATCATTAATAAAGTTGTAGCTCAAACTGAATCTGACATTTATTCCCATGGCTCCCTTCTGGTCATCTTCTTGCAGCTCAACATGTTGCCCTTCATTTTAGTTTTTTTTAAAATTTTTTTTTGCCAGCCACTTTTAAATCCTCCAAATATTTCTAATGTCTAGCCATTTTAAATAAATTTTGTGATTGGTGTTTCAGAATCTCATAGAGTGCCTTCTAAGTAAAAAGCACTAGATAAACACTAGTAGAGTTAATTGGATCACCAGGTCAGCCATTAGCTTTATTCAGTTGTATTTGCCTCTCTCATTCCTACCCTCCCCCACAAAAATCTTTTTGTGTGTGACACACTTTTTTTGACAGATAAAAGTGTGTGTATTTATCATGTACAATGTGATTTTTTTTTTGAGACAGGGTCTCACCCTGTTGCCCAGGCTGGAGTACAGTGGCACGATCATTGCTCCCTGCAGCCTTTACCTCCCAGGCTCAAGCAAACCTTCCAACTCAGCCTCCCAAGTAGCTAGGACCACAGACACAGGCCACCAAACTCAGCGAATTTTTTAAATTTTTGTAGAGATGGGGTCTTACTCTGTGGTCCAGGCTGGAGTGAAGGGGCACTATCATGGTTCACTGCAGACTTGGCCTCCCAGGCTCAAGCAATCCTCCCACCTCAGCCTCCTGTAGCTAGGGTGACAGGAACACACCACCAGACTCAGAGAATTTTTTAAATTTTTGTAGATACGAGGTCACACTGTGTTGCCCAAGCTGGTCTCAAACTCCTGGGCTCAAGCGATCCTCCTGACTCAGCCTCCCGAAGTGCAACATGATGTTTTGAAGTATATACACTGTGGAATGGTTAAATTAAGTCAGTTAACATAAACATTACCTCGCATAGTTATCATTTTTGTGATGAGAGCACTTAACATCCACTCTGTTAGCATTTTCCAAGAATACAATATACCATCATTAACTATAGTCACTATGTTGTACAATAGATCTCTTGAACTTATTCCTTCTTTCTAACTATAAATATATATCCTTTAACCAGCATCTCCTCAAAGTCTCCTCTTCCTCTAATGATCCCAGTCTCGGGTAACCACCATTCAACTATTTCCATGAGATCAACTTTTTCATATTCCATATAAATGAAGTCATGTGGTATTTGTCTTTCTGTGCCTGGTTTATTTTTGTTATTCAGTTAACCTGATGTCCTTCAGGTTCGTCCATGTTGTCACAAATGACGGGATTTCCTTCTTTTTATGGCTGTATAGTATCCCATTGTGTAGATATACCATGTTTTCTTTATCCATTTATCTTTTCATAGATACTTAGGTTGATTCTATATCTTGGCTCTTGTGAATAGTGCTGCAGTAAACATAGGGGTCCAGATGTCTCTTTGATATATTGATTTCATTTCCTTTGTAAATATATATGCCCAGTAGTGCAGTTGCTGTATCATATGGTAGTTCAATTTTTAGTTTGTTTTGTTTTTTTTTGTTTTGAGATGGGGTCTTGCTCTGTCTCCCAGGCTGGAGTGCAGTGGTGTGATCACTGATCACCGCAGCCTTCCTCCTGGCTCAGGCAATCCTCTTGCCTCTGACTACCTGGTAGCTGGGACTACAGGCATGCACCACCACACCCAGCTAAATGTTTTTATTTTTTTAGAGACAGGGTCTCGCTGTGTTGCCCAAGCTTGTCTTGAACTCCTGGGCTCAAGCAATCCTCCTGGCTCCATCTCCCAAAGTGCTGGGATTACAGGCATAATCCATCACACAGAGCCTATTTTTAGTTTTTTGAAAAACTTCCATACTGCTTTTCATAATGGCCATATTATTTTACATTCCCACCAACAGTGTGCAAGGCCTCTCTTTACGCACATCCTTGCTAATACTTGTTATCTTTTATCTTTTTGAAAATATCCATTCTAACTGGAGTGAGATATCTCCTTGTGCTTTTGATTTGCATTTCCCTGATGATTCATGAAACTTAACATTTTTTTCATATACCTTTTGGCCATTTGTATGTCTTCTTTTGAGAAATGTCTGTTCAGGCCTTTTTAAAATTTTTAAATCAGGTTATTTCCTTGCTATTGAGTTGTTTGAGTTGTTTATATTTTCTTCTAGTAGTTTCAAGTCTGACATTTAAGTCTTCAGCCATTTTTGAGTTGATTTTTGTATATGGTGTGATATAAGGGTCCAAATTTATTATTCTGCGTGTGAATATCTAGTTTCCTTAACACCATTTATTGAAGTCTGTTTTTTCCCCATTGTGCATTATTGGTGCCTTTGTCGAAAACAGTTTCTGGGCTCTCTATTCTGTTCCATTAGTCTGTGTGTCTGTTTTTTTTTATGACAGTACCACCCTGTTTGGGTTCCTATAGCTTTGCAGTATATTTTGAAGTATGGTAGTGTGATGTCTTCAGTTTTGTTCATTTTGCTCAAGATCAGTTGGCTATTCAGGGTATTTTTTGGTTTCATACAACTTTTAGAACTGTTTTTTCTATTTCTGTGAAAAATGTAACCGGCATTTTGGTAGTTATCAAATTTTGCATTTAATCTATAAATTGATTTGAGTAGAATGGACATTTTAACAATAGTATCTTTTACAATCCATGAGCATGGGATATGTTTCCATTTATTTGTGACTTCTTCAATTTCTTTCATCAACGTTTTATAGTTTTCAATGTAGAGATCTTTCACCTTGTTTGTTAAATTTATTCTGAAATATTTTTTGTAACTATTGTAAATGGGCTTGTTTTCTTCATTTCTTTTTCAGATAGTTTGCTGTTAGTGTATAGAAATACTATTAATTTTGTATGTTGATTTTATATCCTGCAACTTTACTAAATTTGTTTATTATTTCTAACAGCATTTTGGTGGAACCTTTAGGGTTTCCTATATAAGATGTGTTACCTGCAAACAGGGACAGTTTAACTTCTTCCTTTCCAATTTGGATGCCTTTTATTTATTTCCCTTGGCTACTGCTCTGGCTAGAACTTCCAGTACTATGTTGGATAGGAGTGGTGAGAGTGGGCATTCTGGGCTTATTCTGGATCATAGAGAAAAAGCTTTCAAGTTTTCCCCATTGAGTATGCTGTTAGTCATGGTTTGTCATCTATCGACTTTGTTGTGTTGAGGTACATTCCTTCAATATGTAATTTGTTGAGAGTTTATATCATAAAAGAATGTTGAAGTTTGCCAAATGCCTTTTCTATATCTATTAAAATGATTATATAGGTTTTGTTTTTCATTGTGCTATTGTGCTGTATCACATGTTACAGACTTCTAAAAACAATGTTTAGCCATGTTCTCCAGTCATTTTAAGTACTTAAGGATTGTACATTTCTTTTGATAGTTTATATGCTATCTTATTCCAGGTAGTGATATAGATAATAAAAGCAATCAAGACATGTAAACATGATATATATTCTATAACAATTTTGATATTTGTCAATTTTAAAAATGTCTTTGTAACCCTACCTTAATTCCTAAGGAGATTCCTTCACCAGTGAAATGGGTATAATAATAAACTCTGAGGTTTTGTGAATGTCATAGATAATGTAATGAGCTGGGGAAACTCTTGGCATACCATGAGCTCTGGACTTACTCCTGCCCCATTTCCCCAATCACAGAAGGTAGTTCTGTCCCATTGTTTAAGAGAGACCTTTGATTGGCTTCCTGTCTTTCTCCTCCACATCTAATCAGTATCTAGTCCCATTGCCCCTTTCTCCAGAATACCTCAATTCCTCCCACTGCCACCACAGCCTTGCACCTAGACCACTGCTACAGACTTTAAATTTTTCTGTTTCAATTCAGCCTACCCCCAGTTCACTGCCTAGAGCAGCCAGATTTAACTTTTTAAACATACACATCAGATCCTGGCCATTTCATTGCTTATACCTTTCTGGGATTTCTAACTGCCCTTGAAATAAAATCCAATCTCTTATTTACTTATAAGCTGGCCACTTCACTCAGACCCCAAGCTCCATGAGGACACGAACCAGATCTGTCATTTCAGTGCATGCTGGCAGTGTGCAGCAAATTGCCTGACACCTAGGAAGTACTCACAAGTAAGTGCTGCACAAAGGAAATACTCTATACCATTGCTACAAGGAATAAAGAAAAATCATTTGCTCCTAGCTTGGTCATAGACTTTCTTCCTAGGTCAGTATTTTGAAATAAATTGTTTAAAGATGTCTAGCAGTGAGGTATGGTGAAACTATGATTTCTCTTACATTAGTCCCACCTTTGTTATCCAGACTTTGACATTTAATAATCATTGAGTATTCAAGAATGCAGTTCTTATAGATTAAAGTAACTATTTGTTAGAGAGGAAGGAACTGAAATTAAAATGGAGAATCCTTTGATGAACATTACATTCAAATCATTAGAATTTCATATAGATGTAATTGCTCCCTCAGAAATAGATTAAATATACACAGCATTTTAAATGACATTTTTACATTGTTAAAGCACAGTTGATTATAAATTATGAGTCTTTTAAACCAGGCATGCTTCCTCTCCATCAATCAGTGTTATCGTGGCCATCTCTTTAATAAGATTATTTGCTAATGCAAAACTGAAATGAGCAATGCCTGAAGCAGCATTAATGCAGAGTGATCAAGTGACAGCGCACCAACCATTTGATTCTCTTCGCCAGATCAGTGTCTGGAGAAATTTGCTTTCCTTCATTCACACCCACCAGTGTAGCTTCTACTAATGGGTATTTTTTTTTTTCAGATGAGGAGTCATGAGTACCTTTAAGCTTTGAGGTGCTAATCATTAGCAGTTAAGAAGCATCTTCTAGAACAAACTCTGGCATTCTCCCCAAAAGCTGATGGTTGAGATGCTGCAGAGCTATTTTGGATGCTGGATTTTGACATTTATACTCATTCAAATTAAGAACATAGTATATTAAGTTGACAAAGAAAGTAAAGTCATCAGGCTTTCAACTGAACAATGCAGTAGACTGCTCAGCTGAGTGCATTAACCAAAATAGTCTAATGTGCTATTTACCTGCACATTTTTAAAAAAGATTCTGGGATGATATATGATGGAAATCATCTAAAGAAAAAAAAAAGAAAGCACAAAATTTCCAAGGGCAAAATTATTTTTATTTTATAAACCTAAGAAGAGTTTATGTGTTTTGCATGGGGATTCTGGGAGGGGGATATGAGAAAGAATGACGCATGTTCAGAAATACTGGGAATCACAGTGGAAAGTTATCAGAATGGAAACATGTCAATAATATCAATCATAAGTTACCTATATATTTTATCAATCTAAGTATTCACTGTAAAGGAAACCTTGACATATATAAGGGAGGATATTAAGCATTAAAACTTGTTAAAAACATAGGAAGGATATTGGTATATTGGATCAGAAAACAGAGTGCCATATCCTAAGGAACAAACAATGAAGAGACCCAAGATCTTCATTCCTGCAATTCAAGAGTTGGCCCTGTCTACCTTTCCTCGTATTTCCTGAGTTCTTTGTGCTAAACCAATGGAAACTGTGCTCTTTTGTATCATATACTAAGCAATTAAAAATGAGTAAAATCAGTACAAGTGGAGCTAAGACTAAATGTATCTATCATGTAAAAAAGTTTAAGCTGTTTAAACTCACCTAAGGCAAAGATTCTCAGGCAACACAAAACTCACTGTATGCTGTAGAAAAGGAAGACTCCTGAAACCAAGTGGTATGTATACACTATGGAATACTATGCAGTCATGAAAAAGGAATGAGATCACATCCTTTGCAGGGAAACGGATGGAGCTGGAGGCCATTATCCTCAGGAAACTAGCATAGGAACAGAAAACCAAATATGGCATGTTTTCACTTATAAATAGGAGCTAAATGATGAGAACACATCGACACACAGAGGGGAACAGCACACACTGGGGCCCATCAGAAGGTGGAAAGTGGAAGGAGGAAGAGAATCAGGAAAAATAACTAATAGACACTAGGCTTAATACCTGGGTGATGAAATAATCTGTACAACAAACCCCCATGACACGTGTTTACCTATGTAACATACCCACACATCCTGCACGTGTACCCCTGAACTTAAAAAAGAAGTTAAAAAACAAACAAACAAGTGACCAACAAAGAGAAGAAGTCACAGGATGGGCAAAGACACCCCAAACAAAGGCAAATGCAAATATTAATAAAGTATTGGCAACATTGTTGATATCAGATGAATTTGATTCCATGGCAAATCTAGACAAAGAATGGCAGTTTATAAGGATAAGAGTGCAGTTCTAACAGTGGAAGTATCTAATCACCAAATAATGTAGTATCAAAATTCATTATAAACATCATCATAAATACAAGGCAATATAGAGACTTTAAGCTATTTATTATAGTCATCAATACACCCAATGTACCAAACATAACTAAGTGTATAGAAAACCTAAATAGCAGAATTAACAAGGTAGATTTAATTCATGTAAGTGTGTGTATATGGATACAGATAGATATAGATATATCAGACTCTTTACCCCCAAGAGAATAAGAACATTTGCAAAAATTAATATACTGGCCATACATAAAACTTCAGCAAATTCACCAAGGCTAAAATAGAACCAAAAACATTCTTTGATCAAATTCAATGAAAATAGAAATTGCAAAATATAATTATTTGGAAACAGTGAAAAGCACAGCTATGTGGAAATTTTCAAAATTTCTTTTAAACAAACATGGAGACAATAAGGAAATCAAAACCCAAACTGTAATACATTCAGAAGAGACTGACGAAAGCATGATATGTCAGAACCTATAACATACGTCTGAAGTCAGGCTCGAAATCATAGCACTAACTGATTCACTAACAAAAAAAATTAAACTTCTAACTAAGAAAAACAAAATAATAATTATGAGGATAAAAACAGATTTTAATTATTTAGAAAATAGAAAAATTATACAGCTAATCAGGAAACCCAAAAACTGATTAACAGGAAAAGGGCAAATTATTAGCTAGTTTAAACAGAGAAAGAGAGAAAGAAGAATTTATAAAAATTGACAGTAAGTACAAATGCAGTGGAAACTAAAAGAATCATAAGAGACTATTTTGCTCAGTTTTATACAAACATAATGACATGAATGAATGAAGAGGATGAATTTGTAAAGAAACATAGAATATAGAAAATCTATGCAGACATATTTCTATAAAAGAGATTATTTTCAAACCACAGGCTATTGAAATGTTAAATCACAGAAAACTCTCATGCTGTTCAAACTGTTTCAGATTATGTAAAAACTAAGAAGGTTTATATGTTATTTTAATAAAGCTATCATCTCTAGGTGAGAATTTATTTTCTTGCCTTTCCAGGTTCTAGAGGCCTTCACTTTTGGCTCTGACCCCCCTCCCATCTTCAAGCCAGCAGTCACATTGTTCTGACCTGGCTTTCTGACATTCTTCTCTTTTCATCTCTTTGTCTTTCTCTCTTGCCTCCCTTCTTCACTTATAAGAACCTTGTGATTACATTAGGTTTACCCACGTAGTCCAGGATAATATCCCCATTTTAAGATCCTTACATTATTCACAAAGTCCTTTTGGCCCTGTAAGGTAATATAGTCACAGGTTCTGTGGATTAGGATGTGAGCAGCTTTGGGAGGCCATTATTCTGCCTCCTACACTATATTACCAAAGATTATTATCTTTATTAATATATTTATTTGATCACACCCTATGTTCACCAAAGATGTGGATCAACAGGCATTCTCAGACGTTACCGAAGGCTGATGTAAGCTTTCTGCATGGCCATTTGGATTGTCCATAAGATAACAATTGCACTTTTGGGAATTTCTCTTTCACCTTCACCCACACATACTAAGGATGATTGTATGTACAAGGTTATTGACTACAGTAATGTCAAAGAATGTCCATTCTTTGAGCTGGTTAAAGAAATTCTGATAAAATGGAATATACTGCCATCGATGATGCTGTTCTGTTTGTATTCAAATGGAAAAAATCTCCAGGATGCAGATCATGTTTCATTGTTTATGAGAGGAACTTTTTAAAAATTTTTAAGCATTTTAACATCTCTGAAATCAGGATGTATATTTCAAATAATGCCCTATTATTGTTTAAATAGCAGAACATTTTTTCCTTTTGTAGTGGCAAAATAGTAATGGTGTGTCTTGTGGTCATTGAGAATGTAAATGTGATGAAATACTGAAATTAAGTGAAAAAAGTTGAGTTTAGTGTGTAGCAATGTATCATATGTGCAACAAAATAAATATATTTAAACCCAGTTACATTTTCCTCTTAATGAGATCATTACTATCAGCCTTCAAACTGGATTTTTATTTCTCTCATGCAAAAAAATCTCTTGGTCATATTTCACCCCTTATTACTCTTTTTCTTGACTCTCTTTTACAGCAAAACACCTCAAAAGAATTGGTCCATATTTAACTTCTCTAGTTTCTCCTGTACTTTCTATACCCAAATCCATTCTCATTTGTTGTTGTTCCACTAAAACTCTTCTCGTCAATATGACCAATGACCTTGATCTTGATAAATCATTTAGCAGCATTAAACACAACTGTCATGCCTTCTTGCAATGTTTTTCTTCCTTTGGCTTTCGGGACACCGCACACGTTTTTTTTTCTTCCCCTTTCTACTCCTTCTTAGTCTCTTTGCTTTTTTCTCCTATCCCTTTTACTACCAAGTGTTAGAGAATCCCAGGGCTCCATTTTTCATACCCCTTCTGTTCTCTATCAACATTTGCTTGTGTGTGTGTGAGTGTGTGTGTGTGTGTGTGTGTGTGTGTGTTGGAGTGGGGGATTCCCCTCCAATTTCACAGCCTCAAATATCACCTCTTTGCCTTTGACTCTTGAGTGTTTATCTTCAGCTCAAATCCATTCCCTAACTTTGTACTAGTGTATCCAACTGCCTACTCAGCATTTCCAACTTGATATCTACAAGCCTCCCAATCTTAGGATATCAGAGACTGAACTGCTCACTTTCCCCCAAAATATCTACTCCAGTCTTTCCCTTCACAGGGAATGGCCACTTCTTTTAGTTGTTCTGGCTAAAATCGTTAGAGTCACTCTTGACTCCTGACTTCATCTCACAGCCCACATCCAAGCCATGGTCTGTTCTTGTTGACTCTGCCTGTCGAGTACATCCAGAATCGGACCATTTCTCACCATGATGATTCTACGCCAATCTTCATCTTTTGACCATATAATTGCAATGCTCTTTTTAATGGTCACCCCACTCCTCTTCAGGCTATTCTCAACAAAGCATCCAGCGCAGCCCACCAGAATGTAAGTTAGATCATGTCACTCCTTGCTCAAAACCCTTCAATTACTTCCTATATTTTTTTTTTTTCAGAATGAAAGCCAACTTCATCACCATGGCAAATACCAGCCTGATATGGTCCACTGTGGACCTCGACCTCATTTCCCACTTTTTGTTGCCACTGTTTCTGGATGCTATTTCCCAATAGCCACAGTGCTCACTTATACTTCCCCTTCAAGTCTGTGCATGAGACACTTTGTGTCCATGAGACACTGTGTCCATGGGACACTTTCTGACCACTGTAAAATTTTGCCACCTATTTCTTCAGCCTCCCAAGACTCCCTACCTACAGTCTCTGTTTGATTTTTTCTCCATAGTAACAATCATCTCCTAATAGATTATAAAATAGCATGTTTATCTTATTCATTGCCTGTCTCCCCACACCAGAATGTACACTCCTTCAAGGTACGTGATACTGACTCTCGTTCACTCTCATATGCCCCGAATTCAATGCCTGACACATATAGAGTGCTCAGTAAATACTTGTTGAAAAGGCTATTAGTTCCTCATATGTGCATGGCATAGTTCTGGAAGGATTCATGAGAGAATGAACACAAAGGCTCCTCTCTGGAGAGGAACTGGATTTCTGGGGGACAAATGAGGAAGGGAAACATACCATTTATTTTATACATTTTTGATCTTTGAATTGTATGCTTGTGTTATATATTTAAAACAATCAAATTCAATTATTTACAAACAAATGTAAAATATGAGGGAAAGGCTAAAATCTCAACTATAAGTTGGGATGGAGTAACAGCTTTTGAACCAAGAGTATGAAGCCTTCCATGCCTATTTGGGTTTGTTAATCACTCTCTTTGCTATGGACAGGGTTTTCTGCTAGTGATATGGTAATTTAATATGTCAGTAAGGGGAGAATTGGTGATATTCTCCATCACTGGTTTATTTTCTCTCATGCCATTGCTTTACTTTTTAAGAGAATTCATGGAAAAGTCGTGTTCAGGAAGGTAGTGCTCCTCAGATCAAAGTCAAATTAGTGCTTCAGCCACAAGAACAAGATTTCCTCTCCTCTTCCAAGGGGGAGACAGAAGTCAGCCTGAGGCTGGCAGATGGATAACTGCTCACAAATGGACCAACTCAGAGTCTCTGGCAACAAGGCTGAGGCAGAAACAATACTTGATTAAACAAGTGCCAGACAGCAGCACGTAACTGTGGGAGGTTAGAAGTAGCAGTTATGATACTGCTAAGCAAAGGCACTTTGTTAGCATTAAGCATTTTCCACTTCAACTGAAATATAAACCCACGAGGAGAAACAATCCATTCTTTATTATTTCTAAAAGTAACTTTCTGTCTGGAAAACAATTTACTGCCACCAGAAATGTCTTCTTTTAGAAAAGTGTATAATTGGCTGCCATTTGACATTATGTGGCATTATTAAAGTCTGGAAATTCTCATAATGTGCATTCTTTTTGTTCTTGCCACTGAGCAACATTTTCACAATCCCGAAGATTCCCTTGCTATTTTACCTAGCCTAATCTATTTCAAAAGCTTCTCAGCCAGAGACAATTTCAAAAGAATCAGGTTCTTGGTACAACTTTATAGGATTAAATGTGTCAGACTAATATAAAGATCAAATGTAATCATGGTTATTATTATTTTGATTAGCTTTTCTATTCTGCACACTGCACTTCCAAGACCTTGTCAACTAATACCTAAACTTCTAGTTTATAGTTTCCTTGTAGAATTCTATATCCCTTTGTTCTAGTGCAACTACCTACTTCAATGTGGCAAACATTTATAAAGCACCACTGTGTGCAGAGTTGCCAGGACAGACCATCCAAAGGTAATCATGCTTAGTCTTCATCTAAGGGAGGTTGCTTGATAAAAATACAAATCCCAAGATCTTCCCACTGACTGGCAAGCTTTACCCTGTGACTTTAATACACCCTAAGGTTTGAGAATTGGAAAATAAATAGAAGAAAATGTATTAGTTCCTTTGAAATATACAATGTCATCAGCTAACACATTCCTTACAAATGAAGCAGTTTGGTTTTAATAACAAGCAAATATGTCAATAGCATGAGCACTTCACAAAACTCTGCTCATTGAGCACATGGATGGATAGATGGATGAATTCAGCACAGACTGAATACGGGGGTCTGATGACCACACTGCTCCATCCCCTCTTCCCATTCATGCTACTCTGACTGCCTTTTATGTGATTCATTGGTTTCCCAAGGTTAACAAAACATCCCCTGTCTCTGCAAGCCAGATTAGGCTTTGTCATCTTTAAAGTTATATGAATATCCTGTTGAGAGAGAGTGTGTGAAAGCGGTAGCTATGACAATTGTAAAAATGTACAAAGTGCTTCACTTACTTTGAATGAATCCTACATAATGTAAGTGGCTATGAAATAAACTAAAGAATGAAAACAGTGTATGTCACACCCAAGCCAGTGGCAAGAGGCAGGGGAGAACAATTTAAAAATTGGAATACAAAAATACGGCAGAAAAGGAGGAAAAAATAGATAAAAGCAGAAAAATTAGGAACAATAAAATAAGATGATTAGAAGTAATTCCAAATATATCCATAATCTCAATGGATACATGGCCAAACTGTAGCTTTAATACAGAGATATTCTTTTGAATACAAGAAAATTAAAATTCAGCTATATTCTAAGTGATACACATGAAATGACACCCCTAAAACATACAGACACAGACGATTGAAAGTTAAAGGATGAAAAAAGATATACCAGGCAAATGTTAAAAATAAATGTACTTGTGGTTGAGGCCACTACAGTGACGTTATTTGCTACCTGTTGCTGTAAAATTTCCAACTCATGCACATCTTAAAAGAACAAGAGCACACAATTAAATATCACAATTTCAGGTGCATGATATTTCAACTGCATATTCAGACTTGTTTTAAATTCTGAGATCATTTTTTCCTAGCAAAATGCCAATTTCTAAGTTTATTTCTACAAAATAGAGTCTTATTTTTATGATTAGGGATATTAATTTCATTTTTGTATTAAAATGCTGCAAATGAAGACACATTTTATATGAAACAAGTTTCAGTAGGAATTTGCATCCTATCAGTTTTCACTATAGCTCATGAATGTGAATATCATGATGCTACAATCTAAGTCCAGTAAAAAATCTGAATGTAGGGAATACTGAGAACTAACAACTTCCTTAATAAAACCCAGTTCAGATTGTCAGTGTTGGAGTGGAGAGAATCTTCTCTGGAAGTGGAGAGTGTCCACTCTAACCTTTTTCCTGTCCTCCTAGGATAAAAGAGAAACATGGCTGATTCTTTGTAATGTTAGTACTTATTTTTCATGTAGCAACAGTAAGGAATATGAGCTCTCCAAAAAGATCATGCTCCATCTCCTACCTTGGATGATCAGGTTCAGTTTTTATTAATACCAGGGAAGGTGTAGGGTTCTTTATAGTTGAACCAGTGATTAATTTATGCTGTTTCAGATCATTCTTTGCTCTGTGTTATTCATCAGGAGTTTCTTAAAAGAAAGTCATTCAATGTGGAAAATTGAGTTTGAAAAACATTGAGGGGTCCAAATTTGTGCTAAAAGAATGTGAAGGATATTGAACAGTCACTCGGGCAATCCCAATATTGACTTGCTGTGGCCTCATAGGCAGTCCTTGAACTGCTCATTTGTGTTGGGAAGGAAAGCCTCTAAGATGACCCAGCTTTCCCTGGAGAACATGGTTATTAAGCTTCCTCTATTATTCTCTTCTAGGAGCGCTGCATACTGTGAGTGAAATCCCATAATGACTAGAAATCTTACTTAGTGAATAACTGGTCTTTCTATTAGTTTTTGAAGTGAGGAAATGGGGGCACGTTTCTTTCTAGTTTTTCTGAAGCTCTGAGTCCTTGTGGTGTGTGAAATAAAACCAAAACACAGCTTGTGGTCTTTTCTTTCTTAGATTGACAATGAGGGTGTTGTGAATTGTGAGATTTCAAGAGGGCTCTGTTGTAATATACATTTGGGGTAGGGTCTAATTTTTGAAGATTTATCAATCTGGTGCTTGAAGAGGCATATCACAGGAAATGTTTTATACCTTACAACTCTTTTTTCCTGGCTATGATTTATTGGAGCATGGTACTATAAATCATGCTTTTTGACTCCCCTTTCTTTTTCTGAAATAACTGACATTCTGTAGGGCCAAGCTCGTGCTTTTTTTCTTTTTCTTCTCTTTTTGAATTTTCACTGAAAGCCTTGTTTCAATCTGCCCCAAACCTATGCATGTGATTTTTTTATTTTAATTCTCATTTAAAGAATATTTCTATAAGTCACATCTCACCTAGTAAATGCAAGAAGTTAAACATGTAAAACATGTGAGTTTTTCATAAAATGCATAGACTCCAAGATATAAGTTACATTATTACTGGAAAACATGTTATAAATGAAATTTTGTCTTATTTTAATTTTTTTCTCTTTCCATAAGGAGCGTAATTTTCACTGGGCTTGGAAAATATGAATTCAAATTACAAGTCAGTTTGCATGCAATGTTTTTTTTAAAGCCAAACTTCTAGAAAACCATAAAGAAAATAATCATATTTTTTACAACACTGCAGGTAAACAACAAGCATATTTAGAAACTAAGAGATTTTAAAGTGAACATCAGGGTAAATCAAAAGCTCCTACATAGAGGGAAGAAATGATTTTCTATTCAGGATATCAAACAAAACTAACACGATATTAATGGCTGAACGAACAGGCTTTCCATTTGCACTTGCATGAGGGGGAGGTTAAGGATTGGCAGTTGCTCATATAAATCAAGTCTGGTAAGAACCGTATGAATAACTGTTTGACATTTTCAGTTGGAAAGGAGCAGCTTGTCTTCAGTTCTGAGAAGCCTTCCCCTTGTGACAATCATCTTTTTCCTCTTTTGATGAACCAGATTTTTAATACCAACTTTGCATAAGCAAATGCACTGCAGTCATGAGGGCAGAGCTTTCTGCGGTGGCAGGGTAGCCAAGATGAAAGGGGAAAATGTGACCGGATTTGCCCATCAAAATCAGATCTATTGCTTGTGTATTTGCATGGGCAAATTTTAAAATGGGCAAAGAGCTCATTTTTACCTGGGTTCTTTCTACATACTTGGGCTGTGTTTCACAATTCTCAAGTCCAAAGGAACAAAGGGAAAATGGTGACCTATAAATCAGATTGCTTTCTACTTTTTGTCAATTTCACAGAGGAATCTAGTTTCTTACTGATCAAATATCTTACATAGCAATTCCATGTTGAACAACTACTAACCCAACATTTCCTTCTGAAGGCCTACTAAATGTCCAGAAATTTGTATGATTCATATCCAAGAAGATACATGGCCTCTTAAGTGCAAAGATCACCCAAGACAGCTGAGTTCTGCTCCAATCTCTACCACTGCTCCTGCCATCCATGCAGCCACCTAACCTCTTGACCTTTGCAAAAATGAGAAAACTTACACAAATATTTTCTAATGCACCTTCTAGATCAAACATTATAGCCTCAATTATTTTAAGCTATCCTCAATTTGAACCTATTTCCCAAACTATGGAGGAATTAGGTGGAAATCAAAAGGCAAAAGAGAACAGATAAAGTGCAAAACAATGGTAGTGACAAAAGGTGTTAGGATTTAAGGCAGTGCCCAGCCATATGGTTGTAAAAGTGATGACCTCTCTCATCTGGTGTAGACAAATACAATTCCATGTCCGTTTAAAAGAGATTAATCAGATCTTCAGGAGCTATGTGTGAAAGCCTAGCTGGAGCCATTTACATTTCAGCAATGTGCCAGAAGTCCCGAGAGTAACCTTGAGAGAGTCACCATGCCCCCATTGAAATTGGTTTGGTCATGGGGGAAAAGGATAAAACCAGACCTTTTTGTAAAAGGCAAAGAATTTCCAGGATGGGTCAATTACAGTTAATGCAAATTCAATACCTCAGAATTCATTTCAATGCATTAGATTAGTTAGGTCTCTGGCTTAACTCACACTGGAGGTGGTTTGATATGCACTCCTAGAGCTTTCTGCTTTGATTCCAACATTACTCTTATAGCCAACTTCCCACTGGCCATGCCCTGCAAACAAACTTCCTCTTGAACCCGCTTCTATCTTCTTGACATTGTTCCTGGAACCTTCCTTTCATCTTCAGGCTTTCCCATCGCTGCAGAAATACAAAGCCCAGGCAGTGTGTTGTAGCATGTATAGTAGCAGTTTCTGATTGGTTTTTCTAATGGGCATAAGTTGTCTAGTTTTAAAAAAAAAAGGATACCCCAGAAATATCAGGACTACACCCAAGAAATTCATTTGATTTGTTGTAAGTACAAAAACTTCCACTTGAAACTTGTCCAGCCCAACTCCCAATTTAAAAAGAGTGTATTTTCTTGCCAGGATTAAGGAAAAGTAAAGGACTAAATCCAGGCACTTTTATATAGTTATGTATCTAACCTTCTTAATAACCTTTAACATTTTTAATATAATTCCAGTTTTGCATTGAGGAATTGAAAGCTTAAAAAGGTTAAGTAACTTATCCAAGGTCATAGACTTGATATATGGGAGAACTGGATTAAAACACCTGCCCCCTAAATTCTATTACTTTTACCTGCTATCTCCTTTAACAAGTACATAAAATAACAGTTATATTCATTTCTCCCCAAATTCTAAAGGTGTAAAGAAGGATAGTAATTGAAAGATATAAACAAGGAATATAGAATGTGCTAACCATATTGTTAGCTAGTTTAGATTAGCTAGTTCAATGCTTTGGGTAGAATAAAGAGAAGTGTAGGTGCTTCCCATATGAGATAGGAAGTCCATTTTTTGCATTTTAAGAATAACATGATTTTGACTTCTATATTGGTCCCACATGAAATCATGAAGCATAATTATAAATGTTTGAGTCATGAATATTAATAATCATTTTTAAGTTAAAGATATAACATTTGAACACTTCCTCTGTAATTGTTATTTTGAAAATTCTATTTTTACATCAAGATATCCCCTGGAACTCTAATCTAATTAATGGTATTATATCTTTTGATTTCTAAAGTGATTTTAGGAATAGACCTATATGGGAGTCATCAATAGCCCTGAAAAATCTAACCTCATTGATAAAAAGTAAATTGCTAGAGAATATCACTTAAAGCTGGAAGGTTCTTATGCCATTGATTCTTGCCATGGTACTAATAGATATTTTTGGTTTGATGTCAGTTGTTTGTCAGGGAATTATAATAATATTTTTCAAAAAGCTTTGCTTTGACTTCCATTATACTGCGAGACTATTTTTTTTTCCCAGCCTCCCTACCATCTGTCTTGATTCTACATTGGAAAGTCTCCCAGATATTCCATCCAGAAGGGCTAAGTGAAATCAATATGGCAACAGCAGATTGCTGATGCCTTCCAGCTTTTAAGTGGGATGTTGTTATGATTAACAGTGGCCAAGCTCTTTACCTCTCTATTATCCCATTGCCATCTCAGAACACTTCAGTTGCTCATCAAATTCAATTAATTCTATATGCTTCCTAACAAATGCAGCATAAGGCTGAAAGAAATATGAAGAAAAAAGATCAATTATATTTAGCTTTTGGCGGGAGTGGAATGATATGGTTTTCCTTTTTATCTATTGTGGTTAAAGACTGATCAGTATATAAGAAGACCATGTGTTTTAAAATAGGTGCTATGAAAATCATTACAAGATCTTTTGTTTTATGTGCCATATGCTTAGCTAGAGATTGTGTAGAAAACTTGAGATTTTAAAAGTATTACTATCCCAAATAAGAATCTTTTAAATACTTTATGGCTAGTTTTATCTGTATAATTAATGTGATTTTCTTTATAACTTTATAACTAATAAACTTTATATCCCATTATATTATGCAGTGTGTGGCTGTTGATTTTTCATAATCTAGCTACTAATAAATATATATATATACACACATATATATAACTAATAAAAGTGAGGATATTATTGGGAGAAACCATTTTGTAGTGAGGCAGTTCTGGTTAATGAGAAGGATCTCACTGTGGCCATGGAAATGAGAGGTTGAAGCAGACTGAGGTTCAGGGGAACTAGAGACAGTGTGCTCAAAAAATGATGATGCTAGGGTGTTCCATATGGGAATGCATTCCCATATGAAAGTCTCTCAGGATTGGGGTAGCTATTAGGAAGATATATTCAGGAGGCGTTTTATTGCAAGTGTCAGGAATTCTAATTAATGCAAAAATTAAGTTATTTGGCTTTTATAAGCGAGAAGGCTGTAGGTCTGTCTCACTTCACATGTGATGTAGGACATTTTTCTTGATCCATCTCTCCTATTGGCTTGTCTCTTTCACTTTTGTGTTTACTTCATTCTTTGTTGTTACAAAACAAATGCTCCCCATATGGCATGGAAGAAACTCATGGCATCCCAGATTTCTACCATCCAGGTCATCAGAGTATAAAGAAGACTTGTGTCTTTCAAAGCGCACATACAACTCCCAGGATAAGATTCTCTGTACCTCTGCTTGGATCCTGTGCCCTCCCCTGGACCAATCACTGGTTGGAGAAACAGAGATCCTATGCTTGCTAGACAAGGCTTAGGTCAGGCTTTGTCTACCCCTGTAATCCAGGATGTGGAGTGTTATGAAAAGGGTAGGAATCAGGGGGAAAACCTTCCAAAACAGTTGAGGAGGAAGACCACAAGCCAGGAGCAAAAGTCCTAAGTTAATATGGAGGAAAGTTTTTGGTCCTGGCTAATGAGTTAACCGTGGCTAATCTTACACAGGAACAGTCTAACTTATTCAGTTGTACAGTATTTAGCTAGTCAGAACTGTGCTGGTTTGCAAATATCTCAAATGCAATCTTTGTTACCCTCCTTGTATACTTTTCCATAAATGTTTTGCCTGGTCTCACCCACTACAATGTAAATGTTCAAGCTTCATTGAGTGACTATGCCTCAATGAAGTGTCACTTGAGTGCTTGAAGTCACTTGAGTCCCTAAATGAGTGACTTGCCTGCTCTTCTGCCTGGCTTGTAGTAGACCCCCAAAAATGTTTGTGAAGTAAATAATAATGATTATACTCCTTCCTTCTTTTATAGTGCAACTAGAAGAGTCTGGTTGTCACTAAATGCTCTGTATCAGTACAAATTCTTGCCATTTTCATTGCCTTCATTTGAGTTGGCACTTGATAACATCCTACAAATTTCTGGTCTCTCCTAACCCCTGCCCTTCCTATTATACTTCAGTTTAGGAAATAAATGTCTCAGTTAAATACTTTTAGCTCGTCAGATTTACCCTCACTGCCATCCTTCCATTTTTTCTCTGCTCTGTTAATTTCTCACTAAACTAAAATTAACCGTTGATTCCACAGTTATTTGAGGAGTTATTAAAACTATCTAAAATGAGCAACTTTCAGGTATTTGAGTATTTCCCCCAGTATCACTGCAAATATGCTCTGTCTTCAGCACAACTACATTTTTTTTTATTTTGCCGTAAAGTGATAATTTCAACAGAATACTTTGTGCCTAATAAAATACTATCATTAAGGATAAGTCAAGATATTTTTCACATTTTAAGTGAAAAAAGCATAATATGTACCATCTGTCTTGTTATTTATGTATCATTATGTATTTAATTACACATATCTCTCTATATGCATATATATAGTTTGGATTATGCATATATATAGTTTGGATTATACATATATACTCAATTTGTCAGTAAACATATAGATTAATTTTGCTAATATTTTATTTAGGATTCTTGCATTTAATTCATAAAAGAGTAATTTTTGGATTGTATGTGTACATTCATGAGTGTTCACCTAGCCCAACTTTGGAGCCAATGTTATATCAGCATTGTAGAATGAGTATAAAACCTTCTATTTTTTTCTAATCTCCAGAAGAGTTTAAGTCAGATAAATACATTTTATTGCCTTGTTTTTTTGGTGTTGACTTATAAAATTATGTGGGTTGGTAGTCTAAATTAGAGCTAAAGATTCAACAAATTTTAATTTCTTCTATGGTCACTCATCTGCTGAAGTATTTTAAATCTTTTTGAGTCAATTTGTATAATTTGTAGTGTCATTGAAAATTGTCCTTTCCTGCATATCTTTAAATGTATTTGTATAAGATTATGCATAGTATTCTTACAATTATTCAAGTCATGTCTGTATGTATATAATATTACTTTTCTAATATTATTATTTATATTTCTATCTGATTCATCAATTACCTAATCCATGGGCATAAGAATAAATCGCACTTAAAATTCTTGGCTCTCAGTGTACTATTTGATAATTAAATTGAAGAAGATATTGTTTTGTATAAAGAGTGTAGTAACTACAGAGATCTTGAACACATATTTCCATTTATCAATGTTATCAGTTTAACAAGAAGAGAAGTGAAATAATCAAAAGTTCCAAATCCCCTTATTTACATATTTAAGTTACCCTGGCACCATAAAAGAGATATGGTAGCAGTTACCAAGCATTGCCAGGCTGGCATTTGGTAAAAAATACTCATAAAGTGATAGTTACATGGCCCAGGAAAAACTAGTATCCTTTGGATATGCTGCTTAGGTTTGCACAAGCCCCAGGGAAGACCAGGGATGGTAAGAAACGTGATATTACATGTGGCAACCTTCAGTGATGCTGAACTGGTGGTCATGACCTTGGTCCTGTCCCAGACCACTCCTTCCTCACTGGGTGAAGGAGACAAGCCACATCCTTTCTTCAGCATGCCTCTGTATTTGTAGTGAAGCGAAGATAAAGGCATAAGCCATATACCTCCTGATAACTCTTTCATTAATCAAACAGGAGGAATGTTACTGTGAATGAGACAATTGTTTTAAATGCTTTGTTTATGTGTATTTATGTGTATATGTATGTGCCTTTTGGCCAAAAAAAAAAAATCTGTTTCAAATGAAGAAATGCTGCAAGGTCCTTAGACTCATATATAAGTCTGACCCCTATGCCTTCTGTGAGAGGAAACAATTAACCATGTAGACATTCAAGAAAGACTGGAAACTTTGTCCAATAGGTAGGAGACGAGCCATGATGTATCAAACTGAAATATCATTAGCTTCCCTTGAAAATTCTGTCGACCTAAGTTAAAATGTAAGTGAAGATTTCAAAACATAAAAAAGAAACATGTCAATAGCATTTTAGTTTCAACGTGAAAAGAGCTTAATTTTTTTGCTTATAAAAATTACAGTCTCATTGAAACATTTTCACACAATATAGAGAATATAGAATTAAAATTGCTTATTTTCTTCCATACAGAGAGAATCAATATCTGGCTAATACTCTTTTCAGGCATCTATCTGTGTTTATTTTATCTACATATTTGCATTAAGAGAATCACTTTTTTTTACCCTCATCATATGTTTTGAATATTTATTAAAACAGTATTTAAAATAAAACATATAGAGATATGCTTACTGATATGGCTTGAAGGGTGCTCCTCCTCCCAGAATATGTCCACTTGGAACTTGTAACTATGACCTTATTTGGAAATAGGGTCATTTCAGAGGTAATTAAGTTAAAGACATTGAAATGAGATCATTCCAGACTATCTGGATGAGCCCTGTAAATCCAATTTTGTCATTATAGGATAAAGGCAGAAAGAAACTAGAGAGACCCAGAGAAGAGGGTGGGGTGAAGATGGAGGCAGAGATTGGAGTGATGCAGCCATAAGCCCAGGAATCCTGAGAGCCACCAGAAACTGGAAAGGGAGGGACAGAATCTCACTTAGAGCCTTTGGAGGGAGCGCAAACTCAATACCATCTTTACTTCAGACTTCTGGCCTTCAGAACTGGGAGGGAATAAATTTCTGTTGTTTTAAGCCACCAAGTTTGCAGTAATTTGTTATGGCAGTCCTAGAAAACCAATACAGACAGACAGGAATTTATATAAATGAATACATTTTTAAATAAAGCCTGGACTCCTAATGTGTTCCAAGAAGGCAGGCATGTAACTAATTATAGTTAATGCAATGTTTCTCTTCGATATTCTGTTTAAGGAAAAAAAGGCTCTATTTTCAGTGGCTTGTGTGTATGTGTGTGTGTATATATGTGTACATATACATATATACATATGTGTGTATGTGTATATATATACACATATGTACACACATATAGTATATTTATACTGCATAACATAGCCTTCTCCTTCTTTAAAAAAGTTTATATATATATAAACTATATATATAAAATCATATGAAAGTTATACAAACAATTTAAAAGCCAAGACTCACAAACTGTTCATTAAAGTTAAGAATGGGATTATTACTAATACTGATGAAGCTCCTTGTATGGTCTCCCACATGCTCCTGTATATCCTTCCAATGTAACTACTATAACTTTTAAAAATCATTTCTTGTTTTATAAAAGTTTTAAAAATGCATATGTTTCCTGAAGTAATACACTGCTTTTTTTTTCAAGTTTATATAACGGTATCACAATCCGTGTAGTCATTTCAGATATGCTGGTATCATTCAACAAAGGTTTCTAACATTTGTCCCTGTGCTACATTGGTTTGTGTATCTGTTTTTCTGTTGATGGATACTAGAGATATTTGTAGCATTGCTAGTACTTGCCGTTTACAATCATGCTTGAGCATGCATCACCGTGTAATGGACTTGCACATTCTCAGGGTGTGCACATGTTCAGGTGTACAAGGTAACGTCAAATTGCTTTGCAAAGTTTTAACACAACCACCAGCAGTGTTGGAACACTTTCTATTGCTCCATATTCTCTCCAAAACTTCATGGTGAAAGACGTTTTTATTTTGCCTATCTAGTGAATATAAAATAGAATCTCATTGTGATCTTGCTTTGCATTTCCCTAATTACTAGCTGAGTTGAATGCTGTAAAATGTGTTTTTAGAGCATTTTAATATCCCACTATGTGAAAGACCTATTCATGTCTTCTGTTCATTTTTCTACACAATCATTTGTCTTTTTTCTTTTGACGTTTAGGATTTCTGGACACATTCTAGATACCTTGTCAGTTACATATGTTGTAAATATTTTCCCCTAGTTTGGAGCTTGTCTTCCACTCTTTATATTTCTTGATGATAAAAGTTTATATTTTAATGTGATGAAATATATCTATTAATTCTTTTACGTTTTGTTTGTGTCTTTTAAAAATTCTTTCCAAATTCTTAAGATATAAAGATATTTCCCCCATATTTTTAAAAGCTTTAAAATTGCCTTTCATATTTAACACATATAGAATTTCTTTTTTGTGAATGGTGTGAGGTAGGGTTCAAATATCATTTCCCCCACATATCGCTGAACAGTTGTCCTAGAGCATGTTTTTGAAGAGGATCTCTTTTCCCAGAGATTTGTGTTGCCAGCCACATCATAAACCAACTGTCTGGCCTCTCTGTTCAAGTTCATTGGTGTTTTTATCTATCCTTGTAATAATACAACAATGTTTTAATTGCTGTGGCATTAAATTGTTATTATAAGGCAAGTTCTCACAAACTATTAATCTTTTTCAGTAGTATTTGCCTTGTTGCCTTTTTATATACATTTTAGAATTATTTGGGCAAGAGTTTTCAAAACGAAACAACCCTCATGAAATTGGAATCTTTTATTACATTTGGAAAGAATTATACCTTTTAGGTTAGTGAACCTTCCTACCCCTGAACATGTTACATCTCTTCACATAGTTATGACTTCTTTGATGTTATTCAGTAAAGTTGTAAAATTATATCCACAATGATCTACATCTTTTATTAAATTTTTAGATACTGTATATTTCTGTTGTTATTTTAAATGTTATCTATTTGTTAACTATACTTTCTTTATTGTTATTGATGGTGTAAAATTTAAATGTTTGATCTTATTTTTAGCCAAATTGCTAAACTCTCTTATTAATTCTAATAATATCTCTGTTAATTATTTTGGGTTTTCTTTATAGATAATTATATCTTCTGTAGAAAATGACTCTTTGGTTGTTTTTTCTGTTCCAGTGTTTGTATTTTTAAATTTATTGTCTGCATGTAACTGCACAAGCAAGGACCTCTAATGCAACTCCAATAGAAGCAGATAGTGGACATACTTGTCTTGCCTCTGACTTTAAAGTGATTAACCTTACTTTTAGGGATTACATTGTACTGTTAGAATTTTTTTTTTTTAAGACTGAGTCTGGCTCTGTTGCCCATGCTGGAGTGCAGTGGCATGATCTTGCCTCACTGCAACCTGCGCCTCCTGGGTTCAAGCGATTCTCCTGCTTCAGCCTCTCGATTACTGGGATTACAGGCGCCCACTACCACGCCCAGCTAATTTTTGTATTTTTAGTAGAGACAGGGTTTCACCATGTTGGCCAGGCTGATCTCGAACTCCTGACCTCAAGTGATCCACCTGCTTCGGCCTCCCAAAGTGCTGGGATTACAGGCGTGAGCCACTGCACCCAGCAAAAATGTTTTTTTGATCCAAGTTTTTGGAGCATTCCTTTGCTGAACTCAAAACATCCCCTTTTTATTTCTACCTTTCTAGTGATATGTATCATGAGTGAATTAATTTTATTATTGGCCTTTCTTCATCAATCGAGAAGATTTATTATTTTTTCTCCTCTAATCTATTAACATGGTGAATTGTATTTAAAGATATCTTCTACCAAATCCATTTTGTAATTTTGGCATAAACTAGGTTTGATCATATATAATGCTATTGTGGTCATATCTCTTTCAAACATTACAGATTATATTTACTGATATTTTGTTTAGGATATTCAATGCCCTTGGAAGAGCTCACACGCTAATTATCCTTTCTTACACGGGACTTGTATACTTGAGTACCAAGGGTATAACTACATAAATGAATACGGGTGACATCCCTCTTTTTCTATCCCACTTTTGTTTACCTGAAAATGTCTTTATTTAAAAGAAAATTTGATGAGAGAACAGTTCAGTGGGTCTATAGCTCTAGGTTGAGAGTTTTTAATTCTCAGCACATTGAAGATATTATTCTATATTCTTCTGGCTTCCAGTGTTTCAAAGAAACTTGGTGACTCTCAGTCTAATTGTTTTACCTTGTAGAAGATCTGTGTATTCTTTTTCTTTTTGATATCTTCTCCTTTCTTTGAGATTGTTTAATTTCAATAAAGTAGTCTAAGTATGGATTTCTTTACATTTATAGTTCTCTTTATATAATATCAATATTACATATTACATTATAGGTGTAACGTACATATATATCATATATAATAATAACAGTCAATCTGCATGTCTAAATCTGTAATTTGTTTTTCCTGATCATTTTATCTTATGTTGGTATATTTCCTTCTTACTTTCTTAATTTTTTTTAAAATTACACTAATGTTAGGACTGTGAGATGCACAGATCTTAAGTATATAATTTGTCAATCTTTGATAAAGTTACGTATCTGTGAACTGACCTCCAACTTAATATATACATTTTCTTCACCCCAGAAAGTTTTTTTTGTACTCATTTCTGGTCAATTTCCCCACCTGTAGATAAGCCATTGTCTTGATTTTGATCACCATAAATTAGTTTTATCTATTCATGAATACAATCTAAATCAAATTAGATCGTCTACACACTTTTGTGTTTGCCTTGTTTTTTCATAAATATGTCTTCTGAGACTCATTCATGCAGCTGCATGTATCAGTAGTTCAGTTTTTTTGCTTTTTTGTTTTTGTTTTTGTTTTTTTTTTGAGACAGAGTCTCACTCTGTCGGCCAGGCTGGAGTGCAATGGCATGGTCTCAGCTCACTGCAACCTCCGCCTTCTGTGTTCAAGCGATTCTCCTGCCTCAGCTTCCCGAGCAGCTGAGATTACAGGTGCCAGCCACCACGCCTGGCTAATTTTTGTATTTTTAGTAGAGACAGGGTTTCACCACGTTGGCCAGGCTGGTCTTGAACTCCTGAACTCGTGATCCACCTGCTTTGGCCTCCCAAAGTGCTGGGATTACAGGCATGAGCCACCACACCCAGCTAATAGTTCAGTTTTTTATGCTGCTGAGGAGTATTGCTTTGTATGAATGTAAGCCAGCTTTTAAAAATCCATTTTCCTACTAATAGACTTTTGGGTTTTTACCATTTCTTTGCTATTATGAATAAAGCTGCTCTGAACATTGATGTATGTAATTTTTGACATATATTTTCATTTCCCATTGGCTAATACCTAGGAGTGGAACTGCAGTGTCATACAGTAGGTGAATATTCAACTTGATAAGAAATCACCACTTTTCTTAAGTAGTTGTACCAGTTCACACCCCAACTGTGTGCGTACCATTTGCTTCACATTCTTGCCACCCTGGGGGTTATTAGTCTTTAGTTGTAGCCATTGTAGTAAGTGTGAAATGTTAACTCACTTTAGTTTTAGCTTACACTTCCCTGTTTTTGAGTGATGTTGAACACATTTTTATTCTTATTAGCCATGTGTCTATATCTTCTCTTCTTGGCCGATTGAGTATCTTCTTTTGTGATGTGTCTGTTCAAATCTTTCCCCCATTATTAATTGGGAAAACAATATTAATTGTTTTCTTTTTTGTTAAGGATTTAGAAAAGTTGTTTATATATTCTGCATACAAATCCTTTGTCAAATATATGAATTGTGAATATTTTCTCCCAATCTGTGGCTTGCATTTTCATCTTCTTAACGTTTCATTTTGGTGAGCAGAAAATTTTAATTTAGATGAAATTGAACTTATTTTCTTTTATACTTAGTGTCTCTTGAATATGATCTAAGAAATTTTTGCATAATTAGGGTTGTGGGAATATTCTCCTACACTTTCTTCTAGATACAGTACAGTTTTAGTTTGATGTATCCCTTGTGCATGTTAGAATCAGCTTGTTAATTTCTACCAAAAAAACCTTGCTGGTATTTTGATTGGGATTTTATTTAATCTGTGGATCAATTTGAACATACTGGATCTTAACAAAAGAAAGTCTTTCAATGCATAAGCATAATGTATAATATTTAAAATTTGTCCCAGTATAGTTGTATTTTTTTATTATGGAAGGTTTCCATACATTTGGTTAAGTTTATTGCTAAACATTTTATTTTGTTTAATGTTATTGTGAAATAGTTGTAAATTTCATTTTGCACTTGCTTGCTGCATATCTATCTATCTGTCAATCCAATTGAAATTTGCAAATTGTCCTATCTACTGAGACATTGCTAAGTGTACATTGTATTCGTTTTCTATGCTGCATAACAAATCACTGCAATTCAGTGGCTTAAAACAATACACATTTCTTTTCTTACAGTTTATATGGGTTGGAGTCCATGCAAAGTTTAGCTAGGGCTTCTGCTTAGTGTCTCCCAAGGTGACAAGGTCTTGACTGGAACTGTGCTCTCATCTAGAGGCATACCTAGGGAAGGATCTGCTCCTCTGTTTTCAGGGTTGGTGGTGGCACTCCTTTCTTTTTGGCTGTAGAATTCATATAATCTTGCTTCTTTAAATCCAGCAATGAAAAGAAACACTCCACAGTGAGCCTATACAACATAATGTAATCACGGAAATGGCACCCTTCACCAGTCATATAATGTAATGTAATCAAGGGTGGCATCCCAAATATTTGACATATTCTATTGGCTAGAAGCAAGCCAGTGAGTTGGCCCATAGGAATAGTGAATTACATAAGGATGTGAACACCAGGAGGTACAAATCATAAGTGCCACTCAAAGTCTGTCTACCACACATATATTATTTCTAGTAGAGGTCTGTAGATTACTTTGGCAGGTTGTCTGAAAATACAGATGATTTTACTTCTCCCTTTTCAATATCTGAGGTTTTTTAAAAATATACTTTTACTTAACATTGTTGTATTGGCTTGTACCTCTAGTAAAATATTGAATAAAATTGCTAAGATTTGTCTCGATCTTAGGGTAAAAGATTTCAATATTCTATCACCAAATATGCTGGTAACGGTAAGGTTTTTGTAGATACACATTATCTGATTGATGTTTCTTTCTATTGTAAGTTCGCTGAGAGTTTTTAAATGATGACAGAGTATTCAATTTTGTCATTTTTTCTTGCATTTATTGAGATGCTAATGTAATTTTTCTCCTTTTTTAATGAATATAGTGAATTACATTGATTGATTTTCAACTGTTAAACCAATCTTCCGTTTCCTGGACAAACCACATTTCTTCATGATGCATTATCTTTTTTACACATTATGAATTTAGTGTGCAAATATTTTGTGTGCATTGAGGTTCTTGAAAAATATTAATTTGAATTTTTCTTTTTTGAAATGTCTGTAAGATTTTGGTCATAAAGCTATGCTGGTCTCATGTGTAGAGGTGTACATATTTTCTCTATTTTCTAAACATATAAATTGGCATTTCTGCCTTAAATTATAGAATGACCAGTTAATCTACCTGAGACAGAAGTTTTCTTTATGGAGATGTTTTTTATTATGAATTTAATTCCTTTAATATATGTATATTTTAGCTATTCATTTTTTCTATTTTTCTTGTGCCAATTTTGAAAAGGTGGATTTTTAAGAAGGTTGTCTATTTCATCTAAGTCGTCAATTATTTTGCAATAAAGTTGTTCCTTTTAAAATCTTCTCCATACTGAATCTATTTATTTATTTAGTCTATCATTTATAATTTGTGCTTTCTCTCTTTTTCCATGATTGATGCTGCTAGAGGTTTATGATTTTTTAACAAACGTATTTCAAAGAACCAAATTTTAGCTTACTTAATTCCATCTGTTGATCTTGTTTCTATTTTGCTGAGTTCTGGCCTTTATTATTTTTTCCTTCTTCTTTCGGCTTATTTCGTTTTTCTTTTTCTATTCACCTTAGGAGGAAACATATCATTGTTATTAAATATTAGTATACATTTCCCTCTAAAAACTTTTAGCTTTATCCCACAAATTTTGATGTTTTTACTATTATTCAGTTAGAAATATTATCTAACTTTCTTTGTATTTTTCTTGACTCATGAATTATTGAGATCAGCAAAGTTTAATTTCCAGATACGTGGGGATTTTTGAGATGTCTTATTGTCATTGACTTCTAATTCCTCTGTGGTGACAGCTATTCTATAAAATTTCCATTTTTCTTAATTTATTGAGACTTATGATACAACATATCAATCTTGGTGAACTTTTCATTTTGCATTTGAAACAAATGTGCATTCCAACTGCTGTTGTTGGATGTAGCATTCTATAAATATCATTTTGTTTTGCCCTTTTTCTCTCTAGTTGTTTAATCAATTACTGAGAAAAATATATTACAATTTTCTATTATCCTGAATTTCTCTATTTTTCCCTTTAGATTTCTCAGTTCTTGCTTATATTTTGAATCTATATTATCAGATTTCACACATTTTTATTGTTATGTATTCCTAAAGAATCAACCTTTTTGTTATAACATGACTCTATTTCTTGTCTTGGAGTTTACTTTGTCTTACATCAATATATTACTACCTTTCTTATATTTACGTTTTACATGGTAAATCACTTTCCCTCTTTTTAATCCATCTGCGACTTATACTTATTAAATTTTGTCTCTAATATAAGCTAACATATAGTTGGGCCCTACATTTTTACCCAGTTGGAAAATTGCTGCCTTTTAATTGTAGTGTTTAGTCCATTTATTTTTAACATAATTATTATTTTATCAGGTTTTAGTCCACCATTTTTTAGTTGATTCATCCCATCAGTTTTCTGTTTCTCCTTTCTTGCTTTCTTTTGGATTAAAAGAACATTTTTAAAATTTTAGTTTTATCTAATGGCTTTTTATGTATACCTTTTGTGTGTTTTTATGTATATATTATGTTTACACTAGGGATTATAATATGTACAATAAACTTATTATGATCTACTTAGAGTCAGTTTCACTACTTCATATAAAACATGAGAATGTACCACAACACAATTCATACCCCTATTCTTTGTGTTATTGTTGTGATATATTTTAAATCTACATATGTTGTTAACCACCATATAATGCTATAATTTATAAATTATAAGTATATAATTTTTAACTGTAAGTGGCTTTTTAAAGAAATGAACTGTTTGGTAATTTGTGGTTGTTAGCTCATATTTGATTGAATTTAATGTCTGAGAATTCTTAGAGTGCAAATTTGGAACACTTTCCTTCAGAGAAGATCTGAATGCATTCTAAGAGCTACTGAGTGTTACCAGCCATGGATGTGAAGGGTCTATCCTAATAATTGATTCTTAGCTTCAATTACTCCTTATTCCATAATATAATCTCCTGATTTCAGTTCTATTATTAGAGCCCCAAGAAACTCCAGCTTTAGTGTTTGCCTTCAGCCCACCTTTCAGTACTTAGGACATGTTTTTTTTTTTTGCTGTTGTTGTTTATCATTTAAAGATTCACCTTGTTTTCTTAAAAATTCATCAATGGTTGTATGACATATCTGCAATCCAATTGTAATGTAATGGGAGAGCCTTCAGATTATTTAGTCTGTTGTATTTCTAGAAGGAAAATTCTCTATCTTCTTTAAACTCTTTAAATTTTTTTGTTTTATATTGCACTACCATGGGAACATTTTTAAATTTTAAGGATCTAAAGTTAGAAATAAAAGACTCCCTTCCTCAATCTTCAGATACAAGCATGTATAGAATTTTTATCTTCTTTTGATTATAATTATGATTTTTATTTATATCCCTTTACTTACAGTTCTTGATTTATTGACTTCATATGGAATTATTGACTCCCTGCTATGAGAGTTGAGAAACTTACCACTCATATTTTTGCTCCATTTTACTTCTGCCTACCAACTTAGGCACATGATTTTGCATTGTCCAACCTTATAACATTTACGTTGTTCTGTAAAAAAAAAAAAAAATGCTTTGTATAAAGGTAATTTTTAAAATTTAAATATTATTTTAAAATCTGCATTTACAGTATTAGCAAATGTAGGTATTAGGCTTACATAGCAAATTTTATTCACTGTAGTACCAAGAAGTATTTGAACTGATAGTGAAAATAGGTAACATAATCATATATCTTTACATCATTAAATCATGTATCACATATCAATAAATTGCTAGAAGGAGAATCATCCAAACATCTCAGACTAATGGATATTCTGTTTTTATTTTATAAGTTTAAATTCCATATTGTTCAATTATTTTATTTTTTGCATTTCTCATCAAGAGGTTTTTTCTGCTTTTTTATTAGCATAGGAAACATTGCTAGTAAAATTAGCGAGTTTTTGTGCTTCTAAAAGGGTGTATTTTCTTTGTACCCACATTTCATTTATAGATTGGATGGGCAGATAATTGTATATTAAAATTTATTTTTTCTGTGCTCTTGGAAATCATGACTATGTTATCTTTCAGCATCCAATGCTCTTGCTAAAAAGACTAATGTTAATCTTCTCATCTTTCTTTCTAAGCCACCTAGTTCTGTCTCTGGAAACTTTTAGCATTTTCTCTGTATATATGAAGTGTTGAATTTTTTTTCACTTTTTTTTTTTTGAGACAGGTCCTCACTGTGTTGCCCAGGCTGGAGTGTACTGACACAATCTCGGCTCACTGCAGGCTGGAGCTCCCTGTGAAGTGCTGGCAATTTTTTTATCAAGAAGCATAGTTGGGGTCCAGTGGTCCAGCTGTTTCATCAACAGTTATATAATTAACTATCGTGATGATTTTCCCTCCAGTCCACTCCTATTCCTCTTTTTTGATTTGTAATTTTATAATTTCATTGGGTTTTGGTGGCTGCTTTGGGTGAGACAGTTCTTATCTTCATTGTTGGGTTACATATCTCCTACCTTTGATTTTTTTCATTAATATTATTCCATATTTTTTCAAGTAAGTAAATATATAAACATCTAGGCATCTACCACCCAGAATGAGCAACTGTTTTAATTTATTTCAGATGATTACTTTTTTTAATAAAATAGATGAAGTTGAAGGCTGGTGTGTGCCCTTCCCAATCTAATCTTCCTCCTCTCCAGAGGCCATCATCACTCATGTAAATTAGGTTTACATCCATCTAGTTCATATCTTCATAATTTTATTTCATACATTCCCATAAACAATATGTAGTATTGTTTTGAGAATATTCATTTACATAATTATTATATTGTGAATGGAACACACATAATTTTTCAAATTGCTTGTTTTTATGCAATTCCATCTATTGACACACACACATACACATATTTACTGCATTCATTTTAGGCCATTTTACTCTGACCTTGAGAGGAAAAAGATGTACAGTGTTTGCACAGTGCTCTGTTTTGCACTCTGAGCCTAATAAATAATAAATTTAAAAAATAAGAATTGTTTAAACATGAAATGAATGAGTATAATATTATGGTATATATACACATTGTTATATAGACACATATATATGCACAGCTATATATTTACTACATTTAAGTTATTTTTATGTGTTTATATATATATATATATACACATATACGTATATGTGTAAACTAATGAGATTAGAACTTACATTGCTTGCAATTAAAATCTGTAAATATTTAGATACCTACCATCAAGCCAAAGTCGGGGAGTTCTTTTAAAATGCTATAAATATTGGCTGCACATGGTGGCTCATGCCTGTAATCCCAGCATTTTGGGATGCCAAGGCAGGCAGATCACCTGAGGTCAGGAGTTTGAGACCAGCCTGGCCAACATAGTGAAACCCCATCTCTACTAAAAATATAAAAAATTTAGCTGGGCATGGTGGTGGGTGCCTGTAATCCCAGCTACCTGGGAGGCTGAGGCAAGAGAATTGCTTGAACCCAGGAGACGGAGGTTGCAGTGAGCCGATACAGTGCCACTGCAGTCCAGCCTAGGTGACAGAGTGAGACTCCATCTCAAAAAACAAAACAAAAAATGCTCTAAATATTGAGTGTGTTGGGACACAAACTGTAAACATTTCCTACTGCATCTCCTCAGCAATGGAAGGTGATGGCTTCAGTTGTACTAATCTCTCTCGTGGGTTGGTTCTGTGTAGGCTCCAGCTGGAGTCTTATTCTCTGATCTTCAGGTGTCCTTGCCACACTGTGAATAAAATTAACAAACGGTTGTTCATTGGCTCAAGGGCTCATATCAAGATTGCTTCTTTATGGGAGAATAAGGTATATTTATTTGATGTTCAGCCTATTCTTTAACCACTCAAGTCACTGACTTTAGATAATTAGCAGTTACTAAATTTATCTTGAGGCTGACAGGTCTTCCCTACATGTCCTTATCTCCTCCACTGACCTTTCTCTCCTTCATTGGTCTCCTCCCCTCTTTCTGTTCTTTTAGTCTGTCTTCTCTCCATTTTTATTCCTTAAATTTCAGGAGCAATACAATAACATGAAAAAGAGAGATTAGAACCAAGTTTCCATCCCAATATGGTCCTTGTTCAAAGGTGATTTAGTTCTTCTTGAGAAACATGATTCACCTATATGGGATGATGTGGCATGTTGCTTGTTTAGATTCTTTGGAGATAAAGTCTGAGTCAGGAAGAGGGTGTGAGGAAGCAACTCTGAGAAAGAAAAATGTGGACTACTAAAAAGTTTTCAGGCCAGTTAATTTTACAAAGGTTTTTTAAACATTAGACGTAAGTATATATATATGAATATTTAATAGAAATATGTTTAATAGAAACATTTATATATTTAATATATTTCTATGTAATATAAATAATAAATGTATTAGTATAATAGGTTTAATATGAATATATTTATATAACTAGCAGGGAGTCATGGCACACACCTCTAATCCCAGCTACTCAGGAGGCTGAAGCACGAGAATCACTTGAACCTGGGAGGCAGAGGTTGCAGGGAGCCAAGATGGTGCCACTGCACTCCAGCCTGGGCAACAGAGTAAGACTCTGTCTCAAAAAAAATTATATAATATATATTTGTGTAACAGATTTAATGAATTTTATGTATTTAATAATATACAAGATATACTTAATATAGTAAATTTATTTATTTATAAAATGAGGCAGCATTACCTAACTGCATCGAGTTCAAATCCTGGCTTCACTATTAGGAGCTCAATGGCTTGGAGAAGATTCTTAGCTCCTTTTGCTTTAGTTTCCTCATATATAAATTGTAATGGTGCCTACCTCATAATGTTGCTGATTAAATGAGTTAATTTGTGTACAGTGCTAAGAATATTGCTGAATATATAATAAGTCCTATATGAAACATCCTAACTAGATAAAATAAAAAATAAGTACACAGGAAAAAAATTGGACAAGAATGTAAGATACAAATCATACTGCAACAATCTGTTTTTCAAGCATAATTACTCTTGGGTAAGTGTGAAGTTAGAAACTAAGCAGATTTTCAAAGGAAAATGTGGTGTGCAGAAAAATAGTAGAAATGAAAATATTACAATGGCTTTCTATTATACCCACCAAATCACAGTCATTTGTAGCTTAATTTAAAATGGTTCATAGTGTTCTTAATTTAACGTTTACTCACATTCACGTCTTTAGATTCTAAGGATTTCTTTACATAGTCATGCTTCTCCTTTAAATAAAGCCTTTTCTATTGAATACATGAACAATGCTAATTTTAGCTCCGATTGTTGTATTTCCAAAGAAGCTTTAAAAAGTGTTATGCTGGACTGTTTTCAAAGAACAATTCTGTAACAAGAAACTAGACTGTAGTTTGAAAGTGATTGGTCTTATTAACTTGAGAGGGAAGCATGGTCTGATGGAAAAGGAAAAAAAGGGACAAGGTGATGATTATATCTTACACTTTCATCTTAGGCTTCCCAAAGCACCTGAAACCAAGCCTCATTATCATTTCTTTAAATAGATGAAGCAAGTGGGATAGTGAGTTAAGCGTGCTTCTCAAGGTCACACTGTAACTTGCTAACATAGCGATAAAAATCCAATATACTTGATTAGTGTCGTTGCCCACTCATTCCCTCAGCATCGATACAGAAGGTAGATGGGCGGGATGGTCTTCGAAGTCTTTCCAGCCATGCCATCTTGCTCAGTGGCCCCTTTTTATTAATCATTGATTGCGCGGAGGAAACCTTTCCTTCACACTTTCTGTGCAGGCAGGATCCTTGCTTGCTGAGAGGTGAGAATGACATATCTGTTCCCCGGCGATCTTTTTGTGCCACTTTGGCTCTTTCTCATCTTTTCAACTCTCTGGGAAGAATTTAATTCCACAGGGGTGTTTTTGCTTTTTATGGGTCTTTGTTCTATTGATCACTTTCCCCTTGGAATGCCTGTTGCATTTGTAGTTGGTTTCAGAAGGCTTTGTGGATTTCATTAATTGTGAATGACTTTTGTCTTCTTAATTATCTTGAGTTTAATTCATTGGCCATGTCGTTAAGCCTAGTTACCCATTAGCCATGGAAGCCTATTGAAATTGAAATGGAAAGTAACTAGAATTTAAAATTCAGTTGCACTTGCCATATTTCTTTCTTTGTTTCTTTCTTTTTTTTTTTTTTTTTTTTTTTTGAGATGGAGTCTGGCTGTGTCACCCAGGCTGGAGTGCAGTGGCGCGATCTTGGCTCACTGCAAGCTCCGCCTTCTGGGTTCACGCCATTCTCCTGCCTCAGCCTCCGGAGTAGCTGGGACTACAGGCAGCCGCCGCCGCGCCCGGCTAATTTTTTGTATTTTTAGTAGAGACGGGGTTTCACCATGTTAGCCAGGATGGTCTCGATCTCCTGACCTCCTGATCTGCCCGCCTCGGCCTCCCAAAGTGCTGGGATTACAGGCGTGAGCCACCGCACCCGGCCACACTTGCCATATTTCAAGCACTCAGTAGCCACACATTGTCTGTGTCACCTTTAGCCTCCTCTCCCTGGAGGGGAAGAATTGGATTAGATGAATGTAAGAGTTCTCTGGAACTACCGTTTTGTGATTTTTCCAGGGACTTTTCTTGGGTTTGGACTACTACCTTGAGTGCAGTTCTTGAAAGTTTCTGTGAACAGAGATGTACGCTCGCTCTCTCTCTCTCTCTCTCTCTCTCTCTCTCTCTCTCTCTCTCTCTGTTTCCGTCTCTGTCTCTCTCCATCCAACATAGTGTACCTCTCTTATATTCACCTCGTATGTTGGAACCAAGTGCTTGACAAAGAATATGGTAATGTATTCAACAAAAGCTTTGTGTACTAAATATAGACTGAGTTTTAAAGAGCATTTTTTTTTTCTTTTAGGAGTGTTGGCAGGTGTTTTACTATGAAACAGGTCTCAGAAAGAGATGAGGACATGTTCTATTTTGAGATAAAAGCTTTACCTGAGATGTAGAAATGACACTGTAATAAATGCCATTACAGTTAATGAAATCAGGATATCAGTTTATTTTTATTTGATTGTTTGAGGCAAATTCTTCCAAATTTTCATGTACAAATTTTGAGCATAAACTGGCAGTACAACCTATTGTCAATCAGTCAGAGCTACTAAGTTGGTCTAAGCTCCATTCCCTTTTGTAGCCCTGGGTTGTAAGAAAAAAGGCATAAGAAAAATAGCTGTTAAAATTGTAGAGACTAGAATTTACCTTGTCTTTACCATTACTTACATGAAAGGGCAGCAATTAATTATCCCATGAGAAACATTTATAAAGCTTAGTTTACAAACTAGAACAAATGATTTTTAAAGTCCTCTAATGCAGAATTTCTGTTTATACCTTGAAAAGTAAATGTGACAGTGTGGTGTTAATCATCTTAAAAAGGGAAATTTTAAAACCCTGACTGCGGCAGATTTCCAAAGCACTGATTGTATGTGCTAATTGTCTTTTGCTTGTTATTTCAGTTCCTTAGCTAGGAAGATTCTTAGCTGTGTCTATTTTCCCC
This sequence comes from Gorilla gorilla gorilla, assembly GCF_029281585.2. Lineage (NCBI taxonomy): Eukaryota > Metazoa > Chordata > Mammalia > Primates > Hominidae > Gorilla > Gorilla gorilla. The sequence goes on from NC_073238.2 coordinate 111,489,725, forward strand.
CTATTTTCTTCAGGCAGAAATTCCCTTAGGGTGACTTGCCTGACAAAATCATTAAGTAGACGTTTTATGAGTCTAGGTGGGATAACATTTGGAGATGACTGATTACATGATTGCAGCTAATTGTTTGTGGGACTTGGAAAGTCTCTAACATCTTTAAGGGGAATCCTTTCACTTGTAATCCATCAAAAGAATTGCAGTTTTCTCTGAGGATAAGCTTCCTTTGGGGTGTCACAGAGAAATATTTCTGAGGCAACCTTGCACCAGCTTCTGTCTTTTTATTTTCTGATGAAAATAATACCATCTTTGTCACCAAAATACAATTTATAGCTACCAGGCCATCCCCAGCCATGATGTTTGCCCTTCAACAAGATTATTTGGGACCTCTTCTGGTGGCATGCAGGAAATTATAGACAGTACTAACTTTGTCCTGTTAGAACCCCACTGATCTAAAAGAATTGATAAAATTAACAAACAGGCTCATTCTGAGGGTAGTTTGCTTTTGAACAGAGCTAATTTATGAGTAAATTGCCTTAAGCATGTTCAACTTTAGTGTATTTTTATGCAAAGTATAATTATTACTCTGTATTTTCAGCCTATTCATCAAAGGCTTTGAGATAGTTTAATAAGTTATGGTTAATGAATAACCATTAACTGTCAGATTACAGTGACTCCATCGTGCCTGGAATCCCAGCTCCACATCAAAATCCTATCCATGATCTTTGTGTTTTATATCTACAACAGGACAATACTAGTAACATAGCAAGTATTCAACAACTATTTTCAATAATTCATTAAACAAACATTCACCAAATACCTTCTATCTATAACACAATGTGACTAACTTAGTCACTGTGGAATTATACACCAATACACAAGCACATATGTGTACATACACACACATATACACATGCACCCCACCCTTCAGGTTTAAGAAAAGGAAGGTCATCTATGTCTCAATCAAAGCTCTACCTACCTTGTTCTCATTACCACTGGTTTGGAAAAGTGTGTGATATTGAAGTTATGAAAAAATGGCTTTGGTATGTATGTGTTGTGTAGGGTAGTGAGAATTGCAAAAGCATAAAAAATCTTCCTCATTTGTAACCTGTTGTTATACATCTTGTACACAGCTTCCATGGTAATTTCATAAACTCTTGAATTGCAACCCTGAAATAAAACTGGTTTGTGGATGCTGTGGCAAATACAGATTTTGACAACATTTCTGTTCATTGGAGGCCTGAGCATTGTTAGGTGATAAATAGTAGGTGATGCCATGTGGAAGGGATAAGGATGAAGAAATTAGACTGGGGACTGAAGAATGCGGACCGTGGTGCAAAGCCTGCATAGTACATATGTAGTCCAAATGTGCATCAGCCCAGAAATTAATTATTAAGTGGGTAAGAAATTGTACTCAGAGCTGAAAGTGAAAAAGACAGGTGTCGAGACAACTCTATCAAATAGATCCTCCTCAACCAAGCCTAGCTAAGAACCTGGGTCTTTGGAAGGAGCTAATATTACAATCAGGTAACTTCCTTGTTCTGCCTCCTTTGGAAGCCATTATACTTTTGCTCTCCCATGTAAGCTAGAAATGGGCCAGGAACTGGAAAGAAAAACATCCCTAAGGTCATACCACCTTGTTTTCTTTTCTGTCTTCTTATTCAGGCAGACACAGTAGAGTCTTAAGACTCAAGCTCTTTTCAAGCGCCTGAAAAGAAGAATGCTTTCATTATTTTTCCAATCACTAGCTCCAACCTCCTCCTCTCTTTGTTTACCTCGATGATGCTTGGAAGGTAGGTCACACTTGCTTAGCATGCAGACACCACTTTTAACTGCTTTTGAAGCAACAGATTAAGGAAAAAGGAAATGAATATTATATATGCAAAAGGGAGAATGCTTAGCGTCACTCCCTCAGCTAGCTGACCGTGCAGAAAAGTAATTGCCAACAGTGATTTGGGGCCTGCATTTTGCAGGCAGTACATTTAAGTACATGTATAAGCCTTTCTTAGCAAATGATCACAAACTCTGACTCTGTCACTTTTGTATTCTTATCTAGGTTTTTCTTCCTTTCTCCTCAGACACAGTTGTTAGGGTATAGAATTTTAACATGAATACTCAAACTCCATTTCTTGTGCTCTAACTGGAGTGTGATTAAACTTAGAATAGAATGCATTCCTTCCTGCCACGTAAACTGCAATGCAGGAGGAGAAACAGACTCTTCACACCACTTTGCTTGTTCGGATCCCATGAGCGTGCCCTTCATAGAAAGCAATATCCAAACTCTTCAGTTAGTGTGCAAATGATGCCATCGATCCCGTGAGTCATTTAGATGGAATCTGAAAGGCCGTGTTCATGCCATTTAGTCTGCTTGCTTATACCACTTTATTCGCAGCACAATATCTAGGTGGCCCCTTGAGTCAAGAAAAACTCTAAACCCATACTTCAGAAACTTTACCAAGGAGAAAACATCTCCTGCACAGTTTGTAAACAAAGATTCCTGGGCTAGACCCCAGAATGTAGCAGGTTGACAACAGGAAAGACTTGATCATTGTTCCAGCTCTAACAAACTCTGGGAGGATTCTGATGTTGCTGGTCCATGAGCCATTTGGGGGACACTGCCCCTTGCTGAATGGCCCACATTGAAACCCCCCACAACCAGGTACCTAAAACAATGCACATGTGCACACACGTGCCCCACCTCCCCACCAAACACACACACAATCTGCTTTTATTTAAGGCAGGGGATTTGGTAGGTTCATTTCAACAGGGCAGTAACACTTATCTTCTTTACAAGACATCTCAGCTGCCTTTAAGGAAATAGCAGGGAGAGTTAGAGAGCCATTAGGATAGACCGTTGAGAACATTCCTGACTTTAAAACCCCAAACAAAGGAGAAGCTGTTAATGCAGACATACATTCTATGCCTGCTAGGAAAAGAGTATTGCTGACACATTGTTTTAGGACCATTTAAAACCTCTAATCAATTGGTAATTATTAATATTTATTACTGCTCTGATGAAACCCTCAACATATATTTACTTTTTAAAGGTTGGTAATAAAAGCAGATAAACTGATAAACAATTACTCTTTTGGGGGACTTTTCCCCTGTTTAATTTGTTTCTCATTCCTAGCTCTGCGTGTGTGTGTGTGTGTGTGTGTGTGTGTGTGTGTGTGTGTGTGCGCGCGCATATGTATTCTAGTTTTGCTATGAGGAGGAAGTAAATTAATACCCGTACTCTACTCTGTTCTTATTTTGGAGCCATACAATTACATCATTAAGTTAATTATGCCAGCAATTTAAAATAATCTAGTTATTTGGGAATAGTTATTCAGAATGAATTGCTCCTTAATGCCTCTACACATGGACTGGTTTGATGGGAGAGCAAGAAGTCTGTAGGTCAGTGCAATATTTCTTTCTGCATTTTGCTGTCAGTGGCTTTCACTCTTGCCCTTGAAAGGCTCAGAAGTACTGGATAAACCACATTATACCAGTCCCTTATCTTTGTTATGGGTATTAGGGACAGATATTCTCATTAACTCTCAGCTTGTAAATTATGGGCCAGCCATTTACTGTACAGAATAATAAATTGTCCAGAACTATGTGTGTACAGTTATTGGTTCTGAATGTTGGCTTTCCTGCTCAATGCAGTCTAGTTATTTGTAGAAGCCAGGCTGGAGCTCCTATGGATGAATTTATTAATTGAAAATGGATGCTGATTATGTTTTCTGCCATTTACCTATTCTCAGTTTCTCTTGAGCATAATTTTAATGCTGGCATATTCTGATTTTTTTAAATGACCAGAAACTTAAATATATATCAGAACTAACACTTTCATGTTCTTCTTACATGCCTGCTTTTTGGAACCAAGTGATTCTATGGATATTATATTTACTTGACATGAATAGTAGTTTTATAAGACAAATTTTGCTTACAGCAATATATGGTAAATGATAATGCAAAACAAAGTGTGCTTGATTTTCTCAGTGGAGAGGAAATAGAAGGATATTGGGGAAAAAAACTAGTGGATTCTATGGCACAGTGAGCATTCAATAAATGGGTATTGAATTAGAGATTGACTAATTATTGGATAGTAACCACCAGAATTCAATAGAAGCATTTCAAACAGTGCTCACTTTCATCAAGCTTGAGTTGGAATCTAAGATCTGTGGCCACCCTTTGTGGGCCTTTTCTGCTGCTGTGCAGGTTGCCCCATCGAGGGTAGTTTTAATGAGGTTGCACATGCATAATCAGCTATTGTCTCTGAAAGGAGGCTGTCACCGTTGTAAGGTAGTTAGTCCATTGGCACAATGGCTTTCTTGGATCAGCAATGTATGGAAAGCAAGAGGCCTCTTTTAAAAGAACACAGGGTGTATATGTGCCACGTTTTCTTAATCCAGTCTATCATTGTTGGACATTTGGGTTGGTTCCAAGTCTTTGCTATTGTGAGTAGTGCCACAATAAACATATCTGTGCATGTGTCTTTATAGCAGCATGATTTATATTCCTTTGAGTATATACCCAGTAATGGGATTGCTGGGTCAACTGGTATTTCTAGTTAGCAAACTATCGCAAGGACAAAAAACCAAACACCGCATGTTCTCACTCATAGGTGGGAATTGAACAATGAGAACACTTGGACACAGGAAGTGGAACGTCACACACCAGGGCCTGTTGTGGGGTGGGGGGAGGGAGGAGGGATAGCATTAGGAGATATACCTAATGTAAATGACGAGTTAATGGGTGCAGCACACCAACATGGCATATGTATACATATGTAACAAACCTGCACGTTGTGCACATGTACCCTAGAACTTAAAGTATAATAAAAAAAAATTAAAAAGTAAAAAAATAAAAGAATACAGGGAAACCAGATAAGCATTCTAATCATGTAATCACTCTACTGTTCACAGAAGTATAAAATAAGCCGACCGAAAATGGCTGAGGGGGTAGAGGAGGAGAAACCTAATGATTCCAGCTCAGAATGGAGAAAGCAGATGTACATTTAGGAGTGTTGTAATAAACAAATGTGCGTTATTTCCTCTTTCAAGGTGCCAAGCCTTCCAAGATTTTGGCAGCTTTGTCCTGTGACACAGCAGGCATTCCATTCTCTCCCAGGCAGTTAGAGCACATCCTGACATGACTGCTTTTGATACTCATAATCACAACCTGATGGAAAAAACTCCTGAATACATTAGGCATCAACCTGAAGACAGACTTCTAGGAGGTACAAAAAAAAGATAAAAGATGTAAAAGATAAGATATGTTTTGCCGAGGAGGCCATCTTCCCCCATTTCCTTAACAAGGACGAGCAGGGATGATGAAATACTATGAAATACAAGTTGATGTGGTATAATCATGACAGAGTTTATGTTTCTGGTACTGTTTTGTATTTTTGTTCTTTCATATTTGGTCTTTATTTTTTAATTCCACAGCATTTCAGCTTTGCTAAGGGATAGCAAAAGAAGCTATCTGGGTTTGTGATGGGGCCAGGGTTTTATGTGGGAAATAGAATGCATCTGGCAGCTGAGACGTTGGTGTGGGCCTTGGAAATCAAAGTGAGACATGCATAAAGGGGAAGTGAAACTTGCAGAGCTATCAGAGTTGGGGCTACTTACACCAGCTGCCTCGGGCCTCCTGCCCATTCCCAGTCTGGAGATGCATCTCTGAGAGTCAAAGGGGCTTGCCTTATTTTAACAGAGGTTTTAATATGCCTCATTCCACTGCATCCCAAGACCAGGAATTATAGATTTCAGTGCTATTCTATAAGCAAACTCAATTAAAGAAGAGCAAAGAGAGCAAGGTTATATTGAACAAAGGCAGAAGATGGGCCCCAGAATTAAAAAAGCCATGTTTTTGTTGGGCCTTGATTATCTAATACTCAGAATATTTTAATATGAATATATTTACGATAAATAGCAATAAATCAAAGATCATGTTGGACTTATCTATTGAAAAACTTGTTCTAAGGGCAACGGTATGAGGAAATAAACTGATATTTATTAAGCACCTTCTACGAGCAATGGGGCTAGAAGCATTCTTTGAACAATGACTAAGGGATGTTAAGAAATCCACCGAAGTTGTATAAGTACATCAGTGTTCATGAATGGGTATATAATAAGCCTTCAATAAGAAGAACATTTCTGCAAGTTATTGTAATATTGGCCAAAACATGGTCCTTCCTCTCATGTAGATTACAGTATTGATTGCCATCTTGAGAAGTTTTGATTTTCTTTTTTGGGAATGGAAGAAGTTTGAAATTTTCTCTGTTGAAATTCCTGGAGTGGCTGGCAAGATAGCCGAATAGGTACAGCTCCAGTCTGCAGCTCCCAGCGAGATCAACACAGAAGGTGGGTGATTTCTGCATTTCCCACTGAGGTACCCAGCTCATCTCACTGGGACTGGTTAGACAGTGGGTCCACAGAGGGTGAGCTGAAGCGGGGGAGGGGGGTGTCACCTCACCCAGGAAGTGCAAGAGGTGGGGGAACTCCCTCCCCTAGCCAAGGGAAGCCCTGAGGGACTGTGCCATGAGGAATGGTGCATTCAGGCCCAGAAACTATGCTTTTACCGTGGTCTTTGCACCCTGCAGACCAGGAGATTCCTTTGGGTGCTTATGCCACCAGGGCCCTGGGTTTCAAGAACAAAACTGGGTGGCTTTTTGGGCAGACACCAAGCTAGCTGCAGGAGTGTATTTTTTTCATACCCCAGTAGCGCCTGGAATGCCAGTGAGACAGAACTGTTCACTCCACTGGAAAGGGGGCTGAAGCCAGGGAGCCAAGTGGTCTAGCTCAGTGGGTCCCACCCCCCTATGGAGCCCTGCAAGCTAAAATCCACTGGCTTGAAATTCTCGCTGCCAGCACAGCAGTCTGAAGTCGACCTGGGACACTCGAGCATGGTCCGGGGAGAGGCATCCACCATTACCAAGGCTTGAGTAAGCAATTTTCCCCTCACAGTGTAAACAAGGCCACTGGAAAGTTCCAGCTGGGCAGAACCCACAGCAGCGCCTCAAAGCTGCTGTAGCCAGACTGCCTCTCTAGATTTCTCCTCTCTGGGCAGGGTATCTCTGAAAGAAAGGCAGCATCCCCAGTCAGGGGCTTATAGATAAAACTCCCACCTCCCTGGGACAGAGCACCTGGGGGAAGGGGCAGCTGTGGGCGCAGCTTCAGCAGACTTAAACATTCCTGCCTGCCAGCTCTGAAGAGAGCAGAGGATCTTCCAGCACAGTGTTCGAGCTCTGCTAAGGGACAGACTGCCTCCTCAAGTGGGTCCCTGACCCCTGTGTCTCCTGACTGGGAGACACCTCCCAGCAGGGGTTGACAGACACCTCATACGGGATAGCTCTGGCTGGCATCTGGCGGATGCCCTTCTGGGATGAAGCTTCCAGAAGAAGGAACAGGCAGCAATCTTTGCTGTTCTGCAGCTTCCTCTGGTGATACCCAGGCAAACAAGGTCTGGAGTGGACCTCCAGCAAACTCCAGCCAATATGCAGAAGAGGGGCCTGACTGTTAGAAGGAAAACTAACAAATAGAAAGGAATAGCATCAACATCATTAAAAAGGACGTCCACACAAAAACCCCATTCAAAGGTCACCAACATCAAAGACCAAAGGTAGACAAATCCATGAAGATGAGGAAAAACCAGCTCAAAAAGTCTGAAAATTCCAAAAACCAAAATGCCTCTTCTCCTCCAAAGGATCACAACTCCTTGCCAGAAAGAGAACAAAACTGGACAGAGAATGAATTTGACAAATTGACAGAAGTAGGCTTCAGAAGGTGGGTAATAACAAACGCCTCCAAGCTAAAGGAGTATGTGTTAACCCAATGCAAGGAAATTAAGAACCTTGAAAAAAGGTTAGAGGAATTGCTAACTAGAATAACCAGTTTAGAGAAGAACATAAATGACCTGATGGAGCTGAAAAACACAGCACGAGAACTTCGTGAAGCCTACACAAGTATCAATAGCTGAATTGATCAGGCAGAAGAAAGGATATCAGAGATTGAAGATCAACTTAATGAAATCAAGCATGAAGACAAGATTAGAGAAAAAATAATGAAAAGGAATGAACAAAGCCTCCAAGAAATATGGGACTATGTGAAAAGATCAAACCTACGTTTGATTGGGGTACCTGAAAGTGACGGGGAGAATGGAACCAAGTTTGAAAACACTCTTCAGGATATTATCCAGGAGAACTTCCCCAACCTAGAAAGACAGGCCGACATTCAAATTCAGGAAATACAGGGAACACTACAAAGATACTCCTCAAGAAGAGCAACCCCAAGACACATAATTATCAGATTCACCAAGGTTGAAACGCAGGAAAAAATGTTAAGGGCAGCCAGAGAGAAAGGTTGGGTTACCCACCAAGGGAAGCCCACCAGACTAACAGTGGATCTCTCTGCAGAAACCCTACATGCCAGAAGAGAGTGGGGGCCAATATTCAACATTCTTAAAGAAAAGAATTTTCAACCCAGAATTTCATATCCTGCCAAACTAAGCTTCATAAGCGAAGGAGAAATAAAATCCTTTACAGACAAGCAAATGCTGAGAGATTTTGTCACTACCAGGCATGCCTTATAAGAGCTCCTGAAGTAAGCACTAAACATGGAAAGGAAAAACCAGTACCAGCCACTGCAAAAACTTACCAAATTGTAAAGACCATCGAGACTATGAAGGAACTGCATCAACTAATGGGCAAAGTAACCGGCTAGCATCATAATGACACAATTGAATGCCCACATAACGATATTGACCTTAAATGTAAACAGGTTAAATGCCTCAAGTAAAAGATGCAGATTGGCAAATTGGATAAAGAGTCAAGACCCATCGGTGTCTGTATTCAGGAGATGCATCTCACGTGCAAAGACACACATAGGCTCAAAATAAAGTGATGGAAGATTTACCAAGCACATGGAAGGCAAAAAAGAAAAAAAAATGCAGGGGTTGCAATCCTAGTCTCTGATAAAACAGACTTTAAACCAACAAAGATCAAAAAAGACAAATAAAGACATGACATAATGGTAAGGGATCAATGCAACAAGAAGGACTATCCTAAATATATATCCACCCAATACAGAAGCACCCAGATTCATAAAGCAAGTTCTTATGTACCTACAAAGAGACTTAGACTCCCACACAATAATAGTGGGAGAACTTAACACCCCACTGTCAATATTAAACAGACCAATGAGACATAAAATTAACAAGGATATTCAGGACTTGAACTCAGCTCTGGACCAAGTGGACCTAATAGACATTTACAGAACTCTTCACCCCAAAATCAAATGAGTATACATTCTTCTCAGCACCACATCGCAATGATTCTAAAATTGACCACATAATTGGAAGTAAAATACTCCTCAGCAAGTGCAAAAGAATGGAAATCATAACAAATAGTCTCTTGGACCACAGTGCAATCAAATTAGAACTCAGGATTAAGAAATTCACTCAAAACTGCACAACTACATGGAAACTGAACAACCTGCTCCTGAATGACTATGGGGTAAATAACGAAATGAAGGCAGAAATAAATAAGTTCTTTGAAACCAACGAGAACAAAGATACAACATACCAGAATCTCTGGGATGCAGCTAAAGTAGTGTTTAGAGGGAATTTTACGGCACTAAATGCCCACAGGAGAAAGCAGAAAGATCTAAAATCAACACCCTAACATCACAATGAAAAGAATCTAGAGAAGCAAAGGCAAACAAATTCAAAAGCTAGCAGAATACAAAAAATAACTAAGATCAGAGCAGAAACGAAGGAGATAGAGACATGAAAAAACCTTCCAAAAATCAGTGAATCCAGGAGCTGGTTTTTTGAAAAGATTAACAAAATAGGTAGACTGCTAGCCAGGCTAACAAAGAAAGAAAAGAGAGACGAGTCAAATAGACACAATAAAAAATGATAAAAGGGATATCACCACTGATCCCACAGAAATACGAACTACCATCAGAGAATACTATAAACACCTCTACACAAATAAACTACAACATGTAGAAGAAATTGATGAATTCCTGGAAACATAGACCCTCGCAAGACTAAACCAGGAAGAAGTCAAATCCCTGAATAGAGCAATAACAAGTTCTGAAATTGAGGCAATAATTAATAGCCTACCAACAAAAAAAGCCCAGGACCAGATGGATTCACAGCCAAATTCTACCAGATGTACAAAGAGGAGCTGGTACCATTCCTTCTGAAACTATTCCAAACAATGGAAACAGACAGTCTCCTCCATAACTCATTTTGTGAGACCAGCATCATCCTGATAGAAAAACCTGGCAGAGTCACAACAAAAAAAGAAAATTACAGGCCAATATCCCTTATGAACATCGATGCAAAAATCCTCAGTAAAATACAGGCAAACCAAATCCAGCAGCACATCAAAAAGCTTATCCACCACGATTAAGTTGGCTTCATCCCTGGGATGCAAGGCTGGTTCAACATATGCAAATCAATAAATGTAATCCATCACATAAACAGAACCAATGACAAAAACCACATGATTATCTCAATAGATGCAGAAAAGGCCTTCAATAAAATTCAACACCCCTTCATGCTAAAAACACTCAATAAACTAGGTGCAGATGGAACGTATCTCAAAACAATAAGGGCTATTCATGACAAAGCCATAGCCAATAGCATACTGAAGGGGCAAAAGCTGGAAGCATTCCCTCTGAAAACTGGCACCAGACAAGGATGCCCTCTCTCACCACTGCTATTCGACATAGTTTTGGAAGCTTTGGCCAGAGAAAGAAATAAAGCGTATTCAAATAGGAAGAGAGGAAGTCAAATTGTCTCTGTTTGCAGATGACTTGATTGTATATGTAGAAAACTGCATCATCTCAGCCCAAAATCTCCTTAAGCTGATAAGCAACCTCAGCAAAGTCTCAGGATACAAAATCAATGTACAAAAATCACAAGCATTCCTATACACCAATAACAAACAGAGAGCCAAATCATGAGTGAACTCCCATTCACAATTGCCACAGGCGAATAAAATACCTAGGAATACAACTTACAGGGGATGTGAAGGACCTCCTCTAGGAAAACTACAAACCGCTGCTCAAGGAAATAAGGAAGGACACAAACAAATGGAAAAACATTCCATGTTCATGGATAGGAAGAATCAATATCATGAAAATGGCAATACTGCCCAAGGTAGTTTATAGATTCAGTGCTATCCCCATCAAGTTACCACTGACTTTCTTCACATTATTGGAAAAGACTACTTTAAATTTCATTTGGAATAAAAAAAGAGCTCGTATAGCCAAGACAATCCTAAGCAAAAAGAACAAAGCTGGAGGCATCATACTACCTGACTTCAAACTATACTACAAGGCTACAGTAACCAAAACAGCATGGTACTGATACCAAAACAGATATATAGACCAATGGAACAGAACAGAGGCCTCAGAAATAATGCCACACATCTACAACCATCTGAGCCTTGACAAACCTGACCAAAACAAACAATGGGGAAAGGATTCCCTGTTCAATAAATGGTGTTGGGAAAACTGGACAGCCATATGCAGAAGACTGAAATTCGACCCCTTCCTTACACATTATTCAAAAATTGACTCAAGGCGGATTAAAGACTTAAACGTAAGACCTAAAACCATAAAAACCCTAGAAGAAAACCTAGGCAATACCATTCAGGACATAGGACTGGACAAAGACTTCATGATTAAAACACCAAAGGCAATGGCAACAAAAGCCAAAATTGACAAATGGGATCTAATTAAACTAAAGAGCTTCTGCACAGCAAAAGAAACTATCATCAGAGTGAACAGGCAACCTACACAATGGAAGAAAATTTTTGCAATCTATCCACCTGACAAAGGGTTAATATCTAGAATCTACAATGAACTTAAACAAATTTACAAGAAAAAAAAACCCCATCAAAAAGTGGGTGAAGAATATGAATAGACACTTCTCAAAAGAAGACATTTATGTGGCCAACAAACATTTGAAAAAAAAAAAAAACTCATCATCACTGGTCATTAGAAAAATGCAAATCAAAACCACAATGGCATACCATCTCACACCAGTTAGAATGGTGATCATTAAAAAGTCAGGAAACAACAGACGCCGGAGAGGATGTGGAGAAACAGGAACCCTTTTACACTGTTGGTGGGAGAGTAAATTAGTTCAACCATTGTGGAAGAAGTGTGGCGATTTGTCAAGGATCTAGAACCAGAAATAGCATCTGACCCAGCAATCCTATTACTGGGTATCTACCCAAAGGATTATAAATCATTGTACTCTAAAGACACATGCACACATATGTTTATTGCAGCACTGTTCACAATAGCAAAGACTTGAAACCAACCCAAATGCCCATCAATGATAGACTGGATAAAGAAAATGTGGCACATATACACCATGGAATACTATGCAGCCTTAAAAAAGGATGAGTTCATGTCCTTTGCAGGGACATGGATGAAGCTGGAAACCATCATTCTCAGCAAACTAACAGAGAAAAAGAAAACCAAACACTGTATGTTCTCACTCATAAGTGGGAGTTGAGTGATGAGAACACATGGACACAGGGAGGGGAACATCACACACTGGGGCCTATTGATAAGTGGGGGGCTAGGGGAGGGATAGCATTAGTAGAAATACCTAATGTAGATGATGGGTTGATGGGTGCAACAAACTACCATGGCACATGTATACCTATGTAACAAACCTGCAAGTTCTGCACATGTATTCCAGAACTTAAAGTATCAATAATAATAATAATAATAATAATAATAATAATTCCTTCTGTGGGAATGGAACCAGAATTTATTCCATAGGAATTTGTCCTATGGGAATGGGCTGTTATTGAAATGTTTTGAGATGCTCAACAACTATATGAGAGCTACATTTGAGAAGGATCCTTGTGAATATAGTGCAAAAAATACATTTGAGTTTGGAGGTCACGTGGAGGGAAGACCATGAATTGAGGGATCTGGACATTTTGTGGATGAGTAGTGAGCAGGACGTACGTGCCAAGATGATGTGACAGTTGTTGGAAATGCAGAGTCTAAAAAGAGATTCAAGGTGGAAACGTAGAGTGGAGGAGTCCTTCACATGTTGTGCGAAAGTGAACATGAGGTCAGACCAGTGAACATGGTGAGACAACTCATGGCTCTTTGGCTTTGGGGCTTGTCCCAAGATTAAGCATGTATATTTACTTAAAAAAAAAACACTGTTCTTATTTATAATGCTTATATTTGGAGGCATTCGCATCTATGTGACTACCTCACAAAGATCACATTTCAAGTTGAGAGACTGGAAAGAAGTCAAGATAGGTCATAACCTATGACCAGATTGGAATGCTGTTAGTGGAATGTATTGCTGAATGGCATGATTATTTTTAAAAGCCTTGGCTTGATCCTGTCAGTGTGAGTAGAGCAAAGAACTAGGACAAGGTAATTAGAAAGCAGAGTGAGCAGAGGGCATGGAGGAGATGGATCTCAGTGGCAGACCTGGAACACAGTTCCTAAGGCAAGGCTCAGAACTGGATTTGTAAACAGAACTGGGAGAGAGGGGAAGTACCAAAGAAAAAAGTGAACAGGTATCAGAGACTCAGAAGCTGTGAGGGAAGATGGAGAGTAGAGCTGAAGGATCCATGCAGAGAGACTGATGGCACCTATAGAAAGCAGTAGTAAGCACTTTTGGTGTTATGCCAAGTGTTTGCCTCAGCTTAGGTTAGTCGTAGTTTTCATGTATTAATAGGAACCAGCAGCCTTAGTTGGCCAGCGCAAGTCTTATAAAAAGAGATAAATAGGAGGCAAGGAGCTGGACAAGGCAGTTCTTGACATATTCACTCCAGATAAGACCTCCATATCCTGCGGTAGGGAAGAAGTAATTTCCCTAACATTTTCCCTATTTCCTCCCTTAATCTAGTGCTATAGTTCTTATAGTTCTTAAACTTTGGATCGGGGGCATTTTGAGAATTGAGTGAACGCTAGAGACCCACTCTCCAGATGACTGCAAAGACTCATGTACCCTCAAATATTTCCTATAATTATATGGGTTCACAGACTTCTCTCAGACCTCTGGCTGAGAACACTAGTACAGGATAAGAAGTCAGCTCTCTCTGGAGCACCTTCTAGCTGCTGTTGAGGAGGGCAAGTTAAAGCCTCTGCCTCCTTCTTATATGTGTATAGCAGGCAGAAGATAGAGTGGAATTGAGCTAGTGTCCTCACCTCTTGAGTATTCCTAGCTGCACATGTGTCTATGGACAAGCTGGTCTGGCAGAAGGACATTCTTACTGGGAAGTGTGAGGAAGGATAAGTATGCAGCCCAATCAAACAGCAGCAGCAGCAGCAACACCAATGACAGCTGCCAAGCATCTCAGGCCTATTAAGAGCCAGCAACTAGATTATATACTTTACCTTACTGCATAAACATTATTACACCCAATTTACTGATGTGGAAACTGAGCCTAGAACAGTCCATTTTAATGCATCCAGAGGCAGATAGCTGTGTCTGTCTAACTATGAAGATGCTCATTCTTCCATCTCTCCAATTCCCCCATTTTCCTTGTGGAGATACTCTCTTCTTCCTGCCCTTTACAGAGCAAAAATTAATCTTCACATTTTGGAATTTTCCTATTCCATGTTAGCTGCCAAGCTAAATAGGGCTGCCACTGGCCCATAAAGTGCCTCTGTGTGAATTAGGGAAAGGCACTACACGTCTTCCAAGTGAACACAGCCCTAAGCCAGGGCACGTAGTTGGGTGAGCAAAGCATGAGCTGGCTTTCAGTCCCCTCGCCCCCTTTGGCCAGATGCCCTTGTGAAGTGAACAACCTGCCCAACTCTACATAGCAGGCTTGAGCCAAATTCTTCAAAATGCTATCACAGCTGAAGAGCCAACAACGAAGCTTTGTTCTCAGGAAAAGCTGTAGTGTATTCATGACAGTTCCTCACTGATCTTGATATTCAGTAGCTGTATCTTCTTAAACAAATTGCTCTGGAAGTTTACTCTTTTGAAAAGGCATGTACTATAAAAATGGAAAGATAAAACTCTCAACAGGAAACCAGGGCAGATCATAACTCTGCTGCAGTTCAGCAAATGAAAATATATCAATAATGAGATGAAGCCCAATTCAAAACAACTTATGTTGTCTTTGGGCCTCAAAAATAATCTATTTCCCATTATTAAGGAAAACGTGAACCTTTTTTTCATTTCTTGTAAATCCAAATCTTGTTTCCAAGAGATGATCATGTTTAGCTAAAATTGCTTCCACTTAGCTATTATAGTGGAATGACAAATACATTATTGTTGGTGTTTATTGGCATTGTTATTAGTCGGTTGTCAAACCTTGAAGGAAAAATCAGGGACTGAAACCCTGAAAGAGTAATCTTATTTTCATAAATATGTTCCCCCCAAATTATATCATGCCTGACATCCACTTAGCCTTAATATAAACTCTGAAATCTGTTAGGAAAACACATAGAAATGATAAGGCATATTTTGTGATATATTTGCATCTGAAATTATTGTGAACTTTCTTGTTTGTATCAGCTGCACTGGTGTTTTTCCAGAGTCTGATGGTTTTCTTCAGAGAACATAATCAATTTACTAATCTAGCCCAGAGGCTGCCCCCCATTTCCTCTGTTTATATACGTTAATCTTAAAGCAAAGAAGGCTGCTGAATTATTTAAGAAACTGAAGGAGGCAAAAATCATCCCAGAGTTAAGGATTACCGATTTTCTCCTTGTTCTCCAAAATAGTCGCCATGAACACATCAGACCAGTGCTAAGTAAGATAACTTTTCTTTGTTCCTAATCGGGTTTGGTTTGGACTCTTTCCTTGCATATGGGTGTGGCATTGTGGGCTGCTAGTTGGTCACTTGCCAGCTCTGAGATTGTGAACATACTAAGGGGGATTTGGAATTTGGGAGGCTTTATTAAACAAGGATTTGGACTAGAAATGGACAAGTTGTGATACAGGGAAATGGAGCTGGCGGGTTCAGTTGGCAAATGTGATGCTCTTTCATGATCTTAGTGCTGTCCCATTTATTTTGCCCTTAAGTTCCCCGTGCCTGGCTTTTTCATTGCTTATCCTTGCCGTGAGATAAAATTATCCATACTAAGATTGTAGGTTGCCTGTACAAGGAAAAGTTTGATTTTACATAGTCCTTTAACTCCAATGGTGAGCAGAGAGGGAGGAGAACCTTTCTGCCCACCCAGCAGGCCCATTTTAAGGCTCATCTGACATTCACTTAAAATCATTCATTCTGAGTAGAAAGAGGAAAAGCCTCCTCCTCCCAGAAATACCTCAAGTGGGAAATTCTGGATCTGTATTATCATGGGAAGGAAAGAAAATGAGGAGCCATTATCTGTGGCAAGAAAGATAAACTCTGAGAGGCCAGAAATTCTCATCTATAAGAACAAGCAGAGGCACTGGACCTGAAATAATTCACAAATAAGTTGAGTAAATTATTTTGAACAATGTGATTAAATGAGGGCAAAATAGAGCACATTATTTGTTCAAGGAACAAAGAGTCTTAGGAACCAAGCATCTTAGGAAGATTCATGAACATGACACAAAAATATAAAAACAGAGTTATGGAACTGGCTGAACCCTGACTGTCTCAATGCACTAAGGATGTATGTTAGGGCCGTTTCTTTCTTAGGAATACAACAGCTATGACTAATCTTTGAGCTCCTGAACTGGGCTGATTTGTCCCCATGTTGCGTTATGACTGCTTTTCTTACTTCTCAGTCTATTAGGGCATTTGACAGCCTACAGACTAAACATCAGGAGGCTGGCTGAATTTTTTTTTATTTTTATCCAGTGTTTTAGTGTTTCATAACTGCAGAAATCTCTGCTACTTCCTTACCTTGTCTTGATTTTTGTTATGCTTTAAGTTTCATATTCAAAACAGTTTTTGTTTTTCTCTTAAGAAATTGAATCCTACAACTGATTACTATGGTCCTCTCCCCTCCTCAACTATGGGGCATTAAAAAAATAAAGCTTTTTTTTTTCTGTCTTATGTAAGGAGAAAAATGTCTTCCAGGGGCTTGGTCATTGACACCCTCATTTATGGACAGGATGGAGCCACTGCAGGTTTGTTAGGCAATTTGAGACAATATAAACCATTTCCTTTTACTGGGGGCTGAGCAGTGCAATTTTCAGCCATGAGAACTCTTGGATAGGAAGATAAGATGTGATTCAACAGAGCCCGGAAGTGATGTGATCTTGCATCGTAAGATCACATGAAAGCTGTTATTGATTAGTTTGAAAAGAGAGTGCCTTAAAACCATTATATTTGGTGTGTCATTGATCTTCAGAAACTCTCACGGTGCTGCACCCCAGCACTTCTCAATGAGTTTAATAACAATACCCTGAAGAAAGAAATATTCAGAAGAAAGAGCAGAGGACATGAGGTCCTGGAGGCCTCTCTTGATCTTCATATTTTTGAGCTCTCCCAGCTGTAGCTCTTTGATTCATCACTATTGGGAGATTGGAGGCTGAGGCTGAAATTCACTTCTTGCTGAGAAAAAAAAAAAGGAACTTTGATATAAATAAATAAGTTGCGTGTTTATTTGTATCAATATCTGCTTTATCTCCTTGTGAGAATCTGAGAAGAGATTAATGACAGTAACAAAACCCCTTGAGAAATAAATGACCTACTTGACTGACCTATCTGGCTGAAAGACTGCCTCCAGAAGTGGGGTTGGCAGATGTAGCAATGAAGGGAGGAGGGAGAAAGAATTGCAGCCTGCTCATCAGGAATTGAGTCCTTGAGCTTTATAACTTTTTATTTTCATATTTTTATTTTTCTTAGCTGAGAGGTAGAGAGCTGGATAAAGTAACATATGCTAATATATATTATTATACCCAAGCACACACACATACGATGTTGTGGGACAATTTTAGAATAGTGTTCAACAAGAGCATGATAATGTCATCATTATTTTTTGTGAGCAGATAAAATGAGTTGGATTTGCTTAGAAATCAGTGGAGAATAGATTTCTATTTCAAACAACTAATTAGTCAGCTGAAAATATTGTTCAAAATGCATTTTATGGCTCTTATATATTATCCTCAAGGAGCTATAAATTAGGTGCCTCAAATTGAACATGCAAACAAGACCCATATCAACTCACTGTATTAGTTAGACTTGACTCTCTAATTCTTTTGTACCTTCTGCCAAGCCCTTCCTCAATGAAGTAATAGAAACAGTGTTCCATGAAATGAAACCCTAAAATGTTCCTCATAAAAATATAACAGGGATTAAATGTTTTTAATGTAAAAATCAGTATTCAAAAAAGTTTCTTAGGCTGGGCACAGTGGCTCACTCCTGCGATCCCAGCACTTTGGAAGGCCAAGACAAGCAGATCACTTGAGGTCAGGAGTTCAAGACCAGCCTGGCCAACAGGGTGAAAACCTGTCTCTACGAAAAATACAAAAAATTAGATGAGCATGGTGGCACACACCTATAATCCCAGCTACTAGAGAGACTGAGGTGGGAGAATCCCTTGAACCTGGGACGCAGAGGTTGTAGTGAGCTGAGATCATGCCACTGCACTCCAGCCTGGGCGACAGAGTGAGACCCTGTCTAAAAAAAAAAAAAAGTTTCTCTTTTGAATGTTGATGATGTGACTCCAAAAAGAGCCTCCTGGCAATTTGTTAGTGACAGAGGCAGTGTGCTAGAGAGATGGATGCTAACCTATGCTAGTGAGAAAGGGTGTGCCTTTGATGAACATGGTTTGATTAGAATCAGAATGTAGAGCAGTAAATGGGTCTCAAAAATAATGAAATCTTTGGCAAATGAAGAAATAACTCAGATCAGTCAAAATCACACTTTAGAGTGCTACAAAACTGAGCTACGTGAAATTGGTTCAACCTGATTCTACTGGTCATGATCTCCCAAAATAGCCATTTCACGTGGTTCAACCAAATAGAATCTGAGCTGCCTGTCTCCTGGTCCACTGTTGCAAGTGGGCAAAAGATAGCAGAAGCCAAAGGCTTTGATTGTGCCTTGTGCTTGAGTACCTGCCGAGATTCTCCTTCCAAGGTCAGACAGATAAGCACAGCATGGGCTGGAACAACAACAACAACAACAACAAACTGAGGGACTCATGCAAGCAGGAAAGCAACAAGAGACATGCATACACACACAAAAAGAGGCAAAGAGATACATGAAAGAAAGGAAGCCCATATTTTATTGAGCACCTACTATGGAACCTGCACAATTCTGGACATACACATATACATAAAATTCTCACAGAAATATTGCTTTGTAAGTAGTGTCTTCACTTCGCATATGCAGAACCTGAAATTCAGAGTTAAAAGCACTTTCTAAAGATGACATTGGTAATATAAACCAGATCATGGCTGCTCCTTTGCTTAAAGAAACAATAATAACAACAAAAACCTGTGGCTTTCCATTGCCCTTAAAATCAACTAAACTTTGTGCCATAACCTAGGGGGCTCTACAGGGTGTGACTACTTCACCTCTCTCCTTTCCACCCCTTACAGCACTGCAGCCACATTGCCTTTTCTTTTGTTCCTGGAACACACTGGACCCTTTTTAACTCTGTTCCCTTCCCCTTGCTGCTCCCTACAACAGAACACTCTTTCGCCAGCCCTTTGCGTGAATGGTTCATTGTCATCCTTCAGATCTCAAATGTCCCATTCTTCTCAGACCCTCTAACTAAAGCAGCACCTACCCCATTCTGCTCCAGTTCCATGTTCATCTCCCTGTTCAGTTTCTTGGTAGCACTTACCATGGTCTATAATTACATTTATTTATCTACTCTAGTGCTATCTGCTTAGTGTCTGTTTCCCTCATGAGTTTCTAAATTCCTTAATGTCAAACCATCTGCTTTATTTATCTTTCCCCAGACCCTGGCATACACCTGGCACGTGGTAGGTGTACAGTAAATATTAACTCATAAATGGATATGTTTTGGGGCAAAGATTCAAATTCAGGCTTGCCCCTAAATCATGTATTTCTTCCACTAAATTATAAGGATCTCCTATTGGTGGTTACACAGATCAACAGTTATCTGTATAGGCAAAACACATTTGCTCGAATAAAAGTTACATACTTGCATGGGAAGGCATTACAAATTTAGGATAATTATACATATGATTGTAAAAGACTTAATTTTTAAATTATTTTTAAATTTTTATATAGTCAAATTGACCTTTTGTGGTGTACAGTTCTATGAGTTTTAGCACATGTATGGATTCTTGCAACAACCTCCACCACTGAGACGCAGAACAGTTCCATAATTCCCAAAATCTCCCTCATGCTACCCTTTTTTAATCAAACCTTTGCATCATGCCAATTCTAGGTAACCACTGATCTGTTCTCCATTACTATAGTTTGTCTTTTCAGAATGTCCTAAATTTGGAATCACATAATATGAATCCATTTGAGATGACCTTTTTTCACATAACATATTTCCCTTGAGGTCCATTCAGTTGTCTGTGTATCTTAATTGTTCTGTGTTATTAATGAGCAACATTCCATTGTATGGACGTCCCACAGTTTGTTTATCTATTAACCTGTTGGGGGAGATTTGGATTGTTTCCAGTTTTTAACAATTATGGGCTGAGTAACTATAAACATTTGTGAACAAGTTTCAGTGTGAACATAAGTTTTCATTTCTCTGGGGTAAATACCGAGGAGTAGGATGACTGGGTCATGTCATTCCTACCACAGGAGTGATAAATATATGTTTAGCTTATTAAGAAAATGCCAAACTATTTTTCAGAGTGGCAGTTTTTATTCCTATCAGCAATATATGAAAATTACAGTTGTTTCCCATCCTTCCCAGCATTTGTCATTATCTTTTATGCATGCATGTATGTATGTTTATATATGTATGTATATATATATTTACTTTAGCCATTCTAATAGATGTATGATAGTATACTATTGTGGTTTCAATTTGCATTTCCTTAATGAGTAATAATGTTGAGATATGTTATATGCTTATTTTCATCTATATATCTTTACTGAAATGTCTGTTCAAATATTTTGCACATTTCTAATTAAGTTGTCATTGCATTTTAAGAGTTCTTTATGTATTTTGTAATCACCTCTTTGAATGATATGTGATTTGCAAATATTTTCTCCCAGACTGTAGCTTGTCAGTTCTTCCTCTTGACAGTGTTGTTCTCAGAGCAAAATGTTCCATTTTGATAAGGTCAAATATATCAATATTTTTATTATGATTTTCTTATGCTTTTGTAAGGACTCTCAGCCTAACTCAAAGTCAGGAAGGTTTTCACTTGTTTTCTTCTGTAAATTTCTAGTTTTACATTTTATATTTAGCTTGCTGATCCATTTTTTAGTTAATTTTTATATAAGGAGTCAGGTTTAGGTCAAGGTTTATTTTTTGACCCATGAATGTCCAATTACTCCAACACCATTTGTTGAAGACACTATCATTCCTCCATTTAATTGTTTTTTCACCTTTGTCAAAAATCAGTTGAACATACTTGTGCAGATCTATTTCTGGGTTCTGTGTTATGTTTCATTTCTATCCCTTTGCCAGAACCACATAGACTTGGTTACTATAGCTTATAGTAAGCCTTAAAATCAGGTAGTGTGAGTCCTCCAACATACATCTCTTCCCAAATTGTTTTTGCTGTGCTTTTTTGCCTCTCTAGTTAAATTTTAGTGGCAACTTAACTATATCTACGAGACATCCTCCTGAGATTTTGATTGGTATTTCACTAAATTCATAGATCAACTTGGGGAGAATTGGTGTATTCACTATATTGAATTGGTATCTTAACTATATTGGTATCTTAACTATATCTTTACTGTATCTTACCTGCAGTGAAGTATATTGATATATCATGGTCATCTATCTATGAACATGATCTATCAGGCCAGTTATTAATTCTTTGATTGCTTTCATCAGCCTGTAATTTTTAGTATGCAGTTTTGCAGCTCTTTATGGAGTGTTCTACAAATGGGAATTAGATCCATTGGTTGATGGTGTTTTCAATTCTACATCCCTGCTTATTTTTGTTCACTTGTTACAGTGGTAAATGAGGGGAACATATTGAATTGTGACTTGCCTGTTTTTCCTTTCAGTTATGTCCATTTCTGCTTCATGTTTTTTGAAGTTCTATTGTTAGGTGCATACACATTTAGGATTATTATGAGTCCTTGGTGAATTGACCCTCTTATTATCATGTAATTTCCTTTTTTATCCACAGTAGTTTTCTTGGTCTAGAAGTCTACTTTGCCTGAAATTAATATAACAACTCCAGCTTTCTTTTGATTAGTGTTTGCATGAGTAACATTTTTTATCCTTTTACTTTTAAATTACTTATGCCATTATATTTAAAGTAGTTTTTTTATAGGTAGCATATAATTGGATCTTGTATTCCGTCAATCTTTTTCTTCTAATTGGTGTGTAGACTATTTACATTTCATTATTGGTATGCTTGGTTTTAAGCCTACCATTTTTATTTGTTTTTTTCTTGCTTGTTCCCTTTGTTTTTAATTCTTTTCTTTCTTCATATCTGCTCTCTGCTAGATTACTTGAATATTTTTTGTTACTCCATTTAAGTTTCTCTATCAGTTTTTAAATATTTCTCTTTGCATTGATTTTTAGTGTTTGTCTAGGGATTATAATATACATACTTTTATAGTCTATTTAGACTTAATATTTTATTACTTTAAGTGGAATATGGGAATTTTATCAATATAGAGGTCCTTTGGCCCTTCTCCCTTTATTTTGTTGTCTTCGTATGTATTACATCTACATACATTGAAACCCCAGTCTGACAATGTTACAATTTTTGCTTTCAGTTATCATTGAAATGGATATTAGATCCAATGGCTGATGGCTCAAACAATCATTCACATTTAAAGAATAACATGAGAAAAATAGTCCATCATATTAACCAGGTTATCTGCCATTTCTGTTGCTCTTCCTTCATTCCTGAAGTTCCAGGTTTCCCACTCATATCATTTTGTTTTTATTTAAATAACTTTTTTATTTTACAGCAGGTTTGCTGATAATATATTCTCTTAGATTCCATTCTTCTGAGAATGTCTTTATTTCACCTTTATTCCTGATGTATATTTTTGCTGATGTAGACTTCTAGATTGAGGGTTCTTTTCTTTCAACATTTAAAAAATGTTGTTGCATTGCCTCCTGGCCTCTGTGGTTTATCATTAAAAAAAAAACCAGCCATTTCAATCATTCTTCTTTATGTATGTAATACAATACTTTTATCAGGTTGATTTTAAGATTTTTTTCTTTGCTCTTAGTTTTTAGCAGTTTGATTATGATGTGTCTGGGTTGGAATTTTTTTTAGTTTATCTTGCTTGGGATTTATGAGCTTCTTAAATCTGTAAGTTTGTTTCCTATCAAATTCAAGATGTTTTGGGTCATTATTTCTTCAAGTAATTTTTCTGCACCATGCTTTTTCCTTTCATTTTGGGATTCTAATAACTCAAATACTTGTTGGTATTTTCCTGTGAGTCCACAAGGCACTGTTTGCATTTCTCAATCTCTCCATTTTTTCTTAGATTGCATACTTACTATTGATCTACATGTAAGTTTACTAATTTCATTTTGCTATCTGTGCTCTGCTATTGAGTCCATCAAGTGAATTTTATTTTCTTAGGTTCTTATATTTTTTCAAACTTTTTCTCCCAATCTGCTGATAAAACACACACGTACACACACACACACACACACACACACACACACACACACACACACTCCTCTTATGTACTATATACAGCACTTATAGTCATTGTTGGAAATGATCAAAAACTTATGAAGTCCCAAGAACTTACTCAATGGGGATAACACGTAAAATTAGGAAGTCATAAAAACTAACTCAAGTTTCACATATTTGTGGAGTCTCTACTGCATATTAAGTAACATGCTGTATGAAATATATAGACTGTTGAAAATGAGAGAAAAACTGAACATTAGGAAGTCTAAAAATATTCTAATTTAAGATTCAGAGTCAACCAATATTTTTTAAGTTTCTACTGCATGTTAAGTACTATGCCAAGTAGTCACACAAATATGATTTTCCATCTATTTATTTATTTCAAAATATTGCCTGTCCAAATAGAACTTCAGAAGACATTCTGTTAAACTTTGGTGGTTTTCAATACTATCTATGCATAAGAATTTTTTGAGGTCATCATGAAATACATATTCTCAGATCCTGTGCAGGAAGGTTTGCATAATATGTCTTGATAGCAGTCACCTTCACAGGTGATTCTAAGATTCAAATGCCCAGCCTTGATTCAGAGTGACTTTGGCTGCCTCATGAATTAATTCCCTCACAAAATTCTGATAAGTGTTTACCTAAACATTTAAACATTTCCCTTGGATGTACCACCTCCTATATGTGTAATAAAATTCTTTAGTGTTACAAGAGAACATATGTGCTTTGATTTTCTAAGTTGTTAGTCCTGAATTAGTGTTTCTAGAGATCTTTTTCTCCCTCCAACCCCCACTGATATTAGATACAGTTTGGGGGAATCTTCTTTTTCCTTTAGCCCTTAGTGACTATTTCTAGGACGACATCCTCAAGTTTTGCAACGTGGAATATATTCTACTGAGGTTGAGAGATGACTCCCTCATACAGCTGCGATAATTTTTCCAAATTATTGAATCTTGACGAACCTCTATTACATTGGGAAGCTTCTATTTGCTGTGCTAATTTTCACCATCCTCTAAGTTCTGACCCTTGGATCTTTTAGTGTTTGCATGCTAATTTTCCGTTCTTCATGGTCAATATTAAACAATTAATATAAGTACCTATTAGGTATAGGGTGAGACATGGAAAGTACAAGTTGTGTGATCTCCATCTTCCTGTCTTGTGGTCACAGCAGATATTATTTGTTGGTTGTCCCTGGTCCCTCTGAGCCCAGATGTAGCCTCAGAATCCTCCTAAACACAGGGGGCCAGGCACCCACAAAAAACCATCAAACTTGACATATGGGATGAAGTTTATTTACCATAAATATACCAGGCTATAAAAAATAATGTGTGTTATTTGGAAAAATAATACCCCCATTGTCATTCTCATGTGAGAAACCTTTATAAGTATGGCCAGGTATTATAGAACAAGAAAGGATACCTTTACCTTGAAAATACAACACTGTTCACCTCTTCCTTTGTTTGCCCTTCTCATTTATCTACTTGGATTTCAGTTTGTGCTGTCCCATAGTAATGCCGTGTGTTTTAGATCTTTAACATTCTGTCCCTGATAACTGTTTTCAATTAATGATGACTTCCTGTAAGTCTTTGTTAAGGGTTTGCCTGTTTACTTTTGATTAATGTAATAGTTTTATGAGGCAAACTAATATGGTTATTATTTACTGGTGTCTTTATGTATTTTATATATAAATAGTATACACACAAATATGCCATACCATATATATGGTAACATATACATTGCATTATATATGAATGTGTTCATGCATATATACATATACTTTTATATACATATATACGTGAGTGTATATATTAAACACATACACACATATTACTCTAGGTCTAAAATGAAAAATAATTGTCATTTCACTACAAGTTAAAAGAAATGGAAAAATTAAAAATCATCTTTTGTGGACAAGGAGATTGTTTTCTGAGCACTTTGCAGTCTTTGTGAAAAGAGGTTGCCCATGGTTTCACAGCAAGATTGAAACTAATGTTCAGTGGTGGAGTTACACACTTGAGCTGAATAATGGAAATATACTTTCATTCTGAATTGGAAATGACGGTTCTAATGACTTCTTGGGAGCTCACAGCCCTAGCACATCTTGACATTTTGAAAAAAAGTAAATTTTGAGTTGACAGTGTGACGCCCCCTCTGGTGCTTATCAGAACACTTCCTATTTTTGTCACCATAGTCTTCAACTTCTCTGTGGTTGCCCTGGAAATTGCTGATCTCCAAGCTCCCTGGCCATCTATTGCTTATAAGAGCCTGTAAAATAGTCTTTTACTTGGCTTCAGGCATTAACCTAAAGGCCAGGACATTGCCTTTAGTCCATATGGGTACAGATTGCCAGTTGGGAGGACATTTTAGAACCTGTGTTTTGACCTGGACAGAGAGGTCTCTGGTCCATGTTCACTTTTCCAGAAAGAAGGAGGACTATTGACCTTGAGGATAAAATATTTCAAGTGCAGTAGGGGAAGTTTTCCTATCTGAGTGAGCACAGAGCTTTGCTTATCTGGAGAGATTTTGCACTGTGGCAGCCTGGCAGTTTGACTAGAAAATTTTGATTCTGCATTATCATGCCTCTTGTAATGAGAAACTTGTGGTGGCATATGTTTATTAATCTTAGTTAAAAGATACCTGCCCAGATGGTTTATACCTGGGAAACATTCGCAGTCATCAGTCTTTCTCTAATCAGCAAGTTTTGCCTTCCCTCTCGGCACCACACCAATTTGTTGAGATGACTAACAGTTGCTTCTCTTTGGTCATGTGTGGTCCATGCTTTGTAAGTTAGAAGTATGGGGGAAAATGAAACAAATTGCTTAGCCATGAGGAGTGAGTGACCTTGCGTCTTGCCAGCATACCCTCGTAGCCCTTGACCTTTTCGTTGAGAGGATTCATTTCACGTTATTCTTTCCCTTACAGTCTCAAAGTCCTGGTAACGAGATGCCCTCTTTGTATCCTCTCACTCCAACAGGCTGTACTGAGAAGAACAGCTGCACACAGCAGGATTCTAATCACCACTTTGCAAGGGCTAGGACTGACAAGGCAATAGAAGTGGGTGCTGTTTTTTGATTGGAGAGGTTCTCCTCACCGTTCCAGCATCCATTACCATTGCTTCCTGAAAACCCCCGGGTACCTTTTGCTTGCCACAGAGGCTAGACGTCTATAACCAGAAACATTATTCTGGAGTGAAATTAGCCAAGGTATTAAATTGATAAATGTGATGGCAAGCAGACCTGGTAGGTGGGAGGCAGAGAATAAGCAGAAATCATCTGTGAAATACAAAACAGCCAGCCTATTAGAGAAGGAGGGTTGGTGAGTTGTGGGCCTGCCCATGGTAGCACGTTATTTCTCTGCATCCCATTATGTCAAAAGGAGATTTACTGTATTTTTACCTCAATGTTTCCTGCCAGCTTTCGGGTCGGAGGACTGCAGTGTGTGACCTGATAATTTAAACAACCATCATTAGACGATGCACATTTGATGTCTAATTAAATCTGTTATACCACAGGATCACAACTACATATTGTCATCCTGGGATCTTTAGAGTCTGCTACATCCTGGAAAACAAAAATATATACAATCAATTCTCAGAAGTCTACAGAGCTTAGGATTTATTTCCACGCCAATGCTCTGGGACCTATATGCTAGTTTTAAGTAATCCCTCAGGAGGAAATAAGGGTATGATTCTAAGAATTATCTCCCTTACAAAATATTGTTTAAAGATAATAATGCATTTTATTTTAGTTTTGTCATCATCACCCAGATATGTTCTTATTGATTAACTACTGTGACATGCTAAGGAGGAATGGAATCATGGAGCAAGATTTTGGCATGTATATACCTGACTACTTTTGTTTCTACTGATTTTCCATTTGTGAGAACTTTTGTGTTCTCAAATGCCAAGGGAGAACTGGTTTTCTTTTTCGAAAAATCCAGATGCTTTAATATCATCCTTCATGTGTCAATTCATTTTTCAATCCCTGATCACTGATTAAACAGTAAAACTTTAAGACACTCACCTTCTATGTGAAAATCTAAAACTCTTAACTTATAAGTATGTGCAAAACACATCTGATAAATATTCCTCTGTGCAGGTTAGAATTTTAGGAAACTATGTAATAAAAGATAGGATCTGACTTGAGAAATTTACAGTCTTTAAAAAATAGACATATGTTAACAATGAAGATTCTTTTCAATATTTAGATTTCCTGAATATTTGTGGCCAAGTTTTTAAAATATGGATTTTAAAATGTCTCTACATAATTTCAGTGCTCTGGAAACAAAAGTAAACCTTCTATTTGACAAATTACTTTACCTGCAAATAAGATATTTAGCCAAGTGTGTATTTTTTTCCTCCCTCATTTTTTGGGCTGATAATTGGACTTATATTCTTGAATTCTAGTGTTGATTTCTGATATGAACTTGAAAGATGAAGAAAGGAAACAGGTTACATTGTGTCAGGTTTGGATCACTATACCATCCTCTGAAAAAATAAACCAGGATAAAGCATGTTGTTTCAGCCCACAATTCTTGATTTGGTGTGTAAGGTCATCAGATGAAACATGAAGTAGAGATGGGCTTTCTAACCAGCTGTGTATTTCCGTTCCAGCTGACTGACAGCACAAAGAAAATGTGTCAGTCATGAATATTAAGTTTCTTTCTAGCATTTTTCTTCCAGACGGAAGCAACATGCACATTGTAGCAATGCTTCTTCCAGCTGATGAGTTTTCTTATTTATATTTTTGGCAAAGCATATTGATTTTCATCTGTGACTTCTACCTTAGTACCCTACTGTCTGGTTTAAAAATATGTTCAGCTTAGTTTTGAAAAAATGGCTCACTGCCTAAAAAATTTACTTATGTCAAAGTCATTCCAGCACAGCCGTTTTAATATCTCAAACCTTTCACTCTTTTTTTTAAATCTTCTTTACTGTCTTTCAAAGTACACATTTATACACCTACCTTTATAAGTGACTGGTAACATTATTACCCAGTCTTATTATCACAATACTATAATAATATTGATAATCAATTTTAATATTAAAACCTTCTATTTTTAATCTTGTCTTTGTGCCAGGTGCTTGAAATATGCTTGATATTTATTACTATTATTAATTTCTCTGACAAGTCTCTGAGTTTAACATGATTATTTTCATCATATGGATGAGAGGACTAAAGACAAAAGAGGTTATATAACTTTCCCAAGGCCATGTAGCTCATCAGTGGCAGAAGCAGGATTTGAAAGCCAGTCCTTTTGAATCCCAACCTCATTCTCTTAAATGCTAAGCTATCAACATTCTATTACATTGGTGATTCTATTAGTCATTAATAGCTGTCTTACATTTTTCAAACAAAAATGCAACAGGAATATAACTGTAAAATTATGTTGAAAGATTGTTATCTTACTCATTCCAATTTCCAACTTTTTGCAAATTATTTCCAGGCTGACGCCCAGAGGGCCCAAAGAGAATCCTATCTAAAGTGATGGGTTTTATGTTGGGAGACCAGTTTCCATTAAAGAGCTTTCTTCCCTACTTTTATCCCCATAGCAACAAGCATCTGTGTGAATTCTCCTTTGCAATTTCTGCCAAGTGGCAAGGAACTGAACTTCCTAGAGGGGCTGCTGCTGGTTTGAGATGAAGCCGAGTGGCCCAGCACAATGACAATCACTGTGAATGCCAGATGTGGTCTTGGTTTCCTGATATATCTGTTGACAGGAAACAGATTTTTGGAGATCTCTGGAAGGAAAAAGGCTGTGAAAGCCCAAACTGCCATCATCATAGTCCTTGATGTCACCATTAGTATTGATAGAAGATCTGTTTCCAATAGGTCTGTTACCTTTCAGAAGCATTATGATTCACGGGTTTTAAGCAGTATCTAATTTATGCAGCATTTATGCAGGCTTTAGTTTGTCTAAATCAATTACTGAAAATGAAATCTTGCCTTTTGATGTGTTGCTGGCCCTTATTTGAATGGGAAAAGGGAAACTTCACATTTGAACATTTCAAGCCTCATCATATTTTCCTTTTCCACATGACAGCGATAAACAGATCTTGGCAATACCTGACACAAAGGAAATTTTTAAAATGAACCATACTGTCATTTCTTTTGAATGATATGGCAAATAAACCAATAATTCAAAGGATCACTTCACTGAACATGTAGACTTCTAAAGCAAGAGAGCAGCTCAGACTAGTGGTAGGAGGAAGCACTGTTCAACTTAATGAAGTTTCCAAGGTTAACTTTTTAAAGAAAACTCATATTTTTGGAATGTCTGTGATGATTGGCTGAGAGAAAATTTAATACAGTGAAAAGACATGGGCTTTGGTGATGGAGAAATAATCTCAGATGCTTTATAATTATGAGGCTTTGAACACATTTAAATTCACGAAGTTTTGGTTTCCTTAATAATCATACAGAAGTAAAAACTAGCAGCTTGCAGGTTTATTGTCAAAAATAGGATTAGGGTACGTGAAAGTACCAAGAAATGCCGTGTTATGTAACAGTTATTCAGGAAGCTGGCTACTACTGTTTTACGCTCATTGTATTTCCTAATAAGTCATGGTGTTATTACTTGTCTATGAGGAGAGGTGATAGAGTAGATGAGCATTTATTTGGTAGGGGACTATCGGTCAGGCCATAATACAGTGAATATCATCTGTGAATCCTCTGCATATGAGGGGTGTCCTTATGAATCTGAGGACTCTGACTACCACTTGCCAGGCATCAAACTACACAAATCAATAGGCTGAGGACATCTGCCACCTTTCAAAGTCCTCATGTTCGAAAAAATCCATTTATGAGATGGAGAGGGTTGGCCCTCCAAGAGAAGACACTCAGAGAAAGAGATCCAGTTGGATGATCCTTTTAATTATATTTATTGACCCTTCAACTGGAAGTCACCCAGTTCCCAGACAAGGATGCACAAGGGAGATTTTAGGCTGCACTTTTAATGGAAGTGAAATGCTGCAGGGTAAAGCAGAGAGCACAGATGTTTGCAAAGCCATGAGATCTGGGGCTACACTGATACAGGCACCATCTGATGGCCAGACTGTCCCAGTAAACGGGGTCCTGCTCAGAGTTCTGATCTAAGCACTTCATTGCAAACCTGGCAAGCTGTAAACCCCTGGAGTAGCTCCAGCTGAGATGAAAACAAAGGCAGAAAGAATAAACAATTTGGTTAATTGAGTTTGAATGATAGAATTGCAATAAGGGACCAATAAAATGTGCAATGAGAAGGATGTTTAAAAATTCTAAAAAATCTTGAAGAAATAGTGGTCTTGGAGCTCTGAAAACAACAACAATGGCAAAGCTATGAAATCATAGCACATTGACTGGAAATCTATTTGAGAATGAGGTTATGGGAAACAGAGAAATTAATGGTTCTTTTTAAAAAATCTGTTTCTATGACTTCAATTATTTTACAATTACCTTTCAACGGGATTATGTAGAAAAAAACAAACTTTTCCTCCACTTTCACCCCACAGCAATCAACACAGAAGACTTATGTGCCCTGTAGTCACCAAGCAGTGTGTGGGGATTCTCCCTATCAGCAAGAAAGCCGTCAATTCTGCAGTAGACTCTAGCTGAGTGTCCTTCAATTCAATTCACTCCTGACACCATCTACCTGAAGATAGCATCAGATCCCACGGGTTGAGGGCTCAGTCCCCAAGACTGCCCACTACACCACACTTCTGATGCAATTCACAAGCTCCTACACCACACTTCCGATGCAATTCACAAGCCCACAGGTTGGTTTACCTGTGCTTCTGACTGACTATAAATAAGAGTTCCCACAGCCCCTTCTTTGGGTTCAATTAATTTCTTAGAGCAGCTCACAGACCTCAGAGAAACTTACCCTTACTGGCTTATTATGACGGATATAAACAAAAGGATACAGATGAAGAGATGCAAGGCATATGGGAAGGGGCATGGAGTTACCATCCCTTCCCCAGGTGCACCACCCTCCAGGAACCTCGTCTTCAGCTACCCCGAAGCTCCCCAAACACTGTCTTTGGGAGGTTTTATGGAGGCTTCATTACATGGGCCCAATTGATGAAACCAATAAACTCAACCTCTTTTCTCCTTGGAGACTGGGGAATGGGCTGAAAGTCCCAACCCTCTGATCCTACCTTTGTCTTTTGGGTGACCAGCTCCCATCTTGAAGCTACCTAAGGGCTTCCAGCCAACAGTCAAGTCATCAGTGTTCAGAAAGACACTTACCACTTTGAAGAGTCCAGGGATTTTAGGAGTTGTGCGCTAGGAGACTGGGATGAAGACCAAATAGATATTTCACAACATCGCAGGGATCCTATAGTTACTATGGACTTTGTAACCATTTAGCTGTCATATGTGACTCTGAGGAAGGTCACTTAATTTCTCTGTGCCTCAATGTCCTCATCTATAAAATAAGGATAATAATGCTTACCTTATAGAGTTAGGGTAAGGATAAAAGATTATATACGCATCTATGTGTGTGTTTGTGTGTCTCCATGTGTGTGTAATCTGCTAGGGTTGCCATAACAAAATACCACAGACTATATGAGCTAAACAACAGAAATTTATTTTCTTACCATTCTGGAGGCTAGAATTCTGAGATCAAGATGTCAGCAGTTTTGTATTCTTCTGAGACCTCTTTGCTTGCAAATGACCACTTTCTCACTGTGTCTTCACATGGTCTTTTTTCTGTACATATGTACCCCAGTGTCCCTTTGTGTCCAGATTGCCTTCTAATAAGAATACAAGTCAAATTAGATGAGAGCCCACCCTAACATCCTTATTTTAGCTTAATCGCTTCTTTAAAGGCCCTATCTCCATATCTAAATACAGTCACACTCTGAATTACTGGGTATTAGGGCTTCAACTTATGAATCTTTTAAAACTGTGTTTGATCAAATGGTATTTCTAGTTCTAGATCCCTGAGGAATCGCCACACTGACTTCCACAATGGTTGAACTAGTTTACAGTCCCACCAACAGTGTAAAAGTGTTCCTATTTCTCCACATCCTCTCCTGCACCTGTTGTTTCCTGACTTTTTAATGATTGCCATTCTAACTGGTGTGAGATGGTATCTCATTGTGGTTTTGATTTGCATTTCTCTGATGGCCAGTGATGGTGAGGAACCAACCCAAATGTCCAACAATGATAGACTGGATTAAGAAAATGTGGCACACATACACCATGGAATACTATGCAGCCATAAAACATGATGAATTCATGTCCTTTGTAGGGACATGGATGAAATTGGAAATCATCATTCTCAGTAAACTATCGCAAGAACAAAAAACCAAACACCGCATATTCTCACTCATAGGTGGGAATTGAACAATGAGAACACATGGACACAGGAAGGGGAACATCACACTCTGGGGACTGTGGTGGGGTGGGAGGAGGGGGGAGGGATAGCATTGGGAGATATACCTATTGCTAGATGACGAGTTAGTGGGTGCAGCGCACCAGCATGGCACATGTATACATATGTAACTAACCTGCACATTGTGCACATGTACCCTAAAACTTAAAGTATAATAATAATAAAAAAAAACTGTGAACATATTTATGGGCTGAATTGTGGTCTTCATCCCAGTTATAAGCTGGTTTTGGTCTTCATCCCAGTCTCCTAGTATACAATACAACTCCCAAAACCCTGGACTCTTCAAAGTGGTATTCTTTTGAATACATATATGTATATATATATATATATATATATATATGTGTGTGTGTGTGTGTATATATATGTGTATATATATGTGTATATATATGTGTATATATATGTGTGTATATATATATGTATATATATATATGGAAGAGAGAAAGAGAGAAAGAGAATAGTTCGGAATTACAGCCGCCTAGTAGAGATCCACAAATAATAGCCCTTGTTACTCTTGGGCATTATTATTATTATTGTTGTTGTTCTCATATAATTTGATTTTCAGATCAAATATATAAGATGCAAAATATTATTACAGTAATTTTATATATAGGTAGGGAAAACAAAATGCAGAGAAAGCAAAATGCTTGCTCAATATTATGTGTTATGTGTCAGTTATAAAGCTGCAATTTCACTTCATTTCTTCTGTCCCTCAGTGTTTTTTTTTGAGCACATTGTGCTGCCACCAAGTATTTGTACAATGATTAGAGAATTGATTTTCCTGTTAAATTCATGACTATCCTGTCCCACAGCATTTATACTACACCTATTCCAAAGAAGTTGTTCATCGGAGCAGTGCAGTATCTGAACAATTAGAGTATTCTCCGATCAGAGACAAATTCCACTCTCCTTTCGCAGAATTCTGTGCTTGTATCCCAAGGTCAAAACTTTGAAATCTGGGGCAAGGTAAAAAATATATAAGACTTTTCCATTTCCGGGAAATTCTTTATCTTTGTTCAGGATGGAAACCAGTAAGTACAAATCTACTTCTCCCATCACCAAATCCACCCACGTATCTGCATCTGTCTCCACCCTCCTTACTGGTTATCTTGTTATAGTGAATAAAGTCCCCGAGATCCTACGAATGCCAGATATCTCACCACTAGCCCCCCCTTCTCAAGAACTTTACTCCCACCATCACTTCCCTTCTCTCTGCTCCATCAATTTCTCCCTCTTTTGTGCATCATTCACATTAGTATATAGACATGTTTCATCGTCTGTTATCTCAAAAAAAAAAAAAGAAAAAGAAAAACACCTTTGGTGGCCCTCTAGTTACTGCCCTATTTCTATTTATCCTGTCCTAGTAAAACATAAAAAGTGCCATTGTCCCCAATTTCTCAGCCCTCCTTTAATTCTCAACCCAATCCAATCATGTTTTCATCTCATGGCTCCCTAGAAATCCTTAGGTTCTCTTCCTTGTTCTTATGTCATTTGGTGTTTTAGCAGCATTTGACGCAGTTGTCCACTCCCTCCATCCTTCATGAATGCTTCTTCTCTTGGCTTTTCGGTCAGCACATTCAGTGTGTTCTTTTCCCACTTACATCAAGGCTGCTCCATCTCTGTGTCCATGTTTGACTCTCCTCTGCCAATCTCTGGCAATCCCAAGGATGCAAAACATTGAGTTCCTTTCAGATTCAAGGTTCCAAAAGTATCTTCCCTCAGATTTCATGTTCCTAAGAGATCAGATAAAAATACTCTTATTTTTGCTCTTCATTCTGGATTAGGTATTTTAAAAAGGTTTTAAGTCCTATACACAGATGCTGTCCAATATACCGTATGTCTTTCTAGGTTTATTTATCCTTCTGCTTGAATGGTGTTAATTTTCTCACTTGATTTGTTTTCCTGTTGAAAACAGCTGTCAGGGTTGCCTTTATATATGTGTGTGTGTGTTTGTATTTTAGATATTATCACTGAGAGTCTACACTTTGAAAACATTCTCTTACATAATCTCATGAACTGTCCTTATGAGATAGTGGCTGTTGTCCCTTGAGGGACAGAAACTTGAGGCTTAAAGAGTTGAAGTGTATTATTCAAGCTCAGACAGTCCACGACAGAGTCAGGATCCAACTCCATGCCTGTCCCTCTTGCTGGTGCTCTACATAAACGTGCAATCTTACATTTCACATTTCTGGAGCAAACTGGGACTGGGAAGGACATGACCATTTCTTTTGAATTTGTGAGAATGTCTTGGCAGGAAACAACAGAGAACTCAGTTGAACTGGAATAAATCATAATGGGATTTATCATCTCACATGAACAGAACTCCAGAGGGATGTCACAGGAAGATCAGTAGCTCAGGAATGTAAGGACTCAGGTTCTGTTTTGCTGTCCTGTGTGTTGGCTTCCTCTAATGGCTGTTTCTCCCCATCATTGCCAGATGGTTGAAGTAATTACAGAAGCACTCCAAAATACATTATCCAGCAATGGAAGAGGAAGGAGTTCTGACTTAAGAAAATTATCAGGGAGGAAAACTCACAGAAACCCCCCAGTCAACATTCTCTGACATCTCATTGACAAAACTGGCTACCTACACCTGTAAACCGGTCCTTTACAGCAATGGACCCATTGTTAACGGCCTAGACCTATCAGGATTTACGTGATTCATGGAAAGCTGGAAACCAGAAGAAAATCAGGGCTGGGTCAGAATGAAAGAAAGAAAAGTGACTGTTGTATAGAAAACCAAGAGGGTCTACTCCATCTCTCAAGGAATAATTCAGGCAGAATATCTCTGTCTGTACATTTGTGTTTGTGTGTGCTTCATTTTAAAGCTTTTTTCTCTTTTAACAAAAACTCACTTTGTGAGGAAAAGCTTTTCAGCTGCTCTTCGTACATACTCTTTTTCCAACAATCTCATTAGCTACTATGTTGGCAAAAGCCTTAAACATGCATCCTGTGGTACCAAGAATGCTTAATTATCCATCATTTGGTCTGTGACTGCTCTGTGTAAAGCGTCCAATTCTTCAAGATGTACTGAGATGCTCAGGGATTAAGCACACATTCCCAAACCATTCAGGAACTTGGGCAATTATAAAGTTTTCTCCTTAGAAACAAGTTGCCCAAGCTATATAATCTCTGATCGTAACCAACAAGTTGAACATCTTTCAGTAAATTCCCCTTGGATTCCCCGTGACCCAGATGCCCTGTGCTGGTCTCACTTTACTCTTATTTGTAGATTCACATTTTCAGATACTTTTCCCGTACTCTTTCCTATGGCTCTAAAATAAACCATATTTTCAAGTGGCATTTTAAAGTCTTACCGTAAAAGTACCTTATCAATCTGCATATTCAGTTGTGCTGCAGATCACATCATGTCCAGGCTCACACATCAGTACATAACCTCCCTCATCCCCAATAACGTGGAAACAGAGAATTATTTTACCCTGACTCTTCATTTTACTTTATGACAAACACTGTCACAACCAAAGGACTTTCAAATGATGAATTCCAATCTTTTCCCAACTGCTCTGGTTGTCGGAGTTACCCATGGGATACAATTAATAGCACCATTACCTCATTCCCCCAGTGGAGGCTGGACAAGTGTTTGTTGATGCCAGTATTGCATGTCAAAATTGTTCAGCCTATTTCAAGTCCTCTTACCATCTACTGCCTATAGTTGTTAATTTTTGAGAATATAATAAAGTACAAAATAACAACACTTCTCATCTTTGCAGAGTTGACAGTTAACTAATTAGCCCATTAACTCATTTAGCCAGATTTGTACCAGTAAGTTAAGGGCTTTGGGAGGTATATTAATCCTTTAAGGCCACTAGAGCAACATTTGCAGCTAATGGGCCCATATTCCTAACTTACTACCAGGAAGGGACTAGGGTATTGTTAGGAAATAGAAACCATTAATCCTCACCGTACCCAGAGGGGCAGGTGAGAATGACTTTGCACAAATTGATGAGAAAATATGTTTTGTTTTGTTTTTCTCTTTTAAGACCAAAAAGAGACTCTGAGTTAAAACCACTGTTGAAACTCAGTATATCCTGGCTAACAGCCCTATATTCAAATTTGAAATCTTGCCAGAATTTATTTGTTTGCCTGTTGATAGTTTTAGATCCAGTACTGAGAGTGGGGAGGCAAAAGGTTTCGTGTTGGGGTGTGGGTAATTCTAGCATCTGGAGTCTTTGACAGCAGGAAAGGAAAATTGTGATTTTGTTTCTATTCCATAATGTACTTAAATAAACACTTAGTAATGTGGAATATACATCTAGATGGGTGTGTGTTGGGGAGGGGAGGGATTATGTAAGAAAGACATTTCTAACACAATTTGTGTTCTGCAGAACCAGACAGACTGTGGAAGTAAGGTGTGGGTCCTGCCCTCAACAGCCTGCAGCTTATCTGAAGGAAAAGGCTTTCGGTCCCATCTCTCCTTCTGACTCTGGTTGGACTTGGACAGGGATCTGGGGGTAGCATCTAAAACATGAGCTTATAAACTTGTACACCAAGGCAGTGGCGCAGTCACTTGTGTTAGCATTCTACATGGGGTTTTCAGCTCTGTTTTGCCAAAAAAAAAAAAAAAAAAAAAAAAAAAAAAAAGGCATGGAGTCAAGTTACCAAATCCTGGAAGGCCAGAATTGGGAACGGCTAGTGGTAGTGATGGAAGGGTGTGCAGCTAAACTTGTTGGAACAGAGAAAAGCGAATCTCTATAGAGAAATGTGGTGCAGATGGCAGCACCAAATGTCCTTTATGTGGCTTCTGAGGCCATGTGGTATAAAGAGGAGGAGGGAGGTGCCTGGAATGGTTAAGGGTGTGGCCGGGAGCTTACCAACACATTTATAAAGTTATTCTGATTACACATGCAAAGCCATAAATCCTTAAGGGCTCTGTGTCTGGCTGCTGCCTTTTCTTACCCGACAGATTAATCACAGTTACTATTGGGAATAAAGAGAAATTGACTTTTTGTTTCTTTAAAAGTAATATTAAAATTCCTGCTTATATAGGTTCACCATGCGATACTTAGGTTACCTACAAAACCTGCAAAGAATCATTTTTTTTTTTTAGCGATTGTGATGTGTTCCCAGGGTCCTTCCTTCCTTCAATGCAGTTTCTGTACCAAATCAGAAGGAAAGCTTTCATTTCAACAATAAGTAGCATGGAATGTGGGAGAAACCACATCAGACTCTTTGACGGGACTGTGTAAAAATTCAGTGAAAGATAAGCTTCAGTGGACTTCTATACAAAAAAGGCTGAGAGCTACAATTTAGAACACAGGAATTGTTCCTGCTTTGCTACTTTCAGTACAAGTCATTTCAAATCTCTGTAATCCATCTTTCTCCTTTGAAAATGAACATATATATGTATTTATGTATTAATAACTCACCTTGTTTCACAAAGGTTGTAAACCTATATCTGAAAGTGTGACAAAAATGACCTCAGAAATACGTAAATGAGAAAATTGGTCAAAAAAATAAAATGAAGCTAAGGTTATTTTGGACATACGTAAAGTAATTTCACTTGGTAGAGGTGGCCATGAATGTGCTTTGGAGCTTTCCACTGATAGCTGCCAAGAGGGTAATATGGTTTGGCTCTATGTCCCCACCCAAATCTCATCTTGAATTGCAATCCCCATGTGTCGGGGGAAGGGCCTGGTGGGAGGTGATTGAGTCATGGAGATGGACTTCCCCCTTGCTGTTCTTGTGATAGTGAGTTGCCACAAGATCTGGTTGTTTGAAAGTATGTGGCACTTCCCCCTTTGCTCATTCTCTCTCTCTCCTTCCACCGTGTAAGATGTACCCTGCTTCTCCTTCCCCTTCCACCATGATTTTAAGTTTCCTGAGGTCTCCCCAGCAATGTGGAACTGTGAGTCAATTAAACCTCTTTTCTTTATAAATTACCCAGTCTCAGGTAGTTCTTTATAATGGACTAATACAGTGATTACAATGATGATGACGACAATGACAGTCATGATGAGACAAATAGCCAATACTTATTGTTTACTATGTGCCAAGCACTGTGCTGAGTAAGCATATTGTTGGTGTTAACCCATGATATCCCGTCTTAAACCCTATGAGCTAGGTACTTTATTATTTCCATCTTTCAAGTAAAGAAACCAAGACTTGACCATGCAATTAACATAAACAGATTTTTCAAAGGAAGTAGAATATGGAGCTTGATATTTCTCCAGGAATCACCAACGGAGGTCACAATGCAATTTAGTGACCAATATCCCCCAAAATATTTTTATGGTGAAACTGAGTTAGACAGCATTAGAAATGCATAAAGTTGTTACTTTACATTGATATCCAAGTGAAGTTCAGTTACCAAAAAACCTATCAGAAACTACACAGCTTTGTTTCATGAATGCAGGACTCTAATCTCTGGCTTAACCCAAAGACGTATTTTAGGGTATCTGGAGGCATGGATAGTGCTATTCTCCAAGGAATCTTCCTCAAATTCTATTTCAGGGTTTTTATTAAGTATTTATGCACCCTAACAAATCCTGGAATTGCAGGTGTCAATATCACTTGTCGAGTATAGCACATAGCTAGAGGTGGGATTGATTCTATCTTATCAATGTGGTGGAAACTAACCAGGACAAATAAGCAAACAGGTCATTGTAAATTCACCCAGAGAATATCCTTGGGCAGGTCCAAAACATTCCTGAATTGTTTCCAAGCCCCAGAATAATGTATAATCAAAGATCGATTAATGCATATATTCATGCTGTCATAGAAATTTTATTGGGCATGTGCCAGGTATTAAAGGGATAACGGACCCAGCCGTTGTCATCACTGAACATATGACCTAGTAATAGATACTGATAATTAAATAAATGATTAAAATAAAGCACAGTAGAACCATGATAGGATAGCTTTTTGGCCTCTGGGAACATGTGGAAATGTGTCTCCTTCCTTGTGGCAACAGGTGAGAAAAGGCTTTCCTAAGAAAATGTCATTTAAGTACAAATTAGAAGGAATAATATTAGGATCTAGTCAAGTTATTGTCACAATAATCTGCTTGGGAGAAAAGCATATTAATGCAAATACTACAAAATATTTACCTGGATCACTAGTAAAAATAATCAAATCAGCACCAGTAAAGCACCCACTGACTCTTCAGTATTTCTGTTAGTTGCTTTGTAAAGTGAAGCCTTAGTTAACTGAAAGGGTTGACACACATCTAGAGCAAATTAACTATGAATCAGTTTAATGTTGACTATTCAATTGCAGGTGAGATTCATATATTCTCAGATTTTGACAGATTCTGGAATGTCCAAGCTTTTTATAAGCTGATATATGCCAAGTCTGTATCTTCACTTGGGACAACTGCCTGTTAGATCTCCTCTTTTATGGCCTTCCCCCTGGGAAGACACATCATAGAATATAAGAGCAAGGCTTCTGGATCAGAAATATTCTGGGTTCAAAGTTTTCCTCTGCTCCTAATTAGCTGTGAGACCTTGGCCAAGTGACTTAAATTCTCTGTGGCTTATTTCTAAGCCTCTGGAAAGTGGAAATGACAATTTTAATCACCTGGTGAGAATCACTTCTGAAGAATACGGGAGCCGAAGCCCTGAAGCAATGAACACCATGCCTGTGCAAACGCCAAGAAAGATGCTGGTTGCTGTTGTGACAATTACATCACAAACCAAACTCTGTCTTCCCCCATCTTTCCTCCTGAATGCCTAATTGAGTCACTGTCCTCCTGTTACAGGTTAAATGCTGTCCCCTAAAAATTCATATCTTGAATTTCTAACCTCCAGTACCTCAAAATGTGGTCTTATTTGGAAATACAATTGTTGTAGGTAATTAGATAAATTAAGGTTATACCAGAGTAGGGTGTGCCCCCTACTCCAGTATAACTGGTGCCTTTATGAAAAGGGGAAATGTGGACACAGACATGCACACAGGGAGAATGCCATGTGAAACGAAGGCAGAGATTGGGAAGATGCAACTACAAGCCAAGAAATACCAACGATTGCCAGCAAAATGCCAGAAGTTAGGAGGGAGGCCTTTATGAAACAAACAACTAAGGAAAGGGCATTTGAGATGATTGTCATAAGAATTTAACTGAATAAACAAGGAGATCAAAGCTGTAGTGTGAAATGAGCATCTGTATCAGTGGCACAGAATGAAAAATACAAAAAATTAGCTGGGCGTGGTGGTGGACACCTGTAGTCCCAGCTACTCGGGAGGCTGAGGCAGGAGAATGGTGGGAACCCGGGAGGTGGAGCTTGCAGTGAGCCGAGATGGTGCCACTGCACTCCAGCCTGGGTTACAGAGCGAGACTCCATCTCAAAAAAAAAAAAAAGTGTAGCATTATAGATGTCAGACTTTAACTGTAATTTAAAAAGGTAAGCAATGCCTAGATATACTATTAAATACCTATTACACACTCTTAACTGGTAGATCAGATGACTGACTTCCAAAAAGAATTTCTTGTCTCAGGGGACATCAGATGTACATACCTAAAATAATAACTTGGAATTTGTTTTGACTGGACGGTGCCAAAAATAATGGAATAGAAAGTAAGAGTCCTAAGACAAAGAAAAAAGAGACCACTGCCATACAGAGGAGCCTTGGTCGGAAAAACAGTACAGAATGTATTTGAGCCCAGCCTTTAGTATGGATAAGATATGAAAATACTTTTGTCAGTCATGAGTGCTATTCACCAATATTTTTTGTCTCTTCCAGCCACTAGTAGGATTGCACATCCTGACCCCATTGTGGCTGGGTGGGACCATGTGACTAGTTTCAGGAGAGTGAAAGTGGTAGGTGTCACTTCCAGATCAAAGCATTTAATGGCCAGTGTGAGTCTCTCCACAGTTCTCTTTATCCTCTGGTATGGCAGCCAGCAACATTCGAATTGGCTGTTTCATTGCTTAACTCTGTAGCGTGGTTCGAATTGGCTGTTTTATTGTTTAACTCTGTAGCATGGAAGATGAGGCTAGCTAGCCCCATGCTTGCTTTGGATAGACACGTGACTTGAATGTAAAATAAGTCTTCGTTGTTTTTAGTCATGGAGAGTTAGGGGCTGTTTAGTTACTGAAGATAACCCAACCTCTTCTGACCGATCCAGCACTTGAGAAAATGCAGAAGTGAAAGCATGGATTTGGGAATGCAGAAGCCACAAGTAGGTAAATTCTTTGGAAAGCATAATTTCAAAAAAGAAGTAGGTTCTGAAAAAGAGATGAGGGAGCCCAGATTGCAGAGAATTTCACATGTCAGATTAAGAAGCGGGAACTTTTCACAGGAGGCTATTACTGGTTTTGAGGAAAGGTTAGATGAGAGAAGTTAACTTGATGCTTAATAGGAAGGAGATCATCCTTGGGAATTAAAGAGGAGGACAGGGATGAAAAGAGCCCAGCCAGGCTACAGCGGGATGCAGACGGAAAGTGAAGAGACGAGAAGTTTTCCTGAAATGATGGCATTACCCTCCATCAAACCAGCAAACAAAGCAAAACAAAATACATGCCACTCCGGGGGAGGATTTATAGATTCACTTCTAACCATTTGAGCTATTGGCTTAATATTTTAGATTCAAGGAAAAAGCTCTGGGTCCTTGGATTTCACTGAAGTTCATCATGTTTGAGTTATGGTTCTTGTTAGCCCTGTAATAATGTATTCTTTTTTATTAAAGTGAAGACTAGTAATAAAATCTTTATTGTAATCCAATGTTAACATGACTCTCCCTAACTAAGGATTATGTTTGGTGGATTTAAGCAACCCCAGAAAAGATTCAGGCTAGGAATTTAGAAAGACAAGTTTGGTGAAAAGAACATTCTTATGGATCAATGTTATAGGGGCATTTCCTAAAAATATGCGATTTTGTATCCTGTCTTGTTTTTGGCTTTTAGATTTGGAACTAATGGTTTTCAATGTTTATTTAAGAATGGCCAGGCGACATATTAACAAACACAGAGCCCTCAGGTCCACTGAAGAGGGATTCTGATTCAGCAAGGCTGGTGGAAGAGGGCCAGGAGCTTTCACATGAAGAAGTAGTTCAGGTGATGCTGTACAGAGGAGCAGCAGACCACACCTGGAGGGTCACTGCAATGACTCTGAGCTCCCAGACTCGGCCATGAGCTCTGGGCAGGCAGAGGTGTGTTTTATTTATCTTGGTATCCCAGGCGCTTAATTCCTCTGCATAGGAGGCAGAACTGTATAAGGCTGCTTTGCACTCAGCCAGACAGACCTGGATTTCCATGCTGGCTGTAACTTACTAACTCTGTGACAAGAGCTTTAACCTCTTTGGTCCCTTGAAAGGTGAAGATAATGACACCTTCCTCCCTGAGGCTTATGGGGCTCACATGAGGTTATGTTTCCATAGAGCTTGGCACAGGGCCTGGGGCCTGGGATTTGGAGTGAATTACTAGTACTGGTACGATAGTGAGATAGCTGGTACTCAAGAATGCTAGCACCAGGGTACAGGACTAAGGAAAAAAGTGCCAAATAGGAATCAAAGTTCTGCTTGATTAAGGGCTGAAACAGCATCCAGTACCCTCTGATGCTGAAGCCAGGTAAAAAGTGATCTAGAGAATGTGGTTTAGACCCAGAGGCCGCTGTGAGGCACCCCAGCCTCCCGGGCAGCCTGACAGAACAGGGTAGTCCTACCATGATGACTTGTTTTGAAGGGTTAGTGACCTTTCCTGTCAGGAAACCTTGCTCCATTTGTCCTGGACTTTAACCAACGTTATTAGAAGTTTCTTATCTTTCCTTCAGAAAGGGAGGGAGATGAAGGGGTAGAAGAGAGAAGAAGGAAGCAGACCTTCCCCACCCCCAACCAGGCACATCGGAAGTGTTCCATAATTGGCGTCTGTTGGGCTGTGATTATGTACTATTATGACCATAAAACTCTGTG
This sequence comes from Gorilla gorilla gorilla, assembly GCF_029281585.2. Classification (NCBI taxonomy): domain Eukaryota; kingdom Metazoa; phylum Chordata; class Mammalia; order Primates; family Hominidae; genus Gorilla; species Gorilla gorilla. The sequence goes on from NC_073238.2 coordinate 111,533,619, forward strand.
AATGTTGAGAACCGCTGACCTTTACTTAATGCTTATTCTATGATAGGCTCTGTGCAAATTCTCCATGTTGTGTCTCAGTGAATCCTCACAGGAAAACCCTAGAGATTGGTACTATTTTTATCACCATTTAGACGTAAAGGAAGTAAAGTTCCAGAAAGGTTAAATAATTTGTTCAAGTAAGTGGTGTCAAAGCTTGGCTTCTGTCTAATGAACAAGTCTTAGGATGATGTTAAAAATGGATTTCTAGTTAAGTAGAAAATAGAGGGAAAGCATGATTTGCCCTGAGTGTGGGGTGTTTGCTGCCAACTGAGAGCTTGCATGTGTGTTAAGGGGTGAGGGGATCTACTTTGCCTTTGCAGAATGGCAAGCTATCCACAAAACACAAGATGAACAAAACAAATGAAGCCCAAGACTTTAGGCAACTTTTCTTTTACTTGTGTTAGTCAAAAATAAGAAATTACAGTTCAAGTTTTCCTGTAGTCTTAATTATAGGCCTCTGAGCTGTGAACAATACACCAAATACTAACAATAGAGACCATCCAAAAACAAATTCTCTAGAGATCCGCCCCCCAACTCCAATGGGTCTGTTTAGGACAAGTGATAAGGAAACAATGTTCTGTATGAAGCAGCAGCAAGCCCCTAGACAGGTGAATCTTTTTCTTGTTAATGAAGTAAAATGAACATTTTTACTGGTGTAAAACCAACATCAGAAATGAAAAGCCATTCTTGTTACTTACCTCGGGGCTGCAAAGGAAATATCCACTTCGCATGTTAGCTAAGAAGTGATAAGGCACCATTAGGAGCCCGTGCCACCTCGCCTTGGCAGAGAGGACCAGGAAGAAATGGTCCTATTTTTAAAGGGCTTTTCGACTTCTGATATGATTTGGGCCCTGTTCCTAAATCATCTTTGAATCAGAATAGCAATTCTTTTTCACCTACTTGGCTGGAATGTTAAAGAATCTTTGGAGAATGTTCAATGAATGTCTTGAGCTCTATGTATATAGGAAAAGTGCAGTTATTTGAGAAAAGAATATCAAAGAAGAACTTAATATTATTCCATTTTTGCTATATTGGGAAGCAAATGCATTTATTACAAAGTGTAAAAAGGCAGAATTATTTCATAGAATAGAGCATCCAGTGGCTGCAACATAGTAGTATTTAAGTATCTGTTGAATGAATTAATAAATAAAAAACACATAAATAGGAGACCTCATTAAAAACAAATTAGAAAGTTGAGCACATATAATAAATAACTATTTGTACCTACTGTTGAAATTTAGTCTTTTATCACCAAAGGAAAGCATTGTTTAATATGTGAAGAACATTAAGGCTAAAATTCAAAGATGAAAGCATGAGAGAATTAGCAATATCTGAGTCTCAAGCTCAAGTCTCGGCTAAGCTACCAAACTCAATTTCTATTAGATTAGGAAGAATATGCTTAGAACAGACTCAGGCAACGGGGAAATCTTGACCAAAGAATGGATGTGCTTAGGGTGTGAGGCAGGGGTGGTAACGTTAGAATCAGAGCCTGAGGGATGCCGGGGGGTTGGGGTGGGATGTATTCTTCACTACACTTTCTATGAACTGAAGACTTCATTCCTATTCAAGGTCACCTTTGACTCTGACATCCTGAGTGGAGTGGCATCCCAACCTTGCACTAGCTAAAGAACTCAGCCCCTTTTCCTCCATTGCCCCAATCTGCCACCCACACAAGATGTTTGTTTGTATAGAAAACTTTACAGATGGTTTGGGGTGGCAGAATCACATGGAAATCTATTTAAAAATTAATACTAGTCATCCCTGTTCTTCAAATGTTTCAACAACTCCACCACCAAAAGCTTCTTGCGGTCCAATATTTCCCCATATGCCTTTGCCTTTCTCTTTCTTGAAGCCTTTCTTTCCTTTTTACTTCCTCTTACTCCAAATTCAAGTTAGCTTCTTCTAGAAAATATTTGAGCCCTTGCTTTAATCCAGCTCCAGCCCCTCCATGCTAAGAATGGAGCATCTTCTATGTAAAAACACACCAATGTAGACATGTTACTGAGCAAAACCAGTCCTCCTGAAAAGAGCTCTAAAGTTGACTCTTAAAATAACCTTCCAACACTTTTTTCCTCCTCACTAGCACAAAAAGACAATGATGATCTATCTGCACAGAACGGCAGTTTGCCTAACAATTATTAGCTTGCTAGCAGTTACATTTTCTTCTTCAAGCTTTGAGATCTTTGTTACTCCACCTCCTAAGTGAAACTGTTCCCATTATAAAGTTGTCAATCCATTATGGCATCTTTTCCTGTTTTGGATATGAGGAATTATTTTTGTATTTAAAAATCAACACACACACACACACCCCTTAGGCTTTGGTGTTGGGCCTATCTTTGGGAACTGGGAACATATCTTTGATACCCAGCTTAGGATTTGCTGAAAAGCTCCATGTTTTCAGTGACTCTTGGTTATTTGAGCCTGGGGGAGTCTGGTATAGGATTATCAGCTTCCTATCATGAGAGCATCTGAGGACAGAGACTTGGGATGGCAGGGCCTACTTCCTGCTATGCTCTCCTCTGATCACAGTACCTGTGGGATCAGCACTCTCTGCCCTCTAATCCTATCTCTCATCTGGCAAAGGAACTGTATTTAAAGCGCTTGCTTTTGAGACAGTTGGGTATCAAGATCAATTTTGCAATTTACTTTCAGAAGGATAGCAGCCTAAGTAGAGGTTTACGAAGCCCACAGCTATCTTAGAATCTGACAAAAAGGAGTAAAAGCAAAAATAGGACAGAAAATGTTAAAAACACAGAAAAATAGTCTGGTATAAACTCTGTATTCAATTTTAGGAGAATCTGCCCCACAAAATGTTACTTGGACTGAATGGAAGGGTATCAAAGGGCCTCAACATGCAGCTCTTCTTCCTGAGAAGGATAAACGCCATCTGCGTACCCCACCACTAACATTGTCACTGAACAAGGAATGAGACCCTGGGGCACAGCCTCTCCACTGGGGTTCCACTCTACTCCTGCCTCTGAAATGTAGGAGCCCAACATGTATTTGTTACTCAGTGAATAAAAGCTTTATGTCTTTCTCTATCACGCAGCAATATATTGACTCTCCACTGTGGAAAATGAGGAAATTCTTGCGTCTTTACTTCCCTTGACAACCCCTCAGCTCACTCTATGCCCAGCGTCTACTGGCCTTATCTTCACTCTGTAAGGCTTTTGAACATTCACATCTGGCCTTCAATGTAGCATAGACTTTTGAACTTGTTGTCTAGGATGACTCTAAAAATCAAAAAGCCAATAAACAACATACATAACGTGACCCTGTAAATACTCACAAATGATGTGATTGAACTCACAAACAAAAGAATAGACACAGGTTCCTCTAACCCATGCCAAGGTCAAACGGATTCTACTTTCTTACATTTCTAGTCCTTAAAATAATGCCACATTTTAGTTTGCATCACAGATGGTTGTAACTTTCTCTTTCAGCTTTTTGTTTCTTCTAGGAGTTGCTAATTGTCTTTTATCTTATGGAGAGAATAATTCTATGACTCTTTCATTATTATTATTTAAAATATTCAATCTGTGAATTCTGGTATCTATTGAAAGGTGAAAAATTTCCTCTCATGTATGTTTCCTTAAAAATATCTGAATTGTCATCCTTGTAAATCTTTTCCTTGCAGACTGTGTGAATTCCAGGGTCTTAGATCCCATCTCTTTTTTATGGATTCCTTCTTATTTAAATTAGAATGCTTTTTCAAATACAGTCCTTTTTTCCATAGAGTGCAAAGAAAGCAAATACTCTGATTGTATTACTATTTTTTATTTTACTTATACACTTAATTGATAATTTGGCTAGGTATAAAATTCAATGTTTAAAATAATTTTCCCTCAAAAATTTGAAGCTACTGATTCATTATTTCTAGTCTTCAGAGTTCTGATGAGAAAAATCGTGGCGAGTTGATTTTTATTCCATGTATCTAACCTCTTTTCAGGTTCTTCCTCTCTGGAAGCATTTGGATCTTGTCTTTATCTTTGGGGTTTTAACATTTCATTCAGACCCCTTAAATTCATTTAGGCCTTTTCAATTTCAATGCACAGTATTTTAGATTTAGGAAATAGTCTAATTTTACTTTTATTATTTCTTCTCTTTTGGTTTCGTTTCTCTTTGCTCTCTATTGGGGATTTTTTTCAAGATGGATATTGGACATACAGATTCCATCTCCTTGTCTCTTACATTAATTTCTCATATTTTGCATGTCTTTCCCCTTCCCTTTCATATCTGACAAGTTGCCGGGTCCCCACCATTTGTCTTACCTATTGGTTTATTTTCAGGCTCGTCATATATGCGTATAAATTAGTTTCTAAGAACTTCTTCTACTTTTTTTCTCCTGTTATGTTGTGGTTTCATAGATCACATAATGGATAGTCATCAGGATAATCATAATAATATTTTTAAAGTTGTCTTGTGTTTCTCAAGTATTTAGTATTCTTGACAGTCCATTTATATTTATTGAAAAGACTCAGTTTATTAATGTGTGCAGCTAGTGCAGGTCCCTTCTTTCATTACATTCATCTGTCTCTCCAATAAAGATATACCTTGTTTTCATTTCTTATGGCCACAGTGACAAAAGTACCACTTACTGGGTGGCTTCAACAGCAGTTTATTCTCTCATAGTTCTGGAATCTGGAAGTCCAAGATCAAGGTGTCAGCAGGGTTGGTTTCCTCTGAGGGTGGGAGACACTGTGCCAGGCCCCTTCTCTATCGTCTGGAAGTCTCAGCTGTTTTTTGCCTTGTAGATGGGGTTCTCTGTATCTTCACATTGTCTTCACTCCACATATATTTGTCTCTATGTCCACATTTCCCCTCTTTATGAGGACACCAGTCATATTGGATCAGGGCCCACTCTAATGACCTCACCTTAACCTGATTATCTGCAAAGACTCTATTTCCAAGAAAGGTCATATTCCCAGGTATGGGGCAGTGGGGTGGTGGTTAGAACTTCAACATCTTTTTTTCGGAACGGACACAATTCAACCCATAACATCTCTCAGTGGGAGAACAATGATGGATTTTGTGTTGATTAGTAAAAATCAGCAGTTGGGCTGGTCAGTACTTCATTGAGAAAGACTAGTCTTCTGAAGCCTCACCCCTAACTAACCCCACCCATCATAGCAGATCATTTAATCACTCAATTTCTTTAGAGAGCAGTTGTCTGATAAAATACTATTGTGACCAGATGCACTATGAAAGGGGAAGGATGGTACAGGAGGGGTCTACTTATTTTCTTTAAAACACCAACCTTTGCCTTCTGCTTAAAGGAGAGGAATTCCTTCTCTTTAACTTATTTAAGCTTTTTAAGGTCAAAATGTATTTTAAAGAAATGTACTTAAACTTGACTAGATATGCTGTGTTCAAAGCCACAATCCCCCATGAGCTGCTAAGAATCTGGAGGTTTCTACCTGTGGAATGCCTGTCCATCTCCTTCAGGGGTCTGCCTAAGTCCTAGCTGCCCTTAGGAGGGGCAGGGCTCTGAATGGGAATTGAGCAGAAGGTCCTTGTCTGTACATACTAGCCCTAGACTAAATTTAAATCCCCAGATCGTGGCTGCAATGTTCTAACAAGGAAGGCCTCACATATCCCGAAGGTGCTTGAATGACAGCAACGCTCTAGATAGATGCTGGAAAGCACAAAGGTGACTTGCAAAGTGATTAAAAGGAAGGTTTTCAATGGAAGGGTTCAATGGAAGGCCAGACCTGAAAACAACAAAACAGGGCTGTTACTAGAATTCCAGAAGTCACCTTTGGAAATTCTAAAGAGAAATGACTGAGGCAAATTAAGAGGGGCTACTGCTCTTTAAACTGGGAATGAAACTCGAGGGTACCAGTGACTCTAAAAGTCCTAAGCCAAAAGTCTATGCAGTTTACATCAATGTTTGGTTCACGTTGTACTGGGGGGCATTTGCCAAGCAAAGTAGGATTTCACAACAGAAGAATTTGCTGTCCCAGAACATGTCTCTTGGGAGCCTGAGTGAGAACACTGGCCTTCCTGAGCCAGGGATTTGTTTAACAACAGTGATTCATAATTTCAACAACCAAAATGAATGTGGAAGCATGATGCGTGAAGACCCTGATTATGAGGGACAATCGTGCTGCCCTGTTCTCCCTGACCCCTCTTCAGGAGAGCCAGCTGTCCAGGGGAAAGGTATCACATCCCCCACATGCCACAAAAGTGCTCCTGCCCAGTGGCAGACCTATGCTCAACTTTCCTTGGGATGATTTTCTCATTAGATTAGAGAAAAGGCAGTTGTCAAAAAGCCATTTCACATCAGCGCTCCAAGAGGCTTTCTGAATTTGTGCAAAGATTATTTGGGTATTTTAACTACTCTGATATAATGTTTTTGGGGCATTTCTGTTCCTCCATTTTCCCTTTGATAAGGGTGCTAGGTGGTATTCTCTCTTCTGCTGGAGATGCAATTCCCGTCTGTCCTAATTCTGCCCGAGTGTGGTACGAGATTCTGCCCCTATCTACTGGCTTGAACAGAAAATTAAAACGCCCTCTTGAATTCCAAGTGCCTTTTGTGGTTCAGGCTGTAAACACCATCAGCACCATCAGGCTCTCAGCATGAGTTGAATACCTCCAGAACTAATGGCTGTCGCAACTTCCCGCTGCCCCCAGAAAGGGTCATTGCATTTTAACTGCTATGTCCCCCTCCATGGCTGTTTGGGGGATGCACAATGGAGGAGGAGGAGGCACACAACCTTTAAAATCCATCGGAGGTCAATGTATTCCATTATATACACAGTGCTTCATATTCAGTTTTAACCTTTGGTGAAATTTGCAGTGTTGGGATTTTTTATGCTAGAGTGGATGCAGGAAATCACAGGTGCAACTAATTTCAGCTTTGACTTACAATCACTGTGGGCCCCTTGAATTTTTATATGAAATTCTCTCTTTAGCTTGAATGTAACGTGTCAGAAGTTTGTAGCTTGCCTCTGTAATATACATTAATAGGTAATATTGATTTGTGGAAATTAATTACTAGAAAAATAGTTCTCAGCACTTAACTAGTGTTTGGGAAGATTCGAGAGCCCCCTTGTGGCTATAATCTTCCTTAACTGAAAATCAATAAAAAGCTTTTAGCTGGTTTTTTGTTGGATTTTTGTTGATGGGTCTTCCCCTCCCCCTCTTTTTCTTTTGGTTGCAGTTGTTTGCTTGCTTTATGTGTATGCTTTGAATTGTTTTTCATTTAGATTAGCGTCAATATAACACGTCATTTCAAGAAAACACACAGAGATAGCAGCAGACGTCAGTAACAGGTGACCTTTTTTTCTGCTTATCACCAAGAGAAATAATCAACACAAAGGGGCATGTTTAGGGAAGTTCACTAAGAAGGGAAATTACAGTTGTGTTATTCTGTTGCTTAAGGGATGCGCCCCCTCCCAACACACCATTTTAATCATGTATTGATTGCACAAATGAAAAAGCCACCTCTTGTAGCCCTAAGCTACATTTACTTTGAAAGTCTTAAAGATTATTTTCTCAGATTTACATATAGCCGTGAAAAGTGGGATAGTGTCCCCATTTGAGTGTTTTAAAATCTCTAAGAAATGAATGTTGAAAGCTATTACCTCCCGAAGCTTCAATCATGCCTGAAGAAAAATATTTGCAACTTAAGGTCAGTGCTCCACACTTGAATTGATGAAGAGAACACCCAAGGCAAAGTTTAGACAGAACGAATTGATTTTTTTCTGGGAGACTTAAATTATCATGCATATATTTTTCTAAATGTCTGTCGTTGCTTTATTAATTAGGCAGAATTGCAGCTTCGGAGCCACTGCAGCTGAAAGATCCCATTGAATGTCCATGTGCTAAGCTGGGCTTCTGGAAGAAACTCATGCTAATTATCGTGAATAAGTGGATTTTGAAGAGAACCTGATTAGGGCTCTGCATTATTTCCAGCATAATTTGGTTTTCCCTAGATTAGTTTGTGGACTGACACTGGCCTCTAGTCACAAATGAGTTACTAGCCCTGGTTGTTGTTCCTAGCATGGAGAAAAATATCGTGGGTGGGAGCTGAAGAACAAAAAGAGAAGCAAAAATGAAAGAGAAAAGCCTTGGTGTTTGGGCCTGGATAAAATATATGAAAGTTAAAGATGGTATCTGTTTCCTATTTTGTCTTCAATGCACAGGCGCAATTAGCAAAAATCTTAGTTACAACACTTTGTTGAGAGTGAGAGAGGAGACTAGTGCACAGGTAATGCTAGCCAAGGTGAAGTGTTGAGCAGCAACCACTTTACTCTTTAGAAGCTGTGGAAAATTCCAAGCTCCCACACTATCCTTCTTGGTCTTTTCTTGATATAGAGCTTTTGCAATGTGCAAGTTCCTTTCAGAATATTCATAAAAATCTACAAGGGTTGTATCAAAAGAACTCCACATCCATATTGAATAAACTCCCACTAGCCAAAAATTGGATAAATTGAGGATCAATAAGGATCATGACTACAGTGTGTTGAAACTTCTTAAGTATATTTAGATTCATGAGCTTATGGGATACTAAAACAAACAAACAGCAATAAAAATCCCCTTTGGGGGAGACTGTAAGAAAGCAACCCACTATTTTGAAAACTAGTAAGTAAAATGAATCAAACATTCATTTGCCTTTCCTATGTGAACTCTACCTCAGGATGCCAAATAGTTGATAAGGGAAAGTTTCTTTTTATAGAGGCATTCCAGCTAATAAATGAAAAAAGAAATGACAGAATAAGACTTTCACCATTTTGCAACCCCCTTCTGGATGAACATCAGTGGCCACTGCCATCAGAAAAAGAGAGACCCCCAGACTTTATGCACCTCCAGACTGAAGTCTGGAACACTACCTACTTAGAAATGAGTGGATTATTTAAGAATGATTCTTCCATAATCAAAAAACATACCAGAAGGCATATCCATATTCTGGCATTTCTGGCTCATTCTCCTGGGTCTCCTTTTTCAGTTGATTTCAAAGAAAAAAATGAGCTAATATCAGTGAAACTTCCCAACTTGTAGAATAAAGCGCTAATTTTGTGTTTTCTTTCTAATTCTTAACTATGAGCAAAATAAGACGGTGTTGGGTAGTCAATTGATGACTCAGCACCTTAAGGTCAGGCCACGCAGTGTACCATTATATCATAAGCACCTCACGTAGTGTTTCTCATGAGACACAGAACCAACGCTTGTATTTAAACAAGCAAACTAAATGAGCACAGGAGTTGAAGTAAGAAAAAAGAAGTCCCAGCTCTACTACTTTTTACTTGTTGACCTTAAGAAAATCCTTGGATATGGCCGGGCACAGTGGTTCACACCTGTAACCCCAGCACTTTGGGAGGCTGAGGCCGGTGGATCACCTGAGGTCAGGAGTTTGAGACCAGTCTGTCACATGGTGACAGTCAGTCACCATGGTGACAGACCAGTCACATGGTGAAACCCCATCTCTACTAAAAATACAAAAATTAGCCAGGCATGGTGGCAGATGCCTGTAATCCCAGGTACTTGGGAGGCTGAGACAGGTGAATCGTTTGAACCTGGGAGGCAGAGTTTGCTGTGAGCCGAGATCGTGCCACTGCACTCCAGCCTGGGCAATAGAGTGAGACTCTGTCTCAAAAAATAAAAAAAAAAAAAGAAAAATGCTTGGATATCTCTGAGCATCAGTTTTCTCATCTGTAAAAGTGGACGAAGAATCTTTCCTTTCCTGTCTCTGATATAATCTTGTTATATCAGAGGATCAGGAAGGATCAAATGAAATAATGGATGAAGAAAGTAGTTTGAAAACTTAAAAAATGTTAGACAAATAAAAATTTGCTTTAGGTTGTTTTTTAAATATTCATTAATACATCTTGTTTAATATTTGAAATTTCACTCTATTTGGACAGTTTATGAGGCTCTAATAATCATGGAGAAGGGAGAACGCTGAAGTGCGGAGTGTGTATATAAATGGTGAGGATCTGCTAGGTATCAGCTACTGCTGGGCCCTTTATATTCACTTCTTATTCAATAATTCCCACAACCCTATGAAGTAAGTACTGATACTTCAGCTGTTTAGGTGAGGAAACTAAGGCTCCCAGAGGTCAAATAAGCTAACCAAGTCACACTGAAATTGAGGTGGGTTTAACGTTGGAACTCGAATCTGTCTGACTTCAAACCTATTTTCTTTTCACTCCATATAAAGTGAAGTTCCCAACATTCTTGAAATTATGCACTCATGCTTTGTCCAAATGAGCACAGTTTGACTTGTACTTTTCTTAAATCTCTTCCTGAATACAGGCTTTGGGACAGCCAACTTCAGGATTCAGCAACCTTCTCTGAACACTTTTCTGAGTCTTCTTAGCATTGTATTCAAGATCTGTTTTAAGGCTGAAAAGAGCATTATGGCATGAAATGAGCTTTGGCTTTATTTCAGTTCTCTTGCATAGCTATTTTCAGCCTTTATTGTTCTGACATTACTACAGCTTTTGGCTTCTAGATTCTTTAGGTGTGTTAAAAATGAATGCAACTGCAGTAATTCTCCCTTGTCTCTAATGCCCCTTCCTCAAGTGTAAATTTATTACAGCTTTGTGGGTGTGCTGGGCTCAGGAAAACTGTTTCTATAGCTTCTTCTAAGCTGTATATATTCAGAGCATCCTCTGGATCCATGCACTCCTGTGCTAAAGTAGAACGGAGGCCCTGTGTTCCTGCTGCTTCCTGTCCATCCCTGGCCTTGCAAGATGCTGCTTCTCTCTCATCTCCTGCTGCCTCCCTGCAGGTAGAAACAAGTCCCTCACCCTGTGATGTTCATTTTGCATCTAGAGCTTTGAGTTCAACAAAGCCTGGGCCACTGCATCATTAAGTCATAAACTGAATTTCCAAGACAGCCTGATTTTTACAAGATGATGGAAGAAACTGCCAAAACTATTATCACTCTGTGAATTACAGACATCATCTAAAAGTAGTACGTGACTCAAAGGGTTGTTTTGATGACTAAGTTGGTGAACACAGGTACAGCACTTAGAAATGTACTTGGACATAGTATGGATTCAATAAACGTTGGCCACTATTATTGTTATTCATATCAGTTTTTCACTGCACATGGAACATTCCATATTTTGATTTAGCATTCCTCTTAATCATTATCGAGGAGATGACCTCAGAGACAATCTTTGTTTGAGACTTGGGAAGGAATGGAATCAGATTGGAATCTCACAAGTATTTTTGTTTAATATGCCAAAATGATTACCCAGTCCTGATAGCAGAGTGAACAAAAACTCCTAAAACAGAAGTATCCTTCATATAACAGAATGGCAAAATCTAGAGAGAGGGGATTAAAAATATATATATTCTTGTGATGTTTTTGGAAAATATGCATCAGAGCTGTCAAATATAGATTCTAAATATTGGCACACATGCCTTGCTCTTAAATATTCTGATTTACTTCTTTTCCTGTCCAAATTGGCTGGCACTAAGCAATTACAACGGAGACACCTCATGGTTTCTACCTGTGTAATTCTCACATTCCCTAAAAGCAGTGCCTGAGAAATTAGCTAAGACGAGAGCATGGCTGAGCACGGAGGGCCTGATAACACAATCTGAGTGTACTATCTGGTGTTCTGCTTTGCCCGGCTGGGATTAGAGCTGCCAGTGAGACTGAATTGGGCCTTATCTCACTCCAGGGCGGCTCCAGGCTTCAGGTGGATACCCGCATGCATAAACCACAGCTTTGCAGAGAGCCTTGAGACATCCTCATGCCCAAATCCCAGTGATGCAGCGCAAAGCAGGGCGCCTCTGAACCAAATAATCACGGAAGTCCCTGAATAATGCATGAGAGCAGGACCCTCCCTGGCACATTTGAAACTGTACTGGGAGGAACTGTACTCAGCAAGATAGCAAAAACAAGCCCCTAGAACATGCATTCCCTGAAATTTATTCTTGCAGCAGCCACTTGGGGGAAAGTGAAAGCAAATGTGACAACCACCCGAAAATCATGGCATTTTAGTGAGTTCGATGCTCACAGGTTTCCTGTCAATATAAGGCAGCGACGTGACAAGATTTGAAATTTCTTCTTGTTGATAAATACCATCTCTCCCTCTAGGGAAGCAGGGGGTTGACTGATCATCATTAAGGAATGACCTGTATGATCGAGAAGCCTCTTCTTTGATGCTTTTGTTTGGTTTGTTTTGTATAATATGTGGCTTCCCATAATTAAAGTTAGCTGACACCCAGCCATTGCATACAAACTACATCTCAAGAGGTCGTTTCTTTGAGGACTGCCAATGAATATAATCGGGTGAGGGACCTCCATCTTTCTGATCCAGATGTTGGCTTTAATATAGCTGCAGTGCTGATGAGTGGGATTTGATTCCACAAATGCTTAGTCTAATTTGACATTCCAGCTGTTCATTAAGTGGAAAATAAACAATCTCTTTGGAAAGTTGTTTCCCTAACATCATGTCACAAGCTCTAACCAGACTGTCCTGGAATGGCGGTCTCAGACCAAGGTTTCACGCAGAGCATCTTCATCTTCCAGCCAGGAGGGAGCAGCACCTGTCTCCAGCACCCTCTTGGCTCCCAGGCAGCCATGCTCTCTGTGCCCCATGATGTCAGGCCTCATGGAATAGTCAAGTCCTTTCCGGCTTTGACTGTGCCTGGATACTATTGGCAAAAACCATATTGAGTCATTTTGACAACGAAACAGGAGGGATTCTCTTGACTTAGGAATTCTACTCCTAGGAATTTATTCTCTGCACAGATATTCATGGCTTAGAATGTTCATCAGATTCTTGTTTAAAATAAATCCCCAAAATAGAATGTCCCTAGTTGTCCCAAACTGGAGATTGGCCACACAAATTATGACACATCCATAAATGGAATATTATGCTCTTCTGGAAGAACATTGTATTCTTATGAAAGAATATTAAATAAAATGGAAAAACATTCACCATCTTTTTAAGTTAAAAACATGTTATAAATCTGTTGTGCATTATGAATTCAAAATGTAAACATGTTTATAACTTTAAATAATAATCAAATATATATATACTTAACTGTGCCTATGTATGAATAAAGTGATTATAGGTAATTTTTATTTTCTTCTTTTTTTTTTCTTTGAGATGGAGTCTCACTCTGGCGTCCAGGCTGGAGTGCAGTGGTGCAATCTCGGCTCACTGCAACCTCCGCCTCCCATGTTCAAGCAATTCTCCTACCTCAGCCTCCCAAGTAGCTGGGATTACAGTCGCATGCCACCATGCCAGGCTACTTTTTGTATTTTTAGTAGAGATAGGGTTTCGCCATGTTGGCCAGACTGGTTTTGAACTGACCTCAAGTGATCCTCCTGCCTCAGTCTCCCAAAGTGCTGGGATTACAGGTGCAAGCCACAGCACCCAGTCTATTTTCTTCTTTTTTACTGTTCTGCAGTTCCCACATTTTCCATAATGGTAATACATTATTGTGTATCCAAGTGGGAGAAATAATAATTTTTAAAAAAGCAAAACAACTAAATCTAAACTATTCTTCCTTTAAAGTTATCAGGTGCATATGTGAGGAAAGCCACCCGAGCCTCTCCCCTCTTGAGGGAAGCCCTGTGGGCACTCCTATCCCCTCATCTTACCTATTGAAGAGAGTCAAGATACATGGGTAGTAAGCAAAATAAAAATGCCTGAGCCCAAAGGGTCTGACTGCCTTCTAAGTCAGCATGAGGGAGAAGGTAATGGCAGCTTGGTGCCGTGCGACGCACATGGCTTCTGTGTGAGGTAAGAGAACCACATGCACGCATCTCCATTTCCTCCTCCTCATGTTGCGGACACCCTCGGAACCAATCGCTCTGACACACACCACTGTCAGCTTCCTAAAGCTCTTTATTATGATACTTCGCAATTCTGGTCTCCAACTTCCCACTGGCTTAGAACATCGTTCTTAACTTCCTTAATTTGTTCTCAAGACTTGAATCAAAGGCCTTTTCATAGTTGTGTCAAAGGGCAGTCTGATTGCTAAGCCTTAACTGCCGCAATACCCCTATCAAATACTGTGCAGGGCAGACAATACTCTAGTGAGATAATGAAGAATGAGTAGCTCATGATGAGTGTGCAGCAACAAAGAAAGCCAAGAAATTAATTCCATTCTGAACATTTGGAAACTGACTCCTGCACACAGCAGAGCAGGGCAGAGGGAGCTAAGCTTCACTTTTTTAAAATGCACACATCAGCTTATGTTTAAGATGTGCTGGTCGCCTGTGCATGCTCCATGGAGAGGATCAAGATCCTCACAAGATCTAGGAATCTCTGAAAGAGTGGCTGATAAATGCTATATATTTATTCACTCCACAAACATTGAACAACTGAACATCCATGATGTATAAGGTCATGCATTATACATCCTGGGGAATCAAAGGTGAGTCAGGCAAGGTTCCCCCTCTCAAGTTGTGTAAAGCCTGTATAAGTCAGACTGGTCGCTAGAATAAAGATAGTGCATGAGGGGATCTCTGGTTTCGTGGGGCAATGGGGGAGAAATCCCTTCCACGGAGGACGTGAGAGCAGGCTGGGTGGAGGAGTTCCTACCTGATCTGGTTTTTATGAATGCATAAAACTGTGCAGTGTGGAGCTATTAATTTTGCTGCTTTGTTTTATGAGGGTTAAGCTGGTGGTGGAAGGAATCTATTTACTAAACTGTTGTGAACCTAGCATTATGAAGTTCTTTCAAGTGTATTCTCATTGGATAGGCAAGTCATAGCCTCATAAACATGAGTTTGTTTTAATCACCACCAGCAAAGTGATTCCAGGGACTTATACTCTTCATTCTACCATTTGGATGAAGATACTAGCTCTGCCTTTTATCTACTGCAGTATTGAAAAGGAAGGATTTGCTAGAAGGAAAGAAAGAAACAGAGAAGAGGAAAAAGTAGCATAGAGAAGGCTGACAACAGAAAGCCAGGGAGAGCAGTGGCAGGCAGGTGCATGGCATTTCCTGAATCTGTCCTGGATTCTTTCTCCTCAACACCCACAGTTCTGGGGTTGTCTCTGCTGGTCTCTTACCATGGCTGCTGAGTGTCTCCTGTGATCTCTACCTACTTTAGGTAGAGATCTTTAATACTGTTTAATACTTTAATACTGTTGCTGAATGAGTCTTTCTAAATTAACACTTTCAATTTCAGCAATTCACAATCACATTCAGAGCCTATGGCAATTGGGTCTCAACATCCTGCTCCAGTCTATGCCCTCCTTCCATTCATTGATTCAATAAATGAACGTTTAGTGAAACACACAACATGAGCTCCCTGGTCAAGTCTCAGTACTCTGCTAGGTACATTCTTGAAGAGCTCTCTTAAATATTATTTGTCCACTCCAGACCTCTGTAACTTGCTAATGAATGCATTTTTCTACTCTACCACACCTGTGCAGTAAGACTTGAGGGCATTTTCTTCTTTTTTTATGTTCTCAACATTTCCTGAAGCAGTGCCTTACACATAGCGAACCCTCAATAAGCATGTGTTAATTAAATGACTTGCTAATTAAAGAAGAGAACAAATTATACAATAAACTGCTCAGTGAAACATAGGTTCTTGAAACAGTAGGGAAGAAAACCAGTAAGTTTAATTTTAAAAATAAATAAATAAACCTCATTGTTACTAATTACTTGTTGTATAAAATATTCTCCTTTTTGCAGTGAGTCTGTGTTGACTATTTCACTCCATATCACCTACCATCACAATCAAATGACAAGTGCATTAGAAGATTATATATTTTTTACTCCTTGCACACATTTTAGGCATTTGAAAAGGTATCAGTTTAGTTTTAGGAGAGGAAAGAAAGGCATATTTATCAAAGGCAATATTAGACTTAGTTATTAAAATATACTTATTTCATGTAGTGATAATGTTCTTTTACATAGCAATTTTTTTTAATATCTGCTGTGAGTAGGCCTCTGTGGTAGGTGCTGGGACTTTTGCTAGGGATCTGAGGCCTAAGGTAAGGTTATCCAAAAGGACTTTGGAGGGCAGACATGACCAAGACTGTTACATTTAAGTTAAAAGTGCAGTAAGTGATGCAGTAAACTCTGTAGGCTGGAAAGTCAAGGAAGATGGATGTGAGCCTTGAGCTGGTCCAGGGAAGATATGCAGGATACCAAAGAGCAAAGAAAGGGAAAGGCTTTCAACGTGAGAGAAGGCAGTCATACCTTTGTGTTGTATTTAGGATTTTTTAACGTGATCGCCTTACAGCAGAACAAGATACTAAAAGTGGTTTGAAACCAGCTATGGAAATGTGTGTATTCCATTTGGTGTAACTTCAAGTAAGCCTTGATGGCCTATATTATAATTATCAGTTAAAATGATTATTGACTTAACCTCATTCCCTAATCTTTCTCAGTACACAAGTGTTTGCCATCATAACCCTCATGGCCACAGAACAGCAGTTCTAAAGAGCTCCAATTGCTTTACAGACATTCTTAAATGACTTCACCCAAGCCCTCAATGAAGTAGGTGACAAATGGAAGATCTGCTGACAGGATGCTGTCACCATGGCAAACAAAAAGCTATCTGTCTGAGGGACTGTTCTGGCCCAGGGAGATTGGTGTAACATTCTCTTAAGTTGGTAGTTAGCATTTCTTTCACTTTACCAAAATCACTGGGTGCCTAAGATCTCCTTGAGGACATGGAATATTAGTCTTTGAGTCCCTATTGCCTAGTCCCAGTGTTTGGCAAATAGATGGGGCTTAATTAAAGTTTGGAGAATTAAAAAATGAATGAACAGATAGATTGAAGGTGGGGGCATAGGAGTTTGCTTATTTATTGTTTCACTATGTGGGAAGAGCTTAGGTTAACTGTAACGGAAAATATACAAACAACTGATACTGTCTATGCATGTGAGATGGAATTAAACGGAACAGAAGGTTCTCTGTATTGTGGCCACGCAGCTCTCAGGTGCTGCCCGTTCTTCCTCTCTAGTCTTCATTTTACCCACTTAAAAATGATTTGGAGTTCTACCAACCAAGGGGGTCAACTTGAAACTAACTTTGCTCTGACATCAAAACATAGAAACGTCCTAGTGGAACACTTTTATTGATGAAGTATAAAGTCATCCTATCTTATGGATCTGAATCTGAGTGGCTAAAAGCCACAGGATTAATAATGACATGCCATATGATATTCAACTACAGTAATGTAGTTGATATCAAACTCCATTGTGCTGTTGAACAAGTAAGACCTAAAAAATAAAGTTGGAGATTTCAGTAGTACTGGATCCTTTAAGTACTTTCATTAGAGACTGAATTGCGAGTTTATGGGAGCAGGAGAAAATGAGTTGGGAGGAGATTCATGAAACCAAAGCAAAGCTCATCAACAATGAAGGTTAGGCATGTGGCCTGGAGACAGACAGCAATGAATTGTGTAGTTTTCTATCTGAAAGTAGAGAAACAAGCGAAAAGAGAGAAAAAAATTGATATGAGAAAAATGATTTAATTAATCATATTTTCAGTTTTTTTCTTCAATAGGTGAGTGTTCTTCAACCCTATTGGTTTCAACCCTATTGGTTTATCATTTATTATTGAGTTCTTCAACCCTATTGGTTTATTATTACTTCTAACTTTCTATTTAGTCTGCTTTACAGGATTGAAACAAACAAAATGTACATGAGAATATGTCTGTCTAAAGTGATTTCCAGATGCTTTTAGCCACTCAGATTCAGAACCATAAGATAGGATGACTTTATACTTCATCAATAAATATATTCCACTAGGACATTTCTATGTTTTGATGTCAGAGCAGAGGTAGTTTCAAGTTGTACCCCCTTGGCTGATAGAACTCCACGACATAATTTAGGACTTATTTTACTCATGTAAATATCATCCTACAATTTGGCTAGTCAATGTTTGATGCAGTGTTAAACTGAATAAAGTTAAATTTGGAACCAAAACGATTTTAAGCCTAAACCAGTTTCAGTCAGCTTTAAGATTGTGTACAATGAAGATTTCCAGTGGAATGATGGTACTGGAAGGTCCATGGCCAATTTTCTCAACTGAGACAAAAGCCTGAAACATGAACAAGTCCCAAAATAGGACTAAAGCAGGATTAATAATGGCATGCCATATGATATTCAACTACAGTAATATCCACTCTGCGCACAATTTTATCATCAGTACTTCCTCTTGGAGCCCAGAAGCTGTGTCAGTCGCTTTCTGCTTTCCCTGCTGACCTTTTGGGAAATTTTCTGACACTGATGGAATTGTCATTCTGTCACAGTGAAAGACAACAGTCATGGAAAATGGTGATTGGCAAAAGCAAGAGCTCAGACTGTTCTGTCCTTGGCAGTTTCAATAAATTTCACCTCCTGATTTAAAGGAAAATGAATGTTACTTAAAGATTTTGAAGTTTCTTTAGCACATTTCAAAACTGCCTGGCTTACCTAGTCGTAAGGCTAGACAGTCAAGATAACAGAATATAGAAAATTTATAGTTTTAAATATTGTAGCTCATCAATTCCTTTTGAAAAGTAGAATAACATTGTACCCTTACATTTCTCATTTTTAAAATGTTGCTTTTAGTTGGTGTGTATTTTTTTTTTAATTCAGTTTAGCTTGGACAAGTTAAACACATACTAGGTTGAGTTTTTCCTACAAAATAGGAGGTTTTCTTTCTTATAATATAGTGACTATTTTTTAAGTAAATCTGACCAGATTAATCCAAGTTCTATAACTTACTACCAAGATAGTCTTGGGCAGCTTATTTTATCTCCCCAAATCCTTAGTTTATTCAACATTAAGTCAAATAAAAATAAATCAAAATATGCACACATCTCATAGGATTCTGGAATAGGTTAGACTTACTTAGTGCCATGCCTGGCACTTCACAAGTTTGCTACACCAAGGGTCTTGGGCACCAGACTATAGGTAAAGCATTTGACATCCAAGTGTTTCAGTGAGTTTATCTAAATAAAAAATTTGCTGTTACAATTTAAAACAAAATTAGAAAATTTCTGCCCCAAGATCTTGAAAAAAGTATTTTTTTCTAAATGGTATAGGAAGTGATCAGTTAGTCTTGAATGAATAAAGTATCTCCTTTAAATCTAAGTCTGCAATAATTTATTCTTTGCCTCTAAAATTATTAGGCATCACTAGAGGCTGAGTTTCCTTTATTGGGAATTAGGAATGTGTTCTTTTCCATTGATTTAGCTTCTCTACTGAGCTTCTTATTCTCTCTGTTGACTCTTAGTTCCCACAAACACTCAAAATATTGCATCATTTTCTTTTTCCTTTTCTCTCTTAACCATTCCTTTGAAATCAATGCTAAAATTTTCTTACCAAAGCCAATTTTCAGAGTGTGGTGGCAAAGCAGTTCTCTTCTGCTTCAAACCTGTCCTGATGTGATAACATCAACCTTTAAGAAGTGGAAATGAATGTTTTGAGAAGAAGGGGGTAAGAGCAACTTCCCAACTGCTCCAACTTTTTTTTTTTCAATTTTTCTTTTTTTTTAACTTTTATTTTAAGTTCAGCAGTACATGTGCAGGTTTGTTACGTAGGTAAACTTGTATCATGGGGATTTGTTGTACAGATTATTCCATCACCCAGGTATTAAGCCTAGTACCCATTAGTTATTTTTCCTGATCCTCTCCCTCCTCCCACCCCCCAACTTCTGATAGGCCCCAGTGTGTGTTGTTCCCGTCTATGTGTCCATGTGTTCTCATCATTTAGCTCCTACTAATAAGTGAGAACATGCAGTATTTGGTTTTCTGTGTCTGTGTTAACTTGCTAAGGATAATGGCCTCCAACTCTATCCATGTCCAAGCAAAGGACATGATCTCATTCTTTTTTATGGATGCATAGTATTCCATTGTGTATATATACCACATTTTCTTTATCCAGTCTATCATTGATGAGCATTTAGGTTGATTCCATGTCTTTGCTATCACGAATAGTGTTGCAAAGAACATACATGTGCATGTGTCTATATAATAGAATAATTTATATTCCTTTGGCTTTATAACCAGTAATGAGATTGATGGATCAAATGATAGTTCTGTCTTTAGGTCTTTGAGGAATCAGACATCCTTTGATTTAAATATACAGGAAGTCTCTGATTTATGAGGGCTTGGCTTGCTATTTTTAAACTTTACAATAATGAGAATACCATAGGCATTCAGTAGAAACCATACTTTGAGTACCCATACAACCATTCTGTTTTTTTCATTTTCATTAAGATATTTAATAAACATATGAGATATTCAACACTTTTTTATAAAATGGGCTTTATGTTAGATAAATATGCCCAATTGTTGACTAATACAAGTATTCCAAGCACGTTTAAGTTTGGCTAGGCTAAGCTATGATGTTTGGTAGGTTAGGTGTACTCAATGCACTTTCAACTTAGGGTGTTTTCGAATTACAGTGGGTTTATTGAAATGTAACCCCAGCATAAGTCAAAGAGTATCTATAGTCAGGCACACCACCATTTATCTTTAAGTACAAATGCATGCCCTAACAACATACAGGAATGATACAGGGGAGGAATATCTACAACTGCTCCCTTCTTTGCTAACACAGATATTTGAAAAACTATGACAATGCAGTGGCAATCAAAAGTCATTCCTCAATAGACTCCTACTGTCTATCTGTCTTATATATCTGTGTATCTATATACGTGTATTTATTTTATCATCAAGTTTCTTTGAAGAGCAGACACTGAGTTGAATCAAGAAAAATGACCTGGTTTTGTTCCAGTCCTCTGGACGCCAGGTTGAGGACAGGCATGCTAGGTAATAACTGTTTTCCACTGAGTACATGCTAGGTCACATTGAAGCCTACCTGGCAGCACCAGCCTTGGTTCCTGGGCTCTCTATTGCACCAAGACATTTGTACAGGTGTTAGGGTAGGCCTGGTGTTCTTTTCAGAATATTGAGGGGAGCTCTGAGTTACTATCATCTACCCTATATTTCTGGAGCTGGCCCCCCTCAATGAGCCAAGGACTGAACTAAAATTGAATTGGAATCAGACTGGCTTGTGCTAAAGGACAAAAGACTGCAGTGGGATGTGAGAGTTGGAAGACAGCTTGGGGGCCTGCTCCGCAATGGGGTCCTTTCTATGGCTTCCCTGACAAATGGACTTCCAGACTCTGCTGGAAAGACGGGGTTGGGGTGGGCAGCCCATTCCATTGGTAGGCTTCTCAAATCATGGAAAGGATTGTCCTTATTTTAAACCAGTATTTACTTTCCTCTAATGCCTGCTGTTTCTCTTTCATTTCTCAACTTCTCCATCTCCCTTCCTGCCTCTTAACACTCCCCTTGTCCTTTTAAACCACAGATGTCCTGATCTCTATGTGATTCTTCTAAAGATAACCATTTAATAATGGGTTTATTTTCAGTAACCCATTAGGTGGAATTAGATAAGATCTGTGACTGTAATAACCACAGAACCTGAAAATTAATACGTGGTCAATACATAGAAATTACAATGTAAATACCAATATGATGTACAGGAAAGCATGGGAGCTTTGAAATCAAATAGGCCTAACTTAGACTGCAGGTCAGGTATTAACTTGCTCCAGTGTCACTTTTCTGAACCTCTGTGGCTTCAGCTTTTATTTTAAAAAGTAACAATAAAACCCATTTTACAAAGTTGTCTTGAGAATCATCTGTGCAAAGCATCCATAAAGCATGTAGCACAGTTCCTAACACATTGTAGGCACCCAGTAAATACTAGTCTCCACACCCAACCCATCCTTCCTCAACCAACCTACCTCATAATCCCAAGTAGCAGTATAAAGAGATTAAGGAGGCCAGCAGGCACCCTGGCTCATGCCTGTAATCCCAGCACTTTGGGAGGCCAAGGCAGGTGGATCAGTTGAGGTCACGAGTTCAAGACCAGCCTGGCCAACATGATGAAACTCCATCTCTATTAAAAATACAAAAATGAGCTGGGTATGGTGGCAGGTGCCTGTAATCCCAGCTATTCAGGAGGCTGAGGCAGGAGAATCGCTTGAACCCAGGAGGCAGAGGTTGCGGTGAGCTGAGATTGTGCCACTACACTCCAGTCTGGGTGACAGAGCAAGACTCCCTCTCAAAAAAAAAAAAAAAGAGATTAAGGAGAATACATGTTCAACTTTGTTCTTTCTAGTCCCATGTCCTTGGATAAATCACTTCACCTCCTTCATGTAACCCTATCGTATAGAACCCCATCTACCAAAAAGGTTTGCTGTAAGGATCAAATGAAACAGCAGATGGGTAATAACTTAAAAATCATGGTGTTTTCTCTAAATGTAAGGTATTGTTATCACCAGCAGTAATTTATCAGTGAATAATTGCTGAACAAATGAATGAATGAACTATCTATTCTTTCCACCCCATGCTTCCCCACACTGGAGCAAGGAGGAAAAGCCCAACAAACTCAGTACTGAAAATTGGTACATACGTCTTTATGGAAACATATGCACATGCATCAATAGGCACAAATGCAGGCGAATACTCTCACGTGAACATTTGGCAAAGAGTCCCTTGACTCAATGCCGATGTAAAATTATAAAAATTTAGATCCCTTCTGTTAGAGTTTCAACTACTGATGCTCTTCCTCTAATTTCTTCTAGGAATTTCTATTACATCACAATGTTACGGGATCCAGTGTCACGTTACCTGAGCGAGTGGAAACATGTCCAGAGAGGGGCCACTTGGAAAACCTCTCTTCATATGTGTGATGGAAGAAGCCCCACCCCAGATGAGCTGCCTACCTGCTACCCTGGGGATGACTGGTCTGGGGTCAGCTTGCGGGAGTTTATGGATTGCAGCTACAACCTGGCTAACAATCGCCAGGTGCGCATGCTGGCTGACCTCAGCCTGGTGGGCTGCTATAACTTGACTTTCATGAATGAGAGTGAAAGAAACACCATCCTGTTGCAGAGTGCAAAGAACAACCTGAAGAACATGGCCTTCTTTGGGCTCACTGAGTTCCAGAGGAAGACACAGTTTCTCTTTGAGAGAACATTCAACCTCAAGTTCATCTCCCCCTTCACACAGTTCAACATCACGCGGGCTTCTAACGTGGAGATCAACGAGGGTGCCCGCCAACGCATTGAGGATCTAAACTTCCTGGACATGCAGCTTTACGAGTATGCAAAAGATCTCTTCCAGCAGCGCTACCACCACACCAAGCAGCTAGAGCACCAGAGGGACCGCCAGAAGCGGCGGGAGGAGCGGAGGCTGCAGCGAGAGCACAGGAACCACCAGTGGCCCAAAGAAGATGGGGCTGCAGAGGGGACTGTCACCGAGGACTACAACAGCCAGGTGGTGAGATGGTGACCTCCTGCCCTCTCCTCTCTCAGGAGGGGGAGGATGAGCAGGCACATTGACCTTCTGTTGAGGTACCTTGGAGAAGCTGGGCCATTCTGAGGACATCTGGCTGTGTGTGCTTGATTTGGACATCTTCTTCCTTCTTTGTCTTCATTTTTATCCAGCTGGAGATTATCCGTCTTGTTCTTTTTTTTTCTTGACATTTTGCAATTGGTGATATTAAGTAGGGTAGGAGTGCATCCCATATAGACCATTTTAGAAGGCCAAGGAGAGCCACACCGAAAAAGGAGACAGTTCCTGTGATCTCCTTTGCAGGAGCATAGAATAGTTTGGGTACCAGGAACCCACAGAGGCACACATGAAAAGCCAAATTATGGCTTGGATGTTCTGCTGAAACTGGTCTATGTCATACTGTCTCCTGTTATGAGAATATCAGTCGGTATAAAGAGAGAGAAAGAGAAAAACATTTCAGCCCTTAGATGAGGTCTTACACCAACCCCCACTTGGCTGTTGGCTGTCATCTTGAACTCTATTTGAATGTGACTTAAATCACAAGTAACGTGTTTTGTTGTTGCAGTTGTTTTGAAACAAAATTATCCTATTATTGACCATTGCTAGAGACCCACATCCTACAAAATCCTGACATCATAACCTTAAGCCATGCCTTTCCTTCCATCTTTTAGGGAATGGGGAGTGGATCCAGGACAGGGGAGGTTGTAGCCCCTGAGAAATGAACATTGGTAGGAGCATTTAAGAGAAAACTTGCTTATTTGCTAATGCCTAAAGGGGTCTCACTTTACCAATTGTTACTTTCAATGTGAGGAATGAATGATAAATTAAGAGAAAAAAATATCAGGAAGGTCAATATATGCCTAACATTTCTAAACTGGCCACATAACCTTAGATTTTTAAAGGAATATTTCAGAGTTTAACCTTTTTGGAGAAGTTATGTTCTTTAATCGGGTACTACCAGTCTTGAAATTTTGCCACCACAGAGAGAAAGATGTTTTTAAAAGCTTGGCCCAAAGAATAGGAACCTAGCTAGCATGTATACAAAATATATTTGAGGTTACTAAATGAATAAAAACTCTGAATTAGGCCAGGAGACATGGAATACCATTCATGGGATGGTTATCACAGGAGTTTAGAAAGACTCTGCCTCCCAGCATCTTGAATATCTCCAGCCTGTTCACTGTTTTCTTCCTACATGATCTTTACCTGTTGTTAGACTGTGGCCACAGCCAGTAAATCAGGCCAGAGTGTCTAAAACTGGACAAGAAATGTGCTGCATTGCCGAGTTCTTATTTTTGCCTTTTCATAATCCCAACTACAATAACAAGAATTTTATTGACTAATAAGGGGATATGTATGGAAGAAGGAAGAGAAAGCCTTTGTCTAGCATTTATTAGGAGGATCAGAGTGAGTGGGAAGTTTCACAACGGATTGATCTGATCAATCCCTTCAAGGAGCTGAAGGCAAAATGTGTAAAACCCCTAAATCAGATTGAAAAGCCTATTTCATTGATATCCAACATGTTTGATGTTTAAGCTAGCTTTACCTAAGCCACTTCTCAGCCTCCAGAATACTCTCTCTGGGGTTGTGAGTCAATCAGCCCACAAGCATTCATGGAGTGCTTACCTGCCCCGAGGGAAGTCCAGCAGCTCCACCAGATAGAGATCTGGAGATGCTTCTCTCACTGTGCTTGGCTTCATCTGGGGTGCAAGGGAAGGCATTATCGGGTGGCTCCCTTGCTCCAGGAACTGAACGAGGCCCTTTTCATACCTTAAATATATTCTGCACAACAAATGGATATTGTTAGTCTCCATGTCATAGATGAAAATAGTGAAGCCCACAGAAAATAAGTAGCTCCTCCACGAGTTGTAAGCTAGGTCTAGCTGACTGCAAAGGTCAAGTTCTCTTTACTCCGTCACCATATCCATATGGAATAAGGGCTCGTCCTACCTAAAGCTTCCTGCCAATAATGCAAGAAGCCAGCTGCAATTTCCCATAAGCATTTGTCTCTAACCCATGTGGGTAGCCCAACCATGACAGCACCACACTAACAGTGACCCAGAGCCATACTGCATTGGGTCAGTCCAGCCCCCTCCACATCACTGAGCCATCAATGAGCTGAGAGATCAATGACTTTTTAGGCAGCTGTGTTTTTTAAGCCATATACAAGAGTAAGTTAAAAGGGGCCAAGTAAATGTTGCTTGTTAGTTGGTAGAGATTAGGCTCACAAAATATTTCTCCATTTCCAGTGATTTGTTCCTAAGGTAAGAAGGGAAGGAGGATTGCAGCTGGGATTAATGATGGTCTCTCTCTCTCTCTCTCTCTAGCTTCTCATCTCATTGTTAGGATCTACTGTTCTGCCTAGAATAGCAGGACTGCAAATTATCCTTCTGCCTGCCCCTGTGACACACACACACACACACAAACAATCCAGTGTTTTGTCATGTGGAAAATCAAAACAAGTTAGAAAGCATTCAGATTGTTTCTTTTAAACTCACTTTAAAATTTTGGCAAGGAATTCATGCATAACTGAGACTCGGAGGCAGCCCCTGCTCATTTCACGCTGTTCCTTAGGCACCTCGGGATTGGTATCAAAGGCTTCCACTGCCTTCTGCTGAAGGCATGATGTATGGGGCTCCACTTGAGACCAGGTATCAGGATGTTCAGAGGGAGCCAGCTCTTTATGTTGGCCCCAGGCCAGTACTAAGCAAATTAAAAAGACCGACATGGGCTTTCTCCCTCATATCATTTCATTCTAAAGCAGCAAGCTTGTCATACCCATGGGGTCCTATGTTGATAGAAATGGAGAGGTAGGGATGCAGTTTATTCTCCAAAAATTGACTGCCCACTTCCATGCTGAGTGATGCTCAGGGAAGTGATGCCAGCAGAAGGCGTCTGGGCCTAAGGATCCATGGAAGTCAGGAGCATTAAATCCCAAACCAAATCAACTCCAGATATATCAGTGTCAAAAGCCCAAGAAAAGACAAAAAAGAAAAAAACAATCCCCAGGGGTTCTATGACCCTATTGACTCCTACAGTTCTTTCCCTTCTCTTGGCAATGGAAGCTTCAGTACCCAGATTGGAGATTAGGATGAGACATCTTTGTGTATATGTGCACGTGTGTGTGTGTGTGTGTGTGTGTGTGTGTGTGTTTTATTAAGGACTAAGATACACACTTATCTATTCTGTCTCCTTCTAGCTTTTAGGCAGCCTACTCTTGGAAACTGGAGGAAACTGCCCTGAGAATTATTAGAATGCTCATAATAGTAATTGGTAACATTAACAATCAGTGTTAGACTACAGTGAGGCATATCATATCATGTGTTTTTATTAAAAATGATAAAGATGTGTTTCTTCTCATCTAAAGGAGGTAACTTTGTCATAATTAGTTTGATTAAAAGTTTGAAGTATGAGGACTCCTTGTTATGCCTTTAAGGTAATTTTTTAAAAAAATCTGAGTAGAGATAGTACTAATATTGGCAAGAAGGTCCCCAAGATAGACCTAGCAAGGAGATAAGAATAGATCATTAAAAAATAAATATAAATGGATTGGATAGAATTCCCATTCAGCTGTTTTAATACAGAAATTCAAAATAGTGACTTAACATGCAAGCTATTTCTCTCTTACTTAAAGGCAAACTGGTTTTACAGCTCTGGTGTGTGACGTTACCAGACGCCTAGGCCCTCTCCTGTTGCTCTGTCATCCTAATGTGCTGCATCCACCTCATGGACCGAGATGGCTGCCACAGCTCCTGCCATCACCTTTACATTTAAGATAGTAGAGAGGAAGTGGAGAGAAGTTGCACATATTGCTTCCAGTCACATCTCATGGGTTAAAACCTAGACATTTGCCACATCTAGCTGCAAAGAAGGCTAGGGAATGTCTTTATTATTGATTGTCATGTGCCTTGATAAGCATAGGAGGTTCTGTTATTAAAGAAACAATGTGAAATAATGTGGAAATTAATACTGATAAAGACTATCGGTATCTGATACAAAAGGGAACCAAACAATATTTAAGTGCTTTTTAATGTCACTTACTTCATCATATGTTTTGCGAAAGACTAAAATTCATCACTTTGTGTAGCATTTAATGGTTTTCAGAACATTTTTGCATGTGCTGTCTCATTTGGTCCTCATTACATTCTTGTGTGCTAAATAGGACCTCTATTCATTACACCACTTGCTAGTTTGGGATGGAGAGTCAGAGATGTTGAAAGATTTCCCAACGACTCTAATTTATGAGCAAGAAAGTTGCTTAGAGCCCCAGCCTTTTGACTTCATAGCCTTTCTGACTACTTTATGCAGCTCAGCATCAGTACTGGGATTGGGAACTGCAAGAATATGAAATGTAAATCTTTATTGATTTATATCCTTCCTTACCTTTTTTGACATGGAAAATGCCAAAGACACTGGTCAAGTTTACTCTCAGCTCCCTACCTCCAGTGAGGGGGCCTCTTATTAGGAATGAAATATCCAAGAGATGGGCGGTGCTGCAGGGGAGACCAAAACTCAGAGGAGGCATTCAAACACTTCTATCAGGGTGTCTACTCCATCCAACTCAAAACCTATTCAATATGAAGGCCGAGGGAATGTGCTCACAACTCCCTATTAACGGAAATCAATATAAACCCGCCCCACCCACCCCCCACCACCAAAAAAAAAAAAAAAAAGAAAACTCTCCCTTTTTAATGTCTTCTTCCCCAGGCTCTTGGTACTTTGTCAGCAACATACTGCTTTCATTCTTAAAGGTTTCATTGGCTGTTAAATGAGTCCCTTTGCATACTCACTGGAGAGAGGAAATGCTTTAAGTTGTCCTAAGATAACATCTGCACACAGAGAGTTTATCTGATTCCTTATCAACCGTGATCTCTATCTGAGGTCCTGTATAATGGGATCATTTAGAGATGGGGGTTAGGGAGAGTAGGAGTAACTCTAGAGAAAATTGTGGCTCCTAAAGGAGGCAGATCTTTCCAAGGTGGAAAGGTAATGAATTAAATATATGACATGTAATACTGAAAAAATAGAAAAATGACTAAGATACAGTCTCTGTCCTCTAGAACTAGGGCAGCCTGGAAACATATGGATTATAATTATTTTAGCTATTTAAAAGAAATGAATGAAGAGGATCTTGAGACAGGACCAGAGCATTGGAATTGTTGTAGGGACTGAAAGCTGAGTTGGAAGGATCAGATCAAAGAGAAAACTGGGTTGGACTTACACAAGAATACCCTGATCTGATCGCAGCTGTGACTCCAAGGTTTTCCTTTCCCATAGTTGCCGTGACCCCATTGGTCACCAGAGCAACTGCATGTCTTCAGGCTGGGTATTAGGGCTGGCTGGGTCTGATGATTCTACCCATTTTGTGCCATCTGAGGAGCATGCGAGGGTTCTTTCTCCAAGGCACTTTCGGCCTTCCTTCTTCTCCCCTTCCGCCATCTCCACTGGACATAAGCCAATGCCTGCTCTCTTCTCACCACATTCACCTGGACAAATCTGAACTAATTTCTTGAGACTTCAAATTAGCCCTTCTGAGCAAGTGGGCAGGTTCTGAAACCTGTGTGTTTTGTAGCCTAATGAATTGGTGGAATGCACATGAACCCATCTTCATAGCATGTGAAAGAACCAACCTGCCTGGCAGAGGTGCAGAAATTTCCAGAGGACTGGCCTAGCTATAAACACCAGCAACATCTGCAACACAAAAGCCCTTGAACTTCTAGGCAAGGACTCATGCTAACCTAGCAGTACTCCAGATTGAGAACGCAGATGGACAGGTGTCTCTTGAGCCTGTGTTCCAAGATGTCTGTGGAAAGGATTGCAACTGTCATCCTTTGGCACACTCAGTGGAACCTGTGTGAGCTACATGTTCTGCTGCATTATGGGAACTCATCAAAGGGCCAGATTGACATCTTACCAGAAAAACCAGTGTTTTGAGGAGCAAAAGTTTTGTGTACTTCGGTAATTGTCACATGTGTCTTCCACCTCCTTGACATTTATTTGTTAATCATATGATCATTTTTTTCACTTTCCTTTTTTTCTTTCTCAGAAGTACTTCTGGGGCTTTGATTGCATTATTTCTCTTTTAATGTATCATTTCAGTGTTGGAAAGAAAAATCTGGATCTTTATGTGGTGACCCATTTTAGATGTAGATAGTTATTCAGTAGATAGTAAATTATTTCTCTTAAGAGATATTTCCTTTTATTTCTGTACAATAATATGTATGAACTCAGTTACTAGGGGACTGTATTGTGACATTATCAACCTTTATTGCTATTTAAAAATGATAGTTTGTAGAACTGAAGATTTCCATTGATGTGAAGCACAATTTAATGAATAAGTTAAAATATTAAACTGTTGTGATGTCAAGAGCAATTGTCTTCCCCTGTGTTTTTGTCAGAGACATTTTTGCAAAATGAGCAAAGTCACTAAAACACTTTAAGGGATTTATGGAAATGGAATCCGTAGGATCAGCTTTGTCAAACTCGGGAAATCCATGCTTTGGATGCAAATGTGGTTTTTGGATGTGAAACATGAAAAGCCATAAAAGACAAAGAAAATACGGATTGAAACAATGTAGAGCCTCTGAGGCCAGAGAGGATTTTATAAACTCTCAGAAACATAAGCTTCTAAAACCATGGTTCTCAGTAACTCTCCCCCTCGCTGCCCACACCAGCGCATTGAAATCCACTGTGAAATGTGAAAAAGCCTCCTGGAGATGAAGGGACGAGGTACAGATTTGAGAAACTGTAGTGGGAGAGAAACAGGGATTGGAGCAAAGGATCTGGGAATAGTCTAAAAGAAAGAAAGAGACAAAGAAGGAAAGGAGGGAAGGGGGAAGGGGAAGAGAAAAAACAGCAGAAGAAAATCACAAGCACTAACATGGGCCTCTCTCCACAGTGTTAAAATGTATTTCTCCAATGTGAGATTTTATTTTTAAATAACCAGTTCCTGTAATATAAGCAAAGAAGGAGAAATTTCTAGTAGAGGAAAAAGCTCATTCATTCAAAAATTTCTTGAACAATGCAATTTACTTGATATGGTTTGGCTGTGTCCCCACCCAAATCTCATCTTGAATTGCAGTTTCCATAATCCCCACGTGTTGTGGGAGAGACCAGGTGGAGATAATTGAACTATGGGGGCCATTTTCCCCATCCTGTTCTAGTAATAGTGAGTTAGTTCTCATGAGATCTGATGGTTTTATAAGGGGCTTTTCCCAGCTTCATTCTGCACTTCTCCTTGCTGCCACCATGCGAAGAAGGACGTGTTTGCTTCCCCTTCCGCTGAACTGTGAGTCAATTAAACCTCTTTCCTTCATAAATTACCCAGTCTTGGGTATGTCTTTAGTAGCAGCATGATAATAGAATAATACATTTTTTTTTTGTTCTGTAGAAGTGGGAATTGTGGATTCCTTTCTTGCTTATGGGTGAGATTTGTAACCTTAGAAAAATCTGACCATGTCCCTCTGTCTAATGGGAATCATAGGCAAGGGAACTTGGCTTTAGAACAACCGAAGTAGCCACAGGAAAAGCTCCAAAAGACAGTGAAAGTCAAACACACACAAACATGGCATGCATGTGCACACACAGGCACACACACACATGCATGCACACACAGCACAAATACACATGCACACACACACACGTGCACACACAGAGTGAAAGAGTTAGGGGGCTTTTGTCTTGCGAGAAAAACCTCAGATAAGAGAAGGACCTGGGAATCCTAAGGTTCACTTCTTTTCCCATTCACCTTGGAAATAGTGTTGAAAATAAGATTGAAAAAATGTTGAAAATATTATTAAAAATCTACTCTCCGTGTAATATGGTTTTACTTTCACAGATCAGTTTTCATATAAAATATAAATTTGCAAATTAATGGAGTATAAAATAATCCAACCTATATTTTTATTTCATATAATGTTAATTTTTTATGATTGTAAAGTAATACATCATCTTAGATAATATAGAAAATACTACTTTAAAATCCATACATTATAGAGCCAGACTCCAAGATTATTTTGATCAATCTCTTTCCATACTTTTTATGCATTAGCAATTATGATACAATTTTAAATAACCAATATTTTTAGGAAATTGGAATCATGCAATCTATGCAGTAGAAATACATATATTAACATCTGAATAACTATTCTTTTAAAATGCAATTTTAACAGCCGCATGTAATTTTGGATTCCCATATCTTTGGTCATTTTGGTCATTTTCAATTTTTCCACTAATATAAATAACACTGCAATTAATATATTTGTACCTAAGCAGCAACTATGTAGAAGGCTCTGTAAGCCTGTTTGAGATAGGACAGTGGACCACTTTGTTGTATCATCCCAAAAATCTGGGAAGAAAAAAAATATTCAAGATTGTCAAAATTGCCTAGAAGCAGCTAAATGAATTGTCAACAAAAAATTTCATCTACGTAATCAAGGAAAATTATATGTATCTCTCTAGAATCACCCCACCTGGCCTAGGACTGAAGTGTTCATTCTTCAAGATGTTGGGAGTGTTGGCTGCTGACCGACAGCTCTCAGCTGAGTCTCTCTCAAGGACTTGCCCTTAGTTAGAGAGAGACACTTCTACCAACGTCATGCCATCTTTGGGACCATCTAATGATATTGCTGTGGAGATG
Organism: Gorilla gorilla gorilla; assembly: GCF_029281585.2. Taxonomy (NCBI): domain Eukaryota; kingdom Metazoa; phylum Chordata; class Mammalia; order Primates; family Hominidae; genus Gorilla; species Gorilla gorilla. The sequence continues at coordinate 111,565,535 of NC_073238.2, forward strand.
GAGGCCAGGGCTTTTAACTAGAGACAACTCTGAAAGATCATCTTAGCTCCAAAGCTCCCCGTAGGATCAGCTGAGGACTTTGTTTCAAAGCACCTCAGTTCACCATTTCCCTCTGCCCACTCTGGTTCCTTTGCCCCCCACAATGTGTTGCCAATCAACTTTCCACACAGACATCTCCATCACAGACTGTGCTTTCCAGGACACTAGACCATGAACTTGCCAAAGAACCCCAGGTTCTCATCTCCGTAGCCTTCTGCCTGAGCTACTTCTGTGTCTGAGTACCTGGAGTTTTGCCCTCCTCTCTTTTGAGCTCAGCTATGTTTTTTTAACCTATTTTGGATTATTTTTTCCAATATTTCCACCAGTTTAAAACTGAAAGAGGGATCTGTGTTAGCTCAGTTGCTCAACTTAATGGAATCAGTCTGCTCTTAAATTTAAAATTTTCCTTTAAGTCTGTATTTCTATTTTTTTTTTTTTTCATTTTTTAGCTCTTCATCACATCCTTTCCATTCTGAGGCTCTAGATTTTCCTGATTAACTTTCATTCGTTTTCTACTTTGGGGAACTTTTCTCTCTGTTTTCTCTTCTCTTCCATAAACCTTCCTGTTCACATTCATTCCCTTTAGTAGTATTTTTGTTTCCTATTTGTGCCTATAATTTACTTTACCTCTTTTATTGGTCTACTTTTTATCTTTTTTAAAAGGACAATCAATTTAATCTCTCTCTTAATGCCTATCTTTCATTTTTATTCATCATTTATACTCACTTCTCCGTCAAAGTTTATTTTAATTTCTCATTGCTGTTTGTAGCTGTTCCTTTCGTTTTTTGAAACAAACTTGTTTTATTTCTTTTATTTTTAACTAATAGGTAATGCTCAGATAATTTCACCTACAAAATTTTTACTTTTTGAACTACATTGAGGTTCCTTTGGGGTTTTGTATGTGTTCTATTTTTTTTTTTTTTTTTTTTTTTTTTGAGACGGAGTCTCACTCTGTCACCGAGGCTGGAGTGCAGTGGTGTGATCTCAGCTCACTGAAAGTTCCGCTCCCGGGTTCACACCATTCTCCTGCGTCAGCCTTCCAAGTAGCTGGGACTACAGACACCCGCCACCGAGCCTGGCTAATTTTTTGTATTTTTAGTAGAGACGGGGTTTCACCGTGGTCTCGATCTCCTGACCTCATGATCCTCCCGCCTTGGCCTCCCAAAGTGCTGGGATTACAGGCATGAGCCACTGCGCCCGGCCGTATGTGATCAATTCCTATAAAAATTTCATGGATACCTAAAATGAATATGTATTGTCTTTTCAAATTATATATATATATATATATATATATATATATATATATATATATACACACACAGACATATATATAAAGTATATATGTAAGTATATATTATATATATAATAATTTGAATTATATATTCCTGTTTATATACACACACATATATGCATAAAATCATATTTAATTTATCAGAGACAGAATGTGTATAAAAATCTCCCTCTATAACTGTGTTTTTATCAATTCCTAACAGTTTTTAGCTTATATATTTTGGGGATTTGTTATTTAGTGTTCATGACTTTCATATCCTTCATTGATGAGGCTACCATTCTCAATAAAAATGACTTTTTTGGCTGGGCACGGTGGCTCACGCCTGTAATCCCAGCACTTTGGGAGGCCAAGGTGATCGGATCACGAGGTCAGGAGATCAAGACCATCCTGGCCAACATGGTGAAACCCCATCTCTAGTAAAAATACAAAAATTAGCCGGGCGTGGTGGCTGGCGCCTGTAGTCCCAGCTACTCAGGAGACTGAGTCAGGAGAATCACTGGAACCCGGAAGGCGGAGGTTGCAGTGAGCCGAGATCACACCATAGTACTCCAGCCTGGCGACAGAACGAGACTCCATCTCAAAAAAAAAAAAAAAAAGAGAAAAGAAAAAATGACCTTTTTTTAATCATTTAATACATTTTGCTTTAAATCATTCTCTTGTTTTTGTATTATTTTAACATTTTGTCATTTATGGATCACGTGTAGTTTAACTTTTCTTCACATAATCTAAATCTTTTTATTTGAGAATTGTTATAATTTATAGATTACTGACTTCTGTTGTTTTCTTCTTTTATGATTTTTACTATTTATGCTTTTCTGTTTTATTTTCTCTTATGATAGGCTATCATTTATTTGAATCAATGTTAGAAATGCAACCACATTCGACTTTCCTTTATGTAATTTGAAGATGTTCACATTTATATGCTTCCCTTTTCCTACTTCCAAGTATTTGTTTTAATTATCTGGATAAAAACTCTGGGTTAGAAATAAGACTGTAGATTCATACTGTTGTTGCTGCTATACTATTATTATAGTTAGTGTGGTAACTATATCAAAAGATGTGGGGAAATTATACAAAGTGAAAACTCTCACCCTGATCTGAAAATACTGAGTCACTTTCAAAGTCAAGCCCCACAGTTCTGGGTAATGCTTGCATGTATCTGATCATTTAAATTATTCAAACAGTTGTTGCATGTGAAATAAGAAGACATGAAGGTAAAGAGGAAATTAGAATCTCACAAATTAGTGTTTAAAAGCCATGGGGACAGCTTGCTTTCACAATGTCATCAGTTCCTTGAATAATATGTTTGTTCAGAGATTAAAAAAAACAAAGGAATGAAAATTTTATCAGGACTACAGAAATGCAACTGTTTTCGGGTTTAATTTATGACTAGCTAAGCCCATCATAACATACACAGTGGAGAGGAGGAAGGAAGTGACCTTCTGTAGTAGGGAGCATGATATTTTCTTAGTTTGATACTATAATTTTTAAATATTTCCATGTAAGAACACTGGCAATTTTAATATTACAGTAAGAGTTACTGAATAAATATAACACAAGGCATTTTTTTCTGGAAAGGAAAGACAGTGCCTTCACAAATCCATGGTGCTCATTTTATCTGGGGCACAGCCAGGTGCTAATGTTCTCCCCTGCTTGTCTCCATCCCTACAGGTGTTAGACTACAAGCAGTCATTAAATCCTTGCAAATTAGGGCATCACTCCCAGGAGCCCTGCCAGGAAGCCTGCCAGTTAAGGTATAAGCAGAAGCATATATATTACCGTTCTTCTAAGAAGCCATTGCTGATGGTTAGTATTCACTTGTGCAGCTGTGAGTCGCTGCCATGAATCTCCTGCCACTCCCATCCTGCTCTTCATGAGAAGGTAAAAGCAGAAGCACACACAGTATGTTAGCCCAGTCGCCACAGATGAGCCATGATCTTCCACTAACAGCCTCATTTGCTCTGCTATCTAGGAGAGAAAGCCATCCCTAGATGAGATACTCACATTTAGAAAAGTTACTCAATACATTCAGCATCGCACCATGAAGTTACACATCTTGGTGTTATTAATTACCAGTTTTACTAAAGGTCATAGCTTTCATTAATTTTCAACAGTCCCCAAACTCACACTACCAAGGTTTATTCCCCCATAATGATCTCTATGACTTGATAGAGCATCAGTAGAGAATCTACAGTATCTTCACAACTTTCTAAATCTAGAACCCAGAATGATAATAATTTGAGTCTTTTCACTCTTTCTATCTTTTTATGATACCTTTTGCTTTCCATTCTAAAAATTTTCACTAAACATTTTCCATGAGCCAAACACAAAACTAGAGGCTAAATTAAAAGAATAGGGTCGTTTTGACCCAAACACTGTTTTCAGCATCTCTTTAGAACTCACAAACCAAGTGTCAGAACAATCTAGAAAAGATTATTCCTTGTCCCTCACAATAACCTTAGAGAAACTCTCCACCCTCAACCATCTGTACCTGCACACTCCACCTTTCTTGTCCCCTGTACACAACTTATTCTAAATCAGTATTTTACTCTGTGCCCAGATGCTCTTCAGCCTAGACAGTCTTCCCTCGTCCTTGTGCCATAATCCACAATCACAGACCCAGCTCTACCTCACTGCATGCCTAGCTCAACATCCAGGCATCCAGCTCAGCACAAGCTTGGATTCCTGATATCCCATGATTAAAGGTCAGGGGCATCCTTGACTCTCTTTGATCCTGTACCCCAGACTTTAGATCCTTAAAGTCAGGGACACCTTTTGCCTGTTCACTATTGTTCAATAATTCTGAGCCTGGCATGTAGTAGGTACTCTCAGTACAGTGTATCTACTATATCTACTATGACATATATATATATAAAAATACATATTATATATTATATATATAAACTATATACATATTATATATTATATATATGTTGGAATTATCAGCATCATGATGTGATGCTGAACGTATTGGGTACCTTTTCTATATACATTGGATGAGTAAATTAGTAGGTAAAAGAATCAATGAGAGGGTGAATCCAATATGTCTTCTTAGGCAAGCTAAGCAAATCCCATAGTGTCTTTAATGACCTATATTCTAATGAGTCCCAAATAGAAAGTGTTCTCTAGGCCCCTAGTTTTAGTGAATTTCTGAACACTTGCACCTAAATGTCTTTCACCCACCGCTTCAATTCAACTTAACCCAAATGAAACTCATTATCTGCTCTTTTGCCATTGAAAAAAATCTGTTCTTGCTTTTGTATTCCGTTATAACTCCCAATTGAGTCATGACCTGTACAACTCATGGGGTCACGCAAGGTAGAAGCCCTACTCACCCTAACTCCTCTTACCCATCTTCATAACACCGTCTCTAAAGTCTCTCTCCTACTCTCCATTCCCACAACCACCAATCCAGTTTAGAATTTTATCCTATCTCATCCTTTTTGCCAATAGGAGCTTTTAAGATTTATTTTAATCTTCACAGAAATACCAGAAGGCATTATCTTTCTTTCTAATTAGAAAATTGAGTATCAGAGAAAGTAAATAATAACCACCTAATGGTTCCTTAGTTGATAAATATTGGAATTAGAATTTGAAGTCAGTTTTGCTTCAACCTAAAGCCCAAGTTCTGCTAGGCAATGATTGTTCTTCAAGCCTCCAAAGCCTTTCCTCTCAGCTCAACTTACCGTTTCAAAGACCTGGTCATGTCACTTCCATGGCCAACATTCTTAATGGTGACAGTTGACCTTATGATAAAGTAAATGCTCTGCAGCATAGCAATTAGGACCCATCGACCCATACCCTGTCCCCAAACCATGTCATCTTGCTCCCTCTGAAATCTGACCTATGTTCTAGTTACACAGAATATTTGGAGAATTCCCCCAAATGTTCTAGGGAGAAAAATGTCTCAGGGGATCATTGGGTGAGTGAGGGTAGAGTTGATTAAGAAGATGAGGGAAGAAGAAAAAGGACAGCAGAGACCTGGACAACCCTCAGGGTGGTGGGCTTCTGATAGCTGAGTAGGCAACTGTGGTTCTACCTCCAGTGTAGAAAGAAGAGCAGAGAGAAGGAGGGGATATTGAGAGAGAATTCTTTGATGAGCTATACACTCTAGAATCATAATAGCTGAGAATAGTGCAATCTGACATTCAGATACCATTGCAATAATGAAGTCACACGCTACAGGCAGGAGACTATGTCTGTAAGGACACTTGTGACTCTTCTAATGAAAAGTTTTTGTGTGCCTGTTATAACACGGAGGGACCCACTGGGGAAATTCTGTCCTAGTTCTACTGCATAGCTGTCTTTGGAAAGAGAACCTAAGTATGTATTGTCATCCCAAAAAAAAACAAAAAACAAAAAAATTTCAGCCATCTGCCAAAATTACTGAGGTTAATGACGAAGAAGAGATCTGATTATGTTTAGTATAATTTTAATATTTCTATTTTTATTTATTCGAGGACATGTAATCCTAACCTAACCTTTGGTAAACCAGATGATTTTAGTTTATATTTCCCACTGATAATACTATTCTTGATTCTTTTGCCTAGATAAGTGGGAGCTTATCATGAAGCAATATATTTTAGTTTGAGTTTGGCCTTTTAGTTTCTTTTTCTACATTAGGACTCACTATCTTGTTAGCATGTGGTTCCTGGGCTGTCTATGGATTTCTTTGATGAAAACCTCAAGGTAAATTGGTTTGCTTTACCTCCTGAGATGGTAATTTAGATAGACAAGAAGAATCAGAGTCCTGAACACTCTCATTGGCCTTTCATGATCACATCTTCCCGTAAACAATCAGAAACAGGTAACAGTGGCAGATTAACTCCTTGCTGGCAAAAAGAAATCCATTCTAGACTGGGGATCAGCACAGCTCTCACTTCAGCTCTGCCATCGACTCCTAGAGTGCCTCATCACAAAACACCAACATATTTTCAGGATCAAAAACAGGTATTCCAGCAGAAGCCCTGGCCTGCTGCCCGTTCCACTCTTTCCCACCCCTCACTCCATCTCGTGCTGTAAGGGGGATGATCTTAAGTCTGTGGACACCTCAGGCCAGAGGTGCAAGCTGTGGCCAACCCTCCCATCAAACACTTACCCATTGGATGGACTCCGCAACCCAGGCCAGGATGTGTGGTAGCGTTCCTCACACAGGGGCACCAGCTGCAGGGGTCTGACCCCCAAACCCCGACCCAGCGACGGATGAATGAAGTACACTGACACACAGATATTCTGCTTTGCCAGTCCAGCTGAGTGTCCAAGCCACTTACAGACTCCAGCAGAGTCCTGTAAACAGCTGTGACTGTGGCCCTGACCAGCTAGTGAGACTCGCGTTTATTGGTAAAGATTAATCGATAAAGGCTTGAGTCAACACCACTAGAGGGTAATTGACATTGTGGACTTCCTGAGTAGAAAGCACTTAAGCACCCACGGTACATCAAAGATTAGTCTTAAGACCACATGAGTAAACAAGCTAGCTAGATAACTTCCCCATATTCCTTTGTTATTACTCTAATTTATTTAGCTAGAGATCAGGTTGCCTTCAACCATATATATTATCAAAGTTATGCAAACTCTCAGGCCTTCCAAGAGGGTTTGTGGCTATCTTAACTAATATTTTTCCTACCAGCCTGACTGAACCCCAACAAGGATGGATCTTGGGAAGAGGTTTGCAGGTCCTGTAGGCTGTGAGGGGTTGTTTGGGGCTAATAATTTTGGGGTCCTCAGTACCTGGAACATGGAATAGAATGGGGGAGGGCCACAAGCTTCAGGGGACACATCTATCCTGGGCCCACATTTCTTTTCCCCACGAGGAGGTGCACCGCTGGAGGAAGACCGTGGCGGCTGTGGTTGCTGGGGTCCCAGGGCTGGTGTTCATGCTCAGCCCCTCTGGGCCTCAATGCTGGTAGGAAGTGACAGGATGGCTGGCCCAGATGTCGCAGGCAAGCACTAGTCAGAGACTGCTTGAGAGGTGGAAGAGGGAGTTGATTGTCTAGTTGTGATAATTTCCTCGGCCAATCATAGGACGTACCTGAAGTTCTGTCAAAAGAGATTAACTCCTTTGGGCATTCAAATGCAGAGAATCCCTAAGAATCACATTGAAATATGAATGTCCACAACCCCTGTTCTCTTCTTCTCTGTATTTCCAGGCTCTGGAAATGTAATCTATAAATAAATATTAGATGAATGTAATTGAATGAAAATTCCCGAATGAGGTCATGTCTTAAGGTCTTCTCAGGTAACATCCGAACAGATACTCTTTTCCCATGACGGTTGGCTAGGAGGGAAGGAGGCACTGGAACGGAGGCAAGCCTGTGTGAACTGGCACGGAGTAGGCTGCTGCTTCAGATTTTGTTGCACACCTACCCTAGAAATAAATCAGCCTTTCCTAATCCTCTGCATAGTGGGCAGGGGGCTTAGGCAAAGCGGGAGGGGACAGCCCTTAGGGTGACACTTCGCCTGTATAATCACGTGGGCCGTCTGTCAGACGCATGATTCCCAGAGAGGTCAGCATGTTCCTTTTGGGCCTTTCAGATACTTTGTAGGCAAGTCAGTGCCCAACATAAGCCATTGTTTATTTTCAGGGATGTGGAAACATTGACTTGCTCTGGTTTCAGATCTAACCATCCTATTTCCCAGTACATTTCATGCAGAACCTGCCTCAAATTTTCCTGGCAATAGGGGGAATATGAAGTCTAATTAAATAAGTAAATATCTGATGTATATTTGTATTGGACAGGCTCCACGAACTGGAAGAAGAGGCTTTGCATTATTACCTTTTGGGTTTGTGAACAAGTTTGTTTTCTAGAATGAAGTTGCAGAGTGTACTGCAAATATAAATGGAGAAGTCAGTTCCTTTATTTGAGGCCCCCGACCATCTTCTGTTGTCACCATGGAGATGCCATATCTGCTGCTCCTAGGGGAAAACATGGCCCTTTGTCATTATCAAGTTATTTGATCCTCTCTTCTTTTCAGCAGACACACAAGCATACACATATGGGACATTTTAATGCCTTCTTATTGAAGACCACAAGCCTTTGCGTGTGGCTTTGAACCATCCTGTCACCTGGAACATTGGTTTACAGAGGTGGGAACACAGCTCATACAGCTTCTCCTTTTGCTAATATTTTAACCTGTGGTCCAAGATCTAAACATACGGTATTGATGGTCAAGCTCGACATCACCTTCCAAATAGTCTCCTCCAAAGCAAACACTATTGTGAATATCCTTCCTGTGTCTCTGCTGCCATCACAGGGCAAGAAATCAGGGCTGCAGATTTCCGTCTTTATCCACCTCCGTCTTCATCTACAATCTCTTCCCAGGCTGACAAGATCACCACCAGACTCCACTCATGTCTATAGCACCGAGTAGTTGAGACAAAGTGCAATGGGGTTGATGGTAGACTGTGTGACTGTTCACTGAAGTCCCTGTGCCTCCCTCGGGGAGGTTTATAGGTTACCCTTCCCTGCCCCATCAGACTCAGGCAGGGTCAATGAAATGTGACTGGAGAGAAATGTTGTCACTTCTAGGCTGATGTTTTAAGAGCAAGCACGTGCTTGAGCATTCTTGACTTCGCTCTGCCCAGCAGCCAGCGATGCTCAGAGGAGTGGCTGCTCCACCAGCCTGGCTCTCCAAGTGCAGATGATTACAGGGGTGACTTAGTGAGGAGAGCCCCAGCTGATCTGCAGTAGACAGACAGCGTGACGGAGAAATACACCTTTGTTGCTTTAAGCCGCTGAGATTTCCACAGCCTTGTTTGAATGATACAGAGTCAAGCGTTAGTTATTTTCAGAATGGAAAAGTACGTTCCAACTTTGGCTCAGAATACCTGGCTTCTAGTTCTGCCTCTTCCTAGAAGGGAGATATTAGCCAAGGTGTTTAAACTTTGTGAGTCTCTGCCCAGCTTATCAATCTCACAGGGTCATTGAACAAAATGAGATAACAAGATGCTTCTGCTTTACAAATATACTTGCGAGAGTATTAGCACTAGCGAGAGTTTCTGAAAACCAGAAAGAGCAAGAATTCGGGTTCTTTCGCTCCTGAGTCCTCCAAGGGCTTCCTTTCCCTCCCTTGTTCTAGGCAGTGAAGGGGAGTGCTGTCCAACTTAGATGTGACAAATGGGGACCTGTCGAGGCTTGATGATAGGATGGTGACAAAGAAAGAGAAAGAATGGCTTCTGTCCTCAGGAGGCTGGCCCCTATAAGAAAAAGCACAAAATATCCAAGAAAGTTGTGCAGGACACTGTCAATGGACACGTATTCAATGGTGGGGGCAAAGCAGAGATGACTGAATGCTGACTCACAACCTGCGGCAGCCCCCAGGGAAACCAACCCATTCTCTTTGGTGACCTGGCCAGGAATCCAACCTACTGTCTATCCCCCATGAAGGGCAGGTTGCATGAGAGATGGCAGAGAGGGATCACACCCATCAGGGCAGTTTATTGGGACAGAAGGAGGGGAAAGGTGCCAGTTTTAACCATGTGCTCTCTCTCTATACCTCTCTCTCTCTATGACACACACACACACACACACACACACACACACACACACAGCACTTGTTGAGGTCATTGTCATTTTCTTTATGTTTCTCAATGAGAAACCAGAGGCTCAAATGCTGGCCTGTGTTCTTCAAAGCCCGTACTCTCTAGGCAGCCACCCTCCTGCCTTCCTGGGGACTGCTTGAGTGGCACTTCCTATCATATATGGACCTGGAAGTGCCAATGGCATATTCCATTAAAGCTTGTGCCCCCTCTCCTTCCCTCCTAAATTAGGTGGTTAAATTTTCTTTTCATGGGGTTGGCCTTTGGCAGCTTCCACTGCCTGCAAGGCCTAATTGAGCAGGAGTCTCCCGGGGGTTCCGCGCTGCTATTTCCTGATGAGCAAGGGGAGCAGGGAGCCTGGAATTCGACCACTGTCATTACTGAGAGACGCCCCATTTGTCATTCATCTTATCGCATCATCACTATTTTAATTAACCATCTTTGCCATTGGGCCTGCAAGTAATTGTTCTCTGCATTGTTCAAACCACTAGGATGGCTACTTTTCAAGGTGCAGGCTTTCCCCTCCATCACCCATTACTAATTAAAGCAGGAGAAGCTTTTTTAACTCTCTCTGCAGAAGGCCTACATGTCAGGTAGGATGCGACCCTCATTAGCACGGGGAAGATTACAAGCCCTGCTGTTATTATCCAGGCCCCAGGCCCCTTTCTGAAAGTCACCACTTGCTAAGAGGGAGTGTTGATCTGATGTAGATGTTTGACCTACAGAGCAAAGGTAAAAGATAATTTTTTATTCTAGCAACAGGATGAGATGGCATTTACCTTCCTATGTGCCGGGTAATTTTCTAGTTAAGCAGCAGGTAAAAAGCAAAGAGGAAAAAAAAAACAAAAAACAAAACCCTCCAAAGTATGACTGTGGAAAAGGTTATATTAAAAGGAATCCAGTAAAGAAAGTTATACTGCATCTCAGGATTGTGAAGATAAGGACTCTTCTGGGACTGATTCTAGACAGAAGGCTGTGGTGGTACAAGTTCACTGAAATGCTGGCTGTGGAGATAAACGTGACAGAAAGAAAAGCAAAGTAGATGAAAAACTTTATAAAGTGTGTTGTAGAAATGGCTTCACAAAACTGCTTCCAGATCCAAACAATGAAAGGAAAACCAGGTGTGGCTAAAACAAGCAATTTGAATGGAACTGATGACTGATCATTGTTCCAAATCTCTGAGTTCCAAATCTCTGAAACATAGTATGGCTGAACCATCCTTGTGATATTCACCAATGATCTATCTATGAGGCTGTGCAAAAAGCAGCAGGTTCTCCTAATCCTTCTGTGACTGGGGTCTCTTAAATCCATTTGTGGGACTATCCGTGATTTAGTTCAGGACCCCATTTCTTCAAAGCTATTCTTTCTTCTGAGAGACTGACTATAGGAACAGACAAGGGCTAGACCATATATCAAAATAGAACTCTGACCCACAACCTGCAGCAATCTGTCCAGGAAACCAAACCATTCTCTCTGGAAACCAGGCCAGGAATCCAACCTACTGTCCGGAAGTCAATTGTGTGAAAGACCACTGTCTCTACTAACGATCCAGGAAACCGAATGATAGCCCGTATATTGATCAGCTTCAAATGGCCAGGATGTGATTAATCTTCTACACTTCCCTGATTTTTGTCCCCACTTCCAACTTAGGACCAACCAAAGAATTCAAATATGCCCCCGATATGGTTTGGCTGTGTCCCCACTCAAATCTCATCTTGGATTGTGGCTCCCACAATTCCCATGTGTTGTGGGAGGGACCCAGTGGGAGGTGGTCGAATCATGGGGGCGGGTCTTTCCCTTGCTGTTCTCATGATGGTGAATGGGTCTCACAAGATCTGATGGTTTTATGAAGGGGAGTTTCCCTGCACAAGCTCCCTTCTCTTGTCTGCCACTATGTGAGATGTGACTTTCACCTTCTGCTATGATTGTGAGGCCTCCCCAGCCACGTGGAACTGTGAGTTCATTAAACCTCTTTCTTTTGTAAATTTCCCAGTATCAGGTATGTCTTTGTCAGCAGCGTGAAAATGGGCTAACACACCCTCTAAGCAATCACATGGCTGCCCTACTCCTAGTTGGCCACCCCTGGCTTCCCCAGGCCAATGGCCTCTGTCTGACCAGGGCACACCTGAAGCCATCCCTTGTGCCTGCTATAAAGCTGTCCCACTCCTCTGCCTGCCTTTGAATCTCTGCCAGACACCAGTGATGGTGGCCAGCTCCTTTGCTACACAGCAAGCTCCAGATAAATTGCCTTTGCTTTTCAAATTTGGTTGGTCATTGTTTCCACACTTTTCTCTCTATCCTCTGCTCCAATGCTTCTCGGAGTCTACTTTTTAAAATTTTCTTCTATGTCAGGGTCACATGTTTAACAACTTCTTATTTTCATTATGTAAGACCCTTTATTTCTTTTCCAGTGAAACCATCCCAAGTTATCCTAGGTCAATTGGTGCATTAGTTATCTATTGTAAAAGAAATTACCCCAAATCTTAGCAGCTTAATATGACACCCATTTTATTATCTCATAGTTTCTGTGGGTTAGGAATCTGGCCATGGCTGAGCTGGGTGCCACTGTCCCCAGTCTCTCTCAAGGCTGTAATCAAGGTCTCTCCAGGGGCTGTAATTATCTCGAAGCTCACCTGGGGCAGGATCTGCCTCCAAGCTCACTCAGTGGTTGTCAGAGGGCTGTATTTTCTCATGGGTTGCTGGTCTCAAGGCCTCAGTTTCTCCTGGGCTCTTGGCCAAGCCACCCCCCGGTTTCTTGCTACATAAGCCTCTCTACAGGGCAGTTCATAGCATAGCATCTGGCTTCACAGAAGTGGGCATTAGAATGAGAAAGTTTCAGCCAGATGGAAGTCACAGTCTTTTATGATCTAATCTCAGAGGTGACATCTCATTACTTTGGCCATATTCTGTTCATTAGAAGCAGATCATCAAATCCAGCCAACGGTCGAGGGGAAAGTATCACACAAGAGCATGAAGGCCAGGAGGCAGGATCATTGGGACACATTTTAGAACACCACCTGCTACAATGAGCCAGGGAGTATGTGGCCTGCTCTCCTTTCAAGCCTATCTGTGTTTCCTCTGTGCACAAAACTCCCCCTTATTCTTGAGCTAGTCCCTCCTACCCACTCCTCCCAAAATGTACCAGTAAAATCTTCCTCTTTTCCCCTTTGAGTAAACATCAAAGGGCTCTATTCTTTTTTAAGTTATTTTGTATCTACGTTCTCACTTTCCCCTTACCATAGAGTGGCCATTATTGTTTCTAGAACTCTAGGGAGATTATTTTGCTTGTGACCTCTGGCAACAGAGCCCCAGGCAAAAGTTTGGGTTCCCCTTTCCTTCTCAGTGAACTCAGATCACCAGAGATATTGCAGTTCTACCTAGAATCCTGCTTTATGCTATTGGAAGGATCATGTGGGTCAAGAGATGTACAAGCTCATGACTGTTTTAAGGTTGCCAAAATTAAGGATGCCACTGCTTTCTGGGCTAGAGTGGTGTTGATTCTTGTAATTGCATTAAGAGGGAAATTTCAATATTTAGATATGATATATAATTTTCAGCTCACAAACACAGGTAACATTCATGGATGTTCTGAACTGATCAAGACTCCAGAACTGGTATAGCGAAATGATGAGGTGGACACAAAAGGAATTTGCCTTTTGCCTCCAGCCAACAGTCACACCACTGTTGAGTGACAAGGGGGAATTCTTCCCACAAGCTGAGGGGATGTCCTGATGTTTTTAAATAACCCTCCCTGGGGCAGAGGTTGCTGCCCACAATGAAATTTATTAATAACCTCCCCATGCTTTAATCCTATAAGGCCCATGGCAAATTTCCATTAGATGTTTCTTCCAATTCAATTGGGAAACAAGGGACAAATCTGTATATGCAAATTAAGGAGACAAACTTCCTAAACAAAGGAACTTCAAAGAAAGAATATGTATATATCGTTCATTTGTCTCCAGTGCAAATCTATAGACATTGGAAAAGGGGATTGACTTTGGCCTACCTCAATCATGAAAACATTTATAATATTAATAACCTCTGATTCTATAAGCATAATGGGGGAAAATGCCATGTGGCTTTGCTAGGGAGTCTGAAAAACATTTGGGAATTTTTCTGAGGATCCCCATAACATGCTTTAAGAATGCAAAGACAGGCCGGGCATGGTGGCTCACGCCTGTAATCCCAGCACTTTGGGAGGCCGAGGCAGGTGGATCATCTGAGGTCAGGGGTTTGAGACCAGCCTGGCCAACATGGTGAAACCCTGTCTCTACTAAAAATACAAAAAAGTAGCTGGGTGTGGTGGCAGGTGCCTGTAATCCCAGCTACTCGGGAGGCTGAGGCAGGAGAATCGCTTGAACCCTGGAGGCAGAGGTTGCAGTGAGCCGAGATCGCGCCACTGCACTCCAGCATGGGCGACAGGGTGAAATTCTGTCTCCAAAAAAAAAAAAAATAGAATGCAAAAATAATTTATGAATGTATTTATCACACTTATTGAGGCAAAGAAAAAACTCACAGATAATGCAGCCTGCTTCTAGTGTATGGCCATTTCCATTTCGAGGAGACTGGGTGACTTCTCACATCCCACACTATTCCTTCCACCCATCCTCGATATTCAATGTTCATTCCTGCTGGACTATTTTATCTCTAAGCATTTACTAAGCTCTCCTGGTGCTCAAATTTGGAGATATGAGGACTATAAATTGCAGAAATCGTTATCCTTGGCAAGATCTAGAAAGCTTATTTTAAAATTAGCATGCAATATCCAAAATCGTTAGCTGTCACTACAACTTCCTAGCTACACCCTGCTTCCCAAGTGGCAGAGTTAAATTGCTCATTCTTTTAATGACTCCTCATCCAGAGACCACAGACATCTCAACAAGCCCAAACCAAACTCATCCTCTCTCCTACCATGAATCTCACTCCCCTTCTCTTTCCATCATGTCTTGATTACACCAAACATATAATTAGTCACCAAATTCTGCAGTTTGTTCTTCCATACTTCTCTCACCATGATTCTTTTTTTGGAACTTACAGACTCGTCCTTGGTCAACCTTCCCTATCTCTTTGCTGTCTTGTTATCATAGCCTTTTACCTACCCTCCATCTTCTGCTCTGAAATTAGAGGGAATTCACAAAACCATAGTTCAGGTAATGTCACTGCAAAATTCTGTTACCGTTTCCAGAATAAGGCTCAAGATCTTTATCTTCTCTTTTTCTTTCATGCCCATAGTCAAACCTTTTAACCTATCCCAAAGTACATCAAGAATTCCACCATTTTGTACCACCTCCACTGCTTCCACCCTGGTCAAATCACTATCATCTCATGCCTGGATCATTGCAGTAGCCTCCTCTTTGTTTTCATATCCTCTGCCTTGGCCCTTGTAGGATGATCCCATCACAGCAGACAGAGTGACACATTTTTAAACAACATCAGATCATGTCACACCTCTACTTAAAACACTCTAGTGGTTTCCCTTCTCACTCAGAATAAAAGCCCAAAATCCATGAAATAGGCCCATCACAATCAGTCCCCCCTCTTTCCTGCCTGTCACCTTGCTAACTTCATCTCCTGCCACCCTCCCCTCCAATCCCACTTCATTACAGTCATATTGGCCTCCTCTCTCTTTCTCATACACACCAGGTAGACTCTCAGGGCCCTGACATTGGCTTTTCCCTCTGTCTGAAACATTCTTCCCCCAGATGGCTCCCTCCCTCAACATATATATAGATATAGATATATAGATATAGATATATATCTCCAAAATCATTAGCTGTCACTACAACATCTTAAACATATGTATATGTCTCACACATACATTGCATTTATTATCATCTGACATACCATATATTTTATTTGTCTTGTTCATTTTCTCACCCCGTAAAATGTAAACTCACAAAGAAATGCATTTTTTAAAATGAGTTTATAATGTTTAAATGTTCAGAACCTAAGATACTGCCTGGCACCCAGCAGGTGCTTGATATCTACTTGTTGAATTAATTAATAAGATGTGCAAAGACATTGAAAACCTACCTCAGCAGATCAGCACTCACCCCTCCTCATCACAGATTTATGTTCTTATCATGCTTTATCATTTGCCTTTCTTCCAAAGAATTGTAATTAAAATATGTGTACACACACATGTACCTATAATTTTATTTGTTCATGTCTTGCTGTTTTCTCTGTAATGTGCCCTAGTAGAGAAACTCCTGTTCATCCTTCAAAACCCAGCTCATAAGTCACTCTCTTGCTATATGTCCCCCAGCCTCTTTCTTTCAGCCAGTTACTTGCTCCCCAATCTCCCTCATCAGAATTCTTTGTACCAAACTCTATTACAATATTATCTAATGTTAATACAGTGATTGTTTAGCAGTCTGTCTCTCCCTGCTTCTTCATCTTTGTGACTACCATAGTACTCAGCCAAAGAGCTAAAGGCTATCAATACAATGGGTATATTGCAAGATAGAATGCAATAAACATTTGTTGCATTATCTATTACATTGAATAAGGGGAAGAGGACTTCTGAGGTGGTTTCTTACACTCTGAGTATAGCCAAAAGAAGCCAACACAGTGCTAGGTGAGTAAATAATACATTCCAGGAGTATTTGTAGAATACTTCATCAAGTGTTCCCAAACATGCCTGGGTATAAAATGCTACCCAGAAACTTGTAAAAAATACAGATTTCTAGGATATGATCCCTACATACAAAATCAGAATCTCCAGGGGGAAAATGCAGCAAATCTGTGTTATTAACAAATATCACAAAGGAATCTTATGACCAAGAAAGTTTGGGGAACCCCTGGATAAAGCCACTGCAACTAAGGTGGGAGCTTGAAGCACATATGAACTGACTTTTATTTACTTTTACTTGAGGTTAACTATGGGTGAAAAGTTTTCAGCCTTGACTCCTTCCTTAAAAATTCTAGACCAGTGCTCTGAGCTGGTTGGAGCTGAAGCACAGAGGAGCAAAGAACCCTGGGGTTTCCTGAATGCTTTCTCAAGAGTCATGAGTTAACTTTCAGAGATGTGTCTTCTGTTGGCCTCAGTTCACCCATCTGTAAAATGAATATGTTGCCACCTCCTCACAAGGGTATTGGAAAGTTTAATTATATTTTGAAATTCTTGCATCTGTCAAAGAGTAAAGACATGCAAAGTCTAATTAGGAGCGATGAGTTAGTGTTCTTGGGTTATCATGCCATTAATATCATGTCTGCATGTAAACTCATGGATTAAAGAGCCCCTTGGTTTTCATTTTAAATCACTCCCATATCCACTTGTGTATTGGGGCCCTGCCGCAGAGCCCCTCTTAGGCCAAGGTGCCATTTCTTAGGCTGTTGTTTTTGGAAATCTCATAGGTCAGCACAATACCAGCACTTAACCAAGCTGGGCTCCAGTCTAGCTCCTGACACCTGAGCAAACTCAGCCTCAGTTACCTCATTTGCAAAATGGAGCAATATTTACTCCAAAGGGCCATAGTGAGAATAAGAGAATAGAAATTAAATAAACTGTAATTGCGTTTTAAAAGAAAAGGAATGTTAAGAAACCAAAGATTGAGTACTGGAAGAAAAAAAATTTACTGCCAAGAAAAGAACCCAGGGCAGTACAAAGTCTATATTCCCATAGATATGGGATTTGGGAGAGGAGAAATTGGGTAGATCTTTTAAAGCCAAAATACCCTGAAGTATCTCTTCCCATATCAGGAAAAGAAAGGCCCTGAGTATTGCCTATGCAGGGTCGGGAGGGTATCTGGGCTTACTGCTGCACTCAGCAGCTAGAAATGGTTGTGAATGTGCAGCTCCCATTTGGCATTCAGCTCACCTCTGTTGCATATGTGATGTGCTTGAGTTGGGATTTGTATTGCAATGACTACACGCCTAGTTTGGGGTTTACAAATACTATAATGCTGATTATTATTAATAATATTAAACATAACAAATTGTTCTCCTTGTATCTTTTCACCTTCCTCTTAGGCATCTTTTCCAGCTACTGTCCATTACCTTTTAGACCGCCCTTATCTGCCGTTACCCCTTAGATCTTCTGAGTATCAGAATTAAACTCCATTTTCAGGAGTCGATATTATATCTCTATTTTCAGGATCCAAGGCCCAGCTGACTAGTCAGAGAAATTTGCCAAACTAATGGCCTCATGGACAGGATTGCTTCTATGGACTTCAGTAATGTCCTCTTAGTGATTTTCCAAAACAAATGTGCAGGTTAGCTGGTAGACTGCAGGATAAATAAAGGAGGGGGATATTTGGGGATGGACAATCTTTTGTCAGCCATCCAACCACTCATCCTAGGGAGCAGCATATCTGCCCTGTGCAGTAAGAGTGAGATGCTTGTATTAGCCAGGGTTCCTTAGAGAAACAGAACCAAAAAGAAAATAAGACAGACAGAGAGAAATATTTTAAGAATTGGCTCATATAATCATGGGGGCTGGCTAGCTGCTGAAATCTGTATGGTAGGTTGGAAAGCTGGAGACTCATGTAAGAGTTGCTATTGCAGTCTTGAGTCTGAAATCCGAAGGGCAGCAGGCTGGGAACACAGAAAGGGTTTCTAGGTTGCAGTCTTAGAATAAATCTGTCTCTCCTCTTAATGCTTCCAACGGATTGGATGAAGCCACCTGCATTATGGAGGGTAATCTGTTTTACTCAAAGTCTGCTTGTTTGAATGTTCATCACATCTAAAAAGTACCTTCATAGGAACGTCTGGATTGGCACTTGACCAAACAACTGTGCACCATAGCCTAGACAAGTTGACACATAAAATTACCCATCACAATGTTCGACTTCATTCTTATGCTGCTGCCCTTCTGCAACAGAAGAGACCAGTTGCTATCCCTTCTTCTTCTCAGTTTGCCAGCTTCTGCTTTTGTATCAAGGCAGAGTGTGACAGGAAGAGCAAGCATACCGACAAACAGAGGAAGGCAGGAGTGAGGGGCAACATAACATTTATGCAAAGCTACTATTGTTTCCGTAAGGAGTCACTTTTTAAAATATACACTTGCTTTAAACCTTCGGATTTGGTTAACTCAATGTCTACTGTCGCCCCCAACTTCAATTCTTTACACTTAGGACAAATTGTCTGAGGAGAGCTAGAGACACTGTGGTTATTTCCTCCAGGGAAGGCAGAAAATAATTTTTAAAGTGTGGCAAAGGATAAAAAATGGAATCCAGCTGAAATGCATGCAGACTTTGGCACACAGTAAAAGTAGTACTTGCTAAGCATCTTGCCCAACAACTTATTAGGTATGGTTCCACCCAGCCTGGAGAAGTGCAATTCTCTTATCTTCTTGGGCCAGCTGGCTCCTGGTATTCTCCAGGCAATAGATCAGAGAGAATTGTTTCCAGCTCCCAACTTCCAACCAGCAACCCAACGGCTTCCCTGCCTTCCCACTGCCTGGCTGGTTCTGCTTATTTCCACAGCCAGTTTCCAAGATGGGCCATACGGATGCTCCTCCACTTACCGCAGGGTTATGGCCTAATAAACCCATCATATGTGGAAAATAACAGAAGTCAAAAATGCATTTAATATAGATGACCCTCAAGCAACATGGGTTTGAACTGTCCGAGTCCATTTATACTGTGTTTTTAAAATATAAGTTGTACCAAGTGTGCCTGCCTCTCCTGCCTCCCCTTCCACCTCCTCTACCTCTTCTACTTCAGTCACCTCTGAAACAGCAAGACCAACTCCCCCTTTTCCTCTTCCTCAGCACACTCAACATGAAGTTGATGAGGAGGAAGACCTTTATGATGATCCACTTCCACATAATGAATAGTAAATATATTTTCTCTTCCTTATGAGTTTTGATTTTCTTCATAACATTTTTTTCTCTAGCTTATGTTATTGTACAAATACAGCATATAATACATATAATATACAAAACATATTAATTATTTATGTTATTGGTAAGGTCAATAGTAGGCTATCAGTAGCTAAGTTTTTGGGGGAGTCAAAAGTTACATATGTGGATTTGGGGCTGCATGAGGGGTCAACCCCCCTAACTCCCATGTTATTCAATGGTTAACTACATACCTTACCTACCAAACATCATCACTTAGCCTAGCTACCTTAAACGTGCTTAAAACACTTACCTTAGCTTAGAGTTGGACAAAATCATCTAACATAAAGCCTATTTTATAATGAAGCGTTGAATATCTCACATACCACAAATCACTAGCCTGGGAAAAGATCAAAATTCAAAGTGGTGTGTCAAAATGTTAACGGTTTTGTAACACATAAAGTTAAAAAAATAAGTAAAGCCACTGTAAATTGAGGACTGTCTGTACTGAAATAATTGCTTGTGTGAGTGGCGGTGGGTATCAGCCCCATTTTGCAGATGGAAATATGAAGCAGATGTTGAGTTGCTCTTCAATGACAGGGTCAGAAGCAGAATCCGCAATAGCTGGTTTCTCCAGTTGATCAATGAATCAGGGCAGGCTGCTTCTCAGTTAGAGCTAAACTAAATTCAAGTTTTATAACATCCAGACAATAATCAGCAATAACTGCACTGGGCTATTTTCTGGCTGTCTGGATGTAAATGGTGATGATGATGATGATGATGATGATGATGATGATGATGATGATGATGTGATGATGATGAAGATGATACCACTTATGGAGCTTCTATTCTGTGGTGTGCACACATTAGCTCATTAAACCTGCCAAGCTAGGAATTTTCATCCTCTTTAGCAAATGAGTAAACTGAAGCCCATGCTTCACGCTCTAAGCACGCGTAACAGAGCATGGGTTCAGACTCTGGTGTGATGACCCACTCTCCTAAGATGCTAAGATCTGAATGTGTGGTTCCCTTGGGAACACTGACTTAATTGCTTTAGAATCTGTGATGTGTGCAAATTATATCCATACATCCATTAGGAAAATAGAGGTTGATTTACCCGATTTTGAATTTATCAAATTAAAAATTGATTTCATGAGATCTTAGATTTCAAACTTGAGGAATTTTCAAGCTAGAGTTTGGCATCAGTATTAATACAGATGAAACATAATATACACATTGGCTTCATTATATAGAGAAAATGCCTAAGCCTAAGGAAAAGGGAGGGAAGACAGAATTTCACAGAAATATGTTCCATCATTGAATATAGGAGATGCTGAAGTTGAAAAACTTATGCAAATAAGTAATAAACAAGGTGGAAATAACAATGGCGAGAAAGTTTGCTCTTATTGTTTAAGGCACTGTAATATCTAGTACTGTATGTCATGAAATTAACCACCATCTTTTGTCTTTCCTCACAGAAATGCTAATTTTTATTATTTTTATTAATACTTCTCATTTACTGTGAGACTTTTTCCCGTGAAAATCCCCATTCAACTTCTTTTGAGAGTTCCATAGGAAAACAGATTTCTTTTTACAATGAAATTGCCTTGGAATTGTCTTTGCAGGAATGCATGTGCTCTGTTAAGTGATGGTTACTGAGATATCTTGGTGGGCTCAGAAATTAATTTCCTTTAAGCTTCATGGCCTTGCACACTGGGTCCCACTGTTGATTGCTACTCATATATCACTCTCTCCAATTATGAACACTGCTTGAGAAAAACTGGCTGGAGGAAACATAAAAGTAGATCAATCATAATATTTATACCTCCTGGGAAGAAATCCATTCTAGTTTCCTGGCCCACAAATACAGTATTAAATTAACTTTCCTTTAATTTGTCAAATGCAAGGCATTTTTGCATTTATGCATTCAGCAAATATTTATTGAGTGCCTACTACATGCCAGACATTGTTGAAGTGGCCAGAGACAGAAGTAAGCAAATCAAACTCTTCAAAAATTCCTGTCTTCATAGACCATAACTTCTAGTGGCATGTGTGTGTGTACACACACACACACATAGTTTAGTTTAAATATAAATAGATAATAACCAAATGCTAACACTTGAGGGGTTAAATTGGTTACTTGGCAAATTTATTCATTAGCTTTCAGAGCCTTCTTTTTTTTTTTTTTTTTTTTTTTTTTTTGAGATGGAGTCTAACTCTATCACCCAGGCGGGAGTGCAGAGGCACAATCAGCTCACTGCAACCTCTGCCTCCCAGGTTCGATTCTCCTGCCTTAGCTTCCAGAGTAGCTGAGACTACAGGTGCATGCCATCATGCCCAGCTAATTTTTTTTATTTTTAGTGGAATGTAGTTACACCATGTTGGCCAGGCTGGTCTCAAACTCCTGACCTCAAGTGATCCACTTGTCTCAGCCTCCGAAAGTACTGGGATTACACGTGTGAGCCACCACACCTGGCCTCATAGCCTTAATATTTTTAATAGCAAGGTATAACATATTTATAGAGAAGTGCACAAGTCGTAAGTGTATGGCTCAATGAATTTTCAAAACAACACAACATTGTAGACATCACATATTTTACTTAATTATTACCAGGCTCCCCCTTTTGCCCTTGCTAGTAACTAACCCCTTTCCCCACAGATAACCACCATCCTAACTTCTATCACCATCAATTAATCTGTTTTTAACTTTATAGAAATTGAGTCATACATAAATGCTTGTTTTTTATGTATCTGGCTTATTGTATTTAATCTTTTTTGAGATTTCCCTATACGGTTTTGTGTAACAGTCGTTTGTTCATTTTTTGCTGCATATCATAAACAATCATAATTTATTCATTTATTATACTATTAGAATATGGGTTGTTTCCAGTTTGGGGTCATTAATAATAATACTAATACAAACATTCTTTTATCTGCATCTGGGAGTATGTATCTGTGGAATAAAAATCCACAAGTGAAATTGTTTTGTTACAGAGTGGGCACAGGTTCAGTTTCAGTCAATACTGCCAAATGCTTTCCCTTTTGCACTCTGAAAAATTATGTATAAGGATTCTATTTCATCAGCATCCTCAACAACACTTAGTGTTTTGCACCTTTTTAATTGTAGCCATCCTGGTTGGCTATATGAGGAATTTTCACTTGGTTAACATGTACATTTCTCTGGTGACTACTAATGTTGTACACCTTTTTATGTCAGGCATTTGGATATTATCTTTTGCAAAGTGCCTCTTCAAATCTTTCATCCAATTTCTATTGTATTATCTGATATTTCCTTGTTGAGTTGTAGGGATTCTTTTTAGATTCTGGATAAGAAGTCTTTGTAGCATTACAACTATCTTTTTTCACTATGCAGCTTGCATTTTCCTCTCTCAATTTGTCTTCATCAACAGGAATTCTTAATTTGAAAATATGGTAGCCCAGTTTTTCAGTGTTCTTTTTCTATGGTTAGTAATTTTTACGCCTTGCTTCAAAATTGTTTTGCCTTGCCACGGTCCTGAAGATCTTTTTTCATTTTCCTCTATAAGATGTATTACTATTTACATCTACAATTTACCTGAAATTAGTATTTGCATATAACATTAGTATAAATAAGAAGGCATTGTTTTCCTACATTGATATTTTCTGTTGATGTTTGAGGGAAATGAAATAGATAACCAGGAAATGCAACTAAAAATAATATTGAATGATGAAAATAGCAAACACTTGGTGTAGCACTTGTGTGCAAATACTCCCCATACACATCTCACATATGTAACTCATGTTGTATACTATGACTTAAATAATATTATTGTGTTTCCCATTTTTCAGATTAATTAACTAGGATTCAGAGAAGTCAAATAATTTGCCAAGGGTCGTACAGCTAGTTAGTGGCAAAGCCAACATTTGAACTCAGTCATTCTGGCTCTGCAACTAGGCTACTCAATATATCTTACATTGTTTATGGTTCATTGTAAGTGGGGTTGCAGTGTCTAAATTTGGACAGCCTGTTCACACAATGCAAATTATATTACTTTAGAGAAATCAAATTTTAAAAATGTGTAGCTTCAGGATTTTAGCTGTGTTTTTCTTTTCACCACTCTCTCATTTTGCCCTGATTTTTGTACCTCTGTTTACATTTCAGGCAGACGGAACTATTCTGGGAGCAATTTTTCTTTAATTTTAAAGGGTGTGTTGTTATCTTAGTTTCAAGTACACTGGGCATGCTAAACATGAAGCATTTAGGTCTACTTTTCCATTATATACCTTTCCTTTAGTAGTTGATGCAATTTTACCAGAAAAGCACAGTTTTCATTTCAACTTTACTTGTTTCCATGGCTTGAAGCCAACCCTTTAAAATCAATTTTGCTTGCCCTTGACTCTAGTGGTTGAATTTCTACTTGATTTCTATTTCTTATTCTTTCTTTTATAAAAATTCTGGCTTCTATTCAAAATGGGAGGAGAAATGAGCTTGCTCATTTGACTACTGATACCACCAGCAGATTATAAGGTGACAGCCCACTGCATTGACTCAAGACCTGTACAAAGTATGTCTAGAGTCACCAATGGCCACCGGCTTGTGTGTGGAGCTGGGGTAACCTACCTCAATTGCAACACACAACTCCACCATTAATCCAAGAGAAATGGCCAAGGAATAGTAGGTGATTTGGGGTTTTTAGATGAAATGCATCTGCATGGTGAGATGGAATCAACAGGTAAACCTGTAGGGAAGGTGCAATTGGTCTTTCTCAGACAATTAATTAGCCAGCCTCATACGAGAATGATGCAAATGTTTGGGGCAACCATATTGTATCACACAGCTCTAATTAGGCTCCAAATCAGTAGCCCATATGACTAAACAGTTTATAAGTAGAACTTTAGATATAGAAGGCAAAAGCACAAAGCATAAGTCAGGAATGAATGAGTTTGATTTAATTAAAAGTTATTTGAGGTGATGTTGAGGGGGTTGCTCAGCACCTGGGGAGGCAACTGTTAGTACTAACTTTGAAGCACAAAATTCAAAATGCAATTGTGCTGCTGGAATGAAATCTCTATACTAAGTGGTGGGGGATGAGGAAAGCTATTGCAAAAATCCAGGAAATTACACACACACGCACACACACACACACACACACACACACACACACACACACACACACACACTAAGGAGGAAAAGCAAAACCCAGAACAAATTTTCGCTAACAAATACCAGGCATTTAAAGCTTATGTTTTTGGGTTGTTGAAGGTTTGAAGATGTGACAAGACCCTGCCATTTCTGTGGTTCATGGTCTCTAGCTTCCCTATACCCTTTGGGGAAGGAAGGTCATGTGAAGATATCATAGATTCTTCTCTAACTCAGCCCCTCAGCATTTATGTGACCTCAGTGTCATTAACCACTCTCTGACTTATAAATTTATGGAGGGCAAAGATGTGTTTTGTTAAACATGATCCCTAGCAGTGGTCACTCAGATTTTTGTTTTATGAAAGGGGGCACAAAGGAAAAATGAAAGAGATGCAGTTAAATGATATTGAAGTTTCCTTTGACCTTAATATTCTGCTTCTATAGCAAAAAAATTGTTACAATGAGCAGTTCAGGAACATGGTACCTATGTTTATACACTCAAGCCAATGGTTTACCAAGCAGGCGGTGAGGGTGGGAGGAGGGAAAGAGCTGCCCTGGCAGGGGATAATGTTTAACATTGATATGTTTTAGAATTGTAACTACAAGGTGATAATAAAATGGCTGGCTTTAAGTTAATTTTACTATTGTTTTAAAATTGTGCACTCACTATGCACCCACTTATTGGCAGCTCACACTGCCAAGTATCCCCAACCCCAGTAACTCCAGCTTCTTCTTATCTTTTCTCATTCAACATCACAAACTTTATTAAGGTTTTTTCCATAGTGGCTTTCCTAAGAGCAGTTAACTAGATGAGGTAAGAGGAAGCCATATAATGAAGTGCTGTTCCGTAGCCTGGGCAGGTGAGGCCCAACACAGGTAATCAATAAATACAATTGCAGAACATTCCAGCAAAACATACACATAAGATGAGTCCTCTCTACAGGGTTATTAGAGGTAATAAACTACATGGTATTTGGAAGTTCTTAGAACAAAAGTGTGCTATGGGCAGCAGCAGCAGCAATGTTAGGAGACATGGGAACATTTCAAACCTCAAATTTTAGTTTAAATAAATTGGTCTTTCCTGTACTTTATGGAGCACCAGAGTTGGGCTGGGTGCTTGCAGTGGATGCTTTCCTGACCTAGGTCAGCCTAGGTGCCCCTAAGTCTTCCGCACCCTCTTATATTCCCACTGCCACCAGTGACATTCCACACGAGGTTCTGAATTCACTTTTCAGAAAAATTGGACATTTTTCAATAGCTATTACAAAGACATAAGTAATTGGGTTGACTTTGGATTTAGAGAGGAAAAGATGGTTTTGCTTTACTGATTGTATTTCTTTTCTTCCTTTTTCCCACTCTTTCCTTTTTTCCTGTTCTTCCTCTCAGAAGAAAGCTGCCAGGGGCTTGTGGCTTCCAAGACCCTCATTAGCCCATCTGGGGTGATAGAATCATAGCCAGGTACAGAGTGGCAGGTGGCCTCCCTTGTCTTCCCCTGTTGCAACTTCTTGGTCTCCTCCAGGCTCCAGCAACCAGCAACTGGTTGTTTGTGGAACACTTTTCAAGAGCCCCTCATCACCTTCAGTTCAAAGAGCCAGCATCAAAGAAAGCAGCTCCCAGCTTATTCTGAGGATGGAATTTATTTAAATTAATTGGTTTCTGAATGATAAATTTATTCTTTAAAGGGCATGGATTCTGTGGCAGCAGGACTGATGTACCCACAGGCATTGACAGGTGGTTGGTCATCTGGTCAGATGATGTGGCTAATGTTCATGAAGCACCCTCCACAAATAAATACATTCTGCCCAAAACACAAACACATGTGCATACACACACACACACACACAGACTCACACAGATAGGTGTATTACTAAGTAACTATTATACTTTTCCTGAGTTGAGTCACTACATCACCTGGCAGGGGTGTTTCCATCTAAGTGCATTGTGTTGGTGTTCCTTATATGCCAGGCACACTGCTGGGCACTCAGCCTTGACAGACAGTATAGAAAATGAGAACAATAGCATTAACAAGTTGAGCTAGCACAGAGAAGAGGGAATTCTGCCCAAGGGCACTGGGAAGGCTTCCCAAAGGGAGTAATGGTTGACCTGAACCTTAAAGAATGAGTGTAATAAATTCACTTGAATATGTGCATAGCTATAGCAGCAATGAACTCACTGATTTATTTGATGAGCTGGTTTCTATCTGTTGTCCCTCAGCACAGTTCCAAGTCAAAGGCATGTGAGATAGGTGAGATTTTTCGGGGGAGGGATGAAATTGAGAGGTCAGGGTAGTAGCCTGGGGCTCTGCTGGGGATATGCGGTGGGTAGAGAGACTAAGCATGCAGGTGAGAGGGAACCTTCTCCTATTCCACCCACAACTTCTATGGGATGGGATGTGAACAGAAAGGTCTCAAAAGCTACTTCACATATTTCTTTGGACGACCCCTGTGGAAACATGTTTCTTTATATTACAGGCTTGAATGCTTCACACCAGAGCAGGTTGTTCTGTTTGGAATTCAGGACCACCTCTGAATTTGTGAACCACACATCTGTGATAAAAATTTTTTTTTCTAGGTGAAATTTACATAAAATAAAATGAACCAATTTAAAGTAAACGATTCAGTGGGATTAACTACATTCACAATGTGGTACAAGCATCATCTCTCTAGTTCCAAAATATTTTCATCACCCAAAAGGAAACCCTGTACCCATTATGCATTTACTCTTTTCAATATTCACTCCCCAAAACCCCAGGCAACTACCAAACTATTTTCTCTATCTGTAGATTTGTGTATTATGAATATTTTATATAAATGGAGTTATATAATATGTAGCCTTTTGTGTCTGGCTTCTTTCACTTGGCATAATGTTTTCGAGGTTTATCCCTGCTTCTTTTTTATGGCTGTGTAATACTCTATTACATGTACATGCAAGAATTTGTTTATTCCTCCAGCAATGAGCATTTGGGTTGTTCCCACCTTTTGGCTATTGTAAATAATGCTTCGATGAACACACATGTAAATGTATTTGTTTAAGTGTCTGTTTTCAATTGTTCTGGTTATGTACTTAGTAGTGAAATTGCTTGGCTATATGGTAATTCTATGCTTAACTTTTTGAGGCACCACCACACTGTTTTCTGCAGCAGCTGCAACATTTTCCATTCCCATTGGCAATACACAAAGGTTCCAATGTCTCCACATCCTCTCCAATATGTATTACTTTCTGGATTTTTCATTGCATCCATCCTAATGGATGCAAAGTGGTAGCACATTGTGGTTTTGATTTGCATTTCCTTAATGACAAATTATGTCTAGTATCTTTTCATGTGCTTGTTGACCATTTGAAAGTTATCTTTGGAAAAATGTCTACTCAAGTCCTTTGCCCATTTTTTAATTGGGTTGTTTATCTTTTTGCTGATAAGTTGTAAGAGTTTGTATTTACATTATTTGATATACTAGACTCTTAGCAAATATAAGATTTGCAAATATTTTCCCCATTGTGTAGGTTGTCTTTTCACTTTCTTGATAATAATCTTTGGTGTGCACAAATTTTAATTTTGATGAAGTCCAATTTATCTATTTTTTTCTTTTACTTCTTATGCTTTTGGTGTCATAAAAAAAATCAATTGCCAAATCCAAGATCAAAAGATACTCCTATGTTTTTTTCTAAGAGTTTTATGATTTTAGCTCTATATGTAGACTGTTGATCTTTTTTGAATTAGTTTTTTAATATGATGTAAAGTAGGAATTCATTTGCTTCTGGACATTTGGTTGTCCAAGCACCATTAGTTGACAAGACTATGCTTTCTCCATTAAATGATCTTGGCACCCTTGTCAAAACCAATTGGCCATAAATGTATGAGATTTTTCTATACTCTTGATTCTCACACCTCTCTATTTTTATAAATCTTTCATGATGAATATTTCAGCCACAGTAAGTTCCATTTTTTTCATTTCTATTGATTACTAGACTTTTGGGAGATTTTCAAGACCTGTAATCTCACCTTCATTTTTCTTCCCTCATTCACTAAAGAATTTCTTGGTCTCCTTTCTACTGCTGCTACTGAATAACACAGCGTATTAATCCATTCTCATGCAGCTATGAAGAAATATCTGGGACTGGGTAATTTGTAAAGGAAGAAGTTTAACTGACTCACAGTTCCACATGGCTGGGAAGGTCTCAGGAAACTTACAATCATGGCAGAAGGGGAAGCAAATATGTCCTTCTTCACAAAGCAGCAGGAGAGAGAAGTACTGAGCAAAGGGGGAAAGCCCCTTATAAAAAACCATCAGATCTTTTGAGAACTCACTTACTATCATGAGAACAGCATAAGGGTAACTGCCCCCATGACTCAGTTACCTCCCACCTCGTCTCTCCCACAACATACGGGGATTATTGGAGCTACAATTCCAGATGAAATTTGCGGGGGAACACAGCCAAACCATATCACCTAGTAACTCCTGAGGACTGAAAAAAAAAACATTTTTGAATAGTTTTGAAATAGTAATTGTGGCCATTGGCCCCTGTGCTGATGTAGCACTCATATTGTAAAGTCCGGATGAATGGAGTCTCCTGCATGCTCTTCCATTTTTTTATCTTGAGTTCTCTTGAAAAGTAGCCATTTATTGGAAGTAGTATTATTTTACCTTAAAGCTCTTTTTCTTGTTTTATAGGAATAAAAACAAGGTTCTATTGTTATGAGTTGTCACTTCTATAGCGTTCCTTTTAAATTTCCTCCACCTGAGAGATTCTGTGCCTTGCTCCACATTTGTAGTTTCCTGGTCCAAGATCTATGACTGATTATTTACCTGTTGAAATATTTACATTGACTCTTTGAGGCCACAGCTGCTTCTGGCAGAATTACTGTTTAGCCCCAGTGGGCCAGTATCTGAACTTTTCCAATTGAAAAGGTCAGGCAGTTATGGGGACTGACAATTTTTAATTTTGTAGGCTCTGTGGAAAGCTAGATGGGGGAGACTTAAACAAATAAATTAGTGTGAGCTGGCCAGGAAATCCACTAAGAAATAACCATGGGAGGCAAGAAGAGGCAATTTAACTCGAATGAGCAAAGCGAGGTACTGGGTGCTCCTATGACAGTGTCAAGCTGTGTCATCATGTGGACCGGAGGAAGTTTGAGTTATTAATCCCTTAAATCTACTGTAGGCCTTGTCCAGTTAAGAGCACTTAGCCAAGGTTCACTCAGTTTATTCTGATCCAAAGAAGACTATTTACTGATTTATGATGCCTCAGAAATACTGCTTTTGGAATGTCAGTATAGCCAAGATAGTCCTTCTAGATGTCTTGACCACAAAGAGGCATTCATTGGAATTTCATTTGATCTGAAGCCCCTTCCTTCTACTACTGTGAAGGAGAGAAACATGCCCACGCCATCTCCTAAGATGCTGGGACAGTATTTGTCACTGCAGTTCTTGAATTATTGCTGTGGGCAATGGGAAAAGAATTCAAGGCACCCTGCTCTCTGAGGAGTGAGAAGAAGTCCTCTCTCAAAGCAGACATTTCCTGCAAAACTTGGGAAAAAGATAGATTATTTTTGCACTTCCTGCATTTGTCTCTCCGGATACATATGGAAAATTATAGAGAAGGAACTTTTTGTTATATAAGTGTTGCAGAGGAAGTCACAGAACACTCAAACAAGTGTTTCTAATGTACAGTTTCTAGACTCAAATTAAGAAATATGGGTCTGGAAAATGGCTTGTAGTATTTCTTTAGCTTCCTTTTATTTAACTCTTTTATAAAATTAGGCTTTCCCACTGCATTTTTCTGCTCTAATGAAGCTGCTCTCTCAAAGTTCCCACACTGGCTTGATCTTTTCTTGAGTCACCTTGAGCTTCCCATCCCTTACCTATTCATTCCTGAAACACTTGCCTCCTTTGAGCTCCAAAACCTCAATCTTTTCTGCTTCTCCTCTTACTTCTGTGATTGTTCACTCTCAGTCCTTCAACGGTTTCTTGTCTTTTGACCCTCAAGCTATATTTCCTCGAAATTTCTGACCTTCACCTTCTCATCTTCTTATCCTGCATGTTATGTCTGTGTGACCCCATCTCTGCCTGTGGCCTTAGTTATCACCTATATCCTGGTACCTTTCAAATATATAGACCTCACTTGTCTACCAAACTCCAAGCACATTTACTACTGCCTTCTGGACACCTCCACAGGAGTTCCCTATGAAATATTCATATGAGTATATCTACAGCACACCTTTCTGAAATCTACAGAAAATATTTTTATTGTCTATATATTACCTTGGTTAAAAGTCATCAACTATATTACCACCTTCTTCCATACCCTAAGAGATATGGTTAGGCTTTGTGTCCCCACCCAAATCTCATCTTGAATTGTAATTCCCATAATCCCCACATGTCAAGGGAGAGACCAGGTGGAGGTAATTTAATCATGGGGCAGTTTCCCCCAGGCTGTTCTCGTGATACTGAGTAAATTCTTGTGAGATCTGATGGTTTTATAAGAGGCTTTTCGCCCTTGGCTCAGCACTTCTCCTTCCTGCCACCTCGTGAAGAAGATGCCTTGCTTCCCCTTCACCTTCTGCCATGATTGTAAGTTTCCTGAGGCCTCCCCAGCCATGCTGAACTGTGGGTCAATTAAACCTCCTTCCTTTATAAATTACCCGGTCTTGGGCAGTTCCTTATAGCAGTATAAAAATGGACTAATACACCAAGTTTAAACATCCTATTAATTGTACTTCCCAAATACATTCATATATTGCCTATCTATGCTTACTGTCATTGCTCCATTTAAGGCCACACAATCTAATAGTCTTCTGACTCATAGCCTATAAGTACTGTGAGGGCAGGAATTTTTATCCATTTTATTCACCACTTACTTCTAAGCACACTGTAGACAACTTATAAATTAACTGTTAAATAAACAAGCAAATTATATTCCTAGATTCTCTTTCCTTTAATTCATTCTACACAACTCTCAGAATTAACTAAAATTAATACATAATCACTTTTTCATTTGTCCAGAACCTTTAAGTGATCACCTCTCATTTACTACAGAATAAAGACCACCATATCTGATTGTAACACTCAAGACCTTTCAAGAATGGCCCTAATTTACTCCTGAGGACTCATTTTCTACCACAATCTGCAGCACCCTACTCACTGGATAGATTAGACTATTCCTGTGTCTTTGATGTCATGGATATTCCCATCTTTTCAACTTTGCTGTTTCTGATCGCTCTACCAGAAATACCCTTCTCTCCTTTGTATCTGAGATGGTAGGATCTTTTGTCTATGGTCCTCTGAGTGGTCAAGTTTTTAAAAATTAAGAACTAGGAACAGACAAAGTTAATATATTAAGACTTTAGAATATAATTAGGTATTAGGAGGAGATCAAAAAGGCTGCCATTCTGAATCTTCCTCTTTAAAAATGACCCTTGTTGCTTACTTCACCCTCAAGACTCAGAGTTTACCCTCAGACTCACCTCCAATAACCCAACTGCAGAAACAAAAAGGAGAGGGAATAGAGTGACTCACAACTCACCTCTAAGGATCCTAAGATGAAGGAGGAATCATGAGGAATGACCAGCAAGGGAATGGTGGAAATCAAGACTCTGAGGAATGTGAGGGGTTAAAGCAAGTAGAGTTCGGGGTGGGGCCTCAAAAGAGAGTCTTACAGAGACTCGTGGAATGAGGGAAAGTCCATGTGCTGATAGAGACACCAGGGTAGTGGGGGAGTGAGACCCTGGGTTGGGAGTACACAGAAGTGAGAGTGTCTGCAAGGCTCCCTGCCAGCCTCCTACCCTTGTTCTGTTCTGCACAGTGGTTTTCCACCATCGAGAACCAACAGCAAAGTACTTCATCTTTCTGTGGGGGTGTGTGTAGTGTGCCTGTGTACTGTGCAAAGGATGGAGAATAGGTTACCTCCCTGACCCCCATAAGTTACCTACAGCCACTCGAGAGTACTCCATGGAGATGACAACTAAAGAGAGCAAGGCAGGGTTTCACCCACCCAGGTAACCTGAAAAACCGATTTCACTGACTGCTCCTAAAAGCCCTCACCTCTAGCCCCCACAAAACAAAGCCTGGTGACTTAATTTCATGCCTATCAATTTCTTTCTCTCACTTCATCTAGTATTACCTCCCCAGACAGAATTAGTTCTGTCCTCAGGCCCCGGCCGTCTTTCTTGGGTCTCTCTGTTCTCCTCAACTAGATCCTGAGTTTGTGAAGAGCAGAGCTTTTGACTCTACCTCAAGATCCTTCAGATCTTCACTCAGGGTCTTGTGCCTCGTGGCCACTCAATACATATTATTGACTTGGCTTTTACAGATGCTGTCACTGAGACCCAAAGCAACTAAATGGCTTTTCCAGGGCTCTGCAACTAGTTAGTGGCTGAGCCAGGACTGAGTAGGAGCTCCTTCTTTTAGAGGGAAAGTTCACAGTTTGCAGTCTAAAATTTTTGGTTATTTGCATATATTTACTTAGAAAGGAATTATAGACTGTGCTCAGTGGTTTTTCTCATTAACCGTGTAATAATCTAAAGTAGTAGTTTTCAAATGGGAGGTGGCATCATGCAGTGAGGGCAAGCACAGTCTTCAAAATCAGGCAGACCTTCTGATTAGATGCTCACAGGCAAGTTCTTTAACTGCTGAGCTCACTTTGTTCACCCATGAAAAGAGGATACTTGTATTCACAGCCCAGAGCTTCTGTAGGATTAAACATGCTAGGAGGAGGTCTACCAGTTAGCTATTCTTCAAGTATATCATTTGGGCAACAATTATACCAATTACTTATTCACTTTATTTTTGTAATATGAAAATTAACTCAAAAGGAGACAAAAAATCATGGCAAATTACAAATTATAAAAGCTAAAAATTACCTCAAATGTTATAAAATCCAGTATACTAATACCTTGAAATACCTCTATAATAACATTTTTTATGTATTTTAGCTATATACTTTAAAATTGTTTTTATTGTGGTAAATAAATATAAAATCTGCCATAGTAACCTTCTTGAAGTGTACAATTCAGTGACATTCAGTGCATTTATGATGTTGTGCAACCATCACCACTAGCTGTTTCCATAATAGAGCCTGGAAGAGCTATTCACTTAAAACACGACGGGAAGAACACCACCTTGAGTTGTACAGCGCCAAGGCCCAGAACATGCTGCCCTCTTTCACTTCCAAGCTTTGGCACAATTTTTCCCTCTGCCAGAAGTGCCCTAATTCAAACCCTTCTGCTGTTCCTACTCACTTCTCAGTCCCAACCCAGGTAGATGTTTGAAGCCCTTATGGAATCCCCCCAGATTAGACTGGGTGCCCTTCCTCTGTGCTCCTACTCCACACTTACTCAATTGTAGTGATTTCCACACTATTTTGCTTCCATTGATCTTTCTATCCTTCTAGACTCTAAGCCCCTCCAGGGCAAGCACTGTGTTTTATCGACCACGATTCCCTCATGCTAGTGATTGACTAGTGGGTTATTCTACAAATATCTGATGAATAAGTGAATGGAATAGCCTATCACCTACTAGTTTTTAATTTAAGGGCTGCTTGGAAGTTTCCTTTACCCAGATTATTTCCCTCAAATTCACTAATTCATTCATCCTTCAACAAATATTTATTAAGCATCTTCTGTATGAGCAAAGCACTGATTTTAGATTACAGCAGAGAATAAGAAACAAAAGTCACTGATCTTGTGGACTTTATATCATAGTTGGGAAGTGAGAGAGAATGTGTAGAGAAGCAGAAAATAAGTAAAATACATGGCATTCTTAACAGATCCGTAGGTGATAATATTTGCTTTAAAAATGCAAATACAGCTCTGCAAGGAAATATTAAGATGAAGAGGTAGAGGGAGAAAATGTGTTGGTGTGCATAGTCCTGTGGTAGAAAGTTTGACTTTGGGGGAAGGTTGTGAGAATGGGAGATTGAGGGCATTGGGAGAGTACTGGGTACCTCCCTAAGGATGGGGGAAGAGGAAGACTAGGGAAGTGAAAAAGGCAGAGAAGAGGGAGCAAAGTCCTGAAGCCAATCAGTTTTACCAAAGTTTGCCCTAGGTCTAGGATTGAGTAGGGGGAAGAAACAGGGGTGAAAGGCCTATTGGGAGAGGACTATGGGATACTTACCAAGGGCATCCAAGAAATTAGGCAGAAGATGCTTCCTGGAAGATACTATCCCATGATACTTCTAACCTCGTCCTTTCCAACTGCAGAAGGAAAACAATATGCAATATAATTTTTTAATTGTTAAGAGTCACTGTGTGGGAGTACAGCCTTCTATGAGATGTGGCATCTATAACCCTAGAAATAGTCCTTTAACTTGAACTATAGAATTAAAATATCTTATGTCAGAATAATCACATTTAGAGAGCCTTACAGAAGAGTCTGTAGGTAGTTTGGAAACAGAGTAGCGTTTTTCGTCTCTCCCTTCCCAGGCTCCAGCACAAAGCCTGGATGAAGTGGCCAACAGGGACAACAAAAGCCTGGAAAGAGAAGAAAACGTCAGCAGGACTTCTACTGCAAATACCTTGCCTCCACATTTTTCTTTTATACTTGAGACTTTTACTTTCAAATTTATTATAACATTTTTCTCATTATAAAGTAATACATTTCCTTTATATACAGAATGCTTGAAAAATAGAGAAAACATATAACACATTTCTTCATGTCATGCAACCTGAAAACCTACTAATAATGATTCATATTTCACTGATTTTTTTATCCTCCTTAATGCAAGTCCTCAAATCCCTGAACAGTTATTGTTCTCTCCTATCCCCCTTACTTCTAGACTGTGTTAAAAATCTGTATTAGGCAGAGTTCTTCAGAGAAAAGGACTAATTATTTGTATAAAACCAGGAATGCACTGACATGACTATGGAGAGTAAGAAGTCCCACAATTTGCCATTGTCAGACGGTGATCCAGGAAAACTGGTGGTGTAATTCCAGTTCAAGACAGAAAGCCTGAGAACTAGGGGACCCAGTGGTGTAAGTCTTTGTAAAAGGGCGAGAAAAATGAATATTCCAGCTCAGGTAGGCAAGCAGGAAGAAAAAGAGTGAATTCCTCCTTCCTCTGCCATTTCATTCTATTTTGGCCCTCATTGGATTGAATAATGCCTGCCTATACCGAGAGAGCAATCTACTTTACTGAGTCCACTTGTTCAAATGCTATTCTCTTTCAGAAATACCCACACGGGCACTCTCAGAAACAATCTGGGCACCCCATGGCCCAGTCACATTGACATGTAAAATTGACTCTCACAGAATCCCAAAGAGCAAGAGTCATGGACCCATGTTCACAATAGCTTAGGTCATTGTTTGTGGCATTTCTTCCATTCCCTTTCCACAGCTATGGTCACCCTCAATTGTGTCAGCTGCCTACAAAACTGAGTGATGGGATGGGGCGCTTCTTTAAGTGACCACTCAGAGCCCCACTCCCTCTACCTCCCCAAACACCCCAAACCCCCGCTAAGAAATTGGAGCTCCGGAACCCTTTGGTAGCCAAAAAACCCTTGATGCAATTCAACCTCTGACTGGTTTCATACAGAAATGTGGAGACCAGCATTATCCCCCCACAACCAGCCATATGTTCTTACTGAGGCAATAGGACACTAGAGAAGAACTTCTTGTCTTCTGACTATGGCTCCCATCCCCCTTGCCCTAAGCTCCATGCCAAAGGACAGGTCTTCAGAATATGTTTGCTACCTCTTTAGTGCCTGAGCTCTGGGATTTTCCCATGAGAAAATTAATCTGACTCTTAATTTGCCCACTGCCATGATCCAAATGCTTGTGTCTCCCCAAATACATGTTAAAACCTAATCACCAATGCAATGGAATTAGGAGGTGGAAAGTGATTAGGTCATGAGGGAAGAACCCTCATGAATGAGATTAATGTCTTTGTAAATGTGGCCCTAGAGAGATGCCTTGCCTTTTCTATCATGTGAAGAGACAGCAAGAAGGCATCATCCATGAACCAGAAAGCAAGTTCTCAGCAGACAATGAATCTGACAGCACTGTAATCCTGCAGTTCCTAGACTCCAGGAATTAAATTTCTGTTATTTATAAGCTACCCAGTGTATGGTATTTTGTTATAGCAGTCTGAATGGACCAAGACCACCCCTTACCCCATCACCGCAACCCACCCTACTATGCATAAACATCTTCAAATCCCAACAGCGGGCTCATTACAGGCTAGAGCTTGGACCCTTGCTACAAATACAAAGAAAGCAATTGATAAATAATTAAATCAAATTCAGAGATTGCCATTATTAACCTTTTAATGTTTTTCTTTCCTTCTGGTGTTTCATTGCATATTTACTATGAAATTGGGACTGTGTGGGATATGAATTGAATATACAGCTCTTTAAAAAAACTTAGGGCTAGGCGTGGTAGTTCACATCAGTAATCTCAGCACTTTGGGAGGCTGAGGTGGGCAGATCATGAGGTCAGGAGTTTGAGACCCGCCTGGCCAACATGATGAAACCTCATCTCTACTAAAAATACAAAAATTAGCCGGCTGTGGTGGCATGCTCCTGTAATCCCAGCTACTCGGGAGGCTGAGGCCGGAGAATCGCTTGAACCTGGGAGGTGGAGGTTGGAGTGAGCCTAGATCACGCCACTGCACTCCAGCCTGAGTGACAGAGTGAGACCCCGTCTCGGGAAAAAAAAACAAAAAAACAAAAAACATAACAACTTAGGTACAGAACATTGAATGCATCATGTCTTTGGTTGTAGAATACTTAGTCATTGATCATTGATGTAAGCAAGGCTCTTTTCTATTATAAGTACAATAAAATAATAATAACAATAAAAACTACCATTATTTCTTTCTGACAAAGATACTTCCCTACTAATTTTGATATATGAAATATGTTGCAGTGATATAAATTGTTTTTGATATATGCAATATATTGCATTCCTTTATGTATGTGTTCTTTTTTTTTTTTTTTTTTGAGACGGAGTCTTGCTCTGTTGCCCAGGCTGGAGTGCAGTGGCATGATCTCAGCTCACTTCAAGCTCCGCCTCCCAGGTTCACGCCATTCTCCTGCCTCAGCCTCCCCAGTAGCTGGGACTACAGGTGCCTGCCACCATGCCTGGCTAATTTTTTGTATTTTTAGTAGAGACGGGGTTTCACCGTGTTAGCCAGGATGGTCTCGATCTCCTGACCTCGTGATCCGCCCGCCTCGGCCTCCCAAAGTGCTGAGATTACAGGTGTGAGCCACTGTGCCTGGCCTGTACGTGTTCTTTAATATTAATTTTTCCTAAAATCTCATTCTATCCTTCCCTTTTTTCCACTGAAAACTGTTTTTCATATTTATTGATGTGTGCACCATCTAGTTTTTGTCATTATATAGTATGCATTTACTACATTTTGCTTATTATTTCCTCCACTGTTGACCATGAAGGTTACTCTGACTTCTCCTTGCCATAGTCATTGTCATGACAGACATCTCTTATGTGTCCTCATAAGGGCCTGTGTAAGAATGTCTCTGCAATACATATCCATGTATGCAATTAGAAAGTCATGGGACCTTGACTATCTTAAGTACTACCATATTGCTTTCCAGTGTTATTCAAGTCTCCATCTTCCCACTTTATTATAGACCCCTTGTATCATGTGCTCTTCTAATTTTTTGCTATTATGGTACCTGTAAATCAGTATCCCATTTTTATTTTTATTCATATTTTTCTGACTGCTCTGGAATTCTGACATCTTTTCACAGAATTGCCAACCTCTAAGGCTTCTTGTTCTGAGAAATATACATTCATAGATTTGCTCACTTATGCTATTTTTGCACTTAACATTATCTCTTGAATATTTTTCTCATAATATCCATGAACATTATAATGGATTTATAATATTCCATAATATGCCATATATTGTTTAGCCATTGCTCTTTTATTAGGCCTTTATGTGGTTTCCAATTTTGGCTAACTCTGATAAACATCCCTGTGCATACATTCTTGTCTACAAGCATGCTTATTTCTTTTTGACTGTCTTGGAAGAATGATTGATTCAAAGACATGAAACAATTTAAGTCACTGAGTACATACTGCCAAATTGCTTCCCTGAAAGGTTTCCATTACATTACAGTTTCATTAAGAGTGCATACAAGTACTTATCTTGCCATATACTCATATTTTCCAAATCACCACCAATCTGAGGCATGAAAAGCTCTAGTTCATTTGTGCTTAAATTGCTCACTAGTGACACCTGAACCTATTTAACATAGATTAGAGATTTGTATTTCTTCTTTTGTAAATTATATTCTAGGTTCTCTAGGCGCTTTGTGCTACATTGTTGATTTGCAAGAGCTCTTTACATAAATAGTATTTACTGATATTGCTTTCCATATCTGTGGCATATGGTGGTAGTTCTAATACTTGAGAAGATGGCAGTTGTTTGGAGCTTGTCTTTTGTAGGTGGCTAAGAACAGTGGATTGCAAGAATGCCACTAGATATCTGCAAAAGCAAGATAAGTAGCTGGAAGCAGTGGAGGAGTTTCAGGTAACGCTTTACAGCAGTAAAATAATTTTCGATGAGCTGCAAAGTCTCTACCAGAAGAGCCAACTATTGCCTCTCAGCAGAGAGGTGCCAAGAATCCCCTCTGCTCCGCATCTCAGCTCATTGCTTCATCTTATTCCTGTTCATACTTGACTGCATTGGGAAACTCTCATTGACTATGGAAGGCCCAAGGCCTTGGAGGGAAAGCAGGAATAATGATGAGTATTTGCTAAATCCAAACTTGAAGACAAAGGCTGTAGGCGAACGCTGTATTTTCTTAATATCTGTTTTTAATGAGAGTTACAGATCATTCCATTTTATGTAGTTTCCAAATCAGATCTATTGTACCATAAACCTATTTGTAATTCTCAAGCAGCTAAGAGCACAGCACACCTTATTCTCTGCTGTGTCAAATTTTGCTGAAAGCCAGTACATTCACCTCCAGAGGAGTCTTGAAAATATGTCAACAGTGCTCCTGTTTGCACTTAAGGCTGGACATGTGTAAGGCTAATCATAGAACAATGTAACTGTCATGCTGCAAGGGCCACTGAAATCCCACCTGTCTCTGCTTCACTTCAGGGATTTTTGTCCCCATTCTCCTGAGACAGCAAAGTAGTCATTTAGCCGATACCTGTTTGCTAAGTGGCTTCAGAATAGATAGCTTGTGCTAAATAGTGCTTGACACTTGATTTCTCTTCAAATCTTCAGCTGGACAAATGTCTGCCCAGTCCCAAGCCTCTCTTTCTTAGATACCAGGTGCAGAACCTACACACAAGTCTCTGGAAACGTTTAAAGATTAGATGCTTCTTATAGGGCAATCGAAAGTAATTTTCACTACTTGTGTGCACGTCTTTATGTGTTCCAGAGGGAAGATGTTCGTATGCCTTGAAAAGCTGGATGAAATACTATCTCGTTTCTATGAGCCTGATTCACTCTGATCATGCCACTTTTACGTCATGGCTTCAAGTTCTTTATCTAATTACTGCATGTCCTCATGGGTGTCTATAGAGGGGGAGAGGTGCTTTTTTTTTTCTTTTCCTTATTTCTCTAAGAAAGAAAGGTGTGCTTTTCTTACTACAAGGCTACAGTAACCAAAACAGCATGGTACTGGTGCCAAAACAGATACATAGACCAATGGAACAAAACAGAGGCTTCAGAAATAACACCACACATCGACAACTATATGATCTTTGACAAACCTGACAAAAACAAGCAATGGGGAAAGGATTTCCTATTTAATAAATGGTGTTAGGAAAACTGGCTAGCCATATGCAGAACACTGAAACTGGACCCCTTCCTTACATACTTTCAAATTGTAAAGGTACTTATTTAAACTGTAAATTATAAAGGTACAAATTAAATTAAATTAAAGGTACAATGTACAATTTAAATTAAATTGTACAATTAAGTAAAAGTACAATTTACTTATAATAAAATGCACAGATTTTAAATGTAGTTTGAAGTGTTTTGACAAATGCATACATGTGTGTAACTACCACTCCAATCAAGATCTAGAATATTTCTATCACCCTGTCATCTTCATGCTCGTTCTAGTCAATTCATCTTCGTCCCTGCCACCTTGCTTTCTATATTTTAGTTTTGAATGTTCTAGAACTTCATATAAATAGAATCACTCAGCATGAATTCTTTTGTACCTTGTTTCTTTTGCTCAATACAACGCTTTGATAATTAATCTATGTTGTTGTATCAGCACTTCATTATTATTGTTATTATTGTATTTACGTTAAAATACCACAGTTTGTTTATCCATTAAATTGTTGATAGGCATTTGGGTTGTTTCTAGTTCTTGCTTTTTATGTCATTTTATGGACATATGTTTTATCAGGACATAAAAAGCATTAACTGTAAATAGAAAGACTGATAAGTAGGACTACTTTAAAAGTAAGAATTTCTGTTTGTCTAAAGGCATACTAAGACAGGGGAAGGCAAATTGCTGAGTGACAGAAGATAGCTGCAATATGACCAAGAACGCATAACCAGAATATACAAATAATTCCTACAACTCATTTCATTTATTTTGAGTAAATATCTAGTAGTATAATTCCTCTGCCTTAGGTTAAGATACATTTGCTTTTATTTAGAAAAATGAATAAAACTACTGAACCGTTTTCCCAAGTGTTTGTACTGTTTTGTAGTCAGCAATGTATGAAAGTCCATGCTCTGCCTCTTGGCCAACATTTGGTATTATCATCTTTAATTGTAACCATTCTAGTAAGTATAAAGTAGTATCTTACTTTGGTTTTAATTTGCATTTTCCTGATAACTAAAGTCTTGAGCACGTTTTCATTTGCTTACTGGCTACTCATACGTCTTCTTTTTTTGTATAAAATGGCAGCTTCTTTATTTTTCATAGATTAATTTCAGAACAAAATTTAAAAAAAAAACCACAATACACAACATCCAATCCTGTTGTCAAATTAGGGAGTAAATGGGGC
The DNA here is from genome assembly GCF_029281585.2 of Gorilla gorilla gorilla. Classification (NCBI taxonomy): domain Eukaryota; kingdom Metazoa; phylum Chordata; class Mammalia; order Primates; family Hominidae; genus Gorilla; species Gorilla gorilla. Next base: position 111,607,244 of record NC_073238.2, read on the forward strand.
TTGATGCCCTTGTTTCCTGCCTTAGATACAAGGATGGGAGAGAAAAAACACTAGAAATCATTGGAGTGAGGCAGCTGGGACAGGGCCACTCAAGGCTGTGGTTGGAGCCCTGAGAACACTACACAGAGCGCACAAGGTTTCCAAGCGTGAACTCCTGATCTATTCCTTTCATGTGAGACACATCCTCATTGCCCTCAAATGGGGGGATCTCATCAGGAACAGTAGCAGTGGGTTCCTCTGCTGTCACTTCATCTTCATTGATACCTAGACCTAGCTTGATCATGCAGGTGTAGTTGGAGTGAGTCTGTGGATCCTCAAGGAAGAAGCCAGAAGAACAGCTTGGTTTTCAACAGCAGCACCACCCGGTCCTTGACAGCCTTGTCATTCTTGTCTGCCTCAGCTTTCTGCCACAGCGTCTCCACAATAGTGTAGTCACGGTGATCTCCAGGTTCTCTTTGGCCATCACGTAACCCATCATAGAGTTGTCCCAAAGTGCCTGGGCTTTCGCAATCTGCTCCATAATGGCTGCCAAGCCATAGATGGTAGTCACAATGCAGCAGGTGAAGATTGAAGTCTATTGGAAGCTGTCACTTTCTCAGCCTTCTTATCCAAGATTATTTTCATGAACTTGCCGAGGTTCTCAAGCTTCACCTTGCACTCTTCCATTTTCTTCCTCCTCACCCTCTGGTAGCTCCAGACCCTCCTTGGTAACTGAGATGAGGCACTTCCCATCAAACTCCTTGAGCTGCTGCATGCGGTACTCATCGGTGGGGTTAGTCATATGCACTACCTCAAAGGCCTGCTTCCGCACTCACTCCACGAAAGCAGAGCTGGCCACCTGTTCGTTGCTCTCAACAGTGATGTAGTAGGTGGATTTCCGTGTCTCCTTCATGCAAGAGACATATTCTAACAGAGATGTCATCCCATCTCCAGACTGGGAGCTGTGAAAGTGCAGCAGCTCAGACAGGTGTCACCAGTTAGGGGAGTCCTCGGGGATTCCAAACATTAGATTTTTAGAGAATGCCTCATAGAATTTCTTGTAACTCTCTTTGTCTTCTGCCAACTCAGAGAAGAGCTCAAGGCACCAGTTAACAATGTTTCTGTGAATGGCTTTCAAGATTTTGCTCTCCTGGAGCATTTCTCAAATGTTCAGGGGTAGATCCTCGGAGTCAACCATACCACAGATAAAGTTGAGATCCTCTGGTATCAACTCATCACAGCTGTGCACGATGAACACATGAAGGACGTAGAGTTTGATGGTGTCTTTATTCTTATTGTTCTCAAAGAGGTCAAAAGGAGCCCGATACGGGATGAACAACAACGCCCTAAATTCCAACTGACCTTCTATAGAGAAGTGCTTGACTGCCAAGTGGTCTTCCCAGTCATTAGTGTGGCTGTTACAGAATTCTCCACACTCCTGGGTGATGTAATCATGGTTTCTTGTCCAAATAGTCTTGATCTTGTTTAGTTCTTCCTGATTAATGTATTTCTCTTTGATCTTCTCGGTTTTCTTTTTCTTATCCTTACCACTGTCATCCTCCTCATTTGAACCCACATTTTCAATCTTGGGTTTTTCCTCATTATATTTATCTTCCTATTATTTCTTGCCTTTCTCTTCCTCTGCCTCATCATCACTGATTTCCTTCTCTCTTTCCTTTCTCAGATAGAGGGTGATGGGTTAGCCTATGAACTGTGCTTTTTCACTGCGTCTTTGACCCATCTCTCTTCTAAGTACTCTGTCTGGTTTTCTTTAAGGTGGAGGATCATTTTGGTACCCCTGCCATGGTCAGCACATACAGTGAAGGAACCCCCACCAGAAAACTCCCAGGCTCACTGTTCATCATCATTGTGCTTTGTGATCACAACCACTTTCTCTGCCACCAGATAGGCAGAATGAAAGCCAACACCAAATTGACAATCATGGAGATGTCTGCACCAGCCTGAAGAGCCTCCATAAATCCTTTAGTCTCAGACTTGGCAGTGGTTCCTGAATTATTTATGAAATCAACTTTGTCATGCAAATGCCTGTGTCCACCAAAGTCAGGGTGTATTCCTGAGGGTTGGGCATGATGTCAATTTTCAGCTCTTTACCACTGTCCAACTTGTAAGTGTCTGCCAGTCTCTCATAGAGAATCTTGTCCAAGGCATCAGAAGCATTAGAAATCAACTCTTGAAGGAAAAATCTGCTTGTTGGAATAGAAAATATTGATAATAAGAGACCTGAGTTGGGCAATTTCTGTCTGAAAGGCAAAAGTCTCCACCTCCTCCTCTCCATGGTGTACTTCCTCAGACATCTTGAAAAGAAAAGCCTTACAAGTACTAGAGAGCAAGGTGGGTTGGGACTGTCCCACATGTATGCGGCACCAAGGCTGTGCAACAGTGACTTGGAGCCCATATGTCTTCTTTTGAATTGAATTGTCTTTTCAAGTCTTTTGTACATTTTTCAAAATGAGGTTATTTTCTTTTTATTATTGAGTTTTAAGAGTTTCCTAATTACTCTGGATAAAAGTTATTTGTCAGATATTTGTGTTACAAATGTGTTGTATTTTGCTATTTTCTTAATTTTGTCTTTTGATGAGCACACACTCATACACATACACACAGTGGCATACTGTAAAGTCTCAAAAAAAAGAAAATGCTGTCACTTACAGCAACATGGATGAAACTGGAGGACATTATGCTAAGAGAAATAAACCAGGAACCAAAAGACAAATACTGTATGATCCCATTTATATGCAGAATCTAAAAAAGTCAATCTGGTAGAAACAGAGTAGAAAGGTGATTACCAAAGGCTGGGGGAAGGGAGAGAGATGGGGAAAGGGAAGATGTTGATCAAAGGATACAAAATTTCAGTTAGACTGGAGGAATAAGTTTTAGTGATCTATTGCACTGCATGGTGGGCAAAGTTAATAATGTATTATATATTTCAAAATTGCTAAAAGAATAGATTTTTAATTTTCTCACCACCAAAAGAAAGATAATTTGGCACTATGATGTGAATACCCCAAAAATGATGTGTTGAAAACTTGATTCCCAGTGAAGCAGTGTTATGAGGTGAGGCCTAATGGGAGACATTCAGGTCATGAGGGTTCCACCCTCACAAATGAATTAATGGCCATTGTAAAACGGCTTGAGGCTGCAAGTTCAGTCTCTTGCTCTCTCTTCTGTCATAAGATATGCAGCAAGAAGGCCTTCCCCAGATGCAAACCACTCAATCTTGAACTTTCCAGCCTCCAGAACCATGAGCCAATACATTTTCATGATAAATTAACTTACCTCAGGTATTCTGTTACAGCAGCACAAAACAAATTGAGACAGTTGGTGAGGTAATTAACATGTTAATTAGCTTGATTGAATCTTTCTACAATACATACATAGAGCAAAACATCATGTTATACTCATAAATATACACAATTATTATTTGTCAATTAAAAATTGAAAAATAATTTTTTTAAGTAAGTTGTTCAGTGTCCTAAATTGGTGAAACCCCCTTTCTTTTTGTTATTGATTCATAATTTAATTCTGCTATAGTCATATAACATTTTATATTACTCAGTTCTTATGGATCTTATTAAATTTACTTTGAGTTCATTTATATACTAGAAATAACCTACGTTGGTAAATGTTCCATGTGTGCTAATAAAAAATGTCAATTCTGCTGCTAGTAGATAGAATGTTTCATAAATATCAATTAGATCAAGTTTGTTAATTGTGTTCTTCAGATCTTATATAGCCTTACTGATTTTCTGCATACATATTCTATCAATTATTGGAAGAAGAATATTGAAATCTCCTATATGATTTTAGATGTATTTATTTCTTTTTATTTATAATAGTTTGCTTCATATATTTTGGTTTGGTTTTGTTTTGTTTTTGAGATGGAGTCTTGCTCTGTCGCCTAGGCTGGAGTGCAGTGGCATAATCTCAGCTCACTGCAACCTCCACTTCCCAGGTTCAAGTGATTCTCCTGCCTCAGCCTCCCAAGTATCTGGGACTACAGGCACGTGCCACCATGTCCAGGTAATTTTGTATTTTTAGTAGAGACAGGGTTTCACCATGTTGGCCAGGCTGGTCTCAAACTCCTGACTTCAATTGATCTGCCTGCCTTACCCTCCCAAAGTGCTGGGATTACAGGCATTAGCCACCACACCCACCCTATTTTGAGGTTTTGTTATTAGGTACATAAGATTTTATATTATTGTTGGCAGACAATTGTCCATGGTTTGCTTGCATATCTACAAGTTTTCTGAGCAAAGCCAAGGCATTAACAGTCTGAGCCATTTCACATTATGATTATTTTAACTTTTTTTGGTAAAATAGTTTTGCTGGGTATAAAATTGTATGTTTATAATTTTCCTCTTTCAGTACTTAAAAGATGTTGCTCTCCTGCTTTTCTCTTGTATTACTTCTGACACTGCTGCCATTCTTAACTTTGTCCCTGTGTATATATGTTCTTTCTTCCCTTCTGACTACTTACATTTTTTCCCACTAAAAAAAAAATTTATTATCATCTTGTATTGGTCCATTTTCATACTGCTATGAAGAAATACCTGAGACTGTGTAACTTATAAAGAAAAAGAGGTTTAATGAAATCACACTTCCACATGGCTGGGGAGGCCTTACAATCATGACGGAAGGAGAAGGAGGAACAAAGGCATGTCTTACATGGCAGCAGGCAAGAGAGCTTGTGCAGGAGAGCTGCCTTTTATAAAAGCATCAGATATTGTGAGACTTAGTCACCATCACAAGAACAGCACAGGAAAAACCCACCCCCATGATCCAATTACCTCCCACTGGATCCCTCCCATGACATGTAGAGATTATAGGAGCTATAATTCAAAATGAGATTTGGGTGGGCACACAGCCAAACCATGTCATTCCATATCCAGCCCCTCCCAAATCTCATGTCTTCACATTTCAAAACTAATCCTGCCTCCCAAACAATCCCCCAAAGTCTTAACTCATTTCAGCATTAACTCAAAAGTCCACAGTCCAAAGCCTCATCTGAGACAAGGTAAGTCCCTTCCACCTATGAGCCTGTAAAATCAAAAGCAAGTTAGTTACTTCCTACAAACAATGGGGGTACAAGCATTAGGTAAATATACTTGTTCCAAATGGGAGAAATTGGCCAAAACAAAGGGATACAGGCCCCATGCAAGTCTGAAATCCAGCAGGGCAGTCAAATCTTAAAGCTTTAAAATGATATCCTTTGACTCCATGTCTGACATCCAGGTCATGCTGATGCAAGACAAGGGTTCCCATGATCTTGGACAGCTTCTCCCCTGTGGCTCTGCAGGGTACAGATGTTCTCCTGCTGCCTTCACGGGCTGGCATTAAGTGTCTGTGGCTTTTCCAGGCACACAGTGCAAGCTGTCAGTGGATCTACCATTCTGGGGTCTGAAGGATGGTGGCCCTCTTCTCACAGCTCCACTAGGCAGTGCCCCAGTGGAGACTCTGTATAGGGGCTCCCACCCCACATTTTTCTTCCACACTGCCCTAGCAGAGGTTCTCCGTGAGGGATCTGCCCCTGCAGCACACCCCTGCCTGGACATTCAGGCATTTCCATACATCCTCTGAAATCTAGGCGGAGGTTCCTAAACCTTAATTCTTGACTTCTGTGTACCCTCAGTCCCAACAACACAGGTAAGCTGCCAAGGCTTGGAGTTTGCACCCTCTAAAGCAATGGCCTGAGCTCTACATTAGCCCCCTTTAGCCACAACTGGGATGCAGGGTATCAAGTCTTGAGACTGCACAAAGCAGCAAGGCCCTGGGCCTGGCCCACAAAACTATTTTTCTCCTCCTAGGCCTCCAGGCCTGTGATGGAAGGTGCTGCCATGAAGACCTCTGACATGTTCTGGAGACATTTTCCCCATTGTCTTGGCGATTAACATTTGGCTTCTGGTTACTTATGCAAATTTCTACAGCTAGCTTGAATTTCTCCTCAAAAAATGGGTTTTTCTTTTCTGTTGCATCATCAGTCTGCATATTCTCCAAAGGTTTATGCTCTGCTTCCTCTCAAACACTTTACCACTTAGAAATTTCTTCTGCCAGATATCCTAAATCATCTCTCCCACTTTCAAAGTTCCACAGATCTCAAAGACAGGGGCAAAATGCTGCCAGTCTCTTTGCTAAAGCATAACAAGAGTCACCTTTGCTCCAGTTCCCAACAAGTTCCTCATCTCCATCTGACATCACCTCAGTCGGGACTTTATTGTCCATATAACTATCAGCATTTGGGTCAAAGCCATTCAACAAGTCTCTAGGAAGTTCCAAAGTTTCCCACATCTTCCTGTCTTCTTCTGAGACCACCAAACTCTTCCAACCTCTGCCTGTTACCCAGTTCCAAAGTCACTTCCACATTTTCAGGTATCTTTACAGCAGTGCCCCACTACTTGGTACCAATTTATTGTATTAGTCCATTTTCACATTTCTGTGAAGAAATACCCAAGACTGGTTAATTTATTTTTTAAAAAGAGGTTTAGTGGACTCCAGTTCCACATGGCTGGGGAAGCTAACAATCATGGTGGAAGGCAAAGGAGGAGCAAAGGCACATCTTACATGGCAGCAGGCAAGACAGCATGTGAAGGGGAACTGCCCTTTATCAAATCATCAGATCTTGTTAGACTTACTCACTATCATGAGACCAGCATGGGAAAGAAAAGCCCCCATGATTCAATTACCTCCCACCCTGTTTCTCCCATGACATGTGGGGATTATGGTGAAGCAGCATCATTCATCTGGGGTAATACCTGAGGTTTGTTGCCTCTCACCAAGGAAATCAATGATGCAGACACACAAGGAGTAAGGTTAAGAGCAAAGGTTTAATAGGTGAAAGAAAGAGAGGAGCTCTCTGCACAGAGAGGGATCCCAGAGAAAATGGGTTGCTGCTTCCTCAATGAAATGTAGAAGGTTTTATAGATGAGCTTGAGGATGTGGTGTCTGATTAACATAGGGCACAAAAGATTGGCCAGACCAGGTGTTCCATTTGCATAGTGCATGAAGAAGCTGGCCACCCTACCCTAATCTTTTATTATGCAGATGGATTCTCTACTTGGCTGGCACCATTTTGCCTCTTCCTTTACTGTACACATGGTGACAAAGAAAAGGGAAGATGAAGCTTCCATGTTGAACATACCAGGCTTCCAGGTAGCCCTTTTCTTTTTGCACAGCTGCTGGCATTCACCCATGCAAGCTTCCAGCTTGCTTATCTATGTCTGCAGCTCGATTTTTCAGGCTGCTGTTTATTAGAAAAGAAATGATTTGGGGGCTGCTTTTTTTTTTTAAAGAGAAGCCTTGCCGAGGACTCCTTTACCCTCACTATCTGCCTAAATAATTTCTTTCTAGCTCCTGTATCAATGAGAGCTACAATCCAAGATGAGATTTGGCTGGGGACACAGCCAAACCATATCAGATATACCCTGATGTAATTTTCTTCATGTTTCTTTTACTTGGAATTTATTAAGCTTCTTGGAAAATGTTGGGCCGTTATTTCTTCAAATATTTATTTTTCTCTTAATCTCTTCTTCTAGGACATCAATTTCCTGTGTTAGGCTACTAAAACCTGTTCCAAAACTCACAAATACTGTTCTTTTTGGTTTGGGTTGGTTTTTTGTTTTGTTGTTTTTGTCTTTTTTTCTCTGTGTTGGATTTCAGGTTGTTATTATTGCTGTGTTTTCAAGTTCACTAATCTTTTCTTCTGTAGGTAGAATCTGTTAATTCCCTTCATGTATTTTTTGGTCTCAAATATTGTTGTTTTCATCAATATAACTTCAAATTGGATCTTCTAAAGATATTTTCTAAAAGTCTGTTTATCATGTGCATGTTTTCCTCTACCTTTTCTAGTCTACTGTTTATATTTATATCATTCTTTACTAATATTATTATTGATGTCTGCAATAGTTATCTAGGGCCGCCATAGCAAAGTCCACAAAATGAGCTTAAACAAAATAAATGTATTACCTTATAGTTTGAGAGGCCAGAGTATGAAATCAAGATGTTGGCAGGGTGAGCTCCTTTTAAGGATTATGAGGGAAGGATCAATTCTAAGCCTCTCTCTTTGGCTTGCAGTTGGTAATCTTCTTTCTGTGTCTCTTCACATCATCTTCCCTTATACATATTTTTCTCTGTGTCCAAATTTATCCCTTTTTAAAGGATACCAGTGATATTGCTTTAGGAGCTACCCTAAACCTCATCTTAACTTAGCTAATTACTTTTGCAATTACTTTATTTCCAAATAAGATTCCATTCTGGGTATTGCAAATTAGGACCTCAACATACAAATTTGGTGCAGTGGGGGATACAATTCAATGTATACAATATTATTTCTGCATAGTTTCTATTGTTTTACTTTTTTCTGCTCATTATGGGTTGAATTTCCTATTTCTTTGAATGCCTGTTTATTTTTGTTTGGATGTCAGATGCTATGAAATGTGCATTCATTATGGTTTGCTAGAGAATTTTGTATTCTCTTAAATATTTTTGGTCTTTGTTCAGAGACACACTTAAATTACTTGGAAACAATTTGATCTTTTTCATGTTTGTTTTCAAGCTGTGCTAGCTGGGTCCAGAACAACTTTTAGTCTGGTTCTTCTTTACCTCATTACTGTGACAATATCCTTCTGAGGATTGTACTTGATGCTCTATGGGTGAGGAGGCATTTCCACTCTGGCTGGTGCAATCATTGAGGATGATTCTGTCAGATCCTTCCTGCTATTTTTTCCGGGTCTGATGTAGTTTCTTCACATGCATGCACTGATCAGTATTCAGCTGAAAATTCAAAGGGATCTTCCCATGGATGTCTGGAGCCTCTCCATGTAACTCTCTCCTCTCCATTCCTCTTCCCTGTGAGTTCTAGCCACATTGGGCTCCCTAGATTTTGTCTCCTCAACTTAGGTATATTGCTGAGCCTCTTCCTGCATTGCACCCTGTAAATTCCTTTAAGGCACCAAGCTGGGGCAAGTTTGCGGCTCACTTTGTTGCTTGTCCTTTTCTGTGCTTCCCATTGTCAAATATCTGAAAAAAAAACCCTCATCTATCTTGTCCATTTTTTATTTTTTTTTTAGTGGGAACATTAATTTGATCCTCTATGTCCTCCTGGCTAAAGTGGTCTTCAAATTTGATATTTTATTTTCATTTAACAGCTATTTATTGAGCGGCTACTATGTGTCAGACACTGTTCTAAATGCAGGGAAATGCATCAGTAAACAAGAGCTGATAATAATCCCAAAGAGCGTATAATGTGGGAAACCAAACACTAAAGAAACAAATATATAAGCGAACTGTCAGATGGAATTGTGTGCTAAGAAGCAAAATAAGGCAAAAAAGGCAAACAGAGAGTGCTAATGGTGACAGAGGATTGTAATTTAAAATAAAGTGGACGGGGAAGATGCCGCAGAAAAGTAATCATTACAGTAAAGACGTGGAGGAGGCAAATTAGCAAGGCATGGAGATGTTTGGGAAAAATGCTTCCGTTTGGGGGAACAGGAATTCCAGAAGCCCTGAGGCAGGAGCATGCCAGGAGTGCTTAAAGAAAAACAAAGAAGCCAGTGTGGCTAGAATTGAGTGACTGAGGAAGGAGAGAGGGGAAGTGAGGTCAGAGTGTTCATGGCTGGGGATGGGGAGGCTGATCTTGTAAGATGTTGAAGCCCATTATAAGCATTTTGGTTTTTATTTTGAATTATACAGCGGAGTAAAATGCTTTCACTTTTGTTGGGCAGGATCTCCTTAGCTATTATGTTAAGAACAGAAAGTCAAAGCGCAAGGGCAGATGTCAGGAGACCTTAGAATAATCTAGGCAAGAAATTCTGGTGATTGGAGACAAAAGGGGTAGCTGAAGAGGTAGTGAAAACTAGCTAGATTTTGGATATATTCTGATGGTTGACAGGATTTGCTATTATTAAGTTTTAGACTTAAGAAATGTCTCCTCCTCTGTTCAATGAAGGTTCAATATTACCTTGTAATACTACAAATAGAAGAACTAGAAGTTCATACTCTTTATGCTATTTTATTATGCTAGGCTGAACCCTGTGGGAAAGTCTAGAGGCTTCCTTCAGAGACAGTGACAGAAGCAGCCTTTAATGTGCTTCTCCTAGCAGTATAAATCTGCCATTGACTTCATTTTTATTACACACAGATCCCAATAAGTCTGTTTTGTAGTGCTTTTGACTACCTGAAACAGTAGGAAGACTATTTTTTAATCAATGTGCAAATGAAGAGGAGTTTATATTTTTTTCCAAATCTGACCTTGAATATTCTTTACAAACACCTAGGTGGTATTTTAAAACTGTCAACAAAATGAGTTCTTAAAAGTTATCCACGTACTTAAGCATTTGGGGGCCTTTCTGATTCTTTTTTTTAGCTTACCTGTATTTGATTACATTTGTTTGGGGTTTCAAAATGTGCCACCTCCAGTTTTGCTATTTAAGTCAAATATGGTTTGTTTTAATAATATCTCTGAAGGCTTGATCATTTATTCATGTATTTATTCATTTCATTTATTCATTCATTAAATAGACATTTATGGAGGGATGCGGTGGCTCACACCTATAATCCCAGCACTTTGGGAGGCTGAGTTGGACTATAGCCTGCACCCAGGAGTTTAAGACCAGCCTGGGCAAAAAAGTGACACCCTGTCTCTACAAAAAATTTAAAAATTTAAAAAATTAGCTGCATGTGGTGGTGCATGCCTGTAGACCCAGCAACTTGGGAGGCTAAGGTGAGGGGATTGCTTGAGCCCAGGAGTTCAAGGCTGCAGTGAGCTATGGTGCCTTTGCACTCCAGCCTGGGTGACACAGCGTCTCTAGAAACAAAACAAAACAGTCATGTATTGAACAACTACTACATATCAGCCTCTGTGCTGTGCAGTGAGAAATAAGCTATTTCTTAACTACACATTGCAAATTCCTAGTCCTCAAGGAATATGTTAATACATATAGAATATATATATATATATATATATATATATATATATATATATAATAGATGATGTGATAAAAGTTAGGAAAGCTAGTAACCTGCTGGTCTGGGAAAATTTAGGAGTACTTTTCATGCCAGTTTTGGGGATATGAGTTTTCCAATTGGAGGGTTGGTAGTACAGGATAAAAGAGTGAAGAATGGACATTCCTGTGACAGCAATGTGCATAAAGGCTGTGGGGTGAGGGAAATCGTGAGGCACTGGGGACCGGCAAGAGCTTCGGAATGGTTGGAGCTCTCCATTAGGCTACGGAGCAGGGCTACTAAGGAGTCATGCATAGGACAGATTATGAGAAAGGTTGCTCTGACTGTAGTGTGGACAATGCATCATAGATGGCAAGATCAGAGAAAGGGAGACCTGTTAGGAGGCTGATGCAGTTGCCTGGGAAAAGGATGCTTATAGCCTGAAATAAGGACTGCCAGGAAGAGAATTGGAGAATTTCAAAAGATAAGAGAGAGTCCAAAGAATCGGTGTAATTGGATGTGGTTTGTGGGAAAGAAAAACGTAAATAAAAATCCATGTTTTCTGGCTGAGACACAACGTAAAATAACAGTGCCATTGAGATATTGGGCATAGATGGAGAAATAGATTTTGATGACCTGTGATGAATTCAGTTTGGAACAAGTTGAGTTTAAGCTGTCTGTGGATATCTATCTGAAGATGTCCACTGGTTTTATTCACATAGGTCTGGACCTCAGGAGAGAAATCCTAGCTTGAAATATAATTGAGGGTAAGAGCATACAGGTAGTCATTAGAGCTTTGAGGTTGGAAGACATCACAGAAGAGGAGAGTCTACAGGATTGAAGATGGGCATCTGACATTTAAAGGATTCACAAAGAGGAATCAGCAAAGGAGACTGTGATGTATCAGCCAGCGAGGTAAAAAGAAAATCATGGTATGAGAATGGAACTGCCCAAGGGGTTCTTGCTGCCTGCTGCACAAACAAAGACCACAGCATTGCAGTAAAGAAAGTTTAATTGACATGAGGCCAGCCATGTCACAGGGGAGACAGTTAATACTCAAAGCAATCCCCCTGAAGTCCTGTCGTTTTCAAAGGCAATTTGGGGAAGGGAGTGGGAGTGGTCACATAATGGGTGCTTGCTGATGACTGGTTGTGTTGGAGATGAAATCATAGGGAGTCAAAGCTGTTCATCTGAGCTGAATTGCTCCTGGGTGTGGCCACAAGGGAAAGGTTGGGGAGTCCACATGGAGCCATCCCCACATGGAGCCAGGTGGAGCCCGGGATGTCAGACATGCAAAAAAAAATTCCTGAAAACATACCTCAAAAGGCCAATCTGCAGTAGTGGTGTTATCTGCAGGAATATCTTGTGACAAGTGCACATACCTTAGCAGAATCAGGCTCCTCTCTTCCTTGTAGCCTGGTGGACTTCATTAGCTTTGCAAAGATGGTTGATGGTTGAGTTTTAGAGAAGGGCTATTATCATTTAAACCATAATCTAAATGTCTTCCAAAGTTAGCTTGGCCCAAAAGCCCAAGAATAATTAAGGGAAGGGCAAGACGGGGGTGGATTAGATCAGATCTCTTTTACTGCCATAATTTTCTTATTGTTAAATTTTTTGCAAAGTCTGTTTCAAGGGCAATATGGAAGTGTGGAATCTGAAACAGGTAAGGACTTCCAGAAGTTGGGATAAGTCACCAGTGTTAAATCTTGATGAAGACTTGGGTAAGAGGAAGCCTGTAGAGCCATTGCATCTAGCAAGAGCAAAGTCATCCCCTGTTCTTAACAATAGTAATGTGAATGAAGTAAGGAGCGAGGAGGCCATATTGTAGTGAACTGAGTGAACAGGCTATAAGCAAGTGGAGAGAGCTGATGTATACTGCAAAGGAAAAGAGAGCACAGGGCCAAAGCTCACATGGGATGTGAGGCTCATGAAAGCCTCTGTTGTTGCAGTTGTTTCTTGAGGTGGGAGAAAGGTGAACTTGGTTAAATGCTGATTAGAATGAGTTGTATGAAAGGAACAACTGTAGTTGCTGAGAAGCAAGGAGGTGCCTGATTAAATAGTGTTTCTGAGGTAGCAGCAATGGTCAGACTCCAGAACATCTGTGGAGGGAGTAGCCACACCTAAAAGGAAATGTACTTTTGAAAAGATCAGTCATGGGTTAAAGGTGGATACTTATTATGGATTGAACTGTGTCTCCCCCAAATTCATGTATTGAAATCCTAACGCCTACTGCCTCAGAGTGTGACCTTATTTGGAAATAAGGCCATTGCAGATGTAATTGTTAAGATGAGGTTATACTGAAGTAAGGTAAGTCCCTAATCCAATATGTTTGATATCCTTGTAAAAAGAAGAGGACAGGCATGGTGGCTCATGCTTGTAACCCCAGCATTTTGGGAGGCCAAGGGGGGCAGATCTCTTGAGGCCAGGAGTTCAAGACCAGCCTAGCCAACATGGCGAAGCCCCATCTCTACTAAAAATACAAGAATTAGCTGGGCATGGTGGTGCATGCCTATAGTCCCAGCTACTCGGGAGGCTGAGGCAGGAGAATCACTTGAGCCCAGGAGGCAGAGGCTACAGTGAGCCGAGATCATGGCACTGTACTCCAGCCTAGGTGACAGGGTGAGACTCTGTCTCAAAATATAAAATAAGACAATATAAAGGGGGAGGCTGGTGTGGTGGCTCATGCTTGTAATCCCAGTACTTTTGAACCAGGAATTTGAGACCAGCCTGAGCAACATGGCAAAACCCCATCTCTACAACATACTATATATATATACACTCTATATATATATACTCTATATATGTGCTATATATATATACTCTATACTCTATACATACTATATATAGTATATATATACTATATATAGTATACATATATACACACTATATGTATACATATATATAGTATACTATATATATGTATACATATATACACACTATATGTATACATATATAGTATACTATATATATGTATACATATATACACACTATATGTATACATATATAGTATACTATATATATAGTATACATATATACACAGTATATGTATACATATATATAGTATACTATATATATGTGTATATATGTGTGTGTGTATATATATATGTATGTATGTATCTCCAGGTGTGGTGGTGCATGCCTGTAGTCCCAGCTACACAGAAAGCTGAGATGGGAGAATCTCTTGAGTCCTGGGGAGGTCAAGGATGCAGTGAGCCATGATTGCACCACTGTACTCCAGCCTGAATAAAGAGCAAGGCCTTGTCTCAAAAAAAAAATTTTTTTTAATAGTAGGGGGTGGGAATTTGGACACTAACATGCACACATAGAGAGAAAGCCATGTGGTGAAGGCAGAGATCAGGAAATGTAACAGAAGGTGAAAAAAAAAAAAAAAAAGCCAAAGATTGCCAGCAAACTACCTAGGAGAGACATGGGACAGATTTTCCAAGACCACCTTCAGAAGGAATCAACCTTGATTTGACACTTCCAGCCTCCAGCACTGTGAGAGAGTAAGTTACTGTTGTTTAAGCCACTCAGTTCGCACTTCGTTACGGCAGGCCTAGTAAACTAACTTGGTGCAAGTGAAATTAAGTTTGCCTGTTGAACAACAGAAAGTCAAGGGAGTACTGACCTGCTGCTTTTACTTTTATTAAGAACTTGGACCCAGTGTTATCTCTGGGGAGTCTTTGAGGAAGGTGGCTTGGGACACTTGGAGATAAATGGAGAAGACTTGAAATAACCATTCCGAACAATGGAAGATAGCAGTCTAAAAGGAGCTATAAGAATGCTGGGCAGTACTGAGGCTCCAGTTGAGTTTGGACCTCAGGGATTTACTCTGTGTGTGTGTGTGTGTGTGTGTGTGTGTGTGTGTGTGTGTGTGTGTGTGTGTGTGTGTTTTGGAGGGGTTTTGTTTTTTAAAGAGTTCTTCCAGTGGCACTCCATAGTCCAGTGTGATTATTTTGGGAATATATTTTCCACCACTGAAGTCAAAGACAACTATCTTTTTCTGCCTGCCTGACTTTCCCTAGACCCTAGTCCTTAGCAAAGGTACAAAGTAATAAAACTATTTTATTTGTAGGGAAGGCCATTACAATTATTCAGCAGGCTCTTTGCCAATGTGCCTCTCACATTCTTCCACCACCAAGAACTAATCCCTGGGGTTTAGCTTATAAAATCCATGACTAAAAAATATTTTTGTCTTTCATCATCAGCTTTCTCACAGATTTGGTGGCTCTGAGCTGTACTCTGGAGCTGAAATGTCTCCTTAAGGCATTTTTCTTCATCCTTAACTTCAAGGATGCCTTAAGAGGCTTGTTTTCTCTTATCATGAATGTGAATCAAGCCACAGCAGGGTCTGTAACTAACCAGTGCTAAGGAAATACAATAACATGGTTGATGTTGGAAAATTTTCCATTGCAAACCTCACAAGAATACATTTTTTTTCACACATAGATCCATTTCTTAAGGTAAAATATGGCAATGGATGTGAATCACGTGAAACTAATGTGAAATACAACAGAAAAATAGGACTTTGATGTTTATGAAATTTGTATTATTCCCACTGCTAAGTAATCAGTTTCATATTTAGATCCCATCCTCTGAGCAAGCAGCAAAGTTCAAAGCCCGCCAAAAAAGTGATGAATTTTTCAGATGTATTGCAGGAGAATTGTAGCTGCTAGGTAATGTTTATTAGGGAAATGGAGGAAAAGGCTGGAGCCTCAGACACCTTCAGAAAGAAAACAACCAGGAGTAATGGTCAGAGCAAGACAAAAGCGACAGTGTCTGATGGTTTGTGCTGGCCTCAGAGGATCATGTGAATGCTGTTGACAACATTCCCGTGAGTACCCCTCCCCCCACCCCACACTGTAGAAGTCAACAACCAAAGCCCTGACAGCAGGGGCTGGCTGCCCAAGGCTCCAAGGGCTCTTTAATGGGGGAAGCTATCCAGTTAGAAGGTACTTAGGGATAGATCCGCATTCGAACTAACTCCAACCCCAGTGGAAGTAGGTCCAACCCTGCAGCAGGTTTACTTGCGACCTCTGTGTGTAAAATGTTTTCTTTTAGCGGGAGAGGGGAGATGGCATTCTGGATTCTCATTCTTTATCCATGACCCTGCGTGCTCATACATATACCTCAAACTCTAAGCATCCATCTTATTCACACCACTCTCTCCAAACTCTAATTTGAACATAATAATAAGGCTGCAATGTCATTTAGAGACAATTTAATCCATCCCCTGCCATTCCACCCTCTCCCTCCACACACATACTTATCACCACTACTACCATCATTATTTTATAGAAAACAAGATAAAAACTGAAGCCCAGGATTTAAATAACTTGACCACATGGCTTATTGCTGACAAAACTAATATTAAACCTATATATTTTGATTCTGTATTCATAGATCTTTCTATAGCACCATGCAAAATGATTCAGAGACTGGAGATCAGTGATCAGCAAGAAGGATCCACTGGAACAGGCTCAGTAAACTCTGATGTTACAGAAACAGCTCTGATCTCTATGTCACTTGCATAATGGTCTCTTCCAATCTAGGCTAAACCTTTCCATGAGCAGATATTTGAGAAGATGGATTTCATTTTATCCATACTGCATAATGTATTTGAAAATTCTTTCCTATATTGAATTTTATTTAATCCTTACTACAAACCTGTGAGAAAGAGAAGTTTGGTCTGATTTGGTGTTATTAGCTCCAATTTAGAGATGAGGAAAATGAAGTGCAGAGAAAAGTAGTAGGCCCAAGTTCACAAGGTTTATAATTATTAGGACTGAGATTGGATCCCATCATTTACTGGTACTGGCTTGTAGCCCAAAATTTTCCTACTACTCAACAGATATTCATTAAATTCTTACTCTATATCAGGGCCAACACCAGGGGCTGAGGCATTAGGGATCTAGCTAGAAGATGTCTGATTTCAAAGATTTAGGAAACCTGGCAGGAAATCAGGTAAGTAAACAAATGAATTATATTCAGGAAACAGAGAATTATTTACTTGTGTCCACCAGATAAGTCATGTAGTTACTCTGAGCCTTTGTTTCCTCATCTGCAATAATAATTTCTTTGTAGGGTTATTTAGAATATATGCAACATAGAATATATGCAAATTATGATAAAATAATAGCCAAATTTTGAATATGTAAACATTTCATTTTCATACCTACAGTATTATAAAGAAGCTCTGAAGCTCTGAGAGCAGGAACAAGTTGCTTACATTTGAGAGCAGTGAGTGAGAGAGTTCCAGGCAAAATTGCTCTGACAAAACAGAAATTTTGCTTCACTGAACTTACAAGAACCAACTTCCCACCGATTTATACAATACCCTGTTAGCCCCTGTAATCTTTAGGGGTAGGGACCAAAGCCTGTAGGGTGCCTCCATACAGTATAATAGATCTTGGAGAGATCTATTCTGACTTGAAATTTGCTCACATGCTGAATGAATAAGAATACATTGGTTACTTTCTCTGATTCTGAGCCCCAGAGGGATAGAAAAGCATAATTATCCCAATAAATAACATAGCATTATAAGTCAATAATGGGATGGCACCTTCCTGGCAGCTGGATTGTAATCGTGTGAATTCAGACCTTGAATTTGCCAAGGTGCTTGTTACTGCAGGGTTACCATGGGCTTATTAAATTCTTTTGGTCTGGAACATGGCTGTCTCTGCAGCTGAGTTCATGAGGTAAACAGTTGGTGTAATTGATAGTGTGAATACCACTTCATTTCCTGCTGCTCTAAGAGAACTTGCTTTGAGGTAGAAGAAAATGACCCGTTCTGCTACTGTGAGTTCTGGCTAGCTTTCCTCAAGGAGCATACTTTAGGCTGAGTGTTTGCAAATTGTCTTCTTTCCTTTAAGAGAGAGGACCATGGGAGGGGCCCTATCAGTCACTCTGTTATGGAGGGGTGGGGCTTCCAAGGTCACATCTCACTTGGCTATCGACAGTTTGTCAGAGAGCTTCCCAGACCTCCCTGGAAAGCCGTGGCAATGCCAGAATAGATCAGAAGGTCGATTAGGAAGAAAAAACATGATAAGCATTTTTACTGCTGTCAGCCCAAGACTGAGATTTCCGAATGTGGACAAAGGGTCATCCTGTTTCATGGGGCTTAAAACACATTCAGTTAAGGAGAAATCGAATTTCTTTTTGGGAAAAAGAAAGGAATATAAAATTCTACTGGATGGGAAGAAATACTTTAACTTGTAAATTAATTTATACATTCAAAGCAATTTCAGTAAAAACCTCAGAACGGCTTGTTTAGCTTGACAAAATTATTCCACATCATGTCCAAAAATGTATAATAAAATATGCAAATTTTGAATAATTTAAATAAGACATGACTTTCACTTGCAGAAAATAAAATATACTACCAAACAACAGTTGTTAAACAATGTGTTTCTGGGACTAGAATAGAGAAATGTATCACCAGAAATGAATGATTCCAAATGAAAAGAGACCCAAATTCATAGGGGAATACAGTGCAAATAACATTATTTGACATCAGAAATTACTATTTTGTTTTGCCTTCTTGGATATCAGGATTGGGGGGAACAGCAGCATTACTGGGATAATCATATCAATGGGTAACTAATATTCATCATAAACCATTTAACAGCACAGAATGCCTGAAGGAGACTTAGGAATTTATGTTTTTTCTTTTTAGTGGAGTGAATGTGGGCATTTTTAAGAATGATACTAAAAGCAAGTTACATAAATGGAAAGATTATTTGGTCCACAAAAATAAATGGAAATGTGAGTTTCGATTTTGAAAATAATTTAAAATTATATGTTAACCTGGGAAAAATATTTGTAACATATATTATAAAGGATTCCTAGTATGCAAAGAGCCTAACAGAACAATCAGGAAAAGATAATTTTCCTTATTAGGAAAAGATAAACAATTCAATTTTTAAAATGGGCAAAGGAACTGAAGAGGAAGTTCACAATGAAATGCATAAAAGCACAAATATTCACACGAAAAATTGGTTTAACTTCACAAATAAAAAAGAAAACAATAATGACATTATTTTTGCTCATCACATTGACAAGCATAAAATATACTTTTAATAATCATTGTTGAGGAAGTAGCAGAATGCACAGCTGATAGAAGTGTAAATTGATAATGCATTTATGGGTGGCAATAAGCTGGGAATTTGAAAAATGTTTATGCTTTTTAATCCAGCAAGTTCCCTGTTTGGTATTTCTCCCATCCAGACTATCATAGGTAATCACAAAGATTTATGTGTTAGTAATTTAAGCATAATGTTTGTAATTTAGAAACAATAAAAAAGGTCTCTCGACATTGAACTGGTGGGGTGTACAATGTAATGCAAGGAAAACCAGGCAACTATTGTAAAGTACAGTATAGAAGTATATGTAATAATATGGAAAATATTCTTTAGTAAATTACCTGAAAAAATGTTTACGCACCTACATGATTACAATGATTTTCTCTTGGTAGTGAGATTACTGTGATTTTTTTTTCTTTTTATACTTTCTTGCACTTTCAAAAATTCCAACAGTGAACATTTAATGCATTTAAAATGTATAAACTGTGATGTCCTGTTATATTTGCTTTCTAGATAACTAGTATAGAAAAATTTAAAGTGTATTACAGTCAGAGCCTGAAGTGACCATCTACCTATTCCATTACAGTGGTGGTGGTGGTTTGTGCTTGCCCCAGGTGGTTTGTGCTAGTCCCCAGGACTACAGGGTACTTCAGGTAGCGGACATTCCAATTGCAGCTACTAGGGTGGACCTATACCTATGATCTTGACCTGGATCATCAGAGCATCCCTTCTCCTAGCCAAATGATTGGGTCATAAATAGGCAAGGGACATATATGCCAGCTCATCAAGTCCCATTGGACTAATCCCAGAATTTTGCTTGGATGACCAGAAAGTCAGTGTCCTCTTTCTTATTCAACTGGACTTAGAGCTGTGAAGTGTCTTCAACTGTCACTGAAATAAATCTTTCCAAAAATGAGGCCAAGAAGGAAAGACAGAAAGCAGAGGGATGGGGAGATAGTGAATCCCCATGACGTCACCTAAGTCTTTGGATCAATTCACACCTGAAACTCAATTGACTCCTCCCTGCAACAACAACGACAACAACAGAAACAAAATGAAACAAAAAACAATGCTTCAGTTAAGAGAGAAAAAACAAAAAGCAATGCTTTTAACCACTTTAGGCTGGTTTGGGGTTGGTGTCTGTTACTTGCAAATGAGAGATATAATCAACACAGAATTCAAAGAGCTTGCAACTGATCACTCAAAAATAAACCAGAAAAAATTTTAAGGATGAGGATAAGGTGTTCAAAGTGAGAACAGTTCACCTTTACCACCTACCTCTTCCAAGCTGAAACTTCCAGCCAAGCTGGACCAACGTCAATAGGCTTCCCAGGCTCTACTACCTCCATTTAACTAGTTCTAGTAATATAAATAACGGACACTCACCAAAAATTGTAAGAGACCTCCAAATCTTCCTGCAACACTGATTGAAAAGCACCCACGTCATTCAGATAAATTCTGTAATGGCATGGGGCTACAGGCTTGCTGAAAATCTTTAACTAGCAATGTTTCTTGTGAAGCATACATGCAGCTTAGACCAGTGTTTCTAAACATCAATGTATTACTAAGGTTCTACCAAGAAAGCAAAACCACTATGAGCAATATGGAGTAAGGGGGTTTATTAGAGGCATTGGATCTCTTAGAACTAAGGAATGAGCTGGGAAGTAGAGTTGGAGAATTAGAGAAAAGTCACTAACGAACCTCCCTTTCCTGAAGCTTTGACATGCAATGTCCATTGGTGAGGACCAGCTGGAGCTTCCAGGGAAATCTTAGAAGCCAGTGGGAATGAGAAGGGGTGGCAGTGAAGTCTACGGAAGGCTACTGCCTCTGTGTCTGGATGCGGGCTGAGAGTTCCTGTGATGGAAAGGATGACACTTTTGTCTTTCCTGCGAAAGAAGAGCTGGATGTAGAGTGGGAGAGAACTAAGAAAGACTGGAACTCAGGGGACTATATTTATATGTCTCATGGCAGCCATGGAGACTCTTGGAGAGCAAAGGGTGCTGTTTCACTTCTGCCTTGTGGCAGAAATCTCATGGAGGTTTCTCTTTTGGCCAATTCTAATTTGAGGCCTTACAGCAACGAGACCCTGGGAAATGTAGTTCCAGCTTGCCGAGGTGACACTTATAAAACCAGCATGGACTTGGATACAATCCACCTGGAGATATATTCAAATGCAGATTCTGATTCAGTAGCTCTGCAGGGAAGAGGGGGACAGGCAAGGCTGAAATTCGGCACTTTGAGTAACTTGGTCCCTTTGATGAAAGGAAAAATAAAAGCACATTAATGAGCATCAGAACAAGTGAGGAAGCTATTGCCAGCTTCATTTTATTCTATTTTAGAAATAATAAATACCACTTAAGCATCCCTCATGGGAAAGTAGAAAATTGGCTCATTTGTGATGAACAAAGGGCAATTTAAAAAATTCTTAATATTTTGCTTAGTACTACGTTAAAAGAGACTATGGCAACCACTCCTCTCTACTTGAGACTGAATATTTGGACTTATCTTTGATCCAAAGACCCTTCACCACCTGGCATTACATCAGTTTTTTTGTAGGGTGCTTGTTGCCATCTTTTCTCCCTTGGTTGAGAGCAGCAAGACCAAATGCAGAAACCTACTGTTAGCAGTGAAAAGGGATTTTTTTGAGTATGCATTTCATCAACTTGCTTCTTTGTGAGAAGCTGCCCTAGATTTTGATTTGTGGAGTTCATGACCAAGTGACAAATTAGGGCACAGAGATCACATTATATAAGAGATGAGTTATCTGAGTAATAAGCACGTGTAAATAGCATTTACATATTTAATGATCATTTTATTCTATGGCAATTTTGCATTAAATATTCAGAAATAATGTTCTCTTTACTCATGTAAAAGCCTTTTCTCAAGTGCATTATTATTACTCTGGGAAAAGAAACTCTATTATGCCATTATGTGGCATGTGATGGCATTTAAGCCTCATTTCTATGTCAGTCACCTGGAAGTCCTCCTCTCTGCCAGCCTTATGGGGTCACCTTTCACTGCAATAGCTAGGTGAAATGGCTGGAGCTCCACTCTCATGTGACGAGGAAACCCCATTTCCAGTTTCTCCATCCTCCACCTGCCATTGCGCCAAAGACTTTCAAGGGCTTTTGATTCTTCTCATCTCTTTTTTGTTCCCTTGTTATATTTCAGTGTTATTCTTATTTTCCCCTGAAGCGCACATTTTGTGACTATTCCTTTCACTTCACCCCATTACCAACCTACAGAATACTGACTCTTTTTGGTTTTGTTTTGCCTTGTCTTCAAAACCCAATTCATGAAAGCCACTTGTGGTTAGTATCTTTCTACTAACTAACTGGTGTACAAGTGAGGCTAGAGATAACAGCACAGCTAAGCACAGCAGATAACTTTAAATAGAGCATTGGACCACCATGCTCTACAGTGAGTTTCTGTTTCACGGGTTTCTCTCCCCAAGGCCCAACACCCTCACCGTGGTCTCAGCCTTTCCTGTAGTGTCTGCTTTTACCTCCACTATCCAGCAGAGCATGTCATCCATCACGATGATTTCCTGAAACTCTACAGTGTCTTCCACTTTACCAGGCAGAGTGGCATGGCTGTCTCTCGTGAACCCTGCTTAACTAGGCCATGCCTGAGTGCTTCCTAACTCTGGCCCGAATGACCCATCAAGACGTCTTGCTACACATACACAAATGTTCCTCATCTCAGTAGGAAGGACTCTTACTACAACAGATATGTCATCAATGCAGTCAATCCTTGAGCAACACAAGCTTGTACAGGTCCACTTATATGTGGGTTTTCTTCTGTTTCTGCCACTCCTGAGACAGCAAAACCATCCTTCCTCTTCCTCCTTCTCCTCAGCCTCCTCAATGCGAAGACAAGGATGAAGACCTTTGTGATGATCCACTTCTTCTTAAGCAATAGTAAATATATTTTCCTCTCCTGATTATTTTCTTAATTTTATATTTTCTTTTCTCTAGCATAGTTTACTGTAGGAATAAAGTATATACTACATAGCACATATAAAATATATGTTAACCAACTGTTTATGTGATGAGGAAGCCTTTTGGTCAATAGTAGGTTATTAGTAGTTAAATTCGGGGAGAGTCAAACGTCATAATTTTTTATACCTTGTAGGGGTCGGTGCCACTAACCTCTGCATTATTCAAGGATAAACTGCAATTGTTTTGTTTGTTTCTCTATTACATTCTTCTCTCAACAAAACCTTTTTTTTCCTCTCTCTCTCTTTTTTTTAGAGACAGAGTCTCGCTCTGTCATCCAGTCTGGAGTACAGTGGTGCGATCTTGGCTCACTGCAAACTCCGCCTCCCAGGTTCAAGTGATTCTCCTGCCTCAGCCTCACAAGTAACTGGGATTACAGGCATGCACCATGATGCCCGGCAACTTTTCGTATTTTTAGTAGAGATGGGGTTTCACCATGTTGGCCAGGCTGGTCTCCAACTCCTGACCTCAGGTGATCCAACTGCTTTGGTCTCCAAGAGTGCTGGGGTTACAGGTGTGAGCCACCACACCTGCCCTCTCATCAAAACGTTTGCATCCCCTGCAAGGGCATCTCTCCCTTAAATTTGTACCCCAAGAGATGTGTGGGAGTTCAGGAAAGACAGAAACACATCATTTTCTGAGAAAGCCTGAATTATTCAAGTTGATCCCCAAAAGAGGATGGTTTACAACAATGCACCTGCATCATGTATATGTTTTACATCGTGAGCAGTGCATTTAAGCTTCACTATGAAGTGAGCTTCTCACACTCCCCATGCAAGATCTCTACTATTACAGCTCTTATTTTCTTCTTCTTTCTTAGGGAACCTCATTTCACAGAGTGGAGTTACTAGCAGGCTTTCTGAGAGGGAAGCATAGGTGTTCAGCATCCCCTTAGTGGCAGGGCTCAGAGACAAGAGCACTCCTCATTCTGAGGCTGGCAGGCTCTTTCTCTATAGGAAGTTTTCCCACCAACACCCCTATTCAGAGCAGGGCAATGCTCCTTCTATTTTGGGCACTCTGTGCAGCCAGCATTCCTCATCAGAGCTCTGCTTGCCCTTTCCATACCTGGAGCCCTTACCAGCAGGCTCTGGGACAATGCTGAGTTCCCAAAACCTGGGTGGCTTGGTTTCCATTCTTCTGTACCATTTTCTTTTCCCAAACAGACTCTGGGTTCTTAAGTACAAGACGAATGAGCAGCAGCTCTTCTATTCATGGCCATTTGCCTTAGAGTTGCAGCAGAGTGGATGGCACCGGAGTGGAGGTCAAGATTGGCATAATGTCTTGGTGTCAGGGACACAATCTCATTGCTGAATCTGACCTGCAGCGACTTCCACTTCCTGTGTCTGCTTTGGACTTTCAGTGCTGACCTTGCTGTTATAGATTTTTCCTAAGGACAGCCAATTCTGCTCTCAAATGTCTTTATCCTAATTTAGCTTACCTGGAAAGAATACTTCAAGAATTCCTATAAATCCCTTGTGCTATTCCAGTTCATTTTGTTCCAAAGAGTTCCCAATAAAATAGTCTCAGAAATACTTTGTTCTGCCATATATTTGACAGCCCCTCTATACATTCCTTTGCAGTAATCACTCTAATATGTGTATCCCTCAGTGGTTTTTCTCCTTACATTCGGTCAGAGTAAAAATTTGTACCTATAAATGCTGACTATATTTCATCCTAACAAACATTTGTGGGCTGTAAGTCAGAAAACTCATGGCACTGAGGCATGTGAAGTTCTATGCCCAAGATCTCAGGATAGAGACTCCTAGCTTTTCTATCTCAGAGATGTGCCAATGTTGTCACAGATGCTTGGTGTATTTCTTTCCATGTTTCAACAACCTCTTCTCCAATTTCTGCCACTCTTAAGACAATCCCCAGCTTGGGGTTGTATGCAGTCTATATTAACTAGACTAGGCCACTAGGGATCCAGTCTGAAAACTTCTATTTTCAGAAAATAATCGTTTTTCTTCTGTAAGAAATTCTGTGTCTATAGATGTTGACATGAAGGGATTTGCTCGTTAGCTTTCTTCCTTGCAATTTAATTGGGCTGGGTGTGTTCTCAACAGAACATTCTCTGCAAAGTTGGAAGACCAATTTCAGAGAAGTTTTCAAGTGTCCATGTCAGGGTTGAGACTAAGGTGAGACAATGAGGTCCTTGCTCAGTAGCGAAATAGAAGAGAACACTGAACATTACACTAATCAAGATAAATGGTGTGTTTGATAAACACTATTTAATGCAATACATGAAACAATCCAAATTAATGCAGAAATCCATGGTGAACATAATACCAAAGTTTTACATAAAGGCAGGATCAATATTACTGGTGTTTCTTTGTGCCTTAGGCCAAGTATGGCTTGACACATCACTGGGACGGATCCTGACTTTATTTAAAATATTAATATTTTGTTGAAGTTGAATTTTTTGCTTTGATTTGATTTTTTAAATACTGCATTAAATATTTATCTTGTTTTGGCACCCAAGGTAAGTATGACACTCACCTAGCCCCACCCTCGGCTCTGATTGATTTTCCTTTTAGGTGATAACTCGGGGTCCAGCACAGCTCAGGCCCTGGCTAGTTGAACTGCAGGACATTATGGGGGAGTACTGAGACCTTAAGGTTTGAGAATAATGGCAAGGCATTGTAAAACAATGAAGCAAAACAGAAGAGTTAACATCGGACATTGTGGTTTGCATGAGATTTCTCTCTCTTCATGGTCCTCCACATATTGCTAAACTTTTGTATTCTTCTTCCCCATCATGGATACTTTGGTAGCTATCTTTCCATGACCAAAATAGCAAATTAATGAATTTATTTAACCAAAATGTGCTATTTCCCACGAAGGAATTAGAAAACCAGTTTTTAAGCAAATATATTTCTTGCTATGGAACTTTTTTTTTTTTTTTTGGAGATGGAGTCTTGCTCTATCGCCCAGGCTGGAGGGCAGTGGCATGATCTCAGCTCACTACAACCTCCACCTCCCGGGTTCAAGTGATTCTCCTGCCTCAGCCTCCTGAATAGCTGGGACTACAGGTGCCCACCACCATGCCTGGCTAATTTTTGTATTTTTAGTAGAGACGGAGTTTCACCATGTTGGCCAGTCTGGTCTCGAACTGCTGACCTTGTGATCCTCCTGGCTATGGCACATTTTTTCGCAAAAGTTTGTGCCCACCCACTAGTGGCAGGCACTGGTAATACAAAGATAAATAAAACTTGCTTCTGGCCTGGAGGCAGTGATACTGTCTCCATGGTCCTCAATCAGGCTGTGCCAAAATCTGTCCCCTAGACTGAATGTAGCTGAGTGTCTGAAGGTCATGCCTGGCGTCTATGTTGTAGTCGGGTTCCCAGTTGATTCTGACTCACAGCAAGAACTGAACATTGCTGTGTTAGCTGATGAGCAAACACAAATAATTGTCAAAGAAGACAATGTGTTCTGACAAAAAGCCAAGTGGAATAGAAACAAAGTGGAAGTGAGGATTAGCTCTGCCTGGGGTTGGGAAGGTTTTTACAGAGGATGCAACACTTGAGTGAGACCTTGAAAGATGAAAAGATATTGCTAAGCCACCCATTACACTCTGGACACTAAAGAAGTGTTTGTTTAGTTTTGACAGAGCAAGGTGACTGCATGAGTTGTGACCCGAAATTACCTACAGCTTGCTCAGCAGAACACTGGGCATGCCGAATGCCTGTGTGTGTATATATATGTGTGTAGTGTGTGTGTGTGTGTATTGGAGGGAGATGCTGAGATGTGATTCTGTGGTCTGCTGTGTCTTTAAAAGGCTGCATGTTTATTTCCCTTTTGGGAGATACACGTTCTATATTAGCATATTGAAGGCTCTAAGACAAGGGTCCCCAACCCCTGGGCTGTGGACCAGCCCTGATCCATGGCCTGTTAGGAACTGGACCACACAACAGGAGGTGAGCGATGGGCAAGCAAGCTTTACCACCTGAGGTCTGCCTCCAGTCAGATCAGCAGCTATATTAGGTTTTCATAGGAGCACAAAACCTATCGTGAACTGCATATGCAAGGGATCTAGGTTGCACGCTCCGTATAAGGCTAATGCCTGATGATCTGAGGTGGAACAGTTTCATCCCAAAACCATCCCCCTGGATCCCCTCACCGGGCTGTGGAAACATTGTCTTCCACAAAAGGGAATCCACCAATGGTCCCTGGTGCCATAAAGATTGGGGACCATTCCTCTAAGGAACCCTATAGTGACAACTTTGACATCAAATGTATATAACATTCATTTCGTCAAAATCTCTTTTTGTTTTGCTTTCTTTCGTTTTCGCTGGATGCCTTAACATTTTAGACCTAACTAGTGTCCTATGAAACACACTTAGAAAATATTGGGAGAGACCAGAACTTCCCAGTTGCTTCTCTGCAAAACAGCTGTTTCAAAATTAGACTACACGGTAACCACAAAAGGAACAATAAAAACAAGAAAGATCATCTAAACTTCCATCAGCAACTGCTGACAGTTTTGTTTTGCTTTCCATTCCTTTCTCTTCCTGGTTCTTATAAACAACTTTAAAATTTGTAATCAAAACACAGGTAATAGTTTATGTTCTTGTTTTCTCACTATCATTTAACTGTAAATCTCTTTTCTTACTATTCCATGGTTTTAATAATAATAATTTTTACTAATCCATCAAGAAAATATCATCATTTATATACCATCCCTCTTTGTGTGACTCTAAGGTCAATCCCAATGGTTCTGCAATTATAAATAATTTTGCAGCCAAAAAACAGGTAAAATCATATCTTCTCTTTAGAGTTATTTCCTCAGAATAAATTCCCAAATGTATGATAACCCAGTTATGGGATCTGAACATTATTATGCTGATGGAAATATTTGGTCTTGATGGAATTAGTACATTCATATCTCTGGAGTGAAGTTAAGAAATAGATGAGATTCTCAAAAGCTGTCAAGCCATCTCCTCTTACATGATTTACCTGTTAAAATCAGATTTCCCAGTGGACAGATGCAAAATACAGAAACAGTCCTCATACTCAGAGAGAACAGAGTCTTTCCAATACCATTTATTTAACTGTTGAGTTTATAGAGATAGAGAAGCTGTATATTTGAATCTCCATAATTCTTAAACACCCTGCCAACCTCTGTCCTTGCTTTCTCCTGGTGTCCCTAACCCCAGGAGCCATTTATTTCTGGCATTGAGGTACTTAGATGTTACTACCCACTCTCCAACTCTGGAACTGGAGATAAATGCCAATTTAGGATATATCTTTTAAATAGAGGACTGCCTGTGGTTGAAAAGCTTTAGCATCTCATCTCTGTAGCTGTAGAATTTCAGATCTTAATACCCAAAAGAAGAACCAAAACCAGGAAAAAAATTGTATTTTCTTGTTAAAATTCAATCTGAACAGAGTATGGGTACATGAATATGAGTCCAATTACACTTTAAGTTTGAGTTGTCAATGAGAAAGTTTGCAAAAGCAATAATTCCAAGGGGCCTTTCTGACCCTCTGGAGCAGATGAAAGTAAAAGCACCCTATCTTATAATTCTGGAACTGAGCAGAAGGATCAACAAACAGTCTACACTGCCCTCACTCTGGAATGCTGATTTTCTATAGTCTGAATAAAAGTATCGAAGGAGCTACAAGCTCAGAGCTCAGGCTTTGCCCGCTGGCTTGGTGACAGTGATTTTGTACTCCTTCCATGTAAGGACTTGGTGATAACGTGGTTCTTTCCTGAAGCTTCTGGTTCAATCAGAATTTTAGAAGCAAGATAAACCTTGAACATGGGCCACTAGAGCCACAGGAGTATCTCAACCCATATGGCCACAGAGGGGTTACTGAAGTAGAAGAGTATTGATCATGTTTATTCCAGTTTTAAAACACCCTTATAGTCTTACAGGTTTTTGTCCTGGTGTGTTTGTTGTTTATCCTTCTATCCTATCTTTTAACTGAAATGATGCTACTAAGAAGAAAAAAAAATGCATGAACTAAGGTAGAAAGTGAGGAATAAACTTTAAAGGCAGTATTTTGAGGAGAATAAACTTTAAAAAATTATTGAATAGATGTTATTTGCAAAACACTGAATAGAACAATAACAATAAAACAAAGCTGGAAAAATGGAAGAAGAAATACAAACAAATTATATAGTCAAGCTATAACATACAACATCTAACTAAAAAAGCATTTTAAAAATGAAAAGCGTTACATTTACCTTCCCACTTGCAGTGGGAATGTAAATTAGCACAGCTACTGTAGAGAACAGTGTGCATGTTCCTCAGAAAAACTAAAAATACCAAATGATCCAATAATTCCCCGTCTAAGTACTATCAAAAAGAAGGGAAATCAGCATATCAAAGAGGTACCTGCATTCTCGTGTTTATTGTAGCACTATTCACAACAGTCAAGATATGGAATCAATCTAAGTGCCTATTATTGGAAAAATGGATAATGAAAATGTGGTACATATATGCAATGGAGTACTATTTAGCCATTAAAAAGAATGAAATCCAGTCATTTTCAGCAATATGGAAGGAACTGGAGGACTTTATGTTAAGCAAAATAAGACAGACAGAGAAAGACAAATGTCACATGTTCTCAGTCATATGTGGGACCAGAAAAGTGGATCTCATAAAGTAGATTGTTGGGATACGTTCCCACCAACAGTGAATGAGGGTTCATTCCTCTTTCTCCGCATCCTCAATCTAAACTTCCTTTAGATTGCCTATCTTTTTGATACAAAGCCATTTTAACTAGTGTGATGATTAGTGATGTTGAATATTTTTCATATGCCTGTCAGTCATTTGTATGTCTTCTTCTGAGAAATGTCTAGTCAGATCTTTTGCCCATTTTTTAGTAAAATTATTTTTTTGCTATTGTTTGAGTGTCAGATGGATAGTTAGCAAATATTTTCTCCCATTAGGTGGATTGTCTCTTCACTTGGTTGATTGTTTCCTCTGCTGTACAGAAGCTTTTTAGCTTGATATAATCTCATTTGTCTATTTTTGCTTTTTTTGCCTGTCCTTTTGAGGTCATACACAAAAATTCTTTGCCCAGGCCAACATTCTGAAGCATTTCCCCAATGTTTTAGTCTAGTAGTTTCACAGTTTCAGATCTTAGATTTAAATCTTTAATCTATGTTGATTTTATTTGTGTATATGTTGAGAGGGTTCTAGTTTCATTCCTCTGAATATGGTTATCCAGTTTATCCAGCACCATTTATTGAAAGGACTGTCCTTTTCCTGTTATACATCTTTGTCAAAAATGGGTTGGGCTAAAAATGCATGGATTTATATCTAGGCTCTCTATTCTATTCCGTTGACCTATGTATTTGTTTTTATGCCAGTACCACACTGATTTGTTTACTATTGCTTTGTAGTATATTTTGAAGTCAGGCTGTGTGGTGCCTCTAGCTTTGAAGTCGTTCATATTTCCATATAAATTTTAGGATTGTTTTTTCTATATCTGTGAAGAACGACAGTGGTATTTTGGTAGAGGTTGCATTGAATCTTTAGATTGCTTTGGGTAGTAGTGTAATTTTAACAATATTAACTCTTCCAATTTATAGGTATAAAATATCTTTCCATGTTTTTATGTCCTCTTCAATTTCTTTCATCAGTGTTTTATACTTTTATGCTTTTCCTTATACAGATCTTTCACATATTTGGTTACATTGGTTCCTAAGTACTTTATATTCTTTGTAACTATTGTTAATGGGATTGCTTTCTTGATTTCTTTTTCAGGTTGTTTTCTGTTGGTGTATGTAAATGCTACTGATTTTTGCATATTGATTTTGTATTGTGCAACTTCACTGATTTTTTTTTATTAGTTCTAATGATAGTTGGGTGGAGTCTTTAGGTTTTTCTAGGTATAAGATCATGTCATCTGCGAACAAGGCTAATTTGACTTATTTTCCAATTTGGATGCCGTTAATTTTTTTCTCTTGCATAATTGCTCTGAGCAGAGGACATCTGGTGTTCTGCTGAATAAAAGTGGTGGAGGTGGGCAAAGAGGAAAGGTTTTCATTTGCTCTTCATTCAGCATAATGTTGGCTGTGGGTTTGTCATATAGGCCTTTATTATTATTACTGTTATTATTATTTTTCTCATCCAGGTTCTAGAATGAATATATAGGCTTTTATTATTTTGAGATATGTTTCTTCTATACCCAGTTTGTTGAGGGTTTTAGTCATGAAGGGATGCTGAATTTAATCAAATGCTTTTTCAGCATCTGTTAAAATAATCATAGGTGTTTTTCTCTTGGTTCTGTTAATGTGATGTATCATGTTTATTGATTTGCATATGTTGAACCAGCCTTGCACCCCTGGAATGAATCCCACCTGAGCCTGATGAATGATCTTATTAATGTGTTGTCAAATTCAATGTGCTAGTATTTTGCCGACAGTTTTTGCATCTATATTCATCAGTGATTTGGCCTGTGGTTTCTTATTTGTTGTGTTCTTGCCTGGTTTTGGTATTAGGGTAATGCTGGCTTCATAGAATGAGTTTGGAAGGATTCCATTCTCTTCAATCTTTTTTGAAGAGTTTGAGTTGAATTGGCATTAGTTCTTTTTGAAATGTGAAGTGAAGTCATCAGGTCCCAGGTTTTTCTTTGATGGGAGACTTTTTATTATAGCTTTGATCTCATTACTCATTATTGATTTGTTGAAGCTTTCTACTTCTTCATAGTTCAACTTTGGTAGGTTTTATGTGTCCAAGAATTTTTGCATTTCTTCTAGGTTTTCCAGTTTGTTGGTGTATAGTTGTTCATAATAGTCTCTAATGATTCTTTGTATTTTTGTGGTCTCAGTTATGGATTTCTGTTATGTCTCCTTTTTTGTTTCTGATTTTATTTATTTGGGTCTTCTCTCTTTTTTTTCTTAGTCTAGCTAAAGATTTGTCAATTTTGCTTATCTTTTCATAAAAGCAATGTTTTGTTTCGTTGATCTGTATTGGGTCTTTTCCGTCTCAATTTCATTTATTTCTGCTATTATTTTTATGATTTCTTTCCTTCTACTAATTTTGAGTTTGGTTTATTCTTGCTTTTCTAATTCTTTGAGGTACATCATTAGGTTGTTCATGTGAAGTATTTCTACTTTTTTGATGTAGGCATTTATTGGCATAAACACAACTGTACTACGGCTTTTGCTGTATTTGGAATCATGTATTTCCCTCTTAATTTGTTTCAAGAGATTTTTAATTTTTTTTCTTAATTTCTTCATGGACCCATTGGTCACTCAAGACTGCATTGTTTAATTTCCATGTGTTTGTGAAGTTTCTGAGGTTTCTCTTGTTATTGATTTCTAGTTTTATTATATTTTGGTCAGAAAAGATACTTGATATGATTTCTACATTTAACAATGTGTTCAGACTTGTTTTGTGGGCTAAAATATAATTTATTCTGAAGAATGTTCCATGTGCTGATAAAAAGAAAGTATATTCTACAGCATTTGGGTGAAATTTTCTGTAAATGTTAGTTAGGCCTATTAGGTATAATGTGTAGTTTAACTTCAATGTTTCTTTGTTGATTTTCTATCTAGATGATCTGTTCTTTACTGAGAGTGGAAAGTTAAAGTCCCCTACTGTTATTGCATTGCAGTCTATCTCTCCCTTTAGATCTATTAATGTTCACCTTATATACTTCTGTACTCTAGTATTGGGTACATAGATATTTATAATTATTATATCTTCTTGCTAAACTGACCCCTTTATCATTATATAGTGACCTTCTTAAATCTTTGACTTGTAGTGTACTTTATCTGGTATAAGTATAGCTACTCCTGATCTTTTTTTGTTTTCACTTGCATAGAATATCTTTTTCAACTTCTTTACTTTCAATCTATGTATGTCTTTATAGGTGAAGTTGGTTTCTTGTAGGCAGCATATAGTTTGGTCTTTTTTCTTTGTCTATTCAGCCACTGTATGTATTTTCATTGGAGAATTCAGTCCATTTATATTTAATGTTATTATCGATAAGTAAGAACTGAATACTACCATTTTGTTGTTTGTTTTCTGTTTGTTTTATAACTCCTTTATTCTTACTTACTGCCTTCATTTATGGTTAAGTGAAGACAGTGGTATGTTTTCTCTGGTAGTATGTTTTAATTTGTTGCTAATTATTTTGAGTGTATCTATTACAGATTTTTGCATTGAGGTTAACATGAGGATTACAAAAAAAATCTTATAGATATAATAAGTAATTTTGAAGAGATGACAACTTATTTTAGATCACACAAAAAAGAATAGAAAAAAGCAAATAAAGAAAAAAATAAAAAAGACACCCTATGCTTTAACTCCATCCCCCATCCAATTTTTACTTTTATTTTTAATTTTTTCACTCTGATTTGGTATCTCCTCTGGCTAAGATGCAGAACAGAGTTTCCAGGGCTGGGGATGGTAATCCCACCTCCCATCATTGTCTTTGGTTGTCATCAAAAATATTTCTTCCCTCAGGCATTGATGATGTCTCCTTTGGGTTAAAGCAGGGACAGGATCTCCTGCCAGGGAACCCAAGATCTTGGGGAAGCTGATGTCCACCTTGATTTCACTTTTTCCAGTGTAGAAACCCATCAGTCAGGGGGAAATTTTCCATGTGTTTAGTGCCAAACAGATTGTGGGGAGGGGTGTTGCAGATACTGAAGTCTGATTTTTTGCTGCCTACTCAGAGTTTTTTTACATCTCTGTGGCCCTGGTAGTTGTTTCATCCTCATATTTGAGTTCTGGGATATCTCAGTGCTGTATATTTGTTTTCTATTTTCTGTGGAGGAGAGTGAGGCCAGCTTGTTTGTATGCCACCAGTTTGGAACCAGAAACTGAATAATAATGTATGCATATTTCAAAATGTCTAAAAACTTAGAATTTACATATTCTCACCACAAAAATATTAATAAGTATGTAAGGTGACAAATATATTAATTAGCTTGATTTAGCCATTCCACAATGTATACAAACATCACATATCAAAATATCACATTGCATCCCCAAAATATATACAATTATTATTTGTCAATGAAAAACAAAATTTAAAAAAATCTATGTACTTACTAAGACATGGAGGCAAAAAATAAATAAATTCCACTCTCCCCCAGTAATACTATATTGAAAAGGAGAATTGCCCCTCTAAGTGCATTTCCAGTTAGGTGAATTTCAGGCTGGGGGGTTAGTCTATCGAGATGAAAAGGCTTTCCTGGTGGCTTGCCAAACAAATGAGGATAATTATTTACTACTGTCCTCTGGGGACTCTACAAATGAGAGCCATTGAACTTGAGAACTAGAAGGAATCTTTGAGGTTTTGTTATTCATCTTCTTTATTTTATAGCTGAGAATAATGAAGACCAAGAGGAAAACCCAATCACAGATAACTGTTTGGTGGCAGAAGCAAGGAAAAAATCTGTTTCTCTAACTCCCTCTAATGCTCTCTTTCAATGCCATCTCCACTTCAAGACCTCAAAGTTTTTTCTTACTGTAGTCTGGTATCCCTTGCCTTCCCCTGTATCCCCAGAAAAATGTTCTCATAGAACCTTATATTTGGAAAAGTATTTACATATCACAAAATGTAATTCTTCTTCTAGAAAATGATTTCAAATTACATCCTGAAAAGGTGAAAAGATGGTCGTGTATAATTCTTTGTGTTTTGTTGGTTTGGTAGAGAACAGTAGCTACCAAAAATGATTGCAGTAGATAAGGGATGGCTACTAATCCACAGTCCCACTACCAGATTATAAAGAGTATGTTATACATGCTGAACCCCCATGCAATACATTTATTAAATAACATTAAGCCAGGAGGCAAAAATGATTTGCATAAAATATTCTGTAAGTTTAATGAAGTTCCAGCTCTCAGTCCTTTTAAGTGTTCTTGCCATAATTTGCATGAAACGTTCTCCTGAACCCAGCACAACAACATTTCAGAGACAATATTTTGACTCTATAGTCAGCATCAGATAATCAGAAATCATTCTAGCTAATTGCTGGACAAAGGACTGTTTAGGGATCTCAGGTGCCACTCCTGAATGTGCAGTGTATAGGCCTTGCTGGGCTTTTATACTCTGATCATTGCAAAATGTGAGGGGCGCAGAATGGGGAAACTGTCTCTAAAATATTTCAGCTCATCTACATATCTTGAAAACCTTGAATTTTGATTCCAGGGAAAGATGGATGAATAGGAACAGCTTCAGTCTGCAGCTCCCAGCAAGACCAATGCAGAAGGTGGGTGATTTCTGCATTTCCAGCTGAGGTCAATGGCTCATCTCATTGGGACTGGTTAGACAGTAGGTGCAGTCCACAGAGGGTGAGCAGAAGCAGAGTGGGGTGTTGCCTCATCTGGGAAGTGCAAGGGGTTGGGGAACTCCTCTAGCCAAGGGAAGCCCTGAGGGACAGTGCAGTGAGAGACAGAGCTATCTGGCCCAGATACTACACTTTTCCCACTGTCTTCACAACCTGCAGGCCAGGAGATTTCCTCGGGTGCCTACACCACCAGACTCCTGGGTTTTAAGCACAAAACTGGGAGGCCGTTTGGGCAGACAACAAGATAGCTGTGGGAGTTTTTTTTATTTGTTTTGTTTTTTTGTTTTCTCGTACCACAGTGGTGCCTGGAAAACCAGTGAGACAGAACCGTTCACTCCACTGGAAAGGGGACTGAAGCCAGGGAGCCGAGTGGTCTTGCTCAGTGGATCCCACCCCCACAGAGCCCAGCAAGCTAAGATCCACTGGCTTCAAATTCTCGCTGCCAGCATAGCAGTCTGAAGTCCACCTGGGACACTCAAACTTGGTGGGGGGCAGGGCATCTGCCATTACTGACGCTTGAGTAGGCAGTTTTGCCCTCACAGTGTAAACAAAGCCAACTGGAAGTTTGGACTGGGTGGAACCCACCAAAGTGCCACAAAGCCGCTGTAGCCGGACTGCCTCTCTAGATTCCTCCTCTCTGGGCAGGGCATCTCTGAAAGAAAGGCAGCAGCCCCAGTCAGGGGCTTATAGATAAAAGTCCCATCTCCCTGGGACAGAGCACCTGGGGGAAGGGGCAGCTGTGGGCACAGCTTCAGCAGACATAAATTCCTGCCCACGGGCTCTGAAGAGAGCAGCAGATCTCCCAGCACAGTGCTCGAGCTCTACTAAGGGACAGACTGCCTCCTCAAGTGGGTCCCTCACCCCTGTGCCTCCGGACAGGGAGATGCCTCCCAGCAGGGGTCGACAAACACTTCATACAGGAGAGCTCCCTCCAGCACCTGGCAGGTGCCCCTCTGGGATGAAGCTTCGAGAGGAAGGGGCAAGGAACAGTCTTTGCTGTTCTGCAGCCTCTGCTGGTGATACCCAGGTAAACAGGGTCTGGAGAGGACCTCCAGCAAACTCCAGCAGACCTACAGAAGAGGGGCCTGACTGTTAGAAGGAAAACTAACAAACAGAAAGCAATAGCATCAACATCAACAAAAAGGATGACCACTCAGAAACTCCATTCCAAGGTCACCAACATCAAAGACCAAAAGTAAACAAATGCACGAAAATGAGGAGAAAACCAGCACAAAAAAAGCTGAAAATTCCAAAAACCAGAATTCCTCTTCTCCACCAAAGGATCACAACTCTTCACCAGCAAGGGAACAAAACTGGATGGAGAATGAATTTGATGAATTAACAGAAGTAGGCTTCAGAAGGTGGGTAATAACAAACTCCTCCAAGCTAAAGGAGCATGTTCTAGTCCAATGCAAGGAAGCTAAGAACCTTGATAAAGGGTTACAGGAACTGCTAACTAGAATAACCAGTTTAGAGAATAACATAAATGACCTGATGGAGCTGAAAAACACAGCAAGAGAACTTTGTGAAGCATACACAAGTATCAATAGCCGAATCGATCAAGTGGAAGAAAGGATATCAGAGATTGAAGATGGACTTAATGAAATAAAGCATGAAGACAAGATTAGAGAAAAAAGAATGAGAAGGAACAAACAAAGCCTCCAAAAAATACAGGACTATGTGAAAAGACCAAATCTACATTTGATTGGTTTACTTGAAAGTGACAGGGAGAACTGAACCATGTTGGAAATCACACTTCAGGATATTATCCAGGTAAACTTCCCCAACCTAGCAAGACATGCCAACATTCAAATTCAGGAAATACAGAGAACACCACAAAGATACTCCATGAGAAGAGCAACCCCAAGACACTTAAACATCATATTCGTGAAGGTTGAAATGAAGGAAAAATGTTAAGGGCAGTCAGAGAGAAAGGTTGTGTTACCCACAAAAAGAAGCCCTTCAGACTAACAGTGGATTTCTCTGCAGAAACCCTACAAACCAGAAGAGAGTGGGGACCAACATTCGACATTCTTAAAGAAAATAATTTTCAACCCAGAATTTCATATCCAGCCAAACTAAGTTTAATAAGTGAAGGAGAAATAAAATCTTTTCAGACAAGCAAATGCTGAGGGATTTTATCACCACCAGGCTTGCCCTATTGCAGCTCC
Source organism: Gorilla gorilla gorilla (assembly GCF_029281585.2). Classification (NCBI taxonomy): domain Eukaryota; kingdom Metazoa; phylum Chordata; class Mammalia; order Primates; family Hominidae; genus Gorilla; species Gorilla gorilla. The sequence continues at coordinate 111,644,685 of NC_073238.2, forward strand.
TGAAGGAAGCATTAAATATGGAAAGGAAAAACTGATACCATCCAATTTGTATGTTTTTGGTACTGCAAAAACATATCAAGATGTCAAGGCCATCGATGCTATGAAGAAACTGCATCAACTAATGGGCAAAATAACCAGCTAGCATCATGACAGGATCAAATTCACACATAATAAGATTAACCTTAAATGTAAATGGGCTAAATGCCTCAATTAAAAGACACAGACTGGCAAATTGGATAAAGAGTCAAGACCCATCGGTGTACTATACTCAGGAGACCCATCTCACATGCAAAGACACATATAGGCTCAAAATAAAGGGATGGAGGTAGATTTACCAAGCAAGTGAAAAGCAAGAAAAAAGCAGGGGTTGCAATCCTAGTCTCTGATAAAACAGACTTTAAAACAACAAAGATCAAAAAAGACAAAGAAGGGCATTACAGAATGTAAAGGGATTACTGCAACAAGAAGAGCTAACTATCCTAAATATATATGCACCCAATACAGGAGCACCCAGATTCACAAAGCAAGTTTTTGGAGACCTACAAAGAGACTCAGACTTCCACACAATAATAGTGGGAGACTTTAACACCCCACTGTCAATATTAGACAGATCAACGAGACAGAAAATTAACAAGAATAATCAGGACTTGAAAGCAGCTCTGGACCAAATGGACCTAATAGACATCTACAGAACTCTCCACCCCAAATCAGCAGAATATACATTCTTCTCAGCACCACATCAAACTTATTCTAAAACTGACCACATAATTGGATGTAAAACACTCCTCAGCAAATGCAAAAGAATGAAAATCACAATAAACAGTCTCTCAGACCACAGTGCAATCAAATTAGAACTCAGGATTAAGAAACTCACTCAGAACCACACAACTACATGGAAACTGAACAACCTGCTCCTGAATGACTACGGAGTAAAAAGCAAAATTAAGGGAGAAATAAATAAGTTCTTTGAAACCAATTAGAACAAAGACACAATGTACAGAGTCTCTGGGACACAGCTAAAGCAGTGTTTAGAGAGAAATTTATAGCACTAAATGTCCACAGGAGAAAGCAGGAAAGATTGAAAATCAACACCCTAACATCACAATTAAAAGAACTAGAGAAGCAAGAGCAAACAAATTCAAAAGCTAGCAGAAGATAAGAAATAACTAAGATCAGAGCAGAAAAGAAGGAGATAGACACACGAAAAAACGTTCAAAAAATCAATGAATCCAGGAGCTTGTTTTTTGAAAAGATTAACAAAATAGACTGCAAACCAGACTAATAAAAAAGAAAAGAGAGAAGAATCAAATAGACACAATAAAAAATGATAAAGAGGAGATCATCACTGATCCCACAGAAATTCAAACTACCATCAGAGAATACTATAAACACCTCTATGCAAATAAACGGGAAAATCTAGAAGAAATGGATAAATTCCTGGTCACATACACCCTCCCAAGACTAAACCAGGAAGAAGTCAAATCCCTGAATAGACCAATAACAAGTTCTGAAATTGAGGCAGTAATTAATAGCCTACCAACCAGGGCTAGATGGATTCACAGCGAAATTCTAACAAAGGTACAAAAAGGAGCTGGTACCATTCTTTCTGAAACTACTCCAAACAATAGAAAAAGAGGGAATCCTCCCTAACTCATTGTATGAGGCCAGCATCATCCTGATACCAAAACCTGGCAGAAACACAACAGAAAAAGAAAATTTCAGGCCAACATTCCTGATGCACATCAATGCGAACATTCTCAATAGAATAATGGCAAACCAAATCCAGCAGCACATTAAAAACCTTATCCACCATGATCAAGTTGGCTTTATCACTGGGATGCAAGGCTGGCTCAGCATACACAAATCAATAAACATAATCCATCACATAAACAGAACCAATGACAAAACCCACATAATTATCTCAATAGATGCAGAAAAGGCCTTCAATAAAATTCAACACTCCTTCATGCTAAAAACACTCAATAAACCAGGTATTGATGGAACATATCTCAAAATAATAAGAGTTATTTATGACAAACCCACAGCCAATATCATACTGAATGGGCAAAAGCTGGAATCATTCCCTCTGAAAACCAGTACAAGACAAGGATGCCCTCTCTCGTCATTCCTATTCAACATAGTTTTGGAAGCTCTGGCCAGGGTGGTCAGTCAAGAGAAAGAAATAAAGCGTATTCGAATAAGAAGAGAGAAAGTCACATTGTCTCTGTTTGCAGATGACAAGATTGTATATTTAGAAAACCCCATCGTCTCAACCCAAAACCTCCTTAAGCTGATAAGCAACTTTAGCAAAGTCTCAGGATACAAAATCAATGTGCAAAAATCACAAGCATTCCTGTACACCAATAACAGACAAACAGAGAGCCAAATTGATGAGTGAACTCCCATTCACAATTGCTACAAAGAAAATAAAATACCTAGAAATACAACTTACAAGGGACACGAAGGACTTCTTCACGGAGAACTACAAACCACTGTTCAAAGGAATAAGAGAGGACACAAACAAATGGAAAAACATTCCATGCTCATGGATAGGAAGAGCCAATATCATGAAAATAGCCATATTGCCCAAAGTAATTCATAGATTCAATTCTATTCCCATCAAGCTACCATTGACTTTCTTCATAGAATTAGAAAAATCGACTTTAAATTTCATGTGGAACCAAGAAAGAGCCCGTATAGCCAAGACAATCATAAGCAAAAAGAACAAAGCTGGAGGCATCATGCTAACTGACTTCAAATTATACTATAAGACTACAGTAATCAAAACAGCACGGAATTGGTACCAAAACAGATATACAGACCAATGGAACAGAACAGAGGCCTCAGAAATAACTCCACACATCTACAACCACCTGATTTTCAACAAACCTGACAAAAACAAGCAATGGGGAAAGGATTCCCTATTTAATAACTGGTGTTGGGAAAACTGGATAGCCATATGCAGAAAGCAGAAACTGGACCCCTTCCTTACACCTTATACAAAAATTAGCTCAAGATGGATTAAAGACTTAAACATAAGACCTAAAGCCATAAAAACCCTAGAAGAAAACCTAGGCAATATGATTCAGGACATAGGCATGGGCAAAGACTTCATGACTAAAACACCAAAAGCAATGGCAAGAAAAGCTAAAATAGACAAATGGGATCTTATTAAACTAATGAGCTTCTGCAAAGCAAAAGAAACTATCATCAGAGTTGAACAGGCAACCTACAGAATGGGAGAAAATTTTTGCAGTCTACCCATCTGACGAAGGGCTAATATCAAGAATCAACAAGGAAATTAAACAAATTTACAAGAAAAAACAACCCCATCAAAAAGCGGGTGAAGGATATGAACAGACACTTCTCAAAAGAAGACATTTATGCAACCAACAAACATATGAAAAAAATCTCATCATCAACGGTCATTAGCGAAAGGCAAATCAAATCATAAGATACCAGCTCACGCCAGTTAGAATGGTGATCATTAAGAAGTCAGGAAACAACAGATGCTGGAGAGGATGTGGAGAAATAGGAAGGCTTTTATGCTGTTGGTGGGAGGGTAAATTAGTTCAATCATTGTGGAAGACACTGTGGTGATTCCTCAGTCTAGAACTAGAAATACCATTTGACCCAGTAATTCTATTACTGGGTATATACCCAAAGAATTATAAATCATTCTGCTATAAAGACACATGCACATGTATGTTTATTGCAGCAGCACTATTCACAATAGCAAAGACGTGGAACCAACCCAAATGCCCATCAATGATAGACTGGATAAAGAAAATACGGCACATATACACCATGGAATACTATGCAGCCATAAAAAAGAATGAGTTCGTGTTCTTTTCAGGGACATGGATGAAGCTAGAAACCATCATTCTCAGCAAACTAACACAGGAACAGAAAACCAAACACCACATGTTCTCACTCATAAGTGGGAGTTGAACAATGAGAACATATGGATACAGGGATGGGAACATCACACAGCAGGCCCTGTTTGGGGATGGGGGGCTAGGGGAGGGATATCATTAGGAGAAATACCTAATGTAGATGGCGGGTTGATGGGTGCAGCAAACCACCATGGCACATGTATACCTATGTAACAAACCTGCACGTTCTGCACATGTATCCTAGAACTTAAAGTATAATTTAAAAAATAACAAATAAAGAAAAAGAAAACCTTGAATTTTACCAGTGAGATCCCACTTCTAACAGTCCTCATACTAGTCAACAGAGCAATATTTCTTACCAATAAAAAACCATTTCTGACATCCAGTATACAAATTAACACAGTGTAGGTTGATGAAAATTTGTCTACCAGAAATATATATAGTAGCTGCCTCTGAAGAGTGTCATTATTTTCCAATGTAGTGACATCTGATTTCCCCCGGATCACGCACTCTTGAGTAAAACAATCAATTGCATGTGGAGTTAAAGCTATACTTTACTGGCACATTCAGAAGCTTTCACTCTCTAAGATGAAGTATTTAAGGTATATTTCAGGTTTTGTGACAAAGTAGAATATCCTGACCTTGAGTCAAGTCTCCTGGACTCCATTCATCTAGGCCATGCCTTGTCCCATTCTTTTGTTTCCATAATGGTTGAACAGTTCTTACTGGTTTACCTTGGTCTATGGTTTCTTTTCCTAAGGTCAGAGCATGGCCTCCCTTAGAACACAATCCTAGAAAAGTCATCTTCAACCTCCTAGATATTTTACCCAGTTGGTAATTTACCACTAGGAACTAACATAGGCTTTTAGGAAGTGGGATGTTACAATTGCTGCACTTTTATTAAGCAGCTAATTAAACTATTTTCATCATGGTCCACGTCAACAACTTTTCGCTCGTAATGTAGAACCATAAGCAGGCAAAATAGCAAAAGCAGAATACAGTGGCCACAGTCTAAAAGGTCTAAAAGGAACTGGCTACATCATTAGAGTCCAAGTGGTCCCTTATCTATTTCCACATAAGTATCAAATTATAGCCCAATGTCCTTGGACTTCGACCTGCCATGCTGAAGCAAGTATCTCTACTGTAGACTAACTGATGTTGAATTATACAACTTGAGATTTACTCCTGCAACTTAAACTCTTGCCACATCTTGAAATGCAAATACCCCCAAAGAATAATATTTGATATTAAGCAATAGACCAATGGGGGAGATAGATTTTATGGAGGATAGGGATTTGGACAGAGACCTGTCCCTTTGCCCTTCAAATCAAACTTTACCTATTTCTTCCTCTTGCTTGTAAGATTTGCATTGATAAGAAACAGAACTAAATCCTCTTACTCTGGCACATCCAAATAACCTTGTGATAAGAGATCAAAAGGAGTTCAGGTGGATTTGTACTCCACATGTATAATATTTTCCTTGTCTGATTTGTCATTTTGTGCAAACATTGGCTGTTACTTTTATGGCTAGTAGAAGGGCTGAAGCCAAAGCTCTGGCAGAGAGTAAATAAGATATTCCACAGTGACGAAAGAAGACATTAAAGGCTCATAAGGAAGAGAACTGCTGCATGTGGAGCCCATTCTTGTGATTTACTTGTGTTAATGCTCGTTGCTTACAGCCCCTCCCTGTCATTGGAAGCTGACCCTTCTTGAAATGGAAAAATCGTGATAGTTTTATCAGCCTTATCTGGGATCTGTTGTGTGTGAAAGTGTGCATTTGAAAGAAAGAAGACTGGGAAAATGGCATTTCTGAATCACTGTGCTCAGCAGTTTTTCTGCACGTGCCCCCATGCCCCTTGCCTTATAGGTAACCACAGGCAGAGCCTGGGGGATTGGAAGGACCAACTCAGATGCCTCACCCAGATTCAGACTCTATGCCATGCTTGCTCCACAACTACCATGTAACAGACCTACCCACTCACCATAATCTGCCCTGGTGCTCTAACTTGTTTTGTCTAACCATTAAGTTTAAGTGTGAGAGGGGTCCCTCCTCCCCATCCTGCAGAAGTCCAAGGGATTCTGGAAATGGGTGTGTGTGGTCAGGGTATTTGGGCGCTCTGTGGGAGAAGATAATAATTGCAATAGTAGCTGACACAGATAACAATGCTCCAGGCACTAGGTTAGGAAATTGCCATGTATGGATTCCTTTATTCATACAATAATCCCACAAGGTATACACAATTTTAGAAGAAGAAACAGAACATAGATGGGCAAAGCTAGGAACTGAGTGGCAGAGAGAAGATTCAAACCCATGCAGTCTGGCTTCAGAGTCTGTGGTGAATCAAAGGCTGATGGCTTTGGTAGCTTGTTGCCCTCTGCCTGCAAACCCAGCTGCCATCTCTTAGTGCAATGCTTAGTTAGGTGACGGCGGGGTGAGTTACTGATGAGGACTGACTCAGAAGTTGCTGGGAACTTGAGCAAGGCCCCTGCAGCTTTGGGGGCAGTAGTAGCCCCAAGTGTGGACCACTTTTCTGTCTGGAGGGCAAGTTTCCTATCACTCCTTCTCACTTTAGGCTTCCCACCCTCCCCCATATCATCATTTAATATTAAAACCCTTATTTCCCTTGCCTCAGGGTTTCCTTGTTGAACATAATCAGTCTTACAGACCATCACCTTCAGACAAGGTGGAAAAAAAAGATAAAACCAAGGCCAGTTGGTGACCATGTCAGAACACAGACAAAGACATGGTCACTGTGCAAACCACAAGAAATAGCCAAGCATCTCCCTCTCTTTGTTTTTGTTTGCTTGTTTGAGACACAGTCTCACTCTGTCACCCAGGCTGGAGTGTAGTGGCGCGATCTTGGCTCACTGCAACCTCTGCCTCCTGGGTTCAAGTGATTCTTGTGCCTCAGCCTCCCAAATAGCTGAGATTAAAGGCGTGCACCACCATGCCCAGCTAATTTTTTTATATTTTTAGCAGAGACAGGCTTTCACCATGTTGGCCAGGCTGGTCTCAAACTCCTGACCTCAGGTGATCTGCCTGCCTTAGCCTCCCAAAGTGCTGGGATTAGAGGTGTGAGCCACTGCACCTGGCCACCCCTCTCTTAGGGAACTTGTGTGACTGCCTCTTCTTTATCAATTAAAGCTTTAATCTCTTTCCATTTTTTCTGCTTCTAGACAAAATTCATTAAGATACCCAATCATAGATTACCCCTGCTTTCTGACAATACCTTATCCAGAACATATCCCTGCTTCCTGGAATTCTCCCAAAAAGCACCTTGCAGAAGCTCAGATCCTATTAAAACCCTTCTTGGGATGGCCCACATTTCCCCAGGGTGTGTCATCTCTGTTGCTGCAATGAACATGCATTAATCCAACTTTGCATACAGTTGCATTCTTGGTGAAACAAAACAAAACAAAACAAAACAAAACACCTTGAATGAAGAGCCTCAACAGCCATTAAAACTAAAACCCAAGTCACCTGGAAGAAAAAGTACATCCATTTATGAAGACAAGATACCCAGTTCCCACTTCTCTTGAGGGCTGGGATGGTCAGTCTGCAGAAACACAGTTTCAGGGTCTCCCCTTCCCATCCGCCATCCATCACAATGAGATGCTTGAATTCTATGCAGTATGAAGAAGCCCAAAACCAACTTAATTTTCAAAAGTAAGTGGAATATTAATATCTCTGCTGCTGCAGTCTGGAAGCACTGAGGTCTGAACTGCTCATTCACATACATCTAAGCTGCATAGAAATGCTGCTTAAATCCAGTGTCGCCCTCTGTTCCATTGCCTCTGTTTAGTTGCTTACTTTAGTTGGGAAACTCGTCCCCTCTCTCCTAAATTATTACAATAATTTACTACTGACTCTCCATCTATCCAGCCGTAATCCCCTCCAGGTAAGCTTCCTGATTTGGTCCAAGAGATTTTTCTGAAGCAGTTAGGTTACCCATGTTGCTCTATTGACTAAAACCTTTCATGGGGTGACTGTCCTTTCTGCCTTCAGGCAAAACCCCCAAAAGCAGAATCAGAAGTGCCTCACAAGCTGCAACCCAATCACCTTTCCAGGTGCACCTCTCAGATTTATCCTAGCACAATTCAAGACTTCAAATAGTCCTTTTTAAAAAAATGCCGCTTGCCAATTGTATTCATCGGGGTTCCCTAGAGGGACAGAACTAATATGATATACATATATAAAGGGTAGTTAATGTAAAGCGTAGGTAATTAAGTAAATACTTAATAAAGTATTAACTCACACTATCATGAGTTCCCACAATAGGCCATCTGCAAGCTGAGGAAGGAAAGCCAGTCCAAGTCCTAAAACTGAAGAACTAGGAGTCTGATGTTTGAGGGCAGGAAGCATTCAGCACAGGAGAAAGATGGAGGCTGGGTGGCTAGGCCAGTCTAACCTCTCCACGTTTAGATGGTGCTCACGCAGCTTAAGAGTGGGTCTGCCTTTCCCAGCCCACTGACTCAAATGTTAATCTCTTTAGGCAACAGCCTCACAGACACACCCAGGCTTAATACTTTGTATCCTTCAACCCAATCAAATTGACACTCAGTATTAACCATCACGCCAATGTACATGTGGTTGCTGCCATTTAAACTGTCCCCAACTTTGCCTCTCTCTGAAGAAAACCTTCTTCTTACCGGTACTGCTACTTGGTTCAGGTAATGACCATCAGCTGGCCCACATCAAAAACTCATGGGAAACCAAGGCAAGAGTCCAAACAGGCCTCCATACCACTTAAAACTTTTAATAGTTAGAAGTCATAAGTTATGATAAAAATCCATTAAATACAACATGTTTTGTCACCCTATCTGGATATATGTATTTCTTTCTATAAACAAAATAGATATATAGCTATAGCAGATATATGACTGAAAAGCAGCAAAATACCAAAGTAACTGAATTCTATTATTGTGCAAGCCTGTACATTCTGTGAATGAACCAGCAATATTTAGATTAGTAATAAACTAGAGACAATAAAGAACTCATAATTTATTTTTTCATGAAATCTATTTTTCTTGTCTGTATTTCAGCAAAATTTGCTAATTGTGCAGTTTTAATTAATATTTTCACACAATGAGCATTCTAGTTTACAAGTAATTTTCTAACTAATTAAAAATTAAATTAATTGCAGTAAAGTGTTTAAAGTTTGAATATATTTTATTGAAATGCAATTTAAATAGACATAAAAATTAAAAACATCATTTTTGTATCTTTTCAGTTATTTTTCCTTTGAAATATTCAGAATGACTATTAAAACTAAAAGACAAAAAAAGAATTATAGTTAATATATACTAAATATCTTTAAATAAAGCTAAAATTTTACAATACTTTAACAATTAATAACATAATTATGAACATATTTTTTAAGATAAAATTTAAGATGCTATTTAAACAGTATGAACAGCTCTCCTAGTTGCCCATATGAAGAATAAGCATTGACCCTCATGCGTATCACATCTAGGCATATATTTATACAAATTTAACAGGAATATGACTTGTTAGTGCTTCAAAATGTCCCTCAGCCACGCATGTGCAACTGCTGCAATATCTCATGAATTCTTGAGTATCTGCGGAACCACAGATTGGAACACCTAGAGACACAAGAAGATGAACACTTGGCACTAGTCAGAGAAAAAAACCCACTTTGTTATTCAAGCATATTGTACTCATGCTCTTTGAAAGGAAAGATTAGCATGTTCATTCTCTCTGACTTGGCAGCAGAACAACCCACATGGCTTCCAGAGGACCCACAGGGCAAAACATGGAGAAGCATTTTCCCTGGGGCCTGCACAGTTTTGGTCTCCAAAATAGATGTTTACCATTAGGTCACTGTGCTCACCCTGAGCACTGGACCCTCAGTGATAGCAGGAACCATATATTTTAATTCAATTAACTTTTATCATGTTATGTAAAATGTAGGGCCCTATCGCCCATGTCTAACGGGGCTACTGGTGATCAGGTGAGGCAAAAATTATCCTCTAAATTATGCCAGATACTGCCTCCAGTTGAAGAAAGATTTTAATTTGTTTGTTTGTTTATTTATTTTGAGACAGAGCCTTGCTCCGTCACCCAGGCGGGAGTGCAGTGGTGTGATCTCAGCTCGCTACAACCTCCATCTCCTGGGTTTAACCAATTCTCCTGCCTCAGCCTCCTGAGTAGCTGGGATTACAGGCACCCACCACCATGCCCGGCTAATTTTTGTATTTTTAGTAGAGACGAGGTTTCACCGTTTTGGTCAGGCTGGTCTCGAACTTCTGACCTCAAGTGATCCACCCGCCTCGGCATCTCAAAGTGCTGGGATTACAGGCATGAGCCACCCTGCCTGGCTAGTATTTTTATTTTGATAAGAAGAATCACCCGTGTAGCATTTCTGAGGTAAATGCAAGGCAAAAAGGTAGGCATCCATTTTCATGTGGCAAGGTTATAATAGAACATCTTGTGGGTTGGCAAAAGTTGCCTCTCTGAGACCTGTTTGAAACACGAATCTGGAATTGGTATGAACCAAGTTGCCTAAAAACTTCAGGCTTTCTGTGCCTGGCGCGGTGGCTCATGCCTGTAATCCCAGCACTTTGGGAGGCCGAGGCGGGTGGATCACCTGAGGTTGGGAGTTCAAGAACAGCCTGACCAACAAGGAGAAACCCCGTCTCTAATAAAAATACAAAATTAGCCGGGCATGGTGGCACATGCCTGTAATCCCAGCTGCTCGGGAGGCTGAGGCAGGAGAATCACTTGAACCCGGGAGGCGGAGGTTGCTGTGAGCTGAGACCACGCCATTGCACTCCAGCCTGGGCAACAAGAGGGAAACACTGTCTCAAAAACAAAAACAAACAAAAAAACTTCAGGCTTTCTGGAAGGAAAAAACACTGAAACCTCACTCCCTGCTCACTGAAATTGAAAGTTAGAAGGACTTGTAAGAGTGGATTCCGGTGCCTCTAAGTAAGGCGTGCCTGCTATAAAAGACATCAACAACCCCGCTTCTCTCCAGGAAGAAATCATTGAAAAGAAAGGAAGATCCGGCCTAGCTAACCTCAACACAAACCCCTCAGGGGGTTTGGGAAGAGGGATGGCCTTAACCCAAGTTGGCATCTGACTCTAGAATTCCTCTGAAAACCGTCGCCCTGATCCAGACAGCGGCACTGCTACAGTTATACACTGAGATCTACACCACGCAGTCTTTTGCTCAAATGCTTCTGGGGCTGCAGGTTATTGGACTTTCCAGGACTCTCTCTCTTCCTAACATCTGGAAGCAGTATTGTCTTCTTTGGACAGAGTAGGCCCCTAAAATTCTTAGCAATAGAACTAGGAATTGAGGAGACACTAAATATTTTGCTAAGAAGGGCAAATGGTCTTGAGTGAGTCGTTGGACAAACCAAAAGGAAGAGCCTTTTAGTTGGACAAACCAAAAGGACAAACCAAAAGGAAGAATCACTACACACTGGTGTAGTGACTGACATGACTTAACATTTCCATTCAACCATGTATGTAGTAAGCATTTAGAACATCTTTTGTTTTCAGGAAGTTTAAGCTGGTGAGGGTGAACACGATTAGGAGTGTCAGGTTTTGCAAAGGGGAGTTAGATATTTAGACTTTTCTTTATGGATTTTTAAAGTATCTCCGTCTAGATTTATCAATTGTACCTAACATTTTTAAAGCATTTGACAAAGTTCTTTGTAAGTATAAACCAAGCATTGTGGTACAGTGTGAGGAGTGTCATGATAAAAGTAAACACAGACAACCAGTGAGCATGGAGGAGGGGAGCCTTCGCTGGTTTAGAGAGGCCAGGGAAAGCTCCCTACTTAAGGTGATGCTTTTGCAGAGCCCAATAGTTACTAGCCAGGCATGTGGCTTGAAGGCATTCCAGGTATGGGAAGCCACCCCCATAGGTAAAGGAAAAGAGGTCAGGTCCCTTGAGAGAAATTCCCATAGACCAGTTTGACTTTCTTGAGAAAATTTCCAAAGCCTTCAGGCTGTGTTAATCTGGTTTTGCTTTTGAGAAGCATGTGGCATATGTGTAGGTACATTGTTCTTGGGTTATTTTCTGTGTGTCTCTGCATTAGAAGGAATGTTCTGGAGCATTCCTGAAAGCAGTGTGATGCATGAGACTGAGAATAGGGCTTCAGTGTCAGAGAGACCTGGCACTGCCATTTATTTACCATGCCACTCAGGCAGGTGTCTGGAGGCACAAAGCAGGTGCCCAAAACCATTTTTGAATGAATAAAGACATTTGACTCCTTTGAGCTTTAGTTTTCTAATGTGTAAAATAGGAATAATGCCTATGTGGCAGCAGGGACATCAGTGAGGGACTAATGGAATAATCTAGATAATTAATGATGGTGGCTTGGATTCAGGTGGGGGCATTAGAAATGGAGAGAAGCAGATTGATTCAGGGTGTTTTCCAGAAGAAGTGCTCTCAGAACCTTCCAATGAATTAGATATGAGGAAGAAAATAAAGAAAACGGGAAGAACTTGATCTTGTTCTTAACCCTTAGTTCCAAGAATCACTTACTGATATGAGAAAGACTGGGATATATGTTGCTGAGTAAAGCTAATAGGTAATCAGTTAGATGTAAGAGTCTGGCATTTAAAAGAGCTGGATATTTGCAAATGTGAGACTTATTTCCTTCTAAATGATATTTAAATGGGACATGTAGAACTACCTAGGAAGAGTATAGATTGGGAAAAGAAGGGGCCCTAGGTCATATCCCTGTGGACATTCCAACGTTTCAGTGTCATGAAGAAGCAAGATGCAGCAAGAGTCAAAAGAAGAAACTGAGATTGAGTAACTATGAAGGCATGGCCACAGCAAGTGATAGAAAAATCAGGAGAGAGTGCTATCGCAGAAGCCAATGAGAAAGAGTGTTTCAAGAGGGAATCATGTCCACCTGCATCAAATATTGCTGAGAAATCAGGTAATAAAAAATATTTTGCCTTATTTTGCAAAGTGACGGTCATTGGGAACTTCACTGAGCAGTTTTAGTGGAACACTAGCGTGTAGTGAAGATGGAAACTCTAGTAAACTCTTTCCACGATGTTTGCTTGAAGAGGGTAAAGCAGGGTAATGGATTAGTAGCTGTGGGGAAATATATCAGGAGAGTTTTTTGAAGTTCTGTTTTGTATTGTATTAAAGATTGAGGGCACTTTTGTTTTGCATTGGACTGAGCTGGAACAAAGAGGGAGCTGGTGATGCAGGAGAGAGAAGGGGCACTTACATGAGTGAAGTTCTCGGGAAGGAAGGAGAGGATGGTGAATATGTGGTTGATAGAAGCAGAGAGAGTTTATTCACTGCAGATGAAGAGAAGACAAAAAAGATTAGGTTCATGTTTTGTGTGTTGGTCAATTTAGTGGAGGTAAGGGGAAGAAGGACTTCTCATTTGATAGCTCCCAATTCCTCTTAGAACTTTAAGCCAAGGTTTTCTGTTGACAGTGAGAGGGTAAAGGGGAAACAAGAAATTTGAGTCAAGAGAGTAATGTGTCAAAAGGTCATTTTAGAGAATGAGAAACAGACTCTACCGGAGATCTATAATATGATTAGCAAGAAATATTGAAATGTCTGAACCTGTATTAAAGTGAGACAAACATAAAACTGTGTGCTTTGCTAAATGAATGTGTGGCTGCTCCGCTGCAGGAATGGAATAAGTGAGTATTTCATTTGTCCAGTGTTCGTCTTGCCCAGGCTGGTTCAGAGGAGCAAGAGAATTAAAGGTGTTTACAAAGAAAAGGAGAACATGAGTGGGGTAATAGCTAGGGCTGAATCAATGTCTGATAAATGGATGGATGATGTAGGACAGTGAAAAATTCAAAGTGAAAACACGTGTCATTATTGACTTACTTATCCTCTAAATACATTTTTCTTTTCTGCTGCAGTTGCTGTTGAATATGGGTAATCTACATCCTGTTGCCTGAAGCTTGAAGTTCTCATCTGCCCCCTCTCAGTATGTACTTGTGAAAGATGCAGACCTCATCTAAGTTGAAGTAACCTAGGAGACCAAAATAAATGATTCCTGCAGAAAGCTTGAGTGACATTTTCAGAGATGCAATCCCTGCTTCTTCTTAAAATGGCTATATACATTGTAGGTTGAGAGGGTCAGAAGGCTGATCACGGAAATATCTCGGAGGTAGAGTGGTGTGTGGGAGTAGGCAATGAGAGAGGTAAGAGGACAAAATGTAGAGAAGGAAGCAGAATGGGCTGTCACCTTCTTTTGTTTCTTCCCACTGTATGTGCCCCCAAGGAAGCCTCTCAGCTGCTCCCTTCCTTGTCCCCATGACCCACAGACAGTGGTTGAACCACAGCTCTCTCTTTCTGATAACACCCTTTGGTGTGAAACAAGTAAGACTCCAGATTCCTGTTTGTTCTAAAAATCCTGAATGGCCTTCTGTAATCATTACATTTTATTACTCTCATTTGATTGTTTTGTTTTTTTTTCCCCCGTTAGATATTTTCTAACTGCTCTTCTGCAGACAGGACACTCACAAATGAACACAGCAAGCACACAGGCATCTGTGTCTCTATTCAGAAGTATCAAAGTGAAAGGATGATGCCTATTGCCTGGGGCCCTTTTTATTCCACTTAGCCTGACTACTGAACTGGCAAGTGCAGGTAACAGCTTTCTCGCAGAGTCTCTGAGCACCGTGACTGTGTAATGACAGCTGTGGTTGGAGGGCCCAAAGCTGCCTCACAAATACATTTACTGTTTCTGAGGAAATGGTATATGAATTGGGTTTTTTGAGTGTTGGAAAGAGAAGGCTAAAAGGTGCTTTAGTTTATAATTTTCAAGTATATGAAAGGACGGGGTATTTTTCCTCCTAAGGAGAATGAAAGCTTTTAATGCCTACAATGAAATATGAAGTAGTAAACTTAAAGCAGACCATCTTTCCATTGGCGTGAGAAAGCAGCTTCTAACCGTCATGCCTGTGGAAACACTCAAATGTGCTACTCAGCAGATTTGCTGGTGTCTCTCTTAGATATAGTAAAAGTGTGCTCAATAAACTTAGTTTTTCCCCTTTCTGAGTATAGCAGGCAGGTCACACACTCTGTTAGTGTTTCTCTCAGTGCCCCCTTCCAAGTGCACTTAATATTTTGGGCAACATCCAGTTAGAATTTGCATGTCTGCTCCTCTTGGAATACATGTCCACCTCTGCCCATCCAGTATCACCTACTTTCCCTCTCCTAGGAAAGGAAGAGAGGTGGAACCTGTATTTATTAAATACCTGCCATGCACCGTACCCAACAGATGAGAAAACTGAGATTCAGAGACATGAAGTCATCTGCTCAAGGCCTCTAGCAAGCCTGACTCAAATGCAAGCATCATCCAGTCTGCAGCCGCAGATTTCTAAAGCCTTTATAATTCACAGCCTCTCGTTTTGCAGAGACTCTCTCTGCCTGGCCTATTTGTTCCAGCTTCATGGCAGCTTTATTTAGGTGATAATAGAAGAATCCTGCTGCTTTATGAGGTGATAATCCAAGCCTTATGTGGATAACTATTCTTTTAGGTTGAGTGGTTTATCCCTTTGATAAAAAGAGGTAGATTATTGTTCCGAAAACCCAAAGTCTTCCTTTCATTCTTGCATTAGATAAAGAAACTTACATATTTACTTTTAGCAGAGGCCTCAAAGGGAACCCCAAGCTGAGATGAGCAGACCCTCTGCCAGCAGAAGCCAGGTATCAGAAATGCTCTTCCTTCTCTGTTGGCTGAGATTTGAGGAAGTCACCCGCAATTTTGGGGATTTTCACCTTTTTCCTTTTATTTGTACTTTTAAAGGGGTTATAGGGTGACCAACTGTCCCATTTTTCCCTGGGACTGTCCTGGTGTTAACACTGAAAGTCCTGCATCCCAGAAAACCCTTTAGTTCTGGGCAAACCAGGATGATTAGCAACCCTGCTTAAAACCTCAGCTGGAAGAAATAATAAAAAGACAAAGTGGACAGTTAAGTGGGAACTAAAAGAGAAGTTTGTTAAAAAATAATTTACTATCTCGAGGCATTGCAGCCACTTTCAGGTTTTTCTGGTGACAGAGTGGGGTCTTTTAGGAAAACAACCTAAAAATCCATAACTGGGGACTGGCTAAATAAAATTTGAATGCTCAATCACTGGAATGTTATGCGGCCTTAAAAATTAAGAGGGCAGATGTATACATGACCATATTGAATAATTTCCAAGATTGGAACAAAAATAATCATGTATAAATATTTTGCACATACAATTTATGGAAAGATACTGTATCAATTTTCTATTGCTGTATAACAATGTCACCTTAAACTTAGTGCTTAGAACAACGCACACTTACCTCCCAGTTTCTTCGGGTTAGGGGTCTGGGCATGGCTCAGTCAGATTCTCTGCAAGGCTACCATCAAGGTGGTGGCTGGGGCTGTGTTCTCATTTGGAGTTTTGACTGGAGAAGGAGCTACTTTTTCAAACCCATGTGGTTGCTGGCAGAATCCAATATTGTGGTTGTAGGACTGAGCGCTTTCCTCTACCAGCACTGTCTGTCCGTGGGAGGCCACTCTCACCTTCTACCAGCTGCCCACAGTTTCTTGTCATGTGAAGTTTTCAGCATGGCCATTTGCTTCCTCAAAGTCAGCAAGCAAGCAAGAAACTCAAGCAAGATAGCACTACAGTCTTCATAACACAGTCACATCATCACATAATTGTCATCACATATAGCCCGCCCCCTTTCCTGTGTTCTCTTGGTCAGAAGCAAGTCATAGGTCCTGCCCTCTTCAAGGGATGAGAGAGCTCAAGGGTGGGAAACTAGAAGTCGGGGGTCATTAGGCCACCGTAAAGGTCTCTGCTACAGTATCTAAGAAACTGGCAGCAGCACTTGCCTCTAAAGAGAGGGCCCAGAGCACAGAGTGGGGAGAGACTTACTTTCATTCTTTTTCACACATTAATTTTGGTTTTCTTTGCCAAGTGCATTCATTACATTTTTTATTAAAACAAAACACATACCATAAAACAAAACAACAAAACGAAAAACCTCCAGATAAACACATTTCACTACTTAGTTAAGAAAATAAAAGACAAAGGACACAGCCTTTTTCCCCTGGGCAAATGCCATCGCAACCCTTTAACTCCAGCACTATATGTGCTCAGCACCAGCGCCTGGCCAATGCTGACAGATAACTTCACCTATATATCAAATTCAAGGCGTGTTTTATAACAACTTTAAGACTTCGCAAAGAAATGCTATTGTATCTCAGCCAGGCACAGTGGCTTACACCTGTAATCCCAGCACTTTGGGAGGCCAAGGCAGGTGGATCATTTGAGGTCAGGAGCTCGAAATCAGCCTGGCCAACATGGTGAAACCCTGTCTTTACAAAATACAAAAAATTAGCTGAGCATGGTGGCCTGCGTCTGTAATCCCAGCTACTCTGGAGGCTAAGGCAGGAGAATCGCTTGAACCTGGGTGGCAAGGGTTGCAGTAAGCTGAGATCACGCCACTGCACTCCAGCCTGGGCAACAGAGCAAGACTCGGTCTCAAAAAAAAATGGTATTGTACCTTTTAAAGACTTTGTTATGGCGTATTCAGTTTTTTGGAAAGGTTATCCTGTGAAAAGTGGTCCATTCAGTATTAAAGAGTAAACCAGAATAATGCCATTTGTGGTATAGATGAAGAGACTACAAGCATGCTGATGTTTCCTCACAGGGATGTACTAAGAAGCTGCCTGGAAAGCAAACAGCTCTGAGATCTCATAAACGCCCAGCCTGGTCCATGGACCAGCAACATTGCCATCACCTTGGAGCTTGTTAGAGAGGCAGAATTTCTATTCGCACGCTAGATTTACTGAATCAGAATTTGCATTTTTAGAAAGTTCAAATGCATGTTAAAGGTTGAGAAGTTTTCTTCCAAACTACCCCATACTACTCCGTAGAGTACAATACAGACCCAGAAAAACTCACCCACATTTTCACAGTAAATATCCACACAGGAATGCTTATTGCAGTACTGTTTATAAGAGCCAAAAAACAAAAAACCTGGAAAAATAAAACTAATTGATCATCTGTAGGAGACTAAAAAATAAACTGCAGTGTATTTACCAAAGGAACACTATAAGAAGTTAAAATTAACAAGCTACAGCTACATATATCATGGATATATAGATAAATTAACATGTGGATAAATTTCATAAAGATAATATTTAGCTCAAGAAAAAGGGAATAAACAAAAACCCAAGTTGCAGGAAGGAATATACAATATAATACCATTTATGTAAAGGTCAAAGATGCTGTGTATGGATACATACATAAGTAGTGAAATAAGCATGAAAAATGACAAATGCCAAGTTCAAGACAGTGGTTTCACTTGAGATGAGGAAAAGGGGAATGAGGAAAGATAAACAGAGCATTTTCAGTGTATATTTTTCATGCTAGATGGAAGGTACATAGAGGTTTATTATATTTTCTCTACCTTTTTTGTATACTAAAAATATTTCACAATAAAAAAAGTACAGCTTTTCTAGATGATGCCAAATTTTCCTTCAAAATATACATATAGATGTGTAACCTCACAAGCAGCGAGTGGGGTTCCCATAACACCACGTCCTTACCCAGTCTCAGGTGGTCAGACTTCTAATTTTTGGCTGATCTGCTGAGCAGGTGAGAAATGTCATCATATTGTTTCTTTAATCTTCCTTTCTCTCTTTTATAAGGGAGGTTGAACATGGCCTCATGAGCTTATTGACCGTCAACTGTCCTCTTCCAGGAATTGAATTTCACACCCCTTGTGCATTTTTTCTGTTTATTTGCTTTACCTTATTGTTTGTAGGAAACACTAATTAAGAGCACAGGGAATGCAAGTTGATGTCCTTATTCTGTTTAAGTTGAAAGTAGGATCTCTCTTAAACCAGTCAGAGCAAAGGCTAATGGAAGATGTCTAGATAGAAACTGGGTCGTATCTTAGGTTTACCACTGAAACCATACACTTAACATTTGCGTTCACTACAGTTAAATGCATTACTATTAATGCATTATTATTAAATGTGTGGCTCTGAAAAAGTGAGGTCAACCCTAAAAATCAAAAGAAGCAAAAAATGTTCCTGTATGAAGTTAGTATCTTATGGGGTCTTCAAGTTGATGTCACTCTTCTTGAATTAAAAAATATAAAAACAATCAATTAAACAACTAAATGCATGGGATTAGCAACTCTACATGTTTCTTCATGGTAACATTGTATTACTGTGCAGAGCTTCACAATTTTATTCATTTTTGCTGCCATTTTTAGGGGGAAAAAGCCAACAAAATAAATTAGCAAAAATTGTTGAGATTTTCCCAGTCAGCTGTAATTTGTATTAGTCCTGTGTATGTGTGGGTGTGAGTAAGCGTGTGTGTGGTCTTTAAGAAAACGACAACCTCTGGAAATGACTTAATGGAAGAAATTTCTTTTCGTATTTGATCCTTCTATAGCTGTCACTGTTTATATCTTTTAAAAAAAGACACATTTTCTTGTTTAAACTAGGAGGAATCAATTTATTTAGAATGCTGGAAAATCTTTATGCTAAACAATTAAGGAATCTCGTTTATGTGATAGATGTTCCTCAGCATATTTTTGGTAGCAGTCCAAAAAGAGCTTCAGTTCCATTTATCATGGGAAAGGTAGCATTGCCTTGGTGAATGGCACACTTATTGCTTTAAGTAAAAATGGGCCTTTTCTCAGCCCCATAGTGTCAACCGGAGTTTTAAGCATTGCAAAACAGAAACTTCATAGACACGTGTTATAATGCTTAAGTTTGAAATTTAACCCTGTTTCCAGGGACTGGCTGTATTGCTGCAAGATTTCAGATATATTTAAACTCCTCAAGGACTCGGTAATTTGCTCACTGATTCTCAACCTTTCTGTGCTCCCTCAGCTCTCAGTGCTCCCTCAGCTCTCAGTGCGCCCCTCAATTGTGATTCAGCCCACATCCCTGCATTGAGCCTGACATTAGGAAATGGAGAGACTGCACAGGCACAGTGACCACCACCAGGCAACGCCAAGCTGAGTAGGGCAGGCAGCAAAAGCACATCAAGAACACTGTCTTAGGCTCGCCAGGCAAATGGAAGATTTGGAGACATCCCATCTGCCTAAGATAAACTTTTGCATAACAAATGGTGCCAAGATACTGGGGCCATGAAAGGTCTGTAAAACAGGATCAGTCTGAGCATTCAAGGAAAGGGGATTCTTAGGAACTACCGTGAGTTCACCTAGCTCCCTTCATCAACTTCTTTTTCCAGATCTATTTGGAAATTAGTGATTGAGAGTGAAGCCCGCCACCTCTGGGCCCGTGCAGTTGTGTGTTGTGGATCCATTGGCTGTGTGTGAGCAGGAACAGATGGGGTCAACCAGTGCCATGAAGCAAATAAGAACAAAGGAGAAACTTACAGAGTAAGAAATTGAGGAAGCTCTGGGACATGAAATAGCTTGCCCACAATTCTCATGGCTAGTTGGTGCATAGCAGAGATTACATCCATAGGTATGACTCTCAAGCAATTATAAGTATCTAATATGGCATAATATGAAGACTACCTCTCCCTCCCATCTCAGAGTGACAACATCTTATTGCCACACTTCTTGGCTTAATCTTAAGACTTCCAGCTCTCTCTCCCACCCCCCGGTTCACCCTGTCTCTCTCCACTCCTGTTTCTAGCTGCTCATCTATACTTTCTGGCCAACTTGTCACTAGCTCACCTTGCTTCCCCAGCTGATCTGGGGACTGCTGTGCCCCAAAATGTGAACATACACAGCACTTCTTCTCTCATCTCCCTCATTTCTCCAAACACTTACTGCAAACACATAGTCAGGTCATGAAAGCACCAAACTTTGTCTGAAGGATTTAGCACAATATCAGTGCTGGACACAAAACAGAAGGTAAATAAAAATAACGTTAACAAATGTAGGTATGATGGAAAGACACTGTGTATATGTTTGACAACTTATAATTGGGTGTCAGACCTCACTGGCCTGACAGTTCATTTGCTGCTTCCTGCTGCAGGGAATATCATAATGATCTTTGTCCTCCACAGGTCCCAGCTAGCTACGGTGTAGCTGATCTCTCCAGAGACCTTTCTCTCTATTTTATCACCTCTCTTTGAGTTCAGCCTTCCTCAAATTCTCCTTCCTTCTTGAGCTGCTAAGAGAAAACAGAAATTTCTTATTATTTAATTTGTAGAATAATTTTGCTTTTTTGTCTCTGTCTTCCCACTTCAGACTACCCTTGGGCCCCACCTGTTATCACCAGAAATGTCGTTCACGTGTTTTCCCTAAAAAAAAATTTTAAGTCTCTACCATTTGTAATACAAACACAATTCCTTCTTGTTCTTGTATTACGAATTTTAAATTCCTTTAAAATTACAATGTTTTTATGGCTTTACATATATTAGATTAAAAATCTCAGAATAATTATATTAACATTTCCTCCAACAATTACTGAAAACAGTTTAAGTGATTTTTTGCAGGGAATTTTTTTCCTTGGGGTATATCCCACTGGGGTTACACAATCATTTATGTTTTTTAAAATCACTTAGAACAACTTTTCTCTGTGTGGTTTTGTCACCAAGTGGATAAATGGGTAAGGTCATTTATGGAATTTTACTTTCAATTCTAACTAATTCCTTTTTAATTTATTTAAATTTTTTAATAGACTATTTACAAGCTTCCAAAGTAAAATCTGCAATGTGTGGTATGCATCCTTTTTCTCCTCTTGTTCCTCTCAAATCAATCTGGACCTGACATTCATAATGGTCTTTGCAAAATGCAGATCCTGGGACCCTTCCCCCTTCCTGCTTGCAAACATTCACTCACTGCTCCAAACACTTTAGCATGGTTGACTGGGCTGTGCGTGAGCAAGCCCTTACCTCCCTCTCCAGCTCCTTCTCCATCCTTACTCTTGATGCTCCACTTAAAACTGAATTCAGTCAGAGGCTTGAAAGTATCAGGCCTTTCTTTTGCTTGAGCTTTTGCCAATTTCACTCCCTTTGTCTGAAGCGCTCCCATTGCTCACATACTGTGTGGGTTTACCCCCATTGTTGCTTTTGTTCAGGCGTGTGGTTGTGGCTAATCTGCCTTATGGAACAGGAACTGCCCCTTCTTGAATGCCCAAGCTCTCTGCCTCACACTGGGAGAAGATCTTCTCCACATGCAGACAACCTTTATAATAATTAAGGAAATATGTCATTTGAGCAACAAATGTACAGGTGTCAGCCTGTACTCCATGGTGCCAGCTATAGCCGCTCCAGAAGGATTCTCTGTGGATCAAGGTCCTCTTCCATGCACCCATGACACTCCACATACATGACATTCAACACACTGTCATATACATTCCTACTAATGTGTCTGCATCCTGCACTGAAATGTACGCTCTGTGAGGAGACAGACTTTGTCTATTTGATTCACCATTTTATCCCCAGACAGAAAAACTTGTCTGACTCTAGGGCCTCCACCACCCTATATAGTTTCTTTGTGAGCAGCTGAGTGCTCTTCTGCAGTCTACACATTGCACAGTCATACACAGCAGCCCTGCCTGGCATAAAGTATTTTCTCATTAAATATATATCGAGTTAATGAATCCTTGATTTTGACCTGTATTTCCTAATAGCTTTATTGCTGATCTTCTTTTTCTTTTTAAATTTTATTTTCAGTGTTTTGAGCATTCTTTAAACATGAATTTCTCTGAAGAAGATTGCATTACCATTTTTCAAAACAAACTTCATTTCACAAGCCACACATCCCAACCCTTTGCACCAAGATGCCCACCTGATCCACCAACAATGACGCGCACTTTTTTTTTATTTTTATTTTTGAGACAGAGTCTCTGTCGCCCAGGCTGGAGTGCAGTGGTGTGATCTCGGCTCACTGCAAGCTCTGCCTCCCAGGTTCACACCATTCTCCTGCCTCAGCCTCCCAAACAGCTGGGACTACAGGCGCCTACCATCATGCCTGGCTAATTTTTTGTATTTTTAGTAGAGACAGGGTTTCATTGTGCTAGCCAGGATGGTCTCGATCTCCTGACCTTGTGATCCACCTGCCTCGGCCTCCCAAAGTGCTGGGATATGCACTTTTTATTTGAAAGCTGGCTTCTTCTATTTTCAGTTCTTTGAAGGAATAGTGGATGGTATAGGAGAGGATGCAGCTGGAACCATTACTATTTGTTCAGCAGAGACAGCAGGCCCTGTACTTCGCCTACTTCAAAGCTTGGGAGAATTTGGAAGCAGAAAGTTCGCAATCGCTACTGTGTGGTTTTACCCTCATTATTCCTTTTGTACATGCATATGGTTGCAGCTAATCTGCCTTGTGGAACAGGACCCACCCCTTCTCCTTGAATGCCCAAGCGGTCTGCCTCACACTGCAAGAAGACCCTCTCCACATGAAGAGAAGCTTCAGAGTAATCAAGGAAATACATCATTTGAGCACCAAGCCTCCTTTCCTCCACATTGTTGAGAGAATTGTCAAAATACCACTGTTGTTATAATTAAGGTTCTTCAAAATACAAAGATATTCATGGAGAATGCTTCCTCCCACATTCCATGTGTGCTACGATGAGAGCCTGATGTCCCCTTCATAGCCTGCATTCTAAAGACAGGGCAGCTACTCTGTCAGCCCCTAGCTGGGCCCTTTTTAGGCCCTCTCTAAAAGTCTTCAAATCTGGAAATATTGCACTGATAAAGTATTTTTAGAACTGTGCTTTTTGTTTTTCTGCTTAAAGAACAGGGAGAACACATCTAAGTGTTATAGGAGGAGGATCTGGACATAGATCTATCTCCTCTTCAAGCATTCTTTCCAAGTCTCCTTTTATTGCTTCCTGAAATATTTATATGAGCAAATACCTCAACTTATCGTAAGGAAAGTCTGGGATGACATAGTCAAATACACTCATCTGTAAAAGAAGATAAAAACTCGCAATGGGTACAGAGGTGGCCAACTGCTGTTCAACATTAGATCTGTTAACAGCAGTAAGTAAATATTGGTGAAATCAGTTTTTTTCTTTCACTTCAAGAACTAGGCAAATACATCATCATGGAAATAATTTTCTAAAGGGCAGATTTAAAGATTTGTGTTGGGAAAGACTAAAGGTGACTCTTTCTCAGGTACGTAAAGCATGGGCAGAGCTCTTAGGCTGTCCAAAAAATTCACTTATTTTTTTTCTTCTGCACTTAACAGTTTTACAACCTCACTTTTAAAAAAGCATTTAACATGATTTATCTGAAATTATTTTTCTATTAGTTTTATATGTTTCTATCTTTTCATAGGCTTATTTTTTATCTTTCTAAATGAATATTAATTTGTAATGAACAAATCATGTTTGCCTCACTAGAGTGTAAGCTGTATGGGGAAAAACCTTTCCCCACTATATTCTCAGCAACAAATACATAGCAGAACATCAATAAATATTTGTTAAATAAATAACTTTTCAGAACCACCTACTATGAGTAATAATGTCATCAAAATAAAAGTGTTTACTGGGCTTTTATTCTGTGATTGATACATGCTGAGGGTTTTACATAGATTCTTTCATGCAATGCTCACAAAACTCTACAAGATAGGGTTGGTCATTATTATAGTTTTACCAGATGAGAAAATAGAGGAGCAGAGAAAAACAGGTGTGAGACAAGTTCCAGACAGGAACCGGCAGTCTAGTCTGCAACCAAAGGCAATTTAACTCCAGGATCAGTTAAGCCATCACCCTCTACTGCCTTTGAGGTCAGAGACACAAGGAAGGAAAGTAATCAATATGACAAAAAAAAAAGTGGCGTCCATCCCAGAATACTCCAGGGTTTGATTATGTTTATATAGGTAGCCCTCACTGTACATGACTCCACTTTGCGTGAATTTCAGTCATCATGGTTTAGTTGAATAACGTCAGTGCCCCAACAACTTGGGGGTTTTTTTGTTTTTGTTTTTTTGAGATAGAATCTCACTCTGTCCCCCAGGCTGGAGTGCAGTGGCATGATCTCAGCTCACTGCAACCTCCGCCTCTTGGGTTCAAGTGATTGTCCTGCCTCGACCTCCTGAGTAACTGGGATTACAGGCATGCACTACCATGCCTGGCTAATTTTTGTATTTTTGGTAGAGATGGAGTTCCGCCATGTTGGCCAGGCTGGCCTTGAACTCCTGGCCTTAAGTGATCCACCTGCCTCGGCCTCCCAAAGTGCTGGGATTATAGGTGTGAGCCACCGCGCCCACCCAACATCTTCGTTTAAATTTTAGTTCCCATGGTAGATTGTGAATAATGACATGAAGTACAAATTTTGCTGCAAGCTCTTCACTACTTAAATCGCTTTGTAAATAACAGATGTACATCATGATCAGTAACCAACCTAATCACTTCTCTTAAAGTGTACTGGTGATCAGTCACTGTTGCATTTGTTATTTGTTCAGTTTCCACACAGACAACAAAGGCATGTAGTTGTGTTCCCTCTTTGTCTCCCAGTGATAGACCTATGAGACATTTTATAAAAATAGGCAATCAAGAGAGGGAATTGGCCAAAAAAGCTGTCCAACCAAAAATGAAAATTGATAGCATTGGATGTGAAATTCAAATCAAACATAAATGGATTCATAGAAGCAATAGCCGGCCATGGGAATGTTGATGCTGCTGCCATTGAGAGACTCAGTATGCAGCCAGAGGAGCTTAGTGAAGGCGAGCTTGTCAACCTAAATGAGGGGAATGGTTGTGAAGAAAAGAATGAAGATGTCGTAGAGGAAGTGAAGCTGATAAGAAGAAAACTTCACATTATAGGAATTCTCAGAGATACTTCAAGACATCGAAGACACAAAGAATACAACGGTGCAAGCTGATCTAAATTTAGAAAGGAGTATGACAATCGGATAAAGCATTGAAAAGATGCTGGCTCCATGTTGTCAGTTTTATGATGAGAAGAAGGTAAGCACTGCCTATTCTCTCTTTTTCTATGGAAATTAACTTTTATTTCTATAACATATAAAAGGTATAAATAGGACTTATATAAAACCAATAATTGCACACACAAACGGGAATTATGTGAAATTAGGTTATTTATATATCTCTTTAAGCCAGAGGGAGGAGGAAGAACAGGATGAGGTCCAGTAGGCCCACCGTTAAGTTCTCCTTAGCTTCTGCGTTCAGTGAAGGTAGCTTGCCAGGCAGTGCCTCAGGATGACAGTGTGGGGAAGGGGAGTGGAGAGTGGGGGAGGAGTGATGGTGACGAGTTGTGAGGCTTCTGGGCACGGCTGTGCGGGAGGCACTTGAGGAGAAGCATGACTGAGATGGAAACAGTCTTGTCCACACCCAGCAGGTGGGACTTGTCAGTGGGAGATGAGCCAAGGGTCTTCGCAGCTCCCAGTTGGCTCTCCTTAACATGCTTATCTAATGTGGTGTAGCATAGGCAGGGATGAGAGGTCAGTCCACAGAAGGGAAATCAAAGGGAGCAGCCGCCACAGGTGCCTCGCCCAATGCTGGCAGTTATGTGCACAAGGGCTGTGGCTGAACGGTGCTGACAGCAGAGCTCACAGAACTCTTGCTTTCTCAAGTTTCAGACACATTCTGGGAAGGGCAAACTGGTCTATGAGTCACATAATACGCAGAGGGGTGCTGATAATCCAAAAAACTTAGCAAAACACCTTTCGTGCCCATGATCCAGGCTTCAGGGAGCCAAGAAGAAAGCCCAAAGCCCTGCCTAGGCCTGCAGGGCTCGCGTTCACTGGGAATCCTCCCCAAAGCCTCTCCTGCCACCTGTTTTTTTTTTTTTGTTTTGTTTTTTGTTTTTTGTTTTTTGTTTTTGAGACAAAGTCTCGCTCTACCCAGGCTGGAGTGCAGTGGCACGATCTCGCCTCACTGCAACCTCCAGCACCGGGGTTCCAGAGATTCTCGTGCCTCAGCCCCGCGAATACCTGGGATGACAGGCACGCTACTGAACCGGTAAATTTTTGTATTGTAGAGCCAAGATTTCGCCACGTTGGCCAGGCTGGTCTCGACCTCCTGGCCTCAAGCCATCCACCCGCATCTGCTTCCCAAAATGCTGGGATTACAGGTGTGGGCCACCGCACCCGGACCATAGTTTTGTTCTGCCATCTTGAGAACAAGCTGTCGTAGTTATTTCATGGCTGAAATGGGATCCGCTCGTGATTCACCGTCATTTCGGGAATGGTCACAGACATTTTCCTAGGACCTTCAGATCCCACTTCACCTGTTTCACAGGAGACGACAGCCAGCTCCTGCCGTGTGTGAGCCTTCCCTACCAGACTCCGGCCATGATGGGGCAGACGCCGCGGTCATAAACTGTAAACTTGGTTCCCCTGAGGTTGGATCTAAGTTTGCCAGTATACCTTCCTCCTTCACGAGATAAATCAGTTGGATCAGTGGAGATAAGGCAGTTGCATGATTTGCTCTTTTCCCGCTTTCTAGCTGTAAGAAGAAATGTCTCTGATTTTCTTCTTTTTCCAAGTATATACAGTAAGTGGAGCAGGGGCCCCAATCCATTCCTTTTTTTATCCCTGATTATATGACATCTTACTGTGACACTTCAAGGGGCAGGACTATGCTTAAAAGTCCTCCAGGCCCTCCACTTCTCGCAGCCGGTTATGCAGCGGTTGGGCTGCAAAATCGAAAACGGAAGCAAAGTCCTCCAGTTCCTCCACTTCCCCCAGCTCGTTACCGGCCGGTTGGGCAGCAGCATAGGAACCGGAAGCATTTGCATCTGTGGTCGAGTGCAGGCTGGATGCGGAATTGGGTCTTTCTTTTTCTGAATATGTAGCCTGGGATCTTATTTTCTTTCCTTCTTCTTCCTCGCCATCAGTCTCCTCATCAAAGTTCAGACTATCTGAGATACTATTGTTTTTGGAAAATCTTCTGAAGATCTGGCTTGGAAGCAGTATCCAAGGTGTTTTCCCCATCAACACTCTCTTCAGCATTTTCTCCCAGAACAGGGGAGCTGACTGAAAGAACATGAACTTTGGTTTCCAAATCTTGAGCATCTGGCTTCATGACAGCAGCCAGACCATCAATGCCATGAAGACGACATTGCTCTGTGGGGGGGGGGGGGTATGAGAGTCCATCAAAGGAGTCCGCTCCTCATTGGCCTTTGGCTTCACCCAACTTAGCCTGACTTCTGGATTTGGCTGCACCATGAATGGCTGATGGCTGAAGGTGCTTTTTTCTCTGCTTCTTCTTAAGCAGTGCTCTCTGATTATCCAGTGCCAGCTGTTAAAGTTTCATCGTCTCATCGTGAAAGACACCGTCCCCACTGGAACCAAGCTGGCAGCGACCGGCATTCATGCCTTCTGCTGTTTAAGTGGCAGCCATGTCCCCAGTCCTAGCCACCCATGGCTCTAAATTACTTTTAAGAGCTTGTTGGCCAGGCGTGGTGGCTCACACCTGTAATCCCAGCGCGTAGGGAGGCCAAGGCGGATAGATCAGGAGGTCAGGAGATCGAGACCATCCTGGCCAAAATGGTGAAAACCCATACCTACTAAAAATACAAAAATTAGCTGGGTGTGGTAGTGTGCGCCTGTAGTCACAATTACTCAGGAAGCTGAGGCAGGAGAATCACTTGAACCAGGGAGGTGGAGGTTACAGTGAGCTGAGATCGTACCATTGCACTCCAGCCTAGCAACAGAGTGAGACTCCGTCTTAAAAAACAAAAGAGCTTGTTTGGAGAGTCTAGCATGGGGGTGCAGCTACTCCTATACCTTTGCTCAAAGACTGGTCCTCTTCTCTGGGGGACGACCTCTTCCACGGAGCGCGCACTTAGGGAGGGACAGGAGGGATGCACATAGAGCGGTGAGGGAAGAAGAGCACACACGCCTAGCCAGCCAGGTCAGCCGAATCAACCCTGGCGATCAATAGGGTAACAGACGTCTCAGCCAGATCGCCCTCATATCCTAAAGCACTCTTAATTTTTTACAAATAATAAAATGCTTTCATCCTCAGTGTTTGTGTTTTCAATTATAGTATACTAAACATTAATTTTACTATTTTCATCATTTTTAGTACATTTACAAACTTGACAAGAGTAATGATTTCACAAAAAATTTTTAAAAGTTACAGAAAGAATTTTCACATTGACTATTAAAACCATTTTGCATGGTTTCAGCTTACATCTGCAAAGTAGGGACAACTAGTATTCAAAAGAACTTCATGAGTAAATAGTAAACATGTTTGAACTATGAACCACAAGTTTAGATGGTTCAAATTATTGCTATCTTCTTGCAACATATATCAAGGGAAAGGCTTTAAGACTCTAGCTAGCTTATAAGTCCCATGGGAAAAGCTGATTCCATGAGAACAGGAAGGTGCGAGGAGAAAAGGGCTAGCTTTTGAGAAGCAAGAATCTGAATTATATATTGGCTTATCAATTCTATAGCCTTGAGCACTCATTCAGTAGCTGAGACTTTTGTCTCATCTGTAAAATTTAGAGTAATACAGATTTTGCAGGATAGTTCTGTGTATGAGAAAAAATATGCAGGCATGTGTATACATGTGATGTGGCAGAGAGCACTTCAAAAGGCAGCCTGCTGGTTTGGATGACTGTGGACATCCCCATGCAGGGCATGGCCAGGTCTGCATGGTTAAGGTTAGGCCAATAGCTGGCGCTAGCTATGTGGCATCTTGGATTTTCTAATAAAAATTTTAGATATTCCAGAAAATATTTGCTAACTCTGCAGTTTCTTTTCACATATACTTGTTTCTCTGATTCCACGTTCATAGAAAACCTACCTTAGGTTCTGTTTCTCTTTTTGTTTGAGTACAGTACAAAAAGAATAAAATTTTAATAACTACTATTCTGTGTTTACATATAATGAGGCTA
Source organism: Gorilla gorilla gorilla (assembly GCF_029281585.2). Lineage (NCBI taxonomy): Eukaryota > Metazoa > Chordata > Mammalia > Primates > Hominidae > Gorilla > Gorilla gorilla. The sequence continues at coordinate 111,674,347 of NC_073238.2, forward strand.
TTTCCATGTTCGCATAGATGGTCTCAAATAACTAAAGTTATTACAACCAGTTCTCATAAATATGGAGTTTCTCTACTAGTTTCTTCGATCTCTACCAATAAAATATTTTTATTTTGATATTCATTTTTGTAATAAACTTTTATACTATGCTGGAAATTTGCTAGAAATGCAAATTGGTTATGTTTCTTTTGCAGGAGAGTCAGAAGAAGGGTTTTTACGTTAAGCATGCTCCTGCCTGGAGTTTGCATAAATACATTTGGGTTGGTGGTTTGTTAGCTGGGATCTGAAAGAGAGTTGAGGGATGCCAGAGTTGTCCTTGGAAAGAGTCTTGGCTACTGCTTGTCTCTCCAGCTTCAGTCTTACTACTTCTCCACATATTTTCCTCTAAACACCCTGAGTTAGGGGTCTATTTTCCTGAAGCTCATTTTTTTCCTCATCTCTGTACCTTAAAACAATGTAATAGTACAAGAAAGATGTGACGGACCCAACTAAGGTAGTGCCAGAGTGGATGGGGAGCAGGTCTGATTGGGAAAGAGGTTAATGAACCAGATCCAAGTGCCCTGGATCCCCATGTGAATTCCCTACCAACATAAGAAGACCTATTGATATCCGCCCCTGTATGCAACTGCCTATCATTTTCTCCCACCAGCCATAGGAACCATGAACCTTAGGCACCCTCTACCCCCTGTAATCTGCCACTTGTACTATATTCACCTTTACCTGGTCTATTAGCCTGATATAATTTTCTCCCCAATTTTGCCTCCTTTTATTCCCAGAGAAAAGTTGTTGCTTTATCTGACTCTGGTGGACTGAGTATTTGTGCCCCACCCCTCCAAATTCATATGTTAAAGACTAATGCTCAGTGTGATAGTATTTGAGGGTGGAGCCTTTGGAAGGTAATTGTGTCATGAGAATGGAGCCCTCGTGAATGGGATTAGTGTCCTTATATAAGACACAAGAGAGATGGTCTCCCTCTTGACTATGTGAGGATACAGCAAGAAGGTGGCCATCTACAAACTAGGAAGAGAGCCCTCACTAGACACAGGATCTGCTGGCACCCTGATCTTGGAAGTCCTGGCCTCCAAAACTGTGAAAAATAAAATTTGTTGTTTAACCCACACAGTCTATGGTTTTATTTTTTTCATTATAGCAGCCCAAATTGACTAAGACAGTGACCTCCCTTGGTAGAATTAAGCACTTTTGCCAGTTGTTCAAAAAGCCCCTTAAGTATACTTCTGCTAAGATATAATATTTATAAAATATAACGTATATATATTATTTTGTTGTTGGCATCAGAGTTACTGTTATGGAAATAACTGTTTTTATTTAAGAAAATACACTAAAAAACTGAAGTTAACAAAAAGTAAGGCCTCAAGGGGATGAGTTAGCAGGAACACAGAGTTAGATTAAAGAACTGTGTCCCCAGAAAAGCAGTATGGAGCTGGGAGAAGACACAAGAGAGAGAAGTTGGTAATAAGCTGAAGATATATAAAGAACATGGTGGAAATTACCAGAAGGTAGAAATTGCCAGAATCATTGAGAGATTTAAGAAGGGAGAAATCTAATATTCAGCTTAATGTCTTCTCCCATATCGTGACGAGACAAAATCCTCTCACGCCATTACTCCAACTTATTCCCAGTGAAAGTCTATTTCCTATGGTTGCATCAAGAGAGTGGAATTTTGGGGCATAAAGGAGAAAGATCTGTAGCCTCTGTTTCAGTTGCCATCAAGACAGAGAAAAAGGGACAGGGATCAAAGAAAACACATAGTAGAGAAAAAGAATTCTGAAGACAGAGGGTCACCGGAGTTGACAAGGAAATTTAGAAAAAGAAATCCAAATCCCATCCTTCCTTCATTCCAGATCCCTGCCTCTACTCCCCACTGTGAACCATGTACAGTGCCAGTAATTTCTCCACCTGTAAATTTAGAAGGATAAACTAGATGGTCCCTCAGGGCCCCTTAAGCTTTAATATTCCATGAATCTATAAAGCTTTGCACTGAACTAGGGGAAAATATTAAAAGTTGTGTCCTATTGTAGAAAAATGTTTGGTGATATGCATTAACTTGATTAGGCACAGGAGATGATATAAATAATGACAGTCATTTAACACCTAAGTAAGAAAAAGAAAAAATTAAGCAAAGTATTCCCATGGCACCCAAAAATGGCTTGTTTAGATTCTTCTGGTAGCTTTGTAGCATCTGTTCTAAAAATTATGATGTGTTTTGAAATTACTACTTGAGTTTATATACAATGTGTGTCAGACATTTATGTGATTATGTTCTTTAAAAAAAAATAGTTTCAGTATCTGTTGGATACAAACATGCTGATATAAGCAAAAATCAATTTCCCTTTCTCTCCAAACCCGGCAATTTAAAGATAGTTAATATAGGCTGTCAGGCAACAATTAATAATAAAGGATTGATCCAATAAATTGATTAAAATGCAATTATGTGGAAGGAAAATATTAAATTATTTCTATTTATCCACCAGAAGCAATTATCTGATTGTGTTTAAGTAACTCCAGTTACAAAAAGCTACTACCTGGAAGAAGAGGAGTAAGTGTGTTGGCTGGGTCTACCCATATAAATGATGGTAGGTCTGTCTGTTTTCCAATGGAGGTAGTAATGCAAGGAGGGAGGGGAAACTGTTGAAATTTCTAAAATGAGCAGATATTGATGTGACTTAGTCAATTTTCCGTTAGTCATATATTAACTTGATGCATACAGAACCAGTGGTGTACTGTGCGGAGTTCTGGCTCCAGTGCTTATTGTTTGCATGACCTTAGTTATTACCTGTGCTTCCGTTTATTTCTGATATATTATATATATATCATATATATTATATTCTGATATGTATATTCTGTATATATATTATGATATATTCTGTATATATATTATATTCATATATATACATAGGTGTGTATTATATTCTGATATATATACATATGTGTGTATTACTTTGGTTAGAAAATTTTGTCAAAAGAAGGGATTTAGAGAAGGTATTAATTATGTAAGAAATAAGCAAATGTTTTTTGGTGTAATATTGGGAGGAAAATGAAAGGATTTAGAGGCAATACAACATAATTGTAGAATGGATATAGGCACCTGGGGAAACAGAAAGGACCTGCTATGTATTTATTGCCTACTATATTCCAGATATTGGAATAGGCCAATTACCTGTGGCAACTCATAGAAGCTGTCTAACATTCTAAGCAGTTATTATATCCATCTTACAAGTAAAGGGATTGAGGGCTGAGGGATGCCAAGTTAATTAGCTAAGACCACAGAGCTGGTAAATGGGTAAGTCATGATCAGACTCAAGTATGTAGACAACAACCTTACAGCCTTTGCACTACTGCGTGGCACTTCTGTCATGATAAGACATGGAGCTTGTAGCCACTAAGACTAGATATCTAAAGCGGAATTTCTTAAACTTTTGGGTCTCAGGACTATTTTACACTCATAAAAAAAGTATTGAGGACTTAAAAGAGCTTTGTTTAATGTGACTAATATTATCACTGCATAGCATTTTAGAAATTAAAATGGAAAAAAATTTAAATTATTATTTTAAAATGAGAATTATAAACCCATTACACAGTGGCACAAATAATATATATTTATAAAAACTAAGACTTACCAAAGCAATAAATACTGGTGAGAAGAGTGGCATTGTTTTACAGTTTTTGTAACCCTCCTCAATGTTTGGCTTACTAGAGGATAGATGGGCTCTAATTAAGTAATTTGGATATGTTGTTTTGGTTGAAATACATGGAAAAAAAGAAGTATATTTACGAGTCATTTCAGACGATTTTGGACATTCTTCTTTGATGCAACACCAAAACGCAACATACGGTAATTTCTTAAAGATTAGTTGCAATGTGAAATATCTGAAACAACATTTCATGTCTTTTAGGTTAAAATTTTTGCCTATCTTCACTTGGAATAGATCTTTACCCTTGTTTGATTTTTTAATGCTTATGCAGTGGTCATTTGGAACCTACTGGTTTATTAAGTTAAGTATTTTCCTAATATTGACATATTTCATTATTCAATGCAAAAAAATAACATTTGCTAATATTACCACAAATCTCATCAAAAAAGCCTTTTAAAATTGGGAAGCTGTCAAACTCATGGGACAGATACAAATTTTCCATAATTCTAATTTTCACATGAAAGCTTGAACTCTATTACTGGAAACAAATGTTGTCAGTTTTGTTCCTTGAAAGGACAGGTGCATTTTGTTGATTTTCCGAAACTCTTGGCCAAATGCAGAAGTCTGAAAAGCACAGTTTGCCTGTTAGTCACTATTTCAAAAGAAAATAATGTTCCATGAAAAAAGCAGCTAGTTCGGCTTGCAACTTAAGTAATTGCACAAGTGTGTTTGCACAAGACAGCTATGGATTGAAGAATACAGAAATTCTTTACACATACTCCCCATTTTGTCACACACAGCCTTAAAAGCATGTTCATTTCAGAATCTAGATGTTTAAAAAATTAATAATAAATTTTATTGCTTCATTAGAAGCATTCTGAGTGAGACTGAAATATTCCTTTTTTGCTGCGAGTATGTGGATGTGAAGAAAGTGATGACTATTAGCACAGCTTAATACCACTGCCTTGGTTTGTGCTATGGGACCAGCAGTTAGACCTACCACTACATTTGCATCAGCAGGGTAAATGACAAACAGTGAGAAGAACAAAACACATTTTTTAGTAGTATTACAAAAAACAGCTTTGACATCTTGGATCCCTCAAAAGAATCCAGAGGACCTTCAGAGATGTGCAGATCACACTTCGAAAGCCAGGGTCTAAAGGATTATCTTAACGATTACATAATTTAAAAATGTCAAGCCAATGCTCAGATAAATTTGCTAAGCAAAAGCCTTAAATGTGTATGATTTGATTAAATAGAAAACCCATGTTTTACAGCATTTAATGTTTGCAGGGAGTACAAGAGTAGGTAAATTATGTCAATGCACACAGAGCCACATAGATCCTCCCTCAACCTTTTTTTGGTTTTGGAGTTCCTTCAGGTTTGATCAAAGTCATGGAATTTTATTATTATTATTATTATTATTATTATTTTGAGATGGAGTCTCGCTCTGTCTCCCAAGCTAGAGTGCAGTGGCAAGATCTCAGCTCACTGCAACCTCTACCTCGCAGGTTGAAGTGATTCTCATGCCTCAGCCTCCCAAGTAGCTGAGACTACAGGCGTGTGCCATCATGCCAGGCTAATTTTTGCATTTTTTTAGTAGAGATGAGGTTTCACCATGTCGGCCAGGCTGGTCTCAAACTCCTGACCTCAAGTGATCCTCCCGCCTCAGCCTCCCAAGGTGTTGGGATTACAGGTGTTAGCCACCATGCCCGGCCTATGTTCTATTTTAAAATGATTAATGGGAGGAAGACTTACCTTCAGGGAAAGACCCAACACTTTATCACATCAGTCATGTTAAAGTTTCTGAACTTCTTGGTGAAAGCAAATTTTTTATGATCCTTCAGTGTTAGGCCAGGTCTAGAAAAGAAAGAGGAAAAAGTGGGAATGAGGAAGAGATAATACAGGAGGAGATGAGGTGTTGAGTAGGCGACACCAGTGGCTGAACTTGCCTTCTTTACATTACTCCAAACAACTCCTTCCAGGTGACAAGAATCTGCAAAATTGTGGAGGATTCCCTTTTAACATGGTGTATTAGTAAGTTCTCTTATTGCTATAAAGAAATACCTAAGACAGGGTAATTTATAAAGAGGAGAGGTTTAATTGGCTCACAGTTCCACAGGTTGTACAGGAAGCATGGCAGCATCAGCTTGGCTTCTGGGGATGCTTCAGGAACCTTACAATCATGGCAGGAGGCAAAGGGAGAGTGCACTTCACATAACCAGAGCAGGAGGAAGAAAGAAGGAGGAGGTGCTGCACGCTAGATCTCATGACAACTTACTATTGTGATGACAGCACCAACAGAATGTGTTAAGCAATGAGAAATTACCCTGATGATCCAATCACCTCCCAACAGGCCCCACCTCTAACATTGGAGATTACAGTTCAACGTGAGATTTTCATGGGGACACAGAACCGAACCATATCACATGGATTTCCATTTAACATTGTCATAAGTAGATCTGATTCCTTAAAATGAAATATTTGAGGTACTACTGTATATTTTAAAATTCACAATCTGGATGATAATGTGTACAGATAGCAAGAAGTCAGCATCGATTTAATGTTCACCATACATGAGGCATACTTCTTAATCTGCGTAGGGATCCAAGTCAACTGGGCTGGGACACCTGAACTACATGGGTTTACAGATTTCTACATTTTACTCACACAACAATAAGTACTAAGAAAAATGTGAACAAAGCATTTTTTATTGTGTAGAAAAGCAGCTTAACCAATGGTTAAAAGTGTAGCCCCTGAAACAGACTTGCTTGAGTTTCAGCTCCCCTTCCACCATTTACTCTATATGTGACCTTGGGTGAGTCCTCTAATCTCCCTGTAGTTCAATTCAGTTCCTTCCATAATATGGACATCAAGATAATAATTTCTAATTCATAGAGTTATTATAAGGGCTAAATGAGTTAATATATGGGAAGTGCTTACAACCAAGCACTACAAGGAGTTTGTTCTCATTGTCACCAACATCATAATCATTACCATTATCATTATTATATGTTTAACAGCTTTTCTCAGTTACTTCTAAATAAAATGTCTCCACTGTAGTACACTCCAAGCCAAGTAGTGAATTAAGCACACATACTGCTTTTTAGAAGGAAACTTAATCATTGTGGATTCTGCTTACTTGAGATCCCTCTGACATCCACAGGGATTTTACATGAGTTTTTACGGAATTCTTTGATCTATTCTGAAGATGAGGGTTCCATTCAAAAGCTTCCAACTGCACTTCATCCGTGTTCCTATTCTCAAAGACAACATAACAGCAGTTTCCATGTGGAAATTTTTTTCCACATGCGCTCAATTAGAATAGGGTATCTCCTTTGGTTCATTTTTCATTTTTATTTGTTTTTCTAATCTTCCACAAGCTCCATTTAACCAAATAACCCATAAGATTTTCTTTTTTACTCTTTTTTCACAATTTATCTCCTGACTTCCATTCTTCATGCAGATTTGAAACTAATGATTGCCAGTTGGGATAAATAAAAACTTCCCTAAGCATCTCCTTTTCAGCCCACATACTCTGCTCCATTCTTTACTAGGCAGGTGCAGCCTCAGGGTAGGTTATTTTTTCTTTATGCATCAATGCTTATTTGAGTTAGCTTGTAGCTCACAGGGATTTTGGTTATATGGAGATATTTTGTACCTCAGCAGACACAGAAGGAATGTTGTTGACAAGGGAAGTTGTAGCACGACCTAGAAATTCCTTTTTGTCATGAAGCAGGACCCTAAAGCTGAAAAACATTTCTTTCATTCTGGAGAGAAAGACACACAGAAACACAAGATGAACATCACCACCAATAACAACCGCCTGTGTCAATGCAAACAAAAGCCAGAAATCAACAAGTTGAAGAATTAGCTAGCCACATGGTCATTACCTTATATCCCAACAAGCCCAGGGCAAATTAGGATTCCTAAAACAGGATCCTGATTTTCCCAAATGAAATCTCCACACACCATATCCCACCATCTCTTTGGGTTTAGGGTTCCCTTCGAATCTTTTCTAAGAATAAATTAGGAAGGTGTTGTTTTTCTAACATGCAGTCTTTAATGGATACTACTTTTCTTTTTGCAAAGGACTCTAATGGATGGAAAAAAATTTAAAACAGTTATCTGTGGGTTAATTAAATTATAAGGTAGGTTAGGAACCGCAGCTCATCAGTGAAAAAAAAAAATATGTACATTCACTAATTTTTCCAGTTTGGTTCATATTTGTTGGAAGACTCAGGTTTTATAGAAAGAGATTTTATAAACAACCCACCCTCATGTTGTCTTTCGCAGCAATTAATATATATGGCTGAGAAGGCATTTCAAGCTTTCCATTCTTTGAGGCGCTTTTATTTCTAATAAGGTTCTCTGCCCTCTAGTGGTTGTTTTGTTTCTGGCATTGGCGTCAAGGTGATGTATGATTAGGAAGCAAAATTTTGCCTAAGGATTTTTAAAGGAGTGGTTGTGCTCTCAATTTAACATTGAAAGTGGTTTCTGGAGGGCCGTTAGGATACCAAGGGATTCTAGGATGACTTCACCTCATGTTGCACAAAGATAGGTGTAAACCTCTACTTTATTTTTCAAACTATTTCTCTGTGCTGGAGGATCTGTCTCATTTAGGCTACATATTACAGTTTATTATAATAATTCATTATTTCCATTTGAAAGTTAAAAGAGAAGAGTTTATGTATGGCCTTAAATTCTGGCTGCTGCAGCAAATGCTTGAAACTCAGTCCTCCGAAAAAAGGAAAATGAGTCCCTTCAATTTTGAAGGCCAGAGGGTAGATCCATATGGTGTTTTGTTGGGCCCATCTTCCTGTTTTCAAGTCCAAGGAACTCTGTGGGAATCTGGTCATACTCATGCTTGGGCTTTGAAAAAGCCAAGGTGATTTGGAAAATATGTTCTGAGATGTAACAGCTGCGGCTGCATGATCAGAGGCAGATTTATTTTGGTACAGCTGCCAGGCCCTCGTTGTGCCTTCTGTAAATTTTAATTCCTAGTAATTATTGGAAGTGACACCAACTCTTGTTAATTAACCCTTTTGACATAAACAGAAGGTGTGCTTCCTCCAGAGGACTGGGGGGTGAGATGGAAAGGAGATCTTGGCGTGGCACTCTCGCCTCCTTATTCATCAACCCTCGGAAGATTAAGATGATCAGGTGGATTGGTTTGGAACTGCTCTTTCATATTAATCTAAGAAGCTATGCTATCCATTACTTATATGATGATGGGAGGAAGGAACAGTTCTAAATATGAAACTAGAATGAAGAAGAGGTATCAAGTGTTACAGAATAGGCCCAGTGCGGTTACAGCATGACTTCAAATCACCTTTTCTACAATTCTTATGTCATATTCTCAAAAGATTATTGTTTTAAATATTTATGTTGTGGAATAAATTATATATGTGTTGTGTGTATGTGTGTGCATAGTTTAAAAGAATAATGAGAAAATAAATACCCTTGTACCCACTACCTTTATGAGGTAATGCCAAACTGTTTTCCAAATTGGCGTGTAAATGTTCTTTCCTAACAGCTCTGTAAAAAGTGTTTACTGCACCACACTGCCTCAGAAATACTTCATATTATCCAGCTTTTAAATATGTACCAACCTGATAGATACGAAATGGCAGTTCTCTGTAGCTCAATCTTGCGTGTCCCTGAATTCTAATGAGTTTAAGCAACTTTTCATGTATGTATCGATATATTTTTACCTATAGTTTCTACTGAACCATTTGTCTTTTTATTCATTTGTAAGTCCTTTATATCTTCTAGATAGGTAAAGTCAGGGGTTTATATTGCAAATATCTTCTCCTGGTTTGAGGCTTGTCTTTTTGCTCTCCCTGTGGTATATTTTGGTGAATAGAAGTTCTTAATGTTTTCATGGAGTTGAATTTATCAATAATTTATTTGTGGTTTATGTGGTTGGTGGCTTGTTTAAAAAATCCTTTTTCCCCTAGATTCTTAGAATAGTGTCCTATGTCATCTAAAGTGTTACTGCACCCTTTTGGGTCTGTGGTAAAGCAGGCTAACTGTCCACCAAGTCCTTGTGCTTATTCTCTTCAGAAGATAGAATTGTCAGGAAGAAACTGCTCAGTCAGTGATTGGTTAACCCTTGTTTGCATCTAGATGGGATCATGTGACTAGTTCTTGTTAATGGAATACGAGTAGACGTGATGTCATGCTTATATAAGAAGTGATAAATTATCTCCTTCCCCATCCACAAAGATGCAAATACTCTGGGATCCTAGGATCTGATGAAGCCACAAGTGGAAGGAACATAGATGCTAGAATGACTATGTGTAGGTAAATAGCCTACTACTATAAACTGAATGTTTGTGTTCCTCCGAAATTTATATTTTAAATCCTAACTCTCAATACAATGGTATTAAGAAGTGGGGACTTTGGAAAGTGATTAGGTCATGAGGGCAGAGCCCTCTTGAATGGGATTAGTGCCCTGATAAAAGGGACCCCAGAAAGAACAGCAAGAAGATAACTTTCTATGAACTCTTGGTTCATAGCAGGTCTTCACCAGAACTCGACCATGCTGGCACCCTGATTGCAGGCTTCCAGTCTCCAAAACTGTGAGAAGTAAATTTCTGTCATTCATAAGCCACCCAGTCCATGGTAGTTTATTGCAGCAGCCTTACCTAAGACACCTGCCAACCAGGAACACGCATATTCAGCAGCCACTTGAGCAAAAAAAAAAAAAAAAGGATTTCTATTGTGTTAGCCACTAAATTTTTGGCTATTTTATTTCATCACGTAGTATTACCCTAACCAATGTGGAAATTGGTACCTACAAGTGGAAACCTACCTTAACAAATTCTAAAATATGTGGCATTGACATAGTGGATGGGTGATAGAAAGCAAGGAAAAAGATAAAGCAAGACAGAAATATGGAGATCTCTGTTATGCAGTAGCATAAAATGGTGCCTGCTGTAATTCTGAAAGCAGATCAAATGCCTCGTAGATATGTAGCTCTGCAGGAAGTAGTTGCGAAGAGCTAAAAATGTTACCATGTGTTGGTTTCTACTCACTCTTATCTCAAGGTATATAAAGAAAAAGATGAGTCCAAGCAAGAAGTGGTTGTCTTGAGAGCAGAGATAGAAAGGAGTGGAGAAAGTCCAGAAATTTAGAGATTCAAGGATTGGCAAAGCTATTTCTGTACCCTAAACCATGATTTAAAAATTAGAATGAAAAAATACTTAGAGCAAGAAAGACTCATTAGGAATTCTCAGTTACACAAAAGGATTAGGCCTTGTGGCGAAGATCAAATTAAGGTTGTTTCTTTCCAATTCAAAGTTATTTTATGAGATGGCCTCAAGGTATCTGCCATTACACTGAGAAAGCCAATGGTGGGATACAGGGAGCAGAAAGCAAAGACATAAATCAGATTGAGAATTATGTCGAGGGAAGAATGAATGTAGTTATTCATACGTGGGATTTACTGAAATCGAATAGATGAGAAGTCTACTGTGTCCATGGGAATTATATTGTTGAATAAACTGCAATCTGGCTTTAAAAAGCCTGTGATTTTAAAATAGTCCTCATGCCTCCAATAAACCGGCCCCAGCAAGAAGCTGGCAGTGAAGATCCAGCCCTCTCAAGGAGGGCAGACCCCTCAAAGCTCATTTCAGATGGGTTCTTAGGCAGTGGGGCTCTCCACATGTAGTCCCCAGGCCAGCAGCATCACAATCAATCAGGAAAATGTTAGAAATGCACATTACCCAGACTTACTGAATAAGAAACTCTAGGGATGGGGCCCAGCCATGTGTGCTGTAAGCCCCCCAGGTGATTCTGATGCTTGCTGAAAGCTTGAAACTGCCTTAGAGGAGAAAAAATAAGAATCTCTGAGAGAGTGGAGAAGTGCGGAAAGGAAGTTTCCCCTAGAGAACGGACTTGAGTCTCATCAAGGAACTTCCTCTGTAGCTAGGGAACGGAGTCTTCCTAATGCCTATATGGCAGGATTTTGAAGTTCATTTGACTATTGTCTCCTATTCTTTTCTGAAGGATATTTTATATTGCAGTTATCTTTAATCTGCTTTTTCTTTATGTTTTGAGGTTGGGGACAGTAACCACATAAATTGTCTTTTAGTCCCTAAATAGCCATATAATAAATATCTACAACTGGACCAATGGAGAGAACAGGGACCAGTGATTGCCACTGGCACATAAGAAGAGGGTGATGAAAAAGAAGCATCTGAGGTGCTGGGCAGTGGAGGAGCCATGAGTCGAAAGGAGTTTGGGTCCCCGAATCATTGTGTGGACAAAAGCTACCTTCTGACCAGGAACACCTACACTGATTCAGAAAAACGAATAATAAATTTTTATTGTGTTGAGACACCACAGTTTTAGAGTTTATATTCTTATCAGTACTACGTAGTTCCGTTTAGGTTATCAATCCTCTGAGAATTAATTGTGTAAAAGCTGTGATATGGGAATCTATATTTCCATATGAATGGTCAGCCTTTCCAGCGCTATTTATTGGTAAGAAATTCTTTCCACACATACCTGCAGTGACTGCTCTATCATAAATCAAATTTCCAAATCCATGAGGATCAGCTCCTAGGCTTCCCACTACCTCGCAATGTTTAATTTTCATAACCCCATACCAACACTACACGGTTGTAAATTCACATAACTGTGTAGTAGAGCTTGATTACCTCCACCCAATTATGTTCTTCGACATGTCTTGGCTATTTCTGTCTTACAACTTTTGTATTTTTTTTCTGCCTTTCAGCCTTATACTTTAGCCATTTCAATTTCTGGGCAGGATAGAGTAATAGACATGGATCCTGAAAACTACAAAAAAGTTTCTGAAAGAAATTAAAGAATTCCTGAATAAATGGAAAGATACACCATGTTTGTGGGTGGGAAGACTAAATATTGCTAGAGTACTGTTCCTTCTCACTTGACCTGTTGGTTAAATGCAATCTCAGCCAAAATGTCAGCACATTCTTTGGAGAAATTAATAAAATGATTCTAATATGTATATGGAGAGCCAAAGGACATAGACTATTCAAAACAAATTATAAAAAGAAGAACAAACCTGGAAGATGTTAAGTAATTTCATGACTTACCATACTACATCGCACTCACTACTCATTACTACAGTAGTGAGTGCGACGTTAGACTAAAAATAGATGTATTAAATAATAGAACAGAATAGACAGTTAATAAATACATTATAAATAAATAAATAGACCCTTATAGACCATTAATTTTTCACAAAAATGACTAGGTAATTCAGTGATAAACAAATAATGTAAATTGTTGCGGTAACAATTTGATATCCATATGCCAAATAAGGGCCTTTGACACTTACCTCACACCATGCAAAAAATAAACCCAAAATCGATCATTAAATGTAAGAGCTGATTAAATGTAATTAAATGTAAGAGCTAAAACTGTAAGATTTCTAGAAGAAAACAGTGGAAAATATTTGTGACCATTGACTAGGCAAAGAGATTTCTTACAGGGAACAAAAAGCACAAACTATACTATCAACTGAACTTCATCAAAATTAAAACCTTTTGCTCTTTAAAAGACATTTTTAGACAAATGAAATATCAAGTCACAAACTGGGAGGAAATATTTGCAAACTATATATCTAATAAAAGACTTATATCCATAATATATAAAGAATAATTACGATTCAATAATAAAAGACAGATAACCCCTTTATAATTAGGCAAACTTTACAAAAGAAGATACGCAAATTGCCAATGTGCATATAAAAAAGATGCAGCATTTTTAGTCATCAGGTAAATGCAAATTACAACAACCTGCTATCTCTACGCACCGACTGGAATGGCAACATTTAAAAAAAATTACAGTACCACCTGCTGGCAAATGAATGAAGCAACTAGAATGCTTATTCATTGCTGTTGAGAATGGAAAATTGCACAGCCACCTTGGAAAGCAGTTTGGCAGCTTCTAATAAAACTAAACACACCTTTACCATATGAACCAGCAATTTTATCTCTAGGTATTTACCCTAAGGAAAATATATAGTCACACAAATATTTGTACTCAAATATTTATAGAAGATTTATGTATAACAGCCAAAAAGTGGAAACTACCTGTTTCCTTCATATGGTGAAATGTATAAATAAATCCAGTCATTTCTGCACAAATGGAATACTAATCATCAACAAAAAGGAAAGAATCACTGACACAGCAAAAAAAATTGACAAACCTCTAAAGCTTTATGCTAAGTGGAAGAAGTTCAAAAACAAGATGACACAGTATACCATTATAGGAAATTTTAGAAAATGAAGAGAACAGATCAGAGATCCTCAGGGACTGGATGTGAGGGAAGAGAACTCACAAAAAAAGAGCATGTAGAACTTTTTAGACTGATAAAAAATGTTCTGTATCATGATTGTGGTGCCGACTACACAGCTGTGCATATTTTTCAAAACACAATTAATGGTACATTTAAAGTTGATTAATTTTATTGTATGTAAATTATACCAAAGCAAAACTAACTTTTTAACTAATTAATTTGTTGTCTTTCTGCCAACCAAAGCAATGGTCTTCAAGCTCTTCCTATAAGGGGCCAGATAGGCTTTGTGGTCCATACAGTATCTGTTGCAGGTATACAAGTCTGTAGTTATAGTATCAAAATAGATGATACGTAAGGAAATAAAACATCACTGATGGACAGTTAAATTTAAATTTTGTATAATTTTCATGTGTCAAAAATATTCTTTTGATTGTTTTCCAACCATTTAAAAATGAAAAAATCATTTAGTTCATGGGCCATATAACAACAGAGAGTAAACTAGATTGGGTTAATGGGCCACAGTTTGCTGACCCCAAGATAGGGAATTCTGTACAACATTGAATAAAAATAACAACAGTGAACATCGTCATTTTGTTTCTGATATTAAGGAAAGGCTGTTGATGATTTACAATTAAGTACTATATTTATCAGAGGTTCCTTGGTAGATAGGTAGGCTAAGGAGGTTCTCTTCTATTTCTAGTTTGCTAAGAGTTTGTATCAAATGTGTATGTCAAATTTATTAATCTTTTCCTATTTATTGAGAAGCTTATATTGTTTTCTTGTTTAGTTCATGAATAAGGGGAATTACACAAATTGATTTTAATATTTAACCAATCTTACATTCCTGAAATTAAAAACTCATTTTAGGTATGTTGTATTGTTTTCTGCTAAAAATGCATTATTGATTTAGTTTTTCTTTTTTTCTTCATTAGGACTTTTTACATCAGTGCCTAAGAATGTGTTTATTTTATTGTATGTAATACAATAAAACTCGTAAGTTTTTCTTCCCTCTACTGTTCTTTTTCCAGCTTTTGTTAAAAGCTAGCCTATTATCCATGTTTCCATTCATAATATTTTATGGAAAACTGAAATTTGACTCTTCTTGCATCTTTGATAGAAGTTACTTGCATGTTCATATAGACTTAGTGTTTCTTAACTGGAATATCTGAAATTTCTAATTCTATTTCTTTCATTCTTATAGCTCTGTTCCATTTTTAAAATTTATTCATAAGTTAGTAAGTTGTTTTAAATGTGTCTTAAAATCTACAGACAAAAATCTACCAATGTGTTTATACTCTATATTTGTCTCTTTAAAAGAGCATACATTATACTACTTTTGGTGTAGTCTGAAAGTCTTTATTTTTTAACTGGAACATTTAGTGTTTTTACGTTTATTGTGATTACTGACATATTTGTATTTATTCTTCTATCTTATTTTATGGCTTCTGTTTGTCTCTTATGCTTCTGTTTCCCTCCTCTTTCTTGATTTCATTTGGGTTCATTGATATTTATTTATTCATTCATTTATGTATTTATTCATCTTTTAAAACTCTCAGGTAAACAGAATTAGATTAGTAATACTCCTTGGTTCATGACAGATTCTCATCACTGGTCTATGCAAAGTCTTCCTTTGCCTAATTTATTTCTTTGCTTGTTTATTAAGACAATAAACACTTGTGATATATTAACCCAATTAAAGATAAATAATATTGACACTAACTTTCCTACGTCCTCTGTGCTACTCCTCCTATGCTCTCTTTTTCTTGTTCAATATTTTCCTTCCGTTGCCTTAGATTTTAAATTCTTTAAATTTATTTTTTGAGATTTTTTTCCTTGATGTTCTCACATTGAAATTTAACGCAGCCAAAGTTAGTCAATGTGTCTACTCTCTTCCCAAATGTAAAGATCTTGCTGTATTAATTACAGTATCACTTCTCCCAAAGTAAATGCTAATAGTATTATAGGAGTTATTAAGAAATTGTTTTAGGCAGATACAGAGTTTAAGGGGTCCTTGGTAAGGTTTTTTTTTTCTTTTAAACCAGCTCCAGAAATGTTTCTTGTCTAGCAGAAAAGTGGCTTGAAGGGCCAGGCCAGCAAGCTTTAATATGCAAATACCAGCCGTTAGAAACTGGGTCCATCCAATATGGCAATTACCGCCCTCTTCTCCTTGTCACCCTGTGTACTAAGCATCATGGCCGCACCCAGATAACCTCACTTTGCAGGACATCATGGCACCCTGCTTATTAAAAGGCAAGGATGGGAAGGCCAGTTTTTTTGTGGGCTACGTGAATGACATACCTGGTCAAACCAATCCCCTGGGCCCTATGCAAATCAGACGTCACTTTCTCCAGCCTCCTAATATAACTGACTGTTTTCCACCTCTCGGAGTTTCCTCTCTCAGCCTGGAGCACCCTTCCCTATGTCTCTGTACGGGGGAGCTTCTTTCTTCTTTTTTGCCTATTAAACTCTCCACTCCTTAAAACCATCCCACGTGTGTCTGTGTCATTTTATCTAAATCACCACGAGGCAAACGACCCTGGTGTTCCTCCAGTCATCAGAGCCGTATCATTTTAGTGCAGTGGCTGGGAAACCAAGGTACAGCGTGGTAAGTATGGGAGTGAGCTTAAAATCTGTTTTATCGTTCTGAGGTGATCTTAGCCTCTATTTTAAAATCAAATCAAATCAATCAATGGGCATCCATCAGCTGGTTAAATAGGCTGATTGTGCCTGCTGTTCTAAAGACTCAGATGACAGACTTGCTGGTGAGAACATGGAGAACCCCCAAATATCCACAGGTCATCAGGAATGTTGGCCATGTTGTGAATCAGTTTCCTTTTGTGGGAAAACCTCCCCACGGCTGGAAAAAGTTCTGAGGCAACTGAGAATTTCTGGCCAGGGCACCTCCTGGCGTTACCCAAAAGGCCTCTGGACCGAACCTAGCCTCCAACAGCCCATTTCGGGTATTGGCAGAGAATCCCCAGCTATCCTGTCCCAAAACTCTCCTTCCTTTTCCTATCCGCAGTCTCTTACTCTCTCTGTGTCAAATGTGTGGGAATTTAGTAACCGGGAGTGTAGCTCAGGAATGCTGTTCCAATCTTCTGTTCCCCTTACCAACAGTCTCTCTCTCGCTCTCTCTCCCCCCACCTCCCCCCACTCCCCCGCCGCCACACCCCACCCCCACCCTGGCGAGCACATAGTATTTCTAAGCCAACATCGCCACCTACTGGAAATAGAAATCCTCTTCATGAGGCTATGAGGCTTTTTTTTTTTTTTTTTTTTTTTTAATATGGTAACATGAGCTTCCTTTTGCACCACTAGAAATCAGGCTCTAAGCCTCTTTCATGAACGGGAAAATTCTACTCTCAACAGTTAGGAGTTAAATGTCTTCCGTAGCCAAATTTTAGTCTCGATATCGTCCCCTCAGCAGGAAAACCGCCATTAGGTTCCTGCGTTCCTTTAAGGTACCTATTCCATCTCCGATTAAGACAGTACTTAACTAGTAAGGGCATTTTAAGTCCAGAAGTTAACTGGAACCATTTTTCTAAGGGTAAATGCTTTAGCATGGGCCATAATAGCAGGATATAGAGTTCAATCTAGCATGCCTTGCCATTAAAGGGGCCTTGTCCAATTATACAGTTTTTCCTGAGATCCATTTTATTTTTAAGGAGGCACACAGGTCACACAAGTCTAGGAGGTCAAAGGGAAATAATAGGCAGAGGACTAGGACTACTTGAGTAAGCGTGACTAGGTCTCAAAAGTCTAGTTCCTCTGGTGCTATGGCTTAGAGGATCACACCTAGAGTCATGGGCAGCATATTTAACAGGGTGCCAGGACCCAGGAATAATTGGGGGGACACCCCCGCTGTTTTCTTCTCCACCCTGGGTCACACACAGAAAGCAAGGAGACTAAAAGGACACCTTTATTCTCACTTCTCTTTCTACATGGGTAACAGATTGTCTTCAGCATGCACTCTCCTGGAGTGTATTTTAAAGCACTGGGACTCCTTCAATTCTGAGACTTTGAAGAAAAAGCCCTTCATATTGTATTGCACAAGGGCACGGCCTTCTTACCATCTTGGGGACAGACAAACCTAGCCTGTTGGGGGAAGCCTTGATTTTAATATTATCCAACAGTTGGATCTTTTCTGCAGGCAGAAGGGCAAATGGATTGAGGTCCACTATGTGCAGACTGCCTTTGCCCTATGAGACAGCCCAGACCTTTACAAGCTCTGTACAATCAACCCAGTTCTTTTAGCAGCCATGGCAGGCAAGCCCACAGGGAATAGTTCCCCAGAGCTGAAGGAGGTTCCAGAGGAGCAATCTAAGACAGCTATTGAATGTCATAACCCTTCCAGTCCCCCTCCAATTGTACCATCGGCTACTCCAGCTCTGTTATCTCCAGTATATCCTACTCTCCCCACTTCACTCTTAGCTCTGCAGGAGATACCTGATGGGACACGGTATGGGAGCACTTTCAACTGTGTAACTAACTCCTATCAGGAGAACACTCTGCCCCCAGTGCCAAAGAACACTCTCCCCACACCCTCAGGCTGGGAAAAGTTGACTGCATAATGCTTCCCTGTGCTTAAAAAGCAGTGAGAAAGGGCCATACTTGGGAGATCTCAGATATGGTAACATCACACTTGTAATTGCTGATAGTTCAAAGATGTGGGGGAGGAGAGTGCAACAAGGGTGATCTAAAAGGATCAGAAGGCCTAGTGGGGAGCTTTCAGAATCTAGTCTTTCCTTCTGGTTGGAAGTCTCAATGGGAGTAGCATGCTCTAAGCAACCACCTTGACTATAATGTAAAGAATGACACAGGGAATTTTCCAAACATGCCCCCTCATGGAATTCCAGACCCTTGTATGATGTTTGCTAATAGTAGCTGCTTACAGATCTGTGGGCAAACTGGAGACATCTGGACTAACAGCACTTGCCACAAGGATCATCTGAGATATTGGCCAGGGCATATTATGTCTCTAATTTTTCAAAACTTCATTTGTCAGGTGGACCCTTCTCACTTGGCTTGTCAAATTCCAAACAGCATTGTAAATGACTATCTTAAATATGGATGTCCTGATCCCAAGGATGTCCCTATTACATGTAAAGAAGGGAAACTTCTAAGATATGAGAAAAATCTGCTGGTGTCTCTCACAAGGCACAACTTAGGATCGTCCCTACAAGGAATTTTTTTGTGTGGCTCCTGGACACCTAATCCTCCCAAGGCATTGGAAGGGAACCCGTACTATAGGAGCAGTAGTTTCCCACTTGTTATTTTTAAATTCTACTGAGAAGGCAGCATCATCTGGGGACATCCCTAACTTAGGCTCTTTTCTAGAAACTACACTATCTCTAATATGCCGGACAAAGAGTGCTATCATAACTATACCCTAATATGTAGATTTAACTGAAAGGGCAGACTGAGGAGGGCATGCATAAGACAATCCCATCTTGGAAAAACCATGGATGGAAAATTCCATAGCCAGAGGTCTATTCTGGTTTACGAGCATCCCTCTCTTTGAAAGATCAGTACTTAATATCTCCATTATGACGCAATGAGGATGGAAGGCAATTGTGGGTGCCATAGAGGCACAACAACAATGTATAGACTCTTTAGCCTCAGTAGTAGCACAAAATAGATGGGCCTAAGATGTCCTTACAGCTGAAGTAGGAGGCACCTGTGCACTTTTAAATTAAACATGCTGCTTCTGGATTAACACCTCTAGTAAAGTAGAGGAAAATCTACAGGTACTTAAAGATCAAATCAAAATTATTGACGGGCTAAGAGAAAATGCATCAAATCAAAATTATTGACAGGCTAAAAGAAAATGCAGGCTTCAGCCCCGAGTGGCTGTTAAATGAATTCCAGTCTTCTTTATGGAATTGTTTAGCTCTTTTATTAAGCCCCCTCTTGCTTATATGCCTTGCATTAATATTTAGACCTTGTATACTCAATACTATAACTCGAATTGTTTCATCTTGTTTAGAAGCAATCAAACGCCAAATGGGGCTGCAAACAGAACCACCTATGGACGTAACATTCTGCCAAGGACCCTTAGATCGACCCCAGGAGGAGCCCTAGCTGCTGTTCCCACTGGACGCCCGTTTGCGGCAGGAAGTAGCCAGAAAGAGTTGTGGCCCAAAGCCCCCTAACAGTAGTGAGGATGACATCTCCTCCGGGGTAAATATTATAGGAGTTATTAAGAAATTATTTTAGGCACATAGAGTGGATAAGAGGTCCTTGGAAAGGTTTTCTTTCTTTTAAAGCAGCTCTAGAAACATTTCTTGTCTAGCAGAAAAGCAGTTGGAAGGGTCAGGCCGGCAGGCTTTGATATGCAAATGCTGGCCATAAGAAACTGGGTCCATCCACTATGGTGATTCCCTCCCTCTTCTCCTTGTCACCCCATCTGCTGAGAGTCATAGCCACCCCCAGATAACCCCACATGTGCAGGACATCATGGTGCCCTGCATTTGCATATTAAAAGGCTAGGGTGGGATGGCCAGTTTTTTTGCAGGCTATGTGAATGACATACCTGGTCAAACCAATCCGCTGGGCCCTATGCAAATCAGACACTGCCTCCTCCAGCCTCCTAATATAATTGACTGTTTTCTGCCACACTCAGGGTTTCCTCTCTTGGCTTAGAGTCCCCTTCCCTCTGTCTCTGTACTGGAGAGCTTCTTTCTTCTTTCTTGCCTGTTAAACTCTCTGCTCCTTAAAACCACTCTACTTGTGTCTGTGTCATTTTATCTAAATCATCACAAGGCAAAGGACCCTGGTGTTTTTTTCAGTCATCGGAGCCATATCAAGAGTTCTCAGTGTTTAGGTTTTGCCTTGTTTCTTAAAGCCGCAAACTAGACATTATAATTATTGTTTTACACAGTCAATTTTGTTTAGCTTTACCTAGATCATTACGTTAGGGGTAGAAGGTATCTGAGTTACTTGGCAGCAAATCCGTATGTGTGTGCGCCAGCCGCAATTCTTGCCTCCTCAGAAGAAAGAATTAAGCTGAGGGGCATAAGGCAGAAAAGAAAACTGAGGCAAGTATCAGAGCAAGAGTTATTAAAAAGCTTATTTAAAGGAGTTTATTAAAAAGCTTTAGAGCAGGAAAGAAAGGAAAGTACACCTGGAGGAGACTCAGGAGGGAAACTGGAAGGGAAAATGCAGTGCTTAACCTTGATCCTAGGACTTTACGTTCTGGCCCACCTCTGGCTTCCTGTGCCCCTTTCCCATGATGCTTCCCTTTGGCTGGGCTGCCTGCATGCATAGTGCCCTCTTTATGCTTGGTGAGCATGCACACCGTGTTGAGGAAGTGTTTTCTCTGTTTGGAAAGTTGCCTCTCCCTGGTGCCTGTGTTCAATTAACACTTTAGTGTGACAGCTGTGGGCCATCAGAAGATTGTCTCTCCCTGGTGCTGGCTGCTAAGTTATCACTTTTAGAGAGGCAATATGATAACTCCTGAACCATCAACTGATGATCACCTGACATTCCTGGTGGGTGGCTGGGGGGAGCCCTCTCCTGCCCCACTTATGCCTGTCTTACTACCTGTAACAATTACAACCATCCCTGCACTCACTATTTCTTCTTGTCTCTAAGACCATCCATTTGACATGATTGCCCTTCTTCCTGAAGCGCATTCCTTAGAATTTTCTTTTGTGAAAGTCTTTCAGTGGTGAACATTTTATCTCTTCTTTACCTCTAAAGGTCATCATTTCCCCTTTATTTTCAAAAGCTACTTTTTCTAGATACGGAATTCTTGGTAAACAACTATTTTCTTTCAACATACTAAAGATAATATTTCACTTTTTTATGACTTATATTTTTGTGATTATGATTTATATTTTGCAATTTTGAGATCATGTCCTTACACAGATGAAGCTGGAAGCCATCATCCTCAGCAAACTAACACAGGAACAGAAAAGCAAACACTGCACGTTCTCATTCATAAGTGGGAGTTGAACAATGAGAACACGTGGACACAGGGAGGGGAGGGGAACAACACACACTGAGGCCTGTTAGAGAGCAGGGAGTGAGGTGAGAACATGAGGACAAATGGCTGATGTATGTGGGGCTTAATACCTAGGTGACAGGTTGATAGATGCAGCAAACCAGCATGGCACACGTTTACCTATGTAACAAACCCGCATGTTCTGGACATGTATACCAGAACTTAAAGTAAAATAAAACAAAATTTTTAAAAAAGGAGAAAAGTCAGCTTTCAGTCTTACAGATCCTTCTCTGTAGGAGATTTTTCATTTCTCTCTGGCTGACTTTCTGATATGTCTTTGATGATCTGCAGTTTCATCTGATGTGTCTAGTTGTCAATTTGTTTTGATTTACCCTGCCTGTATACATTGGACTTACAACATGGGGGCTTAGGAGCTTTCAAAAATTCTCGAAAATTATCAGCCAATCTCTCTTCAAATGTTGCTTTTTCCCCCATTCTTTTCTATCTCTTTCTGAAAATCTGCTCACATATATAATGGATCTTCTCGCTCTCTACTGCAGGTCTAGCATTCATATTTTTCATTTTCTTGTTTCTTTTTCCTTTGGGTTGTATTCCAGATAGTGTTTTTGGATCTTGCTTCCAGTTCATTAATTCTCTCTTTGCTGTATCTAATCTCCTGTTTTACCAATCCATTATTTTTTTAAATTTTACTTTATTATACTTGTTATTTTTAGAAGTCTGTTTCTTTTAAAGTTTAATCATTCTTAATAGTCTCATTTTCATTGCTCATTTCAAGCCTCTCTTTTATTGTTTGAAATAAAATAAACATCCTATTTTACAATCAGTTTCAGATCTTTCTCATCTGTGAAATCTTTGAGGTTCTAATTCTAATTCTCACTGTGCCTTTTTCTTGGCATTTCTTGTGATTTCCTTTTTAATGTGAGTTTCTCACTATACTTGGAAACTTAACCAATAGGAGTCCTTTGAGACCTGTGTTAAATTTGTGATCTCTTAAAGAGATTTCTATATGCTTCTGCCAGTTGCCTGGTGGTATTGCCCATCTGGAAATCACTTTAAAATTAATTCCCCACTTGAGCTTCAGTTTTTAACATGCAAGTAACAACAAGTTGACATGTAAGCTTGATGCTGACTATGATTTCTCAGGGGCAAATTTATTTTCCCTCTACCCAGTGTCAAAGTCAATGCAGGTTATTTTACATGCTGCCCCCTTCTCTTCCCCAGCCTTATTTATTGTTCACCCTAACGTGGAGAACATGGCCTACTGACATTCAGAGTTTTGCAAGAGTCTACTATTACAATCCCCACCTTTGTTGAATTGCATACCTCATGTCCTTTCTCCCATGTTTATTGTGACTATATATCATTCCAGACGCTTTTGAGAATAGAAGTGGGTACTATTAATAATTATACCAGGGCAACTGGCATTAACTAGTACTATCCTGGGAAAACCAGGGTGCATGATCATCCTACACATCCCAACACAGATATCAAGATGTAGGTGAAAAACCCACCAGGATTTTGAAGAGACTATTGGGAAAATTGGTGCTTGTACTGCCTACTGACTTCTAAATTTCTCACCTTTATATTTATTTTTTCTCTTTGTGGATTCTTTAGTTTCTTAGCTCAGTGAGCATTTTTATAGGGGTTTATGAGAAGATTTTACTTAGCCATTTTCATTGTTTTCAACTGGCAGGTTGTGCAATGGATTTAATCTAACATGTTACCAGAAACATAAGTCTTTTCTCTCATCATCAAAGGCAATACAAAGATTCCATTTAGGCGTGAATTTTCTGTACTCAGCTATTGGTCAGGTAAGAATTGGGATTTAAAAGGCAGATATTTCTCATTCTAAAAGAGGCTCATTTTTTGCTGTTGTTCTGTGTCATAACTTCTAGTGTATTATTGGGTGCGGGGACCACAAATAAATATGTGACCATGTGTTGGAGAAGTTCATAATCTCGCAAGGAAAAAAAAAGCACATTGACATAGAAGAGTGATAATCCAAGTCCTGTATGATAAATTGCCCAAGTGCTTCAAGAATACAAACAACAAAAGATGGAACTGCCCACTCTGAGCTAAGCAGTTAGAGCAAGAGCCACAAAAACTGAACTTTATCAGTGCTTTCACAAATGGTTAAAACTTGAATAGGGGATTTAATATTGGACTTGTTTTAATTTTTTAATATGAATGCTGTCTGGCTTTACCTCTGAATTTAAATTTAAAAAAAAGCACTGTTATTTAAACTTTTTGACAGACTATGTAAATCAGAAAACGTTTGGGAAAAAGATGGCTTGTTGTTTGACCATCTCTTATGATGCATATGTAGATTTTTTGGCTTTCTTGGTGTAAGATTCATATATTTACAGTGTTGCCTCTGATAATGAGATAATACTAAGTACGTAATACCAAATACTGTCTTACTGTTCATCTCCTAGAGGGTTTAAACAGATAAATGGGGCATTTAGCCATGTACAGTTAGCACCCCAGGATATTTGTGTATACTTAGAATACACTTTAAGGTTGTTGGTGAGAGAGATTTAGATAGTTACATAAGTTCCTGAAATGCATCCTTTGGGTGCACTCCTTAAAATACAAATAGATAATGATAACTGGTAATGGCAAAAAGAACTAGACAAACATTTCACTGACTTTTGATAAGTAAATGTAGCATAACAAACACTCAACCTAAAAGGCACATATGAATAATGCAGTTAGTTTCCAAGAATGTGGTATTTTTGAAAGAGTACTGTTTCATTATTAAGATTTATATCTCAAGGGTATAGCACAGTACTTTGCACATAGTCGGGGTTCAAAAGATGCTGGTGTTAGTTTACTCAAATAGACGTTAAGCTGATATTGTGATCCTAAACACATAAGTTATGCATTCCTCTGTTTTATAAGTTTCTGTGCTCAACAAATAAATATACTAAATAAATAATATTTTCTGCATCTGTGTTTCATTTTTCAAATGTTTGTGGAGGCTATTGTGATTAATAAAAATTATTTACAAGCATTAATGTAGTATTAGCAAGCATTTTCAGAAAGAAAAACAATGTGTTCAGGCTATAGGAATATTTCTAAACAAGGGAAAACAAATTGTTACTATGTAACCATAGAAAATATATTCATATGTCATATAATATGCAGAGACAGAATAAGAAAGAAGACATATAGCAACTCTAAGAAACCAAGTGGTTTAGGTGCACTTTAAAAAAAATCTCCTCTAAAACCTCTGAAATGCATATAAAATAAAAATGAAAGAATGCTTCACCTGAACTAAAACCAGCAAATAATTCTGGCCTCATAGTACTAGCCTCTAAGACTTTCTTCTAAATATCAAACAGTTAAAATAAATGGAAAGGGGATGCCAGGAGTACCCCCCAGTTCTCTGGTGCAAACCTCATGTTGTAGGCAGTTAGTGGAGGGCATTAGAAATAACCCCACTGAACTAGCATGGCTTGATAACTAAGAGCTCTTTTTTGTTCTTTAAAATTCATTCTTTTAGAGCCTCCTGGTCTGTTTTAAAGATGTCTCTGAGAGTCTTGTTGTTTTTTTGAAATTTTCTTATGTTTCCTACAGGGTTTTTGTTTCTCTGAGTGCTTTCTTTTTAATTTTTCTTGTCTGATCATTTTGGAGTCTCTGATTCCTGTTGTTGACTTTCCCCAGTTGCTGTGTTATTAATGACTGTCCATGCTGATATTTAAGAGTATGGCACTAAGAAGCTGAGTTGGCAAGGCAGATCAACTGGTGGGTGCCATTGTGGGGTGGGCAGGCTGAGCTGTTCCTCAACTGTTGGTATCTAAATAGTTTCTCTTTTTGTGAAAAGCAGCATAGTGTAGTGGTTCTATACATGGGCTCTGGAGTCAGACTGTGCATTCATAAAGAGAGCAGTTAAAACACAGCCCAACACATCACTAGTGCTATATAAGTTGTATCTATCATTGCCGTAGTTTCCATTTCCCTAGAGAAGAATGCTACAATATTCTGGCAGGAAAGGTAAGTATGAGCTGCCACTGTTATCAGAGCCAAGCGTTTCTATCCAAAATTTAGGACCTCACTTTTACCGTTCCTTTGACTATATGTATTGTCCTCAGGTCAAGAATCTTTCTGCTCCTTCTTTCAACCACTCCAGAATGAAAAGCCAAGAATTCTCCTGGTGTAGAAGATAGGTAATTATTGGTTTGCACAGGAAAAGGGATGATATCTAGGGGCGTAATTGCTTTTTGTTCAGGCTTTACATGAAACTTCCTATTGTCAGGTCTACTGATAATCCTCTTTCAGACGTAACTGGCAGCCCTAATTCCTGAACATTTTGGAGTTAAGCAGAATGTACTACTCTGTCTCTGGGTTCTCTCCACTACCAGCTTTGGGTCCCTTTTGTTTCACCATTTATCCGTAAGCTTTTAGCTTTCAATATCTTTACAGTTACATTGAAATGGGAGAGTTCCCTGACCCCCTTGTGGGACTTATGACAGGGTTGTGGCTTGTTTGCTCAGCTGCCACGTGCTCCAACCACTTAAAGGACGGGGAGCATGCAGACGGGCAGGTGCAGGAGCCAGGGCAAGTGCTTTTGGGTTCCGGCCCTACAGTAGCATCTAGGGTGTGTTACAATTAATGCTCTCTTAGTAGTTGCCATCCATGGACAGCCAAGTGTTAAATCAGCTCAGTGGAGAGTCAGGGTGACAGCCTTTTAAACTCTGCCCTTGTGGTAGTCAGGTACTTATCCGGCATCCAGGAAGAATCAGGTCACATGGACTTGAAGGATGGTGAACGTGGGATTTTATTAAGTGATGGTGGTGGCTCTCAGTGGGATGGATGGGGAGCTGGAAAGGGGATGGAGTGGGAGGATGATCTTCCCCATGAGTTTGACCATCTGGCTGTCAATCTCCTCTCCAACTCCCTCAAGGTTAAGATGCTCCTCTCTTCTCCCCTTCTCTGCTGTGTTGCTCTATTGCCTTTCTGCTCTTCTACTCGTGGAGCTGGGGGTTTGGGATTTGTATGGCTACAGGACTGGGGGCCATGGCAGGCCAGGGTGGCTTTGGAAAAAGAAACATTTGGACATGAAAATGGGAATGCCTGTTCTCATTTAGGGCCATGGGTCCAAGCTTAAGGGTGGAGCCCTTGACAGCGACCCTGCTCTCCTGCCTCCTGTTCATATCAATATTACCATTATTATTTTAGTATCATTTTAGGGGAGAAGAGTCATGGTTAAACTGCCATATTTAAATTGAAGTATCTCACACTTTAGAAGGATAAATAGTAAACAGCATTAATGGGAAAGGCAGGAGGCATTCCACATAGCTTCTGCTCCCTCACCTGGAATAGATCACAGTGGAATATAAGGGAGAGCCTCTCCCACTGGTAACAATGAAACTAGATCAAATACATTAATCAAATGTTTCCAGGCATGGGATGATAGATAGAGCAATATTGTGAGCCCTACAATCATCCCACCTCTCTGGCTCATGGTCTGGCATAATTTCCTGAACACAGCACAAAAATCTGGAATAGAAACAGAAGACAATGGTCCCTTTGAGCTGAGGAGGCAGAGGTCGGTGTTCAACATGAAGTGTCTGAAAGATTTAAAGCAGGGCACCAAGGCAGAGGGAAGCATGGTCAGAAGAGGTAAAAATTCTCCAATTTCTGTGCCAAGGGCTGTGTTTGCAGGGAGAGACGACTTAACGCTAATCAGAAAGAAGCTATGGGAACAGAGAGAGCAGTGATTAAGCAATGATCAAGAACATTGGAGTTCTAGCCGACACCAAGGAAAAACTATCTCATTACCATCTTACTAACTCATCTAGCTGAGGCAGCAGAAAGCAAAGACCATGCTCCAGAGTAAGCCCTAATCTAGATTCTTTGGGGAAAAAAAAGGCTAAAACCAAGTCTAAGCAAGACTACAGGAGAAATTGAATTTGGTAATTGGGTCTTACTGTATTAGAAGAGCTTGGTAAACATCTTGGACTTCTCACAAAATATGTTCCTAAAAATCACAAAACTAAGCCAACACAGTTTCAAGGTGATTAGCAAGTAATCTATCTGTCTACTAGGAAAAAAAACCCAAGTCTTCGAGATAGTAATAGAATCTCTACAATGATTTATTTATAATATCAGTAAAAAGTTGGTAGATACATGAAACAGAAAAACATGTGCCATAGCTAAGGGGAAAAAAATCATTAGAAAATGACTTTAAAGTGACCGACTGTGGTACACTGAATACTAACCTTCTCAAAATGTCCACATTCTAATCCCTGGAACCTAAGAACATGTTACGTTACATGGCAAAAAAGACTTTGCAGATGTAATTAAGTTATGGGTTTTGAGATGAGGAGATTATTCTGGATTATCTGGGTGGGCCCAGTGTAATCACGGGAGTTACAACAAGATGAAAACTGAAGAATCAGCATCAGAGAGAGATGTTCAATTAGAAGTGGAGGTCAGAGAGATTTTAAAATGCCATGCTACCAGCTCTGAAGATAGGTGAAGGGACCATGAGCTAAAGAATGCAGGTGGTCTCTAGCAGCTGGAAAATGCAAGGAAATGGAGTCACCTCCAGTGCCTCCAGAGGTAATGCAGGTCTACCAACTCCTTGACTTTAGCCATGTGAAATTGATTTAAGACTTCTGACTTCTGAAAGAGAGTAAAATTGTGTTGTTTTAGGTCACTATATTTGTGGTAATTTGTTATAGCAGCAATAGGAAAGTAATAAAACCAAATGCTGGATTTAATAGGTAAAAATGTGAAAGCAGCTATTTTGGTATGTTTAGAGTTAAAAGAAAAACACAGTTTAGTGAAGAAGGAAACTCCAACAGAGAAGTGGGATTAAAAATCATTACACCTTATACAAAAATTAACTCAAGATGGATTAAAGACTTAGACATAAGACCTAAAACCATAAAAGCCCTAGAAGAAAACCTAGGCAATACCATTTAGGACATAGGCATGGGCAAAGTCTTCATGACTAAAACACTAAAAGCAATGGCAACAAAAGCCAAAATAGACAAATGGGATCTAATTAAACTAAAGAGTTCTGCACAGCAAAAGGAACTATCATCAGAGTGAACAGGCAACCTACAGAATGGGAGAAAATTTTTGCAATCTATCCATCTGAAAAAGGGCTAATATCCAGAATCTACAATTAACTTAAACAAATTTATAAAAAAAAAAAACAACCCCATCAACAAGTGGGTGAAGGATATGAACAGACACTTCTCAAAAGAAGACATTTCTGTGGCCCAGAAATTTATGAAAAAAAAGCTCATCATCGCTGGTCATTACAGAAATGCAAATCAAAACCATAATGAGATACCATCTCATGCCAGTTAGAATGGTGATCACTAAAAAGTCAGGAAACAACAGATGCTGGAGAGGATGTGGAGAAATAGGAATGCTTTTACACTGTTATTGAGAGTGTAAATTAGTTCAACCATTGTGGAAGACAATGTGGCAATTCCTTAGGGATCTAGAACTAGAAATACCATTTGACCCAGCAATCCCATTACTGGGTATATACCCAAAGGATTATAAATCATGCTGCTATAAAGACATATGCACACGTATGTTTACTGCAGCACTGTTCACAATAGCAAAGACTTGGAACCAACCCAAATGCCCATCATTGATAGTCTGGATAAAGAAAATGTGGCACATATACACCATGGAATACTATGCAGCCATAAAAAGGAGGAGTTCATGTCCTTTGCAGGGACATGGATGAAGCTGAAAACCATCATTCTCAGCAAAGTAACACAGGAGCAGAAAACCATACACCACATATTTTCACTCATAAGTGGGAGTTGATCAATGAGAACACATGGTCACAGGGAGGGGAAAATCACACACTGGGGCCTGTCAGGGGGTAGGGGGGTAGGGGGCTAGGGGAAGGATAGCATTAGGAGAAATACCTAGTGTAGATGATGGGTTGATGGGTGCAGCAAACCACCATGGCATGTGTATGCCTATGTAACAAACCTGCACATTCTGCAAATGTATCCCAGAACTGAAAGTATAATAAAAAAAAGAAATTATAGAACCAAGAAATAAAAATAACTGAAATGTAAAGTTTACTCATTGAGCTTAACAGTAAATTGGAGATAATAGAAGAAACAATTAACTTTAAATAGATCTGAAGAATAGAGTGTCATAAGATTGAAAAGACATGAATGAAGTCTCAGTGACCAGTGCAACAATATTGAGTTGTGTGACATACATGTAACTGGAGTTTCATAAGAAGAAGAGTGAAGATGGAGCAGAATACATATTTGAAAAAATAATGCTTAAAATTTTCTGAATTTGATGAAAAAGAGTACATTATAAGATTGAAGAATATTAATAATTCCTAAGCATTATAAATACAAAGAAAATTACACCTAGGCACAGAATAGCCAATTTGCTTTAAAACAGCAATAAAGAGAAAATCTGAAAAGAACCAGAGGATAAAGAAAACATATTACATACAGGAAACAATGATATGACTTACAGCGAACTTTTTATCAGAAACAGTAGAAATGAAAAGATAATGGAGCAACATCTCTGAAGTGCTAAAATTAAAAGTGGCAATCCTTCATCCAGTGGCATTTCTACGTTCAGTGAAAACATCTTTCTTAAAAAAGTTAAATTATGATATTTTCAGATAAATAAATGCTTAGAAAGTTTCTCTTCAGCACACCTGCATTGTAATAAATGCTAAAGAATGTTTTTTGTTTGGAGGAAAATGATATCAGATGAACACTCCTATCTTTAGGAAGAAATGACAAGCATGGTATTGGTAAATAAGTAGGAAACTATAGAAGACTATTTTTTTCTTACTCTAATTTTCTTAAAGGACAACAGAGTAAAGTAAACATATTTACAATGTAAACTGGGGTTTATAATACATTTAAAAGAACAAGTTTTGACAGCAATAGAACAGAAGTTAGAGTGAGTAAATGGCATAATACTGTTATAATGTTATTATATTTTGAACATAGAAGAAGTGGGAAGTGAAAAATACAAAGTATCAAGTATGAAATGAGAAGAGAAAAGATGACAGTACGGAGTGGAAAAATTTAGGTGTGAAATAAAAAAGAAACATAATTGACTCTAAGTAATTTTTGATACTTGAGGTAAGATATTTGTAGCCCTAGAAAATTACTATAAAATAAAAGAATTTAAAAATATAGCTAAGAATCCACAATAGAGGAAGTAAGTAATATTAAAAATATTTTATTCTTCTAATAGGAAACACAAAAGAAACAACAAAGATACAAAAAAGAAGAGACAAATTAAAAAATAGCAAGACAGTAGACTTGAACCTAACCATATCAATACTTACATTAAATATAAGTGCACCAGATACTCCAGCTAAGGGCAGAGATGTTAGCTGGGATAGAAACAGGGTTCACCATGTACCGTCTACAAAATATATAAACGCAAATATATATGATATAATATACTTATGTTTAGACACAAACATGTATATATATATATATATGTAAAATAAACTCTAACTATCAGTAACAAAGGAAAATCAGAGATAAACTGCATTGTACCAAAACTGTAACCTAGTCTCAGCCCAGTCCAGTTTCTATTTACAATTTAAAGAAATACATTCCCAAGTCTATTTTCATGGCTGAAGAAAAGGTAAGCCTATCAAAGGATCCTCTTTGATCTTTCCGTATGCAATTTCTGTTATTCAATAAAAAATTAATAGACATGAAAGAAGATAGGATCACATGACCAATAGGCATGAAGGAAATGACAGACAATAGAAGCAGATCCAAAGGTAATTCAGATATTAGAAGGACAGATAAAAACTTTAAAATACCTATGATTATTCAGTTCTGGAATATATAGAAAGAGGTAGACAAAATAGATTTGAAAGACAACCAAACTCACTGAAATAGTAGAATTAATAAGAAGAACCACATATACTTCTATAAATGAAAAAACATAATCTCTGAAATTAAGAATTCAATGGATGGGTTTAATGGCAAATTGTATGCAGTACAAGGTAGGATTAATGAAATGAAATAGATTGATGGAAAATATTCAGACAGAAGCATAGACAGGAAATAGAATTTAAAAAACAGATCATTGCATGTTATAATTTAATTTCTTCCTGAGAACTCAATAATAGAAAGAACTCTCATGCTTCAGGCATTTTTTATGTTACCTGCCTTACATTGTTTGATAACATTTGAGCTCATTGTAAAATATCAGATAGATTATATAGAAGGATGTTGCTGGATAGAATTTAAGAATAAAATTAGAGCAGGAGTCCTCAAGTGCTACATGGCCTTGTAGTTAATCAGTGTTTTATTCTGTCTTTTTCAGAGCTTTCTGGAGGAAAGTGTAAATGTCTTGCGTGATCCAAGAGGGTACACAAAGACACTAGGGTGGGTTTGGAGGAGAAGCACAGCAACAGTAAGGCAATTTCCTCTGTTAATCTCCTCCCTCAAGAGGGCAGCTTCAATCTTGTGGCTTATAAGATTGGCTGTTAACCTCAAAATGTTAAAAGAACAAAAACTTGGCCCATATTGAAAGGAAATCCTGTCAAAATTTCCGTCAACCCTTACGATCTCATTGAGGAAGTACTAGGAGGCAGCTCCCACATCCCTTTTCATTGCTTCCTTTGCCTTGCCAGAAAAGAAAGAGTAACTAGATTCATGGGTGAGAATTATGTTAAGAATGGAGGGTATAAAATTTTGATGGGTCAAAGACTTTTCTAGAAAAACTATAATAAAAGCAGAGGAATGTTAGAATTTTATAAGTAACCTAGTGGATCAAAATAGAAATGAGCAACTGAAAACACTAAACATAAAGCTATGAAGGGGGAGAAGATGGGGAACTTATGATATAACGATCAGAATAATACGTCCTGAAAATCCTGCTCAATTGCTAAGCATAGGACAGTCAGACACAAGCACCTTCCTAGGTGAATTAGTGTTCCTATAAAAAGAAAAGAAAGAAGAAATGAAGGAGGGAGGGGTGAGAAGGAGGAAGAAAGGAATGAAAGAAAACAGGGAAGGAAGGGAAGGGAAAGGAAGGGAAGGGAAATGAAGGGAAGGGAAAGGGGGAAGGAAATAACAACAAACAATCTGTATCTAATCTAACCTATAACTTTACCTTCCAAATTAGTGCAAATATGCAGGTTGGAGGAATGTGATAAATAACAAAATGGAATTAAAACAGTCGGACCTGCAATGTGAAAAATTCTATAGGACAAATGACTTGACTTGATTTCTTCAGCAAATAAATGGCAATTAATTAGGAAAAGGGGAGCTCCTTTAGATTAAAATAAATTGAAGAGTCATATCAACCAAATGCAATGCATGGAGCTTCCTTTGATCCTGATTTGAAAAAAAAAACTGTATAAACATACTTTGGGGGGAAACAGGGGTAATGAAACATGGATTAGTATTAGATAATATTGAGAAATCAGTTATTATTTTGTTTTGGTTTTGTATGTTTTGAAAGAAATCTGTGTTGAAGCATCTGTAGGTAAAACTGTATGTTGTCTAGAATTTGCTTTTAAATATTCTAGCAGCAAAGATGTGGGAAGAGAGAGAGAAAACCTGAAGGGTGGGATGTTGGCTATTGATGAAATTAAGGCATGGGTTACATGAGGCCATTTGGCTCCTTTTTAAATTTTGTGACTGTTTGAAAATGTCCACAATACACAGTTACAAATATCGCAAGGGATTACCATGTCTCAGAAGTTTGGAACAGGTTTTTCTGGCTTCCCCATATGCAGGTGCAGTGAGCCTGACTTGCGCTTTCGGTTCTCAGACAGCGAGCAGACCTGAGTAGCTGTGCCCTGGTGGACACAGTCAGAGCTCTGCTCTTTTGTTCTCATTCTGTCTTCCTCTGCCTAGGCCTGGTTGTATGCAGCAAGGTCACACAGGTCCCATTCTAGCCTGGGAAATATCATCAATCCCTTTTTTTGGCCTCAGTTCAAAACTGCCTCCTTCAGCACAAATAACCCAGAACTCTTAACTTTGTAAAATAAAACTCATCCTTTGAATTAAATTTAGCCTGGATCTCTGTGATTCTGTTCTATCGGAAGAACCCTAGAGGGCAGACTGTCATCTGCACCCAACCCACAGCTGTGGGAAGCAGATTAGGTAACAGAACGACATAAAAGCTTAATCAAGGGGAGGCATTTTTCGGATAATGGAAAATTATGCATGCTTCCAAGCTGAGGTCAATTATCCAGGGTAATAAAAATATTAAAAACGTGAGAAAGTGAGATTAAGTGTTGGAGCAAGGTCCCTAAGAGAGCAAAATAAAGACCAGAGATAAAGTGCAAGAATTCCTGCCAGAAGGATGATTTGTTTTTCTGTACATTGGTAGGAAGAAGGTAAAAAATAAAAGAAGCTACACAGATGAGTTGAGAAAGACATGAAGGATGTTGAAGTGGCTTTTCTCTGGTGGGTAAACTCTTTTTTTTTTTTTTTTTTTTTGAAACCGTGTCTCGCTCTGTAGCTCAGCCTGGAGTGCAGTGGCGCAATCTCGGCTCACTGCAAGCTCCGCCTTCCGGTTTACGCCATTCTCCTGCCTCAGTCTCCTGAGTAGCTGGGACTACAGGCGCCCGCCACCACGCCCGGCTAATTTTTTGTAATTTTTTGAGACAGGGTTTCACCATGTTAGCCAGGATGGTCTCCATCTCCAGACCTCGTGATCTGCCCGCCTCGGCCTCCCAAAGTGTTGAGACTACAGGCGTGAGCCACCGCGCCCGGCCAACTCTTTGGAATAAGAAGGAATAAAGATGAGGAGAGAAAGGAAAGGGGTTTGTGCCCAAGGCTAGAATAACGACAGCAGTGGAATACAGGCAAGTCTGTCTGCACTTTAGTGATAGCCCAGGGGCTGGGCTAGGCATCAGGGAAAAGA
The DNA here is from genome assembly GCF_029281585.2 of Gorilla gorilla gorilla. NCBI lineage: Eukaryota > Metazoa > Chordata > Mammalia > Primates > Hominidae > Gorilla > Gorilla gorilla. The sequence goes on from NC_073238.2 coordinate 111,709,127, forward strand.
AAAAGAGCTAGCAGTTCCAGGTGGACCTCTGCATACTTCTCGATGCTGTACAACCAGGGCAGATGAGCAAATTGGGGTCCTCTAGTGAAATAGTTTATTCCACATGTTATAGAAAGGCTCAGAAGAAGATGGCTCAGAAGGTAGGGATTGCAAAAAGCACCATTGTCCAGAAAACTTCATGTTCAGATCCATCGGCTTGCTCTTCCTTCTTTCAACTTGCTCTGAAGAGGTTCCTGATGAATATCCTCACTTAAGTCTAAGTCAGATGTCATGTCCTAGAAGAACTGGAACATCAGGAAGAATTTCTATGGTACCCTTCCCTCTGTGTAAGTCAACTATTTCAGCCTTATTCTATAATATTATTGATTCTTAACTTATTTTTTTCCTAACCATAGAGAAAATAAGTTTCATGTAAATATAATAGTGATAAAACTGCATTTTCACAGAAAAATATGACCAAACAGCCTATCACATAATTATAAATAAGTTTATTAACTGTACCAACATGTTTATGAGGGTTTTAAACATCCAGACCAGGTGTTTTCTCAAATATTTATACTTACTGATAATTAAGCACACATACAATTCAAAAATATCTTTAGCTATCACATAGACATATGTTCATTGTAGTCATAAAAGAACAAGGAGTCTAAAGAGAATTAGTGTTTCCTGGAATATTTTCCCACAAAAATCAAAACAGTGTTAGATGTGATTGAACACCCAATACATACATGATATTGAAAGTGACTTCTGTCCTAGAAAGTTTCCCTTCCTTCCCCAGGACATGTTAATAATGATGAATACAATTTGATAATTTTCATAAATTCAATAAAAATTTTTAACAACAATAAAGACATAATACTCCAAATATATTGCAGGTACTAATTTCAGCTATTTGCATGGATGTCCTTGAATTATTTCAAGGGTATCTTACTGGCTTGAAGTAATATACAGAACTGGCTAAACCCAGTTTTATAATCTCAAAGTTAAGCTTGAAGGAAACAAATTGTAGAGCTCTGAGATGTAAAAAATAAATATTAAGAAAGATACAAGTAGTGGTTTGAATTGTCTAATGGTTCAATACAAATAGGCCCAGAGTGCAGAGAAGCATGAAATGATGAGTGAAAAGATTGGTTTTCTCCTATCTTGGCACAAATTTACTGAGCAATCTAGGGCAAGGGTAAGAAATTGGTTTCCGTGTATATATAGTAAGTTGGTGGGAACAGATGTTCTCTAAGATGCCTCTGAGTTCCAATAGCTTGTAATACTATGTCTGAATACTTTGCTGATATACATGCATCCCATTCTTATATCTCCCCAGTGGAGGAGCTCAATAAAGGGATTGCAAAGAACTAGAAGCTCTGCCCTGGCTTTGGCACATGATTACTTGAATACACAGTATTTACCAGGAGTTCCATTGAGGGAGACATCCTGAACATCTTAGGATGCTAGGTAAAGTATCAGCAAGTATTTGTTTTTGGTTAAGTAAATGAAGTATTTCAAGGGTTGTTTGAGTAACTGATTTTCTTTGCTTGCTCAAGGTTCCCGCTTACTTTGCATCTCACTGTTGAGCAGACAGCCTGCTGAAAGTTGTCGCTGACTACCACATATAGTAACAGGTTACCAAAGGTGTTCAGAGCAGCTAATGGTCTAGAAACGATGTAAGCTTCATGGATCTGATTCTCAATGGAACAACTGATCGAAAGCAGGCGAGATTCGATCCGAATGACCCTCAAGATATGGAAGGGTAAAAAACATACGTAAAATGCAAGGAGTAGCAGAATGGTTAGCCTTCGTGCTTTCTGCTTAAGGCAGCTGTCAGTTTGCAGTCCATGGGTCAGAGTGTGGATAATCGTGGTATAGCAAAGTGTCACTATCACCAAGGGGAGGCAGAAAGTAGTTGCAGTCAAAATTAGGTTGTACCACTTAATAGTATTGAGTTCATCCGAACTGGTGAGGTCGAGACAGGCTGATCTGTTGGTCCTGTTGGTTGATGTGATCAAGAAGGTCATCGGAATGACAGCTACCAGTGAAATGATCCACACCACAGCACAGGCTACAACTGCACATCGAGTTTTGTGAATGGAAAAGCAGCTCATTGGGTGAATGATCACACAGTAGCGGAAGATGCTGAAACAGGTGAGGAAGAGGATGCTGCTATACAGGTTGAAATGGAAGCTGAAGCGGATAAACTTACACATGAAATCTCCAAAGATCCAGTTTTCGCCACTGGCATAGTAGTGAATCAGGAAGGGGAGGCTGGTCAGATACAGCAGATCTGTGCAGGCCAGGTTCAGCATAATGATGGTGCTGCTCTTCCAAGGTCGCATTTTGAAAATGTAAGTGGATATCGCTACTGCATTCCCTGGAAATCCCACGAGGAAGATAATGCCGTAAATAACAGGGAGGTAGTGCATCTTGAGTGGGATGTTTTCATCAGTGCAATTTCCAAAAGCAGCTGCATAATCGGGGAAATCAGAAGCATTTGCTAAATAGTCTAGTGGCTCATTCATGGTTGTCTCCTTTCATCTTGCAAGAAAACAAGAGAGTTCAGTTTGGCAATACGAATCAAATGAGCAGTAACTCGCTGATAAAGGAAAACAGAAAACATTAATGATAGGGTAATAAAAAACAAGGATCTACTTTTAAATGAAAATTATTCTAACATCCTAAATTTGCCACTTCTCTCTCTTTAATCTCAAAAGAGACCCTGTGGAGAAGAAATTGAATTTCCAAGAAAATGACTATGAGGCAAGTTACTAAACGCATCTAATAAAAATATAAAAGTTAAATTACCATGAGAGTTAAAATGAGGGATTGGGAGAAAAAAGCCACATGTCGCTTTGGAAAACAATTTGGCAAGGTCACCATTTGGAGAAGCCATAGGGTATCGCCATTAGAGACTTAACAACAGGACCTACTATTAACCAAGTGTGATGCATGCCACCATCACTTACTTCTACATGTCACAAAATACTGAAAAGTGTTTCTTATTACCTCTATTTTACAAGAGACTAAGACTGAGAAATGTTTTGCGGCTCGTCTCTGGTAACACATCTAGGGGCTTAGCTGGGATCCACACTCGCATTTGTCTGACTCAAAAGCCATTCCCTTTCTACATTACCTCTCAGTGCTGCCTCTCAATCTGTATTTTGTTGATTTTCATCATGATTGCCGTAAATAATGGAGGGAACAAGTGTGAAGACAGGAAAACACTGAATACTGTAAATTTTAAAAATATAGATTGCACGCATTGCAACATTGTATTTGTGGTAGATTTAATTGCACATTTCCACCCTTCCAATTCCTTTTAATAGCTAACATAATTTGTTTGTGCAGGGGAGTGTGTGTGTTGGGGTGGATGGGGCGGGATCAATGGTATAATGCAACCATTAGGAGGCTGAGCCCTGAAGCCAGATGGCCAGATTTTGATGCTCAGATTAGCCATTTAGTAGCATGTTCTTAAGCAAGTTGATTAAGCTCTCTAGGGCTGGAAGGAGTGCAATTTTAACTTCCTTCTTCTTGCTTATTAGTGTTTTTAAAAATTTTGATGCTGAATTTTTGCAATGAGAAAAGTACATCTAGAAGAAGAGTTATAATTAGCTTATTATTTGGATGTAAATAGCTGTTGGTGAAATGCATCCAAGTCCACATTTCTGGAGCACCCACTCTGTATTGGGTCCTCTGTCAAGTCCTAGAGATACAAACTGAATAACACACACAGATGTATATGCCACTGTCACAGTCTACTGGGGAAGTGGACATGGCAAATTATTTTAACAAAATATAAACCCACCTCATGGAGCTGTCAATAGTATGTTAAAAATAGGAAGAAAAACTCTTGGCTCACTACTGGGCACATAAGAAAAGCTTAAAAAATATTAGGTGATTGTTAGTTGCTAAGTCATTTGATGTACGAATGGTACAAGACTACTGAGATCACAAGGGAAGGAGGAAACATCAGAGTCTGCCACCATTATTACTATTATCTGATACTAAATCTACACTATCCAGCATTTCCTGAGAGGAGTACAGAGGTATATTTCAAACTAACCCAACTCGACAAATCCTAAATTAGCAGAATCAGTCCTTCTTGACTGCCCTGAGTATACTCTTCCAAATCTCACTTAGTCCAGGAGGTCTGGGGGAGTTGTAAGGAACTCAGCATGGTTATGGGATATTGGGAGATGAAGTTGGGAAGGAAAAATAGGGATTAATAAAAAATAATAGTGCCTTCTGTGTACAAAGCACTACTGTAAGTGTCTTACATATTTGAATCTATTTAATCCTCACAACAAATGGTGAGGTAGTGCTGTGATCATCCCCATTCAACAAAAGAGGAAACTGAGGCACAGAGGAGGCAGTGATGTGCTCAAAGTCAAACCGCTAGTTAGAGGTGAGCCAGGATACGACTGTGTCAGTCTTGTTGCAGGGCTGGGCTGCATCTCACAATGAGTAGGCGAGAGGGAAATCTGAAGTGCCTGTAATCACAAAGACCAGTTAGCACATTACCTCTCAGTGCTGTCTCTTCATGTGTATTTGGTTGATTTTCATCAGGATTACCCTAAATAATAGAGGGAACAACAAGTGTGAAGACAGGAAAAGACTGAATATCTCAGAAAGCTCAATAAATCAAACACTGTAGAGTTGTCCCTTGGTATCTGCAGTGCATTGGTTCCCAGACCCCCAAGGATACCAAAATCTGCAGATGCTCACGTCACTGATATAAAAGTAAAATGGTATTGTATTTACACGTAACCTATGCCCATCCTCCTGTAAATCATCTCTAGATTACTTATAATACCTAATGCAACAGAGATGTTAAAAGTGCTATTCGTGAAACTATCATCTACACAGCACTGGAGGTCATAGGAGTCAGGGACTGCTGACCAGTGAGAGTGCTCTGAAGCCAGGCAACCACAGTGGATGGCTTCTCCCTTGGCAGAATGTCTTAAATGGACTCATGCATAAGGAGCAGGAAGTCACTTAAACTTGAAAGAAAATGGTCACAGCCAAGGAGTCCCAGAAGCAGCACGTCCCAAAGACAGTTCTTAGATTATGTCAAGAGGCCACTAAGTAGCTAATGTTGCTTCTGGAGCAAAGAAGTAAAGATAGTTTTAGTAACGCCCAAAATAATTCTCCAGAGTTATTTCATTCTAATTGGGATTTGCCTCAACAGAGACGTGAGAGGAAGAGAAGGGGAGGGAATTCAAGTCCAAGCTGCTTATTTGTCAGCTCCTTGAAAGCAAAACACAAGTCACCTCACACCCCAGGGGCTGGCACGTGGAAGGTGTGCAGTAAATATTAATATTTGCTGAATGCATTAAAGAACAACCAGTAACATCAGCAAAACTTATATGGTACTGAAGGGCTACTGAAGTGGCAACTATCATTCTAAAAAAAGCTTGGTTCTTAGGCCAGGCACAGTGGCTCAAGCCTGTAACCTCAGCACTTTGGGAGGCTGAGGCAGGCGGATCGCCCAAGGTCAGGAGTTCGAGACCTGCCTGGCCAGCACTGCAAAACTCCGTCTCTATTAAAAATACAAAAAAAATGTAGCTGGGTGTGGTGGCCCATGCCTATAGTCCCAGCTACTTGGGAGGCTGAGGCATGAGAATCGCTTGAACCTGGGAGGTGTAGGCTGCAGTAAGCCAAGATTGAGCCACTGTACTACAGCCTGAGTGACACAGCAAGACTCTGTTTCAAAAAAAAAAAAAAAAAAAAAAAAAAAAAAGCAAGCTTGGATCTTTCATGACTTTTAAAGTAGGAAGCAAAATTACAATTCCTGTCATTGCCAAATAAACCCTTAGCCATGTTATGGAGACCATTTTAAACAATAATTCTGTGAAGAAAAGATGGGTTATAGGTAGAAACAACTGCCTTATTGTTCTGAAAAATAATAGTTCAATTCAGATTGAATGAAGACTGACTAGCCAATTGTAAGGGTGGAGGGGTTGACTAGGAAGCTTAATCTGTGTTCCATAAAACCTCATAAAAGTATGAGTTTACAAAATACGTGTGATGTTAAGAACAGCACACAAAAAACCGGTCTGGGCTGTGAGCAGGTAGGATGAAGCTGTTTCTTTCCTCCCTAGCTTCAGGGCCCAGTACAATTCACTGCCACAACTCAGAACACCAGATGGTCCACAAACAAATCATTTCAACTCAAAGGACATTAAAGACAAATGTGGCACAACCCTGGGTATATTCCCTTCTCTTTCTACAACAGTAGTTCTCAAACGTGAGGAGGTTACAAATCACTTGAAACCAATGGGTTCTTTGCAAGCAAGAAATAATGATGTATTCAGCTTTAACATAACCAAAAATATAAGTGTGAACTAAGCTAGGTTCAGCATGAATAAAAGCCAGCATCAAAGGTTGGAATAAACTTGTGAAGAAAAAGCTTATAATTTTAGTACAATCACTATGGAGAACAGTTTGGAGGTTCCTCAGCAAACTAAAAACTGAGCTACCATATGATCCAGCATTTCCACTGCTGAGTATATACCCAAAAGAAAGGAAATCAGTATATCAAAGAGCTATCTGCACTCCCATGTTTGTTGCAGCCCTGTTCACAGTAGCCAAGATTTGGAAGCAACCTAAGTGTCCATCCACAGATGAATGGATAAAGAAAATGTGGTACTTATACATGGTGGAGTATTATTCAGCCATAAAAAAGAATGAGATCCTGTCATTTGCAACCTCATGGGTAGAACTGGAGGTCATTATGGGAAGTGAAAAAAGCCAGGCATGGAAAGACAAACATTACATGTTCTCACTCATTCATGGGATCTAAAAATCAAAACAACTGAACTCATGGGCATAGAGAGTAGAAGGATGGTTACCAGAAGCTGGGAAGAGTAGTGGGGGACTGGTGGAGGGGATGGCTAATGTGTACAAAAAAAAAAAAAGAAAGGTAGAAAGAATGAATAAGACCTACTACTTGATGGCACAATGGGGTGACCATAGTCATAATAACTTAATTGCACATTTTTAAATAACTTAGAGTGTAAGTGGATTGTTTGTATTAATAACACAAAGGATGCATGCTCGAGTGGATGGATACCCCATTCTCTATGATGTGCTTATTTCACATTGCATGCCTGTATCAAAATATCTCATGTACCCCATAAATATATATACCTGCTATGTAACCACAAAAATTAAGAAATAAAAAAAATTGTTAAGAAAAAGCTTACGATTTTAGCCTTTTTTTCTCTGAAATTGGAAAGTAGCTGTGATTGTTTGAGGCTAGCTGCAGGATGTCAATATTTGGGTAACACACCGTTCGTGGACCGCTGTCCTGATGCCAGCACACCCGGGAACCTCACGGATTGGGATTCCAAGATTCTGTGGGTAAAGAAGGCAGGATCAGAAATGCTATCCAGTTAAGCGGCAGCAGATACTACTTCACCTCCACAGAGTACTCTTGCCCATTTGGGAACAAGGAAAGTGGGATTAATGATGAAATGTGATTTTCCTAAGGTGCCTGTTGGTTTTGCAGATCAGTTTTGTTGGATAAGTTAAGCTCATTATCCAACAATGCCTGTACCTCTCCCTGCTCTCCTTCCTCTCCCCCAGACTCCCTGGGTTTTTCTGGTTCTGCTCCCACGCTGAGGTCACAGTTGGTTCTTTCCTCCTTTTCCCAAGATGCCAATGGACGAGGGAGGTGCACAGTTGGAACACTTCATCTGTTACCTTCTCTCCAGAGTCCTTGGAAGCTCCGAAGCTGGGGTCACTTTGGGTTGTCAAAAAGAAACTTAAGTAGACCTTTCATTCACAAAGACTTACTTTGATTTCCCAGTCTACATATTTGAAAACTAATTGTACTTCATACTGGTGGAAAACAGACCAATTCTTAAAACAGGTAAATTTGTGACTGGGTAAGTGCTGTCCTCCCTGGTCCCTGAAGGAATCTTTCTCCCCAACCCTTCTGGGAGCCTCAAGGCTCTTCCCTCAACCGCCCCCCCCCCTTTATGGTTTTTTGTTTGTTTGTGTTATTATTGTTGTTGTTGTTTTGGAGACGAAATCTTGCTCTGTCGCCCAGACTGGAGTGCAGTGGCCATGATCTTGGCTCACTTCAACCTCCACCTCCTGGGTTCAAGAGATCCTCCTGCCTCAGCCTCAGAGTAGCTGGGATTACAGGCCCGTTCCACCACGTCTGGCTAATTTTTTGTATTTGTATAGAGACAGGGTTTCACCAGCCTGTTGGCCAGGCTGGTCTCGAACTACTGACCTCAGGTGATCCACCTGCCTCGGCCTCCCAAAGTGCTGGGATTACAGACGTGAGCCACCACACCCGGCCAATCCCCAATTCGTTAAATAAGAATCTGCAACTCAGTTTCCCTGAAGACTATTAAGAGGTCATGTTGATGCAGCCCAAAGATATGGTTTTGCCTATTTAATCTTCGGGAGAAACAAATACAACTTCTGAGAGCTCGCTTCAGAAAAATGCATGCATGGACACGTAAATATTATACATACAAGTTAGAGGTTTAGAGACCATTACAAGCTAGTTCACGAATCCATAGCAACGAAACAAAAAACAAGACAGAGGAGAAAGACATTTCAGGGGAAACATTTTCCTCGCTTGTTGGGGTGGGGGTTGGGCAGTGTCTGGTCGTTTCCAACACCACACAGTCCACCACGATGCAGGGTGAGCTTTGAGAACATTCAGCGGGGCGGTGATCAATGGGGTGAGGGATTGACTCTGTTTGTCTCCTAAGCACTCTTCCTGCCCACCTCCCAGAGCCCTCGCTTGGGTATGAAAAAAAGTATGAGATGAAATCAGCGATCCCTAACTCCCCCAGTTCTCTCCAAGTCAAATGTCTTCTCGCCCTGGGCTTTTTGTTCCCCAAAATGAAACTTCGCCTCCCGCCACAGGATCTGGGGTGCTCCTGCTGCCTCCAAAGAAGAAGGGGGCGCTGCTCCGTCCGACCCTGCCTGCTGCAGGGACGTGCGGGGGTGCTCTTTCCCCTGCTCCTCAGGCACCTCCCGTCTCCGCTCCCGGGTCAGGGCAGGGTCCCCTATACCCCCTCCCTCCGGCCGGTGGGCCCCGCTCCCCGATCACGCGCGGCTCACCTGGCAGCCCTGGCGAGGCGGACGTGCGCCCCGAGTGCCTGTGCAGCCTGGTTGGTCCCGGACCGCAGACCTGTCCCGGGGAGGCTGCGCACCGCCCCGCCCCTCCCACCCCTCCGAGGCCCAGAGAGCAAGTGCGTGTTCTCGGGTCCTCGCCCCGAGCAGCCTGGCCAGCAGCATCCCGCCTCGCCCACTTCCCAGTGGACACAGGGACAGCGGCTTCCACTCCCGGGACCTCTGGACATCCTCCGTCCCGGTTTGGCGGGAAACTGACCCAGGAGAAAGTGTTTGCAGAGGTTCCAAAACACCAGCCCGGCGGGAGGGTTGTTGCCCCAGGAGGGTTGTGGCCGCCTTGTCTTGGTCCAGAAATTTCACCACTCTCCTACAGCCCAGTGCCTCTTTTTTTTTTTTTTTCTTTTGAGACGGAGTCTCGCTCTGTCGCCCAGGCGTCCAGTGCCTCTTATTTAGCGTGAGATGGAGGCGACTTACTGAAGCGTTATCATTTCCCTGTATCCAATTACAACCCTGCCCTCCAGCGCTTAGCAAGGTGCCTTAAAAATAGTTTCTATCCCTGCAAAGAGCGTTTGTCTGTATCTCCAGATCTAGGGGGTAGGTTGCCTTCTTGCTACATAACTTAGGAATCGCCTTTTCTCTTCTCTGAACCTCAGCCACATCGTCCAGTATACTAGGGCCCCCCGAACCGTTGAACTTCAAGATCTCTTCCAGCATCAAAGAGGAGTTCACTGTATTAGCGAATGGGGGTGCTTGGAGAATGCCCCTCTTCGCTCTTCCATGGAGGGGCATTGAATGTCTCTTCTGCACTTCCATGTTGATGGGCATCAAACACCGTGTATAGACCATCCTCTGGGAATGCCAGCCAGCAGGAGCAAGAATATTAGGTTAGGTGTCCCACCAGGGCCCAGGTGGAAAGATTCCGCCCTGGCTGATGGTTGGGATAGCCCTAGTTAGGCATTTTTATTATCGTGCTTATCATTTTGATTATTTGAGTTCCAGCCTCTGCAGGAAAATATTTTGCATTAGGAGAAAAAATGTTCTCTAATTTTACTATGTTTAATCATTTTTTCAATTCTTCATTTGGAAATAGTTGACCCTGTTTTGTTCCCACCTATGCATTCATCAGATATTTGCTGTTTGATTATTCTGTGTCAAGCACTGTGGAGATATTGAAGAATAATACATAATCTTTGCTTTCAGGAGCTGATGTCTTATAGGAAAACAAGAAATAAATTAAAAACATGATTAGGGCTTGCCACTTGTAAATAAGGGGCTGGGAGGGCACTAAACCCAAATGAAGGCTTTCTGAAGTAAAAGACATCCCAGTGTTTTTCCACAGTGAGCAGGATTTCCAGCTAATGAGGAAATGACTTAAAGAGGTTATTTGAAAAACAAGTACTGGGTCCTAGAACTCTAGACATGGAAGGGACATTTAAAAATATCCAGTCCTGTAAAGTTAAAATTGTGCAGGTGCTATGGAAAAAAAAAGTATAATGGTTCCTCTAAAAATTAAAAATAGAATTATGACACAAGCCAGCAATTCTGCTTCTGGGAATATACCCCAAAGAATTGAAAGCTGAGACTCAAACGGATACTTGCACGCCCATGTTCATAGCAGCATTATTCACAATAGCCAAAATGTGGATGCAGCCCAAGTGCCTATCAATGGATGAAGAAAATGTGATGTATACATTCCATGGAACATTACTCAGTTTTAAAAATGAAGGAAATTCTGACACATACTGCAACGTGGAGAAACCCTGAGGACATTATGCTAAACAAAAGAAGCCAGCCACAAAAGCACAAATACTGTATGATTCTGCTTATATGAGGTGCCTGAGTTGTCAAAGTTATGGAGACAGAAATTAGAATAATGGTTGCCAGGAGTTGTGGGGAGAGGGAATGAGGAGCTATTGTTTAACGAGTATGAAATTCAATTTTGGTAGATGAAAAGAGTTCTGTGGATGGGTGGTGGGGTGGTTGCATAACAATATTGTTGCACAATAATAATGCCACTGAACTACACTTCAGTATGGTTAAGATAGTACATTTATTTTTACGTGTATTTTACTATAATTTTTTAAACTGACGTTTTAAAAAGTTCAGTCCTATGTATTCACTTTTCAAAGGAGGACACAGAATTACAGTGGTCCAAATGACAAGCCCGAGGTCAGAGCCATAGAGGTCTGTGTAAAACCTATGTGCCAAGCCCTCTGTTCTTACTACCACATTCTGTGGGTGGCTAGGTCATTTGATTGAAACTATTGCTTTCTCAGACAACAATATACTGTAATCCAATACTCTAAATTGGCTTCATCAACAAGATGATTATTATGAACGAATTGTGTCTTATATCTTTTAATGTTTACCTTTAAACATTACGTCTTACCACAACTCAAATTCTTTCTCTAAATAATAGTAATTTGCAGGAAAAAAAATACTAACCAATAAAGATCCTAGTCCCTATGTAAAGAGAATAATATATATCTTTAAAGCAACTTGCGTTAGAAAGTGATGTCACTATTTTAGATTGTACATTAAACTTCAAATTTAGGACCTTGAGGTTGTCTTTTAACAACCCTAAATCAAAGACTTATATGAGGGTAAAATTCAACTTCTATTTAAAATTGGTTTCTTGCCCAGATTCAGAAATGCACTCTCTTCCTTAAAATGAGAAGCAAATAGAACAAGATTCTAGCATTTAAATTTATAGCTATTTGAGCGGCACAGGTGTCACCTGTGTGATGTGCTGCAATTGTTCCTTTAAAGCAGGAAATGGGGTTTATCGTCATGACAATCAAGAAACTCAAAACTTCTCTAACTAGGAAGCAGTGACATCTTAAAGCCTTCTGCGCCAAAAAGCCCCGTGGAACACTGCATAGAAAGCAGAGTTAGTATTACAGCATTCTCCAAAGAGCCATTAATGGTTCAGCTGGGGGTTAGCCGGGGTAAAATATTAGAAATTATCTTGGTTCTTATTCAGAGTTTTATTTAGAAAGGAACACATAGTTGATGATAACGTGGACCACTCTATTTCCTGATTGGAGCCTCTGTCCAATCAGTTGAACATCGTCATACTCAACTTCAGATGATCATGCTTCCAGATAGTATTCCAACCATGACTGACCTTATCATTCCTAACCATGTATGGTCTTATCTGACTTTTTTATAACTTTGGCCACAATATGATATGTTTGATATAATAGCAGTATTCTCATGAGATGAATTGTCTTGATTTTTGAAAAATTGTTAACTTATTTTCTACTGCCTTCAAAATGAATTGCTCAGTTAAGATGTACTGATTAAATAAAGCAATCTGTGTGATCTATACTCTGTTGGCAATGAATTCAGATATTGTGATGCCTTCCAGATTCCTATAATATTTATTTGGTGAGAAGGATGACATTATGGTATAGTGGAGCGAGAGAGTACTAGAAGTTTGAGCCCTGGACTTTAGTTTTGAAAGCAACTCACTTAGCTGGAAAAGTACTTTCATTTCCAGGCATTTTTTAGTCTGTCTAGAAAAAGCAGAGTCAGACAGATCACTTCATAAGGCCAAATCTAGATTAAAGGGATCTTAATTATGAAAATTTAGAAGGGCAAAACTTTGTTTCTTCGAAAAAATAAGTATGATATTGTTGTGCCAATGTAAGCCACCTGCTATGCTTCTATGTGAACATTACTTCATGATCTTTAAATGTTCTTAAAATAGAACTGTCCTTGTGGACATTTCTTTGAAAAAAGGACTCTTCTGGGGCAGATAGAAAACTGTTGAGAAAGAGATTGGTTAGTTTGTTCTTCCTTAGATTCAATCCCAGTATAATTTGGGAGATGCTGTTAGGATCTTCTAGAGGTGGATAAAGAGCCAGGCAGCTAATAGATCTAGACAGGAGGCACAGCTAAGAGATGGGGTTGCCAGTCTGCTCAGGAAGAGTTATAGTGTGAAGTGTGTTGACCCATGGAAGCAGGGAGAGGTGGAAATTGGAGACTAAAGGAAGTGTTAGAAGAGGAGTATAAAAAAGCCAAAGAATAGAGAAAGCCGTCATTGAGAAATGGAGCTCTTTGCTTCTGCTGGTGCAAGTGCCCCTGCGTGAACTATCCTTCTTACCCCACCTCTCTGATTTGAATCTTATAATTTACTTCAGGTTTAATATAGTACTCTATGAGTATATTTTCCAAGAAATACATTTTTTCTCACTTGAATACTTGCTGTACTTGTAGTTTATACCATACAATATAACATTTATTCATTTTTAAACTGCTTAATAATTTTAAAAATGACAATAGTTTTATAAACTTGAGTCTTGCCCATTCAACAAGATTGTCTGCATCTCAAGAGAGAGCAGTTTATAGTCTCCTCTTTGGATACTACGCAGCATGTTAAATAGGTACAAAATAAGCAATAACAATTGCCTATAGTTACTAGGTAATTATTACTAGAACTATAAATCTGATTCCTCATTTGACCTTAATTAATATTAAGGTCTTCAGATTTTTGTTGCTAGTTGAGACTAAGCTGTCTCCCACTGGCCACTGTCCAATCAATTGAGCATCTGAAAAGAATATGGGGAAAGAGTGGTCAAGAATTAAACAGAATGAGGCAGGGTGCAGGTGGCTCACAACTGTAATCACAGTGCTTTCTGAGGCTAAGACGGGAGGATCGCTTAAGGCCAGGAGTTCAAGACCAGCCTGGGCAACATAATGAGGCCCTGTCTCTACAAAAGATACAAATTTAAAAAAAAAAACAACCTAGCTGGGCATGGTGGCACGCGTCTGTAGTAGTCCTAGCTACTTGGGAGGCTGAGGCGAGAGGGTTGCTTCCGCCCAGGAGTATGGAGGCTACAGTGAGCCTGATTATGCACTGCACTCCAGCCTGGATGACAGAGTGAGACCCTGTCTTAGAAAAAAAAAAAAAGAAAACTAAGCTGAAAAGATTGAATCAGGCAGTTAGGAAATCACTGGTGACATCAAAACCATTTCAGTGGTGGTAGGGGCCAAAGCTTGTTTGTGCAATAGGTTGAACAGTAAAATAGGAAGTTACGAATTGCTGGAAATGATGGAAAGAAAGAAATAATGATGTAGCTTAAAGGGTGACATAATTAAAAGAAGGGGTTTTAAATTTATTCCTTCTTTAGGATAGAGGAAACCTAAGGTTTAGTGTAGAGTGAGGGAAATAAAAAAGTCAGTGGAAAGATTGAAGACAGATGATTGAAGGACAATGGACATAAAATAGTGGTCTCGAACTCCTGACCTCAAGTGATCTGCCCGCCTTGGCTTCCCAAAGTGCTGGGATTACAGGGGTGAACCACCATGCCTGGCTAAGTACTGATATTTTTAACAGTCAGTAGGTTATCATAATATGCAGTTGAAGGTGAAAAAGATTAAAATGAATTTTGATTCTCAAACTTGATGGCACATTGTAAATACTTCAAAATTTTTAAATAATAATGATGCCAAACGTGAATGCATCTCAAAAGCATTACGTTTAGCAAAAGAAGTCAGCAGCAAAGGAAACCACTTCCATGATTCCATCCTGATTCCATTAACATCAGGCAAAAAGTAATCTTAAAGAGGTTAAAAACTAGAATAGTAGTTACTTTTTGGAGGAGAGGGAGGTTGACCAGAAAGGGCAAGAGGAAACATTCTAGGTTGATATAAGTGTCCTATATCTTGATTACAGCATTGGTTACTCAGATGAATACAAGTGTCAAAACTCATTGAACTATATGCTTAGTATCTGTGCATTTACTGTATGTAATTATACCTTGATTAAAAAATAACTCCAAAAAACATTTGACTCAATTAGTATGAGAAGTGGGTTGTGTATTGGGTTATCTATGAGCCTCCCAGGTTGTTGTAACATAAAGGAACCACTTTATGATTTGAGAACCACCGAGCTCAGTCATCTGCTGACATTGACTGAGATGAGGTTAAAGAAGGAACCACGAGAAAATTGATAAAGACTCGAAATTAGAAAGTGGGGTTGAATAGGTACAAACTGGTTCCTCAGGATGTGATTACAGATTATCTGCATCGGAGAACCTTATGTAGCTTGAAAAAAATATGAACTATTGGGACCCACACCAGATCTACTGATACATATTCTGGGAGGGAAACCCAGGGATTTGCATAAAAATACATTTCCCGCAGGTGATTCTCACACTCTAAAGTTAGGGCACTTACTGAATAAAGATCAGCTGAGGATGAGAACTAAGCATTTCAATGAAGAGAATTCAATGGAAGGCAATTTGAGAGCAGGTGAGGGTAGCTCTAACTTGGAGCAGAGACAGTATTTGGAAAACCAGTGACAACCAGGACAGGCGGAGCTGAGGAGATGATGTACAGCTATAACGTGAAAACACAAGAAGACTGAGAAATCAAAGGAAAGAAAAGGGATAATGCAGTGACGAAGCAGTCTGGAGTCTGCGGGTTACTCCATGGCTCAGTCGTCTTCTTGGGATGTACTTTTGGGCAGTAGCCAGTGCTTCCGAGAGATAATTACTCTGAAACGAACCAAAAACAAATGGCAGGATTGACAAATTTCACAAGAATCATCAGCAAAATGTTTCACTTCAAAAAGAAATACAGCATACATTTGAGATACACCTTCAACAAATGTAGGTGTTTGTAAGAAGGAATTTCAGGAAAAGGAGTCCGTTTATGCAAAAATACAGTGGCTGAGAACAGAAGAAAGTACTTAGGTAATAGCATGAGGCCCAATTTTCCTGAAATACTGTTTGTTTTTTTTTTTTAAAGTAAATCTAGGGGAGCAAGAAGGATGGCTAAGTCCTAAAAAGTAAAATGGGAGCATATTGTGGAGAAACTATCCTCTCTCTAAACCTAAAAAAAATAAGTGTCCTGAATCCTCCAGCTTGCAAGGCAATGATATCTGCCAGCTTGCAAGGCAATGATATCTGCCAGCTTGCAAGGCAATGATATCTGCCAGCTTGCAAGGCAATGATATCTGCCAGCTTGCAAGGCAATGATATCTGCCATCTTGCGGGAGCTTAGAAGCAGATCCCTCCGCATTGAGCCTCTGATGAGAAGCCAGCCCTGGACAATAGCTTGATTGCAGTCTGGTGAGCCCCTGAGTAGAGGACCAAGTGAGCTGTGCTCGGACTCCTAACCCTGGACTCGCAGAAACGGTAAGATTATAAATATGTATTGTTTGAAGCCACGAAGTTTGTGATAATTGTGATCAAATTACACAGGCCGTGTAATTTGATACCACTGGAAGTGTTTTAAGTAGGGAAGTGTGATAAAAGCTGTCAGCACCTTCTTGTCCACTAGTTTTTCTGTTGGGCAGTATTTAATTCAAATATTTTATCAGCAAGGTTCTACTAAGAAAAAAAATTCTAGAAAACTCTCTGAAGAAAGAAACCTAATTGTTGTTATTACCTTAAAGTTTAATCTTTCACACGTTTGATAGTATTTATATGTTGGGTTATATTAATTATATATTATTTTTTGGTTATTTGTTCAGGTTTTCAACTTCTGGGGTTTACTTACGTGGTTAAAGTTTCATTTCCTTTTTTTTTATTTTGGACCTTTGAAATTATTAAAAGAGCTTTGGATGGGAATCACATGGTTCCTTAAACTATCTTCTGGTTTTTTGAAAGATAAACAGATTCAAGGCCCAGTGCCAAGTCCGTTGCCAGCATAAGGAAGCTTTGCTATACCAGCATATCACATAAACGCTCTTTCTCTTCAACTCTAAGATCATGAAGAAACTCCATTCCACCCATGCACATATTCAGATTCCCACCATAGTAAAACGATCCCCACATTCTCTCCATTGCCAAGATACCCATAATGCAGCTTGTGATTTTTTGAGCCCCATGTGGCATTACTGACGACCAGCATAGGATGGTTAAGGTGGACTGGAATGGTAGAAAATTGTTCCAGCACTGCCGTCAACTCCTGTAGTTCTACCTTGCTCTATCACTGTGTGAACACAACATTAATCATACACTCTGACAAAAGTTCAAAACTTCACATTCTTCAGTGCTGAAATGATGATTGTCTGTATTTTCCATAGCAGCCGATGCCAGTTTCATTAACTTCACCTAATACTTAAAAGATAATTTGTTGACAGAGATTCTTTTCCTACTTCTATTAGAATTCCTGCTCTTTCATTAGATTCTTTAGAGAATATTAAGTCAGTATAAGCTGCTGAAATTTGTTTCCATGCCCTGTTAATATCTTATGTCACCTTTCCCTTTCAGCAACCATGATTCAGCACTATCATCTTATTTTCTTTGTCATGCTTCTGCTTTTGAATTAAAACACCTGAGAAATACACATAATAGGCTCTGGGATGTCTTTATTATAGCATTTTCAGTTTCTTCCTTTTGACCTTTTCTATTGCTTTCATGATTAATTTTTTTCCAGGGCTCTGTTGACACAACAGGCCACTGTACTAACCTATTGACTTTTGAAAAATCACAGTTGAAATCTGATTTGAGTAAGAAACCCAAAATAGTTTTCAACTAGCCTGGGTTTTACGAACAATAAACCAGACAAGTTTATCTCTGTGATGGACAGGGTCTGGATGTGGAGGAGTTGGTGTGAATAAGAGGAGGTTGAAATGGAATGTGGTGCAGCTAAGATGTAAAGATAGCATCCTTTGAATCTTAGAGTAGCTCATCTTAGTCATCACTTTTAGAAAAAAATAAAATAATAAGCTATTTAGTTTTAGTAGCTATTTATTCCTTTCTTTGAATTTTCATAGACAATCCTCAGGGTCTAGTCTTTTCTGCTTTGCACACTGATATATGATTGTTAGTTAAAATTATTAAGCTGTTCATTACTAATTCCTTCCTAATTATAGCAGATTGATATTTCATTAAGTTGAAAAAAAATTTAATCCTCTTTCATTGTAAATCCTGCCTTAATCCAAATTGTGGGTTTAACTGTGTCCAAACCTTTGTTAAATTCTTACAATTATCTGTCTAGTGATAATTGGAAAGACAACGTATGCTTCATTTGGTTGATCTAGGTTTTCAGAGAGAGTGACTCACTCATCTCTACTCTGTCTTCAAAGGTGGTTTATTCCTAGCCTTTGCAAACCTCCCTAACCCTCTTCTCTATGTCAAAGGAGACTGATCACTCATCCTGTGGTTTCAGAAGTCCTTTGAAACTTTATATCTGAGCTTTCTGTTTTATTTTACGTTTAACTAAAGGCAAATAAGGTCATTATGATCTCAAAGTTATATTCTTTGAAGAAATACATCCATATTTTGTTATTTTATTACATATTTATTTGAAAAGAAAATATTCTCACTCTGTTCTTTTATGACTTCTTTACATTAACCTGAATTTTTTTCATCTCTGTGGTTGTAACCCAGTGATTTCCATTTGGGTGGATAGCAGTGAGTTTGAGAATGTGTAAAGACAGTGTAGAGATGGAAGTGCTGGAAGACTTTCCTCCTGAAAACCAACCTTCCAGGCCAATTGTGATAAAAGAACAGCTCAAGGGAAGTCTTGTTTTTTAAATCATGTTCTGTACCCAGTGGCTTTGGGCTTCAGTCACTTTCCTGTTGGGAGAGCTGAGCTCCAGGACAGTGTTCTCTCTGGTCATTATTACCTGGAGTGTGCACTTAACACAGTTCTTTCCACCATAGTCCTATGCACTTATTTAGACCTTGAGCAAGGCCAGCTATATAATTCACAGGTCTTAGTGTTGAAAATTTGAGGATCTTAGTTTAAAAAGCAGGAGAAAATTTCCTTTACAGATGTTAAAATAAAGCTTTTCTTTTTTTTCCAGTCTTTCTCTTGACCTGCCATGGTGGGGTTTTTTATTTGGTAGGTAATATCATTCTAAGTTAAAGAAAAATTAAAATTTTAAAGTATTTGCATGAAATTTACTGTTGGTATAGCGCAATGCCAGTTTTAAATGCAAGTACAAGAGCATTTAACTAGTGTGAAGCATCTTCAGAATGATGCAAGTTGACTTTCAAAGCTCACATATGTATGTGTATTCCGTTTTTACCAGGATAATGGAAACACTCACTTTTTCATATACACATACTCTAACAACGCGGTCTCTCTCTTTGGCTTACTGATGAGTCAGAAAGACTGAAAGGAAGATGAACTATGGATTGCCCTATCCTTCCCTAATTCTGTGTCATTGTTGTCAGTATAAGCCATTGGTTTATTCAGGGACGTAACACAAGACAAGAGGGAACAGAGTTTTTTGCACATTAATGTTTCTTAGGATGCCCTTACCTTCTTTCTGCATGTTAGGCAAGTGTTGGTTCAGACAGAAAGCAGGACCTATGGAGACTGTCAATGCCCCTTTTACCCAGGTGTAGACCTAACACACTCACCCAGCACTTGCTTTAAGTATCGCTGAACTCCACGGCCTTGTGGGTCCACCAGAATTATCTGCTCACTGGGCATTGTGAATGCTATTTGTAAACAGGGCTGCAAGGAATGATGGTGAACATGCATATTACACGTAACTCCTCTGTGACTCACATGCTCCATTGTCCTGTCACATTTCACTTACAAAACACAAGCTCGAAGATAACATGCTTAGGAATTTCAAGACAGCCACAACAGAACATCAAACCAAATGAGGGACCCTGTTAAGCGTGGGACGCTGGGATACTGCTCGGGTAGCATACACAGGAAGTCAGACCTGGCCTTGAGTTAGGAAGTCATTTGTTTAACTGTCTTCAGGTGCAACCCTGGAAAAGTTAGCAAAGTTAAGAACATTTTCAGAAGTATCAGTTAAAAGGAAGCATTTAAGTCCCTATTTCTTGTGTTTATAGCTGACAAGAGACATCAAATATTGGTTTATTTTGATTGAAGTCATCCAGATGGCTTCTGTTATCTCCGGTTCCCTGTTGGATGCCACAGACTGATTCTGTAAGTTATGAATGAGCTGGATGGTTGCTATCTTCTGTTGCAGTTTTTTCTCTGATTGACTGCATGCACACAAGCATCTCAACTCCTTTAGCCTTAGGTGGCACAGCCATCATCCTTTCTTCATTCTGGGTCATTCTAGCTCAGAGCCCTGAGTGATGATATATTTTGGACATTGCATTTGTACATGTGTAATTTCTTAGACACTTTCATCCCAGGTGGCCTCTGTGTACACTGGATGGCTCTCCATCCACAGGGGGACAAATTATAAATAATTATGTCTTAAGAGACAACAGGGGAATTGGGAAGATCTTTGCAAATTTACCCAAAAGGAGCCATGTGGTCATTCCACAGCATTGTGTACACACACACACACATACACACACACACACGGTTGGGGGGGGTGCAGGAAAAAGAGAAGGAGAAAAAAATGAGGAGTAAAAAATAACAGTTTCCCTCCCTGAGGGCTTTGAAATAGCAAATTGTCTATTTGCAACTGACATTTTTTTAAGCTGGCTGTGTGTACAATTCAAGCTTTCCTTTTATTATATTACTGGAAACCAGGGGTATACTAGGACTTTGCAAATAATCTGTTCTCAGACATAACAGGCCAGTTGACAACCACTCCTTACTTCTTTCACTTTCTTCAAAGAATGATCTTGCTGCATATCAGCAGAAATAATCATGGGTAATGTGTACATGTTTCTCTAGTGAGCTGCATTCCTGCCACATGAGTCTTTTCGTGTGCTATGGAGAGCTTAGGAAACAAGCTCTTACCCCTCAGCCATTTCCCTGGGAGCAAGGAATGAAAATTAGACAGGTCTGTGGCATTCAGGAGCATAGTGTGCTGTGTTCCAAGGTTGGAGTAGTAGTGTTCATCCATCCTCTCCTTGCCCTTGTGGACTGACCCCAGCCACACATGTGTGCAAGGATAAACAAAGGCCAGTCTAGGCTTGCCTCTGCTGTTGCTGTCAGTCTCTCTCTCTCTGTTAGTGACCTATGCTCCGCATGTAGCCAGATACCAAAGACGTGGTGCCTACAGCTCAGCAAGCCCAGTGGGAAGGGCTGAGTCTAGAGCACTGTAGAAGGGCACCATATCCTCAGTGTGTCTCAGATCCTCCTTGGGGAACTTCCCCAGGCACTCAGCATTCTCCATGACTAGTGTTCCCATCAATCAACCAAAATGGCCACAGATATTAACAGGGAGCCTACTAAAGATATGCTGATGACATGGGCAGGGCAGCCATTGGGTTTGTAATAACAACCATCATATTTCAGAATTTGGCTCTGGGTATTTCTAACTGCATGGCCTCAAGCAAGTTATTAAATTCTGAAGGTTTCTATTTTCTCAATAAAAATAACTTCCTATCTACCTCCTGGTTTTGTGGGAATATTGGAAAAATTTTAAAACTGCACATATAATAATATACCATAAAAGAAACTGTTAAGTTTCTTCTTCTTGCAATGCTAGGTATCACTATTAAGTGCCTAGCACCATGCCAGGCAGAGTGGAATAAAAATATCTAAGATTTCACACCTATCTAAAATAAGTTCACTATCTAGTTGGGAGGAAAGGCTTGATGCATGATAAAATATGCTATTTTATGTCTACCTATTGGGTGTTATTAATGCCAAATAACACCTCGTTCTATGAAGTTCGCTCTATCGTTATTCCCATTTTACACATGAGATCATGAGACAGATTGAATAACTGCCGAAGGTCCAATAGCTGTGGCAGATCCAAAACGTGAAACTCAAGAAATCTAACTCCAGGGCCCAAACTCCACCTTGATCCCATGCTTTCTTCTTTTGTGGTACTAAATGAATGCGACAGACAACAATTAAGTGGACTTAGTTATGGAGGAAATCAATATGGTAATCCTCTCAAAGATCCTACCTGAGTATCTCTCCCTCAGAGCCCTATTTTTAGTTATATGATAAGCCATAGTAATGGCCTCAACATAAAAACTAAGCCTTCTTAATGTGGCTCCCCTTTGAAAGTCCTCAAAATCCGTCAGCCTATTCACAACGTAGAGCTCTTTTTGAAGGCCTTTATGGAACACTGAAGACTAGAGACTGACACCTTTCATCTTCCAAGAAATCTCAAAGCATGTCCTAGAGATGCCAACACCTCTGCTCACACATAGGGCTGGTTTTGCCAATAAACACCATATTTACTGGTATATCGTATGGAAATATATTTCATCAGGCCTCCTTACTCAAAAGTACTGGTCCATTGCATAGTTCCTGTGAAGCAGTATTGATTCCATGCTACATTGGTATGGAATAGAATTTAATAGCATTTCTCACTCTTGGTGGCAGGGGGATCAGAAGCATATGTTAGATGATAAGGGGCATTTTTTTATATATAAACAACAGAAATTTATTTCTCACAGTTCTGGATGCTGGGAAGTCCAAGATAAAGGTGCCAGCATATTCGGTGACTGGTGAAGGTCTACTTTCTGGTTCATAGATGGTCATCTTTTCTCCTTTTTAAAATTTTATTATTATTATTAATTTATTATCATACTTTAATTTCTGGGGTACACGTGCACAACGTGCAGGTTTGTTACATAGGTATACATGTGTCGTGTTTGTTTGCTGCAATAGAATCTTGGCATGACTGCCCCAGTTCTTTTTTTTTTTCTTTTCTTTTTTAGATGGAGTCTCGCTCTGTCCCCCAGGCTAGAGTGCAGTGGTGCGATCTCAGCTCACTGCAATCTCTGCTTCCTGGTTTCAAGTGATTCTCCTGCCTCAGCCTCCCAGGTAACTGGGATTACAGGCACCCCCCACCATGCCCAGCTAATTTTTGTATTTTTGGTAGAGTCTGGGTTTCACTATCTTGGCCAGGCTGGTCTTGAACTCCTGACCTCAAGTGATCCACCTGCCTCAGCTTCCCGGAGTGCTGGGATTACAGGCATGAGCCACTGCACACAGCTTACTGCCCCTAATTCTGACTCTGTTAATGACTATTTCGTGTTCATTTCAGCTCAATCACCCCACACTGCAAAATGAAACACTGAAGCCAGATCTTCAAGGATTTCAGAGAGTGATGCTGAAATGCCATAGACCTCCTCTTGAAAATGGGGGATTTTTCTGTGAATTCCTTTTTAAAAGAGTTTTTCATGAATTTTCAATTAATGCTTAAATATTGAAGACTAGTCTATTCAATCTTTCCAGCACACTTTATTGGACACTAAACTTGCATAGTTCTCCCTGTGCTCAGGTGACCACTTCGTAGACATTTACTATTTCCTCACCTCCCAAGGACATTCACCTAGGTAGGGTGGTTCCTCAAAACCAGATATCACAATGGGGTGACTCAAAGTCAGACAACTTCCCAGCACTTTCTTGAGCGAATTTCTAAGAGATGTACAGCAAGTGGACATTTGACGTCAGCCAGGTATTTGGCCAAAGAGCTCCTGGAGGTCAGCAGAAGTCAGATACCTTTGGGTATGCAACAAGTTTTGGACTTTTGTGCTCTGAAAGAACAAGTTTGAATTAAGACAGGCCCTTTCAGGATCCAATAAGGAACCACAGGCAAGTCTCAGGATGACCTGAACACAAATGTTTCAGGAAGTTCTAAACACAGCGAGATTTAGAAGGACCATCTCACATGAATTATTGTTCAGGGTTTGTCTTCTCCACTAGACTGTAAGTTCACTTCTTGTTCACTATCTTGTTCACTTCTGTTTTTCCAGTGCTGACTACACAATTTGGTGCATGGTAACCATAAACCAAGGTAGGGTAGTTATTTCAGGGAGTGGGCGTCTTTGGAGGCCAGGCCTGGTGAAGCATTAACAGACCTGAACGTTTTTATGCAACATGATGGCATTGGAGATGATTATCTTAAGTGAAATAACTCCAAATCATAAAGTCAAATACTACATCTTCTCACTAACAAGTGGGAGCTAAATAAAGTATACACATAGACATAGAGTGTGGAATAATGGACATTGGAGACTCAGAAGGGAGAGAGGATGGCAGGAGGGTGAGGGATGACAAATTACTTAATGAATATAATGTACATTATTCTAGTGATAGTTACACTAAAAGTCCAGACTTCACCAATATGCAATATATCCTTGTAAAAAAACTGAACTTTTACCCCTTAAGCTCATGCAAAATAAAAAATTTTAAAAAATTATTTTAAGTTTTCACGTTGCCCTTTCCTTGAGGCCAACTCTGGTGACTCCTGAGTGTGATATGCTTAAGGGAAGTAGAGAAGAGTCTGCATTTCTGTAGTCTCCTTAAATATTTCCCAGAGCAAACTTACTCCAGCTGTCTCCTAGAATGAGTCCCAATTTGTATTCAGGGTTTTTTTTCTTTAATTTCAAAGCTAAGCTTGTTAACCAAAATGGAAGAGATTTAAATAGATTCACCAGTGACCCTTAGCTTTGTGGGAAATGTGCCTGTGTGTCCAGATAGCAATAAAAATTTCCAACCCAGGCAAGTTAGAGGTGGTAGAAGGTGCTCCCTTACAGAACTAAAGCAGCCCAGTGTTTTGGTATTGCCATTGTTGATGTTTGTTATATAACATTCTTTATTTTTAATTGGCTCTTCTGTTTTCCTCCTCAAATCAGTTTGTTAGTAGGGATGCTGAAAGGATTAAGGATGTATGTTAATTTAGATTTTGTGGGAGAGTTATCCCAAATGTAGAGTCTTTCGGCTGGATGGATTTATAGGGGTTACGATGGTTTCCTCTCCCGTCTCCAGATGCACAGGCTTTAAATCATCATGAGAATTGAAATTTTATCAACTATTCTTTCCTCCAAAGCAGGGTAAATTCCCTCAGTGAATCAGAAAACTTCTCCTTTGGTTTCAGTACATGTTGGAAATATTAAGCATATGAAGACACATCTTATTAAATACTTTTTTGCAGGTACAAAACCACAACTATGTGCACCTTCTCAGTTATTCTCACAACACCCCTATGAGGAGCCATAATATTGTTCACCCTCTTACATGTAGGGAAACTGAGCATCAAAGAAGTTTTTCAACTTAACCAAGGCCAAACAGATTGTACCAGCTATTATCTTATTTTCCCTGAGCTCCACACTCACCCTTCTTTATCATAGTTTGTGAAGTGGGCTCCACAAAATTCATTTCTCCTCTGCCGGCCAACAGAGAGCCCAGAAGGGAGGCAGCAAGACTTGCATTTCTGTCCTAGGGCTGCTGTTACAAAGTACCACAGGCTGTGGCTTAAACAGCAGAAACTTATTCTCTTACTCTTTTGGAAGATAGAAGTGTGAAATCAGGGTATCTGGAGGGCCATATTTCTAAGGCTGGAGAGGAGAATCCCTTTTACAATTCCTTCCTCTTGCTTCTGGGATTGCCGGCAGTCTTTGGCTTATAGATGTGCCTCTCCGGTCCCTAGAGCCGTCTTCCCTCGGGTTGTCTGTGTCTTCCCATGGCATTCTCTTTGTGTGTGTCTGATTTTGTATCTCTTCTCCTCTTCTATAAGGACACCAGTCATATTGGATTAAGGGCCCACACTACTCCAGTATAACCTCATCTTAACTTAGGTCTTAATTACGTCTGCAAAAACCCTATGTCCAAATAAGCTCATATTCACAGCTACCTGTGGTTAGGACTTCAATATATCTTTTGGGGAGACATCATTTAACACACCAGGACTGTCCTTTCTCTCTGCTTTTTGTTTTCCTTCTGAGATCTACTCACAGGGAAAGTGGTGGTCCCAGCAGAGTTCACTGCAGTGGCTGAGGCTGTCAGGGTCTCAGAGCAGGTAGGCACATGGGAGTCCTTCTCCCAGGACGGGTGTTCCTCCAGCTGCTACTCCTTCAGCCCAGAGGCCCCGAGTCTCAGCCCTGCAGGGTCCTCCTCAAGATCTCTGCATTCCTCCCTAGTTCACATCTCCCTCAGTCTTCACATCACTAGCTGCTGTCTACACCTGCTACTCCTGTTAAACCTTAAAGTTCTCTTTTGCCCTTTCTGCTAGCTAATCGTCTTTTATCAGGTCAACAATTCTGTCCATTAAATTTTATCCATTAAGATATTTAGTGTCTAGCACAATTTCAAGAGAATGGGAGGATACAATTTTTTGGCATTTTTTGCTAATATTTGGAAAGTGTTTACTCTTATGGTTTATAATTAATATATACATGTTATATTAAAACTGTTTCTTTCCTATTGTGAATCTCTGTTTAAAAAGAATTTTCATTATCTATTGTCTGCCTATAATCATTTTTGCATTTCTGTTACATTTCTTCGTGGTGCATTTAAAAAAGTTATTTTAATTAAAATTTAAAATTAGAAAACAGCAAAAACCCTAGACCATGGCACACAGGTGGTGGATCAGGAATTTACACTTAAGGCAGTGTGGTGTCGTGAACTGTGTCTCCTGAACTGTGTCACAGGAGAAAGCACTGGAACTTTTAACAGATTTTTTTTCTATGCCATGGTAAAATAGCATGCAGAAAAGTTATCCCTTCTTGCTGGTTTCCTGGGAAAAGGCAAATAAATCTGAGAAGCTTCTAAAATACTGCTGAGGTTTCTAGGCGTATCCAAGTGATGCAGAGCACCACTACTCTCCTGCTTGTACTAATCACCAGTGCCACCCACTGCTTGGTAGTCATTAGAGCTGTTTACAGGCACCTGTTTTTATCTCCTGCTGGGCACATGGCACCATTGCCTCTGTTAACCTCTTCGAAGTGAGCTGAGGCCATGACTTCCTTTGGCCAATGAGATGTGAACAATAAAGGCCCTGTGTCATTTCCAAGTGGAGATTTAAGAGTGAATGCATAACTTGCCATGTCCATTTTCCCTGCCCTGTCAATCCTGGAACATCTGTCAAAACACAACATCCATCAGCCCATGTCCCTGAGTGACTACAATGAGTAGAGCACCTGGCCAACCTGCATTGTGCGTGCAGCATGAGTGAGAAATAAATTCTTGTTGGACTATTTTTTCCAGCAGCATACCAGGGCCTGCCCTGCTTATTATACACGGATTCCCATGTCCAGGGGCAATCTCCCAAGCTATTTTTTTTTTTTTTGAGAGTCTTGCTTTTTTGTCCAGACTGGAGATCAATGGCGTGATGGCAGCTCACTGCAGCCTCTGCCTCCCGGGTTCAAGTGATTCTCTTGCCTTAGCCTCCCAAGTAGCTGGGATTACAGGCGCCTGCCACCACGCCTGGCTAATTTTTATATTTTTGGCAGAGACAGGGTTTCACCGTGTTGGCCAGGCTGGTCTTGCTCCTGACTTCATGTGATCCACCCGACTCAGCCTTCCAAAGTGCTAGGATTACAGGCGTGAGCCACCACGCCCGGCCAAGCTCACGTATTTTTAATAATTTTCTCACTTATCTTCTCAGACATTCTGCTTTCCTGGAATTCCTTCACCCTCATTGGCTTCTCCTTTTTTGCAACTTTGTTGCATTCTTTTGCCATTCTGCTCTGTAAATGCTGAAAGGACTCAGGGCTCAACCTTCAGGCCTCTTCTTTATCTGTACTCTTTCCCTAGAAAGTCTTACTCAATCCCATGAAGTAAATGCATATCTGCCCAGAACTCTCCCTTAATTATCATTCACATATAATGAACTACCTATTAATCATCTCTATCTGGATGTCTCATTGGCCACTTTAAATTTCGGATGCCTAACAATTTTTGATTCTGTACCATATCTGCAAAATCTGCAAGTCATTTAATTGTACCAGCATTTATTCAATTGCTCAAACCCCAAACCTAGAAGTCATTCTTGATTCCAATCTTTGAACTCTTTCTCCCAGATCGCCATCTGGTTTGTAAGTCCTGTTGGCTGCAATTTAAACTATTTCCCAAATCTAATCACCTATCACCACATCTCCCCCAGTCAGAGTCACCACCAGCAGACACCTAGTAACCACCAAAGCCTCTTGTTAGGACTTTCTTCTTTCACTCTAGACTGCTAATATCTATTCAGGCAGCAACTATAGTGTTCTTTTTAAAATATAAATTATATCATATTGTTCTCCTATTTCAAAAACCTCCAATGGCTTCTGCTGCCATTGGAGGCAGCATTGCTTTCTGTTCCAATGGATTTCTGTTAGAATAAAATCTAACTTCTGTAGAAAGAGTTAATTATAACACCCATATTTGTTAATTCAAAAAAAAGTAACTATATGGGAAGCTGCAGGCCTCCACTCAGAGTTTAATAAGAAATCTTGAAAGAATGGAAGATTGTTGGCATGGTTCTTGAGAAAACAGCTCAACTGGCATTACTCGCTTATGGATAAATAAAAGAACAATATAGGTAATATATATATACTAGTTACTCACAAATTTAAGTGAAATCTTTGCTTATTCTTATGCCCTCATTGGGTGAATTTACATCTGTCTACTTACAGAAAAGCTCTTAGACCTTCTTAGCAATCTCGAAAGGGTTCTTACAAGTTCCAAGGGCTATTGACATGTGTCCTTGAGACTAAGAATATCTACCAGAGGAAATCACATTGGTAAGATTGTTTTGGTGTAGAAAATCATGTTTGTTCACCTAAAATTGTTAACTAAGTTTTTCATGAGAGAATTTTACCCACCAATCATATGTTACTTACTTCACTCTGATCTCCCTCATCTATCTCTAATGAAACCAACACCATAAAAGGACTATGCAGATTCTTTTAAAACTAGAAACAGACCTAAGTAGTATTTTTTCCTTGTAATAATTTGCAAGCCATAATAAATTGTTTTTAAAACGCATTAGCACTAAAACACACAGTAGAATCCCAATTTTTCACAGCACTTATAACTTTGGCTCACAAAGCCCTATGTTATTGCATGAACACCTACCTCTGTGAAATTGTTTCCTCTTCCTCTTTTCCTCCTTCACCACCTGCAGGCACACTGGCCTTGTTGATGTTTATGGAACACAGAAAGCTGATTTCAAATTTAGGGCTTTAGCTTTTTGATTCCCCTGTCTGATCTTCCCAGACTCACACCTATTTAACATTCAGCTTTGGTTCAAATATCAACTCTTCCAGGAAGTCTTCCAAAAGTGCTTTATCTAGCTTTCCCAGCAACCCCCATCACCCTGGGTTTTTTTCCCCCTCATTTTAGGTATTATTATAAATTGAGTCATTTCTTATATGTTTAATTGCCTTCTTTCACTAGAATATAAATTCTATAACAGAAAGAAACTTGTCTGTCTTTGATATGGTTCAGCTCTGTGTCCCCACCCAAATCTCACTTTGAATTATAGTAATCCCCATGTGTTGTGGGAGGGACACAATGGGAGGCAATTGAATCATGGAGGCAGGTTTTTCCTGTGCTGTTCTTGTGATAACCAATAAGTCTCACAAGATCTGATGGTTTTATAAAGGGAAGTTCCCCTGCACATCCTCTCTTGCCTACCGCCGTGTAAAATGTTACTTTGCTTCTCATTCACCTTCCGCCATGATTGTGAGGCCTCCCCAGCTATATGGAACTGTGAGTCCATTAAACCTCTTTCCTTTATAAATTTCCCAGTCTTGGGTATGTCTTCATTAGCAGCATGAGAACAGACTAAGACAGTCTTGTTCATCCATTTCTCTCTCGAGTCTTGAGCTCTGTTTAATCTGTAGCTGGCCATATAAAAAATAGTGGAATGAATAAGTGTTTATAACTTCAAAAGCATCTTAATAGATAGTAACAACACAGTATTAGCTCATATATCTAGATGGATTGGGTCCAAGGACAATTCTATAATAAGAAAATTGCCTGGTTCAAGAGTTTAGGACACATCTTTTGTGGGCCACAGCTTTATGTAGGTATAGCTGATTTGTGTGTTTCATATTAAAGGCCACTTGAAAATCAACCATATTGATCCACCTGTGAATTAGCAAGGACTCAGCAGTCTCAAGGCTGGAAAATGATTCTTGCTGCTGTACATTTTGAAAATTAGACTGAGCTGGTACTATACATAAGTTTGTTGAAATAACTAGGATTCCATAAAATCCTCCTGCTAAGAAACTTCTCAGCATGTCTATCTGCAGTAATAACTGTACCTGAATAAAACTTGGTGGATGCAGAAGGTTGTGGACTCATCTTTTGGTTTTGGTTGGCTCAGGAGCTAATGTAGGGCATGGCCAAAGACTTGCCCTTCGAATGGACCAGGTGTGAGTAAAGGAAACACGAGCCCAGCTGGTGTTAGACCCTCAGATCTAAAAACCAGCTGGAGGAAAACTTGGAGTGATCTTTCAGTATGAGTTCTACTTTATATTGTTTGTTATTTCTAGCAGAGATTCAAAATGACTGCATTGCCCAGAAAAATAATGCCTGACTTCTATTAGCAGAAGGAAATGATTAGCTGTTTCTTAAAAGCTTGCTAGGATGCATTCGTACCACATTTTTGGCCTGGGCTCTTTGGTTATTACAATGTCAATTTTTTAAGATGGTTTTTAGTTCATTTGTGTTTTCTACTTCAATTTTTTAAAATTGTTTTTGCTAGAAATTTATCTTTTTCACCTAGGTTTTAAAGTTTATCGCGACTTAGTTGTATAGCCACACACACACACACACATTTATAATTTCTGTTTATTTGTAGTTATTTCCCTGTTTTAATTCTGCATCTGTTGTATTTGTATCTTCTATCAATCTCCTGTTTCTGTTTTGGCATCTTCAGGGCTGGCCTGGATATGCAGGGAAACTGGCAGCCTGAGTGTAGTTGAGCGTCTCACCCGCGATATTTTAGCTTGCTTTTAAAAAGTCTTCACAAATCATTTTATTTTTACTAGTCGTTGGATATTCTGAAAAAATCAAGAGAGAGATTTTCTGATGGTTGAAGCACTGACTGCTGGAGTGTTTTGATGTGGGTTTTGCGGTCATAGATGGGCCCCATCTGTAGATATCTATTTCCCTTTTTAAAATCCCGTTTGAAAATGAGTTTAATTAGGAGCAAACAACAAATTAACACATTTTGGTATTTTACCTTGAAATTCCTTACAAATATATTGATATTGTTTCATCCAATATCAATACTTTTATCCACATATTGTTTACAAATGAACTAATTTTAGTTTATCAGTAAGTTGTTCAAGTCTGTCCTTGGAGCAGATCAAAATGTATTGAGTTTTTTGATGAGGCAAGCATTTTTTGATAGGCTGCCTTTTTTGTTGTTGTTGTTTTACTTAAAACAACTTCAAATCTGACTGAAACATTTAAATGTATAACATTTTATCTGTTTCTGCCCTCTTATATGAGTTTAGTCTTTCAATATGATTATGAAACTGACCTGAATTACTCCATTGGACAACATGGAGAAGTAGAATTCTGCTAATTTTGCTGGTGCATATGTTTGATAAAAACTTAAGAATATAAAAAAAAAAATCCCCATATGGTTGGTACAGAAAAAGTGTTGACACGTTGCTGCTCTGTTTCTCTGCGAATCTGTGTACCTCTGCCACACTGTGGCCTAACGGCATGTGCAAACTTACCTTCTAAAACTACAAAGAGGGCCGGGCGCGGTGGCTCACGCCTGTAGTCCCAGCACTTTGGGAGGCCGAGGTGGGCGGATCACGAGGTCAGGAGATCGAGACCATCCTGGCTAACACCGTGAAACCCTGTCTCTACTAAAAAATACAAAAAATTAGCCGGGCGTGTTGACAGGTGCCTGTAGTCCCAGCTACTCGGGAGGCAGAGGCAGGAGAATGGCGTGAACTCAGGAGGCGGAGCTGGCAGTGAGCCGAGATCGTGCCACTGCACTCCAGCTCGGGCGACAGAGCAAGGCTCCGTCTCAAAAACAAAACAAATCAAAACAAACAACAAAAAAAACCCACAAAAACACAAAGAGGTATAGACTCCGTCTCAAAACACACACACACACACACACACACACACACACACACACACACACACACACACAAAGAGGTCTAGTCTGAATATGTACTGACCGTAGGGCAAATCATGGTTATTGTTGTCATTTTCTAGAAACACACTTGTGGTGGTTTTTTTAATTAGGTAAATTTTTTATTAATGTGATTTAAGTGATGCCACTTAACATATGCTGGCTTTTGGGATCTTCTTATATTTAATCTGTAATTTAATGCCTGTTAGTTAATATTTTTAAGGTATAGCTATTTTAAAATTAGAAAACAAAACCATTCATCTGGAATCCTAAAAGGACTCTGTTCTAATGCAAAAAAATGACTTTCTACTTTTTCTCTTGAATTTTTCAGTATATTCCATGGCTAGTAGAAATGGAACTAAATCAGAAATTTTTACTTGACCAAAAGCTAAATTTTTTTTCTTCTTAATTTTGGAAGAAAGTGTATAAATTTTAGGGTTGCCTGGCAGATTCATTTTGCCATCAAGTTGGCTATGATGAAGTAACTGATATTTTTAGTGTTCTTTATTTTACTTATTTTACTCCCTCTCCTTCTCCAGATAATCATTCAGGATTAATATGAAACATTTCATAACACTACCTAAATGTAATAATAATAATACTTAAATATATAAGGATACTAAAAATAATAATACTTAATCATTAAATAATAATAATTCTTAAATATGTGTTACTTAATCATACACAGAGAGTGCTTACTATGTGCCAGAGAACATGCTAAGCACTTGTACATATTAGTTCATTTAGTCCTCTTGACAGCCCTATAATATAGATATGATTGTCTTCATTCCCACCTTACTGATGAGAAAACTGAGTCACAAAGAAATATGGTTACTTGCTTAAGGTTATTGCTGTTAAGTGGAAGAGTTGGGATTCAAACCCAGCTCTGCACCCTAGGGTTCATGTGTCTAATCGCCATGCTGTACTAGCATGGTTGACTGTAATACAAGTTTGTTGTTCATTTGTCTGTTTTGTGCCTTTGTACAACTGGAGTTTGAATCTTGTCCTACATCATGCCAAAAGCAACTAGTAAACTCCTATTTTTCCATTTCAAAATATCCTAGAAATATCAGGTCCTCTAGGCAGTTTTCTGACCTGCTCACTCATTTTGGTTAGAATCTTATATGTACGTTACTCAAATAGTAAATAACATATGCTCATCAGTAAGAATATACAGTGCAACACTTTTAAAATAACATAATTGTGGCCAATAGAACCATTCTTATTGGTTAGTGTTGTGTTGACTAAAGGTTCATATAAACTGAGAAAAAAAAAGTTAGTTGTGGCTGAAAGTGCTTCCTTCCACCAGCAGATGTCACTGTTGTCTCTTAGCGCTGAATGTTCAGCGTTGACTGAAGGTTATAATGGAGAACAAGAGCTATTTTATTAAAAATTCTGTAAGCCACTGCGTACAAGCAACGTTGCTTTGGCATGAATACAAAAAAAAAATAGCACAAAATGGGAAAGCAATCTGTCTCCTTACTTCTACAAAGCACAGTAAGTTTCAGACAACCTACTGTCCCTCTGACACCTCGGAGGCAGCAGCACAGTGGATGAGGAATACGGGAAGGCGCTCCTCTGTGATCTGCATAGATCCATTCTAACTCGGTGCAGCCGGTGGGACTCCACGACTTGAGACCATAGGGGCTGGGAAACAGCCCTGGCCACAGGGTGGTAGTGAACTAAACTTGTTTCTCAGCACATGCAAAGCACTCTCTATTAATTCCTGGAAATAATTGAGAGAGAATTTATAGAGCCTGAAGGTCCTGTACTAGCAGGTGGGACCAAAAGCGATGGAAATGAGGCTGATTCAAAGGCATTCTAAGCATCTCTGCTAGACTCTCTGAGAATGCAGGCATAAACCAGACACAGCCCTGGGCCCTGTGCTCACCCTGAAGGCAGCAGGAATGTGCAAGGTCTTCCGGCAAGCCAGAAAAATGTGGCTGTGGCGTTTGTACAACTTTATTCCCGAAAATATCCTATTACTTTTTGAAAATAGATTTAAAAGAGGGGTAGCCTTCTGAAAAATCACCATGATATTTGCTTTCAGTAACATTTGGATAAAATCATCAATTATTTGAGCCATTCCACGATCAATTACTAGGATGTCTGTTAAACTGCATCACTTGTAGATGTATATATTAATTGAGGTTTAAAAAATATCTGCTACTCCAAAATGTTTGCTTATATACTCGCAAATTCTGTTGCCTAGAATGGTCAGGGAATATATTCTGCTTAAATTCGAAGACGTTGTTTTCTGGTTCATTAAGTAAAACTTTTCTAAGATCAATCAATACACTTTTCTAACTTGGTCCTGTGATTTCAAAAGCTCATTTGGCAAAAGGACAGGCTGTCGGTCTTTACTTCTGGATGTGGGTTACATTTTGGTCAAATTGGTTGGCAATAAGAAGGCAGCTGGAGGGTGACTGTCAGCACTAGACGAGGAGCAAAGAGGCTGCCTTCACTTAAACTAATGTTCAAAATTATTTCCCATGAGAAATGCAAATTCCTAGGTCATAAATAGTTTGGAACTAAATGGTGATGCTTACTTTGTGGAATGATTCTCTAACAAAATAAAAAATTCGCTGTGATTGCACTGCCCTGGCCTTTCAGCCAAACCTTTCTTCTGAGTTCAAACCCATACATCCCAAATGCCTAAAGAATATTACCATTCAGATGTCTCCAGGCATCCCAAACTCATAAGGTTACCAGAACACTCATTTAAAACTGAATTTCTTTTTGTGTGTACATTCCATAAGTATTCCTCTTCAGGACATCCTTAAACTAAAAATGTTCTCATTCCTTGCCTGAGATTCCAATTTAGCTGGATGTCCTATTATTTTATCTGACAACCTTACAAACTCAATATGTCTGAAATAGAACTTTTCATATTATCATATAAAGCCACTTCTCTCCCTCTGGAATTAGGAAATGGCACCACCACCACCCGCATGCCTTTCTCACACATTAAACCCATTCATTCATTAAATTGTTACACATCTGTCTAATTATAACATCTCTTAAAATTTAACAAACCCACCCAGGTTTTCTCTGTCTCTACTGAACCTCCCCCTGCCCCAGCTTGGCCATCATCATATTTCATCTTCATCAGTCTCCTTCTTTCTCCATATCATAGCCACAGTGGTCTCCCCAATCTACAACCTCATCATACATGAAAACCTCTACATAAAACCATCAAATGGCTCTCTAGGGTGACCAGTTGTTCTGAATAGTCCAGGACTATTTCAGTTTGGCACTGAAAATCCTGTGTCTTGGGAAAGTTCTCAGACCCAGGAAAACTAGAGTGGTTGGTGACCCTATTTCAAGTAAAGCACAAGTTCTTAGTCTGGTTTATAAGACGCTTTGTGCCTTTCCTGAACCCCTAATTACTTTATTAAATGTTATCTCTTGTCTCTTGCCTACTCACAATCTGTATTCCAGTGATGTTAATTTTCTGCCCATTGCAAGAGAATTCCATCTAATCTTTTGCATCTCCAGGCTGTAGTACTTTCCTGTCTGAAAGATGTCCATCGTCCGGCTTCCTTTCTGCTCCTCTGGTCCCCTGTCTATGCCATCACACATTCTTCCTAGGTCCTACATGTTATTTAGGTTTAAATTTAAACATTTCTTTCTCTAGAAAGCCTTTTCTGAACACTCAATATGTTACAGCACACCTCCCATGAGCACCCAAAGCTCCTGGGATTTAATATGGTAATTTCACTTATGTTCTTTATTATGATGACTATGTTTGTCTTTTGAAAAAAATTTTTAGATGTTATTGTCCTTTGCCATCAGATTCCCTAAGGGAAAGAACAATGGCTATGTTGCTGCGCATTGTTTTCTCAGCACCTAGTAGTGTGTCTGGCACATAGAAATTGATCAATACGTATCTTTTAAATGCAAAAAAAGGCAACTGAATGACAGCCCACTGGATAGCTCTACCTGGTTCTTTCCCAGGCAAAGTCACCTCCTGTCTAGCATCCCCCTTCCCCCAACTCTCAACTTCTCAGCTTGCTCCTTCTTCTGCATTATTTCTCTAAATAAAGATATACATCTCTTGTCTTGCCCAAGACAGACATCTAACAGGCATTCCTTTTTTACCCACCTCCTACCTTCCACCTCCAGACAATCACTACATTCGATCACTTCTCACTTTTGCATGACTCAAGAATTTGCTTACTTCTCTACCACTACCCTGGTTCTCCCCCATCATGAACAGAATGCTAATAACCTCCCACCTGGCTTTTTACCTTTTCTACATTTTCCTTTGTAGACACCAGTTTTCACACTGTGGACAAGGTGATCTTTTAAAATTACTGCTGATCTTTTCAATTTTATCTTCCTTTACACCTTCCTTCCTTTTCTGGCCCCTCTCTTGGAAGCCTTCCTGATTACTCAGGGCTGGATCTGATGTGTTCCCATGGTGAATGGTACATAGTCGTAAATGTTGCACTTATGAAATTATCATAAAATTACCTGGTGATGCATGTCAGCTTCCTCCCCTCCAAGGTTAATTCTCTGATGGCAGTCTACAGTTTATCACTTGCTTCACAGAGTCCAATGTCCAGTGCTCAATGGGTGCTTGCAGCATGAGTCAATGAACGGCTCTTTAATACAGGACATTCACTGCTTATCAGTGAATTATTCACATATATACAATGGAGAAAAAGCAGGAACACTGATAAGGTTAAGGTAAACATCAATCGTATCATTTAGAATTATCAGACCTATTATTCTGATTCAAGTGGAAATAAAACTAGCCAGTTAATACTCATGTATTTACATAGGTAAATACAAAAGATAGTATAAATACAGAATTTTTGTTTGTTATTCTTTTTTACCTATCTGATTTAAAAGACAGCTGTACATACTATGTCTGTGTTGATGGGGACACAATGTATAAAGACGTAATCTGTGACAATAATAACATAAAGAGAGGCAGAGCTATACACGAATGGAGTTTTCGTATACCATCAAAACTAAGTTATCTGCTTTCCAGGTGAAGTTTACGTACAGGTGTCACTCAATTCAGAGATTCAGAGTGGAGGTAAGGAATGAAGGGTTCAGTCTGTGAAAAAAACCAATCCATGGTAGGGTTGAACATGAATCTTCCCTTAGTCGCGGTACTGCAGATGTGTGTTTTGCTTGCTCTGTTGCCACAGGCTGGAGTGCAGTGGCTCACCTCAACCTCCACCTCCTGGGTTCAAGTGATTCTCCTGCCTTAGCCTCCCGAGTAGCTGGGATTACAGGCACACACCAACGCACCCGGCTAAATTTTGTAGTTTTAGTAGAGACAGGGTTTTTTCGTTGTCCAGGCTGGTCTCGAACTCCCGACCTCAGGTGATTTGCCCACCTCGGCCTCCCAAAGTGCTAGGATTACATGTGTGGGCCACTGCACCCAGCCCAGAGAAGAAAAACTTCTAAAGGAAAGAAATCATCTCATTCAAGACTGATATTCTTATATTGTATGTAATATATTGTTACAGCTATTAGCATAGCCAAATTGTAACAATATACTACATATAGATGCTAAGCCATTAATATAAATGACTTGCTATATTGCTCTCAACAATTTGAGATTTGTCTTACTCAAGCTTTTTACCCCTTGTTCTAGCAGGTACGTGGTTTTTATAATCCTTGTGGATTTGAAAGCTAAGACATCAAAACTAAAGCCAAAAAGACATATCTAATACCAGAATAAAAGCACAGTCAGATGTCTGGAAGATGAATCAGATTTCCAGGTAACTGTCAAACACTTAGTCTTTTTTTAAAAGATGGGGGAAAAAAATTCACAGACCATAATTTTCTCTACATTAAACTTTTTCTATGAGCCCTATAAGAGAAGAAAACAGCCTTGGAGAATCAAGATTATTATAAAGAAAACTTACCTGAAGAGAAAAGGATATCTACATAAGATGACTTTTAAAAATTAACACATCTGCAAAAGGTATGTAAGTTATCTCTTTCAGAGAAAGAAATTTCAAATGACGTTTCTAAAAGAATAATAACTTTTAAAAGACCTGTATGCAAAAGACACACTTGGCACAAAATGACAGAGGAAAGTTGAAAATAAGTGGATAAAAAGGATATATAAGAAAATTAATAAAAACAAGCCATAGTAACAGCAAGTAAAATATAATTCCTGATAAAAGGCATTTGTGGTAGATATAATAATGCCCCCCCAAAAGACCCTGTCCTAATCCTGGAAACCTGTGAATGTGTTACCTGTTATGCCAACAGAGACTTTGCCGATATGATTTAGGATGTAGAAATGGGGAGATGGTTCTGGATTATGTGGGTGGGTCCAGTGAAATCATAGTATCCTTATAAGAGTGAGGCAGCAGGGTCAGAGTCAGAGAGGAGGATATAGCAACAGAAGCAGAGGTCAGAGGGATGCACGACAGGAGCCAAGGAACACAGGTGGTGTCTAACAGCTGGAAAAAACAGGAAAATGGATTCTCTCCTAGAGTCTTCAGGAAGCTGGCAGCCTTGTTGACTCCTTGATTTTAGCTCAGTGAAACTTATTCCAGACCTCTGACCTCCATAACTATGAGGTAATAAATTTGTGTTGTTTAAGCCAATAAATTTGTGGTAATTCAGAAATGAAAACAACCATTAGAAACGATTACAAACACCTCTAGGCACACAAACTAGAAAACCTAGAAGAGATGGATAAATTTCTGGACACATACACCCTCCCAGGTCTGAGTCGGGAAGAAACTGATTCTCTAAACAGACCAATAACAAGCTCCGAAATTGAATCAGTGGTAAATAGCCTACCAATAAAAAAAGGCCCAGGACCTGATGAATTCGCAGTTGAATCATAACAGATGTACAAAGAAAAGCTGTTACCATTCACTTCTACTGAAACTATTCCAAAAAATCGAGGAGGAGGGACTCCTTCCTAACTCATTCTATGAGGCCAGCATCATCTTGATACAAAAACCTGGCAGAGACACAACAAAAAAAGAAAGCTTTAGGCCAATATCCTTGATGAACATTGAGGAAAAATCCTCAACAAAATACTCGCAAACAAATTCAGCCAAAAAGCTTATCCACCATGATTCAGTAGGCTTCATCCCAGGGATGCAAGTTTGTTTCAACATACACAAATCAATAAATGTGATTCATCACATAAACAGAACCAAAACAAAAACCACATGATTATGTCAATAGATGCAGACAAAGCTTTTGATGTAATTCAACACCATTCATGTTAAAAACTCTCAATAAACTAAGTATTGAAGGAACATACCTCAAAATAATAAGAGCCATCTATGGCAAACCCACAGCCAACATTATACTGAATGGGCAAACGCGGGAAGCATTCCCCTTGAAAACCAGCACAAGACAAGGATATCCTCTCTCACCACTTCTATTCAACGTAGTATTGGGTGACCTAGCCAGAGAAATCAGAAAAGAGAAAGAAATAAAGGGCATCCAAATAGGAAGACAGGAAGTCAAACTATCCCTGTTTGCAGATGACATGATTCTCTATCTAGAAAACCCCATAGTCTCAGCCCAAAAGCTCCTCCAGCTAATAAACAACTTCAGCAATGTTGCAGGATACAAAATAAATGTACAAAAATTATTAGCATTCCTATACACCAAAACAGCCAAACTGAGAGCCAAATCAGAAAGGCAATCTCATTTACAATTGACACACACACACACACAGACACACACACACACAAACATACTACCTAGGAATACAGCTAACCAGGGAGGTGAAAGATCTCTATAATGAGAATTACAAAACACTACTCAAAGAAATCAAAGAAGACAAACAAATGGAAAAACATTTCATGTTCATGGATAGGAAGAATCAATATCATTAAAATGGCTATACTGCCCAAAGCAATGTACAGATTCAATGCTATTCCTGTCAAACTACCAACAAGATTCTTCACAGAACTAGAAAAAACTATTTTAAAATGTATATGGTCTAGGCATGGTGCCTCATGCCTGTAATCCCAGTACTTTGGGAGGCTGAGGTGGGCGGATCACGTGAGGTCAGCCTGGCCAACATGTTGAAACCCCATCTGTACTAAAAATACAAAAATTAGCCAGGTGTAGTGGTCGCACCTGTAGTCCCAGCTACTGGGGAGGCCAAGTCATGAGAATCGCTTGAAACCAGGAGGCAAGGGTCACAGTAAGCCAAGATTAGGTCACTGCACTCCAGCCTGGGCAACAAAGCAAGACTGTCTCAAATATATATGTATGTGTGTGTGTGTATATATATATATACACATATATATGTATATGTGTGTGTGTACACGTGTGTGTGTGTATATATATATAACCCAAAAAAAGCCCAAATAGCTAAGGCAATAGTAAGCAAGAAGAACAAAACTGGAGGCATCACATAACCTGACTTCAAAATATACTACAAGGCTACAGTAACCAAAACAGCATGGTATTGGTACAAAAACAGTCAAGTAGATAAATGGAACAGAATAGAGAGCCCAGAAATAAGCCTGCACATCATTTTCACCTTTAAATTTGGGAAATGTATGGGAGGTAGATAGATAGAATATTTATATCAAATAGAGAAATCATGTATTCTTTATGCCATTGATTATATTGTCAATAATCTTTTGTAGGATGATTTGACGCTATACATGAAAAACTTATGGTTTTGTGTATCTTTTAAATTATGACTTTCCATTTCATGATTGTACCTTAAGAAAACAACACAAACATGAGCAAAAATTTAACTAAAAATATATTCCTTACCATATTGTTTATAAAAACTTAGAAAATGGAAATAATTTAAATATGCAACACTAAAAAGTTGGCTGAATAAATTGTACCACATTCGTATAATAAAGTGTAATTTAGCCATTTAAATGATTTTGTAGAACATTTAATGTCAGAACAATGCTAAAGATTTTACTGGTCAGAATAAACTAGATAAATAGAGATAGACATAATGTAGTTTGAGAACAATTCCAAAGTTCTCAGTGCCTTACACAATGGCACATATAGAACCAGGTGACTCTTCGGGGCAGCTGTCCACCCTGTATGTGTTGGTTTAGCATTTCCAGATATTTCCCTCTTATGGGAAAATCTCTTTTTTTCCATCTCCGAGTTACAGCAGGAAAAGAGCATATCAGATCATTACTACTAGGGATTAAAATGCTTCTACTTCAAAGTAACTTATGTCACTTCAGCTTACGTTTTATTTGCCAAAGTCAACGGCCACATCAAACCTCAAAGGAGAGGGAAGTAAGTCATTTCGTGCCCTTAGAAGTAGAGAAGAACACAATATTGATGAATAGCAGTATTCTTACCATTAACATGTATTGTTAAAAGTTTAATATAATAATACAACTTGTAAAAATTGTGTATACATGTGTTTGTGTATGTGTCTCTACATGTGTATCTATTTGGATAGAGATATAGATAAGATAGATGTGGACAGACACGTGTGCATATAGAGTCAACAGAAACTCTGGGTAGCAGGACAATAGATGATTTTTATTTTCTCTTTTTTATTATCTGTATTTTCTAAGTTTTTTGCAATGAGCAAATGTTATTGGAATAAGACGTCAGGTTATAACATTAAAAAATATACCAACAAAGAAACTTGTTGGATATATTTTATTTTCCTTGGTAAATGTACATAATATGTTTATAACCATTTGAAGTTCAAATTTTATGAGTCTTTTAAGAAAGTGAAGTTCTTTAAATTTAAAAAAATGTGGGAATTGATGACAGCAGCAGTAGAAAATGAATACAGATTTTGCTACTTGGAAGTAGCATGCTGCTACAGCAAGTGCCAAACACATAGACATGCTTTTAGAATTGAGTAATGAGCAAGGGTAGGAGAATTTTGCAGAATGTGGTAAAAAAGACTAGATTGCCTTGAGCAGGCTATTAGGGGAAATATGGATGGGGAATATCCTGTTGGCGAGAGGTCAGAAGGAAGTGAGAAGCCTTCTTGTATTGTCTCAGAGAATACCTAAATCATCACCAACAGACTGTTTGTAGAACCTTCGTTAAAGGTGCTGCCAAGTGAGGACTCAGAAGGAAAGGAGGATTGTGTTATTGGAAAGTGGGGCAAAGTAGAGCCTTGTTAGGGAATGCAGAAAGCTTCCTGGAATTATGTCCTGCAGTTATGTGGGAAGCAGGAGCTTGTAAGAGATAAACTTGCGTATTTAGCTGAGGGTATGTCCCAGCAACATGCTCAGGAAGTGACCTGCTTTCTTCTTCCTGCTTACAGTAAACTGCAAAAGGAGAGAAATACATCGAGGGAACAACTACTAAGTGAAATAAAACCAACACTCAGTGATTTGAAAAATTCTGTTTATGCAGATTGCAAAAGTTCTAAAATTAGGAGATTTACCATCAGAAAGTGCACTCTGGAGGAGAAACTGAGAGTTTGGCTAGACAACCTTTTGCTAGTGCCTCAGAAGGATGCAAAGATCAGAGCATATAGTCACATCAGGGCTGGTTGAAGAGATTCAAGCATGTGTGACTCATGGGAGCCCTCAGCCATCTCCACAGAACCAAAAATGGAGATGGGGTTATTATTCTATTCCTCATTTGTAGGAGTTTTAATCACAAATTGGAGCCAGAGTTTGTCAAATTCTTTTTCTGCATCTACTGAAGTCAGAATCATATGAATTTTCATCTTTATTCTGTTAACATGCTGAACAGCATCTATTTTCAAATGTTATCCTAACATTTCATTCCTGGAATGAACCCCATGATGTATTATTTCTTCTTTTATATTGACTGATTCAATTTGCTAATATTTTGTTAAGGATTTTCACTTGTATGTTCTTGAGTAATATTAACCTATAATTTTCTTTTCTTGCAAGGTTTATTTGTTGTTGTTTGTGTGTTCTTTATATTTTGATATCTGGATGGTACTGGCCTCATTAAATGAGTTGGAAATATTCCTTCTTCCTCTTCTGCTTTCCAAAATAATTTGTGTACAGTTACTATTATTTCTTCTTTAAGTGTTTGATAGAATTCACAGGTGAAATTATATGGACCTGACATTTTCTTTGAGGGAAGGATTTTGATAGCAAATTCAATCTCCTTAATAAAATTTTCTGCTTATTTTGTATCAGGTTTGGGAGGTTTTATTTTTCATTTGAGTTTTTAAATTTATTGGCATAAAGTTATTTATATTATTTCTTTATTTTCCTTTCAATCACTGGAGTGATATGCTCTTTCATTCTTCATATTTCTAATTTTTGTTTTCTCTCCTTTCACTCAAAGAGTACTATCTATCAGTTTGGTTAATCTTTTTTTTTTTTTTTTTTTTTTTTGAGACAAGTCTCGCTCTGTTGCCCAGCCTGGAGTGCAGTGGCACGATCTCTGCTCACTGCAAGCTCCGCCTCCCGGGTTCAAGCCATTCTCCTGGCTCAGCCTCCCGAGTAGCTGGGACTGCAGTCGCCAGCCACCACGCCCGGCTAATTTTTTGTATTTTTAGTAGAGACGGGGTTTCACCGCGTTAGCCAGGATGGTCTCGATCTCCTGACCTCGTGATCCGCCCGCCTCGGCCTCCCAAAGTGTTGGGATTACAGGCGTGAGCCACCGCGCTCGGCCGGAA
This sequence comes from Gorilla gorilla gorilla, assembly GCF_029281585.2. Taxonomy (NCBI): domain Eukaryota; kingdom Metazoa; phylum Chordata; class Mammalia; order Primates; family Hominidae; genus Gorilla; species Gorilla gorilla. The sequence continues at coordinate 111,752,470 of NC_073238.2, forward strand.
ATCTCTCAATTTTTAGAACCCTATCCACGTTTATGGGTGGGAGAGAGACATAGCATCTACCCTGACTTTCTACCTTCTTGGTCATTTGGCCTCTGAGAGATTCTTAAAAGCATTTGTACTCTCTCTCTTATCCTGAAATTTCTAGCCACAGGCCATATTTTGCTAGCATGTTTTGCTTACCTGCATACACATGAAAATGTGTAGCTGTCCAGTGTTTTGAATGGAACTGAGCAAAGCTACATAGCCAGTTTTCCTTTCTTTCTCTCTTTTGTATTTTAAGAAATTGCTGAGGAGGGCGGTTGTTTTGTTTTGTTTTTGTTTTACTTCCTTGTCAGGTCTGCAAAAAACTCCTTAAAGCCTCAATCCCATTTCCAGAAAATTTAATCACAAAATTAGGCATGTCTGCCCTCTAGTGGCAGGCCTGGTGATTACCATAGAAGCCGAATATTTGACACCGGTTTTTGATGGAATTACCTACTATAAGACGGCCACGTCAGATTGTGTTTAACCACCATGCCATGACCTTTACTTCGTCTCTAATCTTCACTCTACATAAAAAGAACTTTCCTTTTTCTCTGTATCAATGTTTGAATTTATTCGTTTATACTAAATGTATATTACCTTTATGGTAAAAAAAATGGAATTAAAAAAATATATGTTTATAACAGCCTTGGCCTTTAGGGAGGTAATAGTATGTTTAATGAAACTCTTGTAATAAAGGAGTTTTAATACTGAAAACATAACAGGTCATCAGAGAGAGGTAACAATGTGAAACATTAAGTGATTTCTTACACAGTTTGAAAATAGGAATAGGGTCCAAGTATTCTCTCTAGACCTGCCACCAACCTGCTTTCTACTAGAGAGCCAAATAAAGATTTTAAATCAGGGAGTAAAAGCCAGGCATAATATCCTTTTTTGGGGGGGAGGGGGATGGAGTCTCGCTCTGTTGCCTGGGCTGGAGTGCAGTGGCGTGATCTTGGCTCACTGCAACCTCCACCTCCCAGGTTCAAGCAGTTCCCCTGCCTCAACCTCGGGAGTACCTGAGACTACAGGCGTGCCGCCATGCCTGGCTAATTTTTGTATTTTTAGTAGAAATGGGGTTTCACTGTGTTGGCAAGGCTGGTCTCGAACGCCTGACCTTGGGGGATCTGCCCATCTCTGGCTCTCAAAGTGCTGGTATTACAGGCAAGAGCCACCACACCCAGCCTATCCTTCATTTTTCAGAGCAGTGTTTCATGATACTTTTGATCCTTGGCTCATTTTGATAAACTTGAAAATCTCAACATCTTCCTTCCCTCCTAGAGAGTCACAGCCGCCATCTGGGAAGAGTTTCCTCAAAGCTTTAACTTCTGTAGTCCGTAGGACAAAATAATTTCTGTATTAGTTCATTCTCTCACTGCTATGGAGAAATACCTGAGACTGGGTAGTTTTTAAAGAGAAGAGGCTCACCCTTTCACAGGCTGTACAGGAAGCATGGCAGCATCTGCTCGGCTTCTGGGGAAGTCTCAGGAAACTTACAATCATGGTGGAAGTCGAAGGGGAAACACCGCTTCGCATGGCTGGAGCAAGAGAGCGGGGTGAGGTGCTGCGCACTTTTAAACAACCAGATCTCAAGAGGACTCACTATCACCATGACAGCACTAAGGGGGATGGTGTTAAAGCATAAGAAACCGACTCCATGATCCAATCACCTCTCACCAGGTCCCACCTCCAACACTGGGAATTACAATTGACCATGAGATTTGGGTGGGGACACAGATCCAAACTATTTCCTTCGTTTCTAAAATTAAAAAATATATTGGTAATTGCTTTGCCTACCTCTGACCTGCCGCCACCCTCCACACAACCCAAGTATACTGTTCAGTGAGGATCACTGTTTTAAAATTCTAGTTTCATTAGCAAAAGATATCTTCCCTCTTGCTGATCTCAGAAGGTTTTACCCATCATTGATTCTAAGCAAAATACATGTTCATTCTCAGGTATCGTGAAGGATCTGCATCTCAAAAATCTCTGACGTCTCTCTCAACATAACATGGTTCATTCTACATTTATTTTTATTTAATATATTGATCAATGGGCATGATGGGCACATGACTACAGACTATTATAATTTGTCTGCCTGATGGTGCCTGAGCCCATGCTGTTTCCATCACCACTCTGGGTTTGTGTTAGTGATGGAGTAAGTTTCAGGAGAGAGAAGGATTGAGGGCTGGCTGATATGCACAGTAGTTGGTAAATGTTTAAAGGGTTGAAATTTTAAATTTTATTTAGTATATGGCTACTCATACAGAAATTTCATATAAGTCAGGAAGTCAGTTTTTAAATAGGCAAAAGTTTCAAATGCTTCAAAACTCAACTGGTTAAATATTAAGCTTCCAAAAAAAGACATAATTTGTTGGCTGGTGGTAGGGGTAGGGCAGTGGTGTGGGAGGTGTGAATGGAAAAACAAATACTCTGTGTAAAAGAGGTGTTACTTAAGGTAACCTCTTACATTTTATTTTGCAAATTGTAATCTGATTACAGCATAAATTTTAGACCACTGAAATTAGAAAGGCTATAGATAGTTGAGGTCATTAATAATTATTAAGGCTGTGAGTTTGTGTGTGGGAGGGGTGAGTAGTGAATGTCAGGTGAGAGGTCTTATAGAAAGGGGACAATTTGGATAACAAATTTGAGATTAAGATAGTGACAAATACATATACTTCCAAAGTGGACTATGGCTCTTTATGCTCAATGTTACATATCATGGCCACAAGATGGGGACACAACATAATCTTCCCTTGTATCATGCTGGTGACAAGCAAAAACTCAAACAATGCAGGTCTTAAGTCAAAGTTACTCTGTGTTTACCTGAGTAAGAAGTCTCCTCCCATTTTCATTTGGAATTTAATGCTAAGGTTGGCCCTATATCCAGTACAGACAGTGTGTTTGTCAGAGGGAGCATATATTTATGAAAACTACTTATTTTAAAAAATAATTTGGACAGACAATATGGCAGCCAAAATTTGCTTCCCAGTTTTACCCTAGGTCCAGACTGTAGAATCCTGGAGTCACCATGTTCTGCAGGAGCCCTAGTGTATGGGGGCAGAAGCTTCAGTCCCCAGTCTGCATTCTTCTCATAGTATCCAACTGAGTCACTGTGTCAGATGGTTTTGCAGTCTTCCTCTATTATTTCCTTCTCCATTTTTGCATGGAATTTTTCATCTTTGATGTTTGTGTGTAAGAGTTTTGCAGAATATTAAATTTAAGCATTTCATACCATGATATAACAATTTTTTTAAACTTCTGTGACCTCCCAGAGTTAACCATTTAGAATACATTCACTTCCATGATAAAATTTTGGAACATCAGTGTGTGCCATATCTTATATATTTCATATATTTTTATATATGAAATAAAATAACTATCCATTGCTTTATCTACACACATATCAGATATTTCTGATTTCATATGTCTGAAATCAATATTTAAACCAGGACTCACTTCTCATATAAAGTTATATCAACAGTTCTTACTGATAAACTTCTTTTTATATAGGTATATGAGATAAATTACATCTTCACATATAAATATATAGTTACATGTAGCTATGGATGAAGGAGTATATGTGTGTATAATAGATAAGATCTGGTATTTGATAGCACAACAGGTTGACTATAGTCAATAATAATTTATTATATATTGAACAATAACTAAGAGTAGAATTGGAATGTTCCTAAGACAAAGAAAGGATAAATACTTGAAGTGATGGATACCCCAATACCCTGATGTGATTATTACACATTGTATGTGATATGGTTTGGCTCTGTGTCCTCAACCAAATCTCATCTCGAATTGTAATCCTCACATGTCGACGAAGGAAAGTGACTGGATCATGGTGGGGAATCTCCCCCATGCTGTTCTCATGATAGTGAGTGAGTTCTCACGAGATCTGATGGTTTTAAAAGTGTTCGGAAGTGCCTCCTTTGTTCTTTTCTCTCCTGTGGCCTTGTGAAGAAGGTGATTGCTTCCTCTTTTGCCATGATTGTAAGTTTCCTGAGGCCTCCCCATTCATGCAGAATTGTGACTCAATTAAACCTCTTTCTTTTATAAATTACCCAGTCTCAGGGAAGTTCTTTATAGTAGTGTGAAAATGAACTAATGCAATATGCCTGTATCAAAACATCATATGTACCCCATAAATATATACACTTATGATGTACCCATAATTTTTAAAGGAAAATTATTTTTTAAAAGATATGTGTGTACATATATGCATGTATGTAGCTATTTTATCCACATGTTTATAGATAAACTCTACAGCAAACTTTACATTTCTCTAACTTTCTGCTTGGCATTTCCAACTGGATGTTGCATAGGCATCTCAATCTCTCAACATGTATTCTCATCCCCAACCTCTTCATGTATTGCCTGTCTTAGTGAGTGGGACTACAATCATCCAGTTGTCCGTGGGTCTTGACACCATTTCATCATTCACCATGACTCTACAGTCAATCACTGTCTTGTGGATTGTCTTCCAAATATCTCTCAAGCCTACTAGTTCTCTTGTCCCTTACAGAAACTTTCATAGAGTAGGCCTTCTTCTGGACCCATGGCCTCCTTTGAGTCCATCCCAACATGGCCATCAGCTTCGCCTATCTCAGGTGGGAATCTGACCATGTCTCTACCCTAGTTTAACCTTTCAGTACATCTCTGACCCCATTACCTAGAATTCCAGGCACTTACCAGGATCTATAAGACTCCAAACTGTGGAGCTGAACAAGTATTTTTATTCCTCTAGCATTTGCTTGAATTGCTTTTTCCAAGAAAACCCTCCATGATGAATTTCACCTTAGAATTGTATTCAACTTCAAGGTTTATATCAAATGTTTTAAAATAAAGGTATTTTATACATGCATATGTGTTCATAATGTATCCATCTATATAAATTTAGATATATAATAACAAAGCCTATATTGATATAGCAGTAAAGCCTAACTTTTGCTTGACCCTTGTATTAACTTGGCACTGCCACAAATGCAGGAAGATTTGAGGTCTTTTTACCTGGATGGAATTTCTAGACCCGCCCTGGGCCAGAAGAGAATTCACTGCCCTGATGGTATGGACCCAGTCTCAGTGGAATTCATTTATTCCACAAATATTCACTGAGTTTTCACTATATGATAGGTTCTTGAGATACATTATTAAATAAAACAGATGGAAATCCTTGCCTTGGCAAAATGTAAGTTCTGGAATATTGAACATTTATTCCTTTTGTTTAACAAATCTACTTGTGAGCCAGATGGCTGAATAGAACCCTCCAGTAATCTCTCTCCTGCAGGAACACCAATTTGAACAACTATCCACATAAGAGAGTACCTTCATGAGAACCAATATATCAGGTGAGTAATCACAGTACCTTGTTTGAACATAATATAAAGGAAAGAGGCACTGAAGAAGGTAGGACAGACAGTCTTGCATTGGCTATACTACCCGTTCCCCAACCCCAGGCAGCATATGGAAAAAGAATCTGTGAGTTTGGCAGAGAGAGTGAAGTGAGGTGTGACTTTGCATTGAAGCTCAGTCCTGCCTTGTCATGGCAAAACACAACACAGAGCATAATTCTGCTGGTGCCCACCGAGGCAGCATTTAGACCAGCCTGGGCCAGAGGAGATTTCCTCATTCCAGCAGGAGGAACGTGAGTTCTAGCCAGCTTCACCACTGGCTGGAACCCAGAATAAATTTGAGTGGCAGTCAGGCCACAAAGGACTGCAGCCCCTGGGCAAGCCCTGGTGCTGCACTAATTTCAGAGGCAGTGGACTTATGGTACAATCCAAAGGAGCTGTGGTGGCCAAGGGAGTGCCTGCGTCACTCCTCCCCCAGCTCAGGAAGTACAGCCCTGGGAGAGACTCCTCTGCTTGGGAGAAGGAGCAAGAAGATTTGAGGTCTTTTTTTCCTGGATGGAATTTCTAGACCCACCCTAGGCCAGAAGAGAATTCACTGCCCTGATGGTATGGATCCAGTCTCAGCAGAATTCACTACCTGCTGATGAAAGTGGTCTTGGGCCTTGAACAAACACGAGAAGCAACCAGTAAGTAGTCGCTGCAGGCCTTGGGTGAGCCCCAGTACTATGCTAGTCTGCAAGACTTCAAGTGTGTCCTTGTGCAATGCCAGCTATGGTGGCCCCAGGAGTGCTTGTGTCACCCTTTCTCTAACTCCAGGCAGCTCAGAGCAAAGAGAGGCTCTATCTGATTGAGGAAAAGAGAGGAAAGAGAGTAAGAGACTTTGCCTGGTAACCAGGAAATTCTCGCTTATCTTTCCCAAGTCCACCAAGGCTGTGTATCTAGGAGTCTGAAAGAGTTGCAGGATTCCTGTGCAACTCTTAGGACAACAACCCTTAGGACAGTAGTCACTGTCCTAAGCCAGTGACCACAGGCTTAGGACACAACACTCAATCCCCTTTGGATTCATAGAAAGCCCTATCAAGATGGATGAGTATAAATAAGCCCAGACTGTGAAGACTGAAACAAATACCTAACTCATCAATGCCAAGACACTAACAAATGTCCCCAAGCATCAAGAACATCCAGGAAAACATGAGCTCAACAAAAGGACTAAATAAGTCGCCACTGACCAATCCTGGAGTGATGGAAACATGACCTTTCAGATAGGGAATTCCAAATAGCTATCTTGAGGAAGCTCAATAAACTTCAAGATAACACAGAAGGAATTCAGAATTCCATCAGAGAAATTTAACAAAGAAATAGAAATTAAAACAAAAGATCAAGCAGAAATTCTGGAGCTAAAAAATTCAATTGACAAATTGAAAATTTTATCAGTTTCTCAACATCAGAATTGATCAAGCAGAAGACAAAAAGTAATGAGCTTGAAGATAGGCTGTATAAAAATACACAGTCAGAAGAGAAAAAAAAAATTTAATGAAGCCCACTGACAAATTCTCAAAATGCCGAATCTAAGAGTTACTGGCCCTAAAGAGGATAGAGAGAGAAAGATCAGAGTAGAACAAGAAGGTTAAAGAACACCAAAATGATTCAACCCAAATAAGACTACCTCAAGGCATATAATCAAACTCTCAAAGGTCAAAGATATGGAAAAGATCCTAAAAACAGCAAGAGGAAAGAAGCAAATAGCATATAAAGGAACTTTGATATGTATAGCAACAGATTTCTCAGCAGAAACCTTAAGGCCAGGATTGAGTGGGATGACATATTCAAAGTGCTGAAGGAAAAGAAACACTGGCAACAACCTATAGTATTATATACAGAAAAATCATCTTTCAGATATGAAGAAGAAATGAAAACTTTCGCAGACAAAAGCTGAGGGCTTTTGTAAGTCAGAACTGACTTACAAGAAATGTTAAAAAGAATTCTTCAACTTGAAAGAAAAGGACGTTAATGACGCCTGGTGTAGTGGCTCATGCCTGTAATCCTAGCACTTTAGGAAGCCAAAGTGGGCAGATCACTTGAGCTCAGGAGTTTGCGACCAAACTGGGCAACATGGCAAAAACCCTTCTCTACCAACAAAATATAAAAATTAGCCAAGTGTGGTAGTGTGTGGTGTAAACGCAGCTTCTGGGGAGGCTGAGGTGAGAGGATTGCTTGAGCCCAGGAGGTGGAGGTTGCAGTGAGCCGAGATCATGCCACTGCACCTGGCATCAGGCCACTTCTCCAGCCTGGGAAACAGAGCAAGACGCTGTCTAAAAGAAAAGAAAAGAAAAAAGAAAAGGGGAGGGGAGGGGAGGGGAGGGGAAGGGAGAGGGGAAGGGGAATGGGAAGGGGAAGGGAACATTAACGAGCAACAAGAAATCATCTGAAGGTATAAAAGGATAATAGTAAATATGCAGACAAATACAGAATACTCTAACACTATAATTGCAGCATGTAAACCGTTCATATATTTAGTAGGATGACAAACCTATCAAAAATAATAATTACAAAAACTTTTTAAAAGATAGACGATATAAAAATATATAAACGGAAACAATAAAAAGTTAAAAAGTTGGCCAGGTGCAGTGGCTCATGCCTGTAATCCCAGCACCTTGGGAGGTGGAGGTGGGTGGATCACCTGAGGTCAGGAGTTTGAGACCAGCCTGGCCAACAGGGTGAAACCCAGTCTCTACTAAAAACACAAAAATTAGCCAGGCATGGTGGTGAGCACCTGTAATCCCAGCTACTCAGGAGGCCGAGGCAGGAGAATCGCTTGAACCCAGGAGGCAGAGTTTGCAGTGAGCCAAGATTGCACCACGGCACTCCAGCCTGGGTGACAGAGTGAGACTCTGTCTCAAAAAAAAAAAAAAAAAAAAAAAAAAAGCCAAAAAGTTAGAAGGGAGATGTAGTTGAAGTGCAGAGATTTTTAGTTTTATCTTTGCTCTTTTTTCCTTTTCTTCGTAATCAGAGTTAAGCTGACATCAGTTCAAAATAATTGCTTATGTTATTTGCAAGCCTCATGGTAACTACAAAACAAAAACCTATAAAATATACAAAAGAAGAGTAAGAAATTAAAACATTTGACCAGAGAAAATTTCTTTACATAAAGAAAGCTAGTAAGTAAGGAAGGAAAAAAGAAGACCAACAAAACAACCAGAAAACAAATAACAAAACAGTAGTGGTAATCTTTACCTGTCAATAGTAACATTTAATGTAAATGGACTAAATTATCCAATTAAAAGATATGGAGATAATGAATGAATAGAAACCAAGACCCAACCATATGCTGCCTACAAGAAACTCACTCTACCTATAAAGACACACATAGACTAAAAATAAAGGGATGGAAAAAGATATTCCATGCAAGTGGAAACCAAAAAAGAGCAGAAGTTGCTACATTTATATCAGATAGAATATATTTCAAGACAAAAACTGTAAAAAGAGAAAAAGAAAGTCATTATATAATGATAAAGAAGTCAGTTTAGCAAGTAAATATTTATGTACCCAATACTGAAGCATCAAGATATATAAATCAAGTATTATGAGAGCTAAAGAGAGACATACTCCCCAAGTCTCCAGAGGAGAGCCCTTCAGCAGATAAAAGGGCAACTCTTCCACACGGGAGCAGAAAGATTCTTTTTTTTTTTTTTTTGAGATGGAGTCTCGCTCTGTCGCCCAGGCTGGAGTGCAGTGGCACGGTCTTGGCTCACTGCAAGCTCTGCCTCCTGGGTTCACGCCATTCTCCTGCCTGCCTCAGCCTCCAGAGTAGCTGGGACTACAGGCGCCTGCCACCACCATGCCAAGCTAATTTTTTTGTATTTTTAGTAGACACAGGATTTCACCATGTTAGCCAGGATGGTCTCAATCTCCTGACTTAGTGATCTGCCTGCCTTGGCCTCCCAAAGTGCTGGGATTACAGGTGTGAGCCACTGAGCCCAGTGGGAGCCGAAAGATTCTAAGAGGGCTGTTCCACAATGAAAAGAAACAGCATTTGGCCACGGGAGTTTTCCTGTTCCTGTGGAGAGTTTAAATAAAAATATTAATACAGAACAGACATAGTCAATTTAGCAAGCAAAAGATAAAAGAGGATAACATAAAACAGGCCAGTTGTGATGGCTTATACCTATAATCCCAGCACTTTGGGGGACTGAGACCAGTGGATTGGTTGAGTCCAGGAGTTCAAGACCATCCTGGGCAACACAGCAAAACCTCATCTCTACAAAAAATACAAAAATTAGTCAGGCATTTGGCGCATGCCTGTGGTCCCAGCTACTTGGGAGGCTGAGGTGGGTGGACTGCTTGAGCCTGGGAGATTGAGGCTGCAGTGAGCTGTGATTATGCCACTGTACTCCAGCCTGAGCAATAGAGTGAGACCTTCTCTCAAAAAGCAAAGAAACCAAAAAAACAAAAACAAAACTACAAACCATTTATTAATCAGATAAAAACAAGAAGACATGAGACAAAAAAATACACAATATTGTTCACTTGTAATATTTATGTCATAATAATAGAAACTATGAATATTGAATGAATGAATAATTATATTAGTGTTTTGAGAAAATGGGGGGAGATAGATAGTAGAAAATTAAATCTCATCTATCAATATATATACCTACTATGTACCCACAAAAATTAATTTTTTTGAAAAAAGTTAAAAAAACACAAAACCTCATCTATCATAATACAAATCTATAGATATCTAAAATTTAAAAATGAAGAAATAACATTATGAGACTATTATTTTAAAACATAAGGTAAATTCCCAAAAAAAGCAGAAAGAGTTTTAAGTGAGGGTTAAAAATGGACAGGACAAAGAATCTTTGTTTTTCCTTATAAATAAATCTAACAGGAAATTTTGACTTTAAAGAGCATGAACATGTTTTACTTTGATACAAAATAGTAAAAATATTTATCCACAAATAATGGAAGAAAGTATTAAAACAGATCTTTTTAGTTGTAATACAGGAAGTCTAAAAGCAAAAATGACTGTTTAATGAAAGTTTGTTTCCATGATCTGGTTTTCTGTTTGTTTCCATGGTATTTTAGCAAATATTTTCATACAGTCTGAAATGGGCCTACTAAAACCCACTACAAAAACTAGATTCTTTGAAACATTAGAAAGGTTTCTGAAAAGAGAATTTAAGCATCTTAAGAAAAAAATGTACTGGAAAAAAATCTTAAAAATTAGCAATCTCTATGGTAAGGTTTCAGTCACCTCAAGAAATTTCCCTCTTTAAAAAACAAAATTATAACGTCTCAAAGAAAAAAATACTTTAAATTAAGTGACAATCTTTATTATTTTATAGCTTGTTAATAATTTTATGACTTCCATGAGCCCTCTATGACATATCATTTTTCTGGGGAAGCTATTTATGAGAATTTAGGTATATTTTTGGAATATAATGATAATTTGTAGTATTTACAATATAATATTGAAATTATGACTTTATGATTGATCTTATGTTCATATTCAAAAATAAAGTTGTGTTTTTAAAAAGGGATTGAATCTATGTGTGTGTGATGAAGATTTATGTAAATAAGTAAAATAATTTCTAAAGTTGGTCTTTCTAACTTTTTTTTTAAATTATACTTTAAGTTCTGGGGTACATGTGCAGAACGTGAAGGTTTGTTACATAGGTATACACGTGCCATGGTGGTTTGCTGCACCCATCAGCCTGTCATCTGCCTTAGGTATTTCTCCTAATGCTGTCCCTCCCCTAGGCCCACACCCCCCAACAGGCCCAGGTGTGTGATGTTCACCTCCCTGTGTCTACATGTTCTCATTGTTCAACTCCCGCTTATGAGTGAGAACATGCAGGTTTGGTTTTCTGTTCTTGTGTTAGTTTGCTGAGCATGATGGTAGAAGAACCCTTAATAAGCTTACCAGGAGTGTGGTATCATGCAAGTAAGGACTATGCTTATAAAAAGATTTGGCTTTGAATCCATTTATGTATGCTCCCTCCTGTCTTCCTTCCCACCTCTTTTCTTCCTTCCTTCTTTTTATTCTCATGCAAAATCAAATGGTAACTCTCTAGAGAGGGTGTGTTCAATAATAGGTTCGTGTAAACAGCAACTATATTGATTATCTTAGTGAATCACCTTAATAATGACTGGGTTGATAATCCTGGTTATATCTCTCTTGGAAAAAGCAACTATTAATACTTGTTTAAGAAAATGCTTATAAGGATATATAGTAATAAGCCAATTTTCCCCTAAACATGGTCCTACTTAAAACCTTTGTGTCTTTGCAAGAGTTGTTGCCTCTTCTGGAAGAGTTATCTTTCTAGTCTACCTAGAAAATCTTAACCATCTTTTAAATTTGGTTTCTCATCAACTCTTCTGATATTATTATAGATGGTTTCTCTTAACAATATTCACTCCTAAACTCTCTTCAGTAGCCAGCCTTCTCCCTTGCTCTGTAAAATGCCCACAAAATGCCCAATACAGGCTTCTACTAGGATGTTCTGCAGTGCCACAACTGGCTTTCCCATTAAATAAATGTCGGCTAATTAAAAGTCACTTCAAACCACTTATACCAGTGGTTTCTGTTGTTGTAATCATACAATTTAACTAATGCTTATCCAAGCCAAGAAAATGTGCATAGGCAAAAGATATATTTAATATCTTTCTGAAAGCTAATTTGAATGTTCTTTTGCGAAGACTCCATGAAGACTAAGTTCAAAAACACACACAAAGAAGTTCAAAAACTAAATAGGAAAAATAGATATGAAAATTTCCAAAACAATAAAAATCTAGAGGGATAGGAAACTCTGATGTTTCACAAGAGTATCTTTTTTTTTTGTAATTGAAAAAGTAATTGTACATATTTATGGGGTACAATGTAATATTTCAATACATGTGTACAATGTATAGTAATCAAATCAGGGTAATTAGCAAATCTGTCACCTCAAACATTTATTATTTCTTTGTGTTGGGAACATTCACAATCTTAGTTCTAGTTCAATAGCACTGCACAGTGACTATAGTTAACAAAAATCTATGAGTCTTTTTCAGTTCCCTGCTCTATAAATACATTGAAACTGAAAATCATGGAAGATACATTATAAATATAGTTTACACAAGAAAGAGGCCTGTTTTCCAATTTGTAGGGTTGGACACACAAAAAAGAATCTTTGGTTCTTTTTCCAAAGATTAATGGAAAATGAAAAAAAAATTAAAATTTGATGTTTTTATTTTTTAAAAAAATGCTTAAGGCTTGTATGTCTTCTTTGGCTACCCATTTCAACTAAACTTTTGGATTAACCAATTAGCCATGATAAAGTAAGTTGTTTTTTTGTTTTGTTTTGTTTTGTTTTTTTGAGATGGAGTCTCGCTTTGTTGCCAGGCTGGAGTGCAGTGGCACAATCTCAGTTCATTGCAACCTCCACCTCCCGGGTTCAAGCGATTCTCCTGCATCAGCCTCCTGAGTAGCTGGGACTACAGGCACGTGCCACCACGTCCAGCTAATTTTTGTATTTTTAGTAGAGACGGGGTTTCACCATGTTCGCCAGGATGGTCTCGATCTCTTGACCTCGTGATCTGCCCACCTTGGCCTCTCAAAGTGCTGGGATTACAGGCGTGAGCCACTGCTCCCAGCTGATAACATAAGATTTAAAAATGGCTTCTATCATAATCACTTTCTCTTCGGCAGTACTTTTGCTCATTAACAAATACTACGAATGTTTATGTCACCCCAAAATTCATACATTGAAACCCACTCCCCAAAATGGTAATGTTAAGAGGTGAGGACTTCCGGGGATTATTAGTGAAGCGGCCACGTTGTCTGGGGTATATACTCTGGGGTACGTTGTCATGCACCAGGAAAATTTAGGACACGGACACACATGAGGAGTTTAGGAGCGGAGGTTTAATAGGTAGAAGGGAAGAGAAAGAGAACCAGTTTCCTCTATAGAGGAAGGGGTCTCCGAGTGGAAAGGACAGGCTGGCAGTGAATGTGCCAAGTTTTATAGTCCAGTTTGAGGAGGTGGTGTCTGGTTTACATAGGGCTCATAGATTGGTTCAATCAGCTATGACGTTTACATAGTGCACAGTGAAGGCTGGTCACCCCACCCTAATCTTCTTATGTAAATGGGCTTTCCAGTTGATGGGTACCATCCTGTCTGCTCCTTACAGCACGTATGGATGGCAGAGAAGGGAAGATGGAGCTGCCATCTTGAAAATGTCTAGTCCTTAGTTCCTGCCGGCATTCATCCATGCAAGCTCCCAGCTTGCAGGCTGCTCTTTGTTAGAAAATGATTTGGGGCTGCTTTTCATTAAAAAGAAAAACCTTACCAAGGACGCCCATACCGTTGCTATCTGCCTAAGTGATTTCTTCTTAAGCCCTATATCATTAGGTCATGAGGAATCTGCCATCATGTGCAGGATTAGTGCCCTCATGTGCAGGATTAGTGCCCTCATAAAAGAGGCTTAAGCAAGCCTGTTCACCCTTTTCACCATTTGAGGACTCAGCAAGTAGACACCATCTTCAAAGCAGAGAGTGACCCCCAGCAGATACTGAATCTGATGGAAAATTGATCTTGGATTTCCCCATCTCTAGAACTGTAAGAAATAAATTTCTGTCTTTATAAGCCATTCAGTATCTTGTATTTTATTACAGCAGCCCAAACAGACTAAGACAACAAGTTAAATACTTTTTCAGTATATTCAATGCTTTAGGCACTAGGCTAAGTTCTGAGATAGAGCTATGAGAAAGGAAAATGTGGTCCTGCCTTCATGGGGCTTAAAATTGTTTAAGTTATATTATTTTTTAACATCTCATTGAATTATAAATATGTTTACATATCTGTTTTCCATGCTCTTTGACAACTGCCTAAAAGGTAGGAAATATAATTTCCATTTTTTACAGTTTCCATGCCTTACAAAGTATCTGGTACTTAGCAAAGACTAACTAAAAGTTGGTTGAACTGATTTACTAGATAAAGGCAAAAACTTCATTTTCTCTAAAAGTCCTAATACCTATGAGCTTATCTAGATCAATATTTTGCCTTATACTTTGTATATTTGTCTGCTGTAAACCAATGACTGGAATTGAAATTTAAGTGCATCAGTAACTTTTTAATGAAAAAATGACTACATGATTGCACAATTACGTATTAATTGGGACATCATTTATCAAGGAAAGTATTTACACAGCAAGCACCTACTTTCGGAAATTTTCACCATAGTCTGTCCTCAGCATGTCTCCAGTACAAAAGTTCAGCAAGGAAATAACCTCACAGTCATGCAAGTGCTTGAAAGATAATGAATTTCGTCTGCACAAAAGATGAGTCAGAATAACAATTCATTTCTAGTGAGGGAGGGCCCTTGAGCTGAGATTCTTCAAATGTTGTGTTCCTCCCCACACTTAACACTTTAATCCTGTAATAACAGCCTGGAATATACATAAGAATTCCTCAGAACAGCTTGTACTTTTAACAAGTTTTATTCAGCTAAAAATTATCTTTATTCCTACCCAGCAGAAAAATCAATGAATAATCATATATGAAACCTTAATCAATATCATTGATAATTTAACCTCAAAGATCTACATTATCCTCTCTGACTCTACAGTGAAATCTGGTTTTGTTTCCAGGATCCCTTGCTTAATAAAATAATCTAAATGTTGTCAAGTATATTTGCTCTGTCATGTGGTCTTAACATTAGTTTTTGATGTTTCTTTGCTACCCATGGATGTCAAGATTTCTTTAACAGATGGTGGAGTTTCACACTTCTAGTTTCTCAATATAACTGGAGCAGATATCTGGGTAACATGAAGCCATAATTTACTAAAAGTACAGTCACCTTATTGTGTTGTTTTTCTTGAGAAATTTAAAAATATAGACAAGTACAAATAACAGCAAATATCCAGGAACCTACCACCCATCATTGAAAGCTGTTAACATTTTGACACATTTGATTTAAATCTTTTTTTAGAAAGAAAATACAATAAGCGTTATGGACAAAATCAAAGTCCCTTTTGCTCTCTATTCCCAGTTTGAATTCTACCCTTCCTTCCCCAAAGGTAGCCTTTATCATGAATTTAATATATATTTTTTAGTCTCTTAAAAATACATATATGTTTGTTTTCAGGAACATAAAAGAGTATTAATTTGTATGAATTTTTATTAATGTAAATATATATATTCTGTATATTTTATATATTTTGGGATCTTTCCATCTACAAATATATATGTTTCCTTTTAGTGACTAAATGGTATTCTATCAAATCAGTATTCCACAATTCTATTATTAATTCACTTAATGGACTGATTGTTCTAATTTTTAACCATTGTAACACGATTTAACCATTTATGTTTCTTTGTCCACAAGGTCAAGTTTCTCTAGACTGATGCTACTTAAAGGGTAGTCCACAAACTGGCTGTTCATCTACAACTTATTACAGTCTATGGAGAGATAAGGATTCTGTAATCAAGTAGCATCAACTGTGTCCCAAAACACACTTTTTAGTTCACCTGACATCTCATAACAAGTCTTTCTCAGGGGAGGAAGTTACCCTGGTTTACATTCTGATACAAGCTCTTTATCTAATCACGCATGGGGTAGGACTGCTTTAGATCACACACGTGGAAGTGGCATTTCTCAGTCATAGGGTGTGTGATATTTCATTTCACTCTGTAATACTAAACTGCCTTCCACAGCGATTGTCTCTATTTATTCATCCACAGTCTCTGAATCTTTCAATATTTTCCGCATTCTTACCCACTCTTTTTCTGGCATTTGTTTATTATAACTTTATTAATTTATAATTTGCATACCATATAATTCACCTAAAGTATACACGCCAATGGTTTTTGGTATGTTCATACAGTGGTGCGACAATTAATTTAGAACATTTTTTGTTTGTTTTGAGGTGGACTCTCGTCCTCTTGCCCAGGCTGGAGTGCAGTGGTGCCATCTTGGCTCACTGCAACCTCTGCCTCCCAGGCTCAAGCAATTCTCCTGCCTCAGCCTCCTGAGTAGCTGGGATTACAGGTATGTGCCACCACACCCAGCTTATTTTTGTATTTTTAGTAGAGACAGTGTTTTGCCATGTTGGCCAGGCTGGTCTCGAACTCCTGAACTCAAGTGATCTGCCCACCTCGGCCTCCCAAAGTGCTGGAATTACAGGCATGAGCCACTGCACCCAGCGCAATTTAGAACATTTTAACAACCACTCCAAAAACTCCCAACATTAGACCTTCCCATCCCTTCAGCCCTAGACAACCACTTATCTACTTTCTGTCTCTATTGATTTGTCTATTCAGGACATTTCATATACATGGAGTCATATAATATGTAGTCTTTTGTGACTGACATCTTTCGCTTAGCATAATGTTTTCAAGATTCATCCATGTTGTAGCATGTGTCAGTACTTTAGTGCTTTTTATGGTCAAACAATATTTCATTGTATGTGTATACCACATTTTGTTTATCTGTTCATTAGTTCAGGGACATTTGGGTCATTTCTGCCTTCTTGGCTATTATGAATAATGCTGTTATGAATATTGATGTGCAAGATTTTGTGTGAATATATGTTTTCATTTCTCTTTGGTATATATCTAGAAATGGAATTGCTGGGTCAAATGATAACTTTGTGTTTAACGTTTTGGAGAAGTGTCAGACTATTTT
Source organism: Gorilla gorilla gorilla (assembly GCF_029281585.2). Classification (NCBI taxonomy): domain Eukaryota; kingdom Metazoa; phylum Chordata; class Mammalia; order Primates; family Hominidae; genus Gorilla; species Gorilla gorilla. Next base: position 111,769,524 of record NC_073238.2, read on the forward strand.
CCAAAGTGTTTACACCATTTTACATTCCCACAAGGAGTGTGTAAAGGTTGTAACTTCTTCCCATCCTCATCAATGCTTACTACTACCTGACATTTTGATCATATCCATTCTAGTGGATGTGAAGTAATTTCTCGCTGTGGTTTTGATTTATATTTCCCCAATGACTAATCATGTTGAGCATCTTTTCATGTGCTTATTAGCCATTTGTATATCTACTTTGGAAAAATAGCTATTCAGATCCTCTACTCATTCTTTAATTAGGTTGTTTGTCTTTTTAATATTGAGTTACATAAGTTCTTTATATATTCTTTATACAAATCCTTTATCAGATGCAGAATTTGTAAATATTTTTCCAATTAATTTTGTCCTATTCATGTTTTTATAATTGTAAAAAGGGTATAATATGTATATGAGACTGATATGAATCTTAAGTGTACAGTTCAATTAATATATAAAAATTTAGCATAAACATTGGTGTATGCATGTATATGTGTATGCATGTAAATATATTTATCTCTGTGCATGTATATATACAGATAAGTATATGTGTGTATATATATATAATATGTGTCTATATCTTGCTAATATATTGCTGAGTTTGATTTTTCTAATACTTGATTAAGGATTTTGTATCTATATTATGAAGAATATTGGTCTGCAGTTTCCTTTCATTATAAGGTTTTTGTTTTTTGTGCAAGTATGCTGGCCTCATAAAGTGAGTCTATTTGCTGAAGAATTTGTGAAGGATTGTTTGATTTCTTTTTTAAATGATGAGTAGAATTCAACAGTGAAGTCATCTGGGTCTGATACTTTCCTATGGGAAGGATTTTCATTACAAAGTATTTTTGTATTGGATGCCAGACATAGTGGATTTTGTCTCGTTGAATTCCAAGTTTTGTTACCTTCCTGTAAAGCATATTGAACTTTGCTTAAGAAGGTACTTATGTTACTTGTGGACCACTTGATTATTGTCAGGCTTATTTTTAAGTTTTGTTCAGTGGGTTTAAAATAACCTATACTCTAGGACTAGCTCAGTCCCACCACCAAAGCCAGACCCCTCTGCTGTCTTTATTGAATGTCCTGGGTGTGCAGTGCCCTGGCTGGATGGAACTTGAAGTTCTCTAGTTCTCTGTGAGCTCTGAGACTTGCTCGGCTTAAAGCTCCTTGGTAATTGGTCAATTCATAGAGTCTCCTACACTTAACAAACTTAATATTCAGCCTAAAAGGGAACCCTACGCATAATTCTGGAGCCATATAGCACTTTCCTGTCTGTTACGCTACCCAACAAATTTCAGAGGTTTCCTCTTTCCCACATTCTCTTCTCTGTTGCCTCATCTCACAGAGAGCACCACACTTTTCTCTGGGAACCCCTCCTTGCACCGTTCTCTAGTAAGTCTCTCTAAGAAAAGAGCTGCGTCCCTCCTCATTCCTTCTCCTCATCTCAGAGATCACAGACCTGTGCTTCCTGCTGTCCAGCATCTGAACATAACTGCCTCGACCTTTAGTCTGGCTTTTGATTTGTTTATGATGAGAAGGTAAGTTCACATCCAGTTACCTATCATGCCAGAAGCAGAAATCTGCACATAAAATCCAAATTACTATGAATACCAGTCTTCATCCAACTAGCCAAGAGAAACCCATTCTTTATTTTCTTGCATCCCCTTTCTGTCATCGTTTGGGGCTCTTACTCAGGCCAGGAGACCAGTACTGATTTCTGTCGCCCGAGATGAGAAGAGACATGCCCTATGCCTGGAAGACTCTGGCTCTACCCAGGGTTGTCTGCTGTCCCGGGGATTGCCCTATCATGTCCCCATCATAACAGGAGTTGGCCGGGCGCTGTGGCTCACACCTGTAATCCCAGCACTTTGGGAAGCTGAGGTGGGCAGATCACCTGAGGTCAGGAGTTCGAGACCAGCCTGGTCAATATGGTGAAACCCCATCTCTACTAAAAAAAATACAAAAAATTAGCTCGGCGTGGTGGTGCATGCTTGTAATCCCAGCTACTTGGGAGGTTGAGGCAGGAGAATCGCTTGGACCCTTCAGGTTGCACTGCAGAGGTTGCAGTGAGCCGAGATCGCACCACTGCACTCCAGCCTGGGTAACAGAGTGAGACTCTGTCTCAAAAAAAGCAAAAACAAAAACAAACAACAACAAAAACAACAACAACAAAAAAAAACAGGAGTCAGCATCAGGGGCTTATCTCACTCCTGGTGTGGAGTTCTTCACTGTTTTACCACCCCCGTCTCTGTACCACAAAATTATCGTTAGTAATAATCATGAAGTAAAATGAATATATTTCACATTTGAACTAAAACATTCATTTACCAAATAAAAATATAACCCCTTTCAGTGAGCTCTTTGTTTCACAGGTTTTAAAAAATTTATATAGATTTAGGGGGAACAAGTGCAGTTTTGTTACATGGATATATTGCCTAACAGTGAATTCTGTGCTTTTAGTGTAATCATCACTCAAAGACAACACATTGTATGCATTAGGTAATTTCTCATACCTCATCTGCTCCTACTCTTCCACCTTTCTGAATCTCCAAAGTCTATTATTCTACTCTCTATGTCCATGTGTACACATTATTTAGCTCCCACCTATAAGTGAGAACATGTCATATTTGACCTTCTGTTTCTGACTTATTTCACTTAAGATAATGGTCTCCAGTTTCATCCAAGTTGCTGCAAAAGATATGATTTCATTCTTTTCTAGCGATGAGTAGTATTCAGTATTCCATGTTGTGTGTGTATGTATATGTGTGTGTGTGTGTGTGTATATGTATATATCTCATATCATATTTTCTTTATCCAATTATTCATTGATGGGAACTTAGGTTGATTCCGCATCTTTGTTATTGTGAATACTGCATTAATAAACATGTGAGTACAAGTATCTTTTTGTTATAGTAATTTCTCTTCCTTTGGGTACATACCCAGGAGTAGGATTGCTGAATTGAATAGCAGTTCTAATTTTAGTTCTTTGATAAATCTCCATACTGTTTTCCATAGAGGTTGTACTAATTTACATTCCCACCAGGAGTACATAACATTCCCTTTTCTCCCCAATCTCACCAGCATCTGTTATTTTTTGACTTTTTTAAAATATCCATTCTGAGTGGTGTAAGATGGTATCTCATCATGGTTTGGGTTTGCATTTCTGTAATGGTTAGTGATGTTGAGCATTTTTTCATATGCTTTTCATTTGGCCATTTATATATCTTTGCAAAATGTCTGCTCATATCTTTTGTGAACTATTTAATGGGTTTTGTTATTTTTGTTGTTGTTGAGCTGTTTGAGTTTCTTCTTTTTTTTAAATTATACTTTAAGTTCTAGGGTACATGTGCACAACGTGCAGGTTTGTTACATATGTATACATGTGCCATGTTGGTGTGCTGCACCCATTAACTCATAATTTACATTAGGTATATCTCCTAATGCTATCCCTCCCCCCTCCCCCGACCCCACAACAGTCCCCGGTGTGTGATGTTCCCCTTCCTGTGTCCAAGTGTTCTCATTGTTCAATTCCCACCTATGAGTGAGAACATGCGATGTTTGGTTTTTTGTCCTGGCAATAGTTTGCTGAGAATGATGGTTTCCAGCTTCATCCGTGTCCCTACAAAGGACATGAACTCATCATTTTTTATGGCTGCATAGTATTCCATGGTATATATGTGCCACATTTTCTTAATACAGTCTATCATTGTTGGACATTTGGGTTGGTTCCAGGTCTTTGCTATCGTGAATAGTGCCGCAATAAACATACGTGTGCATGTGTCTTTATAGCAGCATGATTTATAATCCTTTGGGTATATACCCAGTAATGGGATGGCTGGGTCAAATGGTATTTCTAGTTGTAGATTCCTGAGGAATCGCCACACTGACTTCCACAATGGTTGAACCAGTTTACAGTCCCACCAACAGTGTAAAAGTGTTGCTATTTCTCCACATCCTCTCCAGCATCTGTTGTTTCCTGACTTTTTAATGATCGCCATTCTAACTGGTGTGAGATGGTATCTCATTGTGGTTTTGATTTGCATTTTTCTGATGGCCAGTGATGATGAGCATTTTTTCGTGTGTCTGTTGGCTGCATAAATGTCTTCTTTTGAGAAGTGTCTGTTCATATCCTTTGCCCACTTGTTGATGGGGTTGTCTGTTTTTTCTCTTGTAAATTTGTCTGAGTTCTTTGTAGATTCTGGATATTAGCCCTTTGTCAGATGAGTAGATTGCAAAAATTTTCTCCCTTTCTGTAGGTTGCCTGTTCACTCTGACCATAGTTTCTTTTGCTGTGCAGAAGCTCTTTAGTTTAATGAGATCCCATTTGTCAATTTTGGCTTTTGTTGCCATTGCTTTTGGTGTTTTAGTCATGAAGTCCTTGCCCATGCCTATGTCCTGAATGGTATTGCCTAGGTTTTCTTCTAGAGTTTTTATGGTTTTAAGTTTAACATTTAAGTCTTTAATCCATCTTGAATTAATTTTTGTATAAGGTGTAAGAAAGGGATCCAGTTTTGGCTTTCTACATATGGCTAGCCAGTTTTCCCAGCACCATTTGTTAAATAGGGAATCCTTTCCCCATTTCTTGTTTTTGTCAGGTTTGTCAAAGATCAGATAGTTGTAGATGTGTGGTATTATTTCTGAGGGCTCTGTTCTGTTCCATTGGTCTATATCTCTGTTTTGGTACCAGTACCATGCTGTTTTGATTACTGTAGCCTTGTAGTATAGTTTGAAGTCAGGTAGCATGATGCCTCCAGCTTTGTTCTTTTGGCTTAGGATTGACTTGGCAATGAGGGCTCTTTTTTGGTTCCATATGAACTTTAAAGTAGTTTTTTCCAATTCTGTGAAGAAAGTCATTGGTAGTTTGATGGGGATGGCACTGAATCTATAAATTACCTAGGGCAGTATGGCCATTTTCACGATATTGATTCTTCCTATCCATGAGCATGGAATGTTCTTCCATTTGTTTGCATCCTGTTTTATTTTGTTGAGCAGTGGTTTGTAGTTCTCCTTGAAGAGGTCCTTCACATCCATTGTAAGTTGGATTCCTAGGTATTTTATTCTCTTTGAAGCAATTGTGAATGGGAGTTCACTCATGATTTGGCTCTCTGTTTGTCTATTATTGGTGTACAAGAATGCTTGTGATTTTTGCACATTGATTTTGTATCCTAAGACTTTGCTGAAGTTGCCTATCAGCTTAAGGAGATTTTGGGCTGAGACAATGGGGTTTTCTAGATATGCAATCATGTCATCTGCAAACAGGGACAATTTGACTTCCTGTTTTCCTGATTGAATACCCTTTATTTCCTTCTCCTGCCTGATTGCCCTGGCCAGAACTTTCAACACTATGTTGAATAGGAATGGTGAAAGAGGGCATCCCTGTCTTGTGCCAGTTTTCAAAGGGAATGCTTCCAGTTTTTGCCCATTCAGTATGATATTCTCTGTGGGTTGGTCATAAATAACTTATTATTTTGAGATACGTCCCATCAATACCTAATTTATTGGGAGTTTTTATCATGAAGCACTGTTGAATTTTGTCAAAGGCCTTTTCTGCATCTATTGAGATAATCATGTGGTTTTTGTCATTGGTTCTGTTTATAAGCGGGATTACATTTATTGATTTGCGTATGTTGAACCAGCCTTGCATCCCAGGGATGAAGCCCACTTGATCATGCTGGATTTGGTTTGCCAGTATTTTATTGAGGATTTTTGCATCGATGTTCATCAGGGATATTGGTCTAAAATTCTCTTTTTTTTTGTTGTGTCTCTGCCAGGCTTTGGTATCAGGATGATGCTGGCCTCATAAAATGAGTTAGGGAGGATTCCCTCTTTTTCTATTGATTAGATTAGTCTCAGAAGGAATGGTACCAGCTCCTCTTTGTACCTCTGGTAGAATTCGGCTGTGAATCCGTCTGGTCCTGGACTTTTTTTGGTTGGTAAGCTATTAATTATTGCCTCAATTTCAGAGCCTGTTATTGGTGTATTCAGGGATTCATCTTCTTCCTGATTTAGTCTTGGGAGAGTGTATGTGTTTATCCATTTCTTCTAGATTTTCTAGTATGTTTGCATAGAGGTGTTTATAGTATTCTCTGATGGTAGTTTGTATTCCTGTGGGATCAGTAGTGATATCCCCTTTATCATTTTTTATTGCATCTATTTTATTCTTCTCTCTTCTTTATTAGTCTTGCTAGCGGTCTATCAATTTTGTTGATCTCTTCAAAAAACCAACTCCTGGATTCATTGATTTTTTGAAGGGTTTTTCGTGTCTCTATCTCCTTCAGTTCTGCTCTGATCTTAGTTATTTTTTGCCTTCTGCTAGCTTTTGAATGTGTTTCCTCTTGCTTCTCTAGTTCTTTTAATTGTGATGTTAGGGTGTCAATTTTAGATCTTTCCTGCTTTCTCTTGTGGTCATTTAGTGCTATAAATTACCCTCTACGCACTGCTTTAAATGTGTCCCAGAGATTCTGGTATGTTGTGTCTTTGTTCTCGCTGGTTTCAAAGAACATCTTTATTTCTGCCTTCATTTCATTATGTACCCAGTAGTCATTCAGGAGCAGGTTGTTCAGTTTCCATGTGGTTGAGCGGTTTTGAGTGAGTTTCTTAATCCTGAGTTCTAGTTTGATTGCACTGTGGTCTGAGAGACAGTTTGTTATCATTTCTGTTGTTTTACATTTGCTGAGGAGTGCTTTACTTCCAACTGGTCAATTTTGGAATAAGTGTGGTGTGGTGCTGAGAAGAATGTATATTCTGTTGATTTGGGGTGGAGAGTTCTGTAGATGTCTATTAGGTCCACTTGGTGTAGAGCTGAGTTCAATTCCTGGATATCCTTGTTAACTTTCTGTCTCATTGATCTGTCTAATGTTGACAGTGGGATGTTAAAGTCTCCCATTATTATTGTGTGGGAGTCTAAGTCTCTTTGTAGGTCTCTAAGGACTTGCTTTATGAATTTGGGTGCTCCTGTATTGGGTGCATATATATTTAAGATAGTTAGCGCTTCTTGTTGAATTGATCCCTTTACCATTATGTAATGGCCTTCTTTGTCTCTTTTGATTTTTGTTAAAGTCTGTTTTATCAGAGACTAGGATTGCAACCCCTGCCTTTTTTTGGACAGATGGACAGATGCCTGTCCATCTGCTTGGTAGATCTTCCTCCATCCCTTTATTTTGAGCCTATGTATGTCTCTGCACATGAGATGGGTTTCCTGAATACAGCACACTGATGGGTCTTGACTCTTTATCCAATTTGCCAGTCTGTGTCTTTTAATTGGAGCATTTAGCCCATTTACATTTAAGGTTAATATTGTTATGTGTGAATTTGATCCTGTCATTATGATGTTAGCTGGTTATTTTGCTCATTAGTTGATGCAGTTTCTTCCTAACATCGATGGCCTTTACAATTTGGCATGTTTTTGCAGTGGCTGGTACCGGTTGTTCCTTTCCATGTTTAGTGCTTCCTTCAGGAGCTCTTTTAGGGCAGGCCTGGTGGTGACAAAATCTCTCAGCATTTGCTTGTCTGTAAAGTATTTTATTTGTCCTTCACTTATGAAGCTTAGTTTGTCTGGATATGAAATTCTGGGTTGAAAATTCTTTTCTTTAAGAATGTTGAATATTGGCCCCCACTCTCTTCTGGCTTGTAGAGTTTCTGCTGAGAGATCAGCTGTTACTCTGATGGGCTTTCCCTTGTGGGTAACCCAACCTTTCTCTCTGGCTGCCCTTAATATTTTTTCCTTCATTTCAGCTTTGGTGAATCTGACAATTATGTGTCTTGGAGTTGCTCTTCTTGAGGAGTATCTTTGTGGCGTTCTCTGTATTTCCTGAATTTGAATGTTGGCCTGCCTTGCTAATTTGGGGAAGTTCTCCTGGATAATATCCTGCAGAGTGTTTTCCAACTTGGTTCCACTCCCTGTCACTTTCAGGTACACCAATCAGACGTAGATTTGGTCTTTTCACATAGTCCCATATTTCTTGGAGGCTTTGTTCATTTCTTTTTATTCTTTTTTCTCTAAACTTCTCTTCTCGCTTCATTTCATTCATTTGATCTTCCATCACTGATACCCTTTCTTCCAGTTGATCGAATCGGCTACTGAAGCTTGTGCATTCGTCACGTAGTTCTCGTGCCATGGTTTTCAGCTCCATCAGGTCCTTTAAGGACTTCTCTGCATTGGTTATTCTAGTTAGCCTTTCGTCTAATCTTTTTTCAAGGTTTTTAACTTCTTTGCATTGGGTTCGAACTTCCTCCTTTAGCTCGGAGAAGTTTGATTGTCTGAAACCTTCTTCTCTCAACTTGCCAAAGTCATTCTCCGTCCAGCTTTGTTCTGTTGCTGGTGAGGAGCTGCATTCCTTTGGAGGAGGAGAGGTGCTCTGATTTTTAGAATTTTCAGTTTTTCTGCCCTGTTTTTCCCCATCTTTGTGGTTTTATCTACCTTTGGTCTTTGATGATGGTGATGTACAGATGGGGTTTTGGTGTGGATGTCCTTTCTGTTTGTTAGTTTTCCTTCTAACAGTCAGGACCCTCAGCTGCAGGTCTGTTGGAGTTTGCTGGAGGTCCACTGCAGACCTTGCTTTCCTGGGTATCAGCAGCGGAGGCTGCAGAACAGCGAATATTGGTGAACAGCAAATGTTGCTGCCTGATCGTTCCTCTGGAAGTTTCGTCTCAGAGGCGTACCCAGCCGTGTGAGGTGTCAGTCTGCGCCTACTGGGGGGTGCCTCCCAATTAGGCTACTCAGGGGTCAGGGACCCACTTGAGGAGGCAGTCTGTCCATTCTCAGATCTCAAGCTCCATGCTGGGAGAACCACTACTGTCTTCCAAGCTGTCAGACAGGGACATTTAAATCTGCAGAGGTTTCTACTGCCTTTTGTTTGGCTATGATCTGCCCCCAGAGGTGGAGTCTACAGAGGCAGGCAGGCCTCCTTGAGCTGCAGTGGGCTCCACCCAGTTCAAGCTTCCCAGTGGCTTTGTTTACCTACTCAAGCCTCAGAAATGGCAGGTGCCCCTCCCCCAGCCTCGCTGCCATGTTGCAGTTCGATCTCAGACTGCTGTGCTAGCAATGAGCGAAGCTCCATGGACGTAGGACCCTCCGAGCCATGCATGGGATATAATCTCCTGGTGTGCCGTTTGCTCAGTTGGAAATGCAGAAATCACCTGTCTTCTGCGTTGCTCACACTGGGAGCTATAGACTGGAGCTCTTCCTATTCGGCCATCTTAGAACCACCCCCCTTTAGTTTCTTTTAGGTTCTGGATATTAGTCCTTTGTCAGAGGTATAATTTGCAAGTATTTTTCCCCATTCTTTGGGCTGTCTGTTCACTGTGTTATTTCTTTTGCTGTGCAGAAGCTTTTTATTTGAGTTAAATTTGTCCATTTTTGTTTTTGTTGCATTTGCCTTTGTGCTGTTAGTCATGAATTCTTTGCATAGACCATTGGCTAGAATTGTTTTTCCTAGGTTTCCGTCTACAATTTTTATAATTTTAGGTCTTACATTTAATTATTTAATGAATCTTGAATTAATTTTTGTATACAGTGAGAGATAAGTGTACAGTTTTATTCTTCTACCTATGGCTATCCAAATTTTAAATCCAAATAAAAAGTCCAAGAAATCACATAGATTGATAGAATTGGAATAACATAAATTTTCTTTGTCATTATAATCATTGTACTGTCATTGTTTATTTCTAACTTGCAGCTTAAACACAGAATGTGTGGTGCCATTGAAGTTGGTGACACAAACAGCTCCTGAAGCAAACTCAAACTTTTCCAAACCAGTACAACATTACTCTTGAAAAGAATCCCATGGGGCGAGTGGATCACATGAGGCCAGGAGTTCAATATCAGTGTGGGCAACATGGCAAAACCCTGTCTCTACTAAAAATACAAAAATTAGCCCAGCGTGGTGGTGCGTGCCTTTAATCCCAGCTACTCAGGAGGCTGAGGCAGAAGAATCTCTTGAACCCAGGAGGCAGAGGTTGCAGTGAGGTGAGATTGCGCCATTGCACTTCAGCCTGGGCAACAAGAGTGAAACTGTCTCAAAAAATAAATAAATAAAACATAAAAGAATCCCATGTAGCTAATTATGCAGATGTTGAGGGCTGACTGTATAACTGAGAGATCTTTGAAATTAACTTCATGTAAAGCACAGCATTTATTAAAGAATAGGTAATGAAATTGTGGTTACCAGGGGCTGGGGAAATGGGAAAATGTTGGTCAAAGTGTACGAAGTTTTAGTGGGACTATAGGAATGAGTTCTGGAGATCTGTTATGTAGCATGGCAACTATAATTAGTAATAATGTATAGTATACTTGAAAATTGCTAAGAGAGTAGATTTTAAATGTTTTCATCACAAAAATAACAAGTATGTGAGGTGATGGATATGTTCATTAGCTTGATTCAAACATTCTGTATTTGATACATATATCAAACCATCACATTGTCCACCACAAGCGTACACACTTTGTCATCTGTAAATTCACATAAACAAATAAATACAATTTTTGAAATCTTGTTTAAAAATGTAAACCTGGAAGGAAATGATTTTTTTCCACAAAGGAGCATTTTATCACTGACATTGTTTGAAACTAGACTCATGGTGATAACATAAAGCAGACTAATGCTTGGCTGTCTTTGCTGTTGTTTCCAAAACTGTCCACAGGCAATGCACTCCTTATGACCTATACTCTGGATGGATTTCTTCCACTGCCTTACCCTTGTTATGCCATCTTAGCAGTCCATGACAGTAGCCTCTCTTGAAGAAGGCTGGTGATAGTTAAGACACCACAATTTGAACCCAAGCAGTCCAATTTAGTTTCTGCCCATCCCTGGGACCCCTTTAGTACCCCTGGGCCTACATTTTCCTCAGTCTAGTAGAGGTTATTCAGGGTGTCAGAGACAGGGGAGGAGAACATCTCCATGGCTTCCATGCAAAAGTATGCTAGGCTCTCGATGTCCACACAACTCTCTTGTGACCCCAACCCCCACACCCAAACCCACACCCACATGGCTGGATTTGAAAGGGTGTGGCCACCTGAAAAGATTTTACTTATCATTGTTGCATCTATCTTCAAAGCGATTGATATGTCTGTTTTTTGGTAGTTAATTGTCTTGGTTTGGTATCAATGATATATTGCAGAACAAGTTGGAAATTTTCTAGCTCTCTGTTCTTTCAAACAAAGTAAATACAGCTCCTTGAAGTTGTTATAGATTTCACCAATAAAATTCTGTGGACTGGAACCTTTGGGTGGGGTAATATTTGACTTAATTTTTTTAATTAAATAAAATTAAATTTAGCTTCTGTAAAAATTACATATGACACTTACAAATAATTTAATTAATACAGAAAAGACAAAGAAGAGAAAGATGAAAGTAAAATACTCAAATCCCATCACACGTGAATAATCATTAACATTCATACTTTTGTAAAAACGAAATAATGTATTTTTCAATAAAAGGATTAAATGTAACTTATCCAAATTTAATAGAAGAAAAATAAACTGAAGTAAAACCAGTGAGATCACTTCATCCTCACGTAAATGTTTCTTCACTCCATGAGATATTTCCCAACAAAAGATTCTTCTATAGTCTTCCAGATTCTTTTGTGGTTCAGAGCATGATAAATGGGTTTTCATGCTCTGTGTGAGATGAACCTCCCTCAAACCTTGTTAAGACGTCAGCACATTACCAATCTGACATGAAGATACCAGGGAAGATACCAAATAAAACACTCAGTGTAGAATCATTACATCTCATTAAAAACACAATATGATTTTAGGTAGTGTCAAGTGCTTACCTGCAGGGCTAGATGAATGCACTAGCAATTTCATTCTTCTTCCTGTTTCAAGTATTTGTATTCTGTAACGATAATTCCCAAAGTTGTTTAGAATTTGTTTTATATATAAATCAGTTCAAGGCTCTCCACCAGTGCAGAGCCTTCATTTCTAAGCTCTTTATTTAATTTCCTCTCTAGGTTTTTTGTCATCAAGGAATTTGCTGAAGAGGGCTCACACTGTATTTCATGGGCAAGCCTGAAAGTTTCCTAAATCTTTGAAAGCAGGGCTGACTTTGTTAGTGTGCAGCCCGTGCAGCAACACAGAATCTTGCGCTGAGACAAGAAGTACCCCATGCTTGGGCTAATTCATGTTCTGCTGTCATCATTTTGAAATTCTTAATATATTTTGTATCTAGGGGTACCTCGTTTTCATTTTGCTTTGGGCCCCACTATGTAGCTGGTTTTGATGGAAAGACATTTGCTCTGACACGGTAGCTCTCAGTCACTCTCTCCTTCAGAACCTAGTAGCAAATGCCTGCTAATAATTGACATCACCATAGAGAAGTTGGAGGTCTGCCTAATGGCTTTCTCTGTTTAGGCTATTTGATATTGAAGCTCGGATGCCTGAAGAAATCCTTTTTTACCTTTGAAGCGCAACCACTAAACCAGAATATTTCTCTGTGTTAAGCCTCCTACATTGCAGAGTTTGGGGACCACAGTGTGCCCCTGCTTCAATCTGCAGATTTGTTTCAGGGAATTATTCTTGTGTAATATATTTAGGTATTTTTTTCTGACAGTTGAGAGGCCGACCCACACCTCTGTATGTTCTTGATTAAGCTGCTCTCCCCTTAGACCTCAAACTTCTATCCACAACAGCCAAGGGGAGGCTCAAACCCTCTCCCTCCAGGAGCAAGCAGAGAAGTCTCTTGAAAAAGCAAAATGAAACCCTGACCCCAAATCCCTCTCCAACTAATTTATGGTAAAATTCCTTGAAAAAGCTGTCTATTATTACTGATCCCAGCTTTGGAGCGGTGGTGGCTTCCTGCCGCTGCTAATCTCTTGGCTCAACAAAACCCATCTGTCATTGCAACTCTTCTCTCACACGTGGAACCAATTTCTTGCACTCTATCCCCTCGACCCTGTGTTAAATAATTAAAGTGGTTTTCCTTTCTTTGGGTGACTCCTGACTGATGGACACGTAGGAGACTATTTTAGTAACAGCCATTAGATTGTGTTTATTATTCTTATTGTTTAAATACTGTATATCTTTTCTGATTTTTTTTTTTTTTTGTCTGCCTGGTCTATCAGTTGCTCGAGAGCTGAAGTCTCCCATCGTATTGACAGTTTTGCCAACTTTTCCTTATAGATCTGTAATTTAAAAAATATTTTACTATGGTTCATTAGTATATGCTATTCAAGGAATATAAGATTAAAATGGTTACATGTTTCAAGTTGGAGCTCAAATCAATTTCTGCTCAAAGAATTGCATGAGCCTTTCCAGGCTTCAGTGGCCCCAAGGCTTCAGTGGGGAAAAGTGTGGTTTTAGTCTGCACATTTCTTTTCTGTGTGTAATATTTTTCTTTCTCTGGTTTCTACACCCTTCTGATCCAGTCTGCTTTTTCTTCCAAACATTGCTCAAAGTTTCTGGTTCTCTGCTTTTGCACTTTTCCCCAGAAAGGTGATGGATGTAGTCTTTCTCATTGTGTGTGTGTGTGTGTGTGTATTTGACACGCACTTATAGATATTTCCATTTCAGTGGAATGAATAAAACAACTCTATAGGCTTTTCCTTTCTGGGACTGTTTTTGTGGTATTGAAATCATCAGTTTAAAAGCATTTACTGCTAAAATAATCAGGGCTTAACTTTGGAGAAGTAATTATTCGATAATGGTTTTAATTTTTTAATAGTTATTATTTCTATTGAAAGAAATAGAAGATTTCTATTCTTTCTCTCAAGTCATTTTGATAATATATCTATTCTATAAAAGTGAACTTTTATCAAGACTTTCAAATCTGCTAGCGTTATTTTATTCTAATTCTGATTTAATTTTTAAAATATAAAACTCCTTAGTTTAATTTCTTTATGTATTCTTCTGCATAACTAAGGAGAGTCAGTGGCTTATTAACTTCATTGCCACTTTTATTCTTTTATAAATAAATAATTTTAAATTAAATTTTATAAAATATATTTTAAAATACAAGATGCGTAAAGAAAAACTAACACCCCTCCCTCATTCTACCCTGTATTTCCCTGAGATCATCCTAACAGATTAGTGTTACTGCATTTCTCTTGTCTTCTGCAAGCCTGTGTGAACACAAGCACGCACACACAGGTTTTTGTTGTTTGCTGTTTGCTTTTTGTACACTATACACATTATCCTTTAACTTCCAGTTTTCAATCTTGTGGTATATTGGGCACCCCTTCAAGTTAGGATGCATAAATTTCCTTTACTTTTTTTAATAGCTGCATAGTATTCTATTGTGTGGACATATCCTAAAACATTCAATCTCTCTACTATTGAGGGACATTAGAATTTCCATTTTTGAAATTGGTGGAAATTATGTTAAGTGAAATAAACCAGGAACAGAAAGTTAAACACCACATGTTCTCACTCATATATGGAAGCTAAAAAAAGTTGATCTCATAGAAATAAAAAGTGGAGCAGAGGATATGAGAGGCTGAGACTGATAGGAGGAAGGGAGGGACAGGGAGAGATTTGTTAAAGGATACAAAATTACAGCCAAATGGGAGGAATAGTTCTAGTGTTGTATAGCACTGCAGGACAACAATTTTAACAATCATATTATATTAATAGTTACAAATAGCTAGGAGGAGGATATTGAATGTTCCTAAAACAAAAAAATGATAAATTTTTGAGATGATGGATATGTTAATTACTCTGGTCTCATTATTATCTATTACAGGCATCAAAACATCACTATGTACCTCACAAACATGAACAATTACTATTTGTCAATTAAAAAATAAAATTTAAAAAAGAATGTTTACTTTTGAATACTACAAGCAATTCTGCAATAGAGTTTTTTTCTATGTGATTTTAAATCTATATTATAGATTCTCTCTAGAACATTCCTAGGAGTGTGCATTTTTCACATTAATATTTATTACCAGATTATTTTAGTAGCAATTTAAACTTTCTCCAGCAGTGTAAAATAATGACCATTTCCTCATATCTCCTTCAGCAGTGAATAGTATCAGTAATTTTTAATTGGTACTAATCTTCTAAGTGGAAAGGTTATCTAAGTGTTTTAATATGCAGTTATGTGGACACTAATGATATTGACCTTTTACAATATATTAGTAGGATCCATCATATTTGCTTCTTTATCAATGCCCTGGTCACATCCATTCATTCCTTGGATGGTTTATATATTGTAGGCACTCTATGTTTGGCAGATTAACCCACCGTGTGGGTCATTTATTCATCTGATTTACAGCCATTGAGTGCCTACTACTTATCAGGCACTTTTGAAGGTAGGGAGTGCAGTGGTAAACAAAGCACAGTATATGTTCTCGTGAAGCCTACATTCTACTGGGAGAGGCAAGGAACAAGTAATCTAAAGTCATATAATTTCAGGTAATGTCAAGCAGTGTGGGGAAACATCATGATAGATGGAAAATGACAGGGGTGAAGGGTTTCAAATATGGTTTGAGTAAACCTTAAAACACTTGAAAAAGTTTCCAAATGACATGAAGAAAAAGTCATGGTAAAACCTGAGGATGGTGTATTCCAGGCAAAGGAAGTACACATGCTAAGAGACAAGCTTGACTTCTTTGGAGGACAGCAAGAAAGTCCATGTAGCTGGAATGCAGTGTTGAAAGTGAGCTTGCAGAGGAAAAGGCTGGGAGCTTGAGGAAAGCCAGGTCATTTAGGGACTTAGAGGCATGGGGAAGAGATTACATTTTATTTAAGTGAGATGGTATTATACTGGAGGCTTACAACTAGAGGGAAACCATGGTCTGATTTATGTTTTCTTTTGTTTTATCATATTGGTCATTTATGGAGAATAAAATGGAGGAAGTCAAGAGTGTGATGGGGAATGTAGTTACAAGGCCATTGTAGTAATCTAGGAGCAAGATTATCGCAGTTCAATGATGAGAACAGTGTAAGGAACAAGGACAAATGGGTGTCTAGGGAATGTATTTTTTTTTTTTTTTTTTAGACAGAGTCTCGCTCTGTTGCGCAGGCTGGAGTGCAGTGGAGTGACCTGAGTTCACTACAAGCTCTGCCTCCCAGGTTCATGCCATTCTCCTGCCTCAGCCTCCCGAGTAGCTGGGACTACAGGCACCTGCCACCATGCCTGGCTAATTTTTTTGTATTTTTAGTAGAGATGGAGTTTCACTGTGTTAGCCAGGATGGTCTCTCGATCTCCTGACCTTGTGATCCCCCAGCCTCGGCCTCCCAAAGTGCTAGGATTACAGGCTTGAGCCACGGCGCCCGGCCCTAGGGAATGTATTTTGAAAATAATGCAAAGCAGCTTTTTCAGTGGCTAGATGTAGAATGTGAGGTTTCAGCAGGAAGTAAGGGTGATTCTCAGGTTTTTGGCTTAAACAAAAGCTTGGTGCTATTAATATTTACCTATCTTAGTTCATTTGTGTTGCTATCAAAGAATACAAGAGGCTGGGTAATTTATAAAGGAAAGATGTTTATTTGGCTCATGGTTCTGCAGGCTGTATAAGCATGGCCCCAGCATCTGCTTCTGGTGAGGCCTCAGGAGGCTTCTACTCATGGTGGAAAAGGAAGGGGAGCCTACATGCAGAGATTGCATGGTGAGAGACAGGCAGAGGAGGTGCCAGGCCTTTTTCAACAACCAACAACCAGTTCCAATGGGAACTAAGAGCAACAGCTCACTCATTATCACAAGGGCAGCACAAGCTATTATGAAGGATCTGCCCCCAAGACCCAAATGCCTTCACCGGGCCCCTCCTCCAACACTAGAGATCAATTTCAACATGAGACTTGGTGGAGCCAAATAAACCATAGCAAACCATAACATTAGCAAAACAAGTATTGCTAGAGTGGGGATGGGGAATCATTTTGAGAATGAAAATCAAAGGTCCTTGATTGGACATGTTGAGATAGAGATGCCTATTAAACAACCACAGGAAGGTGCTGGTTGGTGTTGGAAAGGTAAGTTTGGCTGTCAGGGAAGCAGTTCAGGTGATGTTAAATTGTGAATCTTCAGAGTGTAAGTGACCTTTGGTGGCATGGGATCCCATGGAATCACCAAGGGGGCATCTGGAAATATAAAAAGAGCTAAGAAATGAACTCTAGGGTACTCCAAAATTTAGAGGGAGAAGAGAGGAGTAAATTGGGCTGGAAAGCAGCAATCAGTGAGTGAGGTAGAAAAGAAAGCATGAGAGTGTAGCATTGTAGATAAAATTCAAATACTTGGAGATATTTCAAGGATGATGGTGCAGTCAACTCTGTTAAATCCAATATCTGTTTAAAATATATTTTCTGGTCCACTGTTCATCTTCTGACTCTCTTTAGGATTTATTTCATAATAAGATTTTTTAATATTCAAAATTTTTTTTACTTTATGGTTTTTGAGTTTCCTAATCTGTGTAAGAAGTTCTTCTCCAGCCAAGGATATATTAACACATACTTTCTTCAAATATTTTTATTGATTTTATTTTTACGTGAAAATATTACATCATCATGGATATTTTTTGTAGATCTTGTGAAATCGGGGTCTGGTTTCATTTCTTTTAGATGGAGAGCAAACTATGCTAGCACCAGCATTACAATGTCTTTTCCTCAAGAAATTGAAATATGTCCTTTGTCATCTGTCAAATTTATACATTTTTCTGGATCTATTTCTGGATACTCTATTCCACTAAATGGTTTGCCCTGTTTATGATGACTCTAGGGTAACAATTATTATTAGCCCATCTTGGGTCAGGTGTCCATTCCTGGTCTAATCAACTCTGGGCAGGAAAAGTCGCATGATATGGCTTCACATCTCTCAGCTGTAGACACAAATGATCTGAGAAAAATGTGAGCAGAGCAGACAAATTGATCAGCATTTTCACATACTCCAGCAAAAATTTTCCTCTCATAAGTATGAAAGAGTGTAAGGACCGCCATATTTATAAAGTCTCTCTAAGTATCATTACAGATACAATATTTCCATTCATTTAATCATACAATTCTAGTCTCTGGTAACAATCAGTGAAAAACAGAAAATACTCATATATGTCAAACAATCCTTTAGTTGTTGTACCCTTTCAATCCTCTTTGGATTCTGAAATTTATTTTCAACCCACAGATAATAAATAGTACATAAGATTTTGTGGTTTTAAACAGAAGTACCTTTTGAGATTACATTTCTATTAATTCCTTTTGTGTTGCTCTGTAGCTGATTCGTGTTACCCCTGGAAAGCTAGTTTCATGCCCCGGAGGAAATTCACCGTCACCACTACCAGTAAACCACAGGCAATTCTCTACCTTTCTTTAAGTGGGATGGAAAGAAATAATAAAATCATGCAAGATAAACTTACAGTTCAAAATCTAAATGGCGCTAAAACTAGCATGAGTCACACGCATAACTGAGCCGTAGTGTTGTTAAAATCATCACATATCCACATAAATTCAGGGTAGCACAGAAATAGGACATAATCTTCATTATTCACAGATTCCATATTTGCTAATTTACCTACTTGCTAAAATGTATTCGTGACCCCAAAATCAATACTTGCAGCTCTTTTCCAGTCATCTGTAGACATGCCCATAGGGGCAAAAATCCGAGTCTCTGGCTGCTCATGTGCCAGATGAGGTGGAAACCAGGCAACCCTACCTTCTAGCTTCAGCTCTCAGACAGCCAACAGGTGTCCTTGCACAGCCTGTGCAGTGCCTTTTTTTTTTTTTTCATTTTTGTGCTTGCTGTTGGTGATTTCACTCCTCAAAGTGGCCCTCAGAGCATATTGTGGAAGTGCCGTCCAGTGTTTCTGAGTACAGGAAGGCTGTGATATGCCTTCCGGAGAAAATACATGTATTAGATAGGACATGAGTTATAGGGCTGTTGGGTATAAGTTTAATGTTAATGAATTAATATATAGTAAATGGATGCCTTTAAACAAAAATGCAGATAAAATAAACTTACGTATTGATCAATGAATGAAAATGTTACCCAAGGCTCACAGGAACTTAACCCTTTGTTCTTCCTAGGAGCAATGATTCAATATTTGCTAAATCAGTGTTTACAGCAACTTTCTAAAACATAGCTAATGTGAATAACAAGAATCAACTGTATTTCAGACAGGTGCACTTTTCGAGAACAAATGCTTGACGCTCAAACCATTTTTAGCAGTGTTCACACAAAATAGAGAGAGTAAGATCCGGCTAGTTACTTTCTTTTAAAATCCCACACACAAAACCCAACTGATGACCAAGTTGATGCTTTAATATTAGCTAAGAACCTTCATTGCCTCCTTCTTACCGAGCCAATCCTGAAAGGAGAGTATTGGGCTATTAGAGGCACTTTTCCAGTGGAAACTGTAATAGCAGTTGTCTTAGAATTTGGAAGGTGTTAAAGACACCTTTTTATGTTTGTTTTTAATAGCCATTCAAAGTGGGTCTAGTTCATGAATTATTCTACCATTGTATTGATGCTGAAAGTAAAGCACAGATCATCCAAAGAAATATTTTGAGATCCATTTTCTATTGAACAGGTGATACATTAAAAACACACATAGCAAATAATCCAGGGAGTCAACACAGAACTAAAATGATCACTTTTAGAATAGGAAGAGGATTGATATCTATGGTACCTTAACACTGCACTAATAGTCATTATTAAGAACCTGAACCCAGCAATCTAAACTACTGAGTTTTCTTTCTAATGGATATGCCTCCCATTACTTTAGAAAGCATTTTATTAAAAAAAGAGGAAAAATGAGAGTGCCTCATTATTTCTCAAAATATAAATACAGCACTGACTGCAGATTAACTCTGAAGTGTTCCCAGGTCAGTTCAAAGGGTGGGTGCTCTCATGTATATGAGCATACACAGAAATAACACTAATAATAAATTAAATGATACAAGAGATTACTTTCCAAGCTTTAAACACAAGCTAGGTTTTTGCTTTGTTTTCATACTTAGACTTTTTCTCTCTGCTATTATAAGAATAAAATTCTCAGTTTAGATGTATCAGATGTATAGTCCACATTGACTATTAAACATAGAAGATGAGAATTTAATTACGACTACATCGATGGTCCTTCATAATCTTATCCCAGCCTTGAATCTCTTCACCACCCTTTGAACCTCCTTCAGTTGCTCTCACCTCCTGTCCCCTTTCTCTGTCTACCTCCCACAAGCCCTTACCCAAGTATTCTTTGAACTTCACATTGTCACTATCTTACCTGGGACTGTATCTTCCTTTTATATTATCCTTCCAGTTCCCATCCGTTTCCTAAAGCATTCCAAGAACCCATTGAAAATATGTCCTCTTTTTCCTGCCTACCAAATTGTACCTATAATTTGCCCCATCTATGTGGCATTTTAGAAAATAAATTTACACTTTACATGTATGTGCATGGTTGACATACCTGTAGTTATGTTATGTAAGGTATTTCTACCTCAGTAAGATTTTGCGGGCATAGGTCTCTTGTTATATTTTTATTCTGTTTTCCTGAGCACGTAAATTTTCAACAAGTTCCTGTGAGTTACATTGTATTTCTTAATGGGTATAACTACAAACCAGGTATGGGAGAATCAGACTGAAGATTCAGGGAGATTTTCCAGGAGGAAGTTGGGAATAAGATAAAGGATTAAAGACAAAAATAATTTTACCTAAATGAATGATATAATTCCTTTTATAATCATCTCTCCTAATTTTCCTACTTATACCCTACATGAAAGCCAAGCTGCACACTTCCCCAAATATTGTTTCCTCCCTCCATGGGTTTTCACATAGTCACCGTGAGCTGGGCTCAAATCCCCGCTGCTCGATGTAAGAGCTGCATGACCTTAGACATGTAACTTAACCTCTCAAAGTCTCAGTTTCCTTATCTGAAAAACAGGGATAAAACTGATACCTATAGCATACAATTTCTGTTAAGACTGATCGATATTCATAATGCAAAATACCCCATCCTTGCCATCTTTTAAGGCAGTGTTTATTAGATAATAGGCAACAACTCATTGCACTGGGAAATAAAGTTTATGGGTCCCAACCAGAATTTTTGGTTAAGTGGAAATCAATAGAGTATAGTAGAGTAGAATGGGACATAACAGAGCATATATCTCATAATATGGGAAGATACTGTTTTGTGAAATTTTTATTCCAGATCTACATTAATGTGTGTTCTGCACTATGACACAAAATGTATTTCTCACTGAGGGTATAGGAATAAAAATGTTTGAAAAACACTTAGTTAACATTAGTTTCAATTGCATGTCATTCATGAAGCTACTCCAGATTACATCACCCAGAATTGAACTCTCCTCTTCTGACCTTGCACTCTTTTTTTATGCCACATTCTATGTCATATTAGAGCTGTTTTTGTAAGTATCTCATTTTTATAGCAGAATCTCTTTGAGCATCTAGGGCATGCATTGTTCATCTCTGAATACTTGGCAGGGCTACTCTGAATACTCTTAGCATATTTGTTTGCACATTATAAATGCTAAGTGCGTATTTTGTTAATAGATGACTAAGTTTTACCCATATTTAATTCTAGAGGTGACAAATTGACAAGGGATGCCTGAAAAATAATCTAGAGGCAAATGTGCGGGAATGTACTTCAATAGAAGAGGAAGAAAAACCAATATCTACTTATTTGTTGCAATGAGGAATTCCTACCGACCAATATAAAATATTTTTGAAGTTTTCAAAAGATTTTGTTATTGGATGAAGCATTTCCCTCTTAACCTATAGAGGGCAGAACTTCTTAAACCGGGCTTAATGGATAAACTTTAAGAGTACATAAGCTCTGCAATTGTATGTAAAATCTGCTTATGCGTGTGTATATGCATATGCATGTGCACGCACGCGTGCACACGCACACACACACAGCCCCCCGGAGTGCAAGGGTTAAAAACTTTACATCCTCTAAGCAGATGTTCCATGATGTAAAAAACCATAAATATGCCTGTGACACATCTCTTTTAGGAAAACCAAATTTTTCAACTTTCTGCATTTCCCCTAAGCCTCAAGCCTCTTTCCTCTTATCTTAAAAACCATCCAGCTAGGGTTAATAATCCAGTTTCTCTCCCTAGTCCAAAGGACACCCTCTGCTATGAAATTAGTCAGGGAGGGAGGCACTGTGACTCTTTCAGGCCATTAGGAAATCATTTAGCCACTGATGTCCTATGGCCTGACCCCTTCAGTAATCTCCTATTGGCTTTCCACAGCAGTAAATCACCTGTTGGCCCAGCACCTGGCCGGTTTTGGGAATATGTGATCATCGTGCTCATTCGCCCTCTCTGGAGCTACAGAAACCCGATGGGTGGTGCAGAATCTCACTATGGTTCCATTTGCTTTTGATCTTTCGGCTGGATAAGGCATGAGCAACAGGAAAGCAAGTACAACCGATGGTTATTTGGGACCTCTTACATAATGGGGCCCCTAGGCAGGGGGGCAAGTATAGCAGCATCCAGAACAATTGGGAGGGGAGAGCATCCAGTATTTAAGTGGAATTTAATGTCTGCTCTTTGGTCTGAAGCTCTGACTTGGGATTCCCCCTACCAGCGGGGCTTCTTCCAGCATAAACAGGAGAATGGCTGGGCAGCAGTGATTAGGATGATGTAAACACTGTGGCTATTTAAACAGCTGCTTCCCTTCACCTTGAAGCTCATCCTCTCTCCTTCATACTAATTTCCACCATTAAAACTGACCTCGCTCTCCAGAGATGAGATGCCAGAGCCTTGGCGAACCTGACCTAAGGTTTGAAACCCAAGTAGAGATTTCCAGCCAGCCAAGAAGTATACAGACACCTTACTCTCTGATTATTCCGGGGCAAAGTGTGCCACCTCTATATGGAAATGTTCTGATTCCAACTCAGTAGTTCTCCAGACCTGCCCTTTGCCAGCCTACATGTCATCAGCTTGCAGGAAAGTAATCCAGGTTGGATGCTAATACAAGAAGGCTGGACTCTCCGAGCAGCAATTAGCTGGAGGAAGGGAAGCGTCATTCTGGCAGGTGAAAGAAATAGATTCCTGGTTTTGTTTTTCTACTGCGTGAGATCTAAAAGCTTGAAACATTCTTCTCTTCACATGCCCCTCCCCCTTGGCCTTAACTGACGACTTACCTTCTGGGCAAACAGTTTCGTGGTGAAATCAAATCACCAAAAAGGTGACTCTTTTTGGAGGAGCGGATCTTAGGACAGCAGCGCTCTCCTTTGTCCCTTAGCCCCTCAAGGTGCTGTTTTCTATTCTTGGCTGAGTTTTTCTTTCCCCCCACTTACCATTATACTTCATACTGTTTGACTTTCAGCAGCCACAGCCTGGGGAACATCTGAACTTGGCTACCTTTCCTCTTTGCTGTCCATAATAACTCCCTTCCTTCTGGACGGGCAGGATATTAATTCTCCACATGGTTCCTGATGAATTGGAAACAGAACAGGCGGTATCCATTCGCCAGCGGACTCCCATTGACCCATAGTCAGTTTCCAGGGTAGAATTTACCAGTAGTCTGAATTTTTCACACAAACAGGAAAGAAGGTTTCAAATTCCCATCTGTATCCACAACCCTCAGCAGAAAGAGGCGCAGTGGCTCTCTGCCCTCCTGATGGCCATTCCAGTCAGTAACCATGTAGTCTTGCGTGGTGAGCTCATCAAACTTCCTTCTGACCTAGAAATATTGGTGTTAATGGTAAAATAATAAAGATATTTTGCAGACATTTCTTCCCATTTGCCTGCTCTTAGCACTCACTTCCAAAACAGGCCTGTTTAGACTTCTCTGGAGAGGTGGTTATCATGGATGCTTGGAATTTGGGAGTTCTGCATTCCTCTAACGCAGCTGCTCCCTTAGCCTCTATTCCTGCCTTGGTTGGAGTGAAGAGAGCCTCACTTGCTCACTCCTCCCTCCCCAGCCCTCAGCCTCACCAAAGGGTAAGCAGTCTCAGCACTCATTCCATCCTGTCCACTGCTCCACTTTACTTTAAGCATAACAAGCAGCCAGGCACTTTGGCTCACACCTATATTCCCAGCACTTTGGGAGGCTGAGGTGGGAGGATCACTTGAGGCCAGGAGTTTGAGACCAGCCTGGGCAACATGGCAAGACCCCATCTCAACAAAAATATTTTAAAAAATAGCCAAGCATGGTGGTGCACACCTGTAGTCCTAGCTACTCAGGAGGCTGGGGCAGGAGGATACCTTAAGTCCAGGAGTTTGAGGTTGTGGTGAGCCATGATTATGCCACTGCGCTCCAGCCCAGACAACACAGTGCACAATGAGACCTCTTAAAAAAAAAAAAAAGTACCACAAGGAGTCCAAAGACCTCCATGTGCTTTAACACATGAATTTCCATCCCATGAGATCCCCCAAATGACCCTATCACAGACCACCAGCCCCTCACTGTGCTCTTTCAATGAGCCACTCAGTAGCAAAACACTCTCTGTTCTAAATGCTTGTTCTAAAGGAGACGTGGTTGCCTCTGAGGGCAATTTGCTCCCGGCAGCTTCTTGCTCTCAGCCCTGTTAGTCACAGGTCTGGGCTTCTTCCTTTGCTTTCAGACCTTTCTCCCCTTTCATCATTGAAGCATTCAGTCTCCACTCCAGTTACTCTGCCTGATTAGGCTTACTTATACAATGACCCCAGCACCGTCCTCTGTCACAGAAAATTGTAGCTCTGGCCCACTAGTTGTGTCCTGAAATAGTTCCTGCTGATTCAACAAAAATGACCATCCCAACTCTCCAACCTCTCAACTCTGTGGTCTCCTCTTCTCTAATGACCACTGGAGAAGAGGGCCGTTCTCCAACGGTACTCTGCCCTGTCTTGGCCTCCCACCCCTACAGTCACACCCTAGACCTGTGCATTAGTAAGTACTGCATGCACTGTGCATTAGTAAGTCCTGATCACAATTTCAGTCCCCTTGCTTTGACATCATCACCTCTTATCTTTTGCCAGATCACTCTCTCATGTACCCCAACTCCAAAAATTATCCTACCCCACCAGGATTTACAAACCGTTGAGGCCTGGAGTTTTCACTTGCCTTACCCAACTTAGAGCCTATGGTTCACATTCACAGTTACGTATTGCTCTGCATGTGCCCTTATCTTCTGTCTCCTTCCCTCCCTTTGCCATCATCTGGGAAAGCCCAGACCCTGGATTCATCCCACTTTCTGCCTTCTCCCTATCTCCCCAGGAGCAGCTGGCCATGGCTGGAAAAAACATAAACCCACTTTGTCATGTCACTTTCTATTCATGATGTGAACTTTGAGTGTGTCTTTGTTTTTGGTTTATGTTCTCAACATGTTTGTGAGATTTACCCAGGCTTTGGGTGTAGCAGTAGTACATTCGTTGTTGTATAGTAGTCCATTAGATGAATATACCACTATTTTTCCATTTCACTACTCATGGACATTTGAGTTTTTACTGGTTATGAAGATTTTTGTAAATGCCTTTTTTTGGTATATGTGAAACCATATATGAGTAGAATTCTGGGTCATAGAGTGTACCTCTGTTTAGCTTTTGTAGGTCTTACAGTACTAAAAAGCACTGTATCGATTAATACACCCATGAACAGTGTACAAGACTTCCTGCTGCTCCACATTTTTACCAACACTCGATAATGTCAGGTTATTCCGTTATAGTCACTCTGTTAGGCATATAGTAGGATCATATTTTTAGTTTTAACTTATATTTTTCTGATAACTAATGATGTTGAATAACTTTTCATATGTTTATCGATCTTTTTGGTAAAGTGACTGTTCCAATCTTATGTCCATGTTTTGTTTGGGTTGTCTATGCGTTTCTTATCATGTAGAAGTGCTTTCAATATTCTGGATATGAGTTCCTAGTCATTGAAAATACAATCATGCATCGCTCAACCATGAAGATATGTTGTGAGAAATGTGTCATTAGGTGATTTTGTCCTTGTGCGAACATGATAGAGGGTACTTACACACACCTAGATGGTATAGTCTACTACACACCTAGTCCATATGGTATAGCCTATTGTTTCTAGGCTATAGACCTGGGTAGCATGTTACTGTACTGAATGCTGTAGGCAATTATAACAGGATGGTGAGTATTCATGTATCTAAACATATCTCAAGGTAGAAAAGATGTGGTACAAATACAATGTTATAATCTTATAAGATCACTGTTTTGTATGTGGACCCAGACTGCATTGCAATTATCTCCTTATTATGGCTTGTCTTTTCATACTCTAAATGGTGTCTTTAGATGAAGAAAAGTTTTCAACTCATTAGTCTTCTCCTTTATGATTAGTGCTTTTTGTATCCTGTTAGAAAATGTTTGCTTTGCTTATCTTATGGAACACATTCTTCCATATTGAAAGCTTTATTATTTTATCTTTCACAATGAAATCACTCTTTAATCTACCTGAAATTGACTAACAGATTTTTAAGTATGATGTATATATGAGTTAAGTCTCTGTTGAAGATTACTTTGGAGTGTAGGATATTTGAAGGTAAAAATCCTTAATATCCCATAGAGAAAGACTATGCCTACAGATACCAAAACATCTGTTCAATTTAGGGCAAAAAATCTATTAATTTGATGGTTTCATATCATGTTGACCAACTAAATGAATGATATTCTAACATTTTGACTAAAATGGTTCAATTGCCAGTTTGGTTTTTGTCTTGTGTAAACACAGCAAAGGGACTAAACATAAAACTCTACTTAGAAAACAGTGATCTTGAAACTGGCTTCTGGCCCAGACATAATTACTCCCAAGATACACCTGTTAACAAACTTGGGCTTGATTTCCTTAGTCACCTCTTATTATGATTATAAATTAATCATTTTCCTGGCAGGGGGCTGAATCGAGTCTGCTAAGTTTCCTCTGGCTTTCGTATCCAGTGACTATATCTTTCTCTGCTATTCCAGGCAAATCAGCTGATTAATATGAAATTCAAACATAAGTAGGTTTAAAATTGCCACAGGCCACAATGGATAATGTTAGGTTATGTGAAGGGGGCAAGATTATTTTTTAAGGTCCTTTTAGCTGTAAGAGTTTATATGTATATGTGTATGCATATGTAAACATACACTTATAAATAGATATACAGAGATACACAAATTTTTATGTGTACATTTATATATAAAACCATAAATTGTAAGAATTATTTATTAGCAATTATAGAGATTTCTGTGAAAGAATCATATTGCTTTATTTATTCAATCTTAAATCTTACCATTACTAATGTAACCTAACATTTCATAAAATTAATAAAGTAACCATCTATAATTCTATCACTCAGATATTACCAATTTTATTACTTTGGGGATATTTTAGATTTTGTGAAGGAGGAAAGATTATTTTTTAAGGCCCTTTTAGCTGTAAGAGTTTATATGTATATGTGTATGCATATATAAACACACATTTATAAATAGATATACATATCTATACACAGCAGTTAGAAATCCCATGGACAGAGCAAGCAATAGTGTCTTCAGGCATATGCCCCAATCAAAGTCGTGGGTGGAGGTGACAGCACTTAGCCTGAGCAGCTTCTTGTTTGGGCAACTCAGGCATCAGCTCAGTAGCAATGGGGATTTATTTAGTCAACGGCTCTCAAGGCTTCTCCTGAGAGCCTCTGAGCTCAGCAAAGGGCTGTTTAGTTGTAGAATTGTTGGATTCATTAAGATATCATTAAGAGTTTACATTTTAAGTCTTACTAGCTCCCTCTCATGACTGAATTGTCCTGACAGCATTCTCAATACCAGTTATTTTACAAAGTAAGAATCTTAAATATTTGGGAATAGACTTGGCCTCCCTCTCTCCATCCCGTTTCCCTAACATTTTATTCTTGGTCGTGAAGTAGCCAGCTCAGATAATAGGGGGCACGGTTTCCTGGGAAGAAAGTTAGGTGGGATGTCCCTTACTTGTCTTACACTGTCTGTGTCTTGTTTTGTCCATTATTAGGCTTGAAATTTATGTGGGAGTGTTTACAACCATCTCAGGCTGGTAGTATGATGGAAACAAAGAAGGTATACTTTAAAAAGCTAAAGCAACCCTTTCTTCTCATCAGGACTTTGTTATGTAGCTCTCAAAACAAAAGTGACTTCCATGTTTCCTTAACTTTTTGGGTAGTCATTTATGGGTTATGTATAATAATATATATTTAAATGTTGATCCGGTGTTTAGCACTTTTCAGCTTTCCACCTTACCCCTATACCTTTAGCTTCTCTGCACTCTCTAACCTCACCTGGGTCACTCAGAAGCAGGCCTGCTTCTTAGACCTGGTCCATTTCCCCCTTAGGTAGTAAATCTGCAGTGTGGACTTACCTCTTATGGATGTATTTTCTCCTAAGATTCATTTGACTGAAATATCTTTATTTCACCTTAGTCTTAAAAGATATTTTAATGAGTATAAAATTCCACTTGCAAGTTATTTTCTTTACATGTATTGAAGATACCACTCCACAAACCTCTGTATTCTATTGTTTATGTTGAGAAGTCAACTGTCAGTGTTACTGTAGTTTCTTTGAAGGTAATCTATCTTTATTCTCTGTCTGCATTTAAGATTTTCTCTTTGTCTTTGATTTTCTGCAGTTTCTCCATAATGCATCTAGGTGTAGATTTCTTTTTATATATCTTGCTTTGGATTCATTGGGTTGGTGGGATCTGTGCACTGGTGCCGTTTGTCATCTTTGGAAAACTCTTAGCTATCATCTCTTTGAATATTGACTTAGTCTCATTTATTCTATCCTTTTCTCCTGGGGCTAAGATTACAAAGATCTTACATGTTATTGTTCTGCCCCATATCATGAATGCTCCTTTAGGTAACTTCAAGTGTTTCTTCTCTCTATGACTTCAGTTTTGATATTTCTGTTGACCTATTCATCAATTTTGTCTTCACTGTCTAATCTGCCATTAGTGGCTCTTCAAATATAGCTTCTGTCCCATTCAATTTTTTTTCTTTCTTGAATTCTGGTTCTATACATTTAAAATGTTCTCACTTTATCTTCTGACTCTTATTCTCTCTTCTCTATTACCCCTAGTTTTGTTTTTTGTGTGTATTTAATTTATTCTAACTTATCTTCCAGATTAGGAATTCTCTCTTTTAGGGTGTCTAATTTGCTGTTAAAGCCATCTTTTAAAAAGAAAAAAAAAACAAACTAGGTTAATTTCTTTTTAATTTATAAAACTTTTATCTGATTATTTTTCAAACATGGAATGTTGCATTTTTAAAAATGGTTTTGTGTTTCTGCAGATATATTTAAGCTTATTGAGTGTTTCTTTATACATAGCCCAGTTGTTTTACAGTCTGTGTCTAACAGTCCCAATATATGAAGTATTTTAGGGTATTTTGCTGTTTTCTATTTTTCTGGTTTTACTCATGAAGACTAATTTCATTGGGTGTTTGGTTGTATCTTTGGCTGTGTGCTACAATGCATATGGAAAATTATTTGCAGAAATTAGTTGAGCATATAGTGGAGGTACTTCCCTCTAGAAAGTGTTTAATTTTGCTTCTCCAAGGCACTTGTGGTCCCTATAATTCTATAATTGCCTTAAACCAAATTCCAGGCTTTACATTACCTGTGTAACCAAATAATTCAAAACTAGCAGGAAACTCCCCTTGAGCTTTACTACTTTGGTTTGCCCACACCTTTGAGTACATTACTTGGAATCTCAGCAGTTATTTTTTGAGGGGTGTGTGATAAGGGGTGCAGGGAGTTGGACTGCAGAGCATTTCTTATAGCATGCTCCATCTTGTATAGGCCATTGGATTTCTGTCCAGTCTCTGTCCACTGAGAAGGCCATCAAAGATTATAATAAATTGGGATTGCCAAACTCTCAAAACAAAAGTGACTTCCATGTTTCCTTAACTTTTTGGGTAGTCATTTATTTGTTATGTGTAATAATATATATTTAAATGTTGATCTAATTTTTAGCACTTTTCAGCAGCTTATGCAAGTAGCAGAATGCTCTGTGAAATACGTTTTTTCCCATGATGTTAAATTAAAAACTTGGGCTGGGTATGGTGGCTCACACCACCTATAATCCTAGTGCTTTTTATTCCTAGCACTTTGGGAGGCTGAGGTGGTTGGATCACCTGAGTTCAAGACCAGCCTGGCCAACATGATGAAACCCCGTCTCTACAAAAATACAAAAATTAGCTGGGTGTGGCGATGCACACCTGTAATCCCAGCTACTCAAGAGGCTGAGTCAGGAGAATCGCTAGAACCTGGGAGGCAGAGGAGGTTGCAGTGAACCAAGATTGCACCACTGCACTCCAGCCTGGGCGACAGAGTGAGACTCCATCTCAGAAAAAAAGGAAAATTAAAAAATAAAAACTTGGATATATTTTGGGATACAATTTATATGTGCAATAATTCTAAAAACACAATAAAAGGTTTAAAATACAGTTTCTGCTTGTCGTGGATCACCTGATACTCCACCTGTGGCAGCCTCTGCTTCCTTTCCCGACAACCCTCATGCTCCTCAACGTACACACAGATGCATAGAAACACCTTTTTTTGTTACTGTTTTTCTGTAGGAAAATAAATGAAGACAACTTTCCTATTTTATTTATATTACATCTCTTGGATCTATTCTTTTTGCTTTTAAATTTTTTATAGTCATTACTTGTGGGTTTTTTTTTTCTCACTCTGAGCTATGGAGAAT
Organism: Gorilla gorilla gorilla; assembly: GCF_029281585.2. Classification (NCBI taxonomy): domain Eukaryota; kingdom Metazoa; phylum Chordata; class Mammalia; order Primates; family Hominidae; genus Gorilla; species Gorilla gorilla. Next base: position 111,800,066 of record NC_073238.2, read on the forward strand.
TTCACAAGCTGTTTATCTAATTTCTTGATTTACTATTCATTCTGTTCTTTAAGGCCTCCACTCTATTTGCCATTTTTAGTCCAACAGTTTCTCTCTGAAAGTATTCTTTCTTGTTCTCAAATTGTTCCTTTTTCATTTATATAATACCTTATGGAATCCATTGAGAATATAAATTACATTTTAAAAACAGTTTTCTGCTGAAGTCAGCTTGGTGCGTGATCTGTCTCTTCACAGAACGTTTCCTCCGATAATTCAGATGCATCACTTTTTTTGAACTACGGAATTTTTTTCTTGTATAATATTTTTCTTTGTTTTGTTATTCTTTTAGATGTTTGTGTGCATCCAATATGTGGAGCTCAAATAAGTTGTCTTGAAAAAATATATAGAGAGAAAGAGAAATAATATATTTTTGTATTCAAATCTTTTCATCCTTAAAAAGGAAGGAAAAGCTTCTCTCTCTCTCTCTTTCTCTCTCATATCTATTCTTTGCCCAGGTAAGACTTTATCTACCTGTGGAAGTAGGAAGAGAGTTGTTCTGCAGAGAGTTCCACTGCTTACCAAGTTTTCTTCTCTGTTTGCCACTGCACTGCCTTCATTAGGAGCCCCTGTGACTCAAGGAGCTCTTGCTGCAACTTCCTGATCGCTGAAGTTACGAAAACCGGTTCTCTTCCCAAGGCTACCAAAGCAGTTTCTGGGCATGCTGAACATTTCTGTTAATGTCTCACAAAGCCCACTGCTAAAGAATATTTCCCCTTCTTACCTCACAGATATTCCCGTAAAGAGCCATCCCTCCCGCCTGTTCTCTGGGAAGCCCAGCGTAATCTCTTCCCTGTATTTAGGCTTTCACAAAAGGCAGGAAGAGCCTAGGGCTTTTGTGTTCCGCTCTTCAACAATTCCCTGGGCAAGAAAATATTAAGGGCTTTCCTATGTGCTTGAAATTGGAGAATTAAAAGATAAAGAGAGCAAAATACAGCTTAGCTCAAGAATGGCAAATTGCTGTAAGGTATCTGGTTATCAAAATATAGAAGTCACATTTAAGTACATATTCCTTGAAAGAAAAAACGAAGCAAGAACAGAAACAAAAAGAATAGAAGTTACTTTTTCATTTCTTCAGGAAGCTGTTTGACCAGTATTGGGACTGGTGACTGTTTTATTTCTCCTATTTGAAAAAATCAAAGCAAATGAGCACATAGTTATTTTTAAATGTATGTTCTGAGTATGATGAAGAAAATGTTTTCACCAAATGTACCAAGTTTATTTATCATCAGTTGATGACATGGGATTGATGTCATCAGCAACTCTTAGGTGGTCTAGAATATGAGTTTTGATTACTGCCATGAGTGTCTAAGTTTTGATAAAATGTTAATAAAAGCTATACTTTGGGTCATTTCCATAGGAACTTGGGAAAATTCAAAGTGAAACAGTGAATCAAATTTTTAATGTGGTTTTGCTATCACCATTAAAAGCTGTAGGAGATAAAGAAACCAATACATGCCGGGCGCGGTGGCTCACGCCTGTAATCCCAGCACTTTGGGAGGCTGAGGCGGGCAGATCACAAGGTCAGGAGATCGAGACCATCCTGGCTAACAAGGTGAAACCCTGTCTCTACTAAAAATACAAAAAAATTAGCCAGGCGTGGTGGCGCATGCCTGGAGGCTGAGACAGGAGAATGGCGTGAACCCGGGAGGCGGAGCTTGCAGTGAGCCGAGATCGCGCCACTGCACTCCAGCCTGGGTGACAGAGCGAGACTCCATCTTAAAAAAAAAAAAAAAAGAAGAAACCAATATATGACAATACCAAAATATGCCTCTGTGCTCCTTACATACTGGGTTGAAACTCTCAAGCATGTTTGATGGCACTGTATTTCACTTCAAATTGAAGTTAATAAGAGATCTCCCCAAACAATTATTTGGGTATTTGTATAAATAGTCTAGGATGAAGCTTTAATCTTAACATCATGGTCAAATCTAACACTACCCATCCCTGAGACACAACAGGAGGAGGTAAAGCTAACCTTCACCAAGTGCATCTATGCAGCTATGGTTAGCCTTCTTACATGGCTTTACCAAGTAAGGTGGGAAAATCGCTGAGGCAGTAGGCCACCAGGTTATTTTCAAGTGGTAGCAGGCCATTTTGGGATGGTTGTATCTATTTTGAAAGTATGTAGAAGCTTAGTTTACCACATGGACAATTGGTAATTGCCAATTCAACCTTGCAGATCTGAGAAATTTTGATTATGTACCACAACTGCTAGTACCTGATATATGGCAAAGAGGATATATGTATCTGAAATACTAGGTCCTCAGTCCCAATATGGAACTGTTAAAATTGTGACTCAGTATAGCATTTAAATCACTATTAACATCACCAGCTTCATTATTAGAAAATTTAATGCAGTAATATGAAAATTTCAGTGAATAATAATAATAGCTTGTATTTACCAAATGCTTTATATGAACTGAACATTGTGGTAAGTATTTCACATTTTTTTTTTCTGATTTAAGCCTCCTGACAACTTTATGACCTATTTTGCAGAATAGGAAACTGAGGCTTAAAGAGGTTACATAAGTTACAGGTGTCAAAGCAGGGTTTTGAATCTACATTTCTCAAATGCTAAAGTTGGCATCTGTATTAGTCAGTTCTCACACTGCTACAAAGAAATAACCTGAGCAGGGTAATTTACAAGAAAAGAGGTTTCATTGGCTCACAGTTCTGCAGGCCGTACAGGGAGCATGGCGGCATCTGCTTCTGGGGAGGTCTCAGGGAGCTTTTTTACTTATGGCAGAAGGCAAAGTGGGAGCAGGCATCTTACATGGTGGGAGCAGGAGGAAGCAAGTGAGTGGGGAGGTACCACACACTTTTAAACCATCAGATCTCATGAGAACTCACCATTGTGATAACAGCACCAAGGAGGATGATGTTAAACCATGAGAAACCACCCCCATGATCCAGTAACCTCCCACCAGGCCCCAACTCCAACCCTGGGGATTACAATTGAACATGAGATTTGGGTGAGGACACAGAATCAAATCATGACAGCATCCTTTTCATTAAACCAGGTTACTTCATGCATAGACTTTCTATTAAAAGATCCCTTTTGCTGCAGTTTATTTACATTTGAGGCTTTGATTATCTAAACTTGGAGTGGATGTTTAAAAAGGGTAAAAGGTTGTGTATAAGACTTTTTCAAACATCATAATCTGTCATATCTACCCTTAAATAAGAATGAGTTATAGTCAAAGTATGTGTAAGGAAAATATTGAACATGTTTTACTTTAAAGTATATAATGAATCTGTAATAACATTGAACATATGAATAAGGATTGATGGATGCTTTGAGTTTTAAGTGTTGACAAACTTATCTTTGGAGCAAAATAACTGATTCAATAATATTTACTTTCTAATAACTCTAACCATGCTTTTGAAGAAAATAAATAAAGAAAGATATGCTTCTACTGTGATGCAACAGCTGTGGAGAAGAGAAACTGGGATCAAGTGATGTAGTAGAACAAGATTATACACTCTTGTGAGACCCGATTAATAAATTTTCAAAAATTTTATTGCATGTTCTCACTCATATGTGGGAGCTAAAAAAGTTGATCTCATAAACTAGAATGATGGCTACAAGAGGCTGGGAAGGGTAGGGAGGAGGAGGATGAAGAGAGGTTGGTTAATGGATACAAAGATACAGTTAGAAAGAAGGAATAAATTCTAGTGTTCTGTAGCACAGTAGGATGATATAGTTGACAATAATTTATTGTATATTTCAAAATAGCTAGAAGAGAAGATTTTGAACATTTCCAACACAAAGAAATGATAAATGTGTAAAGTAATGGATGACTGAATTACTCTGACTTGATCATTACACACTGTATGCATGTATCAAAATATCACATGTATACCATAAATGTGTATAACTATGTATTGATAAAAAATAAAAATAGGCCTGTTGGGGAGTGGGGGCAAGGGGAAGGACAGCATTAGGACAAATACCTAATGCATGCAGGGCTTAAAACCTAGATGATGGGTTAATAGGTGCAGCAAACTACCATGGCACATGTATACCTATTTAACGAACCTGCACATTCTGCACATGTATCCGAGAACTTAAAGTAAAATAATTATAATAATAATAATAAAAAAATAAAAAATTTCAAGAATTTTGTAAGCAAGTTGTTAAACACAGCCTTTATTTGTTTATTTATTTATTTAGATAGGGTCTTGCTCTGTCACCCAGGCTGGAGTGCAGTGTCATGATCTCAGAAATGCAGTCATTATTAAAAGTAAATTATATAGTGTTACAGTTAAATTACATAGTCTTGCAATTAAATTACATTAAAAACACAGGTGATAAATACACGAGGTTACTTCCTAATTATTTTATTACATTGTAGTATCATCTATGCTCTTGCAGTTCTTTCTATTGCATATGAATGGTGGAAATATCACATGAGACCGTGCTACTGCATGTCTTCCCAACTCACATCAGCCTGGCATTGGCCATGGTGGGAGTATTTACACCACACAAACTGACAAACCCTACAAATCAAGGCTGGATTTATAGTTTTTTTGATTATCTAGACAAGGTTTGGCAAACCAAAATCAGTGGGCCAAATTGAGCCTATGGTCTTTTTCTCTAAAGTTTTATTAAAGAACAACCATGCCCACTTGTTTCTGTTTTGTCTGTGGCTGCTGTTGGACTACAATGGCTGAGCTGGGTAGTGGCGAGAGAAACTATGTGGCCCACAAATCCTAAAATATTTTATATTTGTCTCTTTACAGAAAACATTTGCCAATCTCTCAACTAGACTTAAAATACTGATGGAAAAACATGTTAATAATACAGGTTAAACATAAAAAAAGGGGTCATGTGGATTGCCATTACACTGTCACTAGCATACAACCTTGGGAAAATATTCTGACGGTATTCAAAAACTATTAACTAATTCAGCAAAACAGTTGTTCGTGTAATTCACAAGTGAGTGAAATTCTAATATATGTAGTGCCGAAGTTGAAAGAAGTTTCAGTTTAATGAATATAATTTGTTTGAAGGTGACAAATAGTTTAATGGTAGACCATATATCAGATATAATGACGATAAATGTGTTAGAAAAAGAGTTGGCAAATTGGGATGCAACTCTATGTGTCAAATCATGGTTGAATTGCAATAGTAGTTTGGCCGTAGATGCAAGAATTTGGCAAAAATCAATGAAAGCATTCTGCAAAAGACAACTCGCTGTATAAATTTATTATAAAAATATTGTACATTTTATTATTACTTGTGAATTGTGTGCTGCATATTCTTGATATCAGTAAAATTAATAAATATATGTACTTAATACGTATGCATATAATTTTTCCAAGAGAACCAGTTGTTTAACATTTACCAGCATACCACCAATCAGGCTTCAATAAGTATCTAACTGGTGCTTGCCTCAGTGATGTCAGGAGACCCAATTTGTCCCTAATGATTTTTTCTACAGGCAAACCAAGCAAATAAAAGTTGGATAGTAGACAGTAGTCAAATCAGACAGGACACTTGATAATCCTTGGTCACCATAAAGTGATAAGCATCATACCTCTCACAGCTACATCCAACCCAAAGGAGTATCTGGTACAATTAATTACCTTGAGGCCAGAGATAAAGAAAGTTGACAGTCAGGTGGTTGGTACCTGTGTTGATCAGGAAGTGAAAAATGCTATGGATTACAAACAACTGTAGAAGCTCAGTGACTCAAATGGTTTTATTTCTTGCTCACCTCACAATCCAATGTGGTTTAATGAATTGGGGGTAGAGGCTATGCTCCACACTCACGCAGGGACCCAGGCTCCTCCCATTCAGTGGCTACACTCTCCCAGGGGTCTTGAGTCCTCATGGGATGTCCTGTGTCAGGTTAACCCACAAGGAGTGTATGGCAGTTTGAGTGGGCGGTTTTAGGTACTAGATCTGGGAGTTACATGTAACACTTCCAGTTCATATCTCATTAGTCAGAATCCAATTGGCAGTGGGGACTGGAAAAAGGTAATCTTCCCACTTTCCCAGGAAGAAAACGAAACAAGAATTTGTGAACATATGGCACTGCCTCTGCCACTACTTCCCTTTTTCTACTTTGCCTAGCAAGCTCCAATAAACAGGACATTTTCCCTTCCAAATATGCCAATGAGGATCCTTGATTTAGTCGAACTGTGTGGTAAACTTGAAATGACTTGGATAAACTAATCAATAGTCATCTGTTGCAGACATGCAGGTTTTGGGATGGTCCCCAGATTTTCCAGTATACGCATGTTGCTGGGAGATTGTGGGAGGAATAAGATGTGAGGTCAAAAGGACATTCTTGCTTTTATGTAATTGTTTTTCTACTTAAAGTTTTACAAAATAGTTACTCAAAGTACTTGCCCAGTTAGTGCATATATCTTTAGGTCAGTGCATTCCTTTATGTTCTCGCAATCTCTTGATGTTTTTTAAGCTTTATATTTATGTAAGGGTGGGTGGGCGATAAAAAGAGATATTAGAAGTAGATAAAGCATAGAGAATACTAAGGAGAGGTCCAGGAACAGACCTGCATCCTGAAGAACATAATTGTGTTGTTACATTTGCAAAATGCAAAGACAAGTATTCAAGAACGTGAACTAAGGGTAAAGTGCTTGCCTGTGTGTATTGTATGTCTGGGTGTGTGTTGGAGGGTGTGTGAGTGACTTGCTGAACTCTATTTCTGTAAAACTTAAAGTAGAAAAAGTATGATTCTAAGGGCAGCATAGTAGGAATGAGCTCCTGGAACAGCATCAAGCAAACAGGCGACCTTCCTCTTCCCAACCTGGGTGCCAATGGTGACATATATGTGAGGGAGGTGCCTCCACATGCCTCTTCCCATCTGCTTCCTAGGTTTTTTTAACAGAATGGAAATGCTGAGAGTCACAGCAAAGCCAGAGCTACTGCTGTCAGTTGGCCCAAGGACACCTGCCCTCACGGTGTTTGGCACAACCCAAGTCACCTACACTTTAATAAGGTCAGCAATCCAGGCCCGTCCACTGCAGGAACTGCACGTGCATTAGAATGCTGTTGTTCCCAGGTGTCTCTCCTTAAGAGAGCAAAGAAGCCATGAAAGAGAGAAATTTGAGGACCCAGAAAGTGAAGCATAAGTACTGTTTAGCATCTGATGGGGGCCCTCTTTAGACCCTTGTTTCTGTGGAAAGTCTCCCACCTGTGTAGTTCTTGCCTGCATCCCTCTTCTGGGTCTCTCCTGGCGTAATTTTACCATCTGTCATAGGGAGTATTCTGGGAGAGGCCTTCCTATTCTTGTAACCTGCAGAGGAATGACAGATGAATGTGGGGGAAGGGGAAGCACATGTCCTCCTCTCTGAGTGGGCTTGTGTGACTTCAAGTCAAGCAGAGCTATAATTGCAAATGAGCTTTTGAAAGGAATATACTCTCAAATGTCAAGGGTTGCATCTTCCTTAACTGTCTTTCTGTTTGCCGTCTTTTTTTCCTGAAATTTGTTTTTGATAAAGGGGAGAATCTTACTCCCCAAAAATAAAAATATTGGGACTAGGTATAGGGGGAGAAGTTGACTACAAAAGAGCAGCACAAAAGAGTTTTGGGAGGTGAGAATTTTCTATATCCTGATTGTGGTAATGATTACCTGACTCCATGCATTTATTAAAACTCATGGAACTCCACACCCAAAAAGTGACTTACTGTTTATAAAGTAAAAAGTAAATTTGCAAACACTTCAGACATGTCAGTAGGCATTGTAGCTCCCTTTATGAAAATGATAATGATGTTAATTAAAGGGACAAGAAAACATTTATTTAAATCGATTAAATTGTCCTACTCTATCCAATATGGTAGACACTAGCACATGTGGCTGTTGAGCACTTAAAATGAATAGACCAAATGGAAATAAGTGTAAAATACACAGCCATTTCAAGGACTTCATGCAAGAGAGAATGTAAATATCTCATTAACATTTTATATTCATTACATATTGAAATGGTAATGCTTTGGATATATGGGATTAAATAGTATGTATTATTAAAATTAATTTTATCTGGTTCTTTTTATTTATCGTGGCTACTAGAAAATTTAAAGTTACATTTGTGATTCACACTGCTTCTATTGGACACTGCTGAGCTGATACTATGTACCAAGAATAAGAGGATTATGGAATTAGTAACTAGTTTGGAAACTCCCTTGTTACTTACCCACTCCCCTGCAATTTTATACTCGTTATCCAAAGCTTGTTCTTAGCCATCAGCTATTTCTTCTCTATGTTCCATTTTGTTATGGAACCGAGACTTAAAGTATAATCTGTAATCAAATGACTCCTAAATATTGATATCCCGATCCTATATCTATCTAAACCAGTGGTTTTCCAACCAGGGCTGATGTTGTGCCACCTCCTCCCCCAGGGGACATCTGACAATGTCTGGATACTCTTAATTGTCACAACTTGGGGAATGAGAATACTACTGGCATCTGGTGGACAGAGGCCAAAGATGGTGCTAAGCATCTTACAGTAAGTAGGACAGCCCTCAGAATCGAGAACCACTCAGTCTAAAATGTCAGTACTGCTGAGGTTGAGAAACACTTGTAAATATTTGTCAATATCCTCATTGATATAACAAATGTATATTGATAACCTATAATGTAAAACTATGCCAAGTATTTTGAGGAAATCAAAGATAAATTAGATATAGACCCTACATTTACCATACTTACAGAGATAAAATTCACAATTGTTTGAAACAGAGTAGGTGATCAATGATGTCATAATAAGATAATGTCATAAGAAGAGATTATGATAAGTGATAGGTAAAAACATGAAAACTTGCATTGTTTTCAAAAGCCAACGTAATATTTCTAGTTGGATATCCTTAAATCTTACACAGCTAAAACTTAACTCACCAACTTTCCCTATCACCACAAGAAATCATTTTCTAAGTATATCATTATTCATTTAATCTCCTAGGTTTATCTCTTCTATCTTCTACATTTCTTATTAAGATTTTTAAATTAAATTCTGTAATGTACTTAATATCAATAATCTTGCTCATTTTTCTTTTTTTCCAATTGTGGGCAAACAATTTTAGGAACTTACTGGTGCATTAAAAAGTTTAAATATACAATATGGTCCCAGCAAGTAATTTAGGGAAGGAGGTATGTGAAATGCCAAAATAGGATGACTACTATTCAGATAGTAAATAACTGACAAATAAATGATAGGGATAAATATCATAGAAATTCTGGGGAAAATAATATCAATATGAAAATATGGAAGCCTAGAGCAATTTGCACATTATTCTATTTCAGATTCTCATACCTGTATTGCTAAAATAGACTGTTCTACAATTCCTGCTCTAAAACCCCCAAGTGTTATTTTTAGTTAAAATTTCCTAAAATATATATTTTATCATGGCATTTCTTCTGCTCCAGAGTCTACAATCACTTCCTCTTCTCTAAGACATTAAACATCTAAACTCCTCTTCTCATGTTTAAAGGCATTCTACAATTTGACCCAAACCTATCTTCATTTCCCACTGTGCCCTAATATGCAAACACCACACCAGCCAGGTTGGCCTATTCATAAGCCCCGGCCTCTGTGTTTTTGCAGGCCTCTCTCCTCTCCTTCCCTTTGTTAATATTAATTCAAGCCATCTTTCCAGGTTCATCTCAAGCTCCTTGAAGCTTTCCCTGCCTCTCCAGGGCATGCTCTTTCCCTTCTTTGAATTCCTTTGCACTCATAATAAATACTGTAAAATTTTGAATATTCTTATTCTCTAGAATTTGCCCTTGGAAGCATACTGTTTAAGAGTAAATTTTCTTATTCTCTGGGGTGAAAGAAGTCATGTTGAAATGTCCTTCTGATACCTGAGTTCACTTAACGGAGTCCCTAGAAGGTACTCAATGTCTATTTGCTGGTCAAAGAAAGAGTTATTGATGTTGTGCCATTGGAAGAATACTACTATGATTCTTCTATCAAAAAGGTATATAACTGATTCCTTTAAATGAACAGATCAAAAATCTCTTACATGTAATAAGTGTTACATTTCAAAGCAATTAACTCGAGGACAAAACACATTCTAATTTTCACATGTTTTTAGTACTCCTCTTTAAGAATTTCTTTGAGAGCCTGTAACACATCCTTTAATATATTCAAAGACTATACATCTTAATTCTGTGAAGGTTAACTTGGCTTTTCAAACTGGCATTTAGAGCCAAGTTGGGGGATTAAGATGGGTGAAGCTGGGAATATCGTAAGTGATTTAAAAAAGATGTGCAAAGGGGATCAACAGACTCAGTTTTCCTGTTGATTTTAAACTGTCTCTGAAGACAGTTTTAAATAAATGCTTGAGTTCTGATTTCACTTGGGATTTAGAAATCTATAGAAGATGTCCTTTCAAATCCAATAATGAAAAAAGTTTAAAAATTTATAAAATAAAAACTTTTTGAGCCAATCAAAAAGGTAACGTGTCATAGCAACGAATTAAATTGAGTTCTAGTGAGTTACAAGTCCCTCCAAGGTAAGATGAAACACATAAATGGCTTCATCTTAGCAGAGTATGGAAGGAAGAGGTGAATATAAGTGGGTATAAAGAAATAACCTAAAATGGTACATGTTTAAAGGCCAAGTATAGGTAACTAAACAAGTTAGGTATAGCCAGGGGACCCAGATATAAGGGTAATTCATATACACTTGCAATCTCTTTTTCATGTGCTTCCATAAGATGTTCACAAGAAATATTGAGGGCAGGGAAAAAGACCCAAGGGACACCTGCTTGGTGGCCCAGGTATTCATGAAACAATTGTACTTTAAGTACAGAGAAACAAAGATAAGAGTGACAGTATTTTCTCATCAGGAAAAATGCAACTACAAAAAGATTTATAAAGACATGAAGAATGCCAGGAAGGCTAGAAATGAAGGTAAATATAAAATACTTTCTTTTTCTTTCTTCACATTAAAATATAATTAATGTTATAAAGTAAAAATAGCAACACTATATTGTGAGGCTTATAACATGTAAAACTAAAATGTATGATAACACTAGGCCAAATAATAAAAGAGATAAAAAGAAGGAATTAAGCCTAGAAATCAATAATGAAAATATATCTGGAAGTCCTCAAATATTTGAGAATAAAACAATGCATTTTTAAATAACAAATGGGCCAAAGAGGAAGTCACAAGGGAAATAGAAAATATTTTGAATTAAGTAAATAAGAACACAACAACAATATGTGTGGGACACAGGTAAAGCAGTGCTCGGAGGCAAATTTATAGCATTAAATATCCGTATTAGAAAACAAGAAGACTCTCAAATCAGTAATCTACATCAGAGGTCAGTAAACTCTCTCTCTAAAGTTAACTGAGAATGGCCAGATCATCAATATTTGAGGCTTTGTAGATCATATAGTCCCTTTTATAACTACTCAGCACTATGTTTCAGTGTGAAGACAGCCATAGACAATATATAAACAAATAAGTTTATCTATGTTTCACTACAACTTTATTAATGGACACTGAAATTTGAATTTTATCTAATTTTCACATGCCACAAAATATTACTCTTTTAATTTTTTTCAATCTTGTAAAAATGTAAAACTGATGCTACAAAATTTAACAATACCAATCAACATATCAGCAGGAATTTTTTTGGTAGAAATTGCTAAGTTCATTCTAAAATATATATGAAAAAGCAAAGGACCTAGTGGAGAATTCATACTATGTAGTTTCAAAGTTTACCAGAAAGATGTACTGATCAAAATGCTCTTGTATTGGCATGAGGATAGACATAAATCAATGGAATAGTATAGACAGTCCAGAAAGAGAACCTAGACATCTACTTCCCTTGAGTTTTGACAAGGGCGTCTTGGTAATTTATTGAGGAAAAGATAATTTTCAACAAATTATATTCAAATTAGATATTCAGCTAGAAATAAAAAATATATCTCAATCCATATATCATGTTATAGATATGAATTAACTCAAAATGAATCATAGACTAAGTGTAAGAGCTAAGCTATAAAACATCCATTAGAAGAAAACATAGGAAAAAATCTTTGTAATCTTTGGTTTGAACATATATTTTTAGATAGGACACAAAAGGCACAAACCATAAAAGAAAAAAATTGCATAACTTCATCAAAATTAAAAACATCTGCTCTGGAAAATACTGTTAAGAAAATGAAAATACAAGACAAAGACTGGGAGAAAATAATTTTAATTTTAAAATACATACCTGATAAAGAATGTGTATCAAGAATATATGAAGAACTGAAAGTAAGAAAAACAATACAACTAAAGGACAGCCAGAAGATTTGAGCAGGCACTTCATAAAAAAAGAAATACAGGCTGGGTGTAGTGGCTCACACCTGTAATCCCAGCACTTCGGGAGGCTGAGATGGCAGGGTCATTTGAGCCCAGGAGTTTGAGACCAGCCTGGCAACATAGGGAGTCCTCATGTTTACAAAAATCAAAACAAAAATATTAGCCAGGTGTCGTGGTGCATGCTGGTGGTCCCAGCTACTCTGCAAGCTGAGATGGGAGGATCACTTGAGCCCAGGAGGTCAAGGCTTCGGTGAGCCATGATCATACCACTGCATTCAGTCTGGGCAACAGAGGGAGATCCTGTCTCAAAAAAAAGAAAAAAAGAAAGAAAAGAAACTAAAACAAAAAAGAAGAGAGATACAAAAGGCATATAAACCAATGAAAAGATGCTCAATGACATCGAAAAACTATTAATACAAATTAAAGCCACTATGAGACAGCACTACAACCTATTAAAATGGCTAACATTTAAAAATAGGCCAGGTGTGATGGTTCATGCCTGTAATCCCAGTGCTTTGCGAGGCCAAGGTGGGCAGATCATTGAGGTCCAGAGTTTGAGACCAGCCTGGCCAACGTGGTGAAACCCTACTAAAAATTAAAAAAATTAGCCTGGTATGGGGGTGGGCACCTGTAATCCCAGCTACTCGGGAGGCTGAGGCAGAATTGCTTAAACCCAGGAGGCAGAGGATGTGATGAGCCGAGATCATGCCACTGCGCTCCAGTCTGGACGACAGAGTGAGACTCCTTCTCAAAAAATAAAATAAAATAAAATGGCTAACATTTAAAAACTAAAAGCTGACAATAGAAAAGACTAGAAAAGATGCAACACATCTGAAACTCTCACACATTGCTGGTCAGAATGCAAAATGTCACAGCAACTTTATAAAATGATTTAACAGTTTATTGTAAAGCTAAACCTACACTTAATGTACAACATACAACCCAGCAATGCCACTCCTGAGTATTTAGCCACACACAAAAAAATGTGGCTACACAAAGGCCTACCTGCAAAATTTATTTAGAACTGCCAAGAAATAACTATCAACTGATGAGTGGATAAACATATTACTTTACACTCATACAAGGAAATATTACTCAGTGATAAAAAGCAACCAACTCTTGATGCATGCAATAACATGGATGAGTCTCAAAAGCATAAAACTAAGTTTAAAAAGACAGATGGAAAGACTACATACTGCATGAGTCCGTTTACACGACATTCTGCACAAATCAAAACTATAGTGTAAGGAATCATATCAGTGATTTCTCAGTGCTGGGGAGTTGAGGAATGGTTGACTCCAAAGGAGCACATGGAAATTTTGGGGTGAAGGAAATATTCTCTATGTTAATTGTGGTAGTGGTTTCCTAACCATATACACATCTCAAAGTTTATGAAATTAAACTCTTAAAATGATAAATTCTGTGTTATGCAACTTCAACTTCAATAAACCTGACTTTTAAAAAATAATCGAAGTAGGAATAAAGCATAATTAGAAAAAAACATACAAACTCGATGTGCTCAATCTGCATTACCCTTATTTGATTGCATTAAAAAGGCAATGTTGACCCAGCATGGTGGCTTACACCTGTAATCCCAGCACACTGGGAGGCCGAGGTGGGTGGATCACTTGAGGTCAGAAGTTCGAGACCAACCTGGCCAACATGGTGAAGCCCCATTTTTACTAAAAATACAAAAATTAGCCGGCTGTGGTGGCACGCGCCTGTGGTCCCAGCTACTTGGGAGACCGATGCAGGAGAATCACTTGAACCTGGGAGGCAGAGGCTGCAGTGAGTCAAGATCACGCTACTGCACTCCAGCCTGGGCGACAGAGTGAGACTCGGACTCAAAAACAAAAAACGGCAATGTTTTCCATTGTTCCAATTATGCAACAGTCATATCAAGCAATTTATTTTTATTTTTCACCTGTAATAGTGGGGTAGCTTTGAGGTAGCAGAATACTCGGTGATAAGAGACTCGTCCTTCCAGGCAGGTCCCACAGATAGCTGTTAACGGGCAAAGCCAAGGTTTCTGTGGAAATCTTCATCTCCTCTGTTGGCTGCTATGTGCTACTCTCAACTCCAACTTTCCCTCGCTGGTCAAGCACACTCTTGGGCAAGATAAATGTGTGATTTGCAACACCTGTAAAAGTCCTGCTCCTTCCAGGGCAGCTATGATGATGGGTGGTGGGAGTTGACTGCAGGTCATCTCCCTTCAGGTCTTTACTGGCAAATTTTAGGATTCGGCGACCTCTCAGTGAAGCTAAAAGGTGGTAGAAGATGGTAATCAAGTCATCAGAAGTAGAATGAATGCTATTGGAAAAGCAGAGCTACCTTAGCTGGGGAGAATGAGACTGAAGCTCTCTCTTCCTGCCCCTCTGTGTGTGTGTGTGTGTGTGTGTGCTTGTGCACATGTGTGTGTGTTGGAGGGTAGAGCAGAACTCAGATAAATGGGCCAGATCAATTAAATAAGACCTCAATGCCAACATTTAGACTTTTAGCACTGCCCATTCGTATTCATACTCAGCAACCCATTTGTCAAACTCCCATCACAGTTGGCTGTGTTGGTATGTAATAATAAATTGATTTTAGTCACTACTTGACATCTGGGTCTTTTGTGAGCATTGCCCAATTGTGTGAGCTGGCATATAGGACTCCAGCAGCAGGAAACAGGTGCTTTCTTGGGCAGTGGTTTCTTTTTCACACATTATCTCTTTCAATCCTCACAGTGATGATCTGAGGTGAATGCGATTGTCCTTATCTCCAAAAATGGGGATCTTGACCAAGATCAGGTATATCACAAGTTATAAGTGAAACCACAGATAGCCAGGCCAGGCCCCCAAGCCTTCTGATTGTAAGTCCAAATGTGTGAGTCTCCCTGGAAAACCTGCCAGTGCACTCTCTGCAGGATTGTCTATTTCTGCTGGGTCTTCTGCAGAATCCTGCTCTGCCTTCTCCATGATGGACTGCCAGGACTCAAAACCTCTTTGAATCGGGGGCTCTTTTCATCCAACTGGACATTGTCAGTTCATGTCTACTTGTCCTTCTTGTTTTCTAAGCTTTAATGGAGATCTTTATGTCAAGGGAAATAAGCCACAGGAAGACAAATATTGCATGTTCTCACTCATATGTGGGAGCTAAAAAAGTGGATCTCATGGAGGTAGAGAGTAGAGTGACATTTACCAGAGGCTGGGGAGGGAAGGAGGAGGAGAGGATGAAGAGAAATCTGTTTGGGGGTACAAGAATAGTTAGAAGATATTTTTTAAAAGACAAAAAAAAATAGTCCCTTTCTATATTTCCAAATCTTCAAACAACCCCCTAGAACAAAGGCTTTGGCATGATAGTTGACATAGATAGAATGATAGTATGCATGTAGTCTTTTATGTCTCTCTGTGTTAACTGATTTCCAAGTTTTGAGAATAATTCAAGTTGTGTATATCACTCATTTGTTACTTGTGATTGCTGAGAAGTATTCTATTGTATAGATACACCATCATTTGATTGTCCATTCACCAGATGATGGACTTTACCCACTATTTTTAATGAGGTTGTTTGTCTTCTTTTATTGAATTTACAAGTTTTTAGTATACTCTGAATGCCAATCTATCAAATGTATGTATTACAATCTGTATTGCAGATACAGTTAGATAAAAGGAATAAGTTCTAGTATTTGATAGTATAGTAATCATAGTTAATAATAATGTATTGTGCATTCCAAAATAACTAGAAGAGAAGAATTGTACTGTTCCCAACACAAAGAAAAGATAAATGTTTGAGGCAATGGCTATCCCAATTACCCTGATTTGATCATTACACATTATATATTTATATCAAAATATCACATGTACCTCCCATATTTCTTAAGTGGCATAAAAATAAAGAGATAAATGAGAGTGAACAATGCAAAATCACATTGTGATATTCTGTGGGTTTTCTCGGTTTCATTATGCCACTAGGTATGTTGTTGTGTGAGAGGCAACGTATAAGCTATTTGCTGAGTACATGAAAATAGGCTTATTTTCCTCTTTACAATTTAGAAAGCATTTCACATGTGACATCTAATTTGATTTAGCCTTGGCAAAAGAGACCAGGCACTGGGGCCAACCATTTCCACAGCAGGGGTTAATCGAGGTTACTTCTTTTAAATCAGTATTACTGATCTCTGTACTAAAAGACAGGCATGAAAGAGAAATTCCCTTAATAACTTACTGATGGGGCAAGCAAGGAACTATAAGCAAACCATCTTAAACCAGAGTTTCTCAACCTACTTCAAGTCATCTGGGGTGCTTGTTAAATATTCTGGGCTCCCATCCATGACTTACTAATCCAAACCTCTAAAGGCAGTGTCTGGTGATCTGCATTATTTTAATAAGCTGTCCCATTAATTTTTTGCATAATAGTTTTTATTTTTATTTTATTATATTGAGACTGAATCTCACTCTGTTGCCCAGGCCAGAGTGCAATTACAGCTCACTGCAGCCTCATCCTCCTGGGCTCAAGTGATCCTCCTGCCTCAGCCTCCTGAGTAGCTAGGACCATAAGTGTGTGCCACAACAATTGGCTAAAAATTTTTTTGTATTTTTTGTAGAGACGGAGTCTTGCCATGTTGCCCAGGCTGGTCTTGAACTTCTGAGCTTAAGTGGTCTGCCTGCCTCAACCTCCCCAAGTGCTGGGATTATAGTCATGAACCACAATACGTGGCCAATAATTTATTATTATTATTGTCCAGCCAGTGGTCATAGGTTGGCTGATTTTGTACAAGATGATACTTTAATGTCCTTCTGATATATTTTCCATGGTCTGCAGTATTCAACTCACTGAGACCGAGGGAAATATTCTGCCAGACGCCTTGAAAGAGTTAATTAAAATAATTGATCATGAGGCTAAGTTGAGTGCAACTGTCTTTATGAAGCCACTGTGGTCTCTTATTAGTTTTCTCATAGTCTGAGAACCAACACTGACATTGATTTTTTGTTAGTTTTGATTATTTTTTTCATTCATTTATCCAAAATTAACACAACTAGACTGCTTCAGAAAATAAAAATGTTTAGATTTTGAAGGAAAAAGTGAAATCCTTAATCACTGTGACATTGATACACATTCCGTCTTTGCACTAGATTTCCTCAGTAATACAAAATGAAACACTTTTAGCTCTGTGACTCCTGGAGAGTTAGGCAGCTAAATTTGGTCACCATCTGAGCCAACAGATGAAGTAGTGGAGGACAAAACGAAAGTTTCAAATAAGGCATTCTACGAGGTAACGCGCTCGTTGACTACTGAGAAACATAAATAGCTTTGACCCATTTGGCTAACTACACAAGGAAAGAAGGCTGTCATCTGAGGAAGAACCAATGAAGCTGATGCACATTGTCTAAGACTTTTATACTCAAAACAATAAAAAGGCTTGAATATCAATCAGCTTTCTCTTCACTGTTAGTCTGCACCAAGGAGTCACACCCTCTGCCTTCCTGATATTTGGGACTAAATAATTCTTTGTTGAGGGGGCTGTCCTGTGTGTTCTAAAATGTTTAGCAGAACCCCTGGCCTCCACCCATTAGGCACCCACCCGAGACCCAGTTGGGACCAAGAAAAATATCTCCAGACATTGCCAAATGTCTCCTGGGGAACAAAATCACCTTGGTGTGAACCACTGATTTCTACCACTAATTTCTGTAATTTTAACTTCTGTGATAAAAATTCTAAAAAATTAAAGGAATTCCTTAAGATATGCTTAGCTTAAACATATATTTAAATATTTGAAAGCCACTCAAGAACTATGTCAAGATCAACGATGCAGTAGCAGGGCTAAGCATTCCTATTTCATGTGTAATGAAACAACTTCCATAATGAGCGGGTGCAAATTGGTATCAGTGGTAAGTGAAGTCTGAAACTGTTAAGATTCAAAGCAAGATTAGTTTCAGCATCCTAAATGTCGTGCTTCTAAAGCACTAAAACAAGCTTTTATATGCAAAACAGACTCTGATACCATCCAAAAAGTTGGAAAAGGCCGTTGTTCTCCTCCTTTTACATGAAATCCCTTGTAATTCAAATGTATGGATTTCAGAACTCATTCTGTGTTTTCCCGAACTTAACCTCTGTGAACATCAATCCTTCTGTGCCAGGAGTATATTTCTTTACCCATTTCTACTCCATTCCCCAAATCAGTGGAACCAGTGATTTCACTCCTTATGAACTCACTCTTTCCCAGTTATTTCCCAGTTAGGTGGTGTGTAAACTAAGACTAAGTCCCAAAGCCACAGATGGTGGCCAAAAGAAATAAAACTTCATCAGGTGCGGTGGCACCCCCCTGTAATCCCAGCACTTTGGGAGGCCAAAGCGGGCGGATCACCTGAGGTCAGGAGTTCCTGGCCAACATGGTGAAATCCCGTCTCTATTAAAAGTACAATAATCAGCCGGGCATGGTGGTGGGCACCTGTAATCGCAGCTACTTGGGAGGCTGAGTGAAGTAGGAGAATGGCTTGAATCTGGGAGGCGGAGGTTGCAGTGAGCCGAGATCATGCTAATGCACTCCAGCCTGGGTGACAGAGCAAAGACTCAGTCTCAAAAACAAAACAAAATGAAACAAAACAAAATAACAACAACAACAAAAAACTCATGAAAAGGAGAACGGGAAAGAGGGAATAAGAAACCTTGGTAGAAACTCCAGGATGAGGGGCAGGAAACGGGACCCTTGGGAACGAAAGCATAGAACTACCAAGGCCTCCTCTTGAAAAAGAAAAAAAAAAAGAAAAATACTCATTAGAACACTTTTTCTTATTGCATAGGCAATGCATACCCATGGAAGGATCTCTGGTGGCTAAAAAAAGAAATGTAAAAAGAAGATACAATTATTTCACCTTTCTGCATAGTATTACCATCCATGTGATATACATTGTTTGGGTTTGCATATTTTTGACTTTTATATACACAGAATTCACTGGATATATTTTTTTGTGATTTGGTATTTTCAATCAACATGAAATTTTAAGACTCATCGGTATTGGTGCTTGTAAAAAAATTATTTTCACTGCTGTTTAATATTCTACTCTAAGAATATACCACATTTATTTATTTATTCTACCCTTGATTTTGGTTGTTTCTAGCATTACCTATTACAGATAAGGCTTCCACAACTATTATTATGTGTCCATTGAAGTATATGTTCAAGAGATATTCTTAGGGTGAAAATGCTGGATTTTAAGTGATGTTCTTCTCCAAATGACTATACGATGCCAAAACATTTCTTAAATTGTTTTTACCATTCAATTCCTACCAGATCACCATTCTTATCAACACTCGAAATTGATAAACTTTTTTTATCCGTCTGATGGTATGTCATATGGTTTGCCTGTGTCCCCACACAAGTCTCACCTTGAATTGTGCTAATCCCCACGTGTGAAGGGCAGGCCCAGGTGGAGATAATTGAATCATGGGGGTGGTTCCCCCATACTGTTCTTGTGGTAGTGAATAAGTTTTGCAAGATCTGATGGTTTTATAAGTGGGAGTTCCCCTGCGCAAGCTCTCTTGCCTGCCGCCATGTAAGACTTTGCTCCTCATTCACCTTCCACCATGATTGTGAGGCCTCCCCAGCCATGCTGAACTGTGAATCAATTAAACCTCTTTCCTTTATAAATTACCCAATCTTGGGTATGTCTTTATTAGCAGCGTGAGAACAGACTACTACAGTATGAAAAGGTAGCTCATTGTGGTTTTAATTTGCATTTCCATGATTACTAAATAAGTTGAAATCTCATATTTGAATGAATATTTATGTTTCCCCTTTGGTCAAAATTTTAGCTGTTTTAGATTTCATTATTTTTTCTTTTCTTGTTAATTCATGTCTGTTTGTATATGTCCATTCAAAAGATAGGAATTCTTTTTCCAGTTATACATATTTTCATGTGGGGTGTGTGTGTGTGTGTGTGTGTGTGTGTGTGTGTGTGTGTGTGTGTACCAGTTAGTGCTCTGTCTTCTTAAGGTCCTTTACAGTTTATATAGGTATTGAAACTTAGCTGTAATTTCAAGATTCCAGGTGAAGAGAGAGGAAGGAGGGGAAACCAGAGGGTCATTCCTGGCTGAGGCAGCGCCCTTTAAGGATCTTTCTCAAAATCCCACAGTGCATTTCCACTCATATCCCATTGCCTAGGATTACTCTCAGGGCCACAGCCAAACCCAGAAAGGCTGGGAGATGGAATCATATAACTCAGCACTACTATTCCTAAAGAAATTCAGGCTCTGTTGCTAAGGAAGAAGGGGAGACTAGATATTGGGTAGCAACTAGTGGTTTCTGCCAAACTGACTGACTTTCCTGATTTTAGCTAATTTTAACAACCGTTGCATAACACTTTTCTTCCCAATGGTTTTTACTTTCTTTGTTATTTATTTACATCTTATATATAACAAACCTATAAGATACTATTCTGTTTCATTTGTCTGTATGTTTTTTCAATACTGGCATGCCGACTTATTTATTATAATTTATAGTAAGATTTTTCTTGGGGAGCAGATTAATTCAATATCATTATTTCCTTCCTTCAGTTTTTCTTGGTTATTTTCACTTATTATTTCTTTTTCTATATAATGCAAGATCATTTTAATAAATTACACAGAAAATCTTGGCTTTTATTAAAATGCTTTAAATCCTTATTAAGTCTTCCTATCCAGAAATATGAGCTTTTCCATTTATTTAATTCTTAGAATCACAAATTCATATATGTCTTCTGTATTTCTGATGTAACATTATTTCTACATATTTTATGATTTTCTTGATATTATGAAGAGAGATTTATTTCTTGTATTTTAAATTACTGGTGATACATGTGAAAAATAGATGTGTTTTTTGTTTGTTTTTTAAATTTGGAAAACTTTTTCTTTTAACTTTTATTTTAGGTTTGCGAGTACATGTGAAGGTTTGTTACATAGTTAAACACGTGTCATGGGGATTTGTTGTACATATTATTTCATCATCCAGGTATTAAGCCCAGTACCCAGTAGGTATCTTTTCTGCTCCTCTCCCTCCTCCCATCCTCCACCCTCAAATAGAGCCCAGTGTCTGTTGTTTCCTTCTTTGTTAAACTTGGATAACTTTTTTAAGGACTCAAAATAATTTTATTGTGTTAGGGTTTCTTGGATTTTGGGATTAACTTTTGGATTAATTTTTTTATATATATCTATGACTGCACATTATATAATACGTGTATATATAATTTGATAATACAAATAATCGCTACTTCAAATAAACTTGTTTTATTAGTTTATATTTTTTCTATTTGGGAACCCTGGATAAGAAGTCTTATATTTCTACTACTCTTTGATTTCCTTCTGTGTTTTATTTGTATTTTTCTTTTCTAGAAATGATATTATTCAACAACTTACTTTAGTATTTTCTCTTTTATTGAGTCTTACTTTTTTAAAAATACTTTAAGTTCTAGGGTACATGTGCACAATGTGCAGGTTTGTTACATAGGTATACATGTGCCATGTTAGTTTGCTGCACCCAATATATCGTCATTTACATTAGGTATTTCTCCTAATGCTATCGCTCCCCCAGGCCCCCTCTCCATGACAGGCCCTGGGGTGTGATATTCCCTGCCCTGTGTCCAAGTGTTCTCATTGTTCAATTCCCACCTATGAGTGAGAGCATGCGGTGTTTGGTTTTCTGTTCTTGCGATAGTTTGCTCAGAATGATGGTTTCCAGCTTCATCCATGTCCCTGCAAAGGACATGAACTCATCATTTTTTATGGCTGCATAGTATTCCATGGTGTACATGTGCCACATTTTCTTAATCCAGTCTATCATTGTTGGACATTTGGGTTGGTTTCAAGTCTTTGCTATTGTGAATAGTGCTGCAATAACCATGCGTGTACATGTACCTTTAGAGTAGCATGATTTATAATCCTTTGGGTATGTACCCCGTAATGGGATCACTGGGTCAAGTGGTATTTCTAGTTCTAGATCCTTAAGGAATTGCCACACTGTCTTCCACAGTGGTTGAACTAGTTTACACTCCCACCAACAGTGTAAATGTGTTCCTATTTCTCCACATCCTTTCCAGCATATGTTGTTTCCTGACTTTTTAATGATCGCCATTCTAACTGGGTGAGATGGTATCTCATTGTGGTTTTGATTTGCATTTCTCTGATGAGCAGTGATAATGAGCATTTTTTCATGTGTCTGTTGGCTGCATAAATGTCTTCTTTTGAGAAGTGACTGTTCATATCCTTTGCCCACTTTTTGATGGGGTTGTTTGTTTTTTTCTTGTAAATTTAAGTTCTTTGTAGATTCTGGATATTAGCCCTTTGTCAGATGAGTACACTGCAAAAATTTTCTCCCATTCTGTAGGTTGCCTGTTCACTCTGATGGTAGTTTCTTTTGCTGTGCAGATGCCCTTTAGTTTAATTAGATCTCATTTGTCTATTTTGGTTTTTGTTGCCATTGCTTTTCGTGTTTTAGTCATGAAGTCCTTGCCCATGCCTATGTCCTGAATGGTATTGCCTAGGTTTTCTTCTAGGGTTTTTATGGTTTTAGGTCAAACATTTAAGTCTCTAATCCATCTTGAATTAATTTTTGTATAAGATATAAGGAAGGGATCCAGTTTCAGCTTTCTACATATGACTAGCTAGTTTTCCCAGCACCATTTATTAAATAGGGAATTCTTTCCCCCTTTCTTGTCTTTTTCAGGTTTGTCAAAGATCAGATGGTTGTAGATGTGTGATGTTATCTCTGTGGGCTCTGTTCTGTTCCATTGGTCTATATCTCTGTTTTGGTACCAGTACCATGCTATTTTGGTTACTGTAGCCTTGTAGTATAGCTTGAAGTCAGGTAGCCTGATGCCTCCAGCTTTGTTCTTTTTACTTAGGATTATATGGGCAATGAGGGCTCTTTTTTGGTTCCATATGAACTTTAAAGTAATTTTTTCCAATTCTGTGAAGAAAGTCATTGGTAGTTTAATGAGGATGGCATTGAATCTATAAATTACCTTGGGCAGTATGGCCATTTTCATGATATTGATTCTTCCTATCCATGAGCATGGAATGTTCTTCCATTTGTTTGTGTCCTCCTCTATTTCATTGAGCAGTGGTTTGTAGTTCTCCTTGAAGAGGTCCTTCACATACCTTGTAAATTGGATTCCTAGGTATTTTATTCTCGTTGTAGCAACGTGAATGGGAGTTCACTCATGATTTGGCTCTCTGTTTGTTAATGGTGTATAGGAATTTTTGCAATTTTTGCACATTGATTTTGTATCCTGAGACTTTGCTGAAGTTGCTTATCAGCTTAAGGAGATTTTGGGCTGAGATGATAAAAATTAGATGTATTTTTATACATTTGTTCATACCCATTCACTTTACTTTCTCTCCTGGGCATTCTGAAAGAGTGTCCATGATTTATTTTGGGTAATTTGTATATCCCACAAGTAATTATAACTTTTTCCTCTTTCTTGAAGGATAGTTAAGTTTTATGAATTAATGCATTAGACACTTCTTGCAGAATACTGTAAATTAATCATTATGATAGTGTGCTCCTTACTCTAGGACCTGATTTTAGTAACCATGGCTCTAGTTGGCGCTGTTAAATATGCTGCTGCCTGTTGCTTTGAAGAAAACTTTATGTTTTTGAGAAGTATGCTTCCATTCCTCTTTCTTTTTAAGAAAGAAATGTTTTTTAATTTAATTGCATGCCTTTTCCTATATACAGATAAATATTTCTGATATGACTTATTAAACATGTTATATTATTTTAAACTCTGATGATGTTTTTGGTTGTAGTGAATTATTTTACTACCTGTTAAAAATATAGTTTTCTAGTAGTTTAGTGGGACTTTTGTCAAAATTTTTGAGCTATCAGTTAACTTCAATCGATAGTTATATTTGTGTGTGTGAGAAGGAAAGAAGGAATGGGCACAGGGAAGAAAAGATAGACAATCAGAGGAAAATGTTTCAGGATTCATTAACAGAATTGTTCTGACTTAATAAAATAAATTGGGTTAATCTAAATTGGTCTGCATTTTTCTATGTTCTTAGATTCTTTATGAAAAATAGGAAGTACATCCCTGAGGATTTGAAAAAATTCACCTAAAAATAATTAGTTCCCAAACTGTTCTGGGAGGTTTGATAATGTTTTGAGAGTGTCTAAGATAATTGAATTATTTGGGATTTCTACTTTTTCTAATGTCAGTTTTGACAATACACATTTTCCAGCAGCACATTTTAGTCCAGGCCCCAATCCCCCTCCTTTTTCTCCCTGTAGTTTACTTCTCTTTTTATTGCTTCCTACAATTGTCCTCTTCTCTTGGTCAACTGCATACAGAAAGTCTATCTTAATTTTCTCCTATCCTCCTGACCCTGTGGTTTCTCAATCGCTTTTACAGCTTTTAAAATGAAAGTAACAATGGAAGTAAGAAACTGGAAGTAAACTATCTTTGCTTGACATTCTCATTTCTTTTTTATCCTTACCTCTGTCTTTTTCTACTCTATTGGTAAGAAAAATATCATCAAAGTTTCAAGCTGAATCTAAACTTTTGGTGGTATCCAAGACTAAGGTTAGAATTGATTTGTGTATCATGGGACAAACAGATTTACTAGAGATCCTGGGTTTTTCATTATAGATATTGGGCTGTGTTCCATAGTCAACACACACACACAATTCAGATTTCAAATTTTAATCTAACCTGTTGTAGTCATAACTGATTCAGGCACTGCTCTGCCCATTTACTCTTCCTTCTTTCTCCAAGGAATAACTGTATACCTCAGAACTAGTTTGAAAAGCTAAGAAAAGGAGTATAGTGAAGAAGAAAACAGCGGTAAGCTTTGTGGAATATCAGTTGTGTTGAAGAGAGGCAGGGGGCATAAAACTGGGAAAGGAGGAGAATAAAAATTCCTATTGCCTCCAGGTCTTCCAAAAGTGGCAGCTATTTGGGGACTCTTTTTTAAAATATATGGGAAATAGGTAGAGGTGTAACAATACCAATGCATCAGAGTCACTTGTGGAAATATATATAAATACATACATATATGTCTCTCTAGCTAGCTAGATTGATATAGCTACAGGTAGGTCTATATAGCTCTATAGAGATCTATGTATTCTGAGTCCAGTGATCTGGTGTGTAGCTCTGGAGTCTATATATCTGAAAGTGCCCGACAGGGGCAACTAATGAGAACTGCTACAGAATAAGCATTCTGGGATAGAATCCAAGCCCTACTCTTTCTTTTAACCTTAGAATGTTTAAAATGTTATTTTTTTACGCACTTAAAATTTAAAATTCAGTGGTTTCAAGTATATTTACAGAGTTGAACAACTATCACCACAATCAATTTTAGATCATTTCCATTACCCCAAAAAGAAACCCCATATCTCTTAGTCATCACCCCCCAATTTCCCCTCCCTTCCTCCAGGACTAAGCAACCACCAATCTACTTTATCTTTCTATAAATTTGCCTATTCTGCACTTTTTAAATAAGTTGAATCATACATTATGGGGTATTTTGTGACTAATTTCTTTCATGTCACATGTTTTCAGGGTTCATCCATGTTGTAGCATGCATCAATACTTCATATTTTTTATTGCTAAATAATATTTCATGTGTGTGTTTATATATAACATTTTCTTTATACATTCATTTGTCAGTTGATGGACATTTGACTTTTTCCCATTTGACTCTTATAAATAAAGCTGCTATGAATATTCATGCACAAATGTTTATGTGGACATGTGTTTTTACTTCTCTTGGATGTATATCTAGGAGTGGAATTGCCAGATTGTATGACAACTCTGTGTTTGACCTTTTAAGGAACTATCAGACTCTTCTCCACAGTAGCTGCATCACTGAAACTCCCACAGCTGTGTATGGGGTTATCTCCAGCTCTTAACATAGTATCTGATGCATAGAACATTCTCAAAAAATATTTGTTGAAGGCCAGAAGGAAAGGAAGGACAGGGGAATCAACATTCATAAGTGAGTGCTGGCTGTGAGAAAGTTGAGTGTAGAGAGAATCCTGATCATGGCTTCCCCAGCATGGGATAGGGGACAGGCCACAGCGCTGACTCCAGGAATGACATAATGGCTTCGTGCATGCCATCCTGCTCTGATTCAAATTGTACTTTTTCTCTTTAATCTTCAGCTCTCTGCCTTTGTTTCTTGGGCTCATACCTGATATAGGTAAGCAGGAATGTTCAGGCCTCTTGGGATTCTTGTCATCCCAATAATTCCCAACACAGAAAGTCTCTCTCTCTCTCTCTCTCTCTCTTTCTCTTTCTCTCTCCCTGCCCCCCCCCCCCCACCCGCTCCCATCACACACATACTGTGATTGTATTAGTCCATTTTTGTATTGCTACAGAGTAATACTTGAGGTAAGACAATTTATAAAGAAAAGAGGTCTGTTGGGCTCATGATTCTGCAGGCTGTACAAGCATGGCCTCAGCCTCTGCACTGAGGCCTCAGAAAGCTTTCACTCATGGCAGAAAGTGAAGGGTAGCTGGCATCACATGATGAGAGAAAGGAAGAGAGAAAGCAGGAAGTGTCAGGCTGTCTTTAACAATCAGATCGCTGAGAAAACTCACTCATCACCATAAGGACAACACAAAGCCATTCATGACAGATCCACCCCCATGACCAAAACACCTCCCACTAGGCCCCACCTCCAACATCAGGGATCCCATTTCAGCATGAGATTTGGAGGAAACAAATAACCAAACTGTATCGGTAATAAAAGTTGTTGAGCTCATGAAGATGTAAGAATGCAGCGAGAAGCGAACATGGGAGCAACCTGGCCCTGTCTGGGTGCTCTGCTTCCTCTGAGGCCCATTCCAGGGTGGGTAGCTGACATCTCTCCCTCCCCTGGGTCTAGCCTCGGATAGGGCTGGGAGGCCAGAGACTCACTGATATGGTTTGGCTGTGTCCCTACCCAAATCTGTTTTTGAATTGTAGCCCACAATTCCCACGTGTTGTAGGAGCCACTGGGTGGGAGATAATTGAATCATGGGGGCAGGTCTTTCCCTGCCCCTGCTATTCTTGTGATAGTGAATAGTTCTCATGAGATCTGATGGTTTTAGAAAGGGGAGTTTCCCTGCACAAACTCCCTTCTCTTGTCTGCCACCATGTAAGATGTGCCTTTCACCTTCCACCATGATTGTGAGGCCTCCTCAGCCATGTGGAACTGTGGGTCCGTTAAACCTCTTTCTTTTGTAAATTGCCCAATCTTGGGTATGTCTTTATCAGCAGCGTGAAAACAGACTAATACACTTGCTTATATCTTATTAGGAGAAAACTGGATGCCAGGAAAACAGCTACCAGCAGCTTTATGTTTTATCACACAAATTCTCACACCCCCAGCAAAGGAGAGTGCGTCTATATGACAGCCCCTAATTACATCAGATCATAAGTTATAGTGACAGTGGAGAGTGGGCCTGACCTATTCAGCCAAAAACGATGAGGACCAATCCTGAGGTGGTGATGTGCCAGCTCCTCTGGGATGGGATGTCACTGGCAATGCAGATTTGAATTCCCACTTCTGAATTGTTTTTACTCACAGTACTTTTGACACCAAAGATGTGAAGTTTTTCCTCACACCAATCAATTCTCCAACTCTCTGGACACCAACTAGGTGTCCTACAACTCGGTTCAACTCTGACACTAACTATCTGGAGTTAGCACAGGCTCCACAGGTAAAGGGCTTGGTCCCATGAGACTGCCTACTCCCTAACCCCCCACCATGCTTCAGATGCCAATTCCAAGTCTAAGCCACCCATGCTCCTGACCAACCAGCTACAAAGTCAGAGGCTGCTCACAACTCCCTCCTCAGGCTTCAAATTTTATTACAGTGGCTCACAAAACCCAGGGAAACACTTTACTCACATTTACCTGTTTATTATAAAGGATACAACTCAGGAACAGCCAAATGGAAGTGCAACCTAGAGCCAGAGATGAGGGAGGGGTGCAGAGCTTCCATGACCTCTCAGGGCATGGCACCCTCCCAGCACCTCCATGTGTTCACCAACCTGGACACTCTCTGGACTCTGTTGTTTAGGGTTTTTACAGAGGTTCCATTACATGGCTTGACTGACTAAATCATTGTCCATGAGCGATTAACTCAATCCCCCACCCATCTCCGTTCCCTGGAGCTTAGGAAGTGGGGCTGAAAGTGCCAACCTGCAAAGACTGTGGTTGGCTCCTCTGGCAACCAGGCCCCATCCTGAAGCCATTTAGGGACCCCAGCCACCAGCCATCTCATTAACATATTAAACTCAGATAAAGGGGCTTATTGTAAATAACAAAAATAGTTCTTCTCACCTCTATCACTCAGTAAATTAAAAGAGTTTCAGGAGCTCTGTGCCAGGAACTGGGGACAAGGACCTATTACATTTTTTTTTTTTTTTTACTGTATCTCAGCCACCCTTGCTGGAACTCCAGGCTCATCTCTCTCCATGACCTTCCCAATATTCCACCGTCCAGCATTACCCAGTGGTTTCCAGTTTCTGCTGCCCCTGCCTGCAACCCTGTCTCCGTCACCAGCATCTGATGGTTCTGCCTCAGCTCCCAGGTTAGACCCTTCACTTCCTCCTGAGGTCTCTTCCAGTTCCCAAGGTCTGGCCTAAAATCTGCTCTTGGGTGCCATGCATCAGGCTCTATTTCACTTGGTTGAGCTGCATTGCATTTGCTGGTTTATCTGCCTTCCTTCCTAGATGGAAAGTTCCGTGGTGGGCGGGAACCTGACAGTGGTTGTTCATCGTTATACCCTCAGTGCCTAGCAGAGTGCATACCACCTGGTAGGAATTCAGTAACTATTTGTTGAATGAATGAATGATGTTCTTTTCCAGTTAAAACAGAATGAAGGCATCAAATCTATTGGAAACACCAGCAAGTGCCCTCACAGAACCCAGAGGAGAAAATAGCAGACCCCTGTGTCGTGAGTGTCACATTCAGACCTCCATAAATAAACACTCCTTCACATCTGGGACTAATTAGACCAAAGAGAAGTTTTCTGTTTTCATAAATGAAAAACTGTCCAAATGGTTTATTGCCATAAATAGGCTAAATTAAATCTTGATCCTTGTATTAGTTTGTTTTCACATGGCTATAAAGAACTGCCCAAGGCTGTATAATTTACAAAGGAAAGAGGTTTAATTGACTCATAGTTATGTGTGGCAGGGAGGCCTCAGGAAACTTACCATCATGGTGGAAGGTGAAGGGGAAGTAAGCACCTTCTTCACATGGCGGGAGGAAAGAGAGAACGGTGAGTGAAGTGGGAAGAGCCCTTCATAAAACCATCAGAGCTCATGAGAACTCACTCACCATGATGAGAACAGCATGGGGGAAACTGCCTCCATGATCCAATCACCTCCCACCAGGCCCATCCCTGGACTTGTGGGGATTACAGGTTCGAGATGAGATTTGGGTGGGGACACAGAGCCAAATCGAATCACCCCTGGAGTGCCACAGATAGGTCACATGTGTGGTGTTGGTCCCTTCAGTTCCTAGGGTGGTGCAGGAGGAGAACAGTGGAGAAGCCTGGATTCAGACCTCTATAAATGAAGGAGCCTTTATCTATAGAGGTCAGAATGTGACACTCATGACACAGGGGTCTGCTATTTTCTCCTCTGGGTTCTGTGATGGTACTTGCTGGTGTTTCCAATAGATTTGATGCTCTCAGTCTGCTTTTAACTGGAAAAGAACATGATTCATTCATTCAACAAATACTTACTGAATTCCTTATTGAAGAAAGGAGATGCCTGGGGTAGCTGGACCCCCATGCCAAGGCCACTGGCCATGTACAGCCTCGTCTATGTGCCCCAGCATGTCCTGCGAATGTTAGCGTGGGGCATCTGGGGTGAGTTTGCACAAGCTTGAGAACACTGATGGCCACCATGTCAGCAAATACTCTGTGTTGTTATTATTTCTTATTATTTTTAGCCATTAGTACTTCTTAAATAGATATTTCTTTAGGCAGGAAGTCAAGGAAAGCACTGTATTTTCAGGCTCTGCAGAACCTAGCAGTGGTCCTGTCTCCCTGGAGACTGGGGTATTTTCCAATTTTTAAAACAGGAGAAAAAGGGAGCACATAGTAGTAGTAGTAGTATGACTCTCAGACAATTTAACAGGAAATTTAGTGGTAGAATTTGTAGTGGTAATTGTGGTAAGAATAGTAATTAGTAGTAGAAGTAGAAGTGGTAGTAGTAGTAACTATCTTTCCAAGGCAAAAAATAGGTAGGATTAAATATCTGTATTAGGGTTCTCTAGAGGGACAGAACTAATAGGATAGCTGTATATATAAAGGGGAATTTATCAGGGAGTATTGACTCACACCATCACAAGGTGAGGTCCCACAGTAGGCCATCTGCAAGCTGAGGAGCAAGGAAGCCAGTTTCAGCCCCAAAGCTGAAGAACTTGGAGTTCGATGTTCAAGGGCAAGAAGTATCCAGCATGAGAGAAAGATGTAGGCCAGAAAACTAAGCCAGTCTAGTCTTCCCACGTTCTTCTGCCTGCTTATATTCTAGCCTTGCTGGAAGCTGATTAGATGGTGCCCACCTAGGTTGAGGATGGGTCTGCCTTTCCCAGTCCAGTGACTCAAATGTTAATCTCCTTTGGCAACGCCCTCACAGACACACTCAGGAACACTACTTTGCATCCTTCAGTCAAGTTAACACTCAATATTAACTATCATAATATCTAATCTTATATTTTCCATATGTGAGCCCCCAAGAGGTTAGAGGCCAAAGCTTGAAGCAACCAGGTACAAACAAGAAATTTTGTTTAAAATGTAAAGGAAATGTTTAAAAAATTAAACAACATTTTAGAATATTGTGTTTCATCCTAAAAACCCATGCAAAATTTACTTGCTACTTCATAATATTTCTGTGTCATCTCTCCCTTCCCCACCCCCCAAAAGCTGTGAGTTATAAATGTGCTCCTGGGGCCAGGTGCAGTGGCTCACGCCTGTAATCCCAGCACTTTGGGATGCCAAGGCAGGTGGATCACCTGAGGTCAGGGGTTCGAGACCAGCTTGGCCAACATGGTGAAACCCCATCTCTACTAAAAATACAAAAACTAGCTGGGCATGGTGGCGGGCGCCTGTAATTCCAGCTACTTGGGAGACTGAGGCAGGAGGATTGCTTGAACCTGGGAGGCAGAGGTTGCAGTGAGATTAGCTTGTGCCATTGCACTCCAGTCTGGGTGACAAGAGGGAAACTCTGTATCAGAAAAAAAAAAAAAGTGCTCCTGGAACATGGGCCAAGTTCATCCTGGGACTTCGTGACAATCCCTCCTGTCCTCTCCTGCCCAAGCCCTCGGGGGCTCCACATTCCTCAGCTGAAGAAGAAACACTGCCTGTTGGCCCAACTTGATTCTTACATAGTTTCTTCTCTGGATGGTATGATATAAAAGTCAAACCACAGAGGTTCTAAGTTAACAGAGAAAATGGTGAAGGGGACCAAAAATAAAGAGAAATGATTATTATTGTTATTATTTTGAAGTGAATAGGAATAGGAGTTTTCTCTGGGCTGGCATGACAGCATTCAGGGGATGGAGCTGGCCTCCTGGTATCTTGCTGCAATATCAGAATGGTGGGGAACCCTTGCCCTGACAGCATCGCAGACTGTCAGTGATCCATCACTGTTTATCATACTCACATTAAATTATGCTTGGCGTGTACTATAAGTCTGGAAACCCTGCCAGATTCGGTCTCTGGCTGCAATGTGGCTGCCTCTGACTAAGGAGGCTTGATGGGTATTTTATCATCTTTTTAGAGATGGACGTCGCTTGGGCCTTCTTAGGTAATGTGAGGTATGGTGTTTCCATGAGACCAGAGTAGCTCTCAAGGCGTGATATTTTTCTAGGGGAAGAGCTCTGGGAAAGGGGCTCATGTATTTTTGGCCCTAGACCTGACTTTTTTTAGCTGGCGAATGTGATAAACAGGCTGAATCCTAACTTTCTGTTGGCTGCCCTGATTCTGTGCTGACTCAGCTTTCTTTGTGGCTTCCTGCCAATGCATGTAAGGTACCATCCAAAGTCTGGGAGAAGATGCTCAGTCATCTTTTTATTGTTTCTAGAGAAATGTCCTTAGTGAACAAATAGCCCTGATTGACAGCCATAAAATGAGAGAATTATAACATATAATGTCTATGGTGCTTTCCAGTGTGTGCACTTTTAAACTTTGAAATTTCCAGTTAAATTGAGAGGGAGAGATGCTTCATAGCCCCACAAGAGGTGGGGAGGGGGAACCTTAAAGTATTTCCTGAGCTGAAGTTTCCAATGAAGCAGAAGCATGTTGTAAGTCAGTATCCAGACTAGACAAGACTAAAGTGTCCACTGTCTTTATATCAGAGAGGAATCAAACTAAATCTTTTTGAGGGAAGGTTCAGATTGAGAGCTAGTCTGCTTAATAAGGGATAAATGACCCCACCAGCTCATTAAGTGGAACCTCAGGGACTCACCCTGGAGAATGTACAAATGTGCGTCTCTCTCTCCTGGACCCTGATGAGCATAGGATAAACATGCTTAATTTGTAATATTCCTTTCTCTGCAACATAAATGACGTATCTTGGGCAGGCAAGGCTGATCCTTTGATATATTTCACCCATGGTAGGATCTTTAAAACATGAAAGTTTGTTCACAGACCACAGCTCTAAGCCTGTAGATCATTTTGGAGAGGATGGAAGCCAGGTAGCCTTTGGCAGGGCCCCTGGCATGCTTGGTGCTGTCTTGCTTGATGAGAAATGCGTGGTTCCACCGCCGGGGGTGGGCGGGGAGGATTATCGAACAATTTATTTCTACACAACAACAGCACATTAAAAAAAAAAAAAGAAAGAAAAAAAGGCTTGGCTCAGAATGTGAGAGCTGAAATGAACCCTTAGGGTCACCTCCATCAACCCCTCTCTCCGCAAAGAACACCAGGACCCCACACGGCTAAGTGTGTGGGTCCCGCTCCCATAGCTAATTAACGGCAGACTCAGGTATAGAAACCTGGTGTCTGTAATCAAAATGGCCCTAATTCAAAACCTGGTCGGGCCACTCAGTAAGCCATGTTCCCCTCGGTAATTTATCCAGTCCCCCCGAGCCTCACTTTGCTCCGCCACAAAACAAGAATGACCCTCCTTGCTTTTTAGGGTTCCTCTGCAGATTAAATTCATTAGCACCTCGAACGTTGGAAAGACACAATGTTTTCTTGCCCTCCCCTCCTCTTATCAGCTTGAATCGATGCGTCATGAACTCAGTGATTTCCTCTTCGCAAGCCTGCTCTGGATGCAGTCTGGTGTTACATAACTGGCTGGCTGAGGACGCAGGTCCCCTGGGCGCTGCCGGCGCGCTGTGACCAGACACGCGGGCGCGGTTGGGGGGTTCCGTCCAGCAGAGGGCGGCAGAGGACGCCCGGCGCGGTCCCACGGCCCTGCGGGCGAGCAGCAAGCTACTGCGTTCCCTTCGGGAAGGCCTAATGAGCTCTTCCTGCACCGTGTTCTTTTCGGTAGAAGCATTTTTCCTGCCTCACTTAAGTAAGTACACAGTGTTTTGGCAACTGCCATGTGTCCACATTTTTTTTTAGTTTTTGCTTTGTTTGGTTCTGGTTTGCTTGAGGGGCGCTCATGACATTTGCTAAGCATCTCCACGCTTATGGTCCTCTCGCAGTTTGATGTCTCCAGTGCCCCAAAAGGAGTCATTTTTATTCCCAATTTACAGATGATGACGGCGATATTCAGATAAGTTTAGTGACGTGGCAGAAGCAGATGCCCTTTCTAAACCAAGGAGGGGGCAGGGATGAGGAAGGGGAGGTATTTAATTTGACCGTTTCTGCCTCCTTCTGTCAGACATATTCGATAGGATTTATTCGGTGCTTGAGGTAAGTCAGGCACTTTTGTAAGTGCCTGGGAACATGAAACAAAAAGAAGGTGGCAAGTCTTCAATTTAATTCGAAAGACTGCATAATTTTTTTGACCTCTGAAAGTGGTTTGGGAGGAGGTAGAGGCTGGGTTTCCTGCAGTGTAGACAGGGTCTGTTATACCCGCTCCCTCCCAGAACTGCTGGATCCCAATCTGCAGTTTCACAAGCCCCCAGGTGACTTATCCACGCACTTTAAAGTGTGAGAAGCGCAGCCCTGGAGGGCACCCAGGAGCTCCATTCAAATATTTGGAAGGCCAATATTTGAAAGAGTAAGTGTATTTGTTTTGTTTTGCTCTAAAAGATGGGTTTAAGTTTAATTAACATAAGCCACAAGAAAACGAGATTTCCAAATCCTGTAATGAACAGGGGATTTGGAGTCGGGCCTTCTCCCAAACCTTACTAGCTTGTTACTAGTTGCCAGGTGAATTGAAGCTGGAGGGACTTGGCGAAACTTCTTCTCTCTGATTCTTATGACTCCTAAGATGGGAGTGTTGTTCTCTAGCCCCCACTGGGTGACTGCTGTTGGCTTTTCCCCATCGAATGAGATAGGAAATTTGAAAGTTGTAATTATTAACTGCCCGGGTCAGAGATAGAGCGCTCTGCTCTGTCAGGTAGTAAGTGGCTCTTCACACATTGAGGGACAGTGCAAATGGAGGTGGGGATGTATATTTGGGGCTCTTATGAAATTCAGTATGGTTGGGGCATGTAGTGGGGATGGAGGTGGAGGTGAAGAATGGCACAATTAGGACTAGAACCCAGAAGTTCACTCATTTCATAGTTACTGTGTTAGAAGTAAGAGCAGTCCCCACAATGCCCCACCCTTAGTTTGGCTCCCCACCACACCTCGCCTTACAGACAGGGTCTTGCTCTGATGTCCTGGCTGGAGTGCAGTGGTGCCATCATAGCTCACTGTAGCCTTGAAACCCCCCTGGGCTCAAGGTGTGAGCCACTACACCTGGCCTGACTCCTTAAAACTAATGCTAGATGACATCTGCTTAGTTGGGGGCATCACAGACCACGTACCAGGGGTGTCCAATCTTTTGGCTTCCCTGGGCCACACTGGAAGAGGAAGAATTGTTTTGAACTACACATAAAATACACTAACACTAACAATAGCTGACACGTTAAAAAAATAAAACAAACTCATAATGTTTTAAGAAAGTTTAAGAATTTGTGTTGGGCTGCATTCAAAGCTGTCCTGGGCCACATGCCACCCATGGGCTGCAGGTTGGAAAAGCTTGACCTGGATTCTTCTAGCTAATTGTGAGTATAGGAGAAGGCCGTCTGTTTACTGCTTCTCGAGCCCTCTGCGTAAGTGCAATTAGGAACGAGTGGAAACAATGAGGAGGGGAGCATAAGAATAGCTTGGTTGTGACCACTGGAACCCAAAGCAGCACTTGTCTTGTCAGCGCTGTGTTATCAATCAGGAAGGCAGCCGTGGCTTCTCCCGGGAGGCAGGCACCAAGATGAGGAAAACTGAAGCTCTGGGCCCTGCAGAGTCCTTTCAGTGCAGGGGGGCAGAGAGAAGGAGCGTGAGGAGACCCACATGGGAGGCACGCAGGAGGCCCTCCGTGTATGTCTATGGAATGGGCCCCTCGAGGAGCCGCTAAGCAGCGGGAAACTCCACCCACTGGCTTATTCTCACCCCTGGGCTCCTCCATCCACTCACCCTTCAAAGAGCCCAAAACAAAGACAAAACTTGTGCCAGCTTCAGAAAGGTCAGTTCTGGTTTAGACCTTTGGTCTGACTTGAATGGCATCTCTTAAATACTGAGTTAATTAAAGAAAGGGCACAATCTACAGAAACCCATTCTATCAAGTTCTGCCTCAGAGAACGCCCGTTAGCCTGACATAGGATGTTTCCTTAGTGTTGTCGTTGCCTGTTGTTGGGACCTCCAGACAAGCTCAGCGCCATAGTCGCTCCATGTTCGAGCTCTGTTTTGTAAGCCATCTAGCATTTTGCTTCCAAGGGTGGAAGGCTGGAGTGGCAGAGGAGCTGAGAAATGTAATATCAGCCAGTGAGGAATGCAGACTGGAACCTGAACCGTCTTTGGTTTACATAGTCTTGGTTGAAATGATGTGGTCATTTATCTAGATGGATGTTTGTCCTACTCAAGACAGTTTCTTCCTAAACCAGGGCAAGACTTTCCCCCTCCCCTCCTTTCTCCACTTCTCTTCTTCCATCCCCTCAGCACTGAATCCTTCCAGTGCCCAGGAATTCGTCCAGATCCTATACGTTCCAGAAACAGGCAACCTCCTGCTCGTTCAAGGAATGCTGGAATTTAATACTGTCTGTGCCACCTCTTTTTTGCCCTGAATGACTGAATGAGTGAATGAATGAATGAATCACATAGAAAACACCTTGTCGTTTCAACTTAATTCTGAAAATACATTCAAATGTATTTTTGTGCTTTTTGCTGAGTTTCTACCTGAAACAGATGCCCATCCTTTTCACACCATTGGCAGTTTCGTGTGATTTTATTTTTTCCCTTCCTCAGATTTCCTGGTTACTTTTTTTTTCAAAGCATGAAGCTGTAAAAAGAGTGTGGGATTTGGAACTGGGCTGCCTGCATATTAGTCCCAGCCTTGCCCCCAACTCGCTGACAAACCCTGAGCACGCCACTCACCCTGTGAGCCTCAGTTTCCCCACCAGTGAACAGAGACCCAGCCAAGCTCCTGCGAGTTCTGTGAGGATGTACAAAAAAGAGCTTTGAAAAGGTGACATGCAGATGACTCTCTTTCTTTTCTTTTCTCTTTCTTTCTCTCTCTCTCCCTCCCCACCTCCCTCCCTCCCTCTCTCTCTCTTTCTTTCTTTTTCTTTCTTTCTCCTTTCTTTCTTTTCCTCTACTGTGTCATCTCCATTTGCTTTCTCTAATGTTCTTCTCTTTTCTCTCCTGAAAACTGGCATTTTAAAAACTGTTGCTGTTGCAATGAGTACTTGCCTTTTAAAAATCTTCAAGTTGCTAAGCAGCGTCAGCCCCCCCCCTTCCCCTTTTGTGCAGCCTGGTTGCCATAGTATCATCTGAGCATGGTAACAAGAGGCAAAGAGCAATCATTTTTCACTAAATAGGGCTGGGCAGACAGATAAACATTCTGCAGTGTTTCCTTACAACCTGTCTCGAGGAAGGGGGGATGCTGCTCTGTAGTACACAACTCTGTTGCTTTCATCAGCCGCTACCTTGGTTTCCTGTTGGCTGAGAGCGGCTCTCCTCA
Source organism: Gorilla gorilla gorilla (assembly GCF_029281585.2). Classification (NCBI taxonomy): domain Eukaryota; kingdom Metazoa; phylum Chordata; class Mammalia; order Primates; family Hominidae; genus Gorilla; species Gorilla gorilla. The sequence goes on from NC_073238.2 coordinate 111,837,465, forward strand.
CCTGTAGCTCCTGGCATGTCATCCCACCCCTGGCACAGCACTTCCTAAAAAAGGCTTTTGAAGGGATGCTGCTGCTACTCCCTTATTTGTAGCTATTTAGGGCTAAATGCAGACTCAGATCCTTCTCAGATAGTTGCTAAACATAGAACATTGAGTGTGAATCAGTACTATGACTAAAGTTTCTTGTGTCGTAGCAGGTTTGGAGAAGATAATTAATAAACGTCATCGGAGTGACATCAAAGGGTGTTCTTCAAAAAATGGAAGAGGTTAAGAGAGAGATGAAAGTAAAGAACCTACTCGAAATCTAACATGTATTTGAGAAATTTAAATCCAGATTCCTGTTCTTCAGCTCACAAGGTCAGATACATGATTAGCAAGGTTCTGAACTGAAGCACGGGGCAGAGTGGGAAGTTTTTCCCCTTGGTCCATGTAGGCAGGGAATGTCCACAGGTATGGGTTGACTCATTAAAATACTGAGACATTTCCCTATGCATTGGTGCTGCTCTAGCGCACAGTGTCCTCTTAGTGCCCGGCCACCCTCACTCCAACCCCGGGACTCTAGGGGGTCCCCACAACCCACTGTCTAAAGGGTTAAGGCTGGTACAGCATGGGGTTCTCCAGGAGCCTGCAATACCCCCACCCCAGCCCCTAGATCTGAGGCCAGCAACTATTCTGATGGGTCAGGGTCACTGCCTTACTCCCTTGTTAAGTCTTAGGAATATCAGCTCCTAAAGCTACCCATGTGTACACCTAACCTTTTTCTAAATAAGTCCATTTTTCATGTGGAAGCAAAATTTACTCTTCCAGATGAAGCCATCGGAGGAGTGTGCCGCCCTCTGCAGACACTCAGCCTTCTTTGGGAAGACGTTCCCTTTGAACTTGGGTCGCAGGATTGAGATGAACAAGCACTGTCACCCCTACTCTCATGCTCGACTGCCCCATGACAATGACACACAATTGCCAGGCAGCTGCTTAAAATGAGGAGCTCACTCCATGGCTTCAGGGGGCTGTGTGTGTCGATCCTCTGAGCTGATTTCCCTACATCTTAAACATGCATGGCTCAGAGGGACCTACAAAGAGGCCTTTTCAGGCAAGGGCAGGGCTATCCCCAGACTCCTTTAAACAAATCAACTTCTCCCTTAAAGCGGAACCAAGTTTCCCCTTCCATGAGTTTTCCAGGACCTTTCCTATTCTTGTGTTTAACAGTTTCTGCCCTTCTTCCTTCCTGCTGGAAGCCATGTCAGGGCTAACAAAATGTCTTGTCAGAGGAATCCTGGAACCCAGGAAGGGAGAGAAGAGATTCCGCAATCTGCACTGGCCAGGCAGAAGCCTCCGACATCAGAGACAAGATGGCATCCATCCAGCATCTCTCAGAAGGAACTGCAGCTGCCTCCCTCAGTTACCCCACCCAGGGTCTGCTGAGCCTTGCTCGAGGAAAGTGCTCTGTGATGTCTAAGGAATGCCTCGTGGAAGTCTGATTTGCTTTTGTCTAGACTTGGGAGGAAGCAGAGGTTAGCTGTCAGAGTGCCCTGTATATATGCCCTTCTGAATCCCAGCTTTCTCAACTCACCCACCTTATTCATCTATTTGGACTCCCTGATCAAATGAGAAAAGTTTCCCTGTCCATGTGAGTGGTACCTACCACACCCTCCTTAGCATATTGACTGGTAGGTCCCTTGTCTATAGCCTTGTCTGACTGCATAACAAAGCTGTGTTTCCCAAAAAGAACTCCTTCCCCTTTTCCAGATTCTACAAACTTCCACGCTATCCCTAACTTGACTGTGCCTAGAAGGCCATTGGTCAGAGCTTCACAGGGCTTTGGCTGTTTTGCTGGCCAAGTTATTTTTGGATTCAGTCCCAGTGGTATGCTGATAAATGTTTTATAACTGACTCTCAGGGGTATTGAGGTGGGGGCAGCAAAAGAAGAAAAGCCCTGATTTGTGGCAACTGGCGATTTCTCTTTCCTTCCTTCCTTTCTTTCTTTCTTTCTTTCTTTCTTTCTTTCTTTCTTTCTTTCTTTCTTTTTCTTTCTTTCTTTGTCTTTCTGTCTTTCTCTCTCTCTCTCTCTCTCTCTTTCTTTTTCTTTTTTTTGATGGAGTTTCTCTCTTGTTGCCCAGGCTGGAGTACAATGGCACAATCTCGGCTCACCACAACCTCCGCCTCCTGGGTTCAAGTGATTCTCCTGCCTCAGCCTCCTGAATAGCTGGGATTACAGGCATACACCACCACGCCTGGCTGATTTTGTATTTTTTGTAGAGATGGGGTTTCTCCGTGTTGGTCAGGCTGGTCTCAAACTCCCAACCTCAGGTGATCTGCCCTTCTCGGCCTCCCAAAGTGCTGGGATTACAAGTGTGAGCCACCGTGCCCGGCCACATCTGACAATTTCTATGGTGTAAAAACTCCCACCATGGTCAACAATAAACTACCAAACTGGAGTCAGTGAATGCCAGACTGTGGGGAGATGTGCCCAGTTGGTTCTTGTGAGCTGGTGCGAGCTGGCTCTAGCACACCACTGAAGTAAACCCTTCTTCACGGGAACGTGACTGTCCATCTTTTTTCGTGTTTTCTTCCTGTACCTTGTTTCCAACTAACATCTGTCAGGTGTGCCAATTCTTTCAGCCAGTGGTTTCCAATCTGTTTTTGGACAAAAGTCTTAATGTTCATATAAATAAGTGAAGTACATAAATGCAACAGCAGCCTGGTTGGGAAATTGGGGAAGGTTCTGGGCCCTACACTTTCCTAGAACCAGGGAGAACACTAGGAATCACCACTTTAGGGTATTTTCCTCCACTCATTGATGACTTGAAACAATCCCGAATTCTGTGGCGTATATGACATAGCTCTTGACCCATGATTGTTGTGTTGAACTCTTTGGCATAGTTGAAATGAACAATCTTGTGGATTTACTTGGAACCATTTGTAACACCCATTGTTTTCAGCCAGGAGGGGTTCTCAGGAGCTTCATTAATCAACATAACAATGATGACCTTATATGCACTGCAGGACAGGCAGTTACAGTGGGAGCCCTTGCTCTACCAGGACACCGAATTTAAGTGTTTGTCTACAGCTCTGAATGTTCTCTGGCTTCAGCTGTCTACCAAAAACTGAGAGCTATGAGTCACACCACTTAGCTGGCTGCAGGTTTCCAGTCCTGCTTTTTTTCTCAGTCAATACCTTTCTCTCTCTCTTGTTTTCTCTCTCTGTGTTTGGTATTATTTCATGTTAATTCAGATAGCCCTAAGAGATTTTTTAGTATATTTCCCCTCCAACAGAGTACTTCCATTTTTATTAATCTATATTAATGTATATGTAATATACATTACATATAATGTAAATCATAGCTTAATGGGAATGCACCATTTAATGCATTTCTTTCATTTTGATGGGAGAAATAGCCTTGGAATTTCCTGAGGCTTCAACAATCAAGTTATTAATAGAGAAATAAAGTAAAAATTATAAAGCATGAAGGGGGCCTATAAAGAAAGACAGAAGACAGAGTTGCAGGAAGGTTTTCCCAGTCTATGAACACTTGATATCTCTCTGACCCATCGCTGCATTATGTAGGATCCAAAGGTTCTTCTTCTCCCAGTTATTCAAGGCCATGTTCTTAACTCTGAGAGCAGTTGTTAACTGGGACATATCAATGTTTGGGACTGTCTTCAGGCTAAGTGTGACTTAAGTGGCCTTTCCAGTCTCCCACGCTTGTAGGGAGGTACTCACATGCAAAAGCTTAATAGGCTTTAACTTTATGCTAACAGTGTGAAGTGCTAATAGTTGGATTTCAGACATCAAACTGGTTTAGGGCATAGAATGAGGAAACAACTTCTCTAGATGGATGGCCCTTATCAGCGCCTCCACAATCACACGTGTAGGTCATTGTTACTTCCATTTGCATGTGTGGCCAGCTGTGTTGGTCCGTCAGGAATGCAGAAGGCCAATCTGCCCCACATCTCCATTGTCGCTGGACTTCTCCATTTATACATCCTAACGGGCTTCACACAGAACCTATCCAAAACAGAACCACACAAGTTCAAGTTGTATTCCATGCTCCACATCTCAATGAGCAGTTGTTACTCAAGGTTACCCAGACCACAGGTTAGTGAGTCCCATTTGGACTCCTCTCTACCTGCTCTCCATTCAGTTGTCAAGTTCTATCAACTTCTTTCTCAATTTCCTTTCACATTTCTCTTTCTTTCTAGCTCCAATACTATTGCTCTAATTCAGGCTACTTTAATTTTTTCCTAGTCTGGAAGAATGTTTTGTTCATAGGACATTTTCAATAATTATCAGTTAAATGGCTGGGTGACTATAGAAGCTTCCTTTTAACTGGCAATCCTGCCTCCCAGACAATTGTGCTATATGCCTTTCATTTATACCCCATGCTTTAATGAAAGTTCTAGAACATAAAGTGGATCATGTCGCTCTTGGAGGTAGTAGCACTGCACACACCATACACCCCGTCTTGCTTGTCTTACCCAACATGGTCTCACCTGCTCTTCAATCTGTCCTTCCAAGCACTTACGTAGCATCTGCTGCCTCCACAGGATCTACTGGACTTTGTTCCTCAGTGTTCATCCCACGCCCCAGCCTTACCAAATTCCTGTTTCAATCTGACCCATTTCTGGGAGTTATTTTAGTATCACATCTTTACCTCCACTCGGGATATTGTTTTTCACTTAGGCCTTGTGCCAGATTATCTCTTTCCCCCTTTCTGTGTTCTGGATCACAGGGGCTTCGAAGCCTGGGAACTACATTTCCCAGAAGCCTCCTTCAATTCTGTGAATAGGAAGATATTGAGTGAAATTCAGAGGTAGAAGAGAAGGAGACAGAAGTATTGTTCCTGTGGCAGCAACAGGCAGGTTTAGGGACTTTTGCAGATGGCCTGCGTGAGATTTGACCATGACTTCCAAGAGTCCTTCTGTAAATCACCTATAGGGCTGTTGCAGGCATCTGAGATCTTGATTAAAGTTTCCTGCAATTCCTGAACTTCCTGATTTCCTAAATTCTTTTTTAATGTTTTTACTTTTTAATTGTTAATTGACAAATTATAGTTGTAAGTTTTCTTAAATTCTAAAAGCAGCTCTTACTGACCTTTGTTCCCTTAGCCTCCCAAAGGTCTTGTGAACCTTAAACTCCCTGCATCAAATCTTTTCTGCTGGAAATATCTGCAGTGGTTTCTCCTTTCTCAACCAAACCTTGACTACCACAAATCAGGCAGTCAATTATATGGAAATGATTTTAAGCCAAGTCTCAGCTTCAAGCTTGCTAAGATGTAGCCTTTTATTCCCTCTGTGGTTGCAGAAATCTATAAGATTCCATGCCTGCTTACGTTCTTGGCTTGTGTTTTGGGTCCATTGCATGAATTCAACCCCACGTGGTGGATCCCAGCCCACTTGTCTAAGACTTTGGTGCCTTTCCTAAATTTTACTGGCCTGTCATATGAGGGGACTTAACTCTCACCCCTTAACTCTCATGCCTACTCTACCTCTTGAAGTCGTGCTCTGAATTGGACAACCTTTCTGGAACCAAAGGGCTGCCATCACTCAACTTCAATATTTACTACTGCCTGGAAACATCTGCTCTAGTTCTTTACTCATTCTTTGGCTATAATCTCCTTTTTGGTTCCAGTCAATGTGATTAACCATTAAATCCTCGCCCCCTCTCTCCAGGTGACAAATCATACACCAACTTTGCTGTTGTGACCTGGTCATGCCTCATCCCTCTTTTGTTCTAGTCTCTTTTCTTCTATTCTAGTCTGGACTTGAAGTCCCAGCACACTCCTCAGTTGAGCCTGTCAAGGTTATAGCATTAAGCTAATAACATAGCAATTCCTTAAAAGCATAGCATTTTTCTATCCTGTCATTTCACTTCAAGTCCTTCTTGTAGCCAGCCTCAAGTTGGGATATAACTTATAATTACAAAAGGAAGTTACTAGGATCATAATGCATATATATTATATTATTGAACATAGAAGCATTACTCTGGTCAGAAACACTCATGGCAGATCTTCAAATTCCTGATGGCACCTGCTCTTTTCTTGCTACATACAATATTACATCATGGTAACTTGTTTTACTTTTTTCTAATATACACTATTTCCAAGAGCTTATTCATTGTCCTGAGGAATCTCTCATTCCATATTTCAGGGATCAGTCGTATGTGTATACTCCACTTTTGAATCAGCCCTCTGTAGTTCCTGTGTGATGCTGAAAGAGTTCTTTCTTTTCTCTGGCATTCTCTCGGCTTTTCCTCTCTGGAAAATTTTTGTAACCACATGTGTACATTTAGTACCACAGACTTTTCTTCAAGTGATAATTTATGGAAAACCAATCCATGTGCATTACGAGTGCCAATGTTGTAAGTCCATATAATCATATAATTTCAGGATCAGTTTCAGCCAGAAAACAGAGAAATCAATCTTTGGTATGCTGGCACAATCCTCATATCCACATTCAGAAGGGGATACTGAGTGGGAAAAATCATGGCGGTAATGATTTTACCTGCCTCTGCTCTTAATATTTCAGTGGAGAAATAATTTCTGCTAAAAATTAGGTATGGACATGCTACCTATTCTTCTTGAAAATATTTTAAAAGAGATTCCACCCACCTATCACATGGTTCTGCAGGATGAATCATGAGCTCTGTAATGCCACCAAAAGGCAGATTCTCACACATTTGCTCATGGACCTCCTGGCTGGAGAGATTGGCCTTTCAGATCTGTCATGTTTAGTCATGTACCAGTGATGTGCACTTTCCTTGGCACAAGGGCAATGGGGTCACTCCATTCGTCTTCAATGTCTGACTTCATTTTAGGGCTTCATCCTTTTCTTCTCTCTCTTGCCATCAAGTCTTGCTTCGGTCAGTTTCCAAAATCCAATTGCCTGCTTGCTGATGAGGGTTTCCATGGCAACTTCCATTGGTGGCATTATTGCCTCCATTGCTCCATTTGGTCTCTGCTTTGTGGCACTAAGCTCTTCTTTCCAGGTTAGACCTAAACATTCCTGATTCTCTTTCCAGCCTCTTTGTTCTTATATTGTGCTTGACTTGGATCAGAGCCTCTCTGAGTTCAATTTCCATATTGAATTTTGTTCTCAGACCAACCAGAGAGAATCAGAATCCCAGTCCACCCTGCAATAAACATATACCCATTCTTGGACCCCACCTAGAAATAATTCTACATGTTAACTACTTGAAAACTCACTTAATCATCATTTCTTTCTTATTGTCTTATATATGTCTTTTTTCAGGTGCATTCCTCTGATTGGAAATGTTTATTAGTCATTCACTCCTTAGTGTAAAATGACTCTATCACCCAGTGAGAAATTGGCAGTCCTGAATAAAGGTGGAAGATTGAGAAGTGGGGGTGTGGGGCAAGAGGTCATTTTTAAATGTAAAAAACTATGAAACAAGAAGGGAGATGATTCCTTCTATAGGGAGATGTTCCAAAAACATAAAGATTCTAGAGCTGGAGGAAATGAGACAGCACTTTGAGGAACAGAGCTTGGCGATGCTGTTGATAAAGGAAGGTAAAAGGACAAAATCATTCAATTTGTAGATTTCTTCAGCACATTGGTGACAGTGCCTGCAACTGACTACTGGAAGCCACTGCCTTTTGCCCTTGACGTGCTTTGGTAGGTTGTGTTGCCTATGTTTGTGCCGTATGTTACCAGATACAAATTTAAATCTTCCTCATGTAGTATTCTTAAAGAAACATCAGACGCATTTCAGATCTATCCCACTCTACCTAGAAGATGGACTTCGTTTCTTCCTTCCACATTCTTATTCTCTTTCCTCCTCTCCGCTTTAATCTCTTCAGGAAAAGGCACATCAGTGGCCAGGCACAGTGGCTCATGCCTGTAATTCTAGCACTTTTGAGAGGCCAAGGAGAGAGGATTTCTTGAGCCCAGGAGTTCGAGGCTGCAGTGAGCCATGATCACCGCACTGCACTCCAGCCTGGGTGAGAGAACGTGACTCTGTCTCAAAACAAACAAACAAACAAAAAGGCACATCAGTAACCATTCTCATAAGGCTTGTTGCCTTACTATCTAGAAGCATATAGTTAACAACATAAACACAAAAAGGAGAAATAAACACACAGTCTACTTAGTCACATAGGATGAATAGGTATTTAGAAATCTTTGAAATACCAGGCATCTTTCTCTTTACTCTCTTATTGTAGAGAGTAAAGGTTCTGTCTGGACTTGGCATGATCAGAGTGTGGCTCCTTATCCTGCCTCTTATCTGGCCAGAAGGCCTTGAGGAATTTAACCTCTTGGAGCCCAAGATTATCCAGGGAAAAGGAGAACAAAAATACCTCTCTCTTAGGGTTGTGAAGATAAAGAGATAAAATTTGTAATGTGTCTGGGAGTGTTAATCCATATTAAATTTCAAGAAAGGTTATATTTAGTATACACTGGTGAAAAAAATAAAGACTCTTTAGTTCTCAAGATCTTTTGTCTTGAAATTTTTCTATCAATATCCATCTAAAAATTTATCTAACAAAATAATTATTCAGCAACTCATGTGGACCAGCCAGTATAAAATTTGATATCATTCCTTTTTCTGGATTTCAGTTGAGTATGTGACTTAGACTTATTTTGAAACCAAATCACGGGAACAGAGTCACCTTCATTAGACTCGTGATATTTGTGCTCTTGTTGGCTGGTTTAGCATTCTCTGCTTGCTTACTGTATTTGAAAAACCAGTCATGATTCATCATAGAGTCTCAATTGTCTTGAGAGCCCATTCGTTTCAATGCAATCAATATTTATATGCCACTTTCTGTGTGCAGAGGGCTGTGCTAGACACCCAAAGGCAGGGAGTGGTTAAAGAAGAAGAATAAAACACTGTTCTGTTTCAAGAAACAGTAAATATGGCTGAGAGCCAAAGCATCAAGCAGATGACTAATAGAAAACAATGAAGTGAATGCGATGAGCAAGTGATATGAAAAATATGGAGAGAGAGAGGTTCATTCTGGCTGGGGAAACCAATTAGTAGATGAGGTAGCATTTCTACCTAACCTTGAAGAATGAGCAGCACCTGACCTGGGAAGATGGAAAGAGAGAGACACCTGTGTAGACAAACAAGGTAAGCATCTATTAATATATTGTCATATTCAGGGAAATAGTGAATTTAGCCTAAGGTATAGCTTTGGAAGCACAGAATCACTAAATTTTATAGCTGGAAGGGACTCTAGTATCCGATCCACTCATTTTAAAAGCATGTGTTCAAGGAAAGTATGGAGATATGTTTAGAAAAGCATGCTGGATTAATTCATGGAGAGCCTGGAATGTCATTTGAAAAGTCTGGACTTCATATCACAGGTGATGGATATTTTCCAGAGGTTTTTGAGTAGTAGAATTGAATGCATTTATAGCTCTTATTTCTGCTTTGGATCCTTCTATAACAGTGGTTCTCAAAGCTGGACCAGTATCTGGAGAGTTTGTTAAAATGCTGATTGCTGGCCCCCAATTCTAGAGTTTCTGATTCAGTATAGGTCTAGATGGGGCCCAATAATCTGCATTTCTAACAGGTCCTCAGGTGAAGCTGATGCTGCTGGCCTAAAGACCACATTTCGAGAACCACTGCTGTATTGCACTCTACTGGTTCTCAACCATGGATGTTCATTAAGGTCATCTGAGGAGCTTCTAAAAAGTACTCAGGCCTGTGCCCTGCCTCAGACCAGTTGACCGGGAAGCCCTGAGGATGGGAAATAGGTGGAGGTCGTTTTTCAAAGCTCCCAGGTGATAACCCACATCAGCACTTCTCATATTCTCTCGTGCGTAGGAATTTTGTCAAGATGCAGGTTCCTTTTTAGTAGGTCTGGGTTGAGGCCTGAGGTTATGCATTTCTAATGAGTTTCCAGCAGATGTCAATGCTCCTGGCCGGTAGACCAGCAAGGCTCAAGGAAATTCAATATTCTTCTTCCTTTTTCTTCCCACTTTTCTCTCCAAGTTTCTATTTAGTGCTTGATTCAGTCTCTCTGCCCCCAGTGCAATGTCTCAATGCAATGCTGCCCCAACACACCATCCCTGAGCCCCAATTTCAATTATGCCTCAGAAAAAAATCAGACCAGGCCAGGTGTGATGGCTTACGCCTATAGTCCCAGCACTTTGGGAGGCCGAGGCGGGCAGATCACTAGAGGTCAGGAGTTTGAGACCAGCTGGCCAACATAGTGAAACCTCATCTCTGCTAAAAATACAAAAATTAGCTGGGCGTGGTGGTGTGTGCCTGTAATCCCAGCTACTTGGGAGGCTGAGGCACGAGAATCACGTGAACCCAGGAGGCAGAGGTTGCAACGAGCCAAGATCACAACACTGTACTACTCCAGCCTGGGAAACAGAGCGAGACTCCAGCAAAAAAAAAAAAAAAAAGAAAGAAAGAAATCAGACTGACTTGGGATTTGGCCAGCCATTGAGTTGACCTGGAGATGGGACTCTGGGCAGACACTGATGCAATGCAGGTGAGTGTGCCCCCAATAGCCCAGGCCTAGACGACTCCTTCTGTCCCCACCAACTCCTGCATGTGGTGCTTGGCAGGCCACCCACACGCCTTCATCGAACCTTTTCCTTACAAGCTCCTGAGCTCTGCCTGCCCACCTTCTCTCAGCAACTTGCTTTTTTGCACAAATTACTCTTTTTTATAAGCATAATTCCCAAAGTGAGAATAAGAAGCTTTCTGGCGTATCTATTAATCATGAGGGAGATTGGAAGCTGGGAATAAGGAGAAGGGAGAAAGAGACCTATAAACTAAATAGAAAATGCCCATCTGAAACAAGCCTTCTCCGACAGGCCCCCTGGTAGGACCTGCACTCCTGTCCCTTACCTTAGATGCCTCTTCCCTTTTCTTGCGTGTGTGTTGGGGCGGAGGACGGACAGGGGTAGGCAGAGAGCAAAGAGACTTTTCCCCTTTTATTTTCTTCCGTGAATTCTGACAATGGTTTGAAGTGCTCTTGCCTAGAAAACTGTGCTTGGAGGAGTGAAAATGAAAACACTTCAAGGTTGTAAGGTGAATCTTCTTCTCTTACAACCTTGGGTAGATCAACACCAGGACACCCAAATTATTTCGATTAAAGGAAGATATCTGAGTACAAGCTGCACTGTGCTGTTAATGAACAAAGAAAACAGTAATTGTTTTGCTAAGCTGTGTTTATATGAACAAAAGCCTCAGAAAGAGTTTAGCCCTTGAAATTCTTCATGGGACCTTGCGACATCACCACTTAGGAGGGGAACTGATGATGTGTTTGCTGATTATATGTGGGTGAGGACATTTTTGCAAGGGTTCCAGGGGCGACTTCCAAATGGACATGAATATAGACTCATGCAGAGGCTGCAGGAATTCAGGCCAATTGTGATACTCTGTGATACTCACAAATTTGGGTCACTCTCTCAATTAGTTTAGCTCCTCATCTGTGTGAGTACAGAAACAAAAGCTACTTGGAGGCCTTGTGGGTTGGCAGAGCATCTTAAAATACCCTCCTAAAGAGGCAGTGCTGCAAATTCAAAACAGACTTTCAAAATAAACTCAGCAGGGCAGCACTCCGGGGGTGCTTCCAGAGCCAGCCCCCACCCCACCCCCAGTTCTCAGTTCTAGGTGTTTGAAACTGCAGTACCCTTGGCTGTTACAATCCTCCTCTCCCCCATGAGCCTGCTTCTCCCTGGAGGAATCAATCATTCTGCAATACAGCTGAGATTTCTACCAGTCCAGATGCAAGCTTTCACAAACTCGACACGCCCCCCGTCTTCTGTTAGTCATTATCAATCTTCCCGTTGTGGTGGAGGGAATTAGGTGTACTTAGCGAGCTCTCGAATAAGTAAGTGGTCATGTGAAAAGCCAGGCATATGATACATACAGTCGGATCAGGACTTTAATCTTGGAAGTCATCTGGGACATGGGGTGTTTTGCAGTAACAAGGACAATTCTCTCAGAACTGAATCCAAATTCTGTCCTGTTTGTCTCAGGCATTTCTGCCACCAGAGCAAACTTTTTATGCTTTGGAGCATAAGTACAGATCATCTGTTGTGCTTTAAAGTGGGTGTTTTTTTTTTTTTAAGGAGCTAATTCGGTTGTGCAATACCATCAAGAGGCGCCACTTGTAAATTATATTTAGGTGTGTGTGTGTTCCTCCCCTCTCGGGGCTGATGAATCATATCCATCTTCGTGTCATTATGTAACTCTACACTTGCAAGAAGGGCTGCAAGCCCCTGCCATACACCAGAGGCTCCTGCCCATCTGCGCTCCACCCAGCAGGAGGGTCTCTGCTCTTCCAACACCAGCCTTGGCCTCTCTGCGGAAAAGCAAGTGTAGTGACTAACTCATCCTCTGTTCCCAGTTTTAACTGAAAGTCCTGTGTTCAAATGGGATCAGCTGGCCACACTACCTGGTCTGGCTCTTTGCCTATTTCTGGCCTCAGGCGCTGAGGGTGTGGACATTAGCACGGGTCCTATGGGCTTGGGGTTCCATCCAGGCCTTCCTGTTCTAACAAGAAATCTGGAAGACTGCACACCCTGGAGGCAGGAGGCAGGCCTGGGGTACAACAAGATCTGCTGTGGTCGTGGAGAAGAGGACAGCACTCCCTTTCCTCGTGGAAGTATGGACAGGTGTGAAGGAGTTCCCTGTGCCGAAGCAGACAGGGGCCCTACAAGTGAAAGGTTGCTATTTCTATTACATGGCAGTAAGAATGAAACCAAGAGTCATTGTGTATGCGGGGGAAGAACACAAGGTTGGGAGCCAAACTGGGTTTATATATTAGTCATGCCACTCATTTATTGTTTCTGGGATGAATTATTTAGTCACTGACAGCCTCAGTTTCCTTGTCATTAAAATAGAAATCATAAGTACTATATTTAAACCTCAAGACAGTATTTTCTGTATTAAAAGGCCATCAAATTCTGATTTGCTTCTCCTAGACTTCAGAATAAGGGAGTAACCTTGGCTTTTGGACCAGGCTTGCTTAGCCTCTGGTCCCTCTTCTTCCCTCCTCCTGCCCCACCCTGCCATATCTTGCAAATCTAATGTGCTTTGGCATTCAGGCAGTTGTTACTCTGTGTGCTCATTAAAGCAAAACAGCTGCTATAACAATCAACCCCCAAACTTCAGTGCCTTATTGTAATAGAAGTTCTCTCAGAAGTCTGGTGCAAGTGGGGAATGGGGTGCTCAGCTCCACTTGGACATTCAGGGACCCAGGAACTCCATCGTCCTCAGCACATGGCCTCTAAGGGTGAAGAAGGTACATCCACTTGTCTTGGAAGGGACACATATCACTAGAGTTCATTGACAAAAAAGGCAAGCTCTGTAAAATGTCGGAAGAGATTTATTCTGGGCCAAATGTGAGTGACTGTGGCCTTTTACACAGGCTCAGGAGGTCCTGAGAATATGTGCCCAAGGTAATTGGGTTACAGCTCAGTTTTATACATTTTTAAGGAGACTGAAGTTATAGGCACAGACATAAATTATTAATGGAAGGTATACATTGATTTGGTCCAGAAAGGCAGGATCTCTGGGCAAAGGAGGGGGGTGCCTCACAGGTCACAAGTGGATTCAAAGATTTTCTAATTGGCAATTGGTTGAAAAAGTTAAGCTTTTCCTAAAGAATTGAAGTCGGGAGAAAGAAATGTCTGAGGTAAGATAAGGGCGGTTGTGGAAGCCAGAGTTCTTGTTGTATAGATGAAGCTCCCAGGTAGCAGACTTCAGAGAGGATAGATGGTAAATGTCTCTTACAGGATCTTAAAAGGTGTGAGACTCTTAGTTAAATCTCTCTTGGATCCTGGAAAGGGAAGGGGATGCTCTGCAGAATGCAAATTTCCCCCACAATTTGCATGGCCATTTCAAAATAGGTCAAATAAATATATTTTGCAGTAAAGTACTTTGATTTCCTTCAGGGTTTGTTATCTGTCTTGTGATACCATACCAGAGTCAGGTTGGAATTTTGTATCTTACTGCCACAAAGAGTCTGTGTTGTCAGTCTTAGGATCTGTTTTACTGTTAACCCTGGTTAGTTGTGCCTGAATTCCAGAGGGAGGGGGTACAATGAGGCATGCCTGACCGCTACCCCCAACTCTTCTGTCATGGCCTGATCTAGATTTTCAGGTTTCTGTAGGATCCTATTGGCCAAGGGAGTAGGGGTGGGGATGCCCATTCAGCTGGTTGTGGGCCTTAGAATTTTACTTTTGGTTTACAAGTTCATACTCAGTTGCAAAAACTAGTCACATGCCCCCACCTGGAGGCAAGAGGGTCTAGTTGTGCAACCACTTCCCACCCACCATTCTAACTAGGAATTGTCCTTTCATGTCCTAAGTTTTTCAGACTTCTAGATTGTGTGGGGCACTGTGCTGGGCATTCAGAATAAAATACATGATTAAGATGCAGTCCTTGAAACTGTCCCCACAGGGTTGACAAGAATTGCATGCTTGGTTCTGGACAGAAAAATAGTTACAATTAATCAGGCTGCACTCTGGTCCACTTCCTTGTTGCTAAAAGTCACATGGCACTGGATACTATTTGCATACCGTTGTTCCTCTAGATAGGATTTCTGACATTAGAGTCCTAAGATTGCTTAAGAATTGAGTTGCATTCGTATTATTCCTATAGACAGGATCTCTGAGATTAGAATCATATAAGGCTTTTGTTTAAGGGTCAGTCATTTAAGATGTTTTCCAGACCCTGAATTCCAGCAACCAGTTTGAGGACCCTCACAAAGGAATGGGATCAGCATGAGAACACAGCTTCTTCCCCTCCCTGTCCCATGACTTCGCCCTGGACTCTTCGACTAATCAACCGTCTCCACACTTCAGCCCACTCCAACCCCTAAAAACACTAGCCCCAAATTCCTCAGAGATGGATTTGAGGTTCCCTCCCTTCTCCTTGGTCAATGACTCTAAAATTAAGCCTTTTTCTCTGCTGTAACTTGGTGTCTTTGCATATTGACTTGCTGTGTGCACCAGGCAATGAACCCATTATGGTTACACCCATACCTCCAAGGAACTTGCCTTACATATTGGTAAACTATACTCCTCTTCCCTGGCTTGCAGCAATAAGATTCAGCCTTTTGGCATGTCTTTTGATATATAGGATAATGAATACAGAGTACAGGGGAAAAGAAAATCAGCTAGTAACCAAATTCAAAGCTGGGAGGGATCTTGGGGGTCATCTGTACAAAAAAAAAAAAATTGTCAATGGATAAGAAACATGAGACCAAGAGAATTTAAATGACTTGCCCAAATTCTTCTAGCTGATTAGTCCAAGAATCAGGTTAAAATCCTGCTCCTTTCATCTTCCAGTCTTTAACACTTCCTAATATGTCAGAATCTTTCTGACGACTGTGTAACATGTAAGAGTTTATGAGTTCAGTCCTGTTTTAGTATGTGTTTAGGCAAAAGGGGCTAATGGTGAGTCCCAATGTGGTGCCTTTTGTAGATAACATAGTCAACATTCACCATCATACCTGCAGAACATGCGGACATCATTGCCTCATTGGGAAATTATGTTGCCTCTTTGGAGTATGATCTTCGCCCCTTCTTTTAATTCTCCCTGCATTCAATAACACCTCAGCTCATGTGCCAAAAACCTGTCCAGTTCACCTCAGGTAATACTACCTGTCAGGTTTCATTTGTCCCATTTGAAGCCTATTGAGCCTCAAAAGTTTGAATAATGTCTTGTTTTCAACACACAGTGCTGTCTACCGTGTACCCAAAGTGAATGGCCATATGTATAAATTGGTTTAGCTTATTTCTAAAAGCATAAATCCCAGAGGGCGTAAGTGCATGGGTTCAAATGGCCAAGTCAGTATGATCTATCAGCTCTGGTTGGATTGGCATAATCAGCTTTGACACAGAGATATAAGGGGCACTTGGGGACTTCTAAGAGTGAGTGGTAATCCTGACCTTCGAGTCCCTGGTCAAGTGGCATATCCAGTATGTAAGGGAGTTATTTTTCTTAATGGAGATTTCCTTTCATGGAGATGCTCCTGACCAGAAAACTTTTACTTCCAGGAGCTCTCAGACTGGAGTATACTTCTCAGATACACACTGACCTATGAGCCTGAAAGTCAGGCTATTCCTGAGGATTCCAAATCTCCTTTCTGGAAAAGTAGGAGTAGTGGATATATTTAAGTGAAGTGAGAAAAAAGAGTTGACCGATGTAAATATAAGCTTCTTGAGCGTAAGGCCATGTCTTCCTAATGTCCTAGTCTAGAGCTGTTGAGTGAATTCCACTTCTATTCCTAACGAGTCTGGCAATTGAGACCCTGGAGAAGCTTGGTAAATGGTTCTGAGACTAAGAAGAAACTGTATATGCCCTGCAATTCTGAAGCTACTCTTCTCAGACAGTAGGTTTATATCGTATCAGAGCATATGACTGTGGCATTTCTATAATAAACCAGACCAGTTTAAGGGCCTTGGAATAATCTCTCTCTCTCTCTCTCCTGCCCCACCCCAAAGTGCCCATATCCAACTGGGAAAGGCTAGAAACTCTATAACCTATTTCCCAATATGAAGATGTATGTGTTTCTGGACATGTGACTGAGTTTAAATTCCCTGGAGAGTCTCTGATTCTACTGCAGTCTAAAATTCATGTACTCAGCTGTTCAGCTGGAAGAAATGGAAGAAACAGGGCTGGATGGGAAGACTGATTTCTTAATATATAAATAAAATGAATTTTTCCTACTATCCTAGTCTTGGAAATTTTACCTACAATTAAGTATTTACCTACATTTCTCCAGAAAGCTACCTAGACATTGATTTATCTTCTACAGACATGTTTTAGATTGTGCTGAAATGGCCAAGTTTTTCCTAAGTTGGCAAAAAAAAAAAAAAAAAAAAAAAAAAAAATCCATTCCATGTGGCTGGAATCAAGCCCACTGAGATTTTCACCAAGGGCAAAAATACCTTGTGTGTGTATCAAAAGCAGTTGGAAAAAACTGGCTCTATTTTTCTGCACCAGCATCATCAGACTAATGGCATTCCAGTCAATTAGTTGGCATTGTTCTCTTTGGTGTGCATCAGAAGGGCCCAACTTAAGCTGGACTCAAAATCCTGTCCCTTCTTCTGGATTCTAAATCTGAATGGATAGTTTATGTTCTTGTCCTCTCATATGTTGATCCTTGAAGACTGCATACTACTGTTCGTTCAGTCATTTAGCAAAGATTTATTTTGAGCTTACAATTCATGGGTCACTGTGTTGGGCATTAGGAATTCAAAGATGAATAAGACATGGTCTTTATATTTAAAGAGCTTACCTTAATGTCTAGAGAAGGAAACAAATATCTTCCCAGATTGACTTCATTTTGGGAGAGAGATCAAGTTCACTTAGGATGGTATGCAGTACTGCCCTACTATACACCTCTAGCGGGGTTATGTATCTGATATTCTACATGACTTACAGCCCCTAGGATACAATGTGAATAATATTCTGGACATATGCAATGAAGCTGCTCTGGGAGGGGTCCGCAAGTGCAATGAAGCTGCTCTGGGAGGGGTCCCCATGTGCAATGAAGCTGCTCTAGGAGGGGTCCCCATGTGCAATGAAGCTGCTCTGGGAGGGGTCCCCATCCTAGGAGATGAGACACATGAGCTTTGAAAAGATGAGTATATAGACAAAACTTAGAAGGACATTGCAGAGAATAATCTAAGCAAAGGAACACAAACATGGAACGATCAATAAGCAAAGGTAGAATTCAGTGGATGAGAAGAAGTGTGGTAGGAGATGAGGTTGCAGAAGGAGGCAGAAGCCAGATAGCAAGTGTCTTGCATGCCATATCAAGGAGTTTGAAATGTATCTGGTTAGTGCTGGAGAGAGTCTTTACAGGGCTATAACTGTGACTTGCATTTTTGAATGTTCACTTTGGAATCAGTGTGGAAAATGAACTTGTTTACGAAAGGAGTAAAGGGGTGGGCTGAAGAACAGAGAGATTAGTTAGGAGACATTGAAATAGCCAGTAGAGAAATGATGGAAATTTGAGTTAAGATAATGAGTTGAAGATTGACTCAAGACCTTTGGGAGGTGAAATTCACAGGTCTGTATGACTAGTAAGACATAAGAAATAAGCAAAGGGAGTTGCTGAGATTGAAAACCCTATGGGTGGATGATAAATCATTTTACCAGGATAAAGGACCAAGAATGAAGGTGCCTTTGGTAACAGAAACCATGAGTTTGGTTTTGAATATGATAAGTTGGAAACTGGGACCACCAGGAGGGCTGCAGAGATAAGTCTGGAGTTGGGGAGAGAGGTCTAGGCCACAAAAAGCAATTTAGAACAATCGGTGTTTAGGGCATGGTGGAAGATACTCTCCTAAATTCCTAATTTCTTTCCTTCTCTGCACTCTAAAATGACCTCTGATGAACTTTCCTGATGATTTAACTTTTTCAAAGCCACCACTGGCAATCTATTCAGTCTTAGCTGTCAGATTGAATTACCACTTACATGGCCCTCTACTCGGTTTTTGCAACTCCAAGCCCCTTTCTGAGCGCTCGTGCTCTCTCTCTCTCTCTCTCTCTCTCTTTCTCTCTCTCTCTCTCTTTCCCTGATTGCTTCTAGTGAGATAGTTGAATAGACTTTCTCCTGGGCTCTGGCGCATGTAATCCAGCAAAAGATCGAAAGTCCGATTTCCCACTCTCCCACTTTAGAGCTTGTGGTCTTGAGCAAATTCTTAAACTTCTCTCAACCTCAGTTTACTTATCTTTACAAGGCACTCCAGTAAAAATCTGAAAGATGCACTTTTTTGAAGTTGAAATGAGATAAAGTATAATAACATTCAGCATGCCACACCAATAGATGCTCCACATTGTTCATTCGATCATCAGTTCTATAAATCAATCTATTAGAGTTGAAAGAAAACTTAGAGACCATCTCACCTCATTCTATCAAATTCAGGAGAGAACTGGGCCCCAGAGAAAGAATATGACTTGACCAAGTTACATAGTCAGTTAGTGACAACTTTAGCCTTCATATTCTCATGTTTAACATTATACCGTGCTCCGACCTTCCAGGATTTTTGTTTGTTTTTTTAAGGGGATCTGTATCCCAATATATCACACAACTATATTGGGCTTCCTGTGGAAGATGGGAAGATGAGGGCTGTATTAATTATCTCTTATGGCACAAGAAATTCCCACTAAATTGTGGCTTAATGCAACACATATCTATGGTCTCACAATTTATTGAATCAGAAGTTTCAGCATGGCTTAACTGGACCCTCTGCTCAGCTCTCACAGGGCTATAATCAAAGCGTTGGCTGGGCCATGTTCTCATCCAGCAGCTTGACCAAGGGAGAATGCACTTGCAAACTCATTGTCACGTTGCCGACAGAATCCATCGCCTTATGGCTGTAGGACTGGGTGGCTGTTTTCTTGCTGGTTTTCAGCTGGGGGGGCCCCACCCTGGGTTCCATCGGCCTTCTGACTGGTTCTCCATGATGTGACATCTGACTTCATCAAGGCCAGCAAGAGAGTGTCTCTTTCTCTACTTGCAAGTCATATATATATATATATATATATAGTGATGGGACATCATTATGGGAGTGACATCCCATCTCCTTTGCATATTCCATGGCTTGGAAGCAAGTCCAGGTCCACCAGCCCTAAAGGAGGAGAATCACATAGGGCAGGACACTGTAGGCCAGACCCTGGGTGGGGGGCACCTCAGAATTCTGCCCTCTGCAGATGCTGTGGTAGATTTCATTGCGAAAGTGTCACAGGGCACAGTCCGGTTGGCCCTCGGTCTCCTGTAATCACAACCAAACACACGGCACTGCTTTCAGGAAAGCTGCATCTGCAAGGGCTCTGGGACGAGTGTGAGAGCCGAGCAAGGTATCCTCAGGAGATGCTGTTGGACCCAGAGTGACACCACAGGTCAGAGTGGTGCTGGTGCCACTGAAAGTGCACATGTGTGAATGTGTATGTGAATGTATATGTATGCATGTGAATGTGTTTAAGTGTGTATATGTGTGCGTGTATATGTGTCCATGTATATGAGTGTGCATGTGTCTGTGTGTGCATGTGCACGCATGTGTGTATATCAAGTGTTAGAGGGGTCCTTCCTGGAAGCTCATCAAGTGACTGCCTGCCATTCGACATTTTCTGGAGTGGCTCTTTCCAGAATTGTTGGTACACTCTGTGACATGAGTCACGCTGCCTCTTTATTAAAATTCCATCTTCTCCAGCTGAGGCAAAGCAAATATTTACCCACATCTAACCCTGGTCCCAGCCTTGGCAAATGTCTGTGCTTCTCCATGGAGCTGTCCATGCCCTCAGGTATGGCTAAGTGAAGGAGACATTCCGCTTTTCCTCAAGTTCCCTGGAGACTGAAAAATCAGAGGCTTTCTCTGCCTCCAGGCTCCTGCCTCCAGTGAATCCTGCCCACCGCCTGCAAGTCTTCTTGGAACTCTGCTTTCACCATGGTACTTGCTTGATCAAGGTGTTTGGTGGCTTCTTCTGCCTAAATCCATATGCATTATCTTATCCTTGAAGGTCTACCAAGCTTGTAACCCTTCTGCTCCCCACCTCTCCCCCTTACATACTGTAATTCCCCAATGTTACTCAGCACCCGCTCCAGTGAGGCCAGGTGTGTTAAAACTGAATGACACCAGTTGCCGCATATCTGCTAGTGTGGTTCCACTGTACCCCTTCCACCCCACCACAGTCTCCTTCTCACAGTACTTCCCATCAAAAGCATAATGCTTTCTAAGCCCACCTGAAACCTCACTGCTTCCCTGATTATACACAGTGGCATTCATCTGCCCCAGCTTTGACCTCTCTTAGCATTTGCTAACTGAACTTGAGTGACTGTTTTAGGCAACTTATTGTGCTGTGTGTTGCATTATTTATTTCATGAGAGTGTGTCTTGTCGCTGTAGAGAGGTTATGAGTCTCTTAAAGATGGCCAGATGCAGTGGCTCATGCCTGTAATCCTAGGACCTTGGGAGGCCAAGACAGGTGGATCACTTGAGGTCAGGAGTTCGAGACCACCCTGGCCAACATGGTGAAATCCTGTCTCTACTAAAAATACAAAAGCAAAAACAAACATACTTGGCCAGGTGTGGTGGCATGCACCTATAGTTTCAGCTACTCAGGAGGCTGAGGCAGGAGAATTGCTTGAACCCAGGAGACAGAGGCCGCAGTGAGCTGAGATGACAGCACTCCATTCCAGCCTGGGCAACAGAGTGAGACTCTGTCTCAAAAAAAAAAAAAAAAAGTCTCTTAAAGATAACATTACATTTTTCCACTTTTTCTTTCTCTCTCCCTAGCTTTTGCCTTTTCTTTTCATGGTGTTTACAATTTGGACTTCGGGCCTAGATGGACTTGTATTTAAATATCAGCTCCACCACTTTCGACCTGTGTGAAACCTCTGTGGTCTTCATTTTTCTCGTGCTTAAGTGAGGATAGCTACCTCATATTGTGGTTGAGAGTAGCCAGTGAAATAACATAGGGAAAGAAATCCCTGGCACATAGTAAGCATTCAATTAATGAAAGAAATCATAGAATCCTTCATTTCACGTTAATGACCATTTCTGTTCATTCCCGCAAGAAACAGCTGAGCACCTTCTGTGAGCCCAGAACTGTGCTTAGGTGATGGAGAGAGATCAATAAATAAAATGATCATGTTCCTATGGACTGTACAGGCTAGTGGCTATTAAGGCTTCCAGGAGTCTGCAGAATGTGTGATCAGAAGCCCTAAAAGCGACCAAAATAGTTAGTGATTTTTATTTAAAAAATTGAAGGAAACCACTCACAATGAATCATTATTTTAAAAAATCCTTTTCATTGGTAGTGTGTGCCAGCGTACCTGTAAGCATTCATGTTGAGAGTGGCATAGGACTCCCAGCCACTGGTTTCCCCCACTATCCCCTGCTCCATGCAATGCTGTTAAAAATGGAAATGGGGGCTGCCTCTGCAAAACAGGTGACCAGATGGTGCTGTTTTGATGAGTTGGTAATGAGATGAAGACGGATGCCTTCCCAGTATGCTGGAGGTGGAGAGAGGGGCTGATCACCTTCAGTGTCCTCTTTCTCTCCGCCAAGCCCTTCACCCTCCCCACACACATTCTTCACGCTTTTCAGAGATGGGGGAAATGTCTCATGATTCAAGTGCCTTCTAAAGCTCCTGGGAGACATTCACCTAAGGCTGGTAACTAAGGTTGGTAATGTCATAAGTGCCTAATAAATATCTGCTGACTTGTATCTCATTCTTTCGAGAGCTATATCCTGTAGAACCTTCCCCAAATGAAGGAGATCAGCCTCCTGACAAGCTGCACTGAAAGTTAAAAGTGGAACTCAGGAAAATTATCTTAAAGCTGCAGTGTGAATGTTTATTTGGTTGTTTTGCTCAAACGTGGGCTTTCTGAGGAGTTCAGTGCTTTTCTCTCTCCCCTTTGTGGGTGGCTCAATGAAATGGAAAAGCTTCAACTTTAATTCCTATCAGAGTAAAACTGTAAGTGGTAGAAGTTATTGACTTTCCCTTTTATGGAATACAAAGTGCCTTGATTATTGAAATGCAATACCACATTATGAAAGTCCCAAAGGAACAGGAGGTTTCTTGTTTGAGAGCCACGCACTGAGCCAGGAAGTCTAGTGCCAGTCATTGCAGAGGAGAAGGAGAACATCCCATTGCCTGCCAAACCCCCTAAGCACCCTGCAGTGGGCACTCCCACATTTCTCCCTGGCATTTGGCATCCCAGGCTGTCTGAGCTGAGGAGTCGTTCCATTGATGTTGGTGTGTGCCATACGTCACCCATAGGCCTGCTGAATACAGAAAGTGTTCCCCAAGGAGATTAAAGGAAAAGAGAGAGCTTCAGGCCCCTAGAATCCCCATGGTGGAAAAGAGCAAGAGGCAATTCTGCATCTGGGAAGCCCCCAGCCCCGTGTCATTAAAGAAGAGACAGTTTTCCATTCTAGCTGTTCTTGCACCTATCTCTGACCCATACTTGCTGTGTAAGTCTGTTTTCACACTGCTATAAGATACTACCCAAGACTGGGTAATTGATAAAGGAAACAGGTTCAATAGACTCACAGTTTCACATGGCTGGGGAGGCATCAGGAAACTTGCAATCGTGGCAGAAGGGGAAGCAAGGCATGTCCTACAAGGCGGCAGGAGAGAGTGAGAGCGAGTGAGCAGGGGGAACGCCAGACACTTATCAAACCAGAATCTCATGAGAACTCTCTCACTATCATGAGTACAGCATGGGGGAAACCACCCCCCACCCCCCGCCCCCGTGATCCAGTCACCTTCTACCGGGTCCCTCCCTCAACACCTGGGGATTACAATTGGAGATGAGGTTTGAATGGAGACACAGAGCCAAGCCATATCACTTGGATCAGGTCGGATTGGGGGAATTTCTGACCAAAACTCCTGACCTCCATACAACGACTGCTTCTGATGGGTTTCCCTCACTCCAGACTTTCCCAAGACATCTCTTGTGAGAGTTTAATGGGAAAATAGGCACCAGCAAATGACCGCTGAATGCCTTGCTGGATTTAGCAATAGTAGCAACCTCTATACGGTGATCTTTTCCTGTGTGCCTGGCACTGTGCTAAGAACTTTACATACCGTTATTCGCCATGGAGCCAGACTAGGAAAGTCTCCTTAATCTGCAGTTACTGGTGAGAAAACAAGGTCCAGTGATGTTACATTAGGTACCCAGGAGCACACAGCCAGAAAAGACGACAATTGGAGTGTCAATCCTAGTCTCCTGATTCTAGAGTCTCAACTCTTAGCTACCATACTACATCATGCTACAAGTCTAAAAAAAATCTCCAAAAATGTTGGCTTTCATCCCTCCATTTCCCATAAAATGTCCACTCCTTTGTGTTCTCTTTTCTGCTTTATGCCCTCTGTCTGAGTCTGTTCAGGCTGCTCTAACAAAAACATCATAGACTGGGTGGCTTACAAGCAGAAACTTATTTCTCACAGTTCTGGAGTCTGGGATGTTGAAAATCAAGGCATCGGCAGATTTGGTGTCTGGTGAGGGCCCACTTCCTGGTTCCTAAATAGCTATCCTTTCTCTGTGTCCTCATATAGGGGAAGAGGCCAGGAAAGTCTCTGGGACCTCTTATCAAGGCATTAATCCTACCTCCATGACCTAATCACCTTCCAAAGGCCCCTCCTCCAAATACCATCATGTTGGAGGTTAGGTTTCAACATGGAAATTTTTTT
This sequence comes from Gorilla gorilla gorilla, assembly GCF_029281585.2. Classification (NCBI taxonomy): domain Eukaryota; kingdom Metazoa; phylum Chordata; class Mammalia; order Primates; family Hominidae; genus Gorilla; species Gorilla gorilla. The sequence goes on from NC_073238.2 coordinate 111,861,608, forward strand.
TTTTTTTTTTTTTGAGACAGATTCTCATTCTGTCACCCAGGCTGGAGTGCAGTGGTACAATCTCAGCTCACTGCAACCTTTGCCTCCCGGGTTCAAGCATTTCTCATGCCTCAGCCTCCTGAGTAACTGGTATTACAGGTGTGTACCACCACGCCTGGCTAATTTTTGTATTTTTAGTAGACACAGGATTTCACCATGTTGGCCAGGCTGGTCTCGAACTCCTGACCTTAAGTGATTGGCTTGTCTTGGCCTCCCAAAGTGCTGGGATTACAGGCATGAACCACCGTGCCCAGCTTCAACATGGGAATTTGGTGGAAGACACAAACATTCAGTCCATAGCACCCTCCACTCTCCCATCAAACCAGATTAGCCCATATTAATTAGTTCATTAAATATACCTACTGTTTTGGCACACTAGGTGCTGGAGTTCTACTCGACTTCACTGGATACTTATGCTAGCCCTTATTGCTGCCAGTCATTCCACGAGCACAAGAAACAGAATAATGGTCTCTCGGTCTAGCCCAATGGGAAGGGTCCAAGAAAGGGGAGAGTGGTGGGGCATTGGACAAAGGAGCCGAGGGAGACTTTGGCCTGGGCTTTGTGACTGCTGTAAGCACAGAAAACTTTGCCAGTGGGCAGTTTATTTGGCAAGTTTGAGCATTAAGAAGTAGGATTATGCTAGCTATGTTGATCAGGTTACCATCACCTTATCCCAGAGATCACTTTCAGCATCACGAAAAATAGGACCACCTGCGGATCCTGATGCAATTTGCTACGATGCAGCAGCATCCGTGCAGTCATTTTGCCAAATGTATACAATAAATTTTATCTAACTTCCGGTTTATAGAAAATATAGGGGTTAGAGAACCAAGATAAATGACTCAATGAGCAATAATCAGACAAATCCAGAAGGTAGAGCATTCCCTAAGACCCCTGCTAGTCTCTCCTCCTGGTCAAGAACATGAAAAGAAACATGCAGGGAAGGAGGTGTGGATGGGCTGATCGAGGTTAAAAGAGAATAAAGAAATATAATGAGTAAATGCAATTTGTGAACACTGATTGGCTTCTGCTTTGAATAAATGAGTCATAAAACTCACTGGGGCAACAACTGGGGAAATTTGAATAGAGAACAGGGATGATATGATATGCAGGTCTTATTAATTGTGTTAGGTGCCCTATGGGTATTGTGATTATATAGAACAAGATTAGTTTATAGAGATGCTACTAAAGTCTTCAGAAGTAAAATGTAGTATCTTGAATTTACTTTAAATACTACATTAAAAAATTAAAGTATATCCAGCAAAATGCTAACACTTTAAAATTCTAGGTGATGGGTATATGGTGTTCATTATATGAAACTATCATAACTATGATAAATCTAATGAAATGGAAAATTACAACCTTGGTTTGGCAGTGTGAAAGCAATGTAGTGATTTATAAAACCTATTTAGGGGATAATTGCCATGAGTACAATGGTTATTAGTGACATTGTGAACATGTCAGATTCATTTTGGGGAGTCTTTTTGATTTTCAAACCACCATGTCCAAGTGCACTCAGAGGGCTTCTGTGCAAGAAGCGGACAGAATCTCCTTGTGTGTCATGGCCCAGCTTCAGACACACATGGAGGGAATATTGCCTGAGACTCCAAAGATCCCCACAACCAGAGGCCTCCATGAGGCAGGTTTGGGAGGCTGATCAATCCATTTCACTACCAACATTCAGCCCCATCACAGCAGGGAGAGGCAGCAGCTGTGGTGGGCAGGGAGGATGCCACATTCCTGACCTTCAGCCATCACTTCCTCTGTCTCTCTTACCTCTTGGGATTTCACAAGTGGCTGTTCCCTTCTTCTGCTTTCTTCCATAGGCTGGACCCATCCTCTTGCCTCCCTTACAGGTCCATGGCATCTGTCACTCAGCATTTCTCCCACTTCACTTTTCCAAGCTTGCTCCACTTCCTGATGCTTTCCACCATTTCCTCCACGTTTTTTTTTTCCTTCAAGCTTTTCTTGCTGAATTTTTGTACGATTCTCCTGTCCCATTTTTACTCAACTTAAGAATTGTATCACGATTTATATTGCGGTTCTCTGTTTGTCAGCTTTTTTTCCCTAGTACCATCTGCCTCTTTGTAGAAGACCGGTGATATACAGGCAGATACACACACACACACACACACACACACCCCTTTGGTAGATGTCATGTCAAGTTTGAGTTTGTGCATGTACTGAATGACGCTTAGGAAAATGCTTAGTGAGGAATGAATTTGTTCTTCAAAACCAGAGCATACATTTAACATTTGGATCATATTTGTGAGTTTCATTTTTGTTTGCAGTAACAGTATTTTTCTCTCAGTGGTAAGAGCAGCTCATATTCACCTTTCCCTAATGCTGAATTCTCCACTTACTTCCCTTATGTTGCATCCTGGTTTGTTTGGGGTAATTTAGGTTTTGAGCCATTCTTCTCTTGTTAGAGTCTATAATGCCTCTTCTAAATTGAAATTCTTCCTTTAGGGAGCCAAGAACTCGGATGCTTCTAAATTTACATCTGGGTAACAGATTTGCTACAAAGTTGGACTACTGGGGAACAAATTCAATGTTTCAGAAATTTTACAAAGAGTTACATTCCTCAAGGTCTCATCCAGTGAGTTCCGTCACTGGGGACAGATGGTCTACTTTAAGTATAATCAGGAAGTTTCAGAAACATGACATAATGTTTATCTCTCCTAAGATTTTTCTCTTTGATTTGGCGTCTGAGAAATACTCCTTGTGCCCATCTCTCTCTCTCTGGCAGATTCTGACAAAAATAATGTCTAGAAAGGCTTTTGCATTGTCTTTTATAAAAAGAACATATTTGCTTCTAATAATACATATTGGCTATACTTTAACACTTTTAGATCACATAAGCTCAGTTTCTTTTTCTCTTATGAAAAATAATGTGCTTTATTTTGAGCAAACGAATAAGCCACAAGCTCTCTGAAAAAAGATGATTATAGGAGAAGAACCCAAAAGGTAATCATTTTGGCCCAGAGTTGTGACCAAAGTTGTCCTTTATATCTGTCCTACATCTGACATTTAGACACAAGCTCTCACTGCAGGGAGTCTCATGAGAGCGTGCCTAGGATGGCAGGAAGGATGGCGTTTCATAAGATGGGTCTGACTACATGATGTATGTTCAGTAATTTACAAAAAAAAAAAATCTGAAATGCAAATCAAATGTAAACCATCTTCATAAGAGTAGGAAAATGCTCCCCGCTCCCAGCCAACTGTGCCAGTTCTTTTGAGGAAATAGTATTTATTGAGAGGAGATAATACATGTTCGAATTTTTCCAATTGTTCTTTATGCTGAATATTCTTCATTTAAAAGTAGCTCACATATTTTTTCTGCAGTCTTTAATTGCAGATGAGTTATGTCTACAACCTCTTTGGTGCCTCTGTGCACACTACAGTTTGCACACACACACCCTGTCACTACTCTCTTTTATTCTATAGGATCGTTTTATGGAGTTCAAAGTCCTCAAAGCTTGCGGGGAAGGGAGGAGGGCTAGGGAAAAGGACGATTGTGCTAAGCCTGAGTGTAAACTCCCCTGGAGCAGAGAATGACTCACATTCTCTGTGACATGAGTCACTCCCATGCAAAACTGGAGTTGTGAGCTACTACTTTGCCTGTAGCTGTTTGTTCATAGGCAGATGGAAGGCAGAGGCTGCACAGAGAATGGAGAGCTGTGTCTGAGGAGCCTTGGAGCATTCACCCCGGTAGAGGAAGGCCACCGTGTGATCACCTTTTCTCCTTGGCTATAGCTCAGAATATTCAGTTCGCTAAAGTAAGGCACTGCTAGTATTTTTTACCTAAGGAACTGAACCAGAGAGAAGGTTAATTTGCAAAACAAAAAAGAAAAAAAATTGACTAGCAACCGGTAGAAATTGATAGACAGGGAAAAGGGAAAACTAATGGGGTAAAAACTCAAAGGGTTTCTCTATCAATTAAATTAAAGCTTTCTCATTTAATGAGAATTGATGCCTATTATAACCGTGCTTATTTATTCTTAACTGTATATAAAACAGTAGAAAGTTGTTGATTTAATATGAAAGTTTAGAAAAGATAAGGTATTAATTCTGCATTCTAAAAACTCATTAACCAGGAGTGGTTGATTTCCTAGAAAGAATGGAATGTCGCCTGTCATAATTATTGAGACGATAGATTCACCTCTGATTTCTCAATTATAAATAGAATCATCAAATGCTGAAGGCAAGGACCTTGTCTAAACAATCTCCACTAGGTTATGTATTTGAAAGTGTTTGGAACTACTGTGAAAACTCGATCGTTCTTAGGTCTTAGTTCATCAAAACCTAAAGTGAAACACCTCCACACATAGTGTGGGTGCTCATCCCTACATTTTCCACCTCCCCACACCGGCCTCCTCGAAGGAGGCTTGGAAGAGTCTATGGCTGGCTCTGCATTGGTCATGCACGCCTCCACGGCTGCTTTGCTCTGTGCCCCGGCTTTCCTAGGCATCTCCTCTCAGCCTGACCTCCGCTTCCGCTTCCTGTCCCACGTCTCTAACCAACAACTTAAATGGACCCTACCCAAGGAATTGTAACCTGTGGACTTTCCCTAAAGGGAAATCTCAGATATAGCTAGGGGCTCAGGGAATGCAACCAACATGCAACTTTGGGAAGATGGGTTTTGCTTTTTTATCTTAGACATTTTTTTAGTTTGCCTTGAGAAAAATCAGAGCTGTTCTTTAGGAAAAAAAAAAAAAAGAGAGAGAGAGAAGGTAGCAGGTCTTGTCTTCAGTCTTTCCCATTTCCCAAGAAGCACCGGATCAGATCCTCTTAGGACCATGAACTCTTCACTTCCTACCTAGCTACCTAGCCCAGATTTATCATGTCAGTTACCTCTGTAATATGGTGTTAGTTTATAATAGCTTAAAAATGAGTGTTGTGGCTCCCTGCTATATTTTCTTTTTTACTGGTGCTTCTTGAAAACTAAAAAATAAAAATAAAAAATCCTGAAGGAAGAATTCTCTGGTTGTATGTAAAGTTTTGTCAACATAGTCAACACTGAGGGAAGCATTTGAAAACCTTCCCTATGTCCTTTGTCATCTCATATAAGCAGCTATTTATCTGTAACCACTCCCAATATTAGGCCAACTTGTATTTGATCATACCACATAGCCATTAGCTTATTTGGGTCTCAGCACTCTTGGCAACATGTTAGAATTCTTTGAAGGACCTTCCTGCCATCAACACTTCCTAAATTCCCCAAACCCCTGTGCCGTTGAAATCTATCCAGAAGGGGAGTCTAACATGCAAAACTGCATGTGACTCTTCAGCAAGGTGGAGAACAGGAGGCAGGTATGATAGGTTTGCTGGCTTCTGGTTTACTAGTTCCTGGTACAGATGAAATGAATAATGTTTGTACTCAAATAAATGTACTCACCTTTCTTTAATTCCCAGATGATGTTTTCTTGATAGCCAAGATTTAACTTTAACTTACGGATTTCTGTATAACTTTACAATGCAGTTACTTCCTAGGATTCATTCTAACTATGATTGATACTGAGTAAACTCTCTTTTATTTTTGCTTCATTTAATTTCTCTGTATGTATAAAGTATAATGGGAATGGTTTTACCCTGACTTATTTTTGGATAGTTCAATGATGGCTATGGAGGAAGAGTGTTTAAATGAGTTTTTTGGTTTGTTTTGATTTTTTTGAGACAGAGTCTTGCTCTGTCACCCAGGCTGGAGTGCAGTGGCATGATCTCCGCTCACTGCAATCTCTGCCTCCTGGGTTCAAGTGATTCTCCTGCCTCAGCCTCCCGAGTAGCTGGGATTACAGGCTCCCGCCACCATGCCTGGCTAATTTTTGTATTTTTAGTAGAGACAGGGTTTCACCACATTGACCAGGCCGGTCTCGAACTCCTGACCTCAAGTGATCTGCCTGCCTCGGCCTCCCAAAGCGCTAGGATTACGGGCATGAGCCACCGCACCCAGCTGTGTTTAAATGATTATTAATGTGGTGCCACGTGGAGTGGGAAAAGGGAGCGGCTGCTCTGACTGAGCCTCCAGAAACCTCACCTTAGCAGCAACAGCTGGGAATGAGCAGTGTCTGCTAGGATCGCACCTCCGTGAAGGAGGGGTCTGAGCTAGGGCCAGATACCCGTGGGATCCTGATACTGCCTTCTCTTCTGCTTAGAGGACTATAACCATGTTATCCCAGAAATTGTGCATTAAAAACCATGAAGCTCCTCTCCCTGCCTCTAGACATGATACTTCTTTTTTTTTTTTTTTTTTTGAGACAGAGTTTCGTGCTTGTTTCCTAGGCTGGAGTGCAATTGTGTAATCTCAGCTCACTGCAACCTCTGCCTCCCGGGTTCAAGCAATTCTCTTGCCTCAGCCTCCTGAGTAGCTGGGATTACAGGCATGTGCCACCACACCTGGCTAATTTTGCATTTTTAGTAGAGATGGGGTTTCTCCATGTTGGTTGGTCAGGCTGGTCTTGAAACACTGACCTCAGGTAATCCGCCCACCTCAGCCTCCCAAAGTGCTGGGATTACAGGCATGAGCCACCCCGCCCAGCCGAGTGATACTTCTTATAATTACTCTTGGTGCAGCCACCACATGACGGCGGAGGATGAGGAGGAAATAAGGAAGATCTCAAATAGGAACAAATAAGGAGGTCAAGGTGCAGGGCTAGAGCGAAAGAACATTAGAAGCAAAGTATTGGGAAGGACCCTGACATAGAGCTGTGAAGGTTACATAATGACAGTGGTACTCATTAGGCGAATTTCAAATATTAGAACCCTCTAAACTTACAGGCACATGGTAGCATTGTGCTTCCCCCACCAATTTAAATTGTGTCTGTGTAATTTGCTTTAGCAATAAAATATGTGGGAAGTGATGCATATTTCATATCTAGGTAGAAGCTTCAGGAAAGAACGCAGGCTTCCCTACATGCTCTCTCTCCAACATTTGAGAAAATGGCTGCTTCATCAGCCTGGGTCCCTGAGCAACTCCAATGAGCAACCTGTGACGGGCCTGTGGAAAGACTGTAAAATTAACTTTGTTGCTTTAAGCATCTGAGATTTGGGAGATGCGTGTTATTGCACTGTAACCTGACCAGGCCTGACTGATCCTGAAGGAGTAGATAGAAGCTAAACAAAGGCTAAAAAAAGCAACATGATAAGAAAGAAAAGAGAAAGAAAGAATTGGTAATGAAAGAGAGAAAAGAGAGGTCAGGGAAGATATGGAGAAAAGGAGGGAGCAAAAGGGACTGTAAGAGGCAAGAGAGAGGATGATGAGAAGAAAGAGAAAAGTGTCCAAGGAAAAAGAACCTAGGTGTCTGAGGATGCAGGTGCCCAGTAGCTTGCAGTGATAACTTGCCATATGAAGTGAGGGCATGGGCCTTGATGTTAACTGCATACTTTATTTCATAACTAGTTGGCAGCACGTATTCTATTACTTATTCCTCAAGCTATATATTTGAGGCCATCATTATTTTTCCATTGAAAAAAGCTAAAAGATATGGGCATTGGATGGTGTTTGGAACTGCACAGTGTAACTATATTATGAAATAATAGTTTGTTGCAGAAAAGAGCCTGCCAAGTGGTCTAGTTCTGAGTTCTTGAGCCCTTGCCCTCTGGTGCTATAAGGCTTCTTCCTGGTTCCCTCAGGGGCTGCTCCCTGAAACAAGGCAAGGCAGACCAAGCAATTGATCTACCTTGATTCTCACCTGAGCAGTTGCATTTTTATCAGATGTGTATAGTAGGCTTCCATGTCAGGTTTTACTTGCAGAAAGGGTTCTACTTTTTTCTTTTCTTTTCTTTGAGACGGAGTCTCACTCTGTCACCAGGCTGGAGTACAGTGGTGTGTGGCATGACCTTGGCTCACTGCAACCTCCACCTCCCTGGATCAAGCAATTATTCTGCCTCAGCCTCCTGAGTAGCTAGGACTACAGGCGTGTGCCACTACAACCGGCTAATTTTTTTTTTTAATATATTAGTAGAGATGGGGTTTCACCATGTTGGCTGGGATGGTCTTGATCTCCTTACCTTGTGATCCTCCCGCCTCAGCCTCCCAAAGTGCTGGCATTACAGGCGTGAGCCATCGCGCCCAGCAGGTTCTACTTTCTAAAAGAGTTTTGCCAACAACAGATCCAGTCTATTGTGAACAAAAGCCCCACAACACTTCACTAACATTCCATCCAAGCATTAGGCATGAACGTATGTATTTGTTCAGAATGAAATGAGGTTTGCAGCTTACAAATATTACCTATGAATGAAAAATGAGCACAGAAGGAGTGCTGTTGGCCAGGGATCTCACTTGATTGGTGGGCTTTCAGAAAGCACACTGGGGAACAAAAGACCTATGGAGAGGATTGTATGGAAGGAAGGACCTTAATCTTGTGGGGATAATTGAGACAGAAAAATTGCCTGAAGCTCTGACTTTAGAGAAGCCTTTCCCCTGTTCAGAATCCAAAGCCACATTCTAGAATTTTCATTATAATGCATGGCTATTCTTCCCTCCTACCCAAAGCCAAAAAGCAGCTATCTGGGATGCTCAGGATGTGTTGTTCCCAGGGGACCATGGCCAGTGACCCAACAAGAGCATTGATGGATGAGGTGGGCAAGACCAAATAGAAGCCCTGCAGGCTACTTCTGGCTTGGATGTTTCTTTCTCAAGAAAAACCATACTGCCATCCCTCAGTTGAAAAGGCAACTCCCATTGGATCTGTCTGTGAATGGCATGGGGGGTTCCTGCTATGCTATGGACCACAGCAGACCTCTTTTTGTTTTGTATACTTTGGTAGGAATATGGCAGAGGTCAACAGTATCTGGAAGAGAGTGTTAGATACAAGATTACATTGGAAACAGAACATAATGGCAGTTATCCAAACAGAGACAAGAACAGCATCTGGAAACTTGAAAAGGTTAATGAACTACTATGGTTGGTTCTCTTGCTCCTTTGCTTGCTGGAAAAGTAGGCAGGTTGCAGGAAGCATGAGAAGTACTGAACAGTATTTGTGCTGAATGCACTGTCTGTTCACTTTATATTATTCCAGACATAGATACTTAGAGGAATGTTTTTTGTCTGTCGATTGGTGAGATTTTTAAGTTCAAAATGTATGAAGGTAATTTGAGCTGTGTTTATAGAATGTATGTTCATATTGGCAGTTGTCCTTACCTCTGTTTCCATAATCATTCCTCCCCACCAAGCACTGTAACTTTGGCTGAGTGTAAAGAAATAGTCCACCAGTGGCTAGGAATGATCCTGCTTTGATTATCTGGAATGATTTTTTTTTTACCTACTGATTAAATAAAGAAATGCTCATATTTACCTGATTCTTCATCTTGTAAATGAAATAGTACATTTCACATCCATTTCTCATGTTGTTTAAAGTTTAGGAGATATCTGGTACTGGAAAAATATAATAGAGCCAATGAAAATGACAGCTTTCTAAGTCCTTAAAATCTAGAGAGGAAAGAAATAGCATTACAGCCAGAGTCCATGTAGGTATCCAGGAAGGATGGCATTGAGCTGACACAGTGGAGATGCAGATCTTGGTTTACCTGATGTCCAAGGCTTGTTTTCATGAGGATAAAAGACGAAATTCATGGTCTGAAGGCAAGAGAGGCAGCTGATTGTGAATAAGGAGGTAAGAAAGTGGGTTCCAGAGTTAGAGGGCAGTAATAAAAGACAAGACACAGAATGCAGGAGCAGGAGAGTAGTGGGAAGAGGAAGGCGGGGGACGTCCTGGCTCCGGGCAGCAAAGGGAGACAACTAGAAATGGCAGGAGAGTCAGACGCCAGTCGATGCTCTGTTCACCCTGAGCTGCCAATGTACAGGTTTGCCCTTGGAAAGAAGAGGAGTCGGCATGGTTAAGGATACATGGTTGAGAAAGAAGATGCTGAGCGACCGGTTACAGAAGAGGAAAAGAATAACAAAGCACAGTAAACTCCTGACATAGACAAGTGTTTATTCACAACGTCCAGTTGAGACCTCTGGGAAGGAAATTTCAAAAAATAGAGGCTTCTTATATGATTAGCAAATGTTCTGCCTAAAGAGGTAGCTCTGCATTTCTTAGCTGAGACAATTCTGCCTGTAGAACCTGAGAAGAAGGACAATCTCTGTTAGAGTGCTTTTCTTTTTTTTTTCAATTTGGTAAGGCCCAGAGAACTATTAAAACAACCCATGGTTACATACCATTCATTATATATTTGTCCAAACCCACAGAATGTACAACACCAAGAGTTAGCCTTTATTGTAAATGATGGACTTTGGGTGATAATGATGTGTCAATGTAGGTTCATCAGTTGTAACAAATGTACCAGTCTTTTGGGGGATGCCAATAATCAGGGGAGGCTATTCATGAGCAGGGGCAGAGAGTATATGGGAAATTTCTGTACCTTCTGCTCAATTTTGCTGTGAAACAAAAAACTACTCTAAATAAAGTCTATTTAAAAAGAAAAAAATGATCATGCAGACTAAGAGGCAGCATCATAGAAAAGACAAATCACCATTATTGTCTTCCATGGGAAATTTCAAGATATTTATGCTAAGGTATACCTTGTATTTTCAGAGTTAGTGAATGTCGTTCATAAGATGTGATGGAATCCAAAATGAAATTCCGTAGTAATAATTACTGGTATTCAAAGTAAAAGTGGGTTAATTAGTTCTATTCCTAGGGTGAATACATGTACATTTGCGTATGCACTAACATACACATACTTGTACACATGCATACACACAAGAACATTTCCATTTCACAAAAATGCCTAGACAGGAGCAGAGGCTCCAACTCAACTCTGAACTTGGGGACTTTCCACGCAATATGTTTGCTGTGTGTGTAGATTTGGTGAAACAAGCCTGTGCTGAAGCCAAGATCCACTGTGGCTGTGGCTGTTTATCTTGGAGATGCAGGGCTTTGCCAGTGAACTGTGTGGGTGTAAAACAGAGGGGAGAGAAAGTGATAAGACAAGATTCAGCCCTGGCAGCCATTACGGAAACGTAACATTATGCTTCCTAAGGTACCTTCTCACTAGTGATTAAATGATGATATGTTCGGGCTTCAGATGGAAGTTTAATACCTTGTCTTAAGTGAAGTGCTCCTGGAGCTCCTGGAGATAAATTCATCTGCTTTCTCGTACACTGTGCATGCTTAGTAAATATTTAATGTCAACTCTGCATCTTCCTCAGGTTCACTAAGTCATTCTCTGCTTGCTAGAGAGCAGCCCCAGTGCTCCCCTAAAACCTCATTGGGCTATAGCTTCACAAGTAGCCACCTTGGTATGACTCTAGCTGACTAGGGGCAGACATGCTACCCACAGTCATAGCCAATAATAGCAAACACTTAAGGAGCTTATGAGTTAGCTGTGGGCTAAGAGCTTTGCCTCCTTTTTTACCTACTTTCACAGCAGCTTAAACAGGTAGTTCTTATTATTACCTCCAATTTACAGAAGAGAAGGAAGAGGTTTAGAGAGGGTCAGCTGCCCAACACAAACTAATACTAGAACTTGGTGGAGCAGAGGTTGGGACCTGCAGGTTTCTAACTCCAATTGTTTAGATCATGGACAGACAGCTTACTCTTCCACCCCTACAATTTTTTCTAATGGCATCATTTGTCTGTTTTGGTTCCCATATTTGAAAGTTATTTCCTAAGAGGGCAGATGCCTCTCCCTCCTCTCTCTGCAGGGGACTTGTTCTCCCAGAAGCGAAATTAGGAAATCCATTGAATGATTGGCCTGAAACACCCCACCATATCACACACCAGCTCTCTGCGAACAAAATCACCTGAGGGTCAGGGCTGACAACTTAGGACAGGTTTTCCAATTGTGCTCTGGCACTGCATGGCTGCCTGCTGCAACAGGCGTGCTTTTGTCTCAGAAATTGTTGCCAATCTCGTAACCAAAAATGGAGAGTTTTTCCAATCCACAGTAATCAGCCATCCTACACTCACTGCTGGTGGGTGCACAGAACACAGAATAAAAGGAATCAGCAAGGCTTTCTACTTGCCCACCATATGTTTACGTTAAGTGATCTGCCCAGTAATGCCATTTGTTCTTCAGAGTTATCCATGCTGAGATGCTTCCTCACTTTTTGGAGTCGAAAAGCCGAATTTAACAAGATGAATGGTATGACCCTTGAGGCTACATGAAGCAGGAGCAAGATTATCTATTTCTCAATTGCCAAGTACATTCTAACGAGTTTTTAGACCTACAGGTCATGGGTCAAAGCCACATGGTCTCTTCAGGTTGCCCTGATACATGAAAAATTTTCTAAGACAAAAAATAACATGTATTTTACAAAGGCCAATAAGAGTAAAATTTCAGGAAGTTAAAGAGTTACCAAGTTTATAGCAGTTGGTGAAGACTTGAATATAGTCAGGCAAATGCTTACCTATACATGAGGGCTTCATTTTCACTCAATGTGGTTCTCACCTTGCCCTCAGTTGCAGTCTTGACCAATAATTGGGGCTGTTTATGCCTGGCCTGACAAAGCTACAAGTTATTGTTAGAGACGAGATCTTGCCATGTTGCCCAGGTTGATCTCAAACTCCTGGCCTCAAGTGGTCCTCTTGCCACTTGCCTTAGCTTCCCGAGTATTTGGGATTACATCTGTAAGCCACCATGCCTGGCAAAGTTATTAACTGTAGTTCAAGACAGGTAACCTTGACTGTGGGGCTGCCCAGGGCCCAGGGAAGTCAGAGTATTTCTGAACTATTCAGGACTTTTGGCCTGCCCCTAACACAACATCCTCCTTTCAGTTAGACTTTTGGATAGAAAAGGCAGATTGACCTTGCATTTTCAAGGTCAATCTTGAAACTACTCAAGCTCCCTCAAACTACTAAAAGGACTATAAGAGGTTAAAAAAGACAGAAACCCTCAACAAAGAGGAGCAGGGGCAACAGAAGCCTAACTTTGCAAGTTGGAAAGCAGGTGGCTGAATGGTCACTGCCTTGGCAGATCCCAGAAAGGTGAAATCTAAGCTATCAGTGGGTGAAGCCAGGAAGCAAACTGAATTGCACTTCAGAAACCAGGAATGGCGGTGGCAGATGCTTTTCAAAGTGGGGGTGAAAAGAGGGCTGCAAATAGGGGATGATTTAAAAGTATATTTAAAATACAGTAAAACCCTGGATTCCCTCTCTCACTCTATACAACCCTGTGATCATGTTTCCTTTCCCCAAACCTGGCAGATGATGACAAGTATATTTCTTCAAGGAGGTTAAAAAAAAGAGGGGTTCTAGCATGGGAAAACACCATACACAGCAGATATAGTGTGTTCGGTGGTGCTCTGCGTATGTTTAACTATCAGCTTGGAAGCTGGGGAGCAACTAGGGCTCTAATTTGTAGTCATTGCCAATTGCAGTGGTGTAAATACTCCCACCAAAGCTAATTTCAAATGGACAGCATAAAGTCTCTGGTCAAGGAGTTGGGAAGAGATGCACACAATCAGCTTTTTGTGAGCCTGTGCAAACTGGTTTCAGGTTTCAGGTTTGATGAAAATAGAGAAATTAAATGGAAGTTTACACACCAAACTATCAGACAGCCTCCATTTTCATCCCCCTTCTTTGTTTGATGCCCATGTTTAAGCAGCCAGGATAATACCTTTTAGGTAATAGGTTACAAGATTTTTCCCTGAAGAACCTGAATGGTTGGAGAAGATATGGGAGACCTGGAAATACTTATAGTAATGAGTTACCCCATGAAATGCTCAGCCAGATTACTATATAGTATATTTCATCTAACAACAAGCCCACCTACAAAGATCTTCCAACAGCACTTTATCAGCCCACTCATCTGTAAGCAGACAACCAAGGATGACCAGTAATTTTAGGAAATCTGCCAACCTGAAAGTCAGAGATGAAAATAAAGAGATGAAGAAATTTGAAATTAAAAAAGACAATGCAGTGAGAACACTTCAAAAAGATTGATTACATTCATGAAACAAAGAAGATGAAGTCTTTTTAAAGGAACATTCAGAACATTCTTGTAAAAGGAATCTAGAGATTAAAAAATACGTAAGAAAAAGGTAAAGCTTAATAGATGAGTTAGAAGATAGGGTTCAGAAAACCTTCTAGAATGGGGAAAAGGCAATAAATGAATGAGGGAAAAATATTTTTAAAATGTGGTGTTAATCCAGAAGGCTTAAAATCAAATGATAAGAGTTTCATAAAAAAAGAGAAAACAGAGAGGAAAAAAAATCCAAGAAATACAACAAATAAAATTTTGAAAAGTGAAGTACATGAGTTTTCACATTGAAAGTACAGCCAAGTGTGAACACAATGGATAAAAAAGGCCCAAGCCCCAAGCACATCATTCTTAAATTTCAGAATACTAGAGACAAAGAAAAAATTGTATAAAGCTTTCAGAAAGTAAAGAAATAATCAACATTCAGAATAGCATCAGACTCCTCAATACCACACTGGAAAGAAGAGATAAATAATCAATGCCTGCCTTCAAAATTCTTCGGGTATGATTTCGAATACACTATTCTATACCTAGCCATATCATCAATTAATTGAGAGGATAAAATAAAGACATTGTCAGACATTCAAGGTTCAAAAATTTTTCTTGCACCTTTCTTGCACCTTTTCTCAGGAATGTAATGGAGAATAAGATCCTCTCAAATGAGGGAGTATATCAAGAAAAAAGACACTGGATCCAAGAAACAAGTAATCAAGTACAGACAGGCACCAAGGGAATCTCCCAGGATGCTGGCAAAGAGAGGTCCCAGGATGACATCTCAGTGGTAAATCTAGAGAATATTAACTCTAGATTGGAGCAGGAAGACAGAGCTCTGGAGAAATCTCTCAAAAAAGAAGAATAAATAGCAGACCTAATGTGTCTATATAAGAAGATTTACATTTCTGGTAAAGAGTTTGTACAATTAGCAATTGGCACATAGAAAACTAAGCAGCACCCCTCCAAATAAAAAAGTAAAAAATTACTAACTCCAGGGACATAAAAATGTAGTATAAGAAAAGAAATGTAATAATAGTACATTACATGGCTCAGCTGTGAATAGTGTGTTCTTGACTCAGAGCAATGTAAAACACTGTCTCTCAATCCAAACATCATAATATAATTACGTAGAAAGAATGTGGAAAGAGGAGCACATGCACGTGTGTTTGAGCGTGTGTGTGAGTGTGTGTGTGTGTGTGTGTGTGTATTTTCTTGGAGGGGGAAGAAGTGAAAAATCAAAAGTTTAGTCTTCTATAAAGAGTTTAAAAATTAAGAAGAAACAGTGCAAGCAAATTATTTAGGTAAATGTAGATATAATCCAAACAAATAGTTAAAAGTTAAGGTAGCTGGCAACAGGTGAGAAAAGATTGTTGGGATTTTTAAAAAATGAACCTCATAGAACAATTTTCATTTTTAAGCTATGAACGCATGTAATTTTGATTAAAAAGTAAATATACAGTAAGAAAAAGACTATTTAGGAAAAAGCAGAAAACCTTTTATGAGGCTACAATTATCTGTGAAGGTCTAACTGGTCTCAGAATGATTGGATCAAAGCATAATATGTACCTCTGGCAGCCACAAACCTTAAAGCACTGCACCCAGCCCAGAGTCCTGGTGCCCATTTACAAGGGGGAGAGAACAAAGTAGACAACTACTTGACCATGTCTACTTTACCAAGAGACTTCCTAAAATTTGGACAGTTTGTCAATGTGCTGGCTTCCAAACATGTTGTGCCTATAAATTTCTCCTATATGTCACTCCTATCCTTTGACATGCTTCTATGTAGAAGAGACTTTCCAAACTCTCTTCCAATGATGAGTTTCTAAGTCTGTGCTATCCAGTAAATGTTAACTTTATGAATTGTTTCATGTAGTAATATTTCTGTAGGATAAATATTCTGCCAGGCTGTGCAGTATGCTCAGGAATAAAAGGCATTCATTCACTCCTTCATTCATTCAACATTTCTGTCTAACATGTCTAGAAGTTGGGGAGACTTGGTAAGTGAAATAAACAGAATTTCTTCCTCTGGAAGCCCAAAGTCATAAAAGAGAATTTGATGTGTAAAAAAAGTTAGACTGGAGATGGACTGATTCTTCCCATTCTCATAAAAATTTTAAATAAGGCTTTTAGCTTTCACAGAGGCTTTTAACCCCATTTTTTACCCGTTGGTTTTTTTTTTTTTTTTTTTTTTTTTTTCTTGTGAGACAGAGTCTTGCTCTTTTTCCCAGGCTGGAGTGTAGTGGTGCAATCTCAGCTCACTGCAACCTCCACCTCTCGGATTCAAGCAATTCTCCTGCCTCAGCCTCCCGAGTAGCTGGGACTACAGGCATGCACCACCACACCGAGCTAATTTTTGCATTTTTAGTAGAGAATGGGGTTTTGGCATGTTAACCAGCCTGGTCTTGAACGCCTAGCCTGAAGGAATCTGCCTGCCTTGCCCTCCCAAAGTGCTGGGATTACAGGCTACCCAGCTGATTTTTTAAATATATGGATTAGCAACAGGAGTACAAAAGAGGGAGTGATTAAATTCGTTTGGATGATGCAAGGAAGGCAACACAAACTAGAATTTGAGTCTTACTCTGCCTTTATCCCTCATGTCTAGCAGAACTAGACACATAGTTGATACTATGTAAATGTTTCCTGAATAAATAAATGGTATAAGGATGGATGGATGGATGGATGGATGGATGAATGGATGGATGGATGGATGGATGGACAAGCTGATTCAACTAAAATTCACCTTCGCTGAAAGAGGTGATTCTAAGATTAGACGGACCAATATTGAGTACTGCATAAATAGTATTGAGAAGGCGATGCTAAGAGTATTGGGGACTTTTTTGATTAAAAAAACCTTTTGGACAGACCTATGACTCCTATGCAGTCAGAATTATGAGTAATCGTCCCTTCAACTGTGGTATGTTCAATTGTAAGATGAGCCCAAACTCCTGGGAGACCATGCTTTTTAAAAGAACTCATTTTTAGAGGTTTTTGTTTCCTTAGTTTAGATTTCAGGGAACCATGAAACTAATTACACACATGGACTTTGGAATTTTTTTGTAGCTATTTTCCATTGAGTTGGAAATATGTTTTCCATTCTCTCATTCTAAATTGTTCTCTTTATCCATGGTTAATATATATTTTTTAAATCCAGGTTTTAAATAATTTTTTTTTAGTCCCAAACCAAGTCTTGCTTCATTCATACTCACCCTTGTGTAATTCCAAGGTCATTATATTTACTGAGAAAAAAGTAATTTTCTTTTTTTTAAATTTATTTTTTTATTATTATACTTTAAGTTTTAGGGTACATGTGCACATTGTGCAGGTTAGTTACATATGTATACATGTGCCATGCTGGTGTGCTGCACCCACTAACTCATCATCTAGCATTAGGTATATCTCCCAATGCTATCCCTCCCCCCTCCCCCCACCCCACAACAGTCCCCAGAGTGTGATGTTCCCCTTCCTGTGTCCACGTGATCTGATTGTTCAATTCCCACCTATGAGTGAGAATATGCGGTGTTTGGTTTTTTGTTCTTGCGATAGTTTACTGAGAATGATGATTTCCAATTTCATCCATGTCCCTACAAAGGACATGAACTCATCGTTTTTTATGGCTGCATAGTATTCCATGGTGTATATGCACCACATTTTCTTAATCCAGTCTATCATTGTTGGACATTTGGGTTGGTTCCAAGTCTTTGCTATTGTGAATAATGCCGCCAATAAACATACGTGTGCATGTGTCTTTATAGCAGCATGATTTATAGTCCTTTGGGTATATACCCAGTAATGGGATGGCTGGGTCAAATGGTATTTCCAGTTCTAGATCCCTGAGGAATGGCCACACTGACTTCCACAATGGTTGAACTAGTTTACAGTCCCACCAACAGTGTAAAAGTGTTCCTATTTCTCCACATCCTCTCCAGCACCTGTTGTTTCCTGACTTTTTAATGATTGCCATTCTAACTGGTGTGAGATGGTATCTCATTGTGGTTTTGATTTGCATTTCTCTGATGGCCAGTGATGGTGAGCATTTTTTCATGAGTTTTTTGGCTGCATAAATGTCTTCTTTTGAGAAGTGTCTGTTCATGTCCTTCACCCACTTTTTGATGGGGTTGTTTGTTTTTTTCTTGTAAATTTGTTTGAGTTCATTGTAGATTCTGGATATTAGCCCTTTGTCAGATGAGTAGGTTGCGAAAATTTTCTCCCATTTTGTAGGTTGCCTGTTCACTCTGATGGTAGTTTCTTTTGCTGTGCAGAAGCTCTTTAGTTTAATGAGATCCCATTTGTCAATTTTGTCTTTTGTTGCCATTGCTTTTGGTGTTTTAGACATGAAGTCCTTGCCCATGCCTATGTCCTGAATGGTAATGCCTAGGTTTTCTTATAGGGTTTTTATGGTTTAAGGTCTAACATTTAAGTCTTTAATCCATCTTGAATTGATTTTTGTATAAGGTGTAAGGAATGGATCCAGTTTCAGCTTTCTACATATGGCTAGCCAGTTTTCCCAGCACCATTTATTAAATAGGGAATCCTTTCCCCATTGCTTGTTTTTCTCAGGTTTGTCAAAGATCAGATAGTTGTAGATATGTGGTGTTATTTCTGAGGGCTCTGTTCTGTTCCATTGATCTATATCTCTGTTTTGGTACCAGTACCATGCTGTTTTGGTTACTGTAGCCTTGTAGTATAGTTTGAAGTCAGGTAGTGTGATGCCTCCAGCTTTGTTCTTTTGGCTTAGGATTGACTTGGCGATGTGGGCTCTTTTTTGGTTCCATATGAACTTTAAAGTAGTTTTTTCCAATTCTGTGAAGAAAGGCATTGGTAGCTTGATGAGGATGGCATTGAATCTGTAAATTACCTTGGGCAGTATGGCCATTTTCACGATATTGATTCTTCCTACCCATGAGCATGGAATGTTCTTCCATTTGTTTGTATCCTCTTTTATTTCCTTGAGCAGTGGTTTGTAGTTCTCCTTGAAGAGGTCCTTCACATCCCTTGTAAGTTGGATTCCTAGGTATTTTATTCTCTTTGAAGCAATTGTGAATGGGAGTTCACTCATGATTTGGCCCTCTGTTTGTCTGTTGTTGGTGTATACGAATGCTTGTGATTTTTGCACATTGATTTTGTATCCTGAGACTTTGCTGAAGTTGCTTATCAGCTTAAGGAGATTTTGGGCTGAGACAATGGGGTTTTCTAGATATACAATCATGTCATCTGCAAACAGGGACAATTTGACTTCCTCTTCTCCTAATTGAATACCCTTTATTTCCTTCTCCTGCCTAATTGCCCTGGCCAGAACTTCCAACAGTATGTTGAATAGGAGTGGTGAGAGAGGGCATCCCTGTCTTGTGCCAGTTTTCAAAGGGAATGCTTCCAGTTTTTGCCCATTCAGTATGATATTGGCTGTGGGTCTGTCATAGATAGCTCTTATTATTTTGAAATATGTCCCATCAATACCTAATTTATTGAGAGTTTTTAGCATGAAGGGTTGTTGAATTTTGTCAAAGGCCTTTTCTGCATCTATTGAGATAATCATGTGGTTTTTGCCTTTGGTTCTGTTTATATGCTGGATTACATTTATTGATTTGCGTATATTGAACCAGCCTTGCATCCCAGGGATGAAGCCCACTTGATCATGGTGGATAAGCTTTTTGATGTGCTGCTGGATTTGGTTTGCCAGTATTTTATTGAGGATTTTCGCATCAATGTTCATGAAGGATATTGGTCTAAAATTCTCTTTTTTGGTTGTGTCTCTGCCTGGCTTTGGTATCAGAATGATGCTGGCCTCATAAAATGAGTTAGGGAGGATTCCCTCTTTTTCTATTGATTGGAATAGTTTCAGAAGGAATGGTACCAGTTCCTCCTTGTACTTCTGGTAGAATTCGGCTGTGAATCCATCTGGTCCTGGACTCTTTTTGGTTGGTAAGCTATTGATTATTGCCACGATTTCAGATCCTGTTATTGGTCTATTCAGAGATTCAACTTCTTCGTTGTTTAGTCTTGGGAGAGTGTATGTGTCAAGGAATTTATCCATTTCTTCTAGATTTTCTAGTTTATTTGCATAGAGGTGTTTGTAGTATTCTCTGATGGTAGTTTGTATTTCTGTGGGATCGGTGGTGATATCTCCTTTATCATTTTTTATTGCGTCTATTTGATTCTTCTCTCTTTTTTTCTTTATTAGTCTTGCTAGCAGTCTATCAATTTTGTTGATCCTTTCAAAAAACCAGCTCCTGGATTCATTAATTTTTTGAAGGGTTTTTTGTGTCTCTATTTCCTTCAGTTCTGCTCTGATTTTAGTTATTTCTTGCCTTCTGCTAGCTTTTGAATGTGTTTGCTCTTGCTTTTCTAGTTCTTTTAATTGTGATGTTAGGGTGTCAATTTTGGATCTTTCCTGCTTTCTCTTGTGGGCATTTAGTGCTATAAATTTCCCTCTACACACTGCTTTAAATGTGTCCCAGAGATTCTGGTATGTTGTGTCTTTGTTCTCGTTGGTTTCAAAGAACATCTTTATTTCTGCCTTCATTTCGTTATGTACCCAGTAGTCATTCAGGAGCAGGTTGTTCAGTTTCCATGTAGTTGAGCGGTTTTTAGTCAGATTCTTAATCCTGAGTTCTAGTTTGATTGCACTGTGGTCTGAGAGATAGTTTGTTATAATTTCTGTTCTTTTACATTTGCTGAGGAGAGCTTTACTTCCAAGTATGTGGTCAATTTTGGAATAGGTGTGGTGTGGTGCTGAAAAAAATGTATATTCTGTTGATTTGGGGTGGAGAGTTCTGTAAATGTCTATTAGGTCCACTTGGTGCAGAGCTGAGTTCAATTCCTGGGTATCCTTGTTGACTTTCTGTCTCGTTGATCTGTCTAATGTTGACAGTGGGGTGTTAAAGTCTCCCATTATTAATGTGTGGGAGTCTAAGTCTCTTTGTAGGTCACTCAGGACTTGCTTTATGAATCTGGGTGCTCCTGTATTGGGTGCATATATATTTATGATAGTTATCTCTTCTTGTTGACTTGATCCCTTTACCATTATGTAATGGCCTTCTTTGTCTCTTTTGATCTTTGTTGGTTTAAAGTCTGTTTTATCAGAGACTAGGATTGCAACCCCTGCCTTTTTTTGTTTTCCATTTGCTTGGTAGATCTTCCTCCATCCTTTTATTTTGAGCCTGTGTGTGTCTCTGCACGTGAGATGGGTTTCCTGAATACAGCACACTGACGGGTCTTGACTCTTTATCCAATTTGCCAGTCTGTGTCTTTTAATTGGAGCATTTAGTCCATTTACATTTAAAGTTAATAGTGTTATGTGTGAATTTGATCCTGTCATTATGATGTTAGCTGGTTATTTTGCTCGTTAGTTGATGCAGTTTCTTCCTAGTCTCGATGGTCGTTACATTTTGGCATGATTTTGCAGTGGCTGGTACCGGTTGTTACTTTCCATGTTTAGAGCTTCCTTCAGGAGTTCTTTTAGGGCAGGCCCGGTGGTGACAAAATCTCTCAGCATTTGCTTGTCTGTAAAGTATTTTATTTCTCCTTCACTTATGAAGCTTAGTTTGGCTGGATATGAAATTCTGGGTTGAAAATTCTTTTCTTTAAGAATGTTGAATATTGGCCCCCACTCTCTTCTGGCTTCTAGGGTTTCTGCCGAGAGATCCGCTGTTAGTCTGATGGGCTTCCCTTTGAGGGTAACCCGACCTTTCTCTCTGGCTGCCCTTAACATTTTTTCTTTCATTTCAACTTTGGTGAATCTGACAATTATGTGTCTTGGAGTTGCTCTTCTCGAGGAGTATCTTTGTGGCGTTCTCTGTGTTTCATGAATCTGAATGTTGGCCTGCCTTGCTAGATTGGGGAAATTCTCCTGGATAATATCCTGCAGAGTGTTTTCCAACTTGGTTCCATTCTCCCCATCACTTTCAGGTACACCAATCAGACGTAGATTTGGTCTTTTCACATAGTCCCATACTTCTTGGAGGCTTTGCTCATTTCTTTTTATTCTTTGAAAAAAGTAATTTTCTTATGTTTAAAAAACACTATTGCTGTTACGGGAAAGCTCTCTGTTGTAACATTAATTCTACGGTGAAAGAGCCTTCTGCAACAAAATGGTTGCCTGTCAAGCCAATTGCGTCATTTCAGCTGAGTTGTAAGAAAATTCCAAACTGCATTTTGCTCACCTTGTGAGCTGGCTGCTCTGTGCTTTCTGCAAAAGGCAAGAAGAAGCCCCTCCAATAAATCTCAGAGTGCTTTTGCTGAAAGGAATTTTTGCTGCCAGTTAAGTATAAGTCCACTGAAACAGGATGCCACCTGCTTACTAGAAATTAAGAACAGATATGGCCTAATTTCTTTGCTTTTGTTGAACTGCATTTAGTTTGTACTTCACTCTTTGAAAACTCAGTATAGAAAATGAGGTGACACTAAATTTAAGTAGCTGGATTATGAGGCACCTAGACACGCACACACACACATGCACACACACACACACCCACAAAATTAGGCAGGGAAGCCCATAAATTTGCTTTCAGTTACATGGCTACTCATCGCTTTGTTAGAGCTGAGCTAATCCATATTTATTGGCATTGGCTTTTCATTCTTAAGAATAAACTCCTTAGAATGAGAATCAGGAATTCTGGCTTTCCAAACTTGTTCTTATTAGCATGGGTGCAGCCAGAGAGTTGTTGATTTTACAGCCTTCTGAAGAGGGATTTATTTTATTTCACTAATCAATAGTTTACTTCTTTAAACTTACATTTTTCTAACACTATAGTTTGGGCAAAAGTGGAAAGAGTTAATTCTCAATTTTTCAGTTGAGATAGTGTCATGCCAAGTTCTGTCCAAGACTAAAGATGGAATTTTCTGTGGTTTTTTGAAGATATTTGTTGGTTGCCAAATTGTGGCCTATGGACAACAGCATCAGTTCACCTGGAAACTTTTAGAAATGAGGAATTGAAAGCTGAAAGTCCCACCTGAGACATACTGAAGTCCTTTATCTTCTTTTTGAGAAAATTCCAGGTGATTCATTTGCATAGTAAGGTCTGAAAAGCACTGGTTTGGATGTTGTCTTTTACTGAAGCCATCACAGAGTGGTTCCCAATGGCATTTAGCATTGAGAGGAAGTTCAATCCCACTGGAGTGCATACTCTGGTGGCTAAGAGCTCAGCACCTGCTTTTGCCCACCACCTCTACAAGCTTTGGGGTCCATTCTCATTGCTTACCCATTAGAATCATCATCTCAAACTTTTTTGCAGCTACATTGAACCTCACCATTGAGGGTAAGGATAGTCTTTGAGTAGTTTCCATGCCAGGGTTGGACTTCAAGTCTGAAACTCCCAGAACATGTTGGAACTTCCAGCTATTCTAGTGACTTTTACTGTAGTGTGAAAGTCAAAGGTACTGCACTGCCCTTAGTGCAGTAACACCTTGGGCTCAGTTTCAGGATAAATTTATACAAACAACTCTGAGTATTCATTATAATTAATACTATAACTGTAATTTATGAATGAGCAGAAAGTTTAAGCATCACCTTGGAAGTGTCAAAAATACATATCTATCATAGAATAGTATACTCTAGATGATCATGAATTATATCATCACACTGATAGAATATAAACATTCCTGAAATAACTGGGAACTTGAGAGCAGCTGACAAATGAGTGCTTGCCATGTCTTCAGTTGCCGTGAGCTGTACAGATTACCTAGAACTGGTACACACACTTGCATGGTGTTTGGGATTTATTTTTGAACACATAGTTATTTCTTACAAAGATAAAAAATTTAATGCAGGATACAGGGTCTGAGGAGTACATCTGTGTTAGTCCATTCTTGCATTGCTATAAGGAAATACCTGAGACTAGGTAATTTGTAAAGAAAAGAGGTTTAATTGGCTCGTGGTTCCACAGGCTCTACAGGAAGTACAGTAGCATTTGATCAGATTCAATCATGGAGGACAGCAAAGAGGAAGCTGACTGGAGTAGGAGGAAGAGGAGAGAGAAGGTGGGGAGGTGCTACACACTTTTAAATAACCAGATCTCATGATAACTCACTCACTCTCACGAGAATAGCACCAAGGGGGAAATCCGCCCCCAAGAGTCAATCACCTCCCACCAGGCCCCACCTCCAACATTGGGGATTACAATTTGACGTGAGATTTTGGGCAGGGACACAGACCCAAAGCGTATCAACATCCAACTAAGATCTACATCAAATCGACTCTAAGACTGAAAAGTGTGGTAGGAGAAGAGGAAAGAGACGGCTTACCGGATTGCAACCCTGCATAAGTGGAAATGTTAGGTCCATGAGTCGGGGCTTATATACTTGGATTCTTGCAAAGTAACTTCTCCTAGGTGGAGAGGTGGGTGTATTTTTCTATTTCACACCTGTTACTTTTAACATGCATACTCATATGTGTAGGTTGCTTTGTCTTATGACTGCAGTTCCTGCTGCTTATAGCTAAGGGAATTATAAAAATACGAAGAGCAGGTTCTAAAGCCCTGGGATAGATGTGTATCTAGCGCTCCTCACTGTTTCTCCACTGTTCTGAAGAGGAAGTCAGCAGTCATTATGGAAGAAAAAGAACATTGTGCAGCTCAGCCTCTCTCCACCAGCACAGACTGGCTGGAGTTAACATACTCATCTGTGCATACTGCTCACAGGAGTGTAAACCTACGAAAGATAATGTTTTTTAGTAATTTATCTTTTGAGATCTATCATAAAACAGGTTTATTTTTGAATGCCTAGCTAAAATCTATAATGGGAGAAGACTATAGACTGAGTGAGAGAGATAGGAGAGTCAGGATATTTGGGGAAATGATGGCAAGAAACAAAGGTCGTGAGAATCTTGTTTCCTAGGAACCAGATTCTGAGGTTCAGGGGAAGACGAAGGGATCAACACTGAGATACTCAAGAAAACCATTTCCTTTGTCAACCTGAGCCGCAGAGTGATGGGATTTGTAGACCACCACCACTCTCAACAACACCAACAACAAAGAATGTGCTGTGTGCTTAAAGGTTCGAGGGTAACAAAGCAAGAAGCAGAAGAAGCATTGCAGCATCAGGGTGTAGGGTCTGGCTTGAAGGATAACATCTTTGGTGATCTGACTCCACTCTTCCTTTCTTTTTTTTCTCCAGGCTATAATATTTGTGGTTTGGAAAAAAGGACAAATCGAGGTCCAGATACCACGTATTCAAACTTGTAAACAATAAAATGAGCAGTCCAGCAGCTAAAGAAGCCAGGCTTTCCCTAGAGCAGCCTTGCCCTGTGGAAGCCTGAGAGGGAGGTAGCCCTCACCACCTAACTGGGATGGGACAGGGTGGAAGCTGGTCCAGGCACAGCACTTCTCAGCTGTGGTAGAATTTGCCAAATCTGGGAAGGGGACTGATCTCCAAAACTCTATGGGGTGCCAGGCCAGGCAGTTGCCCCTTCTCCGCACCTTGTATTTCCAGCTCAGGATTTCTCAAAACTGTTCCACCTGAGCAGATGGTGGGAGAAGAATTGCAGCATCAAGGGAGCCTAGTTTACCTGAATACCCACTGGGTGATTGGGGGTGGCCAACTTTATATAAAAGCACCTGCTCTTCCTCTCGCTCACACGGCAGAGGCTGTGATTGTAATCTCCCTGCACACACCTGCACACACTCTCAGCAACCACCCCCTATCCTCAGGGAAGGGGTGGGCCCTTAATCCGCTGTGATGGGTGTCCTTGTAAGAAAAAGGGAAATTTGGACACAGGGACACAAACAGACACAGGGAGAAGACGCTCACATGACCACAGAGGCAGAGATTGGAGTTTTGCATCTACAAGCCAAGCAATGCCTGGGGCTACCAGAAGCTGGACTAGGCAGGGAAGAATCCTCTGCAGAACTTTCTAGCACAGTACCTTGGATATATTTTATTTTTCTTTTTACTTTTTTACTTTTTTCTTTTTCTGAAACAGGGTCTTGCTCTGTCACCCAGGCTGGAGTGCAGCAGCACAATCTTGGCTCACTGCAGCCTTGACCTCCTGGGCTCAGGGGATCCTCCCACCTCAGCCTCTCAAGTAGCCTGGACTATAGGTGTGCACCACCATGTCCAGCTAATTTTTTGTATTTTTATTAGAGACGGGGTTTCACCATGCTGGCCAGGCTGGTCTTGAATTCCTGGACTCAAGCGATCCACCCTCCTTGGTCTCCCAAAGCGCTGGGATTACAGGCATGAGCCATGGCACCCAGTTGGTTATATTTTATCAAGGCATTAATCAGATTGGCATATTGGGATTTTTGTGCCTTTTGGTTCTTTTCAGTGCCACGACTCTGCTTTATTAACTGGTGTCTCTTAGTGCAATGCCTGGCACACGGAGGTCCTTAATAAATAAGGAATGAGCAGATGAATGAATAAATCAATCAATGAACAATTAAAAAGATGTGTGCAAAAGAAAACAATTTAAATGCCTAATTGCAAGTTTAGGTGAAGCAGCAGCCAAAATGCAAAGACAGAAGTGAAAATGGCACCATGTAAATATCACTATTGTGCTGTAGCCTAACAGAAACTTTTTTTTTTTTTGGTAAAGTGGTATATTAATGTTTATATTATCCTTTAAGACAGAGCCAAATTTATACAAATTTTTACAATTAAAAAGGAGGTGATTGATTTTCTCTGTTTCTAAATAATGCCAAGGGGGAAAATGTCTCTCAATTCTGGAGAAACCCTGTTCTGATTTTGCTCCTGGTCTGATGCCCGTCCATCAGTGACCAGGGCTCCTTGGCCACATATGAAGATCTGGTGTGGCCTTCCTGTGGGGCTGAATCAAGCAGTTCTCATTAAGTTTCCATTCTTAGAAAAAGAAAACAAGGCTGGGCGTGGTGGCTCACGCCTGTAATCCCAGCACTTTGAGAGGCCGAGGTGGCGGATCACCTGCAGTCAGGAGTTCAAGACAAGTCTGGCCAACATGGCAAAAACCCATCTCTACTGAAAATACAAAAATTAGCCAGGCATGGTGGTGATCACCTGTAATCCCAGCTACTCAGGAGGCTGAGGCATGAGAATTGCTTGAACCAGGAAGGTGGAGGTTGCAGTGAGCCGAGATCATGCCACTGCACTCCAGCCTGGGCAACAGATCAAGACCCTATGTCCAAAAGAAAAAAAAAACCCTTCATTTTCAAAACAAATTTTAAGGGTCTATGCTAAAATATAGCCTGAAGGAAATGAGGAGAAATGAATGTTTTTATAATAGTTCTTTAAAAGGGGACTGTCACCGTAATTTAATTGGGGCTTTGCTATTACATTTCATCTCTATCTGTGACACAGTTAAACTCTATTATCTAAAGCACTGACCCAAGATGAGCTACTTTTTCTTAAAAAATCATCCTGACATCATTTTTAAAATGTCTTTTATGAGTCCTTTAGTTCTGAATTAATTATTTGGAGGAAGGGAGAGTGAATCAAAATTTCAGTTGGGAGGTTTAGGGTTTGCATAGTTTGAAAATCATATTCAACATTGTAATATGGACTTATTCCTAGAAAAAATTAAAATGTTTTAATAATGCGAATTATGAAATGTAAAGGGTAGTAAATCCTCACTAATAGAGACACTCAACAAGTCAAACATCTTCTGAGTGTTAGCGACTCCCTAACATCCAGGATGCTCCCTCAAGAACAATGCTATTTATCAGAATCTAGAACTTGAAAACTGTATGATATAGTTATGCTTATTGAAAAGAGGTGTATACTTCAAAAAGCATGCCACCTTGTCTAGTCTCTTTATTTTCTCTTTATATAATTCAGACTGGCCATGACATACAGAATCTCCTCTATATATCAAGAGCCTTGAAGCCTGTTTCCAAACGCAGGAGCTGTAAGCTATTACTTTGTGTAGACTTTCTCCATCATTGAAATTGTGCTTGCCTCCTCTTTGGCTACTGTTTATCAAGGTTTTCTGATAAGTAAATAGAAAGCCTTTCTGGGTGAAGCATGGTTGCTATGCAAACACAAAGTAACAGTTGCAGTGTTTGTTAAAGATCTAACAGGAGTGGAGAGAATTGTATGAGTCTCTTTGGAATATCAACATAGCATTCCATGTTGGGTAAAGAAAATATTAGGGGCAGACATGGACTTTTTTAAAACTTAAAGGATGTATTATTTGGGATATTTCCTTCTGAATTAAATAATGAGGTAGCACATGAATAGTATGAATTGAAAACAATCCTTGTAGTCTGTTAACATATTCATGCACTTACAGTAGTGGATCCCCTTTATCTTTACCTTAGTATAGGTGTGGATGAGACAGGTAGATAAGGCATAAGGTAGCCACAGAGTGAGAAGACACATGTGATGGTTAATACTGAGCGTCAACTTGATTGGATTGAAGGATGCAAAGTATGGATCTTGTGTATGTCTGTGAGGGTGTTGCCAAAGGAGATTAACATTTGAGTCTGTGGGCTGGGAAAGGCATATTCACCCTTAGTCTTGGTGGGCACCATCTAATCAGCTGTCAGTGAGGCTAGAATATAAAGCAGGCAGAAAAATGTGAAAAGAGGAGACTGGCCTAGCCTCTCAGCCTACATCTTTCTCCCGTGCTGGATGCTTCCTGCCCTGGAACATCAAACTTCAAGTTCTTTAGTTTTGGGACTCAGACTGGCTCTCCTTGCTCTCAGCTTGCAGATGGCCTATTGTGGGGCCTTGTGATCGTGTGAGTTAATACTTACTAAACTTCCCTTGATTGATAGATAGATAGATAGATAGATAGATAGATAGATAGATAGATAGATAGAGATATATATCCTATTAGTTCTGTCCCTCTAGAGAACCTTGGCTAATACAACACAGTTCTTTCCAATTCTGGGTATTCTGATTTGTAGCATTCAGGGGAGAAAAACTCAACAACCTGAAATTTGTACTACCCAGGTCTTGTTCTAATCTGATTCTCCCCATTGGGCTCTGCTTCTGGTAACAAAGTTGAGAAAAGGGAAATGCCTTGAATATTACAGAGCACAGAGTAAATGCTCAGTAATATTTGTTGAACTAATGAATAAATAAATGTAAAGAATTAGGCAGCTGCTTGTCTATATTGAGAATAGCAATTAATAAAATAGCACAGAGTCATTCAACTTAAAATCCCAGGAATCGAGGCCAAAACCAAAATAGCAAAATAAATTACAAAGAACATATGCAAGAGGGTGCCTTTAGCTTAAAGAGGTAGATGAATTGCTGTCAGAACTGTCTCTTGATTGTATGAATTCATTTACATGCTCCACAATGTTGCCATCATCGTTGTCCAAACATGGAAAGATTCATTAATGCTTTATGTAAAAAAAAAAGAAAAAAAGTGTGTCTAATAAATGAAAACCAGAAAGTAGATATTTTTATAGGAAAACCTAGAAAGTAAAGGGGACAAAGCGCAGGCAAAGAAAACTAGAAGAAATTAATTTCCTTTATTTATAAAAGTCTATTGTTTTCTAAAAAGTAAAATTAACCTCAAATTGGACTTATCCATTATATTTTCCTTTTTAAATAAATCAGTTCCTTTAACATATTTAGATGGGTAATAGCTAATTACCAATCTAATTTAATCATAAAGCAGAGGATTTAACTAAAGGTCTCCATTCTATATATATCATAGGCCTGGTCTTAGAAGTAGTGACATTCCTGTCTTTCAGAGTCTTTTGTGCCTCATCAAGTTGAGACCATTTTGAAAATAGAAAATGAGGTCAGGGGAATGAGTGCATTTCATTCTGTCTCAGAAAGGGTCTGTATCATGTTTAAAAAATTATTTGTCCCTTAACCTATATATTTGTCAAATTAAATTAATATATTGTCACATCAACACACTTGGTAACAAGAAAAGAAAAAAGACAAGGTCTATAATTTTTGTTTGGATATATATATATATATTTTTGAGACGGAGTTTGGCTCTTATTTCCCAGGCTGGAGTGCAATGGCACAATCTTCACTCACTGCAACCTCTGCCTCCCAGTTTCATGTGATTCTCCTGCCTCAGCCTTCCAAGTAGCTGGGATTACAGGCATGTGCCACCACGCCCAGCTAATTTTGTATTTTCGGTAGAGATGAGGTTTCACTAGTTGGTCAGGCTGGTCTTGAACTGCTGACCTCAGGTGATCCACCCACCTCAGCCTCTCAAATTGCTGGGATTACAGGTGTGAGCCACCATGCCCGGCCTTGCGTATGTTTTAATTAAAACCAAATGTAATCCAGAAGTTTAAAAAGATCAGCTTCAAAACTTATCAAATCTAATTAATTCCTAAATTAACTTTCATTTCCCTGTGGCTCTCCAAAACTGTCAATAAATGAAGAACAATGAAGAAAAAACAGATATTATATAAATAAAAGAGAATATTATATAAATTTTGCACTCCCCATCCTTATCTCTCTTTTGCGCTTTATTTTTTCCCCTGGGACTTACTAGCTTATCATATTCTAAATAATTTTTAACTTGATTTGTTTTCCTGTGTCCCCACTGGAAAACCAGCCATGAGAGTCTGGATGTTTGTTTTATTTTCCAATGTCTCCTCAGCGTTTAAATAGTGCCCGGCACACAATAGGCACTTTATGTATTTGTTGAATTGATTAAGCATAATGAAGAGATACCAATATAATGTAAACAAATAATCACTCAGGGTCCCAATTTTCTATCTGCATTTATTTAGAACAGAATATGGTGCAGTGTTTTTTCAAGGACTGCCAAGTCATGTTTTACAGAAACAGTAAATTTAATAACATTTCTGTGGCACTTCAGCAGTTTACAAAGTGCTTTCTCATGCCTTGTCTCATCTGATCTCTCAGAAGCCTCTTGGGGACCTTTTACTATTCTCACCATGTTACATAGGAGGTATCTGAAATTTAGACAGGTTACAGAAGGTGTCCCAAATCACCAAAGACAGAAAGTGCTGGAGCCTAGACCTGCAGCTGTGTCCTTTGCGGGCAAAGGTCATCTACTCCCCCCTTCGTCGCATGGCTTCTCATTTCTGGATTTCTTTCAGAAATGTACAGGGTATGCTCAGAGATGCCCTCTACACAGCCTGCCTGTCAACAGCCATTTTAGGGACCAATAACTTCTTATTGATGTATCCAAGTCAGATTGCTGAATACTCCATAATCTGGGGTAACTCTTACTTGATTACTCTGTTCTTGTAGTTCTTACTGGACACTACTTTGTCAAATGAAACGAAGGGGCTAATCAACTCAGGTGGTTTCATTTTCTTACATTCAGATCCTCCAAGAGTGGATTGAAAAACCAAATAATGCAATAGTGTTTCAGACACTCTGCTGGACACCAGACATAGAGTGGTGACAAGAAGGGCTTGAAAAACGGATGGTTTCGTTTCTATCTATCAATGTTCGAATACTTCCTCCATATGTCCCCAACCAGAGGCAGATTGGTTGGAAATTTCACAAAAGCAAGATTTCTCTGATTTCATAGTTTTCTGAGAAAACTCAAGCTGGCTGAAGCCAAATGTTTTATTTTGAAAGCGTTTTGTGTTTCTAAATGGCATCATGAATGCAGAAATGACCATGTAATAGTCTTTCGCATTTGAAGATCTTCCTCCTTCCCAGGGCTTATGGTTGTATGGGTGAGAAGGCCAAGTTGAAAAGTATACACTACTCTTGCAGCCTGCCCTTCCATTTATGACTGTGCCAATCTTTCCAAACCTTGTCTAATATGTATGCTTAAAAGGAGCTCCATCATTTTATTTAACTGATGATGAGGTGGTTTTCTGGGAGGTTATTTCCCTACAGTGCTGCCACAATGCTTGATGTGGCCCTTCGTCATGGAACTCACAATGCTGCACTTGATTTCTTGACTTTAATCTAAATGTGATGGCTTCAATTTAGTGCATTTTGGGGAAAAGATCCAGTTGCTAATAAAAAAGGATCTCGTCATCCTTTACTTACATTGTGACTTCATCCAGACAACCATCACCTTACTGCATGACTGAAATTATTATCATCTTAACAGTGGTAATTCTGGTCATTCTGACACTGCACTTCATAGGGTTACATTGACCCCTTTCAGTTTTTTGTGACTAGAATGTCAATTTCCTTACTTGCCTGAGTTCATCTTAAATTCTACATGCTGAAAGACAAGAATTATATGTAAGCTTGTGATTATATGTAAAGCATGTGTATATGTGTGAATGATACTGATAATTACCACTCCCATTTATTATCAGCTGCGAACCAGTCATTTTTCTAAGTGCTTCACATGTGCTATCTCATTTAAAACTCTTAGTAATAATTATGGAACATAAGTATCCCATACTTGTAACTGCCCAATGAGTCTCCCTGCCAGTTGCACAAACAAAGATGACAGCATTGCTGTAGAGAGAGTTTAATTGACATGAATCCAGCCACACCACGCAAGGAGATAGACTTATTACTCAAATCAATATCATGGAAAGCTCGTAGGTTAGGGATTTTACAAAGGAAGTTTGGGGGTGGCTAGGCAGTGGGTGCTTGCTGCTGATTGGTTGGGTTGGAGGTGAAATCATAGGAGCTGAAGCTGTTCTCTTGCACTCAGTTGCTTCTGGGTGGGGGCACAGAAGCCACTGGTTGGTGGATCCAGGTGGAGCCATGGGTATCAGACATGCAAAAAATCTGAGAAAGAAAAATCTCAAAAGGCCAATCTCAGGTTCTACAATAGTGAGGTTATCTGCAGGACCTCTGGAATAATGGCTGGCAATTGTTCATGTCTACAGTTTAGCAGAATTCAGGCTCCTCTCCTCTCCCTAGCCTGGTGGTCTCTTATTAGCTTCACATAGGTGGTTAAGTTTTTGAGAAGGCTTATTATCATTTAAACTATAAACATGTCTCCCAAAGCTATCTTGGCAGATTGAAGGCTAAAGGCAAGAGGGAGATGAGCTGGATCAAATCTCCTCCATTGCCATAATTTTCTCACTGACATAATTTTTGCAAAGACAGTTTTATACTGAGTAAGTAACTCACCCAAAGTTGTACAGTGGAAGTACTGGAATTCAAATATAGGTTTGTCTGATCTCACAGTTTGCACAGGACTGTCTCCCCACTTCAACCCTAGCTCTTTCTCCAGAGTTCAACTATGCCCACTTAAGTGTAATAGTAGTTCATATATAACACTTCCTATAAGCCAGAAATTATTAGAGCTTATACATTATCTCATGTAATTCTCATATATAAGGCAAGTGCTATTATTGTTAAGGAAACATAACTATAGAGGCATAGAGTCGTTAGGGATCTTGCCAAAAGCCACACCATTTGTAAGTTATAGAACTGGAATTTGAAAGCTGACAGTGCCAGAATCCTTGCTGGCAACTACTATATTATATTGGTTTCTCGGCTTATTAAATTCCTTTGAAGACAGTTTTGCAAAATCATTAGAGCTGTAAAAAAATTTTTTTGAAGCTACCTAAATATATTCATGTGTACATACAATATACAACACACACTGGCATACTTCATACACTTTTCTTGATATCCTCATTACATAAATCATTTAGAGTTGAAACTTACCAAGCCAAATATATGCCATCTGCCTGCAGAGAATACATTTAGAATTATGCCCCTTTTCCCACCCAAGTCTACCTAGATTCCTGTGGTCAGCAAGTCATACAGGATAGAGAGGAGGATGGACCTATGTAAAATTCATTCTGGGTCTTGATATGGTTTGGCTGTGTCCCCACCCAAATCTCATCTTGAATTGTAGCTCCCATAATTCCCATGTGTTATGGGAGATAATTGAATCATGGGGGCAGTTTCCCCAGTCTCTTCTCATGGTAGCAAATAAGTCACATGAGATTGATGGTTTCATAAGGGGAAACTCTTTTTGCTCGGCTCTCATTCTCTCTTTGCCTGCTGCTATGTAAGATGTGCCTTTTGCCTTCCACCGTGATTGTGATGCCTCCCCAGCCACGTGGAACTGTGAGTCCATTAAACCTCTTTTTCCTTATAAATTATCCAGTCCTGGATATGTCTTTATCAGCAGAGTGAAAACAGACTAATACAGGTCTGCCACTTTATTTTCATTTGTCCATCTCTAGATGAGGGTGAAGAGCTTGTTTTTGTGGTATCCACCAGGATCACGGGCAGTGGAGCAGAGGTAACCAGGGTGACCCCAGCCACAGAGTGCTCAAGGAGCTCTGTCCACTGAGTCCTCTGTGTGGACTTTAAATAGTAGCACTCTTGTTCCGGGGCCGTCTTCCACCTAGCCCTGGGCACATTCCTATTTCCTCTATTTTGTTCTCCAGGTAAAGTGCTAGCAATCTATTTAGGGCAGCATTCTGATTTGGATGTCAAATAAAACTGATTGATTTTATGATTCTGTAAAGGTCACCTGAAAAGGTGAAACGATTTCTGCTGTGGAAGAGCACCCATAAATCCAAGCTATCTGTGACAAGTCTTGTCCCACTGTAGCAAGATGAATTCTTGGGTCTTCATCTAATCCTAGAAGAGACTGCAAATTTTCCACTGGACTTGGCTCAGGAGCTCACACTCTTTAGATATCAAGGAAGCTTACATATATGAAGACAGCATGGTTAAATGAGAATCTTTTATCAAATTGGTCATAGTATAGAACTGTAAGAATGAAAACTTAATCACACTATTCAAAGGAATAGTGTGTAAATAAGAGGACACCTTTCACACCTGTTGGTGGCTTCATCGCTATCAGTTAAGAGCCTAGAACATGAGGCCTCCAAATGACTGAAAAGGTCAGCATGTAACTGTAAGTCTCCCATCTCTTCCACCTCTTCCAGAGCTCAGTGAAGACAGAGAGTTTTCTTCTTTGGTGCTTCCTATTT
Source organism: Gorilla gorilla gorilla (assembly GCF_029281585.2). NCBI lineage: Eukaryota > Metazoa > Chordata > Mammalia > Primates > Hominidae > Gorilla > Gorilla gorilla. Next base: position 111,896,311 of record NC_073238.2, read on the forward strand.
TGCACAGAAGAGTGTTTAGCACAGAGTGGAGGCTCGAAAAAAAATATATAGATATATATGTAATTACACAAGTTGCATGACCATGACATCTTTGATACATCTTAAAATTTCTGGGTATCATCAAAACTCACTGGGGTTCTTCGTCCATCAAATGGAGGAAAGGAGCAGTGGGAAATGAGTATGGAAGAAAAGTGAGGAAGAAAAGGGATGTGTTGTATGTATATGTGTGTGTATGTATACAAGCATCTGTAAAAATAATGTAACGATGAATGGATGGGCTTTGGTCCAGGCTAGTCTAAAGCAAAAGGATCCACTAAGACTGTTTCCTTGTCATTCCAATTTTCTTAAAACAGCTATGAATCAAAGGTAAGACACTGAGGGGAATTGGAAGTTACTTAGAAATGTGGAATGAGGAAAGGGATAAAAACAACTGCTTATGTGCCAAGTGCTATGTCAGGCAAATATGGACTAGGTCACTGTCTTCTCTAATACAAAGAACTAACCAAAAGGCAGAGATTGTGGTTCCCACTATGCAGGAAGGAGGCTGAAGGACTTAGTGCACAAATGATTGGCAGAGGAGTGAGGTCCAGCCTAGTGTCTTGGCTCCAATGACTGCCTTTCATTTGTCCCAGTTTTTGGCATCACCAACATGGTTCAGGCCATCATTTCCACTTGCCTGCCTGCCCTGGCCTCTCCTTAGTCTTTATAGCCTGAGTGATGTTTCTAAGACCCAAATCAGACATGTCACTCCTCCTCTTTAAGTGGAACCAAAGAAGCCCGTGATCCAGCCATTTCCCGTTTCCAGCCTCCTTTAAGTCCACTCTAAACCTACCACTTCCTCCTCTTGCCTCTTTGTTCCCCACAAACAGCAGGATATGTCTCACCACCACATGCTAGCTAACCCATCACCTGTTTCTGGAATATCTGCACCTTCTATCTTTGCCTGGCTAATGTGGAATCATCTTTCAGTACTTATCGGATACCTCCATTTCTTTAGGAATCTTGCTTAAGTTCCGGGTTGATGTTGGGGCCCTCTTCTGCATTTCCATGGAACTCCCTAAATTCATGTGCCATAAAAATTTATCACATTCTGCTAAAATTGTCATTTTATATCATCTGTCTCACTAGTTTATAAGTTCTTTAAAGGCAAGAGCCAGATACTGCCCATTTTTGTACCTATAGAGCTTTGTACAAAGCATCTGCAGTAAAGTAAACTTCTAGAAGTTGCTTTTCTCTATTCTAAGGTAAACACAAAGAAAAATGAGATTTCTCTTAGGCAGGGTGAAAAATGCCATCATTAATATAAACTGCTTCTGGAATGAAGCTGGTGCGTGGGCAGCTGGGCATGAGAAAAGACAGGGCATTCAGGAGGGAATGGCTTTAACTTCCTAACTCTACAGCCAGACTTTTCAGTACCTGATTTCTTCTGTCTGTCTTCTGGTTACACAGAAAAGTTGACCCTTCTCTTGACTACAGTTGCATCTATTCCTTACCTCTACTCACTCCTCCAAGCCAATAAGAACAAAGGAATAAAAATTATACAGACTCATTAGGACAAAGAAAACCAGAAACAAAGTCTACAATGAATGAATAATGTCAACCAAGTTTGGAAGATAAAAAGAGGATGGATAAGTGGTGATTGACTTAGCAGAGGGAAAAGAGCTGAAAGCTACATGTCTTCATAGGGAAATGCTAACAAAAAGCAAATCAATATGTGCTGCAAACCCCAAGACAAACTGAGGGATCAAAGGCAAACAGGTATTTTGGAAGGCAGGCTCACAGAGTATGGCTGAAAACAGGATTGGCTATAGAAGAAGCAGACTCCTAGATCACATCTGCACACTTCAACGCCAATTAATGATCTCCCTTATCTCAGCATCAGAAGGTTTCTTTTCTGGAAAAATGAAAGCAGAGACTCTCTAGACTCTGGAATACTAAGGCCAGTGGAAACAGGTGGTGAGTCACTACCCTGGAAAAAAAAAGACTCAATGACAGTCCACAAACTGATGATGGCATCTTCAGTCCTTTCTCCCACTTCAGCTCACAGACTACTGGGAACCAGACTTGGATCCCTGGGAAGGAGACTATAGAATTCTCATGTTGAGAAAATAATTACCTGTGGCAGCTGTGGAGGTGTGCCTCAGGTTTCCTTTAAGAAAATACCCTGCAGAGAGCATAGGAGCATTGAGGCCATGTGTCCCTGGGCTACATTCAGCCAATGAGTGAACATTACAGTTGTGGAAGACTCTTCCAACAGGCAACCTTTGGGAAGTCTCAGGGACTTCCCAACAGCCTGGCCAAGCCACTCTAAAAACTACACTGCAATCGTGGGCTTTTCCTACCCAATCCTTCCTTCCTTCTCTCCTCTCACAGGTGCCAGACCTGCACTGCTGCCTGAAGGCTCCTCCTACCCACTCCTACTTCTTCCCCCTTTATCTTTCATAGGTGTCTCCCCCAGTAAATCTCTTATACAACGAATCCTGACTTGAAGTCTTCTTCTCAGAGGATTTGAACTGACCAAGTGATCCTAACAGTGATCCAGGAAAACGGGTGCAAAGATGGGCCCAGGGACTGACCCACACACCACCTGGATTGCAAAGAGGACCCCATCCTGAGTAAACATGGAGAACAGACTGCCCCTGGAATGAGATGGTGGCCAAATTGCTGAAGATGTCACTGGTGTTGACCTGGAAAAATGTCCCAGTAGAAGTTAATATCCTTTGCTAGTGTGATGATTCCAGATAATCAGGTATTTAAAAGCTAAGTGGAGAACAATGCCCCCAACAAGAGCAGAGTTGGATGGTAATTACAAACTTGTATTGCCACCCTGCAAAAGGGTGATGAGAAGCTGAGGACAATAAGTGTGAGAGCCAGAGGGACTCTCTGGTAGCTTAAAAAAAAGGTACTTATTTTGCTGCAGTTGAAAAGTGGACACAGCTAAGGGGCAGACTCAGGACCTGATAGAGTTGCAGACCTCCAGTGATGTTTTAATGCATAGCCAAAGCAGGCTTGTTGTGCTAAGATCAGAGTCCTGGTTAGGAAAATCTGAAACCCTGAAACATGAGATGGGTATATCTGGATGGATGCCCCCCAGGATTTTGGCTCTGCACACATTGAATACTCAGAAACCCCTGAGGTGGCCAGCCGTCCCATCCCTAGCAAAAGCTATTACTCTGCCATGCTGGAAGAATCTGTAGAAGCTTCTCCTCTAAAAGTAAACACATGCTTCCCTCCTCTCTTTTCTGCCAGGCAAATAGCTCGAGTTAAATCTCAGCATATCCTGGCCAGGGACATGCTGGGTCTGATAAGAGAAGGAAGAATGCTCATCAAAGAAACTGAAAGAATTAGCAGGGATATATTAAGTCTGTATAGTACCCCTGGCATTATATTTTGGGGGTGATTGATCAAGGAGGTCAGAATATAAAACTGCAGAATACAAAGCAAAAATACATTAACTTGGGGGCACTTTTTTGGAACACAGAATTAAATACCCTGGCCAAGGTCCCAGGGGTTGGGGCAAACTCATTGCTAATAGAAGCCTGAACATGCTTGGTCCACAGTAAAGTGGAAAGGCCTTAATTTCCACAGTAGATGGTAGAGGGAGGCATAAAAGATGGAGCAGTGCAGCCCTGCCCATGTGAACCTCAAAGCCTCTCCGGAGCATTATACTCCTCTAGAGGGTTCAGAGGATGCAATACTCACCTGGACTTCCACCAATGTATTGCAAGAGGGTAAACAGCATCATTAATGAGTACAGCTCAGCCTGCATAAGAATTTGTAGATACTTTGAGGGGAAGAGTTCTAAAGAATGCAAGTCTCACTTCAAAATGTTTCTCTTCAGTTAGAAATTTCAGTCCTTCAAGTCCTGAATACCTTAATAGCCTTGTCCTACCTCCCAGCAGACTTTCAGGGTATATTATATTTTTTCAATTATACTTTGTAGGAGAATTCCCCTACATCGACCTACTTTGCCACTACTGCAATTGGACATCTCACCAAACAACATTTTTAGTCTCTCACTATTAAATATAAACCAATAGTCAAGGATCCACAGACAATAGAGAAAATTCTCTCTCTTGAAGGGCAGAAAAAAAAATATAGAGAATAAACAAATGGTGAGAAATGGATACGAAGCAAGGTACAAAAAAATGTATAGTTATCTTTGCCATAGAAATAAGAGACACTTTGGCCAGGTGTGATGGCTTATACCTGTAATCCTAGCACTTTGGGAGGCTGAGTCAGGTGGATTTCCTGAGCTCAGAAGTTTGAGACCAGCCTGGGAAACATGGAGAAACCTCATCTCTACTAAAAATCCAAAAAATTAGCCAGGCATGGTGGCATGTGCCTGTAGTCCCAGCTACTCAGGAGGCCGAGGCAGGACAATCACTTGAACCTGGGAGGCAGAGGTTTCAATGAGCTGAGATCACACCACTGCACTCCAGCCCGGCTGACAGAGTGAGAGACTCTGTCTCCAAAGAAAAAAGAGAAATAAGAGAAGCTTTTGCAGCCATGAAAGAACAATATGATGCCATAAAAATAGAACTCTTGATGAGGAATTAGAAGCTTTTGAAACTTAAAAATTATGGTAACAAAAATCAATAACTCTGTAGGAGTTTCAGAAGATAAAGTCCAGGGTAAAGTACAACAAAAAGACAAAAAAGAAAAGGCAAATGGAAAAGAATAATATAAAAACAGGAGACCAATGCATTAGGTCCAATGATCCAGAATGAAGAAATAGAGAAAAGTTGGAGAAGAAAATCATCAAACAAATAATAAGAACATTTTTCCAAAATGAGAAGATATGTGTTTTTAGAAAATGCCTGTTAGATACAAAGACTGAAAATGTAAACAAGATACATCATAATTAAACTTCAGAATGCTAAGTAAAAATATAATCTCAAAAATTTCCAGAAACATAAAATGTGTTACATATAAAGGGTCAAGAATTAGGATAACATCAGAATTCTCAATTACAGTATTGGCGGCTAGAAGAAAATGAGACAGTATCTTCAAATTGTGGTAGAAAATGATTTTCCACCTAGAATTCTCTAAGACAAACCATCAATTAAGTATAAGTGTAAGTTGCATCCATTGCCAGACATTTGAGATTTCAAAAATCTACCTCCTATGTATGTGTTCTTGGAAAAGCTCCTTGAGATGTTGCACTACCAAAATGTCAGAGTTAATCAACAAATAAAAAGACATTGAGTCTTGGAAACAGTGGATACTACACAGAAAAAGTCAATGGAAGTAAATCCACAGGATTCTGGCAAAGAAAATGCGAGGAACATAGCACTTTGGCATGAGGAGGGACCAACTAGGGTAGATTTGAACAAGAGGCTAGATGGAGGATGACACTGAGAATGGTTTAAATGGTAGCCGTGACTATGAAAATGGAACTGATTTATTTGTGTGTTTAACTATCTGAGACGAATATACAGTTCTATGAGACAGTACGTGGAATAATTAATGATCAGCACAGGGAAATTTAATGAAAAAACAAGCTGTACAAAACGGAAAAAGCAGTAATAGCGTACTTTGTGGCTCAACATGAATAATAATTACATAGTAAAGACTGAATATTTAAGTAAAAAATTGTTATACAACCATTTTGGGAAAATAGAGGAGAAACGTGTGTGGGCCCATATGATTTCTCCAAGGGTGCTTCAGCCTCATCTTTCATAGCAGAGAGAATCAATAGAAATGTCTAAAATAAACACTGCTTAGAAATACAATAGTAAGCCAGGCACAATAGCTCACACCTATAGTCCCAGCACTTTGGGAGGCCAAGGCAGGCAGATCACTTGAGCCCAGGAGTTCAAGACCAGTCTGGGCATCATGGTGAGACCCTGTCTCTACATAAAAATACAAAAATTAGCCAGGTATGATGGTGCATGCCCATAGTCCCAGCGACTGGGGAGGCTGAGGTGGAAGGATTGCTTGAGCCCAGGAGGTCGAGGCTGCAGTGAGCCATGATTACACCACTGCACTCCAGCCTGGGTGACAGAGAAAGACCTTGTCTCAAAAACACAAAAACAAAAAAGAAATACAATGGTATATATCAAAATAGCTTTAAATGTTTAATTTGAGATAAATAGTTGAAGCTGGGAATTATACGTATTCTTAGTAGTCTTTGAACTACTTGAATCACTTTGGTGAAAACAAATAATCGAAGACCTGATCATTTCCACAATAAGGAAGAACAAGGAGTAATTCACAGACATATCAGCATGGACCAGCCTCTCCCATTTCAAAACAAGCAACGCCTCCCTTAACGTAATGCACCACTTCTCTTTACAAGCCAGCTTTAGTGTTCACTACTCACTGCCTCCACTTCTCACTGGCCACTTAGTTATTCACCTGCCATTATTACTGACTTTTTTGTTGTTCAATACCATGAATTCTCTTCCCTTATTTGACCATGTTAAATCATCTTCTCTTTTGACTTACCTACTGCAACTTCTGACTCTCTATTTTCCTCTAGTCGCTCTTCATTTCTTCACACCTCCTCCAAAGGTTCTACTTTTTCTATTTGACACGAAAATATACTCAGAAAACAACTGTTAGGCCACAGCAAACTCATTTCCTGGGTGGCATCAGAGTGGGGGGTGGTCTTCCCATTGCACTTCCCTAACCTAGGTTCCTGTCTGGACTGTCTTCTGGGCTGATTCCTTAGCAAAGTGCTTTCTCCCTGCTTCCCTGGACTTAAATTCCAGGCTTGCTTGCTTCCTGACCTGCTGACATGTAAGAGTACATCACCAGGTTCCCTTGAACTATGCCCTGACTCTCTGGGCCTTTTGCTCCTTCTTCTGCTCAGTCCCAACTCCTAAGAATGCTGCTGGGCCAGAAAATCCAGTCCGTGCTTGTCCCAGCTAAGAAACAACATGTGTGATGGCCCCAAGGAGAAAAGGAGCATGGAATGTCAAGGGGACAGAAGAAGAAGTCCAGGGTGGCCACAGTAGAGAGAGTTAGGGGGTCAGTGACCAGAGATGATGCTGGAAAGATGGGCAAGGGCCAGATGTCACAGGGCCTTTTGTTCCCCTTATAGATTCTTGTCTTAAAGAGCAATAGAAAACTGTTCAATTGCATAGAGCATGAACAATTTCTGACCAGATTTTCATAAAAAAATGAGTTTGTATGAAGTACAGAGAATGTATAAGGTATGTATGAGAGAAAACCAGTTATGAATTGTGCAGATGGAAGATTACGGTGGTAGAATTAAGGTGGTGAAGATGGAGAGATGCAATTGAAACAGAGAGAATTAGGAGGTAAACTCTACAAGACTTAGTAATGACTTGGTTAGGGATTTTGAGGAAACAGCATCAAAGATGACCTCCAGGTTTCTGGCTTGAACGTCTGAGAAACCGATGGTGCCAGTCACAGATAAAGCAGATACTGGAGGAGGACCAAGTTTGAGGGAGAAGTTACCAGTTTTTGAGCTTGAGATGTGTTTGAGACCACTGGGTGATGATTTACCAGAAGTCATTTGGATATACAATTCTGGAAAACATTGAATAGAAGAATGGGCTGAGTTGATATTTATAAAAAATTTACCATTTTTTATCAAATGGTGTGATCGGCCAGGCATGGTGGCTCACACCTGTAATCCCAGCACTTTGGGAAGCTGAGGCAAGCAGATCACGAGGTCAGGACTTTGAGACCAGCCTAGCCAACATGGTGAAACCCTTCTCTACTAAAAAATACAAAAACTAGCTGGGTGTGGTGCATGGTGGTGCACGCCTGTAGTCCCAGCTACTTAGGAGGCTGAGGCAGGAGAATCGCTTGAACCTGGGAGGCAGAGGTTGCAGTGAGCCGAGATGGCACCACTGCACTCCAGGCTGGGCGACAGAGTGAGACGCCATCTAAAAAAAAAAAAAAAAAAAAAAAAAAAAAAAAATGTTGTACCAGTTCCTATCACTGCTCACTGCTATACAAAATTGAAAATTGTCACAATCTATCTGTTGGTGGCCTTAAACAACACAGATCTATTATTTCACAGTTCTAAAGGTTAGAAGCCCAAATGGGTTACATTTTATTAAAATCAATCTGTTAGCAGAGCTGCATTCCTTCTGGAGGCTCTAAGGGAGAATCTATTCTTTTGCCTTTCTCAGCTTCTAGAGGTCATCTGCACTGTGTATTCCTTGGCTTATGGCTCCTTCTTCCATCCTGAAAGCCAGCAGCACAGTGTAGCATCTTCAAGTCAATCTCTCTCTCTCTCTCTCTCCCTCCCTCTCCCCCCCCATTCTCCCCTCTCCCCTTCTCTCTCTGACTTCTGCTTCCATTGTCACATCCCCTTCTGTGACCCTTCTGACCTCCCTTTTATAAGGATCTTTGCGCTTACATGGAGCCCATTCACATAATCCAGAACAATCTCCCCATCTGAAGACCCTGAATGTAATCACATCTTAATTTAACCATGCATTTTGCCATGTAAGATAATATATTCACAGGTTCCTGGATTTGAATGTTGACATCTCTAGGGACCACTGTTCTGCCCGCCACATGTGTAGGGACACGACTCTGTAAATGCTTGTTGAATAGGTAGTTTTAAAAAAGGAACGCAATTTTTAAGTGAGATAGTGTTTTCCCCTAATCTGATAGAATCAAACTCAGAAACATAGGGAGATTTAATGGATGAGCCAGGGGAAATGATGAAATGTATAGTAGTGCTGAAACCAAGTTGTTTTTACCAAAAAAAGTTTTACGTGTTTTGCTCCTAAAATATTCTCCCTTTTGAACATGTATAGGAAAGATAATTTGTGCCTAAAGCCTGTCATCTTAGAAATTGGTTCAGCTGTTTTCAGGAGGCAGTCTAAGCATGACTTTGGTGACTGTAATATATGATATATCAATCTCAGTTAAGCACCATTCAGTAAGAGGACAGCTATTCTCTCTCTGGCTACTCACATCTTGACTGACATTGTTACAGCCTCAATACACAGAATACAAAGCCACCATGAAGATGATGTCTCTTATGGTTATGTCCAATGAGCTACTTGTGAAAGCTTTGTTTCCTGCGCCTGTAACTGAGATCTTCTGCTTGAGAAGTTTTAGTGCCCAAGAAAGTTGTCCTTCCATCAATGGATACAGAATGGTTCTAAAGGCGTAGTACTTCCTTGTAACCTGGTTATTTTAGGCTCATCATTGCCACTGGACAAACAAGCAAAAGAAGGGTTAGTGGGGGTTTTTTATTTTTAATTTATTTTTTCTCCCTGTCTTATGGTGCTGAGGGTTAGTGTTTAGGATGATGTATTTTACTTTGACTATTAAAAGATAATAGGATGCTGCCACAAAAGTGGAAGGAAGGCATATGGATGGAACCCAGGCAATCCTATGGATGCTGCCTTGCAATACCTTATACACTGATGACTCATGCAAACTAAACAGGTAGATCTACCAGGGCTCAGAATATACACATGTTAGAGAACCCCACACAAAGGGAAGTCAAAGCAGCAGGTGGACGAAGGAAGTCATAAATATTCAGTTAGCACTGGTGACAGATAACAGAACTAATCTTTGCAGCTATTACTTATTTTTCCTTCTTTGCTATGCAATACATATATTAAATGTTTTATGTGATTTTCCTTCTCTTTCCTCTACCTTCCTCCACTATCTTATATGGTGCATATTGGTGACACTTATGCCATTTAGCTTTAAAGTGGAAAACTGATGAGACACCACAATGGAATGAGATGAGACATGGACATCACTCAGATAATCTAGGCTTGGAGATGAATGGGGTAACTGGTAAGACTTCGGGTTATCTTCCTTTAGGAAGAGGAGGTTAACGCACTTTTGACGTGTTAGGAAAGTTAACTTTCAGACATTTTTTGAACTGTCAAGATAGAAACGAAGATATGGTGAATTTTAGGCAACAATCAAGAAGTGGCTATAAGGGCACACGTAGATTTTTGTTGGTGGTGGTTGTTATTGCACAAAACACATTTCCCTCCCAAGAGCATCTTGAATTCCTTCTTGAGAATTATTCCTCTCCATTGTGTATTTAGTCTTAGCAAGGAAACTGGGTTGATCTTGGGGGAAAGGGGAATAATAAATGCTCATTATGAGTTACCCCAAGTATAGATATATCTATTGCTATATTTGGAGAATAAACTCAAGATTTTTACAATATCAATAAAAAGTCTGACTTCATTACTACAGAAGGAAAGTACGTACAGTTTAATACGTAATTGCTATATAGTTAAGTCAAACATAAATGCAGATGCATCAAAATCAAAGGTTATGGACTAGGGTTGTGTTAACTCTAATATCTTTTCAACAAGGAATTGAGGAAATCTTAATCCATATGTGGCTATGGATGTTTTTCTAATTTGATTTTCTCTTCTGTTTTCATGGTTCAGTATCACTGATCTCTGTGTGTCTCTCTATCCCAACAATTTAGTCCTGGTATTATAATAGTTAATAGAAATCATGGCAAATTCTATCTTTCATAGTAGTTACCCAAAATTCAGCAGCTATGTTTCTTAAACTCTAGTTACCTCTGTTCTTAATCACATAGAACTTAAGAAGACTCATTCGGTTTCCAGTGCACTCATAAAATGTCTTCCCCTTCTTGCCTGAAATACAGGTTTGGCAAACACCTTCTCATCATCCTACTGATCTCTCCCTCTACCCTTCTCTGAGCCCTCTCCAAACTGTCATCATATTCTGCCAAATACCCAATGGGATCCTCTCTGCCCAGATACCATTTGCATTTCTCCTAAGCACATAGTGGCCAGCACCTGGTGTTTTACAGTTTGACAATTTTACGCCCACAGTTGGGTACGCCTCCAAAAGCACCTTGCCCAGCTCTGACAGGAAGGTAAAATGGGCATTGTCCTGTGGACTTTCTTTAATTTTTCTCTTAATGGCAATTTTCAATCCTTTGCCTAGGTGGATGGTTGGTATTTACCTGTTATCTGATATGAATAAAAGGGAGGAATTATTGTTCCACTTTCTCTGGCATTACCAATCTTTCTCAGTTGTTGAATTGCTTCCATAAACATGCTTCCAGGCAAGTGAGCTGATTATTTGGCCTGTACAGGAATGAGACATTTGGATATGAAACCAAATCCCCAGTCTCTTTTTTTCACAGTCATGCTTTGGTCTAATCATTCTGACGAGAGAATGAAACTAAGACTTTTTAAATGGAGCTAGAGACTTCAGAGATGGATATAAAGTTTTACAGCTTCAATGATCATTAGAAACTATCTGATCCAAACCATGGGTTTTAAAAATGAGGAAACTGAGGTTCATTGAATGGAAGTATCTTTCCCATAGCTTGTTAGGGGGAGAAAAGACTATTCTCACATTCATTCTGCTACCAGGCACTGTTTCTCTATCCTACAAGATATAGAGGGTATCAACTTAGGAAATTCTAAAGTGTGCATTCAATATAGTCTAGCTCTTGTTACACAGATCTACTTAAGTTTTGGTAAGACGTGAGAATAATCTCTCTTTTCTTAAAAAAATTGTTTTTCAAAAGAAGAGGACAACAACAAAAAAGCTTACTTAACCTTACTGCTCCCTGGGTTCCATGATGTTTTGCTCTCATCTTCCTTCCCTAAGCAATGATTTCCAGCTGTCATCCTCATGGTCTCCAAAATAACCATCCCCATCCTTCCATGTTCCCCCCTCACCCCTGGAAATAACCCCTCCACTACCAAGCATCAGTGACTATCTGACTTCCAGGCATGATCTTGGCTCACTGCAACCTCCGCCTCCTGGGTTCAAGTGATTCTCCTGCCTCAGCCTCCTGAATAGCTGGGATTACAGGCACCCACCACCACAGCTGGCTAATTTTTGCATTTTTAGTAGGAATGGGGTTTTGCCATGTTGGCCAGGCTATTCTTGGGCTGGGTGTGGTGGCTCACACCTAGAATCCGAGCACTTTGGGAGGCTGAGGCGGGCGGATCACCTGAGGTTGGGAGTTCGACTCCTCCATTTTCACTGTTTTCACCTCCTGTCTGCAGTTGGCAATAATAATTTATTCCTCCATCTCTTCCCTGAGTCAGACACATATTCTTTGGTATGTCACTTTTCAAAAATAGCCAAAATTTTTTTTTACTGTAGAATGCTTGAGAATTAGAGAAAAGGACCAAAGTGTGACATATTCCCATGTTTCTAATGAAACAACAATTATTCATTTGATATATTTCCTTTTGGGCTATTTTCATATTGCACATATGTTGTCTCAATTATTTCTTGTGTGTCTGCATGTTTTCATGCTTTTAATTGTTGCATAATATTCAACAGAGTGTTCATACCTTAAGTTATGATGATATTTGATATCCAAAACAAAGAATAAAATTTATATCCATGATGTCCCGAATTACTCTAAGAAGAATCCCAAATTGAGAGTTAAGTACAAAATGTGGTGACCTGAAGTTGACCTGCAGTAAATAATTCACATCACTGAATAGAGAATAACTTAGTTTTATAAAAGAAATATTTCATAAATCTGAAATACCTTGGAATGAGAATCAGGTTTTCCAGAATGCCTTTACATTCCTCCAGGAGGCTGAATAATCACTCTCCCAAAGATGTCCACATCCTAATTCCTGGAACCTGAGAATATGTTACCTTACATGGAAAAAGGGACTTTGCAGCTGCAGTTAGGAATCTTGAGATCTGAAGATTATCTTGGATTAGCCATATTGAGCTCAATGTACTCACAATGGACCTGATAAGAGGGAGATAAGAGGGTGAGAGAAGGTACTGTGACCACGAAAGCTGAGGTTGGAGTGAGAGGCTTTAAAGATGGAAGGAGCCATGAGCAGAGGCATGTGAGCAGCCTCCGGAAGTTGGAAACGACAAAGAGATTTTCCCCTAGAATCTCCAGCAGGGACATGGGTCCCCCACACCTTGATTTCAGCACAAAAGCACATTGGGACTGACCTCCAGAACTATAAGCTGTAAATGTGTGTGTCTTAAGCCACTAGGCTTGTGTTAATTCATCACAACAGCCACAGGAAACTAATCAAATTCCCTCCACCCTGACAGGCAAGGCGCTAGGCGCTCCATAAAAATCACCCATGACTTTCCTCTAGTGGCTCCTCCTTCCTTCAGAATGCTACCTCTCACCCGACATTCCACTGCTTCTCTTCATTTTGCTACTTATGGCCCATGCCTGGGCTTTTTCTCTAGACCCAGCTCCTCCAGGTTTAGATTCCTGAGCCAGATTGCCCTCAGCCTAGATGTTCTCTCTTGATAACTCAGCCCTTGTCTCTTCAATGTTTGGCCTTAATACCTGGGATTCTAGCCCAGGAACAGTGCTCAGCTAAGCACCAAAAGGGGAGGTGAGACGACGGTTTCCAGATGGGTAAATTTCATAACCCCAGAGCTTTCCTGATTTTCAGACCCATACTTATTAGGCATGCTGCCGTAGATGCTTAGGTTCAACACATCTGAAACTGAGCTCGTAATTTCCCCAAATCCTGCCCCTTCTCCTGTAATCCAATCCTGGTTACTGGCAACACCTAGTCATCTCATCCACAAGCCTCAGAGTTCCATTAGATCTCTCTGACTTCCTACGGTGTACACTCTATTTTCCTGCTCCTACACGGAGAGCTGCTCAGATGTTCATTCTGGGATATTTTTAGTTTACCTAACCATCAGGAGCCCTGGTTAGAGTAGACCTTGGCTATTATTTTAGTATAATTGAGCTACCATTATCTTTTAATAAAAGTTATACATTGTATTATATACTCATAATATTAAAATTGGTTGATCAATTAATAAAGCAGGTCAGAATGACTATCCATATGACTAGAAAACTATATTGGGCCTTCATTGGTCTAAACACGGGATCTGCCATCTCCAACTATGGATACTTTCAGATTCATCTGGAGATCACAGCAAATCATCCTTCTAAGATTAGATTAGTATTACAGAAAGAAGTGATTCCTATTATCATGTTACTCTGATGATAAAACTTCAAATGATCATTCTATATCACAATACAGGCATTGATATTTTGATCATACACCAAAAAAAAGGGGGTGGAAAGGGTGGCATTTCACGCGTGACACCTCCAGTGCTCAAAGAGTATCACCAGGTTGAGATAATATATTAATCTTGGATCTCAGAGGCTCCCAAGTGATCACTCAATGACTTTGTTTTGTAGGGACCCACTGGCTTCCCCTGCCTTATTGCCACCCTCAAAATAGTGAGAATTCCATCTTCAAAGAATTTCTTGTCCTGTGCATTCTGTCCTATGGAGAATGAGATTCTTGCAGATCCCACCTGATCTTTACTAACAGACGAGTACTTAGAAAGTGCAGATGTTAAGAAATGCACAAACCAAGTTTCTTTTGGAGTGTAGACTAGAAAGTATGTAATTTTTATTTTTTCACAAAGGACCCAGTCTTATTGTTTTCCTGTTTATAAAAGATAGTCTCATTACCAAAAAGAAGAGATAAGTACAAAGTAATAGAGACATATAATAAATACCATCTTAAATCCACCACTGAGATTTAGTCCCTGTTCACATTTCCTTTATATTCTTCCAGGATTTTGTCTAAGTAGCAAGTCACTCAAAGGCTTTTGTCTGTGCCAGAGATGGGGAAAATGAAAGAGAAGCTAAAAGGTTCAAAAATAGGAGAAGCAATCTCCTATTTTTGCTGTGGCAGCAAACATTAGGAATGAGGTCCCAGAGCCATGCATAGTACTGCCTAATGTAATTAGGAAGCCAAACCTGTCTGTTGCCTTCTGCCACCGGGAACCCTCAAACTATGCAGCTTAAAAAAAAAAAAAAAAAAAAAGCCGGGCGCGGTGGCTCACGCCTGTAATCCCAGCACTTTGGGAGGCCAAGGCGGGCGGATCACCAGGTCAGGAGATCGAGACCATCCTGGCTAACACACTGAAACCCCGTCTCTACTAAAAATGCAAAAATTAGCCGGGCGAGGTGGCGGTCGCCTGTAGTCCCAGCTACTCCGGAGGCTGAGGCAGGAGAATGGCGTGAACCCCGGGACGGCAGAGCCTGCAGTGAGCTGAGATCGCGCCACGGCACTCCAGCCTGGGCGACAGCGAGACTTCGTCTCAAAAAAAAAAAAAAAAAAAAAAGAAACTGGCATAATATCTTTCTTTAAATGCACTGAGGACTGAGATATTAGACCCTAACCCACGGAGAATTGATGTAGCCCTTGATTTACTAGAGAAATCTGCTGGGAAACATTTTGTTTCTCATCACCACCACTGACAGATTCATGCTTAGAACAAGGCTGTTTTAGGTTTCAGAGGGAATATTTTCCCTAGATTCACCCACAGAGTAATTGTCCTTAAAATGAAGTTACAAAAGTTGAGAGGAACCTTAGGAGGTACTTGGGCCGACAAATGTCTCAGCTGAAGCCATTATCAAGGAGGGGGTGTGATCCCATCACCACTCCAGACCTTGGTTCTCTCCTCTGCACGGGGGGCTCGCGATCCATGTTCAAACACCTCACAGGATGCTTCCCCAAATAACAGTTCCTAAGTGGGCATACGGGCACTCCCAGACAAGTACACTCATGCACAAATATCAGGAATTATCACCATTCCTGGGGCCATAATCATACCCATCATCTCAGAGTGGAGACATTTGCTGGGAGATACACCGGCTCTCCTCTTCCCCTGCATTTCTGTTCAGATCATAGAACCCACACCTGCCACACACACATATTGAAATATGCATGCCTTTTCCTTAGCCTGACCTACTGCTTCCTGCAGCTTTCTGAATCAACCAGCTGAGTGAACCAAACATCTGCACGTGTCTGATGCACGTATAATTCCCCCAGAACACTAACACATGTGAAAACCCAGCCAAAAGAGAAAGGAAAAAAAAAAAAGGCAAAGAGAACATGCATCTTTGAAAGCTTATTTTTCACTCAGCCCACCCTGATTTCTTTTAGGCAGAGGGCCAATACTTCTCCAAGCATCAAGTCTAACTTTCTTATCCTGACACCCCAGTTCTCCATCACCTGATTCCTATCAATCTGTCTCCTCTCACTGTCATACTCCCTTGTCCACTTCCCCCAACCCAGACCTCATTCCTTCCTTTATTTTCAGCCAAGACTGCCCAAAATTCCTGAAAGATCCATGCCCTCTGAAACCGCTACACCTTGACCCACACAGACTCATCTGTCCATCTGGGACCCTTCTATTCCCGTTAACACCATCTCATCCTTTGAACAACTCATACATCCCTCCATCTAGAGAGACTTTGTCACTCCAAGGTGGACAATGTGCTCCACCTTCTACTTCTGTATTTTTTTTTTTAAAGAAATGTGTTCTTGCTGTCACTCAGGCTGGTCTCAAACTCCTGGCCTCAAGCGACCCCCTAACCTCAGCCTCCCAAAATTCTGGGATTATAGGCGTTAGCCACTGTTCCTGGCCATCTCCACACTTCTTATACTTAACTGTCAAAACACTCAATCACTGAATTCTAAGGTCGATTTAATTACCTGTATCTCTTACTCATTGTTGATGGAGACTGTGCCTTCCATCTTGGTTCTACAGGTACTTGGCATATGGTGGAAATCAGTAAATGCCTATTGCAAAGGAAAAGGAAAAAGGAAGGGAGAAAGGGAGGGAGGGAGGTAGTTCAAGGTAGATGGAGTACATTTTAGTTTTGTTAGGATGAAACTAAATGTTGTGGTAGGAAAATAACCAAAATAATTCCTCATTTGTGTACGGGAGGAAATATAAATACATGTAGGTGTGTATATATACTCATGTGTATACATCTGTACAAATGCATAAGCATATACATATAAGTATGTGTGGCTACATTCCTGTATATATGCATGCACACATGAGCATACATGTAAATATGTATGTGTGTGTCCATTTGCATACATATATGTGTGTAAATGGGTATGCATATTTTATGTCTATATATACATGTGTGGACACATACATGTTTTGGTCTTCTTGGCTCATCTATCACCCTATGTACAGAACCCACAGTACACACAAATAAAATTAATATGATCACAACTTAAAGGGACAGATAAGGACTTTTAACCAATTTTCAGCAAATGGTTATTAATGTTTACTTTCAGAACCACATGCACAGCATGTGCAGCTGGTGACTCTGCGTGGGCCACCTGCTACCTAGTGCTTTTTCAATCATGCCTGATTACAACGACGAGGGAGAAAAACACCAGATAGCTCAGCCTGATATGTTTTTTATCATTCAGTCTGCTTTTGGGCAGAGGAGTTCAAACCACAAGTGTCAGCAGTGTGTAAGACAGCGTGGGGCTCGGGCCACCTGCCGCAGTGGACCCCTGGCTTAGTTTCCATGTGCTATCTTAGCATGGCAGAAAGCAGATTCCAACCAGCCACAGCAGGTGACAGGAGCTGAAGCTCAGCCCTTCCTGAAAGCAACCCATGCCCTCGAGGATGCTGACGGTGATCTGAGTACATTTTCCAGCTCCCTTGTTCTGTGTAAATAAATGTTTAAGAAGAAACAAGCACTAGCAGCGATCCCCAGCACTTTATGAAGACCAGGATACTGATACTCCCTTCCCGTTGGATGGCGCACCACAGTTTGTTTGCATTTCATTTGCTATTTATAACAATAGAGGAAGAAAGAGAAAATGTTTTTGTTTTTGTTTTAACACGTGAAGAACATGAGATCGGAAGAGGTAAAGTTAATTTCCCAGAATTATCTATGCTAAGCCTTGAAAAGCCATGTTTATTACAGATCAGATATTTACTCTAAAACAAGAGTGTAGAATAGCAGAAAAACAATGGACTTAGAGGTCAAAAGGCTATAATTTTGTCCACATACATCTCTATGATCCCAAGCCAGTCATTTACTTTCTCTGAGCCTGATATTCTCATCCATAAAGTGGAACCACCTGTCTTTTGCATAGTCAAGGAGGCAGTGCCCATGGAGGAGCCCTGAGTTATAAAGGGCTAACTCCTGTGAGGGATGACTCCCGTCATGGTGACCAGTTATCCTCTCCTCTGAATTTTGTTCTTCAGAGGCCAACTTGAAAGAGTTTGAAGCCTGAGGTTGGATTTATAGGAGCGCTAGAATACATCAGCTCCAAACATTCGCAAATCAGGAACTGATTTCATCTCCTCTTGAAACCTATCATCTGTTAGCTAAAATAGCTCTGGTTGCTTTTATTCCAGATAATAACACTTAAAGTTTTAATGAGAGATGAGCATGTTCATTAAAAAACAAGTCAAATGAAACTAAAAAAAAAATAATTTACTTGGAAATCCATGCCTGTAATGAAGTCATACTATTGTGTAGACAACAGTGGAATGATTAGGTCTGATTTTAAAAAAAGAGTTGTCACCAGCACCCTATGTAGAAAGACTTTTTTTCAATTTCCATGAGAGTTGTGTTCACTTGCAAATTGGTTGTGAGGCAGCCAGGTGGGAGGGGGTCCCCGGAAAAATTCCAACCAGACTGCGCCCTGGGAAGGGTGTGCACTGGGGTGGAGCCACAGAAGTGTGAACCCTTTGCAGTGGGGAGGAGCCTGGCCCCTCCTCTTCCTGGGTGGAGCTGGGGATTCAAGCTGCGAGGCAGTAAGCACACTAGATGAACTCTGGCCTTGAGGAGTCCCTGTTTCCCTTTTTTCCTTTTCACCCAATAAAACCCTGCTTTACTCACCCTGCAAACCATCTGCCAGCTTGAATTTTCATGGCTGTGGGACGGACAAGGACCCCGTCTTTAGCTGAACTAAGGAAAAGTCCTGCGGCAGTTGTGTGAGGTTATTAACACAAGCTACACAGAAACACAAGTTATCCATGTTAGGCCAGCCTCTCCATGCCTATTTGATGGAAGTGCAGGCAAAATGTAAGAAGAATAATTCTGCTGTGTTTTGGATTAAAAGGATTTTTGTGGACTAGCATGATTATTTATTTACTGTACCTATAGGCAAATGTATTCATGAATGGTAGCTCAAAATGTTGCAAGTAGACATCAGCTGTTTTCAGAACAGCTCAGAGAGATGCCACCCTGCCAATGAGAAGAAGCTTAGGAAGGGGGATCCCTCTGCAGCTGCTCCGGGTACTTGGCACATGGCCAGAAGGGATCCCACACCCTGCATCTGCCATGGCCTCTCAAAGAAAGAGAAGAAAATGTTTCACCCATGCATCGAACATGCCTCTATACAGGACAGTCATAATCTGGGTGTTTATAGGTCAGGGATGACTGTGATGCATTTCCTAACTTTTATTCTCTGCTGTAGCTATGTAAGATGGGGAGTCTTTAGCTATATGCTCTAAAACACAGAAATAACCTGACCCCAGGCCTGTTACTGTGGCAGCTTGGTTGGCCTTTAGAGGTTAACATTCAAATCCTCAAAAGGAAGAAACTCGTATGAGAGAATAACATCTTCAGATACTGAAGCAGAAAGAATATTAAAGCATATGGATTCAGAAAAAAAGAGAGGAAAAAATCTTCATTGTTCACGCTTTCCCAAAAATGTACCAGCTATTTAATTTAGATCAGATCTGACTCCACCCCTACGTTTCTGTGTTATCTTCGCTATTAGAATAGATATGACCCTGGGCTGGAACTGATCTGCCACTAGAGGAGATAAGATCAGACCCGGTCCACCTGGCAGGTGTCAAATGCAAACAGTCAGAGGCAGAAGTGAGAGTGAAGAATTTGGAATTGAAGGCTGGGCTAACACCAGAGCTTAAGAAAATAATTAATACTCCAAGGGTGAAACCAGTTGGAAAGCAGAGGAAATTGAACTCCTCAATATAGACAGAGGGTGCCCAAGAATTATTGAACCTGAACAGCCTCGTGGGTGCCCAGCTGAGCTGCCCTATTTCCTGTCCATGGTTTGGCAATCAGGAAACCCACGATCCTGAGAAAAGGCTGAAAAGAGCCTTTAGACACCAAAGATTAGAATTAGCCAAGGACCTGACCTGTAGAGATTCTGACTTAGGGTGGGCCCAGGAACCTGTGGCCACAGTTCGAAAAACATAGTATTAGCTTTCACTCTCAAACAAGCAGCTCAGCTGCAATGCCTCTAAAGGTGTAAGTTATGATAAAAAGGAAGTGAAGTCAAGGTGTGTATGGATGTCCAGTATCCAATAGTTTCACCCGAAGGCTGAAACAAACCCAGGAAGCCAGCGGGTGAAAAATAGACGTTAGTTTACAATTCTGGGCTTTAGTCCCAAGACAATTCAATCAAGAGAGACCCAGCAGCCATTTTGATGTGATAGCTTTGTCCAAGCTGCTGTCCACTTCCCACCCAAGTCTAAAGAACCCTGACATTTTTTTAGCTGGGTGGTTACATGGAGGACAAGAGCTGTTTTGAAAGAAGGCTGCAGTTGGGTGCCTGGTGCAAAGGGTCAGACTTAATGTAGGTTGTCAGGAGGAAGTCAGAAGCGAAGAAAAGAGAAACCCAGCAGGTGAGAAAGGAACAGCAGTTCCGCTCTCCCCAGCAGACCGATGCATTCTCTGAAACACTTTCCATCCTAGACATTCCAGCCTGGGGGCAAAGATACCCTCTTTTAGTTGGATTTTGGTTCTGCCAAGTTGGTGGGGCCCAAGGGCCCTACGACGGTTGAGGGTGAGATGTGGCAATAGTGGAAAAGCAGAACACTGAAAAGTATGTTTGGTAGACACTGGGCTGGACTTGGCTTCCGCTGAGATTAAAGTTGACAAATGGGGAGGATGTATTATACAATGTATGGGTTAAGAGCACAAATCCTGCAGCTGAACTGAGTTTGCAAATCTTGGCTTAGGTAAACATGAGCAAAATATTTGAACCTCAATTATTTTATCAGTAAAATGTAGATAACTATAGTTTCTACCTTTGGGATTTTGTGGGGATTAAACGTGATAATCAAGGTAAAGTGACTCTGGCTACTAGGTGGAGAATGGATTGCAGGTAGGCAAGAGTGGGAGTGGAGAGATCAGCATGTGGCAGTTGTCTGGAAGGGAAACCACAGTGGCTGAGGCTTTAGTGGTGGTAGGAGAGACGTCAAGAAGCGGGTAGCCAGAGTCAGGCCATGTCATCACACTGCTTACTGCCCTTAACTGTCTTCCTTGAGCATCTTCAATGAACCTCACAGCCTTCCAAGGGCAGACTCCTGATCACACCTCCCACATCATTTTGGGTCACTTTCTTCTCTCTCGCTATGCTCCAGCCTCCCTGGTCTTTTAGTTTCTGCAACAGGTCAAACTCCTCTCCCATCTCAGGGCATAATGTTACTTGGAACATCCTTCCACAACATTCTTCACTCGACTTTGTGTATGAATGGATATTTCTCAGCTTTCAGATCTTTCTTTCAATGATACCTTCTTAAAGAGGTCTTCTCTGAACATACCACTCAAAGTCTGTTCCCATCATGCACAATTCTCAATGCCAGCATCATAATTCCATCATAGCACTAATAACAAATTGTACTTACTTTACTCATCAAATTGTTTTACTTTCAGTGAGTTTGCCCCATTGCATTCCTTTTAGAATATAAGTTCCACAAGGAGAGGGATCCTTTCCATTTGGTTCACCTTTATATCCTCAATGCCTACCACTGTACCTGGTACATAGGTGGGCTCCTTAAATAATTGTTAAGTGGCCAAATGAATTAAACTTATTAAAAATATCAGTGATCTCCAGAAAATACATAGCACAAGTCAAACCCTTTGGCAAACAAGACCTCTGCCCACCCATTCAGCCCCTTTTCTCATACACAAACATCTCTTTGTATAATCCTGGAACTGTCAGAGGCATTCCGACCATAGCAACTTCGTCTTGAATAAGGGCAGGGTAAAATGAGGGTGAGACCGACTGGGCTGCATTCCCAGGAGGTTAGACATTCTTAGTTACAGGATGAGATAGGTCAGCAGGGCTGGTATCACAAGATACAGGACATAAAGACCCTGTTGATAAAACAGGATGTGATAAAGAAGCTGGCCAAAACCCAACAAACTCAAGACAGTGACAAAAGTGACCTCTGGTTGCCTTCACTGCTTATTATATGCTAATTGTAATGCATTAACATGCTAAAAGATGCTCCCACCAGCGCCATGACCATTTACAAATTCCATGGCAATGCCCGGAAGTTAACTTATGTGGTCTAAAAGGGAGAGGAACTCTCATTTCTGGGAAATCCCTGATCTTTTCCCAGAAAACTCATCAATAATCTACCCCTTGTTTAGCATATCATCAAAAAGTGACCATAAAAATAGCCAATCAGCAGCCCTCAGGTTTGCTCTGCCTATGGAGTGGCCATTCTTTTGTTTCTTTGCTTCTCTAATAAAGTTGCTTGCACTTTATTCTATGAACTCGCCTCGAATTCTTTCTTGTGTGAGATCCAAGAACCCTCTCTTGGGGTCTGGATTGGGACCCCTTTCTGGTAACACAAATGCAGCCATATCAATCTGGAGGCGACCTCTCGATGGAACATCCTCTTCTCAGGACACTACTTTTTACCTGGAATCTTCTGCCTATGCCTTGTTCTCGAGAACTCAGGCATTATCTCATTTGTGATTTCAGTTGTCCCCCAGCCCACCCCAAGGGTGCCAACTCATACCTTCATGCCCCTCATATTCACTCTACTGTGGCATGGCCCCCTATTTAGAACATTTGTCTCTCCCAACTCTGCTCTCCTGTAGACTGTGTGTGCCTCAAGGACATATTATTTGTCACTGTTATCACCAGAATCTAGTACCTTACATAGCACAAAATTGGTGCTCAGAAAAAAAATTGTCTAATAAATTCAAAAATGAATAAATATGCTTGTTTATAAGGCTCTTAGAATAACTGTCTTTGCTCGTTTTTAGTCTTGCTGCAATCAGTATGTTGATAATTTTAGGCTAGAAATTCAATATGGCATATAGGGTGAATTAACATGATCTAAGCCATGGTACTAAAATTATACATAATAGCATAATTATAATACCTGGTATCAGATAATTAGATGTGATAAGTGACTTTAAAAGGTTTTAGGTGCATTTTCACTAACGGTTGATTCTTGGTAATTTTGGACATTTTTAATATTGCCAATTGACATGTAACATGGTGAGGATCCATTTTAATTACGAGAGCCTCATATTCTACAGCATGTTGTTTTTTTTCTCTAATGGTACAGCAAGTGTTGCTGTATACATGTACTACACTGGACAACATCAGTAAAAGGTAACTGAAGAATAATCTCCAAGGACTGCTATAGTCCCAGCAAGACAAGTGTGTATAAGTGCTGCATTCGTTTTAGCTTAAGGAACATTAGTTTTCAAATAATTTCAACCTTAATCTTACCCTTGCCGTGTCTCATATCAATTCCATAAGACAATAAGAAATATAATCTAATCTACCCTTTTGTGCCCTCCAAGGTTGAAGCTCTGCCCCTCTGGTATTCTCTGTGGGCAAGGTAGAAAACCGTAAAGGCTGAGAAATTACTGTTGAGAGACTCATGGATCCAACTGATATAGGAAATGCACATCTTTGCATACAGCCTATAATTCACCAACAATTTCTGCAGAGAAGTATTAAGATTGCACTACATTTGAAGTATCCTGGAAGGTATTCTAGGGATTCTAAGGCTATACAGTTCCTGTCCTTCCCCTTTTTGTTGCCATTTTAAAATTATTTAGCACTCCTTTGTCATTCAAAGAAGCAGAATTCAATTTAAATGGTTCAGAAAATTTTGAGGAACAGACGGCTATTTAGAGGTGTAGGCATAGTAAAGTGAACCTACAGGAGGTATTAAGGCACCCAGAGATTAGCAAGAGCAGCAAGCCATTATCACCTTTAGGTCTGGAGGGGACTGGAGGGGAAGTGTTACTGGAGCCATGGAGGAGGGAGCCCAGGACAACACCTATAGCTATGGAGGTCATAGTGACTTCTAGAAACGATGCTCAAAATGAGGAAGAAAAATGTCTTCCTCCTGAGTGTCCGGGAGATGAATCCTGGGTGTCCATAGAGGATCAATTTCTGGGCACAGAAAGGTGGTGTGAAGGAGAGACAAAGAATAACCAGAACATTTCCACAATTCTCATTACTGTGGTATTCCTTACACACTTTCTCCTTAACCTTCCTCATTTCCAAGGTATCTTTTGCCACCATATGGTTCTGAAGATCCCTCTTTGAGGACCAGCAGCCTAGAAAGATGCAATTTAAATTGAATGTCCCTTTAATGTCCCTTTTGTGATCTTTGTTATTCAGATTGTTTACATAGACCAAGGGTCACCAATTACTTTGCCCCTAGAGCTAGATTCTGGAATGCCAGGAAATTGCTTTCAGTGATACTGCAAATTAAAAAGCAGAGTCACAGAACCTCAAAAGACATTGATTATTCAGCCTGCTACTTGACTGGGAGGTCAGATGCCTCCCATATTAACTCTCCTATCTGTAAACTCAGCTCATTGTTTTTCTCTAGTTGAAGTAACAAATGCACTTTATTTCTTAGGTAGATACATTGTCTTGATATTGTGTTTCTATTGTTATTAAGAAATTATTGTCCTTTGCAGGCACGATTATTCTGCCTTATACCCCCTACACTTTTACTAAATCAGAAGAAAAAAGAATGACTTCCTAATCTCTGCAATAGATTCATATTTTTGTGAGACTATCTATTACACATCCTTGGTTAAAAGATGATTTCTGGTTCCTAGTTATTGAGTTTCTATGTTTATTCCATTAACATGTCAAACTCAGTTTAATGTTTATTCATTTTCCTGGAACAGTATTGATAATCTCCCAAAGTTCTCTGCTATAACCAGTTTTCTTTTCATTTGCCTTAGAGATGGTTTTTCATTTGTTCAAGCAGTTTTTGATTAGCTATTTTTTTTCTAGCCGGTTTTGCTCATTTTTGGTGCTTTCTTTCTCTTATTTAATTCTCTTGATAAAAATCACATGAACATTTGTTTGTGTTCTTTGATCTATGAATGCATTACTACTTTATTTGAAGTATTTCTAATTCCTCTAATTTTTATTTTCAGTAATGTAATGTTTCTCTAGAGAATAATATTATTGGGTATTTGGATTATGTTGTGATCCAATTAAACAGTTAAGGTTATTAACTACTTAAACATTCGCCTGATTTTTATTCTTTGTTTTGTGGTTGTTTTTATTTATTTAATTCTATGGTTGTGTATTGAGCTCCTACTTCTATGCTGTATACAAATGTTTAGCAAGTTAGAAAGATATTAGTAGAAATAAGACTCTTACCAGACCTTTCTTCTGAATCTCAGACTCATGTTGAGTTGCCTTCCTCTGAGCATCTCATAGGCATCTCCCATGGTTGATTTTATATGTAAACTTGACTGGGCCATGAGATGCCCAGATACTTGGTCAAACATTATTCTAGGTGATCCTCTGAGGGTGTTTATTGGTGATATTAAAATTTAAATTAGTAGACTGAGTAAAGCAGATTCCTCATTGATGAGACTGGATGAGATTCAACCTCATTCAATCAGTTGAAGCCCTGAATAGAGCAAAAGTCTGACCCTCCCCAAGTTAAAGAGAATTCTCCTGCCTGATGGCCTTTGAACTAAAACATTGGCTCTGTTCTTGCCTTCAGACTCAAAGTAAAATATAGGCTCTTCCTAGGTCTCAAACCTGTTGGCCTTCGGACTGGAAATACACCATGGGATCTCCTTAGTCTCCAGCTTGCTGACTCACCCTGCAGGTCTTGGGACTTGCCAACCACATGATCATGGAAGCTGGCAAGTCCCAAGATCTGCAGGGTATATAATAAATCTTTAATATATATATTTAAGATATATTTAATATATAAATTGATGATAAATCTATATATACACATTATATTAATTCTGTTTCTCTGAAGAATCCTGATTAATACAGCGTCTTAGACTTAACAGGTCTTTAATCAAAACCTTGACTTCCCTTCCACTCATTTTCTTTTCCCATAGTCTTCTCATTCGCAGTAAATGGAAACTCCATCCTTCTGGGCACTCAGGCCAAAATCCTTGGAACCATCATTGGCTTCTCTCTCTTTTTCTTTTCACAACAATCCTTCAGAAAGACCCATTGAATCTATCCTCAAAATATATGCAGACCCTCCACTTTTTACCATCTTCACTGCCACTGCTCCAATCCAAGCCAGTACTGTCTCTTGCCTACCACCATAATCAATAACCTCCTAACTGGCCTCCTGCTCCCACCGGTCCTCCTACCTATTCTCAGTGTGTGAGTCAGATCAGTCACTTCTCTGCTCAAAACCCTCCAGTGGCGTCCCATGTGACTCAGAGGACAAGCCATAGATCTTACAAACTGCTTGTGGAAGGTCCAGCATGATTTGCCCCACTGACTCTCTGACCTTATCCATATCCACCTTTCTCCTTGGCCAAGAGTGCTGGTCACACTTGCTGTTCTTCAAACATGCCCAGCCTCCTGCTGTTTCTGGCCTTTGCATTTGCCATTCTCTCTTTCTAGATACTGGTCCTCCAGAGATCTGAGAACTGGCTCCCTTACATCGTTCATGTCTCTACTCTGGCATCACCTTGTCGGAAAACCTTCTCCTAACCACCCTTTTGAAAAGGGCAGCACTTTCTATATGGCAGTTTTTATCTTAGCCTTATTTTCTCCATAGCAGCTATGGCCACTTCATGTATTATATACACACTCTTTGATCTGATGTCTGTCTCCCTACTAGAATGAAAGCTCCATGAGGGCAAGGAGTTTGTCTATTGTGCTCCCTGATGTGTCTCTGGCATCAAGATCTATGCCTGCCACAAAGTAGGGGCTTAAGTATTAATTGTGGAATGAATGAATAAACATGTGCATAGACAACCATTATCGAACACAGAATGTGTAATTGCTATACAAGACATTTAAAAAATGCTGTGGGTATGGAGAGAGATTACGTCTAACTAGAGAGACCAAGAAATTCTCATCCCTGGGAAGCCTCTGATCCATATCTCATGGAATGGAATGCTGACAGCGCAGTGGCTAAAAGCTCAGGCTATCTGTCAGATGTACCTATATCCACATCCTCACCTTGCCACTGACAAATGTGGGGACTTTTGGTGTCTCCTTAATTTGGCCTTGAATAGTTTTCTTATCTTATAGGGTTGTTGTATCACTCAAGGTTTGATCAAGAAGCAGAACTGCTTTGTATGATAAAACCTAAGGGACTCATTGGGGTTAGACCTCCCTGCAATTGTGGAAGCCAGTGGGGAAATCTCTGCAGGCTGTTGGCTCTGCACCTATGTTGAGCCTGAAACATGTGGTCTTTGGATCTGCCAGACTGGCAAATGGAGATGAAAGCTGGAAATGATTGAGAGCAAGAGCAAATAGGAGTCTACATTGATGAATTGAAGCCCCATAAATTCAACTGGATCCCACAAGACAAATGGGAGCCTGCATCTTTCTCTAGCCACCTCCAGCCTCCATGCTGTGGGCCACTTGCTGGAGATGCTGGTACCTTTCAGCACAGAGCTGCACGTACACCCACTCCAGGCCTTGGAGAGGTGTAAGGAGCAGATCTTTGGGGAACTGGAGGAGCGGTCAGTTGAAATGCTGAGCCACACCTACCAGGTGAGCTGGTCAATTAGCCTCATCATGCACAATCCACCACAGTGCCTGGGACCTGCATTAACACTCAGGATTCAGGAAAGATGGCTGCTGGGTCATGTCTACATCTCATGTCAAATATCTCTTGTGGCAAGTACTAACCCAGAACCATACAAGGAAAGGAATCTGGAGAAACATAGTTCCGGCTTAGCTAAGTAGACACACCACATTTGTAAGAATTTCTACTCATAATATTTACATTACAAGTAATCACTCCATATAGAATATTAATAGTCATTGGACAACAAAAAATCCTCTTGGATTACATTTTTCATGATTTGACAGCAAACAGTTTTAAAGACATTTTAGCCACATCTCTTTAAAATTTGCAATTCACTGAATCCCTCAAACATTATTTGTGTTTGGGTATCTTATTTCATATTATAGCACCTACAGACACCACTGAAAGATGAGTGAAGGACTTGTGAAGTGTTTTAAACTAAGTAGGCTTATTGCATTGTTGTGGGCTAAGGAAGCATGTCACTCTACCCTCCATTCCTGGAGAAAAACTCCAGTTGCTTTAGGGAGGTAGACTGAGTGACTTTTTGGAGAACCTTGGCTGCCTGACCTTCCACCCAAGGTCCTGCGGTACTATGCTGTGACTTATTTCCTTTAAAACTCTACTTTTGTTTATGAAAGTTCATTTCTCATCAACTATCTTTACCCTTTTTTCCCTACTATGACCTCAGACCCTCTTCTCCCTCTGAGATTATTTCCTCTATCTCTCTCACTGATTAAGCTAATGGACCAAAAAGAAGAAGAAAAAAAAACTTTCTTCGAAAGCCACTTCTCCTTTGGAGCCCCTGAGTGATGAGTTTTTAATGATCTATCACTTTCTTCTTGGTAAAACGAGCTGGGGTCAGAGTCATCTGCCCATAAGAAGAAAAGTGGGACTTCAAAAGACCATCTTACCTTTAGAAACACATAGTCCTCCTGTCTGATTCGCATTCCAGTTTCCAATTATTTCTTTTTCTTTTTCCTTCGTGTCACATAACAAAGTATGATTATACTTATAATGTTGCACCTCACATGCTTGACTGTGTTTTCTGTTCTTTTCACATATTATTTTAAAATACCTTTAGACATGCCTCTTGCTAGCATAGAAGTAGGCACATAGATGGATGAACAAATGGATTGATAAATGGATGGATGGATAGATAGACAAATATATTGAATATCAGTCAGGAAAGAGGCTATTTGAAATTATTTACTTATTATTCCTTTTGGACACCAGTGATTCTATTTTTTTCAAATTTAGAAAGCTCTGTCTACTAAAAACTTTTATTCATTATAATTTTTTGGAGCTTTATCAGTAGATATATTGAAATTATAATCTTCAGAAGGTTCTATAAGTTGAAAATTCTGAATTATTTATCACTGATAGTTCAAACCCCTCTTTCTATATATAGGAAACTGAGGTTTTATGAGTATAAGTGATATGCTTAATCACAGCAACAAAACTTGAACCTAAACTTTCTAAATCCTATTACTTTCTACTCTGCCACATGGAGAAATATATGGCCTAAGCAACTTGCATGCAAAATAGTCTCATTTGATCAAACACCATCTAAGTGTTAATGCTGGAATACAAATGATGTGATTAGTGGGTTGGTAGATTTATTTCTTCATATGTACCAAATCATATTACACCTAAAAGATTATGACCTTATAGTTAAATCACAGCTTGAGGCTGGACATTTAAGACTGGAGGCTTTTAATGAATTATTGTTAATATTTTTGATGTGATAATGGTATTGTGGTTATATTTTTTAATGTTCTCTTTTAGAAATACATACTGAAATGTTTGTAGTTGAAGCGATCTGATATCTTGGATTTACTTCAAAATAACATTGTGTTGGGCTGGAAATAGATGAAATAGAACTAGCTTTATGTGATATTTATTGAAATTGGGTGATGCATACATGAAGGCTTATTATACTCTTCCCAGTACTTCTATTAATGTTCTAGTTTTTCCATAACGAAAAGTTAACTTTAACAAACACCGCCCCTAGAGCATTAAGGTGATGAGTTTAGGCTCTGGTGTCAGATGGGCCAGATTTGAATTTCGGATCTGCCAATTACCGGTACTCCATCTATAGAATGGGTGTAAAGTACCTACCTTCCAGAGTTGTAAAAATTAAATGAAATAATACATGTAAGTCCCTTAGAATAGCCCCTAGCACATTCATAATCACTCAAATTTTACCTAATATGTAATGACTGTTATTGTCATTGATGCCTTATCTCCATGGTTTTCTGTTTCCTAGAATCCTTATCTACTGCAATGTTTAAAAAAAAAATAAGTATTAAACAAAAGACGTGAATAACATTATCCTAGGTTTTGAGATAGAAAAAATGCCCACTAAAGTTTTCAAATGCCATGCAGCAAGGAAGTCAAAAGGTTAAACTGTAGAACATAGAACGGAAAAGACAAGAAATGCTCTTGACTATAAAGATGAACCGTTACCCAAATCAAAGCAATCCCGTTTCCTCCGTTCAGCTGAGAAGTGGGTGCCGTGGCTGGGTTTGAACTGGGGCTGGACAGTGGCTGGGTTTGAACTGGGGCTGGACTATGTGCTGTCTGTCACAGCCAGTAGATTTTGTTTATTGTGAAAGGAATTGCTCAGTGTTGACTCCCTTTGGCTCCACTTCTTGTTTTGTGCTCCTCCTCCTTCAGGTCGCCTTCCACCTCTGAGCTTCTCTTTCTTCCTTTGGGGAGGAGTGACATGATTAGAGTAATGGGTAGACCAGAAGGATTCACTGACAAGGGCTGTGCTGGACAATGGGAAAGCTGTAGGGAAGTATGCCTCTTACCAGAATTAAGGGTCTAGCACTTTATTCATAATATAGACCATTTGCAAATAAAAAGGTCAAGATTCACTGCTTTGCAGAAGACATTTCTGGGGGTCATCAGAAATTTACCAGTGCCCATATTAAACACTATTATGTGTATAGATGTAAAAACAAGTCCTGGTGTTGTTAATTCACATACAAATTGGCAAATACAAACGGATCAATAATTCTGTGAATAGAGGCGCAAGTCTTTATAATATTATATGACTCTGTACACCACCTGCAGCACCACTGGCCATCACCCCATCCCACATTGCTACTAGTTTAACCTGTATTCCTACCACGTCCATCCCCAACCCTCTGTGCTCCGGGGAAAAATGCTTCTATCTCAAGGTCTTTGTGCTGGCTGTTTCCTCTACCTCAAAAGCTGTGCTCACGGGTATCTCTATGCCTTGCTTCCTTACTTCCTTTTAGTGTTTGATCAAATATTACCCTCTTGGCATGGCCTCCCCTGCCAACTGATTGATACTGTCAAGCACTGCCTGACTCTTCATTCTTCATCCCTTTTCTCTGTTTTACTACTGTACCTAACCTTCATCATTTTTAAATACTCTATGTAATTCCTTTAGTTAGTTAATTATCAATCTCCCTCTTCTCCATGAGGACCTGTATTTAGTCTTTAAAAGATTCCAATGCCTAGAACACTGACTGGCATATAGTCAGTATTAAATAAACACTTAATTGAATGAATGATAAGTGAATGGATGGATGGATGGATGGATGGACAGACGGATGGACAGACGGATGGATGGATGGATGGATGAATGGACAAGGTAAATAAGTACTAAAAGAAATACAAAACTTGTAGTTGCAACGTGTAGTTCAATCCTTTTTAACTGGCAAAGGCCAGTTCCCTCTCCTGATGACCTGGGGTCTGTCTGCTGAGTCTAGCTGTCTCTCTGAGGATTGGATTTACCCGAGACAGAGGCAGCAGCAACACATGTACTCTTTCTGGGAGAAAGCAACCGTGTGACCTTCTCCCACAGGCCACAGGATAAGGTCGTCTTCTCAACGCAGTGAGCCCCACTTTTATGTGAAAGGCTCGCAAGTGAGGCGAGGGCTGGGATTTGTTATAGAGTCCAAGATCTCATCCATAAAGAGTTTGAAGGTTGGGACTTGAATTTAGTGCCTTGGTCAGCTATTAAATATCTTAGAAAAAGGCTTATCTAAAATAACAAAACATCCATTTAAAATACTTTATAACACACATTCAAAAGAAGACAATTTTGTCAGTCTAAGTACACATAAGCTCTTGAAGCCATTAGCAAAGTATTACCAATATCAGGAACTCCTAGCTTTATTTCCTTAAATACATTAAGTTCATTTTTTTGTGAAGCATTTATTTGCATAAATTGCTTAAATTGACTGTTTCAGGAAGAAAAAAACTATACTTTCTTAAGAATCTTGAAAAAATTCTTAATTATGTAGCCACTAAATGATGTATAGACTTATTTAGAAAACGTTTTCTTCTTAAGGAGCAGGGAGTGTGTTGCGGCCCAATCCATTTTGGCCTCACTCTCGAACTCCCTTCAGTGTTGGGTCCCCCAAGTCAATGTAATTGTCGTCTGTTAGGTAATTCAGGCCAGTTGCGGTGGCTCAGGCCTGTAACCCCAGCGTTGTTTTGAGATGGGCAAATCACCTGAGGTCAGGAGTTTGAGACTAGCCTGGCCGACATGGTGAAACCCCAACTCTACTAAAAATATAAAAATTCACTTTGGGAGGCTGAGGCAGGGGTTCATGAAGTTAAGAGATTGAGACCATCCTGGCCAACATGGTGAAATGCCATCTCTACTGAAAATACAAAAATTAGCTGGGCATGGTGGCACGTACCTGTAGTCCAACTACTCGGGAGGCTGAGGCAGAAGAATCACTTGAACCCGGGAGGTGGAGGTTGCAGTGAGCTGAGATTGCACCACTGCACTCCAGCCTTGGTGACAGAGTGAGACTCTGTCTAAAAAAAAAAAAAAATTATATATATATAAATATATATAAATTATTTATATATTTATATTAAAAATATATCTAAATTATTTATATATTTATATTAAAAAATATATAAATTATATATTTATATTTAAAAATATATAAATTATTTATATATTTATATTAAAATATATATAAATTATTTATATATTTATATTTAAAATATATATAAATTATTTATATATTTATTTTAAAATATATATATAAATTAGCACCTGCTTGGTGACACATGCCTGTAATCCCAGCTACTCAGAAGGCTGAGGCACAAGAATCACTTGAACCTAGGAGCCAGAGGTACAATGAGCTGAGATTGTGCCACTGCACTCTAGCCTGGGTGACAGAGCGAGACTCTGTCTAAAAAAAATAAAAAATAAAAAAAAGATAATTCAGTGGTTTCTACAGAGTAAAGTTCTGCATATAAAGTATATGACAGAAGCAGAGTGTTCTCCTTGAACTTCTTGTCTTCCCTAATGTTCCTTCTTAGCAGGAAGTTGGAATCTTTAAGTCCTTCATTACTTAAGGGAGTATCCTTTTAAAAGACTCTAAATATGGCATTTCTGTTGGATTACACCTTAGATCAATTTTTCCTTGTAAGAAGAAAACTCTCATTTGAAATACATCTGTCAGAAGGTGACAGCTGTTTTTTGTTGGATGTAGAATTAAGTAAACAGTTAAGACAGTTGAGCTTTTACTAAGATGATTTAATAAAGCTCATTAATGTTGTTGATTTACATAGCTGACCCAAATAGAACACAAAATTCAACTCTGTGTTATCAAAATATATGGAAGAATTACATGTATGACTGACGTTAAATTCTAATTTCAAATTTAATCAAATTTGTTAAGACAAAAGACAACACAAAGAAGGAAATCTTTGAAATATTGGGAAATGTTTTACATGTATTTTCCTTTGTTTTGTAACCCATGTGAAGTGCTCAGTCTACCTCATCAGGAAAGTACTAATAGCTTCACTGCTATGATAAAAAATGAGTTATTTTTGAGATTATAGATCAAAGCTATTAAATCAATCAATATAAAAACCAATGAGTAGTCAGAGAAGGGCTTTAGCGCTCAGTAAACATCCTCTCTTCTCTATCAGTCATATCTACAGTAATGAATCAGAGAGAAAGCATTTGACCCAGCAAAATTTACTCCCCTGTCTGAATCGTGATTTCTACAGTTCTGATCCTCAGAGAGCAAGCCACGTAGACTTTTTTTCTCTTTTCTGTTTCCATGCCCAGTTCTTTCAATCTTTGTTCACTGCATCGTGACTGAGGATGTCATACAGTCTACTTGATAAGCATGTGATTCACTTTTCATATATTAAGATCTCTTAGCTTTCCTTCAGCTTTATGGGAGTGGAAGGGAGGGGGATTATATTTTATTTCTTATTCCAGTAGCTCCTGAGTGTTGATAATTAGGTTTGGCTGTGAATCTTGTGAAGTGTGAGAAATAAGCTATGAATTGTCATAATAAAAACAATTGGCAACATTTAATATTTATTATTTTCTGAGCACTAACTCCTTTAATCCTCCCACAATCCCATGAGAATTGCTATATCCTTGTTACAGAGATAAAGAAGAATCTTAGGGACAGGAGACCCCAGGCAATGGCACATGCTAATAGTGAGAGAGATAGGACTTGAACTTGAGAACTGATTGGAGCCTGCTCAATCAGTTGTAGTAATAATGATAGTAATAATGATAATAGTAATAACATAGTAACAATGATAACAGTGTAATATTGTAGTAATAATGATAATAGTGTAATACTATGCCAAATACAATGAAATGGAAAGAGAATGGCATGGGATTCAAAGTCTGCAATATGGGTTCAGGTTAAAGTCATGACCAAACTAGTAGTGTGACCTTGAGCAAGTTATTTAACTTGGCTAAGCCTCAGTTTCCTCCTTTGAAAAATGGATTTAGTAATACAAGGGCAGGTAACAGGCTTGTCTTCCTTGAATGCCTGTTGTCCCTCTGCTGTGTTTCCTTTCCCTCTACTCACGACTTTCTCCCTACCTCCTTGGATCCCCTTCCCTTTCCTGCATGCATTCATTTTGAAGCTCAACTCATTATACAGCTAAAGTGCTAGAGAAAACCTGTAAATGGCCAAGGTTGTGCTACACACTCTATGATGGGCACTAAAAACCAGCAATCAATGAGAGTGAGGTTAGGGGATAGTCTTAAATTATGCAGAGAAGCATTATTTATTGAACTTGTTATTCTGCAGATTTGCATTTCCCAATGTGCATTTTTTATATTAACAGGAGTGTATTAGTCCGTTTTCATGCTGCTGATAAAGACATACCCAAGACTGGGCAATTTAGAAAAGAAGCAAGTTTATTTGGACTTACAGTTCCACGTGGCTGGGGAAGCCTCACAATCATGGTGGAAGGCAAGGAGGAGCAAGTCACGTCTCACATGGATGGCAGCTGGCAAGGATAGAAAGCTCATGCAGGGGAACTCCTCTTTTTAAAACCATCAGATCTTGTGAGACTTATTCACTGTCATGAGAACAGCACGGGAAAGACTTGCCCCCATGATTCAATTACCTCCCACCAGGTCCCTCCCACAACAGGTGGGAATTCAAGATGAGATTTGGGTGGGAACAGAGCCAAACCATATAATTCCACCCCTGGCCCCTCCCAAATCTCATGTTCTTACACTTCAAAACAAATCATGCCTTCCCAACAGTCCCCCAAATTCTTAATTCATTGCAGCATTAACTCAAAAGTCCACAGTTCAAAGTCTCATCCAAGACAAGGCAAGTCCCTTCCACCTATGAGCCTGTAAAATCAAAAGCAGGTTAGTTACTTCCTAGATACAGTGGAGGTACAGGCAGTGGGAGAAATTGGCCAAAACAAAGTGGCTACAGGCCCCATGCAAGTTTGAAATCCAGCAGGGTAGCCAAATCTTAAAGTTCCGAAATGATCTCCCTTGACTCTATGTCTCACATCCAGGTCATGCTGATGTAAGGTGTGAGTTCCCATGGTCTTGAACAGCTCTGCCCCTGTGGTTTTGCAGGGTACAGCCTCCTTCCCAGCTGCTTTCAAGGACTGGTGTTGAGTCTGTGAAATTAATAGTTTGGAGATAAACAAAATTAAACTTTTGTTTCTTGCAGGACTTCTCAGAGCTTTTAATATGCTCATGTGCAGTGTGAATCTCCAAGTGGACAATGTAGTATGCATTGATTCCCACATAAGCCCAAAGGGGAATTCTTTTTTATTTTCCAAGATCATGTTGTGGGACCATTATTTAGCAGGAAAACAATGAGAAAGACTTGGACAGGAATAGTGCCAATTAATAGATGTAGGAATCAATGGTTGAGGATCATTATTGTGACTTAGGGAGGGGACAACATATCTCCGATTCCTTTGTAGGGCTGGAACTTGAGCCTTTTGTGGAACCTACAGCTTGGCCCAGATTGTACGATAGAACCGGATTGTTCCTAGAACTACAAAAGTAAAAGCTGATTCATGGATTTATCTAATCAATCTCCCGGGGTGTAGAAATCCTAGTCCCTAGTCTTTACCCTATTACAGGCCATGTAAAAAAAGTCTCAGTGGTAGATGCATGTGGGTCAGGGACTTGAGAAATTTGGAAAAATAATGACAAAACTAGGAAAGAGCCAGGGCAGAAACACAAAGATTATCCAAAGGTGAGAAGCTCCTAATAATGAGATCAACCTCTAATAACATTCACCCTCCTCAACCCTAACCTTAATCTAAAGATGTTAACTGGGCAGATGTGTACAGTTGAGTAGGTTGTGTACTATACAACTCCAGCGGTACATATACTTCAAGAATGTGGACTGTAGAATGTTAAGTATGACCTAAATAATGCTCTAGAGATTTTCCGCATACAACCTTCATGGTCATACACAGTGGCCCTCCCTGGACATAAACTCAGCAATTAAGTAAACTGAGAATGTACACTTAAAAATTATTATTTTGATCAGACTGTAAGTGGTTTTTACATCCAACAGAGTTCTTAAATGCGGGGGCAAACAAATCAAACTGGCCAGCCAACCAGCTAAAAAGGTACAACAAATGAATTCAAAATCCTTGAAAGACATGATTTGGGTAATTATA
Source organism: Gorilla gorilla gorilla (assembly GCF_029281585.2). Classification (NCBI taxonomy): domain Eukaryota; kingdom Metazoa; phylum Chordata; class Mammalia; order Primates; family Hominidae; genus Gorilla; species Gorilla gorilla. The sequence goes on from NC_073238.2 coordinate 111,932,737, forward strand.
TTTTAAATTAAATCCCTATATTTCCTTTAAAATATTGCAGGAAGTTCTCTGTTTTCTACTTCTAGGATAATGTCACCCATTATTATTTTCTTCTATATAAACAAGAGAACCCACCAAAATTTGCCAGCTTGCCAACTCCCTGTCAAAACATGTTAATAGAGTACGAATCTTTGCTCCACTTTTAGGATTAGACTGTGAGTATTTGCCCCACTAAGAGGCCTAAATTTTACACAGAATCCACGTCAGCCACTAGGTTCTTTAGAGGCCCAGGATTAAGTCTTTAACCTGATGTGCCTCAACTTCTCTACTTGTAAAGTGAAGGTAAAGAAAGTGACTTTCCAGATTGAGTGAGTATGAAGTGATAAATTACTGCAAAGTAGTGTTCAAAGGAGAGTGTGCAATTAATGCTTTATAATAATCTTTCCAATATTGAAGACATAAAGATAAATTAGTTAGCCCCTTTGTCTTCTTTGAGAATGATGATAAAGCCCTTATTTGGGTGTCAGCGAGTCTAATTAAGGCAATTAATACTTATTAGTTTATACACTATGAAAAATGTGTACTCATTGCTCATTTGGTAAAATTTCTAGTTTTCTAGAAGTTTGATGAACTTTTTGTTTGGCTATTGTCAATATTAAAAAGTTCTTTAAAAAAAGACACTGACTTCTTTTTATTTTTATTTTTAACTTTTTGAGGCAAGGTCTTGCTCTGTCACCCAGGCTGAAGTGCAGTGGCACAATCTCAGCTCATTGCAACCTCCGCCTCCTGGGTTCAAGCAATTCTCATGCCACAGCCTCCCAAGTACCTGGGATTACAGGTGTGCATCACCTGTATAATTTTTGTACTTTTAGTAGAGATGGGGTTTCACCGTATTGGCCAGGCTGGTCTCAAACTCCTGGCCTCAGGTAATCTGCCCGCCTTGGCCTCCCGAAGTGCTGGGATTACAGGCATGAACCACCACACCTGGCCGACATTGACTTTTAACCAAAAAAACCCAAAGTGTCCTCAGTATATTTAAATGTGAAATCTTAAGAACAGAGATTTTTTTCTAAGTGTGGTCCAAAGCATTAGCTCAATGATGTTACATAACTCAGAGTATGTATCTATAAAGCAAGGTTATAAATGCTTAATTATGTTAAAAATAACTTTAAGATTCAAATAGATTAAAAATGTCATCTGTGTTTCTTAGTCAGGGACCCAGCAAATTGAGAACTTTTAAAATTACTTTTAGAACATGACGGTTAGTGTGTGATGAAAGCTTGTAAAGGAAGTCTTTGTCTTTGTGGCATAGCTTGTGGTTTTGAAAATGGAGAGCCTGATTTTACCAAAGTGTAGTATGTATGTGGATAGTTTTCTATTCATTGACAGTGAATTTTTCATATTGATATATACAAATTTTGTAACTATACATAAACACAATTTAAATAATTCTATACAACTGTGAATTTTGTTTTTGTTTTTGTTTTTGTTTTTGTTTGAGACAGAATCTCACACTGTTGCCCAGGCTGGAGTGCAGTGGTGCAATCGTGGCTTACTGCAACTTCTGCCTCCCAGGTTCAAGTGATTCCCATGACTTAACCTCCCAAGTAGCTGGGGTTACAGGCATGAATTTCACCACATTGGCCAGGCTGGTCTTAAACTTCTGGCCGCAAGTGATCCACCCGCCTTGGCCTCCCAAAGTGCTCAGTTTTTAAATGTTATTTGCTGTGAGACCAAAGTCAGTATTGAAACTTCTAAGTGGAAGGGACTCAGTCCAATTCCTGGTGTGGGAAGGATTTCTGGCTGCTGTGATTTAGTGACTTGGGTATATGGGATTTTTGTGTATGGAGGAGGGGGTGGTGAAAGGGTAGCAGGGAGAGGAAGGCAGGGGTTGGGTGGGGTGGGGGAAGGGGTGAGGTACATAACATTTGATGCATGATCTGACACCCTATGAGAATCCTCATTGAAATTTTGAGGAGCCACAAACTTCCAGGGAGTTAAAATCTTTTCTGTCTTTTACAAAAGTAAGCCTTGTCTTGCTGTCTGCTTCCTCGTCTTCAAATAAGAAGCTAGGGTGTAGATGAAAAGAAAGATTTCTTCTAGCCCTAGGATCCGTGATTGTAAGCTCACCATAATCGTCTCAGGATTGGACTGCTTTGCGAAATAAAATCATTCTATTTGTAAGTGATCAGGCTTGTTGGAGAGGTTGGCAATCCCATGGGTTGGGGGTATAGAGGAGGAGTGTGTGGGCCTGAGCTTGAGAGAGACAAGGGTTGCAGGCAAAGCTGCAGCAGAAACTGGAGTAGAAAAAGCACAATTCTCATTTTGTTTTTCTGTGGAAAAGGGACCTGCTAACAGAGTTCAAGATTAGAATGACTCAGTGAATATTTAAGTATGGTTATTTCTTCCTTTTTCATTAAGCCTTCTAAATGCAGAGATCTATAAAGCTGTGGCTTGAGATTTTAGAGAAAGAATGCAGTGACATGAGACCAAAATGATGTGAGGTGATGACATCAGCATCAGAATGCTGTTGCTAAGGTGAGCCTGTTTTTCTCTCTAATCCAGCTGGAAGGCAAAATAATTGCCCATTTCTGGTAAAGAATATATCCATGACATGATCCCTTTTCTGTAGCAGATAAAACAAAGCCAGATGCCTTCTCTTTGCACAAATTATTTTAAAAATAAAGATTAAAATTTCATTATAAAACATAGCACATGTCCTTGGGAGAATAGGCAGAACATTTTACGTAAGTTTGAAATTTTAATTTATCAAGACTATATGCCGAGATCTAAATGGATATCGGAATGAGATAGTGTGATGAATCTACTGGGAAAGAGATAGCAGTATTTTGGATTTAGGGAAAGGGGAGATGGGGAAATATCTAAAGGTGTCAAAGAAAGATCTCCAAGCTTATAGTGGCTGATAGAGGGAAGAGAGTGAGGAAAGGCCTGGATTTGAAGAAAGACAGGCAGAAGCCACCGTGCTATGGCTCTTGATAATGGATGGTGCCCTTTGTACAAAGAGAACAGTATCAGTGGAATTCAGAAACAAGGGGTGGGACTCAGGCAAACTGGAGGCCAAAGTGGTTGCATGCAGAAGTCCCTCCCACATGAACGTTTTCCAGAATTGCTCCTGGGGTTTGAATATTCTGCTTGGAACACACTTCTCCAGAGATTTCTATTCATTTGACAGTGGAAACACACTCCCTCACCCCTACATGTCTCTGTTCAGAGGGCGCTTTCTCCATGAGCCTGTCCTGGCCCCACGGTAGAAGCCACAGCTACCCCCTCCCAGCTCCACCTGATTGCCTGATCCCCTCTACCAGGCCCAAATTCTCCTTTTCCTTTTACTTTTTTCTTTGCACTTAGCACTTTCTGATTTGCCATATAATTTTTCTATTACATTTAGAGCCAGTGAGGTGTCGCAGTAGAGAACATGGCCTCTGAAGCCAGCCTGCCTGGGGCAAATGGGCTGCACCACCTGCCAGCTGTGCGACCCTGGAAAGGTTACTTAATCATTCAGGTGTTTTCCCATCTGTAAACCTGAGATAATAATAGTGTCATGGATTTCACACAATAGCATTGTGCTTGACTCAGTATAATCACTATGTACATATTTAATAAATAGATGTCTCTCCTTGTCGTCAACACTATGTGAGCTCCCCAGAAGTGCTTGTCATGAGTAGCATTTGATGGAGGAAAGAGATGAGTAACACATTTTCCAGAAATTGATGTTTTCACTGAAACATGGAATTTAGATAGGGTTAAGCTTTGGAAGGGTAGTTATGCCCATAGGTCACTAGACAGCTACCAAGGGCCCTCTGCTGGTCAGAAAAACCCGGGCAAATCTTCTCCAAGATTTGCCTGAGGAGAAAGGCTACTGTGAAGATCTGGTCCAGACAGGAGATCCTGGAGCCACAGGGACTTCCGGGATAACCATGGTTGTGAGAAACAAACAGAAAGTAGCATTGAGGTGTGCTAGATGCCTCAAGTTAGTAAAGCTAAGGACCTCAGTCAAGAAAGGACATATAGCATCAAATAAAAGAGGTTGAGTTGAATGAGGTTGAATAGAGGTGACAAAGAAAGATCTAGAAGCTATGGTTGTTGACAGAAGAGAGTGAGGGAAATTCTGAATGTGAAGAAAGATAGGCAGAAGCAGAGATGGACACGGTCTAATGAACAGGAAAAAAAAACATTTTACCTGGGCCAGAGTTTTCCAAAATATAACCCCCAAGAACACCATACTAGTTAGATTTCTTTTTTTAAATAAAAGAGCCTCTGGTAAAATTAATTCTCAGACACAGTGAACTAGAAGACCCCGTCTTGGAAATTTGCAATGCACATTCCCAGAATCAAGGCTCTGAGAGGTCCTTCGGTAAAAACACACATTTAATGAGTGATTTCAACGGTTTCCAAACTTACTCAGCCCTGGGTCCTTTTCTTCAGAAACATTTGAGATGAGTGCCCAGAGATCTCACTTTGGGGATCATGTGAAATACTGTGAGATTCTCGGGGTCCCATCTACATCTTGCTTATCTTTATATCATGAATGTTTCAATTGGGACCAACATGTAGCAAGTCATGTGATAAACCCTAATCAGATGAGTGAACAAGTGGATCTAGGTAGGGTGGTGATCCTAAAATAAACAGAAAGAGATGGAGAGGGGAATAGGAGCGCTGACAAGTCTTTCCTTCAGGAACGGTATATTGTAGTAAATCAAAACCAGTTGCATTTAATTTTTAAAGTCAAGCATGTCATCACACTACAATAACACACATGCTATGCTTCATCTATTCCCCACGTCCATTCCATACTCTCTGTTGGAGATGACAATGTCTTCATCAGGCAGCAGGCTCACATACTTCCACTGCTACAGAGACTCCTACAATCTCACCACAGTCTTGTGCTGGAACCCACCCACTTCTGAACCGTTGAAGAATAAGTTACGTTATTCTCATTCCATTAAAGAAAAGGTTATTAAAGACCCTTTGATTCCATTAAAAACTCTTTGTAGGGATCTAAGCTGCTCATCAAGCATCAAAGAAATAGAAAATCCTGACTCTGCCATAGCACACACTATTTGGTGACACCAAAGTGATACTCTCAATTGGTAGTTTTGACTTTTCGACTCTTTCCTGGTTTTTTTAAAACTTGGCTTTAATGACCCTTGGAAGCCCCTTAGAAATGCCACATTAGCTTTGATCCTTGGCCTTGTGTCTCAAACCCAATTTCCTACTCATCCTGTACCATATTTCAGTCCTGCTAAATTTTGTTTAACAAATATTTATTGTCAGTCCCATATGTTGGGTACTGGACAACCAATAATGAGTATCAAGTAGATTATAAATTTTGACAAAAGGCAGTAAATGCTCCAGAAACAAAAGGAAAATTATAGCACATGAGTGTATGTCCTTCCATCCGACAGCCACTGGACCCCTGTTCAGCCTGGCCCCTCAGTCAGAAGGTGGGCAGAAGGTTATAGATAGAAAAATCTTACTTTCAAGTATCCCAACAGGAGGGAGATCACAGCCCCCACCTGCAGCTTAGAGACCCACCTTTCAGGCTTGGACATTCTCTGTCAGAAACACCACTTTCATAGAAGGAGGTGGAGAAGGGGCTGAGAATACTCATCCTTTATTATAGGAGAAAGGGCAAATTCTAGTGAGCACAATGACAGATGCACAGTGATCCCTCAGCCAGCCCAGAAGAATAGCAGTCAGGAGCTGCAAAAGAAGTCTGTAGTTTTATTGAAGACAGTGACAGGGGAAATGTTCATTGCCGCTTCCTCTTTATGCTTATATTTACAATTCACCATTTGGAAAGGTGGATGATCCTGGCAAGTTCCCAGGCCCATCAACTGTGGGCAGATCACTCAGCCCCTGCCTCAGGGTGTTCTTTCTTTGGCCCAGAGAACATCTGCAATCCTGGAGAACCATAGGCTTCGCGCCCATCTCCAACGCTTGGAGGATTTCACATGACCACAGCTTAAGGGCTGGGCATGTCCTGTAACCTTTGACCTGACCTTCTCTCTGCGACTTCAAATGCCCTTAGGCCTGGGACAGGAGGCATGATATGACCATCAAACCAGAAAAACAATGAGACAGTTAACATTGGCCAAACTATTGGGACTTTTGCCTTAGTGCCATGGTTCCCAAACCGTGCTCTCAGGCACCCTAGGAAACTGTAGTGAACTCACTGGGGTTCCATGGGCTGCTGTACATTTTCTAAGGAAATACAGCAATATTCATCATCTGTCAGACACTGTGCAACCTACTAGCTCAAGGTAATTCATGATTTCAATAGAATCACACTTTGTTCCTTTTGATGGTAACATATATCTTTGCAAAGCTGGATTTTTGGTAGTTGTTAAGCTGATAAAACAACTTTTATCTTTTTTCATCTTGCATGATAAAACCATGCAAGAAACAATGTGGAACAGGAAATGAGAGTTGTGGTTGCAATCTGATTTCAAGCTCTGAGATGGGCATGCTACAATCCATTAAAAACTAATTCGAGTTAAGCATGTAAGAAAAATGATTTTTTTCAAATATTTTGCATTAACTTTTCATATAACTCCTTACTTGTTAAAACATAAGCACTTACTAAGGTGTTTGGATATAGCTATTTAATAAATGGAACAATTAGGTATTATTTTTGGCCTAGGGACACAGTGAAAAAAATTATGGAATACCAAGAGTGTCATGAAGCAAGGAAGTTTGGAAATCTCTACTTTAGTTATCACTTTTTTGGCATACAGAAATCACTCTCACTAGGATTCTAAGCCCTAAGGGTTATGATGATGTTAATAATGATAATAGTAGCAGTAAAAATAGTGGCTAACAGACATTGAGCACTGCTATGTACCGTGTTCTATGCTAAGGGAGTCTCACACATGATTTCATTTACAGGCTTTATGCAATTTGCTTCCTCCTATTTTCCTTAACCCAGAAAATGTTAGTCCTAATTTTCCCATCTTCTGCCTCTAGACCTACTGGAGAAAAATTAAAAACCAGTTGACATTTCTTGCGATAAATTCAATAAAAAACACTATAACTTTTTTTCTGAAAATTATAAAACCAATTTTCTATTCCCTGCTGCATTTTCAACCAACATGTTAAAAAAATACTAATCTCTTCGAAAGTATGTAAATTTTCTCCAGAATCCTAAATAGAAATCAATCAACCAAAATGAATTCAGCACCACTCCATGTTCGGCATTGTGGATGACAAAAAGTACTTTAATGCAAGGTCTGTACCCTCAAGGGGCTTATGATTTGGTTTATACATGAAATAACTAGAAAAAAAAGTAAAAAATAACAGTACATACTAAAGGACAAAGAGGCGGGATAGGCTTGAAACATAATGTTGAGAGAGAAATAAGCCCTAAGATTGAATAATCACAGACCAGGCCCGTCAGCAACTTACCTTTCTGTCTCATCTCTCTCTCGCTATGAACAACTTTTTCTTCCTTTCTAGGGACCAGGCCATCTCTTCCAGTAAACCAAACACTTCCATCTGTCCTAAGACACCTATCCTTTTCTATTCAAAGGGAGACTCTGTTTCTCAGGAAATCACCATGATTTTAAACATCATCAAACATTAATTTTCTCCTTGACTATAAGCTTGCTAACTTTGGTATGCCCAGCAAAGGAGATTACTTCATAACTGCATTGTGCCTTTCAGCTTTAATGCATTGCTTCTTTTCCTTCTCCGGTCCAACTTTAAATTCATGCATGTGTGCTTGTGTGTGTGTGTGCATGCATGGATATATATTATTACATACGTAGTATATTTACACATACATAGAGTATAATATATAATACACATATAATGTATAATATGCATATTATATACATAATATAAAATGTATACATAATACATAATATATACATAATACATATTATAGAATATAGAATATACATATAATATATAATATACATATAATATGTAATATATACATATATAATATACATATAATATGTAATATATACATATATACACATATGTGTTGTATATAATATATGATATATACATATAATATACAGTATGCATATAATATATAATACACATATAATATATAATAATTATACATTATATATAGTATATATGTCTCTATGGCTTCTCTACCAATTTTTTTACTTAAGCCCTGTAACTGTCTTTATCACCTTATTACCAGTGCCATTTCCAAGTTTATCCATTCAACAACTATTCAGTAAGTGTCTGCTATTATGCAGTGCATGTTCTAGGCACTGGGGATAAACTGATGAATAGGAAAGACATGGTTCATTCCCTCATAGATTCTAGCGAGGTACATAAACAAGCAAGACATGTTTACTATGTACTGTGACAATTGTTATGATGAATAAAATGTCAAGGTGCCGTGAGAGTCACGGTGGTCAAAGAAGGCTTCCTGGAGGAGGTGATGTGTACATTGGGTGTTGCTGGATAGAAAGATGTTAGATGGGTGTGAAAGGAATAGAAGATTTTTCATGAAGAAGGAATCCAGGCTCTAAATTAGAAAAGACATGACACACCTGAGGGACTAAAGTTAGTTTAATAATACTGGATGTAAAGGTAGGAAGGAAGTGACTTCAAGAGGAGGGTGAAAGAAGATAGTTGGGAACTAGGTAGGGGACTTCTCTGGAAGATAATGAGGAGACATGGAGTGAGTTTATGCATGTAATGGCATTATAACATTTACATTTTTAAAAAGATGATTTTGGCTGAGGTGTGGTAAATGGAGTGAAAGGTGAGGGGCAAAATTGGAGGCAGAGAGGTAAGGAACAGGTAAAAGGTGGTGAGGGGTTTAATTAGGGGCCCAACGGTAAAGATGGAGAGGAGTGGATAGATTCCAGAGACAGGAATTCACAGGGTGTGGGACCATTTGGTTGTTGGTGATGATAAAGAGTTAGGCATCAAAGATGGTGGCTCCATTTACCAAAGTGGGAAACGTAAGAGAAATGATGCTTTCACTTATTGAAATGGGAAATGATCAAATAAAAAATGATTTTAGTTTGGGACAAGGTAAAAATGAGTCATCTCTGGTACATTTAGGTGAAGAATTGGGCCGGCTGAGCACAGTGGCTCACGCCTGTAATCCCAGCACTTTGGGAGGCCGAGGAGGTCGGATCATGAGGTCAGGAGATCGAGACCATCCTGGATAGCACGGTGAAATCCCATCTCTACTAAAAATATAAAAAATTAGCTGGGCGTGGTGGCGGGTGCCTGTAGTCCCAGCTACTTGGGAGACTGAAGCAGGAGAATGGCGTGAACCCAGGAGGCGGAGTTTGCAGTGAGCCAAGATCGCGCCACTACACTCCAGCCTGGGCGACAGAGCGAGACTCTGTCTCAAAAAAAAACAAAAAACAAAAAACTGGGCCTAGAGGTCAAAAGAAAAGGATGGAGTGATAGATCTCGAATTTATCAAACTGTACAAGACAACTGACAATTTCTACTGGGCAAATTCGAAGGTACTGTTTTGTATTTTCATTCCTCTGGCCACCTCCTTTACTTGAATATAGTTGATATCTTCTTGCTACTTGTTCTCTAGTTTCTCAAACATTCTGCTTTCTAGTTAGCATGTCATGACCTCAGGAAAAATTAAGCTTCTATCCAGAGTTTCCAGGAACTTATGTAGATATATAAAAAGAAGGAAAGAAGAAGGAGGAGGAGGAAAAGGAGAAAGAAGAGGAAGAAGAGAAAAAAGAAAAAAGATTAAGTCCAGCTTGGATCTGTAGGACATTGTACCCACCAATTAATTCATTTAACATACATGCGTTACGGAGCGCCTCCACCATGTGCCACGAACATACTAGATTAGATGTTGGAGAGACAATTGTGACTTCTGAGGCCAACAGTCTGGCTCAGAAGGTAGACCTTAAGTAAATAAATAATAATAACCAAATTAATGTATAACCATCCCCTGTAATAAGTGCTATGAAGCAAACAACATCTATAAACATTTTGGTGCTCAAAGAATAGTCCGTGGACAAGAGCCATCAGTGTCACCTGGGAGCTTGTTAGAAAAGCAGAATTTCAGTATCCACCCAAGAACTATGGAGATGGGATCTGCATTTTAACAAGACCCCTGGGAGATTTGCATGCACATTAACATTTGAGATGCACTGCTCTGGAGTTCACAGGGCTATGAGAGAAAACAAGAAGTAGATCTGAACTCATCCTGTGGGTCAGGGAAGGGTTCCCCAAACAGACGGCCTCTGACTAAGCTAGAGAAGCAGGCAGGGGCTACATGGCACAGAGCCTCATGGGCCATGTTGAGGGCTTTTATCTTTTTCCTAAAAGCAATCTAAAGAGAGTTAAACGTTGTCTTAGTCAACTCAGGCTGCCATAGACTGGGTGGCTTATACAACAGAAGTTTGTTTTCTCATAGTTCTGGAGGCTGAAAGTCCAATGTCAGAGTGCCAGCATGGTCAGGTTCTGGTGAGGTCTCTGTTCCTGGCTTGCAGAGAGCTGCTTTCTTGCTGTGTCTTCACATGGCAAAGGGAGAGAGAAACAGGCCTCTTTCTGGTGTCTCAGAAGAACACAAATCCCATCATGAAGACTCCACCCTCACGACCTCATCTAAATTACCTCCCAGAAGTCCCATCTCCAAATACCTTCCTATTGAGGGCTAGGACTTCCACATATAAATGTTAGGGGGACACAATTCAGTCCACAGCAAAGGTTTTACACAAAGGAGTGTGGAAAAATTAGACTTTTGTTTTTTAATTCCTGTTCTGACTGAAGTGTGAAAAAATGTTTGAAGGGGTCAAGAATATATTCAGGAGACCAGTTAAGGGGCTATTTAAATCATCATGATAAAAGACTGATAGCTTGGACAAAGCCACTGGTAGAGATGAAGCAAAGTGAAACATTTCTAAATATTTAGGTGTTAAACCTGAAAGACTTTGATAATGGATTTCAAATGGTGGTTGAAGAAGGAGGGTTAAGAATGACTGCCAGGTTTTTAGCTCATGCAGTTGGATGAATATGATATCAATTCTTGAGACAGGAATCATGAAGTCAGCAAGTTTGTGCATGGCATTTTGCTAACTGCAATGAACAATGCATTTGGAAATACCAGTAAGAATGGCTATCATTAGTGAGCATTTATTATGTGCCAGTCACTGCATAGACATTTTGTGTGCATTATCTTAATTAATATACGACACAAGCCTTGATTTCTGAGATGGAAAAATCAACTCAGGCAAGCTAACTACAGAAGACTACATTGTTAAGGGTTTCAAAGCGTCTGGTACCATAAACAATACAGAATGCTTTCACAGGAGAACATCAGAGAGGGTAATGTGGCCACAGAAGACAAGACAGAATAAAGGGAAAGGTGAGCTGAGGTCTAAAGATTGAGTAAGGCAGAAATAAGCATGACTCCATCAGGAAGTTCACTTGGGAAAACAGTGGAGAAAAAGTTGAGTTGAAAGGGAGAGCCCAGATTATGAAGGCCCTTGAAAGTCTATAATTCCGATTTTATAGAGAGAAAGGTTTGAATGTGAAAGGAACATGACTTTACATGATTTAAAAAAACCCGTCTGGCAACAAGGGAGCTTGAAGATGAGGAGGCCTGAGTTCCAGAGGCTGTCTTGTTAGCATTTGTGTTTTCCAGGTAATAGGTCAGAGTTCTGGCCTACCTGGGAGGGAAAATCAACAAGGCTTAGTTTCATTGGTTGAGAATGGGGGAATGTGTCAAAGATAACTAAAGTTTCAGGAATGGGATTCATGGAATGATAGTTTCAAAGACAGAATCAGAGGGAGATGAGGAAGAGGAGAATCACAAATCTGTTTAAGTATATTAATAATTAAAAGTAGTTTGTATCTGTTTGACCACAGAACTAATTTAAATTTCCAGAAGCATTACAGTAGATGAAAGCCTGCAAGTTAGGATATGTGATAGAATTACATGGGGAGGACAAAGAATGTAAGTATAAAAACTGAGGGGAATAAAGCATGGTAGTTATTGAAGAAAGTAGCCTAGAAATTATATGAAACATTATGTTTTTAAGATGCAATGGCAAAATAAAAAGAAAGCATTCCATTGCATTCTGTTGCTTCATTACAGATGCGCTGAACAGTTGCTTATAAAAATCGTGCATTGGGTTCAACCTTTCAGGTGAATAGGGGCTTTGTTCTGTCTTGGTCTCGTCATGTAATCATCATACTTTTTTTTTTCTCAAAATGTGGTATTTAGGGGAGGAAAATGTATGCTTGTTGTGTTTGCTAAATGCCATATGTTTTTGAGTTTTTATTTTCAAGGCATACAGAAATGCTGTAGACTGGGAAATAAATAAATAAATAAATAAATAACCCTTCCTAAACTTTCTCTTCTTCTGCTTTATCTCAGGAAACTCCAGCACCTCCTAGAACATCTTTTGTGGAATGGCACCTCATGGGGGCCCTTGGATCACGTACCCCTTGTATTCAACAGTAAACATCTTCCTATAATCATTGCTTCATTAACGATAATGTGAGCCAATGCACAGTATTTATCAAATGGCATCTAAGATGGTTAAGGCACACCTAATCCTCTCGTGGGTGCCTGCCAAGAGTAGAAAAGGGTAGTGTATAGATATCAGTTTTATTGTCCAGCATTCCCTAATCGAAGTCCCAAGTGGTCTGAAAACTTAGACGAAAGATAAATGGGCCGCAGTAATTAACGACTGCAATAACAGATGTTATACAGGAAACCTGTGTGTGCCAGAGCTATAAGCATGTTTTGATTTTGAATACGCACTTGGGCTAGCACATTCTTCCTCAATAATGGAAATATCTAAATGTTTTGTAAGGTATTAACTGCCATGGCTGACGTTGAATTATTTTTCCTTTAAAAAACATATACATACGCTTTGTCAGATAGTCCAAGGACTTCAGTTTCATGTACAACCTGGATTTCTTTGGAATCTGCGGAGTTTGACATTTTCCCAAGTGTTCACGGTGCAGCTCCTGGCTTCGAGCTGGCTGTCTTCAAGGGTGTTTTCTTGAGCTACCCCTCTCTCTGCTCTGCCAATTATGTGCCACTTTGTCTTGGTGCTATGATTGCTTTCTTCTGAGAGGGAAATTCCTCTTTCATCAGTATGGATGCACTGTTTTTACACACTGCAAGTGCTGTGTTACTGTGTCAGTCATCCTATTAGGGCCAGTTTCAGACGAGTAGGGCTGACGAGCTGGCTGGGGATTGGCTGGCCCTGGCTGGGAGGGATTTGTCGGAAGGAAGGGCTGCAGCTTACAGCAACAGAGTTTAGACTGTCTTTGCTTCATCATCTGAAGGTAAAATTTTCCAGATACGGCAGACGGCTTTCAGAGTACAATAAACAGGGAATGAGAACTATTTACATGGAAGTTTCTTCCTCATGATGCGGTGGAGAAGCCTCGGCCACTTGGTTCTGCCAGATGTTCCTGGGGTTACTGTAAATGGGAAGGACAGGCAGAGCTAAACAAGGTAGGAGAATCGCCCCCCTTTTTTGAATGTTTAAAGAGTTTGCTGCAGTATGCTGCATTCCATGTGTGCTGCTTACGGGAGCCAGGGAAACTGGATTCCACTAATTCAATTGTAATACTTGCGGGGGACCCTGGAGTTTTACGTAACATTTTGATTTGAGAAAAAGAAATGGCAAAGCTTGAATCTATGCCGCCTGTTTGGGGTGAGGCAAGAAATCGAGTTTTTATGCAAAGAATCGATTCATTTATTATATTATTTTTTAAAAACCATTTGAATTCTTTGGAGCAATCTTATTTTCTTGCTGTGAAAAATTGTCATATTGCCATAGCTAGTTCCCAAATAGATAAAGTTTACATGGATCCTATTATTTGAAAACAGACTTGCAATTAAGGATTAAAAAAAAAATTCATGGTAAATAATCATCGGTTGAATGTTTGGCCAAACGTATGTGTCTATTTATTAAAAATTAGGGACCTACCTAGCTCTACAATGCTACAGCTTTAATTGAGTTTCAAAAGCACATTTTAAACAACCTAGCAAGAGGTAGCTTTCTGGCAAGTTTTCGATACTGTAGTTCAATGTTTACATTTCTTTTCCTGGCATGTCTGAGCCTTTGTTTCCAGCTTAAAAGTGGAACCATTATATTCAAAAGTAAAGCTGGGTTAATAATGCTTACTGCAATTATCTGATCTTTATGCATTTTTAATGAGAACACACAGCCAGCAGAATAATTTAATGAGGGCAGGCTAGCTTTTAAAGCTGTGTTTTCACTATGCCGAACCATATCAACTTTCTCGCTGAGAAGCAGCAGTGAGAAATGATGGAGAAGATTTATTTTTAACACACTTGGCCCAGGAGAAGGAAAGGATATATTTGCTAAAGAATTCTTTCTGCCCTTTTCCGTTTTAAATTTCTGCCAGGCATGAGGAAACTGTGCTTTTTTGTTAGGCCTCGGAAGCATGTGTTTACAATAAATGTGTAACATTTTTAGAATAGTTAGCAAGCACTGAAGCGAAGAAAAAAATCTGACTTGCCTAACCACCACCACCTTGAATGTTCTACAAGAAACATTACTGTCCCTTTAAAAGGCAAAGGTTAAGTGGAAAGCTATTTGTTAATTGGGTAATGTGTGTGTTTTGGGGACAATAAGGTTTTTAAAAAAGGCAGGGGGAGCATTCTTATAATCTTTAAATAAGAGGAAGTTTCTTCAGCTATCCTACTTGTTTTGCAAGGAGCAGTAGAACTACTCATTTAAATAAGGGCAATGCCACGTAGATTCTTCTAGACCCACTGTTTTTACTTTCAAGGAGAAGTGCAGGACACTAGCCCAGAACTTCTGACGTCATCCCCCAACTATTTCTGCTGTGTGTTCCTTTATTCGAGCTTGTGGAGAGGAATATTTCTTTATGTCCTGGCCAGGAACATTCTAACTCCCCACTGGCAGGACTTAAGTTATGTCTTTATATTTTTGCCTGTCTTTTGTAAATCGTAAACCTGTCCCCTCATAAATAGGGCATCTTCTTGTACCTGCCACATGTCGGGCCGGTCAGCACAGGTTTTCTGCAGGGCTTCTGGCTGGGCTGGCAAAAAGCAGCAGGGAGCAGGGCAAAGCTTTTTTTCTGGCCTGACTCACCCTTGGTGCAGCCCAGCGCTGCCACCTGGGTGGATGGTCCCCGGGGCCCTATTCCCAGTTGCTCCAGAGCCACTATTTAGGATCCAGGTTGTGCCACCAAGTTCAAGGCTGGTTGTGATGGTGAGAACAGCTGCTTTCATAGAAAAATCATCATGTCCTAGCACAGATGGCCCCAAGCAGGGGAAGTACAATACTGCAGGCTGCAAATCCATGTCACAGGTGGCAACCTTGGTCACAGAGATCGGGGGAAGGGTAATGTTTACAAAGGAACCTTTTAAAAAAGATTTTGACTGGAGCACATTGGAGTTCTCGGGAGTTCCCAAAGCTAATTTGTGTCTCCTCTCTGACTACTCACGTAGTTTTGAGCAAGTGCCTACCTTAATTTTTCTATCTTTTAATAGAATTGAATCATACTTGCTACACTTTGCCTCATCATTTAGCATTTTGAGACCTTGACCTTTTACCAAAAAAAAAAAAAAGTTGTTTGTCTCTTGGCACATTGAGCTATTGAAAGTACAAAGGGATAAAACCTCGGTATTAAGAAACTGTTGGCAAACGCCTTAGAGTATTAAGATACATAGTCATATACACAAAACCCTTCACTCTACTTTGTGCTCATGTAAATTTTTTAGGGATACTTATTCTTAGTTCAACAAATGAAATTTCCAAGGAAATCAAAGCGTTGTTGTTTGCATTTTTTCCATCGATCTAGTCTAATATACTAGAAGCTCTGCAAAGCACACTATTCTGGCCATAGGCCTTGTAGTGCCCAAAACATTTAACGCTGTTTTTCCTTTGACTTTTGTGTTAAATTTGTGAAAGTGGAGTAAATAAGAGAAAAAACAAGAGGGAAGGAGAAAAATATGCTTGTGAAATATACTGGTTAGGTAGCTTTACTGGTTAACAGCCTGTCTTCTCTCTGCTAGTTGTTTCAATTTGCCGTTGCTATGGTGAAAACAAATCAATATCACATGGCTACCAGCCAGTCCCGCGCTCAGGGAGCGCCATAGAAATTCAAGATCAGGTACTCAAGATTCCAAGCAAGAATTGGGAAAAGAGGATTTAGATGCTGAGCTTAAGAGAATTCCTTATTGTAGAATAAGTAGGTTCAATCTCGCATGCATTTTCTCTTCCTTTTTTCCTGTACTTTCCTACCGATAACAAGAAAAAGATGAAAAGGAAGGTATACTGATTTGTTTACATTTCCAAAATGACAAAACAGATTATCAACATAGAAATAGTTTGGCAACATTGCAAGGGGTGAAGGATTCTGATTCGGGAAAAGGTGGATAACTACAATACATGTTGGTTGTTGAAAACATAGTTTTGGGGGCCTTTACCATCTTCAGGTACAGCTACATGTCAGAGCTGGCTGGGTTGTGCCAAGCAGAGAAACCTGGCAACTCTAGGGGACAGGTGGGCAGTGGAGATAAAGGGGGTTATAAAAAGGTAGGGAGGTGTGGGCATAAAAATCAACAAGCAAGAAAGCCCAGAGAGAGCTGCAGGTCAAGAGTCAGGCCAGGCGAGCACAGAACCCTGCCCTGGGGCATGGCAGAACAGGAGAGGACAGTTCGCCCTGTTCACAAAATCTGCTCAAGACCCAAGGTAAAGGCCTAGCAAAGAAAGGCAGGAAATAGCTGCAAAGAGAAGTAAAGGTGTCATGGGCCCAGGCATCCTTTCCGGAAGGGTCGACTCAACTGGATGAGCATGGATGTCCACTGCTGGGGAGAGCAAAGAGCTTGATATTTTAATGCTTTGGTTTCTCTCAGAAGAATGAGGCAGGAAGACTTAACTGGGCTTTGTAAATTAGTTAACATACTATTTTTTTTCCTCCAGTTTTATACTCTTCTCAGTTTTTTTTTCTTTTTAAAAATGTGCACAAACTATTTGTTGCAGCCGTGATAATATTCGTAGTAAAGAGCCAAAGGTGCTGCGTGGCTGGGTCTGCATCAGGCCTGGGCCTCCAACTGCACGGCTCCAACTACACAGTTGTTTATGGAGACCAGTCCCGGCCTCCTCTGCTGAGAGTAAAAACAGGTGTGAAAGGTAAGGCCTAAGGGTTTCTTTTGTAAACCCGAGCTCTGAGGCTGATGGACGAGTTTTGGGCTGGCCTGCCCTCCTCAATACAGCAGAAACGCTTGGTAATAAAAGTGGACTGAATAATTTACCTTAGTGTTTTGACAAAGAATGCATTGTCTGAATTATCCTAGGTAGTATATTCCATCAATCAGTCAACAAGTGTTTATTAAACACCTCTGGGCTTCCCTGGCTTTTGCTATTTGGTGAGAAACCCAACTCAGTAACCTAATACCTGCCTTTGTGTGTGTGTACAAAAATAAATGATGCAAAATTGTAAGTTTCAAAGACTTGAATAACTTTATTGGCAAATATTAATTTAGTGTTGTTAACCATCAGATTAATTTTAGGCTTGGGGCAGTTTTAGTGATTGGGGGAGAACAAGAGATGGAGTTTTGAGTTTTAGATATCTGTATGTATGTACTTTCTTGACCTCTGTTATATTTCTCCAGATAAGTACTGTTTAAATAACATATAAAGATGTCAGATGAGCAATAGATAGATAAGAATGGTGCAAAAAAAATTCAAAATATGAAGCTACTGAGAGCAATTTCTGAGTCTCAGCACACTGAGTTTTGGCCCCAAAGTGCCTGGGGAAAATGGACATATCATCTAAAAAGCTGTAAATACCAGCCAACAACAGGAAGTCTTAGACTCCTGTCCCACACTTCTGAGCTGCAGGGTGTGGGGGAAGCCCCATGCCTTTATCTCACTGTCTCTATCTCTAGCAAGGAAACCTGTTTCCTGACTCTGCAGAATTTCGCTTTCCCCCTTTTTCCTTAAAAGCAGAGTTACAAAAAAACAAAAACAAAAAACAAAAAAAAAAACGACAAAAAAAACCTATTTCCTTTTGAAACACTAAGTTTTGGGTTTATTTGTTGGTTTTACCCTAACATCACAGTGAGTGTGTATTCTCTGGGCACAGACAAGCTGCGAGGTTCAGGGATGCAGCCTGGGGGAGAGCTGAGAGAGGAGGGTGAGGATGTAGCCATGTTTATAGAACTCTTTTCAGGCATGGGTCTTGGCAGACAGATGGGCAGATCCAAGGTTTATGGGCATTGACTGCAAGCTGGTTGCTGTAGAAGAGCTCCAGGGTGGTACATGACCTCAGAGGAAAAAGGGAGGAGTCAAGAACACTGAAAATGCTGCAGCCGTTTGCAATCCACAATAGCAAGGAAACAAGATATTTACAAATGAGATAAGGATGGTTAAGCACTCAAATGTCTTCAGAAGGAGAATTAACATATGTGTAGTTTCTTACACTTTACAAAGGGCGTTCACAGGCATTATCTTAATTAGCAGTTCAAATAGAAAGTTAAAAAGTGGGAGTCTAAACTTAGGGCACTCTGGCAAGGATGTGCTGGGTAAAGCTGCTGGAGGAGATACATTATAAACTGGATTTTTAAAACTTGGAGTTATTGATTTTTTTCCAGCAGCTAATTGACTTGAATTTTGAAGGACAGGAAAAACTTAGAACTGTCCCTGCGGGTGCACATGCTTGTCCCCAAATGCCTTCATGGGCAGCGTGTGCACTTAGACTGGACTTTGGGACCATTGGTAGCCTAGATGCCAAGGAAGAGCAAGAAGACAGGTTGATTCGCTTTGCTTTTTCAGCTCTGACTGCTAGGCATTCAAGCACAAAACCTGTGCTGGCTCTGCACCCCAGATGGTCACACAGCAGTAAGGTGCTTCTAGAACAGAAAATCCATGCGTAATTATGAATGGTCTGCAGGTCTGGGAAAAACCAAAGTCTACAAGGAGACCAAAATTCAAAGCATTCAATTTTCCCATGAGAGCATCTCATTGAGTTCTCCTAAGCCGGTTACAGGGAGTGGGGGGGGGGGGGGGGGGAATGAATATTTCAAGGGCATGTGTTAGAAACTGGCTGTTTCACATACATATCTCATTAAAATTTGAACCTAAGAAGAGCAGGAGAGCCCCACAAAGTTAATACTATCCCCAGCTGGCCAGTAGAAGAGAAGCTCTGAAAAGCTCTGACAGCCATGATCCCACAGCTAATACTTGGCTGAGCAAGTATTTAAACTCAGGCCCATAAGACCCCCAAGCTGTATAGGTAGGTGACATTATGTTTTTCAGCTGAACGAATGAAATTGAGAACATAAAAATAATTCATTTGCAGAAAAAAACCTCAAGGTGGAGGTAGGGGATTAATTATTTTAAAACTCTCAGCTGTACTTTATATAGTTTACATTACAATATGCAAATACTGAGTGTACTAGTGATAGTAACATATATATATCTTACATGTATATATCATTTCAGTTTTTATATTTATTATCTCTTTTTTTTTTTTGAGACAGAGTCGCACTCTGTTGCCCAAGCTGGAGTGCAGTGGCACTATCTCAGCTCACTGCCAACCTCTGCCTCCCGGGTTCAAGCGATTCTCCTGCCTCAGCCTCCCAAATAGCTGGGATTACAGGCGTGTGTCACCACACCTGGCTAATTTTTGTATTTTTAGTAGAGACAGGGTTTCACCATATTGGCCAGGGTAGTCTCGAACTCCTGACCTCAGGTAATCCACCCGCCTCAGCCTCCCAGAGTGCTGGGATTACAGGTGTGAGCCACTGTTCCTGGCCTATTATCTCTTTTAATGGTCACATTTTGCCCTCTGTTTTACAGATTCAATGAAAACTCAAACTGAGTAAGGTTAAGCAATGTGCTAAAAGTCTCATTGGCCACAAAAGTAGAAATAGTAGTCCTCAAACCTCTGGGAATCCACACATGTGATATTTAATGAGATAAATGAAATTAAACATCAGTCTGACTTGGAGTTTTCTTTTAATGGATGTTGTGTAATTGAGTAGAGCCCAACCCAAGCAATTTTGAGAAGACAGTAATATTTTTAATTAAGATATTGAATTATTCTAAACATCTATAAATTTCTGGCATCCTAGATGCAAGCTTCAATTAATCAAACTTAAAGTATTGATGCAATATATATTGTCTAAATGATTTACTACATATAATTTTCAGTGTTCTGAGAGTTCAGGAAAGTGGAGCTCAGTTTGGGTGGGAGTAAGAGATAAGGCTTCCCACAGGAAGAGCTGCCTCCTCTGGGTCTGAGTGGATGTATTTGGTCTGGATCCATGTCTCTAATGTGGTATGTCCACACCCCAGGCCAAGGGCAAGATTATTCACTTGGCAAGGAAATAGGTGAACTTCCATCTTATATATTATTTAGCTCATCCTTTAAAAATGTCAGTTTTCATGGATGTTTGATAATGTGTGTAACATATTCGCAGGGTTATGCAAGAATAATATTTATAAAGTAACCATCCTTAATGGTTGTTTCTGATCTAAAAAAAAAACATTCTGATAAGAATGTATAATCAAAAATGTTTGGAGAGGCCGGTGGTCAAAATCTCAGGAAGGAGGAATAGCATGATGTGGTGTAGTGGCCAGGAAGGAACCTTGACCTTGGAGATGGGGATGAAGTGTTAGGGTGCAGTGGGGAATAAAGTTAGATGGAGGGGGTGGAGTCAGGATATGAATGAGCTGAAGGGCCCTGTGGAAGAGTTTAATTTCCTTACCTATAACATCACATCTAATGCTTTATAAAGATTCAATTGGGACTTGTAAGATAGGGTTAGAGGTCAGAACATTTGTAACTAGTGATGTCACCGGCTAGAAAACTTTCGCAATATTCCAGGTACAAAGTGGAAAAGGTTTGCATTAGCATGAAAAATGAAGGAGAAAGGGCAAATCCAAAAGGCATCTTGAAGGAAAAATAATAGAAGGCAGTGAGAACTTAGAAGAGTGAAGCTGGGCCGGGCACAGTGGCTCACGCCTGTAATCCCAGCACTTTGGTAGGCCAAGGTGGGTGGATCACCTGAGGTTGGGAGTTTGAGACCAGCCTGACCAACATGGTGAAACCCCATCTGTACTAAAAATAGAAAAATTAGCCGGATGTGGTGGCACATGCCTGTGATCCCAACTACTCGGGAGGCTGAGTCAAGGTAATCCCTTGAACCCAGGAGGCAGAGGTTGCGGTGAGCTGAGGTCACGCCATTGCAGAAATTCTAGGAGGAGTGATATCAATGGTACCCTGACAGAAATGGGAGTGGTCTGAAAAAGGGACCAATAAATGGGAATAGGGTTGAAGGAGGGTGGGCAATGATGAGTTTTTAGATTTGAGAATGGTGTTTTTAGCTAATGATGGAACATCTAAGTGGAGATGTCTCATAAACATTTGACAATGTGGGAATGAAGAACAGCCTGGACAACAGGCTACAAATACAAGCTCAGACACACCTGTGTTGAAGCCGTAGTTGAAGCCATTGATGCTCACACCTCGTGAAAGAAGGCAGCATGAACAGAGATAGGCAATGACGAAGGATGAATCTTGGGGAACATGGCAAGGGCCCAAAAGAGAATAAGAGCTAGCAAAGAATCAGAAAAATAAATACCCACAAAGGAGCAAAACTGCTTTTAAAAAATGAACAACCAATACTATTAAGCACCATAGCCTAGTCTCCAGGATTCCATAAGAAAACAGTGTAGTCTCCTGGGTTGAACTACTCTCCTGCACATAGCTTTTCATCTCTGGCAAGGGTTTCTGGCTGTGGTCCTTTTGGAGGCAAATATTGGTTCAGAATCTTGTTTAGAGCCACAGAATATTAGATAAGGGAACCTTCGTAGCTGTATCTCTCGTATATACAGTTGACTTTTTAAAAGTCGATCTTCACTAATAAGCAGAGAGAGTATTTAAAACCAATAATTATCAATACTTCTGCATCCATCTCTCAAAATGTGTATATTTTGGGGATGTTACTGGTTAGAACAGTAATTCCAGAGTGATTGGAGATATCACTTGACACTGGTCATCCTGTTCTCAAAGACCCTGGGGATTCATTTATTTCTGATTCTAGCAGTTCTCAATTGAACCCAGCCATAAGGACTCCTCTGAAGAAAATAGCCTTTCATGATGAGAAAGTACTTGAAGTATGCAAATAGATTGATGCCGTCACACCAGACACCTACCATAAGTAACAAGACAGCACTTCTCAAACTCTCATGTGCCTGCGAATCACCTGGGGATCTCATTAAAAATGTAGACTCTGATTCAGTAGGGCTGGGCTGAGGTCAAGATTCTACATTTGTAACAGGCTCCAGGTGATAAAGCTGATGTTCATCCAGGAGGCTCCAGAATACAATGGCTGCTTTGGAAGTGTCACTGCCACAATGTGAGTGGCAGCAGATCACTGGGTCTGGGATGGCTCCTTGGAGGATCTTCTGGCAGTCTGGAGACTGGGACCTACCTCCTCCACACAGCAGGTCTTTCCAGGCTGTTCAGCCTCAGAGTGAAGCTGAGGTTGAACTGATATATCCCACCAGCCTTGCACCAACGTGGCTGGGGCTGAAGGCATGAAGGCAGGGACTTCAGCAGCTGCAAGCAGTTCTGTGGCTACACACAGCCTGTCTCTGGCTATCTCCCCATTCCTGAGACGTCTATCTTCTCAGTGGACACAGACTCTCACAACTTCCCCAGGAGATTTGGTTACTGCCCTCAGGGAAGGCTGTTGTGTTTATCTGTCCGCTCCAGAGTTGTTGTTTTTTTTTATCCTAAGGAATATATGCATTATAAACCGGCCTTAGATTCCTTTTCTTCTGGATGGTGGTCAGAACTGGAGCCCAGAAGTCTGATGTGCCTACTTGCGTCCTCACATCCTTGGTGAATTAGGTCCAGGAGCTCTGACACATTCATTCCCTAAGATGTAGATAATGCCATTCTCTCCTCCTTCTCTCCAAAGAATGTGAAGGATAGAGAGGAAGGGTTATATGCCATTAACATCGCATTTATTTTAAAAATGCTAGTTTTAAAGTCTTGTAATAGAAATGAAGACATTATGAGAAGAGACAGCTGTCTAATGAAGTAGCTTAAGTGAAATGCCCAGGCCTGATTGTTGAGTCTCATACCTTGTTACAGGTCATCCATCTCGTGCCCCTGTCTGTCCTCCCTCCTTTCAGATGCCTCGTTTCCCTGTGTGTCCCACATGTGGCCCCCTCTTTCCTAGAACCAGGAGTCAAGCTAAACTGATTTAGAGGAAGTCTTCCCTACCCAGATGCTCATTTAGTCCACACACAGATGGCCGGTATTTTTATGCATTTTTAATTTACCAATAACCTTTTAGGAATGAAACAGAACTAACATTTATTGAATTTATTGAGCACTTACTATATGGAAAGTCCTCCTCTGCTGATAGCTTCATGTATATCAACTCAGTTAAACCTTTTCATGAGGAAAATGAAGCTTAGAAAGACCAAGTTACTTGCCAAGGTTACAGAATAAGGGGCAAAACTCAAGATGGCAGGATGGAAACATGCAGCCCTTGTCCACCAGTTCTTACTTGGGGATTGCAGCAAAAAGGGTTTGCTTTAGAAAAACTTCCCTGACAGTTGTAAGTACTGTTAGTGGAGCTCACTAAATAGTTAAATAGACATAAACAAGCAATTACTGGCATACTGTGCAGGCATGAGTTCAGTTTTAGCCAGAAGTCCCTCCTCACAAAGGGACTTGGTATATTGCCAAGGATAGCTAGGGCATCATCTCCACTATTTGCTGTGATTATTTGTCGACCTTTTTCTTACTTGTGACGCTATGTGTGTATGTGTGTGTGTGTGTGTGCGTGCATGTACATTGAATGAACTTAAACAACTTGATGGATCTCAACATTTAGACACCTTAAATAGATACCATAGGTAAAAGCTCGTTATCAACTGTAAGACCTATTCCAAAGTGAAATGTTTGTGCTGTTGTGATTTTGTTGCTCTCTATGAGAATTCTTAGAGATCCCTTTTTTCTTTGACTTCCCTTCCTGTGCAGTGCCGTTTTCTTTGATGCTCTCGCTTCAGGCTCTCTTTTTCTTTTATATATATATATATCTTTTTATTATACTTTAAGTTCTAGGGTACATGTGCACAACGTGCAGGTTTGTTACATATGTATACATGCGCCATGTTGGTGTGCTGCACCTATTAACTCGTCATTTACATTAGGTATGTCTCCTAATGCTATCCCTCCCCACTCCCCCCACCCCACAACAGGCCCCGCTGTGTGATGTTCCCCTTCCTGTGTCCAAGTGTTGAGCAGGCTCTCTTTTTCTAGTGCTCTGCATGCTCCTGCGCTAGCCCATGGTCTCTTTTCTAATGTCCTGTTCTCTCTTCCAAGTCTGTACCTGGCACCCCTACTAAATGGCACACACAGACACCTCATATTTCTGGGGTTCTAGTCACACCTGGGTCTTAGCTGGTGGAAGGGACTATTTATTTTCCCCCTTAGGAAACCAATCATTTGAAGCCTCAAGTATCAGCTTCCTGGCAGCCACCACAAAGACCATCCCCTCAGGAAACAAAACAAGCTCTATCTCTAGAGTTTCCCTGTTTTTTTTTTTTTCTTTAAAGTTCCCTGGTGCAAGTAGGCTGCAATTAAGAGGCAGGATCAAAGGGACTGGCTGCCTCTGGGGCTGCTGGGACCAGCAGAGAGCTTTGGTCCTTTTAACTACTTACTTCCCACAATGCGTGCTACTCTAGCTGCTTCTTTGTTCTCCTGGGTACTCAAGTACCAGAATGGTGGTTTGCTGTGGGAAGACACATTAGAGTCAATGGAAGAACTTTTTCACATTACACAGGATTCTGACAGCCCCACCACACCACTCCTTGGAGATCCACCCAACTGACAAAAAACACAAATATAAGGTAGAAATTAGAAGGAAATCCCAAGTGGGAAGGCATCTGAGGGATTCTTAGCACAATTCCTGTCTACCCTCTTCCCCAGCCCTGACAAGCTATTTCCAGCTATTGTGTATCTTTCTTTATTGACCGGACAATCATGACCCTATGGCGCATACAAGCCATAACATTTTGTTAGAAAATTCTTCTTCATGCTGAAATGAAATGGGACTCTGTAACCTGCACTCTTCATCCTTGTTCAGGCCTTTGGAGTAACCCTAAGCAAATCAAGTGTCTCTTTAGGAGGCGAGCCCCTTCACGTATTTGAAGATGTCAGAATTCCTCTGACAGGACCAGTATGGCACCTCCCTAATTCATGATAGAATACCTTTATATATGCAACCCAAGACACTGAGCTTCTCTGGCAGTGTTGACCCATTGTAGACTCAAATTGAACCTTGAACCAGCTATGATAAGAGAAAGAGGTGGGGCTCTTTAACTTCTCTCAGCTCGGTTCAGGCCTGAGCACAGTGGAGGGGGGGGGGGGGGGCGGGGGTAGTGAATAGATGAAGGTAAAGTGTGGCGGGACAGATGATCTTCCACAACTGCCTGATGGGATGCTTTAAAATTGTTTTCAGTCCCAACCACAGGTAACAGCCCCCTCCAGAAATCCCTGGCAATGTACGGGACACTGGCTTGCAAAATTATCCACAAGGACAATAGACTGATCGATCGAGATTTAAATAAACATACATGCAGAGATAGATTGAGGTATTTCTTCACATCAACCATTTGAATAACACACTCGGGCAGTGTTTAGAGATAAGGTACACGTTTTTGGTTTTCTTCCGTCATCGTCTATGTTTTTTGGTTCAACGATCATTTTCGCAGTAGCGCTCAGTCCTCCCGAGTTTCTCTGCGGCTCTCAGCAGCTTAGAGACACACTTCGCCATCAGTAGGTGCCAAGGTCACTGGAGGAACTAATTAATCCCAGCTCCAGTCAACAGCAGGCTGCACTAACCTGCCCTCCTTCCTCGTAGAAGGAGAAACCAGGAAGGATTTCCTCCCTCAGTTCCGCCCAGGCCTTCTTAGGGACACGCAGAGCAAACAAAGGAAGGGTGAGGAGGGGTGTTGAACCATTTCTCTACGAGGTGACCACATTTTCATGTAGAGAAGGCCCAGAGCTTGATCTGAAGCTTTCAGACTTGAGTTGATATTTAACATAGAGATCCCCAGGCCCCTAGTCTATCACAAACTCTGTCTTTTTTTTTTTTCCTCTGTACTAGTATTAGTTTTATTAATGCCCTATAAACCCAGCAAGCATGATTTGCCAGGCTAAAAATTTGCCTTTTTAACAAAAATTGCCAGCTTTCTAGCTGACCACTCAAGAGCATGAGTTTTCCCCCCTCAGGGTGAAATTTATGTTGTATAACGCAGACCTCATTCAATAATTGATCAGAAAATGTAACTGAGAGGAGTGATTATTTTTGGAAACATTGACGACCAATAACCCAAGATACAAAGTTAGAAAACATTGCCATTTAAAACCTTGTAGATACCGGAATTCTTGTGAGTCCCCTTATCCAGGTACATGTTAGGTCTTGAGTTAATTGCTCTGCGGCTGTGGATTTTTATTTGATGTTCTGATCTCTTCCTTCCAGTTTGATAAATTAGTGTAGAAAGTGGGAGAAAAACATGCCGGCGCAGCCTGTGCGCTTTGTCAGGTTAACAGAATGGAGTCCTGCTCTGGCATCAGTCAGTGCTGTTGTCCAAACCCTCTGTGGCTCCTTCCTCCCTCCCTGGGGCCCAGAGCTGCAGACGCTAGAGGGGCATTGGCCTGGGAGTGAGGTTCCCGCTACAGTTTGGAGAACCCAGCAAATCCTGGAGTTAGGTTTCTGACGCTCCCCATCTTGCTCCCTGGTTACAAACAAACAAACAAACAAAAAAATCAAAACCATATGTTCAATACGCTGTCAGCCTTCTAGTGAACATGTTGCCGTTAAATAATAACCGTCAGCCTATCCGCAAATTTGACGGTGATGGGCGTTGGAGCTGACCTGCCCTGGCGGAGGCTGGGGAGGGTGGAGAAGGGCGATTGTGTTTGCTTCCTTGCTCAAAATGGCATGTCGCTGGAAGCCTTCCAGCTCCTAATGGTGGAGGCATAGCAAGGACTGCATTTACCGACTTATTTCCCTCTTTTTTTTCACGTATTCCTTCTTCCCCTCACATTTTCAGGACTGAAAATTAGAAACACTTTTCTCCTACACACAAAATTACTCCCTCACACACACTTTATTTTTCCCCTGCTTTGAAGTGACAGTTGCTGCAAGAAAAGGTTTCTCTCAGAAGAGCACAGGCTGTCCTGGCCAGAACGAAGGGGTTAATTTAAAATACAGCCAGCTAGGTAGTCCTAGGGGCGTGCTTTCCCTTGGGGTTGGGGGTGGTATCTGAAAGGTTGGAGGGGGTGCTCCTGGGGCTCGGCTAATATTTTATTTCTTCATCTGGGTGTGAGATGTACAGATGTGTTCACTTTGTGAAAATCCAGTGAGCTGGATACAGGATATGTGGTCTTTTTTTTTTTTTGTCTTTAATAAAGTTTTTAAAATGTAGCTGGCTACCTTGTACTTTGTATTATAAGATAAAGTTCGTGGGAAGATAGTCCTATATTTTTATTCTGTTCCCACTTGGACCTCCACTTTTTATTCATTTCTCTCTTCTGGAACCTTCTGGGCTTCCAGCAGTGGTCTCTGTTCCCGCCTATAATCAGAACCATGAAGGCTCATGACAGCCAGCTTATCATTCTACCCTGGACCAGACGGAAGTTAATGCTCCAAATTAGAAACTTGAAAGGAAATTATCAGTGCTAACTAATAATGATGCTGACAGTAATAATAACAGTTACTTTGTCATTATATACAAAACATCTCCTTGTTTCTCCCTATTTTTATTTTATTCAAATGCATGAAAGCTTTGCTTAAGAGACTCTTTTTTTTTTTTTTTTTTTCTATTTGGCAATCAAGACAAATGGAAGGAAGGAAGAGTGTGGGGACAGCAGATGACAAAGCCCTTTGCCCTTTTCTGGCGGTGTATCCCTAGATTAGCCTGTTAGTCTGTTTAAGTCAAGGGATTGCAGATCTCAAAAAATAAATAAGGATGGCTAAGGATGGCAGGAATGCAAAGTTTGTGGGTCATCAACACAGATTTGAATCCCGGGGTCCCGTAGGAAGCATGAGTTACCAAATTCATTGGACCTCTGGTTTCTTGTGCCCACCTCTCAGGATTTTTGTGAAGATTTGGTAAAACAATGGACCAGAATTGCCTTGTGCATGGTGAGGGACCCTTTGTCAGTGGGAAGGAGCTGATGGCATTGTTAATTTAAGGACCTGCTCTGCCAGGGCAAATGTGTTCTCCTTAATGAAGCTTTCATTGGCTATAGAAAAGTTTGCAGGAAAAAGAAATGTATGAAAGATAGTGGATGAGGAGAAAATTATTTCTTAAGTCTTTCCCATTTCCTTTCCCCCTCATGGAATTTATACTCTACCATTACAGGTAAGATGTGTAAATAAATCACCATGGTGAAGGTATTATGCCACAAGGGAGGTATAAGGTGCCTGTGAGATTAGTGCCATCCAAGTAAGGCAGTCAGGGAAGGCTTCCTGGAGGAGAAAACATCTGACATGGCCTTGAAGGATAAATAAAATCACATTGTGTGCACCTGAAAAGCACCCATGCAGGTTTTTCTGGAGCATGAAGTGCAGTCTAGGGTGTACTTGGCATGGACTAAATTGTGAATGACTTTGAATGCCACCCTATGTATTTCAAACTTTATTCAGAATGCAGCAGAGAGCCACCAAATATTTTTAAGCAGGTAAATGAGGGGTCAGACAATGCTTTAGAGAGATAATTCCATGAGCAGAGTTTAGACCTGAGAATTGCAGACGCTCAGGCAGGTCATGAAGGCATAGGCTGGGATAGCAGCAATGAGAATGAGGTGCTGTGCTGAGGCCAGGAGCAACTTACGAAGAGCATGGGCAGGATTGACTGGGGCCAAGGGAAAGGGAGGGAGTCAAAGCCGACCTGGACACGATCAGCTTAGAAAACAGAAAAACCAGTGATGCCAATGGCATAAACACACAGGAGGATGGGGGAAGACAATAAAATTGGCTCTGATCATTAAGAGTTTGAAGTCGGAATGTCCTCTGAGAAGTATGGATCTAGGCTTCTGTAGCGCGCGGAGCCCAATGTATATTTGGAATTCATCCACAGAAGACTGATGTTTGAAATCATAGAGGAATTGAGATAGCAAAGAAAACAAGTGCAATCTAGAAAATGGTAGACGACACAGGCTTGGGAAAGCCTTACATTGAAGGGAATTTCCTAGGCACACTTCCACTGGCACAAAAATCCAAAGTGAAGAGCATTTCATCCAAGGTGAGGGCACCTTGGAACAGGTGTATGGGCCTCATAACCTCTCTCAGTGCCTTTGGATCTGTGACAAAGGATCATGCTATTCACTGTGTCATAGATTAAGGCTTCCTGAAACCAGGTGAGAATGGGAAATGGTGGCAGATCCTAAAGAAAGTTCAATAAAGATGAAGACCGGGCCCAGTCCTATGAGGTGCAGAAGCCAAGACAACGCCTCTGACCTTTGGGAAAGTCCCTTTTTGGAAGAGTGCTGCGTGGGCTGCTGAACTGCAAGGCACCAGGGAAGTGGAAAGTGAAAATGATTAGGTAGGGAGTGGGAGACAGGTAGCGCAGCCAAGGGGGAGATGGCGGTGAGCAGAGAAGAGGCAGGGATAAAGTAAGCAAGTTTAGGTTGGAGGGCAAGGTGTGCTGGGCTGCCTGGTGGCACCTGGGGCAACTTTTGGCTCATGGAGGCTGCCTGCTGGGGATTCATGAGCTGAGGCCACTGGGAAAAAATGGTTTTTGAAAATTGATAGGCTTAAGTATGATTCTGTTCTACCAGGAAAGGTGAAAAACATCAGATAAATGTGAAGGAAGGTGGTGAGGTGAGGTCTAAAGGCGTCTCCAAGGGGGCTTCCAGAGGCCTTTGCCTTGAAATGAATTCTGCTCTACTCAAAATAACCGTATCGGAGAGGGGTCAAGATGCTACATCCAGCCCCACTGCTAATCAAAGACGATCTCTGTATTACCACAGGCATAACTGCAATACAGAGACTGCTGCTTCTTTCTAAAGTGCTATACAAATGTTTTTTGTACTATTGTTAGTTTATTATTTTCTTTAGCTTTTCCCTTCATACTACAGGGTATCAGCAAAGGCTAATTCATGTGCCTAGATAACTCTTCTCCTAAATAACAACCTGCCAATATAGATATCTCATATGGAATATTTTTAATGTCTCCTTATAGTAATCTCCATGCATTTTAAACTTGAGCCAATGTCTGATAAGTAGTAGATGCTCAATAAATAATGTTTGTGGAATACTTGTGAATGACTGAAGTGTTTTAGTATTGAGGCAGGCATTTCTCTAGAAAATTATTAGCTATGAGTCATACTCACAGAAATCCATAGTCCATCATCTATACAAATATACCCAGAAGTTTATACGGTGATGAAAAATGAATGCATTTTTCCCCTGGGAACATATGCATCTCTATGAAGTTGTGCTTTAGTGCTAAAGAGAGGCCAGCTATGCTCCAATCCCTTCAACCAGGGATCTTTTTTCATTTAAACTTCAAAGAAGTTTGGCTGATGAAGGCTGTGGACAGAGAGAAACTAAGTGTGAGATACGTGAACTGTGAGTTCTCTGGAGCGTCCTAACTCGTAAAATAAGTTTTAGTTGCTTGAGTGCTGTAGGATAGACACTTCTGGTTATGTGTGGCTGCACAAAATGTACAGCACGTCTGACAAAATGGATTGACCTATTTCTTTGCCCTTGAGGGCCACTCGAAAACTTAATAAAAGACAAGCACATCCACAGACAAACCCAGAATAAGATTTGTAGCCACTGGTACAAGGTTGTATTTCTGGACTATATTCACCTCTCCACCCAACTCCAACCCCAGGAGAAGAAGTTGTATTTTCTTTCCATACCTATTTCAAAAGCTCTCCCAAGTTACTCCGAAGGTTGATTTTGTTAGATACACATACTCTTGGGAAGCTTGTTAGAAGGACAGATTCCTGGGCCCCACCCCAGACTTCTGAATCCTAGGCCCCACCTCCCATGATTCTGACTCGGGGAGTCTGAGGTGGGGCCTAGGAACCCACATTTATTGCTAGACTACACAGTGATGTTGACACAAATTATTCACAGACCTCCTGGCACAGGGGTTAGGAGAACATTCAAATCCTGCACCCAAATCCTGGCTCTGCCACAGACTAGCTGCGCAACTTCAGGCAGATTTTGACATCAATTTGAATCTCAGTTTTCTTATCTTTAAAGTGGGGGTAATAATTCCCACTTCTTTGGGCGATGCTTGGGATTAAATGAGATCACCTCATGTAACTTAATTACATGAGAAAGTACTTTCTACACTGCACAAAATATACATTAAATACATAATAAATAAGATATAGTTCTCTGGGGTGGACATAAAGCTATTAGAGAATAACCACCAATGAATGCTATAGACCCTCTAAGCAATTCTAGAAAGAGCAGGGGCTTTGACATGACTATTTCTGCAAATTCTTAAAGGCTTGATATCCCTCACAAAGATCCCATTGTTCTTTTAGCAAAATGCAAGAAGGCTTTTTATTCTACAAAAGACATTTGGGAATGTTTACATTTGAAGGAGATGGTAAAACACTGGAGCATGTTACCCAGACTAAAGGAATCATAGTATTTCTAGGATGATTGAAATGTAGCTGCTTTTGAAAACAGGAGGGCTGGGCTACATTTGGAAAGTTTCATGTAGTGCATGTGTGAAAATGAAGCACTTGAACGAGCTCCGTGATAGGCCATGCCTTGAGCTGTTTTGGCACAGATAAAATTGCTTCTGTCCTCACTCGGGCTGTTTTTAGGTTGTTCAAGCAGATGGTAACTGGCTTACACAGGGGCCAAACTCCTGAGCTTAAAACTTTTGGAAATGAATGACTGACTGAATGAATGAATGAATGAACTTCCTCTGGGTCCAGGAAACACTCCCATTATATCTGCCATTCCATTCTAGCCCTCTGGTCCCTCAGGAAAGGTTAGCCTCTTTGTTGCTCAGAGCATGAAAATGTAAGGATTGGTTCAAGGTGTTTCCTGGAACTGAAGTCCCCTTCCTTCCTGGATGTGCTGACCCAGTTGCCTGTGTTGGAAGACTCAATATCACATGTCCTTTTTTTTCCCCACTGAGAACCCATTAGCAGCAGAGATACTTTCACAAGTTAGGTGTTTGCTGGAGCTCTGGGTCATAAAATTTGGGTCACACACAACCAAGAGGAAAGAAGTGTGGTACAGAGTCCATTTGATCAGCACACAGGGAGAAATAAGAACAGAAACGTGAAAAAAAATTCAAAACAGAGGAGGGAGTGCAAAGAAAAATGTATGCTACTCTGAAATCTAAGTCTCCATTTCAGCTTTCAGTTGAGAAAGGTTTTCAATATTTTCCAAATCAAAGTATATCTACAGATCTTCAAATCCATTGTGAATCATTTTCAAAAGGCTTAGTCCTTTCATTCAGAGCACTGATTAAAATCCAACTGTGTGCCTAGTATCCTGATGCTAGGTAATGAAGTAAAACAATCATGATTGGTAGCAATGGAATTGAGCAGTTAAGACACACATATGCATAAACATTGCACACACACACACGTGTGCAACACAGGCATGCACCCCAAAAGCCATTGGAGAACCCTGAGACCAACCCTATTTCACTTGGGCCCTGGATACTTGCTGCTTCATTTAAGGTGGGAAGGAGGGAGGGGCCATCAGAGTTAGGCGAGTCGGGTCTGACTCCAATTGGAGTGGGCCTTGTGTTGAGCTTAGAAGGATGCCTGGTTTGAGATAACTGTGCAGGAGAGTGGCATACATCCCATATCAAAGGAAACCGCTCAAACAAAAGCCAATAGGAGGAAATGAGCTCTTATTGTGTGCACACATGGGGTTCCTCCGAGAGGAAATTGCCTGATTGAGGACACTTCCGATGCCTTCTGAAGCAACAAGGAAAGGCTAGGCCCATGTTCCCACAACTCGGAGAAGGTGTCTCCCTCAACCCTGGGCTAGCTGCAGTGAAATGGGTAGGATTTTGACAACACCACTGCCCACCCCCAACACACTCCTAGACCTCCAGAAACTTCAATTACAAAATGTGTCTTTGGAACCCAAAAGGCGATGTTCTTCTTTGTGCTTTAGGGTGTTTAGATCTAGGAAAGAGGAGGGAGCGGGCACGTGGCTCAAATATGTTGCTCTCTTCATAGCCAAGGCTCCCGCATTTCTTGGGCTGCATCAGGCAACTGAGACACAGCCTGTGCCTTGCAGGGTCACCTTGTTACCAGGATCCTGTTGACTCTCTGGTGCAGGTCAGGCCAACTGAGATGATGGCCCTGGATCTGCTCAGAGGGGTTTTACATTCAGTCCCCTCAGCTAGACAATAGAGGCATCAACAATCCTGTTACCTGCCGTCTTCTACCCAAAATATAATCCTGACCCTGAACTTGTGATTTTGCAGGGCACAGAGTGGTGTCTGAGACTCGTCCTCGGCCCCATGTGGAACACAGAAACATCCCCAGTCCCCGAGAAATGTAGGGTCTAGAAGAGGAGCATACATTGCAGTTGACATAGCAGAATGAGGACTTCCTGGGTCCCGGGAGCCCCCCGGGGTTGGGGATGAGGGTACCTAAGAGACATTAAAAGAGCTTGGAATAAGCAGGACTTACTTGTTCCTTTTTTTTTTTTCCCCTCCTGTACGTTGCTTGATTGACAGTTTGAGAACAGTTAAGCTTGGATCTGTGGGGATGCTACTATAACTGGCATGTATTATGGAGTCGTTGTCCAATGACATCATCCTCTGAAATTGGTGCTGGTGGAAGGAAAATGAAAGCCGACTGAGCAGGGCTCCGCGCGCGGCAGTCCCTCCCCTCCACTGAGCGCATGCGCTCCTGTGCAGGCGTCTCCTTCTTGCCCTCTATCAGCCTGAAGCCCCAAAGCTTGGGCATGAGCTCAGAGTGTCACCAACCCAGCCAACCCCTCCCATATATCCCCCACTCCCCAAGTGACTATCTGCAGCGGTGGCCAGTGGCAGGCACGGACAGTGGATGTGGGAGAGAGAGTTGAACAAAAGACAATGTCCCTTGAACATATCAAGTTCCACTGCAGTTTAGGTAGATGCATTTTCAATTTACCCTGGAGGATGAAAAATCAAGGTTCTTAGATTGCCTTATGGACTGCTCCTGACGGCTCATTTATTTAGTCAGTCAACAAACCCTAAGTGAGTAGCCAGTATGTGTCGGATGCTGTACTAGGGGTTGTGCTACAAAGATGCATTAGCCTGGCTGCTATTCTGGCCAGATACAGCAGCAACAAGGTCAGCCTCAAGGAGGTGAGGATAAATGGAAAGGGGGCACAAGGATCAGGGAGGACAGGACTGGCTGGCTAGGGTAGTAGGGGTAGGGAACAGGGCTGGTCATGATTTTCCAACAAGGGATTTGAACTGGGTCTTGGAGGATGCCCCATATGCCAGAAATCAACGAAAGTGGAGAAGCACGTCAGTCTTCTAATTAGCATGTTCCTTCTAATTAGTTGCTTCTAAGGCTTATCAAGTTGCATCTATAAGCTAAAACTAATAGGCAATTGAGCATTTAACAGTTTCTTTTTCTTTTCTCTTTTTCTTCTTTCCTCCCCACCCTTGGAGGGGGAAATATCAACAATGAATTAAGAGCTAAATTTGCCAGCAAATAGCATTATATGGATGCAGAGAAAGAGGACTATTTTGCTCATCCTGGATAGGGCTGGGTAACTGAGAATTTTATCCTCCGGCATGGATCTTATTTTGTTATCATTCATCAGAAGTGGCAGGAGAAAAAAGGTGGACGGAAACTTCTCTGTGGGCTTCTACATGTTCTCCCTACACTTCTGTCTTTCACAGTATCAGAAAGGCAAGGGGGAAAAAAAACACACCCTGGTTCTTGATCATAGTAAGGACAGTATTTTACCCTCTCTTTTGGCTAAAAATGACCAAATAAAAAACAGATTCATCTCATGTAACAACGAATAATGGTGGTTTCAAAGTCCTCACAGTTTAAAGGCTAATTTACAGGATTAGGTCATAGACATGCTTGTAAAATTCCAATGTGATTCTTTAGTCATATTTAATTTCAAATATTATCACACACCAACGATAAAAATTTTAAGAAACCTGCTAGTGAAATATTTTCAATGAATTTAAGTTTTCTTGCATTTCAAACATGATGACTTTTGTAGCTGTCCTGAATAAACACAAGCTGTAATTTTGAAAGCAACAAATTGACGGATGCAGAGAGGAAACCAGGCCAGTGTCTCGTTAACACTGCTGAATAGATCAAGATCAGAAAAGCCAAGGAAAGCCTGTCATCTGCTAAGAGAAATCGCGAAACAAATAGAGACAAGTCAACTTATAGTCAGTATGAATCCCCTAACCATTGAACTTCACTGAGAACCATGAAACTTTGACTTTTTTCATGTATGAACAGCACTTTTGTGCCTTTGTTTTACAATGTAGACCAACGACTAGATAATGTGCCTTGTTCTTCATTGACTTTGTAATCTCATTCTTTGCCACAAATATAATGGCCTGTTTGTTTTGCTGCTGGTGCACATTGGTCAAAGAATCAGACATTTGTTTCACGGTGCTTGTTTTGAAGAAATCAGTTCTGGGTACATCTTTACACTGCCCATAAAAACAGGGGCTTATCTGGGTGAGAGATACACCAGGTCTGCACTGGGATGGGCTTACATTTATCCACTACTATAGAAAATGAAATTGAAATATAATAAAACTGCATTTTAATCTAATTACTGAAGAGCTTGAATTATAGACTCTTCATAAAGATGTACAGTTTTATTCATTATAATGACACACAGCAATTTGAGCTGGCCAAGAGTATTTTATCTAATAATGACCATTAAGAAGTTCTTATTAATAAACAGATAAGAATGATTTATAAGTAAGATTACAGGTATTTTATCTAAATAAATAGTAATAAAACTGAGAAGTTTGGTCTCAGAAGTAGGGTAAATAGTCCCATTAGGATTAGGTTAAGACTTAATTTCTTCAACAAGCACACCCTCTCTGCCCTTTTGTTAATAGTTCAAAAGTAAACTTTAGCCTAGTCTATAAATGGTTTCAACTCACAAAGGAATTCTGATCAGTTGGTGGTGGCTGTCTGCCTCAAAACTTGCTTGAAGAAGTTTTTGGGTGCCAAGTCTAAGCTCCCAGGGAAAAAGTGCTGGGATCACTTAGTGATACCTGCCATGGACAGGATAGGGGGAAGGGAGGAACAGATACTATTCATTTGCTACCCTTGGCATATCATAGGCTATTCCAAATGGTTACAAAGCTAGGATTCTCACAAAAGTCATCCCCAGTCTTCTCCCTACGAAAGCATAATAACTTTTATGTTGCTGGTAACAATGTTTCTAGATGTCACCACAATCCTGAAGTTGAAGGTTCTTTCTGCAAGGGTGGTAGCCATTTCACTATCTTAATTCATTTAGACCCTAAGTAAGGAAATTGAATTTACTAAAGGTAGCCATGTACAATGCATTTTTATTTCTACTAAGTTGGAGGAATAAAATTATTTAACAACTCTTCTTTCTCCTGAATTTGATATTTAGGCAGGAGGAAGGGCTGTTACATTGGATTGAGTCCATCGAAATGGTATTTTAATATTTCATTTTAATTTTGCTTGTAATTATTATTGCACTTTTTGAAAGAAAATACTTAGTTCCTTCCACTGAAACAAATCTGAAATTCAGAGCCAAGTCCACGCAGCAGCACAATTTTCAATTATTTTGAAGTTAAGTAACAGATGATGAGTAGGACAAAGGAAGGGAACTAGTGCCTTTAAATCACCTACTATGTTTCAGGCACTTTGATTTACTTTCAGAAGGTTTTTCTCCCTAATTTAATGCTCCCAGCTACCTAAGAGATATATGGCATTACTACATTTTATAGATAAGAAATGTGAGGTTTAGAAAGGAACTGTTTGTTCATTGTGGAACTTAAATTGGAACTAGCCTCCAAAGTTGGCTGAAATTTCTGTTTGGAATTCAGAATTTGAATGCATACCACTTGTCCCAGCTTATAAACAGGACTCTTGTAGTGAAGTGTTTTGGATTGACTAATATAAATTTAAGAACTTTAGCATTTTTGAAAGCCGTTAATAACTGTTGGCTACTGTTATTTCACACACACACACACACACACACACACACCTATTTATGTGGGTGAATCCCTATTGAACTTCAAACATTTATTGCAAACCACTTTGCCTTTTTATTTCAAAAAGAAAATGTGAATGACTACTCCTTATGTTGGAAAATTATTTAAAACCTAAAAAAGTGAAAATTTTACATGAGGATAAAGACTGTTAACGTATACAATAAAGTCAGCAGTGCGTGTAAGAAACCTGAATATCGTCCTGACATTTTATATGTGTGTAAATTGAACTTCTAATCCAGAGGAAGTCTGCTTTTAGTTAACTACTGCGAATAAACTTCTGTTTCTAAAATTCTCAGTCTCTGTCTTTGGGTAGGAGGAGGCAGTGGGATTTGTGGCAGAGAGATCCCCTTCCACCCCACCCCGAAGAGGCATTTTATTAATTTCTCTTGCTGAATTTTTGACCCTGTAAAGAAAAAAAGATGCATTGTACCAAACCACACTACAAGACAGGCTCCTCCAGACAGGCTTTTTCCTTCCTGCTGAAGGACATGGATATCGGCTTTATGAGCTGGTTACAGTCAGCTTTATCCCCAAGCCAGTAGATTTTCTTAATATACTTATTGCTGTTCTGTAAATAGCACAAAGGCAATCATGAATCTGAATCACTTATGGGGTCACAGTGAGATTGATAAAGGTAATCTTGGGAAGAAAGTGTTGAGTAGCCTAAATAATGAAACTAGTAATTGAAATTCTTTCTTATTGTGCAGGCTGACAGTCTCGAAACCAATTCTTTGAGTACCTATTGTCTATCTCTGAAATTTAATGAGATAATGCATGCTAGAAACACTTTATTCACCATACACAATTCTATGTAAATGCCAGCTGATAATATTAAAGATAATAATTGTATTAAAAATTTTAACTAACCCATGAAGAGAGCTTCGAGATTGTCTAGCATGTTTCTTTACAAAGTTGATCGATTAAAAACTGCAATATGTTTTATTTGTTTCTTTATTTTCAAGAATATTTGGAAGAAAAAGCACTTGAAGCCTGGCTTTATGGTAATAATATAAAAACCAACAGGGCACTGGGTTTTTTTCCTTTAAAATGGTATGCCACCCTGATATTTAAAATTCCAAGTTACCCTTTGATTCCCCTTAAAAGTGAGATAGGAGAAGAGATATGCTGTAAGTTCTAGGACAGGAGACGGCTAAACATGAACCCTGACATAGGTCTTCTTTGTGCTCTTAGGGTTGGCTTCATTTCTCTCATACCTGTTTCTCTTGTTTATTGATTGAAGTTAATGATACAACTTGGAGCATTAGAATATTCCAATGTAAAGTGTCATGGTTATTGAGGCAGTGGTGTTACTTATAATAAAATTGTTTAGAACTCTAATATTTTCTTTAGTGCATTCATTAAACAGCTAAAAGAAAGCAGAATGGTTAATTAGCAATATCATTTATTCCATATTTTAAATCACATTCTAGTTCATTCATCATTTTACTTCAAATAGCTTCATAAGCAGTTAATATTTGAATCTGCAGCCAATTAATTGCTCTACCTGTGAATTTTACCCCAAAATATAGGTTTACCCAAATCTAGAAAACATTTACTACTCAACACTTTTTCCCCAATTACCTTTTCAGTCTCAAAGCGTATATGACAAACCCTTCATCACATGTTCTAAACTTTTCATCAGAAAACCTTGTTCTGGTTTAGTGTTTTAATGCTACATTAGAAATGATATTTCTTGGCAAATACTCCTTTCCATATTTATTATCTGGATTTAGCATGTAATTATTCTTTGCATAGCAATTCACTTTTCATTATATATATATATGTATATGTGTGTATACACACACATATACACACATACATATATATATTTTAAGATGGAGTCTTTCTCTGTAACCCAGGCTGGGGTGCAGTGGTGCGATCTCGCCTCCACCTCCCGGGTTCAAGCGATTCTCCTGCCTCAGCCTCCCAAGTAGCTGGGACTACAGGCATGTGCCACCACAACCAGTTAATTTTTGTAGTTTTGTATTTTGTGTTTTTAGTAGAGATGGGGTTTCACCATGTTGGCCAGGCTGGTCTCGAACTCTTGACCTCAGGTATCTGCTGCTTCAGCCCCCCAAAGTGCTGGGATTACTGGTGTGAGCCACCGCACCTGGCCCCATAATATTTCATAGTCATGGTTGAGGCTCTTGTACATGGGTGAATAGCTTAGTTGGTTAAAGCAGGAGACAGTGATTATAAGTCCCTGATACCACAGTCTCATATTTCACCCCAGACCTGAGCCAACCATTCCCAAAACATGTGCTATGGGTCTCCAAAGGGACAAAGCCCTAGCGTAATATCTCTAACCATTTAAAGCACAAAAAGAAAGAAATCTTGTGTTTATGATTAATGTAAAGAATAATAAAATCAAGATAACTTTTTTTTAGAATCCTCTCTTTCTTCTAAAATCCTATAAAATCAGATAAAGAAAAGGTGGAACAAAATCCTAAATGTAATGTTCAAACTGTCATATGTGGTGCCTTAATGGTTAATTTTCTATTAGTTATGTTTTATTATTAGAAGCAATAATAAGCAGTTATAATTTAACATTTTTATGCCAAGTCTATGGAAAATGTTATGCAAATTTTACTATTATTAGAAAGCTACAATTTGCAAGCCATTGTCACTCCATTCTTTTATTTAATCTCTTTTCTTAAAAGTGGCCACCCCCAACCCCACTCATTGTGAGTTGAAATTGTTCAAATTAATGTCAAGTTGTTTATATATTAAACTATATTTTACCTTGATACTTAGTTTTTAAAAACACATTATTTCTGCTACACAATTTGGACAGCAGACTGTGATATATGATATGCCTACTATATCGTCGTAATGGGCAAGGTTCATTATAACAAAAATGTGTCCAGACTTAGTGAGATAATGTGAATTCCCTATTTCTCAACTTGCTTGCATTTTAAGATGTTCAGTCTGGAAAGTGTTTCCACTGTTTGTGAATGATTGTCCCTATATGGTGGTGACATTTGACCTATTGTTCAGTTTTGAAGATGGAAATGACATGTTTGCAAGCATAAAACCCCAGGGGGCATTTTTAGAATTTTTGTCTTAGAATGTTTTTAGTTTTATTTTATTTTCTGGTGATAAAATACTTGCTTCCTCAAGGAAAAATGTATAACATTTAATATCCTCTGGTAAACACTGGAGCCTGACATTTTCCATTGCTAGAACACATGGTTTTTAAGAGCTGCTTAATGTCTGATGAAATGAAGATATCATTATTTATTTTAGCATTTCCTGTTGCTTAACATTTACATTGGTTCTAATTGCTTATTTTCATAAATTGTGCTGTGATTAACATGCTGATACATAAACATTTAATCCCATGCCTAATTTTTTCCTTTAGGATATATCCCTAGAAGTGGGAGCTTTAGGAGCCGCTGAATTTTCTTTACCCTTTGCATATCTGAGAAGGTTTTTCATTT
The DNA here is from genome assembly GCF_029281585.2 of Gorilla gorilla gorilla. Classification (NCBI taxonomy): domain Eukaryota; kingdom Metazoa; phylum Chordata; class Mammalia; order Primates; family Hominidae; genus Gorilla; species Gorilla gorilla. Next base: position 111,973,370 of record NC_073238.2, read on the forward strand.
TCACGTTGGAAATAAAATGCAATTGGGTGTATTGTTTTGAGTGTTAGGTTTCCCCCCTCAAAGTTCTATAGACATATTTCTATTGGCTTTTGCTGTTTTATGCTGCAAAAGAGAAGTTGGAAGCCAATTGATTTGTTTGTAGTTAACTTTTTTGGGCAGGAGGCTAAGTAACTTTAGAAATCTTCCTTTGTCTTTGTGATTGCTACGAGGTTCCAGCTTGGCAAAGCTTTTTGCTGGCTTAGCCCAGGACACGGAAGTCTGGTTGGTTCTTCTTTCTCAGCTTTTTTTGGAACTTTCCAAGATTCTCTAAGCTACAGCTTTTAATTATTGCTTCTATTTCATTTGTTCTTTATTTCTTTTTTCTCTCCAGGAACACCAATAATTCTTAGGTTGAATCTTTGTTTTCTGACTTCCATATCTGCCAGTAGTTCTCTGAGCAGTTTAATCTCTTTTCCATGTTTCTCTATATTGTGTAAAAAAAAGTTTCAGGTATATTCTCCAGCTCATTGGTTCTACTTTATTTGCTGATAGTGCACTTTACTGCATCAAATTCAGGTTTTAATTCTGCTGTTGAGATGTTGGTTTCCTCTAATTCCTTTCTTATGTCAACCAACTGCCACTTTTATTTCGGGCTGTCTCTTGGTCCCTTTTCAGCTCAGTCTGCCTTTTCCGCATCTTTACTGTCCTGTTGTATAAGTTCTTTAACAGGCATTGAGCTTTCTCAAGAATGAAGTTCTTGAACTTCATTGAAAACATAAACCAAAATGCTCTCTTCAATTTTTTTTTACTGATAAACCTTGAGCTCCCTTTCTGACCCTCCTTTTAGTATGCAGAATCTTTCCATCAGTCATTTTGGATTTTTGTTGCATGTTGAGCTATTCGTTTGTTTGCTTTTTATTCATTCAATGATCTTGAAAGAAAAGAAGTCTGTCCAGGCTTGGCTTGTTTTTATTTAAGACAGAGCTGAGAAATCATTTTAGACAGCCTCACTTCCTGCCTGATATCATTACAATCCTCCCCTCCAACACTAAGTAGAAGGCTCCTTGATGGAAATTTGATTTAGCTGAATGGTACAGCAGCTTCAAGATAGTATGAAGGGAATTTTAGCCATGGTATATACAGCACAGGTATGTCATCTTTGCTGAGTTTCTTATTGTAAGGGGTTACTTCTCTCCAGCCAACTTTTTCTTTTCTTACCCTGGATGCCAAATATACAACTCAGCCAAGCCTCCTTGCCATTGCTATTTCCACTGCCCAGGAAGAAGAACTCTTGTACGGTCAGTTTTGGATTTGGTGCAGCTACTGGGCAGAACTTAGGAGTTTTCTGTAAAACTACTAGGAGCATGGAGACTTCAAGGCATGTGGCTGAGGGAATGGTTAATAGGTACAAAAATATGGTAATGTAGAACGAGTGAGATCTAGTATGTGATAGCACAACAGGGTTACTACAGTCAACAATTTATTATAGAGTTAAAAATAACTAAAAGGGTATAATTCGAATGTTTGTAACATGGAGAAAGGATAAATGCTTGAGGTGATGGCTCCCAATTTACCCCGATGTGATTATTACACATTGCATGCCTGTATCAAAGTATCTCATGTACCCCATAAATAGATACACCTACTATGTACCCACAAAAATTAAAAACTAAAGAAAAAGACATAGCTGATACACTTTCTTAACCCCGCTTTAAGTTTTCTTTTTGCTGGAGATTAATAGGGAAAGTCAGATAGCTACTTGTGCTCAAGCGGACGTTGCACAAAAAAGTCAGAAGCTATTAGTAAACACGCACTGAAGTGTTTAAAGATTTATTTTTGTTGTCGTTACTCTTCTTTGCATTGTTTTGTATTGTTAGAAGGACTTGTATGTCTATTATCCATGAAAGATTCTTTTTCCCTTTGTGGATTATATTTTTAATTAGATCAATTGTTGAATCGATTGGTGAATAGAGCAAGTTGAGTTTATAAATAACTTTATTCTCTATTTTCCTTAACTTTTCAAACAATACTTACTGAATAAGGCATCCTTTCTCCATGTGTGATATTTATTATCTTGTATCCTCAATTCTTATATATACTGGGATCTCTTTCAAGAAATTATTAGTCAATTTCATTGATTTATCTGTCTATTCTTTCTGTAATAACAAATTGTTTTTTAATTGTTTTAGATTAATGGTACATGTATCCAGATATACCAAGGCCAATCTCATAAATTGTGATTCTTTTCAGGAATTTATGTTCTGTCCTCATCTGCTGTTGCTTCCAGAGAAATGCCACAATCATTTTTCAGGTTCTTCCCCATAACCATAACACCCTCCCCAACAATAAAAAATCCCTTTGAGGTTTTATTAAAATAGGATTCAATCTACAAATTGATTTAGTAAGAACCAATATTTTTAGATGACAAGAATCTACAAATATCTTTCAATTATATTCAAATATTATTTTACATCTCTAAGTAAATTTTGTTAATTTTTTTGCTTGTCCGATACATTTTCAGTTAGCATTATTTCAAGCTGTCTTATTTTTATAAAGTTATTATAAATGAAATATTTCTCTATTATATATTCTACTTGATTATTGCTAGAAAACAAGAAAAGTATTGGTTCCATTTAATTTTATTTAGTTATCTCATTTCTGGCAACTTAACTGAACTCACTTTTTCCTTGTGAGAACTAAATTTAATTCTCTTGAATTTTCTGGCTATATAATCATATCATCTGAAGATAATGATAACATTTTCTCCTCTTTTCCAGTAGCTATGCCATATATTACTGTTACATATTAATGCATTGGCTGCACCATTTCTTGACTTTTTGAAAATTTCGAACAGCTTCTTTTCTGAAAAATTCTCAAAAATAAATGGTTAGTGACAGAGGTCTCTCTCTATTTTACATCTTGTTGTGAATATGAGTTCCCCACTGGGAATTTTAAACTAATTATAGCAACCAGCAGCAGATTTTTCATCTTGCTAACTGAAATCGGAGACACTCAAGCATCTCATAAATATCAGTTCGATGATATTAAAAACAAAGTTCAGGATAGTACATTTAAGACTAATTGCACATCAGTTTCCTGCTTGCATAGAAAATACAAATTGATATATACATTTAAAATAAAGATAACCAACTTGGTTTGCTTTGTTTCATCTATCCATCCATATATCCATTTATCTACTGAACAAATATTTATTAAACTCTGTGCTTGAAGCTAAGAAATGAAAAAGTATAGTCCCAACCCTACAGAATCTCATCCTAGCCTTATTAGGGATGCATAGTTCTGCTCATATAATTGTGCCCCAAATGTTCATGGCTTGAATAGACGATATCAAGTGAAAATGTATATACTTATTAAGTTCTTATTATATTCTAATTATACGCTCCTGAGTTAAAATTTGATCCTTTGAGATAGACACACCTGTGACAGGTGAGTAAAAACAAATATCACTTGTGGATACTGTTCATTCATTACCAAAGCCCTCTCCAGTTTCTTGTATTCTTATCAAGGTTTCTCAGATGAGGAAAGTTGGGAAGAATGCAGGAAAATTAAACATGTTTCAAATTTACTAGTTTTATCACTCATATAAAAAATTCTTTAGTTAATTCTCTTTGTAAAATAGCAATACACAAAACTTCTCATTTGAGACAGTAACACTGTATTTATTAATACTTATTAATTTATTAATACTTATTAATAACTTCTTATTAATACTTATTACAATACAATATTATATTGTGTAATGTTCTTTGGACATTTACATTCCAGAAATGTGCTGAATTTTTTTTTTTTTTAGGAATTTTCAATACAATTTTTATTTGTTTGTTTTTGAGACAGAGTCTCACTCTGTTGCCCAGTACAGTGGCATGATCTTCGCTCACTGCAACCTCCGCCTCCTGGATTCAAGCGATTCTCCTGCCTCAGCCTTCCAAATAGCTGGGATTACAGTCACGCACCACCATGCCCAACTAATTTTTGTATATTTAGTAGAGACAGGGTTTCGCCATGGTGGCCAGGCTTGTCTTGAACTGACCTCAGGTGATCCGCCTCCTTCGGCCTTCCAAAGTGCTGGGATTACAGGCATAAGCCACCGTGCCCAGCCCAATACAAATTTTTTAAATATGTAAAATTTTAACTATTAAGTACTGCTGAGTAAGAAGCATTTAGATATTTAGATTAAAATGTTATAACACTGAATAGTTTCCAAATGTGAAATGTTAATATTTCTTTCTCTTTGAAAAATAAACTATAACTTACACATAAAAATCTAAAATATAATTATTTTCAATTTTTGAAGCATGATAAAGGATTTTGATGCATTATGATTGAAAAGTATTTATCAATATTCTGAAAATAGCTCATGAAAATTTTGACTGTGAAAGTTTCAATTTAAACAAAATCCAGTGTTATTAACTTCCTCTGTCTCTAAAATGTCCACTGAAAGGCATTTGCCTCTATTCAGAAATTTTTAAAAATCTAAACATCTGATTTTAACTTCCGCGTTGACTTCTTTTGACCCTAAACCTACCCACCCCTCCGCTGTTCCCCCCTCCTCTCTTTTATATGGGATCATAGGGATCGTAGGGATATGAGACCCTCTAAACTTCCAAATTTGCTTTTTAATTACTGTAGTATTTTCAGCTGTAGCATAAATTTTTAACAAAAACGGTCAATGTGATGGATTTCTCAAGGCAAGATTGAGTCTTGTCAAATATGAGCAAACACGACTGAAACCCAATAGATGCTACTTTTCAGCAGTAGGAACAGCCCAGGTACTCTTGGGTGGCCCTGATTTCAAGCAAATAAGTCAGTATTTCCAGCCGCAAAGGTGACACTAAAGCCAGAGCATACATCATGACCATTTCAGGCATTTAGATGTGGAGAAGTATTATTTTATTCTCCAAGAAGGGTGAGTGATTCAGATGAAATCATCAACCTTAATGAACCTGTGCTTCTGCTGCAGGGTTAACAAACCAAACCCCAATGAGTCACAAGCAACTCCCTAAGGATCCCTCCCACTGCAAGGCAGGAAACATGATTATTGGCATGTCCAAGGTAGAAAGCACCTTGGAGACCCTGCTGTTCACTATCTCAAGTTTTTCCACTGAAGCACCCTTAGAGCAGAGCAGAGTTAGAAGAATTGACAGAAGAAATCTGCTTAATTATCTACAAAAGTCTTCTGAATCTTTCCTTCTACTCTATTATATATCTTTGCTCTAATATAAAAAACACATTTTAAATTGCATACCACTTCAGTTATTTGACTTTTCTGTTTAACCCTCATCAAGTTTTTAAGTAAAATGAATGCTTTCCTAGACTGCACTATGTTTTCCTTGGGCCACGTAGCCACTCACTTCTGAGTTTGAAGACTGCAGCTTGGTCCAGAGTCGTCTTTTAGGATTGGGTAGACTGAGGACTGGACAGGAATTGTGACTTACTCTAAATCTCCCAGCTAGCATGTGACTGTGCAGGAACTAACACTCAATTCTTCTAACTCCCAGACTTACCCATTTTCAAATAAACAATTAGGCAATGAGGCTACCCCCAGATGGCAGCAAAATGTATTTCAGAGAGCCTTCACTTTTTACATTTTCCCACTTTGCAAATAGGAATGCTGGTTGATCTTTTATTCAGGAAACTGTTTAGGACCTCATGTGCTGTGTTTTTGGTGGAAGGGGAGAGCTGAGCCAATTATCCATGAAGCATCCATAATCTACCTACTGACTTGCACATCCACTCACTCTTGGTAACTAAAGTGCTTCCCTTTCTAAAGAAAACCACTGGGGAAGCCAAAAGCATCAGCTAAGATAGATAACTGTGAGCATGATTGTTTAGGAATGGATATGGTTTGAACTTATTCATGTTTAGAGAGAGTGTCAAATTGAGAACTAGGCAGATTCACCTACTCTACAAATGACTCTGAAGCAAATTGGTTGAAGAAATTAGATCTGAAAGATTCTTGGTGGAGAATTTTGAACTTTTATCAGTATATCCATATTTAAAAGGAGATAAAAGAAGACAAAATAAAAAAATTATTGCAAGGCGGACAGAACAGTTGGATTAAACATCAGTTCAATTAAAAAGGACTAACAGATAAATCTTTTGAAGATAAATTTTGACTCCAGTTCTTTAGAGAAACTAAGGTGACCTTGATGGGCAGTGGAAAGAATCATGACGTGAAATTCCTTGAATAAAAATTTTTTAACTTTAAGTAAAAAAAAAAAAAAAAAAACTGCCAGCTTGGGGACATGGATTTTTTTTAATCAATTTTTTTTTTTAAATATTGGAACTACTATTTGTGAAGCTGGGTGGAACCTTGGAATGCCTGTTAGTAGGCTTGCTGGGAAATTGGTTATAGCAACCAGCATAGTGAAGAACTCATAGTCAGACGTAATAAATATTTGCTGCTGATGAGTCATTCGTACTGGAAAAAGTGAAGCAGACAGGAATATCTCCGCCAAATGCTGCAGGTTATCAGAGTGGCCTTAACCAAAATTTCCATGAGTAATGTTGCAATCTTCTTACCATGGCTTGGTAAGACCTCCAGGAATGATAATGCCTTATACGAGTGTTCTGTTTTAAGTCTTCCAAATCTTCCATAGACAGTATGCAGATAGAATCTCAGGACAACCTGGTAGAGAGGAGGAAACTGAAGTTTTGAGTTCATTGGCTTGCCCGAGGGTATAGGGTTGTATAAGCTGTTTCTTTTGACTCTTAGCAGTGTGGATTCAAGTAAGCAATCATTTCTCATTTAGAGGCACACTTTCGTTAAATGCTATGTAAGTCATTTTGATTACCACCAACAAGACACATTTCAGTAAGCAGAACATCATTCACATCTGCACATACAGAGGGTTTCATTGTAATCATAAAAATTGTTTTGCATTTATTTCATCGTTAGTTAAAAACAGACTGTATTGGCAAAATAATACTTTAAATCGGAAAGCATTACTGCATGGCCAATTTGCTTTTTCATGCATGCCTTTTGGTGATTGGAATATGCAGAGAGCATGAATAGGTAACCCTGTGATAATCTGCATACCAGTAAAAGGTATTATTCAGACCCTACCTTTTTTTTTTTTCTTCCTCATTTTATCTTGTCAGGTTGGGTTTGATTCAAAGTCATTGGTTCTCTTAGAGAAGGAGGTCAGACCAGTTTGAGGAACAAGGAGCAGGAGAAGAGCAATTGAAGCCTGCACGTAGGAACTCAGATGATAAAATCGTTTTGGAAAATAATGAACAAGTAACTTGAGAGCTCGTCTTGAGGGTGGTATCGCAGGTTAGGCCAGGTTATTAATTTTCCTACTCAGCAGTATGCCTCTCAAAAAACACTTACAGGGAAATGGATATGTTTTTGAAAGAAATGCAATTGGCAGAAGGGAATGACGGAACTGCATGGAGTCCACAGGCCAGTGGACCTGGGAGAGCAAAACTACTTCCATGTAAATAAGAATTGCATAACTGAGAAAATACCCAAAAGATACAGCTAACAGGACAGTGTTTTAGTACACCAAAGTCGATGTCTCAAGATTTCTTGGTTCATCTTTATGATGCCAAAGCACACACCCTCTACCTCGTTTGTTTCAGTCACCCTGGGTTCTTGTTGGAATGGCCCAGGGAGCTCCGTGTAAATCATGAGCACAGGTGCCTGTGCAGGGTGTGCTCCTCAGATTTTACATTTCACTCCTCCATTCACAGGATTTAGGGGGGCACTGGCCCATTCCTCGGCTTCCCCTTCCATAAAATGGGAAGAACCACGTGTGCATCTCAGAAGTTGCTCGCGCCCAAGGGCAGATCAGTGACTGTGATTTCGCCTTTCTCCCCATTTCTCTGTTGCACTCCTCAAAGTGGTGGCCCGTTGTTACCATGGAGACACAGCACAGGGTGACCTTGCTTAGAAATGATGACAACTGCTGACGACAGGGAAGCAGAGCCCAGTAGTGACGAGCCTCTGAGGAGCGCCCCCCGACTGGGAAGAGAGGAAACAGAAGGATCTGTTCCCAAGTAAAGGAAGGGGCGGTAGGATGCAGGATTTCATGAGTCCTGCCTGATGCATTTAGCAATAACATTACCTAATAACTCGTGGTGTCACATTTTTACAGAAGATATGCTTTGTTGCCAGGTTTTTTTTTTTTTAATTCCTCTGAACTGGAGGCTTTAAACACAGTAAATATTTGTTGTTGATTTCAATACCTAGCAGTTAGCTTAATTTCCTGAAAGATAAGAGGAATTGTTGACTCATTCATTTCTGTAGGCTACTTCATACTTGTGGTTTGAGTCATTGCTCATCGATGGCGATTTTTAAAAGTATGGCAGTACTTTCTTTCTTTCTTTCTTTTTTACTTCTAGGATGAAAGAAATAACAACAAAACAAAATCTTGTTTTAATAAATTACCCTCTTCCTGTTCCTAGATTACTGGGTTCTGCTTTTTCTGCTGAAGTCAAATAGTGGAAATTATATTTTGTTAAATATTAATAAAACCCCATCACCTGTGTGTGAGATCCTGCTGCTATCTTTCCCACAGTGTTCAAGTAAGTGACTAGCATTCTGTGTCCTTCTGAGGTCTTCTGAACCCTTGGATCCTCCAAGCCACATATCCCATATCAGGTTCTGTGCTAGAATAATTGGTTTCTGCAAAAATAGTAGGATGGGGCTGGATGTGGAAAGAGTTTGGACAACTGGATGGCTCTTTCTGGTAGATTATCTCCGGCATAGGCTCAATAGCCAGATCACAGATCTTAGGAAGGAGACCTGTGGCCACTGCCTCAAGGGCTCAGGCCAGAGGAAGGCCTGCTCTCTGTGACCTGAGTTCGGAGATATGTTAACCCCCCAGGCCAGAGGAAGGCCTGCTCTCTCTGGCCTGACTTCGAGATATGTTAACCCCCAGAGTATGCAATGCTGAAGGTTCATGTGACTCAAAAATGCAGTCTTTCCTTGTGAGAGAATACCAGAGCCAAGGAATGGGGCCTCTTGGAGCTTAGCCTTAATGAGAATCATGTTCACATCTTCTCAGACTCTGAGCAATCTCTTCTGCTGATGGCCTTCAGGACCCAGCACTGCCCCCATTCAAGTTAGAGACCCTCTTCTAGGTCCAGGACCACAGTAGCTCCCACCACCACATCATGAAGACTGGGCTTGGGTGTGCTGGTGAAGTCTTGGTGCACAGTGGCATTCTCTATATATTCTGTGCTAGGAGAAGAGAACATGTAAAGAAGAAGAATGAAACCTCTGGGGCACCAAGTCCCCCAACTTTTGTCCTTTTCACAGTCCGGGGCATAAGCATTCCAAATCTACCTCCCCAGTCCTCTTCACCCCTGCACCGACTCCTCAAGGCGCTGAGTGCTACAGGCAGAACCTGCCACCTTTTCACCCTCCCTGAATCCCCTTTTGTGCTCCCTCCTTGGTTCTGGACTTGGGAGCAGGAAGAAAATGGGCTCCATGCATGTCCCCCTTCCCCCTATTCAGATGCTCCTTTTAGATCCCACGGCTCAAAAGGCCTGCTGACAAATCTAGGCCAAACTCAGCCGAGCTGGTAAGATTTCCAGAAGAGTTCCTAAAAATACACTTCTCCTTAAATCAGCCTTGCCAATCACTGTACAATCACAGAACTTTAAGGACAGAAGTGGCTCTAGAAATTGTTGGGGCCTCTCTGTTTTAAAGCTAAGAAACTGGAGTCCTAGCGTGCTGAAATAATAGCAACAACAGCGGTTGAGAAAGATTTCAAATCCCATCGAGAAGATGGAACAGAGCAAACCATGAAGGCGGGCACAGACTGTAAGCTCTGTGGCATATTCATTCATTTATTTGCTCATTAATTCACTTGCTCACTCAGCAAATATCTATTCACTGCTCACTGTGTTCTAAAGTTAGGTGTTGCCCTAGATGTTAAGGATACAGACAGACCATCCCCTTACAGACATTACAGTCTGGTTGAGAGAGAAAATGCACAGATAAACAAGTATGTATGTGAGTGTTAAATAATGATAAGGACTTTGGAGGGAAATAAAGCACAGTGAGTCAGAGTAAGGAGGTAAGACTGATGCAATATTACATCAGGAAAGACTGCCCCATAGGCTGACCTCCAAGCTATGTGACTATCTGGGACAAAAGTGTTCCCAGCAGAGGGAACAGCGAGGTCAAAGCTCTAAGGCAGGATGTCCCTGGCTACTCAAGGAGCAGTCAAAGGCCAGCATGGCTGGGGGGAGTCAGAAAGTATGGGGCCAGTCACCGAGGTCAGTGTAGGCCGTCAGAAGACTCTTGACAGTCCCGCTCTGTGAGGTGGGGAGCCACTGGATGTTCCTGGGCAGAAATGTGACATGATCTAATTACATTTTCAAAGAGTCCCTCGGGATGATTTATTGAGATGTGGATGCAGTGTGGCAAGGGTAGAGGCATCAGTAGACTGGTGAGGAGGCTTTGCACTCATGTTGTGAGAGAGAATGCTGGCTCCAAGGCAGGGGCCAAGTGCAGCTGGTGAGAAGTGGTCAGACTCTGGCGCCGTTAGGAATGTGGATCCAGAGGCATCTGCCATTGGATCAGATGTAGGGTATCGGAGAGAGGGAGGAGGGGAGAAAGAAAGAACACAAATGTCACTGTCTAGTGGGTTTTAAAGCCATAAAACTGTACAAAAGAGTGCATTTGAGCCATAAAACCACACAAGAGAGTGGTTAAACAGAGGCCTAGTGGATTTTGCAGCCAGACTGCCTGTGTTCCAGCCATTCCTTCTCCTCTCCACCTTCCCCATCCACAGATATGCTAATCTCCTTTTTTTTTTTTAAAGTAGCACAGGCCACCAGGCATAAACCCTTGGATCACTCTCATCTTTATTATTTTTCCCTTTAAAAACATTATCTCAAATGCTTCTCAGTAAGTGTTTGTTCTGAGCTCTTCGAGGGTTATCTTGCCATTGAAGATGCTAACCCCATCCCAGTAATCTATCAGTTGGCTCCCCACACTGCTTCCTCCAACACTGTCCAGCACCTGCCTTTTTCTTCTCCTTGATACCTGTGTGCATTCTTATTGAACCTTCTCTGCAGCTATTCATTCCGATAGAAAGGAAGCCCCCGGCTCTTCCCTCCTGTGCACAGCACATGTGATTATGATGTGCTGAGCCCATGATGGATACAAACCCTCTTGGTGGGGAGTATCAGCGATGCCCACTTCTGACATCATTCACTGCTGCCACTTGGCATGTGCACACTCACACACATGCACACACATCAAGAAATTTAACGATACACTCAGAAACAAATTGCAAGATCACAGATAAAATTTCCACCCAGGAGAGAACAGCCCTTTTATCCACCTCCTCAACTGCCGTCACCTCCATGTGTACTAGCCTCATACCTCAGGCCTTTTTGTTCTTTTAAATTGTCCCATCTCCAAGACCTTGACCTTTGAAATTGGCAGCACCCTTTTTCCGCCTCTGCTTTCCACTGGCCAAGGGTAGATGGAGACAGCATAACCATTCATCTCAGAATAAATTAACGCTCTTTCGCTGAAGTTGTGCCTCCTGGGCCACTTGAGATTCTCTGCCTTTCTCTTTCCCCGCCATCTTCTGTAACTGCCCACCAAGGATTTCCCACACTTCAGGCACTGGATGGAAGGCCCCAGCACCACTTTTGCAGCAGGTAGAACAGCTCTGATTTGACCGAGACGATAAAGGCTGCAGGACTGAAGCTGCCCTGGTTTCATTTCCTGCTGTCTAGCCAGGCTGCATCCCTCACTTCCCACCTTCTGTGGGTCCTGTGAGTGTGAAATGAGTGTCTCGTTTCCTCGCTGAGGCTGGGCCTCCATGACAGCCAGCCACCCTGTCCTTCCCCCTTCTTGAGGCCAGTGGCCACACGCTGGCCCATACCTCTACCTTGCCATCTCCCAAGCTCTTGTCCTGTTTTTCTCCTTCCATTAAAATGAAAGAAACGTGGGAAGGGTCAGGGGAGAAGCAGGTGGTCTCCCACCCTCCCAGGGGCTTCAGAGAGTGTGCCCTTAAAACTCTCTCTACAAACCTGAGGTTCCAAAAGGGTAACTGCTCAGGATCCCACAGGCACCAAAGCATTTCTGACTTCAGAGCAGAGAGTGCAATCCCTGCCTTGCCGCCACACTGTTCTTGCAGCAGCGAGTGCTCCAAATTCTCCAGGCACTGAGTGCCTCCTTCCCCAGCTCCAACAGCGTCATGCCATGGAAACCACCCCCTTGAAAGCCAGCAGGGACTTCCCCTTCGTGACACCTAGCCACCACAAATTGTCCACATGCCTTGATCTCTCCGTGGCAGTGGACGCTTTTCGCTACTCCTTCCTCTTGAAACTCTGAACCTTTCTCCCTCACTGTTGCATTATTGGAAGGATCTTTTGTCGCTTTCTTTTTCTGTGGTTTGCCTTACTCCTCTTCCTTCTTTCACCTCCAAATCACTAAAGAAACTGTCCTTGATCCAGCCCAAGCCTTCCTGTTTTCTCTCCTAGATGTATACAGATAAATCCCTTCCCCCTCTCTTATTTTTGCCATTCCATGGTTTTAGCAGTCATTTCCATGGCCATGAACTCCAACTCTGGATCCATGCCCATCACTTCTATACCCGTTTCTAGCTGCCTTCTGCTTTCTCCTGGGCAGAACTTTGATGTCCTTCTGCACACACAGGACCCACATTTTGAAGTCCTCCCTTGCTTTTTTTTTTAATAATTTTTTTTTTTTTGAGACAGAATCTCGCTCTGTCCCCAGACTGGAGTGCAGTGGCGCGATCTCAGCTCACTGCAACCTCTGCCTCCTGGGTGCAAGCAATTCTCCTGCTTCCACCTCCCAAGTAGCTGGGATTACAAGCACGCATCACCACGCCAAGCTAATTTTTGCTTCTTTTAAAATTTATTTTATTTTTTTGGTAGAGACAGTTTCACCACATTGCCCAGGCTGGTCTTGAACTCCTGAGGTCGGGTGATCCACTCGCCTCAGCCTCCCAAAGTGCTGGGATTACAGGCTTGAGCTGCCACACTCGACCTTGAAGTCCGTTTTGATTCATCTATTTCCTACATGCCTCATTCCCAATCCCCAAAGATGAATTTGCTTCTAATGAATTGACCTCAGCAGTAACACCTCCGTTTTGTTCTCACCACTGCAGTGTAATTTTTGACCTTTCTGCTCTACCATGGCTGTAACCTTTAACCAATTTCCCCTCCCCTGCCAGCCTTTTCAATTCTAATGGATCCTAGGTGGTGCTTCCAGAAAGAGCTTCCTCCAGCTGGGAATCTTGTCAAGATCCTGCCAGTGTTCCCCACTGTCTACTATACTAACTATGCTGATGTGTTACACCTGGGCCTACTTAATGATACTTAGGCAGACAAAGCCCCTATGTCACTATTCATAATGAGGACCACACTACCCTGAGGGACACGGTGGAAACTTAAAGGACCATTTTTTAAAAAATTGTCCAAATGCCTGGGGGGCATCTCTGGAATTTAATCGACAGGAGTACAGGATTTTGACGTCTTGCAATAGACGTAACTCCCTTGGAGCGAGGAACCAGCCTGTACCTCTGTTGTTATTTATTGAGACGGAGTCTTACTCTGTCACCCAGGCTGGAGTGCGGTGGTGCTATCTCTGCTCACTGCAAGCTCTGCCTCCTGGGTTCAAGTGATTCTTCTGCCTCAGCCTCCCAAGTAGCTGGGATTACAGGCGTGCACTACCACACCCAGTTAATTTTTGTATTTTTAGTAGAGACGGGGTTTCATCATGTTGGCCAGGATGGTCTCGAACTCCTGACCTCAGGTGATCTGCCCGCCTCGGCCTCCCGAAGTGCTCGGATTACAGGTGTGAGTCACTGTGCCCAGCCTTACTTTTATTTTTTTAATTATTAGACAGTTGTAGTATAATCGAATTTTTCAAGAATGCAACAACTGTGTAAACTGAGAGAAGATTATTCTTTTTCTTTTCTTTTCTTTTTTTTTTTTTTTTTTTGAGATGGAGTCTCACTCTGTCACCCAGGCTGGAGTGCACTGATGCAATCTCGACTCACTGCAACCTCTGCCTCCCGAGTAGCTGGGGCTTGGGACCTCATGCCATTCTCCTGCCTCAGCCTCCCGAGTAGCTGGGACTACAGGTTCCCGCCACCACGCCCAGCTAATTTTTTGTATTTTTAGTAGAGATGGAGTTTCACCGTGTTAGCCAGGATGGTCTCCATCTCCTAACCTTGTGATCCACCTGCCTCGGCCTCCCAAAGTGCTGGGATTACAGGCTTGAGCCACCATGCCCGGCAGAGAAGATTATTATTTAACTTGTTAGGAACTTCATCAGAAATTATTCAGCAATTTGATAAGCCATGCCTTTTATCAAACCTGTGTCAGTCTACATTTGTACCCGTTACATTCATTACAGTGCTGCAAACAAACAGGTGTCAGCTTCTGACACTTCATTCTGTCTTCTAATATGCTTGTGCCTTAGCATCAAAATTTTAAAATACATATTATTTATTGTATAAAGTAGCTTTCTGTTAATATGTAAATTACAATATTTATAGTTATGGCAATATATTGATTTTGTTTTTAAAAAGTGTGTCTGTTGGTTACACTATGATTTTCATTTGGTGATAACAAAAGTTGTGTTACAAACATTTTGTCAAAAAAGGGGTTATTAGTATTTATAGGTAGGTGTACAGGCCAATGAAATGGCCATTAGGCTGGTCACTGGAGAGAGAGAAAAAGACAAAGGTCAGCTGAAAGTGGTTATGTCCACCCAAGGCTATGGCCGGGGAAGGAAATGGAAGTTCTAACAAAGAGTTCTCTGGGAATTCAGGGCTAGATTTCAGCTGACAGATCGATCATTGTTCTGTCTGGCTACAGCCATTGGTTCCTGGACATCCAGGAAACTGGTAAGTGCAATGCAGTTTTCAATGGTCTCTAATACAATTGCTTTTATTTCTAATAAGAGCATCTCCTAACTGAATTATAAATATTTGGATAGAAAACACAGATGCAGTGAAAAACATAATTTGAATACAAATACGTGTTGAATAGATTACATCTGGCTGTAGTTTCAAGAATATATTTAGAAATTTTCACTCTTTGAATTGAAGATGTGATTTCTTTCTCTACCCATTCCTGGAAATGGCAATGAAAAGAGATTGGAAATTTTTGCATGTTAAAATGAGCCCTGGATTTTATGAATTTTTCGCTTGTACTTTAAGACATAAGATACATGAAAAAAAGTTGGAAATTTCTCCTTTTGTTATTTTTATCATGAAACAAAGGTTGGCTTATCTGACTCATTGAATGGCCTTGGGTAACCCTATGTTTTATTTCCCTTATATTAATATATCTGAAAGTATGTTCCAGAGGACAAAATACCATGTAAAATGAAGATATCATTGTCAGACACGGTTCTTTCTCTAGTTAGAAAGAATGAAAGTTTGGAGTTAGTTTTAGAAGACAGTCTATCAAGGGCGTGTCCAACTCACATGCTAGGCAGGACTTCATAGCTTGTACCTACCTTCAGAGAAAGAGCCTTTCTACTTTCTTTTACTTATACTTCGTTGACTTTGGAGAAAATAACTTTTAGTAAAAAAGTTATTTCCACCTGTCATTTTTGTGTGTGTGTGTGTGTACATGCATGTGGATGTCTCAAGAACTAATGTTGATACAGATTAGGTACCACATAGAGATTATTGATAGTATACTACTAAATATATTTTGGTTGCAGCGCATGTATTTATGGCTTAAGTGTTACTATCCCTTTGATGAAAAACAAGGAAACTGAAGCTCAGATAGAGCAGGTGACATCACACAGCTATTCAGAGGCAGAGTGACTAGAGTCCAGGTTAGAAAAGTTGGTCTTGTCCTTCAACCAAGCAGAACATTCAAGGCACCATTTTATTTATATTTTCAATAAATTAGGCCAGGCACGGTGGCTCACCCCTGTAATCCCAGCACTTTGGGAGGCCGAGGTGGGTGGATGACTTGAGGTCAGAAGTTTGAGACCAGCCTGGCCAACATGGTGAAGCCCTCTCTCTACTAAAAATATGAAAATTAGCCAGGCTTGGTGGCAGGTGCCTGTAATCCCAGCTACTTGGGGGGCCAAGGCAGGAGAATCACTTGAACCTGGGAGGCGGAGGTTGCAGTGAGCCGAGATTGTGCCACCGCACTCCAGCCTAGGCAACAGAGCAAGACTTCATCTCAAGAAAAATAAATAAATAAATAAATTAATTAATTAAAACAAAACCAATTTAAAGGTATCGAGAAGAAAAACCATTAAAAGAAATCTCTTTTGCTACCTGCCTCAATGTTTTTCTTTGAGAAGTCAATCGAGTTCTCTATTCACTTACATTTGCATCTCATTCACATCTGTGTTTCCCTTGGTTCACTGAGCTTCCTATGAGCAGGCCCCAGTTAGGAGCCTCTTCTCCAAGGCTGTGATTACAGGGCAGTCTTACACCCTCCTTCTGGAGATCAAGTGGCTCTTAGCCCCAGTCCTTCAGCTGGCGGCTCCTCCAGGGCCCTCTCTGCCCAGGCGTCTGCATCTGATAGGCTCAGGATGCGGCCAAGTCATCGATCAACAGAGAGAGCACATTGAGAGCTATTTTAAATTAGGCTCCAGAAATAGAGTGGGGACGCTCCAACATTGAGCCACTCACAGGAAGGAAACATTATTTTTTAAAAATATATATTTTAAGAATTTAAAAATTAAAAATAGGAAACTCAGAGATTCCGAAAATTAGAAATAGGAGAGTCAAGGAGACAAGGTTTCTTTCTTGTAATTAGATTTATATAAAAAGAATTAAAGGCATCCTATAAATTACTTAATGGATAATGAGTTCTTGACTGACTCAGAAATAGGCTTGTTTTGCAAAGATCCTTTAATCAGCTCCCTAGGAGGCCGATGTCTGGCAGGCAGCTAAAATATCATAGATGACCCGAAAGTAAACTGGAGGAACTGTGTGCTGCAGAATTATTTCCCTTAAGGTGGTCTGAAATTTTGATCAATCTCAGTCTCAACATTGGACATGACTGATGTTTTTCCCTTAAAAAATGTACAAACTATCTAGAAAGCAATGGCACGGAGGAGACACCTGGGGTCCACAGCCCCAGCTTGTCTGAGAGGCGTGGAATGGAGGGAGGTCGCCTCCTTGCAGAGTGAAAAGCCAGGCTTTCCAAACTCACCCTGCATAACTTAGCAGCTGCAAAAGAATGTGAGCGGCAAGTTCTTTTATACAGTCAAAAGTGACTGCTTTCTGAAAATCTAACACTTAGAAGAGTTCTTAAATACATTTTGAAAAATGAAGTGTCATGTAAGTAAAGACCCTAAAAATAGCTTGGGATTATTTTGTAGAGTTGAACGGCACATCCTTTGGCATTTCAGGAAATACTACAGAACCTCGTTTCTTTATTCTCGAACTTCAGTCTTGCCTTTTCTTTAAAGATGAGTCAAGCAGTGAACCTGGATATTCCTTAAATCACACGCCGTCTGGAGAGGATGGGGCACTACAAAGCAGTTCCTTCTGATGGCTGAGCTGCTGGTCATCAGGCCACTAGTCCCTTTAAAGTGGTCCTCTCTCAGACAAGTGTCCATAAAACAAGGCCGCACCCACCCCCTCCAGAAGGCGATGGGTCATTGTCTTTCCTAATTCTCACAGAAGGAAGTCTTAGCTGAAACAAATCTCTCAGGTGTTTTCTGTGAGTCTGGCTCTGTTTTGTTGTTTTGTTTTTATTGATCAGAAACAGCCGCTGGGGGCAGCCCGGCCAGCACTCTTACAATTGTTTCTAGGGAAATCAGTGAACTCAAAAGCCTGCAGGTAACTCCAGGCGGACATCTTTGTTCTTTTCAGCAAGCAGCAGGATGCCTGGCACACAGAAGGCAAGGAATGCTTCCGACAGGGGTTTTCAAGCTTGAGCCTGCATCAGCCGCCCCCTGGATGGCTTGTTAAAACACAGATTGCTGGTCCTCGTTGTCAGGGTATCTGATCCAGGACCTTGGTGGTGGGGCCTAAGAGTGTGCTTTTCTTTTTTCCTTCCTTCCTTCCTTCCTTCCTTCCTTCCTTCCTTCCTTCCTTCCTTCCTTCCTTCCTTCCTTCCTTCCTTCTTTTTGAGACAGTGTTGCTCTTGTCATCCAGGCTGGAGTGCAGTGGCACGATCTTGGCTCACTGCAACCTCTGCCTCCTGGGTTCAAGTGATTCTCATGTCTCAGCCTCCTGAATAGCTGGGATTACAGGCGTGTGCCACCATGCACACCCAGCTAAATTTTTTTCTATTTTTTGTAGACATGGGGTTTCACCATGCTTTCCAGGCTGGTCTGGAACTCCTGACTTCAAATGATCCATCTGCCTCGGCCTCCCAGGCGCTGGGATTACAGGTGTGAGCCACTGCGCCGGGCCGAGAGTGTGCATTCCTAACAAGATCCCAGTGGATGCTGCTGCTGCTGGCCCAGGCACAACACTTTAAAAACCACTGGACTAAAGATCTGGGCATTGAGGCTCACGGTGTGCATCCCTGGGGCAGCTCCCAGCCTCAACCTACCTGGCAGCCGCAGGGTAAGCCAGTGGCATCTGCTGGAATTTTCCTACAGATAATACTGGAATTCCCCATTCAGAGCATTATTCCTTTAGCTTAGACTTTGGTTCTTATTAAAATGCAAATATTCCTTGGAGGAGGATCAGGAGCTCATTCAACAAACATTTGTCCAGTATATTCTGCATACCAGGCACTGAACTGAACTCTGGGGATTCAAAAATAATAGGCAAAGTCTATCAGATACCTGAGGCAAACCCTGTAGGAGTTTACACTGTGGGGAGGAAGATGGAGAAATCAGTATTTACAGTTCTTGTGAATTAAGGAATAATGATACCTATTTAAAAATAATGACCAGGCAGTATTAAAGATGGGCTGTAGGAGAGGGTGTCAAAAGGGAAAGGACGAAGGAGGGGGCGCTGTTCCGGATGCAGGCTGGTGAGGAGGGCCTGCCAGAGGGTGGCTCAGCTGAACCTTCCTGGCAAGCTCATATCGTTTTCCAGGAGGTGGCTTAGAAAGGCAGGAAGTTTCTAAATGCCTGAGGAGAAAAAGGAGAGGGCCTGCCAGAGAAATAATCGGGGTCAACTACTCCCAAACATTGCCTAGGTTCTGCACTGGAAGGAGCTAATTAGGGTAGGATTGTCTGGGACATTGGAAATAAAACCAAAAAAGTCAAAAGAAGTGAAAGAAATGGAAGCTAAAACACACCAGTGAGAGAGACTTACACAAAACTGGAAAATAATGTGGGCAGAGACCCTGTTCCCAGTGCAGCCTAGAAACTTCTGGGAAAGGCTAAGGGTGCCCTGCATATAATGGGGCAATGCCATTATACATGGAATCTTGATGGAAATTTTCCTAATTTCCAAAATTGTGAAACGTCTGGAGGTGCCCTCTCCAGACATTATTAACAGGGGCCCCTCTGGACAGATGAACTTGAAATGCCACCCCTTCTTCCCTGCTCATCCAGGGCACTGTGAATGGAAAAGCAGCTGCATTTCCACCCTGCCCTCAGGGAAGCAGGCTCCCATTGGTGCTACCAGAGTATTCCAACCCTGCTTCCCACCCAGGGTGACTGTTGGCCCCAGAGGTGTTCCCTTCACTTTTGGGTGAACAGCAGCTGGAGGAAGAAAGCGGGCTTAAGGTTTTTGTAGTGACACTTGGAAAAACCTCTCTGAGGCTCCCTTTGGTTGCAAAATAAAGGCGGTGTGAGAAGTGAAGCCTTCTCCAAATAAGAGGTCCAGGTACCGCTATGCAGTTAGACCATTGATCTCTAGGCACCTCCCTGCTCTCAGACTGTGGCTGGAGCAGATCTACACCAGGTCTAATCCTGGTCATCATATGGAACTATCGTAGAGAGAGAGGAAGCCTGAAAGTAGATTTTGTTAATACAGATTGGTATAGTAACTTTTAAAAATCATAGAATACTTTTATATTTCCACTATAATCTGTCTTTCATGGCAGCAACCATGTACATACAGGCAGGAACTATTATCAACATTTAGATGAAGAAGGTGGGTCTCAAAGAAATTGACTTGCCCAAGGTTATGTGACAAGATACCTTGGCAAAGTGAAGGCTGGAAGCTAGTTCTTAGGACTTTCTATCACTCCTGGAAGTTCTGTTGACTAATAGAAGAAATGCAAAAGCCCTTGAGACAGCACCGTCAGTAGCAATAGAATGTGAGCCACTTAGATAATTATGAATTTTTGAGCGGGAAAAGGAAGCAGGTGAGATCAATTTTAATATTTAACCCAATATATTAAAAATATTAATTCAGTATGTAATAACTATGAAACAATCTTAATAAGATATTTTCACAGTCTTTTTTTTCTTACAAGGCATGTATTTTTGAATTCAGTGTGTATTTTCTACTTGGAGCACATCTGAATTTGGATGCTAAATTTTCATTGGCAGTACTCCATCTGTATGTAGGTTTCATAAAATTTAAAATTAAAAAAGTAAATTTATATACTCAACTTGGTCTAATCACACTAAAAAGTTTTCCAATGACTGAATCAAGGGTGAGTTTTTAAAATTTAAATTCATTAAGAATAAATAAAAATTTAAAATTTAGTTTCTCAGTTTCACTAGCTACATTTCAGGTGCTTGATTGATACGTTGCTGGTGATTTCTGCCTTGAACAGCACAGTCTAACACATGCCCCTTCCTCTCAGCAACTGGCAGGCTAGTAAGTCCAATATTCTATTACATCTATATGTTGGCATATCTCTCAGTCCGATCCCTTGATGGCCATGCTGAAACGTGGTCTAGCCCATCCTTACCCTCCATTGCTCTTCTCTTTGGTAGAACCATCTAACCTAGCTCAAGTGGCTCTCTCTCTTTTCCCCACATCTGCCTGCCTGTACCCACTCCTTGGTACAGGTGCCTATGCTAACAGTAGCCGTATAGCTTTTTGGAAAGGAACAGAGAACAAGCTGGGAGAAAGAGTGGATTCATGAGAGGCTATGATAACAGTATGTTGTACCTGTGATATAATGCACATCTCTTTCCTTCTGAAACATCTTTGCTGTACAAGTGACTCTGGCCATCAGAAAGCTTGGGTACACCTGCTCTTTTTTGTTTTTTTGTTGTTTTTTTTTTTGAGACAGAGGCTCTCTGTGTTGCCCAGGCTGGAGTGCAGTGGCGCGAGCTCACTGCAATCTCCACCTCCTAGGTTCAAGCAATTCTCATGCCTCAGCTTCCCAAGTAGCTGGGATTACAGGCGTGTGCCAGGCTAATTTTTGTATTTTTAGTAGAGACAGGTTTTGCCATGTTGGCCAGTCTGGTATCAAACTCCTGGCCTCAAGTGATCTGCCCATCTTGGCCTCCCAAAGTGCTGGGATGACAGGCGTGAGCCACTGCACCCAGCCTACTCCACTTTTTAAGATTTATTTATTTATTTCTAAAAAAAAAAAAAACAGGATACATGTGCAGAATGTGCAGGTGTGTCACATAGGTATACGTGTGCCATGGTGGTTTGCTGCACCTATTGACCCGTCCTCTAAGTTCCCTCCCCTCAACCCCTAAACCCCCAGCAGGCTCTCGTATGTGATGTTCCCCTCTCTGTGTCCATGTGTCCTCAGTGTTTAACTTCTACTTATGAGTGAGAACATGCAGTATTTGGTTTTCTGTTCCTGTGTTAATTTAATGAGGATGATAGCTTCCAGCTTTATCCATGTCCCTGCAAAGGACATGATCTCATTCCGCTGCATAGTATTCCATGTTGTATATGTACCACATTTTCTTTATCCAGCCTATTATTGATGGGCATTTGGGTTGATTTCATGTCTTTGCTATTGTAAATAGTGCTGCAATAAACATAGGTGTGCATGTGTCTTTACAGTAGAATGATTTATATTCCTTTGGGTATATATACCCAGTAATGAGATTGTTGGGTCAAATGGTGTTTCTGGTTCTAGATCCTTGAGGAATCACCATACTGTCTTCCACAATGGTTGAACTAATTTACATTCCCACCAACAGTGTAAAAGCATTCCTATTTCTCCACAGCCTTGCCAGCATCTATTGTTTCCTGACTTTTTAATAATCACCATTCTGACTGGCATGAGATGGTATCTCATTGTGGTTTTGATTTGCATTTCTCTGATGATCAGTGATGTTGAGCTTTTTTTCATGTTTGTTGGTTGTTTAAATGTCTTCTTTTGAGAAGTGTCTGTTCATATCCATTGCCCTTTTCATATCCTTTGTATGTTCATATCACTTTTTGATGGGATTGTTTGTGTTTTTCTTGTAAATTTGTTTAAGTTCCTTGTAAATTCTGGATATTAGACCTTTGTCAAATGGGTGGGTTGCAAAAATTTTCTCCCATTCTGTAGGTTGCCCGTTCACTCTGATGATAGTTTCTTTCACTGTGCAGAAGCTCTTTAGTTTAATTAGATCCCATTTATCAATTTTGGCTTTTGTTGCAATTGCTTTTGGTCATGAAGTCTTTGTGTATGCCTATGTCCTGAATGGTATTGCCTAGGTTTTCTTCTAGGGTTTTTTATGGTTTGGGTTTTAAATTTAAGTCTTTAATCCATCTTGAGTTAATTTTTGTATAAGGTGTAAGGCAAGCCATCCCTGCTTTTAAAAGCAAGTTTATCTTAAAGACAAATAGGGTGTGATCTCACTTAGAGGTTCTAAGTGTTCTCACAACTAAAAAATGCTAAGTATGCATATGCTAATTAGCTCAATTTAGCTATTCCACAATGCTTACATATTTCAAAATATCATTTGTACATAATAATCCTATACAATTTTTGTCAATTCAAATAAATACTTAATTTTAAGCAAGTGTATCTTGGTAGAGTCTGATCATCTGAATTCTGGTGGGATTTTTATAGTAAGTTGAAATGGAAATTCTCCCAGGGGGAAAAAATATATATTTCTTCCAGGGGGAATGAAAAAGGCTTCTTACCTATAAGTATGAATAAAAATGTACAGCATTCACTGAACTGCATTGGAAGCATAGCTCCTGGAGAACTTTTAGGAACATCTGAGTAATTATTCTTGCCATCTATGCAACAGTACCTATGTTTACCTCTTTCTTTTCCTCCATGGGAGCCCTTGGGAGAGACTCTGCTGCCTTTGAGGTTGAGTGTCTACCTTGGGGCCTGGTACTGAGGACTTGGGGACTCTACATAATATTTTTCAAACACTAAGTGTGTTCAGCCCATCATTTGAAATATCCTTGTCATTGGTGCCTCATCTCCCTTGATGCAGGCAGAAATATGTCCTTGTCCTTTGCTTTCCTCATCGTTTGTTCTCCATGGGAGCCAGAGGTGCAGGTTGAGGTAATAAAGATACAAGTCCAGGCTGGTCTATGAAACCCAACCCATATTAAATTTGGTTATT
This sequence comes from Gorilla gorilla gorilla, assembly GCF_029281585.2. Classification (NCBI taxonomy): domain Eukaryota; kingdom Metazoa; phylum Chordata; class Mammalia; order Primates; family Hominidae; genus Gorilla; species Gorilla gorilla. The sequence continues at coordinate 111,996,702 of NC_073238.2, forward strand.
AAACTCATCTTCTTAAGCTCCCTAGCTTAAGCTAGCTGATATTAGCTTCTGTGAACGCAACGTTGCCAAACAGACATGCAGGAGCCTGCCTGGATCCCTCAAATATTTTATAATTGAAGTTTGCTATGTGTCATAGCTTTCAAGATTGCCAACTTCCTTAAATGCGCATGCAATTATAACTCATGCAAACACTTTTATTAAAATGTAAAAGAATTATTGGGATGAAGTAGCAATTCCCACCAGTCCCAAGAGATGTCCTGCTTAAATAAATGTTCCATCATCAGATAAGCTTGAGACACCATTGAGGCTTCTCCCTTATAAGGGACCCATCAGACACAGCAGCCAAGAAAAGCCCTATTGCAGGCCGGACGCGGTGGCTCACGTCTGTTGTCTCAACATTTTGGGAGGCCAAGGTGGGTGGATCACCTGAGGTGAGGAGTTTGAAAACAGCCTGGCCAACATGGTGAAACCCCACCTCTACTAAAAATACAAAAATTATCTGGGCATGGTGGTGGGCACCAGTAATCCCAGCTACTCGGGAAGCTGAGGCAGGAGAATCACTTGAACTCAGGAGGCAGAGGTTGCAGTGACCCAAGATCACACCACTGCACTCCAGCCTGGGCAACAAGAGTGAAACTCCGTCTCAAAAAAAAGAAAAAAAATTAAAAAATTTAAAAAGCCCTAATGCAAGGAAGCTCGTCTGGCTTGGTTTACCCAGAGTTAAATAAACTTAATTGATTTGGGGACATACTTTTTAAGGGAACACTTGTGAACCACTTAAAAATTATTGGGCTGGGCACGGTGGCTCACGCCTGTAATCCCAGCACTTTGGAAGGTTGAGGTGGGCGGATCACCTGAGGTCAAGAGTTCGAAACCAGCCTGGTCAACATGGTGAAACCATGAAACCCTGTCTCTACTAAAAATACAAAAATTAGCCAGGCGTGGTGTCAGACACCTGTAGTCTCAGCTACTCAGGAGGCTGAGGCACAAGAACTGCTTGAACCCAGGAGGCAGAGGTTGCAGTGAGCCAAGTTCATGCTACTGCACTCTAGCCTGGGTGACAGGGTCCAGTGTGGGTGACAGAGAAAGACTCCATTTCAAAAAAAAAAAAAAATTATTGCTCTCTGAACTTATTTGGTACCTGCCAATTTAAAATAATCTACTTCCAGTCTTCATTAAGTTCTTCTTAGGTATAAATTTTTTAGAAAGACATCAAGGCTCAGCAGGTATGTAAGGTCATTTGTGGCATATCCTATTTATGAAAATAATCAACTTCTGGACTTTAGTCCTTTATTCATGCTTGTCCCAGTAACTGGAATTTAATGTTTAATGATTTCATAACCCTTGAAAAAGTTAAAAGAAACTGAAGGTGCTTATTTTAGACATCTGAACTTACTGACTATATTTTTGTTGTAGCCATGTGTTTTAACTCCAGCATTCCATACTACAGAGCGTTTTTAGATTATGACTCAGTTAAAAACTAAACTGAACTCAACTAAAACTAATTTACATTCCTCCATTTAGTCATCAGTTAAATTGGTCAATAAATATTTCTTGAGGGTCTAATATATGCCATAGACTAAGGCACTGGGAATACAGAAATGAAAACTACAAAGAATAGTCTTTGCCCTGTGAATGCTTGCAGTGTAAATAGGAAGATAAACATTAGGTAAGTCATGGTGGAGAGGAAGTATTAAGATACCTGAGAAAAAATATCAAGAGGATCCTACCTACCCATCTCCAAGTCCACATCTCTGTAAACTAGGAAGAACATAAAGAAGAAAGAGCCCACACTTCATCCAAAATGACAATATCTTTATTACATAGGAGGGACACATCCCAAATAATTGTTTATAGCATTCCCAACAATAAAATCAGTGGCCTAAATGTGAAATTAATTGGAAGCCACAGTCCTAATACACTGTTTTGGCGATTAAGCACATTAGATGGGATTGTTTCAGAAGGCCTAATTATTGTGTCTGCCACACTCATCTGTTTGAGTCATTCCTAACTTTTGGACTGCTGCCTAGACAATTCTGCAATACGGTTTCTGTTGCATATTCTTTTTTTTCTTTAATGCATAACTTTTCTCACTATACTCAAAGCTCAAAGCTCTAAACTGGGCTTTTGCAAATTCTAGATAAGAGTTCAATAGTTCGTTGAAGTGGTGATTCCATTGAGTTTGTGTAAAGGTTAATATTTCATTTCTGTTTTGCAGGTTTATCATTTAAAAGTGCCTGTGTGAAGTCACTTTTGCTGGAAAACTGCAGCTTGGGAGCTTTCTTTGTATTCACATCCTGTTCTTCTGTCAAGTACACTTTACCCTGACCTTATGAGTGGATGAAGATACCTCAGTTGTCTGACTTTGCCAATTGCTTAATTTCAGAATTTAAAAAGGGGAAAGAAAAACATCCTGCTAAAATATGAACATCTGAGTGTCTTATTTTCCAACATCGTCAATAGCTGTGAGCGTCAGCATTAAATATTCTCCCAAGGAGTGCCATGATATTGAAGTCACTTTATTAATAACAGCTGTATCTGCAAAACAGTCAAGAGACTCGGACGTTGAAAGCCAGAGATGACACTGAGCATGCTTTTATTGCGGCCCACCATCTTCAAGTGGGAAATATTGATTGATGAGTGATTGCCTGTCCATACACTCTCTCATCATCCTGTTCCCTGGATTGGACTTCACTAAGCAATTTATCACTCACCTTCAGACTTACATGCGGGAGTTTTCACAACAGTAGTTTTGGAATCATTAGAACTTGGATTGATTTCATCATTTAACAGAAACAAACAGCCCAAATTACTTTATCACCATGGCTTTGAACGTTGCCCCAGTCAGAGATACAAAATGGCTGACATTAGAAGTCTGCAGACAGTTTCAAAGAGGAACATGCTCACGCTCTGATGAAGAATGCAAATTTGCTCATCCCCCCAAAAGTTGTCAGGTTGAAAATGGAAGAGTAATTGCCTGCTTTGATTCCCTAAAGGTAAGAGAATGCGTTTTATGTGTCATTTCAATACCACATTGGAATTGCAAACAGAAGGCTTTTCATTGCACTTTTACAGAAGTTTAAAAATTGCTTTTAGATTCTATTTTCTTGTTTGTGGTGACTGTTGGGAGATTTTTCACTCAAATTTTTTCATATCAGGCATATATAAATTTTTTACATACCCATGTTTAAATTAAAAATACATGATGATGTATTTCTGGTCTGGCATGACATTCATGTACCCAAGAGTTTTAAATCAAAGTCTGGCTTGTGACAACTGAAGATAAATATTTTATCAACATTTGATCTTCTGGAGGTTATATAAAGGTGAAGAAATTGAATGTGTCACTTTTAAGTGCCAGTTATTCTGGCTTAGCTCTTGAAGAGTTTTCTATTCTTATGGCTCTTTTTTTTTTTTTTTCCTTTGACCGAGTACTTCCTAAAACGCTTCTTTGAAAATGTGTCATGGCTAACAGAAATTATTAAGTACACACTCAATACTCAATACTTGAGAATCTACTTCATGTGAGTTATATGACAAAAGAAACTAAAGTGATTCAGATGGCACCCTTGATGAGCTTACTGTCTGGCAGGGACAATTCAGCATATCAGCAAGTATCTACAATGCAAGAAGGGGACACATGCCTTGTGGGAGGAACAGACAGCAAAAACATTTCTATGGAGTCCATAGAAGAAAGCTGGTTTCCAACAGACTGTTTCAAGAAATGTTTTTGGAGATTCAAGGCATCTGAGTCATATACTGAGTTGGGTGGAGTTAGGAGGATGGAGAGAATTTAATGAAAGATCTAGAAGTGGCATGAGTTAACCCCTAATGCTGGGGGGTGTATTCAGCCCTAACATTATGAATCTGAGATTGTCTAGGGTGGTCCTACAGGCATAATAATATTGTTTTCAGGAGCAATAAATAAGGCGCATAGGTTAAAAGAGCTCAGTGTTTACATCTCTGCAAGACTTCAGCAAGGTTACCAAACATTTAAGAAAATTGTTTATCAATGCTCTTGACATATGACTTGAGAAATTATAGAGCTGTTAGTTTACAAAATAGTGACCCTAGCCTATTCTTGGGTGTTAAAGAGACTGAGTTGTCCTTTGGGATAATTTTGTCTTAAGTAAAAAATTATGTCTCATATGACATAAGTCAAAATTTATAATTTTGTAAGACTTCAAACTTATGTTTAAGTTTTAATATATCTTAAAGGGAAATTTTGTCAATACACTCAAAGCAGGAAAATGTATTTCTGACCCAACAAAAGTCTTTTAAGGGTAAAATTTTGACAAATTAGAGCTGTAATCTACATCAATACCTACTCCTATTTTATTCCTTTTTATCATAAAAGGTTTATTAGACTAGACTTTAAAATGATGAATTGTTTTGCCTAAAATGGAAATGAATAGATGGATAAATCACAATTCATATAAACTATAACAGTACAAGCATGGTTATATGTTACTATTTATTTTGCCTTAGTCAAAAAAGTAAAACGAGTCTGTATTTGCCTCTACGATTATCAGCAATAGAAACATTCACTATGAAAAAGTAGTGTAGGCCGGGCATGGTGGCTCACACCTTTAATCCCAGCACTCTGGGAGGCTGAAGTGGGCGGATCACGAGATCAGGGGTTTGAGACCAGCCTGGCCAGCATGGTGAAACCCTATCTCTATTAAAAATACAAAAAATTAGCAGGGCATGGTGGTGCATGCCTGTAATCCAGCTACTTGAGAGGCTGAGGCAGGAGAATCGCTTGAACCCAGGAGGCAGAGGTTGCAGTGAGCCAAGATTACCCCACTGCACTCCAGCCTGGGTGATAGAGCGAGACTGTCTCAAAAAAAAAAAAAAAAAAAAAAGGGCAGTGTAGATTTAAAACTAGATCATAAAAGCTTCAAGATATGAAAACAGGTCAGTGATGATAAATTAATTTTTCAGGTCATCCCCAATTTTTCCATCTTATTAATCCAAACCTTCTCCAATTGGGTATTTAATATTAAACATCACAATTTTTGCCAGATTTTTAAAAACCTTATATTCTTTAATGTAATTCGAGAAATATGGGGAAAATAATTCCTGACTTATTAAGGCCAAGTATTTTGTGACTATCAACTGGGCAACAACGCCTAGATCCTTGTTATTCATCACATCACTTTGGATTCAAGGAATCCAGCCCCCAGAATAAAGGGTCATGAATCATTTGTTCAGCATAAAAACATGAGCCAAGTTGTGAGAATGTTGAACAGCATTCAAGTAAAAAAGGGCTTTAAAAATCATTTTCAGAAGTGCCTGGTGGAGCCTTTTTGAGGTGTTGAAGCATAGTTACATAGTGCCTCAAGTTATCAGTTCCCTTTCAGAATTGTAAAATTTCAGGTTATTTAATTTGAGTGCAACATTACACATTTTTAAAACTGTCCAACTGAAAAGAATGTGAAAACGGCCCACAGGCACAGGAGTAAAATAGACCTGAGTCTAAATACCTGCTCAACCACTTCCCAGCCTTGGGTGTGTCATTTATGACTTCTTGACTTGGTTTCCTCATCAGTAAAAGGAGGATATTCAGCAGAGAAATTGGCTGAAGTAAGCACGGTCTGTAGCAACACGCTGGCATATTCACCTTACGAGGTTCTTGTGAGGATTGCAAGCTGTTTCCACAGGACAGACCAAAAAATAGTAGCTAAAAAGAAAAATAATGACAATGATAATTATGAAGCTGTTTAAATTTGTTTCATAATAGATTTAAAAAAGACAATGTTGCTCAGTGTGCAACAGAGAGAACCAGTGTGCAATACAGAGAAGCAGCAAGGGCTTTGAAATCAGAAGGACCAGGGCTTGACTAAGCCTGGCTGGGACCTAGGCAAGCTTCATTACTTGGGACGAGTTATTTTACCTTGTTGGCTTCAGTTTTCTCTTATATAAAATTGATATAATTCCCACTTCATATGGTTACTTCAAAAACTGCCTGACCTGTGTCATCCCACATGGTTAGTCCAGGACCGAACAAGTTAGGACCTGGCAATATTAGTTTCTTTCCCTTCATAATAAAGTAGCCCAGGATAGTCACTGATTTTGATGACCAGCTTTAAAGGCAAGATCTTGTGCCCAATTCTTAACAAGTCCAAACTTTTAAGAATTAACTGTGTGAATGATAGTACCTCAATTATACAAATTAGTCATGACAAGAAAAAAGATTTGGGGGACACAATATTTTTGTTATTTATTACAAGATATTTTGTGCAAACACTGTGGACAATTTCTTTGTAACTGCGAAAGGAATCTATGTTGGCCCATCAGTATGGGGACAAGTCAATCTGAATCTTTTTTTATTGTTGTTATATGTTATTTACAAATACGAGTAAACTTTTCCGTAAGTATGTACTAAATTTATTGGTGGAAAGTGATTTGCTAAGTTCTTTGGCATGAGAATTATACATATATAAATGCATTTGTAGAAGACATTTTGGAAAATATAGTACAGTTCTTACTGTGAAATTTGTGCATTATTCACATACCTCGTTGCATTTTATGTAAAACACTGAGCATACAAGTGGCTGTGATTTTTTTGGAAGTTCAGTATTATTATGAACAGTAGACATTGTTTAATGATTTTTCTGGAAGGCCAGGTCACATTCCAGAATGCTGTGTTCCACAAGTTAGGTTAACTTGACAAAATGCAAACTGTTTTATGAGCAATCATTTCCCTTGGAGCAGGGGCCTTGACCACGTTAACCGTGTTTCTGATGCTTTTACGATCCATGAAACGCTTTCCCTCACAGCTAAAATGTTTGAGATTTTTGTTTCCAGATTCTTTTTCCTGTGATTGATAGGAATTAATCTGAACCATTTGGCAAATTGAACATCAAGAAGGGAGTGCATAAATTAACTTTAATGCTTATTAAGACTAAAAGTGTCAGTATTTACCACTTTCAGGAAGTATTTATTTGCTTAAACATTTGAATTCACACTCAGCTTTAAAAAGGGACACAATTTTAAAAATAGGATTGCTAATTTTGGTTGAAAACACTCAGAGTATGGGGGAAAATTGTTTAGACAATTTTTAGAAATTTAGACATAATCTTTTGTAATAAAAATTCATTTCAAGTACAGTGAGATCCTTTTTAACACCTGCATCAGATGATGTCACTGCTCTGTTCAGGATCTTCCAGTGGCTTCTCACCACACTCAGAGTAAAGAGCAACACTGCAAAGGCTGCCTAGGCCCTACGAGATCTGCTTCCCCCTCCCGCCACCTGACTTCATTTCTATCGCCACCACTCCCTCCAACCCACTCCAGCCACGCATCTTTGCTCTCCCCTGAATATGCCAAGCAGGCTTTGCCTTAGGGCGTCTGCACTTGCTCTTTCCTCTGTTTGGAATACTCTTGCCTCAGCCACACAAAGAGCACGTTTCCTGGTTTCCTTAAGGTTTCTGATTAAAAATGTCAACTTGTGAATGAACCCTTTCTGCCAACTTATTTCAAATAGTAATGCTGCCATTGCTGGGATCCCATTTCCTTCTCACCTGGCTTTACTGCTCCCCCTAACACCAGCATTTGATATGAGAGATGCTTACTTGTTTATTGGTTGATTATCTGTCTCCCTCCTCCACTCTGCTAGAACATAAGCTGTATGTGGATAGGGACTATGTCTGTTGTGATCACTCTTGTATTCCTAGAACCTAGAACAGTGTCTCATACATAACAGATGCTCAATAAATATTTGTTGAATTGCATGTTCTCCATGTTCATCAGGAAAGTTTTCAAGCCTCTCAGATAGGGCTGCTGGATTTGATTGTACAGGGGTGCACTGCACTCTAGGGGTGCCTTTCTCATCACAGTCCATGTGATTGACACCCCCTGGAGTTATGCAGTGGACAACCTGTACAGCCATGTGCTGTTGCCCTGGTGTCAGTATCTTAGTAGATTTCAAAATCGGAGTTCTGTGTAGGAATTTCAAGACTCTGGAAGTATAATACAACATTGACAAATTTTCAAGTAAATAATTTGATTTCCTCTTCAGGGTAATTCAAGCGGCATATGATGCAGAAACTACTTTTTTTCTACCCTCCTTGTCTGTCTAAATTTCAAAGATGTCAACTGTAAGTTGCTCATTTACCTATGGGATGCTGTCTGTAATGTAGCTGATGGCAGTATATAATTTGCCAAGACCTTAAGTTCATGTTCTTAAATTGCTGCTGGGCTCCTTAATAGCAGTGAATTCTTTGCAGAAATTGTTTGAGTATTTTCTAAGTTATTAATTTTGGCCTGATTTGCAAATATAATCTCAGACAAATTGTTTATTATCAATAGTAATCATTGTAGTAACATAGCGCCTACTATATGCCAGGTACTTTTCATGCATTATGTATTCCAATAACTCTGTCAGGTAAACATGATTAAATCACCCTTATAGATGTGGATACAGGTTCAAAAATTTAAGTAACTCACTTGTGACTACCAAACTCATGAATGGTAGAGAAGGGGCCTCACTCCACGTAAGTGTGGCTCCCAGCCAGCACTATCCATTCCCTTCTCGTAACTGCTGTTACTGAATAAATCACTGATGTGGTTAATTTCAAAATTCTTAATAGCTTAATAATATTCATGTGTAACAAGATTAGCATGTTGAGGTCCAAAAAAAAAGAACATTCTAGGCCAAGTGTGGTGGCTCACACCTGTAGTCCCAGCACTTTGGGAGGCAAAGGCAAGATGATTCCTCGAGCCTGGGAGATCAAGACCAGCCTGGGCAATATAGTGAGACCCCATCTCTACAGACAAATTTTAAAAATTAGCCAGTTCTGGTGGCATGCACTTTTGATTCCAGCTACTTGGGAGGCTGAGGCAGGAGGATTGATTTAGCCCAGGAGGTTGAGGTTGTAGTGAGCCATGATTGCACCACTGTACTCCAGCCTGGGGGACACAGCAAGACTTCATCTCAAGAAAAAAAAATAAATAAATAAAAAACCATTATAAAATAGAAGCTCCCAGGAGTAAACCTGTTTAGATAGCAGAAATTTCAATCTTTAAAAGACAGAGACACTACAAGAGAAAGTAAGGCATATGTTGTATTTGTTTCTGTTTTTGTCTGTATATAAATACTATACCATCACCTACTAAATCTCTGTAACAAAAATGGTTTTTGTCCAAGGCATTGTTGGTGTGTGTGTGTGCCCATGTGATTTTGAAATGCTTAAGTCGGTTTTATAATGCAACGGAGTACAGGCAGGTTCATGCTTAAAGATTCTTGGTCCCACCAGTTGTACTTCCTGAAAGCAAGCCCATCTCTCGTTCATTTGGCTTCAGCTGTTCTGGGTATATCAACCACTTACCCTGTGCACCCTCTCTGGACACTATTCAGACTTCATGTCATAGTTTACTCCTGGAAATCCATGCCCAGTGAGAGCCCAGAAATCCCATCTGAAAGATGGGATTGTGTCTTACTTATTGTGCCCCAGCACCTAGCGTGGCATCTGGCACAGAGCAGAAGTGCAGTCATCCCCAGAGAATGCAGACATGAACAAAGAAACCCTTACAACTTTTCCAGATGAACCTAGTGCTGCTCCATCGGTGATCTCCAGACCAAAACCTTCCTTTTATGTCCTTCACCATTTCCTTTAACATCTCCATTTCATTTTGCAGATTTGGTCATTCGAGGAGGATTCTCTCCTGCTACTTTTTGCCTGAGTTGTTTTCCTAGTTCTTTCACCACGCTCACCGCCCTTCCTACTTTCCCTCTAATGCCACCTCTTCCTCCCCTTGCTCCCTCAGTGTGGATGCTCCCCAAGACTTAGGATCAGCCTTTCCTAGTTCAGGTTCAGTCATCAGCTCTGAAAGCTTATCTGCTTTCATGCATTCATTTCCCACCTCTGCACTAATGAATTCCAAATCTGGGTGTGTGCCCTTGCTTGCCACCACCATGGCTGCAACTACCTACTGAACATCCTCATCTGAATGGCCCATTGTCACCTCCAGTGCCACATCTCTAAATCCAAACTCTTGCCTTCCTACTACAATCCACCCCCACCCCTGGGTGCCTTGTTCCCTGGGCACAAAACCTGACCACTATGGCCCAAACTCTTGGTCCTTTCTTTTTTGTTGTTGTTTTTCAGGTTGTAGGGAAGTATAATACCTTTAAGAATTAATCAAAACTAAGAAATCTTTACCCAGGAAAGTATCCATACTCACAGACTATTTCAGACAATCTGCAGGGTTTCATGTTTGCTTCTAAAAGTTATCTATACATTGCAAGTTAAGAAATCTTCATCTTAAGAGAAGTCTGAAACATTTAAGAAGGCCTGAGGATCACTAAAAAAATCTTTGGTTTACTTTACAAATTTTCCCAGAGTCAAGAGTAGCACCAAATTCCTCCCAATACCCAAGATATTCTGTGCTAAGGAAGGAGAAACATGAAGCTTTCAGGATAAAAGCAGAACCATGACTCCCTAAGAGCAGGTGGAATCAGTTTCAGTGCCTTGAGTGAGCAAAGGAGTGAGGATTTTCAGGGCATCAGGCACCTCCAAATGTCTCGCTTAGGGATGGCACATATGCACCACAGAGAAAGCCCTTTATCTGGAGAGAGAAAGCCCCTTTCCTGGAGACAGCATCCTCCAGCAAGATGCCTACATTCTAGCCCAGTTTACAATTTAGAGTTAGACAGGATCATCTCTGTTTCAGTTTCCTAGGGCTGTCACAACAAAGTACCACAAACCGTGTGGTTTAAAACACCTGAAATGTGTTCTTTCTCAGATCTGGAGGTCAGAAGTCCAAAATCAAAGTGCTCTTGGTCCTTTCTTTTTTGTTGTTGTTTTTCAGATTGTAGGGAAGTATAATACCTTTAAGGGCCACGCTCCCTCTGAAGCCCCTGGGGTTGGGGAAGTTGGGGGAGAGGGGTGGAAACCAGTTCTTGCCTCTTTTGGCTTTTGGTAGCGCTGTGTGTTCCTTGGCTCATGGCAGCATCACTCCAATCTCTACCTGCCTCTTCAGATGGCCATCTTCCTGTGTGTCTCCCTTCACATCATCTTCCTGGTGTTTGAGTCTGTGGTCAAATTTCTCCTTCTTATAAGGACATCAGTTATTTTGGGTTAAGGCCCTGCCCTTCTTTGGTATGACCTCATCTTAAATTACATCTGCAACTACCCTATTTCTAAATAAAGTCACATTCTGAGGAACTGGGGGTTAGGACTTCAACATATATTTTGGGGGAACACAATTCAACCCATTAATATAATATATACACCTAGAAAACATCAGAAATTCAACACTGTAGTCTAAGTCAATTCTAATGATCGGATTTGGCGAGAGAGGAGGCTTGCAAAACTCCAGAAAGTCTTTGGTACTGAATCGAAGAAGGAATGATGACAAACTGGCGTTCCATGATTACAACATTCTTTGGTTAAAACATGTAAAAATAATTCATGGAGAAAAATAGCAACACTTATTTTCACCTATAAATGAATGGAGTACAATATCAATGTTTATTTTAATTGTAGTTTTTAATAGTTAGGTTTGTTTTTACTCATTTTGCTTTGGGCAGTGATGCTAACTTTTGTTAGTCGGTGTATCAGTTCTTATGAAACCATTTATTATTAAGGTTTAAGGAGAAAGAAATATTTATCATGTTACAGGATTTGTGTAATATTCTATTCTTTCTAAAAATGAAAATAGTCAGCATTTTGTCAGTACCCTTCTTTCAGTCAAACTTTTGTTTATATTTTAGGATTTTAAAAAATGACACAATAGGAAGCAAAGATTTAAAATAAAAAGCCCTGGCCTGGGAATCTGCATCTGAGCCCTGGCTTTGTCACATGTAACTTTATATCATTTCACCTCTCTGGGATCCCAGTGTCTCACAAGCAAATGTTCTTTAGCTCACTCATTCATTCATTCGTTCTCTCTTAACTAAACAAAAGGGGGCAAATAAAAAGGAACCAGGAAGGTGATATGAACAAATGACTCAGCTCTCTGTGTTGGAGAGACGTAGGAATTGCTGGAGACAGCAGAAAATTAACTGAGGAGCTCATGACCCCTTTAACGACAGCAGCTGCCACTCAGCAATAGACAGCTGTTGCCTGCCTTGTGATAATCTGAATAATTAATTGTTCAACAGAAACAGAAATTCAAATTTTGATGTGATGTTTCCCAATTTCTGAATCTTGGCGATCAATTCAAATCTTTTTAAGCCTTGGAGTCCAAATAAAACACATCTTCAGGATGGATTCAGCCAGTAGACTGCCATATTTAACCTCTGAAATAAACAAATACATATTGATCACGTGCTCCTAAACACTGGGAATATAACAGCATACATTGCTTCTTCCATCATTAGAGATCATTGAGGGCACAGTGAATTTATCAACTGCTCTTAATCATCCTTGAAAGACTGTATTCACACTGATTTGGTGATTCACTCTCATCTGGTTTTCCCCTCACCTCATTGGCCACTCTTCTGTCTCCCTTCCTGAATCTTTTTCCTTCTGATCTCTAAATACTGGACTCTCTCCAGACTTAGTCCTTGAACATCTTCTCTACACATCCATCGTGGCACCTAACTCTTCTTAGAACTCACCAAACACGTTCTTGCCTTAAAGCCTTTGTGCTTGCTGGAGCAGCCACCAGAACACTTGGCCTGCCACATGTCTTTATCCAATCCAACGACCATAAACATTTCTAGATGCTAAATATTTCTTAATTTCTATCTCAGCCCTGATTTATCTCCTTAACTCTAGTCTTATGTATTCAACTGCTTACCTGACATATCTACTTGGATATTTATTTAATGACATCTCACATTTAATGTGTCCACTAACAACTTTTTAATTCCCCATTCAACCTACTGTTCTCATTGGACCCATTCTCAGTAGATGGTACAATTCCTTGGGTGGATCAGATCAAGCACCTTGAAACCTGCCTTCATTCTCCTCTTGTCGTTGCTGCCATATCCAATCCATTATAAGTCCTGTTCTCTCAGTCTTCAAAACAGATCCTAAACTAGAGCACTTTTCATCACTTCTATCATGACCACCCCAGTCCAAACCACCATCGTGTCTCATATGGACTATTATAGTAGCCTACTAGCTCTCATTTCTGTACTCTAGCACTCAGCGATCCTTTTAAAACATAAGTCACAGCATGTCAGTCTCTTGCTCAAAATCTTCCAGTAGTTTCCATTTCATTTATGAAATTCAAAGTCCCTTAAGGCCCTATGTGATGTGGCACCTGTTGCATTTCTGGCCCCACAGATCAGCCACCTGCCCCCCAGCCGCCCGCACTGTGCTCCAGCCACACTGGCCTGTTTATTCTTCAGGGCCTGGGCACTGGCTGTTCCCTCCACCTGGAATGTTCTTCTTCCAGGGAACTGCAAGCCTCAGTTCTTCATGTTAGTCTGGTCTTTGCTTAAATGCCACGTTTGCTCACAAAAGCACCCCTGGAATTATCTTTACGTGACGCTGTCTATCTACTGTGTCTCTCCACTTTCTGTTTCCTCCACTGAATGTAAGGCTGGGAGGCAGGGACCGCGTTGTTGTATCCCTGTGCCTGGCAGCTACTGGCTGTACACCCATACTTGCTAGTGAAGAAATGTATCCTTATATCCTAAATTTTTAGATTCTAACTGTTCCAATAAAATTCAAATCGCTTTTCTGGCTGCCTATTACTCAGTTTTTCCCATTAATGTACAAACAGACAAACATCAATGCTAAAGGCTTTGTACAAGGAAGGCTCTTTGGTTTACAACTCAAAAGGTGTTGCAGTCTCACTCATGTGTATAGCTGTCCTAAAAGCAGGTCACATGGAGACTTGCTCACAGGTGTCAGCTAGAGCTATTAAAATTCATGGATTGGCTTGTTGGGAAACTTCATCGTTCCCAAAAACTTGGCCCTAGACTGATGCTGGTGTTTGATAAAATTTTCACTAGTATGCTGTGAAATAAAGACACTGAAATACGTTTTTCTCATTAAGGTAAATTCATTCAATTTAAAGGCTGTTTGTTTAAACTGACATATATTGTGGGGTACATAGTGATGTTTTGATGCATATAATATATAGTGATCAGATCAGGGCAATTAGCATATCCATCAAACATTTATCATTTCTTTGTGTTGGGACATTCAATATTCCAGCCATTTGAAACTATAATTTATATATTATTGTTAACTACAGTCATCCTATGGTGGTATAGAACACTAGAACTTATTCCCCCGATCTAGCTGTAATTTTCTACAAAACGTTGTTTTTTATTCCAAGATTGTTTTCTTCTTATTCTTCTGATTATTATGTTTATTTCTTTCTATTTTTTCTTTTCTTTCTTTTTTTTTTTTTTTTTTGAGACAGAATTTCACTCTTGTTGCCCAGGCTGGAGTGCAGTGGCATGATCTCGGCTCACTGCAACCTCCGCCTCCTGGGTTCAAGCGATTCTCCTGCGTTCAAGCGATTCTCCTGCCTCAGCCTCCTGAGTAGCTGGGATTACAGGTGCCTGCCACCAGGCCTGGCTAATTTTCTGTGTGTGTTTTTTTTTTTTTTTTTTAGTAGAGATGGGGTTTCATGATGTTGGCCAGGTTGGTCTCGAACTCCTGACCTCAAACAATCCACCCGCCTCGGCCTCCCAAAGTGCTGGGATTACAGCCATGAGCCACCGTGCCCGGCCTATGTTTATTTCTTTTATAAAATGATTGTCTTAGTAGGTGAGTCTTGTTCTTTTTCCATAATGCCTTTACTTGGCAAAAAGAAAAAATAAACGGGCAACTCTATGTCAGTTTTTCTCTCTTTTTTATTATATATTACTGCTTCATAAAATTCAAAGGCAGGGATCTATCTGTCCATACTACTTGGACTGAAATCCACACCAGCAAACTCACTCATTTGAGTCATACACACTGGAAGAGTTTTGTCCTAAGAAAGTCACTGTGAAATCCACATGTTACCTGAGAGGACCCAAGAAATTCCTTAAGCCGTTTTCTGTTAGCAAATGAGGACAGCTTGATCCATCAAATAAGCTAATATCCATTTGAGGGTGGGGAAGGAAAGAGCCCAACCAGAAACCTCGAAACCTAGAATGGCTTTGTTTCAGTGCACATAATCAAGTCCCCGAGAAACCAAGAGAAGCCAGCGGAAAATGCCAAGGTCTAAACAAAGGCCAGCGGGCATGCCCCTGGGACTGGGGAGACCAGGTTTGTTCTGCAGGAGTTAGATCAATGATGAACTTCACCCATTTCACAATTTTTCCATTAACTGACCCTGCTAATACTAAATAGCACATTCTTTCCACTTGGTTTGATTCAATTTCCTCTGGCTCAAAGATTATAGTCCAGTGTATATTAGTCTTTCTCAGCACCATCATGACCAAGAAGAATAAAACTGATACTCCTAGGACAAATCCTCCCCTGAGCACTGACCTTTGGGATTCAGGGAATGAGTAGATATTGACATATTTATTTGTGATCAAACTTACCTAAGCCATCCTGCCTGACCAAACAGCATTTTGGGGCTAAGACTGATGAAACCATTTTCTTATGCCTGAGGTTGTACCCACACAACATTAAGCTCTGTAGAACATGATATATTGCCAGGGGAAGGAGAAAAAGAAAATGACTTAGAGGCCTTAACCTAGTTAAAGCAAAACAGAATGGCTAGATTCAACTTCAGGGATGTTTATATTTCATTTAGATTATTATCATCTCAATGGAGCATTTCTTATTCTTAAGAAATATATAATGCGTCTAATTTTTTACTGAATACTGATGTGGGTGCTTAGGTACATTAGTAATCAATCTTAATATAAAAACTTATGTGTTGAAAAGTAGAATAGAATATATAGAGGCTCTTAAAAAATGACCATCTGGTCTACATCTCAAATCTCATTTGGAGGAACATTTCAAGTGCTCCCAGCTCTTAGTAAAATCATTAATAATGACACTAAAATAATCATTTGCATACCTGCCATGAAACTAGGCATTGACCCAGATGCTTGGGATCTAAAATTAATCAGTAGCAGCCCTCATTGGAGGCATTTAAATCATATGGCCTTTCCCCCATTCCTGCTAACTTTCGGTTGTTAACAGAAGTTGGGATAGCTGGAAAATACCAGGAAAACAAAATTCTTAATGAAGAATTCTAGTAGGTCCAGAATCTTCTGAGTGGTGTGTAAAGTCAAGGAGAAAGACATTTCACTTTCTAGGGAACTTTAAATCTCTTTATTCATTTATTTATTTTACAAATAATCATTGAGCCACTATTAAGTGCCAAGCACTATGTTTGGTGACCAAAGGAGAGGTGAGGACCTTGCTTTCGTGGACCTTGCAGCCCAGTGGGGTAATCAACAGTATTCCAACACAGTGGTAAAGTAAATTAAAATGGAGACCAGGCCTGAAGAAACTATAAGCAGACATAGCCAGCAAGACCTCAGATGTGACCTGAACCTAGCTTGATTTGCAAACATAAGCAAAACTTAACTTGAGCAATTTCTTGTAAATGCCTATATTAAAGAAGAGTACAACTTAAACTCCAACTAATCAGAAGTAACAAACAAATGTGTAATTATGTAACTAGGGAATTTCCAACAGGATAGATGAAATAAGGTAACTGTATAACTGCAATCAGTCAAATATTTTCTCTGCATTACTTCCATGTTTATCCTATAAAAGTCTCCCCATTGCAATCCCTCGTGGAGATCCCAAACCAGTTCTGGTTTGGAGCCACCCAATTCTTGAATCCCTATTTGCTCAAATAAGCCCATTAAATTTTTATTGTACCTCGGTTTACTCTTTAGCAAAAGTAAACAAACTAATAAAATAATCACAATTTCTGAAAAGTGTGATTTATTTATGAAATTTGGAATGACCCAGTATGACAGGCAGTGGGCACACCACTGGAAATACAGCATGCTATAAAAGCAGACAAATTTCTTGACCTCGTGGGATTTTCATTCTAGTGGGAAGTGACAAAAAAAAAAATCAGCAGAAACAGCCCTCCTTTCCCACCCAACAATTATTTATTTACCGACTATGAGAATTACTAGAAAGGAAATGGAGCAAGGTACTCTGATAGAAAACATTGTGATGGGGGAAGACTTTTGCAGAAAGGGTGGCTTGTGATGTGTTCTCCAAGGAGTTGCTTTCTGAGCTGAGGCCTGAAGGAGAAGAGAGGAAGGCTTCCCAGATGCAGGGGAAAAAGCTCTAAGCCTGGAGATGAATGCGTTTTGCCAATTCCTGGAAACAAGAGGCCTGACATCATGAGTAAGACAGAAACTGTGTAGGTGTTTGAATGTTATGCTCAGCACTAAGATTTGAGTACAGGGATGACAGGCTCTGATCTGTCTTATGGGAAGGCCAGTCAGCCTGGAGGAGGGATGGTAGGAGGAGGAAGGGCCAGGTGGTTGGTTAAAAAAAGCCTCTGCATCACTCACATTACTAGCAATGCCACCCGGCTGGGGTGGAGGGGGCAGAGGTAGGTAGATGTGTGGATTTACAATATGTTTTGAGGTAGAATTATTATTATTATTTTGAGACAGAGTCTCACTCTGTTGCCCAGGCTGGAGTGCAGTGGTGCAGTCTTGGCTCACTGCACCCTCCACCTCCCGGGTTCAAGCGATTCTCCTGCCTCAGCCTCCCGAGTAGTTGGGACTACAGGCATGTGCCACCACACTCAGCTAATTTTTTGTATTTTTAGTAGAGACCGGGTTTCACTGTGTTAGCCAGGATGGTCTCAATCCCCTGACCTTGTGATCCGCCCACCTCAGGTAGAATTATTAATATTAGAAAAGCTGATGCGTCACGACAGGTTATTAAAAAGATCAAGTAATACACATCCCATCTCCATTTGCTCTTTACCTTTGTGGCATCAAGAGTGATTGCTTGGGTCGGGCGCGGTGGCTCACGCCTATATAATCCCAGCACTTTGGGAGGCCGAGGTGGGTGGATAAGGAGGTCAGGAAATCGAGACCATCCTGGACACGGTGAAACCCCATCTCTACTAAAAAATACAAAAAAACTAGCAGGGCGTGGTGGCGAGCGCCTGTAGTCCCAGCTACTTGGGAGGCTGAGGCAGGAGAACGGCGTGAACCCGGGACGCGGAGCTTGAAGTGAGCCGAGATCGCGCCACTGCACTCCAGCCTGGGCAACAGAGCCAGACTCCATCTCAAAAAAAAAAAAAAAAAAAAGTGATTGCTCGAAGAGGGAACGACCCTTTCCTCTTACGAAGATATCTCCCCTGGCCCCATTTGCACTGCTGGTCATTTTACCCTTCATGTTCTCTAAGGCCATTCTTGCCATAGTCACTCAGGAGCTGGGTGTAAACCCAAAGCTTGGGGAGAACTCGGTTTATCATCTGAGCAGACTTCCCTTGGACTGCTTCTGTAGAAAATCCTACTAAACATATCCTGTGTAATTGAAGCTCCCGTCACTAATAGATTTATCTTGGTTCGTCTTGAGATTGGCTCCAGTCTCAACTTTTTCTTTGCCATTTTAAACAGAAAGTTCTATTTGATCATTTGTTTTTTAGAATTATTTTTTATTTCCAA
Organism: Gorilla gorilla gorilla; assembly: GCF_029281585.2. Lineage (NCBI taxonomy): Eukaryota > Metazoa > Chordata > Mammalia > Primates > Hominidae > Gorilla > Gorilla gorilla. The sequence continues at coordinate 112,015,216 of NC_073238.2, forward strand.
TTTCAATTCTAAATAAAAATCTAGCTCATTTTTACATGAAGTTTAAGCCCACTTCTTTAATTAAATTGTAGAAAGTGTTGTCAATATCCAAATTCCTCTCTCAGTGAGCCCCATGTCCTTCCAAAACTTCTAAAATCTTCACTTGAAGTAACTGTACTTCTTGATACATAGTACAATTTCTTCTTTATTTTCCTGTAGGATTTCTTCCATTAAGTTCATCTTGATTTACATTTTTCTCAGGGAATTATTTATTTCACTAAGATTTTCAATTTTATCACTTAAAATTATTTTACTCTATCAATCTTCTCCCTAAATATGACTACATAGATAATTTATAAATTATTTGTTTTCCTTTTATTTTTTTAATTAAATTTGCCAGAGGTGTGTCTGTTTTATTTGAAGGACCTGTTATTGATCTTAGCTACCAGTTCTACAAAGGACAAAGTATTTGATCTCATCATCATTATTATTATTTTTACTTCTGTGTTTATTATTTCCTTTCTCCGGCTTTCTTTTTAATTGTTTTGTCTTTTTGCCCATAAATTCTGAGTAGAATATTTAGTTCTGTTCTCATAATTCTTTTTTCGCTGAAGTATTTAGGACTGCAAATCTACTACAAAAAAATAGTTTTGGCTGTATCTTATAGATTTTTGTTAAATAATATTCTCACTTTTGTTATTTTCTAGTTTGCTTGACTGCCTCAGTCATTATTTATGCAACCACTTCTAAAATATCCAAGTACTTTGGTTTTTCTTTTTCCTTTGAAATTCTAGTAATAGTTTGTGGTAGTATTTTATTATTAAAATAAAAAGATACAGTTTTTACCTTAGAAATGCACTAAAGTATTTTTTGGTGCAGATGATGATCAATGTTTGTACCTGGTACATGACACTTGAGAAGATGCATTTCCTGTTCTTAAGGTACAAGGTTATATCAGCGTGCAGATATTTATCCAAACATTAAATAATTCAAGTGCTTTGTGCCTGTAATTATTTATTTTTGTCCCCTTGACCTGCCAGAGAGTTATGGTGATGCAAGAAATTTTAATACTCCTCACATGTTTCCTTGTATTTCTAACAATTTTTGCATTTCATAGAATGATACTGTGTTGTTCTGAGCTTAGTATTTCCTGAGTCTCGTACCTTTTTTATGGCTCTTGTGTATCAATATGCAATTAAACTTTTTTTCAATATATTCTTTATTTTTGTTTTTGTTTAAAATTTTTTCTTTCCATAGGTTTTTGGGGAACGGGTGGTATTTGGTTACATGAGTAAGTTCTTTACTGGTGATTTGTGAGATTTTGGTACACCCATCACCCGAGCAGTATACACAGAACCCAATTTGTAGTGTTGTATCCCTCACCCCCTTCCCATCCTTTCCCCCGAGTCCCCAATTTTCTTCAATTTATTCTTTAACATGAATGTACCACTCCTGCTTTTTTTTCTTCATGCTTTCCTGATATATCTTGTTTCATTCTTTTATTTTCAACTTTATTATATCTTTTTCATCTCATGTAAGCTTCATTTCATTGAATTTCATTTTTAATTTGAATTAATCTTGAAATCTTGTATTTCTCTGATATTGATATTATTTCTAGCTTACGCTTCTGTATCTACCTTCCTTTATTTTCTTTTTTCTCCTACTGTTTCCAAAACCCCTCACCAATTAATGAATGACTCTGTTCAATATTGTGCCATACTCCCTGCAAGACACATGGAAATGTAACACTCAGTTCTTGTTCTTAGGGATTTTATAAACTAACCAGGAGACAGATAGCCATGCAGAATTGACAATTAAATACTAAACCATGTGTACCGGTTATTAGCAGAAGAGACTTTTTCAGAATATGGAAGTGTTAGCTGCAAAAACAACCAAAAAATGTCATAGCAGAGAGCATTACAGGCTAGGTAGAATTTAGCTAACTGGGAAGACAGACCTTCATGTTAGTTACCCTATATCAGTGGCTGCCAAATGCTATTCCTTCGGGGACTTATGGAGGCACCTGGTCAGTAGGTCTGGGTATGGATCCCAGTATTCTGTATCTTTAGAAGCTCTCCAATGCTGTAGCTGCATGGCCAAATTTAGAAAACATTACTTGAAATAGTTATATCACCTACTCTGAAACAGTTATTACACTGTATAAATCTAGTAACTATCCCTGAAGGTCTTACTTAAAGTTTCCATTTGTCATACAATGTTCAAATAAGGCACAAAGACTATGTTAACTCATAGATTACATTTCCCAAGTCAGGATAAAAAAAGATCAAGCACCTGCCCTACACCCTTTGACTTTTTATTCTTGTGACAATTCTAATTGCAGTGTCCAACTACACAGAAGCCTATAAGTCATTAACTATAACTATAAACAAAACAACAACCGCCCAGTTATTAACCACCCAGTTATTGCCAGTTTGAAATGTTATGGTATCATTGTGAGGGAAAAGTAAGCAGTATGTGAAAAAATGGAAATGAATGAACTGGATGTGTTCACCCTGGAGAAAGAAAGATTCGGAGAAGACACGATAGCCCTCTACAAATGTTCAGAGTTAGCACATTGAAGAGGAAGTAACTTGCTCTGTGTAAAGAACAGGGCCAATGAATGAGATCTGTGGGAAGACACATCTTTGTTCAATATGAGGAAGAAGATACAAACATGCCTTGAGGGATAAAAGTTTCCATCTCAAGAGCTGCTCAAATAGGTGCACGCCTGGGATTAGTCTTCAGACTGTCTTTTAAAGTTTTTTTTTTTTTCTATACCAAAGATACTAACAGACAGTCCCAAGCAGAACTAATTGCTAAAGTGGCCAATCCCAGCTTAGCAATAGAAGTTTTCCCGTGCCAGTGTTGAAATATTTGGTTGCCTAGCAACCATTACGTATCTGTGATGTGTTGGAAAATCATTTGTTTGTGCCTGGGTTGATGCTGTAGTTCTTAACACCATACTTGGTTCATTTCATTCATGACAAGTATCCCCATTATAGTTTGTTACATATCAAAAGGGTGTTGAGCTGCAACATGCACAGTAGTAATCTTTATCAAACCCTACCCAGCTGGCAAGCTTAGCCATAATGATCACAATAGAAATAGATGTTTGATCCATGCAGGAGATGACAGGATAGGACGAAGAGAGCACAGTAACAGTTTGGGGACTCATAAAACTGTTAACATACATTTAAATCTAGTAGAGTTCTTGGAGTGATGGTAGAAGTTTAATCATGAACTCTTCAATATTGAAATCCTGTGAATTTTGAATAAGTGACTAATACCAGCATTTAAGGTATAGAACAAAGTTTAAACACATAACATACTTAGGTCATAACTTTGCATTTACAGTCTCCTAGGAAACCAACAAAATATATCTGGATAGTTTAAAAGTATGATCTCATCTATAAAGAGCTGCTTTATATCATAAGAACCAAAGAACTGTTATTTGTCAAACTTCCACATTAAATATCTGCCAAGATATCTTATTAGGTTTTCTTAGTAATAATGACTCAGTACACAAAATAAACCATGGAACTCTGTCAGATTCTATCCATGCTAAATAATTGAGACACTCATTTCCTCTCCTTTGTTTGATTTCTCCAACCCAAATCATAATGTTACAAAGTGATTGATTTTGATTCATTTCTCTTTCTCTCTGAAAGATTTAGAACTGCTTTAGGTAACTTTTTATTAGCCAGTCCAAGACATTTGTACAACAATATAATTAATAGCATTTTTAATGAAAATGATGGCATATTAATTGGTAATTTTTGGATGAGTGTTCTTCCTAATTACTTATTAACCTTTAAATCAGATATACACAAGGGAACAGAACAAGATTCATGTCTTTGAGTATCTGAAAGCTTTTTCAAGGTGCTTTTTTTATAAAAAGAATCCAGAGAAACTGTTTTTTCCCCCAGAGGGAACTTAAAATTATATCAGGAGCTAAGTGTGGTATGATGCTCAGCACATTAATATGCTACAGAATTTTTCAGTGTAGCTATTCATGGCCCTTCAGTGAATCATCATTAATAGAAGTATGGTTTAATAGATAGTAAAGAGGATGCCGTCGATTTTTCTTTACCATTTAAATTTGAGCTAGTTGCAAAAATGTGCTTAAAAGAGAAAAATACTATTACCAGTTGAGATAGTCTATTTGAAGATTTTGACATACATACTAGAAAATGAGGGAGACTAGACCAACAGAAGATTTCTAGATCTTTGGCTCCAAACATGAAGTCTGACTTCATGGAGCTGAAGAAAGTTCTATAGACAAGGTGTGATCAACCTGACTCATTGCCATTTAAATAATAGTCCTATCTAAATGGTTGAACATCAACTAGATGAAGAGACAGATGTGGATTTTAGAGGACAAAAGTCCAATTTCATTTTCTCAGATAGGAAAGGGCATCCCAGTCAAGGTTCTTGTCTGTGGCCCTGTCCTGATCTGAGTTTCTGTCTGGCCTTTTTGTCCATGTGATACCATTGAAAGAGAGTTACTATTTGAAGGTCAAAGTTGCTTTTCCACTCCTTCTGCACATTCATTTTCTACTTATGCCTTACCTCAATGCCTTTGTTCTGTTAACTTTTCTGCTTTCTTCCTCCATCTCTGCCTTCATTCATTTATGTCATGGGCATTTATTGAGGGCCTAACATACATGAGGTTCTGTCTTTGACATAGAGGGTTCAGCAGTGAAGACAACGCTACTGCCTTCAAATTGCTGATAGTCAGGAGAGGCATCAAGATGAGTATCAGGCAACTGCTGTACAGTATGATAAGTACCAGGGAGGGTCTCCATGTGTCCTGGAGTATGGTAAAAATCTATGGCATGAGCTCTGGAAACACCTTGTGGGCTTAACCCCAGACCAGGGGTTGCGGAGGTCAGAAAAAACATCTCATCAGACTTGACTGGGAGAATTGGGGTGGGAATGGGTAAGAGTGGGTACCATGGCCATCTCTGACTCTGCTTTCTCTAACTCCATGAAGCTGCCTATTCTCTCAGCCATCCCCTCCCTGTCCCTTCATGTCTCCAGCTTCCATGTTTCCCTGCTAGATCATTATCTGCCAAAAAAGTATCCCAAGCCAAGACCACCCATCAAACCACTCTGCAACAATAGAGACTAAGACCCTGCTTAAAGGCCTTGCTGCATGTTGAGGAAGAGTTGATGAAGGAGTCTGGATATCCATTCTTTTTCTATGGTTTGCCTCCCAGTTTCAAGAGGTCTGAATGCAGCTGCAGACGAAGTTTTAACTGTGGCTCTGCCTGTCATTCTAAACAAGCAAAGGCTGCCAGAAAGAAGACGAAAAGACAAAATGCTAAACTATAGTTAGAGTAGCAATGAATAAATAAATAGGTCAATAAACACATAAGCAAGCACATATAGAAAATAAACAAAATATTTCTCGAAAGGAGAGGGAAAACAGACACATAGAAGAAAATGATAATAATAGCTGCCATTTACTGAGTGTATACTACACATTGTGAACTTTCTCGGACCTCTTCAGTATATTAGATATAGTTAATGGGTGCAGCACACCAGCATGGCACATGTATACATATGTAACTAACCTGCACATTGTGCACATGTACCCTAAAACTTGAAGTATAATAAAATAATAATAAAAATTAAAAAATAAAAATAAATTTAAAAAAAATTCTTAAAACAGTCCTGGAAGGCAATTTGTTAAAAACAAAATAAAACTTCTGGAGCCATCTTTGGCACAAAGTAGGAAGGCAGTAACTATTTCTTGAATACATGAATAAATCTGTCTATTTGCTTGGTGTCTGTCTTCCTTCTCTCCCTGGAATATAAGCTCCCTCATGGCAGGAACCTTGTTTTGCCTTCTGCTGTATCCCAAGCACCTAGAACGCAGGCTGGAACATGGGAGGCACGAATGAGTATGTCTTCTCTAAAAGATAGAAAACCTGAGACTTAACAAGATTCAGTATCTTTTGCAAAATCACACAATAGTTGGGAATATCTGGGACTGGACCCAAGTTAACCCATGCTGTTTTTCCCTTTACATAATGTCTATCTCACCTTTTCTTTCTCCTCCCACAATCATTCTCTAGTTATCTCAGGCCTGTTTATATTCCAGATATCCTTTTCTGTCAATAAATCACCAATAAGTTTCTGTTTAAGGACTTAGCGCAAAAGCATGCACTGGTGAATGAATATTTCACACGTACCTATTAAAGTAGGGAATGATGGGGAAGTTTTATTCTTCTGTTTGTGCCGGAAAAGTACTAGAGGAATACACGGCGTTAAGGATTGCTTGTCCCTTGCAGCTGCAGTGGGCCTTCTGCTATGAAGACAGTGCAGTCAAACTCACTGATGCATTACAGCTCATTCTCAGGATCACCTGAGGTCACATGGTCACCTGATAAGTGTAGGCAAGCTGTAATCTCATAGTATAATGATCATAGTGAAGAGAATAGCTTATAGTGTACCTGGCTGGTTTGGGAGGAAGTCAGAAAGAAAGCAATGGGATGTTAGGAATTGCAGGATTAGGACTGAAAATTATTGTGCTGGTCTGAAGAATCCACATGACTCAGAATTTCACAAAGCATGGGCATTGATGGTTTTTGTTAGTACTAGATTCCAGCTACTTTCATTTTTCTAGTTTTTTTAACATTCTTTCTGTATTAATTTCTTCTCTGTTTTTCCTATTAGCTGAATGAAATTTAAAGTTTTCTAATATTGACAGTGTTTTAGGGAACTATGCACTATCATAGTGCATGATAGCGTGTAAGGGCAACACAAGGTTCCTGCCATCAGGGAGCTTATATTCCAGGGAGAGAGAGAAGAGACAGACACCAAGCAAATAAATAAATTTATGGAATAGATTGATTTAGGCTTTTTGGAGCACAATTTGTAAATATATATTAAATTCTTAAAGATTCACAATGGTTCAACTCAACCATTCCATTTCTAGATATTTATTCTAGAGAAATACTTGTGCATTTGAACAGAGGCATGTACATGGATGTTCATGTCAGTAGTATTAACACTTGGTTACATGAACTATGATTCATTGATACTGTGAAATACTGTATATTTAGAAATAAGGTAGAATTACTATATCTATCTATCTATCTATCTATCTATCTATCTATCTACCATCTATATCCAAGATTACAAACACATGACTTTAAAAAAATCTTCAAAACGTATTACTTAGTAGGAACAAAAAGCTTGCTGTACTATTTTTATGCCATTATCTTTTTTATTTAAAAAACATTCTAAGAGATATATTCCATAGGTACATATGTAATGTGTTAATCAGGTTGTAGCAGCTAAGCTGTAATAAGAGACCCAACAATCATATGGCTTTTAACCATATGGCCTAAACCAGTGAGCAAAAAGCTTACTCTTGTCTCATCACAGGATGTTGGGGGTGTTCTTCCATCATTCAAGGCCCATATTCCTTCCATAGTGTGGTGGTTCTGCTATTTTTCAGGCTCTAGGGCCTTAGAATTGCATAGTCAAGGCTGGGTCACTGATACAGCCAGGTCCCAACCAGCCGTAAAGGAAAGGAGAAAATGCGGGAGAGGACTATTCACTACCTTAAGGGTCCCACCTTAGGGACTGTACACATCACTTCCACTCACAACCTACTGGTGAAAACTTTGTCCAACAGCCATCTCTTATAGCAAGGAGGGTTGGAAATGCAGGCCCTGGCAAGATGACCATGTACCCAACCATAGCTCAATGACAGTGAAAGTAACAGAGAATAAGTTTTGGTGGACAGCTAACTATCTTCTTCACCATACAGGGCAGCAGCATCCCCAACGTTTTTGGCATCAGAGACTGATTTCATAGAAGGTCGGTGGGGGATAGTTTGGGGATGAAATTGTTCCACCTCAGATCATCAGGCATTAGATTCTCATAAGGATTATGTAACCTAGACTCCACACATGCGCAGTACACAATAGGGTTCCCACTCCTATGAGAATCTAATGGCTCTGCTGATCTGACAGGAGGCGGAGCTCAGGCGGTAATGCTTGTCAACCTTCTGTCTAACTCAGAATCCGTAATACCTCCATGAAGCCCACTTAACCTCCTAACTGACCTCTCTTGCAACATTGCCTTTCTCTTCATCTTCTTTTTCACCTTCAACATCTTTACTCCACTATACTCTCTTCCATGCTAACCACCATTGATCTGCTTCAAAAATGTGGGTGCTCAATCCCTACTGGATTATAAATTTGTAAAGAAGTCAACAAAATTATAATCTGGTAGGGATTATACCTATAACTGGCCTTTTACCCTTGCACTGGGATTTTTTTCACTCACTCCTTTACTCACACAAATATATTGGGCATCTATAACAATGATAGATAGATACAGTAGGAAGTTGGAGTGATGAGACAGAATTGTCATTGACACCAGCTGTCCCCTTTGGAAACATCTGTTGAATTAGCCAAACAAGACATCTGTGTCAGAATAGATGAATAACAAGGGCAGTTGATGTGCCTGAGTTAGTGGTAAAGCTATTAAGCTAAGTAGGACTTCAGAATGGGAGATGATAACTGGAGGTTCCTTAATGAGATGAGACTGGAATTGTACCTCCAGGCATATGTGATATTTGTCTAGACATAAAGACATTAACATGTACGGTGGGAATGGAGTGAACACTTATTGACTGCCTGCTACAGGCTGTGCACTGTGCCAGGCATTTTGCCTGCGTTACTCCATTTATCCCTACAACACATTATTAAAATAGGTACCCTGATATTACAGAGAGAGAAAATGAAGCAGAGAGCTTATATTAATGCCTCAGGATCCCCAGGCTGGGAAGCAGAAGAGGTGGGATGTATGTTCAGAATTATTTTCTAGATAGATCTAGATCTGCCTGGTTTCTAATGACCTCACCGCGTCTTGGAGCATTTCAGGCAGGAGGAGAAGCAGGAGCAACGTGATGGAAGGGAGCTAAGTGTGGTCCATCAAGGGACAAGGAGGAAGGGAGGACAGCGGGTTGGTGGCAGGATGTCATTCCATATGCTTTTAGGTTGAGGTCACCCTGGTGTCTGAGGTGCTGTGGTCCAAGAGAATTGAGTTACTTGCAGGAAGTGCTGTATCATGCTTCACTTGGCATTGAGTTCTCCACCAGCCCTGGGGGAAAGAAACCCCACAAGTCAGTCCAGCTCCACTGGCCCAATTTAACAAACCAGTTTAGATGCGGGGTTTAGTTAACAGAAAACACCACCAGCCTATATTAGTTCGTCAACAGCAAACGCTGACTGAGAGTCCTACAACCTTCCTGTTTCGTGAGCATCAGTTGCTCTGGGTGACTTGTGGTCACTAGGACATAGGGCAGACATGTCTTCCTGGTCCTTGACCTACATAGTCTCAGAGCAGTAAGCTCTACTCCTCTCAGATTTCTTCTGGTTGGATACTTGCTCAGCTCTTCATGAGGTGACCATATTCCAGTGTTTTCTCAGAGATCGTGTTCTTTAAAAGTCCTTGAGATTTCTGCAGCAATTTCTCAGCACATCCTCGGAGGTGTGTTTCTCCCTGGTCCTGCAACTATCTCCACTTGCTTCTGCCCTGTGAAGGCCCTCTCCTCTGGAAAGCTGAAACAAAACTATCTTCCTAAGCTTTTTCCCCTTCTTTTACTCTCTGACCCAAGCCATAAACAATTCTCAAATGCTTTCTAAAGACCTTTTCTCTAGAAGTGGCTCATTATTTTGATCAGTCAGATGAGAGGAAGAGAATCCCTTTCAATTAGAAAGGCATGGTGGGTAATGCTTTTTACAGAGCGTTACCTCTGTATTATGGGGGACCTGAATGTCAAAAGTAGTTTGTCCTTTTTTCTAAAGGTATTTTAGCTGTGGGGTGTGGTTGGGAGGGGAAAGCCTTGGAGCTCTCTGAGTAGGAAAATGATAGGAGAGAATGGATGTAATCTGGTAATCTAGAGTGGCAATATGTGCCCAGCACAATGCCAAGTTCTTTAAAAGTGTTCTTTCCCTTAATCCTCACAACTAACCCTATGATATTGGGCCCATTTTGTGGATGTGACAGATGAACCTTAGAGAATTTTATTTTTCCTGTGACTGGTGTGTGGCAGAGTTGGGTTTGATCCTGATAATTTCAATCCAAACACAATGGGTGTAAATACGTTATTAGTGAGGACAGAGAAACTTCTAGGAGGCTGTAGTGGAGTCTGTACTTCAGCTGGGGCCCAGACTCTGTTGGCTCTGCGAATAGAATAGAAAGGAAGGGTGAGGCTGTTGACAGGAAAGGCTGGCAGGCAGAGAGTGAAAAGGACAGTGAAGAAGGGAGGGAGGGGCACTGACTGAGTGCCCTGCAGCCAAGCGTGTTCCAGCGGCTGTGCCACCAATCCCTACAATCATGTCATGAAAAAGTTCTTATTTTCTCCATTTTGTGGTTGAGGAGATAGGTTCAGAGATGTGAAATGACTCTACAGTGCCCAAGTGGCAGAGCAGGGATTCGAACTGGGCCCTATGTGATTTCCAATTCGGAGCATTTTGTACCTCTCTGCACTCTTCATATGTGGCTTCAAGCTTCAACCTTGGACATGAGGAGGAATCACGAAACCTTTCCCAGAAACAGGGAAATCGTGTCCCAGTGAAGGACATGTGGGCAGGCTTTGGGATCATGAGTTCCTCGGGGAGGTGGCAGAAGTCTTTTGGGGTAGAAATTTCTTAAGTATCTGGGGACAGGAGCTGGCAATGCAGATTTGGATGGCAGAAGTCACAAGGCAAATGCCAGCCCCCAAAGGAATTCAGGTGGAGTCAGGAGGGTCCTCAGGGCTGGGCAATGGGTGGGGGTGCCCACAAGCAGAAGCGAGGATTAACCACAGGACCAGCAAAAACATGGAGAAGGGACCGTTAGCACCATAGAAGTAAATAAGAAGGTGCCAGGGTCAGAGACAATCAAAATGGAGAAGGCATAGAGGTCGGAATCCAGGCACACCCCAGCCAGCTAGCTGCCGGCTCTCTCAACCATGCAGGCTGCACCAGTGATATTTTGGATCGTTTCAAATTTATTAAGAATATATTACATTCCATTAAATGCTGCAGCCATGAAGGACACTGAAGCGTTTCCTCTCTCAGGCCTTCCTGCTCCGGTGGCAGAATGCCCCATTTTCTCAGGGGCTCCGTCTGACGGGTTATTGTTTTCCAATAAAGTATTTGCTGAATATATGCCTCACATAAACAAATAGAAAAATAATAATAATGTAGACTATCTCTGAACCTTAGAAGAAAGTGTAGGCTTTCATTTAATGAGCTTTGGAGACAACATAGCAATTTTTGATGTCCTGTCAAGCTTGTTAAATTGAAATTCTACCAGGATTTTACATTGAGCCAGAACCAGCATGTCCCAGGGTATAAATTAGGCATAACTGGATATGCACCAACTCTTTTGGTCACTGGATATAATTTAGGGCTATAATTGAATAAGTGACACTGTTGTGGCCTGACAAGCCCTCTCCCAAAACTTCTAGCCCACTTTCAGGAAGTAACTTGGGAGGCAGAGTCCATAGTATGACTTGATACCAGTGTTTTCCAAACCTAATCCCACACCTGAAGAAAGGCTCCAACCCATGGCTATTGGTTTATATTTTCAATAGAGGGGACACGAATTTGCATTTTAAAAAATTCTCTGATTAATTCAGTTGGAAAGCCGTATTAGAAAACACTGTTTTATGTTATTCAAGGAGAAAAGTCTTTGTCACGTATTTTATTTACCTAAACTTTGTAGGGATTGACTTGGTGAGGCTTAGCAGGGAAGGTGTTTATTTGATTATTGCCTACACTGACTATTCAGATGAGTTTAATTTTATATCAAAAATATTTACTTACCTTCTTACATAAGGGATCAAATGTAAAAACTCATTTATTTGCTTTTTTATTTTTAATTTAATGATAATTGCTATTATCCTTTGGCATGCTATCCAGAATATCTCATATACTCTAACTCTGAACAAGAATACAATGATCTGACAAGTGAAGGATTTCATAGTGGATCATAGTATAAGATCTTTAAAGACTTGGTTTTGGATCCCAGATCTATCATTTATAAGCCAGATGATCTTATGCAAGTCATTTGCAAAGTAGCAATAATACTAGTAATATCTAGTCTGCTTAGCTCATAGAATTGTTATAAAAATCAAGTGATGTGATGAAATGACAGAGCTTTGCAAACTATTAAATGCATTATTATATATTATTACATATATAAATGCATTGTTACAAATACATTATTACATAAACAAAATGCATTATTGCATAGAATTAAAATAATAAGTTCTATAGTGTTACTTCCACAACAGTCCCTGAGGGGAGAAAGTTGGAGGGATACCAGCTCTGCTTAATTTAGAGAAGCTCTGTTTAACCTTTATACCTTAAGATCTGATTTTTAAATTGACCTTCTACATGAGGCTTCATTGGAAATCTGCTGCTTAAAAAAAAAAAAAAGTTGAAAATCAGTCTTCTGTGTTCTGTTGGGCTTTCTGCCCATATTCTTCCTTCTTTTAATTACCAGCCCACCCTGGATCAAGTAAGTGCTAATTACCACCTTCACAGATATAGTAAAAAGGTAAAATTCCAGTTAGCATCTTGACTTGACTTCTTATCAGGAGTTCTGGTTAAATTCTTAGGTTTAGTTGAAAAACAATGGCTAACATATATTTTTAGATGAATTACTCTTATTTTCAAATTTTCTTTCTACTACCCCTATGCATAATTAAGAAATTGCTATAACAGGAGAATTTCTATTTACAATCTACTACTTGGAAATAATAGTGAAATCTAAGAGGTACACATGTATCAGATGATATGAGCAAATCAGAAAACATATCTATCCCCAATAGTCAGCCAATATTAGATTGATGTAATTTTAGATTAACTGTTTAAAAGCCTAAATCATGACTTCAAAATCCCAAATCAGCTGGGTATGGTGGTTCATGCTGGTAATCACAGCACTTTGGGAGGCTAAGGCAGGGTGATCACTTGAGCCCAGGAGTTTGAGACCAGCCTGGGCAACATGGTGAAACTCCACCTGTACAAAAAATACAAAAAATTAGCTGGATGTGGTGGCACGCACTTGTAGTTCCAGTTACTCGGGAAGCTGAGGTAGGAGGATCCATTACTTGAGCTTGGGAGGTTGAGGCTGCAGTAAGCCGTGCTCACACCACTGCACTCCAGCCTGGGCAACAGAGGGAGACCCTGTCTCAAAACAAACAAACAAACAAACCAAAAATCCCAGGATTTTTATATTTTTTGTCAGAGTCTCATGATGAGTTTCTTCATGAAAAGTTCAAGACATTTGACAGAGAGCTACCCAAGCAATAATTATTTCTAAGAGGAGTGGAACAGGGAGGAAGGGGAAGAGAAGGGATAAAAAAGGGAATGGAACAAATGTGTTAATTCCAACAGATTCCGGTGGGCCTTTCTCTGCCCCGAGCCCGGAGGTGTCCTGGCATTTTTTGTGCCCTCACTGAGCAGCTTCCACTGCTAGTCTGCACATGTTCCCTTTCTCTCTTCACACAGGGGAAAGGTGGAAAAATGAAAACATTTTCTATGACATTAAAAATCACTTCCTCTCCTCTTTCCCCAGTGTCCCTAACCAGAAGAACCTAACTTAATAGGATATTTCAGATGACAGAATTGTCCAGTCTTCCTCGCCACCACCTCTTAACCCTTGCTCACTGCAGGGCAACCTGGTTGTTGCTCTCAATACTCCACCAACTGCCCTGGATGAAACCACCATTAACTGTTTAATTGCCACATTCATTGATCATTTTTGCAGCCCTTCATTTTATTTGACCTCTCAGCGGTATTTGACACGGTTGAGCACTCTCACTTTTTCTCACTTTCTTCAAACCTTCCCATCTTCTTTCCTCTTCTTCAAGGCGCATATTTCTAGAGCCTTCCATTACCCTCTGAGAGCAAACTCATGGTGGTCACTCCTTGCCATGACTGTGACATAAATGACACCTCTTACATTATATTGCAGTGATTTGTAGACATGATGGAGAGGCTGGGACTGGACCACCAGTGTGACTGCCTGGGACATAAATGGGAAACTTACCCCTTGGTGGTCCTCATTTCACTTTCTCCATCTGAGCAAGGAACAAAGAAGCAAATACTTCCAGAAAAACTTGAAGGGCTTCCCAGCACCAGAAAGAGATGAGGAGAATAGGTGTCCTACTTATGAGCTCATTTTTCATGTGGAGGAAACCTGCATGGGAAGTAGACAGCCTTTGGACATTGGTCTCCTGGGGCTCAGTAGAGTCTGGTGTTGTTGCCAGGCAACAAGAACAAGGCTAAAGGACTATAAGTTCTTGTCTAGTTGGGAAGAAAATTTGGATGGATTCTCAAAAGGATTTCAGGAATGTGTGGAGGCTCTGCCTTGGTTGGATCACTCAGTGTTCATGAAGTCTCCCTGCATGCCCAGCCCTGTAGACTCTTGATTTTTATCAATATAGCATCTTATTCCTTATTGTTCAAGGCATGTTCCTGTTATCTCCCTGGTTAAATTGAAAACTTTTCTGAAGGAGAGAAAGAAAGTCTAAATCTCGTGGGTTCCTTCTCCCAGCATCCAACATAAATAAAACCGTCTTCCATAAAACCATGTTGATTGATTGGTTGATGATTGATTATTTGACCTACCATCCTAGTTGGTTGTCAGAAATCCTCTCCTTATTTTTCTTGGTGGACACAAGTTTAGTGATACTTGTAGAGGCCAACTTTGCCTTTCAACTTTGAACTTCCATTGATTTTTCCACTGTGTGTGCCAAAGCCTTAAATTGGTTCCAGTTGCTTAAAAGAGATGTATATTTTTCTTCTACACATTTTATGGAAAAAAAAACCTGGAGCGTATTTTCCCTAGACTCCACCAAAACCAGACAGTTTTTCCAGAAATGTATGAATGAACAACAAAGTGGTTACTTTGGAAGCCGACATACCGTTATATTGGATTTCAGAATAGTCAAGTAATCCCATATTTCATGTGATTCCAGGTAAAAGAAAAAATATTTAGTCCACAACAGGAAGGGAAAAATAAATTCAAAAGCTCCCTTGTGCAGATTTGTGATATAAACACTGAAAAGTTTAATGTAGCAGCAGTATAACAAATTATATTAGTAAATATGAATTGCTTTTTAGACAAAAGGATATTCATGACATTTTTGCTGTTTAAAGATAAAATGATCTCTTTCTTCTTCATTGAATCATAAAATCTTGGACCTGGAAAAGACTTTAGAGAATTAAATTATTTTCCACCCAAGTGCCAAGATAGTGACTCCTCGAGGGCACGGATTGTATTTTCTGCTCCCTCTTCAAAATGTCCACAGTGCTGAGTCAAACGCTGTGCACTCAGTTCCCTTAAATAACAGTCAATGATGAGAATGCTGTTCACAGATACAGGGGATAAAAACAAAAAACTTATCCTCACTTTCTGGAATTGTGTTTCTCTTTGATAACAACCCATTTTGAGCCATAGAGCTATTATAATAAAAGGGATTACATCTTTGGGATTTTCCTTGTATCACTCATTAAAATGTCATGCAAAGAACCACACTGGTCCTTTTGTTGCTGGACGAACACTGGCTGGCTGCCACATGCCTGCAGGCTCCAGTTCACAGAGGCCCCACACATTGACCTGCTCATTCAAAACTGTTGCGAGGGCTTTACCTTTATATCACCACAGTACAGTGACTTACAATGATTCCAGATCAATACTCCTCTCAGAGTTTGTCTAGGAAGTCCTACCAGCTGTCATGTAAGGGTAATTAACACATCTCTCTCAATTATGCATGCTGGTGGAAGAATTTCAAACATTTGGCTGGATAACAAATCCATCCCCTCTGTTAGAGAAAGGTCATCCCTCTGGCCATCTGGGTATTTACTTTTCTTTAGAAATGAGCTTCATGGAATTTTCTGTTGGAAGGGGAAAATGATGAGGACAAAGGGAATTTCCTAGTAAAAATGATGATGGCCCATTTAACACTGCTCATACCCACACACCAACAATCTTAAATCTTACACCTAATGCTTATTTTATTTATTCCACTATCTACTAACCTACATCATGTGTGGCCTGCCCACTATTATGACAAGAGCTGCTTTAGAGGCCCCTGAAGTTTTATGATGATCGATCTGTATAACAGAATATTTCTTTTTCCTCTGATTTGTTCACAAAAGATACAAGCCGTCACTTTGGGGGAGTTGAGAAAGAAAAGGCACTGAGAGGCATGCAAGGATGAGTAAGTTCCTGCTCTTAAGGAAGGTACAGTCTAGCATCAGGGAACACACAAGTGACTGTGACTATGACAATGGTCATAACCCTTCATTTCTAGCAAGATAAGCAAAAGAAGCCCTGGGAAGGAGGAGATGTTTCTGAGCAGGACTGAGGAGTCATCATGGAGAAAGGGCATCAGAGATGGGCCTGTGGGGGTGAAGTAAGAGGGCAGTCTGTGCAGAAAGAGCCCATGAGCATAGGCGCAGAGGCAGAAAAGTGTGGGTGTGTTTGGAATCTGAGAGTAGCATGGTTGGACTGCAGCATAAAAAACCATGGGGTATGTAGGGAGATAAATAACA
The DNA here is from genome assembly GCF_029281585.2 of Gorilla gorilla gorilla. Lineage (NCBI taxonomy): Eukaryota > Metazoa > Chordata > Mammalia > Primates > Hominidae > Gorilla > Gorilla gorilla. Next base: position 112,031,772 of record NC_073238.2, read on the forward strand.
ACAACACACAGGAACAGGGCTGTGGGGAGCTTGCACGCCGAAGTGAGGAATTTGGACTTTATTTGGTAAGTGGGGACAATGGAAGACTTTGAGCACGGAAATGAAAAATGTCAAAATGACCTTTGCATTCAAGGGCAGTTGCATCACATCTCCCCCAAAATTCATACGCTGAAGTTCAAACCACTGTTGTTGACTGTAACTTACTTGGAGACAGGCCCTTTACAGGGGTGGTCAATTTAAAGTGAGGTCATCAGGGTGTCTTAATCCAATATGATTGGTGTCCTTATTGCAAGTAGAAATTTGGACACGGAGATAAGCATAGGTGGAAGGCAGTGTGAAGAGACAGAAAGAAGATGGCCATCCACAGTCAACAAGAGGGTGCTGGGATGGATCTTTTCCTCATGGCCCTCAGAAGGAACCAACCCAGCACACACCTTGATCTTGGACTTCTGCCCCCAGAACTGTGAGGGAATAAGGTTCTGTTGTTTGAGCCACCCAGCTTGTAGTACTTGGTTATGGCAGCCCAAGCAAACCAACAGCTGGGAATGAAATAATGTGGGCCTCTCAGAGGATGGTAGCAATGGGAAATTCAGGGAAGAAAGAGAGATGAAAAATATCATAGTGAGAGATGCTTGAGCATGGCTCATGCCATGGGGATTTGAAATTTTAAAATTGTACAGTGTTTCAACCCAACAATAAGAGCTAGCTCTTGTTCATTAGTTGGTTTCATTCAAGTTAACACCAAGAGTAGAAGTTCTTTCCTTTCATTCAAAGAAAAAATAAGATCGAGAATAGCACAGAGAAGGACTATCTGTAATGGAGTATGGGGCAGGCTATGCAAAAGGCGGAATATTGGTGTTTGAACATTCATTTGAAGAGATTTAACCAAAGTGGAGGCCTAGGAGGGTGGTAAGGACAGAGGACTGTCGGGCAGAGGACTTAGCCCCTGGCAGAAATGTCAAGGTGTAAGGCTCAGCAAATAACCAGCTTCTCATGCTGCCTTCAGGGTTCTCATTGGGCATGCAAAGGCCTGGGTTAGGGTTAGTTCTGGCTCTGACTCCAAAGAGTCCTGTGATCCCAGACAAGTCACGTTCTCTCTCTAGCTTCAGGGTCTGTACCATAAAAAGAGGGGATTGTCCTGGATCATCTTAGAGATTCCAGTGCCAAGAACATTTTCATGATACAATGCTAATTATGTGAAGTTTTATGTTAGATATAATAAATACATGTTTGTATATATGTCTGTGTGTATGTGAGTAAGATTTGTAGCCCTCCTATTTCTTTTTTTTTTTTTCTTTTTTTCTTTTTCTTGAGACGGAGTCTCACTCTGTCGCCCAGGCTGGAGTGCAGTGGCGCGATCTCGGCTCACTGCAAGCTCCCCATCCCAGGTTCACGCCATTCTCCTGCCTCAGCCTCCTGAGTAGCTGGGACTACAGGCACCCGCCACCATGCCTGGCTAATTTTTTGTATGTTTAGTAGAGACAGGGTTTCAGCATGTTAGCCAGGATGGCCTCCATCTCCTGACCTTGTGATCCACCTGCCTCAGCCTCCCAAAGTGCTGGGATTACAGGAGTGAACCACTGAGCCCGGCCTATAGCCCTCCTGTTTCTAAAAGGAATTTGAAAGAACTTTTGAAATTCAGCATCTTTTTTTTTTTTTTAAAAGAACAACTAAGTAGAAAATCAACCCAAAGGAAAAGAGAAACATATTACCGGTCACCTGAGATGAACTCTTTATTAGATAGAACTTTAGCTCTGAGTTTCCTGGCAGTTAAGGTAAAAAGAAAAACATGTGCTCATTGTCTGATAAAAATCAATGTAATATGATTAGGTCTTGAGAGAAACATGTAGATATGCTGAGTGCTCAGATAAGATTACATTTGAGAATAGGCAGATTCAAGACACATTAAAAGCCATGCAAAAATCCATACTCCTTAATCCAATAATTCCAGTTACACTGAGGAAATAAAAAAGAGGGGGAGGAATGACTATGTGTGTGAAAATGCTTTTCACAAAATTATTTATGAAAGTGCAGAACTGTAAAGAGCCAGAATGGGAGGTAGAGTTAATTGTGGTGCACTCATTCAAGCAAACACAATGCCGGCATTGTAAACAGTGAGGTTCTCCAGCAGCACAGAGAAGCAAGGTGCGTGATCGGCTCCATAAGAACAATCAGGAGATAAAATTATTTGTTCACCAAGGTTCTAACTATATAAAAATATGAAACTGTCAAAAATGAGTCTTCAAACATGGTGGTAATTATGGTAGAGTGATGCTTTTAAGCGTGAATCCCCTCTCACCATGTCTCCCAATGTTTAATGATGTTTACAATTAAATTTAAGCAAACAAGCCAGCTCACACACTTAAGCTTTTCGTTCTAGCTATGCTTTATGGGATTACATTTTTTAATTAAAAGAAAAGAGATTTCGTAAATGCAAAAATAGCAAACTGAAATTGTATTCCTTAGAAAAATCAATTTCTTGAGATAGCGTTGGATTTTTAGAGGGGATTTTTTCTTTTTTTTAAAAAAAAAAAAAACCATGTGTAGATGTGTGGTGCTCATGCAGAAGTTCTCCTTGTTTGCTTTGGGGTCATGGAAGCTGCCTGAATTAAACATGTGAGGAAATACTTAAGGGGCTACAGGTGGGTTAACGTTTAACAGTCCTCTCTCCTTAGCACCCTCCTAAGCCTCCTCTTCGGTTAAATCTCTTCAAGTGAATGTCCAAACACCAATATTCCTCCTTTTGTATAACCTGCCCCACATTCCATTACAGATAGTCCTTTTTTGTGTTATTCTTGATCTTATTTTTTCTTTGAATGAAGGAAAAGAGCTTCTACTCTTGGTGTTAACTTGAATGAAACCAACTGATGACTAAGACCTAGCTCTTAGTGTTGAGTTCAAACATTGTAAAGTTTTAAAACTTCAAATCCCCATGGCATGTGAGAACATTCTGGAAACAATCCAGCATAGACAATAACTTGAAAAACAGATTCATATAAGAAAAGTATAGGTGCACATGTCAACAGTTGCTCCAGCCTTTGGCAAAGTTCTTCCGAGTGCATGAAAATCAATCAATGGAATACATTCTGTTAATGGAATAAGGGGATGGAAAATATCATCTCAGTTGTTACATAAAAAGTATTTGATAAAATCCAATATCCTCTCATGATTAAAACAGAGAAGTTTCTCTTCTACTTGCAGCATTTCTCCCATTTCACCTTCCTTTTTGAGTACTTTTCCTTATTTCATGTTTTTGCACTTGTTTCTCATGAAGTCTGTTATTTTCCTTCTATTCTAACATCCTCTTTTACTGGAGGTAGGTAATTAACAAATTACTTCACACTGAAGTTTTAATGATTTCAGGATTATTATCATTGCAAAATTCCTGGATCATGAAGAATAGGAAATATCTCCAAGAAATGAGTCTATAATGGTAGCTCTCAAAGACCAGGAAACCCTAGAATGTCTCTTCTCCTCATTGGTCTTCATAACCCATAGTTTGCTCTAACCACAGCCATTGAGTTAGAATTCTAAGTAGCCCACAACTTAGATTCATTTTATTACTTATCATTTACTACTCATATGTTTTCAAAGAATTAAAATTCCTCTTTTGGCATTGAAAAATTTTCTCTGTGCACCTATATTACTAAGTATGTTTTCACTACCTGTTCATTGGGAACACACTTTACAAAAATTACTGTGAATTCAATTAAAAATTATATGTCTGAATCTGCACTTTATTCCTCACAGTAGAGTTTATAACTTTGGAAACTATCATACATGTACTTACTTGTAAGACAGTATTTATTCAGTCTACAAGCAGTGTTTGGTGCTACATGCAACCATGTTCCCCTGGTGACAACTTGCATCCATTGGGGTAGCAATCGTCTACAGAGGGAAACACTGAGAAGCACAGAGGAAAATAAATTCTAGAAATTCTTGGGAGAAATTGCAAATAGATAGGCCAAAAAGGAGTCAATTCCTCTATACCTCAGGACCACGAATTGGAAAGTGGAGGCTCCTAGTGGTGCTCCCTAAATTCTAAAGGTCCAACGGCTCTTTGAATCTTTGCCTTTGTCAGGATAAAGGCAGGTCCAAGGTGTTAACTCTAAATCCTCAAAATAGAATCTAAGCTATCAATTTGCTTATTCTGAAGCAATTTTCAATGGTTTTCCCTGCTTTTCTTTTCCATGCATCTAACTGCACTCTTGCCTTCTCACAACACATAGGACCCACTGCTGCACAGAAGGAACTTGAATTCTAATCAGCCAATGTTTTATTTGTGGGACATCCCATCAAATTTTTTAAAAAAGATCTTATTGAACAGAAGAGGGAAATGGAATTTGAGGATGACTTGACATTGTGAGATTAAATGGGGTTGGCAGAAGTTTGACCAGGACTTTTCCCTGCTCTGCTGGACAGACTGTCTCTCCTCTTGGTGCCCTTCTTGGAGGAGCATTTTCAGCCTGCTGCCTAAACAGCTGTTGATGGATAGCTTTCTCCCTGCAGCACTGCTCCAAAAGCTGGTAGCAGAGATGGCTGATCTATTCCCAGCTGTCTGGATTTTAAGGCTGAGCTGTAGGCTTCAGGGATAGCCACACACATTCTTTCAAGGTCTGAGGCAGGCACACTGGAAATAGTGTGGCCCACTACACCTGGGCTTCTTACATGTAAGCCCTTTATGCTCTCCCAGGCTCTGACCTGCTCTGTGATCACAAGGGCAGTCCTAAATGGAGATCTGTATGAGATCAGCAGTATTTAGCAATTGGGAGTTTGACATAATGCACTTTCTCATAATTTATTAAAGTTGCTAATACATTTAAAAAATATGTGAAGAACATGGAAACCTCTCAGTAATATGGTCTAGTGCATTAACCCTCCATTGATTTTGCATCTCAATCAGAGTAAAAGCCAAAGACCTTATGATGACCAGTAAGGGTCACCATCTGGTCACCTCACTCTCCCCACCTCTCCAATCTTAAGTTACTGCTCTTACCCTCACTCACTCTGCTCTAGCCACACTGACCTGGTTGCTATTCCCAGAATATTCTAGGCATGCTCCTGCCTCAGGACCATTGCATTTCCTCACTCCTCTGCCCAGAAGCTATCAGACCTGCTGCCTGCCCCCTTAACACCTCAAATGGCATCCTCCCTTTGAGATCTTCTTTGTTCATCCTATGAAAACTTGTAAAGTTTTCTGCACACACACTTCCTGTCTCTCTCAGTTCTGTTTTTCTCTCTAGCACTTATCACCATCATCATATTCACTACATGTTGTATTTATTGATCTTGTTGAGTGTCTGCATTCACCCATTAAAATGTAAGCTCCATGAAGGTAGGGACTTTTGCCTATTGTGCTCACTGTCTTGTCTCTAGTGCTGAGATCAGTGCTACACAGAGTAGCATACATTAAATATGCACCAAATAAATGAACACTTATTTATCACTTAATCATGCAATGAATGGATGAATGATTGAAAATTGGTAGTCAATGCTGTCCAAGAACATGACTCTTGGGAGACTCTTGCCATGCTATTTTTTCTTCTTTGAGATAATCCGCAGCTCAGGCACTGAGGTCAACAACTCTAATGTTCTAGATCTTCCAAGTAGGAGGGAGGAGGTTGGATAAACAGAGTTTGAGTAAATTTGCCCTTGGCTTTTGAGAGAGCTAAGTGAGAATCCTGGCTTTCCCACCTCCTAGCTCTGTGACCACTGATAAACTATTCAACTTAGGTCAAGCTGTTCAACTCTGGGCCTTAGCTCACTCAATATGTAAAATAGAATGATATGAAATTCAGGGATTTATAAGAATCAGGGTTGAAAACATTGGGCATATAGTAATATACTCTTATTAAAATGAAATGTATTTTCATATATATAAATAATTTGTATTAATTTGTAGAAGTTTGCTTATTGATAAAGTAGACAGTCATATATTTATTGACATTTTCATTTTAGGGGACAAACCATATCTATATTTAAAATAGTATTTTTTGTCTTACAGGAAAAAAAGCCTCCTACGTATACTTTGATTAAATTATCACATGTATTTCTGTTATTTAAGGATCCTAAAATGAAAACAAATGGCTTCTAAAGCAGTTAAAATAATTATCAAGGTATATTTGTTCACTCCAGATCTCATCCCACAAGGTTTACAAGAGTCTTGGCTTTTGAAATCTGTGTCTTCCAAAAATTCATTTGTTAAGCAAGCACTGAGCACTTGCTCTCTTCCAGGCACCGGGCTCTACATTACTGGCTATTCCCAATGGCAGGAAAGAGCTTCTGCTCATGAGAAACTTACAAGATAGGCCCAAGATGGGATCTGACATCAATACTGATATTGATAATGGTTAATAGCAGGCATTAGGGGTTAAGTGCTGCCCCAGAGGTGCAGATTGTTACAGACATGCAGAGAAGGGGAAAGATGCTTTCTCAAGGAAGCTTGGAAGTGGTCAGAGAGTCATTCATGTGAGGGAAGGTCAGGGGACCAAAATAGAGGAATGGAAACAGCTTGAGCAAACTCATAGACGAGGAAGGAAGGCATAAGTCTTTGGATTTTCCCAACTCCAACTGACCTCAGCATGAAAAGAAACCAGGGCTTGGACTGGAAAGGAAGCTCACTCTCTGGCAATGTGGAAGGCCTTGCTCGTGGGTGAGGATGTGGAAGGCCTTGCTCGTGGGTGAGGATGTGGAAGGCCTTGCTCGTGGGTGAGGATGTGGAAGGCCTTGCTCGTGGGTGAGGATGTGGAAGGCCTTGCTCGTGGGTGAGGATGTGGAAGGCCTTGCTCGTGGGTGAGGATGTGGAAGGCCTTGCTCGTGGGTGAGGATGTGGAAGGCCTTGCTCGTGGGTGAGGATGTGGAAGGCCTTGCTCGTGGGTGAGGATGTGGAAGGCCTTGCTCGTGGGTGAGGATGTGGAAGGCCTTGCTCGTGGGTGAGGATGTGGAAGGCCTTGCTCGTGGGTGAGGATGTGGAAGGCCTTGCTCGTGGGTGAGGATGTGGAAGGCCTTGCTCGTGGGTGAGGATGTGGAAGGCCTTGCTCGTGGGTGAGGATGTGGAAGGCCTTGCTCGTGGGTGAGGATGTGGAAGGCCTTGCTCGTGGGTGAGGATGTGGAAGGCCTTGCTCGTGGGTGAGGATGTGGAAGGCCTTGCTCGTGGGTGAGGATGTGGAAGGCCTTGCTCGTGGGTGAGGATGTGGAAGGCCTTGCTCGTGGGTGAGGATGTGGAAGGCCTTGCTCGTGGGTGAGGCAGTTGGATGTGATTCAGGAAAGAATGGGGGGTTCTCTGAGGGTTCAGTGGAGGAGAGAGATACACTCATGGCCATAACCAAGGGTTTGTTCTCAATTTCTTTCATACGCCAATGACTTCCAGACCACACCTCTCTCCTGGACTCTAGATTCCTGGACCCAACAGCCTGCTTGGCACCTCTCTTTCAATGTCGTATAGGCATCTCAAACGCCACTCCTGCTATTTCCCCCACATTTGCTTGAGCCATGCTTTCTGCATCTCGGCTGATGACAAAAATCCCCTTCCAGGGGCTCAGGCCCATAAACTTAGAATCATCCTGACTGGTCCCTTTTCCACTTCACATTCAGTGTGTCAGGAAATCCTATTGGCTCCACCCTCCTCCACTGCCAGCAGCCTGGTCTGAGCCACCGTCTTCTTCCCCTGGGTGACCACCACAGCCTAACTGGTCTCCTGATGCCACCTCTGGCCCCTTCAGTCCATTCTCACACAGTAGCCAGAGCCATCCTTCTAAAACACCAGTGAGATCACATCACTCCTCCACTCAAAATTCCCATTTCCTTCAAAGAAGAAAACAAGTTCTTACAATGGCCTGCAAGACCCTACCTGGTCAAGCCATGGTTGTTTCTCAGAACTCCTTTCCAGCTTGGCCCTGGCTCATGGAGTCCAGATTCTCCAGCCTCTTGGCTGACCCTCAGATGCACCAGGCATGCGTCCTCCCGAGCCCTCAGTGCTGGCTGTTCTCTCTGCCTGGGATATGCTTCATCTGGATACAGGCAGGACAACTCCCCACCTCCACAAAGTCTTTGCTGCTGAATTACTTTCTTAGTGGTAATGGCCCTGCCTATGTAACTAAAAAGGGCCACCCAACCCACCAGCACTCCCCATCCTACTTACCCGCTTGTTCTTCCCCAAAGCCCTCAGCACGTTCTGCTGTGTAACTTGTGTATCATCTTTATTGCTTATTGTCTGTCTCCCCTAACTAGAAGCTAAGTTCTGTGTAGACAGGGCCATTTGTGAGTTTTGTTGTTGATATCCCATGTCCCTGGAACACTGCCTGGCCCAAGGTAGACTTGCAACATATGCCTGTGGAGTGAATGAAGGGGATAGTGCAGCAGAGGGTATAGGAAGTAGAGAAGGCATCTGTTGGCAGCACTGTCACACATCTGATGGCCTGGACCAGCCTGACAATGCCAGTGGGAACGGAAGGTGGCGGGGGATGCAGGAGACAGGGTGGGTATGTATCTAGGGCTGGGTAACTCAATGTGGGAGATGCCAAGCTTTGTGATGGATGATGCTTCAATTGGACTTCAGTCCCATGTGGTCCTATAAGTGCCACTCTGTTCCAGGGCCGGGGATAATATGCTTTTCGCTGCTGAACTGTCTTTGTGGATCACAGAGGCAACCAGGTAAAACTGGGTGGATAAAATGAACAAAATATCAATCCTGTAAAAATAGCTCAACTGCGTACCCTCCCAGTGGACCCCACAGAGTGTCAAAGTATGACATGCTCAGGACAGGCACATGTTTCATATTGGGGTCATCTGAAGGAGGTGGACAGTTCTCCCACCCTACTGTTCCTAGGGAAAATTCCCTCATCTGGGGCTTTAGTCTTTTGCCATAAGCAAAGCATTGATATGTGCCTAAAGTATGCATGCAGAACTCTTAAATGATAGTTTTATGTATGCATAATCCTTTTGGCTGTCTGAAATCCAGGTGCCTCATTTGCAGATTCTGAAAGCTTGTGATCTCCCTGTAACAGGGCAGTCCCAGAGGCTGTTAGTGGTGCCTTGTCTTGCCCTAATAGACGGAGATATGATGGCAGTGGCCTACTTTGGTTATTCACTTCAATTATTAGTTTGAAGTATTAAAAGCCAACCATATTTATAAAATATACTCGATCATTTTAATGGGATTTTGAAAACTGTATGATTTATGAAACATTACATGGATCCTTCTGGCTAATATTATACTTAAATATTACTTATTACCATGCTTTCTTCCCTTCCATTCATGTGTATATGCATTGCAGATTTATGTATGTAGAGTTTCTCAAAGATAAGAACAGTTTGCTTTTCATCTTTGTAGCCACTTGGGCCTAGCACAATACCAGACATAAAGTAGGAATCAATAATTTGTATTCAGAGAGTGCGGTGGTTCTGGAGCCAGGCTGAGTAGGTTCAAGTCTGGATCTTCCTCTTACTAGCTGTGTCACTTTAGACAACTTATCTAACCTCTCTGTGCCTTGGTTTCCACATCTGCAAAATGGGCATAAAAATAAGACCTACCTGAAAGGCATATTGTGAACACTAAGGAGATCATTCCTGTAAAGCACTTAGAGGCATGCTTGGCACATTGTGAGAATTTGGCAAACATAATTAGTTTTTATAACCATATGAATGTGTGGAAGAAGTATAGTGATTAAGAGCAGTGGCTTTGGAGTCACACTGCCTGGGTTCAAATCCTGGTTCTGTGTCTTGCTACTTGCACGCCCTAGGACAAGATCATTCATCTCCTCAGGCCTCAGTTCTCTGTCTGTCAAATAGGGATATTAAGAGCACCTCCCCTTCTCAAATGTTTGTCTGAGATTTTGCATGTGAAACAGCATGGTGTCTAGCATGCATCTAATGAGTAAAAATAATAATAATGGTATTTGACTGCATTCAAAAGCTGTTACCAAGTATTATTACCATCTATGTAATTCCTTTTTAAAAAATAAAAAATTGGACTTCATAATCATCAATTCAGTTTGTAAATACATTTGACTAGCAGTTTCTGGACTACCCAGAGCTTAAGTATCCAGCCAGCAGTGACAGATGAAGAACAGCTGGGGTTTGCTGAGGGAAAAGACTTCTTCCACAGTTTACAGGCAGGTCCTAAGAGAAAGAGGAAGTAATGTCATAGCTCACTAAGTTGGGCTGAATTTGACCAGAAGAGACCCCAGGGTCTGAAGTTAGTTCTGCCCACTGGGCCACAGAGATGGAGATTTCGATGCTGTGAGCCTGGGTGTGTTGTCTCAAGGTCTCCGCCCTCTCTAGGTACGTACTGGAGAAACATGCAGCAGCAGGAATTCTGAGAAAAATTAGCAGGTATCTACTGAGGGTGGACCACAGTGAAGAAAAACCCTGGATGGGGACCCTCAGAAAGGGTGAAAGAGCAACAGCTGCGCAGCAGGGGACACAGGACCCCAGCCTACAGGCAGGGTTTTCTGGAGGCAAAGGCAAAAGGCAGAGCTTCACTCCGGTAAGGAGCCTGGAGGGAGGCAGGTTCTCAGACCTTGAACTTGGAGGCAAAAAGAGAAGCCTGCGGGACCCTGTAGCATAAGACGTGGGACACCCGGCGGGTGTTAGGGCTTGAAACAGAGCAGCTGTCTAATCAAAGCTAGGGCCATGAGTCAGCATCAGCTGGTGCAAAGATTCAGTGTCACTTGAGGATTGATTCTGGGGACTTGGGTCTCACTGGGGGAGTGCTGGCCAGGCGGGAGCTCTGGCAATGACCAAGGGCACTAAAGGCTGGGCCTGATGAGAAGGAATGAATAGGCAGGGTGGTCGTGAGGGTGATAGAAGACTCTAGCTGAATAGAGCAGGCCTCTCCCCTGTCTTCCTCCCTACCACTGTCCTTCTGTATGTCAAAGTGCCAGTGAAGATGACCCCACCCATGTCACGGGTGAGACTCTGCCAATGCACATCTATCTAGCTTTGTAAAAGCAACTCCAAATTAATTGCTGGCCACATTCACCCATTTTCTTTGACTTCCCTCCTGCTAGACTGAATGATTTTCTTTCCCCTCCATGCAATTTTAATATCAAGGATGATTTTTATCAAGTCATTCTCTGTAATCAGAATACAAAAATTATCCCAACATTTCTCTTTGAAAATGGATCTTCAGAGACCCAGTAGCCCTTTATGCATTACTAATGAGTTCTTTAGTGAAACATTTTGTCTTTTACTAAAATAAATCTCTTCTATTAAATCTTCCGTGGGAAAAATCGGATGGCATTTAAGCTGACTAGTTTCACTGGTAGAAAATCATCGTACTTGTTAGGGATTTGGGGGTTGTTATAGTTTATTTTTGAGCAAATAGGGAGATCTCATTACCTAAGATCGTGAAAAAAACTGAAAACACATTCACAGAAACAACTCTTAGCGTTGGAGGAGACTGTAGTGTTTTGCTGGTGTAACCGCCAATCTCAAGACAAAATACATTATCTAACATTTGTTAGAGGTGGCTGTGCTCGCTTCCCAAGGCTGCTATGACCAGTATCATAAACTGGATGGCTTAGAGCAACAGAAATTGATATTCTTACAGTTGTGGAGGCCAGAGGTCCAAAATCCAAGGGGCAAAGGCTATGCTCCCTCAGAAGGTTCTCTGGAAGGGTCTTTTTTTTTTTTTTTTTTTTTTTTTTTTCTGAGACAGTCTCTCACTCTGTCACCCAGGCTGCAGTGCAATGGTGCGATCTTGGCTCACTGCAACCTCCGCCTCCCGGGTTCAAGAGATTCTCCTGCCTCAGCCTCCCGAGTAGCTGGGACTACAGGTGTGTGTCACCACGCCTGGCTAATTTTTTGTATTTTTAGTAGAGCCGGGGTTTCACCATGTTAGCCAGGATGGTCTTGATCTCCTGACCTCATGATCCACCCACCTCAGGCTCCCAAAGTGCTGGAATTACAGGCATGAGCCACCGCTCCCAGCCTGGAAGGGTCTATTTTAGACCTCTCTCACAGCTCTGATAGCCTCAGCCATTCCTTGGCTTAAAGATGGCCATCTTCGGCCGCGCGGGGTGGCTCATGCCTATAATCCCAGCACTTTGGGAGGCCGAGGTGGGTGGATCACCTGAGATTAAGAGTTCGAGACCAGCCTGGCCAACATGGTAAAACCCCACCTCTATTAAAAATACAAAAAATTAGCCGGGCATGGTGGTGGGTGCCTATAATCCCAGTTACTTGGGAGACTGAGGCAGGAGAATCGCTTGAACCCGGGAGGCGGAGGTTGCAGTGAGCTGAGATCGCACCACTGCACTCCAGCCTGGGCGACAGGATAAGACTCTGTCTTAAAAACTAAAAGAAAAACAAAAAGATAGCCATCTTTTCCCTGTGTCTCTTTCACATCGTCTTCCCTCTATGCATGGATCTCTGTGGCTAAATTTTCTCTTTTTATAAGGACACCAGTCATACTGGATTAGAGTCCACCCTAATGTCCTCCCTGTAACTTGATTACATCTGTCAAGACCCTACTTCCAAGTAGGATCCCATGCTGAGATTCTGTGGGTTAGGACTTCCACATGCAGGGAGACACAATTCAACATGGTCAACCAGGGCACTCTGGCCTTGTCACAGTATATTTATAATAAGATGTGATATTCAAAATATTTTACCATAAGTACCTCCCAGATGGGCAGCAGCCAATCAGAGTGCACCACAGCTAGTCCTGGAAACCCCCTGCTGTGTGGGTTTAACTCTTTGATTGCTGGGGTCCAGGAGGGGAAGATGCTGGGACTGTGGAAGAGGCACTGGAGTGGCCAGAGAAGCAGGGAAAACACTTGACATTAAACAGGCTTGGGACAGTGTCTGTTTTCTACTATCCACTGTCACCTCCATCGAGTACATTATCATGCAAGGTCACTCATTCTGTTTTAAACAAATCTCACATATTGAGCCAAAAATCTGTAACCCCATAGTGTCTCCCATGGACCACAGCAGGCGATGGAGAAGGCACGTGTTTTGGTGAGGGAAGAGCAGTATTTAGCCCGGGTTGACTTTAACAACATGACCTGGAAAGTACCTTAAATCTCTCTGAGCCTCATTTCCTTACCTTTAAATTGGGGTAACAGAAAACAAGAATATTGTGAAGGTCTAATAAGACAGCGTGTGAAGAATGCTTTTTAAGGTGTGATATAGAAGTTCCATCGTGAGTTTCTTAAAAGCAGCTCTGGGTAGTGCTGACGGCACAGAGTCCCAGGCCAGCCAGCTTGACTGACTGCACAGATCTGCCACTTACTTACTAGCTGTATGCCCATGGAAAGTTATCTCCCCCTCTCTGTGCCTCTGTTTCATCCCATAAAATGGGATTATTAACATTACCTCTGCTAAGAGCTTGTAGTGAAGACTAAATGGGTATGATCTCTAAGAAGCACTTAGAAACTGCCTGGTAGATGATATGTACAACGTTATATAAGTCTCTGCTATTTTTATCGAGGGCAGGGCCACAGCTTACAGTCCTGTGTGCAATTCCTTCCCAGTTTCTGGCATAGAGCAGATGCTCCAAAACTGTCAGATGAGTAAAGGAGGAGGCACACTGCTTCCACCCTCAGGAGGTGCAGGATAAAGCCCACACCTCTTCCCTGTACCTCTGCTCTGCATAGCCTTCCCCAGCCAGTGCATAAATGCCTACGCCATGGTGCAAGCTGCCATGCCCTCCATCTTCCCAGGCTGTTTTTTCTGAAAAAAGTGCAGCTTCCCCCTGCTGCAGTCCAGGACTGCAATGCAGGTCTTTCCTGAGACATCAAGTACAGAAAGTCCCTGGCTTATAATGGTTCAATTTACGATTTTTGACTTTAGAACAGTTCAAAAGCAATATACATTCAGCACACTCCTGGACTCATGATGGGGTTACATCAGAAAAACCCATTGTAAATTGAATATGTCATAAGTTGAAAATGCATTTTCAACATATACTATTTTCCATTAACCATGGGTTTATCAGAACTTGAGTCTATGGTAAGGCAAGAAGCATCTGAAATCCAAAACCGCCTAAGAGGAATGTTCTTTTCCTGTGTTGCTGAAAATGAAGGAACTCTTAATAGGATGCTCTATTTTTCCCATCTTCTTCCAGTGTTTCTTAACCTAGTCTTCCTTCCCCTCCAGCCCACCCCTTCCCTATTCCTGTCTCCATAGGCACACAACCCTTCTCCCACTTCTTCCCGGAAGCATTCCCAACTCCGACACCAGCAACCAAGGCACTCTGGCCTTGTCGTAGTATATTTATAATAAGATGTGATATTCAAAATATTTTACCATAAGTACCTCCCAGGTGGGCAGCAGCCAATCATCGTGCACCACAGCTAGTCTCAGAAACCCCCTGCTGTGTGGGCTTAACCCTTTGATTGCTGGGGTCCAGGAGGGGAAGATGCTGGGACTCTGGAGGAGGCACTGGAGTGGCCAGAGAAGCAGGGAAAACACTTGACACTAAACAGGCTTGGGACAGTGTCTGTTTTCTACCTGAGATGGAAGTCATTTCCAGTGTTTAAGTAAAATGGCACAGCTGTGCAGGAACACACCCACAAAATGTTGGCCTTTAATACATGTGTCCAAATTCCAGGCAGCCCTCTGTAGGGGTAGGTGATTCACCATATAGTATTGCAATCAGTTTGAAAAAGGCTGTAACAGAAGATGTGTAATAAGGTTTTGTATCTTTGGACAGATTTCACTTATTTTAAAAATTGACTAGCTTCTGGAATTGCTAAGGACTGATGATAATAAAAATAGAACCCAACATTTACTAAACATTCAGTTGGCCCTCAGTATCGTGGATTCAACCAACTATGGATTGAAAATACTTGTTAAAAATTGCGTCTGTACTGAACATGGTCAGACTTTTGTCTTGGCATTATTCCCTAAACAGTGAAGTATAACAGCTATTTACATTAGCATTCACTTTGTATTAGGTGTTATAAGTAATCTAGAGATGATTTAAAGTATATAGGAAGATGTGTATAGGTTATATGCAAATACTAGGCCGTTGTATATCAGGGACTTGAGCATCCTGAATTTTGGTATCTGTGGGAGGTCCTGGAACCAGTTCCCCATGGAAACTGTGGGATACAGATGTCATGTGATGGTGTTTATAAGGCTTCAGGAAGTAAACCCCCATAGAGTGGTTGTCAATTACTCTGGCTTCTTTTAATTCTCTAAATGGCTAGCTCTAATTAAAAAAAAATTTTTGTGGGTACATAGTAGGTGTATATACTTATGGGGTGCATGAGATGTTTTGATACAGACATGCAATGTGAAATAAGCACATCATGGAGAATGGGGTACCCCTCCTCTCAAGCATTTATCCTTTGAGTTACAAACAATCCAATTATATTCTTTAAGTTATTTAAAAATATACAATTAAGTTGTTGTTGACTATAGTCACCCTATTATGCTGTCAAATAGTAGGTCTTATTCATTCTTTCTATTTTTCTTGTACCCATTAACCATCCCCACCTCCTCGCTCCAAATGGCCAACTCTAACTCCCACCTTCCTCCCCACTCTCAACTAGATAATCTGATAAATATCTTAGCTTAAATGTTAAATGTCCCATCCTTTGGAGTCATCCCTGACCTCTAAACTAGGGAGAGCTCCCTGCAATGCATTCACACTGTCTATCATGGCATTGATCACTCTATTTTAATTGTCATTTTAATATCACAGGGCTTGGCACATGGAGGGGGTTCAATACATATTTGTTGAAGGAAGGAAGGAAGATCACTGGATAACATGCACCCATCGTATGAGGTTTCCTGTACGGTTGGGGTTTGAGGAGAAGTTCAGGAAGTAGACAGAAAAGGCCTGCCCTCCCTGGCAGGAGAAATTCCAAGGCTGAGATATAAATGTTTCATGGGATTTCTATTCACCCATGGAGCTGCAGACATTAATGAATGTGGTATCAAAAAATCTAGACTCTATGAAGTCAAACAGCCACTAGACTGGTATATTTGTCAGGGTTCTGTAAAAAACAGAACTAATAGGATAGATGTATATATGAAGGTGAGTTTATTGGGAGAATCGACTCACACGATCACAAGGTGAAGTCCTGCACTAAGCTGTCTACCAGCTGAGGAGCTAGGAAGCCAGTCCAAGTCCCAAAACCTCAGAAGTAGGGAAACCAACAGTGCAGCCTTCAGTCTGTGGCCAAAGGTCCGAGAGCCCCTGGCAAACCACTGGTGTAAGTCCAAGAGTCCAAAAACCAAAGAACTTGGAGTCCGATGTTCGAGGGAAGGAAGCATCCTGCATGGGAGAAACATGAAGGCCAGAAGACTCAGCAAGTTGTTCATTCCACATCCTTCTGCCTGCTTTTTTCTAGCCTTGCTGGCAGCCGATTAGATGGTGCCCACCCAGATTGAGGGTGGGTCTGCCTCTCCCAGTCCACTGACTCAAATGTTAATGTTTGGCAACACTCTCTCAGACACACCTAGGAACAATACTTTGCATCCTTCAATCCAATCAAGTTGACACTCAATATTAACATCACAACTGGTTTCATGTAAGGTTGATATATGATTATGGTCCACACTAACCAAACTACCCCCGTGACTCAGAAGACATTGATATTCTCATTAAATAAAATAATTTCCAAATGAAGCATCTGGTGCCTGGAAATTTGTTTCCCTGAATCTCTAAAGAACTGATGGGCTGTTTTTAGTCTCACTGATTTCTCTTAACTGGCACATTTTCAGTTAATGAATAAAATTAAGAGAATTAACAATCCTTATCGGTAAGAGGGGTTTCTCCCTTCATCAAGCCAACAAACAGCTCTCCCCATCACAAGACACAAGTAGCATGAGAAATTGAAACTGCCCAGCCAACCAAAATGCATTTAAAATTTTTTTAAAGACTGGGTGCAGTGGCTTACGCCTGTAATCCCCGCACTTTGGGAGGGCAAAGTGGGAGGATTGCTTGAACCAAGGAGTTTGAGACCAGCCTGGGCAACACAGTGCGAACCAGACTCTACAAAAATAAAAAAATTAGCCTGGCATGGTGGTATGCACCTGTAGTCCCAGCTACTTGGGAGGCTGACGTAGGAGAATTGCTTGAGCCCAGGAGGTCGAGACTGCAGTGAGCTATGATTGTGCCACTGCACTCCAGCCTGGGTGACAGAGTGAGACCCTGTTTCAAAAATAAAAATAAAAAATTTTTAAAAGGCTTAAACATGCTATGAAATGGCAAACTACAAACAATTCACCTACTTTGCCTTTCTTCCTCATTTACTAGTTTTTATGCTTTGTTTATTTAAAATAGTCACAAAATTAATGTCAGGGGCCAGTGCCAGTGGTGCTTGAAAGAAGAGGGCAGTTGCATTGGCCTAATAAGGAATGAGTCACAAATCTATTCCCAAAGCACCTGTGATGGCCTGAAGGTTTTTCCCAGCCCTCAGGTGATAACAAGCTATCCTAAATGCAAATCTAGAGATGAGAACACTCAGATTTGCAACTCCCTTGAAGAAAGGTAAAAGCACTATCATTAGAGAAGAGCTCTGCCCCATAGTCCAGGTGATGCAGTGGAATGATGCTCTACACCTATTTGTATGGGTTTTTGGAAAGAAAATGCAAACTGATTTGGTCCACTTACCTATGTAACTTCATTCCCACTTTTCTTTATCCTCTCCTAAACCCATAGCAATTGGTGGTGGTGGGTAAAATTGGAGGTAGTAGTGACTGTCTACCACTATTTGTGTTTTTCCCTCATTTATCCACCAGGCTACACTGCCAAATATTCCTTATATCATTCTAGGCATTTCTTCCATATAATGGAAGCAACAGAGAAAAAGAACACACCAGAGAAGAAATGTAAATGCACCATTTTTATCTGTCATTAATAAGTACAAAATGTTGTGCTATTCACCAAAAATTATTTGCATATCTAGACTGTTAAGGATAAATTGTAATATATGTTGAACCAAATAATAAACAGAAAGAGCTTATTAGAGGCTTATGCATAATGTTGATGATACTGGTAATTATTCATGTTGATAGACATTCTGGTTATCATTTATTTATAATGATCCCCTGAATCTAAAGTTACTTTCTAATTCTGAAGCCGTTATGTGGTTGCATTTTATTTGCTATATTAGGTAGTTGGAACTAATAATACAAGGAGCTCATGTGGTTCAATTAGTTTATTTAAATTCAAAAGAAGCCCAAAAGCCTAATCTGTCACTTGCCTTAGAGTAGAGCTATTTCAGTCTCATAGTTAATGTCATAAATTAAGCCTTGATGTAAATAACCATTTTATTCCCCTGCACTTTTACTTGCCCATATCCTTCTGGAAATGTACTGGGAGGAAGAAGAGGAGGTTCAGGCCAAATGTTAGACTCAGCCTTGGCCTATGTGACTGAGACCTGTATAAATGGAATAATAAGACTCAGCTCACCCACTCTAACCACAGCCTTTATTGCTTCCCCACTTTCAAAGACCTTGAGAGGTTTTGAAACTATGGGGAAACTGAGGCTGGGAACATCTGATACACCCAGTCAGCTTAGTCACCTAGTAAATATCTGTTGAACAACTTACGTGGCACAAGGACGAAAACAGAGGTCTGTTTGATCGAATTTTTCACTTCCAAGCTGTGTACACTGTGGGTACTTAATAAATCCTCCTAGACTTAATTGATTTTGACTTAATTCACCACTTCTGCTGAATCTCCTCAAACCTCATCACGTAGACGTCTCATAATTCTCAGAACATACCTGGACCATTGCCAACATGCATCCCTGGTGTCACTTTTTTACTGTAACTGTTGTTTCATGTGGCTTTCCCCTTTTACTAGATTAGGAGCATTCAAGGAGAAAATAGATCTGGAAAAAATATAGATAACAATTTACATTTCTTCCTGAGCAACTCCTGCTCTAACAACTGTCAGAAGGAGTTGAGATATAGGAACAGGATCACCCCTATTTGACAGATGAGAAAATTGAGGCACAGACTATTATACGTTATTTGTATAAAAAAAAAAAAAAGGTTCATATAACCATTTTGGAATGAAGCCACAGCCGGAATTTTGGGATTTTCCAACCACAATACATAGCTGCTTTACACTCTAGATAAGTCATGCCATGTTGATTAGCCCTGGCAAGTTTCAGCAGGGGAGATATCAAAGAAAAACAGATCTGAGGCTGTTTGAAGAGATAAATGACCAAAGTTGGCACTGACAGAATGAGAATAGCAAAGGTTTAAAGAGCTTGGTAGACAGGCCAGAGAGGAGCACAGTGATAAGGAAATGGAGCAGGTATTAGAGAAGTTGTTTTCAAAACCATATATTTTTACCTACTATGAAAAGAAAGTGTCAATAGTAATAGTGATGATGATGATGATTATGATGATGATGAAGCTTAGGGAATGCCTACTATGTGCCAGGAACTGTTAAAACACTTTGTATGCGTTAACTCTTAATCCTTATTGAAAGTCTATGAGGTAGAAACTATTCTTAGCCCCATTTCACAGATATGGCAACTGGAAGCCACAAGGTCCCACTTGCCCAAGATGCCCAAGAACAGCAACGCTGCATTTTAAATCTAGTTAGTCCAGTTCTGAGACGGTTTCCTTAACCCTTTTTTTTTTTTTTTTTTTACACTGCTTCTCCAGGAGAGGTTGCAAGACAAAACAGGCTTCTGAAATGTAACTCCAGAGCAAGAGCCTTTGTCTTGACCTCGGGATTTCACCAAGCTGGCCTCAGCCATGTGGAATGCGAGGAATTTCAGAGGCTCTTCCGTGATTTTCCCTGGCCACCTTTGGGGTCTAAAGCAGGCTCCCGGACTCAAAGTGTCCCTGAAGGCTGCGTCTAAAGCACATGCCATCTGCCCTTAAACCTTAGGGCCAGCACTTGCCGTTCCGTGGCCTGGCCTGCTTGCCTGAAAATATCATCATGCACCTACAGCAGCAAGTGCTGCCAAGGTGGCACTGAAAGAGGCAAAATTCAGAAAATCAGGTTGGGATTCCAGCCCTTCGCTAGAATCGTTTTCCCGAAGAAAAGTTTTGCTGGAGTCTGTCGGTCAATGACTCAGCCCATGTAAAGACACAGTTCAAATTATTCCAACGGAATACAAATGGCTGGGGCCTGTTAACTGAATTGTAGATCATAGAAATCCATTGCTTTTCCCATGAAAAACTAATGGGATGCAGTTGTCTGACAGCTATTCCTATGGGCAAAAACTATTGTTAATGGGAGAGTCTTTAATAGTCTTCTAATTAATGTTTTCTTTTTTGTGCCCATATTTTAATTGATTTTTTTTCAATTAGGAGCATACTAGAAAAAGATTCCAAAAATTACTTGTTTTAAAATAAGCCATTAGGAAATCTCATCCTTCAATTATGCTTTTTCTTTCTCACAGCAACCTGATTCTGAAGTCTTTTCTTAGCCGAAGTTGCATTTATTCTATCCCATGCCATGTAATTTAATGGCTATGTAATTCCAATAGCACCAATCTGTTGTTCTGTCAAGTACATATTACAGTTATTTAGCATCTTCCTTCCTCCTGTCGAGAATCAACATGAGTATTCTGTATTAGAATCTTTCATGGTTGCTGATTTTAATAAAATTAATTCAGCTTGAGGTTCGAACTTGATTCTAGCCATCATCCCTAATCTAAATATTCCTGGAGTACAGATTATTCTTGGAAGTAGAAACTGCACAAATCCAATGTCGACTCCATCAGAATTCTGTTATTGTTTTTAAAGAGGTGGTCTCCAAACAATATAAACTATAATAAAATTAGAAATATGAAATATAATAATCAGGGTGCGATTTAAATGTAGCATAAAGCATAAATCTGATCTTGTTATTCTCCTGCTTAAAAACTTTCAACAGCAGGAACTTCATACTCCTTAGCGGGTCTCCCATTGTCTGGCTTCTGCCTCCTACTTCCTGCTTCACCTCTTCTCACTCCTCATACTCCTCCCCACACCCCTTCTCTGCACTGGCCTTAGAGAGCTGCGTGCCTGCCCCTAGATGGGACATTCTCCTGGCACACGCTGCTCCTCTAAAGAACATTCAACACCCACAACACACACACACACTAGGCACACAACACACACACAATACACATACAACATGCACACACACCCCATACACATATACAACACACATACCATATACATAACACACACATACACATATAGCACACACACAACACAAACACACACAGCACACACACAACACAAACACACAACAGCCAATACACACACACAATATACACACACATAATACACACACAATACACATACAACATACACACCTACCCCATGCAGGCTTACAACACACATACCATATACATAACACACACATACACATACAGCACACACAACACAAACACACACAACACACAATACACACATATGCAGCACACAAACAACATACACAACACACACAATACACACATGCATACGCACCACACACCTTGTTTACACACAATATACCTACCCTATACACACACACAGAACACACATCCACACACAACACACATGTAGCATGAACACATACCCCATACACACATACAACACATACACCATACATACTACACACACAGCACACACACAACAGAAACACACAATACATACAATACATACAACATACATGCATATACATGCAACACACACACACACACTTTGACCACCACTCACTCCCTTGCCAAGTTCCTACTCATTTTTCAGGTCTCAGTTTAAATGTCACTTCTCCAGAGATCTCCTCTGACCCCTGGTCTCAATTCTGACCCTCTCCCACCATTCCTTCTCAGCATTCTTCTCTAGAATATGTATCACAACTTGTAACAAGACATATTTTGTTAACATCTGTCTTCCCCACAAGACTGCAAGCTTCATGAAGGGAGACACCATGTCTTGATTTTCCTCACCTTTGTTTAACTAGCACTAAGCACAATGCCTGGCACATAGTAGAATCTCAAGAAATATTTGTTGAATGAAAGAATGAATGAGATCGTAGCCTGGAAGTATATGACCACCTGCTGGTTCCATACCTGGCATGTCCCACGTGGGATGAGCAAAGGCCCTGAGGGCTTATGTGACCCATGAGCTGGTCCCTGGTGTGAGCCCACCTTACTGGCCCTAGCTGAGGCTCCTAGCTCCCAGTTCCTGGGAGGCTCTTCACAAGCACTCTGCAATGGCGCTCTCCATCCCCATCTGTCTCCACCCCACAGAAGCTGCACCAGTCCCTGCCACTAGGCACTGGACCCTCCCTCCCTTATCTCTCCAGAAATAGTGTGTTACCAAGAACTAAAAGAGAGGAAGAGTTAAAACAAAACAAAGCAAAAAACAAATCCTAGCTGCCACAAGGAAGATTTTTCCCAGACATTTTTGTCTTTATTTCTTGGAATAAAATCAGAAGACACTATTTTTGACACCTCTGTTTTGTTTCACAATGATACACAAAGACGCTTTACGCTTCTGCACACTGCCCTGTACCATTTGGCTATGATAAGTTGCTTTGATAACCAACAGCTTTTGTACACTGATGTATATCCTGGCAAATCTTATGCCTTAACAAAAACTTCCTTACAAATTGTTCACTGTGTCAAATAGCTTGTTTTATTTTGACAATAGCTTATCCATTAGGATTTTACAATCCTATAGGATCCATTACTAAAATTCTGTTACCTAGAGTCTCCGAGGGTTTGAATTAGTGTGCCTCAGACATCCATGGTGCATAATTCTTCAAAATATTAATACTAGATTGTACTAGGGTTCAGGGCTGTCTCTTAAAATGTGGACACTTACACAAATACCCTATAGAGTTGAAAATAATTTTAAACATAAAATATTTGAATAAGTACAATTAAGTAGCTTTTAACATGTTTGGTGTGAAAGTTTATTCTGTGGAAGAATCAAAGAGCCAGTCAAAATACTACTAAATGTATGATTCTGTACTTACCGAAAATGAAATATCATATAGAAACATTTATCTTTCTTTTGATAATAACATTTACTCAGTGCTTACTATGTGCTAGGCATTTTTCTAAGCCTTATGCATGTGTTAACTCATTTAATCACACAACAGTCCTGAGAAGAAGATACAATAATTATTTCATTGAACGGATGAAGAAAAAAGTCAAGTAATTGCTCAAAGTCATGCAGCTAAGAAAAGGTCGAGCCAAGTTATGAGACCAGAATCTGTGAGCTTGATTACTCCTCCATCCTCCTACCAACGGATAGGTCCGTGCAAATAATTGTTTCCCATTCCCAAATCCCTATATATACATATCTTATTATATTTAAAATTTTGTTATGCATCCTATTATTATACGAAAGATCATCGTAGATTTTTATCCTCCCTGGATTTTAACTATTGCTAATGAATAGCTTGGCAGTGTGATGTAATTGAGTCAGGTAGGTCTGGATTTAAAATCTAGTTCTACCACTTACCAGTTATATATGGCCTTGGGAAAGTTTCTTTATCTTCTCAGCCCATCTGCTATTTTGTAAAAATAGGGATCATTATTGCTGTTATAGGGAGAAAATGAGATGACCATATATAAATTGCTTGGCATGTAGGTGATCAATAACATTCTTTACTCCAAGTATGTAAGTAAGGACACTAGGAAATTACAGCAATTCTCACAAAAAAGAAGGTTTAATTGATAAACTACTAATTGAATGTTGTAAAATACTTTCTATTAGCTGAAATAGCTTATATGGTTCCCTACAAGTCCCAGTTTTATCAAGAGATAAGAGCATTTATAAGAAAATTGTATTTTTCCAGCCAAATTGAAATGTGTGTGTGCAGCCACAAAGCATTACATTAAAAAACTAGTGATCAAATTGACAATTATATGAGTGAATACAGTATAATAGCCATACTGGTAGAAATGTGGACATTTCATTAATTCCATCCTCATTTTGTGGAATTCTGCTTTCCCAAGTCTCTCCATTAGACCCATCTGTGCACCTTGAATACATGAGCCTTTCTGGGTGTCAGCTTCCAAGAGCAGTGTTTGTGGCTAAAGAGAGTTTGGAATGAGGTTAGAGAAACCTGGGGTGGCTTATCCTCTAAACAAGAAATGCATTCTGTATAACCCTCCTCCACCCCAGCTGATGGGCTGTGGCTATGTTTTGATCCTCATGGATACTTCACGTCACAAATGATAGAATTGTATTTGGCCACCTGATATAAAGGCAGCCAATTCAAAGACTTTGCACACATGAACTTTGTAGGAGCTGGCTCAATCTGAATGCTCTCTTGGAGATTTGATTTTAACAAACAAAGAGACAAGCAATTGTCAAGGAAGAAAAGGAAATAAAGTAAGAGATGCCTGAAGCAAGTTGACAGGGCTGGAGGTACCCTGGCAAGTCATAAAGCAAAGAGATTTAGGATTAAAAATTTTAAAAAGATTCAGTTTGCAAGAGAAGCAGATGAAGAGAGAAAAGAGAGATTCCTATACTACTTTGATTTAGATTAGTGTCCACTTCACCTCTGTCTTTACAATAGACTTTCCAATATTTTCCCTGGAATGTCCATGTATACATAGGAA
Organism: Gorilla gorilla gorilla; assembly: GCF_029281585.2. NCBI lineage: Eukaryota > Metazoa > Chordata > Mammalia > Primates > Hominidae > Gorilla > Gorilla gorilla. The sequence continues at coordinate 112,056,251 of NC_073238.2, forward strand.
GCTGAATGAAACATCAACAATATGAACTTGAGACTAAGGAGACATGTTGGCATTACCCATTGTTATAGACTCTTATTAACAGCAAGCAAGCACCTATTCCCTTTGGTGTCCTTGGCACCTGCCTGGTTATCCTCCCCAAAGAGGGTGATGCAACTATTAACGCTGCTAACAGTAGATCCTCAGGACAGCATTTGTTGATTAGCACAGATGCCCGGGACTGAACACAGGGCCCATGTCTGCCCTTCTCCATGGTGGTGGGGGAAGATTCAAACTCCAGAGAGGAAGTCTGAGCTGCCAAAAGTGCGGATGAAATTAGTGGGAAGCAGAGTGAGAACTCCAGATGTTTAGAATTAGGATGACTATAAACAAATTCATTTCCCCAGATCCCCCAAGCTTGCTTTTTAAAATTATTTTTATATCTGGTAAACAAATCAATACTCTCTTTTCTTGGCTGCAAATGGACTAATTCTTTAGGGAAGTATGATACTCAAACTGGTTCACAGTTTGCTCTTCTTTCTCCAGAAATTGTATAACTCACACATCAATGTAATTCTTTCAATTGGTAGTTTTGAAAACTTGGGGATTAAGTATAAACACCGCCATATGCAATTACCCTTCCAGACTGGTTTTATGTACCCTGTCACCTAATTATTATTTTCCTTTGTTTTACCAGCTTTGGCATCCAAATATTACTTTAGCCATAAACACTCTTCACTATGTCACATCATGACATCAGATTTGATACTCCTGTCATGGGAGGAACTCCTGTCATGAGGGCAAGGCAGGTATATAGAGTGACAGCTTTTGTGTAGCAAAGTAATCACTTGCAGATGATTATCTGAGCTCAAGCCTGAGAATTTCATCTATGTGTATATCACCAAGAAATGTCCACCCCTGCACACTATTGCCTCTTCATCCACAAGCTGAAAGAAAGAATGTCTTCAGCTAATCTGGAACACACATTTAAAATTCTTATTACTCTCTACTCCACAAATTTATTACATAATTATTCATATTTGGACATCACTCTAGCATGTACAAACAAGCGTATAGCAAGTTCAAAGACTCCTTCTGATAGCCCACAATAGATATGCCCTTCTGATTACCTTCTGTACTGTGTAGGGGAAGGACCTTTCCTTTCTCTCAGCAGCCACACTTCTTTAGAATCTTTTGTCAGGGTTTAGAATCTGAAAGGAAGAAAGGAAAGAAAGAAAGAAGGAAGGAAGGAAGGAAGGAAGGAAGGAAGGAAGGGAGGGAGGGAAAGAAAGAGAGAGAGAGAGGGAGGGAGGGAGGGAGGGAAAAATCCTCAGGAAGCTTCTCTACTTAACATGTTCTTAAGATTAGCAACCTTGATAATCATGTAATGTTTGATTCACTTTTCCCCAACAAACACATGAGCATGCGCGCGCACACCCACACACACACACACACAGGATCCTTGCTTTTGTGTATAAGAAGTGATTGTTCAGTGGTTGACTTTGGAGTTGCAAGCTACTTAAAATAGTCCTAAAACCAACACTTGTTTTTACAGGGCCGTTGTTCGAGAGAGAACTGCAAGTATCTTCACCCTCCGACACACTTAAAAACTCAACTAGAAATTAATGGAAGGAACAATTTGATTCAGCAAAAAACTGCAGCAGCAATGCTTGCCCAGCAGATGCAATTTATGTTTCCAGGAACACCACTTCATCCAGTGGTGAGTACATCTTTATTCGGTGATGAGTTGGATGGTTACAGTGTTGGTATGGATGATGCCACGTTGACCTAGGGTGGCCTCTCTCCACTTTGTCACTTTGGTTACAATTAAAGCAAATAGCTTTAAAGCTCAATAGATGAAGGAAAATAGGCTTTTAAAAAAATTAATAGAAAAATATTTGTGGAAATAGGAGGCAAAGACAATTTCTAATCAATATCTGGGAAATCTGTATCACTCCAACTCTTTTCACCAGTAACTCTCTATCTCAGCCATCTTAGAACGGAAATAGTTTTAACATGTTCATTTACAGTGTGAATTAATAATCTATGTATCAATGAGTTTGTGATGCCTAAAAATATTTTGAGCCATGTAGTTCTATGGCACCATTTAAAGGATGAGGAAATTGAGAAACCAGAGAAGTTCAATGATTTTCCCCAATGTCATGCAGCTAATAAATCTTGGAGCTTGGACTTAACTCAGACATGTTAGCAGAGCGCTTTCTGCAGTGTGTTCCAGGAAGATCCTAGTAACAGCCCCCAAAGAAGGATGTCAAATGCAGCAACACCAAGGGAGACCCTACCTGAGTCACTTAGGTCTCAACCTGCCTTTCAGAGGCCTGCAAAAGCTGTGACAGTTCTGACCATTGTCACAAGACCAAATGCCAGAGGGACTTAGCATATGAATATGTATTGCACAAGATTTTTTTCCCTGATTTCACCCTGTCTGAAAGTACTTCCTTAAAGGTCTGGAAATTGTTTTAGGAATGATGTCCTTGGGGAAAAGGAGTGCATTTAATTTTAGTAGGTTTCATTTACATTTGTGAATTATTTGTCAGAAACAAGCTCTTTTTTTTTTTTTTAAAGAAAGGCAGTGAGTGAAATGTGTTTGTTTCTAAAAAGTATGTGCACAAAAGGCTTTTGTATAAAAATCCCTTTATTGTAGGAAAAGTCTGCATGACTGAAACCTGCTAAATTAGGAGGGATGGCTACCAGCAAATTTGATTTTCTTGTTGTGTTCCCTGTGAGATGGGGTGTGGAGGGCAGGGCCTGCCCAAAGGAGAGTAGAGAATTCCGGCAGGTCGTCAGCCATTCTGCTTGTCTCCAGGCTTCTGTACAGAGTAGCCAGGAACCAGCTCTGCCCAGAGTAAAAGAAATGCCAGGTGCAGAGGGCTCCAAGATAAATAAGATACAGTGTTTTGGGGATAGACAGACACAAGAAAAGGGCAAAGTAAGATTCAAGCACAGGAAATGACGAGACTGGACAAGGAAAGCCTGCCTGGAGGAAGTCTCAAATAAGCCTCTTGTAAAGGGTGAGTAAGAATTCACCCAGATTAAGGACTAGACGCAGATAGAGTTCTGAATATATTTAATCCCCAAAATAGGCATTTAAGTGGTTCTGTTTAAACTACACACATGTATAATTTATGGTTCTCTCTTTATTGATGCTCACATATAAACTATTTTATTAAATTACCTAAATGCTAAAATAATTTAGTTATACATATTAAATAATGTCTATAGCAATAAATTTAGAGCCAGCAAAGTCAACATAATACCACCACATTATGTGTCTCACTTATTTGACTCATACACATCCTATCTATTTAGAATTAATAAAGACTGACCCTGGTACTCACTGGTGGCAGTGTTAACAAGAGAATCCCATCCCTGCTGTTAACTATTAGTTGAACTTTTTTTGAAAGTTATGTTTATTATTGTCTCAAATATCAATTAGAAGCTCATAATCACCATTTCTCTATGAAAAATGAATATTACACTTAAATATTTTAATAGAGGTTTTTAAATCACTGGAAGTATTAGAATAAAAACTGTGACATGTTTAAAAATTACCAACTCTACAAACAAATTAATTCAGTCTCAGGAATGAATTAGTGACCTAGTAGAGTATACGTGGCTGAATAATGGCTCTCAGAGGTACCTGGAACCTATAAATGTCACCTTATAAGGAATCAGGGGCTTGACAGATGGGATTAAATTAAGAATCTTGAGATGGGGAGACCCTCCTGGATTGAATGCAGTTGCAAGCGTCCTTATAAGAGACGCTCATATAAGAGAGAGGGAGAGTTAGCACCGACAGAAGAGGAGCAAGGCAATATGACCACAGAGGCAGATTGGATTGATGTGGCCACAGCAGAGGAATGCCAGCAACCACCAGAAGATGGAAGAGTCAAGAAATGGATTCTCCCCTAGAGCCTCTGGAGGGAGAGCAGTCCTACCAACACCTTGATTTTGGCCCAGTGAAACCGATTTGGAACTTCTGGCCTCCAGGACTATAAAGGGATAAATGTGTGTTATTCTAAGCCAACGGGTTTATAGTAATTTATAGCTGTTTACAGCAGTTACCGGAAACTAATAGATGCAAAAACTGCATAAGACAAGTCAATTGATAGAAAGAGTCAAGTATCATTCCATTTTAGGTCTCATAAACTAAACTTCTTTACAGTACTGTGGATATTTCTTCATTCCCTCCTTCTTCTGTCCACTCCTGAACCCATTCCCCTGCAGTCTCTCACCAGTGTCCTCCATATTACCAAACCAACGGTCACTTTTTGCCTTTATTGTTGCTGTGGTCTGAATGTTTGTGTCCCACCAAAATTCACGTTGAGTCCTAACCTCTAAGGGCCTATGGGAGGCGACTAGATCCTGAGGGTGGAGCCCTCATGAATGGAATCAGTGCCCTTATAAGAAAAGACATGGGAGAGACCCCTCACCCTCCTGCCATGTGCGGACACAGCAAGAAGGCACTGTCTATGAACCAGGGAGCTGGTCCTCATCAGACATCAAATCTGCGGGCACCTTGATTTGGGGTGTTCCAGCTTCCAAAACTGTGAGAAATTCAATTCTGTTGTTTGTAAGCCACCCAGCTTATGATGTTTTATTATAAGCAGCCAGAATGGACTAAGACAATTTCTTCTTCCTCTCAGTGGTGCTCACGTCATGTGATGAATCTCTCCTTTGTTAAACACTCCTTCCTCCGTCTCCTTTGCCCACCATGTTCCTCTTCCGTATGTTGAGGTTCCAAGAGCTTGATATTTCTTTCCATCTGCCCTCTCCCTTGTGGTCTCATCCATTCCTGTGTCTGTCAATCATCTATAGACTGAGGACCCCCAAAAGTATGCATCCAGCCCAACCTCTCCTCTGAGCCCCAGGCTCACATATCCACCTTTCTACTGGCCTCACCTTTAAATTTCTTAAAGGAACTTGACCCGTTCAAAATCAAATTCTTCCCATTTTAATAAATGGTACTATCAACTGGCAATCGAAAACCAAAACCTAGCAGACTCTTTCCTGAAATCACTGGAAGTATTAGAATAAAAACTGTGACATGTTTAAAAATTATCAACTCTAGAAACCAATTAATTCAGTCTCAGAAATGAATCAGTGACCTAGTAGAGTATAGGTGGCTCACTGACATCCAGTTCATCAGCAAGTCCTGTCATATCTGCCCTGAACCCCATCCACTCCCCTGTTTCTCAGCTCCCTCATCTGAGCCACCATCAACCTTTTATCAAAATATCATAAAAGCATTTACTTCCTAATCTATCAATATCCACTCCTGCTTTACTCCATTATATCCCACAGACAACAACCAGAGGAATCTTTTTAAAACATAAATAGCATCCTGTCACTCCCTTATGTGCCCCTCCATGCTTTTCCATCTTACTGGGACAAAGCCGAAACTCTAACCTTGATCATGACCTATGGCTTCTGTGATCTGGTCACGACCCTGCCTACATTGCTGGGTGAACACACACAGCTCGTGCGTGTCCCAGCCTCTGCCTCTGCTGGCCTGTCCATGTCTTAGTGCTTTTCACACATTAACTCACCTCATTCATAAGGACTCCAGGTCCACCCCTGTAACCCACATGCAACCCCCAGCATTCTCTACCAGCGAGCCCTCCTCCTTCTTTGCTTATCCATACAAATGAACTGTAATTTTGTTTGTTTTCTTCTTTCTCATTAGGGCTTCAGTTCAATCAATGTACACAGTGTTCTGGCACCATGTCTGCACCAATAAATATTTATTAAGGGAATGAAAATTCAAGCCTTTCTCTCCCCTTACAACCCTTCTGTCTCAAATTCACAGTGTTTGAAAAGTCCCCTTCATTTATTCCTCCTAGCAGCTTTTCTCTCCCCAATTCCTGATAGGATAGGACAGGAATTCTTCCTTCCTTCCCTTCCCAGAGCGCTCACAGCCTTCATATGTGCACTCAAGATAAAGAAGCAAGTGTGAGCGACCTTTAGGAGGATGGAGATGGAAGAACCACGAGGGACAAGACTTGCATGAGTCTTGTGCCCTCCGGAGCTGCTTCTGGCAGTAGAGGGAGGAGGCTTAGGAGACGCCGTGTGTCAGCCTTTTAGCGTGAGTGCCAGGCACCTACCCTTTAAAGCAGACACGTTCTAAACGAGTGGGACGACGGCATTCTCGCCTACTGACTGCACTTTTGAGCCATGAAATACCTCGGGCCACTTGGCCATTACCCTTGGCTAAGCCCCCTTGCTGCTACAAAATAGCAAAGAATGTGCATGTTTGCGTGAGAGTGTGTTGAGTACGTATGAATGTGTAGTTAGTGTATATGTGCAAGTGTGTATATGTGTGCATGCAGGTGTGTAGTGAGTGTATATATGTGTGCTAGTGTGCTGTGAGTGCATATGTGTTGTCTGTAGTGTATTTGTGTTGCATGTGTATTGTGAGTGTACGTGTGTTGTGTGTAGTGAATGTATTATGTGTGGTGTATGACTGTGTTGTGAGTATATGTGAGTGTACGTGTTTTTTGTGTGCATGAGTGTCCTGTGTGTGTAGTGTGTTATGAGTGTGTGAGAGTACGAGTGTGTTGTGTGTAGTGTGTGTTGAGTGCTGTGTGTGTATAGTGTGTTATAGTGTGAGTGTAAGTGTACATGAGGATATTGTATATGAACATATGTGAATGTGAGTGTATGAGTGTACATGAGTGTGTTTTGTGTGAGTGTATGATCATATGAGTGTGTTGTGTGAGTGTACATGAGTGTTGTGTTGGTGTGTATGAGTACACGAATGTGTGTTGGTGTTGTGAGTGTACATGTGTTGTTTGTGTATAGTGTGAGTTTACATCAGTGCGTTGGTGTACTGCATGTGTGTGTGTACGTGAGTGTATTGTGAGTGTATATTAGTGTGTTGTCAGTGTATATACTGTGAGTGTACGAGTGTATTGTGTATGTGTGTAGTGTATGTGTGTACATGTGTGGTGTGTGTATTGTGAGTGTACATTAGTTTTGTGTGTACATGTGTTGTGTGTGTACATGAGTGTGTTATTTTATGTGAGTGTACAGTGTGTGAGTGTACAAGTGTGTGTGTTGAGTGTACGAGTGTTGGGTGTGAATGTGTGTGTTGTGAGTGTATGTATGTGAGTGTATGTGTGTGTTGTGTGAGTGTATGCAAGTGTATGTGACTGCTGTGTGTATAGTGTATGTGCATGTACGACTGTGTTGTGTATGGGACTGTTTACATGAGTGTGTTTGAGTGTACATGTATTGTGTGTAATGAGTATATGTGAGTGTACATAAGTGTGTATGTGTGTTGTGAGAGTGTATGTGGGTGTGAGTGTACATGAGTGTGTTTTGTGTTGTGAGTGTACATGAGTGTTTTGTGAGTGTGTGGGAGGCGTAGGTGTGTTGTGAGTGTATGTGATGTGTGTGTTGTGAGTGTATGAGTACACGAGTGTTGTATGTGTTTGTGTACGAGCGTTTGTGTGTGTGTGTGTATGTGGGTGTGTTGTGTTAGTGTTGTGTGAGTAGAAGTGTTTGTGTGTGTTGTGTGTCTATGTTTTGAGTATGTGAGTATACATGGGTGTGTGTGAGTATATGTGTATCTGAGTGTATAGTGTGTATATGTGACTATACATGAGTGTGGTATGTGTTTCAAGCATGCAAGTGTTGTGTATAGTGAATGTACATGAGTGTGTTGTGTGTGGTGTGGGTGTGTTTTGAGTGTGTGAGTGTATATGAGTGTGGTGTATGTGGGTGTGTTGTGAGTGTGAGTGTACATGAGTGTGTTGAGTGTATGAACGTTGTGTGAGAGTACAAGTGTTTGTGTGTGTGTGTTGTGTTTTGAGTATGTGAGTATACATGAGTGTGTTGAGTATATGTGTATCTGAGTGTATATGTGTATATGTGAGTGTACCTGAGTGTGTTGTGTGTTTCGAGTACATGAGTTTTGTGAGTGTGTACTGAGTATATGTGTATCTGAGTGTATATGTGTATATGTGAGTGTACCTGAGTGTGTTGTGTGTTTCGAGTACATGAGTTTTGTGAGTGTGTACTGAGTGTACATGAGTGTGTTGTGTGTGTGGTGGGTGTGGGTGTTTTGTGTGTGAGTATACATGAGTGTGTTGTGTATGTGTGTTGTGAGTGTATGTGTATGTATGAAAGCGTGTTGTGTGTTGTGTATGAGTGTGTGTTGTGTGTATGTGTTGTGTATATGAGTGTCTCATGTGTGAGTGTATGGGAGTGTGTTGTGAAAGTATATGAGTATGCGTTGTGTATATGAGTGTGTTGTGTGTGTGAATACGTGTGTTGAGTGTATGGGAGTGTGTTGTGAATGTGTATGAGTATGTGTTGTGTATATGAGTGTGTTGTGTGTGAGTGTACGTGTGTTGTGAGTGTATGGGAGTGTGTTGTGAATGTGTACGAGTGTGTATGTGTTGTGTATATGAGTGTGTTGTGTGTGTGAGTGTGTGTGGGTGTGTTTGTCATCTTTGAACCTGGACCTGATGTCCTGGGAGGGAAAGCAGGGCATGGAAGACCGCGGAGAGGAACACGGGAAGGTGGAGTAGAGAACAGGGGCAGGAAATCGCAAGACCAGCATTTCAGAAGCGATTTTCTTCAAGAAGGCTTCCCGCGAATCTTGTCCTCTGGCCTTTTTAGCTGTGGCTTTGAGCTGAGAGATGACGTGGACCAAATGGATCCTGTCTCAGACAGCCTGGCAACAGCACTTCTGCAGAAACGGCAGGGCTAATTCTCCCAAGCTGTAGTTGGTGCGCTTCCAGGAACAGAATCATTGGAAGGTGCTGCCCTTCTCTTTTCTCAGCCGCCAGCTGAGAACCAAACTCAGACACCGGGATCCGTTGTTGGCCGAGATTCTACCTCGGGAGTTTAATTTGAATTCAGGATCTGAGAACTACTTTTCCAAGGCAGCAGGCCCCACACCTCACACCTCCTGTCTGTAGAAGGCCCAGGCTGGCTGTGGGTCGTGTTCCTGTGCAACTCTCCACCAAACGCTCTCTGCATTCTCTCCAGAAACATACGGGCAACTGATTTGTGGGGGGGGAGGTTGTTTTTCCTCTTTTGTTTTAAGAAATAACCAACAAAATCTAGTAATCGCAGAAGAGTGGACATGGCCTCAGACTAGGAGCCAGGAGTCCCGGGTGTTCTGCCTTGACTTTGCCTTGCAGCATTGACCTTGGGTTATCCATTTAGTGTCTCTCCTCTAAATTGTTTTCACCTGGAAGGCTGAGCAATTCTTGCTGCCGCACTTGCTTCTCATGGATTTGAGAAGATTAAAGAAGACAAGTGTGAGAATGCCTTGAGAACTACCAGAACCTTTCACAGATGTAAAGCATTATTATCCACAATAATATTAACACGGAGTGAGCCTCTCTGCAAATCACCGTAACTGTATTTTTTAACTAATCAACTTTAATGAAAAACATGCTACATCAAAAAGGAACATATCCAACTGCGTCTGTCTTCGTAAGGCCTATGAACTTGCAACTTTCAGTTTCACGTGACAGAAAATATTTTTTTAGTCCACATTTCAAAAGGAAAGGGAAATTTGCTGCTATATTTTTACTCACTTTTATACCCTTACTATACTGCTATGCTCATTACATCCCTGTTGCAGAACTGTTAGATAATTTGAGGCCAAAAACCTTGATCAACATTGATTTTTACAGTATTAATGAGAGCTGCTTTTTACTGAGTTCTGACCATGGGAAATGGGAGTGCAATAGCACCTTGTTCTGCCCAACCCTTTCAGCTAAGTAGTTTCACTTACTCATTGCAGATAAGAAAATTAAAGCCCAGGGAGGTTAATTTCCTCCCCAGGTTAATGAGTAGTAAGTGTCAGAGTGCTAGATTTGAATTCAGGTCTCTCTGAGTCTAAAATCTATGGTTTTACTTTAAAATATTACTATTTCTCTGTGAACTGTGTTATTGCCATCATCAATAAAACATACTGGAACATTCATTTTAGACTATGAAATCAGATGAACAAGTAACATATATTTTTGAAGACAAAAGTTACCTAATTGGAATAGATTTGTCGATATCCAAAATGGTTTTGGGAAATGAGTTTTGAGGTTCTCAATCCTATCGACAAAGCAAAGTACAACCCGTATTTATGGTACCACACTAACCCTAGCTTCAAATGATCTAGCTTCAAATGATCTGTGGGCTGGCAGGGTTGAGAATTTGCTTCCAGAGAAAATAAAAATGGAAGTATGGGGGAGGGCTCTTTTATCTAAATGTTTACGTTGATAGTCTCTGGGTTAAATTACACATTTAGTGCAAGTTTTTTAATACTATTTTCACTCCTCACATATGACAATGCTCCCCAAATTTGAATTTCTAAAATTCAAGTATCAAGGTCTCAGCCTAGATCTACTGGGTCAGAATTTAATCTCTATTTGTAAAATCTCCCCCAGGCATTTCTGACAGAGCTAGTCCACTGAATCACTGATGTGCTGTGATTTATGACCTTTCAGAATTGATTCTTTTTAAAAATCCTAACATTACATAGTCCTTAGACCATTTAAATCGCTTGGCTTTTTCTCCAGTAGTACTAAATTATAAAAGCTACAGTTACTGAAAATCATAACTTTCTATAATTATGACTCAGTGAGTAACATACACATATAAACATTTGTTGACAGTAGAGGAAGAAAAAAATTCTAACTGCCATCTATTTCCCACATTCAGACCTCATGTTGCAACTTTCTCCCAAAGTGGATTTTACGTCTGAGCCATAGAGATCTAACAGCTCCTTGTGGGAGTACTGAGCCAGGACCCCTCTAAGATCATTAGAACCACCCCTTCTAGCCACTTTGAAAATAGGCTTTCCTGCCTGTCTGATAACTGCCTGCACAAACTATCAATAATTTACTCTTTTCTATAATGACTTTTCATAAGAGATATTTTTCTGTTACTGCTATAAAGAAAAAGTATGTTTATTAAACATAGGTTATCATTTTTCCCATATGTTAAACAATCCATCCAGGGTCATAAATAGACAAGAAGAATGTCACCCACAATGTAGAAACAGAGAACAAGCATGACACAGCATAGTTCAATGTTAAAAGTGTGACAAGCAACAGTAAAGTTCAGTGTTAAAAAATTGCATTAATATGTAATTGCAAATACATTGCAAATTGAAATCAAGTAGGTTAAAAATCATCTATAATTAACAACCAACCAAACAAACGAAAAGAAGCATTCAGGTCCAATTTGGTGTACAATTTATTCTAAGAAAAATCGTTAGCATTTTAAATTACTTAACAAGGTTTGTTCTCTTAAATGTACATTATTTCCTTTCTAAAAGGCAGAATTATTTACATATTATTAGGTGGAGCTTTTAAAAATAATCATCACCTCAACCCACTAGCATATTTCTTCTTATTCCTAGGTGAGGAATATAGGGACAGAGAACAAATTTAATAAGGTTCTGTATGCTCTTGTCACTGCTGTGTTGATTTTGTGACCTAGGAAACCAAACCAACTTTTAATGGCCAATCACAATATTGTTTGATTAAAAAGCTCTTCCAGAAAACCTTTCAGGAAGGGAAGACTGACTGGATCTAGATGTAGTTGAACTAGAGCAAAAAATCGTAGGTTTATTTGAAAACTACATTTGAATTTTGGGAATATACATGCTAGTGATGGAATACGGAAACATACTGGTAAGTCTGGGCAAAATAAAATTCCAAGTAACCCCACTGTTTGAGAATGCATAGACTTGGCCAACTTGAAAATCAGGCTGTAATCAAAGGGTTTTGTGACTCCTCTCCCTTTGAGAAACATGTAGAATAAATCAAAGATTATTAGTCAATATTGTATAGCTTTTACTACCTTAGTGTTATAACATTTAATAGTTTGGAATGTTGAGTAATTAGAGTTGAAATTATTTTCTTTTGTTGAGAACACTTTCATAGGGACAAAAGCTTAATCTAGTTCCTGTAACTAGAGGTTTTTTATGATGTTCTCTCATATTTCTGTATGGTTTGGGGAAGAGAGGGTCTACATGGATGTCATTTTTATTATAGGTCAGCATTGAGCTATACAATTAACACAGAGTATATGATGAATACATTTTGCTCAAATGACATTTGCTGGTAATTTTTTAAAGTTTTATTCTAAATAACTCTTTCTCCTGTGTTGTCTTCCTTTAACAGCCCACTTTCCCTGTAGGTCCCGCGATAGGGACAAATACGGCTATTAGCTTTGCTCCTTACCTAGCACCTGTAACCCCTGGAGTTGGGTTAGTCCCAACGGAAATTCTGCCCACCACACCTGTTATTGTTCCCGGAAGTCCACCGGTCACTGTCCCGGGCTCAACTGCAACTCAGAAACTTCTCAGGACTGACAAACTGGAGGTACTTCAATTCTACTTGTGTTTTGAGATGCATTTGTGGTAGAAATATACTTCTGTATAAGCGATTGCTTGTAAGATATTAATTCAGTCTTGCAAAACAGCCATGTAAACACACACACACAAACTCTCACCTAAAACCCATGTATTCATAACTCTATGGTTTGAAGTTAAGGCCAAGTATAAAGGAAATTAGTCTATGGAAAAGACTAGTTTTAACACAAAAATCAGCTGCATGGAATATGCGTTTAAGGGAAAAATATTAAACAATCAATGGAACAGTGACTCAATCATGATGCAGCCCATAGAGATGGCTCCAGGTCCTGAAGGCCTCCTCATGTCAAGGTCTAATCCTTGCAAGACCCTGGAAAGTTCTGGAAACTGGTGGGTCAGGAGCCCAGCAACCAGGGCAGCCGAGGACACTCAGGGACACTGGTGGGGGTAAGTGGGACTACAACTATTTACCAATTGGTATGATCATATTTCAATGTCTCAAGAACAAGCATGGCTGCTCTAGTGTGTTCTGGCATATTAGTTCTGATTGTGTTGTTGCTAAACAGGGGAAATTGGAGGATGAGTAAATTTAGTTTTTTGTTTTGTTTTGTTTTGAGACGTAGTTTCGCTCTTGTTGCCCAGGCTGGAGTGCAATGGTGCAATCTTGGCTCACCACAACCTCCTCTGCCTGGGTTCAAGTGATTCTCCTGCCTCAGCCTCCCAAGTAGCTGGGATTATAGGCATGCGCCACCACGCCTGGGCAATTTTGTATTTTTAGTAGAGACAGGGTTTCTCCATGTTGGTCAGGCTGGTCTCGAACTCCCAACCTCAGGTGATCCGCCAGCCTCGGCCTCCCAAAGTGCTGAGATTACAGGCGTGAGCCACTGCCGTAAATTTAGTTATTAATTGAGATATTTTCTTTAACCTCAATTGTTCTATAACATTCAAGAAAACAAGTTCCTATATATAAAAAACATCATTCTTAAGTTATGAATCAAACCAAACCTCCTGTACTTTGTTGGGTAAAATTTCTCTTTAATCAGAGCTGTAGAACTCATCTATGTATCTTACTGTTATATCCCTGTGATATTCACTACAGCATTTCATAAGGGTGTATAAAGATTCTTATAGATTTTTCAGAGAGCTCCTTTAATTCCATTACTGATCAAAGGTGTTAGGTGATGCATCTGGTTAGGACGTACACAGTGCTTTCTGTTAGTGGGATTATTAGAGAATGTTCTTTCAATGTGCATTTGTTTAAATATTAACCCAATAAACCTTGAAGGCAATAAAATGTGGCTGCCTAATAACCTGTGCAAGTTTTAAAACTCAGAATTTCAAACTGCAAATATTTTAGAAGATATTTATTTTTTCACTTAGTTTCAATCTGGATGCCCAGATGAAGAGAATGTAAACTCTAATTGTTACTATTTTGAAAAGATCCAGCCTACCCTTGTCAATTACTGAATAGACCTTTCACAGGACTGGAAAAGTGTTTTGGGCTCCACCTGCTGGACCCACGGAGCTTTTGTGTTCAGTATGTGACTGTATTTTAGAAAACAAATTAAATCAGTGGAATTGGGAACAAATTGTCCTTCCCAACAGGGCTGGTAGACAAAGACATGTTAAAATGAATCACAGTGATTTTAGCAGAGCGGCTTTTGGTTCATTTCAAACCAGGAATGAAGTCAGCTGCACACAGAGCACCTTGGTAGGAGCTTGATGGCTGGTCCACACCTATGATGCTATCAGACAGAAGTCATTCCATTGATGGAGGAAGGCTTGCTCAGAATTCGTGGGAACATCTTAGTGATTTTTTATTTTGTGCATTTTATGAACTAAAGTTAGAATGTTGGCTAATATCCAAAGTAGGAGGAAACAATTAACAATCTGGTGATTCATGCTATTTACCTTCAACCTGGCCTGGTCACTGGTCAGTGAAACAGTATTTCCTAAGTATGTCTGACTTACACAATACTTGAATTTCATGTCAGGGGCCCTTCATATAACATCACTAATGATCAGCGTGATGATCATTTACATATCCACTTTGGAATTGGAGCCTAAAAATAAATAACTTACGATTCTACTCATAATTATTTCCTGCTAATATTTATGAGCAGAGAAGAATTATATAAGCAATATGCATATGTTATTTATGCTATTTCATGTTATCTATATGCAGGGCATAATTAAGAATACTCTTCAAATTCTAAAGAAATATTTTTTCATACAGTAAAATCTTGATCCACCAGAATTCCCAGGGGATAGAGAATCCTAGTTACTTGAGATTTCAAGATAATTTAGCATTAAAGAATTTTTAAAATAAACTATTTCCCTCCTTTTTTTCTTTCTCTATATCTCTTGCCATATTTCTCTCCTTTTGTCTTTTTTTTCTTTTCTGTGCTATCAAAAATAGTATAGTGACCTTAAAAATGAAAATTTTGGTGTCTTAGATATTGTTCTTCTGATTTATGATTATGTTATCTTTGTAGAGCAGGAGAGAAGGAGTGGGAAACAGGAGTGTTCAGATTCCCCCCACCCCACCCCACCCCACCCCACCCCCTTAGAGAGAGGAGGAACAAGTTTGTCGTCATTTTCCCTGATTCTTTTTGTACAGCTATGACCTGGTAGCTTGATATATGGTGAAATTATCCCTCCACACACACAAAACCTATAGCATTGTCAGAATTGTCATACAAGTAGGTGATTGAAGATATATAGAGAGGTAGATAGATTATAGGTGATTGACAGATTAAATAGATAGATTATAGGTAGGTAAGCAGGTATATAGATAGGTAGGTAACTAGATTAGATAGATGATTAATTAATTGATTGATTTTAGATAGATCAGTAGATGATAGATGATGGATGGCTGGATGGATAGATGATAGATGGATGAATGAATGGCTGGCTGGATGGACGGATAGATAGATGGTAGGTAGGTAGATAGATGATAGATAATATTAGGTTGGTGCAAAAGTAATTGCAGTTTTTACCATTAAAAATAATGATAGATTAACAGATAATGGATGGATGGATGGATGGATAGATGGATGGGTGGATGGATAGATAATAGATAATAGAGGGATAGATTGATAGATGATAGATGGACGAATGAACAGGTGGATAGATGATTGGATAGATTGATTGATGGTAGATGATAGATGAAGGAATGGATGCATGGATAAATAGATAGATGATAGATATATGGATGGATGGATAGACAGACAGATAGATCGATAGACAGCTGCATAATATGCTACCCAGGGACAATGGAGGCCTTGTTGCTTTTCCTTTGTTATTTTAGCTGAACTGCAGATTTCGGATTATTTTATCAATATAGATTTTCACCCTAGAAAAGGGGGTAAAACAAAACTCAAATGGCTGTGTCAGAGATTGTGGTTACCTGGGTTCCAGATAATCAATCTTTTCTTGTCAGTGGTACACGAGCCACCATTGAAAGCGAGGCAGCCTCCGCTCCTCCCGCGGTGGCCGGGGCCGCAGGGGCGCCTGGGCTCAGGCTTGCCTCTGCAGCGCGGCTCTTCTTCCCTGTCTTAGGTATGCAGGGAGTTCCAGCGAGGAAACTGTGCCCGGGGAGAGACCGACTGCCGCTTTGCACACCCCGCAGACAGCACCATGATCGACACAAGTGACAACACCGTAACCGTTTGTATGGATTACATAAAGGGGCGTTGCATGAGGGAGAAATGCAAATATTTTCACCCTCCTGCACACTTGCAGGCCAAAATCAAAGCTGCGCAGCACCAAGCCAACCAAGCTGCGGTGGCCGCCCAGGCAGCCGCGGCCGCGGCCACAGTCATGGTAAGTGCGGCCGCCCGCCGCCCCTGCACCCCGGCGCCTCTGCGGAGGCCGCTCCGGGCTGGGACTTGGATGTTCTTCCAAACACTCGGGAAACATGGAAGGCTGCTATTCCTGCTGCTCCGCTGCCTAAGTTTTGCTGTTGTTTTCCCCCTTTTTGTTTTGTTTTGTTTTCCCCTCCTGCCCCCCTTCAGCACAATAAGTAAATCCCTCAGGTGCAGGGAAAGACCTGGGGTCCCTGAGCTCCGTTCACCCTCCTAGGGCGGCGGAGATTGAGTGTGCTCACTTAGGGTCTTTTTAAGAGAGGCTCAGGGGCCTTGTAATGAACATGAAGGTGGGCACCGCTTCAGAGGGGAAAGAAAGGTGCATTTCTGAACCTGAGCACGAGGAGGCACCCAGCTCCTTGGAGCAGCCGTGGAGGACATCTGTGGCCTAAGAGAAGCCCAGAGAGTGATTTGGCTTTTCGCTACTCCCATTTTCTCCTCTTCTTTCACTTATCACAAGGGCAATGCTGGTCAGATTCCCCATCTCAATGAGGTTTTATGCAGAATAGCAATACATGAAACAGATGAAAGTGGAGCCATCCTGGCTGGTGCAGAAAAAAAAAAAAAGACCTGTGACCTAGGCTTGCTTCCCTGAGTCACCCTACTGTGATTAGAGACCAGCAGTACATCATTATCATCGCCTGGGAGCCTGCTCAGAATCTCGGAGAGCCTAACTGTCCCTTAGAGACCAGATGCACCATTATTAGGATCACCTGGAAGCCTGTGGAGCCTCCAGAATCCTCAGCCTCACCCTAGACCTCAGGGAATCAGAATTTAAGTTGTAAAACATCTCCCAGGTGTTTTGTATGCACATTAACATTTGAGAAGCACCTGCCTAGACATTGCTTATCAAACTTGGCTACATTTTGGAACAACCTGAAGGGTCTGACCTGACATCTGTCCCTTTCCCTGAAGTTTCTTATTTTCTTATTTAGTTGGCCTGGTGTGGTCTGGGCAGTGGGATTTTTTTTTTTTCTTTAAGACAAGGTCTCTGTCACCCAGGCTGGAGTGCAGTGGAATGATCATGGGTCACTGTAGCTTTAAACTCCTGGGCTCAAGTGATCCTCCCGCCTCAGCCTCTTGAGTAGCTGGGAACATGCCCATCTAAGTTCTAATTTTTTTTGTAGAGACAGGGTCTCGCCATGTTGTCCAGGCTAGTCTCAAAACTCCTGGGATCAAGCAATTCTCACACCTTTACCTCCCAATGTGTTGGGATTACAGGTGCGAGCTACCATACCTGGCGACAGTGGCAGTTTTTAAAAGCTCCCAGGTGATTCCAATGCATCGCACAGCTTGAGAACTTCTGCATTAGGTTGCAGAAGTTTCTAATTAATTTGTTTTCATGTGAGCTCTCTGGCTTATCAGAAGTCTATGTTAATATGTGATAGGCACTATGCATTCATTCTTTCAAAAAATTTTATGAGACCATGCATCAGGCACTTGCTGGGTAGAATAAATAAATCAGTGGGGTTTCCTTGCCCTCAAGGAGTTTGGAGTTAGTAACTGAGAGCAATAAAATGCTCCTCAATGACATGATAGAAATACTTAATCGGGTCCAGAGGGCATGAAGGACTCAGTGGCCAGTCCTCCCTCAAGAAGGAGAGCTATGACTGCAGAGATGAAAAGTACAGTTTGAAAACACTTTGTTCTAGTTAGCAGCCATCACCTCATACACTGATTACTGATTAAAATGGAAGGGTAGCTGTCACACAAACAAGTTCACAATTACTCAACATTGTTTGCGCAAATGTTTATTAAGGCATGGACCTGTGATCAGTGATAGGGATACAGCGAGAAAGGCACCATCTGCCCTGAGGTAATCACCACCAGGTGCGGAGTGTGTGGTTCTAGAGACCTTTCCAATCTGAGCTATTTATTTCCATACACCTTGAGCACTGGCCTCGTCATCTAAATCACTGTTTTTGTTTTTGTTTTTGTTTAATCTCTGAGTCCTTTTTTTGTCCCTTTAGTGTCCTTTCCTCTCGTCCTTCTCATTCATATGTTATTGGACCTAATTTTTTTTATTTTGCTGAGTGTGAATTCCTATATATGTGGAGATGTATGTATCCACACAAGAGGGTCAATAAAATAGAGAAATTCTCCCTTTTTTTCTTCTAGTAAAAGAGTAGTTTCCAAAACTCATTATAATTGGGAATGGGAGGAGGACAGTAAACTGATCACTTAAGGCTGATAAAAAAGGAATTCTTTCAGAGCACAAATGAGATCTTTTACACATTTTGCCAATGCGACATCCATTCTACTATCTATCCACCTGGTGAGGATCTCATCCCATAGGAAGCAAATTTTTTTTTCATTGTAATCATTATTTTAGGCCAGTTCCAACTTATCCTAATTGGTGTGTTGATTGATGGGCACTAAGAACACATTTTTCCACAAAATTTGTTTATTTATTTGTTTTTGGAGACAGAGTCTTGCTCTATCACCCAGGTTGGAGTGCAGTGGTGTGATCTTGGCTCACTGGAGCCTCCGCCTCCCAGGTTCAAGTGATTCTTATGCACCAGCCTCCCGAGGAGCTGGGATCACAGGTGCATGCCACCATGTCTAGCTAATTTTATATTTTTAGTAGAGATGGACTCAGGAACGCCTGGGTTCAGAAACTTCAGAACCAACAGGTCACTCTGTTCTTTCCCCTGCCTGCTTCTCTTACTATGGCCACACCATTCTCTAAGGTCAGCTTCTCTACAAGACCCAGAACCAAGGCTTTGGACCTCTATAGGGATGTATTCTTACATCTTTTGATGAGAGAGAATGGTGTGTTTTATACCAGCTCTAATTAGGTATTGGGGCAGGGGAAGAAGTTAAAGGTCATTTTGGTGGCTGTCCCTGTGGTCAGTGACAGAATGCTGTGATTGACTCAGCCTGGGTCCCAGTGGCTATCCTTGGTCACTGAGATATGGAATGAGGCCCTGATAATATGGAAATATCAGTCCCTCAAGTAAAAGTTCAGTTCCAGACCACTGCAATGAAGCGAGTATCACAATAGAACAAATCACATGAATTTTTTGGTTTCCCAGTGCATATAAAAGTTATGTTTACACTACACTGTGGTCTATTAAATGTGCAAGAACATTATGTCTGAAGAATATATACATACCTTAATTTTAAAATATTGCTTAAAAGATGCTAACCAATAGTCAGAGCTTTTAGTGAGTCGTATCTTTTTGCTGGTGGAAGGTCTTGCCTTGATGTTGATGGCTGGTGACTGATTAGGGTGGTGACTGGTGAAAGTTGTGATGGCTGTGGTAATTTCTTAAAAATACAATTTCTTAAAACACAATGAACATTGCCACATTGATTGACTCTTCCTTTTATGAAAGATTTCTCTGTAGCCTGCAATGTTATTTGATAGCATTTTGCTCAGAGTAGAACTTCTTTCAAAATGGGAGACAGTCCTCTAAAACCCTGCTGCTACTTTATCAACTAAGTTTATATAGTTTGCTAAATCCTTTGGTATCATTTCAACAATGTTCACAGCATCTTAGCCAAGAGTAGAACCCATCTCAAGAAACTACTTTCTTTGCTGCTCCATAAAGCAACTCCTCAACCATTAAAGTTTTATCATGAAATTGCAGCAATTCAGTCACATCTTCAGGCTCTACTTCTATTAAGAATTCTAGTTCTCTTGCTATTTCCATTACATCTGGAGTTACTTACTTTTTCCATTTAAGTCTTGAACCCCTCAAAGTCTTCCATGAGGACTGGAATTAACTTCTTCCAAACTCCTGTTCATGTTGATATTTTGATCTTCCATGAATCATGAATATTCTTAATGGCATCTAGAATGGTGAATCCTTTACAGGTTTTCAATTTACTTTGCCCAGCTTCATCAGAGGAATCACTATCTGTGGCAGCTACAGCCTTACAAAATGTATTTCTCGATTAATAAGACTTGATAGTTGAAATAACTCCTTGATTCATGGGCTGCAGAACAGCTGTTGTGTTAGCAGGCATAAAAACAACATTAAACTCCTTGTACATCTCCACTGGAGCCCTTGGGTGATCAGGTGCATTGTCAATGAGCAGTAATATTTTGAAACAAATCTTTTTTTCTGAGCAGTAGGTCTCAACTGTGGGCTTAAAACATTCAGTAAACCATGTTGTAAATACATATACTGTCATCCAGGCTTTGTTGTTTCATTTCTAGAGCATAGGCAGAGTAGATTTAGCATAATTCATAAGGGCCCTAGAATTTTCAGAATGGTAAATGAGCATTGGCTTCAATTTAAATTCACCAGCTGCATTAGCTTCTAGCAAGAGTCAGCTGCTGTACTTTGAAGGTTTGAAGCTAGTCCTTCTCTGTAGCTCTGAAAGTCCTAGTTGACATCTTCCAATATCTGGCTTGTCTACGTTGACATCTGTTGTTTACTGTGGCCACCTTCATCAGTGATCTTAGCTAGATCTTCTGAATAACTTGCTGCAGCTTCTCCATCAGCCCTTGCTGCTCACCATGCTCTTTTATGTTATGGAGATGGCTTCTTTTCTTCAACCTTGTGAACCAATCTCTGCTAGCTTCCAACTTTTCTTTTGTAGCTTCCTCTCTCCTTTCAGCCTTCATAGAATTGAGGAGAGTCAGGACCTTGCTCTAAATTAGGTTTTCGGCCAGCGTGGTAGCTCATGCCTATAATCCCAGCACTTTGCGGGGCAGAGGTGGGTGGATCACTGGAAGCCAGGAGTTTGAGACCAGCCTGGCCAACATGGTGAAACCCCGTCTCTACTAAAAATGCAAACATTAGCTGGGCATGGTGGCGCACGGCTATAATTCCAGCTACTTGAAGAGCTGAGGCATGAGAATCGCTTGAACCTTGGAAGGCAGAGGTTGCAGTAAACTGAGGTCATGCCACTGCACTCTAGCCTGGGTCACAGAGTGAGACTCTGTCTCAGAAAAATAAAAATATAAATAAATAAATAATAAATAGATAAATAAATAAATAAGGTAGGCATTGTCTTAAGGGAATGCTGTGGCTGGTTAGATCTGTCCAGCCCAATAAAATTTTTCCCACATTGGCAATAAGGCTGTTTTGCTTTCTTATCATTTGTATGTTCACTGGAGTAGCACTTTTAATTTCCTTCAAGAACCTTCCCTTTGCAGTCACAACATGGATAACCTTGGCACAGGAAGCCTAGCTTTTAGCCTATCTTGGCTTTCGACATGCCTTCCTCACTAAGCTTAATCATTTCTAGCTTTTGATTTTAAGTAATAATCTGTGACTCTTTCTTTCACTTGAACACTTAGAGGTCATTTAAAGTTATTAATTGGCCTAATTTCAATATAATTTTGTCTCAGGGAATAGGGAGGCCTGAGGAAGGAGAGAGAGGGGTGATAGCCAGTGAGTGCAGCAGTCAGACCATGCATGACGTTTATCGATTAAGTTTGTGGCATGGTTCATGGTGCCCCAAAACAATTAAAATAGTACATCAAACATCACTGATCACAAATCATCATGAGAGATATAATAACAATAAATTTTAAAATATTGTGAGAATTACCAAAATGTGACAAAGACACAAAGTTAGCACATGCTGTTGGAAAAATGACTCTGATAGACTCAACATAGGGTTGCCACAAACCTTCAATTTTAAAAAACTGAAGTATCTGCAAAGTAGCATACAACAAAGTGCAATAAAACAACCTATGCCTGTACTTATTAACACAACATATCAAGGTACTAATAGTGACCTTAGGGCTGAGCCCTGATTTCATCTGCCTGTTTCCTCAATGGACCAGTTTTAACATCTGCAACCAATATATACTTCAGTCATTAAAGGAACAATACACCTAGTATATGTCAGTGGTAGATGACCTGGGGTGATGGGGATAAGAGGGAAAATGGCCATTTACACAAACAGGTCATTTCCCTGCTGCATTTCTTCAAGTCAAAGCTGTACTCTTCTGTGTACCCTTCTACACATTTTCACATTACATTCATGGTTACATTCATCAAGCTGCATAAAGATTATTGCAGCGGATGCCAACAGTGTTAGTTACCATAGTTTCTTGGATTGTTACACTGTGCCCAAATTTGGAGTTCTGATAAGTCAGAGGATCTTGCAGCATCGTCAAAGACAACCCAAAGGAATGTAGTTTCAGAACATAAGCCAGGTTCTTTCTGACAATGACATGAAAATTACTGAATCTGTCATGTGTTTTTAGTTGAAGTGAGAGGCTCATTTGAAACCAGCCTAGGTGCTGTTGGATAAAGTCAAAGTATTGCTACTCTAATAGCAAAATTACTCAGTACACAGAAGAAAGACTATTACTTTATTTCCTTATTTAAAAGGACAAACAGGAGTGATGAATACAGTTAGAAGATATTAATATTCCATTCACCTGACTTCCATATAGAAACCCCAAGCATTTCCAGGGTGAAATTTTTATTATTGTCTGGAGATTTCCTGCTTATTTTGATTAATTAGATCCTTAAAAGGAATGGAAAGCTTTGGAGTCTTATTCTTTTAAGTACTTCTTAAAACATAACCATCACCATCACCAGAATTTTTTAAACATGAGAATAAGCCAGACAGAACTTTTCTTTGGTAGTGTTAACACAAAAGGTGTCTGATCTTCATACAAGCAATCTTTGCTCACATACATCAAAACGGAATGACACAAGGAAAGAACCATTTTGCAAAAGGAAACAAGACAAGCTGCCATCAGCTAGATACGTTTCAATTGTTCAGTAAAGTCTGTACACGAACTTTGATTGGCATCCTGCTTGTCTACCTTCTTTCCTACTTTAAAGTGGTAGCTCTGATCATTGTTGTCAGTGTTTTCTGACCCCTCAGATCTGGTCTTTGCCTATCATGTCTGATGTAGGCACTTGGTTCGATTACCTTGATTTGCAGGTGAATTGGTCCTCAATCCAAAAAAAAAAAGCCTAGCTGCCCATAGGACCTCTTCTGACTCATCACTCATGCACACCAAGCTGGAGAGGCCCAGAGAAGCAAAGGCTCAGAATGTTGGTGAGGCCAGTCAGATGGATTCCAAGTGGCTGATACATAGTGAGGGCTCAATTACCTGTCTTGGTGCTTAAGGAGGATCTTAGGATACACTGGGCTTGGTGACCTATAAGATCTGTTCTAAGCCTGAAGATCTTTCAATGTAGGTAAACATATGCAGCAGTCAAAATCACCAAAAACTGAGCATCTGTATATGAAAATGCTGCATTATAACATGATTATTCATCCACATGGATTTTTAAAATACATTCTACACATACCTGCTTCACAATGCGAGATGAACAACATGTTAATATGCACACCCCACCCTCCAAGACCTCAGTGTTTACTTTAAAAGGAGAGATCTGCCTCTAATAAAGAGAACTCCCACCACAGAGTGGTAGAAAGAGATACATGTCACTGTCCTGCTCACTCTAGAGTTCTCAGTTTTTTTACATTCCTAGATTATTCTAAATTCTATGGAAATTAAGTTTCATCACACTAAGACAGGAAGAAGAAGAACATTAACCTTCCAGGTGACAATCCTAAAGGGAAATATTTATTATTTTTCATTGTACTTGGAGATTTCATTAAATGATTCTTTGTTAAGTCAAAATTTTGTTCATGAATATCAGCCTTTGGAGACATAATCGCTCATCTAGTTAACATGTCAGAAAAGATCAACCCATTAGTGGATTCATTCTGTAAATACTTAGGACTGCAAATGGGCAGGGGAAAAATTGAGTCCAGAAAGTTAAGGCCAAAATGATTTTGAGTTTAACGATCCAGTTCATGTTCTCAATGTGCTCTATGAGAATAGGCTTTGTAACCTTCTTTAGCTGATGCAGATTAATTGAAGCTCAAAAAACAAAAGAAAACCCTGCACTACTTAACAATGCAAAGCTGTGCAAGGATGGAAGATTCGAAACAAAAATGGCATTATGGAAGTTACATGATGTCAAAGTTACATGCAAGGAAAGAATATCCAGTACACAGAAGTTTTGTCAGCTCATTGTTTTTAACGTTCACAATTGTACTTTCACAACATTGATTTCATGTTGTTCGATGAGTCCGATCAAAACTACCTTCCCAAACATTTTCTTCTCCATTGGCCATTCTAAATCTCTTCTCTGCCTGTAGTCCTTTCTACTTGATTTCTAGTCTCTTCCCCTCCATAGCTCTCCCCTTATCCCCTATTATCTCCATACTTTTTATCCTGAATTATAAAACAATAATAAACATCCCTTATTTATCCAGGAAAATGTCATTAACTGTTTCCCATTTTAAAGGTTTAGTACTATCTCATGTCAAATGACAAAGTTCTATTTCAGAACTTTAGAATATAATATTTGTATTTATTAGACAAACCTTAGGGACTTACCTATTGTGCTAAGCATAGAAAAGGGTATTTCATTTTTTATTTGCATTGGAGCAATTCCTTTGAATTATTTGATTTGCAAAGAATTCCATCATAGAATTTTTAGTTTTTTTCTTTTTTTACAACAATTAACAAAGAATAGGAAAATTTTTCATTGTGGTCTAAATCAATCCATATTTGTTTTTATTTCAGTTGTTTAAATGAAACTGTCTTCCCAAAATTATGGTTCTAACTTAAAGATATTATTTTACTTCTAATCTTTCAAGCAGTTCTTTGCTATTATTTTTAGCTGTTTGCTATTTTTAGCTGTTGTATTTGTTCTTTCCAAGAGTTCCACTTTTCATTAATGGGGTTGCTCACTGATTGTAGCTAAAAGTACAAATAGAATTACTAAATAGAAATTATTTTGATACCTGGGGACACTACATACCTTTTAAAGGTTATTTTCTTAGTAGAATCCGGTAAGTTTTTTGAGATAAATGAAATGAACATTTCAAATGTAGTAGAAAACAGAATGGATGATAAGTTGGTTGTTAGAAACAAGATGATGGAATACAAGTGGGGAATTCTGGAAACTCACTATTTAAATTCAAGGCACTAAATTTGGAACTTTAGTCCACATTACAAGACTCACACTAGCAGAGTGAAGACAAGAATTGAGACAATTATCCACATGATTCAGACAAAAAATAAAGATCCAAACCCAACAGTTTCACCTAAATAATCTTGTGTTTGAATATTTTTTTGCCTGAATTTTTTGTCTCAGTTCGCCACTTCATTTTGTTAGGCCAGCTATGAATTTTAAATTATTTTTATGAAAAATTTCAACTTGGGTCATATCCTTACTCGATGGACTCATTATTTCATATTTGAAAACTAACTTATCAGAAGTTCTTCGATCCTATGGCCCTTACAAATTTTGCATTTTTTTTCTGAAGCAATATAAAAAATGCTTATGGTGTGTATGCAAGCTGCTGTTTTAATTAACTTTCCTGAATTTCAAACATCTATATTTTACTCTCTTATATGCTTTTAACTAAGGTATAGTAGATGCATTTTTGCTTCAATACTAATTTAAGGTGTAATATTCATTTCTTTAGAGAACATTTTTGTTGTTGTGCATGCCTAGTGTTTTGTACGTTGTATATTGCATTCAGAATATTTTTTTCCTTCTCACCTATCCACAATGCAATGCCGTTCCCATGATGCACCTCTGCTTGCTGTTTACCTGTATGTTAATTCGCTTGAATCCCATTGGCCCACTGCCATCATGTGCTCGCTGCCTGTTATTAAAAGACTCAGTCGACTGCCAAAGCAATGAAGCGACCTCTCGAAGCAACTGTAGACCTGGTACTTTGACCTTTCACCTTTCGCTTTGCATGTAGCTTTTCAGAGAACCATCTGAGATTTGTATTACTTGTAAAATATTGGTTGCAAACAATCATTATTATTAATTTACGGAAAAAATCCAATAAGGTGTTTAGCCATCTCATTCTCATATGTAATCTGTGAAATAAATTAATCCTAACAAATTTTAATACCTTTTCCAAAAGAGTGAAGCAAATTTAAATTATTTGACTCAGAAAATGTTCATTATAATTTGTATTAACCTTTAAATTCAAGAAATTGCCATTTAGTTAAAGAAAAGAATAGGTATTAATAATAACACCAATGCTTCGTCCCCCCTTAGAATAGTTTAACTCATTTTAAAAGCTGAAGCCATTTTTTTTGTTGTTGTTGCTTGATAGTTTTTCTTTTCCTTAGTTGAGATGCTACCGTTTTGGGTTACAGAAATCATGCTTTCGCTCTCAATAACAAATTCTCACTCATTCGACATTGCCGCTGTTTAAATTAAGGTGCATGGCAGAGGCATCTCCTTAGCTGTCACTTTTAAAAAGAATGTTGCAATTGATGATCTCTGTGAACATGGAAGGTGTGTTTGCTTTAAGTTAGACATATCTTATCGAATTCTTCATTTCTAGGCCTTTCCCCCTGGTGCTCTTCATCCTTTACCAAAGAGACAAGCACTTGAAAAAAGCAATGGTACCAGCGCGGTCTTTAACCCCAGCGTCTTGCACTACCAGCAGGCTCTCACCAGCGCACAGTTGCAGCAACACGCCGCGTTCATTCCAACAGGTATGTGCCCTTACTGCCCTACGTCCTGTGCCCTTCTGGTCATGTGCTTTCTTCTCATTTCTTTAAGCTGTTTGGTGGCATCTAGTTTGCTTTTGAAGGTATAATACAGTTTGAAATTCATCGTTGTCCTAGCTATCTAAATGTATTTACCTTACTTTGAATGATAGCTAAAGACTGTTAGGATTCTAAAGCCAAATATTTGATAGATTGAAGAGACAGATTTAACCCATGAGAAACAGCAGTTAGGGCTTTTGGTTTCTCGTATTTGCACAAGCCCTGTAAAATTGTTTATGTAAATAAGACCTTTTATGTGTGACAATTGAAATTTGTCCTTAACTCTGAATGACCTAAAAACAACAATTCCAGTAAATACTAACCATTTTTTTCTATTTCTATTCAGAGCACTAAAACAATGAGGCTATTCAAATTAAAGCAATTCTCTACTCATATTTTTATATTCATTCTATCTCTTTCTCCATCCTTCTCAACTTTCACCAAGTTCACAAGTATATAGAGCTCTTATCCTCAGTGTCTAAGCCAATGCCTGATACTATTACGTACCATGTGCATTAACTATGATTCCACTAAAAGATCCATTGTAATAGTCATAGAATCTTAGAGTTTAAAGGACTCTTAGTGATCTCCTCATCCAGCTGATTGTTTTACAGATGAGAAAACTGAGGCCCCCTAAATGAGAAGTGACTTTCCAAGGTGCCACAACTAATGAGAAAAAGAACTGAGTTTCCCTGTGACCAAATCCATTTACATCACATTCTACCACCTGGGCCCACCTATATATACACATTCCACAGAGTTCTCCTGAAAAAAGAAAAAAGCAGATAAAAGTGAATTTTTAAATAAGTGACCCCAAAAAGTCAGATAAAAGTAAAAAAACAAAAGTATAAAGCATGTCATCCCTCCCCCATTTGCACCGACATCTCTAACCACAGACACACACACGCACACCATACGCAAAGATAGTCACCTTAATTGACCATGTTTTTCGCCATTTAGTCAATGTTAGAAGCAGGGGGTAACTTAAGTCCTGGTGGGAAGACCATCCATTGAGTTCTTTGAAAGTCAACATTCTTCAGCCCACGATAGTGAAATGAAAGTAAATATAAATGAATAACAATTCTAACAAAAAGAGTTTTTTGATTCAAATCCATTAGTTTGAACTTTTTGAGCTTATTATCCATTTCCTTAAATCCCATAGCTTATCAGAGTTAACATCAGAGGGAGGTAAAATATTTCTGTGATATTCTTTGTATGAAATCTACACTTTGAAATGGATTAGTAACCTGTGAACAATACATATTTTAGTTAAGATATAAATGATGTGAGCAAAGTGGTTTTCAATGTTTACTTTTCTTATTTTAGTTTTGAACCTATCTTAAACTCACAGACTTGTAGAAGAAATCTCTAATGCAGCATTTATTAGGAGTTCACTTTTGCCCTATTACAGCCTTAATTAGTGACATCCCAGTGCTGTTACAGCATAGCAGTGCCTTAATATGTAATCTAATTGAAATAACACATTTGTAAAATAATTACTAGAAGGTAAACTTACATTAATGTCCTGTGTGGTTTCTACAAAGTGTGTCATTGTAGACCTCTTGGCCACTAGATATTTTAAGATAAAAAAAAATTAAGGAAGAATATACTGAGGGGAAAAACGTAAAAGGAGAAGCCTGTTTCTGAAGAATGGATGTCACTGCCATTACCATGTCCTGGGAATACCTATGAAGCTCTGGTGCTAAGCCTGCCAAAAGACTCTGAAGCCCTCCAGCACATGTTTAACTCTCAAACCCAACAATGACTGATTTGTTAAATCACTGAAAGAATCATCACTTTAAAATGTTCCACCTGGAAGCCTTTTAAACATTTCCAAAGCAAGGATAAACAACATCCCTTACGCAACGACCTGATTTTTGTTGATGAAATGTATTTCATGAAGGACCCATACGGCTACATTGGCTGCTGTGGTTGTGTACTTCCGCCCTCTGGTGGATTCTTTAAGAACAGCTTAAGTGTGTCTGGCAACCCTCAACACAGTGGGCTTTGGAAGCCAAAAAGTGGATCCTAGCGCACCAATACAGTGACTAGAAGGGTTTCCATTTCTTACATGACGTGAATATCAGAGTGAACAAGCATGTGGATCTAGTGTTCTGAAATGGTATTTCAACTGCTAAGAATTTTCACATTTCTCTTAAATGAGGAAAGAGAAAATAATTTTATTAAAAGGAAATTAAAATAATCTTTCTCCTGCTTAAACCCATACCAGGAATTTTATTGTTCATTTTAGCTTAAGTTTTTGCTTCTGATTTTCTTTCTTATAAACCCATTTTCAACTTTATTTCTAAAATGATAATGGTAATAATCACTCATTGTTCATCATTGTTGGTTTGAAACCTCTGCAAATCAAGTGAAGATGTTCAAAAATAATTATTATAACTTGGTACATAGAGGACCCATTACTTTTAAATGAACAGATTTTGATTTTTCTATAAATGTTTTACGTAAACATAAATATGAAACAAAAAAAGCATTTTATGTTTTCCTGAAGGTTGCCCTTGATCAAAAACCATTCATAATTAAAGCTTTTGATATGATACTAAAATTCTCCCATTGACACAATGTGAATTTGGATTTTAGGAATTCTGCCTCCAGGTTGCAAAGATATTAATATAAAATTTTATGCAAAATATGAGAGTCTTCTCCCAAACTATGCTAAGATAATTATTGCCCTGCTTGATGCCCTAGCACATTTGCCATGGGTGGGAGTTTTCTTTTTTTTTTCTTTTTCCATTGGGATTATTTTAACCAAGTAGTTAGACTTTTTCTTTTCTATGTTAGGAAAGTGGCAAAACCACACACACTTACAAAAATAGCAGCATAATAATTCTTGGCATTTCTCTGACAGGTTTATTCTAAGTTACTGTAAGTGTTCTTATAGACATTATCTCATTATTCTTCAAGATGTTGCAGTTCTGTTAGTGGCAGGCACGGTTATTTGCATTTTGCAGATGGAAAAACTGAGGCTGTGTCTACACCGCAAAGTGGAACTACCCAGATAATTCTGGCTCACAGATACGACAGCTGAAATATTTGTGCAACTGAAGCAGAAAACATTTGAGAAGTCTTTGTTCATAGAATTGGTGCCTAGTGAAATGCTTCAGCTGATCAGAACAAGGGCAACCCACAGAATCCTTCCTTGATTTATTCATTATATTGGACGTACAGAATAAGTAGAACAGGGGACAGTGCCCAGATACAGCCTAATTATGAGAAACGTGTAAATGTTACATCAGATTATCACATGACTTGGTGAAAGATTGATCAGTGTTTAGTGGCATCTGTATCTGCATAAGCACAACAAAATTTATTCCATTCAATTCAGTAAAACATACCTTGAACCCGTGATATGTTCTGGGTTCCAGAGCCAGTAATGAGAATACAAAAGAGTTCATAAAGAGGTGAAAACCAAATATTATACAGAGGATGAAGGAGTACCTGAGGGTCTGGGCAAAGCTATTCGAGAGTGAAGGAGAGGAGACAATGAATTCTGCCTTCAGCATGTGCACCAGGTGGTGGTTACGAAGGATATGGAGAAACAAGACTTTCTGAAGTAGGAGAAATTTGCCTAGGAGTTTGAAGGGAAGCAAGATTTTATCAGTGGGGGAAAAGCATCCCAGCTGGGACATGGGAAGAGTGTACTTGAAGAATAGAAAATTGTCCATTGTAGCTATAACATGAAGTACATACAGGGTATATGCAGAGAGTAGAGGATGGGAGTGTTGTACAAAGGCAGAGATGGGGCTTGCTAAGAAGATCAGGACCAGAATCTGGCATTAAGGGAGCCACATATGCATAAGTTATGCATTTCCAATATCACATCACTATTAGGCCACTTAGAGAGAGAGGCTCATGGAATTAATTTGGTTAAGGATTTCAGCCACATCCAGGACTGAAGCCAAAGTAACATGACTGATCCTAGCCCAGTGTGTCTGCAGGAGCTGTGGATTATTTGCAATCCCAATGATATTCACATGCATGGCACAGCAAAGCTCTCCAAGACACCCCCCTCCACACTGGAATGAAAGAAAAATAAGAGCGGATTTTTATAGGCGTAATTTTTTTTTTGAGACAGAGTCTCGCTCTGTCACCCAGGCTGGAGTGCAGTGGCATGATCTTGGCTCACTGCAACCTCCGCCTCCCGGGTTCAAGAGGTTCTCTTGCCTCAGCCTTCCAAGTAGCTGGGGTTACAAGCGTCTGCCATCGCACCTGGCTAATGTTTTTTGTATTTTTCGTAGAGACAGGATTTTACCATCTTGGCCAGACTGGTCTTGATCTCCTTGACCTTGTGATCCACCCACCTCAGCCTCCCAAAGTGCTGGGATTACAGGCGTGAGCCACTGTGCCTGGCCATTTTTTTATGAGTACAAGTTGAGTGCCCCTTGATCCAAAATGCTTGGGACCAGAAATATTTCAGATTTTGGATTTTTTTTTCAGATTTTGGAATATTTGGATTACATTAACAGTTGAGCATCCCATATTTGAAAATCTGAAATCTGAAATGCTCCAAGAAGGATTTTCTTTGAGGGGCATGTCAGCACTCAAAAAGTTTTGGATTTTAGAGCATTTTGGATTTGGATTTTCAGACCTGGAATGCTCAACCTGTACTATGAATGAAAAAGTAGAGTTCAGTGAGATTAAAAATAGAAACTGACTTGATGGCATGGGGAGGTAGGTAAAATAACAATTGAGCATTTTCTAAAGAAGTGACATATACCCTGAGATCTGGAAGATGAAAAGAGTGGGGTGAAGATTAGGCCAAGGGGACAGCTTGTGGGAAGTTCAAAAATAGGGCAAATGTGTAATGTGTTCAGTTCAAAGAAAAGAAAAATTAATCTGTCTGGAGCATGGTGCCAGGGAAGAGAGGTGTAAGATGGCCTGGGGAGGTAGTCAGAGACTAGACCACACGGGACCTTTATCCTAAAAGCAATGAGAAACCACTGAATGGTTTCCAGCAGAGGAGTGGCCAGGCCTGCATTTGGAAAGATCTACTCTGCCAGAAGCTGGAGAATGAACTAAGGAGGGACGAGAATGGAAGCAGGAAGACCACTTAGGATGTTATCACATAGCCAGCCTAGAGATAATAGTGACCAGGACTTCAGATGTGGCAGTAGTGATGGATGAACAGATGAATGCAAGCTGCATGCTAGAAGCAGGATTGCTTTGGCTGATTGGTCAGCTGGACCCAGGAAGTTCACAAGGGGAAGGGGTGTGAGGCATAACTTTCAGTTCGGTCTAGAGTTCTAGTTAGATGGTGATGCCCATCAGGCATCTTCTGAGGTGTAGAAAGTTTCTCCCATCCAAGTACTAACCAGGCCCAACCCTGCTTAGCTTCCGAGATCAAACAAGATCCGGCGCGTTCAGGGTAGTATGGCCATAGACCGAGGTGTAGAAAGTTTCTGTGAGAAAGATCAAAGTTTGGCCCTGTTACATTTGAGACACTTATGAGACATCCAAGCAGAGAGGTGAGGAGGGCAGTTAGAGGAAAGGACCTGGAACTCTGAGAAGAGATCTGCGTGGGATACTCAAACGTGGAAGCTCCTGGAATCCAAACCCATGAAGTGAATGATACACCACAGGAAATGTAGCGTAGATGAAAAGGACCCAAGACTGAGTCCTGAGGAATTCCAGCATAGAGAGGGGGAGGGAAGGAAGATCGTTCAGCAAAGTAGACAAAGGGAGTTGCCAGAAAGAAAAACGTGTGTGTGTGTGTGTGTGTGTGTGTGTGATAAAAAATCTAAGGGAAGAAAGTGGCTTCCGATGGAGGGAAGGGCGGAGTGCTGAATGCTGCTGAGAATTAGGAACAGTGAGATGAGGACAGGAGAGTTCCTGCTGGCTGCAGCAATATGGGATTTTTCTGTTGATTGGCATTCACAATTTAAGTGCAAAGGTCAAATGAAAGCCAAATTGAAGAGGAATGAAGACTCAGTAGGGATAGGGAAGTAAACATTTATGTGTAGGTAGATTTCCAGAAGTTTGATTGTGAAGATGAGAGAATAGGGCTGGAGAAAGGTTTAAGTTGGATGTATTGGCACACATTTGTTGAAGAATCTGGCAGTAGCCCAGTTAAACAGCCCCCTCCTGACTAGGTCGTGTTAGCTTGATCGAAATGTAGTTCAGGCAAAAAGTCGCCCTCCAGCGTGAACAGCTCCACAGAGAGAATAAAGATCTACACATCTCAAATTCTCCAACTAATATCTCAGAAGTCAGTTCTGAAACTCTAAGAGGGCACTCCTACATTTACGAGAAACTACTTCTCAGGCACCTACATGACACCCAGTCTTCAGTGATCTAAATCCATGTATTACCTTGTTTTTCATGGAACTGAACCAGTAGCAGATAATTCCTCAAAGCTTTCAATACAGCTTTCTTTCAGTTCTCCACAACATGCCTGAATATAATATTCATGGTCAGAGTCATGATGCATGTATGTTATTATGACCACCACAAGTAAGACAGCTATTTCTAAGAAAGGGTTGAAATTGCCCCTCCCACCTCCTACCTCCCCACTCAGACGCCAACTTGAGATTTCCTAGGAGTTTTGCCAGAAATCCCCCTCAGGGATCACCTTGTAGTAGTCATGACCAAATTCCTTAGCCCTGGTCCTAACTCAGCCCCAACTCTGCACTATTTTGCTCTACAGTGTTTAAGCTTTATTGCCAGGCACTACTCCTTTATCATAATGAATCTTACAACAGAGAGAAGACCACGTACTCATACAGGTCATTCCCTGTAAGAACCTCAGTCTTCTTAGGTTATTGGGCTTTCAAGCAGCAATCTAAAATTCACCCATCCTGCCCTGCAAGCTTCTGATTTGGAGAATATCTTAAATCTTAAATACTGTTATTTTCATACCGTTGTTGACACAAAACATTTACAGTCAAACAAACAAGTAAACTTTTAATGCGGTAAGTTCAGTGTATTCTAGTGAATATAAAAGTTGACCTGGATTTAGGAAGAGAATTCTATTTCTAGCCTTCCCCTTGACCCACACCATGCATGGCCTTGGAGGAGTTACTATGCCTCAGATTTTTCATCTGTAAAATACCTACTTCCTACCTTGGAGGATTAACTTGATAATGTCTGTAAAATACTTTGAGGTCTTAGAGGAAGGACACCACGGCATTATCACATGTCATTCTTATTAGAATCATGTCGATGCATATGAATAGAAAGTGTGAACAGTGGTCTAAGGAGTGAGCTTGGAATAATATTGGCTTAAAATAAGTCAGATATATTTGTGTCTGTACTGACAATGTGAATGGCCCTAAAAGACTGTGTTAACTAACCCTACTTATTTCTGGTTGTGCTTCAATCTCACTTTGAATGTTAACTCTAAACCGCTAACCTGTTTCTTTCCCTTTATTCACTTTTTCCACCCACCATTGCATGACATCAGGGTCAGTTTTGTGCATGACACCCGCTACCAGTATTGGTAGGTTTCAACCTTTTTTATTTGTCTTTTATATGATGTACAATACCTTCACTTGCTTGAAATTTATTTCAGAGATGGTAGAAATGCTATAGGAAATAGTAGATTTGAAGGCTTATTTGGCTTTAGAGTTAACATATAGGTTTTTAAAAATGTACTTGTATATTTAAGAAAATGATGGTTTTAATGTGACCTCTTGTGCTAGAACAATCACTACAAAAACATAAAGCCACAAGTACGAGTCTGCTTTTTAATGATTTGTGTTTTGTTTCTCTTTATAGTTTATATGGTATAGCGTAAGGAACAGAGCTTACTCTATCAGCGAGGCAGGCTAATTTCATCAATGTTTGAAAGTTTCATAGTGGTGTGCCTTTATCTCCTCTTTGCTGTGTGTTAGAGCGATCAGAGTTTCCCAGAAGTATTCATTTTTTACAAACTATAAATGGATGTATTTTGAAACCGCATGTCTGAGCTTCCTAACTTAATTATCTTTTCTAATTTTAAGTGTTGATTTACTTGGGATGATTTTTCTGCACCTCAGCATTCCCTTAGCCGTTCAATTTTAATAGCAGATAGTTGTCCTCACACACATGAATGCCTTGGTACAAACGTCTGTCTTTAGGACATATGGATTAGATCTATTTAGAGTCAAGAAAAAGAAACATTGCAAATTTTGCCTGGCTATTTCAGAGTAACTGTATTAGAATTTGCATCAAGGCTATGATGTTTGCTCCATCATTTATTGATTCAAATAAACCACAACCCACAGCAGTTGCATTTCATATAAGCAGTCCCAAATTGAAAAAAAAATTCAATTTAACCATAATTCCAAAGAACATCCTATCCCAAATTAGGTCTCCATATGGAGACTTGGATGTCTCAGAGTTTATGATTAAAAGTGATGATCACATATTCTTACTTCATTGGACATCACCTTTCACAATTTTAGAAACAACCATTATTGCATACACTGTATACACTGAATTGGGAATGGATCTATTGTTAGAAATAAAATGTTTATAAATACATCAACCAAAGTAATCTGCTTTGGCCTTTCTGGGAATCACTGATTATGTTTTAAAACTTCCTTTAATTGTACTTGTAATAAGCTATTTTCCCTTTTTTATTTCTCTCCCATGCTTCCTTGCTTTGCATTGTGATTGCATGCCATCTGCTGGTTTAACCCATGATGGCTTGCTGCTCTGATATTCACCATGCCAAAATACCACTTCTATTACCATAATGCTACACCCTCCTGTTCATTGCTCCCATGGTTCCCCTCCTGAAAGTACCCATGATGCACAGCGCTACGTCCGCCACTGTCTCTGCAGCAACAACTCCTGCAACAAGTGTCCCCTTCGCAGCAACAGCCACAGCCAATCAGGTTTGCTCCTTTTAAAGCTTTCTTTCACAAATCCCAAACTCTAAATGAGTGCTGATATTTAAAAAAAAAATTCTCGGTGAGAATTTTTTTTTCATGTTTATCCATCAAATTTTATTTTTTTAATTAGTTTATAGCAAGCATTTACAGACAGGTTGCACTTATTTAGAGTTAACATTTACTGCAAATAATGATGTAGCTATGTTTTGTGTTGCACTGTTTGTTTTCGTACCTAATATTGTGTAATTAACCTGACAGGCTTAAATTCCTTTTAGTACAGCATTACCTATCCAGTGGTTTGTGAATGGCCACATAAAAATTGTAGATGCGCACCCATGGGTGCTTCAAAACTGGCTGTATTTTAATTCGGTTCATTCAGCCCCTATCATCTGTGTGGAGGAAAAAAATCTCCTCTTAGAAAGAGTCATATTTGAGGCCTAAGTGTCATATTTGAGGTCTGAATAATTCTTATGATCATTTGACCTCAGTCTTAGGTTCTGCCAAACTCACTTGGTTCCCACCTTACAATCTGCTCCAATACTGGCCTAAGAGCCAAACCATCCGGAATGAAGAGTCATGGGTGCCGCTGAACTCACAAAGGCTGGATATAACTGATGAGGAGCATTTAACTCTGTTGGTTTAATGCATGTGCCAGTGAGACCATGGATGTACTATTTCGTAGTGACAGCCAGCTGCTATTTCCTACTCTGTGGTCACAAGCTGACTGTATCCGTGACCCTAGCCTCCCAACTTGCAAACATGTGCTCCTAGCCACAAGGAGACAGCGTGAGGGTGAGTGAGCAGAAACTCTCACCTCGCCTGGAAGAATACTTCATTGCGCATGCCCTCCCTTCACAGAAGAACAATTTTGGTTTGGTTTTTAGTTTCATGGGTTTTTAAAAATAAAATCAGCTCTGCTAATAAAAGATGACAAGGGATAAAAGAAACTAGGGGAAATCGTGCTGGGGGATCACGGCAGTCCCAACCCGCATTCTGCAGGCTGGGAGGGCTGAGTCATGCTGCTTTCCACATTCAAGTGAATCCACGATTCCAGCTCTGCAGGTTTCATCCCTACAAAGAGAGGCGTGAGTGGACAGGAATGTAGGAATAAAAGTTAAACCCCGTAACAGTGCTGACTGTGGCCTCAGCATTGTGACAGAGCAGGAGAGAGCAGAGAGTGGGGGAGGGAGGAGAGGCCGAACAGCAGTGCAGAGGCAGGTGTCAATCAACTGTGGACGATTCTTCAGCAATTCACTCCCACCTCTAAAATGCCAACCGGTCCTCTAAGGAAAGCCAACCCAGCTTCGAAACAAACAGAACAAACAACAGGCAAGGATTAGTTCCTTAGCTAGGAAGATGATGATGATGATTATTATTTAATGTGGGATGGGAGAAGGGAGCGAGACTGTTTGCATCTTTCCATTATTAGGTCCAAAGCTCTTCTCAATCACTCATTCTTAATAGGGAAGCTGGATACCTGTTTCTTTCAAGTCTGAAGTCCTGCCTTCTTGAACTATGTTTATGTGATTTTTGACCCAATTTTTATTACAAAGTCCTTTTATAAGAAAACAAGTTTGGACTGAGTGCAGTGCCTCATGCTTGTAATCCCAGCATTTTGGGAAGCCGAGGGAGGAGCATCACTTGAGCCCAGGAGTTGGAGACCAGCCTGAGCAACATGGTAAAATCTGGTCTCTACAAAAATATGAAAAAAATTAGCCAGGCACGGGGTGCCATACACCTGTAGTCCCAGCTACTTGGGAGGCTGAGGTGGGAGGATCGCCTGAGCCTGGGGAGGTCGAGGCTGCAGTGAACCATGATCATGCCACTGCACTCTAGCCTGGGTGACAGAGTGACACCCTGTCTTAAAATAAAATAAAATAAAATAAAATAAAATAAAATAAAATAAAATACAAGTTTGAAGTATATACAAGTTTGAAGTAAATACAAGTTTGAAGTAACAAATACTGAATATAGCAGTATTTGTTACAGTGAAATTCTATATGGTAAGTTTAGCCTTTTGGGCACTTAGAGATCTTTTTTAAGAAAGGAAAAGAAGCCAAGATAAAGAAATAGTTTGGAGTTGTAGGGTAAATTATTTTAGCATAATAAATATTTGACCATGTGTCATATATATTGTTCAAGCCTAGTGATTCTTTGGCTCCATTTAGTAGAAAAAAAACTTTGAGAGATTCCATAGGTATATTCAAGTTTGTGTGTGTGTGTGTGTGTGTGCGTGTCTGTGTATGTGTGTGTGTAGGGAGGCAGAGGTTGGAAGCATGGAATATTCAGAAGCTAAAATATATCACTTTCAGGCAGGGTGTGAGTGGAAAAGGAAATAAGTTGAGGTTTCAACTTCTTTAATTGCAAGCATAGCTGAACTTTGATTTCAATTTAATCCAAAGAAATGTAATTAAAGGAGTACCTGACAGTAGCTTCAAGAATCCTATATTCAGTGTTTTGCAGTTTATCAGATGTAATAGTTGCTGCTGGATTGCACTTAAATGATGAAGAAGAGAAATCCTTTAGCAGCTCTTGATGCAGGTCTGCTTGCAGATGAAAACCATGGAAAAATAAATAATAGTGAACACAAATTTCCAGATATGATATTCTTTATGTATTTTCAATAAGTTTCAAAGAGCAAAGCATCAACAAAAGACCTTGGCAATTATTTTAGCATCCAGTCATAGGAAACCCAGAGCTTGTTAATGACTGAAATAACAAGTTATCATCTTGTTAAGATTTCACTCTTTAAACTCAAATAGAATCATACCCACGTGGATTATGTAAGTCATTTAAACATAATGAATCTCAGTTTCCTCATTTGTGAAAGGAGGAGTAGAACTAGATGCCCCTGGAGTCCCTCTCAGCTCTGAGATTCAGTGAACCAAAGGTTCAGTGACTATTATTTTAGGCCCAAAGCATGAGATTACAAAGATAAACACAAACAGAATGAAAGTGAAACTAATGATTCCAGAGTTCGATGACCGATAAGCACCCTGCCTTCTTTTCTGTCTTTAACACAAAATATAGTTGGATTTTGACAGATTTTTTGTTAATTTGATCAATTCAGACTGTCAGTTCAAATATTTACAATCTCATAGGCATTTGTAATTAGATACAAGTCATTGATTGAAGAAAGAGGATAGATTAAAACATCCCATGACAGCTTCTTAGGTCCAGTGCTATTTACATGTTACCCCACGGGGAGCCAAGCTGAACAAGCCACTCTATCCTCAGGCTGAATCAAGGTGCCACCAATAAAAGTTTTCACTGAATTTAGACTGGTGGTTTGAGATTAAATAAAGACAGAATCCAAATATGTTTGGGAAATATAAAATGTTTTTTGATTATTTAGCTTTGGGAGCAGATAAGGAAACAAAAATACAATAAACAGATTTACTAAGCACTATTTTCTGTTTCAATTAAGGTATTTGGGCCTTAATAGACAAATTATACCTAATAGTAATAATATTATTATTATAAACCTCTTATTACATGCCAGGTATGATTCTAAATGGTCTCTCTCATGTAAAATATTACATATCATATCATATATTCTATTATATACTATGTAAGACAGGATAGTTACGTATAGATGTAGACACTCAATTCTTAACAATAGTTTTATGAGATGGGTACAATGATCATCATCCCATTTGATTTATAGATGGTAAAACTGAAACAAAAGTTAGCTACCTCAGCCAAAGTCAGACAGCTTCTAAATGGTCTTGCTGGAGTTGAAACTTGGCTCCAGGAGACTTGCTTTAACCATGATGGTATACTGCCTTAGCAGCTCAAGCTAAGATGAATCTTACACTGGAGAGATGAGCTGGATTTGAACAGAGCCTTGAGCTAGTTATGTAAAGTAGCCAGGTCATCTTTAGAAACCATATAATGGGCCAGGCGCAGTGGCTCATGTCTGTAATCCCAGCACTTTGGAAGGCCGAGGTGGGCAGATCACCTGAGGTTGGGTTGGGAGTTCGAGACCAGCCTGACCAATGTGGAGAAACCCTGTCTCTACTAAAAATACAAAATTAGCCAGGCATGGTGGCGCATGCCTGTAATCCCAGCTACTCGAGAGGGTGAGGCAGGAGAATTGCTTGAACCCAGGAGGCAGAAGTTGCAGTGAGCTGAGATCGCGCAATTGTACTCCAGCCTGGCCAACAAGAGGGAAACTCCGTCAAAAAAAAAAAAGAAAGAAAGAAAGAAACCATATAATGGACCTTATTATTTCAGTGTGATAAAATAACCAGTGAAAATTATCAATAATTTTTATAGAAGTAAGATAACCTAAGAAAAAGTTAGTCCTTTGTCTTACGGAAACAGGTTCTTGGGTTTCTTTTGTCATAGACTTTGTTCCTAACCTCTACTAATCATCTCACAAATAGCTTGTTAACAAAAAAAATTGGTTGGGGGGGAAATGATAGGTAGCATGTAAATTAGTCAATTTGAGTCCATTGACCAAGGACCAGAATATGTAAATCTGTCAAAGATGCCTATATTGAAACAGATTTAATCTTAGAGTGTACATTAGAAGAGGTAAAGCTTAGTAATGGATTACCTGCTTTTTCATATGAAAATAAATTTTAATAAAATGAGAGTGCAGAGTAAAATTCCTGAACTTGAATTATTACAATATTCTAAGTTGTAATTTGTTTAGTATTTTTTATTTCAAAGTTACATTCTATTTCAAAGGGAGAGAAAATAATTTTCAAATAAATATACTTTAAGTTTCTTCATTTATAAACAAACAGATCATTTAATTTACTTAATCACATTCTTAAAGGCACAATTAAAATACAATTTATACTCTGAATCTTTCCCTGAACATCTCTCTCCTCCTCCCCCAGCAAGAAGTACTTTCCCTGTCCTCTGAATTCTACAAGGACTTTGCACATTCCTTAAGGCACCATCATTAAATAGAAAGAAAGACAAATACAAGTCTGCAAAGAAAGCTGGGGAAGTATCAAGTTCAGCTGGAGAATAACTCCCATTCAGATTGATCAGAGCATCCGTTTGTGGGAGCGGCTGCAGCGTAGGTTTGATTCTGATTGTGTGGTACCTTGATGCCAAGTTAAAGGGTTCGGCCCTGACTTGGCCACTGAAGGATTTGCAAGCAGAATAGTGATGGAAACAGTACTCTAGGAAGAGTGAGCAGATGGATTCGAGGCGGGAGAGTCTGTAGAGGCCATTAAGAGGTTTTAACAAGAGCCTAAACTGGGACAATGGCAGCTGGCAAGTGGCCTACTTTGTCTTGCCTTTGCCCATTACAAAGGGAGTGTTACTTTTAGCAAAAGAGAAACATAAAAATGATTTCGTACTATGGCAAAACCTGTCTAAATAAATGTCACATGGTAGAAAGAGAGATTGAGGCTGATGTGAAACTCAGTCCCTGCCAGCACAGCAGTTGGGTGGCCTCGCTGTTTGGACACCTGCAATGTGCTCACCTTTCACATGGGCCTTCCCATTTCCTACCTAAATAAGACTCAGAGCCACAAAAGCTCACCCTACCTCCAACCACAGGCTTCTGCTTGAAGGAAAGAGTCCCCTCAGGTGTAGAGTCAATGCATATTGTCCATGTCTCCAAATCAGAGCTCTATGGCCAGTGAACAGATTATCCATCTAGTTCATTCTGGCCCGTGAGTCCCTGCTAGGGAAAGAGATTCTTACATATTAATATTGGGAATCTTTTTACGGAGCATCACAAGAAGTGCCTTAGAAGCTAACGAAATCAGATTATATTCTGGGCAATATGTTAACCAACACTTCATCACATCTCCAAAAATGATCATTCATGTTTAATATTATGACCTCAAAGTCTTACCACATCTTCTGAACTCTCCTCCAAAGATTAAGTACATTCAACAGAGAGTCGGCCTTAGGAAGAATTTATTGGAAATTAGTTGATAATATGTCATAAAGGTCTTACCGCATCTTCTGAACTCTCCTCCAAAGATTAAGTACATTAAACTTAATGTACTTAATTGGCCTTAGGAAGGCCTTAGGAAGTTGGCCTTAGGAAGAATTTATTGGAAATTAGTTGATAATATGTCATATACATATAGCCCTCTATTTATATTTGATAAATTAGAAAATCTCATTTTCTAGACTTACCTGACATAGTTTTATTATATATGATCATCAATTTCAATGATATCTTATCAGAAAGATAACATGCAACCAGACATATATTATGTTTTATCTGGCCAGCTATAAAGTATTGAAGAGGGAAGAGAAAAGCTTGTTTCTCACCTATAAACATGAACATAACTTTAAAGTTATTTGTATATGGGTTCTTGGATATATAAATTAACCTATACTAACCAAGAAGTCTAGAAAGGTAAGATCGTGTTTTATTTCATCTCTCATCTCAGAGTTTTATAAAACATCTATTATTCAATGCCATCTGTCTGGACTATATTCAGACAAATGTAGGAGGCATTAAACATTCCCCACTATTCACCACTTGACCCATTTTGGGGCCTGCATTTTGTTTCACAAGAAAAATCTTGGTTCAGCAAGGCCCCAGTGTGGGAGGAGTAGGATCCTGTCCTCTCTCTCTCCTGAAATACATGGTAAAGTGGCCA
This sequence comes from Gorilla gorilla gorilla, assembly GCF_029281585.2. Lineage (NCBI taxonomy): Eukaryota > Metazoa > Chordata > Mammalia > Primates > Hominidae > Gorilla > Gorilla gorilla. The sequence goes on from NC_073238.2 coordinate 112,098,394, forward strand.
GCCTCTATGGATGGCTGATCAAACTGTGAAATACTCCTTTCTCGCAGTTTGCTTGTGCCTGGGAACAGATTACAGAAAGCAGCTGGGCCCCACGTATGTTGTTCTCCAAAAAAGCAGAGACAGCAACTGTCAGAATCCAGCCCTTGTAAACAGTAATCGGGGCCGAGACATCTCTCTCTGCCTTATGCTGCCTAAGTCATTTAGCCACCTCTAACTTTTTGCTTATATTCTAACTGTAGAGGGGGGATTCAGGTTGGAGAATGCATGTGGTTACTTCAGATGAGGCAGAATTGCCATATCAAACATTTTGTAGAGAAGGCAGGAGAGAGAGAGAGTAGAGAGAGAGAGTGGAAGGATTGAGACTGAAACCTGCACAATTTATTTGTGTAAAAAAAAAAAACTATAAAAATTGCAGCATTTGCATTCAGTTAACACTATTCGTTAAAGCTCCTTGGCAGTTTGAGGCTGAATTCCACTGTGTGCATGGCTAAGGATAGCACAATCCAGACTTACTTAGTATGCTAAAATATATATATATATATATATATATATATATTAAGGGTAGGAGGAGGTTGGAGGATACTCTGTCTATCTTAGGTGGTCTTGGATCTATGAGAACAATATAGATGCACATTAATTTTTCTCTTCAAGAAATTAGAAAATAAGTAGACAATAGACTTTTTATTTTCCTGCCTCAGCAGCAGCTGCTTTGCAGGCCTACCCTGAAGTTTAATTAATAAATGCATCTGCAGATTCTCTAAGAAAAGGCTCAGTTATGTAAGTGTTGTAATCTAGTACATTTTCATTTTTCATGAATAATTTACACCTCTTGGTGAGAAACTTGGGTAGAATTCTTTTGTATATAGCACATGAAGACATCATATCAGCTCCAATTCTGTGCAGCTGAAGAGAAAATGTCAAGAGTCCTTATGCGGCACATTCCTGCCTGTGGACGGTCCTTTGCATAACACCTCAAATCCCATCCTCCTTTGCATTTTTTTTTTTTTTTTTTTTGAGATGGAGCCTCGCCCTGTCACCTACGCTGGAGTGCAATGGTGCAATCTTTTTATTTTTTTTTATTTTTTTGAAACGGAGTCTCGCTCTGTCGCCCAGGCTGGAGTGCAGTGGCGCGATCTCGGCTCACTGCAAGCTCCGCCTCCCGGGTTCACGCCATTCTCCTGCCTCAGCCTCCCGAGTAGCTGGGACTACAGACGCTCGCCACCATGCCCAGCTAATTTTTTGTATTTTTAGTAGAGACGGGGTTTCACCATGTTAGCCAGGATAGTCTCGATCTCCTGACCTCATGATCTGCCCGCCTCAGCCTCCCAAAGTGCTGGGATTACAGACGTGAGCCACCGCGCCCAGCCGCAGTGGTGCAATCTTGGCTCACTGCAACCTGCGCCTCCCAGGTTCAAACGATTCTCCTGCCTCAGCCTCCTGAGTAGCTGGGATTATAGTCGCCCGCCACCACGCCCAGCTCATTTTTGTATTTTTAGTAGAGACGGGGTTTACCATGTTGGCCAGGCTGGTCTCAAACTCCTGACCTCATGATCCACCCACCTCGGCCTCCCAAAGTGCTGGGATTATAGACATGAGCCCCTGTGCCTGACCTCCTTTGCAGTTTGATGGGACTGGAGGGGTCTTTTATAGGTTGAAAAGTCATATTCCCAGTCGTATTTTGGCTTTTGTTGATGGTAGTAAAATCATGTTCCATTTCTCCAATTTTAGGTTTTCTCATTAGAGCAAAATGAATATATAGTTCATTCTATATGGGTGTTTATTTCCAGCTCTAGATTTGTAAGGAAAGAGAGACTAGCTACAGTGAAGGAATTCAGGTCCATTTTCAAGAGATGAACAACGGGCAGGGTTTTCTTCTCTATAAGAGTTGCTGTGGACGGAATGGAATTCCTACTCATGGGCACTTATCTACCCAAGCTCTGCCCCCGATGCCTACCTTCTCACACGTCTGCCTGCGCATTTGGGGAAGCTGACAGCTTTTCTGTGCAGGTGGATGTGGAGGATGGACAAACCCGAGACTGAGGCTCCACTTAACAAACACATAAGATGCTGCCACACGTCAAAGACACACTGGCATTTGCTCGGGCCTCTCAGCCCCTTCTGGCATTCCTCTGGGGTGACATTGCTGGAGGCAGTGACTCCCAAGGTCAGACTGGACTGGGTCTGCTGACCACTCTAGAGGCCACCAGGTTGGGGAAATGCTAATGATACTTAAGAGCTCACTGCCTAGTCAAAGAGATCTGAAACAAGCAGAGAATGTCATAAAACACCAAGTCCAGCTGGCAAACGTTGCTGCCTGGAAAGTAAGCGCCATGGCGTGGCCTCATCCCTGAAGTGTCATAGGTCTGAGGGGTGTGTAGGAATGAGACAGAGAAGGGACAGGTGAGGTTATTCCTGACACCATGACCAGCTGGAAATTGAAGAGGTGGAGATGAGGTAGGGCAAAGAGAAAAGGGAACCCATGCTTACCCATGCACCAGCCATCTGCTTTCCACACGCCATTACGTTAAACCCACCGGGACTCTGTTTCCCTGTTTTACATGTGAAGACGTCCCATGTTTGGTCACAGCTCCAGTAGGTAGCAGAGCCTGCCTTTGGCCTCACATCTGTCTGACTTTGAGGTCAATGCTTTTCCCCTTGTTTAACATTCTTCCTCGATAGCATGTGTGGTTTAGAAAGGAACTTCAGAATCCATCTCAGACTTTATCTCATGATAGAAGCAGATAGAACAGCTGTGATTGTGTCAGATCTAAAGAAGAGGGGACACTATGGCTTATGTGAGCCAGCGAGTGGGGTGAGTGGGAGACACCAGGGAGCGTGAAGAGGAGGATATGGTGGGGCAGTCCTAGAAATTGCAGCTGAGTGGATCAGAAGGTCGGGTTATGGAGGGCCTTAAAGCGCAGGATGAGAACAGGACAGGACAGGTTCCATGAGAGGCTTGGAAACTCAAACCAACTGGAAGTGAATGGGTAGAGGTGTGCAGGGACAGCCAGCCCAAGTCAAGCTAACTGGTGAGAAGGCTGCTTCATCGACAAAGTGATGAAACTGGGATAGAGAGAAAAGAGAACATTTGAGGGGAAAAGGGTGAATCATTATGAAGCAGGGAAGTTCAGAGAGGCTCCATGATCCCTGGCTTGCCTTTGCTCACCCAGAGGCTGTTCTCTGACTTCTGTGGTGTCTGTGGATTGCACTGCCTTTCTCCTCTCTGTCACATAACGCTCCTATGAGACCTCCCTCCCATTGACCATAAAAAGGATGGTTCTCATCTATACCCCTTCATTTTGATTTGTACTATAAAGGACAAATTTGTTGACTGGCATTTTCTAACACCAGTTTATGACAAACTATAGCTAATCTAGCAGTTAGAATTTATCATGCTTTAGCATCAAGAACAAAATGTTAGAGCTTTTGGTCTCTTTGCTTTACTTTCGATAATCAAATTATATTATTCCTATCATTGCTCCCCTTGTTCTGGAGTATTCAAAGATCTCAGAGCACATGTCAATGAACTTCCTATAATCTTTACTGCTTGCTGCAATGCATTTCTGGAAGCAGCATCTTTAAGGCGATCATTGTAAAATGTTGCCCAATTTCCCCTAATCACAGGCACATCAGGCATTGTAGGTCTGACTTGAGAGCAGCATCAATTACATCATAGATATGAAAGGCAGTAAGTCATAAGAGCAGATTCTCCACCATCATACCATACCTCTACAAAACATAAAAAAGAAAAATTATGATGCAAATTACATTATAAATTGGAATAGGAGCCCAGATGGGCAAAGTGGCTTACCCAATTCACACACATAGCAAGAGAGCCAGGCCCAGGACCTGATCACCCATGTCCTGCCTAGAACAATGTTATTTCCCTTCCCAACACTGCCTTCCTGAGAAAGTGCTTTAATGGATATGTAAGGGGCCTTGAACTGCTCCAGGGCATGCAGACAGCGACAATATAACTCAGCTACCCTCACAAAGAACCCACCACGTGCCAGACACTGGGTTAAGCCTTTTGTATGAATTATGTCATTGAAACCCAACACGTCCTGTAAGGGACCATTATGATCCCCTCTCTAGCGATGAGGAAACTCCAGTTTAGAGAAGCTGAAGAAATTGCTCAAGATCATACTATAACATTAAGTGGCAAAGCCAGACTTAGAACTTTCCAGAAGCTCCTAATATTTCATATTTCCAATGAGGAAAAGGACCTAGAGTGGTTAACTGACCTTAGTCAAGGTTACATAAGGGATTAGGATAAAACTCAGTCTCCTAATATGCTTAGTCCTCTTTCCCCTCCATCAAGCCGCAATTCAGCTTGAATATGCAGGTTCTACATTTATTTGAACTTTGTTCAATAACATAAATTTGCTTCCTCCCTACAATTTAGAACAGTTTTTGAGGAATCAAAAAGATGCTTGAAGAAGTTAAACCTAATTCCCTCCTTTTCTCCAAGTATTTTTTCCTAGTCATAATTTCATAACAGTTCCATTAATCATTCTTTCAATATTTGTCATTGTTATACTGAAATATGCAAAAGGTCCAGAGAACCACTTTAGTTTAGAGGATTTAGGACAGAAGGAATTGCTTAAATCGATTCCTATTGTTCATATTCTTTTCTTTGCTTTTCTCTGAACCTCGTAACATGAAGAATGGCTTTGCACAAGGAAAAAAGTTAAAATAGGGAAAGCGAAGAAGTGAAAAGTAAGTAGAGGAAAGTAAAGAATGAGAAGAAAAATTCCATTGTATTCCTTTGCCTTGGACAAAGGTATTTAAGAGTTGTTGGGTTGGAGTTTTTGATCAGCTGGTTGATTGGTTTAACGTGAACTAGAAAGTCCCCTCCATCTTTCCGCTGCTTATGTGGAACTTACGTGGGAAGAGGCGAAGGCTTGGAGCTTGAAAGACAGATGTTTATTAGACAAGACTGGATGCACAGAGGTGTCCAAAGAGAGTCATTTACTCTAAGCACACTGATCTAAGAATTATTAATAAACACTATGCCTTTTCAACATATTCACATTTTGTGGCTTAGACCAGGAAATGAAAATAATTGAAATATTACTACATACTATTACTTAATTGAAACATTACTTGAAAATAATTGAAATGTTACTATATAATAACACTGGCATTTATCATATGCTTACTATCACCAAGCACTTGTTAAATACATTATCTGATCCTCACACCAACCCTATAAGTTAGAAACAATTTTTAATTCCCACTCTAGAGATGAGTAATACTAAGAATAAAATATGTTTACTAACTTATGTATGGTAACATATCTGTTAAGCCTAGAAGCCGGGTTTGAACCAAGTTTAACTTTAAAGAGTGGGAAATCCTGCCCTTCATGGGATGTCAACTTCCTACTGCAGTGGACACTGATTATCATGAGCTGGTGGCTGTTGATGCTTTCGTAATAAAATATTTTAGTTTGAAAAATGATTAACTTGAATTGACAGTCAATACTTCCAGGAAAAATCAGAGAAATTCGGTTTATACTTTATCATCAGTGACAGTTCAGGAGATACATATACAGAAAAGGAATTAAGTGCTCATTTTTAAGAATCTTAATCTCTTCAAAACCAAGTTTATTTCCAACATACAGGGTGCCATACAGATCGTATAATATTTAAGTTAACTATAGTATTATTTGAATGTCTATTTAAATAGAAACTGAAAAAAAATTATTTAGGATTATGAATCCTAAAATAATAGCATAAGGAAAGAGAAGCAACATTTATCAAAAACCACTATTACATATCAGATGTGTATATACATTATTTCTCTTACTACTCAACATAACTCTGTGAAGTTTCTTATCCATTTTATATAAGTGAGCACATCTTAGAGAATAATTTGCTTAAGATTCAAGCAGGTAGGAAGTGACTGGATCTGTGTAGACCTCAGGCTTGCGTGCCTGCAAATCCTGTTCTTTTGTGAACCCACCTTGTTTGAATTAGATTGGAATCTATGGTCAGTGTAGGCTTGGGATGAACCTCTTCATATGACTCCCCTTAAAAACTCCAAACTACTGAGTTTATTGCTTTGAAAAATTTTGACTAGTTGAGAAGAAAGTTTGGTAGAAGCGAAAACTTTTTAAAGTCCAAGCTCAATATCAGAAATGGTGTGAAAATATTGTTGCTTGGTGAGAATAGCAAGAGAATCCAAATTTCAGTCCAGTGAACCAGAGCTAGAAAGCACTGAGAAAAGGCACCATTCACTCTTCCCAGGGTGGGAAAACGGGCACACAACTTCTGCCTGAAAAGAGTCTATCAAAAAGAGTCCTCTCAATCGAGACTCACTTTTTAATTTTAAACAATAATAATTTAAAAATAAAGATACTATTTTTCTTCACCATCCCCACAGAACCTCACTTTCAAATTGATCTCAGGTAAACGTAACAACACTAGTTGAGGATGAATATTTTAGGCAGCCTGCAGGAGCGACTGTAAAGGGAACAACTAGAAGTTTAATTCAGTTGTAAGTGAAACCACAGAGCTAAATGAGGAAGCAAACAGGGATCTTAATGATGATTCAGATATACAAGCAGAAAGAGCCAGAGGTCTCACTGCGAAGCCCCAAATGGGAAGGAGAACAAAAAGGGTGGGAGGGTGGGAAAGAAGGAATGGAAGGAGAAAGGGATTCGGGATTGGCAGGAAAGGGGGATGTGGAGTTATTCTCTAATGGGGGCAGGTTTCATTTGGAATGAGGAGACATTCTGGAGATGGAGGGTGGTGATGGTGGCACAACCAGGTGAATGGAGTTAATGCCACTGAACTGTACGCTTCAAAATGGTGAAAATTGTGTTTTATGCTATGTCTATTTTGCCACAATTTTAAAAAATAGACAAAAGATCTGAGTGGTCATTTCTCCAAAGAAAGGATTAAGGAGTGACAAGGACAATGTCTGATTGGACCTAGGTTTTCATTTAATAAAATCTTATAGTATAAAATGGTTCTTCTTGCATTAAAAATTCTTTATGGCTGCCACGTTTCCCTTTAAGAATTCTGTTTTCATAAGGCAAGGAACTGTGTGCAAAGACGTATTCTCTCTAAATGAAACCATGTCTGTGGCAACATATCTTTATATCTTCTCTCAACAAATGTACGCTAAGAACCCACCTTGAGCTGGGCGCAGTGGCTCATGCCTATAATTCCAGCACTTTGGGAGGCTGAGGTGGGCGGATCACATGAGATCAGGAATTTGAGACCAGCCTGGCCAACATGGTGAAACCCCATCTCTACTAAAAACACAAAAATTAGCCAGGTGTGTTGGTGGGCACCTGTAATCCCAGCTACTCAGGAGGCTGAGACAGGACAATCACTTGGACCTGGGAGGCAGAGGTTGCAGTGAGCCAAGACTGCACCTTTGCACTCCAGCCTGGGCAACAGAGCAAGACTCTGGCAAAAACAAACAAACAAAAAAAAAACCCACACCCACCCTGAGCCATGTACAGTTCAGAATTGTGGGAATACAGCAACGAAAACAGTAGTTCCTGCTCTCATGGGTCTTACATGGTGAGGGGGACAGGCGATACACAAATGTACAAATAATTACAGTCAGAGTCCTTATCATATGAGAAGGGTCATCTCAGAAAGTAAATGGTGATGCTGAAAGAATGGGCCTCACCACCGAGCTTTAATGGGGGATGGTTAGTAATAAAGAAATACAAGAGAATGTGGGAGCTCTCCTCCTTCTTTAAACATTTTCCTTCTTTGGTTTCCATTTTGCCGACGATTGGCTATTTTGGCACTTCCTGAGGGCTTACTGGGGAGGGCAGATGGTGACCTGGCTTAACTACTTACCGCACTGCAGAGGTGCCAGCGTGATACGAGCCAAGTGAGGAACTAAGGCTCGAAAGGGCACAAATCTGACTGGTGGCACAGACAAGCCTCCTGAAATTCCCCTCCAGTACTCTTTTTGATTTTTCCTTTGCACCTAGATTTTACACACAATTGAGTGGTTTTTGTTAACCTCTCTCTCTCTCCCTCTCTGTCCCTCTCTTTCTCTCTCCCTCTCTCTGACACACACACACACACACACACACACACACACACACACACACCCCACACAGGCAAAGAACTAAAAAGAAAAAAACACTAATTTTTCTGCTGGAAAATTTGTTATATGGCAGCAGCATCCCACCAGTTTAAGAAATGTGTAAGATGATGACGATACACAAAGACACATGTCCAAGTCTGGTACATTACATTAATCTTACTGTTCCTTTTACTGCATTTTAGCATTTGGTTGCTTTTCTCCCTTTGATGCCTTAAAAGCCAGTTCTTAGCAGGCTAAATTACACATTCTACTCCACTGTTAAAATGGGTACTGTGGCCAAAATGTGCCCAGGATTCTAAGTCCAACATAATGGTAACGGATACAAAAGCAGGGCATTGGGCAGGATTGGACATTTTATGTTAAATCCAACAAGATCTTGTTTCTGTGATTTTTCTTGACCTGAATCTTCAATTTATTACTGGGAGCAAAATCTCATTTTGAAAAAATCCCATATCATATATGAATGCTTTTGAAATTTCTTTTCTGTTGCTGCATAAATGAATTTTTTTGGAATTCCCCTGTTGCTTTAATTTTTTTTAACTTTCACGTTTATTAAATTTTTATTTTTCACTCCTGAGTTGCCAGTTCCTGTTCTTTAAAATATTCCAGATATACTTATATCAACAATAACCATGAACAAAAATAGATACATTAGGAAAATATTTTCAATGTATACAACAAGGTAGGTCTTAATATTATGTTACATATTATATTAATTAATATTATGTAACATATTGTCTGCATATTACATATATTACATATTATGTTACATAATATTAAGATCTACCTTGGGAATACAGCAGTGAATACGGTGCTGATTTTTAAAGGTATAAAAATGTTTTCTCAGATTCTACTTTATGTCCAGGAGTCATCTTCAATGAAGCAGCCTATTTAATCTCAGAGAGCCTCACTTCCTACACAACTTACTGTAAATATTTTAAACACTTTCAAATATTTTCTTAGTGTGTCCCACATATTATATATTTTTTCTTGATTTAGTAGAGGAATTTATCCTGCTTTAGTACATATACAGTCCCTAATTTTAAACATATTCAAAATTACCTTTGTCATTTGGTTTGGAATTCAGTTCTCCTACAGAGACAGCCATGGCCTTGGTGGTTAGATCTCTGGGCTGGCCTACAACCATTTTATTTAGTTTGTGGCATTTTTTATAAGTAACACAGTGCTAAAGCATGGCCCAGGCCAAATGCCACTCATGTCTATGATGTTGCTATATCTTTGGGATTCAAGAAAGATATCACCAAACTCCCAGATGTCCATGCAACAGAAAATAGAAAATTCCGTCACCTCCTCCACCTGCTGGAGCTGTGGAGGAGCCATAATCCCTGGTGAATTCCATGACTAGAATGTCATCCGGGGAAAGCCTGTGGAGTAGAAATGGGAAGTATGGTGCGGAATCACAAATGTTGGGTAAGGAATAGGAAGATAAAATCTCAGGCCTGCTTCTTGGTAGCCACCAGACCCATTCATGCCACCTTCTTCCCCATTTCTCTTGATGCCATGGTTTCGTCTGCCAACTACTTTTTTTTTTTTTTTGAAAAGGGTGTCTCACTCTGTCACCGAGGCTGGAGTGCAGTGGCGCGATCTTGGCTCACACAACCTCCAACCTCCACCTCCCGGGTTCAAGTGATTCTCCTGCCTTAGCCTCACTTGGGCCATGCCCAGCTAATTTTTTTGTATTTTTTGTAGAGACAGGGTTTCACTTTTTTTTTCCTGGCTATCATGCAGTCCTTCCAATCTAGGGTTTTGTTTTGATTTTGCCTTTTCTGGCACCTGCTGAGGAAACACAGTCGCATAACTCCCCTCCTTCTGAATAAATACACAGTGCTCTTGAATATGTCTTTGCTTAAAACACTTCTAGAACACCAGCGGAAAGGGCCAGGAAAGAAAAGTCTCCTTCTCATGCCTCTTTACCTTCATCCTCATTTATATCATATAGGAGAAGAAAAGTGTTCACCCTTGGATGACATGGGTTGTTAGATGGTCTGAGGACAAGATTCCCATCTCAGCATGAGAGCCACAGAAATGATCCTCAGAATTCCCCCAGGGGAGCTAGGATTGAAGGAGACTGTCTGGAGTCAGGGAGGGGATTATAATCAAAGCCTAACTGCAATACTCATAAGAACCTAGATGTTTCTACATGTGACATGGACTCATGCAAAGAGCAGAATCTTATTCAAAGTTGAGCATTCCCATTTATGAATTTTATCCAGATACTCTGAGTTGTCAATGTGAACCCTGGTCAGTAATCTTCAGCGAGGACAGTATTATTGCTTTTCATGTAAAACCTCAATTATTAATAGTTTTAAATGACAATTTTTCTTTAGTATATCTAAAAATATTTTGTTCAAATATAATCAAGTGGAAAATATTGGACAGAAATGAGTCATCCACAAAAAGTATCATTGAAACTAGGGGAATTAGAGCTTTGAATATAAACTTTCTACTAAACAGCAGAGGACAAAACAATAATTCTGGCAAAACTCCTCTTGAAGGTGCTATGAAATATTACGGACATTACAACCTCAGTGTGCTCTTCTCCAGAGTAAAGCTGATTGTCATATTTGATAATTTTTCCCCAGGACCTCAGTGTATGCCTTTTCTGTGCAAATAAAACTACATTTTGAAAATAAGTCAAATATGGCATGACACTGCCCAACCTCCGAACAATATTCCCCCAGAATAATGAATCAGACTATTTTCAAGTGTCTTTTCATAGACTACTGATGATCTCTGAGCTTTTTATATAATTTTTTTTTTTTTTGAGTGGGAGTCTCGTCCTGTTACCCAGGCTGGAGTGTGGTGGTGCAATCTCGGCTCACTGCAACCTCCACCTCCCAGGTTCAAGTGATTCTCCTGCCTCAACCTCCCAAGTAGCTGGGATTACAGGCGTGTGCCACCACACCCAACTAATTTTTCTATTTTTAGTAGAGACAGGGTTTCACCACGTTGGCCAGGCTGGTCTCGAACTCCTGACCTCAAGTGATCTGTCCACCTAGGCCTCCCAAAGTGCTGGGATTACAAGCATGAGCCACTGCATCCGGCCTATATTTAAAATTTTATAGTCATGAAATAGGCCAAAGAAAGTTCTTGAAAGTGTACATTTGTTAACATGTATAATTATAATTGCTTTAATTACTTTTTTATCTGATACCATATATTCACTAAGAGACTAAGACACTTCTTTTGACTTCAGTAATCCATACTGTGATTAAGTACTGAATTATACTGGAGTCAAAATGTACACATGTCCCTTTGCCTCTGTGCAGTTTGCTTCAGCTGAAAGATCTCACAAGTGTAGCCTCTCAGGCAAGATCAGGGCATTTCAGACAGTCATGGCTGCTGTGGAGAAGAGGTGTGGGGCAGTGGGGAAAAGGTGGAGAGAATATTAAATGGTGCACAGACTGAAGGAGGAAGCAATGCTAACAGAGAGTGGGAAGAAGGAACTTGTGGGACAGAATCAGAAGAAAACACTGGATGAAGAAACACAGACTGGGAGGGTGAGCAACGTGCAAGCCTCCTTAGCTTAGCCCTATTTTTAGGAAATGCCACTTAATTGCCTATTTTTAAATTAATAATAAATTTTGTTTAAAGAGGCAGTGAAATATTATTAATATCTTTAACTGCCTTCTGGGGAAACAGGGCCTTGTAACCATGGCAAAAGATTTCTAAGAAACCTACCAAGTCTAGAAGGTTACTTGAGGTGAATTTTTATCTGCCGTATTTCCCTTCTCTGTGAGTGATTCTGCCCCCAGCCTGGAATATTTTCCCCTTTATCTATAATGGGGAGTAGGGAGAATGGGGAGGGAATGTTTATTTCTCTTAGATATTTCTGAGTCCTTAACTACCCTAAAAAGGTGCACAGATGACACATCTTGTGCAAAGGGTTCTTTTTCTGCCCCATTCCTGTTTCTCCCATGAATGGTCTGGTGGTCTGTTGATGCCAGCATTGTGGCACTGTGTCTTCAATGACTTCAATTTATTTAGCCATCCATGCAAGCAACAATTAATAAATTCCCAGCCCTATCCTAGATACTGGGGCTATAAAGATGAATGAGACAGTCCCCCTGTCCTTAAAGAGCTTGGTTTGGCTGTGGACCCAGTTAGTGCACCAGCCCTGCTTGGAAGTACCCACTTGAGATTCCATGTTAGTGACATCAAGACGCATTGAGATTCCTTAGTAGTTTAGCAAGGCTGCACAAATATGTTATAAGGTGTTTTTTATCTATGCCATCCAAACTCAACATTACAAAGACAGTCCTAATGGCTATTCACAGGAAGACTGAACCAAAACATCCATTATTTCTCTTTTCTAATTGCTTGATGACTTGTATATATGGAAATTCTTGGCATTTTCACTGGAATGTTTTCCTATCAATTAAGCAGAGCAGGAACAGTTCTTACCAAATTTAATATTGAGCTATCATTTTAAAAAATAACTCATCTGACATCCTTGAATCTTTGAAATGAGCACTTTTACATAAGAAGTATAAACACTTCTAGAAGTCACCTAGAAGCCCACAGTTTCCAAAGTTATACATACATACAATTCCTGGAGATCAACCTCAAGGTAGAAAACCCAGAATGTATTAATACTTGGTACCTCTGAAATACTAAGGAAATTCTATGTTGATTTGTCTTCTCTTGCACCATTCTGCATGAGGACTGGTTAGTTCAGCTGTTAAGTTCATGGTGCTGATTAGTTCAAGTTCAGTGTTTCAGTCTCTGCAGAGACTATTTTGCTTTGAACCAAGTGTGTTTCTCACCCTGTTCAGCTCTTTTTTGAGCACACATCATGAGTGACAGGTATGGATGGCTCAGCCTAAATCCATCATCACATGGCAGAGACAAGAAAACATGCATGTTTCATAACTGATGACTCAGTCAAGGGAGGGTTGGTATTTTCTTTTTAGGTAGAGGGTGCCTTGTTGGTCACATACTCTCTTTCTTTGGGCGAAAGCCAAATGTCTGAAAGTTGTAGGACTAACTCTCCTGTAGACCTGCTCTCCTGGTCTCACTCTTACCACTGCTGCCTGCCATGATGTTGCCTGTAGCCTTGGCTGATGCCAGCTCAGGAAGCCATCCAGACTTAGTGAATATAGTGGATATTGCCTTCAAGAAAGTAAAGCTGATGAGGACACAAACCAGCAGCTCTTAGCTGAATTTAGCCCAAAGATATATATGATCCACACAGGGTTGTTTTCTGTGATGTGAATTCATTGCTGAATTTCCAGCTTCTTTTGGCAAATGAAAAGGTCAAGTAATATGGAGCCCATGTTTCCGCAGGTAGCACCTGGCTGAGGCTGAGTAGCTGTTGCCACACCCTCGACCTGGCCTATTCATTTATATATCTTTCCTGCCTGGCCCCAGGAGGCTTAGTATTCGACAGTACCTAATCTGGTCCACTTTTTAGTAAGCTTGGCTACCACTGCACTGTGAGTCAATGGCAGGCAATTCACTGAGGACACTATAATTATTAAATGGCTGCTCATAACATATTTGATAGAAAAATAACCCATTTGATGCTTTTGAAGCCATTCATGCTTTGTCTTCAACAAGTAGATATGAAACTAATCAGGTACTGGATTCACATTGGGGTAACTTGAGAATGTATATTGAGCAGAATCATCAGATTCTTAAATCCAACCACCTAGGGGAGACAGTTTAATTCACTTAATGTGATTTCCTTTCCTTATTGATAAGCAGACTCTATTGTAGCCAGCTGATATTTTTGCACCGGAGATACTCTTGTTCCAACCAGAGGGGCCACTGAAGATTTAGAAAAGTACTCATGATTTGAGATCAAGTGTATCTTTGTCTTAAAAACAGAATCACAGATACTGTGGGCATCAGCTATTCTTATTTTTGTCTGTTCTCCTTTTAGTGGAAAAAGGAATTGAAAATAATGCTTGCAGTTCAGAATTTTGATTTACCATACTAGATTAGCTAGAATCTTATTTAATAATTTAACTTCCTTCTCCTGTCATGGTGCTTTGTTATATAAAACACTACTTACTTGAGGCAATAGTCTCCCAGGGAGACAAATAGAAATATAGCTTGTTGAATATCTTTGACTTCTTTCCTACCGTCATAGTTTGCCAAGATTTCTCAGCAGCTGAGGCAGCGGCACTGTGGTGCGGTAGGGTGTTCTGATGCTATAAGCAGACACGTTTGCAACATCCATCTGGAGGAGCCCTGGGGCAGGATGTGGTTGACCACCCAGGCAACGATGCCCTGAATGAGAGGCCCAGCAGCCTCACAGTCCCCCAGCAATTTCCACCCATCTAGCCCCTCCAGACAGTCTCACTGTCTCCCCTCTAAAGCTCCAAGTGCATTTGCTGTAGGTTCCACCCCAGGGCCTCGCCTTCCCCTGATTCCCAAGCTCACAGGGGTTCTTCTAAGCACCCTCTGAAGCAGGCTCCATGAGGCACAGCCACGCTCTTTGGAACCTCTGTGTCCCGTCACCCTGTCTCAGACCGTCCCCATGCCCTGGACGGGATGCCTTCACCAATGAGCAGAGTGACATCTCCAAACTCAAGCTGGTTTGTGCAGGCACTTTGTACATTGTGCGAGCCAGTTAAAATTATGCACGTCAGCTTTTCCATGTCTGCAAAATATGATCACAATACTGACCTAGCTTGTAAGACTCTAGCTTGTAAATTCTCAGAGCATCCTGAAAATCAAGGGGATATATCTTAAAATTCAAACAAAAACAAGGGTGCTTCGGAGAGGAGACTGGCAGGAGACCCAATGTGGTGGCTGTTTCTCTGACTTACGCATACCCTGGCAGACCCTATGAGTTTTCCACTTCCCTTTCAAGACAGCATGGGGTGCTGTGCCTTGGAGGTTGAGTAGGGAACTTTGGGCACCAGCTTCAGCTTTGACCAAATGCAGGACAGGAAAGAAGTGATGGACAGTTGGTCTGTTGAGCTCACTTTGGTGAACTGTATTTTAATTAGCATTTTAAGAAATGGAGAAGTTCAAAATTAAGGTTGATCCACATCAGATGTGTAGCCCATGTGCCAGGGCCACATATAAGCCTGGTATTTTAAGAAGGTATGTTTCTTATCTGTAATGAAATATTCAGGCACCCCATGAAGGTTTTGATCCTCCTGGCCACAAAACTACAATAAAGATGGAAAAAGTTTATATATATATATATATATATATCATTGGTATGGGAGAAAATCTCTGAAAAGAGGTAACAGGAAAGCACACAAAATGTATCTATTCATCAAACATTAAATTATGTTTGTTTAGTGCTAAATCAACATATAATCTGAAGAAAGAAAAGCCACGTTAAAAACTAGACAAAAGGTTCCTCTTTCCCTCAAAGCAGCTTCTCCTCTCCCTCCCGCCAGTCCCCACAAGCACACACACTTGGCTTTCCACTTTCCTCTTGTCCTGTGGGTGGTCTTCCGGCTAGGTCTGTCCCACACTCCCCTGGGACTCTCAGGCCTGTAAGGTCCTGTGCCTCCTAACAACAGAAGTGTAATCAGATGGGTGCTAGTGATATGACAGGCCCTCAGTTGATAACTGTTCTTGATCTGTATCCCTGTTCTGTCTATATCTCCAGGGCATATTTCACCCCAGAGTACAGATAATACAGCCTGTATCAGCAAGCTGTATTTCTCAGGAAAAAAAATTTAATAATCAGAAGATATTTCCAAGAAAAATGCTGCCACCCAAAAATGGAACCTATAAGGAAAAACACCCAAAGCTTTCCCACCTTCTGAGATTAAATCTGTTGAACCTCTTGAAGTTCACAGATGCCAAGAGTGTGATTCGTTTTTTATACCAAATGACAGGGGATGGCCAGAGTTTTCTGGCCTAGATGCCAGGCAGCAGTCACAGCTGAGAGTTCAATAGTCCCAGGGCTCATTTTTATTGATGTCTTTATTCATATAATAGCTCATTGGTAGACTGGGGCAGAGGGGAAGGGCAGTCTGGGTGAGACTAGTTTATGCTTTAGTTAGCTGCAAGACTGATTTAGAGTCCAATTAAATTTCAGTGGTCATTTATGTCTGTTCGTCAAATACAAGTTCAAAGCCTTGCCGTAGGTAACTTCCATAACCCACGTTTGCCCATTCTGATTTGCCATTTCTATGCTTTTCATAGAATACTTCTTTTCCAGATGGTTAGGAATTTCATTCTTTATAGCATTTCAATTTCATCAAATAAGCAAGAATCTAAATGCATTCTAAAATACATATTATTATATATCAATTTAAGAAACTGGCTGGGTACAGTGGCTCACGCCTATAATCCAGCACTTTGGGAGTCTGAGGTGGAAGGATTTCTTGAGCCTAGGAGTTTGAGACAAGCCAGGGCAACACAGGAAGACCCCATCTCTACAAAAATAAAAATGGAAATTAGGCAGGCATGGTGGTGCGTGGTTGTAGTCCCAGCTACTCAGGAGGCTAAAGTGGGAGGATCGCTTGAGGCCAGGAATTCAAGGCTGCGGTGAGCTGTGATTACACCACTGCATTCCTAACTGGGCAACAGAGGGAGACCCTGTCTCAAAAAAAAAAAAAAAAAGAAAGAAAGAAAGGAAATAAAGAAACTGGAATTTTTTTTCCAGAGTTATTTTAGAAAGTTTTTTTTTTAAAGTAAAAGAAAAAGAAAAATCAGACATGATTTGATGGACTAGGGTGCGTTCTTATTTGGAAAACTTACAGATAGGCTTGAAACTAAGGGATGAAATCAAAAAATTTCTATTTAATATCTAAATCTAGAAAATTTGAATATTACCTATTGGCAATGATAATATTCAAAGATAATAGTATTCAAATACTAGATGCTGTGTTTACATATAAAATAATATCTTATTAATTTTATTCATGTCTGTTAGTACACAAGACAAGGAATGCTATTTTTCCCAGTTAATTTTACATTCCTAGGAATATTTAAGAATCAAAGAATGACCTTATCTGAAGTTTTAAGTTTCCATTTACTATAAATATTTAATGTAAATTAGTTCTTTCTCTATTTTTATGAATTCTCTACACATCTGTCTGTTTCAATAAAATAAAGAATACTCATGTTTATTTCATGGGAGGAACATATACTAAAATTGTTGCATATAAAGTACAGGAGCACTCACTTAAAGGGAAAAAATATCCACGTGGAGAAATTATAACATAACAGGATAATACAGTATGCTTGGGAAAATAAGGCTTTTGTTGGGAATTGAATCCTAGTGTGCAGAAGTATTAGCTGACTCTCATTATAAACAAATTTTACCAGTTATTTCCTAACAGACTCTTGTTTAATGAATAAACGCTTTGCTTATTAATTACGCAAAATTTGGTCAAAGCATTATAAAAGATTAAATAGTTTTGTTAGGGTGTGTTAAAAACTTGGCTTTTAACCTTGACATTTAATGGATTGGACCACACGGGCCAAATTCCTTCTCCTTTGCAAAGGTATGGAGCTGGAAATGAACTTAGAGATCAGACTCAAGGGACCACAGCTTGCACTTAATAGTTTACCTTTATCTGTGCTTTAGCTGTGCTTTTGGATGTATTAAGAACTTTTTAACTGCCTTAATAGACTGTTATCCCTTTTACTCTTTGATATGTGACATTTAAATATACCTTGAATTTGAAACTGGTTGTCGTTATGTGTTGGGAACAAAATTACTTTTGATGGGAATACATTTTTGAATTAAAAATGCAAGTTAATAGATAAATAGTATCTGATTATTATAGATTTTGAAATATTTATATTTAAGCCTTACAAATGACTTTTCAGTACAAACAAATTCTCTGATTAGACTTTCTGATCACCATAGCAAAGATTCATTGGACAATAATGTGAATGTATAATAAAGAGCTATAAAGCAAAAATTTTAAAAAGAAATTGTGGTCTAAACATGCATGCCTCTCTATATGCTGCCACAGTTTTCCAGAAAGTACTGTGCATTTGAATCATCTTTCTTTATAGTGGCCACATAGCAGAAGTGGTTAAGTGTAAAGTTTTTCAGCATGAAGGGCGGGTATTGTGCAAATTTATAATTGGATCAAAATAATGAGAGATTGAAGAAAACTCTGATTTTCAAATGTCTATTTTTGAAGAGTAAAACTTAAACTCATTATTTTTCCTCCCAGAAGGATACCTAAATCATGCTTGTCTTTCTCTTTAACAGATAATTCTGAAATAATCAGCAGAAACGGAATGGAATGCCAAGAATCTGCATTGAGAATAACTAAACATTGTTACTGTACATACTATCCTGTTTCCTCCTCAATAGAATTGCCACAAACTGCATGCTAAATAAAGATGTAGTTCTTCTGGACAGACCACAACTCTAAGAAGCTAGTGCTGCTATCTCATATATGAGTATTAAATATGGTATGCTTAGTATATTCCAACCTAAGATAGTTAACTACCTGAGACCAGCTGTGATGTTTAAAGACATAAAGGATAAAGTTTACTTTTAAAGGGTTTCTAAACATAGTTTCTGTCCTAGGAATATTGTCTTATCTCCATAACTATAGCTGATGCAGAAAGTCCAGCCAGTTTACTCATTTCGATTCAGAATATTTCAAATTTAGCAATAAACAATTAGATTAGTTAAAAAAGAAACATATTCCAAGGGCAGGTTCGATTCTAGCTCTAATTACTGTCATGTCATTTACCCACTGGATCAAAGGGTATGTTTCACTTCTTGACAATATAAATGCTGCAGCAAAGATGAGAGGTGAAGTAAAACCGATACCTGTCCTGCAGGTCTAAAATTTGAATGGAAATTCAAGCACAAGTACTGGGGACACATCAAAGTGTGGTGTTTGGTTTGCCTGGAGATGCCACGTTGAATCATGTGATTCTAGATTAACATTAAATAGATTGAAAAAGAAACTTTGCACGGTATGAGCTTCATACCCCACCAAACAAAGTCTTGAAGGTATTATTTTACAAGTATATTTTTAAAGTTGTTTTATAAGAGAGACTTTGTAGAAGTGCCTAGATTTTGCCAGACTTCATCCAGCTTGACAAGAATGAGAGGCCCATGCCAACAGTCTAATCTAAGAGATTAGTCTTTCAAACTCACCATCCGGTTGCCTGTTACAGAATAACTCTTCTTAACTAAAAACCTAGTCAAACAAGGAAGCTGTAGGTGAGGAGATCTGTATAATATTCTAATTTAAGTAAGTTTGAGTTTAGTCACTGCAAATTTGACCGTGACTTTAATCTAAATTACTATGTAAACAAAAAGTAGATAGTTTCACTTTTTAAAAAATCCATTACTGTTTTGCATTTCAAAAGTTGGATTAAAGGGTTGTAACTGACTACAGCATGGAAAAAAATAGTTCTTTTAATTCTTTCACCTTAAAGCATATTTTATGTCTCAAAAGTATAAAAAACTTTAATACAAGTACATACATATTATATATACACATACATATATATACTATATATGGATGAAACATATTTTAATGTTGTTTACTTTTTTAAATACTTGGTTGATCTTCAAGGTAATAGCGATACAATTAAATTTTGTTCAGAAAGTTTGTTTTAAAGTTTATTTTAAGCACTATCGTACCAAATATTTCATATTTCACATTTTATATGTTGCACATAGCCTATACAGTACCTACATAGTTTTTAAATTATTGTTTAAAAAACAAAACAGCTGTTATAAATGAATATTATGTGTAATTGTTTCAAACATCCATTTTCTTTGTGAACATAATAGTGATTGAAGTATTTTGACTTTTGAGATTGAATGTAAAATATTTTAAATTTGGGATCATCGCCTGTTCTGAAAACTAGATGCACCAACCGTATCATTATTTGTTTGAGGAAAAAAAGAAATCTGCATTTTAATTCATGTTGGTCAAAGTCGAATTACTATCTATTTATCTTATATCGTAGATCTGATAACCCTATCTAAAAGAAAGTCACACGCTAAGTGTATTCTTACATAGTGCTTGTATCGTTGCATTTGTTTTAATTTGTGGAAAAGTATTGTATCTAACTTGTATTACTTTGGTAGTTTCATCTTTATGTATTATTGATATTTGTAATTTTCTCAACTATAACAATGTAGTTACGCTACAACTTGCCTAAAACATTCAAACTTGTTTTCTTTTTTTCTGTTTTTTCTTTGTTAATTCATTTAAACTCATTGAAAACATAGTATACATTACTAAAAGGTAAATTATGGGAATCACTGAAATATTTTTGTAGATTAATTGTTGTAACATTGTCTTTTTTTTCTTTTGTTTCATGATTTTGATTTTTAAAATTATTAGCACACAACTATTTTCAGCCCTTTAATAATGGAGCATCAAAAACATCACCTGTAACCCCAAGCAAATATAGAAGACTGTATTTTTTACTATGATATCCATTTTCCAGAATTGTGATTACAATATGCAAAGAGTCATAAATATGCCATTTACAATAAGGAGGAGGCAAGGCAAATGCATAGATGTACAAATATATGTACAACAGATTTTGCTTTTTATTTATTTATAATGTAATTTTATAGAATAATTCTGGGATTTGAGAGGATCTAAAACTATTTTTCTGTATAAATATTATTTGCCAAAAGTTTGTTTATATTCAGAAGTCTGACTATGATGAATAAATCTTGAATGCTTTGTTTAATTAAAAAACAAAAATCACCAATATCCAAGACATGAAGATATCAGTTCAACAAATACTGTAGTTAAGAGACTAACTCTCCACTTGTATGGGAACTACATTTCACTCTTGGTTTTCAGGATATAACAGCACTTCACCGAAATATTCTTTCAGCCATACCACTGGTAACATTTCTACTAAATCTTTCTGTAACACTTAAAGAATTCCCTCATTCATTACCTTACAGTGTAAACAGGAGTCTAATTTGTATCAATACTATGTTTTGGTTGTAATATTCAGTTCACTCACCCAATGTACAACCAATGAAATAAAAGAAGCATTTAAAAGGATTGTATAGTCTTCCTTCTTTTTGTGTTGAGACAGATTGATAATTCACCAAACAAAATAGTTTTCACCTTCACACAGTATTTGTTAACTTCAAAGAAGACCAAACTCGGGTCTTTGAATGGAAAATTGATAGTTTTTGCTTTTGGCTTTGGCTTTTTAGTAGCAAGAAAAACAATTAAAAATGGTAATTTGAGAAGTATTTTTAGTATTCTTTAAAATTAGAAGTGAAAATAAAGCCCACCACTCAACCCTCTTCTTCACATCTCAGACTGATAATGAAAAGATATGGGATCAATGGCATCAGTAACTAAATGGGAAACAAAATGTCAGTTTCATGAATAGATTTTAAAAAGGACCCATTAAGGTATAATAGAGGCTTCTGTAAGAGCTTGATGGGATAACATGAATCAGACCTGAGGCTGCAGAAAGAGATAGAATGGTGAGTTCTATTCTATGCAGAGGTCCTAGCTAGGTGGCTCAAGAATAGAACAGGAATTCAGCAAAGAGAGGGTGATGAGGGTCCCTGCTATTCTGTCAGTAAGCAGTCTCCTCCTAAGAGGTGGTGTGTGGGCAGAAGGAGCAACAGAAGCTCCTTCTTCAGCCTTTTGAGACCCACCATATTTGTCAAGGAAGGTGCTATTGGCCTTTTGGGTGGGAACACTCCTTGTCACACTGAGATTGGCAGAAATTGCCTTCTCTGTGGGCCAAGGCAGAAACATGAGTTTTCTCCATGGCAGATTTAAAGCTTCAGGCCTCCTGAGTGGTTATGATATAGCATAGAAAACACCCATATTCAGCAGATACAAATAAAGCTGCTTGTATTTTTTAACTATCCCATCAGGATTTCCAAGGGTAAAAATACTTTTAACACCTCTGTGGATATTTGAAAAAATGGCTATATATTTGGATGAGTGATTTTTGTACTGTAATGCAAAAGAAAACCTATCTCATCAGTCACTCCCTGCAAAAATCATTCTGTTAATAGTAAGTTCAAGATGTCAACTTCAGAGAGCAAGTTATTATTTTAAGTGAAAAATCTAAAACTGTAATTCATGAAGTATAATTTCTATCAGTAGACTGGCTATTTATGCTACTACATCAAAATCAAAAACAAAAATTAAACCTCTCAGGATAAAAAAACTATCTATCTCTTCAGCATAGAAAATATTTGGGTATAAAATATCAATTATCTTATAATTATCTGACAAAAGAGAAGTGTCATTTCAGTTTTGGGCTCTCCAAATTTAAAATGATGTTTCAAATCAGAAATATACTCTTTATGATTAAAGTTCTGTTGCAATGCCACAGATTTTACGGGCAGCTAGGAAAACCAAAATAAAGTTCAATGTTCTGATATTTACAAAAAGACGGTAGTGGTTCCCTGCAGTATGATTTCTGCAGGGGCAATCCCCACCCCCTCTCCCCACCTCCAAAATATCCTAGGGTGTCTCTGAAATATTAGGCAATTGTTGCTGGACTGATTTATCTCCATAGAAATGACTGAGTCACTGTGAATAAGTATGATTCACACAGAATGAAACATAGTAATGATTCCCTCTATGTTCTTAGTTGGGGAGATAGATGGCAAGGATGGGAATGGGTGGAATTGAGAATGTTCACCAGGGACCTACTTATGTGCCAAGTTCTATGCTAAATATTCTATATATGTTTCTAACAAGCCCACCCTGTGTTGGAGAGAATTACTAACAACTGATAAGTGAATTCTGACTGCTACAGAGATTCCTCTTCAAGGTACATAGAGATTCTGCTGTGAGAAGCATCTTCCTTCTAGATCAACACTACTAGTGTCTGCCCTTAGGGTGACTAGCTGCCCGGCTCAGCTGAAACCCTCTGTCCAGTACGTGTCAAAGCTTTCACCAACTGGCTTGTGACTTCAGTTTCCTCCACTGTCAGCTACTTTGAAAAATGTCCACCCATTTGAGGTGTCCCTGTGGCACCCACCATGTAAATTGTATAAATGCTACTTGGCCTAAATTATAATGAAACAATTTCAGATATCCCATCAAATCTGGTGAAAACCCATATAGTTGTTCACATGAAATAAGGCATAAATAGAGAGTAACTGGTTTTGTTCACATACATTTTACATAATCCTTAGGGTTACAAAGAATCTATTATACCTATAATGTAGATGAAAAAAATCAAGACTCATAAAAATTAAATAACTCTCGAGATTACATAGAGCAAACCCTGGCTTGCCCCAACTCTATAGCCAAGTTGAAATGAGCTTTATTTGTGGTAGCCTTCCGGTCAAAATTTCCCTAAAAAATTTAGAGTGAAGCATTTATCCAGGTTTAAGTTGAAGTTATAAGAATCCTTTACTTGGTTACTTAAGACAAAGATATTCTTCCCTATCCCAAGAATATGATTTAGGAAATATTTTGAAACTATGGGCTACAAAGTACTCTGCCAGATTTAGGACATGGCCCAATTCTTTATTCGGACCGGAGGCAATAGAAGAAATGTTACATTGTACCATTACTCCAGTGTTATCCACAGTTTTTTTGTTTGTTTGTTTGCTTGCTTGTTTATCTAGCTTCTATGTGGTTCTCCTGAAATAAAATATATAATGATGGTCATTGAATTTCTCCTAATAATAATGTGGCATCAAGTCATGATGCAGTTAGTCACGTGGAAGCAGCACGTGAAAAGATAGAACTTGAAAGTCTGGGGAAAAGAGCCAGAGAGAATAAATTTCTGCATAAAGGCCACACATGAATGTGTACCCCTAAAATCCAATTGCATCCAGAGAGGCTGAGAAATTGAATGTTACTATTGTTGATCCCTTTCTCTCATAACTTTTCTGTGGGTTTTTCCAATTCTTTGTTTTATATAAATGAAGGAAGAGATTTATATTTGTCCTTGTGTGTAAACTAAAATGATCTAAATCAGAGCAGTCTAACTTTTCTTTTGCTAGAGAACATTTCCTTCCAACAAAAGGTCACCCTACAAAAGTCCACAAGCCAAATCGTAGCAAAGTGCTCCTGTTGCAAGGAGGTCTCTTTCCTGAGATCCGTGAATAAGCTCTGCAGTCCAGAGATGGAAACCCATGCATTTAATGTAAAATGTGTGGCTTTACAGAGGGAGAGAAATGTATTCAAAGTAGCGTGACAGCTTAGAAAAGCTGCCTCTTAAGCTCTAAATATGTCTGAGCAAATTGATCAGATATATACGGAAGTAACAAACGTACTACAGAATAAATATATTTTCAACACTCTCACACGCATATATTTATATAGAGAGCAATCTAAACGCATTAGCATTCATAAACACAAAGTCGAATGTTTTTCAGAGCTACAGAATGGAAAGATCAGTGTCTGCATTCCACAGTAGTTTAAGAGCTGGTTAAGAGCTAAGTTTCTGGTCATGCTGCCCAAGTTTAACTCTCAACTGTACTTTTTAACAGCTCCTAAGCATCGAGGTTTTTTCGCCAATAAGCCGAGTCTCACAATCGAATGTACCTTGCTGGGACATAATGAGGATTAAGTGAGATAATATATGCTAACCAGATAGAGCGGGACCCGACACTTAGCAAGATTTCAGTGAATATCAATTATTATTCTTAAAATAATATTAAAATGAGCTCTTGTGTTTCCCTGTAAGTATTTATTTCCTTTTTCTGTCCAAACATCTCTTGGCAACTAAGAGGCGCCTCTTCTATTTCCTCAATGACAATTAATGCCAAAAACTGATGGGCAAATTATAGAAAATTCATAATAACAAATAATGAGCCAGATTATTTTTGTGGAAACCTATAATTACTTCAATTCAACAACTGTTCACTGAGCACCGTCTAAGCCCTGCTAAGCCATTAAAGGGATGTGAACATGGCCAAAGTCCAATGCTCTGCCCTCAAGAGGCTTATCATGTGGCAGAACAGAACCTGTTAAAAATAGAGAAAGGAGGAAGAGGATTGTATCAGTTTCCTAGGGCTCCCATAACAAACCACAAAAAGGGTGACTTAAAACAATAGAAATTTTAGGCTATGTGCAGTGGCTCACACCTGTAATCCCAGCCTTTTGGGGGACTGAGTGGGCATATCACCTGAGGTCAGGAGTTCAAGACCAGCTTGGTGAAACCCTGTCTCTACTAAAAATACAAAAATTAGCTGGGCATGGTGGTGCGCATCTGTAATCCCAACTACTTGGGAGGCTGAGGAAGGAGAATCACTTGAACCCAGGAGGTGGAGGTTGCAGTGAGCTGAGACCGAGCCACTGCACTCCAGCCTAGGCAACAAGAACAATAACAACAACAAAAACAATAGAAATTTATTCTCTTACAACTCTGGAGGCTGGAAGTTGGAAATCAATGTGTCAGCAGGGCTGTGTTCCTCCTGAGATTCCAGTAGAATCCTTTCTCGACTCTTCTAGCTTCTGCTGGTGGCTGTCAGTCCTTGGCATTTTTTGGTTTGCAGCTGCATGGCTCCACTCTGTCTCTGTCATTACATGGCCTTCCCCTTGTATGTCTCTACCTTCATGTCTCTACCTTCACATCATCTTATGAACACACTTGTCATATTAGATTAGAGCCCACCCTAATGTCTTCATCTTAGCTCGATTACATCTGCAAAGACCCTATTTCCAAAAAAAACCACATTCACAGGTATGGAGTTAGGACTTAAAACGTATGTTTTTGGGAGGACACAATTTAACCCATAGCTATAATAAGTGGGGTTGAATAAAGATTGCTTTCTATAGATTGCAAAGAATTAATAAAATACTTCGATCATGGTTTCTGTTGCTTTTCAGTTAGGAGACATGACCCACAGGGAATGTGATGGCCAAAGCCACAATGCCTCAGGGAGAGCCTTATGTTTGTTTGTTTGTTTCTGTTTTGTCTGCAGAATGAAGCAATTGGAATACAAGATCTTTTAACTTCCATTCTGGATACAACAATCTGTGATTTATCAACATCTAGCACATTTCTGACTGAACTCAACATTTATTGTACTTGGTAATTTTGATTTGCAAATATATTTCATTGTTTATAAGTTTGCATTGACCAGACTAATTTTACTTAGCCTGTGTTGTAGGGGTAGGCCCTTGCTTTCTTTCAATACACATAAGAAACTTCAGTAACCCTTCCTAAGACGTCATAGTCAAGTTTGGCCCAAAAGGCCAAGTGGGCTGTCTGCAGCAAGAACAAATATATCTAGCATTTTTTTGTACCCTTATATTGTGATAACCTCTTAACATGAAGTGTCTCATTTAATCTTTACAATAAATTGAATGATTGATTCTATTATGAGCATCCCTATTTATAGATGAGAAAACTGAGGACTAGAAACTTTAGATAACAAGTCACAAAGTTTGTAGTGAAGTGAAGATTCAAACACAGCCAGTCTGCCTCTAGATCCCTAGTGTTTTGCTACCTTATTACTCCAAATGTGATCCTTGAGCCAGCCACAGGACTACCTGAAGACTTGCTAGAAATGCAGAATCCCAGGCTGCACCCCAGACCTACTCCCAAGGGACACATATGCACATTAAAGTCTGAGAAGTGGTGCTGTGGTACTCAGGACCAATCCCCCTTCAGATACTCTGTTGACTCTGCAAAGCAATGAATGAAGACCAATGACAACACTGGACCATTTTGATGTTCCTTGTTAGTAACAATTCAAAAGAATTGTCATTGGATGCCAAGACATCCAAAGACATCATATGTCTCTAATTTTACTCTTGTTCCTTCTTGATCTGCTCTCCCTCCACATGGCAGCCAGCACCTTCATAAAATAGAAATCAGATCATGGCATCATTCCCATCAGAGATGGATCCAGGCTTTGTGAGGCTGGAAACTTATAAAATTGGGGAAGGGAGTTCTTAAAGAAAAAGAACCCCAAAATAAATATAAAGTTAAATACAAAACTAAGTATATAGAAAAGCCATTTTTATAAATTATCCATTGGACACACTACTATGATACATTTAGTTTAAATTTCTCACTGCATCGCCTTTGATTACATCCTCATATAACACTTTTTTGTAATATCATTTCCTATACAGATAACAAAAAGGTAATTCAATCTTACTTGTAGTGTGGTTGGAAGAAATTTGCTTTTTAATGTAGATGTTTTTGTATTGATAATTTAACATGCAACTTCACACATATACATACGCACACATATCCTCACTGCTTATCATACAAACACAAGAATTCTAAGTTCTATTTTACACAATTCTTATTTGAAAAGGAAAAAAAATTGTCATTTATAATTGTGCTTTGTTATCCTAAAAGATAAGTATAAATAAAGAATAAATCCTCTGCTTAGAATTGTAGGCATCTGATGACTAGAATGTCCCATGGACTAGCATTCACCACATATACCTCAAATCGTTTCCTTTCCACTACCTGCTTACTCCCAGGGCTGAGTGCTGTAAGACACACTCACATTGCGATGAAAACCAATGGTCGTACACTGTACTTCATGTCATAATACTGGGTAAGCAGCACCTATGCTGAGATGGCTAACAACATTAGCCAAACACAGAAATGGCTATGAGCCATGTAACTGTATTTCACCAAGCCCAAGCTAGATGTATACCAGTCAATTTCTTTGGAGCCAAATATCAAAAATGGCCATGGCCACCCCAATGTCACTCCACAAAAGGGAATGTGATGGAACAGATGTCAGTATGGAAAAAGAGAGTGGTCCTAAACAATTGCCAATTTTATAAAACCATGACCTTGCATGACCTTGAACACATACAAAGCTACAAAAGCTACAGTTCCTCCCAAGTTTGGTTTTCTTTTCTTTTTCTTTCTTTCTTTTTTTTTTTTTTTTTTTTTTTGAGACGCGGTCTTGCTCTGCCGCCCAGGCTGGAGTGCAGTGGCATGATCTCAGCTTACTGCAACCTACGCCTCCAGGGTTCAAGCGATTCTCCTGCCTCAGCCTCCTGAGTATCCGGGATTACAAGAGCGTGCCACCACACCTGGCTAATTTTTGTATTTGTAATACAGACTGGACTTTACCATGTTGATCAGGGTGGTCTCAAACTCCTGACCTCATGATCTGCCCACCTCAGCCTCCCAAAGTGCTGAGATTACAGATGTGAGCCACCTCCCAGGTTCTTAAAAGGACTCACACAAGTGGTAGGTCCTGAAGCTTAAGCTTCATTAGTTTCATGGCAAATCTGCCTCTATCCTCTATTTTAAACAAACAAGTAACAATGACAATAAACTTTCACTCTTCTCTGACTTCCCACTGCTCTTAGGATAAAATTCAACCACTTTGTCCTGACCGACACCTTCTCCAACCTCATCCATTACCATGTTCCCCTGAGCAAACTACCATCTAACCCCTCTGAATGCTTCTATTTCTCAAAGGACACACAGTTCTTTCTGCCTCCTGAATTCCCTTCCTTCTGCCTGAAATGCTTGTCTTCTCTCTCGGGTCATAGCAAAATCATTTTCTTCTGAAGGCGATATCACCTCATCCCAGACCTCAGGTGGCATATTTCATCTCTGCACTATGTTTATTGCTGCCATAGCAGCTATCACATTGTGTAACCATCTTGCTCATCTCTGTATCAGTTGCATTATCTGCCTCTCATTGGAACTTAATCTCTGTGATGGCAGGTCCCTTGCTTTGTTCACCACCTTTATTAGTCAGTTTTCATGCTGCTGATAAAGATGTACCTGAGACTAGGTAATTTATAAAGAAGAAGAGGTTTAATGGACTCACAGTTCCACTTGGCTGGAGAGGCCTTACAATCGTGGTGGAAGGTGAAAGGCACATCTTACATGGTGGCAGGCAAGAAAGAATGAGAGCCAAGCGAAAGGGGAAACCCATTATAAAATCATCAGATCTCGTGAGACTTATTCACTACCATGAGAACAGTATGGGGGAAACTGCCTCCATGATTCAATTATCTCCTACTGGTTCCCTCCCATAACATGTGGAAATTACGGGAGCTACAATTCAAGATGAGATTTGGGTGGTGACACAGTCAAGCTACATCACCACCATATCCCCTTTGCTCACAATGGTGTCAAAACACAGCAGACTTCAATTCGTATTTGTTGAGTGAATCATTAGTAAATCTGGGATGTCAGAAGAGATAGGCATAAATAAAAAATCTAAAACTATGAAATTAAAATAGTGATTCAATACATTTGCTACACCCCCTCTACATTCTTGGCTAAGAAGCTAAGCAGAGATCCATTTATTTAACAAGTATTTTTGAGCCTCTAATGCGTGTATTACAAAATGCTAGAAAACATGAAAAATAAAGGGCTTATTTCCTTACTAGATTGTAAACAATCTGAAACCATCATAGTCTTTCTATAATTTACAGAAAGAAAAAAACAAACAAATGGAAACAAAATACATGATATATATTGAGATATCTCATGACGAGTTCCAAATTATTAAATAGTGAATGTCATGGGCGATTGGTGAGAGATGGAGATGTGATGGAAGTCTCCCTAGAGAAGTCTCTTGAAATGGACCTGGAGAAGTGGTAAATACAGAAATTGGCAAAGCGAGAAGCCTGAGAAGCAATAGGAATAAAAATGCACAGGTGGGTGATTAGAATGGATGGGGGTTCTATGCTCAAAGGAGGGAGTGGCACACAAAAAACGGGGGGGGGGGGGGGACATTGGCTTTTGCAAGACAGCCAGAACCGAAAAAGTGAATAGCAGAGTGGAGCTGCAGTGTGCTGTCAGATCCTCCTGCAGACTGAAGTACTTACTCTGCAGGGTCCAGGAGTGCTGCAGCAGTCGGTTCTTCTGGAATTGCATTAACTAAAGAGAAATGCCTGATCCAAAGCCTCACTCCCTCTCCTCGCGTGCCCCTTGTCCAGTTGGTTGAAGGAAGAGGATGAAGGCCCACAACCTTGCCCCAAATCAGAGTAACTCTGAAGAGTCATCCTCAGGTGTCCGTGGGGCCAGCTGAGGCCTTTTTGAGACTGCAACAGAGCCCAGCTTCTCCTTCTGCCTCACTGTGCTTCCTGCGCTCCCTTCCACATGGGTTGGTCCCAGGTGTCTTCCCTAAAAATCTTCATGCCCACTGGTCCCCACCTCAGAGATAACTTCCCACGGAATCCAAACTGCTATCAATAGGTAGATCCATCATTTGTCAATTCCATTATTGAAGCACTTGATTTTCTTTCAACTGATGCAAGAAATAGATTTTAAATTCATAATTCGATTCTTTTTCGACAAAGAAAATAATTTGCCTGTAAATGTATCTTGCCTAAGATAGTACTAAATTAATCACAAAGAAGAAAAAGGAGAACGATGAGAAGAAAGAACTCAAAGCTGAAATATTTTTTATTATGATTTCAAAAAGTAGCAAATTTTCACACATTTTAAGGAGAAACATAGCCTTTAAAAAAAAAAAAGGCACTAGTAAAAGTCATGTTTCACTTGGTCCAATTTTTTTTTTTAGTCTTTTACATTCCTGAGCCCTGTGCCAATACTTCTTTCAAAAGAAACCAGAAAAAATAACCAAATTAATTCTATGTAAGCCAGGTATCATCATATAAGATGAAAGTTTGTATTTGTTCAATACAATTCTGGAACTAAATTCAATTGTAGAACACAAGGGATATAAAACTCTAGAATCTGGTCTACCCAACCCATCAAAGCCATTTCACAGCTAACTGAAGTGATTTGTCTATGTTGTTACATATTGTCTGCAAGCTTAAGTGGGGCACACTTGGGAATTAATACAGTTGATGGGTACTATTGATAAAAGCATCCCTTAAGAAAGCAAGGAGTAATTAAAGAAACACATATACATAATCAGTGTTCAGATAATCCCAACTCCTTCAAGAGTCATCAATATGTTTTGAATGCAAACGATATATGAGGCGGTTTTACTCCGGTAAAAATCCTTACAGAGGTCAATTAACATATTTAGGGCATGAGCTGATTGCTAGCTGTGGACACAGGGACTATAACTTTTACATGTTCTACTCACAGGAGCCACTGCAGGAGACAGGAAACTGGGTTAATATGAGAACCCTTTGTTGATCATTGGTCTGTGCTACCACTCACTAACCACACTTCATTCTGCAACCCTAAAAGGCAATAGGTATAGTGTTTACAACCATAGAACTGGAAGCAAAGCTAGCTCAAATCCTGGCTGTCCACTTTCTGCCCATGTGACCACAGGCAAGTGAGTGAACTTCCAGTCCTGTCTTCCTTCTCTGCAAAAGGGAGCCGATCATAATGCTATCTATCACATAGGATGGTTGTGAGAATTTAATGAGTTACCATATAAAAACTCTTGGAACTGTGCCTGGATTATAAAGGCATTAGCTGTCCTTGAAAAACAAATCCAATTTTTAAAAGTTTGCCATTTGAAATGAATTTCTGTGTTTGTGTCATTTCCCAAGCAGGATGACCTCTCAGCATTATTCCTGGTAAAGTTAACTGGGACAGTCTGGTTGCCTCACAGTGGAATCAAGTAACCCAAGGAGCCAGCCATCAGGCACTGGCTTGGCTCAGCAGACAACTCAGGTTTTTATATCTTACAGTAATAAACATTCCAGAGTATCATTTCTGGAGGCACAATGGGATAAATACATTGAATGAGCCTCTGGAGGAGAATAACAAAGACAGCTGGATAAAATATTAAAACTGTCTCTTTAAAAGCACTTTGGAGCTATCAAGAAAGGAAGAAATGCTCAGAGGCTTAATAAAAAACGAGAACACTTTAACAGGAGCTAGGACAAAATCTGTCCTCTGCCTGGTGGCATCTGCCCAGCTCCAGTACATCAGAGCCTCCACAGGCACAGGAGACCAAGAAAAAGACTTGGCCTGGACCAAGCTGTCTCCAGGGCTGGATCAGCACTTACTCACCTGTCTCAGGTATAGTAATTAAGGGAGCACCAACAAACCCAGAACTTGAGATAAAGAATATTTTAATGTAATATTTTTAAAAATCAAAACTAATACAAAAAAATTCCATGATGAACAAAATAGCAAAACTGTAAACAAAGATAAACTGTTGCTGTTTATTTGATTTGCAACCCAGCCAAGGACAGTAAAGTTATGATTCAATGTAATTCATGAAACAAATATATCCACACATTATCAATTTCATGGAGAAAAAACATCTTTCCAAAGATGCAAACACATCATTAAATAAGATAACATCCATTTATGATAAAATCTCTTTACAAACTAGTAATAAGGGAACTTTCATAATATTGTAAAGAATATATACAAAATACCTACACCAAGAACAGCAGCTAATGGTAAAATGTTAAATAACTCCCTTCCTTATCAAGACCAAGGCAAATGGTACACCATAGCTGGTTTTATTCAACATTGCACAGGAGACATCAGCTAGTACTGTAGTATAAGGAAAAGAAATAAAATGTGTAAAATATAGAAAAGAATATAAGCAAAGCTCATTATTACCAGATAATATCATTTGTGTGCAGAAAATGAATCAACAGGTAAATATTAAGATTAATATGTTTATCAGATTTCCAAGATTAAAATTAATGTGTATTAATTAAGACAATCTTATTTGTTGTAATAGATACATCTCAGTGGCTTAACAAAAGAAGAATTTGTTTCTTAGCAGGTAAAGCTAATTTAAAGGGAAATAGGTGAGAGATGGGGCTCTACTCCACCAAGTCACTTGTGGGCCCACTGATGGAGATGCCATCCTGTTCAACTTGTGACTTCCAAAGTTATTGTGAGCATCCAACAACATACAGGGAAAGAAAGACTGGGGAGCTGTAAATGAGGTTTTTATGAGCCAGATGACATACCTAGGAATTAATATGACAAAATATGTGCAAGTGCTTTTTGAGAAAATTTTCAGCTTTTTTGTAAGATCTTAATAAGCAGAGAGATATTCCATGTGCACAAATGGGAAATAAAACAATATCATTAAGATATCACATCTTCCCATATTAATCTATAGCTTTAATGCAATTGAATCAAAATAGTAACAGCATTATTTATGGTACCTGGAAAACTGATTCTAAAATGTATACAGAAAAGCAAAGAACTAGGAACAGCCAAAACACTCTTGAAGGAGAATAAGGTAAACAGCTCTCCCAACCCCTACCAGGGCTAATTCAAAAACTATAGTAACTAAGGCAGTGTGGAACTGATACAGTGTTAGACAAGGAAGACCAATGGAACAAAACAGAAAAGCCAGAAACAGCCCACATTTAAAAAAAAAAAAAAAAAAAAAAAAACCTTGGCTCATGACAGAGTGACAGGCATTGAAGATCAGTAGGGACAGGGGAATTATGCAATAAATGCTACTAAGGAATTTGGTTATGCAATGGATTAAAAAAAAATTTAGGTTGAACCCTTACCTCCCACCATTCATAAAAATCATCTATTCAAATTAGATAGAAGGTTTCATTGTGAAGGGAAAAATTATACATTTTTGAGAAGACAGTGCATATCCCATCTTGGGGGGAGGGGAAGATACATGAAATGTTTTTATAAAGTTTAGAATCTTCGGGGAAAAATTAATAAATTCAACTTCTTTGAAATTAAGAAATTCTACTTGTCTAAGGGTTCTAAAGGAAGACAAGAAAATGAACTAAAAGAAGATACTTGATACACACACAGGAGATAAAAATTAGTATTTGAATATGTTAAGGACTCCTACAAAACAATACAAAAAGGGATAAACAACCCAATATAAAAATAAGCAAAAGACATGAACAGGCATTTCATAGAAGAGGAAACATAAATGGCCCCAAAACATGAAAAATTCTCCATTAAAAATCGGGGAAATGCAATTAAAACCATAACGAGGTACCATTTCATATATATCAGGTCAGCAAAAAATTTAAACATTGAACAAAAGGTACTCTTATGTAGTGTTTGGAGTTTAAATTGGTATCACTTTAGAAAACTATTATGTGTTACCTAGTAAAACTGAGAATGTGCATCAGTGAAAGGCTGAGGTAGAGATCTAAGCCCCAACTTACCAGTGATAACAGCAGCCAGGGCTGTGACAGAATCTGTCTATATCAGTCACTCACGCCAATGTCCCAGTTTAATGTCTTCAAATATGGGAAGAGAAGTGGCTTTGAGGTCAGATTGCCTAGGCACCAATCTTGTCTCCCACTAGTTACTAACTGTGAGCCTTTGGCCAGACCTTTAACCTCTCTGTGTCTCAGTTTTACCATCTATAAATGAGGACAAGAAGACTGAACACTTAGCGAGTGCTATCATGATGATGAATCCTGTGAAAATTTCACTGGAGATGAGGATGAAAGTATAAGGAGCTGGGGGCCCCGCTAGAACATCACCAACTCAGGACACTTAGTTGATATCCCTTAATATCTGGGCTCACCATCGCCTCAGGACTGTTCTGTAGGCAGTGGGTGATGTCTCAGGTGAAAGCCAAGTTTGGTACATCTTTATTTCTTAGCTAGAATATGGTGTGTCCCTAACAATTTCACAAAAGTCAGAAAAATTCCCCACAAATTCCATGTCCAGCTTCCAAGCATAAATGAAGAACATGAAGTCACTTGCTATTTTAAAAGCTAATTACTAGTAAAATACTTTCAGATTCACATTTCCTGTGAAATAAAATTCTGCCTTATGAAATGAAAGTCTCTGGCAGAACTACTCAGCAACACCTTTGTTCCAAGCAGGGGTTTTCCTTTAGTACAGAACACACTGTTCCCTAGTCAGAAAAAGATTTATTTAATTTTAAAGGGGAGACAATGAAACCATATAACTGTTAACACACATTTAAAAATATATGTGCCACATCACCAGAGAGACATAGATGTTGGTGAGCTCTTTTGTTTTTGTAAGTTTTATGGCGAAGACATGAAATAAAATATGTGAAGATATCCAGCTTAGTGTCTGAAATTGAAAATAATAATGAAGTATTTGACTTCTTTATCATTTTCCAAACAATCTACCTTTGGACTACAAATTGTAGGAGACCTTCATATCATCAAATTTCAGATTCTTTAGAAAAATACTCCTTATAAATAGGTTCAATGACTGAATATTTTTAACATTGATACTTTTTCTATATGTATACTATTGATCCTTCTCACAAAGCTAGATTAGTTAGAGAATAATAAGGAATATGAAGAAAAAAATCACCTCCAGCTTGTACAGACCAAATAATAAACATTATTTCACTAAGTTGAATATATTGAGTTTAAGCACATAATTCTACAGCTTCAAATGTTGGTTTCCCTACAAAATTGTACAGACTGTTAAATTCTTCCAAATCATTTGGTGTCAAGAAATATTTTAAAAATCATTCTCTTCTTTTCTTCCCTTCCACTGAAAAAAAGGTGGAAAGAATAGTCCTCTCCATTTCCTCATCTCTAGTTTACTCTTTTCATTTTGGAAAAGCATTATGCAATGCTTAAGATCTAAAAAGGTATAAAGGCCAGGTGTGGTAGCTCACGCCTGTAATCCCAGCAGTTTGGGAGGCTGAGGCAGGTGGATCACTTGAGGTCAGGAGTTCGAGAACAGCCTGGCCAACATGGTGAAACCCTGTCTCTACTAAAACTTCAAAAATTAGCCAGGACCGGTGGCGGAGTCTGTAATCCCAGCTACTTGGGAGGCTGAGGCAGGAGAATCACTTGAACCCAGGAGGTGGAGGTTGCAGTGAGCCGAGATCATGCCACTGCAACCTGGGTGAGAGAATGAGACTCCATCTCAAAAAAAAAAAAAAAACCTAAAAATATAAAATAAAAATAAAAAGATATAGAGAATACAGCAACAAATGCCCATCTACCTACCTCCAAGCTTAATAAGCAACCTATTTACAACACAGTTGAAACTTTCTGTGAATGCTTCCAGATCAGATAACTCTCCCTCTTGAATTTGGTCTATACAATTCCCAAGCCTCTCTTCATAATCTTATTACTTATGTATCCTAAACCACATGAAATACTGCTTGAATTTCAAATTTGATATGAATGATGTCATAGATTATGTATTCTTCTGCAACTTACTTGACTCACTCAGCATTATGTGTGTGAGAATCATCCATGCACATCCCGAGAGTTAATGTTCATTCATTTTCACTGCTGTATAGCATTCCACTGCATGAAGATGCCATAACATGGTCTAGATTAGTGACTACTGTAAATACTAACTCACTTCTGTGAATGGACACTAGTTATCTGCAGATTATGAAACCCTAAGTGGGTTTCATAATCCCGCTTACTATTTCCAGATTTTTATGCCACATTCTCTCCAATGTTTGATATAGTCTACTTACCTTTTTGCCAGGTCATTTAATTTACATATCTCTGATTACTGGTATAATTAAGCCTCTTTTTTTTGTAATAAGTTTTTGGTTATTTAAGTTTTCTCTCCTGAAAATTGTTCTACATGTCAGTCTTTTTGGGGGAGAGGTTTTCTGTTTTGTTTTGTTTTTTACTTTTAACATTGTCAAATTTATCAAGCCTTTTATTTATAGTTTAATAAATTCTTCTTTATCCTAAGGTCATAAAGATATCTTCTTATATTTTTCTTCTATAGCAATTTTGCCTTTCAAATTATTCCACTAAGGATTGATTTTTGTATATAAAGTGCAGCAGGGATCCAATATCATTTTGTTTTTCCCTGGAGGACAGTGAAATGCCCTAGCACCATTTATTGAATAATGTATCTTTTGTCCACTGCTCTGCAATACCCTTTCAGACATAAATCAGTTTTCCATATATGTGTGGACTTCCTACTCCTTCCTTCTGGAAGGAAATTTCTCATTTTTTTTTTAATTGAAGTGAATCCCTTAGCAGTTGTTGCTAGAAGGGTCAGTGGGTAGTAATCTTTCTTAGAAATGTATGGAAATGTTTGCCTTTTCTTAAATGACATATAAGTGGATATACAATCTAGTTTCCCCCAGCATCTTGATGATATTGCATTGTCTTCTGATATCTATGATCACAGAGATGGTACATGAGAAGTCAACCCTTGATTTGGCTTGTTCCTTTATACATGATCTCTCCTCTAGCTTTGTTCTTTTTCCTCTTTATCTTAGGTGTTCTGCAATTTTAATATAAGGTTTCTAAAATCAGATTTTTAAAATTTCTTTTGCTTGGGGTTCTGCATGACTTTTCCAACTAAGGATTCTTTTTTGAACTCTTAAAGAGTTGTAATCTTTCTTTTTATTATTGCTTCCCACCAGGCTCTTTATTTTCTCCTTCCAAACATTCTATTAGCTGTATATTGACTCTTCTCAAGTAGTTCCCATGTCTCTTCTTTCTGCTTTTCATATTTTCCCCCTCTTTGTCTCTCTGTGATGCATTCTGTATAGTTTCATCAGCTATACTTTACATTTCACTAATTTTCTCTTCATCTGCATCCACTCTTGTTTAATCTATCTTGATCTTTATTTTAATTACTATGTCTTTCATTGTTTAAAATGTCTGTATGCTTCATTTTTATAAGTCTGTGTGCTCCTTTTCCCCAAAAATAAGTCCCACTATTGAATTAGGAATCTTACTCCTTATTTTCTCCCTTTGAACAATTTAAATGTTTATTTTAAAGTCTCTGAGATACTGCACTATTCTGTTTTAAAGTGTCTTTCCCATACAAGTAAGTCTCCTCAGTCCTTTGAGTTTTTTCCTCTAAGCTTGTCTCAGCACCACTGTCTACTGTGGCATCTCTGGGTTCTGCATTCAGGAGATTCGATTCCTGCCCAGCGTCCAGGGCAGATGGAGCAAATCTCGCATCTTTTTCAGGCCAGTCAGTGAAGTTTTTCTGGGCCACTGACTAGATAGCCCATTTGTTGGTCCTGGCTCCCCACTAAACAGGGAAATTATAGACTTGACTCTGGCCCTAAGTGGGTTTCATAATCCCACTTACTAAGATATGTTTCCTGTCCTGGAAGCTGAGTATACATTCTTGACTCCCTTATATTCACATCTGATATGCTCATTCTTGGAAAATCCATTCACTTCTTTGGGATAAATAGTAATATGCAACTGTGTCAACTTCTGTTCACTACTTTAGCTGAATTCCTTCCTCAATTCTGGAAACCAGAGAGAATACCTTAGAATTCTGCTAAGTATTTGGTAAAATTTGTAGTTCAGCCACGATTTCCATATGTCTACATGGAGAGTGAACATTTGTCAATCCAGCTCATTCAACCATTCCTAAATGGGAACTCTCCCTCCTTCCTTCCTTCTTTCCCGCCACTTCCTCCCTCCCTCCCTTCCTCCTTCCACCAGTCACCATCTTCTATCTCTGTCTCATTCTCATGGCCTTTCCTTCTCCTTTTTTGGTGCTATCTTTTTTCTCTGTTCACAACACAACACATGGTCTCTAAGCTTCTGACCTTGGCCCTCTTATCTTCATTTTCTACAGGTACACTCTTGAGAAATTTGTTCAGTTCCTTGGCATAAATTCATTCAATTCTTTGGCAGAGTAACATCCTAATGACCAACAAATCCAGGACAGATAGACCCACTGAGCTCTAATGCCATGCATTTACTTCCTACTGCATATATAGGCACTGCAAACCTCCCAGGCACTCCCATCCCAACATACCCAAAACAAAGTCGTGATTAGCCTTGTGAAAATCTTTA
This sequence comes from Gorilla gorilla gorilla, assembly GCF_029281585.2. NCBI lineage: Eukaryota > Metazoa > Chordata > Mammalia > Primates > Hominidae > Gorilla > Gorilla gorilla. The sequence goes on from NC_073238.2 coordinate 112,136,955, forward strand.
TATTTACTCTTTTTTTTTTTTTTTAGTAGAGACGGGGTTTCACCATGTTAGCCAGGATGGTCTCGATCTCCTGACATTGTGATCCACCCACCTCGGCCTCCCAAAATGCTAGGATTATAGGCGTGAGCCACCGTGCCTGGCCTATATTTACTCTTACATTTCCCTTCCCTTTGAGTGACACTTTCATCTATCTGCTCAGTCACCAAAGCCAGAAACCTGGGTAATACAGCAAATGTACCCTTCCTCTCAGTAGCTATATCCAGTCAACAATAAACTTCTACATATTCTACCCACTTGGCAACTCTCATGTCTATCCTCTCTTCTCCATTTCCACATGATGGCCTGAGTCCTGGTCCTGAGTCCCTCTCTCTTGGGCTGCTGTTACAGTGGCCCAGATGATCTTCCAACTTCCCTTCAGTCTCACCTGACTTTTGTAAATAATCACAGGCAAGAAATATATCGTGCAATTTTCTTATTTCCATTGTAACAGGAAATCACCAAAAGGAACTTCAAAATATCATGTGCTCACTTGTGGTCCAAGATGACATCTGGATAACAGTTCAAGATTCAGCCTTTCTCAACTTTACACTGAAAAGTACATGACACACACAAAAAAGAATGAAATGACAAAAAAAGAATGAAAACAAAGACTGTCAGAACTGTCAGGCATCCTACTACCGCCAGGCTATGGGAGGAAATTTCACAAACGAAATTTACGAAGCCGAAATGAACATCGAAATCCATGATGACACTGAGTCACACTTTGAGTCCTGAAGAAGAGCACACGCAGGACTGCAATGTAGCAGAGAAAAGCATTGTTTGTCCTCCATCACCTTCCTTGGGGCTCAAGGGCCCAGCGTCATTATGAACCAGGCCACCAGGTAACCAGCCTCTTCTGCAGATAGTAAGTTTTAATAAAACCTGAGCAGGATTTGCCCTGCTTCCAGCCAACAAAACCCTTGTCCCCACCTCAAATAGATCCAAGCCAAAAACCTCTAGAGAACAAGAGGACCAGACTAAAAAGAACACTAAGAACTGAGCTGGCCTCCTTGTTAATCTCTCACCACCTCATCAGAGAAGAATTCTAGCTGTCTTACTAAACCACACTAAACAAAAACTTACTAAAACTCAGATCAAGGTAACCTTCCCTAATATATCCTATTACAGAATAAAGCCCAAATTGCCTTATATAGCATTTGAGGCTTACTCTATACATAGGCTCCAACTACCTTTATCATCTACTTCTCATTATCTCCAAACATTGCAAAGTCCAGCCACACAGTATTATTCAACGTTTTTTAAAGCATCCTTCATGCTTTCCTACCTTCTTGTCTAGGTTTCCCATGTTCCTTCTGCCTAGAAGACCCTCTTCTTCCTCTCTAAGCTCCCTGAAATCTTCTCTATTATTATTATTTGAGATGCAGTCTCGCTCTGTTGCCTAGGCTGAAATGCTGTGGCACGATCTCAGATCACTGTAACCTCTGCCTCCTGGGTTCAAGTAATTCTCTTGCCTCAGCCTCCTGAGTAGCTGGGATTACAGGTGCATGACAGAACACCTAGCTAATTTTTGTATTTTTAGTAGAGATGGGGTTTCCCCATGTTGGCCAGGCTGGTCTTGAACTCCTGACCTCAGGTGATCTGTCCACCTCAGCCTCCCAAAGTGCAGCTTCTCCATTATTAAGGATCCACATTTCAAGGTCCAAATCCTTCCTCAAATCTTCCAAAATCCCTAAATTGGAATTAGTCTCCCCTTCCCCTGTGCTTCTATAACATTTTATTTGTACTTCTATTTTAATACTTATCATTCTCTGTCTTAGATTGATAACTGCAACTTTGCTCCTCCCACTAGACGGTGAATGTTTTCATTTTATTAGCTAACACATACTATAGTGCCTTCTGTATCAAAGATATGCAATGGACATGTGTTGTATCAATTGGAGATGAGATGAAAATGAACTACAGAAAATTTCTTGCTCAGGTCTCAATTTTTACTGTTTCATTTTATATTTACATTTAAAACAAACGCTGGGTTTTGTCACTAGGCCAAGCAGCAGGCTGAAAAGGAATGAAACCTTGAATTTCCTTTGCAATTTTGAAGAGGAAATCCATAGGTGACACCTTCCCTGACAAAGGAAAGAGGAACTAAAGGCCACAAGGGGTGGGGAGGAGGGGGCATTGAGGTCATAGAACAAAAGGAAATCCCATTTTCTAATCTCTACAAGATGGTCACGTTGCTGATCTCTCCTGCTGCAATAGAGCAATAAAACATGTCCTGGAAGGTCAGCAGATATTACAGCAGTGGGAAAAGCAGGATATAATTATCAATGATCAAGGCACTCAGTGGGTCCATCTCAATTTTCTCCTCTTTCATTCTTCCAACCAAATGATAGAAAATTGATGTCAATTCCAAAGCCACTTATGTATTTGTGGCACGATAACGAATCATCCATTCAAACATCTTTCACAGTTATTTCCTAATGAGCTGACACTCTATGTGAAGGTTGCTGTTCATTTGTATAGTCATCCCTGTGCTTAAAATACTAAGGAAAACTTGTCCCTTCTTATTGGCCTCAAGGATACTGATTCCATAATGGTTATAAAAGGCACAGAAGTTGTGTTTTGCATGCCTTTTTCCACCAAACTCAAATGCATAATTGCTCTTCCTTTTAGTCACTGATTCAACAAATGGTAATGGAGTTCTTACTCCACTGCAATCACGGCACTAAGAACTAGAGGTAAAATAATGAGACACCTGACTTCACAGAACTTACTTTCCCTTTGGAGAGACAGACACCAATAAAATAATACCATGGATAAGTGAAAATTTTACGGAAATCAAAAGAAGTTTTGTGGAAAGGATATGAGAATCTATAACAAAGGGATCTTTGTTCATCTGGAACGTTAGAAGGCTTCCCTAGAAAATCTTGTATACTGAGATTAGAAGGTTGAGTGTGAGTTAAATAGGGAATGAGGAAAGCGAATGTTCCAGGCAGGAGGGAAACAGCACACATAAAGACTTTGCTGCCTGAGAAAAGATGTTTATGAACACTGAGGAAAAACCAATCATTATGACCTCAGCATACTGAGCTCTCTATCTGCAATGCTATTTTGTGGCCAAGTCCCTGGGATTCTACAATAGTATTCTATTTAATAAAAGTTCATATTTAGCTGTTTGGAAAGCTTAAAAATGAAGACAGTTTTATGAAATTGGGTGACAAACATAAGTCTTAATATGAGGCGAGGCAAAAAAATGATATGAATAGCTGAGTGTGGCCTGAAATTTTTGAGCTCAGGTTCTTAATTTGTAATCCATCTTTCTCCCTCCTTTGTCCTCCCCAAGTCCAGATGCATAGTCACAGGGCCTAAACCTTCCTTTACTATGCACTTTCAAGTGAAGGCAGCAGACAAAACACCACTCAAAAAGGATTTCATTAGCAGTTTCCTGAGCATTTTGTCACTGGACTTACTGATTAAGCTTATTGAACATTTTGCTTGGGGATCTTAGGATAGAAACCAATATTATTTTTTTAAATGATCAGCTAAAGCCAGGCGTGGTGGCTCACACCTGTAACCCAAGCACTTTGGGAGGCTGAGGCAGGTGGATCACCTGAGGTCAGGAGTTCGAGACCAGCCTCGCTAATATGGTAAAACCCCATCTCTACTAAAAATACAAAAAATTAGCTGAGTGTGGTGGCACATCCCTGTAATCCCAGCTACTTGGGAGGCTGAGGCAGGAGAATCACTTGGACTTGAGAGGTGGAGGTTGCAGTGAGCCGAGATCATGCCACTGCACTCCAGCCTGGGCGACAAGAGCAAAACTCTGTCTCAAAAATAAATAAATAAAATAAATAAATAAATCAGCTAAGCAGAGGCTGGTGGGTTGGTGGGTTCTTACACCTGAGTGTTCCTTTCTTAAAATTTCCAAAGTTTGTTTCACTGATTCAGAATGACTTTTGAAACCATTATTTAATTAATTTTTTTTAACTGCTGTCCAGCATGTTCTAATTTCTGTCTTGGCAGTAACAAAACATTAATCTCCCCCCATAATCCTGACATGCAGGATTGGCACAGCATTTATTAATTCACCTTTCACTTAAATTGGTTTTCTTTTTAGCTGCACTCCATCCAACATCTTGGACTAACCATATCTATTTTTTTAGCATAATATAAGATGGGGTCAAACCTCTACTTCTTGAGCTGGGTTTAATAAATAAAACTAATAGCTGAGATTGATTACCCATATAGACAGCAAACTACAAAACCCAAGATGAATTGTGTAATTTGCAGCTCTATGACATGTATTACATTTTGAGACATAAGATAAATAATTCATGTAAATAAGCAAGTGAGGACACCCAAGAATGAAGTCTGTGGTTATTCTTTTACAGCAGGTGAAATAAACAACAAATTTCGTCACCTTTTGACTTAGGCCTTTTAAATACATTTTTACTAACCACTGCCTAATTGAGACTGCTGTATAAAGAAATTCTGTTATCTGCCCTTAACTAGAGACATTTTAAATTCAATATCTAGACCCCTCAAAAAGTGGTCACTACATTTACATCTTACTTACGCTAAAGTCAGCCTACCACCTTGAGATTTAGAAAATTAAAGTCCCTCAGATAACTGGGGGAGGTTAAAAAACAAAAACAAAAAACAGGAGGCATAAATGATAAGGTGCTAAATTTTTCTTCTTTGGTACCTGCCAAGTAGAACCCAGTGGATAAAATATGGAGTAAATGTTGAATGTTGCTTGCACTTCTTATATGCCTAAATTAGTATGCCTGACATAATAATTTAACCAAACAAGTTTTTCAACTTGCAAGATAGGGATGAAAAGGTCCACTAATTCATAGGGTGGCTTCATGGTTTAATTAGATTTGAAGAAGCCAAGATAATCCTGAGATCCTCCAAGGAGGATGTATAAGAAATGATATGGTTGTTTTTCAGAGCATTTAATGAAGAACTGTGCTCATCTCCTCTGCCACTGGGATATTCCTGCCTGGGATCAGAGAGTGGTAAGATTTCTAAGCCATCAAGAATGGGACCTGTGACCAGGTGGCGTAGTCTTCTGGCCCCAGGGATACAAAGAGGAGAACTTCCAAGTCTTCCGTAGCTCAGAGTACTGGTACTAAGTGCTCAGCTGTGGACACGATTCTTTGGTCAGTTAAGTACTTCCTCCCTGAGTGTCTACAAGGCAGCAGACTAGGTTTTTCTGAAATGTTCTAAAGGCAAAAGGAGTCCCTGCTTTCCAAGATTTACAGTTTGTGATGAGAACTGTGAGTAGCTAACATGATGTTTTTGAATCTTTAGAAGAATTTTTATTATCATCCTCATTTTACAGATGAGAAAACAAAGGAACAGAAACAAGAGTTTGGTGATTTGTCAGGTGCAGCCTTCACCTCATTCTCCACTCTGCTGTTTACAGAGCTGTAAAGAGACCTGAAGCTGAGGATTTCTTTGGGGCTAAATGTTGTTCTTCTCATAGGATTAAAGGTTAGCTAAACTTTACCAGGTTTGAATTTTAGAAATTCTCAGGTATTTGTTTAAAAGTGCTGGAATAATGTCAGTTCTGGGTATAATTTCTCCTGAGTAACCATACTTACTTGGGATAGAATCACCTGAGCTGGCTCGGTTTCTGCAGACACTGTATTAAGCTGCAATAACCAAGGAGTCCCTCGCTACATACTGTATCAAACCAGTCTTTGAAATTTTTTGTGAAGATTGGAAATGAGGCAACGTTTTGTGTACAAATGTACTATTTAACCTAAATAGAGTAAAACAAAAGTTTTACATCATCTGAATAAAGGAAAAATTTAGGGGAGTCAATGGGTGTCTTTGAGATCCTTCCAGCAAGCTTGCATCCACAGTGATCTGGGGGCTACTCCCTAGGCCTAGAGATCGAGTCACCCTATTGTAGCTCCACCTCCTCCCCTCCCTCATCAAATACGAAACCAGCACCTTCAATGTCAAGCCCTTTACTCAGGGCTTTTTTTTTTTTTTTTTTTTTTTTTGCCTGCAATTATTGGTGTGTTTCCAAGTGGGCGACTTCTGCAACACCCAGTATGGGTTACATGAAGCAAAAAGAAAACCGAGGAAACTCACATTTGTGTCATTTATTGGGTCTCAAGGTCCCTGGAGGCTTTGCTTTCTTTTCCCCACCTTTTAGACTCTTCTGTTTGTTCTACATATCATGCATGTCCAGGGGTTTTAGCTGTGCTCAGTGAGAAATAGAGAAAAGTGAATCCACTCCATCTTTCCAGAAGTGGTAATCCCCTCAATTTGCCTTTTTAAGAACTGTGGTTTTACAGACAGAAGCCACTTTAAGTGGCTTTAAGTTCAGCAGCATTAAATACGTTCACAATGCTATGCAACCATCACCATCGTCCCTCTCCTGATCTTTTTCATCAACTCAAGCAGAATCCTTATACCCATTCAACAACAATTCCCATTCCCTTCTCCCCCTAGCCCCTGGTGTCTTCTACTTTCTGTATTTATGAATTTGCCTGTTCTAGATATTTTATATAAGTGGAATCATACAGTATTTGTTTGTTTGTGATGAGTTTATTTCACCATAGCATAATGTCCTCAAGGTTCATCCATGTTGTAGCATGTGTCAGAATTGCCTTCCTCTCTAGGGCTGATACTCGGCTATGTGGATATAGTACATTCTGTTCATCCATTTAGTCTGTTGATGGACACTTGTGTTGTTTCCTAACTTGCCTCTTTGGTGCTGAGAGCTGATGTGAGGGGGAGAGTGGAGGTTCGTGAAACTCTTTACCTTGGTTTCCCCTACTCCTTTCCCTCAGTAGTAAAGGCAGAAGAACACAAAGAGCCTGACTTTTAGGATGCAAGTCCTGGCATCCTGGATCAATCTTCAGGCCGCTTTCCTTTAATCAGCCTGATAGAGGCTACTGTACAGCTTATGTGGTTGGCAGACTGGTGCTTAATGACTTAAATAACCTTCCAATATGGATTTATTCACAATATAATCTGATGCTTTTTAAATGCCAAAAAGGAAAAAGAAAAAAGATATTGTGAGTTGTGCACATCCCTGCTCCTCCAGGCCTCATCAGTCCCTGCCAGAGCACAGCCTTACTCTGACTGCCTGGTGTCATCACTGATCCCAAGAGAACCAGCCATCCAAAACTGCAAGGGAAAACAAATCCAGGAAAACCCTACACACGTCAGTGAATGCCTCTACACCAATCACATCTTGACTGAAGCTACCGTGAAGGTACCCAGTCTTATAGTTCAGGGTACCAAATAAAAAATGTGCTAAAACACTGTGCACACTGAGGATCTGAGAACAGTGTGGCTCATTGATAGGAACTTGGACACTGTAAAGGCAAGCATACATCTGCATCCTGATGCATGCTCCATGTCCTTCAAGGGTTGAGTTGATGTGGACAGAACTTCTTGTGGTGACCCCCGTACTCCTACTCAAAAGTGAACCCTCCACAAATACTACCTGACCCGTTGTGATTGTTCCCAGTAAAACAAATAACCCCAGCTACTTGGCAAAGTTTAAAATTTGCAGTTTCACTGCCATCAGGGTTTAAGGTTGGTGGTTTTAATTCAAGATACTAAGTATTTTAGGGTAGGAGACTGTTTTATTTTGTTTTCCCAAAATATTGTGATGGACTATATCACAATATATAATGGACTCTGAGATTTTTAGATCCTGGCGCTGCTATATAGTGATGGACTTTGAGATTTTAGATACTGGCTCTGGTTTTCTGTGTTAATTCTGTTCATGAAAAAAATTAGAAATGGCATTCTGAAAGATGTGAAGATCAGAAGAAGTCTAATCTTCATTTATACCAAAATCTGGAGATTAAACTGCTGAGAAAGGGCCCTTGGCCCCATTCCAAACACTTGTAATTATTGAACAAATATAATTACATTAAAGCCGGGATTGGAAGATAGAATGGGAAATCACTAGATACAGAAACAGAGAAGAAATTCAAACCTGGAGTGGAAATTAGGTAGTGAGGTTAAGGCTATCCACAGGGCCAGAGGACCCCAATTTAAGTCCAGGGCTTGAGGAATGGAAGCAAGTTGGGATTTTAACACCCACATGCTTCCGATAGGTCCCATCTCAGTCGGAGATGGAGGGCTGGGCTATAGCCAGAAACTTTAAGGAGCTGTCAAATACATGAATGAGAAACTAGAAGTTGGCAAAATAATAATAATAATAATAATACTCTACTAAATCTAGACCCCTCTCCTCTGGAAGAATTGGATGGCAAACTTTGGATTCAATTGGAAAAGGCCTCAGAAAAGGATCTCTTGGCCTGAGAAAATTCCAAATCTTTACTAAGCAAAGACCCTTCTCTGGGTCTTGCATTTGTCTGTTTTCTAAAAATTAGGATTAATTGAAACAAAGCAGGTAGAAAAATCAAGTTGTCATTTTTTTTCTGATGCACATGAATTGGATCATCATCATCCACATTGTCAGTCTTCATTAAAATATCACAGTTATAATTCTCTAAATGTGATCACCGATACTCCATGCTAGACTTCTTATAAACAAATTGTAGGAGTGGCTTTCTCCAAAATAACATTTACAAAACAGGTAAGTGAGGCTCAGATAAAACTGTTGTATTACTAATCAACCTGTTGTACTTCATCAATAAAACGGTTAAGAGCAACTTAACATTGTGATATGATTTGGCTGTGTCCCCGCCCAAATCTCATCTCGAATTATAGTTCCCATAATTCCCTCATGTTGTGGGAGGGACACAGTGAGAGATAATTGAATCATGGGGGTGGTTTCCCCCATACTGTTCTCGTGGTAGTGAATAAGTCTCATGAGACCTAATGGTTTTATAAGGGGAAACCCCTTTTACTTGGCTGTCACTTTTCTCGTCTGCCACCTGTGAGATGTGCCTTTCACCTTCCACCATGATTGTGAGGCCTCCCCAGCCAAGTGGAACAGTGGGTCCATTAAACTTCTCTCCTTTGTAAATTGCCCAGTTTCAGGTATGTCTTTATCACCAGTGTGAAAACGGACTAATACACATTGTTTGCAGAGTTTATCAATCCAAGCCTTTGATTTCACTGTCAGGAGCCCTGGATGGGTAAAACACAACTGCAGCCCTACTGTGAATCTGAAGCTGTTAGAATTCTCAGGAGTCATAGTATCATGACCAGTCCATAATCGTTCCACAATGTCCATGAAAGACATTATTCTCAGTGGGAATAGCACAATGCTGCCGTTTAGCATAATGCTAAACCCACAACATGCTCATGGGTTTGTTTTCTCAACTATTATTTTTCACTTACAGTCACTTCTGAAGTCCACATGCACTATAAGCTCTTCTTATGGAAACACCTCTCTCATCTCCTGTTAAACGGAGACTTTTAATTTCTCTTCTCCCATATTATCTTAACAATAATGAGTAACAATAATGCATATTATTGAATATACACTAGGACTTGTGCCACGTGATCTATACACATTATCTCATTCATTGTTGCAGATGAGGGAAGAGAGACTCTCTAAGCCTAAGTAACCTCCCAATGTCATATATCTAAAAGAAGAAAGAGGGCTTTTGGGTCCAGGGTGTTTGACTTTGATGATGCCTGTAATCATGGGTGTGCTTCCATCTGACGTAACTGCTCTGTGTCAATAAAAGCCAATATTGGGAATAGAGAAACTCATTGGCAATATTCTTACTTTAGTTATAAGAAGGTGCAGTGCACATTTATGACCTAAATATTCAATAATGACACTAACCTTCTAATAGGAAGAGGAACTAGTATTTAATGATCATATACATCTATTTATGTGGTATATATTTGATACCTTCACACACTACATATCACTTAATTCTCATAACATTACTAAAAAGTAGTTATTCTTACGCCCATTTTACAGTTGAAAGTATTCCAGTTTAGGCATCCAGGATGGTTTGGAAACCTCGGCAAATTCACAGAGGAAATAAGTGGCTAGATTCCAGTCCAGGTGTTTGTTGCTACGCCATGCTGCCCAGTATGATTTTATAATGTGTACAAACCTTATTCATAATATTCTTTTATGGATATTCATATTCTCTATCTTATATTGAATATGAATCAAAATAATACAAATTTCTCCAAAAAGTAAAAATCTTGCATAGATGTGTCATTGATTACAGACTATTCAGTGCTGAAAGGGATTTGGAGTTACCCATTCAATTGTAAAGGTGAAGAAGCTGAAGCCCTAGAGAAGCTCATTTATATAGCTAGTGACTCGTGGTGGGATCGTGGGCCATACTCCAAAATGGCGGCTAAAATTTGATTTGGTCAAAAACCGTGTCAAAAATTGTTGGGCTTCCCAATATGTGAGTTACTCACAAACCAAGAATGCAAAACCTAAGAATAGGGTAATATTATCATCCAGTTTGCCTGGGTCAGTTCCAAGGCCTGCTTTCATTTTATTATTAATAGCATCCCGTTTTACTCTCAAAAGTGTCCAAATTTAGTAGGTAAATTATATGGTCTAGCAGTTTCATTTTCAAGTTAATTTAAAATATAAATACAGCTATTTTAGACATTATGTCAAGTTTTAAAATGTGACCGAGGCTATGATCCAGAAGCCCTGAATGCCCCTCCCTGCAGGTAGGACAATAAGGAAATCCTTGCATTCACAGGATCCCAAGTACTGTCTTAAAGAGGAATTAGATGATTTCATATTACTTTTCAGTTTCTCCAGATGACAACTGGAGAATTGTTGTTGCATAAGGACAACAATAAATAGTTAAGTTGAAGCAAACCACCTCTCTGTATTTGTTGAATAGCTGCAGGAAATACTCGAATCCTCCTGGATTGTCCACTTGTTGTGGGGCTGGCACGGGGTTCTATGTCTGGGTTTGTGAGATAAGCTGATCCCAGGCCTCAAGTCACATGACCTGGCTAGTGCCTGGAGCTTTTGCACTGCATCTTGTTATTAAATCTGCACGAGAGACATTATTTCCAACACTACAGAAAGGACAAACTATCTCCTCCAGGGAATCTGGCAGGACCTTCTAACTAACACTGTCATAAAGCAGCTCCAGAAGCCACTGTCATCAGCTATATGCAATTAGGTTCTGAAAAATTATTGGGCCATAATTTATAATTAATGCTGACAAACTGACAATAGAATGCTGTTCATTTCCAATGTACTTCTAACAGAGATATAAGAGAACATGTTCTAACAGGATAATTTTGTCTTTTTCAGGAACCTTCTGGTTGTAATAGAAAACCAGAAAACCACTGATACTAACTTAAAGGAAAATTTAGTGTAATGTTGGGGTAGAGGCGGGGATCTCAATGCCAATGGTAGAAAATGCAATTGGATCTCCTCATGAGTAGGAAAGCTCTCAGGAACTAAGTGAGCCATCACTACTTCTCTAAGAATCGACTTTATTCTTTGACATTTCTCTGTAGATTGGCATTTCCGCTGAGTTGTACACAGAGCCCATCAAAGGCTTTCCCAGTGTGGCTTTCCTTACTTCCTAGTTCAAATGCCCAGCCCCACCCTCTGGACTCCAGTTCTAAATTCCTAGGAGGAAACAAATCTTACTGGCTCATGAGCTAGGCACCATGTGCCAATGACCACATCAACGATCTATGACCAGAGAACTCATGTGCTACAAACATGGGTCCCCTGGAGCCTGATAGAACTCCCAAGAAACCTACAAATGGATAGAGTCATGCGCATTTTTATTGTATGTCTCTAGTACTAAGAATGCCTATTTTCTATTTTTCTCAAATACATTTGAAAATAAGTTGGGCATATGGGCACACAGAAGCATCATGTTCTGAGTAGGTAGTAATGCCATTTTAGCACACTCAACTGCGCCTCTAAAATCTTCTGTACAGAAGTAGATTAGATTGTGTAATTCATGAGAACCATGCCAAAAGCTCCCGACCAAGGCAGCCACTGTGAACTCACAACGAGGAGGCTGGCATCTTTTATTCTCTCTCCTGTCTTCTGTCATCTGGATATTCTTGCCTCAGCCCCTATGAAGGTTCTGTGCCTCCCACCATCTGTAAGCTTTCCTATCCTGCCTATACCGGCCCTCAGCTGGAATGTAAAAGGGGGTCTTTAATATGGGGACTGAAAACATCATAGTTTCCTTAGGCAGCTTGTCAAAGTCCTGCCAATCAGATGTCCTTGATTTCTAAGCAACAAGAAAAGCTACTGAAATTTTAAGGGGACACAAGACAAAACTATATCAAGGACATGTGTAAGTTTTTATATATTTTTCTAATTTTTTTTAACCTTGATGACTCATATCTTTTAAAACTCGTTTGCCTTGGTGATTTGTTTTATTCTTGTTGGTTTTTTTTTTTAAACCAGTTAGAATTGCCTTATTGGCTATTTTTGATTCAAATAGAAGTGGAAGTGGTTCTTTTTAAGAATGATTTCACACACAATGAGATAGAGAAAATGGGAGTTTTTCTATATTTTCCATTACTTTATCACATTCATCAGTTGTTTGTGTTTTAGTATAAGGATTTGGTTAGAACATTAAAAATGACTGCTTAAAGGATGAGACCCCGTTGCAGTTCTTGTGAATTAAAGCCTATATTACTGTTTTATGAAGAATAATACTGTTTAAAATTTCACATTGTTATGATTTCATATAGTTTAGAGTTTCAGTTCAAAGTTGAAAAACACCATTGATTTCCCTTCAATAGAGAGAATAATTTGATAATTTGAAATTAAGCATACTTTTCATAACATTTAATGTTTTATATTTAATCCAATTCATTCAGCATTTATTGAATATATACTATTGACTAAAGCATAATAAATATTAGAAAGATGAAAAAACTTATAGATTCTCCACCCTCCTCCCCATCAGACATCCATGAGTCCATATACTAGCTGAAATGACAAAGATAAATACAATGCAAGACAAATTGCAGTACATATGAGAAGAAAAGTATAACGTTTTTGGAAAATACGGTGAGAGATTAGTTTAAGGAAAACAAGGGGAGGTGGCATTTAAGTTAAATTCTGGATTTGGGGTAGGCCATCTCATTAGTCAGTATCCTTGGTAAAAATTTCCAAGATCACCAGTTACTTTAAGTGTGACTTTCGCTTCAGAAAACACACAGTATTGTTAAATTGATTTTCAACCCAGAGGCAAGTCAGAATCATTTAGAGGATTTTGTTCAATATATACATTCCCAACCCTCCTTCCCCCAGACTATTCATTGATGAGACTTGGGAAGGATTTGGGCATTAACAATGCTCCCCCTACCCCAACCCTAACACACATAGAGCCAGACAAAGTGTGAATGCCATGGTGAAATCTATTTAAAGAGATGTACACCAATGTGCAACACAGTTTCTGAAAAAACTTATTTTGAATAGATAATGTTAAGGTTTCTTGAAACAATCTATTTGACCCTTAAAACTGGAAATGTATTAATATAGATCATTTTTATTGAAGGTTTTCTTATTTTTATTTAAGTTTATCTTGTATGTATTTATGAAATGTACTTTAGTCCTTCTGGAATCAAGTGGAGGAAAAAAACAAAATAGATATGTTAAAATAGAGATCATAAGACTAATGGAACAGACTCCTTGTGGCAATAAAGTACCAAATAATAAATGAGACCTAACGCCATGCCAGAAAAAACTAAAGTCACGTACCCCTACCCTTATAGAATAAACTATGCTCTAATTGCCACAGGTTTTTCTTATTCTCTAGCAGCTAAACAAGCACTGGCCTCAAGATAAGCAGTATTGAAACAATCGTAGCTCACTGAGCACCAGATGCTGACTAACTGACCCCTCTGTTCCACAAGCCACAGCTACAGCTTTGATTGGATAAAAGACTGATTTCAGTAACTTTCTCCTGATAAGAGACCACTGACCATCTTCTGGTTCTGTCTGGTTTACAGAGGCTGAGCACTGAGTGCCTTCCTGTCCCTGCTTCACCTTTTGACATATAGGGCTTAATTGGAATGCATTTAAATGTGAAGTCTGCACCCCAAAGTGAACAAGGGATGCATGTAACATCCATGTTTGCTTACTATTCATGCACATGCCCCCTCTTCATGGATATGTATAGCTCCTCCTACAATCTGTTAAATAAATATACTTGGCCAATCCATTCAGCATAAATTCCTATCTCATCCTCCCTTGAATAACTTGCTTTTGGTCTCTGCCTGAGGTTACACTTCCCAGCCAGTTAGGATGGCCACCCTGCTGGCTGCAACTCTTGGTAAGAAATAAAGCTCTCCTCTCCAAATTTATAGATTTCATGATTTTAAGTTGACAAGTAGATGGTAGATATTGAAACAGAGAGCTAGTTAATGTTCACTATTTCTATGTTTGTGAGAGCCAACATTTAAGGAGTATTATACAAAGCATGGTTAAATGTCTTATTAAGCCGCAGCCCAGCCTCCACCCTATCAATCACATATCCAGATAGAACCCTCAGGCTTAAGAGAGTCTACAGCCCTAATGCAAAGAGCAGCACTGAGCACTTTGAAACTTTGCAACTTTAATATAAAAATCTTAAGAATCATAACCTTACAGCACCACAATTTGTCCATTTTATTTCCTTTCACTTTGTCAGTGTGCACTATAGAACTGACTTAATCCATTCCAGCTTTGAAACTAATTGTTGCTTATATAATTTAATTACATTGACAGATTAATATTTCTTATGTAATTTACATGCAATGTTGTATCTTTTCATTGGAAACATTAGTTTGCATGGAAAATGGCCAAAATCTTTATTAAAAACCTAATAAACACCAGAGACCAGTCCCCAAAAGAATGTAATCAAGACAATGTATACTAAAATACTTTAACTTTCCTTGACTACCTGGTACACCAAGGAAATAAAAAGGCTTACTATTTCTGAAATGTCTCCCTCAGCTTCTCTCATTCAAATGTAGACTCTGATCAATTTCACCATCAATGCCATTGCACAGAGACAGCGCTTTGACTAAGTAAACAAGACATCTTTTTCAACTAGTGCAGCCCAATGAATGTGGTTAATAATTAAGTGACTAATATTTTGTAAGGCTGAGTGAGAAGCATTAATTAGGATAATAGTAAAAGATGGTGTACTGTTCTGTGAAAAGCAGGAAACCGATTTTTGAGGAGATAATTCTAGAGAGCAGGATGAGTAACTTCCCTTGACAAGATAACTGGATGGCTGCTGAGAAGAGTTGGATGGTCCTTACATCATAACTCTGCTCTGTCTTCCCCAAGATTCCTCCAAACCATTGCTGAACACAATAATGTGAGAAGCAGAAGAGAAATGTAGGGAATCAGACAAGGGATGCAGCTTCAAAGTTTAAAAAATTCTTATAATCTCATAAAAATTAAAAAGTATTTGAAATAAGTTTAAGAATCTAGTAATTGTAAAGGCTGTTATTTTTCATGTTACACCATGTGGAGTGATTAACCTTATTGAAACAAATTAATAAGTGTATGACAAAAATACAGTGGATTTCCATGGCCTTCTTATACTCGCTCTGGGCACATACTCATGCCATGACTTATCCCCCAATTTAAACTATTTTCTTCTATTTTACTTTCTTCATTTTCTTTTTCATCCAGGTAAGCATAGTTGCATGCCCCAAAGTTGACAGACTGATGGTGCAATTTAACTGTATATCTCCTACTTACATTTTAATTGGAAAAAAATAACTTTTACATCAAAAAACTAAAACCTAAGTGCAGAATTTCAGACAACAGTCAGTTGATAGAAGACATGATTTTTTCAGATCTTTCCTGGCACTCCTAAATTCCAGGTCTACAAACTGCCATTGACCTTGCCTGTTGCAGACTTACTGTTTTTGAGATACAAGCTTCTTTGGAGATTAGACCAACTTTGGAAGACACTTACATCAACCTCACCTTGATTTGGGGAAAATCCTTATTCCTTTCCTTTTATTCTCATCTTCTCTGTGTTCAAAACCCAGGGTTTTTAGAAGCAACATTATAGTCCACTCAATTGCTCATTTATTTACAAACATTTTATGAATTCCCACAATTGTTTTTAGGCGATGTGCTGAATGCTGGTAAAACAAAAATGAACAAAGCACTATCCCTTTCCCCAGTCACTGGAGAAGACAGTGCAATCATGTGTTATTGGTGTTAAGACAGAAGTCTGTTCAGGGTTACACTTGGGGTCACAAAAAGTGAGTGGTAAATCCTACCTCCAGTAATATCAAGATGTGTTCATATACCTACCATAGCTTAATTTAAAAAATTCTTATATTTGTACAGAAAATAGCATTAGAAAAATCAGTACAACCATATTTGACCAGAAATCACATAATGCCTAACAAGTTCTGATTTTTATCACAAATATTTATTATTGTTGCTCTACTATTACATTTGGCACATCTATGGGTTTTTTTTTATTTCCAAAATGCTTTGCTAATCTGTAACTTATTATGACTTACAGCTTTTTTTGTTGAAAAGATTTTCCTACAGCAAGGTACAAAAAGGCATTCTAGTGAAAACATTTTAAATTACACTATTTACCAAAAAGCCTACCTTTATGTATTACTGTTCTATTGAAATTTTTCTTTTCAAACAAATTCCATTCATTTCTACATAATGCATGTCAATAACAGCTATCATGGAAAAATAACAAGCAAAAACTGTTTTTCTACCTGTCTTCATTTTTTGCCACTCCTCATGTTTCCTTCTATTTCTATTTGTGAAAGTTTGAATCCCTCCTTCTTGATGCCCTTAAATCCATAATTACTTCTTATGACAACTCTTTTGACGCCCACATTATAAATTATTCATTATTTTGAATGACGCCTTAATTTCAAATGCACTCTTGTACTCCTACTTTGTCTTCTGTATTTTTCTCCTATATTATTTTTATACCTTTAAATAATCTTGCTTTGAGATTTCTGGCATCTTTCTGTCTTTTTCCCTGAGAGATGCCCCTAGAATGCTGTTGCTACAGGGAATTTAAAAATCAAGTGATTCTGGTATTTCCCTCATTCACTCTTACTTCATTCCTGCTTTCTTCCTTTGCTCTTCCGGTTCCTTACATCTAGAGTGCTCTCTTCTGCCCCATCTAGCCTGTCCTTTCGCCACTTCCTTCAAAACCTGATACAATATTAATTTGCTGCAGACAACTCTCCTGGACTAACCTACTCCAATTTACTGTTTCTCTCGACCTCTGGGAATGTCAGTAAAAACTATACATTTCATTCTCATTTACTTGGAAAGTGTTTGTTTTTGTAATTTCATTCAGTTATTTAGTTATATATTTTGTAATATTTTATTATTTATATAATTACTATATACCCTTTCTAATTCCTGATTTTTCCTTATTAGTTTTAAGCATAACCATTATTTTATAATATAAACATGTAATTGGTTGCTTAATATCTGTCTCTCCTGCTAGAATACAAGCTCTTTTGGCTAATTGCTTATTGTTTTATCCCCAGAGCCTACAAAATATACACAGTAATTACTCAATTAATATTATAGTATCTTTGAACTATCGTTCGGATATTAGTGAAATGAAAGTGCTCACAAATGCTTGCTGATTTTTTAAAGCCCGATTTTGGCTGGAATCCCTCACACTTTTTGTTAACAGGTGGGATGTATTTTGCTGTAAGATGCAGAAAACCTTACCAACACACACTTAAATTGAAAGACATCAGCTGTTTACCTAGCCATAAGTCCAAAGGTGGGCAGTTCTAATGTTGGTTTGACTGTCCAATGTTGTCATGCAGGACCTAGGTTCTTCCCATCCTCCTCCTTGGCCATCCGAAGTTGCTGGCTTTCTACAGTATTGCACCATAATGTCATAATGCATCATAGCCCCCAAATGGTGGCCACATTCTCATATTTCAATGTGTAAAGCAGGAAGCAAAGAGAGTGACATCAGAAAATGGGGATATTTCCTCACTCTTGTCAATATCCTAGAAATCCCTCCAGCCCTAGCAGCCTTCTCCCCATTCCAATGACAAGAACTGAGTCACGTGCCTACTTTTGGACTAACCGTGGGCAGAGGGAGAGCAATGCTATTAAAGTCCAATCCTGATTCATCCCAGCTTCTTTGGCAAAAATAAAGGGAAACTGCTGGGTGCGCAAGCAACACTGTGCCTGCTCTTCTGCTTTGTTAAATGAACCACACTGAAGCTCTGTTTTCCGCAGAATCCTCTAGCTCTTAAGATTCTTCAGGCTTTTTCTTTTCTCTGCCTACATTTTAATCATTACGTCTTTTCTTTCAGATTTTTTTCTGATTAAAATGGCCTTTTGAAACATCTACTCTCTCCACCCATACGTTCCTTTTATTGAGTTGTTTCCATACTCTTAATTTCTGCATTCTAATTCCTTTTCTTTTCAAAAGCACTGAGACATATCAAATTTTTTAAAGGAATAACAAAGTTTATTTTGCCCCTTCCTTTCCACTCCACATATATACTGCAGATTCTCAACTGTATTAGGAGCCTCACGGGTCAAGAAACCATCATCTGCTCTCCTTATACTTGCCAGCAGCGTTTCACAGGTGCTAAATGTACTTGACATGCCCTTCCCCTTTATGGTTAATCAGAGGCATGCAGGCTTTAATAAGAAGCATTAGGAATCAGGGTTTTACAGTCGAAAAGTACCCCTCGCATTACAAACATCCTCTACTAATTTGTTTCTATTAAATTATCTGCATATTTGCTTCTTGCTGGTGTCAGGCCCAGAATACAGTGTATTTCCCACTTCATACCACCTTTTCCAACATCTTTCACAGAAAAAAAGGATGGACTTGGGTTTCCATGGTAACACAAGTGCGATAATTGAAGGTATCTGGCTATAGGTGAGATAACTCCCTTTCAGATTTAGTGGAGAGAGGAGAAATGAAGATTTTCTTTCTTTTTATTCTCCTGGCAATGCACTTCGGAAACTAAAGGGATCCTGCAGTGTCAGTTACTGCGTTAAGTTTTCACTATCTTACAGATTTACAGCTCTTGGGAATAATTCAAATTTCTTTTATATCATTTTTATTTTTTATTTCCCACAAACAAATGAAGATATGTTATTTCTATAATCATCTCAGAATAGAGTTTATGCTGGCATCGGAATGAACATGACTAAGGGGTTAGAAAATAGACATCCATCTCCCACCCAAGTCCTCTAAATTCTTTACACGTCCTGACATCCTTTTTATAGCAGCTAATCTTTCACCCAACATTTCACATACAGCCACAAATCAGGTAAGTACCATCATTTAAGCCAGAATAGGTGAGAAAATATGCTCTGACCTGTCATGTTTCTTTTGCCTCTTGGTGGTTAAAAATCAACCTTTATGGTACTGAGCATGAAATCTGAGGCCTGTCAATATAAGGCCTGTAAATAAATGAGCTGTAACCACCCCAAGGGCTGCAGTCTCTATATCCCTTCTTATCAAAAACGTCAGCATTGATGAGAAGTCAGGAGAAATAGCCTGAGAAATGTCACAAAGCTGTCCTACTCTGTATTATGCTAAATGGAGTGACTACGGAGCCCACTCACTATTTTTGTGACAGCTTCAATCCAGAGCCTCTCAACATCTAGGGACCTAAGAGTCATGAAAAAAGTTACTTAAGGTAACCTTCTGGACCCACAATCCCAATGCAAATTTCTCAAAAACATAAATCACTGGAACTTTATTCCTTGCAAAGTAAATGGACTTAGAGCTCCTCTGTAATGCAAGGTACTAGATGAGTTGTCATGATCTAGAGAGAAAGCTTCACGCTTCCTGGCTCTATTTAACAACCCTAAGAACTTCTTATCACCAAGATGCACAGTTAGAATCTTAAAAGAGACAGTCTGTCTTTCCTTGGAAAAGAAGTATAGCTTCTACTAACCCAAAATAACCATGAATAAGCATACCAGTTTTACACAAAATATGAGACTTCTGGAAAGCTAGGTGAACACCATACTTACCTACATCCTCTTGAAACATCCCTGCCAAAGTAGCTCAGATATGAAGCATCCATGTAAGCTCTTTCAATTTTAATTCACTATTTCATGTTACTAGCCTAGGATGAAATAGTAGATCCTCTTCGGTTCCAATTCCCTTAAAGCAGTCCTGATTCTTAGTCCTTTTTATTAATATAATACCTTCACTGCTGATTCTGGTGGCTCAGATAGTACCATTCATATTTTAATGATATGTAATCAAGAAATGCTGAGTTATATTTTACTACATACACATTTTTAAATTCAGAGGACATTTGTCCTTGACAATTTTAAATGAAAACTTGGTGTGTGTTCATTACAGCAAGGTAATGCAAATGTAAGTTATCCATTCTAATATAACTAAGCTATAGGGAAATAAGAAACTATTAAATTTGAGTAGTCTTTGTAGTAGTTTGACTATCGACAGAAAAGATGGTGAAAGAATACCTGGCTTTTAACTCAGACCAAAATCCCCTCTGCATGATGACCTTGTGGGAAAGAGGAACGGGGAGAGGTATGCCAGGCTCTAACAATAGAACTACAGAAATGTGTTATTCGCAGGAAATGTGCGACAGTAACGAACAGGTGAGACTAGTTTGAGAAGGACATAGTTTAAAGAAAGTAAACCGAATAACCAGTTACTGCAAAAAATAATGCAGGAATGCTTGGGGATGTATCGTCTCCTAAATTTGACGTTATGGGTGGGAGAGGGTGTGTAACTAAGATGCAATGCTAGCGACAGAACGCTAAGTTTTAAAACTTAATAGTGAAAGAAAAAAAATAATGTTTTGGGAGGAACGCCTGGAAGACCCATGCAACTGCTGCACGATGTTTCCTTAAGGACCGGAACATTTCTCACCCTGAAGACAAAAGTCCCTGTGTTCTCGATTCAGCCCACATCCCTCAGCACCATTTCCATGCCCATCATTTAGGCAGAATGCCACGGAGACGACGTTAAAAGTGGAATTCATCATTCTGGCTTGCAACGCATCTTGTTCTTTTGCCAGAACAGGGCGCAGCAACTGGCTCCTCAATCTCTGCCCCTCCCAAACCCCAGCAGCCGGTCCCTGTCTCCATCCCGCCGGCCTCGGTGGCAAGCGGCTCGCGAGCTCTGGTTGGCTTGGCCGAAGCTTCCGTCACTCGCCAGCTCACCTACGATTGGTTGGCAGAGCGTGCGCGAAGCGCCCCGCCTGGCAAGGCACTGGGAGGTGGGCTTGCGGATCCTGCGACTAGCGTTTTTCTCGATTGGTTGAAGGAGGAAAGTCACGTGGTATGGAGACGCTCTCTTATTGGTCTTGAATGGTACCTTGTGGTGCAGAGACGTGATGTGGTTGGCTAGAATGAATCCTAGTTTCCCACTAGATACTCCTAGCTGGCTGTTGCTATGAGGTGTCCTGGGCCTTCCGGCTGCCGTTCGGGATTCCGCTCTCCAGGTTTTCAACTCACCCGTGGCTGACAGGGCGTGAGAAGAGCTCGACTTCAGTTCGGCACTGAAAGGGGCGGGTCTAGAAGAAATGTGGGCGGGTCCAGAGGGTTGGTGGGCGGGACCCCGGCGACGTCAGCGGGCTTGGACCCGACTTCCGTGGTGTGTGGCCGCCTCTGACTCGCCCCTCTGGCGTGCTGCTGGAGGGGGGCGTCACCCTCCCATCAATGTCCTAACGCTCCAAAGCTTCATTTTGTTGCGTTTACACAACTTCAGGCAGAAGCCTGTAGGTGCCCCCCCCTTAAAGCTTCACATGCTAATACCAGATAAAACCAAAGCTCTAGGAGTGCTGACAGACTGGGTGGCATCGGACAAAGGCCCTCACGGCCCCTCTTGGGCCTTGGGCATCTCTCTCCTTCACTCCCCGCCTCAGGGTAAAGCTTGGAGGTAGCTCTACCCCTCTACCAGCTCATCCCTTCCGAATTCTGAACATCTCAGGTCTCAGGTTGACGGTGCTTCTGGCTTGGGCGGGAACTGCGCATGCTCCGTACATAAGCCCTGGGGTCTGACTGGGCGCGCAGGGTTCGGCGCTGCTGGGCGGTCGCGGTGGTTGTTTATCTCCGCGCCGGCAGAAGCTTCCGAGCCGCGCAAAGCCTCTCGGGAGCGCTCGCGGCCCGTCGCCTAGGAGACGGGGCGGGGGCGGGGCTGCGCCGCGGGCTCCGCCCCGGCCGCCGGGCCCGGCCCCTGGCCGCGCTGCGGCTGGGGCGCGGGCGCGCGCTCCATTGCTGGGGGTAGCGGTGGCGGCGGCGGCGGGCGGGGATCTGGGCGTGGAGGCGCGAGGGGCGGGGCGGGCGGCACTGCGGGCCCGCGGCTCGGGCGGCTCCAGCGGCTCCCGCTTTCTCTCTCTGCTCGCCCTGAGTCCCACCCGGTGCCCACGGGGCCGCATCGCTGCCCGGCTCGGCCCATGCCCAGGGCCGCTGCTCCCTCAGTTGCCGCCGCCGCCGCCGGCGCCCAGGGGGCCGCCGCGGCTGTGAGGTGGGGGCGGCAGCGGGAGGCGGCGGGGCGGGCCGCCGGGGCCGGGGCTGGGGGCGTAGCGCGGCCGGCGTAGGTCTATGTCGCGGGCGGCGGCGGCGGCGGCGGCCGCGGAGGGACGATGCGCGAGTACAAAGTGGTGGTGCTGGGCTCGGGCGGGGTAGGCAAATCCGCCCTGACCGTGCAGTTCGTGACCGGCACCTTCATCGAGAAATACGACCCCACCATCGAGGACTTCTACCGCAAGGAGATCGAGGTGGATTCGTCGCCGTCGGTGCTGGAGATCCTGGACACGGCGGGCACCGAGCAGTTCGCGTCCATGCGGGACCTGTACATCAAGAACGGCCAGGGCTTCATCCTTGTCTACAGCCTCGTCAACCAGCAGAGCTTCCAGGACATCAAGCCCATGCGGGACCAGATCATCCGCGTGAAGCGGTGAGCGAGGGCGCACGGGGGCTTGGCGGCTGCACCCCGGAGTTACCGTCCCGGGGCCGGAACTCCCCGCGCGGGGCTCCGGGGAAGGGGCTGTCTGGGGGGTGGCTCCAAGCTGGAGGCTTTACTATTGTCATTCTGCTCCTCCTCCTCAATCTCAAATTTGAGTGCTTTGTTTCACAACTAAAATTTGGCATCGTGTTAACCCACAGAACAGCTCTTTGTCTCTTGGACGTTGTTAGCATTGCTTGTTACAGAGCCCCCAAGGAAACAAAGTTTAAAACTTGCAGGGGGGAAAGGGGTGGATAGGTTTGTCTTGGGAAGAGAGGAACTGTGCAGGTATAGTCGAGACATTTGCAGACTGAACAACAACAACAATCTGCCTTGGCAATGTTTGACAGCAAAAATCGCTCACACACCTATACAGTAAAGTCAAGTCCAGAGGAAGGAGACCTTTCTCATCTCGTTAAAGGTTTATGGTTCCAAGGCGTTTTACAAAAATGAAGTCTCCAATTTAGTGCAAAACTTTAAAGACAGATTATCAAATTATTTGAAGACATCATAAGCTAAATGGGGTTTCGAGAATATTAACATAGAGGAATACAAATAAGCCATTCACAGGAAAAGAATGCAGCTTAACTGTTTTTTGTTTTTGTTTTTGTTTTTAATATAGCCGCCTTAACCCCTTCCAAAAAAAAAAAAAAAAAACATCACCACACCACCTCCACCAGTTCCTGGAAACAAAACAGAAGCTTCTTCAAAAGTGTGACACAAGTATTAGCTAATTTAAAGTTAATAAGCCTTTTTATATATATATAAATTCTTTTCTAAAGTATACATTTTGGAAATATGGCTGATAAATGATTTAAAATGTTTGTTTTCTCTTAAATTCACTGAATATATTTTTCCGTGTAATTTTAAGCATTAGAAATGTGATAATATCTTAGTTCAAAGTTTTGGCAAATTTTTCTAATTATCATTTAATTACACATTACTGTTTCATCTAGTTCTTGTTAGTTAATGCCTGCTGATAATTTTGGTGTCCTTTTTTTCTTGCCTTATTCTACCTAGAGCCTAAATCTGAAGACCTTTTCTGAAAGACGGTTGTAAGTGCACCGTAGACACAGACACATTGTAAGTCAGTTTGAGTCCACTCATTTTGAAAGAGCAAGGACCAAGTTATGTGTACCCAGGGGATGCTCAAAAATTCATTACGAGTAGTGAGTTTTTAATGCAACCTGTGAGATCAAAGAGAAGGCTCTCTCTCTATTGCTTCACCCCCCTTTAACTAATTGAGTATGCACTTTAATCGCTGAACTAAAATCGTGCATGTTATTCATCCTTGTGTTAAATTCCAAACTAGAATAAAGCAGATATTTTCGTGGTCTCTGCTGCTAAGATTTGTAAATTTGATAGCTTTGTACTTCTCCAGTATCATTTTCCTAAAGTTAAATGTTTATGGTTAAGAGATGAACAATTCTGGTGTTAAACTTAGTATGAGGATGGCATTTAAGGGGCTACATTTAAGTTACTTAAATTCTTATTACCCCCTCCCCCAACCACTCAATTAAAAAGAAACAAACCAAACCAACTGCAGGGTAGTCTGATACATTGCCACATGTCAATGTTAGGCCAAATGCATACATCAAAAAATAATCCAAGTAAATGCCCCAACTGCCTCACCCTTCACATTTAGATATATATGCTTAAAGATATGAAGATGCAGATATACACTGATAAAGCCACATACCCATGGCTAACTTCTTGACACAAGCCTAGGGAACAAATACAGCAAAATATTACTGGATAATATAGTCCACATAATTTTGTAGTTTCTTGTAATTTAGTGCAGATTACTTTTCTCAGTTATAATAATAGGTTAGTCTAAACTCAGTATATTGGAGCAATTTGTTTATCTTCACTATGACCCAGAGGAAAAACATAGAGTAAAATTCTGCATGCCCAGTATCATTTTACTCACTAGTCTCAGTTCTTGATATAAAAAGATCATTGATCAGCTGAAGTAGAGTTCATAAA
The DNA here is from genome assembly GCF_029281585.2 of Gorilla gorilla gorilla. Classification (NCBI taxonomy): domain Eukaryota; kingdom Metazoa; phylum Chordata; class Mammalia; order Primates; family Hominidae; genus Gorilla; species Gorilla gorilla. The sequence continues at coordinate 112,161,794 of NC_073238.2, forward strand.
TTCTCTTCACCAGAATTCAACTGTTGTATACATAAGAACCTCTTGGACCCTCACTTGTGTGTCTTTGTAATATGGTAGTAGTAAGGTATTTTACACCTCATCCTAACCCCAGCGTCTGGCTTCCCATCATTGATGGAGAGGACGTGTGAATGCAGGTGGCCTCTTCTTTACCAGTCTTTCAGTATTTGATATCTACTGTCAAATTCAGTATTCAGCTTTAGGTCTAGGTCAGCACTTTTCAATAGAGATATAAGGTGAGCCACATATGTAATTTTAACATTCCTAGTAGCTGATTTTTTAAAAATAACATAAATATATGGAATTAATTTTAATGTATTTTATTTAACCCACCATATTTAAAATAGAATCATTTTGACATGTCAGTATTCAAAAATTATTAATAAGGTACTTTACTTCTTTATACTGTGTCTTCGAAGTTTGGTATGTGTTTGACCTACCACATCTCAATTCAAACAAGTCACATTTCAAGTGCTCAGTAGCTGTATGTGGCCACAGGCTGCCATATTGGACAACAGAGGTCTAAAGTGTATATGATTTGGGGAAATGCTTGCTTATTTCTCTAAGCTTCAGTTTCCTTATCTGTGAAATAGAGATTAGCATGCACCTTCCAGAGTCCTTGTTAGAATTAAATGAGATAATGTATTTTAACATTCCCAAAACAATACCAGTACACAGAAATTGCTCAAAAAATTCTAGCTGTCATTCTTACTTTAATAACTTTGTCATTTATCTCCCTTAAATGTTACCCTTGATATAAATGTAATTTTAGAAGAAATAAATTTGTAATTGCATTTTGGAATTCATTACTTAGTATATTCAAGATGAGACTAAAAAGCAATGAGGTTAAAATAATCCTTGGAAGAATTGTGTTGGTATTCTCGTGAAATTATTTTCCCTTATGGAGGATCTGATGGAAAAGGGCATGAGAATGAACATTTAACTTCAAGTACAGTATAGCAATAATGCATAGCACTAATGCATAGCCAAACAACGAATGGAGCTTTTCATTTTTCATTTTCATTTCAAATAATAGCAGTCATTTTCAAGGATTGCTATTACTTGAAATGTTTCACTTTTAAGAAATGTGAAACTGACCCATACTCCCTTAAGTGTCTGTAAGTGTACATACCTCCGTATACATACATGACCTCTTGTCAAAGCCAAGTGGACCAACTGAAAATGGCTATATTTGTAAATTCATATGCTTTCTTTTCTTAACTTGATTTTGGGTGAGATGACACACACAAAGAAGAGTAACAGGGATACAGGAAATGTTTTTCAGTTGAAATAAAACTAGAATTTTTTTCTGATTTTGTAATTGCTTTTCTCATTGTTACCCATGCCAGGATCAGCCATGGTCCTGACGTGAAGTTCTTGGAACGTGATATACAAGGCCTCTTTGCTGTTAGGAAAAAGTCCAGAAATCTTCAACATGACCTTTCACAGTCCAGCTTGCTCTTATCCCTCCCTGCCTGTGCAGCCTCACCTCTTGCACCCCATCCTTTTATTCTAACACCCAGACCTTAAGTCCTTGAAAGTACCTTTCTCTGGGCTCTCCTTTGGCCTGTGGAAATCTACCTTTTTGCAGAGTTAATTCCTACTCCGTCTTTCACCCTCACCCCTGGTTAACCCATTTATACCAGAGGTTGCAAATGTTTTTTGTGAAATATCAGACCTTAGCAATGACCTTGAACAGTAGGATATAAATAAGTCCCACAAGCTTAGCGTTCCAATAATGGAACACTAGGCATAGATGAGTTAAAAGATTTTTCCCCACTGAGGGAAGATGTCCTCTCAAACCAAAGTAACCCCTTTCCTGTCTTCCCTTACTAAACTTTATGCCTCACCTCTTCGCTCAATCACACATACCCTGTCCTTTCCCTTTTCTTTGAAGCACTCATCCAAATTTAATTATTTGTGTGATAATTTATGGGTAGCCAGCCTTTCTCACAAAACTCTAAGCCCATGTAGGTAACACAGCTCCTACTAGCACATAGGAAACAAGAAAAAATGTTGAAAAAATGAATGTTCAGAAAGAAAAGTATTTGTATTGTTGTTTTGCCTCAGTTTCCCTAAACATTTTGATTTCATAGATGGAGGAGATGATCTTTTAAAGTTCATTTTGCAGATGGAGATGATCTTCCTTCAGCTCGAACTTTCTGTCAGAACACTTCCAGTTGGGGCAGTGTTTAATATGAACCTCAAAGAATCAGAAACATGATGTATTCCAGATGGAGGAAATGGCACAGGAAATGCATAGAATGTGTTTTTTGGATGTTAAATAGAGCAGATTGGCCAAATGGGGAATGTACGTAGAAATGTGAGGGGAGGTAAGGTGAAAATTTTTAAAGCTAAATTACTGAAGGTTAAAGACTTTGGAGTTGATCGTGTAGTCAAGGACCATAATCACAATTGTCATAGGTATAGCAATATGTAGTGATATGGTAGATGTCTTAGTGGTAATAGACTACTCTGTTTCATAACAGGAAGAATAGTCATAAATGTTGTGATAATCCAGTTTTTACATGACGTGTGAAGATCCTGAATTAGCATGGTGTCTGTAGTAACAGGAGAGAAAGGATGCGAGGAATGTTGTAAAGAATGAATTAATCAAACTCAGTGGTAGAGGAAGAGGAAAAGGTCAGAAGTAACCTTGACATTTTGAAATGAACAAATAGGATTATGGAGGAATAGCTGGGGGAGATTATTTTCAGTTTTGGAGATGGTAATTATCCAGATAGCCAGCCTAATAAGTAATTAGAACATTAGAATAAAGCCTGAAAGGTCAGGTTATGTATGAATATGAAGACTCAGGATCATCTGCGTAGTTCAGATTGGGAGAGTAGATGAAACCTACTGGGTAGAGTATAGAGACAGAAATGAATGGATATGGCTAACAATAGAAATGAGGAATGAATGAATATAGCCAAGGATAGAACTCGAGAGTTGTAAGATACACAGTGGAGACTTCCTATATTGCAGTAGGCGAGAAGGCGTGGGGTGTTTTAAGATTGGGAAAAAGATAGTTGACTAGCACTACCCAAGGTGAGTAAGTTGTTGTTTTTTTAAGATTATTATTAATTTTCTATATCACTTAAGTGGTCACTTTCAAGTGAGCTGGCTGATTGTTTACACTTTCCCCCTTACCATAAGTAGCTATTAAAGCCTACTCTAAAACAGAAGCATATTACCAATTGTTACACATAGATCTTTGGCCCATGACAGTTTGGTGCTGGAGAGTCGAAACAAGAGTATACATCAAAAGATGTCTGTCCCAAGTAAGTGAAACTTCTGGAGCTCTGCTACCGTTTTTCCCTCTACAAATACCTGCTTCCCCAGTACCAAAACTTAATTCAAAGCTGGACCTCCCAGATACAGAGCCTAATAGCTATGGGTCACTTTTTTTTTGTTTTGTTTTGGTACTGGTGAATTAGGAAAAATTTTTAATAATAAATATATATGTCATGAAGAATTGATGACTAAATCCTGAAAGTCAGACATAAATCCAAACAAAGAATTTGGGTATGAAGATAAGGACTGATGGTGAAACCTGTATCCACTTAAATACAAAACTAAGATAAAAGAATTGTGAGAATTATGGCTGCCAAACAGAATATTAAAGTTAAAAACATTGACAATATGAAACAAACAATATAACTAGTAAGTCAGGATGAGAGGAGGGAAATAGTTATGAGTGCTCACTTCATCTTTCATGAGAGGGATTTAAATGGTCAAAAAATTGAAATTTGTTTTGAAAATGACTCGAAGAGCTCAATGTTTTTCATGATCTTTTTTTCTTTAAAAACCACTTTATTGAGGTATGACTGATGTACAAAAAGCCAGACATATTTAATGTGTACAACTCAGTGAGTTTAGAGATAAGCATACACTTGTGAAATCACCACAGTCAATGCTGTAAAACTATCCATCACCTCCAAAAGTTTCCCCCTGCTTTATTTATCTATCCATTCACTCATTCATTCATTCATTCATTCATTTTTTTGTAGTAAGAACACAACATAAGTTCTATCTTCTTAGCAAATGTTTATACAATACAGTATTGTTAACTAGAAGTACTATTACCGTACAGATGTCTGGGACTTACTTATCTTGCATAACTGAACTTCATACAGTGAATCACTTTATGTGGCCCAGAAGTTTTTCCTGAAAAGGAAACTTTTGTTTTGGCTGCATTGTAAAATTACAGGTTACAGTATATAGTTTTCTTTTTGCCACTCCAGGATTGTAATTTTTAAAGCTCAATTTGGAGTTGGAGGAGATGATGTCTCTTCCTAACATTCTGTGACAGCACTTTTGTCTGGCCGGGGTGATGAGGGAAGGGGTCAAGTTTAATATGAACCTTAAAGAATCAGCAGCCTGTGACCCACAATTCTGTCTAGTTAAGATTTGATAATTGTATTAATAAAATCTACAATAAGGAATAATTATACTAATACTTATTTTTTAATGGAGGGCAAAAATAATTTAAATTATTAAACATTAAGGAAGAGGTAGAGGAACTAAGTAAAAAATCACTGGATTTCACAACCAACAGGAAGAGCCAACAAAGTTGGAATCTATTTGCTAAAGTTTGAGTAGCAATACACTTGAGTGATTTAATTTGTGTGTGTGAAGTTCTGGGAAATTACATATGGCACAATAAGGTGCATATATTATGCATGTATATGTACATATTTTTAAGCAAGGATCTTTACATAAAACCAAGTACACTGTACTTAAGGGAATTTTTTTTCAGGGGTATTTTTTCTTTTCAGTTCTCTTTTATCATTGTCTTTAGAACCTTACCGCCTAGGGAAGCATGTATGCCTTACTCTGGGGTTTTCTTTGTGTCTGTTTTGATTTTTCCCTGTTTTCTGTTTCTCTCCATCTATTCTTACCTACTGTTTTTTTTACATACTTATATTTTTCAGGCCTATGTTGTAAAAAGTGTTTTAAGTACTCTAAATTTTTTTGGAGTAATAAGAGTTTGAATACGAGCAGACTTTCAAACAAGGTAAAACTGATGGTGACTGAATAGTTACTAAAGGAAATGTATAGATATTGTGTTTATGTAGGAAATTTATCTTGAAATTTTAATGGTGTGCAGAAATATGCCATATATTATATATTGCCATTTCATTTGTTACTTTGACACTTGTGGTTCATATCATTAAAAATTATTCTCAGCCTGACAGAGAAAAGTTTAATTTCTTAAACATGCCTTTCTGCTTTACCAGATCAAACTCAGCCTTTTAGTAGAGTAATATCAATAATAGTAATGCTGTAATTGTGGACATCTGCATTTCAGTCAAGTATGTTAAATAAAGCATAAATATATTAGTAAAATTTAAAGTAATCAAAATAACTAAAAACAATATTTGAAGATTCTAATACATAATCTAGCTAAGATTTTGTCATGGTATGTATTAAATTCTTTCTCTGGCATAATTGGATAGATGGGGATTTGTTTTTGTTTTTTATTTCTCTAATACATTTAAGATTTTAAAACATACCAAAATTTATATTTAGGGAGAAATAAGGTGACTTATAATTTTTATTTTTAAATTGTTATCTGTCAAAAAGCCAAATATTGGAAAAAATTAATAACTATCTCTATTTCTATAGATCCACTCAGCAGGGGATTTCACATTTTCTTAACCAGGGCCCTCAGTAAGAAGTACATTTTATATTGTGACTTAGTGCACACATAGGAATAAATACATCTAGCCAAAAATCAACATTTCATGAGACAGTAAACTTGCTATGTTGCTTGTATTCCTTTTTCTATTTATTTTTTTCTATTTTATTTCGTTGTTTTTAAGTGCTTTTCATGACCCACCAAATTGATTTTATCACACATAGCTTGGAAACTGCTATCCTAGGACATTTTTACTCTAAGAAAACTAAATGTAACTATCTGTTTAATATTTCATCTTCTCTCTCCTGCTTTTCTGGTTCCCAACAATGCTGTGTAAGATTACGAAAATGAAGTACTTCCCAATGTGAGTTAGTAAATACTAGCTGTAATTCAGAGAAAGATAGCATTTAGTCACTGAACAAAAAGATATAGCATATCTTTTGAGAAAGCATTTATCTCTGTTGTGCATATTAGAAATATGAGAATGTATTTCTCATGTAATTTTGTTCATTCTAGTAATTCAAGATAACTTTTGCCTTGTGAAAACTTAGAGAAAGGGAGGTTGTGGTAGTATTCAGACTTGAATACATGAGTGCGGGATTATCCATTTCAAGAACAGTTGCTGAGGAGGTTCAGAAAACTCAAAATAGAGGTCTGCTGCATCTATCCAGGATAACACTGATTCACCTCTCCCTGTAAGACAGTAAAACTATAAATATCTTAAAATCACTTAGTAAAGTTACCCAAGAGAAACACTGAAAAACCTTTATTTAAAACATTTAGGAGTGTTCTCATGCTTTCCTGACCTTTAGAAATTAATAATTCAAATGTGGAAATACTATATTAATAATTCAATGCATATTAGTATTTTCTTTACTAAGTATCTTTACAGCTCTCTCTGTAAATGAAATCTTAGAGTATTTTAAGAGACAGGGTCTTGTTCTGTTGCCCAGGCTGGAGTGCAGCGGCACCATCAGAGCTTACTGCAGCCTCTAACTCCTGGGCTCAAGCAACCCTTCTGCCTCAGCCATCTGAATAGCTAGGACTACAGAGCAGGCACCACCGCATCCAAGTAATTCTTTAAAAATTTTTTCTAGAGATGGGATCTTGTTATTTTGCCCAGGCTGGTCTCAAACTCCTGGCCTCAAGTGTTCCGACTACCTCAACTGCCCAAAGCACTGGGATTACAGGCCTGAGCCACTGCCCCGGTCCTAAATTAATTCATCTTTAGGTTTCCAGTGAACATTATGAATGCTGTATGTATTATAATTCTCGAATGGAGTATTTTATTGTATATACTTATCTTCTCATCCATGAAGACAGCGAATGTTAATCTCATTAAAGCTGAGCTCCAGCACTTATTAGTTATGTAATTAGGAGCAAGTTGACATTCCTTGCATTTTAATTTCCTCATTTATAATATGAGTATGATGTAGTAACTCATGAGATGATGAACGTAAAGTGTTTCTTTACATAGTGAACCTAAAATATCAATAATAAAGTTTCACCAAGAATCACAGAAATAGGAATGAAACCCAGCCTTTTATCTGTATACTGCCACGTGATTTCTTAGGAATTAGGCTCAATTGTCTTACTATTTTGAGATGAATTATATACCTAGTATAGTATAACATTTCTGTTTTTCCCATTGCTTTCTCCTCTGTGTTTTAAGTGCTCTAACACTACGTTATAGAACTTATAGCATAGACCTTGAGTGCTTTGTGTTTTTGCCTTCCCCTAGAGACCTAAATATATTGGCTATAAATGGTGGCAGTAAATTTTTTGACTCATGAGGAATTGTGATGATTTTTAGTACACATATTTTAAATATTAAAATGTGACATAAAAAGCAATCAGCATATAATATTAGTATTTGTTAACACTTCTCTTTTTAAAAAAGTTAATAATGATAGTAGACCTCTTTATGAATACCAAATATGCATGGGGTGAAGATAATTTTAACAGTCTTTATGGCTAGTTATATATAGTAACATGCTGGCATAGCTTTTTAATAAATCAAATTGAGAAAAGTTTTGTCTTTGTATAAAAGTCATCACTATCAACATCAAGTAATATCATTTAAGCCACCTCATTTGCATAGCATTGCCTTGGGCATTATACAGAATAAGAACAAGATACTATCTTTGTCCTTCTGGTGTGCCAAAATGTCCTATAAATGGGTATATATTTTGCAGTATTGAGTTATACAGAAATATATTTTTAAAGACACTTTCATTTCTAAGTTTCAAAATATTTTTGCACCAAAAACATTGCTCTTATTAGGCCACCTTTTCTAAGGAATTTTTTATTCATTTTATGGAAATTCAGAATTTTGTCTACAAGACTAATGACAACAATTGTATATTTATATATAATTGCCTTTTTGTATATGTCTTAGTCTCTTCAGGCTGCTATAACAAAATTCCTTCGACTGTGTAATTTATAAACAATAGAAATGTATTGCTGACAGTTCTAGATGCCAGCAAATCCAAAGTCAAGACACCAGCAAAATTCGTGTCACAAATGGTGCCTCTTGCTGCATCTTCATATGGTGTAAGGGGCAAAATGGCTCCCACAAACCTCCTTTATAAGGGCACTAATCCCATTCATGAGGGTGGAGCCATCATGACCGAATCACTTCCTAAAGTCCCCACCTCTTCATTCTATCACATTGGGGATTAAATTTCAACATATGAATTTTAGGGAGACAAGCATTCAGACCACAGCAGTGTATTTAGTACATTTTTATCCTCCCTATCTAAAATATAATTTCTCCTTCCCTCAATGATCCACTTACACTCCATTGCTTTCTTTTTCTACTTCGTGAACCAACAGTCCCAACAAACTTTGACAATCAGTAATGTTGACTGGTAAAGTGAAGCACTGAAATCCTATTGTTAAGTAGCCACATACATACATACATGCATACATACATACATACATACATACATACATGAAAGCTAACCAGAAAATGAACTAAACTTAATTATTTTTAGTTTATTTTTTATGAGCAAATGATGAGAAAATAATTTCTAATGGTTAATCCAGTTTATGCATAATACCAATGATATAAAACTTTTTTACAATGGTCTAGCATTAAGGAACTATAATGTTTGCATAAACCCTATGTCTGTTCTTGCTGGATGGTCAACTAGTTTTGGAGTGCTGTTACCTTTATTGAAGAAGGATGTAAACAGAGCATTATCTCAATAGGTGCAGCTGCTGTGTGGAGCTCTGTGCAGGGAGAGTCCTCCAGCTGTGTGTGAGCTCAGTCATGGGAATAGTGTGATCCACCAGCAGCATTTGTCCTGAGAGAGGCAGCCAGGATGTTGTATGTTTACCATCCCTGCTGAACAAATCAGTATCTTAATTATGGTAGGATGCCTCCCAGAGGTATATACATTTTAAAAGGCTACTCTTGATGACAGAAAATGTTTATTCCTAAGGCCACCCTGAGCACATCATCTGGTTTTATTGAAGGAAATACTTGTACATTTATGGAGGGAAGGAAATTTATTTTATTGCTTGCATCAGCATATCCTACTAAGTAATGAGTCCTGAAGCTTTTCTTTATAGGCCACAGTGAGTGGCTTCTTAACAATCACATATCTATTTTCCTTTGAATAAGTACCATTGCTTCAATCTATTCCCTTTTCTCCAAAGGTGACTGTATGTCTCTTTTATCTGGGACAGTTCAGGTCTATGCTTGTTGTTCTCTACATTTATTTACAGTACCCCTTTCCATCTTGAAAGTATCTCAGTGTGGGCAATAAATTTTATGGTCACTATAGACTGTTACCTCAAATTCTCTTTTTTTTTTAAAATCATGACAATTCAAATCCCATTTGTGCATATATTTTTGAGATACCTTGTTTAAATAAACAGTATCTTTCTTTGACCTGGCCAGCTTCCTTTTTTAAAGCTTTTGTTAATTTGGGTAAACAAATCCTCATGAACTGGAAATGTTGCTCAGTTTTGAAAGATGACATCTTTTTTACTAAATGCTCTTGATTAAAGATGGCTGCAGATTCTTTGACACTACTTCCATTGAGAAGTAGGATCTGTTTCCTCTCCCTTTGAGTCTGTGCTGCCTGTTAAGACTGTGTTGATCCATAGAGTATGGTGGAAGTGATACCAAGCCAGTTTGGGGCCTAATCTCTGAGAAGACTAACAGCTTCCGCCTTACTTTCTTGAAGCCCTGAGCTACCACATAGGAAGTCCAGCTATGCTGCTGGAAAATTCACGGAGAGGCCCGGAGGCTAGATAGAGAGGAGGAGGGAGCTCCCTTCCAGCCATTCCTACCAACGTGCCAGGCCTCAAGTGAGGCGATCTTTGACTCGCCAGCCCAGCCCTGCTCACTATAACTAAAGACCTCTGAGTGACCCCAGTCAATATGATGTAGAACAGAAGAACTGCCCAACTGAGTTCTGCCCAAATTGTTGACCCACAGCATCATGCAATATAGTAAAATGGCTATTTTAAGCCCCTAAGTTTTGGGATAGTTTTATGCAGCAGTAGTTATCTGGAACAATAACACATTTTTAGATAAACATGTTATTTTAGAAATTATTTTGGTAAGAGTACTATTGATCCTTTTGGTTTCTTTGGGAAGATCTTTAAAAAAAATTTATTGAAGATGATTGAATAAATTTTAATTCTTAAAATACAGCAAATTTATGGAGCACCTACCAACTGCCCTTGCAATTGATCTACCCGATGTCATTTGACCACTCTAACCCATGCATGACTAACTGTACTTTGAAGATCACATTTAATCGTATTAAGAATATAGTGTATTATGGCTTAATTTCAGCAGAAAATTCAAATGTATGTATGTGCCCTATGCAACTGTTTATACTCATAGTCTGAACTGCCGCCTCCCCCTTCACTCTACCCACAGGGTGTACTGTTTATAAAAGTAATTGATGTAAATCATCTAATTTCTGTTGATGAAGAAAGAGTCTATTATTTGGTGGTGCTCTGCCTCCATTTTGATATCTAGCACCTGACACATAGAAAATATCTAGTAAATATTTGTTGAATTTATAAGTAAAGATCCCTGCATTCTGTATTTTGACAGTTTCCCTCCAGATCCCAGATCTCTGGAGACCCCTTATGCATCAAATCAATTTAAGCATTTCAGTGTCTAACACAAGGCATGATAAAGAAAAATAATAAAGCATTTTAGATAGTGTACATCCAAAAATGTGTTTTTAGCCTGGTGGCCATGGACATGTTTGCATTGATTTTGTGACATTTTTGTTACTCCAGACACCATGGACTACTTGAGAAAAGTGTCAGATTTGAAGACCATCACTTCATTATCTCATTCTACTTTGTGTGTCTGTAAGTGTCAAGAACTGATTCCAGCGCTGGGGATACAGCTGCATATAAAACATTCATTGCCCTTGCCTTCCTCAGGTCCCAGATGTAACTTTAAAGGTAGCACACCTGGCTTCAGGCAGAAACAAGACTTTAGCTCAAAACTCCTTATACTACTCAGAGTTCTTGGGTTTTTTTTTTTTTTCTTTTTTCTTTTTTTATTAACCCACCTTGTCTTAGCTAGGCCTTCAGAGCCATGGTTCACAGCTAGTGACTTGACTTAGCAGTATTTACTGCAGGAAGATGAACAGAATAAGGAAAGCTACTTCTGTTTGGAAAAGATGGTATTAGATATTAGAGGGAAAGGTATATATCCTGTTTTTCTCAAATCTTTTCCACAAGAATAATGGTTTTCAGACTAGATGGTTAGTTTTGGCCATCCTTGGCCAGAGGAATGGAAGCCAGAGATAGGAGATAAAACATAAATAACAGTTTCGGTACATTTTTACAGCTATATCACCATTAAGATTCTAGAACTGCCTTACTAACAGATGATTTGAGAGAACTTAGAGAAGGATAATTCTCATTTCTGTAGTATTTTACAGTATCCACAGTACTTATTAATTCACGTATGGCTGTAGGGCGGGAGGCTGTAAAACAGGCTGATTGTCCAAGTGTGGTGTGTAACACCATACTAAGCTGTTAGTAAAGTCATCATCATCATCTTCCTTAACATTACACCTAAGTATCAGTTAATATTTGTTTCACAAATAAGGAACCTGAGGCTCAGAAAGCTCATGACATAGCCAAGGAGGCAGAGCTGGGACTTATTTCTAGGTCCTCTAACTCTAGATCCAGCTCTCTCTCTCTTGTGGTACACTTCATCTTAATTTTCCCCAGTGACCAAATTGTGGTTGGCCTGGACTGTTAATCTAGAAATAATTTACCCAGAAAAAAACTCAGGTTCGCTCACTTGATGAGTAACAAAGAACTCCCCATGAGAATGTGGGTTTTGATCAATAGGAGTTTTATTACTTGGTGCTAGGAAGTAGGACACTGTAAGGATTCTTCAAGGCACTGCCTCCCTAAGGAAAAGCAACAGGAGGGCTTTATGGGGCAATGGAGAGGAGAGAAGGGTGCAGCCTTGAATATGGAGGAGGGATCCCAGGTGCACAGATGCAGTGAGCCATCATGCCAGCACATAGGTCGCATGTTATGGTAATGAAGCTGTTGCCTCTCCCACGGTGGAGACTTTAGCATAGTAAGTTGCAGGGGTCTGTCAGGAGCTAGTTTAAGCCAAAAAGTGACCGCATTCCACACAGGCTGTAGGGCAGGAGGCTGTAAAACAGGCTGATTGCCCAAGTTGATGAAATTCCTATAAACCCTGGAAACCTCCTTGTCTGCTTACAGATAGGCTTTTAGCTAGTCATTGTAGATCTGCTACATATTTTTATGGGATAGTTGGTTGGGGGAATCACTGAAAAAGCAATGTTTTAAGGTAATTATTATGGAAGTAGCATAGGATAGAGTAGAAGAGTGAGAAACTGGAGGCAAGACCAGTTAGGAGACTGTTGCAGTGTCTTAGGTATGAGTTACTTTGGAAATGAAAGCGTTTTTGTAGTGGGAGTGAAAATGATGGGACAGATTTCCTCACATCCAGTAATTCCTGTTCTGTCCATCCCTGTAATCACTACTGGACTAGACCTGTTGTTGCAGCCTCTCATTACACCTGATCATGCTTAGAGACTATTGGACACTCTGTTGCTTACCATCCACTCTCCCTTGCCCCACAGTGAATTCTTAAAACTATCTTTCTGACTTTTTTCATTTCAGTGTTGGCTTGAACCCTGTCAAAATGTAACTCTTCATTCTCCATTGGCTGCTGTTGAGGGCCATAACCTCTGCCAACAATGATAGTTTTCAGCTCCTTTCTTCATTGTGCATTTGTTTTATTTGTTTTTTTCCATGTCATCTGTTACTTCTCCTGGTTCAAGTGAAAAGACCTTTTTAATAGACATCGCCAATAAATCTCATGCCAGTTGAACCAACCAGTTACAACAAGCCATGAATAATGAAGGTACTCCTCTTCCTCTTCTGAGTTGTTTATTGCTGGGCAGAAGAAATGCTAATTCTGTTGGCCTCATAACCTGAGTTTTCTAGAAAGCTGTATTACAGAGATTCAGTGTTTAGGTTTTTTTTTTTTTTAAGTTTTATTTAGTGTTATGTGTACTGAGTGATTTAGAAATGGTAAATATTCTAAGATCTTACTACAACAATAGAAAAATCTTGCAGGATAAATACTCTTCTGTTCATAATTTAAAAGTTCCTAAAAATCTTAGCTTTTCATAGCTTTGAAGCATCTTTATTTAAATCTTCTTCATTCAGAGGTAGCTTTAAAAAAGTAGTTGTAATTGAACTTTGTGTACTGAATTTTCATTCAAAACATTTTGCCAAAGATGCTGAAAATGAAGAGGTGTTGAAAAGATATATACTATAATTTAATCCAGATGTAAATTTAGGTAGCAGTTTCAAATAACTTGCCTATTCCTGAGTAACTGACTCAATTTAATCTTTTCAAGTACAATAGTCAGGCCTGTTTTTTAATGCACAGTTTCAGATTTCAGTTCTCACAAAGATAAAATGGATGTTGTATGTCCGAATACCTCTTCCCCTTCGAGAGATGAAAGCTGTGTGTTCTCCATATATGTGCCCGAGCTTCAGTTTTCCTTACTATTTAAATTATGTAAAAAAGCATGCTTTGACAGATTTTTAAATGACATTTTTTATTAAAATGTACACTCTAGCTACACATTCAAGTATCAAATACAGATCAACGACTACTTTCGTCCACCTTATTTTGAATGACTTAGATATTACGCTTAAAAAAAAAAAAAGAATCAATTAGTTTATTCAGATAGGTTTTTTACATTTGGTTTCTAAATGATAAGGTTTGGGGCTTCTATTTGCAAACACTTCCTCACGAATAACACGTTACTGGCACTTTACAATGGAAAATCTCCATTTCTAATAAAAAAAACAGATTAAATGTAGTTTTATTATATTCCTTTTTCTTAACATGGATTTTTGAGGTACTGTGACATCTTGATATGCCTGAAGAGCACTGTGGTCAGTTGGATGCAATATATAGATCTAATAGTGAAGGAAATGTTTAGAATTATTGTTTTTATTTCCAATAACATGTTGTACTTCAGTGTTAATATTCATTATGCTTTCAGTCTTTAGCCAGTTTTGGATATAAATTAAACAGTATTGCATCGTACAGAAGTTTAAAATTGGTTAGTGATATTCTGCTGAGTAAGAAACTGACTGTGATCAGCTTAATCATGTGCCTTCCGTGATGTAAACACAGCCAACAGGCATGTGCATGCAATTTGTCTTGAAGGTTATATTACTTTTCCTGTTTTAATGAAGAAATTGTTTATTATCTTACTGATTTTTTTTGTTTTTTTTTTTATTGAGGTAGAAATTTTATGCAGTAAAGTGCACAAATTGTAGGTTTACAGCTGGGATGTGTACACCATGTAACCAAATCCCAAATGAAGATGGACAGACATTTCAGGCAACAAAGCAGGCTGCCTCATGTTCCATTTCAGCCACTTCCATACTCAGAGACCACCATAAATGAGTCATGCCTAGTAATGAACTTCTGGCTTCCATCATTCAGCAGCCTCTATGGGATTCATCCGTGTTGTTGCATGGACCAGTAGTTAATTCTTTTTAATGGAGGTGCAGGATGCCCCTTGCATGAATATACCAGGATTTCATTAATTGTTCTGTCAATGGGGCATCTGGATAGTTTCTAGGTGGGGGTTATGAATGATGCTACTAAGAACATTCTAGTACATATCTTTTGGTGAATGAATATGTGTATACTTTCTCTTGGTGTAGCATTATTGGATCATAAGTACATGTGTTCAGTACTAATGTATACTGCCAAGTGATTTTTCAAAGTAGTTGTAAACAGCAAGAGTAACAATTATTCCACATCCTAACCAACATTTGATCAAGTCAGTCTTTTTAATTTTAATCAATCCAATAGGATTCTAGGAATCTCAGTGTGATTTTTGTCTTTGTTTTCTTGGTGTATAATGATGTGGAGTACCTTTTCATATGCTTTATGACCATTTGGGTATTTTCTTTGGAGAAATACCCATTCAGGTCTTTTGTCCATTTTAAAAATTGGATTATCTTTTTTTATAATTTGTAGAAATTCTTTATACATTCTGGACACAAGTTCTTTATTAGATGTATGTATTGCACATACCTTTCCCCAGTCTTTGGCTTACCTTTTCACTCACTTAATAGTTTGAGTGAGCATAAATTCTTAATTTTAATGAAGTTAAATTTTAAATTCTTTTTATGGTTAGTTCCCTTTCGTGTCCTGTTTAATGTATCTTTTTCTACCTCAAGGTTCTGAGGATCCATTCTGCATATTTACTTCTAGAAGTATTATAACCTAACTTTAGTTTCTGCGATCCATCTCTAATTTGTACGGGTGGTGTGAGATAGGGGGTCAGGGGATTTGTTTGTTTTGTTTTGCATATGGCTATTCAGTTGACCCAACATCATTTATATAAAGGACCATCTCCCCAGTAAATTGTAGCCGTACCTTTGTCATAAATCCGGCAAATATATCTGTGTGAGTCTGTTTCTAGGCTATTTTCTCTTTTGCATTTCTCCCTTCTTATGCCTAAACCACAATCTTAATTTTTGTAACTTTATAGTAAGTGTTGATATCTGGTGTCTAATCCTCCAGCTTTGTTTTTCAGATTTGCTTTGGCTCTTCTAGGTATTTTGCATTTCTGTAGAATCCTTTGCATTTTCAAGAATCCAACACACACACACACACACACACACACACACACACACACACACACAACCAACCGAACCTTCTGGCATTTTGATTGGGATTGCATAGAATCCATAAGTCAATTAGTAGAGAAATTATGTGTTAATAATATTGCATCTTCCAGTAAGTAAATGTCATATATCTTTCATTTTATTTCGATATTTTTACATTTCTGTAAGCATTGGTTTGTAATTCTTGTTGTGAAGGTCTTTTACATCTTTAACTAGATTATTTTCAGTATTTGCTGTTCTTTGGTGCTACTGTAAATGGTTCATTTTAAATGGATTTTCTAATTGTTTTCTAATTCTAATATGTTTGAATTCTAAGTGTAGATTAACCTGGTATCCACAATCCTTACTTTTTAAAACACTTTATAAGTTATGTTTATAGTTTTTGTTTGTGTCTTTTTTTTCTTTGCCTTTTTGCACTGTCTGGGAACTTAATTGTACATAACATTTCCTTTTTTATACTTAAATATTCTTTTAATCATTTTGATTATAAAGCATAAATTACATATGTAATTACCTTTTTAAATTAAGTGTTTATAATTACAGATTCACATGCAGTTTTATGAAATAATCAATTCCATGTACTCTTTACCCAGTTTTTCCCAGTGAGGTAACATCTTGCAAAACTGTAGTACAATATCACAAACAGAATATTGGCCTTGATACAGAACATTTCCATCACCACAGGATCTCTCAGGTTGCCCTTATAGTCACACTTACTCCCCTCTTTCCTTCCATTCCCCTTCCCCATCCTTAGTCTCTGCCAACCATTGGTCTGTTCTCCTTTTCTATAATTTTGCCATTTCAAGAAAGTTATGTAAGTGAAGTCATACAGAATGTAACCTGTTCGGATTGGCCCTTTTTACTCAGCTAAATTCCCTGGAGATTCATCCAAGGTGTTGTGTGTATCCATAGGTCATTCCTTATTATTGCTGAGTAGTGTATCTGATATAGATTTACTGCCGTTTGTTTACCCATTCACTTGAAGAAGGACATCTTGGTTGTTTCTGATTTTTACCTATAAACATTTGTGTACAGGTTTTTATGTGATCATAAGTCTTTATTTTTCTGGGTTAAATGCCCAAGGGTGCAATTTTTCACTCGTGATGATTATCATGGTTAATTTTATGCTGCCATACTCTTCTCTAAAGTAGTTGTCTAATTTTACATTCCATCAGCAATGTGTATCTAGTTTGCGTCCTTGCCAGCATTTTAGTGTTGTCACTATTTTTTATTTTAGCCATTATGATAAATGGCAAATGATGTTACACATCTTTTCAAGTGCTTATTTGCCATCTACATCCTCTTCAGTGAAATGTCTATTCATGGCTTTTGCCCATTTTCTAATTGGATAATTTGTTTTTACTATTGAGTTTTGAGAGATCTTTCTATGTTCTAGATATTAGTCTTGTCGGATCGATGTTTTGAAAAGTTTCTCCAAGTCTGTGGTTTGTCCTTTTAACCTCTCAGGTCTTCACAGAGCAAAAATTTTAATTTTGATGAATTCTAATTTGGTTAGTGTTTACATGATGTATCTTTTTCTATCCTTTTATCTTTAACTTATCTATTATATTTAAAGTGGATTTCTTCTTGATAGCATGGATGTAGGTCTTTTTAAAAAAAATTAAGTCTGGAAATCTTTTTATTCATGTGTTTAAACCTGCGTTTAATGTAATTGCTAATATGCTTCAATTAGGCCCACCATTTTACTGCTTGTTTTCTATTTTTTCACCTGCTTATTTTTTTCTTCTCCCTCTTCTGCCTTCTTTCTGATTATGTATAATTTTTTGTATTTTATCTGTTGTCTTTTATATTTTTTAAATGGTTGTTGTAGGTATTACATTATAAATACCTAACCTTTCACAGTCTACTTAGAGTTTGTATTGTACCACTTAGAGTAAAATGTAAAGAGCTTACAACCATGTAGGTCTCTGCTTTCCAGAGTTTTTGTATGTGTTACATCCACCTATATCAAAATCCTCAAAAAGGACTATGTTATAATTTTTTGTACGTTTATACATATTGTAAAGAACTTGAGGAAAAAATAATGTTATATTTACATAGTATTTACTATTTTTCTTTCCTCATTTTTAAAATTGCAAGATTGCTTTGGTACTATTTTCCTTCAGCCCGAGGAATTTTCTTTAGTATTTCTTTTACAACAGATTTGCTAGTGATAAATTTTCTTAGATTTCCTTCACTTGAGAATATTATTTTCCTTTAGTTCTGAAGGATATTTTTGCTGATACAGTATTCTGGGTTGACAGGGTTTTTTGTTTTTTCATTTAGTATTGTAAAGATTGTTCTACTGTCTTCTGGCATCTGTGGTTTCTGATGAGAAATTTTCAGTCCTTTTGTTTGTTCTCCTATATGTAATGCATTTGTTTCTTTGGCTGCTTTCAAGATTTTATCTTTGTCTGTAGTTTCAAATGATTTGATTATACTGTGCTTTGACATAGTTCTGCTCATTTATTTTTTCAATCTTTTTTCTCTCTTTTCTTCAAATTAAATCATTTTTGTTGATCTGTTAAGTTTACTGAATCTTTTGTCATGTACAGTCTTCTCATCCGTGAATGTTTTATCTTGGATATTATAATTTTCAGTTCTAAACTTTTCATGTGGTTTATTGTATTTTATGAGAGCATTTTATTTTTCTGTTTATTTCTAGAGTGTTTACCTCATAGAGCATGGTTATAATTGCTTCTTTAAAGTCTGATAATTTCAGCATCTAGGTCATATGACATCTATTGATAGTTTTTACCCTTGAGAATTAGTTTTTCTGGTTCTTTGCATGTTTGGTTATTTTAGATTGTGTTGGACACTTTTAGTATTATGTTGCTTAGTCTCTGGGGCCCTGTTACAGTCCTCTGTAGAATGTAGATTTCTTTTTTCCTTTTAGCCAATAACCAACCCACTGAGGTTCAAACTGCAAACTTTCTCCTTGTTTGGAAGATGATTCCGATGTCAGTTCAATTTTCAAAGCCTTTACTATGCTGTCTTGTGTATACACCACTCAGTGGCTAGTCTGAGACGTAGGTAGTGGTTTAAATTGTAGTTCAGTTCTTTAACCTTTGTTATACTGCTTTGAGTCTTCCCACTCATACACAGCTCATATTAGCTTATGTTCATTCATACACAGAATTAGGGAATCTTTTTCTCTACTATTCTCCTCTCTGGAGGGATCTCTGGGATTCCTCCTGTTCTCTTTAGACCACAAGAGCCCATTTCTGGCCAGAAACATGGTGTTTCAGAGTTTTAGCTTTCTGCACTGCCACACAGTTCTTGCAATTGGGGTCATCCTTCTGGTAAAATGGGAAGAGAAAAAGAGAAGGAAGTATACTGGGGATTTCTCCCACCCTCTTCGGGACTGAGGGCCCATTTCCCAGTTCTCTAGCCAGAAAGACAGATTTCTAATGAAGTTTTAGCTACTGGCACTGTCTACTGCCCCAGCTCTGCTATCACTCACTCTAGGTGAACTGTGAAATCAGAAGGAAAAAAGTGAGGGTTTTCAGCCCACACACATACTCACGCTCAAAGGGCCCCCTTTACCCTGATCTTCTGGTTAAAGACAGTCTCCCAGAGTTCTAATTGTCTGTGTGAACCAGGAAGTGCCCACCCTCAGCTCAAGGCCACAAGAAAAAAAAAAAACGGGAAAACCAGGAAACTGACTTGCATGTAGGTCTCTTTCTTCTTCAGGCGTTGGTTCTCTTCCCCAAACTGCTTTTTTCTCTTTACTTTTCAGAGTTCTTTGGTAATTGTTTTTTGTGTTTTGTCCTGAGTTTTTATTTGTAATCAGCAGGAGATAGGCACTTTAATGGGCTTATGCTATCCTGGCCACAATAGAAGTTCTCAAGTGGTTTTTAAATAAAACATTTAAAATGGCTGTGAGTTGCATTTCCATCATCAGTTGGTCCATCACAATCAAAGCATTAGAAATCTGTTCTGATATAATGTCAACACTCAGTTTCTATGAAAGCAGATTATTTTATTGGTTGAGATATTCCTAATAGCTTTGAATATCTTCTGGGTATCATTACTCTCCTTACTTTTTACATTACATTTACACATTTCTCTCTGTTCATCTTCAGTATGCATTCTGAAACCAACAGGACATCAGAGCTGGACTGTGGTTTTCTTTAATTATTCAAGCTAAATTACCAGAAATGCCCTTTTAAGATGAAATATTTAGTCGCTTCAAAACAAGTCAGGTTGGAGGAAGAGGGCAGGTTTACTTAGCTCATGTTTTTCATCCTTACAAGCAGTATTGATGTTTCATGCTAGCAAACTGTGGTAGAAGCCTTCGAGTCCTAACCAAAAACAATTCTTTCTTCAAAACTCCCATAACACTTTATCAAAACTCCCATAACACTTTATTAAAAGATTAAAAATGTAAATCCCAAGGATAGGGAAACAAGCACTCTTAAGCACTATTGGTTTTAGTATAAATTTCTAGATGTTCACTGAAACTTTGTGTGTGTCTGTGTTTACATGGCAATTTGATGAACTAACCTAGGAATATGATTTTTCTGGCTCAAAAGGTATGCAAAAGATTATAGGTATAAACACATGTGAGATATATATATATATAAAATGCATACCCTTTGAGGCAGAAATCACACTTCTAGGTGTAGTTCATCAGATTGGCTGCTTATTTTAGCCAAAAAATGGGGGTGGGGGCCTTCATATGCATTAATGGAGTACAGATAATTAAATTATGGTACAGTTATAGATTCTATAAAATGGAATGCTACCTAGCCATTAATATGATACATATTATTAAAATGGAAAGCTCTATAATATTAATTGGAAATTGAGGCTACTAAATATAATAAATCTTCATATACGCTAATGGAGGACAGATAATTAAATTATGGCACAGTTACAGATTCTATAAAGTGGAATACTACCTAGCCATTAATATGATACATATTATTTATTAAAATGGAAAGCTCTGTAATAGTGGAAATTGAAGCTACCAAATATAATTGGTATAATCTCTTTTTATAAAAGCTATAGGTATACTTATATTGATATATAGAGGAAAATAATTTGGAAGGATAGATATCAAAATAGTTATAGTGATCATTCTCACAGAGCCAAGATTAAGAATTAAAAAAATGTTTTTTTGTTTCCTATTAAGTATTGCCAGGTATTTTTTTAAAATCATGACTTATTTAATTTGAGCAAGAGTAGGAGGGACCTATATTCATGTTGGAGAAAAGATTTCTACATTCTAAAGGGTAAAAGAACTAGAATCTATGAGAAGAAGGGGCAGGGTATTACAGATCACAGTCCCTTATATACAAGTAAACTTTTGAACTCTGACTTTTTAACACTAACATTTAACAGACCTGACAGACAGTACAAAATGGGTTGCCTGTAGGTATGAGTTCCACGTCACTAAAAATGTTCAGACGTAAGCTCCAAAGCCATTTGGTAAGTTTATCATGGAAGTAATTGAAGCATCAGTTTTTTTGACGTTTTGCCTTGGGACTCTCTTGGTAGATGATTTTAACTGTGTGAAAAGATGAATGAGGGGACTTAGAAAAGCCTTTCTGATTCTCATTTCCAAATTCAAAGAGAATTATATTTCAACCTGCTTATCACTAAGAAGATAACAGCATGTTAAAATTCACATGAAGTATGACCTTCTTTTAATACGCTACGGTGCAGCACCCTCAAAAGTAAAGTACAGAAACTGACAGTAGTGGTATCTGTCTACAGTTTATCATTGGTGAATAAATGAAGGGAAGAAGGAATTGAGTCTGGACTTGCCACATATGGAACCGTGAACTATACACATAGAATATTGTTTGGGGTCACAAAATAGTAGATTAGGCCAGTGATTCCTAAACCCTGCTGAACTTCAGAATCCATCTTCAGAGCTTATAGATATAGCCATATTACATATTTTAATAGACTCTTGGGTCCTGATCCCACAGATTTAGATTAACTACCTCTGGAATAGGGCCCAGAAATCACTATCTTTAAAACAATTCTCAAGTTGTGTTGATGATCAGCCAAGTTCAGACACAACCAGAATAAAATATATATATGTATACATACCTACATATCAGGACAGTTACAAGAAAGGAGAAAGCAAAATAAAGTATTTTGATAAACACATCAAGTTCTTTAGAGTTACTGATATTTTAAAAAGCTGTCTCGGTGAGAAGCTCATTAACATTCTACAGCTAAGTGATGCTACAGCCAGTATTTCTGATGTTTCATTCAGTCCATTAAGCAGAGCTGCTTAAAAGAACTAGTTTTATTTATTTATACATTTATAATCATGTTCATGAATACAGTCAACAATATGGAAATTCTTGTCAATAAAAAAGTGTTTGTCCACAGACTACACACAGAAATAAAATTATTAGACCTGCATCAGTCACCGTCTGAGCTGGTCATGCCCTTAAAGGGAATTTCAAGGAAGATGGGCTGAAGTTGGTGAGATATCTGCTGATGTTTAAGATGTAAGCAAGGTGATATCTTACTCATGATCAGGTTAACAATAACACATACATTGAACAGTTTGAGAATTTTGCATCTTTAGCTTTATGTCCAAATGATGAAAAGGGGGTAAGGAAGAAATGATGAAAAGGGGGAAATGATGAAAAGGGGGAAAATGAAGGCAACCTGCAAAACTGATAATGAAAATAGAACATGAAAGTAACTGTCATCACCCACTAACAAAGCGCCTCATCTTCCTAAATAACAGAGTCAGCCCTCTAAGTCAGTCTGTCATAAGTGCCAGATTTGTCTTCTGAGGCCACTTTTGGCACCCAAATTCCTGAGGTCTAGCTTCAAATGAGCATTTCCTCCACTGCCAGAGTCCTGCAGGAGGCTGTAGAGATGGATCCCACAGCTGGTCCCTGCACTGACAGGCATGCTCTCGCCGGCTCAGGCATTGTCTAGGGCATGTCCTGCTTAGAATGTTCTTCCCCTAGAACCTGCACGGTAGTAGGGAGCAGATTCCCAGAAACCCTTCCCATCTTTGTTCACAGCCACTTTCCCAACAAGGCCTGGGATCATCTTATTTAAAATTGTGGCACCTGTGCTCCCCACCCACCACCTGATCCACATCTTCTTTTTTTCCATTGCACTTAACACTTTTGTTGTAAACCCAGAATTGACTTATTATGTTTATTGTTGATGTCTGCGCCCTCTGCTAATTACAGAGCTTTATTTGCTTTGTCCATTGATGTAAGTGTCTAGAATAGTGGCTAGCACTTAGTATATAAATATGTGTTGAGTGGATGGATAAGTACATGATGTATTGATTGTTCGATTGTTCATTACTAGCTATTTATGCCACATCAGGCAGTTTTCAGTATAGCCTTCAGTATTCACGTAGTTAAAACCATCCCAAATATTTGTGTTTGAACAATGTTGTCTGTGAAATGGAACTGCCTAGGTCATGAGTGCATTTTGGAGTTCTGCTGTTGAGTCAGAGCATGCTGGCAGTAGTGGCTCCACTTGTAGAAGTGAAACCTCCTGCTTATGTTTTGGCCCCATGAGATCTCGTAAGATTTCCCCCAACATTTTTGGCTTTACTCGTGATGCACACTTTCATCTCTCTTAAAGATCAGCCTGTTGGACGTTATTCTTAGAACAGTGCTAAGCACTCAGCAATTAACCTAGTCAATGATATGTGTTGATTGTGGGTGTGACCCACCATGTCTGTTGTGATTTTTAACTTCAGAGTATCTTAGGAATTATCCAGTCCAGCTCATTTTATACTTCAAGAAACTCAGGAAACCAAGATTAGGTTAATCTTCTAAATTCACAGTACTAGCTAGAGGCAGCCCCTTCTGGGACAGGAGTCCTAGTCTGTTTGGTTTCTTTTTTTTTTTTTAAACCCACCATATTGCTAAAACAGATAGCAACACCAGCTTCCTCGTGCAGTGCAGTCATCTACTGTCAACACGGGTCTTGGCTTCTTTCCCTTCAGCGTCTCACCCGTCTTTCTTAAGGAGGATCCAGATTTCTCCAAATGTTACCTTCATATGGGACCCTATTCTGTCACCCCAATCCAGAGCCTTCTTAGAATGCCTTTCCCACAGGGGCCAGTATATTCTCTCGAGTGCCCGCTGTTCGGGAATGCTTGCTTTTCTGCTTTCCTAGGCCCCCATCACCATGATGTTCAGCACAGGGACTCCGGAGAAGCACCTGGTTAGTGTCTGGTGGCTGCTTTGTTGTTTTTGACTCCCATCTGTTTTTTGCCTGTCTCTTCCTCCAGCTTCACCCTCAACTCGGTTTGCCCTCAGGAGTTCTTTACCTCCTTTGATCAGTATCTCCGGCTCCTTCTTCACCCTTTGTGGCTTCTCAAGGCCACATCAGTAGAGTTAGGAGGGGAAAGAAGCAAGCACCCTCCTTTTATCTAGTACTTCATTTTTTTCAGCATTATCTCATTTGCCCTTTACAGCAACCCTGTGTTAAGTGGGAACAGATATTCTTACTCCCTTTTTACTATCAAAGAAATGAAATACAGATATGTAAAGGAAATGATCTCATTGGCAGAACTGGAAGCAGAGCCTCCAAATCTGAGTGTAGAATCTTTTCTACTGTCCCAAATTTTAACAGAAAGAGAGACAAAATTTATCACCGTCTGGTATTCTGAAATGTACATAATTTTTTTTTCTCAACATCGTACTCAGTTTAAAAATCTTCTGAGGATATTAATGTGGATTTCTCTAGTGTCTTTAGAAACTTGATTTTAGAAAAGGCCACTGACAATTAAGTTAGTGATATAATAAACAGGTCCTCTGATACTGACTGCATTTTCATCTACATTTACCAGTTATTAAATGCTGTTATATGTGGAACTGTGTTTGCAATATTTTATTTACTGTTTTGAGAATTAGGTTGATGGTAAGATTTATTCAAATTCTTGATTTTAATAGTGTATCAATACAACTTAATAATTTGATTTCTTTGCAAGTTTTGAAAGTCCACATATTCTAGTAGATCCTGAACTTAACTAAAAGTGTAAGAAATATTTCACATATAAAACATGATATAGGCTGGGTGCGGTGGCTCACGCCTGTAATCCCAGCACTTTGGGAGGCTGAGGCGGGCGGATCACGAGGTCAGGAGATCGAGACCATCCTAGCTAACACGGTGAAACCCTGTCTCTACTAAATATACAAAAAATCAGTCGGGCGTGGTGGTGGGTGCCTGTAGTCCCAGGTACTCAGGAGACTGAGGCAGGAGAATGGCATGAACCCGGGAGGCGGAGCTTGCAGTGAGCAAAGATCACGCCACTGCACTCCAGCCTGGGTGACAGAGCGAGACTCCATCTCAAAAAATATATATATATATATATATTTATATATTTGTATATTATATATATTGTATTTAAACATTCTTTAAAATATTTATCATTTATCTCAACTAATAGAAAGTGATCTTATCACTTTTTATTATTCATAGACAGACTGAAATTTGTTTTAACTTAAATTCAACCAATAAGTTTTACTTAATTTTATTAACGTTTTTAAGTTACTGCACTGCCAAGCAAAGCATTTTAAAGCACACTGTGATGTATATACTTTCATAAGAAAAACGAAATGTAATTACATTTTGCAAGTAACACAAATTGGAAGCTGACATTGTCCTGACATGGCTGGCAGTGTCTGCTCCCTGCCAAGCTTCTCTGTATAGCCAATCAAGAGAGTTTATATGCAAAGTAGCAAATACATGGTGTTTTGTAATGCAGCTTTATTCTCACTGCCACTTGCCCTCCTAGAGGCCATGGGATGCACAAATTGTTTGTATGTAAGAGTCCTAGAAGATGTTAAAAACCCTTGTGTCTTATGTTCAGAGCTGTCAGCATGATCTAAGGCCCGAAATCGTAAGGTACAGTAGTGTACAGTAAATTTATATAAAGTCCTTTGATATAAATTGAAGTTGTCCAAATTCATTTCCTATAAAATGATAATATCCAAATTCTAGGTTTGCCTTTGATGTTGTTACTTCCACTCATTTTTAAGTTGTTTTCATGTTTCACATTGCCAAATGGCACACTACCTGGAGTATGCCCTCTTGTTGAGACCATTCTTAGTTTGATATAGTGTCAAAGAAAAAAAGTGAGACTGTTGGGAATTTGGTTTGCTTTACAAGTTAGGGTGAGTGGAGAGAACCCTCTTGACAGGATGAAGAAATTTGTGGAAGTATCATAGCAAACAATAACCACCTGCCTATTATCCAGTTTCCTGAATGATAAAAATTGTCTATGCATCCTGCCTCAAAGGCTTGACCATGCGGTGGTTTTCTCTTCTGACAGATTAGCTGTTTCCAGTCACATTTGTTATCACTTTTGTGCGATCTTGCTGTTTACCTCCTTTAAATCAGAAATACATTCTGCTTATGGGAGGACACACACACACACACACAGATTTATACTAAAATCACAAAAACCTTTTAAAATGTCTTGTGAAAATATATTAGCTATCTTTCTTAGAACAAACATAAAGAAGAATAGTAAATAAATGTGCAGTCCAGCACCAGTGTTTACATCTGTTGTGAAATGTGCTACGTGGAGTAACCATTGTAGAGACAATCATCTTAGGCACCAAAATGACTTAGGAGCTTTTTTCTTTGTTCTTTCTTATCACTTACTATTTTTATTAGTTTAGCTTTTTCCAAACATGTTTACTCAGAGATACCTATTTTAGTTAGGAAGAAAAAGAGAAATAACACCAATTAAAGCTAATTGAGGCTGAATTCTTGTCAGTCTTAAAAGAATCCTAATTGTTTCTCTTTGAACTGACTAATCCATAAAAGTTTTCTGAAGGGATGGGGTGTGGTTGTATTTGATGGCTTCCATTTGGATGATTTCTACTACCTTTTTTCTTGTTTGAGAACTATTAGAACGAACATGATCATTTTTTCAGGCTGGAGTGCAGTGGCACGATCTCAGCTCACTGCAACCTCTGCCTCCCAGGTTCAAGTGATTCTCCTGTCTCAGCCTCCGAGTAGCTGGAACTACAGGCACCTGCCACCACACCCAGCTGATTTTTGTATGAACATGATCAATTTTATACACATAGAACATAGTAAAATGCTGATAATTATAAGCTGTTTATTTACTCATTGTAGCTATTTACTGTGTGATCAACTGTGAAATTTTGTGCAACCCTCTCTCAGAATGGAAAAAAAATTAAGAGGATTTAGTCTGAGTTTCTGAGAATAATTTTCCAAGTATATCTGGAAAGGTAAATTGATTTTAAAGGATATATAATTGATTAATTAAAACATCATTTCATAAAACTCATTTTATGATCCACTGTGAGAGCAGCTTCAAATGCCCTCAGATAAGTATCAAGCCAAGTGGTACAAATCATTTTCATGCAACTGAAGATACCATTTATGTTGGAATAGCCCCCAAAAACGAAAATACACGTGACCTGTTTAACTTTGTGCTAACTGTTACAATGTATGTGTGTTTTGTTTATTCTCTCATAGGTATGAGAAAGTGCCAGTCATCTTGGTTGGGAACAAAGTGGACCTGGAAAGTGAGAGAGAAGTATCGTCCAACGAAGGCAGAGCCCTTGCTGAAGAGTGGGGCTGCCCTTTTATGGAAACTTCCGCTAAGAGTAAAACAATGGTGGACGAACTCTTTGCAGAAATTGTGAGGCAGATGAACTATGCTGCTCAGCCTGACAAAGATGACCCATGCTGTTCTGCATGTAACATACAATAGCATCCAAATTGGCTGTCCTGGATGGGATTTGCCCAATGACGTAGGTGATAGAAAACTCGCCTACTCCACTGCAGAACTTGCAGGATGCGTGGTGTTAATCTACAGAGAACTGCAGCCCTTATTCAGAATTGAGCAGTGATTGTCAGTTGATATCTCTGAGTAACATTTGGGTTCAGTAACTACAGTTTTCACCATTTGTCCTCAGTCTCCTTTATGCATCTGCAACTTTAAGGCATAGTCCATCGATCTACAGGGTGATCTCATTTGAAAGCTATGATGGCATTGTCGCTGAGTTGACAGAAGCAACTATTGTATAAATTAAAAATAACCATAAGGGAGAAACCAGAAGAATTCCTCTGACCACTTACAATTAAAATATTTTGTCTTCTTTAAAAAAATAAGTAAAGGAGAAATATTTTCCTACAAGAGTACTGAATTTCAGGAAATGGGATAGAGCTTCTAACCAATGTATTCCGTCAAGTAAGATAATAACAGCTGACCTGCCAACAGCATTACAGGGAGATTCTTTGCTCAGCTAACACATTTCTGTTTTTCAAAATTGATGCTTAATTGTAGCTGTTGTTCTAATTTGTGACCTGGAACTAACTCATGCTTCAATCCTTGATAGAGCAAAACTCAGAACAGGTTATGTAAAAATATAGTCTGGCTTTAGAATTTGTTAATTCACCTGCTTTGCCACAGAAAATGGAGGCTTTCACAAGGGTTTGATCAGAATGAAAACCCCAAACCCGCCCTCTGTTAGGGGTGGTCTTTATAACTTTACTGAACAAGAGGGAAGCAACTGTGATGGGAAGAGATTACCTAGCCTTACTAACAAGAAGCATTCTAATAGATAAACTAGTACCATCATGTAAGGAAAATGAAGCCATGTTGCATCCACATGTTCCCGTTTGCAGAAACCTCACAGGACAGTACGAATATCTGGCATTTTTAAGTTCATTAAAGCAACAAATTCCTTCTCGCCTTTAAGGGCTATGGTTGTAGTGTGACCCGTGGCTAACCTGCTTTCAAAATCAAGTATTTGCTGTAGCAGAGCTTTATTGCAGGCATTTTAAAAATTGAATAACCATGTGAAATAATTTGGGCTTAAAAGTGAACATAAATTATAGAGTGGAAGGTAAGGGACAAAAGCCTTTTACCTTTAATTTTCCTGGAGAATTATACAAAGGTTTTCTTAGAACAATTTTGCCCTGATTACTGAAGCGTCAAATAAAGCTGGAGTGAAAATTTTGTTTTGAAAAGGTGCTCAAGCTCTGACATTTTTGGTTTTCATAGTCGTGAAGTATTTATCATTTGCATGACTAATGGCACAGGAAAAACCTATTCATCAGTTTTACAATCAAGTATAGAGGGGTCTTCAGCTAACTTAGTTATACGTAAATGCTGAAAAGATTATCTTGAGCTGGGCCTTGGGAGAAGAATTTGGCCTTCAGAACTGCAATATCACTGAGCCTGCGATCTGTACACCACCCCACATTTTGTTGGTTTCACAGTCTTGTGCAAGTAACCTCTGGTCTTACGTGTGTAACTGAGAGAAGAGTGTGTGTTTGTGTGTGCATGTGTGTTTATTGTTCCTAAGAATTTGGCACAAGTCAGAGAGAATTGCCTATACTAAGAATCTATACTGCAGAATATAGTGTATCAAAAACCTTTTTCTTTTCAATTTTAAAGTGTCTTTTATACTTTTATGAAATCATTGGTAGCCCCCAAGTGTTTAATAACTGGCATTAAGCTTAGAGGATGAAAAAAAAAAGATTGATAGTATTTTTCATAATGAAAAAACTGAAGAGATACGTGAATGAAACCAGGCCATAGCTGTCAAAAATCTTTGACTTTTGAATATTTACATTCTTCAGTATAATTTTTTATAATCCTCAATTATGAAGCACCTTGTTTATAGGACAAAAAAATTTAACCAGTTTTATTGAAACGAATTTCACTGTGTAAAAGTTGGTTTGATTCAAACATGTAGAGAAGTTGTAGATTCAAGATATATGATTTCTCTACGGAAATAAAAATACTTGTTAGTGAATTGGTTGAGTTTTGATTCCTCTAACTTCTCAGAATGATTCTTTAGAATTCTATAATTCAAGCAATTTTTGACAAGTAAGATTGCAAAATAGAAATATCTATAAAGATTCCAGTTTGACATTATGGCTTGCTATGCAGATGTGAAAATAGGTTAAATAATATGAAAGATATGGCAGAATGTAAAGTGGAAAAGATGACCTAAAATTTTGAGTTGTATTAATAGTTAAAAACATTTGTGTCAGATGACAGGGTGGGCTTTTACTGTCAAGACATGAATAACAACTGATCTGGCTGCCTGATGAGTGTTTCCACGCAGCCCTGCATATTTAGCGACCAAGGCATCAAGGACATCCCGAAACTGGAAATTCGTATCCATCTGGTGTGAATATATAACTCAGCTGGCAAATGAATGTGTTTGTTGAGATATTACAGTAATAAAACACTTAAGAACAGGAAGATTACATTTGTTGGCATACGAAACCTTAGTGGCTGCAGAAGAAAGTTGACCTTGTGTCACTATTTATTTTATGCCCTGATCAGACTAGCAACTTAGATAAGTGAAAGTTTTTCTAACATGCCTTAAAAATATTATGGTTTGATCCAAAGACCCAGTTTTTCTTTAGCTCTTGTGATAAGATTTTCTTTTTTTTACTTTTATACAAAGGCAGCATCTTTGAATTTTTTTTTCTTTTGATGTTGCAACTTTTGGGTTCTTTTAAACTGTGATAGTGATGGTAACTGATGCCTTTCATTTTGTTCAACTTATACAAAACAAGCCAGCATCTGATCAAAAGTATTACATAAAATATTTTCTTAAACTATTGAAAGGTGCTTTGATGATTTTCTCCTTTGGTTTGTAGAATTAGGACTGAACTTTTGACTCAAATTGCTACAGTTGCCATCACCTTTCTGTGGTAATACTACTGATATTTGCTTTTCTATATAAAGAAATGTTGCCTAAGGCTGTCTGGTATTTGTTTTCAAGGGTTTTCCAGTATGAATATTAATGTTGTCAGTGTATGAATATGAAAGTGCTTTGTTTTGTTTGTTGCTGTTTTTTGTTTCTGTGTGTGTTTTTAATTTTTTGTTCTTATCAGCAGTCTTGTGTTAGCACTGGGTAAGCTTTAATTGTCCCTTAGCCAATCAAACGTTAAGGACTATGGGGGTCTTTTTTTTTTTATTTAACATGTCATTGTGCATCTATTAAATCTTGATCAGGGTTTCAAGAATGACTGCAGTGGGTTTTGGAAACAGACTTATCATTATTGATTTGAGGTTTCCCAGAGATATAGTTCACAGTTAATTGTTGCGCTCTAATACAACTGACCATTTAAAATTGAACAACAGTTTATTGTTTTGTAACAATGTCAGTTGTTAAACCTTGACATTTCAATTACAACATGAATTGTAGTTATAACTCAATGCAAATTCAACAGTTGTATTTGGAGTTAAATTATTTTAACAAATAAATTTATTTAATGAAACTCTGGATTTGCTTTGTTTTGTACATGCTCATAAGAGAAATGTATTATATACAAAAACAATTAAAAATTGCCATATAATGAATTTAGTACTCTTCATACAAAAATATTTTAGCTGATTTGAGAGTTCATCATATAAAAAGGCAGGTAGGTAATTTTCATAGTCTTTAAAAATAAAAATAACATGTAAGAGACTGTAAAATCAGTTATTATAAATATAAACTTATCTCTACAAATGATTTTATATTTTGAATGATAGCTGGTTAATTTAAAGCCTGATGCTAAGGTTAACAGAATTGTTCAAATAATTAACATTAATTAGCAATATCACTAAAATGATTCAGAGGCCTTCTAGTGATGGCTTGAAGCCATCTTTCTGTTTTCAGGTCATGTGGATCCGAAGGTGCCAGAAGCTGAAGGTTGCCGCCAGGCTGTAGGGCCTGCTTGTTCTATATGGGGCCCTGTGAATGTTGACAGATGCTGTTAATTGTATACAGCCTTCAGCTGCTCTGATAAGGAGCCCATTCATTTCCTAAGCCAATTTAAACTATGCCTTTTGGTTATGTTGCCTTCAAACTCTGTTGAAATCCTCTGGCAGCATTCCACCAGTTGAGAAGCTTCATTGTTTTAGATTATAAGAATAATTTGCATGAATATAACAGAGGCACTGTAGATAGAATCCCAGATATTTAAAGGAAAACATGCCTATATTTTAGGAATATCTTCTGAAGAACTTCATAATTTTATTTGAAGTGTTTGTAAAGTTTTTAATAAATTATTTGAATGTATCAATAGTTGATAGTTGGAAGAATGTCTTTGAGGCTAAAAAGTAGTACTCTGAAATTCCCTCAAGTTATATTATTTGTTAGAGGTCCACGAATGAAAATATATGTAGCTAAAGGAGTAAGGTGCTGTCCAATTTGGAACCCAACTGACCTCTAGGATCTATGAAGCAGAGAATATTATCACAAACTTCCGAAAGAAGCTGTTGACCTCTTGTTTCTTAATTTAAAATATGTTGCCACATAAATACTAATAAAACACAGTGGCTCTTCATCTGTTAAATGGATCATTCCAACTGGTTTTACATCGTTGAATATTATCTAGTATTTTTAATAAATATTTTCATAAATAGTTTTTGTGGGTTTTTTGTTTGTTTTTGAGACAGAGTCCCGCTCTGTCACCCAGGCTGGAGGGCAGTGGTGCGATCTTTGCTCACTGCAAGCTCCCTCCCGGGTTCACACCACTCTCCTGCCTCAGCCTCCCAAGTAGCTGGGACCACAGGTGCCCATCACCACGCCTGGCTAATTTTTTGTATTTTTTAGTAGAGACGGGGTTTCACCATGTTAGCCAGGATGGTCTCGATCTCCTGACCCTGTGATCCTCCCACCTTGGCCTCCCAAAGTGCTGGGATCACAGGCGTGAGCCACCATGCCCAGCCTATAAATAGTTTTTAGATAATATTCAACATCCCCAACATCGAAGTATTGAGTTTTAAAAGATTTGCTGCTATTCTAGGTAAGACGCTGTGTTATTTCTTTCTATATTTTCTTAGTAGTCTTCATGTTAGCCTCTAAGGATTCCTCCAAGCTTTCTCAGCAGAGAAAAAGGTAGAGGACTAGCTGCTTGAAAGAGTAAATACGAAGACCTATTTAGTATGTATGAGTTGGGAATAAAGAAACTGAAGGAAAGATTCTTGGTTTAGCTTATGGGGATTTTTTAGTATAAGATCCTCCCATTTTAAAAACTTCAGTATCAATGATTCATATTTACAGTTTTACACTATTTTGAGTGTGATGTGCTTTTATACCTTTAAAAACATCAGGATTAGTGAAGGGAAGAAAAGGTCACCCCAAGAGGATCACGAGGTCAGGAGATTGAGACCATCCTGGCTAACACGGTGAAACCCTGTCTCTACTAAAAATACAAAAAATTAGCCAGGCGTGGTGGCACATACCTGTAATCCCAGCTACTCGGGAGGCTGAGGGAGGAGAATCACCTGAACCTGGGAGGCAGAGGTTGCCATGAGCCGAGATCGCACCACTGCACTCCAGCGTGGGTGACAGAGGGAGACTCCTTCTTAAAAAAAAAAACAAAAAAAGGCACCCCAACTTTCAGTTCCCCAAAATAGCCATGTTAACAATGGATGTAAATCATTCCCAGCATCTTCCTATGCACATATACATATGCAAGTACGTGAACATAGGTAGAAGGATAAATAACTCGATGTTACTTTTGAGAAACTGGCTCTAAGTACTAAAAATGAATCACTGAAAGTCGCACAGCTAATAAAGTGGCAGAGTTGAATTTCTAACTCTGCCACTTAATTTCTAATTCTTCTAACAAGCTTCTAACTCTAAATGACCTTTTCCCCACTGTTAATCCTTTCACTTAAATTGAGTCCACTCATTCCATGCTCATTCAGCTATTATTTATTGAGAGGTTACACCTGCATCTGGCACTGCCACAATACAGAGATGGTCATCTACACATAAACCCTGATGTCAAAGACATCCTAGTCCTGTCTTCTTGCCATTCCCTTTTCTCTTAAGGCAGATACAGTTTAGTTTACTAGCAAGAAATAATTTGTACCTTCCCTACTTTCACATGTCAGCATCCCAGTAAACCCAGGCTGAGCCGAAATTCCAGACACAGCCCCAGAGACTGCTGCTGGCTCTGTTCACTTTTCAAGATCTGTGCATCAGCCTGAGCTAGTCCCTCCTGGGAACTTGAGGTGTCTGTGGGACACAGTAGACGGGGATGGCAATACAGCAGGGCTTCAAGGCTCTGCTGTTACAGGCTGGGTCTACTTCTAAGGAAGAATTCAGAGTAAAAATAGGATTCGTGAGGGGCAGTGGGGATACAGAGGCAGGTTGGGGACAGCAGGGCAAAGGGTTCCATGTATCAGATACTACACTGAAGAATAAATGCTGGGTCCATGGCTATAGTTAAATACCAGGTGTTTTTAGGTTTTAGTGAGTTTTTTTAGTTTAAAATGTTGGTTTGTTCACAGCACAGCTCTGTAGTGTGTTCTGAAGAGGTCTTATACCATGAGAGGGTTTGCTGAAAACGATGATAGAGTCAAGCGTTTGGGAAACCCCACATAACACATCTCACATCTTGGAAAAAAACTCAAATTCCACTCACGTCTCAAAAATAACCAGACCCCAGGACACTTTCTTTCGATTATACATAGTAGCACTCTCTGGAGCGCAATTTGGAAAATGCTGCTATTAGATATTTGGCCTCCAAATGCTGATGTGGGAACTCTGTCCAGGTGAGGGGACCTGGATCGGTTGTGAGCGTGAGAATTCCTCTGACCCCTGTAGTCTCTAGAGGGATGGCAGAGAAAGGGAGAGGGTTGGGTGCAATAGCTCATGCCTGTAATCCCAGCACTGTGGGAGGCCAAGGTGAGTGGATCATTTGAGGTCAGGAGTTCAAGACCAGCCTGGCCAACATGGTGAAACCCTGTCTCTACTTAAAGTACAAAAATTAGCCAAGCGTGGTGGTACATGCCTGTAGTCCCAGCTACTCTAGAGGGTGAGGCAGAAGAATTGCTTGAACCTGGGAGGCAGAGGTTGTAGTGAGCCGAGATCAGGCCACTGCCTTCCAGCCTGGGTGGCAGAGGGAGACCCCATCCTAAAAAAAAAAAAGAAAAGAAAAGAGAGAGGGAGAAGAGGAGAGGAGGCAATCTACAGTTGATGGACATTGGAGTCATTCCCAGTTTGAGTCTATTATGAATAAAGCTGCTATGAACATTTGTGTACATGACTTTTGGTGGATAGACACAATACTCACTCCTAGGTCACTATCTAGGAGGGGAATTGCTGAACTACAAGATTTGATTGTCAACTTTGGTAAACATTGATAGTTTTATCAAGTGGTTGTACCAGTTTACATAAACAAGCAACGTGTGAGTACTCCAGTTGCACCATGTCACAGGATGGATTGCCTGGGAAGAGGGCTGTGATACAGAGCTTAGTGTGCAGGATGCTTATTACCAAATGTCCTTGGGATTAACTCCTGTGGAAGGGAGTAGAGGAAGTAAGATTGGCCAGAGGGAGAAGTTGTGTGATGCAGGGCCAACAACCCCCAGACAGGGGGAGTTAGAATGGGGCCCTTAGAATTGTCCTGAGTTGGGCTCAGATGGTTTAGTCCTCTGTACCCTCTGCCTGTCAGTCATTGTGACCTTGAACAAGATGCAGAGGCAATCCCTGAAGGATCAGAGAGTGAAGGTTGTCAGCATTCTCAGCAGCAGGGCAGCAGTTACTTGACTGAAAGGAGGTCCAGGTGGTGCCTCACGGCATCTACCAACTCCACCTTCCACACACATACCTGGCACTGTCAGGCTTTGTCATTTTTCATTTCACTATTCTGGTGGGAGCGTGGTGGTATGTCATTGTGGATTTCACTTCATGTTTCTCTAAGGCCAGTATATTTATATGCTTATTGGTCATTGGTTACCCTCTTTTGTGAAATGGCTATTTATGTTTTTTGCCCATTGAGTAAATGTTTTGTTTACTGTTTTATCAAGTGACTCAAAAAAGATTTATTTAATCTTTTACTTACATATTTGTAGGAGTTCTTTACATTTTCTGGACACGTGTTTATAAGTACAGTGTACTATCCCAGTCTGAAGCTTGCCTTTTCACACTCTTGTTGATATCTCCTGATAAACAGAAGTCCTCACTTTTAATGAAGTCAATGCACCAATCTTTTATTTGATGGTTAACTGTTTTTGTGTTCTTTTAAAGAAATCTTTGCCTACTTTTGGGTTGTTCTTGACCTCCAGCCCCTCAGGGGTATGCTGAGTTGACCTTATGAATATGATAATAGGAAAATAACCATTGTAATCATACAGAGTTTACTGAACAGTGATGCACCAACCATCATCATCAGTCTCTGTTTCATATTATTGATGAAATATTTAAACATTAATAGAGTTGGCTCTTGGCCAGTGTTTCTGCAAATGTGTTCCATCAAGTACTAATGTTGAATAGGAAAAAGATTTCCATGGTCGAATAAGTTTGAGAAACACCTGCTTAAACAAAGTTAAATAGGCTCTTGTGGTTTTCAATATCCTAATGTGGATTATGTAACATTGTGAGATATAAATACATTATGTTCTGCAAACTATTTAACCATAGGATGCTAGCTTTTCTTAGAACATTTCACAGGACTAGTATTTCATAGTTTGGTAAATACTTCGCAAGGCAAAGGGTATGATGTCCAACAAAAAACAGCTTAATAAAAAACTGAATCTGAGAGTTCATAGTGAAATTAAAAAATAATAATAAGGATGAGCTATTTATAGGATACTAGCTAATAGATATGGAAAACAGAACCAAGAAGTCATCCCTTCCAATCCTCCACATCAAAGTAGATTCAGGGAAGGATCAGCAATCAGCAATGCTGAGGCCATTGGGTGGAAGGGTTAGAGGGAAACATATATTCACAAATTACTTCTTACTTGCCAAGGGAAAGAGGTAGCCTTTCAGTGATAAGAACTGGCGGACACCATATGAACCAGGTGATCAAACCAAACACTACCAACAAAGGGACAAAAGTCTATCATGGGCCCCTCTGTGACACAAAAGGAAGCACCCAGTGTCACCTATGTGGTATCTTCACCTGGATCGAATCATGGAGAAACAATCAGACAAATCCACATCATGAGACACGCCACAAAAATAGGTTTGGATGCTTCCAAACTGTCAATGTCTTGAAAGACAAAAATAATGGGATGGGGGGTTAAGGGGCTGTGCTAGATATAAGGAGACTAAAGAGATTTTTTTTAAAGAAAATAATGCATCCTAACATTTTTCCAACCTCCATCTTTCAAATGTGCAACATAGTTCCATCAAATTTTACTGTGTATAGAGACTCTCAAAAGAAGGAAAATGTGGCCCTCCCCTTAACAGGATGCATCAGAATCCATGTGGCGGCCAGGCGTCGTGGCTCACGCCTGTAAATCCCAGCACTTTGGGAGGCTGAGGCGGGTGGATCACGAGGTCAGGAGATCGAGGCCATCCTGGCTAACAACATGGTGAAATCCTGTCTCTACTAAAAATACTAAAAATTAGCCGGGTGTGGTGGTGGGCGCCTATAGTCTCAGCTACTCAGGAGGCTGAGGCAGGAGAATGGCGTGAACCCAGAAGGCGGAGCCTGCAGTGAGCCAAGATCGCACCACTACACTCCAGTACGGGTGACAGAGTGAGACTCCGTCTCAAAAAAACAAACAAACAAAAAACACATGTGGCTCACTGTAGAAAAAGCCAGCCTTTCCCCTGCCCTGGAAATCTGGGAACCTCCTTCCATTGCAGATTGAGCTCTACTCCTTTCCCACTGAGAATCTCTGGATTAAGCTAGGTGTTCCTTGTAACATAAGTGAGACTCTCAATACTCACTGCCCAGAGAGCCCGACTTCTGATCTTTTGCTGCCTTTATGGTTGACCAAGGCACTGCTGTCCTGGGGCAACAGCAAGAGCAAACCAGTAATTGCAGAGTT
Source organism: Gorilla gorilla gorilla (assembly GCF_029281585.2). Classification (NCBI taxonomy): domain Eukaryota; kingdom Metazoa; phylum Chordata; class Mammalia; order Primates; family Hominidae; genus Gorilla; species Gorilla gorilla. The sequence continues at coordinate 112,199,401 of NC_073238.2, forward strand.
TATGCCATGAAAGCTGAATGGAAGAGGTGGGCTAGACATGTATGGGCCCCTTAAACCAATTCAGCTGTGTCTACTCTTCCTTCCCTGCTCCTTCCCTCTTTTCATTCCTTCTTTTGCCTCATGTGCCACGAGGACCTTTCCGTAGCCCCGTGTCAATGGATTTTCTCCACATCCTAAACATAGACAATTGCTAATTAAGTCATTCACATTATTTCCTTTTGAGAATGATTTTGGCCTGTTGATTGTTTTTCTAGCAATAAACATCTTTCTGGAAGAGGAATTAGCTCACTTGAGCAGCTGGTTTCAACAACTCCCTGCATTTTCCTTCAGCACCCAGGGACATGTGATTTGTAACTAAAACAAAATAAAAATGCACAGACTCTTCTCATTCACTCATACCAATAGTATTCGCTGTGTAATTTTTTCAAATGACCGACTTCTTTCCAAATATACACAACAAAACTGGTCAGCATTAAAACTGCGAGGACAGTGGTTGTCACTGTTTGCCATTAGATCTGTCAACTCCTTTGTGGAGCCTCTCAAAGCTGCCCATGGCCATAGCCTTGGGCCTGGGGTTGGAGTGGAGAAGAGCTGGCAGAAATGGCTGCAGACTGGAACCCGGCTGGAGAACCAGGGCAGGTACTTCTTGGGAAGGACCAAGGGAGAGTCCTTAAAGGGTAACCTGACAGCGTCCTCAGGGAGGAAATGTGATCCTAAATGGAAAACCATAAATAATGACTCCTCTGCTCACGACTCAAAGGAATTCCAAATAGTAGCAACAGAATACATCTTTCCTTTTCATCTTATCTGAAGAGTTGCTAATGTTTCTTTAAGACGACTGTGTCCTCTTTTTCTTCTTACAATGACTTGTCACGTCAGTCCTGAACAAATATTGTCTGATATATTAGCATACCAGTGGCTTAGAAAAATATAAAGGTAAAATGTACTAGAGCTGAACAATACAGATCCCCTAGTCACTCACTTTTAATTACATTTGGATGGATTATTCGTTGCCATGGAAACTCTCTACCCTTACCAAAATTTTTAGGCAAGGATCTCCTCCAAGTTTCACAGTTCTGTGTCTTAAAGACATTTCTTGTTCTATTTATGAGTTTAGAAGCTATGCGGCAATTTCCCATTGGGATAGCATGCAACTGTAGCTGCTGTCAGTTGCTCAAGACAGTTAATATAAAAGATATTGCACCAGAGATTGTGAGTGAAGTAGTGGGTGTACCAACACATTCCATGATTCCAGCACTGGTTTTGACCGCCACCTTATAATTTTTTCACCCAAGGTCCAGCTCTACCAAGTACAATATGCTTTTAAGGCTATTAACCAGGGTGGCCTTACATCAGTAGCTGTCAGAAAGAAAGACTGTGCAGTAATTGTCACACAGAAGATAGTACCTGACAAATTATTGGATTCCAGGACTCACTTATTCAAGATGACCAAAAACACTGGCCGTGTGATCACAGGAGTGACAGCTGACAGCAAATCCCGGGAACAGAGGGCACAATATAAGGCAGCTAATTGCAAATACAAGTATGGCTATTAGATTCCTGTGGACATGCTGTGTAAAAGGAATTGCTGATATTACTCGGGTCTATACACAGAATGCTGAAATGAGGCCTCTTGGTTGTTGTATGATTTTAATTAGTATATTTGAAGAACTAGGCCCTCGGGTGTACAAGTGTGATGATGCGGGTTACTACTGTGGGTTTAAAGCCACTGCAGCAGGAGTTAAACAAGCCAAGTCAACCAGCTTCCTTGAAGTGAAGAAGAAATTTGCCTGGACATTTGAACACAGTGGCAACCGCAATTACATGCCTTTCTACTGTGCTATCAATGATCTAAAATCTTCAGAGACAGAAATTCGAGTAGTTACAGTTGAAATTCCTGAATTCAGGATTCTTACATGAGCAGAGACTGACTGCACCTTGTTGTTCCAGCAGAGACTAAACATTGTCCTTAGTTTACCAAATCCGTGATGTCAATTCCTCTGTGTTTGGTAACAACAAACCAACTTTATGGAGGTCTCTGGATTGAAAAAGGAGGCTCTCCTGCTCCTCCTACCACTGAAGAGGTTAGGACTCTGTATTAGTAAAAACAATGCTTTTTGGGAAAAATGTAAAAACTAAAAAACGATCGTTTGCTTTCTATTGTTACAGATTCTTTCTATATGAAACTACTTCCTTTATTGTCTTTGGTTCAGTTGATTCATTAAATGGCTCTTTTCAATATGGTAGCCATTGGCCACATCCATGTATGGCTATTTAAATGTATATTATTAAACTTAAATAAAATTAAAATACAGTTATTCAAGTAGCACTAGCCACATTTCAAGTCACATTAGCCACATTCTAAGAGTTCAATAGCCATAGGTAGGTAGTGGCTACACATTAGTGTGATATACAGCATTTCCATCATTGCAGAACATTCTATTAAACAATATTACAAATAAAAGTTTGCTTGTATCAGAACTACTCAATTTTATTTGTTCAAAAACAATAAGGGACTAGAAACACATATGCAGAGCTAGCTTTATGTGTAAACAACCCTACACTTAGAAGAAATCAAAGCTCGGTTCAGTGCTCTGTTGTAGTCCTGAAATTTTTAGTAATTTTGAACAAGGCTCTGAGTTCATGCACAAGGCTCTTCAAATTAAGCAGCCAGTCTTGCACAATATAAGATGAAGCTTGGCTGTTGAATTCTTAGTTTTCACTTCCCCTGCAATTGGTTCTTTTCCAGCTGCCTTTTTTTTTTAGAGCAAGGAAGAACAGTTGACACACGAGATAAAATTCAGGTGCCTGGAATCCTTTAGACCACCTCAACAGTCTTATCAGGGATCCAGCTTTAAATAACACCTCTTAGGAATGATAAAAGCCTAAAACAATGTTTTGGCAATTCCAATACTAAGAAAAAGTTTAGCTTCTCTTAGTAACAGGTGTTTTCTACCATGAAATCTGAGTTGCCCACAATGGAATCCCTTTCTCTTATACAGCCTTGCCAGAGTTTTTTTTTTTTTTTTCTTTCAGACAGAGTCTCGCTCTGTCGCCAGACTGGAGTGCAGTGGCACAATCTCGACTCACTGCAATCTCCGCCTCCCGGGTTCAAGCAATTCCCCTGCCTCAGCCTCCGAGTAGCTGGGACTACAGGCGCGCACCACCACACCTGGCTAATTTTTTGTATTTTAGTAGAGATGGGGTTTCACCACGTTGGCCAGGATGGTCTCGATCTCCTGACCTTGTAATCCGACTGCCTCGGCCTCCCAAAGTGCTGGGATTACAGGCATGAGCCACCGTGCCTGGCCTGCCAGAGCTCATTTTTAAGATTTAGCCTGACTTGTTTTATTCTTCATCCACTCATTCCTTTATTCTTATAATCCTTCATTCAACAAATATGAAGCATCTGTTATGTATGAGACACTGTTACAGGTCTGAATAAAAAATTATGTGGCACATACCTACTGTTGCTATCTGGTAAATTATGTGCTGCAATTAACCCAACATTAATAACAAAAACAGGAGGACAGTAAAATCAAAGGCAGCCTGAGTATCATCAAGGATTTATTAGCTACTCTCCATGTTTCCATGGTCACATTAAAACAACAAAACAGAAAGAATGAACAATTCCTACTGATTCATGTACTATGTTATAAAGAGGAAAATTTCCCAACCAAATTTTTGTTAGTTTTTTTTTTAATATACCAACCAGATGAAGAAAAAATAGCACAGATAATAATAATACTAGTGATAATTTTGCAATTAATACTAAAGTCACTTTCACTTGTATTAGGAACTCATTGCATGATGTACCTTTCTGAAAAATCTGATTCCCAATTATGTTTGAATTAAACTAACATTTGCATTGGTGCTGCCTTCCTGGGCTCATATGGTTCAGGTACGTATCGAATGTCAAAGGAAAGACAGCATGTGACTACACAGGCCAATGAAAATTTGCAAAGCCAGAGACACTCATGCTGAGAATTGCAATGTCATATAAAAACACTTCTTCTCGCCTTTCAGTATCTTGGGAGGCTTTTAGAAATGCATACTACATAAACTGAATAGGAAATAAGGGCAAAGAGAATATAGTAGAAAAATAAGGAAAAAAAAACCCCCGTCACAGGTAAAGTTATTTTTCACAGCGCATGACAAATGGTCCTGTATTTAAAAAAAAAAAAAAAAGGAATGGAATATTGCTTGTTGCCCAGGCTGGCCTGTACTTTTGAAAGCTGAGTTCTTCATACTTAATTCTGAGTTCCCTGGTAGTCAAAACCAAGAGGAAAACAAAATTACACTATTTATAGTGCTTTTTTTTTTTACAGTGTTTTATTTTTCCTTTTTTTTTTTTTTTTTTTTTGAGACAGAGTCTTGCTCTGTTGCCCAGGCTGGAGTGCAGTGGTGCAATCTTGGCTCACTGCAACCTCTGCCTTCCTTGTTCAAGTGATTCTCCTTACTCAGCCTCCTGAGTAACTGGGATCACAGGCACCCACCACAACGCCTGGCTAATTTTTGTATTTTTAGTAGAGACGGAGTTCATGATGTTGGCCAGGCTGGTCTTGAACTCCTAACCTCAAGTCATCCATCCCCCTTGGCCTCCCAAAGTGCTGGGATTACAGGCGTGAGCCACTGCACCTGGCCTAAGTGTTCTTGAGATAAAAACAACCAACTCTAGAGATCGACACCAATGTTTCCGTGGATCCCCAAAAGAGCACACTGTATGATTGTAGTAAATGACGCCATCAGCCACAAGGTGGGGACTATTTAAGTCTTGTGACCTCTATCATTTGTTTATTCGTTAACATTTATTCTTGTCAATGCTTAATGTTTATAGAATAATTTTGTGGCTTTTCCATAAAGGGATAGATTTTAAAATATTTATTTATAGCATTCCAGGAAGAACACAGGAATAAAAGAAGAAACAAAAGGAGAGGTGGGCAGGAAGACTGATTAGGGAGCAGAGAGCAGTCCTGAGAAATTAGCCCTGTTGGATTTAGATTCCTAAGCAATGACCTAAGAATGTCCCGTGGGAAGATGCGAGGCATTTAACAGAGGCAGAGATGGAGTCCAGAGAGTCTCTGGGCATGACATCCAGATAGTATTTGAGGGCTATTTAAACATATATATTTTTAAATACACTTTATTTTTTAGAACAGTTTTAGGTTCACAGAAAAACTGAGCAGAAGTACAGAGAGTTCTCATACACTCCCTTCCCCCACACCCACAGCCTAACCCACTATCAACATCCTGCACCAGAGTGGTGCATGTGTTACGGTCACTAAACCTGCACTGGCACATCATGTTCGCCCGAAGTCCATAGTTTAGATTAGTGTTCACTCTTGGTGGTGTACATTCTATGGATTTTGACAATGCGTAATGACATATCTTCACCATTATAGGCCCATATATGTTTATCCTCAAGAAATTCCAGTTGCTTGTAGTCCTGAGGCTAGACATAAGCATGAGGTTAAGAAAAAGTTTAGGTTCTGTTAGTAACAGGTGTTTTTTACCATGAATTTTGAGTTGCGGGAACAAGAGTGCAGGATATGAGAACAGCAGAACCATGCGGTGGAAATGTTCCTGGTCCGTGGTAGAAATCAACAGGTCTAGGCCAAGAGAGTGGAGTGAGTGGTAGACTTTCAGCTCAGGAGTTTGTTTTTTTATGAACTCCAAGCTTTACTTTCTCTAGTCCTGCTCTGGAAAACTATAAATTCTGGAGGGCGGTGGAAATAGCATGTGTAATGGGGAATAATGGAGTGTGGGATAAATCTAATTAGGAAAAGCCAATTATAATCTTACCTCAGAAGACTGAGATGCTTAGGGAAATGGATTAAATTTTAAAGTTAATTAGGCAATAATATATTACACCATTTGTTGAAAATCTTTCTAAAATTTATATGTTCATTTCAGAGTCACAATAGCAGCAAGTTTTGGGGTCATATACCAGTTCCCAATTCCCCATTAAATTGGGTGACAATACTGAAAACTAAAGACTGAAAAAGCACCAAAGTCAAGGTGGAATTTCCACTGACTGCATTATCCCCGGGTCCACAGTAAATAAACACACACACACACACACACACACACACACACACGAAGGTAAAATTCTAGAGATAATCCTAGTATGGCAAAGGACAAAAAAGAATTTCCCATATGATTGCCATGATCAATATTTAACATATTCTATATCAGAGACTTGAGTGCCCTCAAATTTTGGTATCTGAGAGGGGTACTGGAACCAATTCCCCATAGATACTAAGGCCTGATTTCAAATCAAGGCTAACCATAGTCAGCTACAAGATAATTTTTAAAAATCCCACTCATTAATGTTAGAAAAAAAGAAACAGAAAACACCTCACTAAGAAAGGTGAACAAGGTATGGTGAAGAAACCACAAAACTAAATAAGGTTTCTAAGAGCATCTTGACATCATGTTGCTGGAAGACCTGATGCTGTTAAGATGTTACTTTTCAAGGATTTAATGTATGCCCTTAATGCAACATCAATTAAAATGCCAATTTTGAAGAAATTGATAAAATGATTATTGTATATAATTCATTCAGAAAATAAGTTGAAAGAGATTGGAACATTTCAATAATGTATAAAAATGTGAGGGAATCTTGGGTGTCTGAGCCTAATGTGTTTGATAAAACTACATTAGTTAAAATGAAAAATAAATAGAATTTTACATATGTTTTGGAGTCAGACCTGGTTGGTTCTGTGCCAACTCCTAGCTAGGTTATCTTGAGCAAGTGGTTGAACCTTTCTAAGAAAATGAGTATATTACATGTATTATAAGATTGTGATTTGAACCAAAAGAGATAATCACTTAGCACAATTCCCACTACAATTCTACTGTTGTTTTATGTGATAACAAAATATTTAGGAAAATATGTCCTATGAACCAAAAGGTCACTTTTTAAACCTGATAAAGGAAATAATTTACAATGACATAATATTATGAATCTATTCATGCTGCAATAATACCTATTGCTGGGAGTGGTATGGTAAGGTAGACCCAAGAGTGTTGCAAAAGTCCTGGAGAGTAGCTTAGTAATACTTACCAAGAGCTTCAAACATGTTTCTACCCTTTAATGAAGTAATTTAATTTTAAAAATCTAACCTAATAACAAGTGATATAAGGACCTATATATTAGTTGCTATATTATATGTAAGTATTTAAATATTCACCAGTGAAACTATTAAGTAAAACATGATATAGCCACAGGAGAATATTTTAGGCTATGTATATTTATGCAAATAAAGAATTATAAATGACATCGTAAAATGTTAGAGCAGAATAAAGAATGATATACTGTATAATGCCAAATTTGCAAGTTAAAGCCATACAGATATCTATGTATGGCAAAAATAAAATATAACATATGTTATCTCTGAATTATTAAATTTCTTTATGCTTTTCTATATTTTCCAATTGCCACAATAAGCAATTACTTATAGTAGAAAATATGTTACTTAATGTCAGAATAGACAAGCCACTGTAGACCAAGAAAAAAGAAAAAAAGTATAAGATCTAAGTATTCTTTAAATGAAATAAAATATGTCTACTTCCTGCCTTACTATTAGCTTGGTTCAATTAGCTTAATGGATATTTTTGGCATTGATTTGGGTTATTTTAAAAGGCTTGGGATTATCTCTGAAAATACTAATCTTTCTATAGCATTTACAAAATTGGACTATTAGGCCTAATGTGTGTTTAGGGGAATGACAGAATAGTCACTGGAATCATATATATAAATACTTATATCTTAATTGCTATTAACAGCATTACTGTTATAATTTTTCTTTTTCTCTTAAAAAAGAAAGTTAATGAAAAGAAATTGAGGGTCACAGGTATTTGGATTCTTGTTAATGGAGATTCTCCTCTTTAATGAAAATTACAGAGTACCTATATGTAATAATTCCCTTTCTCATTAAAGAAATGAGCATAGCCCTTGGGATGTGTGAAAATTTGGTGGGAATTCCAATTTACTCACTAACTACATGACTTTGACCAAAAACTTCACCTCTACCAACCTTGGTTACCTCAACTAAAACATGGGGACAATCCTGAGTTGTTTTGAAGTTATTCCTGATGCACCTGTGGCTAGGATTGGAAAACCCAGGCTTTTCCCCAGGCAACTAAATTTAGGGGACATTTTAAATAGAAAACAATGTGTAATTTTAAAACGTGTTGTATTTAGAAGACGAGAGCAAATCAACATATTCTTTCAGCAGTACAGAAAAACACTGATTTTAGAACAGGGTTAGCAAAAACAAATTGTTAAAATTGGAATTACAGACCAGAGGGTGTGTTTGGAGCTGTATTTACTATTTGGCCTCCTTGCGTTTGTAGTAGAAATGCTTAATACATTCCCCAGCCCTCACCCCCGTCTTGGTCCGCCCCTTTCTTCCTTCCAGGATCTTATAAATTGAGTTATCTGGTTTATTAAATACTCTGATTCAAGAGGCCAATGTTGACGTATAATCTGGTAAAGACAAGGACATTCTACGTGGTTGGTGGGAAGCAGACAGCAGGAGGGAAGGTGGGTAAAAAAACGTGCGCAGTATCCAGTGACCACCTGAAGAGCAGAAGGTTTCTTTCTCCCAATAACTAGCTAATTCTTGGTGGGAATGGTCCACCCTTCAACTTCCCTAATTTTAGAAACATTTTTCTTCTTTTTGTTTACTAGATATGTGTTATAAAATGAATTATGTCCTCAATTCATAGGTTGAAGCTCTAACCCACAATGTGATTACATTTGGAAATAGGGCCAGTAGAAAGGTAAATAGGCACAAATGACTCATGAGGATGGAGCTCTAATCTAATAGGACTGGTGTCCTTATAAGAGGAGGAGGAGATGCCAGACCTCTTTCTCTCTCCGCTCACACACAGCGAAAAAGGCTATATGAAGACACAGTGAGAAAGCAGCTATCTGCAAGGCCTCAGCAGAAATCAACTCTGCCAGCACCTTGATCTTGAACTTCCAGCCTTCAGAACTGTGAGAAAATAAATTGATGTTGTTTAAGCTATCCAGCCTGTAGTATTTTGTTATAGAAGCCCAAGCTGACTAATAGAATGTGTTGCTCCATTACAAAAAAAAAAAAATTCTGATTCACTGGTATTACCATAAATGCTGAAACAGCCTACACACTCCCAAATAACTAAAACCTAATAAAATGAACTTCATCTGAAACTACTCTGAATACATTCACAAACTGTGAACCACAGATTGTATCTGAATCTCTGTAGATTAAAACATTAACTCAAGATTTTGCAGGATTGTCAATTTAAGCATTATTTGTATAACGTGATACATAAAATCCTTGTGTTTTAATTTTAACTTTATGGCTTTCTTTGTACTTTTAAAATAGGAGTTTGTGACAACAATGTGATAATCATAGCTATTGGAAAAAAGAAAGGTGAATTACAATACACTGGGAATCTCCTGTATTGGATCAGAAACAAATGGAGTCAGATGTTGCAGAGCCCAGTGATTGTGTGGATATACACAGATGACTTAAAGATTTAAAACGACTTGGCTTTAAACAGTTGCCTTGAAACGTGAATACAAATCAGGGACTGTGGCATTTTTATTTGTGGGTATTTGTGTTTGTAAATGTACACATCAACTGTTTGAAAATCAGAAATCTCTAGGGCCTGGGCAAATAAGTAGAACATAACAGAACATACTTTATATATACACCCATTTTCTTTACAGTATTTAAAAAGATGAAAAGTAGCTTAAGTGGGGACCTAAGAGGTGGAAAAAAAGAAATACTATAAATAAAATATTCAGAAGTCTGTAAGGTGATTACTGTAAGAAGGAGAATCAATATGAAAAGCACAGTACTGTTTGGCTCTCGTCTTTTTGACTTTTTTAGCCCTGGGCAGAGGGACAGTCTTGATAGAAGAGAAGCTAAAACATTGACTGCTGGCATGCATATGTACATTTTGGTCCAAGGCTGTGTGAGTTAATCACCAAAGGGGAAAATGATAGCATTGGGTTTTGGCAGTAAGAGTTATAGAGTTAGCTAAATGATAGGTCTGGACAATAAAAATATTGGCTCCGTGGAAGAAGGTGGAAACCAACACTAAGGAATCTAAGGATTAAAGGAGGTTAAAGAGACCATCTTGTGTATCCTTGTTAGTAAATGGATGCCAATTAATCAACTCTGTGGCCTGTGGCCTCTGTGGCCTGTCCTGGTCTCAGGACCTCTCGGAAGCCATTCCCAATCCCTCTTAGAATCCAGCTACAAGGATTAAAAGAATAACTTCCAGCCCGGATTTTGCAACATGTTGGACAAGTATCTCAAGAGATATCTACCAAAGATAAAGCCATTTGAATTCACTTTCATTTAAATATGAATTGTATGTATCAATTTGAAGAGTGGAAGAAGGTATCAGCAAAGCAAATATTTTAAAAAGCAAACACCCAATTTTGCCTTTTTGCTGACCACAGAGCATTTCCACATTTAAAAACTAATGTGAAATCTTCATAAATTCTACTCTTATTTATCCTTAAGTACTATACTTAGCATCATAGAACTTGAAGGTAACCCGGGGATCAGCTTATTCAAGCCCTCAGTTTTATCCCCAAAGCCCAGAAGTTTACAACTGCCCAGGACTCACAGGTGTTCCACAGAGCCACAAATGCTTCAGTCCCAAACTGAGCTCATTGTGATGCACCAAATTTGTTCCTTTTCTTACAACGTTTATGTCAGATAATAGTGGAAGTATATTCCAATTACCTAAAAATTTAGGAAAGTTTTAAACTCTTTTCTTAATCCCAAATTATATCATTTCTATTTATTCATTTGTTCATCTATTTATCCATCCATTTATCCATCAAGCATTGACTTGTCATTGACTCCATAAAGACACTCTGCTGGACTCTTCATACTTAGTAATTAAGTAGAATACAGTTTCTGCTGTCCAGAGTTTCAGTGTCTGGATGGAGAAAGTGTATGCAAATAAACAGTGAGTGAAGTGCTCTAAAGGAATGCTGTGGTATAACAGAGAATAAAGATCTGAATTCAGCTTGGGGTAGAGTCAAGAATACTTTAAAAAAGTGCCTTTTCCATTAAGCTTTGAAAGTTCCATAGGATGTCCCCAGGTAGATCGGAGGAGGAGGAAAGGCAGACATCATTCCACCTGGGTTATGCCAGCAACCTCCTATCACACCTTCAGTCTTGTTCCCCTTAAACCTATTCTCCCTACTATAGCCAGATTGCCTGGGCAGACTTTCTAACTCTACTTCCCTTTTCCTCTCCCTTCCTTAATTCTTTCTGCTCTTGTCACTTTGTTTTTTGTTAATCAAAACATAACCATAGTTAATACTTTTGTTAGAGTGAAAATAGAAGAATGAAATGTTTGACTCTTAAAAAATGCATGTAGACAGAATAAGAAAGCAGGTTGTTCATTCAAAAATGCAAATTAAGTAATGCTTACAACTCTTCCATGGTTCTCTTATCTTACATAGAATAAATTCTATTTTTTTCTTTGAGATAGGGTCTTACTCTGTTGCCAGGCTGGAGTGCAGTGGCACATTCACAGCTTACTGCAGCCTTGACCTCCTGGGCTGAAGTGATCCCCTCATTCCCACCTCAACCTCTCTAGTAGATGGGACTACAAGTGTATGCCACGACACCCGGCTAAAATTTTTAAACATTTTTTGTAGAGATAGGGACTCACTATGTTGCCGAGGCTGATCTTGAACTTCTGAGCTCAAGCAATCTTCCTGCCTTGGCTTGCCATAGTGCTGGTATTACAGACGTGAGCCACTGCACCTGGCCTAAAAGCCAAATTCTTAACACAGATGGTAAGTACCTATTGACTGCTCAAATTCCTTTGGGGAAACTGCATGCCCTCAACTAATGAGGAGTTGGCCAGGCATAGGCAACACATACAGGGCCACCACTTCCCAATGCAACTCCTATTTTTGAACCAGAATAAGACCATCCCTACACAGATAAATTGTAAAAGTCATGAGTTGGTCAGGCATAGGCAACACATACAGGGCCACCACTACCCAATGCAACTCCTGTTTTTAAACCAGAATAAGACGCCATCCCTACACAGATAAATTATAAAAGTCACCCCGTCCATGGGGAAACAGCCCTATGCATACACAGGCAGGCAAGCAGACACCATCTTGTGCAAATGAAAAGCTGCCTTTCCCTCCAAGAAAATGCAGCTCCATGCCAGGATACATAGCCTGGTGAGCAAATGGGCCTGGCTTTTGGCCCCCATTCACTCCCCGTGACCAGATGCCTTTGTGCAGTGCACAAACCGTGGACAAATGATCTGGACTGCAAGCAGAGACTGATTCGTTCTAGGTACAGTGATCAACTCAGGAGTAGGTAGGCGACCAAGCAGCGTCAGAGTTTTTCAAGACTGATAAATAGATGTGAGGACAAAGAAGACCTTCCCCCCTGGGGATATTAACCTGGGAAACTGTATATTTTACCTGTTGTAGCCATTTTTTCACCATGTGGGAAGAGGCTATAATGTAAATAAAAGAAATGCATAGAAAGACATACGCACAGAGAGAGAGGGAGAGAGAGAGAGAAAGTGCTGATACTACTGCCTGAGCTTTTATCTATATCCAGCTAAGTCTGAGGCCTTGTCTGGCTGTAGGCTGTCTAGTTATGTAAGACAATGGATTCCATCTCTTTTTTTTTTTTTTTTTTTTTAGACGGAGTCTTGTTCTGTCGCCCAGGATGGAACTGCAATGGCGTGATCTCGGCTCACTGCAACCTCCACCTCCCAGGTTCAAGCAATTCTCCTGTCTCCGCCTCCAGAGTAGCTGGGATTACAGGCGCACGCTGCCATGCCCAGAGTTTCACCGTGTTGCCCAGGCTGGTCTCAAACTCCTGAGCTCAGGGAGTCCACCAACCTCAGCCTCCCAAAGTGCTAGGATTACAAGTGTGAGTCACTGTGCCCAGCCAATTCCATCTTTTAAAGTTGGCTTGTTTCACTAAAATATTGTCACTAAAATAGCCCATATACATATAGCTTATCATAGGGTTTGCAAATTCATATGTCTATAAAAATCCTATGCAAAAGAAAATATGATCGAGACAATATGGAGTGTTGGGGACTGTGACAAAATTGGGAACCATTGCCCTATCTTGAAGAACCTTCTCCTGCTTATCTCCAATTGACCTGAAAAATTTATGTCCAGCAGAGCTGAGTCTTGTACTTTTATTTTAAAGGGTGCCCTGGAAACACAGATATTTATGCCAAAATCTTCTAATTTTTTAAATATTATCAACTAACTCTAAGTAATGTTAAAACACCATGCAGGTCAAATGTAATATATTTGCAGGCCAGATCAAGTCAGCAGTTTGGAACTGCTGACATATGTTACTGCAGAATGTGTTCTGTTCTTCCTCTCTGCTCCATGTCATTCTACTCCCAATTACTTTCCACCTTACTCTCTCTGCTCCAAACTTTTTTTTTTTTGAGATGGAGTCTCAGTCTGTCACCCAGGCTGGAGTGTAGTGGTGCAATCTCGGGTCACTGTAACCTCTGCCTCCTGGGTTCAAGCGATCCTCGTGCCTCAGCCTCCCGACTAGCTGGGATTACAGGTGCCTGCCACAACGCACAGCTAATTTTTGTATTTTTAGTAAAGACGGGGTTTTGTCATATTGGCCAGGCTGGTCTCAAACCCCTGACCTCAAGTGATCCACCCACCTCGGCCTCCCAAAGTACTGGGATTACAGGTGTAAACCACCCTGCCTGGCCCAAAACTTCTTTTAGCTCCTTGAATACCCCACTCTCTTTGGAACCTCCAAACTCTTGAGAATACTGTTTGTTACCTCTGACTCAAACTCTTTTGTCCGCCCTTCTATCCTTTGATCTCAGCTCAATTGTCACTTCTTCCAAAAAACTTTCTCTGGAATCATAAGTCTGGGTTAGATATGATGCCTCTGTGTATTTTTTGAAAAAAAAAAAAAAGAAACAAAGAAACAAACAAAAAAAAAGAGCTAGTTCATTTGAATTCATACAGAACTTTGTATGCCAAGGTAAAGATTGAAATTATTTCTCTGCTAGCGGTTCTCAATCAGGAGGAAGACCTTTGGTCCTTAAGAAAAATGTAAGGCCAGGCGCGGTGGCTCACACCTGTAATCCCAGCACTTTGGGAGGCCAAGGTGGGTGGATCACAAGGTCAGGGGATAGAGACCATCCTGGCCAACATGGTGAAACCTTGTCTCTACTAAAAATACAAAAAAAAAAAAAAAAATTAGCTGGGTGTGGTGACACGCACCTGTAGTCCCAGCTACTCAGGAGGCTGAGGCAGGAGAATTGCTTGAACCCGGGAGGCGGAGGTTGCAGTGAGCTGAGATCGCACCACTGCACTCCAGCCTGGGCGACAGAGTGAGACTCTGTCTCAAAAAAAAAAAAAAAAAAAAGAAAAGAAAGGAAAAATGTAAACATCTGGGTCCCATCCCCAGATACAGGACTAGGCCTGAGGCAAAAAATTTAAGGATACTCCCCAAAACTCAGCAATCAAGATAAATGTTTGGAAGCAACATTTAAAAAAATCAAAATTAATGCAAAAAATTCCATAATAAACAAAATACCAAATTTTTAATAAAGACAGAATTGTAGTTACTGATATTTCCCATTAAGTTCCAACATGACTTGGTATAACATTTCTTTAAATTTTGATATTTTGTTAATTATGGATTTTGCATTAAATTTTATATTTTAAAATATTACATTAAATTAATATTTATCTTGAGCAATGAAGTTTTGAAGTACCCTTAAATTTTGTGCTGAAGCAAGTGCCTCCCTTGCCTTACCCTAGCCCTGGTCCTATTCAAGTGTAGCGTAAGAATTTACAGTAGTACATTTCCACTTCTCCACTCCCAGCCTTTGTGGTAATGTTGTCATTCATTTTATTTATTTAGTTATTTTTTACATAATTATAAATTCATACTATGCTATCATTATTTTTATTTATACTGGCAATTGTCTTTTAAGGAGATTTATATATTTACCTCTATAGTTACCACTGGTGCTACAGATTCCTTTCTATAGAAACATATTTCCCTCTCTTATCATTTTTCTTTTGCCTAAAGTTCGCCCTTTAACATTCTTGTAGTGCAGGACTGCAAAGTATAAATTTTTGCAGCTTTTATGTGTTAAAAATAAATCTTTATAAATAATGATATTTTTTCTGCATATAGAATTATGGATTGACAGGATTTTTTCCCCCACTCGGTACTTTAAAGATGTCCCGCTGTCTTCTCACTTACTTTATTTCTGATGAGAAATGTGCTATAAACCTTGTATTTGTTCTACTATACCTAATATCCTTTTTTACTGTGACTTTATTAAAGATTTTTATTCTTATTACTGATTTAAAGCAATATTTTTATTATGGACCTTGTTATAGTCACCTTCATGATTTTTGCCCATTTTGGGATTAAGATGGGAGAATAAATCTGGTTCCTGTTATTCCATCTTTGCTAGAAACAAAACTTTTTGGGTCATTTATCCTTGGTATAACTCCTAATACATTTAGACAAGCCTACCATCTTATCATTTGCTTTTTACTTGTTCTTTTTTTTTTTTAGTTTCTTTTTTGTCTCTCAAAGCAAGGAGAGAACATCTTGCTTTCATTTTGATTATTTTTGACTACTCTATTTTTTCCTTCTACTAGTTTGAAAGTTCTGCCTTCCTTTACTATTATTTTAGTGGTTACCTCAGCAACTATCCAAGCAGCCATGGTTTTAAATACTATTTTTATGTGAAATGGTTATGCTTTTCCTTAGCAATGCAATAAATCAAGCATACTTTATCATTATTTAAGCTCTTCTCAACTTACATACCCTTATTTTCCTTTATTTTAATTCTATATATTTATTGACTCCCAAGATATTACTTTTGATATTCCTCATTTAAGTACATCCACATACTTGACATTTTTATTGCTTCTTAATTTCTTCATGAATATTTGACTTTCTACTGGTATCATTTTCCTTCTCCTTGAAGAGTAATTTAGGTCTGCAGGTGGAAAATTCTCATGATGTTTTATTTCTGCATTAAAATGTTTCTTATATTATCTTTACTCTGTATATTTTCACTGGGCATGAGTTATACAATAGCATTTATTTTCTTTCAGCAGACAGGAGATAGTATTTTATGTCTTCTAATACTCATTATTGTTTTTCAGAAGTCAGCTGAAATCTAGTTATTGCTCCTTTAAAAGCAATCTCTTTTTTTCTGGAAGATTTCAAATTTTTTCTCTGTTCTTTGGTTTTCTGCAATTCCAGTATGATGGATTTGGGTTGTGCATTTCTTTTTATTTATCCAGTTTGAATTTTTGAATATGTAGATGCATGTCTTTAATTAACTTAAGAAAATTTCAGCCTTTATCGCTTCAAATATTGCTTTGGTTTCATTCTTATTTTCTCCCCTTTCTTATTTTAAATTTGCAAAAACATGTTTGGTTATTCTCATCATTACCCCTTTTTTTTAATTTCGCATTTTTTTTAATCTTGTCCCTCTTGCTTCCTTCTGAGTATTTTGCTTTCATCTATCTTCCAGTTCACAAATTCTCTTTTCAGATGTGTCTAATCTGTTACTAACCATGTCAACTGAGTTGTTAATTTCAGTTATTGTATGCCTTAATTCTAAACTTCTGTTTGGTTCTTTTTCTAATCTGCTGCCTATTGCTTTAATGGTTTTAAGTTATCTGTCAACATTTTCACTCTTTAATTTCCTTGAACATCAAAAGCATAGTTTTTAAACATCTGTGCCTGATAATTCCAATATTGGGAGCTCTTGAGGGTCTGTTTCTGTTGTTGCTTGTTTCTATTTGTCTTTCTTCAAATTTTATTGTCCCTTCATGTGACTGGTTATCTTTCATTGTGTGCCAGTTATTGTATTTGAAAAATAATTAGTCAGGCAACTGATATACTAGCAATCCATAATTTTATTATTCAATTTCAGAATTGAGTTTTTTTTTTTAAATCAGCCAGACCACTTGAAAATGGATTACTGCCCTTGTGGGAGATTATTTACTTCTGGTTTATTTTTTCTTTAAGGTCACAATGCAAAGTAAAGCACTTACTATGACCTCTACCTTTGACAGGCTCTGAACTGCAGTGTTTACTTCCCAACAGTTCAAGGCTGTCTGGTACCAGCCAGAATGTCAGCAGTCTCACTGACATTAGCAAACACCCTCAGGGGAAAAAGAAGTATCAAATGACATTTTCCCTCTGAATTTTTATCTTCCCTTGGATTGTGCCCCAATAAATCTGCTCTAACTTATAAATCCACCAGTGCCTTCAAGAATACAGCCCACTTCACCCCTTGCTGACTTTCTAATTGTCTTCAGTAAAATAATTGGTCTGAATTTAGGTAATTTTAAAAAATTTAATTTCCTTTTTTTCTCACGAATGAGGTTAAGCATTTTTTCTTTAAAAATCATACGCATTTTTCATTTGATTTGTAAGAATATTATCAACATTTCAAACTCATGATTTTTCCTAATCTACTGTCTGGTTTAAAAATTGCCAAAGAAATATTTTGGGGAAACAAAAACTATAAAAATTATAATACGCTTTGATAACATAAATTGTTTCTATTCAACCAAAAGTATAAAAACGCTTTTTATTCATTGAAAATTAGACTTTATCTCTACTTCTTTACTAAATAAACATTTTAAAATATTAATTTGAAGGGCAAACTACTGGCCTTCTCTGGAGTGATCTGCCCTTGACCTCACAGGTGAAGCCTGTGCATATGCAGTTTTAAGAAGAGCTACAGATAATTGAGATCCTGGTTAATATGCTGAAACAGATGTCATTGAATGACTCAGTCGGCTTCTTCAAACATCCTTGTGGTCTACCTTATTGCATGCAAAAAGATAGAAAACTAAAGATTATATTTCCCCAACTCCCTTCACATCTTGGGGTTAGTACTTAACCAAATAACCACACCCATACAATATTTGGAAAGGGAAGTGAGGCATAACCTGTGCTTTTGTTTCTGAAGGCCTATTTCCTGTAGTAGCATCATCGGGAGTTCCATTGTCTAATCCTGGCTTTGTGGCTATTGAGTGGTTTGTGTGGATTATCCATTTGTTGGCATTACATGGGGGCATGGAGCTCAGTCATGGTGGTGGCTTCCTGAACTTCAGTTCCTAGTTGCTGCTGTGGCTGTGATGTCCTGATTCCCCAGTTTCCTGACTATTGCAAAAATAGCAGCACCTTTGGTGAGCCAGTTTTGCTATGTTTTGGGTGTCATTCCTAGAAGCTCAGCCTCAAGTACATACTTTATTATTTTGTAAGCTTTTAGTTACCTGAGGAACTAGATTGGTTACTACTCACTACACCTGAAAAGCAGGCTTCCTGCATGAGTAAAGTCTCAGAGGACTTAAAATGAGATGGGGCATGATCAGAATTATGTTACAGAAACAGAACTCTGGCTTAAAGAGGGCCACCAGAGAGGCAGGGAGGTCAGCTACAGACAATCAAGCCTAGTCAATTTTACTCACCTGGTATTTCTCAAATCTGCATTTCCTGTATTGCCAAGGATTGAGACTGCCCCATCTCACCCTGAAACTCTTGACCAACTCGATAAATCATCTCCTTTCTCCTCCGCCCTATTCCTTGCTTCCTCTGTGCCCTTCGTACCATTGCTAGAAGCTCTATGATTCAGACCAAATGGTGTTGCTTCATTGCTCAGTGGTCTTCAGTGCTGCTCTATCATCAACAAATGTTCCAGCATTGGGAAGAAATTTCTTAGTTCCTTTTTTTTTGGCCTTATATCCTACCATTTTTCCTGTGTACCTGGTCTCTAGTCATACCTGAATACAAGGCTTCAGGAAATGTAGAATCTTTTTTTCTGTCTACCTACCTCTGCATGTGCTTGTCCATCTCCCTCTCCTCTTGTCTCTCTTGCAGCTTTTTCACATCTTTCAAGATTCAGCTCAAAGATGATTTCTTCTGTGAAGTCTTCACAAGGAAAGGAGCTCACACTTTCCTCTGTGTCCTCACAGTATCCTCACTTTCCTCCACGGCAATTGCCATCTCTTCTACACGAAATAGGTCTTGCTAAATTTTTTGTGCCAGTACAAAACACAGCTGCTGGCACATAATGAATGAACAACATTGCTTGTTGAATGAATAAACAAACTGTTTGCCACACTTGGATTTAAGCCCAGTTCTAGGATTCTTTCTAACACAACATATTATTTCTCTCCTTACCTCATAAATTCTACTGAAACTAAATTAATTGCTCAATTGTGGAACTATCTATAATTTATATTGCATTATCCATAATTTCTTGGATTGTCTAGTTACTGTTAAAAAAGGGGGACACCTTTCTAATTGCCAATAACTTTATCCATTGCATATTAAATACACACACACACACACACACACACCACACATACATACAATCACAGCTAGTAGCACTGAAGAAGCTACAAACAGCTCAAATGTTCTATGATAAGTATGGGCAAATTATAAAATAGCCATTTATATATATTGTTTACTCTACATTCTAATATTCATTAATTCTTCTAATGTGCCTAGTACCATCCTCAGATCTGGGGTTGCATTCACACTAATCAGGTAATGCCCTCACTCTCAGACCTCCTATCATAGAGGTGATAGACAGGAACTAACACAGTTGCACAATTACACATCCCAAAATTGTTAGAAGTGCAAAAAAAGAAAAGCACAGGATGTTATAAAATCAGAGTGACCCTATCTGGTCTGGAAGGTGAGGAAATCTTCCCCGAGGAGAAGTCTGAAGTGAGATAAGTAGGAACAAATAGATACAATGAGGGCAGGGAATTCCAGAGAGAGAGAATAGCAAGTGCAAAGGCCTTGAGATGGGAACAATAATAAGATATCTTAGGAATGACAGGAGGCCAATGTGGCTGGATATCAGGAAGCTAGGGGTAGAAAGGTATATATGTGGAGAGGCAGATGGGAGTTGGATCATGTAGAATCATAGAGGCAAAGTTAAGGATTTTATTCTCTATCCAAAGATCAATGGGAAGCCATTGAAAGATGACTATTCCTTAAATCCATTTTATCCATAGCATTGAAAATCTAAAATTGTGCCTTTCGATGACAGAGTAAATAGAACATCAACAGTCCTAATCACCTCTTCTCCAAGTATTCTGGCAGCACAAATGGATTTTCAATTTAAAGTACTTGAAGTAGGGAGGAAAGGGCTTCTGACTACTATTTCTAGAATGAGTAAGTCCTGCTTTAGAATCTGCCCACAAGAAAATCCTACGGGAGTTCCTTGACAAACATGATTGCCAAGCTGACTCAAATATCATCAACTTTCTTTTTCCCAGCCTCCCCTGTGGCTAGGGGTGAACATGTTAGATAATTATGGCCAACCAGATATAAGTTAAAGTCTTATGAGTGGGAATTATGCTTCCCTGATGAAAAGAGAGATTTGGCAGAAGCCTCCTCTCCCTCCATCTGTCTTTGTCTACGGTTCAGATTTAAGCTGTGGAGATACAGCAACCATATTGCAACCCTAAGACCACAGCATGAAGACAAAAGGTCTCCTACTAAGGAAAGAAAAGAAAGAAGAAACCCAAAGATATGAAGAAGCTGGGTCCTTGATGACTTTGTCGGGCAGCGACAGCAACTTTAGGCCTTTCTGGGTTTCTTACAACAAAATTAAACCTCTAATTGTTAAAATGACTTCAGGTTTCCTGGTTTTCATTTTGTTTTGTTTTTACAACTAAACCCATTCCTAACTGATGCAGCAGGGTCTTTAGGAACTTTGGACAAGAGGGAAAAAGATGGTCTAGGAGATCCAGGTAAATGAAGTATGAGCCTGCTTCTACCAAACTTCCTCTTCTGCTAGAAAACCAGAGTGGAAGGGGAATGGACTGTCAAGTCCATGACTATGCCAAATGTCATGCCCGGGATCAGGTTCGAGCCCTGGCTGAGGTCCAAGGGGAGTGGGTGGATGGGCAGATAGCTGAAAGAACACTTGGGGTGGCGGGGTGCGTAGGCAGGTGAATATGGTTTTATTCAGCAGCTCTCTTACACTGTCTGCGCTGTTCCGGCTGCTTTCTTCAGACGTTCCCAGGCACAGCTGCGTGGCCGGCTCTCCCTTTAGGGTCAGCAGCTTAACTCTTTCTCTCCCTGAGCATAAGCCAGTTTCTGGCTCCCCCCGACCATCCATCTGCAAGACAGCTTTGATTTTCTCTCTTTCTCTGAGCGTGAGCAAGCCAGCACAGGAGCGCCTATATAGCATCTGCAGGGCAGTTATACCTTCTTTAAACAATAGTGGCTCTGAGCCCAGTATGAGCTTACAAAAACAGGTTATGTAGCAAGTGGAGTATGTACCTGCACCCTAAACTCGCTGAGTCATGCAAGCCTGGATGTCTGCCTCAGCCTAAAATTCTTGACCAAAGCACATCCATGTACCTTACATGGACCAAACGTAGTTAGATTACAAGTGTCGACTTCAGCTTTCTACAAGCGAGAAGGAATAGTGTCATGCGATGTTAACTGCATTTTCTGCAATGTTTACTGTTTAAGAACAAAAGCATGCTGCAACCTTTGGCTTTCTTGGAAATATTATTACTCTGGGTTGCTTCCCGTGCACTTGCCAGGCCTTTGATGGTCCCGTCCTTCATCCTGGGACTCCAATTCTCAAAGTCAAAAAAGAAACATGAATGCTTGAGAATTTTCAAATGGTTTTTAACACATTCTTGAACATGGTTAGTGTTAACTTATGATGTGTCTTATTTATGTGCCTGATGAGACTTTAATACTTTCTTTAACTGTAAACTTTTCTTAATAGAAAAATCTTTTCATTCTCACCACAAAAGCAGTGCCGAGACTTTAATAAAGATACTTTCTTTAACTGTAAACTTTTCTTAATCGAAAAATCTTTTCATTCTCACCACAAAAGCAGTGCATGTTCATTGTAGAAAAAGTAGTCAGAAGACTTTCTCTTTATTTCAAGTCCTTTAAATTCAAAATCCATTTGTGCTGCTACAAGATTCTTTCAGAGCAGAGGTGCTAATGACCTTTGATATTCTATTTACCCTCACATCAAGGGAATCTACAGAAAGAACATAAGGGTCTTGATGGGAAAAGTCTGAGTGAGTCACAGCTTGATTGCAGCTAGCTGCCCTGTGCTCAGGGAGATGCAAGGAGGCCAAGCTCACAGCTGATTTTTCTCAAATGGCTTGACTTTAAATTAAACGGGGTTGTGAAGACATCTGACTCCCAGCCTGAGCAGTATCTTTCTGTAGCACTTCCATGGAGGTGAGGATTGGGCTTTCTCATTTACTGCTGCATCCTCTGCACCTAGCATGATGGAAGATGCAGTGAAGATGGGTGCATTCTACACTTACTAAGAGTTGAATTAAACTCTCCTTGGAAATTATAGCCCAGTATAAAAATCTCTGCAGATCACACCAAGTCATTGTGCTTTGTAATGGGTTCTTTTATTTGGGGGTAAGAAAAGTATGTCTGGAGCTGGGCCCAGTGGCTCATGCCTATAATCCCAGAACTCTGGGAGGACAAGATGGATGAATCACTTGAGGCCACGAGTTCAAGGCCAGCCTGGCCAACATGGCAAAACCTTGTCTCCACTTAAAAAAAAAAATTAGTTAGATGTGGTGGTGCACACCTGCAATCCAGCTACCTGGAAGGCTGGGGCATGAGAATCGCTTGAACCCAGGAGGCGGAGGTTGCAGCGAGCCGAGATCATGCCACTGCACTCCAGCCTGGGCAACAGAGCCAAACTTGGTGAAAGAGAGAAAGAGAGACAGAGAAAGATAGAAAGAAACAAAGGAAGGTAGGTGTATCTTGGGATGGGAGAGTCGTCTAAGCATCAGCAAGCAGATTTCAACACAAAAGATGGTCAAAAGAGTGTCTCCATCAATAATAGCAGTAATAGCTAATGCTTACAGTACTTATGGTATACAAGGCACTGTTCTAAATATTTTACAAATATTTACCAATTTAGTTCTCATAGCTGCCCCTATTATCTCATCCCTATTTAAGAAATGAGGAAACCAAGACCCACAATGACTAAGTCACTTTACTCCCGGTCACATCACACACAGCTGGGATGGAATGCACAGCTGGCTCCAGAATCTGTCCATCGCTGCGCAAACCTCCTCTTAAAAGTGTGCTTAATACTAAGATCTTCCAGCTAAACTACATTCTGCAAGTTGTTTCCAGGAACTGTCCTAGAGTTTATTTCTCCTTTGACTGGGGTCCACAAAGAGCTAAGAATTGCACTTGGCTCTAAGATTCAGCAGCATTGAGTTGCTGAAGCTCAGGAATTCCACCTCATGAGTAAGAGCACTGGGCCTGTTTGGTTCGGTCACACATACCCTATAGACTGCTACTGTGAGCCAAACCCTCCAAACCTACCTGACATCCAGTTTTGAGGCTCATGCTTAACTTCTCTTGCTGGTAGAGCACTGCATTCAGAGGGATTCAATGTTTGGGTGGCTTAACAACTACAGATGCTGTATTGGAGGGAGTTTTTGGAAGAACCTTCTAGAAGTCTCTCCACTGCCTTTCTGTCCTCTGCCAGAGGGCACAGTAATGGTGTAGCCAAGGGCCCAAATCTGTCAGGGTCCTCATAGGAATAGATGGCACAATCCAAGTAGAATCCAGGAAGGGCTAATTTATAAGGTGACTAAGTTACAATAATACTGGTGAGGTGTAGGGGAAGCACGGGGACAGTACAGAAACTCTTCTGCTATCCCCATTCCCAGAGCTGAGGGAACAAAGAGAACAAGTGGCCGTGGCATCTAGAAGGCAGCTCAGGCCTGTTGGTTGCTTTGAGAGGAGCACTGGCCTTCAATCAGGGATGCAGCCAGCCCCAGGAAAATCAGGGGAGTAAGTATCCATCCTCCTTCTCCTTTCTATTTCAGATCTCTTGACAGGAGTCCTCCCTGGCTGGACCCAAAAGGAAGCAAGGGAGATTGAGATTCCTTTGTTATAGTTCATACAAGTCAGCTTCAGGGGCAGAGAGCAATAAGGAAAAGGGAAAACGTGGATCTGGAAAGAGAAATGAACAGTATCTGGAAGCAGGATCAGCCAGACTGTTAACAGGCTGAGGCCTATGCCAACAAGAGAAGGTAATAAAGAGGTCCAAGGCAACAGAACAAACATCATGACAGAATGGCAGCCTTGTCTCCACTCTGTAAGAACTGCAAGCTGAGAGTACTAAGCTAGCCTACAGCTGGGGTCAGTGGGCCATTTTGTTCTCTGGGTATTGCACTAAAGGATGTGTAGAAAATATCTGGAGGTAGAAAAAAAAATCTGTGTTGGGACAAAGGAACAACCATGCAGACTTGGCAGTTATGATCCCAGAGGTAATGTCAGTATAACCTGTATCCTTCAACCTGGCAGAAGTGCTTGCTGAAGACTGGTAGATGAACAACGTGCACTTTCATACATCATTATATACCAACTATAGGAAAATTTGAGACCTAAAGAAAAATTGTATCTGAGCCACACCTCTAGCATCTGAATATTAAACAACAAAGCGGTTAAAATAACAGTCAGCAAATAGCATCTAAGTGCCAATTCATCTTGCGTCTGTTTGTGTAAGTAAAGTTTTATTGGAACAGCACCATGGTCATTCACTAATATGGTCTATGGCAGCTTTCCTGCTACAGTGGCAGAGTTCAGTAGACAGAGACTGAGTGGTCCGCAGAACCCAGAAGATTTGTTTACTATCTGGCACTTTACGAATAGAGTTTACCAGCTCTTGAATTCGGGTCAGTTTTTATAGATGCAATATGACCTACAGTAACATCATGAGTGGGTTTCAGATGACTGTGAGTCAATATCTACCGCTAGGTCCAAACTTGGAAAAGGCAACAACTATGTCTGTCTTATTCATAGCTCAATCCCTGGTGCATAGCACAGGCTTGGCACAGAATGGGAGCAGAGTGAATGTATGTTCTGTAAAGGCTTGAATGTTCCTGAGTGCGGAGGATATAGGCATTTAGAGAGGAACTTCCCTTTAAAGAGATGTGAAATAAACCACAGAACTTTATAGCATTTTTCCATAACTGGCTTTGTTTGGGCTTTTATCTTTATCTTCCTCCTTTAGTTTACTTGAAAATTTAATGTGAGCTGTTTGAGGAAGAGAAGGAAAGTGGCAATTGTCAATAGTACATGGAGTAAATGAGATTTTTCATCTGTCTCTGTTCTCTGATTATGTTTCCAATGTTGTGTCTGGACCGCTGATTTGGTAAACGAGGACTGAGCCTAGCATTGCCCAGAAGGTTTCTCAGTAGTGTTAACAAAAGACCATGTGATCTGCGGAGGAAGAAAAGGACAGCTTTATTTCCTATAAAGGATTACAGGTTGGGAAATGAAGCCTCTGGCCTAAACCAAAAGCACTCACTTCAGAGAAAAACAAGGGGAGGCTAGCATTTATGCCTGACAGGTTAGCTACAGCTACATATTCAGTGGGTTATAGGAGAATCCATAAATATTTATGAGAGAAACCAAACACATGTGAATAAACATATATGTTACATACATCCCATGTTCACTTCGGAGTGGAAGTTTAACATTAAAATGCAGTGAAATTTGTCTCTTTATGTCAAAAGGTGAAACACAGGGCACAAACCCATCTTGCGTGCAGTCTGAGTGGACTGGCCAGCACCAGTCTGTGGTGGGCAGTCACTCATTAAGAAGCAATGTTTTCAAAGACTGGTTAGCTGTCCCAGCAAAACCATAATGGGGGCAAGGGAGTTTTTGGCCACAACATTAAGGTGGTCTGTTAAGATTTGTGGAGAAATCTTCCAGACATTGTTTTTCAGGAACTGGTTTCTGTTTAATCATAGGAAAGCAAGTCTTCTAGCGGTTAGCAAGGTAGGAGAATATTGACTTCTGACTGACCTCCTGCCTTGCCCAAGCCAGAGAATCTGGTTTAAAGTTTTCTGGGATTTCTTTGTGCCACAAAGACTCTGTTTCATTCTGCCCTGGGGGTTTTAAGACTCTATTTCTATTTCACAGTGGTTCTAAACCCTCAGAAGTGACCATACTATTTGTCAAGTCTTTCTCAGCCTTTGCTATAAAAGGAGTGAGACCTCAAAGCCATTCAAGAGATCTAGCTTCTAGGTGGGTGGATTGGGAGAGAAAGTCAAATATTCACCTGAGAAAACACCATCTTCTGAGGCATTCATTCATTCAAAAAATATTTATTAGGTGCTTATTCTGTGTCAAGGAATCTTTTAGGTGTAGGAGATACAATAGTAAACAAAAAGACAAAAATAAAATTCCTGCCCTCATGAACTTATATTCTCACGTATGTGTAATAGAGAGAGGAATAGAGGCAAAATTTTTCCTTAAAATAAGTAAAATGTAGTACATTAGAGGGTGTAAGTTCTATGGAGAAAAATAAAGCAAGGAAGGACCCTAGAGGGTGCCAGATTGGGAATATGGGACATTTCCGTTAACTCTCATGGTGGTGGGTAAATGAGCTCATTCCTACTTTAGCATTTGGCATTACAAGAAGAAATATCATCATTGCACTAGAAAAGTATTTGGCTATTTGATCTTCACTTTAGGGAGGAAAGTATTGAAATCTCAGCTTTCTGGGAGTTTGAAATTGTTAGCGCGGTTACAGTAACAATTCATTCCCCTACCCTGAACCTCTTGTGTGTATTTTTGACATAACACACTTGCCCAAGTAGAAAGTCATAACTTGGTCCACCAAGAAAACAAGAACACAGAAGTTGGCTAAAGTCGGCCATTTGAATATGGACTAGCCAAACTCATATAGTAGTTTTCTTATCAGGGTCAGAAATCTCTGCAAGCCAGGGAACTATCCTTCATGCTCCCTTTACTTCATTAGGCATTTTCCAAACAGAAGGAAGGACCCATGTTTCAGAAATTCTGATCGGAATATTTGGGTGGTCACATATGAAAGTGTTCCTTCGTGCCTGCCAATGCCCACTCAGCAGTGCCAAACCTTGCAAGAAAGCAGGGGCTTGGGGAGAGGGCTTGAGTTTGAAACATACTGCGAATGCATTGAAAACCATGAAAAAAATCTTCTCAACTTAATTGGCTTGGCCAATGAGATTGAATCATTTGCAAAACCACTTTTATGAAGCACTGTCCAGAGACTGAGGATACAGCATAAAGATCTAAACACCCCCCAGTCTTCTCCTAAGTAGTGACATGAGTCTTCAGTGTCTGATGAAACAAAACCAAATTCCGTCTCTCAGAAGGTGGGAAGGGAGCCACATGACCTACACTGTACTCCAGAACCTCAGGTGATATGCTGAACGGGAATGGAGGGGAAATTGTGGAAGAGCTAGGAAAACTTCCATGGACGCTCCTGGGGACAATTTCAGTGAAATTGAGGATATCTGGCTTCCACAGCTCTCTAGGGAGCTGGTTGCAGATTTGATTCCTACAGCCTCTTCCCTGGAGTGGATTGGCCTCTTCTCCACTTCCCTCATTTTCGCCTGGGAGCCAACGAGTTTCCATAGTGTGGAATGGAGCTAGGATTTCCCCGGCCTGGGACGCAGTCCAGAAATCAAGAAGAGTAAGTTCAGAATTTCCCGAGCCTCTGCACTCGGTGTTCTTCCAGCTCAGCTGGTCCCACAGAGCAGCCTTCAGAGCCATTCAAATATGCATCATGTCCCTCCTGTTTTCCTATGGATTTGTTGCCCTTTCCCACACTAGAAGCAGAGAAGAAAAAAAAATCTGTATCCTTAGCTTCTCTCCTTCCTCATTTCTCTTCATTCTCCCTCCAAATTTGAATACAAGATACCTAAAATTGTTCTTAAGATTTTTAAAGGTATGTATCAACAGAATCACTCTGTCAGTCTCCCAATTAAACAGTTTGGATGTGACCTTCTGCCTGAGTTTATCATTTGGGCAATATTTGCCCTGTTTGACAGCAGTAATAACTCCAGCCCTCTTCTTGTACTTATGCCAAGACATGATGCATTTAAGCAGCACTGAAATTCCTCATGGCATTTTCTTTCTAATGTTTTAAATATTTGCTTATTTTTTCCCACAGGAAACTTTACAGTTAAATGTGCATTCCTAAATCAATCCTTGTTGGTTTCCTCCCCTTCTCTGCCCACTCCCCCCAGTACTTCCCTCTCCAGCAAATCCTTGGGCAGCTCACTGTGGACGATTCTCTTAGTTTGACTGCTCATAGCAATGGGAGACATTCTCCTTTGCATTGTATGATTTGATCAATGGCAGTTAGTTTTCTCATTTGCTCAGTAAATCTTAGCTATTGCCTTGCTTAGGACTCTTCTTCACACATAGGAAGCATCTCCAAAAGCTAATCGGACTCCATTATTTTTTAATCTCTCCTAAGTTCAGGCTCATCTTTTCCTCTTGATGACAACTCAATGGGCCCTCTGTGGGGCTAGCCATGTGATGCAAGCCCCACCACGCTCTCAAATCCAACAACTGCTTGACAGATTTTGTTTCCCAGTTTTACATGAAACATCACAATAAAAGGAAACAGGGACTCAATGAAGATAAATTAGAAGCAGTAGCTAATACCTACAGAAAAAAATTCCAAGTAGCATACTCCAAGGGATCATTTTATAGCCTTTATTCTTTATTTGGGAGAAAATGAGCAGACTAGTCAAAAAATATAACCAACTAATTTATATCTGCCTTACCAGCCATCAGAATAAGCCAGTGAAACATGTCTCTGGTGAAATTCTTAGCTTTACATTTTCATCACAGGCAGTTTCGCAAGCCATAAAATGTTATCAAATATCTGCAGAACAGATCAATGGTACTGCAACAGGGAAGCCCTTTGTCATAAAAGGCCAAAGACTGGCCACCATCCTTGAATCTCGGAAAGATCTGTTAGCAACCTTTTTGGTAGTCACAGGAACTTCTGGAACTAGATGGAGATGTTGTAATCAGTAACTGTTCCCCGTAACTGGCTGTGTTTCCATTTAAGATCAGAGTGGAACTCTGAATGAGAAGGTGGGAGATTTAAGTGTTTCAGAAGCACTTTTCATGGCTGGATCTAAATTGAGATTCAACTGAGTTCTATGAGTACTTATGGGAAATCTGCTCTGCATACCCCACTGTGCTTAACATGGCCATGTTATTATACGACTCTGGGCAGAGGCATTCACGACCTAGTCCCTAGGATTGGCCTCCCTAGAATTCCTGCACAGTCACATATGATGCCCATCATGTTAGATACCATGGGCCTTTCAAAGTCTGAGGAGGACTCTCTCTGCCTTCAAAGAGCTTTTAGGCTGGCAGGAAGGAAAAGATTGCTACAGAAGCAACTATTATACCAGGCAGAACAAGCTTAGTAGCAAAATGGAAGTGAGTAACCAAAATTGAACTCCAAGTTAACTCAAAATGTAAGGAATGGGCAAAGGAAGGAGGATAGTGGGGAGAAGAAAAGCTGGGATTATTTTGTGGGAGGCTCCAATATTTGGTGTTCAATTGGTAAGGCATCAAGAATTATGCTTTTGGAAGAAAAAAGTGACAAGAAAAAAATGGCACTTTTTTCAGGAGTCTGGAAGACAGGTAGAAAGACACTGCAAATAATCTAGATAAAAGATAAGGGGGCCTGGGCTAGTGTGATAACAGTCAAAATGGAAGAAAGGTGATGGACTTGGAAGATGTTTTGACATTTATAAAAATTCACTTCTGTTCATCATAAAGTTATAGGTGAGAAAATTTATAAGAAATAAGGGCTGATTAATCCCAATTTTAAGAATAAGAAACAATAGAGTTAAATATATTAGGTTGAATAATATTAAACTGTCCTTTTTGTAGGTAACAAAATAGTTGACTATTGATAATTTCATAAAATTTATACTTACTTTATAATAAGTGCTCTTAAATATACAACTGTAGAAAAAGCATAGCCCCAAACTTAATAACTTTAGAAAAAATAACAATTAACTGTGAACAGAAGAGAGCCAGAAATCATTTATTTAGCAGTGAAACAGGTGAGGGCATGTTTTAAAGAACAGGTACAGTTCCTAAGGGATATTGCCCACTAGAGAATCTCTGGTGGCTTTCAGCCTAAGGAGAAGGTTCAGACAAAAGTGGTTAGGTCACTGAAAGCCCTGTACTGTTCTGGAATAAAAGAAGGGCATTGTAATTTACTTCCATTTATAACCTGTTATACACCTCCCTTTGGGGCTTTCTTAAGAAGATTTGAGCCAGAGTCATTGGCAAGCATTGAAAGCACCTCTAGTGAAATTTTCCCTGAGTCCATTTCTATCCACACTTCCTTCACCATAATACACACTGAAGGCAGAATCTAGGAATAAACAGAGAAAGCTTAACTGTGTTGTGCTAAACTTAGGCAAACTTTCCATTACATGAGGATGTTATTAAGTCACCCCATAAATGTTAATGATTACCTGAGGGTGAACGCTGTGAACCCCAGTCAGAATGACACAGGCTATAGAACCTCCATAATTTTTACCTCCAAATTCTGGGCCACATCAATCTGCCTCCAGGACTTTGTTCCTGTTCATCCCCTTTCCTAGAAAGTTCTCTCCCCTCCCTACTTCTTTGCCTCCCATGGAATGACAACTCATCCTTCAAGTCCTGACTCCGAGTTCACTCCAGAGGAACCAAGTCTTCTTCCATGAACACTCAGTTCATGCCTTTGTTTTCATTTTTGAGTTTGATGTCTACCAGTCTAATTTTGGTTTTCAATCAGATTTGATCAAGAAAGGTAAGCACAAAAATGTGTTGAGCAGTTTAAAAAAAAGGAAAACAAATTTCAGATTGTGTGCTGGTAATATGCTGCATTTGTGTCAGTAAAATGTCAAAAAATGCATTGCAAAAGAAGGCAAATATTTTCATTTGTGCATAAAAGTATACATGAATTATGTATAATAGAAATATGTTTGCATAGGCAAAGAAAACATTTGAAGCGATAGCCATCCACTTCCCTTAGGATGTTGGGAAGATTAGCTACTTTTACAATATTATTTAATCATTTCTTCATTGCTTAATTTTATTTTTAAAAGAATACTTTTATTAAAATAAATATACATACCCCTCCCACACTGGGTCTTGGAGAACTGTGGTTCATTCAAGATCAGCGTCAAAGGGGATATGTACCAAAGCCCACAACAGCCACTCCCAAGTGAGACCTGTCTTCGACATGTTCCTTAGTGGTTTCCATTAGAAAGTGTTTGTCATACTACAGGGTGACCTTTCCAAAGCCAAACACAGCCAGGTTAACTAACTCCAGAGGCTACACTCCACGGCCTCCTGCACTGATAATTTGGGGTGAATGAGGCAACCTTTTACTTACTTTTTAGAGTAACAAAAGGGATTGTTGCCCAAGAAAAAAAGGACTGGTAAAAATTGTACAGTAGTTCCCCCATCTGCAAAGGATATGTTCCTAGATCCCCAGTGGATGCCTGAAAGCATAGGTAGTACAGAACCCTGTGTACACTATGTTTTTCCTACACATACATACCTATGGTAAAGTTTAATTTACAAATGAGGCACAGAAAGAGATTAATAGTAATAACTAATAATAACATAGAACAATTATAACAAACCTCAGCCACACTACTGTTGTGCTTTGGGATCATTATGAAGACAAATAAAGGTAACTTGAACACAAGCACTGTGACACTAGGACAATCAATCTGATCATTGAAATGGGCTCCTAACAGGATGGTAGTATAGACAGTGTGGAGATGCTGGACAAAGGGAGGATTCATGTCCTGCGTGGCATGGAGTGAAACTGTGTGAGATTTCATTGTGATACTCAGAATGGCACACTGTTTAAAACAGAGTTCCCCAACCCTGTTAGGAACCAGGCTGCACAACAGGAGATGAGCAGAGGGCGAGTGAGTGAAGCTTCATCTGTATTTACAGCTGCTTCCCATCGTGCACATGACCTCCTGAGCTCCGCCTCCTGTCAGATCAGCAGCGGCATTAGATTCTTGTAGGAGCGCAAACCCTATTGTGAAATATGCATGCCAGGGATCTGGGTTGTGTGCTCCTTATGAGAATCTAATGTCTGGTGATCTGTCATTGCCTCCCATCACCCCCAGATGGGACCATCTAGTTGCAGGAAAACAAGCTCAGGGCTCCCACTGATTCTACGTTATGGTGAGTTGTATAATTATTTCAGTATATATTAGAATGTAATAATAACAGAAATAAAATACACAATAAATATAATATGCTGGAATCATCCTGAAACCATCTCCAACCATGGTCTGTGGAAAAATTGTCTTCCACAAAACCTGTCCCTGGTGCCAAAAAGGTTGAGGGTCACTGATTTAAAACATATAAATTGTTTATTTCTGGAATTTTTCATCTAAAGTTTTCAGACCACAAACATTTGAGCCTTACATTTGAGTCATTAATCCATCTTGAGTTAATTTTTGTAAATGGTGAAAAGTAGGAGTCCAGCTTAATTCTTCTGTATATGACTAGTCAGTTACCTTGACTGAAGGTACCTGAAGTCATGGAGAGTGAAACCCAGATAAGAGGGGGACTACTGTAAATGTAATATTTGACGTCATTGTATGAAGCACTAAGCAGCCACTTCCCAGCATAGGATATTCTCATGGCCAAATAAATGCTTAGGCCTGAGCTTCCCACCATCTCCTCGCTACTCTTGCTTCTCCAACATCTTCTCTTCCATTTTCTAGCTACCAATCTTCAACCATCGACTTCCTATTCCTTTATTATGCTAAACTTTTTATCCTCTCAAAGTAGGTTTTAGATTTACCTTTAATATCCAAAAATGTCAAAACTCACATTAAGGGGAGCCTGCTTAACAAAGGACCCTCTATCCAAGTCTCTTTCTGTAGCAACCAACAAATAATTTGGTGAACCAGCATCACATTTCTTAGGCAGGGCTTCTAATCAGACCAAGCAGAGCCCACTGGAACCATCTTGAGTTCCAGTGAACCAGCATCACATTTCTTAGGCAGGGCTTCTAATCAGACCAAGCAGAGCCCACTGGAGATTCTATCACTAGAATCAAAGTTAGAAAATTAGAGCTTGGCTATATACGCCTGACATTCTGACTGACAGGACTTCCACATTGGGAGTGAAGTGAAGTAGAAGGAAGGTCTTCCTAGAACAACAATGAACATTCGTCAAGCACTTTCTATGGACTAGCCCCTGGACTAAGGCATCTTTCATGTAGCATCTCACTTAGTTTTAACAACTCTGTGAGATTGCAATGGAAAAATTTATCCCTGGCTAGGCTTGGTGGCTCACACCTGTGATCTGAGCACTATGGGAGGCCAAGGCAGGAAGATCACTTGAGGCCAGAAGTTCGAGACTGACCTGGGCAACATAGTGAGAACCCCATCTCTACAAGAAATAAAAAGATTAGCCAGGTGGTGCTGGTGCTGACCTGTAGTCCTAGCTACTTGGGAGGCTGAGGCAGGAGGATCACTTCTGCCTAGGAGTTCGAGGCTGCAGTGAGTTATAATTCCACCACTGCACTCTAGCCTAGGTGACAGAGTGAGACACTGTCACTAACAAAAAAAAATTGCCCAGAATATGGTCTGTGTGATGTAATCACAGCCTTCTTAGGCAAAGAAATTAGACTTTTACTGATAATATATTTAAGCTGTTTTCTGATGAGCTATAAATAGGATTAACACTTGCTCTGGGAAATGATCACTAATTCACAGCTGATAAATCAGTGTCAGATTCTAGTGATACTTTCTTTTTTAAAATGTAATTTCAACTTTTATTTTAAATTCAAAGGGTACATGAGCAGATTTGTTACATAGGTAGACTGCATGATGCTAAGTTTGGGGTAAAACTGATCTCATCCCCTGGATAGTGAGCATAGTACCTAATCATTAGTTTTTTAACCCTTGCCCTTCTCTCTTCCCCCTCTAGTAGTCCCCAGTATCTATTATTGCCATCTTTATGTCCAGGTGTACCCAAAATTTAGCTCCCACTTACAAGTAAGAACATACAGTACTTGGTTTTCTGTTATTGCATTAATTTGCTTAGGATAGTAGCCTCAAGCTGCATCCATGTTGCTGCAAGGGACATGATTTCATTCTTTTTATGGCTGTCTAGTATTCCATGTTGTGCATGTACCACATTTTCTTTATCCAATACACTATTGATGGCAACCTAGGTTGATTCCTTGTCTTAGTTATTGTGAATAGCACTGCAACGAACATACAAGTGCATGTGGGTTTTTTTTTTTTTTGGTAGAATGATTTATGTTCTTTTGGGTATATGCCCAGTAATAGAATTGCTGGGTCAAATGGTAGTTCTGAGTGTTTTTTTGTTTTTGTTTTTGAGACAGAGTTTCACTCTTGCCACCGAGGCTGGAGCACAGTGGTGTGATCTCGGCTCACTGCAATCTCCACCTCCCACATTTAAGTGATTCTCCTGCCTCAGCCTCCCAAGTAGCTGGGATGACAGGAGCTCGCCACCATGCCCAGCTAATTTTTGTATTTTTAGTAGAGACAGGGTTTCACCATGTTGGCCAGGCTGATCTAGAACTCCTGACCTCAGGTGATCTGCCTGCCTCAGCCTCCCAAAGTGGGTAGTTCTGTCTCAAGCTCTTTGAGAAATCTCCAAACTACTTTCCACCGTGGCTGAACTAATTTACATGCCCACCCCCGCCCCCAACAGTGTATACATGTTCCTTTTTCTCTGCAGTCTTGCCAACACTGGTTATTTTTTGACTTAAAAAAATATGTATTTATTTATTTATTTAGAGATGGAGTCTTACTCTTTTGCCCAGGCTGGAGTGCAATGGTGCGACCTTGGGTCACTGCAACCTCAGCCTTCCAGATTCAAGTGATTCTCCTGCCTCAGCCTCCTGAGTAGCTGGGATTACAAGTGTGTGCCACCACACCCAGCTAATTTTTGTATTTTTAGTAGAGATAGGGTTTTTTCATTACATTGGCCAGGCTGGTCTCAAACTCCTGGCTTCAAGTGATCCGCCCATCTCAGCATCTCAAAGTGCTGGGATTACAAGCATGAACCACCGCACCCAGCCAGCCACCGTGCCCAGCATGACTTTTTAATAATTGCCATTCTGACCGGTATGACTTGGTATCTTATTGTGGTTTCGATTTGCATTTCTCTGATGATTAGTGATGTTGAACATTTTATCATATGTTTATTGGCCACTTACGCATCTTCTTTTGAGAAGTGTCTGCTCATATCTTTTGTCCGTTTTTTAATGGCAGTTATTTGGTTTTTGCTTGTTGAATTGTTTGAGTCCCTTGGATGGTAGACCCTTGTGGGATGCATAGTTTGTAAATATTTTCTCCCATTCTATAGGTTGACTGTTTACTCTGTTGAATCTGGTTTGTTTTTGTTTTTTTGCTGTGCAGAGGCTCTTTACTTTAACTAGATCCCACTTGTCAATTTTTGGTTTTGTTATAATTGCTTTTAAGGACTCAGTCATAAATTTCCCAAGCCAATGTCCAAAATAGTGTTTTCTTCTAGAATTCTTATAGTTTTAGGTCTTACATTTGAGTCATTAATCCATCTTGAGTTAATTTTTGCATATGCTAAAAGGTAGGGGTCCAGTTTAATTCTTCTGCATATGGCCAGTCAGCTATCCCAGCACCGTTTATTGAATAGGAAGTCCTTTCCCCATTGCTTAGTTTTGTCTACTCTGTCAAAAATCACATGGCTGTAGGTGTGTGCCTTTATTTCTTGGTTCTTTATTCTGTTCCATTGGTCTGTGTGTCTGTTTTTGTACCCATACCATGCTGTTTTGGTTACTGTAGACTTATAGTACAGTTTGAAGTCAAGTAATGTGATGCATCTGGCATTGTTCTTTTTGCTTAGGATAGCTTTGACTACTCAGGCTTTTTTGGTTCCATATGAATTTTAGAATAGTTTTTTTTCTAATTCTGTGAAAAATAGCATTGGTATTTTGATAGGAATAATGTTGAATCTGTAGATTGCTTTGGGCAGTATGGCTATCTTAACAATATTGTTTCTTCCAATCCATGAGCATGGAATGTTTTTCCATTTGCTTGTGTCATCTATGATTCCTTTCAGCAGGGTTTTGGAGTCATACTTGTAGAGATCTTTTACCTCCTTGGTTAGATGTGTTCTTATTTTATTTTTTTGTGGCTATTGTAAATGGGATTGTTCTTCATTTGGCTCTTAGCTTAAATGTTATTGGTGTATAGAAATGCTACTTTTTTGTACATTGATTTTATATCTTGAAACATTACTGAAATGGTTTATCAGTTTCAGGAGTCTTTGGGGTTTTCTAGGTATAGAATTCTAGGTATAGAATTATATCATTGGTGAAGAGAGGTAGTTTGACTCCGTCTTTTCCTGTTTAGATTCCTTTTATTTATTTCTATCGTCTGATTGCTCTGGCTAGGACTCCCAGTACTATGTTGAATAGGAGTGGTCAGAGTGGGCATCCTTTTCTTGTTCCAATTCTTAGAGACAATGCTTCCAGCTTTTGCCCATTCAGTATGATGTTGAATGTGGGTTAGTCATAGATGCCTCTTATAATTTTGGGGTATGTTTATTCAGTGCCTAGTTTGTTGAGACTTTTTATCAAGAAGGGATTTTGGATTTTATCAAAAGCTTTTTCCAATTCTATTGAGATGATCATATATGGGTTTGTTTTTAATTCTATTTATGGAGTGAATCACATTTATTGATTTTCCTATGTTGAACCAACCTTGCCTACGAGGAATGCAGCCTATTTGACTGTGGTGAATTAACTTTTTGATGTGCTGCTGGATTCAGTTTGCTAGTACTCTGTTGAGGATTGTTTTGGTCTATGTTCATCAGGAATATTGGCCTGTAGTTTTCTTTTTTTCATAGTGTTTTTGCTAGATTTTAGTATCAGGGTGATACTGTCTGCATAGGCTGAGTTAGAGAGGAGTTCCTTCTCAATTTTTTGGAATTGTTTCAGTAGAACTGGTACCATCTCTTCTTTGCACTTCTGGCAAGTTTGGCTGTGAATCCATCATATCCAGGACTTTTTTTAATTGATAGGTTTTTATTACTAGATCAATTTCAGAACTCAATATTGATCCATTCAGAGTTTCAATTTCTTCCTGATTTCATCCTGGGAGGTTGTGTGTTTCCAGGAATGTATCCATTTCCTCTAGATTTTCTAGTTTGTGTGCATAGAGGTTTTCATAATAGTCTGTGAGGATCTTTTGTATTTCTGTGAGATTGGTTGTAATGTCACCTTTGTCATTTCTGATGGTGCTTATTTGGATCTTCTCTTTTTTACTTTGTTAATGTAGCTAGCATTCTATCAATCTTCTTTATCATTTCAGAGAACCAACTTTTGTTTTCATTGACCCTTTGTATGAATTTTTGGTTCTCAATTTCATTCACTTCTGCTCTGACTTATTTCTTTTCTTCTGCTAACTTTGGGTTAGTTTGTTCTTTTTCCACCTCTTTTAGATGTGATATTAGATCATTAATTTGAGATCCTTCTTTTTGAGGTAGGCATTTAGTGCTATAAACTTTCCTCTGAACACTGTTTTTGCTGCGTCTCACAGATTTTGATATCTTGTGTCTCTGTTTTCATTTACTTCAAAGAATTTTGTGATTTCTGCCTTAATTTTGCTTTTTATCCAAAAGAGCAAAGAACAAGCTGTTTAATTTCCATATAATTGTGTGGTTTTGCTAAAGCTTTCAATTGTATTTTGAAATTCCTTAGATGAGTTTTTCAGTTCCAGAAGCTCTGATTCAATTCAAGATATTTATCTCTTCCTTCATTTCTTGGATTGCTTTAGTAGTTTCTTTGTGTTGATTTTCAACCTTGTCTTGGAACTCATTAGGCTTCCTTGCAACTCATGGTTTGAATTCTTCATATGCCATTTCTGAATTTCCATTTTGTTAGGAACCAGTGCTGGAGAGCTAGTATAATTTTTTTGTGGTGTCACTACAC
Organism: Gorilla gorilla gorilla; assembly: GCF_029281585.2. Lineage (NCBI taxonomy): Eukaryota > Metazoa > Chordata > Mammalia > Primates > Hominidae > Gorilla > Gorilla gorilla. The sequence goes on from NC_073238.2 coordinate 112,237,273, forward strand.
TCAGATTTTTCATGATGCCAGAGTTCTTACTCAGGTTCCTTATCATCTGGAGACACTGGTACTTTTAATTTTTGTAATTATTTTTGTGCAGTTAAGAAATTTTTCTTTTCTTTCTTTATGATATTACTGTTTTCTTCTTTTTCTCTTTCCCCTTATCCCTAGGGAGTGTGACTGTAGGAAATGTTGGGTAGGGTCTCTTGACTTTGCTTCTATAGCCCTATGCACTTCCATTGGCAGGTTTTATACTGGGCTATGCGGTTTGACCTGCAAGCCTGTAGATGGCACTTATGGATAAGAGCTGGCTGTGGCCAATCTGGCTGGGTATATATGTGATCCTTATTTACTGGGAGAAGCTCTCTGTTGCCTCAGGCAATGGGCTGATCTGTGTAGTGTACAGTGGTCTGACCTCCCTGCTCAGCCCAGGGAAGAAGGGGCCATCACGGGTAGGACCAGACCAGGCAGGCCTGCCTACAAGTCCACCAACGGCAGGTACAAGCACCACCACTGGGGGAATCCAGTGGGCAGCCACCAAGTGCCCAGAGGTGTGCCTAGGAGTTTCCCGGTGTGCCTAGGATTTTCCCAGTGTGCCTGGGAAGCCTCCTCAGCCTTAAAGTTCTCTATGAGTTGGGGGTTGGGGCTGTGGCCTAAACTCATAATCCACGAGCATGGGTGTTCCTGATTTCTGGAGATCTGCCTGGGCATGAAGCGGAAAGGGCTCTCCTGCACCCAGATCTCTGCACAGGAAAGATGGGGTGGTGCAGGCTGCCAATCTGGGCAAGCAGGTACTTTGAATGCCTCGGGATGGAGCAGAGAGGATCTCCTTCTACCGAAATCTCTGCACAGGAATGGTGGGGTGGATCAAGCTGCTGATACAGGTAATTGGATGCTCTGATGCCTGGAGATCTGCCTGGGTGTTAGGCAGAGAGGGTCCTACTTCATCACAGTCTCTGCCCAGGAAGGATGGGGCAGCTCAGGATGCTGGTCCAGGTGAATGGGTGCTCTGAATGCCTGAAGAGCTGCCTGGGTTAGAATGGAAAAGACCTTGGTGCACCACAATCTGTATGCAGGAAGGGTGGAGCAGCTCAGGCTGTCAATCCAGGTAAGCAGGGGCTTTGAAGGCCTGGAGATGTGCCTGGGCATATAGAAGAGAGGACCCTACTTTACCACAATCTCTGCACAGGAAGCATGGAGTGGCTCAGGCTGCTAATCCAGGTGGATGGATGCTTCAACTACCTAGAAATCTGCCTGGGTGTTGAGTTGAGAGGGTCCCCACTATACTAAGATCTATGTTCAGGAAGGGTTGGTGGCTTATGCTGCTGAACCAGGTTGGTGGGTACTCTGAATGCCTGGTGCATTTGCATTGCTATGAAGGAATACCTGAGGTGGAGTAATTTCTAAAGAAAAGAGGTTTATTTTGGCTCACAATTCTATAGGCTGTACAAGAAGCATAGTGCCAGCATCTGCTCCCGGTGAGGGCTCAGGAAGCTTCCAATTATAATGGAAGGCAAACGGGGAGCTGGTGTATCACACAGTGAGAGAGGGACAGAGGGAGTGAGGGAGAGGGGTAGGAAGTGCCACACTCTTTTAAATAACCAGGTCTTGCATGAACTCAGATTGAGAACTCACTCATTACTGCAAGGAGGGGGCCAAGTTACTCATGAGGGCTCCACTCCCATGATCCAAACACCTTACACCAGGCCCCAGTCCAACACTGGAAATTATATTTTAACATGAGTTTTGGAGGGGACAAACATCTAAACCATATTACCTGAAGATCTGCCTAGGCGTGAAGCAGAAAAGGCCCCCCTGCACCAGGATCTCTGCAAAGGAAGGGTGAGGTGACTCAGGCTGCTTGTCCACGCAAGTGGATACTCTCGGAACGCCTGGAGTTCTGCCTGGGAATGGAGCGGAGAAGGCCCTGCTGCACGATGATCTAGGGGAACAGGCTGAGGCACCCATCAACAATACACTCAGACCAGTTCCAGGTCTCCAAGCCGGTCCTGGCTGCAAGTCTCATCAGCCAGGAGAAACTGCAGCTGTAGCAGCTCTCTGGCTGCCCCAGGCCTATGACAGGGAAGAACACAATTCCAGTACCGACTGATGAGGCACTTTCCACCATTCTGGCTATGGAGGCCCCTACCCTACTCCAGAGCAGATGTTCCTATCTCTGGCCCAAGACTAAAATGCCTGTGTGGCTACACTGCCAGGTCACCAAAGAATGACTGATTTTGTATGTGCCTGGATTAAAAATAGCATGCTGCTCCTGGTCTTAAGTCTGAGAAAATGCCTGCAGCTTTTCCTGGTGTCTGTCCCTCTCAGCATCTCCAAGCTACTTTCCAAGTTAGCTTCAGGGCTTCAGAGAAAGAAAGTGTTCCTCCCTCGCCCTGGGTCACTCACATCCCCAGTGGAGAGGTGAGCCACAGAAGGAGGCTTCCTGCCACTCTTAAACAGAGGGGCTTCATCGCTTTTATCAGCCAGGTGCCATCTTGGGGGCTATTTGCCTGCATTCTCATCCCCAGAATCTGGGATGTCATTCATGACTTGGGTGGATTCCCGTTTTTCTTCTTGAATTAAAGCTCAGAGAGTTGATCTTTATGCACTATTCTGCTATTTCCAAGTGGCTGAGGTGTGCTAAAAACTCTAGTGACGTATTCTAATGACTTATTTTTCTTTAAAGAATCAAACAGTAGTTGTCCCTACATTGTCTACTCCTGTAAAATGTCTCTACCAAAAGTGAATCCTCCTTGGCCTGTAAGAGGATGTTTTTCTCCTTGTGAGATTTCCATAGAATTTGGACACATGCTCATGACCAAATTGCCTGAATGTTCTTTTAACTAAGTAGAGATGACTGTTTTCCCATGTGATATCTAATGAGTAGCAACAGACTCACAGCATGAAGGTAGATTTGTCTGACTCCAAAATCTGGGCCTCTACGTATTCTAATTGGCCTCTCACTTCATTCCATTCTCATCCCACAAAGTTTGTGACTGACAATCCCACTTCTCCAATAAAACTGTTCTCTGTAAGTTCTATCAGTCAGGACATTGGGCACACCCTAACTTTCCAATTTTGATCATGGTGATAGAAGCTTCAAATGCAGAGAAAACCTGGGTCCACAGCCCAACTCTTGTGTCTCTGTAGATTATTTTTTTACCTGAGGGCTCTCCTTCACCTCCCTAACTATCCCTGCTGCCACCCACAGGCCTTAGATAGGAAATTGCCCCCTTTCATGTCCTGGGTTCAATGGCAACTGAGAGTCTTATGCCCTTATCCCAGCTGAGAGCTGCCTTGACACTTACACCAGATTTTACTCAGGACTTGGGAGAAGAGAAACAGGGAGCAAGATGCAGGTGGATGACATGCTGTGCAAGTTACAGGAGCTCACAGTTTAAAGTCTTCAATAAATGGACTACAGAGTCAGGTCTCCTGCAGGCCCATGACAGAAATCATCTTAACCTGACACCCAGGAGGGTCCTCAGGTATGTCTAGACTCCTTAAATTCTAAAGCCCCAGAGAATGAGCCAAAAGATTTTGGTTACCTGCCTAAGTATCATCTTAGGAATTTCCAATCACCTTCCATAGGAACACATTGTGCTATACCCCAGAAATACCAGAAAGTATCTTAAAACACATTTCTCTCCCATAGAAAAATGTCTAATCATTGAATATCCATTCATCCATTCATTCATTCATTCATTCAGGAAACCCGCCTGTGCCCTCTCTCCTGCCTTTGATATTGCTGGTCTTCTTTCTGAAAGGCCCATCTTCCCCTCTACTTTCTCTGGATGACTCACTCTCATCCTTTATGTCTCAGCTTTAATATTCCTTCTCCAAGAAGCCTTCCCAGATACCCCTTAATGCCTTGCTCTTCAGCCACTATACATCTTATCCCTCTTTATTTTAATCACCTCTATTTTTGTCACCAGACTCATACATAAGCCCCACGAGTTGAAGAATTGGGCCTACTTCTTCAACACTGTATTTCCAGTTCTTGGCTTAAATAAAGTTTTAGGTACATATTTAATGAATAAATGCATCATGTAGCATAATGCATTGCACATGGCTCTTGATACATGTTGGTTGGATTAAACAAAGTGCTCAAATTCGGTTGTTTTCTCTTTGGCATTGTTGATGTCTGCGGGTAGAATAAGCTTCAAATACTCTATCACATAACTGATTCAAGTTAGTTTCCTCTTTTTTGCCCTGGAAGGAGTTTGGATTATACTGATTTCCTTCCTCTACTCTGCTTATGCACCATGTTTCTGTGAGATGATTTAGTTACATTAAATCAGGGTAGCCATTTAGCCAATGGGACAGTGGGGCATATAAGGCCCTACATATTATTTCTGACTCTGCTCACTACCTTCAGCAACTCACTCAGTGGTCTTCTGTGTCTGTCCATGAATTAAGATGTTCAATGACCAGCAATTCTTAGAAATTCTCGGGTGCAACTGTTCCCCAATTCTCAATCACATATAATATTCTCAATTCAATCATTATTGGTGTACCTCAGGAGAGAAACCCAACCTTATTAAAATGTCTCTTTGAGTGTTGTTGACTGTAAATTTAACATCAGACCACCCGCACTCATCCGCACTTAGGTAAAAAGTACTCCTGCCAAGCCAAAGATCAATTCAAAGCAAACTCTTACTAATGGGAAATGTTGAAATTATAAATTTCCCTGCATACGGCTCAAGTTATGATCAGCTTAGCTTTTGAAGTGAACTCCAACTTCCAGTAAGATAGCAGCTGGTGGCACTTCTTTTGGGTTCAGGAAGAAGTCGAATCAGACTATTTATCACCTTTTACAGAATGCTATTAAGCCAGAGTGGGATGTGGGAAGGATCTGTGGATGACCTACTATAAGCAATTCTACTCTTCTCTATGTCTTTGATTAACCCTTATATTGAAAAAGAAATACATGAAGGTGATTTTCATCTCTTTATATTTGTTTCTTATATTTCTAATCTACTAATATTAAAGGATATATTAAATGTGGTTTTAACAAAGCAAGAGATTCTTTACCTATAGGAATACATTCCAATGGGTTTCTTTTATGGGAAAATAAAACCAGAAACTTTGTATGGGAAAATAAAAGCATTATAGAGCAATTTCAGAATGATGAATCTGATGACAAGAACAGTTCTGGAGAAACACATACCAGGAAACCTCTGTGAGGGAAGACAGTCCTTGTCAACTTGGGAGTGCTTTAACATCACACTTGTAGCCTTGAAGGTATCGAGGCTATATGTAGCTCACTCTGACAAACTGATCAGAGTGAGCGATGGATATGTCTTTGCCCATATTCTAAGCAGGTAGTGGCTTTTGTCATTAAAAGAAATTTTATATCCTCCTCCCATGAACTCAGTGCAGGATGCTGATCCCAGAGATAGTGCAGCTGGCAGAGAGAACATAGGCAAGACCTCAGCTCACATTAAAGAGAAACTTGCAAAATCAAGGAAAGAATCAAATATTATCCCTTTGACTAATATGTAAAAAAGCATCAGCACTTTGTAGAGTGTAGAGAAAGGAAGCAAAGACTCCATAATGACTACATTCAGTGTGGACTGTGTTTTGCATAGGCTATGACTGAAGATCATCTAGAGATAGTCACAGTGTTTTAAAAGTCCCATCCTCGTGCAGAATGGCATGAGACAAGATGTCATGGGACTCATGGAAGAGAATCAGTGGAACTTGAATGATGCAACAGGAAAAGAGATCCAAGCTATACCAGAATAAAGACTGTTTCTCAAAACACACTGATTAAGGGGTCTGCCTAGATTCTTTGCAAGAACTGAAATTTTATATAAGAATCCCACTACATATAACTTTCAAAGATGTATGCTTTTTTGTTTGTTTGTTTTTTGACATGGAGTCTCACTCTGTTGCCCAGGCTGGAGTGCAGTGGCGCGATCTCCACCCACCGCAAGCTCCACCTCCCGAGTTTGCGCCATTCTCCTGCCTCAGCCTCCTGAGGAGCTGGGACTACAGGCACCTGCCACCATGCCTGGCTAATTTCTTTGCATCTTTAGTAGAGACAGGGTTTCACCATGTTTGCCAGGATGGTCTCGATCTCCTGACCTCGTGATCTACCCGCCTTGACCTCCCAAAGTGCTGGGATTACAAGGTGTGAGCCACCGCACCCAGCCTTGAAGATGTATGTTTTTAAATGTATGTTTGAGTGTATACCCATATACATGAATATATGAATATATATATATACACACACACACACACACACACACACATATGAATGTATATATGTGTGTCAGGTCATTCTTGCATTGCTATAAAGAAATACCTGAGGCTGGGTAATTTATAAAGAAAAGAGGTTTAATTGGCTCACAGTTCTGCAGGCTTTACAGGAAGCATGGTGCTGACATCTGCTTGGGTTCTGGGGAGGCCTCAGGAAGCTTACAATCATGGTGGAAGGTAAAGGGGGAGCAGGCACATCACATTGCCAGAGCAGAAGCCAGAGAGAGAGTGGAAGGGGGAGGTGCCACTAACTTAACCAGATCTCGCAAGAGCTCACTCACTATCACAAGGACAGCACCAAGCCATGAGGGATCTGCCTCCATGACCTAAACACCTCCCACCAGGCCCCACCTCCAACACTGAGGATTACATTTCAACATGAGATTTGGGCCAAGACAAATATCCAAACTGTATCAATATATCAACATATGTGTGTATGCATTGCCTTGTTAAATATAAAGTAATTCTCATTTCAACTGTTCTAAAATTACTCTGATATATTTATGAAGTATTGAGTTATAAAATTTCTCAATGTGTTATATACAGGCTTTGAGCAGGGTGGCTCCTATCTGCTTCTTACACTCAGGATTTTAGAACCCAGAGTGGGTTAAAGATATAAGTAGCCTCCCTTTCATAGTCCTATAAGGATAGAGTTTTATTTTATTTGGATTGACAGCATATTTCATGTATAGTGTGCACTGTGTATGAATTTTTTTACTTTAAATCTATGTCAACTAAGATTCAGCAGCTGTTTGCCTTCCTTCCAGAAAGAAATATTCTGAAGCCCTTAACCTTTTCACCCCAGCAGTGTGTTGAATTGTGTCCCTCCAAAAGATACGTCTGTGAAAGTCCTAAGCCCTGGTACCTAGGGTAACCTCATTTGGAAATAGGGTCTTTACATTTGGAATCAATTTAAGGTGAGGCCATACTGGATTAGGGTGGTCCCTAAACCCAAAGACAGAGAGTCCCCGCCACCAAGAAAACTCTCACCAGGTGTGTCCCCACTTGACCTTGGGCTTCCCAGCCTCCATAACTGTAAGAAATAAATTGTTTTTCTTTTAAATTAACCATTTTAGGTACACTGTTATTTGCAACAGAAAATAAACTAAAACATGCTTTTTCACATTGAAGTACTGTGTGTAGGGTAATATCTGTGTCATGCCCTTCAGCGACTGTCTTATGCCCTTCAAGGTGCTCCCATGGACAAAGTCATTGTCTTGGACAAAAATAGAAACAAGACAAAACAATATGTCTTATATCTGAGTAGAAAATATAACACGGGTACACAGAAAAGGTTTATTCTCCATTGCCACTAGAACTTTGTCCTCTGTGGTGCAAGGAAAAACTGGGAGGAATATAGAGCTGTGCTTTCCAATGGAACATTCTGCATTTATAATCTGCACCACACAGTACAAGACCCATGAGTCACATGCAGCTACTGAGCACTTGAAATGAGGTTAGAGTGATTTACAAACTGAGCTTTGAATTTAATAATTTAAACTTAAATTTGACTATGAAGACCCAGAATCTAAACAACATGGTAAGAAGAGACTAGAAGTAGGAAAAACAAATAGAGAACTTAAAATGAAAAAAGCAAAAAAATCTATTTAAGTCAAACCCAGTAAAAACTAACAGAAAATAATTGTTTAGGTGGACTAACCAATAAAGTTATACAGATAATTCTTTCGATGATCATGTTTATCTAATATAAAGTACCTAGAAGAAGAATAATTGTGCTAAATTAGTAATAAATGTTAAAAAGAATTTCTGGAATAATTAATCAAATCAGCCAAAATAGATACTCTTGTACATTCAATGGTCACAGTCTTACTGGACTAGATAGATAGAAATCATCATTCTTATGCACAAAAAAATAGACAATTTAATAAAGTGAGGGTATAAGATGAAAATTCAGTAGAAGAAAAAGAAATGAAAAGCTCCAAGAAAGACTAAAAGAATCATTCACTTTTTAGTAGCAATAGCAAAAAAGGGACAGGAAAGAAGAAAGAGAAAAGAAGGAAGAAGTTGGGGGAGGGAGGTTGGAAAGGAGAAAAGGATGAAAGAAGAGAGAGAAAGAGAAGCAAAAGAAGCAAACTCTCATCCATAAATTCAAAAGCTGTTGGCATTTGGAGGAAACATTTGGGAAGTTCCTAAAAGTTGAAGCGGTGTTACTACTTTTGAAAAGAAAACCCCAAGACAGATGGCATGAGGAAATGTCATATGGAGACATCTGAATAGAAAGATGCCAGTTCTTACAGACCAGCTAGAATCTGGAAGTCCTCATCATCTGATATACTTCACAACCAGATTTAGGATCCAGTTGAGAAACTCACGATGGCATACAGGTCACTTGCAATGCTCCCTGAGCTCTCCATCAAAATCAGGAATCCACTTCTGTGAAAACTTGGAGATAATAAATCATTGAATCTGGCCAAATGTATTCTACTAACATTGCTAAAAGAATTATACTGACATCTGTTTTGTTGGGAGTTTGTAATACTGCCTGTGTCTATAGCAGAAAGGAAATGAAATCAGTAAGATCCCTCAATAGGGGGGTGGTGAAAATACCCCATATTTTGGAAAGATCTTTGGAAAGATCTTTGGAAGATCAAAAATCTTTGGAAGACCAAAGATTGCAGGAAACCTGTAACAAATCTAGTCCCTCTTGTGTATTGAGAAATGATTTTAAATTGTGTCAAATTTTATTGCATTTTTTAAAAACTTGGAATCAGTGACATGGATGACCAGTTAATCAAGGCTGCCCACTTGGATGCCTTTTTTCATGTCTCTGCAAATTCAGAGAATTCATCGAACATTCACTAAGCATCTAGAGCCAGGAATGGTGTGGACACTTATTAAATTATTGCTGAATAAAACAGTAAACCACACTTACTTAGAAGCTGGTCTTGCAGATATTACAGAAACACTTGTCAATCATAAAACAAGATGCATGTGTTCTTATAACCTGCTGACCGGTTTATCAAAGTTCTCCTCAGAGTCTTCCTTAGGTAACTGCCATCTATTCAGCTGGTTTCCCTAGCAACAGCTGACATCCTGAGAAAGGCAGCTGTGGCTCTGCCTTAGCTCCATCCATTGCTCACTCTAGTGGGTTTCTGTAATTTTCCATAGCAGCAGCACCTATGTTCATGTTGTATTATCTTCTTATTGTTCTTGTGAATTTTAAAAAAATAAGGGTGGGTTATATATACCGTTTGACTCATTTCCAATAAAAACAATTAAAATGATGGATAAAATGAAAACAAACAAAAAACTCACCATCATAAATATGTCCCCAAGCTGGCAAGCAAGTAAGGAATCCTCAGACTAAAAACTGAATCAAGACAGGCACCCAGAAACAAAAACAGAGACAACCTTTGCATTGAGGATATTTGCCATGAATTTGACCCTAGGTGTTCAAGGTCTTGCAGGGTACGGAAAAACAGAGACAAAGACTAGGGCCCAACCAGGTTGTGATTTAATAGAAACCCCACCGCCACATATAAACCCTGGACCCCAAAGCCTATACCCTACAAATAAACATGCTCTCTGCCCCTCTCCCCAGGGGGCAGTGAGGACACATACTATCTGGAGTCACTGACTGTATTAGTCTGTTTTCACGCTGCTGATAAAGACATACCTGAGATTGGGTAATTTAAAAGAAAAAGAGGTTTAATGGACTCACATTTCCATGTGGCTGGGGAGGCCTCGCCATCATGGTGGAAGGCAAAAGCCATGTCTTACATGGCAGTAGACAAGAGAATGAGAACCAAGCAAAAAGGGAAACCCCTTATAAAACCATCAGATCTCATGAGATTTAGTCACTACCAAGTGAACTGTATGGGGGAAACTGCCCCCATGATTCAGTTATCTCCCACCAGGTCCCTCCTATAACATGTGGGAATTATGGGAGCTACAACTCAAGATGAGATTTGTCAAGATGAGGTATAAACCATATCACTGAGTATACAGGGAAAGTCTCCTCTGGGAATTTGCAACTGTACACTGGCCCTCACATGATTTGTAACCCAAATTCACACAATCTACGTTGTCTAAAAAACATACCGTCAAAAATGTAGTTTAAAGTGATCCCAGGCTGGTAGTAGTACTGCTTGCCTAGCAGAACCAAGTGCAGTTCTTTTCTGGAAGAACTACCTTGCTTCTAAAAACAGAAGGTAAGATATGGCCTAAGACAGAATAGTGAATTTAAAGATAAACCTGAAGAAACCACAAGAATAAAGCATAGAGAGAAAATAAGATGAGAAGTAGGAGAGTTTGAGAACCATGGAGGAGAGAATGAAAAGGACTAACACAGGTCTGATGTGAGAATGACAGGGAGAAAGAAAGAATCAGGTAGAAACAATATTCGAAGAGAGAACAGCTGAGAGGTTTTTAGAAAGCCATCTACAGACTGAGAAAACCCAGCTATGGCTGGGCGCAGTGGTTCAAGCCTGTAATCCCAGCACTTTGGGAGGCGGAGGTGGGTGGATCACTCGAGGCCAGGAGTTCAAGACTGGCCTGGCCAACATAGCGAAACCTTGTCTCTACTAAAAATACAAAAATTAGCCACATGTGTTGGCACATGCCTGTAGTCCCAGCTACTCAGGAGGCTGAGGCAGGAGAATCGCTTGAACCTGGGAGGCAGAAGTTGAAGTGAGCCGAGATTGTGCCATTGCACTCCAGCCTGGGCAACAGAGTCAGACTCTGTCTCCAAAAAAAAAAAAAAAAAAGCTATAAATATAACCATAAAGCAGGATAAATGCATAGAACTGCACTCCTGGACACAGCAAAATGAAAACTGAAAACCATGAGAAGATAAAGTCTTCTGTGGAGAAAAGACATACAACCTTTCAAGAAGTGATGCTTAATTTGATAGCTTGCTTCTTAACGGTAACAATGGGGGCCAGAAAATGGCAGATCTGTACTGAGAGGAATAAAAACACTGATGGAGAAGTTGAATCCCAGGTTCCACATCTCTCAAATATAAGAGCTAAGTAGACATTTTTAAACAACCCAAAACTCAGAGAGTTTGCAACATTTAAACACCCAGTAAGGAAAATTCTAAAGGATATTTTTTTCAGGCAGAAGAAAATGATCCCAGATGGAAAGTCTGATGTAAACAAAGGATTAAAGAACAAAGAATATGGCAAATGTGGGTAAACCAAAGCTAATATTGATGGAATGAAACATAATTAAAATATCTTGTGGAGTTAAAAAAGCATGATAAGACTAAAATACTTGGCAATAGCATACAGATGGGAAGAGAATAATATTGAGTTTCTTGTGTTTGGCGGGAGAAGGATAAAAATACTGCTTTCCTTTAGAATACAGTGTATACAACTTTCAAAATAGAAGAGGAAAAACAATGAGAAAATAATAATCAGTCCAAAAGAAGGTGAGAAGAGAGAAGAAATGAAGTATAGAATAAGAGAGAACAAACAAAAGGACAAGATAACCAGGTACAAATAAATCTAATTTATAAATTTAGTAATTATGACAAATATAAATGGACTTAAATCTTTAGGTACAAGGCTGCATTTACAAAATGTAGTTATATGCTTTTTATCAGAGATAATATGAAATACTTACAATGGCAACAAAAGCCAAAATTGACAAATGGGATCTAATTAAACTAAAGAGTTTCTGCACAGTAAAAGAAACTACCATCAGAGTGAACAGGCAACCTACAAAATGGAAAAAAATTTTTGCAATCTACTCATCTGACAAAGGGCTAATATCCAGAATCTACAATGAACTCAAACAAATTTACAAGAAAAAAAAACCATCAACAAGTGGGCGAAGGATATGAACAGATACTTCTCAAAAGAAGACATTTATGCGGCCAAAAGACACATGAAAAAATGCTCATCATCACTGGCCATCAGAGAAATGCAAATCAAAACCACAATGAGATACCATCTCACACCAGTTAGAATGGCGATCATTAAAAAGTCAGGAAACAACAGGTGCTGGAGAGGATATGGAGAAATAGGAACACTTTTACACTGTGGGTGGGACTGTAAACTAGTTCAACCATTGTGGAAGACAGTGTGGCAATTCCTCACGGATCTAGAACTAGAAATACCATTTGACCCAGCCATCCCATTACTGGGTATATACCCAAAGGATTATAAATCATGCTGCTATAAATACACATGCACACGTATGTTTATTGCAGCACTATTCACAATAGCAAAGACTTGGAACCAAGCCAAATGTCCAACAATGATAGACTGGATTAAGCAAATGTGGCACATATACACCATGGAATACTATGCAGCCATAAAAAATGATAAGTTCATGTCCTTTGTAGGGACATGGATGAAGCTGGAAACCATCATTATCAGCAAACTATTGCAAAGACAAAAAACCAAACACCACATGTTCTCACTCATAGGTGCGAATTGAACAGTAAGAACACATGGACACAGGAAGGGGAACATCACACACCAGGGCCTGTTGTGGGGCGGAGGGAGTGGGGAGGGATAGCATTAGGAGATATACCTAATGTTAAATGACAAGTTAATGGGTGCAGCACACCAACATGGCACATGTATACATATGTAACTAACCTGCACGTTGTGCACATGTACCCTAAAACTTAAAGTATAATTTAAAAAAAAAAGAAATACTTAAGTCTTTAAAATGGAATGGAGAAAAGATATCCCAGATAAATGTTAATTGAAAGAAAGCTAGTGTAATTATATTAATACCAGCCCAAATAGACTTAGTATTTAAGCATTGATTGGATGTTAATATACAATGTGTATTTTCTTTTTCTCCCAGTGAAAGGTCAACAGAAAGCTTCCCACCAAGGCATGTGCTACGTATCTTTTCCTTCATTCTTTGGCAACATCAGATAGTGTTATTCCTTAAAAAAGTTCTAATCGCTCGCTCTCTCAGAAATTAAATTCTTTCTTTCTGTGTTTTTTCTTGTGTTGTTACTGCTGTTTGTTTGACACAGAAGCTCAATCTGTTGCCCAGCCTGGAGGGCAGTGCTGCAATCACAGCTCACTGCAGCCTCAACTTCCTGGGCTCAAGTGATCCTCCCACCTCAGTCTCCCGAGGGGCTGGGACTGCTGGCATACCCCCCACACCCAGCTAATTTTTTTGCTTTTAACTTTGTAGACACAGGGTCTTGCTGTGTTGTCCAGGCTGGTCTCAAACTCCTGGATTCAAATGATTCTCCTGCTTCCCAAAACACTCCCAAAGTGCTAGGATTACAGGTGTGAGCTACCACACCCAGCCTTAAATTGTTCAAAAAAATTTTTTTAGCATTTATGCTGGAGAAAAGTATTTTATGGTGAAAAAGAGTTGTCCTACCTCCTCCAAATGTTGCTTAAATCTATAATCACTTGGCCTTGTAACATCTCTGTCACCTGTTTATCCTGTTTCCATGAAAACATGCCTGATTTATTTTAATGGTGTCATTGATGCCTTTCTTTTAATTTCTCAAGTTTTCACTGAGGTGCCACGGGCTTCTCCTTACATTGAGTCCCTCTTGTTTGGATCATGGCATTCACTCAGGGTCCAACTCTCTCATTAGGTTCCAACGCATTTTTAGGTGAAATCAATGAACTTTTTTTGAATCAAATCGTTTCATGGTATTTTAAGTAACAATCCTGACTTCAATTAAACCTTTAATGTCTTGAGCACACACCACTCACCTTAAATCTTGGTTCTTTTAAGCTAGCTGAGTTTGACTTTGTATTTCACATTAAGCCCATCTCATTTCTCAGTTGCAGCTTGGATTAATCTCTTTGAACTTCTTACTTCATTTATTTTAGTCTGATTTTTAAGAGGTCAAGTATATTTAACTGTTTGATCATATAACAGATTTCCCGTCTGGATTTTTATACTGTGTATGGCATGGGGTTGGTGGCTCTATTCTAAGCTTTTCCCAAAGGTGTAACATGCACACAGCCAAATGCTTTGTTGCTGCTATCATTATTACCAACTCAGGTTTATTAAGCACTCACTGCCTATGTCAATATAGTGCTTATGAATCAAAGAGAATCTTGGTCCTTGGTCATCGACAGTTGCCTGCACTGATTCAAAGGACAGAAAATAATAATGTCAGCCACAGCAAACAACCGCACCTAGGAGGGAGCCTTTCTCTTCCTCCTGGTGTTCCTAAACTCTGAAGAAACAGCAAGAGTTTTACCTTCAAAGGCTTTGGATTGATTTTTGTACAGCTCATGAACCAGCTAAGTGAGCTTGGGAAAATCATTTAACTTCTTTGAGCCTCCGTTTTCTCTTCTGTAATACTGGAAATATGATGATGAGACCTGCTTTTGTGAAGACTAAATATAACAGTGCATGGAAAGCTCTTTGCACACTGTAATCTGACTAATTAAATGGCATCTGACTAATTGAATAATCCTGATTCTCCTTAAAACCAAAACTTCTCCCAAATTAAGACCCTCATATAGGGCTTCTGGGGACCAATCTCTCTGACTCTTTCAATCACATAATAATTAGATTTGGGCTGTTAAAAGATAAACTTTGGCACAATTATTTTTGGAAATATGGGCTAATAACAATGACGTATCAGCTGAATCTAGGACTTTTTCAGGTGAGCTCAGTGTCCCTAGAGTCTATAAAAGGCTTCGTCAAGTTGTTTTCTGTGACTCTAGCCTGGTAACTCATATCAACATAAATACATCTTTGCGTGTGGTTGATTCATATCTTCTCAACTGCCTAGAAATATTTGAGCATGAGAGAGTATGTAAATATCAGCTCCAAGAGGGACAGGCTACTGCATCTCTGACTGCCTGCCATGGAAGACACCTAGCAGATAGAGAACACACAGCATGCCATGGGATTGGAGTCCCCACCAGGCCAAAATGGAGTTTGCAGGGAAGCAGCTTCAATTTTCTTCAAGTAACTCAATTATCTTCGAGTAGGACGTAAATTATTTTCTAAAAAAGCATAGATGGGTTGATTGGCTTCTGCTTTTCTGTTGTTTTTTTGTTTTTTTGAGATGGAGTCTCGCTCTGTTGCTCAGGCTAGAGTGTAGTGGCATGATCTCAGCTCACTGCAACCTCCACCTCCTGGTTTCAAGCAATTCTCATGCCTCAGCCTCCCCAGCAGCTGGGATTGTAGGCATGTGCCACCACGCCTAGCTAATTTTTGTATTTTTAGTAGAGACAGGTTTTCACCATGTTGCCTAGGTTGGTCTCGAACTCCTGGCCTCAAGTGATCTGCCTACCTCGGCCTCCCAAAGTGATGGAATTACAGGCATGAGTCGCTGCACCCAACCAGACTTCTGCTTTCGTGGATGAAAATTTTTTAAAAAAATTTTGGCTGGGTGCGGTGGTTTACGCCTGTAATCCCAGCACTTTGGGAGGCCGAGACAGGTGGATCACGAGGTCAGGAGATCGAAACCATCCTGGCTAACACGGTGAAACCCCATCTCTTCTAAAAGTACAAAAAATTAGGTGGGCATGGTGGTGGGCACCTGTAGTCCCAGCTACTCAGGAGGCTGAGGCAGGAGAATGGCGTGAACCTGGGAGGCGGAGTTTGCAGTGAGCTGAGATTGTGCCACTGCACTCCGGCCTAGGTGACAGAGTGAGACTCCATCTCAAAAAAAAAAAAAAAATTTTTTTTGTTTGACACGTCTAATCCTGATATTTTTGTATTCTTTGATGGATCAGCCTTCTGCTCAAATATTTCAAGACAATGGAGAAGATCTTTACAATGTACAAAGATTCATGTATTTCACTAAGAGTATCAGGCTACAGTCTTCAGTAGGAGGATTAGTCCAAAACAACCAAGTCAGCATCGTCAGAAGCTGCACCTCTTGTCATGTGTCTTGAGAATTTTTGTTGTGATCTCATATTTGTTGCGATTCTATGTGTGAAACTTCTGTGAGGACACCATGAGTGGTTCATTTCTCTAGATGACTTGCATTTTCTAAGTGCCTGGGGGTGTGATTTCCAGTTTGACCATTTTAGAAATCTATTAATTTACAAGTAATTAGTATTTTTATTATTTGTGAATAAATTTTAGTTTGTTGCTTTATAGTCAGAGAATGTGGCCAATAAAAATGTTATTTTGAAACTTCTTAATTTTCACTGTAGTCAGGTAAATGGTTTACTTGCAACTGTCTGATAGACATAGTGAAGAATGTGCATCTTTGTCCGTAGGGCAGAAAATTATCTACATACCTAATTTTAAATCAGATTTGTTGATCATATTATTTGAAATATCTTTACCCTTGTTTAATGTTCATTGATTTAAGTGTATTATAGTTTCTGGTATGATTTTGGATGTTATAAGGTCTCTGTATTTCTAGTTTTTATTTGTTTTGCTTTATGTATTTAACTGCTATTTGGAAACATTGAAATTTGTTAACTTACTGTAATTTATTGTAGATTATGCCTTTTATCTTTTCCCCATACAATGCTTTATGCCTCGAACTCTTCTTTATCTAGTATTATAATGCTATAGCAGCTTTTTTTCTATTTTGCTTAAAATGTCTTAATATATTTCATTATTTTCTACATTTCTTTACTATTCTATTTTAGCTGAATTTACTTTTAAACAACATATAGCTAGAATGTGTAAGCATTCTGTTGTTTTTTTGTTTTGTTTTGGTTTGGTTTTTTTTTTTTTTTGAGACAGGATCTGGCTCTGTTGCCCAGTGGTGCGATCATGGCTCACTGTGGCCTCAAACTCCTGGGCTCAAGTGATCTTCCCGCCTCAGCCTCCTGAGTAGCTAGGACTGCAGGCGCATGTCACCATGCCTAGCTATGAAGTTGCTTGTCTTTTTATATAAGAAAGCATCTCTTCACTTTCATTGTGATACTTAGTATCTTTTGTTTTATTTTTCCATTTTACTTTATGTTGATAATTATTTTGTTGTTTCTTCTTACTTTTTTTCCTAATTTGCTGTATTATTTTAAATTTCCACTCTAATTCTAGAAATTAGGAAATTCTCTCTCTTAGCTAGTAGTTTCCTAATTTTTAAGTCACAAAATCATAAATATGTGGTAATAAATTTAAAGTAATCGTCCCCATATCAAGATTTTTATTAATCTGCTCTGGCACCAACTTTGTTGAGACTTATTTAAAATTGAACTCTTAACCTAAGTATTTATTCAGTATATATTAGCAAGTGCTTACTTCTGGGAATACAGATACGATTTCATACAGAGACATGCAGTCTTTCTTTTCTGTTAGAGAATTATTACTTACCTCACATTACAGTTCACAGCCACATGACCACCATCCTTTAGACTTCATTATGTGTTTTACAGGACTGCTCACTGCGGTTTCTTGTATTCTTCATCTTCTCCTGTCCTGAGATCTAGGTTATCCTTAAATTCGGTTTGGTTGGAATATATAAATAAGAGTGTTTCCTTAAAGAGAGTGGGCCATAGCATTTTTAGTAATGGCTTTCTTCTGTTCTCACATTTAAATGACATTGTGATTCCATTTATCTCAAAATTTTGTAAATCTTTACTGTTTTCCAGCTTCCAGTACTGTAGTGAGACTGATGGTAGTCTCATTCTCCTCTTTATGTAACAGCCCTTTCTTTGCACGGGGAAGTTTATGAAACTTTATCTTACCGGACTTCAGAAGACTCACTTGGATGAGATTGATTTCTTTGTCATTGTTATGACAACTTCCTGGTGTTAGCTGAACCAAAAGCAAGGTCTCGTTCAGCACAGGGAAGTTTCATCTATTATTATTATTTGTTGATCAGTATTTATCTTCCATATATTAATTTCTGTGTGTGTGTGTGTGTGTGCGCACGCGTTTTGAGACGGAGTCTCGCTCTGTCGCCCAGGCTGGAGTGCAGTGGCGTTATCTCAGCTCACTGCAAGCTCCGCCTCCCGGGTTCACGCCATTCTCCTGCCTCAGCCTCCCAAGTAGTTGGGACTACAGGCGCCCGCCACCGCGCCTAATTTTTTGTATTTTTAGTAGAGACGGGGTTTCACCGTGTTAGCCAGGATGGTCTCGATCTCCTGATCTCGTGATCTGCCCTCCTCGGCCTCCCAAAGTGCTGGGATTACAGGTGTGAGCCACCGCGCCTGGCCATTAATTTTTTTCTTAAATGCACACCTATGTCTTCCATGTCTTTTGTCTTTTCATCTATGGTTCCCATATTTTTGCATCTGTGCTCTGGGTTGTGAGCTATTTCCTCCACTTGATTTTTCTGATAACCAATGTGATTTTCATCAGGAACTGCTCTCTTTTTGAGTTCATCTCTTAACTTTACATCTAGAAATTAGGCATTTTTTTTTAATTCCAGAAATTTTATGTTCCCTTATTTTATCTCCTGAAGACTTCTCATTACATTTTCATTAACTCTCTAGTCTGTTTTTCTATAAATTCTGCCTCAATAGGACCTAGGTAATCCAGTCATTTAGGCCTCACAGTTTATTGAAATAGTCTGTTATTTTCTTTTCCTACTCAGGCCAGTGAGTGTGGATTTCTTCAGTGAGAAATAATGCAAGTCCAGCTTGGGTCTTGCTGGGGATAAAGAACTGACAGGCCTGTTTTTTTCTTGCTTAGAGTAGGATAAAAGACATAGATAGAACAGAAAACATGCCTGCTACTTTCCCTCCAAAAGGGCTCTCTAGTGAATCAGTTCATAAGCTAAGGCATTTGGGCTATGACATGAAGCCCCCTCTATTTTCAAGATTTTCCAGGTTCCTCAATCCAACCCCTTCTGTCCTCTCCAGGTCTGCTGGAAATGCTAGATCATCCCCTAAGCAGGCAGATGCAGGACTCCTTTGGAAAGATACACTCTGGCCAGCCCCTGGTACAGTAGATCCAGATGGCAGTGCATACCCAAAGACTCTGTAGACTCATAACCTTGTCATGACCCCCCAAAGCCTGGAAACAAATTTTGTTCATAAGGAATGTGGAAGAAAAAAAGATGACAAATAGAAGCTGTTTATTATCTTTCACTCCCAAGGCCCTACTACAATTATAGAGGGAAAAAATTGCAAAGGCGTAAACAACAAAAACAAAAAATAAAACAGGTGATATCAAGGGCCACGTTTTTTTCATGTTTTTCAAACGCAAAGTAGATGGGGATTGATTTAGGGATTGATTTAGCGAAGGAGAAGAGGCTGCTGCTGTTGAGAGCAGATACTGGTGAGAGGAGAGCCCATTCACCCTGCCCAAGTGGAGGCCTGGAGGGAGAAGACATGTGGCAGGGGAGGGAGGCTTTGGAGGCAGCATGAGGTTGGGTTGAGAGTTTCCATCCAGGAATCCAGGAATGAGCAATGGAGCAGCCCAGCACCAACTTTGCAGGCTGCAGGAGGCTGATTTCTGGCCCTCTCCTGAAGGCCAATCTAGAGCAAATGGTTTGAAAATATTATAATTACATGAAATTGAAGAAGAAACTCCCTGATGATTCAGGTGATTAAACACTAGAGTAGGCTTTCAGATAATTCACAGGCCTGAAGTTAGAATCTTATTCCAGTGTTCTTTGCGGCATCCTTTTTGGAAACAGATGATTGGACTAGGTTCATTCATTCATTCATTTGACAAACAAAAAAAAGAAAGGCATCAGATACCAAATCCACTTCATATCTGTGATGCCTGAAGGATTAGGGGGCATTAGGGACAGTGAGTACTGGACAGTGAACAATTATCTGATTATAAACCATTAAATACCAAGATCCACAATATTTATTTATTGTCTTTCATTTGCCCAGAGTGAAACGAAATAAAGAGAAGGAGAAGTCCGTGATGTATTCATTGTGTGTAGTTTCAGCTTGTCTCTGATAGGGAACTAAAGAAATCAATTTAAAGGAATTAAATAATAACTAATAAAATTATTCAACGCAAGTAGCATTCCTGCAACCTGTTTCTCAGGGACAATCATGACAAGCTAAATACCCTACACTTTATTCAGTTCATCCGCCATTTCTCACAGGTGTCAATTTATGATGTCACCACTTATTCTTCCACCATTGAGTTCCTCTGGCCCACCCAAGTCAGAATTCCACCCCCACCTCCTGATCACAAACTTTTCTGACGAAAGTCATCATGCCATTATTCTCTCAATTGCCAAATGCAAGGAACTTTTCTGAGCCTCTGTATTACTCCATTCTCACATTGCTATAAAGATACTACCTGAGACTGAGCAATTTATAAAGAAAAGAGATTTAACTGACTCAGTTCCCCATGGCTGGGGAGATGTCAGGAAACTTACAATCATGGCAGAAGGGGAAGAGGCATGTCTTACATGATGGCAGGCGACAGAGACAGCGTGCAAGAGCAGGGAAAACTGCCTTATAAAACCATCGGATCTCATGAGAACTCACTCACTATCACGAGAACAGCATGGGGAAACCACCTCCATGATCCAATAACCTCCCACTGGATCCCTCCCTTGATACGTGGGAATCCTGGGGATTACAATTCAAGATGAGATTTGGGTGGGGACACAGCCAAACCATATCAGTCTCTCTCTCCTTTACTCTGTCTGTCTTTCTCTGATACATTAATCAGCCCTGATGTCTCTATGGCATAGGGTCATGTTGACAACCTGCTTTACCCTGACATTCTCCCATAGGTTAACACTTGTTGGATCTACTCTTCTGGCCCATCCTATAATCCTGGTCCTCCTCAGCTTCTTGATCTTCTTAGGCCATACTTTCATCGAGTTCCATGGTTTTGTTCCAATCCATGCGCCAACGGCATATGGATATGACTGTGCACTGGGGCAATGCTTTTCTGCTGCACCCCGGGCCCATGTATCCAACACCTGGATGTCTCCTCTGGATTGTGCACAGGAGGCCATGTGGTATACAGGGAAAGAGAAGGGATTCTGGACGCAGGCTGTCTGTGTTCAAAATTGGCCGGGCGTAGTGGCACATGCCTGTAATCCCAGGAGAGGCAGGAGAATCGCTTGAACACAGGACGCAGAGGAGAAGGTGAGCCAAGATCGTGCCATTGCACTCCAGCCTGTGCAACAAGAGCGAAACTCTGTCTCAAAAAAAAAAAAACCATTAAAAAAACCCACACTGCCATTTTCCTGGCTGTGAAATATCAGGCAAATTACTTAACCTCTCTGGGTTTCAGTTTCCTCTTCTGGGAACTTGAAATAAAAATGTTACCTATTCCAACTAGTTCTTAGGTGCAATTATTATATGTAAATTATATGTAAAGTGCTAAAACCAGCTCATGGCATATGGTATACATAAAATGTAAGCTATTGTTTTGGTTATGATTATTTCAGACAAGGGATTTGAAAACAAATTTATTTTCTCTTTATTCTTATTTACCATGGTAACATCATTTGTCTCCTCGTCTTCTAAATCAGAAATATGAAAGTCATTCTTAACTCGTCTCTCTTTGGAGTAATTAGATACAATTGATTATACTTCCCCCATTTCTTCTATCAGCCTGCTCCTCACCATCCCCCGCCATTCTCATAGACTCTGTTTATGCTCTCCCCATCTGGTCTGGAATACTGCAATAGATTCTTAACTAGTTGTGTCTTCTATTTTTTCTCTCCCTTTAAAAATCACCCTTTGCAATGAAAACCCAGTAGTAGTAAAAAAAAAGAAAAAGAAAATGACGATGGCAATGATGATAATACTAATATCTTGTTTTTAGACATTATCTCATTTAATCCTTACAACAAATCGATGACGTAGACACGCTTACTATATTGTCTTATAAAACTGAGAAAACTTAGGCTTTGAGAGGCTAAGAAACTTGCCCAAAGCACAGAGCTGAGACCTGACAGGTCTAGAATATCAGTGCCAGCTGTCTGATCCCAGAACCTGCACTCCCAACCTCTGCTAACTGCAGGCCCATTCCTTCCAGCCATTCTCCAGTTGCTGATTTCCTGCAGATGAAACTGTGCTTTCCACAGGGCCCTTTGTCAACTGATCCAGGAAAACTGCTCCAGATTCACATTGTAATCATATCTTCATAATCCTCACTTTGCATGTTACTCTTCAGCAATACCATACTGCATATGGTTCCTAACACTTCATGGTGTTTTTCTCCTTCATGACTTTGCAAAAGTTCTTTTCTGTTTCTCTATTTGTTAACCCTGAAAATAACTACTGAGAAAATGTAGCTTATATGTCACCTCTCTGGCCCTCTGATAGGCAAGCATTCCCACCTTTCTTCCATGCTTCTTTCATTAATGCATTCTATTTTTACTGGTGTATATACTACCTTTATCTACGTTAGTAGACTAAGAGCTTTCGGAGGGTGAGGACTGTGTTCTCATTGTATTCCTGGCACAGTCTTAAAAAATATTTGTTGAATTAAATTTATTTCAAAATAGTTGGCCTGTGTGTAGACACAGACCACGCTCAGATGGTATCTCTATTAGTCCTTCTCTTCTTACCCTTATCACACTGACCATTTACGGCCTAAGCATCCTTCCCTGAGAGGACACTCATCTTCCGTCTTCATGTTCTGCTCTCTAATCACCATTTTTGGTGATAACCTCTCCTATCAACCATGGCTCCAACCTGTCATTTGATAATCTCAATCCCTTTTCTGCATGGAATTAGGCTGAAGCCCACAAACAAGCCAATGGGAGACTTGGCCTGTGGCCTCTATCATACTGCAGAAAGGCCTGGGAGGCCCAGCTGGGGCCAGGGCACCCAGGACTCATGGCTAGCTGTTGGATCAGACATGAGTAGAGTCTACCAGGCAGGTAGATACAGAAGGTGTTCAGAAGAGAGCTTGTCCAGGCACATGGATTTGGAGTTACAAGCATTCAGGTCGTAATGGAAGAAGCCAAGGAGGAAAAGAGCTTAACAAGGGGCAAGAGTCCTTAAAGGAGACTGAGCCAGGGTGGCTGGTGCAGTAGGGAACCAACAAGAAGAATGAGGAAAAAGGTCATTAGGCAGAGGTAATATCCTAATTGAACAATAATGAGAACCAAATTCTTAGTCACCAACGTGGGGGATTCATATGTTTCTTATGTCTCAACATTCTAATGTGATTGCTAGTAACAGAGCTATTGTGACTCATAACAGATGACCCAACAAATATCATCATTCTGGTCACAATGAAATAAACTGAAAGAAGTCTTTTTGCCTCATCTATACATTACATGATAACCTTTGACATTCATTATTAGCAATCAATATTCTGTGTTGAGGAAGCTGAGGAGGAAATGAACAAAAAAATTTTAAAAACCCTCAGCCCCAGTATTAGCGTTCTCTAGAAGGAAGGAACTAAGGGAATATATATATGAGTTTCTTAAGGATTAACTCACATGATCACAAGGTCCCACAATAGGCCATCTACAGGCTGAGGAGCAAGGAGAGCCAGACCGAGTTCCAAAACTGAACTTAGAGTCTGATGTTTGAGGGCAGGAAGCACCCAGCATAGGAGAAAGATGTAGGCTCGGAGGCTAGGCCAGTCTCTCTTTACACATTTTTCTGCCTGCTTATATTCTGGCCACGCTGACAGTTGATTAGATTGTGCCCACCCAGATCAAGGGTGGGTCTGCCTTTCCCAGCCCACTAACTCAAATGTTAATCTCCTTTGGCGACACTCTCACAGACTCACCCAGGATCAATGCTTTGTATTCTTCAATCCAATCAGGTTGACACTCAGCATTAACCATCACAGCCCCTGAATTCTGCCCTTTTCTACCGCCTGCTGGTAGATTGCACTCTCTGTGCAGGGCCTTTAAATATTCTTTATTTTCTTTTACAGACTTGCAGGATTCCAGCTCAAGCCCTTCACACTCCACAATATTCCCCACTCAGTCAGCATTCTCAGTGTAGGTAAACGATACACTCAGGCAGCTATTGCAACTCTTCCAATGAGATGATGTTTTCAGATGTGTATGCACACTACATAAAGGTTTGAAATGCAAGTTGTCAATGGTCATGTAAACGGTAATTTTAATTGTGCAAAAATTTTGGAAAGCAACTTGACAATGTATTGTCAAAGACTTTGAGATGATCATACACTTTTTCTGAGTAACTCCACTTTTAGGACTCACGTTAATCATGTTAATAATCGGAAACAATGGAAACAGGCTTAAATCACAAAGATCTTCATCACAGAATTACTCATAATACTTAACGACAACAAAACCTTAATGTCTAAAATAGGAGAATAGCTAAGTCAAGTATAGTATCTACTACCCATGTTAATAAGGGGGTATTATGGAGCCATAACAAATTGTGTTTCACGTCAGTTCAATTCAACAAACATGTATGGACTGCTTTAAATCTCTAGCACCACCCTAGCAGCTCAAGGCCTACCGTTCAGTGTTAAATTAAGTTTAGCCTACAGCTGCCTCCTTACATATTTTAAGTCTGGCCTAAAGCTTTCTCTGTACATACTAAACTGTAACTTAACTGATTGTGTAAACAGGCTATAAATTTACTTGTGTGCCAATCACCAAGTTAGGGCCAACCAAAGGCAGCCAACTGTTGAAACTGGGTTCACATAAGGCAAATGTGAAACTGTTTACAATCTGGCTGTTTCTGTACCTGACTTCTGTTTTCTGTAAGTCACTTTCCTTTTTCTGTCCATAAATCTTCAACCATGTGGTAGCACTGGAGTCTCTCAGAGCCTACTCTGGTTCAGGGGGCTTCTCGATTCATAAATCATTCTTTGCTCAATTGAACTCTGTTAAATTTAATTTGGCTTAAGATTTTTCTTTTAACATCAGACCAATATAAAGGAATATTTGAAATAGAATGGAAGTGCCACAAAAGCATAGGGGTGACTCGGCTACCCCAGGAGGGGAAAATGGGGGAGAGGAGATGAGAACGAGTACCAAGGAACACTCAGTTTGTAACTGATGGTAGCATCCTAATTTTGTTATTTCCCTTAAACCAATAAGATTAATGCAGCAAATGGTTTATTGGGGAAAATCCAGTGTGCATAGAAAGCCTTCTAATTGATTTCTGAAATAAACAACGATTAAGATGAAATCTAGGGATGAGGAGGAGTTAGCAACAGAATACGAGTGGGATTGGGAAGAGCGTTCAAGGTAGAAGGACTGGCCTGTGCAAAGACACAGAAGTGGATAAGAAAATGAGATGTCAGGGGCACCATAATTAGTCAAAATGGTTGGAGCACAGAGTTTCACACAGTGTCAATGTCAACAGCCTGAAGATGGAGGTGCACAGGGCCTAAAGCTTCCTGAAAGATATATGGAGCCTGGATTTCATTTTGAGGATTAACGGGAAAGCACTGGAAGTGTCTGTGTGAGGAACTGACCTGCATAAGTTGTTACTGGTAATAGAGGAGGAGCAGCTTTAGGGAAAAAAAATGATGAACCTGGTTTTGGCCATGTTGAGTAGAATCCACCAGACATGTAGACACAGGAGGTGTTCAGAAGAGAGTTCGGCCAGACACAAGGATTTGGAGTTAGAAGCATTCCCATTGTGATGGAGGCCAAGAGGCAAATAAGCTTAAGTGGTGGCCAGAGTCCTCAAAGGACACTAAGCCAGGGTGGCTGGAGCAGCAGGACAAACAGGAAGAGTGTGGCATTGCAAAACACAGGAAAATGTATGTTTCAAGAAGTGGGTGACTGTGCTGAGAGTTACTACGGGATCAAGTAAGATAAGGACTTAAGACATTCTAAGGAAATTACCAGCAAGAACATCCATGAGCCAAGCAAGAGGAGTTTTGGCAGAATGTTGAAAACAGAAGCCAAATAGCAAAATAGCAGAGTACTGTGGCATGTGGATGTCATGGAAGCAGAGGGGAGAACGCTAAGGCAGCCATGAAAAAAAAAAAAAAAAACTGTCCTGTCAATGGGGGAATTCTACTGTACTTTTTTTTTCCTTTCAGATTGACAATGCTGGTATTCAGTGATTGGGTGCTGATGGAAATGATCTATTAAGGAAAGTGGAGGGTTAAGGGTCAAGGTGAGAGAAGAGAGAAGGCATAATTGATATAATGAGATTCTTTGGGGTGTTGGAAAGGAAAAGGATGCAGAAACTTAGTTGGAGAAAGGACCTCTATGGAATTTTACTCTGAAGGAAACGATGGGGTGGATGGAGAGCATGTAGTTTGTAGGTTTGGAATTTGGAAGCTGGGGATAAATCCGTCTGGTGGCTTTTATTTCCAATAAGAGGTAGAAGCCACAGGCATCTGCCAAGAGTGTGTAAGAGGAGGTGGGGAAGGAGATTGAGGGAAAAAGAGAAGGTTTGCAGTTGCTGTTTTGCAAATTGGATTAATTAGGACCAGAGGAGAAGGCAGAGTCGCCCAAATCATGATGTCCATCAGTATAGCTGTGTGACTTTTTCCCAGCAGAGCCAACTATTTCTCAGTTTTTCACTCTGAAATATGCATATTTAAGCAAATTCAATGAACTTTATTCCAAGTACCCAAATGCAACTTTTGAAAGATTTACCATAGGGAAATCCAAGCTCTCCAGGAAACTTCATTTCTTGTTTTCCTAGATGGTGGAGAAGCATGGTAGAAGCTCTGGTAGGAAAAAGAAGGGCATAGCAGGGAAAAAAAAAAAAAAAAGTCCAGTACATCACAATCGGTTTACACTCATTAAACATTATATAATGCTTTTTCAGTTCAAAAGGTATTGTAAAATATATTAATTCACCCCATCCTCCCAATAATTTGCTCAAAGTCAAAAACCAAGAGGGACAATGTTAAGACCAGGCTATCCTCCAGATTTTCTGAACTTAGAGTACCTCTCTTTTTAGGATTCCATAGGCCCCTCTGTTGACATGGTAACTGTAGGAAGAATGTATAGCATCTGACCCAAGGATTATTCTACAGTGAAGGTCCAGGATCCTTCCTTATAGATACTTGCAAGCCTATTCTAAACACATACACACACCTTGTGTTCAACAACAATAACTAAAGGCAAGTGCTCTTTGGTTGATTTGCAGACTCAATTGACTGTTTGGCTCAATGTCAAGAAGAAGAAAATTGTTTCCTGCCTTTTCTGGAATAAGTGATTTCTTGACCTAGAGAGTTATAGTAATAGGAAATGTATATGTTACAAAGAACCTATGCCCAGTTAAACAAGCCCTTTTCAGCAAGCTGTCGGCTGGTATGAGTCACTTACATAGGTTTACTACAAGCCCTCTTACTCCCCTTATGAGTGAGTAACATCCTTAATCACTTTCTGAATTTTATCACAAAATACTCATTTTTGTTGAGTAGTTGGAATTTCTCGTACTACCATGAGGAAACTGAGGCTTCCAATCCAAGATGAGGTCATTGGTTGATTGTTGTCTTATCTTCCATAGTTTTTGTCATTATTGCCATTGTTGTCATTGCAGTTATCAAGATCATCATCATCATTTCCCATGATTACTACCAAAATGCAGAGACCATTTTGAAGCAATATCTCTGTCTTCCTTGAGGATAAATGTTAGATATATTGGAACTTCACGAGCATTTAATATTTGATGCCTAGCAGCTACATGGAAGAAACTCAAATATACATGCTTTGGTTCCATTACAAAATTTTTTTTTTTGAAGCAGGCATAGGTTTTAGAGTCAGGCAGACATAGAGTCAAATTCTAGTTACGTAACTTACTGGTTGTATGAACTCATTTAAGTTAATCTCTTTGAGCCTTGGTGTTCCCTTGTAAAACAGGGAAAATATCTCCTTTTCAGAGTTTTGAGATGATTAAAAGATATACTGTAAGTGAAGCACATAATAGACATTTGATATTGGTTTCCAGCCCTCCTCCTCTTGAACCGGTTTCCCACTTCCTAGAATTATAAGTAGTCCTCCACAAAATCTTACTTACAAATTAAAATATTTGCTGAGAAAAATAACTTTGCAGGTGTCAATGTTATTTTTATTTTGTCCTGTGAAGACATGACAGGACCAGACAATCTTTCCCCAAAGCCTAATTAGAGTTTCTCCATTACTATATTTGTGTTTGTTTTTGCTTCCTTTGTTCAAATTAGGTTTTTAGGCAACCAAAATGAAACGCTCACCAAAAGTCATCTTTTGTAGCAGTAGTGACACAAATTACATTTGTTCTCTAGGGTTTAAAACGCCCAGCCATTAAACTTAACTATGTGAGCTTGGCAAATCATTTCAAAAGCAAAGCAGCTGTTTCCCTTTTGCTCCTTTTTTTAAAGCCTTGCTCAACGACTTAAAGATGTACACACTCCCATCGTAGACCCAGGGAAAACCCATGAAGTACTGTGAATTCCAGCATGAAGGCCACAACAATAAAAAGAGAATGAGGTGTTGAATTTTATTTTCGAGCAATTGCATGGTTTCTAGTTGTTAAACAATATAGTGCTTACAATGTGTCAGGCACTATTCCAAGTACTTTATGAATAATAATTTGTTTAATCCTCATAAGGTATGTGCTATTATTATTCACACTTTGCAGATGGAGACTCCGGCATAGAACATTTAACAGCTTGCTCAAGATCGTCCATCTCCTAATGGGCAGAGCTAGGTTCTGGATTCAGACAGCCTGGCTCCACGATCCAAGTTTTAAGTAGGTTCTTCCACCTCTCATTGACTTATTCTATTTATTTCATTTATTTCTAATCATTTACTTTATTTCTAATCATTTATGTTGTGTCCCTCCACTGTTTCTGCTCATCACTGCAAAGTCTTTGTTTTCATTAACCCCTTGTGACTACCTCTCTGTGCCAACAAAGATGCCATCCCCTAAGTGGTCACCATCATTGGAGCTGCCCACAGGTGTGTCTCTCCATAGGGTAGGGGAACCAGTAGGAAATTCGACTCCAGTCACTAATTCACAAGATGGCCTGCAGCTCAGATTAAGGGCAGGGTAGCTACCACTGGAAGAGGCTTGGCAAAGAGACCACAGCCACGAGCCCATTTTGTGCCTTTCACAGTGATCATCTTCTCGGGTCTCTGTGCTGAGTCCTTTCTCCCTGTGACACTCTCAACTCTCAAATTTGCTCAATGTATAAATGAATATGGGAATCTGTCACTACTGCTCCTGGCCAGCACAGGGCCCTTGGGTGAATTAGAAGTTATCCTCAGGCACCTGGCTAGTGACAGTGTATGGATGTGGTCTGTGGGCAAAGAGGATACTCACTTTGGGTCAAGAATAACTTCAGAGATCACCTAGTGGTCCAAGCCCAATCACTAGTTCCTTTAAGTGCAATAGTTCAATCCAACAAAAACACTGCCTGAGCATCTTCTGAAGACCAGGAAGTATGCTAAGTACAGGGGAGATGAAGAGAATTGTGGAAGGCCACCTATAATAAATCAATGACAGAGTTATGCCTGGTCCCTTAGAGTCAAGAAAGGAGGATCACCATTCTCAGTGGGGTCTTTCTTAGAGAGGGTACCTGAGCATACTGCTTGGAACATTGTACGTACTTAATAAATACATATAGAGTGAAAAATGAATGCATGTCTTAAACAGCAAGCATTAATGAGACATAAAAGAAGAAATATATTCCAGACAAAGAGAATAGCACAGGAGAAGCCCAGAGACAGGAAACAGCTTTGTGTCTCTGGGGAATTTCAGTTCAAATCCCAAGGAAGGAAATGGCAGGAGTTGGAGTGAGAGTCAGGAGAGAAATCTTATTCCAGTGTAAGAGGCTCGAGCCTCATCCAGCAAGTCAGTGCTTCTCCAACTCCAGTATGTATACAAATGTAAACAAATTACTTCAAGATCTGATTGTGATTCAGGAGGTCTGGGCTAGGACCTGAGTTTCTCTGGCTCCAGCAAGCTCTCAGGTGACGCTATTGCAGCTGGTCCATGGACCATACATTGAGTGGTAAGACATCAGGAGCTAATGAAAAGCACTGATGGATTCCAGAAAGAAAAGTGACATGTGTTTGGCCCCTGATAGTTAAGAAACATTTAAAAATAAGAACAGTGAAGTATATGAGGATATGAACAATGATTAAAGTTTACTCTATTTCACAAAGGTAATGAAACAAGCATTTACTGAGCACCGTCCACATTCTGGTCACTGCACTAGGCACATGACAAACATTATCTCTTCTAATAATAGAAACTAAAGCCATAGCCCAAACTGTACCACTTTTAACTCAATGACCAGTATAAACAAACAACTCGTTTGTGTAATCTTTAAATAGAATTAACCATATTGAAATTAACTATCAACCAGGAATGTTTAGAGTTGTATATATCTGTGTATATTGTGTTTTATAATAACAGAATAGTATTTTTCTCTTGGATCATTAGTCCAGGCACATTTTTAAAGTCAATGAAGCCACTGCTCACCTATTTGATGTTCATTATTAGGTAAGAAATCAGCTTAAACTTGTACACTTGGTCACCACCCCATAACTACCAACTCCTGAAATAGGCCTAGATTTCTCATTTTAAATTCAAAATGAACCCTTTGCTTCCTGTCTAGTCAGCCTTGGATGTTTCTGGCTACCGACACCACCTAAAGCTTGGTTATTTGGAACTATTATTTTCAGAGAGAGAAAGACAGCTAGAGCAAAAAGGAATAAAAGAAGAGAAGAGTCAAGTGGAGAAGGTCGGCTGAGCTGCCTGGTCCCTGTTCCCACGGAGACCGCCGAAATAGATCCAGGCCTCCTGTGCTTACCGTGCTCCCCTTGTCAACCTGGCCCACTCATCAGTTCCTCCCAACTTGTTTACATTGGGGACAAGGGCTGCATGGGTACAGCAAAGGAAATTAAAACTGAGGTAGCATGAAAGAAAAAAGTAGAAATGCATGAAAGGAGATCAGACGCAGTGTTGCTGACTCCTTTCTATGGAAACTAAGCATTTCCCCAGAAGAGTTCAAAAGGTTTATAAACACAAGCCTGTGGATCTTCTGGAAGGTGGATGTCACCTCTGTGCTATTATACTCTGTAGCATAAAGAGGGCTTGACAGAGGAAGGGAGAAGGGGAATAACAGGTTTTTGGGCATTGGGCAGACAGAGGTTCCTATCTCAGAGTTGTCACTGACACATGTGCCTTGGCATTTGAACATAACTAAACATTGGATCTCTTTCTCCATCTTTAACTTAAGGTGATATCGTGGAAGATATGTTTGATCTTTGCCTTTGCTGCATCTTTTCCTTGCCTCTTCTGGTTACAGCATTCCTCATTTCCCTTTGTTGGGTAAAGCCTACCCCCATTTCACGCAATCTTTGGGAGGACTGTCAATCAAAGTATTCTAAGGGCTAAGAGTGACTCAGGCCAGGACAATCAAGACATCACCCCCACCCCACCACCCCATCATTTGTAGGACTGAGCCAGGGTCCAAAAGCCATTGGAGACTGCCTGAACAAATTGTTCATTTGTTCCTGCTCATAAACCCCCCCAAAATTGCTTTGGTTCTTGTTCTTCCTTGCAGCCGGTATGTTTAACTGTCCCCCTCCTTGCAAGCCTAACAAATTCCAAATTCCTTTTTTGGTAAAATTAACTAGTGTTGGTTTCTGTTGCTTGCCACAAAGAACGCTAAATGATGCAAATACTTGACCTCTTAGGGCTGCTGTGAGGATTAGCAATAACAAATGCAGTTCTAGGTTTAAAGTAAAGGCTCAATATCTGCTCCAAAGAATTACTATTAGGGAATAACTTAAGGTTATAGCTCTAACAATCAATCCAAGGAAATTCACAAAGCTAATGAGTCTGTGCCACAGGGTGTTAAGCAATAGGGTGCCCCTTCCACAGCTCCTTCTATGGTCTAATTACAAGAGGTATTGCACATTTCCCAGATCAAAAGCACCTTCCCCTACTGGCCTGCCATCTTTTCTGCAATTCCCATCATTCCTGTCATTTGTCAAGTTTTATCATAAAGAAACACTTAAAGCACTTAGATGTGGTGCTTCCTTGAACCAGTACGTTATTGGCGTGTGTGTGTATGTGTGTATGTGTGTCTGTAAATGCTTATGTGTTACTTTCCCTAAATGCAGAGAACACATGTTTGACCAATTTGGAGAGAAGTTTAAACTCACTAGGCCTAGTATGTTACTTGTGATCAAGGTTTACAATCATAAGCATTTAAGAAATTCTGTGTTTTTTAAAAAAATTTTACTTTATTGTGTAGAGCAGTTTTAGGTTCACAGCAAAACTGGACAGAAAGTACAAAGTATTTATTTGTCTGTCTGTTTCTTTTTTTTGAGAGAGGATTTTGGTCTGCTACCCAGGCTGGAGTGCAATGGTGCAATCATGGCTCACTACAGCTTCTATCTCCTGGGTTCAAGTGATCCTTCTGCCTCAGCCTCCTAAGTAGCTGGAACTACAGGTGTGCACCACCATGCCCAGCTAATTTTTAAAATTTTTTGTAGACATGGCGGTCTTGCCATTGAGAGGTGACAGCCTGCTGGCAGCCCTCACAGCCCTCGCTCACTCTAGGTGCCTCCTCGGCCTCGGCGCCCACTCTGGCTGCACTTGAGGAGCCCTTCAGCCCACCGCTGCACCATGGGAGCCCTTCTCTGGGCTGGCCAAGGCCGGAATCAGCTCCCTCGGCTTGCGGGGAGGTGTGGAGGGAGAGGCGCGAGCAGGAACCTGGGCTACACGCGGCGAGTGCGGGCCAGCTGGAGTTCCCAGTCGGCATGGGCTTGGCAGGCCCTGCACTCGGAGTGGCCAGCCGGCCCTGCCGGCCCGGGGCAGTGAAGGGCTTACCACCCAGGCCAGCTGCTGCGGAGGATGCGCCAGGTGCCCCAGCAGTGCTGGCCCACCAGCGCTGTGCTCGATTTCTTGCCGCTCTATAGCTGCCTCCCCTGGGGGCAAGGCTCGGGACCTGCAGCCCTCCATGCCCGAGCCTCCCCAAGCCCTCGCCCTGCGGTAGGATCCTTCGCCTCCCGGGCCTCCCCCACGAGCGCCGCTCCCTGCTCCACGGCGCCCAGTCCCATCGACCGCCCAAGGGCTGAGGATTGGGGGCACAGGGCGCGGAACTGGCCGGCAACTCCACCTGCGGCCCCCATGCGGGATCCACTGGGTGATGCCAGCTGGCTCCTGAGTCTGGTGGGGACTTGGAGAATCTTTATGTCTAGCTAGGGGATAGTAAATACACCAATCAGCACCCTGTGTCTACCTCAGGGTTTGTGAATGCACCAATCGACACTTTATCTAGCTACTCTGGTGGGGACTTCAAGAACCTTTGTGTCCACACTCTGTATCTAGCTAATCTGGGGAGGTGGAGAACTTTTGTGTCTAGCTCAGGGATTGTAAATGCACCAATAAGCACCCTGTCAAAACGGACCAATCAGCTCTCTGTAAAACAGACCAATTGGCTCTCTGTAAAATGGACCAATCAGCAGGATGTGGGTGGGGCCAGATAAAAGAATAAAAGCAGGCTTCCCGAGCCAGCAGTGGCAACCAGCTGGGGTCCCCTTCCACACTGTGGAAGCTTTGTTCTATTGCTCTTTGCAATAAATCTTGCTACTGCTCACTCTTTGGGTCCACACTGTCTTTATGAGCTATAACACTCACCGCAAAGGTCTGCAGCTTCACTCCTGAAGCCAGCGAGACCACGAACCCACCGGGAGGAACGAACAACTCCAGGCACGCTGCCTTAAGAGCTATAACACTCACCGCGAAAGTCTGCAGCTTCACTCTTGAGCCAGTGAGACCACGAACCCACCGGGAGGAACGAACAACTCCAGGCACGCTGCCTTAAGAGCCGTAACACTCACCACGAAGGTCTGCAGCTTCACTCTTGAGCCAGCGAGACCACGAACCCACCGGGAGGAACGAACAACTCCAGGCACGTTGCCTTAAGAGCTATAACACTCACCGCGAAAGTCTGCAGCTTCACTCTTGAGCCAGTGAGACCACGAACCCACCGGGAGGAACGAACAACTCCAGGCACGCTGCCTTAAGAGCTATAACACTCACCACGAAGGTCTGCAGCTTCACTCTTAAGCCAGCGAGACCACAAACCCACCAGAAGGAAAAAACTCCGAACACATCCAGACATCAGAAGGAACAAACTCCGAACACACCGCCTTTAAGAACTGTAACATTCACCATGAGGGTCCACGGCTTCATTCTTGAAGTCAGTGAGACCAAAATCCCACCAATTCCGGACACACCATGTTGCCCAGGCTGGTCTCAACCTTCTGGCCTCAGGTGATCCTCCCAGCTCAGCTTCCCAAAGTGCTGAGATTACAGGCCTGAGCCACCATTTCCAGCCAACGTGTGTGTATTTTAACTATTTTATTATGACTTCAATTTTTTCTTTGTGATAAAACATAATTATGCAGTCCTATAAAACCTTAAATCAATATACTCTATTGAACATAGAAGGAAATAACCAGGATATTTTCTTGATAAAAGGTGATGCTTGCCTCACGACGTGGAAACCTGTAACCCACCCCTGAAAAGCTTTATGTTCCCTCCGAGTGAAGCAGCAGTCTTAGCCTCTTGCTCTGAGAACTGCCTGTTTATTACTTACTTGTTAGATTTCAGAAGCACACATCCTCAAGGCCATATGCAAAGGACTCTGTCTCGTTGGTCGTGAGCATCCTTCTAACCTTGCAATAGCCCGAACAGTGGAGTGTCAAGGGCAGCAGTAAACAATAAGGCAGGGGAGAGACGCAATCAAGGAGCTTCTCCGTGTTCTGTCTGATGCCACTTAGCAGAATATCCCTCAGAGCAGCCTTCCATGGAACTAAGGCATCTTTTTGTTTTCCTTCTAGAAGAAAATAAAGATAATTTCATCCAGAAATCAGAAAAACAGTGCAGAAAATGAAGCTGAAATTTTAGGTTCCTGTTGTAAATCACAGCTTATTGTAGGGCAGGCACTTAAGATATGGTGCCTCCACCCACACCAGAGATCTGCTGCATGTTCACCATGCGCCAGGTTTACCAGCCCTAAACGTTAACCTCTACAATGAGAGTAGTCCCACTGGTATCATTTCCCAGCTGAGGAAACTGAGGTTCAGAAACACTCAGAAACTCATCAAGCAAATGGCAGAGCTAATATTTGAACATCAGAGCCCAAGCCTTTCTTATTAGGTATCTTAGTCCAGGCTGCTCTAACACAATACTGTAATGGGTGACTTACACAACAGACCTTTATTTCTCACAGTTGTGTGGGTTGGGCAATCCAAGATTGAGGTGCTGCCAGACTGGGTTCCTGGTGAGGGCTCTCTCCCTGGCTTGTATCTTACTGTGTGTTCACCTGGTCCTTCCTTGGTGACAAATTGTAGAGGAGATAGCAGACATATACAACTAAAGAGGGTAGCCAAGCTTTTAAATTTTTTTTTAAAAGTCATCTCTCTAGGCAAAATATACATATGTGGTTTTGTAGCTATTTTTTACTAGAGATTATAAACAAAGGCAGCTGTAAAGCAATGAATTCTTAATTCACTATAAAAGTTTTGGAAGCACCATTTTATGCTAGGGGAAGTCCTAGGCACTTGAGTTCCTGTCCCCAGGGAGGTTTGCAAGCAAAATATGGACAATTAAAATATAGTTGTATAATAAAGATATTAATAAAATACAAATCACCATTTCTTTTGTGGGGGTGAAGGTGGAATGGGTGCTATATTGAAATATTTTTACATATTATAAAATGCCTCACTAAGAGCCTGTCTTTTGCTGCACCTTGTCTTCTACTTCCTGCTCAAAAGTAGCATATGAACTTCCTATTTCTGCCAGCAAGTCAGGTGAGAAGAGAAAATGAGTTTATGAAAGTAGGCATGTGTCAGTGCTCTCTGAAAAAGACTTGTCTGTATGCTGCATCAGCACACACCATCATCAAAAAGCAAAGCAAAGCAGGATCGATTTTATTTTAGTGTCTGTGATTTTAAGGACAACAGAAAAACAACAAAAACGTCACATGTATTATATCATGGAAGTCTGCCAACCCTCTACCAACAATACTATTCTCATTTTACAGATGCTGAATCTGAGCATCAGAGAAGTTAAAGCACTCGATAAACACTTCAATGATTTTTCCAGATAATACAGGGGAAGAATTGGAACTTAAAGCCAGGTCTTCTGTCTCCAAATCCCATGACCTTTAGAGCATGTTTGAAGGAGAAAGTTCACACATTTTCATCTGAGATACCTACTACTGTTTCTAAAACTAAATGCGGAGTCTCAGCTGCTTCTATGAGCCGGTAAGGGTGCTGTCGTGGCTTTGTGACATGTCAGCTTGGCTAGGCTGAGCTTCATTTCCCAGAAATCCCTCCCTGTATGTTTCTGGTTTGGGTGGGTCATAAGAAACATTCTTTGGGAGACTTGGAGGCAGAAGGGGAGGAGTAGCCATTCTGTAGCTCACACAGATTGTTACTGATCTGCTGACTCGCCTCAGTGCTCTGACGCAGCAGCTGAGGCTGCAGCTCTTCTCCCTTCTCACGGATCCTTTTTCAGCTTCTATGATGCCTGGTCCAGGTATGTGTTTAGTTCCCAGGGTCCTGGGTTCTGCAGGATATCCTTGACACTATGGTCCAAGTCATCAAAAATGGCATAGATTTTGGTCCATCGGCATGGGACTCATGCTGTGAGTTCTAACTTGTTCTTGATCCCTGTTTACATCCATCTTCACTTTCTGACATGTGGACTTTAAGCTCCAGTGCCAAAGGCAAAGGCTACAGCCATCCAGAGGCTGCTTAAGCAGTTCCCATGATTGTAGAAGGTCAAATCCCTGTAACAAACTCAGATAGACAGATCATAGAGAGAGGACAGATGGGTAGATAAGACAGAGAGAGTTAAGAGGCTGAATTGTATCTCCCCACAATTCATACGTTGAAGCCCTAGACCATGGTACCTTAGAATCTGACTCTATTCGGAGACCAGTCTTTTAAAGAGCTGATTAAGTTACAATGAGCCTGTCAATATTCAATCTGACAGATGTCCTTAAAAGAAAAACATACAGCTGACCCTTGAACAACACAAGTTTGAACTGTGCAGGTCCACTTACACATTTTTTCAATAAAAATTACAATGAGTGTGTCTGTCTCTCCTGCTTCCCCTTCCATCTCTGCTACCCTTGAGACGCAAAACAAATTCCTCCTCCTCCTCAGCCTACTCAATGAGAAGATAATGAGGATGATAATCCACGTACACTTAATGAATAGTAAATATATTTTCTCTTCCTTGATTATCTTAACATTTTCTTTTCTCTTTATTGTAAGAATACAGTATAAAACACATATAACATATAAAATATGTGTTAATTGAATGTTTATGTTATTGGTAAGGCTTCTCGGTCAACAGTAGACTATTAATAATTAAGTTTTGGGGGAATCAAAAGTAATACATGAATTTTCAACTGTGCAGGGAGGTCAGTGCTCCTAACCCCCACATTGTTCTCAAGAGTCAACTGTATCAGGAAATACAGAGAGAGGCACAATGAGAAGGTGGCCATCTGCAGCCAGGAAGAAAGGCCTCAGGAGAAACCAAACCTGCCAACACCCTGATTTCAGACTTTCGGCCTCCAGAACTTCAGGAAAATTAACTTATGTTCTTTAAGCCACTTAGTGTGCAGTACTTTGTTATGGCAGCCCTAGCAAGCTAAGAAAGTAAGGAAAGCAAGGAAAGAAGGAAGGGAGGAAGGGAGGGAGGGAAAGAGAGAGAGAAAGAAAAGGAGGAAGGAAGGGAGGGAGGGAGGAAGGAAGGAAAGAAGGCAGGCAGGCATACATACATGTGTATATATTAGTGTTCTTCAGAGAAACAACAAATAGGGTGTGTGTGTGTGTCTGTATTATGTATCTATGTGTAGACATACAGAGAGAGATTTATTTTAAGGAAGCAGTTAATACAGTTGAGGTGGGGCTTTGGTGCTGGCAAGTCTGAAATCTGTAGGACAGGCCAGCAGGTTGGAAATTCCAGCAAGAGTTGATGTTGCAGTTTTGAGTCTGGAGGCAGAAGCCCTTCCTCTTTGGGGGACCTCAATCTTTTCTCTTAAGACCTTCAAGTCATTGAAGAGCTCCCCACTCACCTGATGGAGGGCAATCTGCTTTACTCAAAGTCTCCTGATTTGAATACTAATCAAATCTAAAAAAATACCTTCGCTGCAATATCCAGACAGATGCTTCACCAAACAACTGGGCATCATAGCCTAACTAATTCTGATACATAAAATTCACCATCACTGTGTGTGTGTGCATCCTAGTGGTTCTGCTTGTCTGACTGAACCCTGACAGATTGATATAGGTGTCCTCATCTTATTTTTAAAAATCTGCAAAGTTTCTGCATGCTCTCCTTTGATAATTACTGCTATTCCTCACTCCATTAAAATAACATCCAACAGCTGAGAGAAAATGCAGTGCTTGTGTTAACCGCCCTGACAGGCCCCAAGCCTATCTGCTGGGGGCCAAGATAGGCGCTCCCCCCAGGTCCTCACATTTAAAATAGTGATTCTCAAACTTTAGCGTGAGGCTAGGCTAAGCTCCATCAGAGCCCCCGAGGAGTCTGTTAAAACACAGATTTCTGGGTCCCACTCCCAGAGTTACTGATTCCATAGGTTATATGGTTTGGCTCTGTGTACCCACCCAAATCTCATGTCAAATTGTAATCTCCATGCTTTGAGGGAGGGACCTGGTGGGAGATGACTGGATCATAGGGGCAGTTTCCCCCATGCTGTTCTCATGATAGTGAGGGAGCTCCATGAGATCTGATAGTTTCCCCAGCTCTCTCTCTCCTGCTGCCTGTGAAAAAGGTGCCTGCTTCCCCTTTGCCTTCTGTCATGATTGTAAGTTTCCTGAGGCCTCTCCAGCCATGCAGAACTGTGAGTCAATTACAACTCCTTTCTTTATAAATTACCCAGTCTCAGGCAGTTCTTTATAGGAGTCTTAGAATGGACTAATAGAGTAGGATTGGGGTAGAGCCTGAAATTTTACATTTTCTAGCGAGTTTTCAGATTATATCTATGCTACTGGTTTTGGGACCACACTTTGAGAACCATTTCTTTAGGATACCTCAAAGCCTGGGTCAGTGAACTTTAGCACTGCTGTCAGAACAAATGCTAAGAAATCAAACCTTAGGTAAAAGGAATACTAATGTTCCACCTTGATTTGGAAACACTCTTAACTCCCACTCTGAAGACATATATTTTATAAATCTCCTAGGTATATGCCCAAGAGAAACAAGCATGTTTTGTCTACCAAAATACATGTACAAGAATGTCCATAGCAGATTTTTTCACAGTACCCTAAAACTGCAAACATAAATATCCATTAACAGAAGAATAGATATATAAAATGTTGTGTCAGAAATAAAGAAGAATGATTTTGTATTATATGTAGCATCATGAACAAATCACATATATTCTGTTGAGCA
Source organism: Gorilla gorilla gorilla (assembly GCF_029281585.2). Classification (NCBI taxonomy): domain Eukaryota; kingdom Metazoa; phylum Chordata; class Mammalia; order Primates; family Hominidae; genus Gorilla; species Gorilla gorilla. The sequence continues at coordinate 112,276,641 of NC_073238.2, forward strand.
AAATAAGCCAGACATAATAGTATACACTGTACAAGTCCACTTAATAGTCACAACAAGCAAAACTAATTGATGTGGTGGAGACAGGATTAACTGGGATGGAGACGGGGGACCCAGTGGGGATGCTGGAAATGTCCCTGATCTGATTCTGAGTTTTGGTTACCTAGGGTGAGATTTGAGTACTTCCTGCAAGTCATAGCTAAGCTATTTTATTTATTTTATTTTTTGAGATGGAGTCTCGCTCTGTCGCCCAGGCTGGAGTGCAGTGGCGCAATCTTGGCTCACAGCAACCTCCACCTCCCAGGTTCAAGCAATTCTCCTGTCTCAGCCTCATGAGTAGCTGAGACTACAGGCACATGCCAGTACGCCTGGCTAATTTTTGTATTTTTAGTAAAGATGAGGTTTCACCATATTGGTCAGGCTTGTCTTGAACTCCTGACCTCAGGTGATCCACCCGCCTCAGCCTCCCAAAGTGCTGGGATTACAGGCATGAGCCACCGCGCCCTGCCTGTAGCTAAGTTAGACCTCACAGGACTGACTTTTCCATTAGGCAAGGGAAGCTCAGTACACAGGGTCCACATGGGTCCCATGTAGAGGCCCATGAAAATGTTTTAATTTCTTCTAAAACCAGCAGAAAAATATGTAATCTAGCCTGGATTATATTGTCTTTAAGCCAACAGTCATAAGATACAATTTTTAATATTTGTTATGGAGGAATGGACCTCCAATGGCGAAAGCGTCTACAATCCACAAAAGTCATAAGGCAGCCCTGATACCACATTTAAAAGCACAGATATGCACATTTTTTCTGAATAGACATAGTTGTAGAAAGCATTTAGGATTATTTTGTCACCCAACCTGTTGTAGTCTTTAACAGCTTTCATTCCCTACAAAGAAGTTCTGAAAGACGAAATGATTCCACACATCTGTGTCAGATACAAGGAAGACAGAAAGCCAAGAGACAGGACGGGCTTCCTCTACTTGAATGTCATTTAAACAGAAAGAGAGGGTAGGTCTGAGATCCACTGGACTGAAGGAGTTCTGATGTAGGTCTTCCTGGAGAGGAAACTTCAGGAACACTAGAAAGATGGAGGCATGATGCGTCTGCCACCTTGCTCTGTAGCCCCAGCCAGCGGTGATGACAAAAGGATGTAAGAGGCCAGAGAGGTTCCTGGATCAGCTTTGCAGCTTTGCTCCAGGCTTTTCTTTTTTTAACTTTTATTTTAGGTTTGGGGTACATGTGCAGGGTTTGTTATATAGGTAAACTCATGTCACACGGGTTTGTTGTACAGATTATGTCATCACCCGGGTACTAAGCCTAGTACTCTATTAATAGTCATTTTTTTCTGATCCTCTCTCTCCTCCCACCCTCCACCCTCAAGTAGGTCCCAGCGTCTGTTGTTCCCCTCTTTGTGTCCATGTGTTCTCATCATTTAGTTCCCACTTATAAGTGAGAACATGCAGTATTTGGTTTTCTGTTCCTACGTTAGTTTGCTAAGGATAATGGTCTCCAGCTCCATTCATGTTGCTCTAAAGAACACAATCTCATTCTTTTTTTTGAGCCACTCTTTGCACTTCCCATTCACTGGATTGGGAGGTTGGAGGGACCGAAGGGAGAAGCCTAAGGGAAGACCTCTGTGCTTTACAGACCTGATCCACCACTCAGAAGTGGGGCCCTCACTGAACATTCACCAGTGCCCCGCCCAGTGCTCTACTCTGTGGGCACACAGAGATTTATAAGACCCGTCCGAGTCCCTTTCCTTGGAAGACTATAATTCAGTGGTGGAGTGGTGTACACAGGGGAGGGATCAAATGCTAAACTGGGGTTACTGGACAAATGCTTTGGGAAGAGACAGATCAAAGCAGGTTCCCTGCTAGATAGGATCTAGTTTCCTAGCTCTAAATTGGGGCCAGAGTTTATTCACTTTTTTGAATGAACCAAATTATTGCTCTTTTCTTCCTTTAAATAACCTTCATATTGCTATATCACAGAATATTTTATTAGTGCTGTGGGGTTTGGGTTTCAATTAAAAACCCTCTCTCCCCAAGGACATGAATCCTTTTCTAATAACACTGAAGATTAAAGACAGTTAGAAGCTAAAGTACAGTTGGTCTATACAATTGAAAATAGCCTTGGAGAGCAAGTATGCACTTTTTAAAACCTAAGTGCATTGTTACAGAAAAGTTATTATTTGTTTGGAAAAAAATAAGAAAAATCATTGTCATGCCATAGCAACCAGACTGGTAAGTAATACAGAACAGGCTGAACTGATAAAAATATCTGTGAAAATGTCCAGATTGATGAAATATTCTAAAAATAATTTTAACAAAATAGTGAACAAAATTAAATTGGCCTAATTTTCCATACATGCCATCTCATGTTTTATTTTTTTAAAGCTAAAATATTCACTTTGAAAATGATTTTAGCACTACCATCTGGTAAAAAAGAAAGTGCAAAGCCCTAGACGTTGGACAATAGGAAGATACTCTGTAGATCTAAGGAATAAAACTTCAACATTCTAATGGCAAACAAATACGTACATAGCCCAGCATTTACAGCTGATACTTCCCCATGCTAAGTCTTCAAAGTAATAGTTTAGAAGTACCTGCAGCCTTTAAAATGAGTACTAATTTCTTCCCCACTGTTATTATTTACTTCTCTTTTCAGGATTTCAAGCAGATGAGCACTGTTGCTTTGCCAGCTTGCAGAGGAAACAGAATTTCCAATTATAAATTCTAACATTAGATGAGCAAAACCCTGATCCAACTCTAACAAGGAAATTGACGGTTTTATAACAGCAGTGTTTTAAGGGAGAAACTGCCAGCATTTGTTGGTATAGATTTAGAAGGGAACTTGCTTCAGGTCAGCTGTCAATCAAGGGCTCTTTGTGTTTTCAGAGTAGACTCTGAGAAGCGAGTTACAAAGCTGAGCTACTCCAGAAGATAGTTGAGTATTTTTCTATTCTTCTATGAGCAGGAAAGACAAAGCAGTGAATTGCTTTTTATGGGGCCTAGTGCCCTATCATTGCAAGGGTGTACTGGGGAGTGCTTCTGAATCACGTCTTCACTCATTCATTCATTCATTCAACGTTGATTGAATTAGACAGATGGGACCCATGCCAAGCACTTGCTAGGTCTTGGAAATGTGACGATGAATAACACATAACTCCTTCCATGAGGAGTTTAGGAAATAAATTTGGACACGTAAGCAAATACTTTTTTAAAGATTATGCTATAACCCCTAAAAATTATTAATTATATTAATACATTATATTACTATCAAATTTATAATAAATATTTAAATTAAAATTAAATGTTAAGTAAATATTTAAATTAGTAATTTGTATTAATATTAAAATATTAACTGTGATATAAATATGTAAGATTCTTTTAGGGCTCATAAAGGGAGAATAGTTGATTCTCCCTGGAAGAGTCAAGGAAGGCCTAATAAAGGAGTGATGATTTTGCTGAAATTTAAAGATTGGTAGGTTGTATGAAATCTACCATACATGGTGTAAGGAGGGAGGATCATTTCAGACCAAAGGGATACTGTTAGGAAGGTCATGGAAGCATGAAATGGTTGTGGCTGGAGTGGGGGACACAACAGTGGGTTTTGAGGGGCTAAGAGGTAGGGGACCAGGTTGCAGGAGATGAGGACCTTGCTATATAAAGCTGTGTGATTTGTGGAGAGTGTGGATCTTATCCTATACATAGAGGACAGCAATTCAAGGGATTTAAGCCAAGGAATAATCTGCTCAAACCTACACTGGCATATGTAGAGACTGAACCCAAGTAGGAAGCAGGTAGTGAAAGCATCAAGGAGGCAACAGTAGTAATTGGGTTAATAGGTGAAGAGGGCATGAACAAAGGCACAAGAGAGGTTGAAGAGGGGACGTTGGAACTGGCAGGATTTAGAGGTCAATTATATTATTGGATGGAAGAATGGGAAGAGATTGGGATGACTTTCTAGTGTTTACCCTGCAGGTGTGGATGGATGGTGGTTCCACTTCTATAATGAAGACATAAGAGGATTGGGTTTGAACAGGTTGAGCTACTGAAACTAAAGGATCCTTGAGGGCAATGCCATGTCTTACATCACATTTGATACTCCTTACTTAAGACAATAACTATAATATAGTAACTTTCAATAAATAGTGAATGAATAGATGAACTGACTGAAGAAAGAAGCCATGTCTGTTTGACATCTGGTAAACCACTGACCATTCAGGTTAGACACGTAGATCTGGAAGATTGTTTAAAACTCCTGCTAGGGGAAGTAGATGAGATATGGGCCAATAATAAAACTTTAGAGAAATATCAGAATAAAAAGGTCAAGCACAGAAAAAAGAGACAGCAAAGGAGTCTTGAAATTAACAGGTTGAAGAATGAGAAGAGATATATCTATATTGTCACATCTCTCCGTGTCAAATCCTAACACTGCCCTTTTCTATTGAGACTTTGAAAAAGTATTTAATCTCTTATCAATTGCCTCATCAATAAGATATGAATAATAATGCCTACCTTATAGGGTTCTTTTGGGGATTGTCCATATATGAATGTGTATAACATATAGTAAGTGCTTAACAAATATTAACCCTATCACCTTTTTAAAATATAACAAACACAACATCACCTTGGAGCCCCTGGATTTGAAAGTTTCAGTTCCAACACTTAGTAATCATCTCAGGATGTCCGAGACCTGATGTTGTAACCTGCCTTTCAGTTAAGACACCAATATAAATACAGACATTAGGAGGTGAACGTGTGGCAATCACCCAGCTTTCAAATGTTAAAAGATCTTTTGTGCTTTCTGCTCCTCTGGATATCTTAATTCTTGCCAAATGCTACGATAGCATTTTTAAAAATTGAGTATTTGCAAATATCTGAGGCTGTATAAAGGGCCTACTCTATAACAAATAAGAAATAAAATTATAGATGGAAACTCTATACTAAATAGTACACAAAAGAGACACAGATAATGTGTACTAAAATCACTGAAAGCAAATGATAGTCTATACTTATTTAAATGTATTGCTATTATGTAGTAATTTCTGAGTGATTATTATGACTTAAATCCCACTTGTTTCGTGGATTCAATTTGTTTCTGGCTGATGTACATCTCTTTCAGTACTTCCATCAGATCCAAGAACGGTATAAACTCTTTGCTTGTCTCAAAATGTCTTTATTTGGTCCTCAGTTTTGAATGAAAGATTTAACGAAAGAACTTGGATACTGAGTTCTTATTTGATATCCACTCTCTGTCAGCCCTTTGAAGATGTTATCCTATCGTCCCTGTCATTGACTGTTATAAGTAGATTGCTGCCAGTCTAATTGTTGTTCTTTTGTAAGGTCTTTTTTTCTCGGGTAGCTTTTAAGGTTTTGTTTTTCTCTTTGATTTTCTGAAATCCCACTATGATGTGTCTAGATGTGAATTTATTGCTATGTACCTTACACAGAACTTAGATTCTTATAGTTACAGGTTGCATTCTCCAAAATGAGATACTGTGATGAAGTGTGGCTAGAAACATATTTATTAGGGTGGCAACACCTGGCCTCCCTTCTAGGGGGTACTATCACCCTCACTGCAATCATCAAACGAAGTTCTATTACAGCCTCTCTTACTGTCAGCTCTCATCTGCAGAGAACCACCATGGAATGTTAGTGATGCTGATAGCCCTCCCATTGGCTCTATGGGACATCCTGTGTGGCTTTGATAAATGGTGCATCACCTAGGATGGTTATAGCACATAACATCTGGCCAGATGCCTAACCACGTGCAGAATATCCATTCTGGTTGCTCACTTCCTGGGGCCTCTTAGTCCTTTTCTTCTTGGCAATGTCTGCATTGGTGATTCTAGCATTTCAATGTCACTCAGTATGGGCCATCATTTTTTCCATGCACTTGGAGGCATCCTAGTAGCAATTTTGAACCATTTATTGGGATCTTTGCCAGGATTAAACTTCTTTATTCTATATTTCAGGAGAAGATTCCTAAATATACTTATCTGTCCAATTTTATATTTTGGTGCTCTTGATCAAGTACCCGCAGAATCCCGTCCCACATGTTACTCTCCAGTTCCTGCCAGGGCATGTTGAGCAGGGCTTGCAGCACCTTCTCCAGTACAGTCCCTTAGGCCCAGCACATCCACAGCTGGATTGTGCTGCACCTTAATTATTGGCCCCACATCCAAAAGGAGATGTGGAGGCAGATTCTGGAGACAGGAGGAGGACAGGTTGCCTTGGGAGAAAGTCCTTAGCACTTTCCAGGGCACTTTCCATGATTCCAGAGCGCTGGGAAGCTGCTGTGGAGACTGGGGATGCTCACTCTTCATGGGGAAGACTGGGTGACATCTGCAGGCTCAGAAGGCTGGAGGAGTCTTAAGAAGTCAAAATCTCCAAGGGCGTCCACCTAGATGTTCCCACGCCATGTGGTCTGGGGCCCAACTTGACATAACAGACCCATCCTGGTGGGGCATTTGACAGCCTATGAAGTTTGCCCATCACACTCTCAGTTTCTGGGCTTGGTTCTCATTTTTCTCCACCTTCCTGCTAGAGGAGAAAAATTCTTTCTGCACAACCACAGAAGACCCCTGGCTTTCCCACCTGGCTTTCTGTTGCTTTTAGTTTATCCTTAGCCTCTCTTCATCTCTCTGGACATCATCAGTGTCATTTAGCAGCAGACGCTCAATCTGAACAATCACTATTTTGTCCATAATTTATTATTTTTATGTATTTGTATTTCTTTAGGTTTTGGGGGAACAGGTGGTATTTGGTTACATGAATAAGTTCTTTAGTGGTGATTTGTGAGATTTTGGTGCACCCATCACCCAAGCAGTATACACTGAACCCAATTTGTAGTATTTTATCCCTCACCGCAATCCCATCTTTTGCCCCTGAGTCCCCAAAGTCCACTGTGTCATTCTTATGCCTTTGCATCCTCATAACTTAGCCCCCACTTATAAGTGAGAACATACGATGTTTGGTTTTCCATTCCTGAGTTACTTCACTTAGAATAATAGTCTTCAATCCCATTCAGGTTGCTGCAAATGCCATTAATTCATTCTTTTTTATGGCTGAGTAGTATTCCATTGTATATATATACCATAGTTTCTTTATCCACTCATTGATTGATGGGCATTTGGGCTGGTTCCACATTTTTGCAATTGCAAATTGTGCTGCTATAAACATGCATGTGCAAGTATCTTTTTTGTATAATGTATTTTGTCCGTAATTTAAATGCATGAGATAGCCTATACATCAGAGCATTCCTTTCCACTGATTCACCCTCTCAATTCACCACTGGTGAGAGAGTTTTAACAATATGCCAACTTGTGCCAGGGGCTGTAGAAAATAACAGAAGAGGGAGTGCCAATCATTGCTGCCATACATCTGAGACACTCTGTGACATCTCATTTCATTAGTAAGCATTAACTGTTGACATTTGGGCTTTTCCTGGAAGCTGGAATTGGGATTATTTTTTCCCTTAAATTCATTTATGCTGGCTTCCTGGAGTCTGTATAAAGATTTCAAGAGAATCTTGCAGTAATTTACAGACACCATATAGCCTCTGCCAACAAGAATCCCATGTACAGTAGTCCCTTCTTATCCACAAGGGACACAAGACCCCTGTGAATGTCTGAAACCACGGATCGTACCAAACCCTACATATTATATACTGTCCTTTTATCTATACATAAAGTTTAATTGATAAATTATACACAGTAAGAGATTAAAAATAACTAAAAATAAATCAATTATAACACTGTATTGTAATAAAAATTATGTGAATGTGCTCTCTCCTCTTTCTCAAAATATCTTACCTAATTTTGTACTCGCCTAATTTGGGACCATGGTCAACCTCGGGTAACTAAATCATGGAAAGTGAAAACACAGATAAGGGGGGACTACCATACCTTCAAAACAAGGAAATTGATGTTGGGGTGTTTTGTATCATAATTTGCACTATTCATTGTAGATTGCTAAGTACTTGTTAAGACACTTAAAAAGAAAAAGAAAAATGTCCTTTCAAATGGGCAACAAATATAAAAGTCTTTTGACCTTAAACAACTTAAACACAAACACAGTTTTAAGTTATAATGACAATATTAGCAAAGGAAATCATCATTTAAGGTAAATTATCTGTGAGATGAAGATATGCTCCTCATTATAAAGGCAGAACTGCCTAACAAGGGCATGGACAGTTCAGGTCTCTGCTGTGACAAAGAGCGCTGCATGCACCACCCTGTGAAGCCAGGGAGAGGCACCGCCAAGTGCATTCAAGGACTCAAAGGAGCACACACTTGTGCAGCCAAGAGAAGCTAAGTATATGGCAAATGATCCAGCCCTCTCTCCAAGGGGAGATTTCAAGTAGGGTATTTTCAATTACTCTACTGTCTTATGCAAACTTTGCAAGGAATTTAATTGGAACAGAGTATTTAAGGGGAATAACTAATGATACAATTGATTGGTAACGACCAGTAGCTGCACTGGTAAAACCATGGTGCATTCTGAGAATGGCATTTTTGCTCCTGGAAAAGAAAGTTCTAATTATAATGTTTCAGCATTCAAAACTCTGGAGCTTTTAAATGTTCATGTTCTTTTAGAGAGGAGATAGACTCTAACGGTTTTATAATTGTATGTTAGCAAATGTTGACAGCACTGGAAATCAATAGTCTGAGTGCTCTGCTCCTCTTAGCTGGCATTAACTAAAATAGCCCTTGTACTAGATCAACTGTCTGGTTTGTCTGGGAAGCAGATTTTTCTCTATGTATAGTCCTAGGTCAAGACAATGGCTTAGGTGTATTTTATCAAGGTGGAGAATATACTATGAAGGCACTGTTCAATTTCCTTTCTTGGCTTCTTTGTATAAAAGATGACTGATTACAACTATGAACTTTCAACATTGCAGATTCTATGTTGTCTGACTAGTAAATGTGAAATCACAACATCTATTCACTGTTAGTTTAAGGCAGGACGGATATGCACTATTATCCTATGTAACTTCAGGCTCTTTCTAGGAAAGATGTCATACCAAATAAAAATTTTCTCAGCAACTGAAATGTCACTGAGTTATAAATTATCACATTGTATATAAATTAACACATATCTTGCTCACATATTCTGACATAATTTTCAATACTCTTAGTGTTTCTTAATGTATATACAGTGTGAGTACTGGAGTAAAAATGGAAATTATTTTTTCTAATTTTTTCACAGATTTTATTATTTTCCCTTTTGTAAGCCATTCCATGCTAGTAGACTATCAAGCCACAACTCATAGGTAATTTCATCCTCACGTTTTCCAAACTTCTAAATTTGCCTTCATAGTTCAAGGTCAGATTTTGACTAAGTGAGAATGGAGTGAGTGGGAGGAAAAAGGAAAAGCAGGAAACAACCTTTGTGAGGGTGATGTGTGTGGGGAGAAGATGAAATGGAAACAGTAGAAAGGAGGAAATGGTATGCAAAAAGTCTTAGACAAATTAGGCTTTTCATTCTTGGGCTGTGAGTCAAATGCTTGATAACCTTTTACCACTGTCCTTCAAAATGCTCATTGGCTCATAGATGGTTTACCAGTCTTCACCTGTTCTCTATTCTTTTTTTTTAATTATTATTATTATTATACTTTAAGTTTTAGGGTACATGGGCACAATGTGCAGGTTAGTTACATATGTATACATGTGCCACCTGTTCGCTATTCTTTAGACACTTCTATGAATGGGATAGTCATTATGACTCCAGGATGGAAATGAGTCTCTAGGCTTCAGGTGGAACTGTGCCTCACAGAAGAGTAGTTTGAGAAATGCATCTCCCAACAAACCCATTCAACTTACAGATGAGTAAGGAAGGCACTAGAGAGGTAGATTTAACACCAAGATGAAAGCTGAAGAATGCGGTGTGATAGTTAATATTGAGTGTCAACTTGATTGGATTGAAGGATGCAAAGTATTGTTCCTGGGTGTGTCTGTGAGGGTGTTGCCAAAAGAGATTAATATTTGAGGAGTGGACTGGGAAAAGCAGACCCACCCTCAATCTGGGTGGGCACAATCTAATCAGCTGCCAGCATGGCCAGAATAAAAGCAGGCAGAAGAACGTGGAAAGACTAGACTGATTTGGTCTTCTGGCCTACATCTTTCTCCTGTGCTGGATGCTTCCTGCCTTCGAACATCATCAGATTCCAAGTTCTTCAGCTTTGGGACTCCTGCTGGTTTCCTTGCTCCTCAGCTTGCAGACGACCTATTGTGGGACCTCACCTTGTGATCATGTGAGTCAATACTCCTTAATAAACTCCTCTTATATATACATCTATCCTATTAGTTCTGTCCCTTTAGAGAACCCTAATTCACACGGGGTTTGGAGTCCAATAGCCTGGGGATGCGTGCCACCTCCACCATCTACTAGCTGTGTGATCTTGATGAGACTAATTTCATTGCCTCTTTAAACTTGAGCATCTTAATTTGCACAATGGGATGTGATTCCTATGCCAAAGGAGAAATGAGATAGACGTGTTGTGTTCAATGCATTCACATGCAGTCAGTGCTCAACTAAAGGCAGTTGTGGTTGAGTTTCCATGTCTCCTTCCCTTGTACCTGCCATTGTTCTTTCCACTCTACTACTTAAATTACAAATCATAAATTAAATGAGTGCTCTACTTATAAAAGTATTTGCCACATCATTATTTAGAGTTATGTTCCCCAATTATGTTGAATGGTCTATTTATACCCTACTGAGTACTTGACAGAGATGTGAGAGAAAATTAGAAAAGGAGAATGTCAAGTTTTCTGAGCTACCACTAAAAAAAAAAAATGTTAATCTGGAAGTAAAAATCCCTGAAAGTATCATGAAGAAATAAAGAAGCATAATCTTACACAACTTATCAGGAATACATTATTGTATGAAGAGGTACATGTATGTATTCTTGTCCTAGGGCAGCTATAACAAACTACCATAAGCTAAATGGCTTAAAACAGCAAAAATTTATTATTTCATGGTTCTGGAGGCCAGATGTCTGAAATTAAGGTGTTTGCAAGGCCATTCTCCCCCAAAAGGCTCTAGGGGAGAATTCTTCCTTGCCTCTTTCTCATTTCCAGCAATCTCTGGCACTTCCTGGCTTGTAGCTGCATCCTCCAATTTTTGTTTCCGTCTTTATACGGTTATCTTCTGTGTCTGTCCAAATCTCTTTCTCCTTTCCCTTATGAACACACCAACCAGTGGATGTAAAACCAACCTATTGAGTATGACATCATCTTAATTGTATTAGCAAAGGTGCTATTTCCACCCAAAGTCCCATTCACAGGTACTAGAGGTTAGTATTTTAACATATATTTTAGAGGGACACAACCCACTACCATGTGTAAAATCAAAAATGTGCTTTAAGGTAACAAGGCCAATTTTGATGCAGGGCTAGTGGAATTCATCTTGATACCTTATAATTGTAAAATCAATCATAATAATAAGATGTATTTAAAGTGTAATAACATCAAAAGTACTTTTTAAAGTATTAGTCTTATAAACATTTATTTTGGCTCTCAAAACTGGTGTATCTCATCTTTAATACCCAGAGAGATGCAACAAAGACCATGAACCTTGGTTAGTGTCCTGATTCCACTGCTTACTCTATAACCTTATTATTTATTAAACTTTATTATTTATTAAACTCTGTGCTAACCACTTTACAAACATGATCTCTATATCTTCATGCAACCCCATGAGGGAGGTAGTATTATTTCTACTTTATAGATTAGGATTCGGAAGTTTTTAGAGAAGTTAATTGCCTTGTCTAAGACCAAACACCTAGTAAATTCTGCTGTAAAGACTTGAGCCCTGGTCTGTCCAACCAGGATGTGCACTTAACCATAATGCTCTTTTTAATTTGAGCAGAAATGTTATTTCTAGGAGCCTCTCCAAGCTTTAACTTCCTCCCAAGCAGTCTGTGATGGTTTGACTCTTTCAGCCATGACTCTGCCCTCTTGGTGTGCCTTCCTATAATGCAGAGGCTGGAAAGCCTAAAACTGCATCCCACAAATGCTCTTGCAAGTAGGGTTCTGGATGTTAGGCTCCATCACTTAGAGCCTCTCCTGTATATCTAGGAGGCCAAAGTGAAGCAGAGGCCATCTCCTTGCCATTTGGGCTGCTTTTCTGCTAGCAAATCAAGTTGTGGGAAGTGAGGTTTGGGAGCAGATTTTCAGCATTCATTCTCCAGGTCCTTGGGTTGTAATAGGAAACATGGATGAAGGCAGTGGCTGCGCTTCCTATCCCAGCGGCCAGTCACCAGCTCCGTGAATTTAGAGAGCAGGAAGAAAAGGCAGCTTTCTGTCTAAATTCCTGATCCTTGTATTGTGCCACGGTGGAGTGTTCTTGAACTCAGAAGTTCCAGAGGCAGCTTTGGCAATAGTCACTTCCTTGATGGTCAGTTCTGAATTATTTGGGGAGTTATCATTGATGACTAAGACTAGAACCCATTCCTCTAGCCCTTCCAAACATTCTGTAAACATCTAACAACCTGAAATGGTTTCCTATCAAAACCTCTTGGAATGGATTCTATTTTATGCACGGAACCATCCTTGATTAATACATAAATCAAGATTAATAATCCTTACCATAGAAGGGTTTTCAGGCTGGACGTGGTTGCTCACGCCTATAATTCCAGAACTTTGGGAGGTGGAGGCGGGTGGATCACGAGGTCAGGAGTTCGAGACCAGCCTGGCCAACATGGCAAAACCCCGTCTCTACCAAAAATACAAAAAAAAAAAAAAAATTAGCCGGGTGTGATGGCAGGCACCTGTAATCCCAGCTACTCAGGAGGCTGAGGCATGAGAATCACTTGAACCCAGGAGGCAGAGGTTGCAGTGAGCTGAGATTATGCCATTGCACTCCAGCCTGGGTGACAAGAGCAAGACTCCATCTCAAAAAAAAAGTGTTTTCATAAGAAAACTGAATGGAAAAATGTATATAAATGTACATCACAGTGTCTATTTTATTAATTTCCTTGTGTATTTATTTCTCAGTTCTTCCTATAAAATCAACGGACACTATCAGCCTGTGTTATATATACTCAGCATTTTCCCACAAACACATATCAACATAAAAATTGCACCAAAAGTGTATGAACTTGAAAGATAGGACATTTATGTCCATTCTCCTGTCTTGTTTTCTCTTGGTTGACATCCTTCATTTATGCGACATTTACGGAGAGCTTGTTATATGCCAGACATTGTGTTATGCTTATTTACATAGTAAGACTGTTTTCCTGCCAAATTAAAGGCATTCTCTAAAAAAGATTGAATTCCCACTGGAGATGAACCCCAGGCTCATGAATAAATTCTTGACAACCCAGAAACATTTCAGGAACATGAGACGATGTTCACTTTGTGATCTGATCCCAGCAAAGATCCTCTCTGTGGAGTCAGATCTGCAGGAATTTTGCTCCTTTAGGAAATTCACTGTGATTAAAACAAACGGCCAAGGACTAAGGTAATGCTCTCCTAGAAGGACTATCTTCTTGTTCATGTTGAAAATGGGGTTTTGCCCAGTGCTCAGCCTACTGGCCCACTCTGCAGGCTGATAACAGCCCCCAAACCCATCTGTCCTGAAAGGCCAGTTATATCAGAGAATCAGGAAAGGCAGGATACACAAGGGAAAGAAATGTTTTCCCAAATTAAAAACTACCTACGACAATAAGGATAGCTGATGGTCCCCAGGTCCATCAAAGATGTGGCATTTGACACCATCATTAAAGAAAGGTGACTTCCCTCCCTCCCGTGCTGGAATCAGGCAAAAATCAGGAAATTACTGCAGATTCCTCTCAGACTGTGACCAGGTGGGTCTTAAGGCTGAAGTATGGTCTGAGAAAGTCCCCCAGAATTTTCCCTAGTAAAGTCTAGGACAGTTAGGGAACCTAACAGGTTGGTTCTCCCTTTTTTGAGCACCCCACACATATCTCTAACTATATGTGTGGGCTCATTGTTCTGAAAAGACACCAAGTTTTTCCAGACAGAAAGGGTCCAATGACCTATTTCTGGTGACCAAGAGAAACATAAAAGCCTCAAAAACCTCAAACACAAAATACTCCCCACCCCCTACACACATGCTGCGATTTTGTAAAAATGTAATTCGTTGGCTGTTGGATTCGTTTTCTTGCTAAACAAAGGCTGCTCCCTGTTTTCCTCATATGATGGGCATAATTACCAAAATGATCCAAGTCTGCACATACTATTTTCCTTCCATTCACTGCAAGTCTGGAACAACAACAAGAGAAGTGACACTCCCAGAAGTGGAATTAACACACACCCCGCATACTGCCTTCATGTCTCCTCTGGCTGCCGTCTAAAACATAGAGTTACAGATCCTGACCCTCCCCATCCTCAGACACAAGGATCACAATTTATCAAACATTGTGGCAGGTAATTGTTTGGAGGAAGACTGAGATAAATGTAAGCTTTTAAAAACAGCTGGTGTTCTTACTTGAATTAAGAGTTTCGAGATCAAGCTATGCGATAAAGAAGTGTAATCCATGACCATCCCTCTGATCTGGATTCTTCTCTCTGCTACTAAGGAATATTTGTCAGTGTCTACCATTTGAAGACTAGGAGGAGGAGAAGGGGACCCTCTGTCTTCCCTCAGATTTTCACTGCCACCTCCACCCCAGCATCTCAGCTGAAATCCACATCTGTTCACGGAAGCCTCCATACTTCCCCAAGTCTGCCCATACACAGGCTTCTGGAGAGATTAAGAAGTTTGACATGGAGAAAGGGTGGAACAAGATGGCCAAATAGAAGGCTCCACTGATCTTCCCCCTCACATGGATACCAATTTAACAAATAGGGTGACCTAGTATCTGCTAGCACAATAGGATGCACAATAGGTGACAAATCAAAAATAATTTAATTGTAGATTTTTAAATAACTAAAAGAGTACAGTTGGATTCTTTGTAACACAAAGGATAAATACTTGAGGTAACGGAGACCCCATTTACCCTGATGTGATTATTACACCTTGTATGCTTGTACCAAAATATCCCATAATGCCCCATAAATATATATACCTATTATATACCAACAAAAATTAAAAATTTAAAACAAAAGTTTTCTAGGTACTCCAGGATGGTGATGGTGTTAATGAGCACCGGCTAACACAGGGGCAGGCTGAGGGTGAGGCAAGAAGCAGCTCAAATAGACCCTTTGCAACGGACTGCAGCTGAGCCACGTGGGGAGATGTGGCATTGGTTGTCCACTTACAGTTTTGCTTTTTGAGTGATTTTTATGGTCTCTGCAAGCCTTCTGCAAGGTTTCTTGGATGTGTTTTAAATATTTAACTAAGAAGTTAGTGCCTATCTCACCTAAATTGAAGCTGTGCAGAAAGACTGGTAGCAGTATGGCAAAGAGAATGATCTGCAAGAGAATGTTAGAGCCGTCCAGAAAACATGTGACTGGTGTCAACAGAGTGGATTTGTAGAACACATGAGCAGTTTTAAGGGAGTTGCAGAAATACCTGGGTTGAGACGCAACAAAGTCTGCCTGAAAAACTTTGCCTTGTAAAAGGAGTGGCCACTGAAGGACCAGAGATTCTCTTTGTCCCCATGGCAAGCTAAGAACTTGAGAAGACTTTGGCATACTGTGATCTTGCCATTTCAACTAGACCTCAGAGAATCTGACGGATTCTCATAAACAGCCAGCAGTTCACAGGCTACTTTCTGAAAACAACTGATTCACCAAAACTGAGCCCTAGAAGGCATAAGCATGTGTGGCCATCTCCTGTGGCAATGTCACAACCTGAAACAAACAAACAAAAAAAGCAGAGAGTCCATATGCCAAAGATCAAGGGTGCAGATGTATCCGGGCATTCCCATTGGGACCTTTATTGTGTGAGCCTGAGAAGGACAGTGAATGCAATGTATTATAGGTCCAAGGACAGCCAAGCTACTGGGTAAGAGAAAGGATGCTGTTCTGAGTGAGAATCTCAACTTCAAGCCCTTAATCAGAATATGCTCATCTAGTTCTGTCTCAGTTCCCCTGTTCATAATGGCAGAAGAGAGGCAAGGGACTCACAAGACAATCTGCAATGCTCTTTACAGCTTGATGACTCAAAGCAGGAGACAGAATTGTGGAAGGTGGTGCTGTGGTGTGAGCCCTAGGCTGGGTTCCCAGACCAGCCCACAGGGAAGCTTCTACCTCTGTTGCAACCAGGAAGTAAGGAATGAGGAAGCTGCCACCGCCCCTGCCACATTCCAGGACACACACCACCAGGGCTGCAGTCTAGGAATCAGGAGCCTGGAAGCATGAAGCTGCCACCACCACTGCAAACTGACTCTTTACACCCCTGGAGCTGGAGTGAAGAGGTTCATGTATTTATTCCCTGAATGATCATCAAAAACAATTTACCCAATCTGCCTGCAGTGAGGGCAGCTTCATCCACACAGGAAAAGAAACTGGGATTTGGGACATTTTTCAAAAGTGAACACAAAGAACGCATATGTTCTAGAAAAAGCACCAGACTAATTAAGTGAATGAGCTTTGAGAACAGACAGATCTGAGTACAGAGACTGCCCCCACCAGATACCTGCCTCATTTTCCATATCAGTAAAGTGGGGGTAATAATTCTACCTATATTGCTATGCTATGACAACAGTTACATGAGGTGATGCACATAGCGTACCTAGCACAGTGCTGGAAGAGGGTGCCAGCTACGCTCGGGCATCCAGCCACCTCCTTCTCCTGCGCCTTCCTGTATTGCAGACCCCTGTTGGATGACAGAGTTGGGAAGCTAAAAACCACCACAGCTAGAGTTCTGCATGCCAATCAGGGTCTGTGTGGCAGATGCACTGTCATGCAATTTGGAAGGCAGAATCCAGGAGACGCCCAGCCCTGCTACTTCTGGCTTTCTGCTGGTAAGTAAGGTTGTGGAGATGTGGCATTTCTGCAGTGGTGTCCCACTGTCCAGACACTAGCTCTAAGGGTGTCAAGAGGCAGTTTGCAGTGGTGGTGGCAGCTTCATGCTCCCAGCTTCCCAATTCCTGGACTGCAGCCATGGTGGTGTGTGTCCTGGAATGTGGCAGGGTCAGTGGCAGCTTCCTCATTCTCCCCTTCCTGGTTGGAACAGAGGTAGAAGTTTCCCTGGTGAGCTGGTCTGGAAGCCCAGCCTGGGGCTGGCCACCCCCACCACTTCCCATGATTGTGTGAGCACCACCTCCCGACACTAATCCCTTCCTGCTTAAAACACCAGGCATCTTCCAGATCCCTGCAGTGAACTCTGACAGTTATGCACCCCATGGAGCACAGGGTAAACTTCCAATACAGCTTGGCTATGTCTACATTTTCAACTGAGGACCTACTATGTGCCAAGTCCTAATATACATACTGTTTTAACCCCCAATGATTCTGCCAGCTATGAATTTTTATGACCATTTGTATACATAAAGACGTTCAGTGATTTGCATAAGGTCACTCAACTAATAAATGACAGATAAGTGTGGCCGCAAAACTCATAAGAACACATAACAATCTTACGACCCACAGAAGTAAAAACCTCTTTGTGTTTTTGCTTTTCTTTACTGATATCATATCAGAGTTCCTCCAGCGAATAAAAGGATCCTAGATGGCCCCTGGGGGAAATTAACTGCTTTTTGGAAGCTTTCAAACTAATGAATTATGAGATGCAAAAATCAATGGAGACTTACTTTAAAAAAGAAACAGCATCCATCATTAGTGATGTTAGAACCAGGTAACACAGAGTTCTCCAAAACTGTAAAGATGCAGACTGCAGCAACTCTGAGAATGGCTCCTACACCTTAGGCGACAGGCCATGTAATTAACCGAGGCCCCCCCCTGTACCTCCCACAGCTGTGCCTGGCCAGTGAGTGATCCTCAGGGACACCAAAGCAGCCGGTTTCTGGGAGACACTGGACTCTTCTGAAGGTTGATCTTGGCCCAAAGACTCCCCAGTAGCCTTGCAAACCTTCCTTAAACTGCACAGCTGTTCCACAATGCTCCCACCTAACCTTCCCACCTTCTCCTCTTCCCTGGATCAGGCTTACAGGGCGAGCTGAAACTCTCGCAGCCTTTTCTGATACTCTTCATCTTCTCTCACACAGTAGTGTCTCCTAATGGAATCTTGGCACATTTAACGCCGTTTTGCCATCTGCCTCCCATAAAGCCTGGACTAACACATGGAATTCAGCACTATCATCTACCCTCCTACTCACAAAACAAGAATTACATTGTATTTTACAATATAAAATGCATGAACACATTTAATGTACTCAGACCCATGTCCAAAACATGAGAGAGAACGTTCTTTAGCACTAAAACTGTTCACCACTACCTGAAGAGCTAAGGAGCTAGTTTTCTTACAAAAAAAAAAAAAAAACAAAAAACGGCGGGGGGATGGAGGTGGCGGGTAGAGGGCATTTAAAATAACATCTGAGAGAAGACTATTTAACTCCCAAAACAACTAGATTCCACTGAAATAACAAACAGAAGTAGAATTGCTAAATCCATCTCTTCTCAGAGAAGAAAAGCACATATTTGCTTTTGCTCCAGAGATTTTTTTAATACAGTATTTAATGGGAAGGCTGAGTTTGTAGGGCAGTTAAATCACAGGAGACCCAGAGAACCAAATACTTCACTCTGTGCCTCATCCGACTTTCCCAGTAGCTCTCCGCTGGCCATTATGCCTCGTAGAATGCATTCTAATGGCTTAAAATGACAGCGTTTTGTTTACAAAATGGCTCCATTCCTCAGGAAACCCAAGAGCCTGTGCACTGTAACAGGGCTATTGATAGAAAATAAACTGCACAGTGTGACAGAAGCTGGTCCCACCTTCCTGCCCTGTTATCCATTTTGGGGTCAAACGTATCAGCTCAGAAGTAAGGCCTGAGGGGGCACAGCCAAAGATCCCTAGGAGAACTGAGCAAAGAGCTCAGGAAGGTGAACTGAGGGCCAACATCCTGGCACCGATACCAAGGAGAGGATTTGACCCAAGTGTTCACTAAATATTCTGACCTTGAGAGGCAAGTCCTGGAATCATGTGGATTTGCTCTGTCTGCTGAATTTTAAAATGTCAGTCTTAGACTAGAGCTTTAGCAGGGCACTCAGCAGCCTCTCTCCTTTCTGTTTCTAATGCCAAAAAAAAAAAAAAATACTAAACGCAAATATGATCTAAAACAAGGAAGAGGGTCTGTTTTCTGTAAGAGGCAGAATTTATAAGCTTAGAACAATAAATGAAATATTAGTCCTTAAATTAGTAAATTCCACTTTGATCTTCTATGAGTGAGAGGAAGAGTTTTGCAAGGGACAGTTGTAAGGAATTCTCTAGAAAAAACAGTCCCTGAAATAGGGTAACTTAAGGTGGTATGTCTTTGTTACTTTTACATATTGCACAAATGACCCATCCAGCCTTGGATAATCACTGTATCCTCACTTTGAGAACTTCCAGAGTAGTGACTCAGTCATCAGTTTTTTTAGTACCCGGCCATATTTTAGTCAACTTCAATAAATAAATGAGTACAGGTTTTTCAAGGGTTAAAACAGTGAATATTTTTTATATCTAAGGCTTTTGAATATGTGTGTATGTGTGTGTGTGTGCATATATATATATTTCATTCATATATTTCATTCATATATATATATATATATATATATATATATATATATATATATGAATGAAATCCCTTAACGGACATAGTGGAATATTAGTCAGCCTTAAAAAGGAAAGAAATTATGATAACGTGCTACAACAGAGATGAACTTTGAAGACATAATGCTAAACAAAATTAGCCAGACACAAAAAGACAAATACTGGATGATTCCACTTATATGAGGTATCCAGAGTAGTCAAATTCATAGAAACAAAGTGGAATAGTGGTTACCAGGGTCTGGGAGGGAGGGGAATGGGGAGTTGTTTAATGGGTATAGTTTCAGTTTTGCAAGATTAAAATGTTCTAGAGATTGGTTGCCCAACAATATGAATATACTTAACACTTCTAAACTGTGCACTTAAAAATGGCTAAGATGGTAACCACGTTTATGTGTATTTTACCACAATTAAAAAAATTTCTGGCTAGGTGCAGTGGCCCATGCCTGTAATCCCAGTGCTTTGGGAGGCCGAGGAAGGAGGATTGCTTGAGGCCAGGAGTTCAAGACCAGCCTGGGCAACACAGTGAGACCTCATCTCTACAGAATTAAAAAAAAAAAAATTAGCCAGATGTGGTGGTGCACACCTGTAGTCCCTGCTACTCGTGAGGCTGAAGCAGGAAGATTACTTGACCACAGGAGTTTGAGGCTGCAGTGAGCTGACTACACCACTGCATTCTGGCCTGGACATCAGAGGGAGAACACGTCTCAAAAAAAAAAAAAAAAATGGCTGGGCGCAGTGGCTCACACCTGTAATCCCAGCACTTTGGGAGGCTGAGGTGGGTGGATCACGAGGTCAGGTGTTCGAGACCAGCCTGACCAATATGGTGAAACCCAGTCTCCACTAAAAATAGAAAAAATTAGCCAGGTGTGGTGGTGCACGCCTGTAATCCCAGCTACTCAGGAGGCTGAAGCAGGAGAATCGCTTGAACCCAGGAGGCAGAGGTTGCAGTGAGCTGAGATCACACCACTGCACTCCAGCCTGGGCAACAGAGCAAGACTCCATCTCAAAAAAAAAAAAAAACCTTACTATATTAAAGGGTTTACTGACAGATTGCATTTTTCTTCAGAGTCTGTTAGCAATGTCAAAAACATTACTAAAATCACAACAGAAATTCACAAAGCCCAGGAATTACATTTGTTCATATTTGGTGGGGAAAAAATCCTAGTAAAAACTGAACTTGACTGGGGCAGTTCCTATTACTTAATCCAAGGGTTCTGAGTAAGGCAAAGGATTTCTGAAGGAGAAGAAAATGTCAGAAAGATACTAGCTAGCCAGCCCCAAAGCAGTTCTTCCTGGGAATTTCTCTGATTTCT
Source organism: Gorilla gorilla gorilla (assembly GCF_029281585.2). Lineage (NCBI taxonomy): Eukaryota > Metazoa > Chordata > Mammalia > Primates > Hominidae > Gorilla > Gorilla gorilla. The sequence continues at coordinate 112,297,580 of NC_073238.2, forward strand.
TTTTCAGCTAGCCCACCCACCACACCAAGTATCTCCACCAGATCATCAGGAGAGACAAATGATTCCTCCTCTTATCTCTTAACCAAATGTCCTACTGGTGACCTGAGAGTATCCGCATTTGCAACACGTAATAAATGCTTGCTTGGCTAAAAGGGATTAGTAACTCTGACATCATGAACAAAGGACCACACCAGGGAACCATCTGGAATTTGGTAAATCACTACATAGACGGAATGACATTAATTCCAGGGCTTATTTGAGGCTTAATGTCCAAAAACTACTAAGCTATTAATTAGAGAAAATGAAATCCTTTTACACACAAAGCATGCCATTGTGGTATGTATTATGGTCTGGTATATATGTTGGTCCCTCACCAACCCTGGGGACTTCTATCTTGAAAACTATCATAATTGGCAAAATCAATCCTGGTCAATATCAGACTTGCAGAGAAAATAGGGGATTAAGAGGGAGAAAATAAAAATGGTATTTCATATATTTTTTAAAGCAAAGGTTTGAGAAAATAGCAAATTATTTCTTTCCTTTATTTTACTGAATTCTTCTGTACAAAAGCAATGCATGCTTATAACAAGAACAGTGGAGCTATGTAAAGATAGTTAAGAGTCTCCCCCTCCATGCTTCTAATCTCAGTATCCTGAGATAACCAATATTAAGTTTTATAAGTACTCTCCCACAACTTTCCTTATGTTTATACATATATATGTAAATATATTTAAGGATATACAGGATAAATATATATGGAATATATCTCCTATATATGAGATAAAGATGTACATATTATAGGAATTTGCTTTAACAAAACTAATGTTACCATTACTTAGTAGTTTATTTCATTTAATAATAACACTATAGATTTCCCTTAACTTTGGTTCCTATAGAAGTAATCTTTTATAAAAGCTGCATAATTATCAATAGTAAGAATGAGCCACAATTCAACCATTTATATTTTTTTCAAATAATTTTTTTCCATCACACACAATGCTGGGATAACAAACTTACACATACTTTATTTACTTTTTTTTAAACTTTTTATTTTTTGAGATGAAGTTTCGCTCTTGTTGCCCAGGCTGGAGTGCAGTGGCATGATCTCGGCTCACTGCAACCTCGGCCTCCCTGGTTCAAGCGATTATCCTACCTCAGCCCCCTGAGTAGCTGCCTTATTTTTTATTTCTGTAAACTATATTTCTAAAAAATGGAACTTCTGTGTCAAAGGGCATATGTATATATATTACATTTTAATACCACCAGATTACTTTTTTAAGAAGACTGTAACAATTTAAATCTCCATGAACACTGAAAAGCATATCAATTTCCCACCACCCTTGCCAGTACTAGATGCCATGAATCTTCTAAACGTTTGCCAGTCTGACAGGCAGAAATCAAATTTCCATCATTTTATTTTTGTTTACCTGACTACTAGGGGGTTTGAGCATCTTTTCATATTTTATTGACCATTTATATTTCCTTTACTATGAATTGCCTGATCATAGCTTTACCTAATCTATCAATCAAGTTGTTTTTCTTTTCCATATTAGTGTGTAGGCACTCAGTTTATTAGGGATATAACCCTTTGTCTGTCTTATATGTGACAAGTAGCTTTCCCTAAATGATCATCTTTTTAAAAAAAAAAAAAAAACTACGTATGATGTTTTGTGACATACGGAAATCTTTATTTTTATGTAGCCTAACTTGTAATTTTTTTTATGGCTTCTGAATTTCTCTTTCAAATGAACTTTAAAACTAGCTTAACAAATTTCTCTTAAATAAATCCTTTTGAGGTACTGATTGGGATTGAACTGAATTCATAGATTAGAGTAATGACCTCTTCACAGTAATGAGTGCCACCATCGCCCACCCTTGCCCCAAAAGTGGTATGATTTTCTCTATATTTAGGTTTTCTTTTATGTCCTTCAGTACTGGTTAGTACTTTCCTTCATTTAGGTCTAAGGCATATTTCAATTGGTTTACTCCTGGGCCTTGATGATTTGTCTGGCAACTAGAATAACATCTTTCCCTGCTCCAGTCTCTGAAGTAGAAGGCTGCGTTTGGAGGCAGCGCAGCCCAGTGGTGGAGGCCAAAGTCTGCAAGCTCAGATTCCCTCGACTGACATCCCAGATCTTCTACTCACTGGCTCTGTGCATGGAGCTAAGCTGACTCCTCTTTCAACAGATTCCCTCACCTCTGAAGTAGGGATGACAACAGCATACCTCTTCAGTTTGTTGTGAGGATTAAATGAGATAATAACATCACATCTTTAGCACAGACTCTAGAACAGAGTAGTAATTATATGATAACAAAGACAGTGACTATGACAAAGAGAATGATGTAAATCTATTGTTCACACTCTTACTGGTTTTCATTCCCTTGGCTTTTGTAGGTAGAAAATCATATACCCTTCTAATTGTGACGATTCATCCATTTCCTTGCAATGTTTATGGATTAGTCCGCTCCCGAACTGCTATAAAGAAATGTCTGAGACAAGGTAATTTATAAAGAAAGGAGGTTTAATTGGTTCACGGTTCTGCAGGCTGTACAGGAAGCATGGCTGAGAAGGAAATTTTCAATCATGGCAGAAGACAAAGGGAAAGTAGGCACATCTTACATGGCCAGAGCAAGAGAAAGAGAGAAGGGGAAGGTGCTACACTTTTCAATAACCAGATCTCATGAGAACTCTATCATGAGAACAGCACTAGGGGGGTGGTGCTAAACCATTAGAAACCACCCCAATGATCCAATCACTCCCACCAGGTCCCACCTCCAACATTGGGGATTACAATTCAGCATGAGATTTGGGTGGGAGAAAAGAATAAAAATGGTATCAAATATATTTTTTAAAACAAAAGTTTGAGAAAATAGTCAATTATTTCTTTCATTCACTTTACTGAATTCTTTCCGTACAAAAGCAATACATACTTATAGCAAGAACAATGGAGCCATGTAAAGTTAATAATCTCCCCCTCCTTATCGGTTTCCATGTTTGCTTCTTTTATTGTCTAACTACACTGGCTGAGCCCTCCATTACACTGTTGAACTGGAGAAGTGAGAGCTGGTCTTACTGCTTTGGTACTGACTCTAATGTAAATGCATTTCATTTTCCTAAGTATAACAATTACAGTATGTTTCTGATAGTCATAACTTATTGACAAAGTTATTCATAATATTCTCGTATCATTTTTACTCCAATCTGTAGCCATGTCCCTTTTTCATTTATATTAGTTATAAATTCCCTCTATTATTATTGAAAAGGTTTCCATATTCTATATTAGTCTCTTTGAAAACCAACAGTTGACTTTAATACCCACCATTTTGTATTTTTTTCTGCTCTCATCTTTATTATTTCCTTCTACTTTCTTTGGGTTTGTTCTTTTCTAATTATTGAATTGGACCCTTAGCTCACTAATTCTTTAATTTTCTTTTATATTGATTGTATAACTTGTTTCTTTCCTATTCCCTTATGAATTTAAAATTATGCATGGATTTTTTAATAGAGTCTAGGGTTAATAAGGATTTCTACCTTCTCCACTTGTCTCCTATTTTAAATTGTTTCATTTTTCGTTTCAGTTTAGCAAGTATATTTACTCACCAATGTATTTACCAATTTCTTTGACCATTATTTATTCATTTTTCTTTTTTCTTGAGATTTAATCCATATCCACATAATTCAACTATTTAAAGTGTACAATACAGTGGTTTTTAGTACATTTACAGAGTTGTGCAACTATCACTGCTATCAATTTAAGAACTAATCACCCCAAAAAGAATGTTGTGCCCATTAGCAGTCCCTCTGTTTCTCCAAACCTCTCAGCCCTAATCAACTACTAATCTACTTTCTGTCTTGAAATGTGCCTGTTCTGTACATTGCATATGAATTGAATCATGCAATATGTGGTCTCCTGTGTCTGACTTCCTTTGCTTTGTAGAGTGTTTTCAAGGTTCATCCATGTTGTAGCATGTATCAGTACTTCATTACTTTTAACTCTCAAATAATAGTCCATTGTATAGATATACCACATTTTATTTATCTACTCGTTAGTTGATGAGCATTTGGTTGTTTCCATATTTGGGCTATTAAAAATAATGCTTCCATGAACATTCATGTACAAGTTTTTGTGTGGACATTTTTTTTTGTTTTCTTGGTATAAATCTAGGAGTAGAATTGCTGAGTCATATAGTAAGTCTGTATTTAACCTTGTGAGGAACTGCCAGGCTGTTTTCCAATATGGCTCCACTATCTGACATCCCCACCAGCAGTGTATGAGGGTACCAACTTCTCCACATCCCCATCAACACTGTTATTTTCTCTTATTTATAGTCATATTAGTGGGTATGACATAGTATCTCATTGTTTCACTGTCCATTCTTCACATTCCTTCCAGAAGTATATTCTTTAAAAATCCATGTCAAAGATCTGTTAATAGTAAACTCTTCCAGTTCTTGATGATCCATATTGTCTGTATTTTGCTATGGTTCATGTTAGAGCCTAGCTGGATGTAAAGATCTACTTTGATTTATTCTGCTGTCTTTCTGGATTCCATTATCGCTGGTCAGAAGTCCACTATGTATTATTCCTTTGAAGACATCCTGGATTTTTTCTGATTAACACTAAGGTTTCTTTTCCTTTGATCTCTGCAGTGTATCTAAATTCTCAAATGTTGATTTACCTCAATTTATCATACTTAGTAGGATTTGTGCTGTCTGTATCTGAGAATCATATCTTTAATCAACTCTAGGAAATTCTCAGCCATACTCCTATATTACAGCCACTGCTTCATCCTTTCTGTTATCTTCTCCAGAACTGCCGTTAAGACATGTGTTGGCTGTTCTCATCTCTTAATCTCTCATTTAAATTCTTCACCACTTCATACTTATGATGCATTCTAGAGAATATCCTCATTCTTTTCCAGTTTACCATTTAGCTATATTTCATCTGTGCTTAACCTATTGAAGTTTTTTTTATATCAGTGACTATATTTTCCTTCTCTAAGAGTTCTATTTGGTTCTTTTTCAAATATGCATCAACTTCTTTTTTCACATTTTCTTGTTCTTTTCTGGTGTCTTAATCTTTTTTTAAATAGTTTTATCTATCTTAAACAAATGTAATTCAGAGTGTTTTTCTGCAAATTCTATGATCTAAATTCCTTAGGGGTCTAATTCTGCTATGTTTGTTTCTTGTATTAGTCACTTTTTTTTCCTCTTGTGTTTTATAATATTGAGCTAAAAACTTTCAAGTAACCAAAATGGAAAATATTTAACATAAAAATTAGCCATAGTCAGGTAGTACATCTGGGGTACCTGGCAAGGTAAATACCAAGAAGAACACTCTAAACTTGGGCTGCAATCAATCACCATAAATAACATACTTCACTCTTCCTTTTTTTTTCATGTCTCCCACATATACTCCTTACCAAGACCCAAGAGACACTATAACCACCTCCTTGTTTATTTCCCTTCTCTGATCCTTCTCCAAACCACTCTGTCCTCGCAATCAATGTGATATTTTAAGACTGTACAGCATGTCATGCAGCTCCCTTGATTAAGAATCTTCAGTGACCTCCTACTGCTCAACACAAAATTCAAACTCTTTGCCAGGTATACAAGGCCATAGATAATCTGCCTCCTCCAATCTGCCACTTGCTGCTTCTCCTGCATGTTTCCCCATCACAAAGCTCCAAGTTACACTGGCCTTCCTTTTCTTCTGTGAAACCAACAAACATGAGGGGATGCCACTTGAGATGAGGCAGCAGAAAGGGAGGGAGAGGGGAGTGATACGGATACACTGCTGACATCACCAAGACATTGGATCAAATCTTGCCTAAAGTCTGCTTTCTCTCTGGGCTTCACAATAATGTCTCATTCCTTTCCCTCTTCATTTCTTCCTTTCCAGCAACCACCTTCATACCCAGATATTTTTTGTGAGTTAGGGCCTTGATCTGTGAGGAGCTGCTGTGTTACTGTATTGATCCTCTTCCAGAGACTGTCAGAGAAATGTCACAGCCAAAAGCGGAGTTAAGCTGTCTTTACGGAGACCCTGATTCTATTTCAGGGTCCAGTAAAAGGTGAGAAAGAAAAGCTATTCTTCATATATTCTTGGGAATTCAAAGTTCTCAATACTTAGGAGCAATCAAGTACAATATTTCTATAATTTAGTTCTCTCAGTTCACTATACTTTCTGATAGGCCACAGTTTTCTACACTTAACCATACTTATACATTCACTTTTAATTGACTGCCATTTAACATCAGTCATTCACCCTTCAGACTTCTGTGCAACATTAGTTCATATCACTACTCCAGTAGCCAAAACAATTGGTAAGACAATTTTTTATGACCTATCACTCTAGAAAATTCCAAATACTTGTCATATTCTCTTAGTTCAAAACATAGCAAAACAAATCATAAAAAGAATGAAGTTTATCATATTCAAGAATGAAAACCAACAGTTATGGTGTCTTCCAGTTTACATGATTGTTTAAACATGGGTTATTGCCTTAAATTCTAACAATGCTATACTCCTGCAATGTACTTATTACGAATGTCATCCTGGTTTTACCACTGATGGGATGAAATGGATGAAAATGAAACAGTTATTGAGCAACTGTTCTATGCAAGGCATCATCACAGAAGGAGCTTAAATATGTCATTTGATTTGATCATCTGAGAAAGTTCAGTGTCTTCATCACATCACACACTAATTGCCAGGGGCAGAACACATGCCCGGTCTGCAGAGCCCTCTCTGCTATGGCTGGCTTCTTCAACTCCACATTCACGGAGGCCTTTTTTCTATGCAAGCCTATGGGTTGAAAATGATTTATTGTTTGGGAGATCATTACTGCCTTTAAAAAAAAAAATAGCTGCCACAGACTTCTCTGTCTTGTGTCTTTGACTTAATGTGATTGGTACTGACTTTGGCACTTCATTATTTTCAAATGACAAAACAAGCAGCTCCCAAGACAATGTAGTTTGGACAAAGTAAGCAGTTCTTAAAATTAAATTACATATTAATAACAGACTTTCCCATTGGAACTCTTCAATATTGTTGCCTTGGGCATAGATCCTATTTTAGTTACATCCTCTGTGCTAGAAGCATTTTCTGGTGATGCTAATGCTGCACCTCATGTTGAAATAAAACACCTCCTTAGAGACATAGATGTTTGTATAATGCAAGTATGATCTAGTAGTCTTAGGGTGGCGTTTGAGCTCCAAAGTGAGATTTATTAAAAGGTAAAGCAATCATATACTGCCTTCCTTCTCTAGCTTCCCTTCTTAAATTAGTAATGTCAGTCTATCTCAGATTCTCCCTACCTCCTTATTCTTTGATTTTTCTCCATAACAGTTATCTGATATGCTGTATATTTTATTTCTACTTCCCTCAATAGAGTGGCAGCTCCCTGAGACCAGGGACTTTGGCTCTTTTATTCAGTCCTCTATCCCCAGCACCTTGAATGGTGTCTGGCACATGTTAGACAGGGGGACTGAAGTCTATCATACTGGGGGGCGGGGAGTAGGGAGCTCTTTAGAAAAAAAAAACACAAAGGTACAAATATAAAAATTATATGTAAACTGTATCAATATCATTATCCTAGTTTTTTGGTTTGGTTGGTTGTTTTTGTTTGGTTGGGTTTTTTTTGAGACAGAGCCTCGCTGTGTCACCCAGGCTGGAGTGCAATGGCATGATCTGGGCTCACTGCAACCTTCACCTCCCGGGTTCAAGCAATTCTCCTGCCTCAGCCTCCTGAGTAACTGGGATTACAGGCACCCACCATCACGCCCGGCTAGTTTTTGTAATTTTAGTAGAGACAGAGTTTCGCTATGTTAGTCAGGCTGGTCTCGAACTCCTGACCTCTGGTGATCCACCTGCCTCAGCCTCCCAAAGTGCCAGGATTACAGGCATGAGCCACCGCATCCGGCCTCATTATCCTAGTTTCGATACTATAGTATAGTTTTGCACAATGTTGCCATTGGGGAAATGGGAAACGGGATGAATAATGCACAGAATTCCTCTGCATTATTTCCTACAACTGCATGGGAATCTACAGTCTCAAAATTTAGAATGTCTAATTAAAAATAAGTATTAATATATAAAAAATAATGCAAGAGAGTATTATTTAAAGTGAGAAAAAATATGCCCCCAAATTAAATAATAAAAACCTGGAAAATGCCACATAAATCACAACATCCACAAAAGTATTTTTATTCATTGATTCCCTGGCAAGCCTCAATGGCCTTTTTCCTACATTTCTGTCTAAGTGCACTTCGACCATATAATGATGACTTTGTTAATATTTACTGAAGAGAGAATAGAAAAATCTTTAGGATTGTTGACCAAGTTTAGTTTTAAAACAATTCCTTTCAACTTTGTAACTCATTGTTGGTAATGTCATGTAACTGTTTAGAATTTTTGTCAAATTAGTGAAAATACCCTTTTCTTACATCTGTGAGCGAGAAGATTGTGGCATTTCAAATTTTCTCAGTGACTAGCCTTACATGCTCTTTGAATTAGAAACCCTTGTTAATCAGCTGGTTACTGATGAACTCATTGGAGTGACTTATTATGGGTGTTTCTTTTTTTTTTTTTTTTTTTTAAATGGAGTCTCGCTCTGTCATCCAGGCTGAAGTGCAGTGGCATGATCTCGGCTCACTGCTACCTCAGCCTCCCAGGTTCAAGCAATTCTTTGTCTCAGCCTCTCAAGTAGCTGCAATTATAGCACCCACCACCATGCCCGGCTAATTTTTGTATTTTTAGTAGAGATGGGGTTTCACCATCTTGGCCAGGCTGGTCTTGAATTTCTGACCTCATGATCCACCTGCCTTGGCCTCCCAAAATGCTGGGGTTACAGGCGTGAGCCACCACACCTGGCCCTTATTATGGGTTTTATGTTATCTGTGTCAAAATTTCATGTCAAATGAGTAAGAACCTGTGTGGACAGGCTTGAGTAAGGCCATTGTAGGAATAAACACGGGCTTGGCGTGAGGTCCAGTTTAGATTGAGGGTGGTATGTCAGGATGAAAGTGGTTGAGAAGCCGAGAGAAGTGTGTTGGAGGTAGAAAGGGCAGGAAGGTTAGCATCAGGTGCTGGCAAGTGTCCAACGGTACCTGGAAGATTTCTCTGAATTAAAGAATCCACCAAACAAGTGACATAATAGAGTATAGTGGATCGTTAACAATACAGTCAAATCTCAAGCTTTGCTGTTGTCATGAATCTTTCATAGCAACAACTTAGCTGCACACATAAATATATCTCAGTAAATTCAAACACAATAAATCCCTCATTCAACTGTCCCCTCGGGCAGTTTTCAAATCTCCTTGCAGCTCTTCTAACCTCACCCAGCATGAGAGGAAGTGGTGTGACAGAATGAAGTCAGAGAAGGCAACAATCGTCTTTACTAATAGTGCCTCAAATATGTTACTTCTGCAAATTTTACAAAATTATGCAAACATGTGTCTGCATTGCCCTCCGCTCCCCACCGCGCCCCCATGGTCCCTCCCAGAGAGTTGGAAGGAGATGGGCAAAGAGAGACCCTAAAGTTTATGCATCCTTAGCTTCATGGTAAATCTGACTTTATAGGGCCTTAATAAATATTTGTGGAATAAATGAATGCATGCATATTTGAATACTTGAACTTAAGATCTAAGACCACATCCCAAGAGTACTTCCAAATTACATCAGTAGTTTTTAAAGCAAGCCAAGAAACAACGGAATAAGAGGGAGGCATCAAAAAAAACTCCTTAGAAGTGTAAATAACCAGGGGAAAAAAATAAAAGTTTCATCAAAGTATGAGTCTAACCCAGTTGACTGAACTCTGAAGAGCTACCTTCCAGGAGCCATGCTACAGAACCTCGGTTTCTCCAGAATTGAAAGGATGTGTTTTAAAATGTCTTTGAAAATTAAAAAGATAAATAATTAAAACCCTTACATTCAACACATGATAAATGTTATGTTGAATGATTAAATTAAAGGAATACTGATGGAATAGATATCTTAAAGTGAAATAGCCTCACTTGCCCTTCCCTCCTATTGAGGATGAAAATGAACCTGACATTCTGGTTCCATCTGAAGGTCCAGTCTCAAAGGAACTCCCAGGTTTGGCTTGCAGTGATAATCTCCTGGACTTGGTTGGAAGCAGGAAGGAATGGCCTACAAATTACTCTGCCCCTGAAGCAGGTTATTTCTGTAGCAGAGATTGTATGTTATCTGCCTTCCATCTGCTCCATTTCATTTTGGGATAGGAGCAAGATTGGCAGAGTCAAAAAGAAAGTCACAGGCACACCCAATTACTTAAAACCCAAGAACTGAACCACATGTGGAAATAAACACCATCCAAATGAGAAAGGCAAAGGCGATTTATTCTGAGCCTGCTGTAGCAAGGGAGTCAGCCACCATCACAGGCATTTGTCAGAGACTCAAAGGCAGGCAGGGGAGTGGGAGAGTGTTACAGTGGACAAAAGGGACGGCTTCAGATGTGCCCTGATTGGAGGCCGTTGGTCTGGAGAAGCTGGAGGTGGCTAACTAGGAGCAGGCAGCCATGTGATTGGTTAGGGGCATATTTAGCTCTCTCTGGTTGGTCCTAAATTGGAAGCAGGCACAAAAACTAGGAAAGCTGTTAGTTATTAATCAAGTCCCAGCAATTTGGGGCCAACTGTTACACAAGTTATTGTTTAGCTTCCCAGATTGTTACTAGACACAGAGGTCTGACCTCCCGCAAGTCAGGTGGGCTTGCTGGGTTGTTTATTGTAGATAAGGGGTTGGTTTCCTGAGAGGTTGCTGGAAGCTATGGTCCAGTTCTATTTTTATATATGGTCTGACCATGGTCTATTTAGATATTCAGCCTCTCACACGCCATTTAGTGTTAAACAAAAAAGCGTTCTGGGTAAGTGTATCTCAGCAGATACAGGAAATGCAAGAGGGTGTGTGCACTGGTGTTGGTTGTTTTTCTTAGAAAACAATTGTTAATAGCTCCATGATGGGAGAACTTGTTAAAGGGTAAATAGAAGTGCAAGGTCCAAGCTGCATGAATCTCATCAGTGGTAATAACAGGCATGTGGTTAAGTGCTCACACACTGCGCTGGAAATTTCTCTTCAAATATTTTAAAAATTAAAAAGCACAAAGAGGATTCAGTTCATGTGGAGCCTGCCCCACCTACCCTGATCTCGTGCCCTCAGGAAAAAAGAAATGGGTCTGTTACTGCGGAAGGGTCTGAGAGGTCATTATTTTGAGCCATACATCATGACAATAACCAGGGCAACAGTCTCAGAAGTGATTCTAGATTATTGCTTACAGAGGAGCACTCTAATGTTTTTTTCATTTGAGCCAATTATTTAAGGCAAAACTGTCTTTCACATTAAAAACCCAGTGGGCAACTTGTAAGCATCAAATAAATTGCACTGGGGGTCCATTTTCAGGCTCCGTTGTATAAAACTGCCATTACTTGCCCCACTAGTTATGGAGAAACAGAAAAGTTTGCATTATTCTACATTTCACATGCAAACAACTGGAGCTCAAAGGCATTTTAAAAATGCAATCTTGTCTTTCCAATCTTTGCAGCTTCCCTGGGCTCTATGAAATGGAGTGAGTGAGCTGAACACACTAAATTAGCCCCACTTGCTAACAGAATGAATGTCTCCCCAAAATCAGGCAGAGGAAAGAAGGCAGGAAGCCCCCTTCCAGTAGCAGCGACAAACCATTTCCTCTCCTTCCAGAAAGGGCCAAAAAATTAACTAAATCCTTAGCTCTTCTGAGAAAAGCAGCAAAGATAACAGTGAAGATTAAGCTTGAAGGAGAGAGAACCCCTTAGCTGCAGATTAGCAAACCTGAAGCAAAGAAAAACTGCTGATTTCAGCTGCATTGCCTTGGTCCCCAAAATTCCAACTGCGCAGCCTTTTGCGCTACATGGTCAAGAAAACCTCACTCAAATACCCCGTAAAGATGAGCTAGGTCCTCTATTTCATTATTTGTTTGAAAATATCTGAGCCTCTGCCTCACACAGGAGTTACTAGGCACATTCTCAGAAACGGAGAAAATAACAGTAGATTAACCAGAGCCAGGGGCACCATTTCCTCCAGCTTCAATTGCTTGCCCATATTGTGTTCTTCTGTTAAGCAAGAGCCCAGAAAGCTAATTAGACTGGTCCTGCTTCCGCAAGTCACCCTTGGGGAAGAGATGTTGGAGGATGAATGTCCCCCTAAGGCTCTGTGTCTTTCATTTTGCATGAAGTCAGTGCTCTTTCTGCTACAGGGGTGGGAAAGTTAACAAACGAGCCACCTTCCTGGACATTGTGCTTGTTGATTCTGGAAAGTATCACACACACACAAAAAAACCCAGACAATGAAGCTGTACACCCAACCACAAGGATTTACATGTAACTGGAAAGAAAAAAAAAAAGACCATGTACTATGCAATATAATCATTCATTCATTTTTCAAATCGTTAACACCCATGATGTATCAGACACTAGGATTTCACAGATATGAAAGTCATTATTCCCACCCTCAAGTAGCCCATGGTCTAGAAATTCAACATCCAATCCATGACCAGTCCATCACAAAATCTTGTCAGTTTTACCTTCTACTTAGCTCTCAAAAGCATCCAATTCTAACTTTATACGCACCAGAGTGACCAAACCATCATCTCTCACCTGAACTTTTACAATAGTCTTCTAACTGTTCTCTCCACTTCCTCTCTTCTTCCTTATATTCTCCAAAGCCAGAATTACCTTTCTGAAGGTAAAGATACATCTTACAATCTTTAAGTGATTGTCTTTGTACACCTTAAATTCTTTAAGTAATTGCTCAATATTCACAGACTAAAAATAAAATGCCTTAAAATGTCCATAAGGCCCTAAGTGTAATAGCCCCAACCTGCCTGCAATCAAATGCAAAAAAAAACAAAAAAAAAAAACTGCCCCAATTCTCCAGCCCTCCTATATCCATGGCTTTGGAGCATAACTTTGTAGCTCATTCCATTACAAAGGGGAGTCTACTTCTCCACCCATGAATCCAGGCTGCTTTGTGACTTGCTGTGGCCAATAGAATAGGATTGGAAATGATGCTGGTGTTCTAAAGCTACACCTCAAGAGGCTTTAGTCATTGTCATTCATTCACTTGGAATTCCACCACCACCATGTTAACGAGCCCAAGCTAGCCTGCTCAGGGTGACAGACCAAGTGGAGCACCACCACACCATCCAGGTTTCCTAGCCAAGGCTCCACACACATGAGAGAACCCAGCCAAGATCAGACACCTATCCAACCCACAGCTGACCACAGATGATGAGTGAGTCCTGGTCAGCCCAACTTAGCAACGAGACTCACACCACTGACTACAGATGTGGAAGCAATGATAACTGGTTATCGTTTTAAGGCAGGACATTTTGTTTAGCAGCTTGCTGTGCAGCATAGCTAACAGATACACTGTCTCCACATCCCCATCTAGCCCTGTCTTCTTGTCTGAAGCCCTGAGACACCAGCCTTCTTTTCATTCTCTGATATTGGCCATACTTCCTCCTGCCACTAGGCTTTGAACATGCTGATCCTTCTGTAGACATATTTGTAACCCTTCCCTCCAACACCGTTGCCTAGTTAGCTCTTCTTCTTCCATCCAAATCAGCTCAGCCACTGCATCTTGAGGAAAGTCCCTACTGACCTCCTTGATTATTTCATTTCCAAATATTCCCTATTACATAATCTCTAGTATATGTGACAGTACAGCATAGTAGTAACAGCGCAGACCCTAAGGCCAGACTTCCTGGATTAGAGCCCTAACCTCCCCACTTGCTAGTTCTTAATCCATGGAAAGAAACAAGAGCTCTGTGTCTTGGTTTCCTTATCAGTAAAACAGTGATTATAAAGTTACCAGTTTCATAGCCCTGTTCTGAGGACTCAGTGGGTTAGTAAAATACTTGGAATAGTTCCTGGCATGCACCAAGTGCAATGTAAGAATTAGCTATCATTAAAGTACCATGCACCTCTGTTAAAGAGATTGTAATTTTCCATTTATTTGTGTGATTCTTTGATGAATGTCTATAGGCCAGTGTATTAGTTAGGGTTGTCTAGAGGGACAGAACTGGAGATAAACATATATATATACATATATATATATATATATGTATATATATGTTTATTAACTTACACAATCACAAGGTCCCACAATCATAGGCCATCTGCAAGCTGAGGAGCAAGGAGAGCCAGTCTGAGTCCCAAAACTGAAGAAGTTGGAGTCGGATGTTCAAGGGCAGGAAGCATCCAGCACGGGAGAAAGATGTAGGCTTGGAGGCTACAGAAGTATTGTCTTTTCACGTTTTTCTGCCTGCTTTATACACCAGCCACACTGGCAGCTGAGTAGATGGTGCCCACCCAGATTAAGGGTGAGTGTGCCTTTCCGAGCCCACTGACTCAAATGTTAATCTCCTTTGGCAACACCCTCACAGACACACTCAGAATCAGTACCTTGCATCTTTCAATCCAAACAGGTTGACACTCAGTATTACCATCACAAGCCCACCCTTTGTCAACTTGAATTCATGCATCTCCTGCGATCATACATAATCTTCAAATAAAGACAAAAATAAGGTCATAATTATGCCTAACAAAATATAGCTATCCTTTGTACAACTGGAAATGCACCAATCCCCAACCCAAATACTATTACATAAAGTTAATACTTAAATGCTGATACGAAGTCAATAAATATGTCACATAAAAGAAAAAAGGAAATAAAATGAAGATATTTTCTTAGTACAAGTATATACATTCACAAACATGTTTTTAACAAAAGGAGGAAAAACTCATGACAATTACAGTCCTTGTTTCTGCAGCTGGTCAAATGGTCATAGCTAGTATTGATGACTACCTTCTACTACTACTCTTTCTGTATTCCCTTTGCCTTCAGCAAGCACCTCAGCAGGTCATGGTTTTTTCCTGGTGGAGTGATCCAAACCTTCATTCCTGAACTGTCTGGGTCATTTGTAGTCCTGCCTGGATTGGGCTGTTGCAGTTTCCCATTGACCTTAATCACAGGGCATGGTAATACTAAGAGATTCCCTAAGAGATCTACTGTATTACATGCATCCTCTTCCTTACCTCCATTGTGGAGTAGTAGACTGATTTCATCTTGATACTCCAGGTCGATCACCCCAGCCAACACTGTAACTCCCATCTTAGCCTACTGACTTAAAGGTAGGAGGAGCCCAAAGCATCCAGGTGGCAATCTTAACTTCTAGCTTAATGAAATCGTTGCTGTGTCTCCTGGTGGCAGTGTTCCTCCCTCTGGAACTAAGACCTCCAGGCCAGCAGAACATAATGTCATGAGAACAGGAAGCAAAAATTTTGCTAGTGGATCACTAGGGGTGATGGTGAGTGGTGCCACTTCCACTTCTGCCCCCTGATTCCAGGACCCCTGAATCCTGACTATGGGAGAAACAGTTCCATATATTGGACGTTGATTCAGAGCATGCACGGCCTACTGGAGAACTTTGCCCCAGCACTGCAAAGTACTGTCACCTAGTTGGCATTGTAATTGTGACTTCAAAAGGCTATTCCATCATCCTATCAATCCAGCTGCTTCAGGATAATAGGGAACATGGTAAAACCAGTGAATTCCATGAGCATGAGCCCACTGCAGTGCTTCTTTAGCCATAAAGTGAGTGCCTTGGTCAGAGGTAATGCTGTGTAGAATACCATGATGGTGGATAAGGCATTCTGTGAGTCTGTGGATGGTAGTCTTGGCAGAAGCACTGCATGCAGGATAGGCAAACCCAAATCTGGAGTAAGTGTCTATTCCAGTGAGGACAAACCCGTGCCCTTTCCATGATGGAAGAGATGTAATGTAATCAACCTACCACCAGGTAGCAGGCTGATCACCCCAAGGAATGGTGCCACATCAAGGGTTCACTGTTGGTCTCTGCTGCCAGCAAATTGGGCACTCAGCAGTGGCCATAGCCAGGTCAGCCTTGAGTGGAAGTCAATGTTGCGGAGCCCATGTGTAACCTCCATCCTGGCCACCATGGCCACTTTGTTCATGGGCCCATTGGGTGATGACTGGGGTGGCTGGGGAAAGAGGCTGAGTGGTATCCACAGAATGGGTCATCCTATCCACTTGATTATTAAAATCCTCCTCTACTGAGGTCACCCATTGTGAGCACTCATATGGGATACAAATATCTCCACAGTTTTAGACCATTCAGAGAGGTCCATCCACGTACCTTCCCCAAATTTCTTTGTCATCAGTTTTCCAATCATGCTTCTTCCAAGTCCCTGACCATCCAGCCAAACCATTGGCCATAGCCCATGAATCAGTATACAATTGTACATCTGGCCATTTCTCCTTCCATGCAAAGTGCACAACCAGGTGCACTGCTCAAACTTCTGCCCACTGGGAAGATTTCCCTTCACCGCTGTCCTTCAGGGACGTCCTAGAGAGGGGCTGTAGTGCTACAGCTGTCCACTTTCAGGTGGTACCTGCATATCATGCAGAACCATCTGTGAACCAGGCCCTAGTCTTCTCTTCCTCTGTAAGCTGAATAGGAAATTCCCCATGAGGCCATCAGTGCAGGTGGGGGAAGAGAAGGCAGGGTGGCAGGAGTGAAGACCATGGGCATTTGAGCCACTTCCTCATGTAACTTACTTGTGCCTTCAGAACCTGCTCAAGCCCAATCACATATATACCACTTCCGTTTGATGATGGAATGCTTCTGTGCATGACCCACTTTATGGCTAGATGAGTTAGAAAGCAACCAGTTCATGATAGGCAGTTCAGGTCACATGGTGACTTGATGACCCACAGTCAAACTTTCAGTTTCCACCAAAGACCAGTAACAAACCAAGAGCTATCTCTCAAAAGAAGAGTAGTTATCTGCAGAAGATGGCAGGGGCTTGCTCCAAAATCCTTGAGGCCTCCACTGTGATTCACCTATGAGGGGCTGCCTAAGGCTGCAAACAGCATCCCTGTCTGCCACTGATACCTCGAGCACCATTGGATCTTCTGGGTCATATGGCCCAAGTGGCAGAGCAACTTGCACAGCAGCCTGGACCTATTGCAGAGCCTTCTCCTGTTCTGGATCCCACTCAAAACTGGCTGCCTTTTGGGTCACTCGATAAATGGGTGGGAGTAACACACCTAAGTGAGGAATGAGTTGCCTCCAAAATCCAAATAGGCCCACTAGGTGTTGTGCCTCTTTCTTGATTGTAGGGGGGGCCAAATCCAGCAACTTATCCTTCACCTTAGAAGGAAAAGCTCAATAGGCCCCACACCACTGGACCCCTAGAAACTTTACTGAGTTACAAGTTTCCTGAATTTTAGTCAGATTTCTAAAACTCTGGCATGCAAATGTCTCACCAATAAGTCCAGTGTGTTTGCTACTTTTTGCTCACTGGATCTAATCAGCATCATGTCATCAATGGAATGGACCAGTGTAATATCTTATGGAAGCGAAAGGCAAGCAAGTTCTCTTCGAATAAGATTATGACACAAAGCCAGAGAGCTGATATACCTGTGAGGTAGGAAAGTGAAGGTATATTGCTGGTCTTGGCAGCTGAAGGCAAATTGCTTCTGGTGGACCTTATGGACAGGAATGGAGAAAAAGGCATTTGCCAAGTCAATGTCTGCATACCAGGTACCAGGAGATGTGTTAATTTGCTCAAGCAATGAAACCACATCTGGTACAGCAGCTACAATTGAAGTCACTTGGTTAAGCTTAGGATAATCCACTGTCATTCTCCAAGATCCATCTGTCTTCTACACAGGCCAAATGGGAGAGTTGAATAGGAATATTTTGGGAATCACCACCCCTCCATCTGTCAAGCCCTTGATGGTGGCACTAATCTCTGCAATCCCTTCAAAAATAATGCCATATTGTTTTTGATTTACTATTTTTCTAGGTAGGGGCAGCTCTAATGGCTTCTATTTGGCCTTTCCCACCACAACAGACCTCACCCTACCAGTCAGGGAGCCAATGTGGGGGTTCTGCCAGCTGCTAAGTATGTCTATGCCAATTACGTATCTGGCACTGGGGAAATGACCACAGGATGGGTCCGTGGACGCACTGTAAGTCAGACCTGAGCTAAAACTTCATGAATAACCTGACCTCCGTAAGCCCAAATTTTAACTGGAGGACCACAATGACATTTTGGGTCCCCTGGAATCAATGTCAGCTCAGAGCCAGTGTTCAGTAGTCCCCAAAATGTCTGATCATTTTCCTTTCCTCAGTTATCCTAGTAAAAGGCCAGAGGTCTCCTCGGGGAAGGATGGGAAAAAGATTAACAGCATAAATTGTCAGTGGTATAATGAGATCCTTCCTTAAGGGGAGCCAGCCTCCCCTTCATTCAAGGGCTTCTGGGTCTGTAAACTGGCTCAAGTCTGGAAACTGATTGAGGGGCTGTGCTTCTGTTTTGTAATTCAAATTAATCTTTTGTCCATTCGACCTAGAAGTTTTCTGCTGATATAAATTAAGTAGGAATGCAGTAGGCTTCCTATCAATTTCACTTCTAGGAACAACCTAATTAGCCAATGCCAGAGCTCTATATGAGTCAGATTATTCTGATGGCTGCTTTGCCTCTGCTGTCCATTACAGTAGCTACGCCCTACTTGCCTTTGACAGTTGAGTGCCACTACTTGGCCCCTGCCACCTCAAGATCCAATTATTTACATTGTATTTAAATTTTGTAGTTGAGTAACTGTGGTTCCCACTGTTGTATCTGACATACAGAGAAAAGCAGAGCAATTACAGGGTCCTTCAAAGATGCAGGTGCTACCCTCACAAATCTATTTCTCAAGGCATTGGTCAAGGTTATACCTTTGGGACCCTCCCAGCTGGGATGAGTAGGTCTGAAGTGACTAATCCACTCCACCATCCCAATCTCCCTAAGCCTTTGGATCCGCTCCCTTATCTAAACCATGAAAGATCAGGCATTTCCAGCTCATTCACAGTGGGCCATCTTTTAATCCATGTTTCATCTAACCAAGCAAATAAGCTATTAGAACCTTTTTTTAACTCCATGAACTACAACATAAAATGCAGAGTTCCTACTTATGGGCCCAAATCAATAAATTCAGCCTAATCCAACTCCATGTTCCTTCCACCATTATCCCACACCCTTAATATCCACTCCCATGCCTGTTCTTCAGATTTCTGCTTATATAAATAAACTCAAGCAGTTCTTTTCAAGTGTAGCACACCTCCTCAAGGGTCACACTCTCAACCTCACCTCTAAGGGCCCACCCAGACTTTAGTCTAGTTATAGGTCTAGAAGCAAACAGGGGTGTTGGGGGTGGCTCTTGAGGAGAATCAATGTTATCTTGCCTGGCAACTGCCTCAAAGGAGGCCATCACTGTTGCCTCAGGCAACACAGGGTTTATGTCCTCAGGCAAAGGTGAAAAAGCTGATGGCAGCATGGGTCGGGGAGGGGATGTTGCCACTACTGGGCATGGGGAAGCTGTTTCTTCTGACAAAAAAGGTTTATCACTGTTTACGAACTCAGTGTCCCCAGTTTTATCAGGGTCCTCCCACATGTCCCCATTCCAAGCTGCAGGGTCCCATTCTTCTCCAGTCAATGCCCTCACTTTAACAGTAGACACCTGGCAAGGCTGTGCATGCACCTTTCATTGCATGTCAGCCATTCCCATGATAAAAGCTTGTGTGGGGATCTGGCAAGACGGCCAAATAGAAACAGCTCCAGTCTGCAGCTCCCAGTGAGACCAACACCAAAGATGGGTGATTTCTGCATTTCCAACTGAGGTACCCTGTCCATTGCAGGGTAGGGCATCACCTCACCCGGGAAGTGCAAGGGGCCAGGGACCTCCATCCCCTAGCTAAGGGAAGCAATGAGAAATTGTACTATCCGGCCCAGATACTACGCTTTTCCCATGGTTTTTGCAATCTGCAGACCAGGAGATTCTCTCGTGTGCCTACATGACCAGGGCCCTGGGTTTCAAGCACAAAACAGCACAACTGTTTGGGCAGACACCAAGCTGGCTGCGGGAGTCTTTTTTCATACCCCAGTAGCACCTGGAACCCCAGCAAGACAGAACTGTTCACTCCCCTGGAAAGTGGGCAGAAGACAGGAAGTCAAGTGGTCTTGCTCAGTGGGTCCCACTCCCACGGAGCCCAGCAAGCTAAGAACCACTGGCTTGAAATTTTTGCTGCCAGCACAGCAGTCTGAAGTCGACCTGGGGTGATTGAGCTTGGTGAGGGAGGGGCATCTGCCATTACTGAGGCTTGAGTAGGCGATTTTCCCCTCACAGCATTAAGGAAGCCACCTGGAAGTTCGGACTGGGCAAACTCACCATAGTGCAGCAAAGCAGCTGTGGTCAGATTGTCTCTCTAGATTCCTCCTCACTGGGCAGGGCATCTCTGAAAGAAAGGCAGCAGCCCCAGGCAGGGACTTATAGATAAAATTCCCATCTCCCTGGGACAGAGCACTTAGGGGAAGGGGCAGCTGTGGGCACAGCTTCAGCAGCCTTAAATGTTCCTGCCTGCCAGCTCTGAAGAGAGCAGTGGATCTCCGAGCATAGCACTCAAGCTCTGCTAAGGGACAGACTGCCTCATCAAGTGAGTCCCTGACCCCTGTGCCTCCTGACTGAAAAACACCTTCCAGCAGGGGTCAACAGATACCTCATACAGAAGAGCTCCAGCTGGCATCGGGCAGGTGCCCCTCTGGGAGGAAGCTTCCAGAGGAAGGAGCAGGCAGCAATCTTTGCTGTTCTACAGCCTCCGCTGGTGATACACAGGAAAATAGGGTCTGGAGTGGACCTCTAGCAAACTCCAGCAGACCTGCAGAAGAGGGGCCTGACTGTTAGAAGGAAAACTAACAAACAGAAAGCAATAACAACAAAAAGAACACCCACACAAAAACCTCATTCAAAGGTCATCAGCATCAAAGATCAAAGGTAGACAAATCCATGAAGATGAGGCTAAAACAGTGCAAAACTGCTGAAAATTCCAAAACCCAGAATGCATCTTCTCCTCTAAAGGATCACAACTCCTCTCCAGCAAGGACACAAAACTGGACAGAGAATGAATTTGACAGAACTGACAGAAGTAGGCTTCAGAAGGTGGGTAATAACAAACTCCTCTGAGCTAAAGGAGCATGTTCTAACCCAATGCAAGGAAGCTAAGAGCCTTGATAAAAGGTTACAGGAACTGCTAACTAGAATAACCAGTTTACAGAAGAACATAAATGGAGCTGAAAAACACAACACAAGAACTCTGCGAAGCATACACAAGTAGCTGAATGGATCAAGCGGAAGAAAGGATATCAGAGATTGAAAATCAACTTAATGAAATAAAGCATGAAAACAAGATTAAAGAAAAACTAATGAAAAGGAATGAACAAAGCCTCCAAGAAATATGGGACTATGTGAAAAGACCAAACCTATGATTAATTGGTGTACCTGAAAGTGATAGGGAGAATGGAACCAAGTTGGAAAACACACTTCAGGATATGATCCAGAAGAACTTCACCAACCTAGCAACACAGGTCAACATTCAAAATCAGGAAATACAGAGACCACCACTAAGACACTCCTTGAGAAGAGCAACCCCAAGACACATAATCATCAGATTCTCCAAGACTGAAATTAAGGAAAAAAAAATGTTAAGGGCAGCCAGAGAGAAAGATCAGGTTACCTACAAAGGGAAGCCCATCAGACTAACAGCAGATCTCTCCGCAGAAACTGTACAAGCCAGAAGAAGAGTGGGGGCCAATATTCAACATTCTTAAAGAAAAGAATTTTCAACCCAGAATTTTGTATCTAGCCAAACTAAGCTTCATAAGTGAAGGAGAAATAAAATCCTTTACAGATAAGCAAATGCTGAGGGATTTTGTCACCACCAGGCCTGCCCTAAAAGAGCTCCTGAAGGAAGCACTAAACGTGGAAAGGAACAACCGGTACCAGCCACTGCAAAAACATGCCAAAATATAAAGACCACACTATGAAGAAACTGCATCAACTAATGTGCAAAATAACCAGCTAGCATCATGATGACAGGATCAAATTCACACATAACAATATTAACCTTAAATGTAAATGGGCTAAATGCCCCAATTAAAAGATAAAGACTGGCAAATTGGATAAAGAGTCAAGACCCATCAGTGTACTGTATTCAGGAGACCCATCTCATGTGCAGACACACACAGACTCAAAATAAAGGGATGGAAGAATATTTACCAAGCAAATGGAAAGCACAAAAAAAGCAGTGGTTGCAATCCTAGTCTCTGATAAAACAGACTTTAAACCAACAAAGATCAAAAAAGACAAAGAAGGGCATTACATAATGGTAAAAAGATGAATGCAACAATAAGAGCTAACTATCCTAAATATATATGCACCCAATACAGGAGCACCCAGATTCATAAAGCAAGTCCTGAGTGACCTACAAAGAGACTTAGACTCCCACACAAGAATAGTGGGAGACTTTAACACCCCACTGTCAATATTAGACAGATCAACGAGACAGAAGATTAACAAGGATACTCAGTACTTGAACTCAGCTCTGGACCAAGTGGACCTAATAGACATCTACAGAACTCTCCACCCCAAATCAACAGAATATACATTCTTCTCAGCACCACATAGCACTTATTCTAAAATTGACCACGTATTTGGAAGTAGAGCACTCCTCAGCAAATGTAAAAAAAACAGAAAACACAACAAACTCTCTCTCAGACCACAGTGCAATCAAATTAGAACTCAGGATTAAGAAACTCACTCAAAACCGTACAACTACATGGAAACTGAACAACCTGCTCCTGAATGACTACTGGGTAAATAATGAAATGAAAGCAGAAATAAAGATGTTCTTTGAAACCAACAAGAACAAAGACACAACGTACCAGAATCTCTGGGACACATTTAAAGCAGTGTGTAGAGGGAAATTTATACCACTAAATGCCCACAAGAGAAAGCAGGAAAAATCTAAAATCGACACCCTAACATCACAATTAAAAGAACTAGAGAAGCAAGAGCAAACACATTCAAAAGCTAGCAGAAGGCAAGAAATCACTAAGATCAGAGCAGAACTGAAGGAGATAGAGACACAAAATCTCTTCCAAAAAAAAAAAAATCAATGAATCCAGGAGCTGGTTTTTTGAAAAGATCAACAAAATTGATAGACCGCTAGCAAGACTAATAAAGAAAAGAGAGAAGAATCAAATAGACGCAATAAAAGATGACAAAGGGGATATCACCATCAATCCCACAAAAATACAAACTACCATCAGAGAATACTATAAACAGCTCTACACAAATAAATTAGAAAATCTAGAAGAAATGGTTAAATTCCTCAACACATACACCCTCCTAAGACTAAACCAGGAAGAAGTTGAATCCCTGAATAGACCAATAAGAGGCTCTGAAATTGAGGCAATAATTAATAGCTTACCAACCAAAAAAAGTCCAGGACCAGACGAATTCACAGCCGAATTCTACCAGAGGTACAAAGAGGAGCTCGTACCATTCCTTCTGAAACTATTCCAAGCAATAGAAAAGGAAGGAATCCTCCCTAACTCATTTTATGAGGCCAGCATCATCCTGATACCAAAGCCTGGCAGATACACAACAAAAAAAGAGAATTTTAGACCAATATCCCTGATAAACATTGACGCAAAAATCCTCAATAAAACACTGGCAAACGAAATCCAGCAGCACATCAAAAAGCTTATCTACCAAAATCAATCTGGCTTCATCCCTGGGATGCAAGGGTGGTTCAACATACTCAAATCAATAAACGTAATCCATCACAAACAGAACCAAGGACAAAAACCACATGATTATCTCAATAGATGCAGAAAAGACCTTTGACAAAATTCAACAAAATTTTGCTAAAAACTCTCAATAAATTAGGTATTGATAGGACGTATGTCAAAATAATAAGAGCTATCTATGACAGACCCACAGCCAATATCATACTGAATGGGCAAAAACTGGAAGCATTCCCTTTGAAAACTGGCACAAGACAGGGATGCCCTCTCTCACCACTCCTATTCAACATAGTGTGGAAGTTCTGGCCAGGGCAATCAGATGAGAGAAAGAAATAAAGAGTATTCAATTAGGAAAAGAGGAAGTCAATTTGTCCCTGTTTGCAGATGACATGATTGTATATTTAGAAAACTCCATAGTCTCAGCCCAAAATCTCCTTAAGCTGATAAGCAACTTCAGCAAAGTCTTAGGACACAAAATCAATGTGCAAAAATCACAAGCATTCTTATACACCAATAACAGACAGAGAGCCAAATCATCAGTGACATCCCATTCACAATTGCTACAAAGAGAATAAAATACCTAGGAATCCAACTTACAAGGGATGTGAAGGACCTCTTCAAGCAGAACTACAAACCACTGCTCAATGAAATAAAAGAGGACACAAACAAATGGAAGAACATTCCATGCTCATGGATAGGAAGAATCAGTATCATCAAAATGGCCATACTACCCAAGGTAATTTATAGATTCAATGCCATCCCCATCAAGCGACCAATGACTTTCTTCACAAAATTGGAAAAAACTGCTTTAAAGTTCATATGGAACCAAAAAGGAGCCTGCATTTCCAAAACAATCCTAAGCCAAAAGAACCAAGCTGGAGGCATTATGCTACCTGACTTCAAACTACACTACAAGGCTACAGTAACCAAACCAGCATGGTACTGGTACCAAAACAGAGATATAGCCCAACGGAACAGAACAGAGGCCTCAGAAATAACATCACACATCTACAACCATCTGATCTTTGACAAACCTGACAAAAACAAGAAATGGGGAAAGGATTCCCTATTTAATAAATAGTGCTGGGAAAACTGGCTAGCCATATGTAGAAAGCTGAAACTGGATCCCTTCCTTACATCTTATACAAAATTAATTCAAGATGGATTAAAGACTCAAATATTAGACCTAAAACCATAAAAACTCTAGAAGAAAACCAAGGCAATACCATTCAGGACACATTCATGGGGAAGGACTTCATGACTAAGACACCAAAAGCAATGGCGACAGAAGCCAAAATAGACAAATGGGATCTAGTTAAACTAAAGAGCTTCTGCACAGCAAAAGAAACTACCATCAGAGTGAACAGGCAACCTACAGAGTGGGAGAAAATTTTTGCCATCTATCCATCTGACAAAGGGCTAATATCCAGAATCTACAAATAACTTAAACAAATTTACAAGAAAAAAACAAACAACCCCATCAAAAAGTGGGCAAAGGACATGAACAGATACTTCTCAAAAGAAGACATTTATGCAGCCAACAGACACATGAAAAAATGCTCATCATCAGTGGTCATCAGAGAAATGCAAATCAAAACCACAATGAGATACCATCTCACACCAGTTAGAATGGCAATATTAACAAGTCAGGAAACAACAGGTGCTGGAGAGTATGTGGAGAAATAGGAACACTTTTACACTGTAGGTGGGACTGTAAACTAGTTCAACCATTGTGGAAGACAGTGTGGCGATCCCTCAAGGATCCAGAACTAGAAATATCATTTGACTCAGAGAACCCATTACTGGGTATATACCCAAGGTATTATAAATCATGCTACTATAAAGACACATACACACTTATGTTTACTACGGCGCTATTCACAATAGCAAAGACTTGGAATCAACCCAAATGTCCATCAATGACAGACTGGATTAAGAAAATGTGGCACATATACACCATGGAATACTATGCAGCCATAAAAAATGATGAGTTCATGTCCTTTGTAGGGACATGGATGAAGTTGGAAACCATCGTTCTGAGCAAACTATCACAAGGACAGAAAACCAAACATTACATGTTCTCACTCATAGGTAGGAAATGAACAATGAGAACACTTGGACATGGGGTGGGGAACATCACATACTGAGGCCTGTCGTGGGGTGGAGGGATGGGAGAGGGATAGCATTAGGAGATATACCTAATGTAAATGATGAGTTAATGGGTGCAGCAAACCAACACGGCACATGTATACTAACAAACCTGTACATTGTGCACATGTACCCTAGAACTTAAAGTATAATAAAAAAATAAAAATAAAAAAATAAAGATTATGTCCTTATCTCAAGAGAGATGCCCAATAATGCATCCGATACAGGCATTATTCAGATAGAATGTCATCAACAGCACCTTCTTCCCTCCCTTTCCAGGACAAGGTTGTGTTTTCAGGACACCCCAACCACTACCACAGACACCACTAACTCTACTGCTGATTGCCCTCATTATGAATAAGTCCTAAACTGTTCTTCCATCTCTGTGTCACTAGTTCAAGAGTCAAGAGTCAAGGTTCCAGAGAAGAGCAAAGAGTTGGCCAAGCCTGGGTCAAATAATCACCTACCAGTGGCCAGGTGATAGGAAAGGGAATATCTGTTAATCTCTGATTTTTTTTTTTTTTTTTGAGATGAAGTCTTGCTGTCTCCTAGGCTGGAGTGCATTGGTGCAGTATCGACTCACTGCAACCTCCACCTCCTGGGTTCAAGCGATTCTCCTGCCTCAGCCTTTTGAGTAGCTGGGATCACAGGCATGCACCACCACCCCTGGCTAATTTTTGTATTTTTAGTAGAAACGGGGTTTCACCATGTTGGCCAGGCTGGTCTCGAACTCCTGACCTCAGATGATCCACCTGCCTTGGCCTCCCAAACTGCTCGGATTACAGGCCTGAGCCACCATGCCTGGCCACCTTTGATTTTCATAGTGGGAGGTAAGGCAGTGTCTCAAAAAAGGAACCTCTTCCCAAACAGGATGGAGCTTAACAAAGCAGCATGTTCTGCACATGTGCCCCAGAACTTAAAGTATAATAAAAAATAAAGAGTCTACCTGGAAAAGGTACTAATGGAAATCTCATCCTCAGGGAACAAAAGTTGCAGCACACAAGTTCAGGCTGCTGAAAACAATTTAAGGGTAAAGGAAATGCAATTGTATGTACAGCATGATCTGTGTCACTCACATTTTCCTCCAGCCTCTCTCAGAAATTCATGCAGAGATCCTAGCATTGGTAGGAGGGTGGGGTGACCAAGTGGACCCAAGGCCATACCAGCATCCTTGGTCCAGACAGAAACAGCATCAGCTCGAGGGCTGGCACCTTTGCCAGCAGCCATGATGTCCTGGGCAGGCACCACCACCAAGTGAACATCTTCTGCGGACGTTGGTGCCCCAGTCACCATCTGCGGCATCATCGGAACACATGGAGGAGGAAAATGGCAGGAGTTACCATGAACAAAAGGTTTCATCTGCGAAGCTCACTAGACGTAATTCCTCGAGGGCTCCTGGAATGATTTAAGAATCAGGCAGCCAAGATGGCTGAATAGGAACAGCTCCAGTCTACAGCTCCCAGAATGAGCGACGCAGAAGACAGGTGATTTCTGCATTTCCATCTGAGGTACCAGGTTCATCTCACTAGGGAGTGCCAGACAGTGGGCGCAGGACAGTGGGTGCAGCGCACCATGCATGAGCTGAAGCAGAGCGAGGCATTGCCTCACTCGGGATGCGCAAGGGGTCAGGGAGTTCCCTTTCCTAGTCAAAGAAAGGGGTGACAGACGGCACCTGGAAAATCCGGTCACTCCCACCCGAATACTGTGCTTTTCCAAGGGCTTAAAAAACGGTGCACCAGGAGATTATATCCCGCACATGGCTCGGACGGTCCTACACCCACGGAGTCTCGCTGACTGATAGCACAACAGTCTGAGATCAAACTGCAAGGCGGCAGCAAGGCTGGGGGAGGGGCGCCCACCATTGCCCAGGCTTGCTTAGGTAAACAAAGCAGCCAGCAAGCTCCAACTGGGTGGAGCCCACCATAGCTCAAGGAGGCCTACCTGCCTCTGTAGGCTCCACCTCTGGGGGCAGGGCACAGACAAACAAAAAGACAGTAGTAACCTCTGCAGACTTAAATGTCCCTGTCTGACAGCTTTGAAGAGAGCAGTGGTTCTCCCAGCATGCAGCTGGAGATCTGAGAATGGGCAGACTGCCTCCTTAAGTGGGTCCCTGACCCCTGACCCCCGAGCAGCCTAACTGGGAGGCACACCCCAGTAGGGGCAGACTGACACCTCACACGGCCGGGTACTCCTCTGAGACAAAACTTCCAGAGGAGCGATCAGACAGCAACATTTGCGGTTCACGAAAATCTACTGTTCTGCAGACACCGCTGCTGATACCCAGGCAAACAGGGTCTGGAGTGGACCTCTAGCAAACTTCAACAGACCTGCAGCTGAGGGTCCTGTCTGTTAGAAGGAAAACTAACAAACAGAAAGGACATCCACACCAAAAACCCATCTGTACATCACCATCATCAAAGACCAAAAGTAGATAAAACCACAAAGATGGGGAAAAAACAGAGCAGAAAAACTGGAAACTCTAAAAAGCAGAGCGCCTCTCCTCCTCCAAAGGAATGCAGTTCCTCACCAGCAACGGAACAAAGCTGGATGGAGAATGACCTTGATGAGTTGAGAGAAGAAGGCTTCAGATGATCAAATTACTCTGAGCTACAGGAGGAAATTCAAACCAAAGGCAAAGAAGTTAAAAACTTTGAAAAAAATTTAGACAAATGTATAACTAGAATAACCAATACAGAGAAGTTCTTAAAGGAGTTGATGGAGCTGAAAGCCAAGGCTCGAGAACTACGTGAAGAATGCAGAAGCCTCAGGAGCCGATGCGTTCAACTTGAAGAAAGGGTATCAGTGATGGAAGATGAAATGAATGAAATGAAGCGAGAAGGGAAGTTTAGAGAAAAAAGAATAAATAGAAACAAAGCCTCCAAGAAATATGGGACTATGTGAAAAGACCAAATCTACGTCTGACTGGTGTACCTGAAAGTGACGAGGAGAATGGAACCAAGTTGGAAAACACTCTGCAGGATATTATCCAGGAGAACTTCCCCAATCTGGCAAGGCAGGCCAACGTTCAGATTCAGGAAACAGAGAATGCCACAAAGATACTCCTCGAGAAGAGCAACTCCAAGACACATAATTGTCAGATTCACCAAAGTTGAAATGAAGGAAAAAATGTTAAGGGCAGCCAGAGAGAAAGGTCGGGTTACCCACAAAGGGAAGCCCATCAGACTAACAGCAGATCTCTCAGCAGAAACTCTACAAGCCAGAAGAGAGTGAGGGCCAATATTCAACATTCTTAAAGAAAAGAATTTTCAACCCAGAATTTCATATCCAGACAAACTAAGCTTCATAAGTGAAGGAGAAATAAAATGCTTTACAGACAAGCAAATGCTGAGAGATTTTGTCACCACCAGGCCTGCCCTAAAAGAGCTCCTGAAGGAAGCGCTAAACATGGAAAGGAACCAGCCACTGCAAAATCATGCCAAATTGTAAAGACCATCAAGGCTAGGAAGAAACTGCATCAATTAATGAGCAAAATAACCAGCTAACATCATAATGCCAGGATCAAATTCACACATAACAATATTAACTTTAAATGTAAATGGACCAAATGCTCCAATTAAAAGACACAGACTGGCAAATTGGATAAAGAGTCAAGAACCATCAGTGTGCTGTATTCAGGAAACCCATCTCACGCGCAGAGACACACATAGGCTCAAAATAAAAGGATGGAGGAAGATCTACCAAGCAAATGGAAAACAAAAAAAGGCAGGGGCTGCAATCCTAGTCTCTGATAAAACAGACTTTAAACCAACAAAGATCAAAAGACACAAAGAAGGCCATTACATAATGATAAAGGGATCAATTCAACAAGAAGAGCTAACTATCCTAAATATATATGCACCCAATACAGGAGCACCCAGATTCATAAAGCAAGTCCTGAGTGACCTACAAAGAGGCTTAGACTCCCACACATTAATAATGGGAGACTTTAACACCCCACTGTCAACATTAGACAGATCAACGAGACAGAAAGTTAAAAAGGATACCCAGGAATTGAACTCAGCTCTGCACCAAGCGGATCTAATAGACATCTACAGAACTCTCCACCCCAAATCAACAGAATATACATTTTTTTCAGCACCACACCACACTTATTCCAAAATTGACCACATAGTTGGAAGTAAAGCTCTCCTCAGCAAATGTAAAAGAACAGAAATTATAACAAACTGTCTCTCAGACCACAGTGCAATCAAACTAGAACTCAGGATTAAGAAACTCACTCAAAACCACTCAACTACATGGAAACTGAACAACCTGCTCCTGAATGACTACTGGGTACATAACGAAATGAAAGCAGAAATAAAGATGTTCTTTGAAACCAACAAGAACAAAGACACAACATACCAGAATCTCTGGGACACATTCAAAGCAGTGTGTAGAGGGAAATTTGTAGCACTAAATGCCCACAAGAGAAAGCAGGAAAGATCCAAAATTGACACCCTAACATCACAATTAAAAGAACTAGAGAAGCAAGAGCAAACACATTCAAAAGCTAGCAGAAGGCAAGAAATAACTAAAATCAGAGCAGAACTGAAGGAAATAGAGACACAAAAAACCCTTCAAAAAATTAATGAAGCCAGGAGCTGGTTTTTTGAAATGATCAACAAAAAAGAAGAAAAAAGAATCAAATAGATGCGATAAAAAATGATAAAGGGGATATCACCTCTGATCCCACAGAAAAACAAACTACCATCAGAAAATACTACAAACACCTCTATGCAAATAAACTAGAAAATCCAGAAGAAATGGATAAATTTCTCGACACATACACCCTCCCAAGACTAAACCAGGAAGAAGTTGAATCTCTGAATAGACCAATAACAGGAGCTGAAATTGTGGCAATAATCAATAGCTTACCAACCAAAAAGCGTCCAGGACCAGATGGATTCACAGCCGATTCTACAAGAGGTACAAGGAGGAACTGGTACCATTCCTTCTGAAACTATTCCAATCAATAGAAAAAGAGGGAAACCTCCCTAACTCATTTTATGAGGCCAGCATCATCCTGATACCAAAGCCGGGCAGAGACACAACCAAAAAAGAGAATTTTAGACCAATATCCTTGATGAACATTGATGCAAAAATCCTCAATAAAATACTGGCAAACTGAATCCAGCAGCAGCACATCAAAAAGCTTATCCACCATGATCAAGTGGGCTTCATCCCTGGGATGCAAGGCTGGTTCAATATACGCAAATCAATAAATGTAATCCAGCATATAAACAGAACCAAAGACAAAAACCACGATTATCTCAATAGATGCAGAAAAGGCCTTTGACAAAATTCAACAACCCTTCATGCTAAAAACTCTCAATAAATTAGGTATTGATAGGACGTATGTCAAAATAATAAGAGCTATCTATGACAGACCCACAGCCAATATCATACTGAATGGGCAAAAACTGGAAGCATTCCCTTTGAAAACTGGCACAAGACAGGGATGCCCTCTCTCACCACTCCTATTCAACATACTGTTGGAAGTTCTGGTCAGGGCAATTAGGCAGGAGAAGGAAATAAAGGGTATTCAATTAGGAAAAGAGGAAGTCAAATTGTCCCTCTTTGCAGATGACATGATTGCATATCTAGAAAACCCCATTGTCTCAGTCCAAAATCTCCTTAGGCTGATAAGCAACTTCAGCAAAGTCTCAGGATACAAAATCAATGTACAAAAATCACAAGCATTCTTATACACCAATAACAGACAAACAGAGAGCCAAATCATGAGTGAACTCCCATTCACAATTGCTTCAAAGAGAATAAAATACCTGGGAATCCAACTTACAAGGGACATGAAGGACCTCTTCAAGGAGAACTACAAACCACTGCTCAAGGAAATAAAAGAGGATACAAACAAATGGAAGAATATTCCATGCTCATGGATAGGAAGAATCAATATCGTGAAAATGGCCATACTGCCCTAGGTAATTTATAGATTCAATGCCATCCCCATCAAGCTACCAATGACTTTCTTCACAGAATTGGAAAAAACTACTTTAAAGTTCATATGGATCCAAAAAAGAGCCCACATCACCAAGTCAATCCTAAGTCAAAAGAACAAAGCTGGAGGCATCATGCTACCTGACTTCAAACTATACTACAAGCCTACAGTAACCAAAACAGCATGGTACTGGTACCAAAACAGAGATATAGATCAATGGAACAGAACAGAGCCCTCAGAAATAATGCCACATATCTACAACTATCTGATCTTTGACAAACCTGAGAAAAACAAGCAATGGGGAAAGGATTCCCTATTTAATAAATGGTGCTGGGAAAACTGGCTAGTCATATGTAGAAAGCTGAAACTGGATCCCTTCCTTACACCTTATACAAAAATCCATTCAAGATGGATTAAAGACTTAAATATTTGACCTAAAACCATAAAAACCCTACAAGAAAACCTAGGCATTACCATTCAGGACATAGGCATGGGCAAGGACTTCATGTCTAAAACACCAAAAGCAATGGCAACAAAAGCCAAAATTGACAAATGGGATCTAATTAAACTAAAGAGCTTCTGCACAGCAAAAGAAACTACCATCAAAGTGAACAGGCAACCTACAAAATGGGAGAAAATTTTTGCAACCTACTTATCTGACAAAGGGCTAATATCCAGAATCTACAATCAATTTAAACAAATTTACAAGAAGAAAACAAACAACCCCATCAAAAAGTGGGTGAAGGACATGAACAGACACTTCTCAAAAGAAGACATTTATGCAGCCAAAAAACACATGAAAAAATGCTCACCATCACTGGCCATCAGAGAAATGCAAATCAAAACCACAATGAGATACCATCTCACACCAGTTAGAATGGCAATCATTAAAAAGTCAGGAAACAACAGGTGCTGGAGAGGATGTGGAGAAATAGGAACACTTTTACACTGTTGGTGGGACTGTAAACTAGTTCAACCATTGTGGAAGTCAGTGTGGCGATTCCTCAGGGATCTAGAACTAGAAATAACATTTGACCCAGCCATCCCATTACTGGGTATCTACCCAAAGGACTATAAATCATACTTCTATAAAGACACATGCACACGTATGTTTATTGTGGCATTATTCACAATAGCAAAGACTTAGAACCAACCCAAATGTCCAACAATGACAGACTAGATTAAGAAAATGTGGCACATATACACCATGGAATACTATGCAGCTATAAAAAATGATGAGTTCACGTCCTTTGTAGGGACATGGATGAAATTGGAAATCATCATTCTCAGTAAACTATCACAAGGACAAAAAACCAAACACCGCATGTTCTCACTCATAGGTGGGAATTGAACAATGAGAACACATGGACACAGGAAGGGGAACATCACACTCTGGGGACTGTTGTGGGGTTGGGGGGAGGGGGATAGCATTAGGAGATATACCTAATGCTAAATGACGAGTTAATGGGTGTAGCACACCAGCATGGCACATGTATACATATGTAACTAACCTGCACATTGTGCACATGTACCCTAAAACTTAAAGTATAATAAAGTTTAAAAAAAGAAAAAAAAATCACAATCACTGCCAAGAAACAAATAAATTAATTTTTATAGTAAAAAAAAAAAAAAAAAAAAAAAAAAAAAGAAGAAGAATCTTGGTGGGCCTGGAGTTAGGGTAGAGCAGTCAGTGTTGGGGACAGAGGAATGCTGTTGTTTTGTGACCCTGTTTTTATTCTCAAGCTGTGTGTACTGAGCAATACAGGTTATACAATTACAACCCCAAGCCAAGAAGCACATAAAACTAGTAAGAGCTCAAATCCAGATCTTTCAAAATGAACTAGAAAACAAAAAAACAAGCAGTTTATTTGCAGAGAACAAGGAGAGTGTCAATCTAAATAACAAAAGAAAGAGGTTCTCTAAAAGAAAATTATATTTATTTCGGGAATAAGACATTGCAATGCGCATACATATGCCAAAATAAACAATCTGCATATTCAGTGAGGTAAAGGAAGAACAATGGTTTTTAAAGGAAAAGTGAGAAGGATTACACAGTTGTTTTGAGATAATTATCCTTGGCTACAAGGATCAGTAACAAGGATGATACCACTATGGGCTTGGACAGACAATTGCTGGCAGATGTCCTTGCAGAAGTGTGTTTTGTGTAAAGTTGTAATGGCCTTTGTGCAAAGTCATGGTTTTTGTGAAGTTTTTCGTGATAAGTTTTGTTATCAGGCATTTATGCCTGAAAATCCTCTCCTCATGGCATTCTCTGGTTCCATTTGTCAGGGTTTTGTTTTAACAAGTGACTTCATTTTGATTCTGGCAACTGTCAGAAAAGCAACCAATAAGACGACAAAGATGTCCCAAGGAGAAGGTAAATGTCATGGCTGAGCCAGGGAAACAGAACCCAGGAGATCTGAATTCTACACCCTGCTCTGTCCCAAATGTTTTGCTTCACTGAGAGGCCATCAATCATCTCTCTGGGCTGACTTCGTTTCCTATGGCATGAGAAGGCTGGGCTAGATAAATGGCCCACCCTTATGTCAGAGCACCTCACGAATGCTGTGATTCTGCAAACACTGATTTGGACATTTTAATAACCAGCTGGCCTTTAAAATAGCTTTGCAGGGGGCTCAGCCAGCATGGATGCTGCATAAAAACAGCAGAACTGTGTATCCTTCCGGGCTCTGAAAATCTCAGTGGTAAAGCAACAGAAAAATTAAATGTGCATTGCATGTAGAGTCAACTGGTTTACCCCAGCAGTTTCAGTTGGGGTAAACAGTCTCCACTTTTGGAAGTTAATGAGTGCCTCTGGCTGAGCATGTTTTTGGTCAAGCTAATTGCACATCTGGAAAAATCATCAGAGAATGTAGATTTCTTAGCTCATATTCCCACAGAGTGTTTACTAATGGATTTAGTAGCCACAGGTAAAATAATGTCACATTTTAAAAGGGCCCCCATTGAGAGCAACATTTTCAAAGCTTACTGCCTGATTCACATCTGGCTAAACTTCCTCTGTCTCTCTAAGTTTTCTTACTTGCTTGAGTCTTCGTTGCATTATAATTTCACAAAGTTGGATGGGAAATTGATTTTCATTAGCGAATGTCACAGAACTTTCTGGGCTAAGGAGTTGGCACAGGCTACCGTCTATGCGTTCCATTTTATAATTGACAGCTCAGCTGCCTTCCAAGCCTGTTTTATATCTCTCTTCTAGTATCCATCACTCACCAGTCAAACTACACCGAACTATGGACAAAACACACCCTGGGTTTTCCTACCTCATGCCATTCCTTCTGATATGACTCCCTCCTTACTCCTTTCATTGCTCTCTGGCTATCATATTTCACACATCTTTCAATACCTTAAAGCTTTCAATACTCACCTAAGTCATCTATACAATTAATGCAATTTGATAAAAATCTTGACAGTATTTTTTATGAATCTTGATTCTGAGATTTACATCAGACTATAAATAGCCAAATCAATTCTGAGAAAGAATGAGATGGCAGAAATGCCATATCAGATGTAAAGGCATCTATAAAGATATTATATACAAGACAGGGAATGTTTGATTCAAAGATGACCAACAGTCCAATGGAAAAGAAAAGAAAACTCAGAAACAGGCCCACACTTATATGGAACTTTGATATATGACAAAGATGGTACTGTAACCCAAAGGACTTTGTTTTAGTAAATGGTGTAGAGAGAATAGAGTACCCACACAGAAAAAGAAACAAAATTAGATATATATTTGACCCTATACACAAAATTCCACATGGATTAAGACATAAATACGAAAGCAAATAATAGCCATTTCAATAATAACCCACTTTTCTAATTTTCATAACAATCATAGGAAATGGATATTATTAGCCAACTCTTAGTAGAGAGTGAAGCTCAGATAAATTATTTACCTACAGTCAAACAGCTAACAAGGAACTGGGTGCCAGTTCCCAAATATCCCAAAGCTTTAATTTTGCCACTGCACATTACCTCTCCCTCTTTTGAATAGTCGTTCAATTATTTGATTGATTTTGAACAGTGGATTTCAGTAAGCAATACTCTATCACTTACCTATCTATCAAGCTGTCTATTTACCTACCTACCAACTCATTTTTGTCTTCTGCTTGTATGTACCTTATCTGTTTATCTTCTTGAAGTCAGAAACCATGTCTTGCTCTGTGGCATTTCTGACAGGGGCCTGACATGGGGTCTTAGAAGCAGATCTGACATTCTAATGATCATCTTGATCACACAAAAGACAGATCTAAAAAGTTATCAAAGAAGAGCAAAATGCTTTCTAGTTCTTACTCTCTTTTCATTCCTTTTCTAGTCTACCACCTGTGACTGACACCTTACAGAAAGATTTGAAGAAATTAATTGGAAAATGCTGATTCAGAGAAATATTTGTAATAAAAAGTTGTCCATCCTTCACACTGACAAAACCAGAAGAATGATGCTTGTCTCTGTTCAGTTCTCTCACACCCTTCCTTGCATCAGACTAAGTCACAATACAAAAGAGCTATTTCACCTCTAACATTTCCCCTTTCTCATGTTAATTAGGTTACAGGTATAGTTGTGGCAATCAAAGTCAAATTAAATAAGATAGAAGTTTATTTCTCTCTCACAAAAGAGTCTAAGTATAAACGACGCAGGGGTGCTGTATTAGCTCCAGGTGTTGGAGATCCATGCTCTCTCTTATTAATTTGCCATCTTCAACATCGGTTACTAACTCAAAGTCAAAGATAGCTGTTCCAACTCCTGCCATCACATTTACATTCCAACCAGCATGAAGGGGAAAAAATTGGCAGATGATATGCATCCATGTGCCCATTAAATTTGGGAGGTTCTCTTAGTAAAATAAGAGTAGAGAAATAAATATTTAAGGAGCAACTAATATCTTACTACATATATGCATGGAATTCATTTAGATTTTGGTGACTACCACTTATTTATGTGTGCCTTTGGTCATGCTTTCTTTCTCCATCTCTCATAGAAAAGGGGATTGGAGTTTCACCTTGTCCAGCACTTGAAGCACTCATAAATATAAAGGAAAAGAGAGAAATGTAAGTAACAAATGGCAATGCAGCATGGTAAATGTTAGTGTAGAGAGGAAGAAACAACTGATTTGGCCTGATAGCTGGCACTGCCATGATCAGTAAGATGCCACAGAGGAGAGACAACTGCACTGACAGCAAAGCATAGTCATAGCCAAAGGAGCAGCCCATACTAAACCCATGAAGGCATGAAGACACATGACATGATTCACGAACTATAAGAGGTGCCCCTGAAGCTGCAGGGAGAACTTAAGGAGGTGGATAGCAAGAGGTGAAGCCGGAAATGAGGCTTCAGACCATGAAGGGCCATAGGACACACTAAGAAGTTGGGACTTTATCTTTCGTAAGGAAGCAAGAGCAGATTTTCAAGAGTATAGAAGGATATCTGGTAGAAAGTGAGCTTTACTCAACTTCAAACTATACTGGCTACAGTAACCATAACAGCATGGTATGGTACTGGTACAAAAACAGACACATAGACCAATGGAACAGAATAGAGAACCCAGAAATAGGATTGCACCTCTCCAACTATATGATTTTCAACAGACCTCACAAAAATAAGCAATGGGGAAAGGATTCCCTATTCAATAAATGGTGCTGGGATAACTGGCTAGCCATATGCAGAAGATTAAAACTGGACATCTACCTCTTACTATATACCAAAATTAACTCAAGACGGATTAAAGACTTACACGTAAAACCAAAAACTATAAAAACCCTGGAAGACAACCTAGGCAATACCATTCAGAACATAGGCAAGGGTAAAGATTTCATGATGAAGATGCCAAAAGCAATTGCAACAAAAGCAAAAATTGACAAATGGGATCTAATTAAATTAAAGAGCTTCTGTACAGCAAAAGAAACTGGTCAACAGAGTCAACAACCTGCAGAATGAGAGAAAATTTTTGCAAACTACGTATCCAACAAAGGTCTAATATCCAGCAGCTATAAGGAACTTAAACACATTTACAAGAAAAAAAAAACCCCATAAAAAAAGTGGGCAAAGGACGCAAACAGACACTTTTCAAAAGAAGACATACATGTGGCCAACAATCATGAAAAAAAGCTCAACATTACCAATCATTAGAGAAATGCAAATCAAAATCACAATGAGCTACCATCTAACACCAGTCAGAATGGCCATTATTAAAAAGTCAAAAAATAACAGATGCTGGCGAGGTTGTGGAGAAAAAGGAATTCCTATATACTGTTGGTGGGAGTGTAAATTAGTTCAACCATTGTGGAAGACAGTGTGATGATTCTTCAAAGACCTAAAGACAAGAAATACCATTTGACCCAGCAATCCCATTACTAGGTATATGCCCAAAGGAATAAAAATTATTCTATTATAAAGACACATGCAGGCATATGTTCATTGCACCACTATTTACAATAGCAAAGACATTGAATCAACCTAAATGCCCATCAATGATAGACTGGATAAAGAAAACATGGTACATATACCCCACAGAATACTATGCAGCCATAAAAAAGAACAAGATCATGTCCTTTGCAGGGACATGGATGGAGCTAGAAATCATTATTTTTAGTAAACTAAGACGGGAACAGAAAACCAAATACCTCATGTACTCACCTGTAAGTTGGAGCGAAATGATGAGAACACATGGACATATAGAGCAGAAAAACACACATTGGGTCCTATCAGAGAGTGGAGGGTCGGAGGAGGCAGGGGATCAGCAAAAGTAACTAATGGGCATTAGACTTAATACCTGGGTAATGACATCATCTGTACAACAAACCCCTATGACACAAGTTTATGTAACAAACCTGCACATGTACCCCTGAACTTAAAAGTTAAAAAATAAAGTGAGCTTTACCTTAACTCAGAACACACAATGCATTATAATTGGGGAGACTGGATACAGAGAAACAGTGTATGAAGATATTTATTCATTTTTGTCCCCCAAACTGTGAACCCTCTTGCTACAGTTGGGGACTCCCATACCTTATGAATTGAAACCCAACTTCCATTAAAAAAGCTGAAAAATGCCAGATACTTTCTCAATCTCCTTTGCTATACTATATGATTGACTCTCAGTCAATCTGATTCACCTGCCCCAGACTTTGACTTGAAAGATAGTTAACAGATTGTGTGACCAACTGTCCCAGTTTGCCTGGAACTGTCCTATTTTAAAACTGAAAGGTTTACAAAGTCCTGCATCCCAGGAAACTCCTCAGTTTGGACTGAGGTCAAACTGGGATGGTTGGTCACCCTAGTAGGAAGCACACAGAAAATATAGTAAGAACTTTAAGAGATACACAAGTTACAAAGCCATTGTAAATGCTGAGGTGAGAAAACACAAGAGTGATCACTGGGACAGCTGTGGGGTGGCAGAGGAAACAGCTTCAACCAATAAAAGGAACAATCAGCTGAACATGATGTTGTGATCATATGGAGAGAGGCTGATGGAAGAAAGGCATGAACCAGGGAAGACTAAGTTTCTGGTTTGAATGTCTGAATGAAAAGGCACCATTAATAAAGACAGTGAAATGGTAAGTTCCATCTTGGACATGCCAAACTGAGGGGTCTATGAACAATATCTACGGGAAATTTTTCACAGGCATTTATCAGTGTTGCTCTGGAGCTCAGAAGATTGATGGAGAAATACGTAGAACATCTAGCGCAGTCCCTGGTACACAGTCTATGAATTTTTGTTAAATATTGTTGAGTATTGAGTTCCCCCTCATCAGCACAGACAAAACATGCAGTTCTTTGCACACAATAGACTCTCAAGAAACTTGTGGTAAGTGACTGAGTGATTCATTCCTTAGCTCAGCACACCGGAGGTATCTACCCTCCAAATACCTTTTTCACTCACTAGT
This sequence comes from Gorilla gorilla gorilla, assembly GCF_029281585.2. NCBI lineage: Eukaryota > Metazoa > Chordata > Mammalia > Primates > Hominidae > Gorilla > Gorilla gorilla. The sequence goes on from NC_073238.2 coordinate 112,337,296, forward strand.
TCATTTGTCAATCGTGAAACACAGAAGTGTTTTCAGAAGAAAAAATGTTCTTCCATTAGTGGGGTCCCACTTTAAATTCTGACCTTTAGGACACTGTGTCTATTTCATGAGTCAAGTAAATATGCGTGACTTCAAGATCTTCAAGATGAATTCTAGTTCAAATCAAAATTCTTATTTTTTACTCTTCAGAAACATTACTTCCCCTAGAGACAGAAGGATTATATTCCAAGCAGATAGGTTGAAATGACAACATTATTATTTTTAAAAGTAAGCCAAGGGTGGACAAAATCAGAATAAAGAAAGCTAGGATGCCTTTTTTAAATTATTATTTTCAATCATGGCTAGTTTGGAGAAATTGCTTAGCGGAGAATAAAAGAATATAATTGGGAATGGAAAACATTTTCTTTTATTTAATCCCATTTTTATAAGTAAATACCAGTAGAGGGAAAAAACTAGTCATGCATTGGTATGGGTGAAGAGTTAATAAAATAAGCGGAGATTTTTTTGAAAGTAGTAAATTTAATAGCTGATATTTATTGTATACCTAGGACAGTGGCACTGTGTTAAACACACAAAAAGTGAAACTTGTAAGTTTTAAAATGTGTTATTTACTGAATGTTATAAAATATCCGTAAATGGGTACATGCAGCAATCAAGGGCAGTAAAGATTAGAGCAAAAAAAGCAGGGGGATGGAAATGAGCAGATAAAGTTTTTAGTCCCCTCCTTCACAACTTGACTCTGTCACGTCCTTCTGGACCTACATGATTGTAGTAATAGACTCCAAAAATAAGCCCAGAGGACTAGAAGTATAAGGGGTCAGACAAATGCCATGTTTCTCTCCTTTCGAAAAAATAGTACTTGTAGTCGGTAATTGTATTCGTTCATTCTCACGCTGCTATAAAGAACGGCCTGAGACTGGGTAATTTATGAAGGAAAGAGGTTTAATTGACTCACAGTTCTGCATTGCTGGGGAAGCCTCGGGAAACTTACCATCAGGGTGGAAGGCAAAGAAGAAACACGCGCCTTCTTCACAGGACGGCGGGACCCAGTGAGCGAGCGCCAGCAGGAGAAAAGCCAGACGCTTATAAAACCATCAGATCTCGTGAGACGCACTCACTATCACGAGAACAGCACGGGGGAACCGCGCGCATGATCCAATCACCTCCACCTGGTCCCGCCCTTGACGTGTGGAGATTATTGGGATGATAATTCAAGATGAGATTTTGGGCGGGAACACAGCTAAACCATATCAGTAATTTAGAAAATGAGCCACCCCAAAATCCCCAAAGGGTGAAAGAGAATGGATATGTCTTCCTTCCCTGTGAGGCTTTCCCCCAAAAAGCAGTCCTAGCAATATCCAAACTTACAGTCCTAAGAAGTTTTACCCTGTCTTTTGAAATAAAGAAAATAACTGAAAGCAAAAGACAAAGGGTGAAGAAAAGACTGGGTACAAAGTTTTCTCCCCTCCTGTCTCTGAGAGCAGCAGGGCTTCCCCCGAGCGAATGCTGACGCAGAGGTGGATTGAGAAAAGGGCAGAAGCCCTGGCCTCATCTTCATGCTGAGGAGGAGTTGCAGGTACCTGAGGGCCCTATGAAGGCACAAACTGGACGATGGCAGAGCAGTTGACTGGCAAAGAGGGCCCCTGGGTGGTGCGATGCAGGCCAGTCCTCTGGCCTGGGAGGCCTCATTAGCATCTCCTAACGCCTGCGCTGAGCGCTGCGCCCGTGGAGCCTGGGGCCTGCCCTGGGGATCAGTCCCAGGCAAAGCCTAACAGCTGTCCCGGAGACTTGAGGGCTGTGTGGCCTTTGCACTCAGTGGGACACAAAAGGATCCACGTGGGACTTCAGCGTGGGAGGAAAACAATACTGATGGGTCAGCAGCGGTGAGAAAGAATAGAGGAAGATGGGGGAAAGGAAGAAAAAACTATGGTAGCGGACGGGGAAAAGGAGCACAGAAGAGCGCTGTGCGCAGGACCCAGGTGAGGAGAAGAGCGAGAGCGGCTGCCGTGGGCTCAGAGGAGAGGGGAAAGTGGAATGGAGGGGAGACAGGATTCCGTGGGTCTGTTCCTCTGTCTTGAGCCTTCGCATCATGCTCTCAAAGCACTTACTCCACATTTTTATTCACAAAAGCCAATGTGAAAATATTGAAATGTGGCAGAATTAGACCTCAGGACTTTTTTCTTAATACTTGCTCCTTTTTTTCTCTGTAGACCACAAGAATCTTACAAACAAAGGTAAATAAAAAACTAGGAGGCTGCAATGAACCCCAAAACGGCCCCTGAGCATTGCCGGTTTAATACTCTGGAGAGCCGATGGCTGCACCACTCATAGAATGGCACGCAGGGAGAGCTAGCTAGTCCCAGCTCAAGTGAGGACTACCACCCTTCACTAGCAGAAGCTACTAACTCTCTCTCCCTGCACGCAGCAGAACGCATGACCGTTCTGTCCTACTGAACTGAGCCACAAAAATCTCAGTGGGCTCAGAAGCTGCTGATTACATCGAGACTACAGTGATGCAAATGTTATTGCTATTTTCAGCACCGTGCTAATGAATTATATTTAACTACATTAAAAAATAATGATTTGGAAAGGCTACAATTATGAAATTTAAAATATAAATTGTACCCAAAGGATATTAAACGTGGGCTTTACATTTTTTTCTCTTGCATTCAGAGCCTAACAAATACCCTTTTATCCTCTGAAAAAAATGGGCAAACAGACTGATCAAATAGCTCACTCCAAGCAATTAAAACTTTCCATTACCATATGGAAAGATGTATGAATTGATCCAAAACACTTGTCCCTAATAAGGATATATTAACATCTGCCAACTGGAGTTCAGGAGTTAAATGAGATGGCAGTGGAGGGATTAGGAAGTAATGAAAGAAATGTTTTTCCAATAAGGCAGAAAAAGCCTTATTCATCCTGGAAAAGAAAGTCATGAATACATAACTCTGTGTGTGTGTGTGTGTGTGTACACTTATATATGTGTGTATGTCTCTGTGTGTTTGAGTACACTTAACTATATATTACATGTATTCATGTATGTTGGTATACACTTACATATATATATGAATGTATTTGTCTTTGTCCATTTGTGTTGCTATAAGGAATACCTGAGGCTAGGTAATTAGAAAGAAAGGTTTTTGTGTGTCTCGTAGTTCTGCAGGCTGTACAAGAAGCATGGATCCAGCATCTGCTTCTGGTGAGGCCTCAGGAAGCTTCCAATCATGGCAGAAGGTGGAGCAGAGCCAGCATCACATGGCAAGAGAGAAACAAAGAGAGAGAAGAGGAGCTGCCAGGCTTTTTTCAACAAGCAGTTATTGCGGGAACTAACAGTGAGAACTCTCTCACTTCCAGGAGAAGGGCACCAAGCCATTCATGAGGGTCCACTCCCATGATCCAAACATCTCCCACCTCACCCTGCCTCCAACACTGGGGATCAAATTTCAACATAAGACTTGGTGGGGCCAAGCATACCTTCTCCAAACCATAGCAGCGTTCATCGAAATTCCCATCTCACCTCCACAAGGGCAGGTTCACCATCAGGGTAATTGCCTTAGTCAGCTCAGGCTGCTGTCACAAAATACCATGGCCTGGGGGGCTTAAACAATAGAAATTTATTTCCCACAGTTCTGGGTGCTGAAAGGTCCAAGATCAAGGTGTCTGGTAGGGTTCTCTTCCTGGCTTGCAGGCAGCTGCCTTCTCCCTGTGTGTCCACATGGCCTTTCCTCTGAGTTCACTGGAGGAAAAAGAGACAGAAAGGTAGAGAGAGAAAGAAAGAGAGAGAGAGAGAGATCTTCCTCTTCTTATAAAGCCACCAGCCTGATTGGATCAGGGTACTACCCTTATGACCTCATTTAACCTTAATTACTTCCTAAACCACCTATTTTTAAATATAGTCACATTGCCGGTTAGGGCTTTAACAAATGAACTTGAGGGTTTATTTGTATATACCCAGAATGAAGACCATGCAGGCCAGCCTCTTTCTTGCACCCTTCTAAGTTTCTGACTTGTATTTGTCTTAGTAGCTTTGGGTTTTTATTAAATATGGATCTTTCCATATCTCAGGTTGCCAAGTTTTTAAGGTGGTTCCAGATGTATATAAGAAACAGAATATGTGTTAGGGCTACGTTATCATCTACAATATTCAATGTATGCGAGGATATTGAGTGGGGCTTCTCCTGTTACCCTAAAGTTGTTATTAAGGTTCAAAACTGAGAACAAAATAGACTAGCTGCCCCGCATGCTAGGTAAGTTGGCAGCAGTCCGCTTCCAGGCCGGAGGGGAAGCACCAAAATGCAGACCAAGTCCCTTTCCTTCCACCTCTCACCCTAGGCAGCTACAAGAGAGGGCAGGGAGGCGAGAGGGTGGGTGCCCCTCCAGGTACCTTCTTCCCGGAGGAAAATGGGAATATTTCCTCCCCCTGGAACCAAGGGACATACATTTCACCAGTTGGACACTATAATGGGTAATTTTGTGCATCAACTTGGCTAGGCTATGGTGACCAGTTGTTTGGTCAAGCACCAGTCTAGATGTTGCTGGGAGGGTACTTTTTAGATGTGCTGAGCATTTAAATCAGACTTTGAGTAAAGCAGATTACCCTTCCAATTATCTGAAGGCCTTAAGAGGAAGATAGAGGTCCCCAGAGTGGAAAGAATTCCACCTCCAGTCTGCCTTGGGACTTAAGGCAGGTTTCAGATTTTCCAGCTCCCACAGTCATGTAAGCCAATTCCTTAAAATAAGTGCCTCTCCATAGATAGGTAGGTAGATAGGTAGACTGATGAATAGGTTTATAGATACTATACACATACATACATATACACACATACATAAGCACACAGACGTCTTATTGCTGTTGGTTCTGGTTCTGTTTATCTGGATGAATGCTGGCTAATGCACGTATCTATTTACCCAGCACAAGTCCTGGTCTGACACCTGAGCAGGGAAAAGGGGAGTTAGAGCTAGATGGAGAAGTGGATTTAGGGGATATGGAGAGAACAGTTATAGGGGTGCCTCCTGCACTGCAACCTTTGGTGTGGCAGGAGAGTGTGGGTTTCCTTGGGGTGGAGCAGGCACTCTGGAAGACAGCTGGGCTTCCACTATCTTACTGAGCCCCACACCTGTGCCTCCGGAGAGAACCAGCACTCAGAAGCCTTCCAGAGCTGGGCGGCCACAGTGACCAGCCAAGAAGACAACCGCCCCCACTTCCATTAAACAGAACAACTAACCCTTTCCCTCCTCCTTCTTGCCATGTACCCTGAAAGAGCTGAAGGGAAGTTGTGGGGACCAGCACGATGTACCTCCTCCTCTCACCCATCCACCAGTGCTGCTTCCCAGCAGCGGTGCTCAACCTTGGCCGCACATTAGAATCACTGAGAGGTCAGAAAGAAATACTCCCACTCAAGCCCCACCCCAGAATCACTCAGCCTAAGAGAGAACTAGAAGCTCCCAGTTGGAGCCAGGGCTGAGAACTCTCTTGTTAGTGCTGCAGACAGGACAGCTTCTGCTAAGACAAAGGGAGAAAAGCAGCTTTGAGGTTGGACATCTTAGAGTGAACAAGACTGTGTCTTCAAGTGTAGAATTAGACTGTCCTAGTAACAGTGAATAGAAAGTTATGGAATCTGTGGATTTTCAAGTGTATAGAAACTTATGGAATCTGGCTAAGATGACATCACAGGACTCATTACCCGAAGGAATAGTATCCTTGGGCTGAAGTTAATGGTGAAAATTCAACTGAGCAAGGAACTTTCGTGTGCATATTCTAGTGAGTTGAGGTGCCTCTGTGAACAGGCTCCGAATGAATCATTTCATGAACTGAGCCAGGCCTCAGGCTGTGCCATTTTTTTCTACAAATGATCTTCTAGAAATCAGATAATCTGATAGTTTGCTCCCTAATAGAGAAGGAGGATTATAAATGCAAAGTTATATAAGTGTTATTCAAGCCAGAAATTGACATTTTCTCCAAAGCCTGTACCCCTAGCACTGCTCTTCTCTAGACACGCAACTGCTGGGGCCCAGGAATTAAAGCAGGATGTCAGCTCACCCTCCACTCCTCCATCTCCTGCCCCTGCTCCTCACAGCTCCACACCTGCCGTGAGAGGATGTTCACCAAATGCCTGTGGGTTCTTCCCACTGCTCACCTGCAGATGCAAAGCTTGGGGTGGGCTCTTCTGCATTTTGCTTTTTTTTCTGCTGAAAATTTCTCCTTCAGATGCAGAGATAAGGAAAAATCTTAAGGGATGGAGAAGGATGGGAACAGCATGGCTTTGCACTGCCTTCTCTAACTTTATCCTTCCTATTTATTTTCTACACATTTTTCCCCTTCCCCAATTTCCTTGTGATTTTTCTTGGCCTTACTGTAATGACAGTGAGTGTAGTGATGGACGTGAGAGGAAGGCAGTAAGCTCAACCTCACTTACCAAAATAAATGAGTAATCCGATTGCCCGCCACAAAAAGGCCCCCAAGCACAAGTTTGGTGAGACTATGTCGTGTGTGTATGGTGTGTGTTGTGTGTGTGTAAGGTGTGTGTGGTGCATGTATGTGTGGTATGTGTGTATGTGTGAGGTGTGTGCACGTGTGTGTGTGCACATCCCATGTGCATGTTTTATACTGCATCTTCACGGGAAAAAAGAGCCCTTTAGGACTGAAACTATGTGAATCTATATTTGAAGTGGGATAATATTTTTAATATTACATAAATTATGGTGTGATCACTTATATGTAAATAGAGCATTGTTACTTTTGAAATAATATGATGATACAAAGCAAACATTAATATTGGGTAACATTTTATTACTTATCATTTATAACAATGTGCTGTAACTATAAAGTGCTTCAAACACACTATTAGACTTTGTTTTCACACCCACAAAAAATCCTTTGAGGTAAGAGATAATCTTTCCTTTTTACAAATAAGAAACTGAGACCAAAGAGAGGAGTTACTTGCTATGAAGAGAAGCTGCCATAGCAAAGAGAGGACCCAAAAGAAAACCTGTTGATTCCATGAACCAGGACTTTTCCCCGTGCCTTCCAACAAAGTGAGTACTAAGCAAGTATTAGAAGTGTATCTTCAGAAGCATTGCAGAGAAGGCAGCTGCAGGAAAATCAAAGACAAGTTTAGCTAATGCCTTTTCGCATTAGTGTTAGCTCCTCATCCACCTGGAGCAAATCATAATCTCAAGGATATATTCCAGGTGAGAGTCATAGAACTTGTCTCTACCTAGAAATCTAAGAAATAATTTCATCATCCCTGTGACCTCTAGATAAAGCCACACATATGTGCATTGTAGTATAAATGTGCAATCTGCTTTTCTAAAGACCATCAGAAGAGAGCCCCTAACTTCTTTCATTGATCAATTCCGATATTTAACAGCACTCACTACTGAGCAATTTTTACATCAAAACCTATTTCTTCACCTACTCAATGTGCACTAAAAAGAAGTTGGTCACCATCTTTCTTTATAATTACTTTTCACAGATTTTTAAGGCAGCTACAAAATTTCTCTTCATTCATAAATCATCTTAGCTCTTTTAGTTTTGCTTTTTAAGCCTTCACATTTCCAAGCTCTGATTAACTTTGATGGCTCTGTGCCCTGAGTCTCCTCCAAGCGTTTCAGATTACTGCAAAAGCCACAGAAGCCAGAGCAGAAGACGGAAAGATTCAGGTTCCATATGCGCCAGTGGGGAGGGAGCCCGCTGCTGAGGGAGAGCCTATCAGGTTTCCTCCTCTACCCAGAGCCTCTCACTGCTGAGTCATGATGCTCCCAGATCCTCTCCAAATGTCACCTACAGCCAGGTCAAGGTCCTTTCTTCCCAGTATTGTCATCAAATTACAGTCTCAAAGTGCCTACTGTAAGAAATGTTGATGGTTAAGACTTGATAAAACCTTATGATTTTAGTGCAAATAAATATAACATTTATGATTCTAATGAGAGTGGTCACATAATAAATGTTCAAAATATGAACAAATGGATGAATAAATTAACAAATAGGCTCATTTAACTTTATGAAAATAACTTATTTGCACCCTTATTTTTGGTGTTTAGTGTTTGTGATGAGCAAATGAATGGACAAATGCATATTCAGGAATAAATTGTTATAGGATAGTTTTTAAAATAGAATGTATTCAGGGCTGTCCTGCAAATATAAAATAAATTTGTCTAAAAAGACTGAGATCATGTCCTTTGCAGGGATATGGATGGAGCTAGAGGCCATTATCCTTAATAAACTAAAACAGGAACAGAAAACCAAATACTACATGTTCCCACTTATAAGTGGGAGCTAAATGATGAGAACATATGGACACATAGAGAGGAACAACACACACTGGGACTTATCAGAAGGTGGAGGGTGGGAGGAGGGAGAGGATCAGGAAAAATAACTAATGGGTATTAGGCTTAATACCCGGGTGATGAAATAATCTTTATAACAAACCCCCATAGCACAAGTTTACCTGTGTAACAAACCTGCACATATACCCCGACCTTAAAACTTAAAAAATAATAAAAACAAATGTGTCAAAGATTTTATTTAATTCATTAATTAATGAGGAAACCAGTAAGATGCTAAAACTGGTTCAGAGGAGAATTCCAGGGCTGACACATCTATAGACAGAAAATGATGCTTAAATGAATTCACAAATAAGATGTAAAACTGGTTTGTTTAGGAGAGGGGAGGAAAGAAAATCAATTGCATGTACGATATCATGATGAATAAGTGGGGTCTTGTACTCAAGATGCTCACAAAGAATTATGAAACCATTATAATTCAAGATCATGGACACGTGCCATGTGAAGGGAGAATTGGCAAAGGGAGATGTTCTGTTTGCTCGGAAGAAGATGGGAGGATTCATGAAGGAAGTTTTCAGTGATACGTGTCTTGGAGGATTCCAGCTTTCAAAGACACTGTGAGGATATTGTGAGTAAATGCCTGGCTCCATCTGGAAGAATCTAGTGTATGAAGTCAAGGGGTAGGAGACAAACCTGGAAAGGAAAGTCAGGTATGATCATGGAGAACCTTGAGGACCATGCGGAAGGCAGAAAGGAGCTACTGAAGGTTCCTGAGCAGGAGCGTACAACAGGCAAGCAACAGAATAATGACCTCCCCCCACCCGAATGACAAATAAGTTGAAAAAGAAGACAATTGACTCCAGGGAGAAGATTAGGCATTAACTGCAATAGTCCAGGGAAAAGCAATAATACAGACCTAGACAGGGACTACAGTATGGAAAAGGGGAAGAAAGAGACCCAGATGGGTGCTGTCTTCTCACCATTCTCATCATTCTGGCCTTCTAACACCACACCGACAAAACACTGAGATTTCTGCAATTTTGTCTCTCCACTGGAGGCTTTCAAACACCAGCAAAGCTATGTTCTTTATGACTCTCTGTGTCCACACCAACCCTTCAGCTACTTGCTGTCTGACCTCCCTGTCTACAGAGCAAGATTTCCATGCCCCTGTGCTCCCTCTGAGATCCGATGCCCCCCTGCTTCTCAGCCAATGCTTTTAAATGACATTGAACTACCTGCTAAAGTGCATCCATAAAGTGTTCCTATTTGACCTATGGAGACATCACAGACATTCCAGGTCTGCAGAATGTTCTCCTGTGCTGTTAATGCATGACTAACTACTTTAATCACAAAAATAAGCTCTCCGTCAGTGGTATTTTGCAGGTACAGGTGCAGAGATTTCGGCAGTGGCAGAGTGCACTCAGGCACCATGGCAACCAGTGCATCAGCCTGGGTACACTTAGTAGCAGCGGAATAGTCAGCTTTCCATTCATTTGAGCTGACAACAAAAACTAGAGATGTTTTGTCCTGCCTTTCCCTCTCAAAGTCGGCTGTCTGGTGAAGAAGGAAATGTTTGGCAGGTCCCAGAGCAGCAGGGATACTGGTCTTTATACCCAGGCAAAGTTAGGATGGAAATTGCAGCCCAAATTGGCTCAAATGCTTTTCTAGTGTATCTGCAGAGGCTGCCATCTGCGGGAGTTCCAGGCAGGGCTGGCTAGGTGTGTGTGCTGCCTGCTGGTGTGTCACTTAATGTTGCTTTAACTTGATTTAAAATCACTTGCCAGAGACTGTCCTTCATCTCTGCCCTGCCACATTTTATGGGCTTATGAAATAATATGCATTTTGTGGTTACTACTATAGCCCTTGTGTAAGAAATGCCTAAGGTACCAAGATTTTCTTATTTTCAGGGTTGTTCTGGAAGAGATTAAAGCTCAGCTAAAACTATCTTGAGCAAAACTGGGCCTGTAAAGCCTTATATAACTAGGCAGTCCAAGGGACTCAAATAATATATTTTCATCTCCCTACACCTTTCTCTCTCAACACTTGGCCTAATGTCCTCCTAATCCTTATGGTTTGTATAAGCACAGGGCTTGGCCATAGACAATTCTGGGCTTAGAGTTCCACATTTGCAAACCCATAGCAAAAGGGGTGCATCTTTCTGCTGGTGCATGCATAGAAAATCCCAGGGAAGGGCTCTAATTAGCCTGTCCTGGGTCACATGTTTATCCCCAATGAGAACTATGAGGAGTGAAGCAGGTAGGGTTCCTCGCACTGTGGTCAGAGGAGTGAATACTGTGATCTGCATCCCCAGAGATACAACAAGAAGGAGAGAGGAAAAGATGGTCACCACATCAAAACAGTAGCTGAAGCCGAAAATGTAGAAGATTTCTCAACTAGCTAGCACTTCAGGATTCACAGAGTGCCCCACTTGCAAATACACTGATCATAACACTGTGGTGTTTCCCATGTCCAGGGTGCACCATTCACACTGTATGCTATGTCATGGCCTGCCAGGCCTGCCCTGCACATTGAATGCTGGGGGAAGTTACCCCTGAAGTTGTGCAATCTCAGGGCTATGTCTGGTCACTCCCAGAGGAATGAGAAGAAAAGTGGTGTCAGGAGCTGAAATTAGATCAGAGACCAGTGCATCCACAGAACTAGAGAGATGAAAGAAACCAAAGGTCTAAGAGATGGGAAGTCGTCAGGCAGTGTGCTGGCCTCGGAGGCAGGGTAACAGCAACAAGAGTGTGAAAGGCAGCCTGGCTAGGACAGGCACTGTCTGCTCTCTGGCATCCCCTTTATTTCTGGATGGACATCAATGTCTCTGAATGAACAGGACGTAACTCCAGCTAGAGGAATTGTGCCTGCAGGGGGGCTTGTGTCCCAGCTGAGGCAGGAATAGAAGAGGGGGAACAGGTGTTCTTGCCCTTGTCAGGGTAGCTGTCCCAGCAGAGGTTATGATACGACTCCTGGCAGGCTTGAGCCTGGCAGGCAGAGCTGCATGGTGGCGAGTAGGCTGCATCCCCTAGTGGAAGGCAGGCTGATATTCAGCTGGGACACAATACCATGGCCCTGCTATGTCCATTCTAATTGATCAGTGCCTGTCCCAACCACTTACCAAATATTTTTCCTGTCTCCCTGATTCTGGGTGCCTTTGTCCACTACCTCTTCTTATTTGCTTCTACCAGAAGCTCTCTCTTCTCTTTCTAGGATTCCAATTGCACTTATGTTAGACCTTATTACCACATCTCAAGTATCTCTTACACTCGTTTCTATCTTTCAATTCTTTTTCAGTGTTTCAGTCTGAGTATTTTCTTCCAATCTTTCCCTTAGTTCAGAGGTTATTACCCCTGAAAACAATGTCCAATTTTCTGTTAAACCTATTACCCTCTCTTTTTGTGGTAAAATATATATAATGTAAAATTGACATTTTAACCATTTTTAAATGTACAAATCCATTACTCTTTTAGTTATTGTATTTTTTAATTCTATAATTTTTATTCAGTTATTAAAAAATAATTTTCAGTTCTCTTTCTCAATTTTGTCTTTAAATCCCTAAAAATATTAAGCATAGTTATTCTAAAGTCCATGTATAATATCTTTACTTGTTAGATTCCTCATAAGTCTATTCAATTTTGTCACATTTCTCTGGGTTTATGGATCAATACTTGTCTCCAAATGCCAGATTATCTGTTTTATACTAGGAAATATATACTAAAAATGGTAAAATAATTTGAGGCTCTGGTTGATTTCATCTTCCTCCAAAACAGACTTACCTTTGCTTCTGGCAGGCAACCAAGAAGTCTGACAATAACAATGTTGGTAAAGATAATAAGTGTTAGTGAAGCAATAAGAATACATACATTTGCAAAACAATTGGCATTTCTAGAAATGTTGACTTTTGACCCCTCATACAAATCCATTTTATAAATGAGAATACCGAGGCCCAAAAGGGTTAAATAATTGGCCCAAGACAACATTGCTTTACAGGCCAGGACCCAGAGACAGACCTTTACCTATTTTTTTTAATTTGTATTTTTATTTTAAGTTTTCTGGTACATGTGCAAATTAGTTACATAAGTAAACATGTGCCATGGTAGTTTGCTGTACTTATCAACTCAACACCTAGGTATTAAGCCCAGCATCCATTAGCTATTTATTCCTAACGTTCTCCCTCTCCCCAACCCACCCCCAACAGCCCCCAGTGTGTGTTGTTCCCCTCCCATGTGTTCTCATTATTCAGCTCCCACTTATAAGTAAGAACACGCAGTGTTTGATTTTCTGTTCCTGCAATAGTTTGCTGATAATGGCTTCCAGCTCCATCCATGTTCCTGCAAAGAACATGATCTCATTCTTTTTATGGCTGCATAATATTCCGTGGTGTATATGTACCACATTTTGTTTATCCAGTGTGTCACTTAGGGGCATTTGGGTTAATTCCATGTCTTTGCTATTGTGAATAGTGCTGCAATGAACATATACATGAATGTAATGCATCTTTGTAACAGAATGATTTATATTCCTTTTGGTATATACCCAGTAATGGGATTGCTGGATTAAATGTTATTTCTAGTTCTAGATCTTTGTGGAATCACCACACCATCTTCCACAATGGTTAAACTAATTTACATTCCCACCAACAGTGTAAAAACGTTCCTTTTTCTCTGCAACCTCACCAGCATCTGTTGTTTCTTGACTTTTTAATAATTGCCATTCTGACTGGGTATGAGATGGTATCTCATTGTGGTTTTGATTTGCGCTTCTCTAATTATTATTGATGTTGAGCATTTTTCATATGTTTCTTGGCCACATGAATGTCCTCTTTTGAGAAGTGTCTGTTCATATGTTTTGCCCACTTTTTAATGGGGTTGTTTGATTTTTCTTGTAAATTTGTTTAAGTTTCTTGTAGATTCTGGATATTAGCCCTTTGTCAGATGGATAGATTGCAAAAATTTTCTCCCACTCTGTAGGTTTCCTGTTCATTCTGATGATAGTTTCTTTTGCTGTGCAGAAGCTCTTTAGTTTAATTCAATTCCATTTGTCAATTTTTGCTTTTGTTGCAAGTGCTTTTGGTGATGTTTTTCATGAAATTTTTGCCCGCGCCTATGTCCTGAATGGTACTGCCTAGATTTTCTTCTAGGGTTTTTACAGCTTTTGGCTTTACATTTAAGTCTTCAATCTGTATTGAGTTAATTTTTGTATACAGTGTAAAGAACTTGACCCATCTGATAGCAAGGCCTATGCTCTTTTCCTTACTACCTTGTTGCCAAAGTTTGACTGCAAACAATCCAGGTTAAATCACATCATGACTTTCTTTTCTCCTCATCTTTTAGAAAGTCCATATCCCACTAGACCAATTCCTTGGGGCCACTATTTATAGTAATGTACTACCTATCCATTATTTGCTAGCCTATCCTCATTGTCTGGAATGGGGCCTGAAACATAATAAAAAATTATTGGTTGAGTCTATTGCCCAAGGATCCCTGTAATTCTCAAGAACCAGAGGCATCTACAACCATCTGTCTGAATTATCCAATCAGACCAGGCTCCTCACCATAATGTTCACTGGCCAACTACTTTGTAGGATGAGGGGTCTTTTTTGCCCAGTACTCATGAGTCATAGATAAGGGTCTGGCTGAGAGTAGCAAAGTTCCTGACAAGCGGGGTGAAATTATTTTTCTCTTTGATAGCCCTCTACAGCAACAGGAAGGTCCTGGCCTGGGGCTTTGGCAACCAGAAAGGATGGGCATAATACCATACAAATCTATCCAAACTTTCCTTTTCAATAGGGCCTCACTGATCAATGTCACCATCAACCTTCTCAAATCTAGTTATTTCCCTCCAGTTCATACTAACAAGGAAGTTCATTTTATTTATTTATTTTTCAAATCCTACTTCCAAGCAATAAATTTCAGAGTGATTTTTAAAGAGCACTATCTTTCACTCCACCTCTAGTACAAGCAAAATGCAGCCATTGGGCATTTATGGCAGCTCCCAAGCCCATCTCTCAGTTGGCTCTCTGTTGTCCAGGTGGCTTCCATCTTTCCCCCAGTGCTGTGAAGAGCTGCCCAAGCCTTAAGTCTCCCACAGTGGGTGTGGGAAGCTGGGATGGAGCTAGAACAGGAACCCATATGGGAAACAGGAATCTGACTCCCCCATTTTCTCCCTAGCCTCAGCAAGAACTTACCAGGGATGGGTACATTCCTCCAGCAGGGCTGGACTATCTGATACTTTCTGAAAGTCTGTTCTCCCAAGGCCTCTGCTACCCACCACCCACCCCCAACCACAAGAGGATGTATTAGTCCATTCTTGCATTGCTATAAGAAATGCCTGAGACTGGGTAATTTATAAAGAAAAGAGGTTTAATTGACTCACGATTATGCAAATTGTACAGAAAGCATGGTGCTGGCATCTGCTCAGCTTCTGGGGAGGCCTTAGGAAACTTACAATCATGGCAGAAGGTGAAGTGGGAGCAGGAGCAAGAGAGAGAGCAAGGGGGACGGTACTACACACTTTTAAACAACTAGATCTTGCCAGAACTCACTCACTATCACGAGAACAGCACCAACGGGATGGTGTTAACCATTCATGAGAAATCTGCTCCCATGATCCAATCGCCTCCCGCCACACCCCACCTCCAACACTAGGGATTAAAATTCAATGTGAGATTTAGTGAGGACACAGATCCAAACCCTATCAGAGAATATTTCAGAAGAGCCAATCACTCACTGGCAAACTTCAGTTCTAAATAGGAATCAAAGATTTTTTCACTAAAATAAATAATAAGAAAATGTTTTACTTTAATTTAACTTGATAAATAGGTAAAAGACAGGAGCAGGAAGAGGGCCTTATAATTCCACTACCACCTACTAAAAGGTAACAACTGTGACAGATATGACCGATTCCTTCTATTTCTTACTATGCATTGTACATACTCAAGATCATCCTGTGTATACGGTTTTGTAATTACTTTTTTGGCATAATATTATTCATTAGTATTTTCCAGGCCATTAAAGAATGTTTATTAATACCTCTTTAATGCCTTTATAGTACTGTAGAGGTAGTGTAATTTTCTTAATGGTTCCTAATATTGGATAGTTTCAAATTTTTATCCCTATAGTAATCTTTATTATCTACTTGGCACTCTGTTCTCATGCCTCATAGCTCAATAATTTTTTAAAGACTTTGAAGTGCCAGTATCATCCTTTCAGCAGAGCTGAGGAATCTGATTACAGTTTTCCCATGGAGAAGGAGTCTCACACTTTTTTTTCCTTATAACACATTTTTCCTGCTTTACATATTTTCCCTCTTGCAATTTTTCAAGATCAGCCTTGAACTGATTTTAAATATGTTTCTCTGTGGCCAGGTATTCTTGTGCTATATTCTAATCATCTTTATGGACATTTTGGAATTATACCAGATTTTAAACAAGAGCTATTTAGGAGATTTATGAAGAGCTGGTACTCCTGCATGGACAACTTTACTTGGTAATTATAAGCAGAAACTTTAATTTTGGAAAATGTAGTTAGTGTTCCTTCCCACCCCCACAGCCAGATCTATCTTAGCATGTCACTTCCAAGCACAATGAAAATATTCTTAACTGCTGTAGAATGGACTTGAGCATGCTGGACACAGTAAATTGGGCATCTGTCAGGTGAAAGGTACAGGCCCAGAAACTGTCTTCCCTTGCACACTGAGATGTGGCTCTTATGTTGAATCCAGCACATAGAAATTTGCTGAGAGGTGCTTTCTAGGGGATGGGGATATC
Organism: Gorilla gorilla gorilla; assembly: GCF_029281585.2. Lineage (NCBI taxonomy): Eukaryota > Metazoa > Chordata > Mammalia > Primates > Hominidae > Gorilla > Gorilla gorilla. The sequence goes on from NC_073238.2 coordinate 112,353,356, forward strand.
AGCTGCAGACATTTGCAACATCTTCCTGTGGGCAGATGCACAGGGACCATCTTACACAGCTGTGCAACTGAAATGCATCCGACCTGCAATGTCGAAGATGAGAACCCAATACCCACTCTCATATATGAGCGCCAGGCTGGGAAGGTATCAAGCAGCTGGGGATTCCTAATCCTAACCCATCCAATAAAAGTCAAGTAAGGGTCTTACCATGTGCTAAGCTCTGTGCTAAGTGGGAGCTACAGAGATGACTGGGGCATGGTACCTGCCCTCACTGAGCTTACAGTCTTATGGCAAAGAAAAATATGGAAGCAAATAACTGCAAAGGGTGTACTTCATGATGTGAGTGGTAGGTTCTTAGTGCAATAGGAGACAACAGAAGCAATGATCTCTACTCAGCAGAGGCAAGTAAACACTGAACAGAGAGGAGGCACTTGATTTGCCTCTCGAAAGATAAGCACAGACCTGACAGATTCAAATGGAAAATAAAGAAGTTCAGGAAGAGGGAATAATAGTAATAGAATTTGTTGAGCATTGTACTATGTGCCAGACTTCTCTATAAGTCTTTTTTGCATATTATCTCATTTAATCCTCACAACACTACAACAAGGCAGATTCTATTCTCACCCTCACCTCTAAATGAGCCAAAACAGAGAGGAGATAAGTACCTTGCCCAAAGTCATACCTGTAGAATCTTAAACAGCAAGATGCATTCAGGTAACTGTCATTATTTCAATATTGGTGGAGCGTGGAGTCCAGTAGGCATGGATCCAGACCTCAAAGAGCCTTGAATATTATGCTAAGAGATTGGATTTTAATCCTGCAGGCTATAAAGAACTAAACATTTAAAGCTTCCAAAAGACAGATCTGATAGGAAACCAATTTGGAGTCAGGAAGCCAATTTAGAGTCAGGAAGCCAATTTGGAGACTATTAAAATAGTCCTAGGAGAAAGAGATGAGCTCCTTAGCTAAGGCTGAGAAAGAGGGGGCAGAAGTCAGAGCAGTTAAGGAGATGGGGAGCTGCCTTTCTGGTTCCTGTTCCTCAGGGTATGTGGTTTCCTCTGCAAGGTCCACATGCAGCCAATAAAATCTGCATGTGACCTATTGCCCAAGGAACTGGGACAGGAAACGGGGAGGTGTGGCATCTGCAATGACCGCACTCCCTGACTCAGGTGTCTCCTAAGCGTGTGCAACCCGCAGCAAGGACTTTCCACTGCTGAGGATGACGGTCCCATTCTCTAGGAGCCCAAAGGATGAACCAGGCAGAAGATGCCACTCTCGGGCCTAGGGTCCCCCATGCCTCTGTCACAGCCACCCAGACACACTCAAGTTGGTCCAAGACTGGGATGTGGCTTTGGAAACATCCTCCCACTTTTTCTCTTCTGCCCTTCAAGATCTGCCAAATAATAGGGACATAAAATGGCATAGGATGAGAAAAACAACATCAATAAAACTTTTGTGAAAAGTTTTATCAATCTAGAGCAACGACATGATATACTGTATAATAAAACAGTATTGACTTGGTCTGTTTCTTCTCGGTTTATTGTAACTACTGCATGGAACTGTAGCCTACATTCCGTGATTGTTCCTTCAAGAAAAACTAAAACTCAGCTGTGTTAGAGAATTCTAGGGTGTGTATCATTTGTCTTTCTTTTGCTGAGTATATACAAGAGAGCTTTATGATTAACTGATTATCAAAAGGAGAAAGTTTCATAATTGGGTTTTATAGAGCTGTGGATTTTGCATTAAGTGGTTTACTGCAAAAAGTTGGAAACATTGATTCGAGACATTAGACCACTCTGATTAAATTTATGGTACATGGGGGAAGATTGGAGCCAATTACAGGATTAAGAGTCCACACTGGTGATGTAATTCTACCTAAAATACGGCCTATCTGGTGATTACTTTAAAACTCTTGACCCTGGTTTTTCTACTATATACTCATTTCTTCAAAAATTGTCCCCACTGGGAGTAATTGGCACACTTAGCTTTCTAGAACAGAAGTGAGATTCAAGAACTCCTTTAACTATCCATTTTTGGACAAGTTCATGGAATACTGTATCATTTTAAATCTTATTATTTGTAACATTTAACTATGTGAACGTTTTTAATGTCTGGCAGTAGATAATTTTAAAAGGTGATTGGCATATTTATAGAATGGAATATTACACAAACATATAATTGCATTGTTTCAAGTCTGCCAGATTACTTATGAAATGCTCATAACAATGTTAAATGGAAACAAAACAAGTTACATAACACCATATTCAGTGTGATCCCAAATATATGAGCTTGTGTAAGTGTACGTGTGGATATTTGGGGGCCAAGCATTCTGGAATAAACTCTTACAAAATGTTAGTAGTGGTTATCTCTGGAGATGGTTTGATAGTACATTTCTGGGTTTTTTAAATTAATTTATAATTTCCCAAAATTTTGGAATTTTCTACGATGAATTAACATGTCTTTGTTCTTTTATAATTCAGAAAAAACATAATTTTGTAAATGACTTTTGTCCTTCAAAGTGGTTCTGTTGGAGACTGCACAATTATCACAAAGATGCTGTCCTTTGTTCATTTTTGTAAATTACTCCCAAATCCAATCCAAAGCAATGTTTTTACTTTATAACTACATTTCATTGTTTTTTCTTACTTTTAAAAATGTTCTTATGCTGTTCACTCATCCACTTTGTTCTATATCCTTGGCTTCAAATATTTAGTGGATTCCAAATATAAAATGTGCCTTCTTAAGACAAAAATTTACTATTCTGAGGATATTTGAAAGACTGCATAAAGGCTCTGTATTAGTCAGTTGAGCCACCATAACAAGATACCATAGACCAGGAGTGTGAAACACAAGAAATGTTACTGGAGAGAGTCCCGAATGGGATCCGGCATGGCTGGATCTGGTGAGGACTCCTTTCCTGGCTTGCAGAAGGCCACCTTCTCACCATGTCCTTACATGGCAGAGACACTGAGAGAGTAACAGAGAGATAGAGAGCACTCTGGTGTCTCTCCTTCTGAGGACACTAATCCTATCAGAATGGGGACCTACATTGGCCTCGATTGGATCTCCTAGAGAAAGCCCTGGAGATGACCTCATTTAACCTTAATTTCTTCCATAAAGACTGTATCTCTAAATACAGTCACATTGGAGGTTAGTGCTTCAACACATGAATTTGGGAGGAACACTATTCAGCCCACAGCATGTTCTGAAAGTATTTCCAAATGAAGAGTTTCCAAAAGTTTTTGAGCATTTGTTGCCATAAAGCATATTATTTGTCCACTTTCATACTGTGCAGACAACACCACTTATTTCGATGAACAAGTTTCCAGGGACTTTGTTTCATGGAATGATTTATGATCAATTCTGCTGCAATGCTTATTTCTTAAACACAAATTAGCTCATATCTGATTGTGAAATGAAAGAATGATGTTTGTGTCCAGAAATTTTGTGACTGCTTCTGTCATTTTCCTGAGCACATTTTTTTTTTCATGCAATCAAGTGCAAGCTTTCTCCAAAATAAGGAAAAGGCCTTAGAAATATATGAAGACGTAAAGACAAAAGCTTAAAATCCTACAGAAGTTACTTTAGTGCAAATCTGGCTGCTTTAGAGACTTCATAAACAACCACATTTATTTTAAACCTATTTGGGGAAGCTACAACTAGAGATGAAAAGGCTGCAAATATATTTTCTCCATGTTAAGAAAGAAAAGGATGAAGAAAACTTTGCCCTGAATTAAATTTTAACGTTGATGAAAATTGTCACTATTAGAAATGAACCACGCATAAGTTCCAGGGCTTTGGGCTGCAAAGGACCAATACTAGGTGCACAGGCCAGCATGCAGTTTTCACCAGGCTAGTGTTTTATTGGATTATTATTGCTTTTATCTATCTTTGGTTACAAAGTGCTATTGATTTTGAGGGATCCTCCTAATCCCATTTTCCTCATAAATCCTATTATTTTTAATCTGCAATTTTGCAGAAGACATGGTATTTAGCAACATATATGGAGTTTTTGCAGAAGTGCCAGTACGTCAAACATTTTATGCTAATAAAAAAACTGATTAATTACATCACTGTATAATCCTCCCTCCTGCCTCCTTTCAAAACTCAATTCTTTTGAAAGATTTCCTGATCACCTGTCTGCATCCCCACCAGTTCAATTGCTAACACCCCCCACCGTGTCTTTTACTCCTATTTCATGGTGCCCTCCACAGTTTATTAGATTTCTTTCTCAGTGAACTCTTGAGTTCCATGAAAGAAAAAAAACAAAACAAAACAAAACAAAAACCTGTTCTATCTTTTAATCCCAGCACTTGATTGTGCAGAGCTACTGACATTCATTGAGTGACATTAGCCAGATGGCAGGAGTCAAGCTCTGAGTGTAGGGACCCTGCAGGTTGTACTAACCACTGCATTCCTAGCATATAGCATATAGGACGCTCAATAGACACGTGTCCACTGAAATGGGTGCCATGAATGAATGAAGTGACAGCCTCTGTACTGTTTATACCATCTTCCTACAGACCTGCTTTCCATATGTTAACTTGGTGTTTTTCACCACACCCAAGAGCTGGCAAGATCAAGAAATATTTCCATCTTGGATATAAGAAAATTGCCCTGTATACAGTTAAAGGGGCTAGAGAAGCCCACAGTCAGAGCAGTCACAAACAGGGCCTGGATGAAGGTCTGCCAAATTTCAGGCTATGACTCTTTTTGTTCAGGCTGAGTTCTCACCTTATTTTTTTTTTTTTAACTTTTGCATCAAGTTCCTATACCCCAGATTCAGCTTCCTGCTAGACTATATAAATGATTTCTGGAACTGGCATACCTATACACACACACACGCCATCATCCTACTTTTTCTCATGCTATTTTTAGACGGGATATCATTCATATGTGATATCTAAATTTTTCTAAAACTGCCTAGGGGTTTAAAGAAAATGTCTACGACACACAGACTGCCTAGTTCCTAAGTATTAACCAGTAGTTCCTTCCAACCTCTTAATGAAACCCATCCTTTTTTGACAATCTCTCTCATAGACTCAAGATTTCGGGGTTCCAGGTTTTGGCAGTTGTTCATACTCACCACGCTGCTTCCATCTCAGGACTTTTGCACATACTGTTCCCTCTGCCTGGAAAGCATCCTCACTCAACTCTTAGATCTTCCTCAAGCCCCTCCTCTGGAAAGCTTTCTGTGACCTCCACGATCACACTGAGTTCCCCTATGTTAGGTTCTCATAGCACAATATACCTCTACCTTGGGTCCCTTGTCATAGATGCAATTTTACAAGGATGTTTGTGAGTCATTGATGGATATCTGCAAGGTAGCAGACTCTATGCTGGTTTTTTCCCAAGTACAGAGCTTGGCACATTACTGCCGGGCCCATCCTGGCCTCATCTTCTTATTCACTTCACTGTGGCATCCCAGCCACCACCTGGGTGCCCTTTCTGGTGCTAGCCTCAGTACCTGGATCCGTTTTGTCCAAACTCTTCTTAAATAATGTCTGAGCTGCATGCTTTTTTCTGTTGTAATCCTCTGTTATGCCACAGGAGCCCTATTAATGTGATGATGAGATGTGGGGAAGGAGAAGTGCTCGATAGTCCTATAATTAGGGCCCGGTTTTCAGATGAGCTTGTGTCCTCGGGCTGTAACCTTCCCAAGCACTTCTCAGTTTTGCTTCTTTTGTTTCCCACTGCCTTTTCCCACCTGCCAACATGAAAACCAGAGGGTGCTGAAGGTGGGTATTTCCTTTCCCCATGTCAATCAGTCTTTTGTGAAACCCCCGTAGTTGAAGCACTGGTAAAGTATAATAGTTTCTCTGGAGAGCAGATCTGTTTAAAACAACAGCAACAACACCAACAAAAACCATAGAATTTTATGCGTATAATTCAGAAAGGTTATTTTTTTTTCTCACCTGCTGGAAAGACAAAGGGATTTTTTTTTCTGATTTTCACTATGAGAACCTTGTAGGGCTTTTGGAGGTAAAACTCATGAAAGAGTAGGACCCCACCTCACCCTACACCTGGACCCCAAGGCGTTTTTAACTCTCAGGCTTGTTCACAAGGAGCCTTGAGAAATTCATCAGTTTGAGTTTAGCTTTTTCTACCCTGGTCCTGGTTCCTGAAGAGTTTTCTGCTCTGGGGCTTCTGATCTGGTAAGCTGTGATTCTCTCCGTCTGCCTTTGTCTCTTCAATCTTAGGGACAGCATTTTGCCCTGTGACCTCACTTCTCTGATGGATAGTGTCAGGCCTCTGAGCCCAAGCTAAGCCATCATATCCCCTGTGACCTGCATGTACACATCCAGATGGCCGGTTCCTCCCTTAACTGATGACATTCCACCACAAAAGAAGTGAAAATGGCCTGTTCCTGCCTTAACTGGTGACATTGTCTTGTGAAATTTCTTCTCCTGGCTCATCCTGGCTCAAAAGCTCCCCCACTGAGAAACTTGTGACCCCCACTCCTGCCTGCCAGAGAACAACCCCCCTTTTTCCTTTACCTACCCAAATCCTATAAAACGGCCCCACCCCATCTCCCTTAGCTGACTCTCTTTTCAGACTCAGCCCACCCGCACTCAAGTGAAATAAACAGCTTTATTGCTCACACAAAGCCTGTTTGGTGGTCTCTTCACATGGATGCGCATGACATTTGGTGCTGTGATTCAGATCGGGGGACCTCCCTTGGGAAATCAATCCCCTGTCCTCTTGTTCTTTGCTCCATGAGAAAGATCGACCTACGATCTCAGGTCCTCAGACCGATCAGCCCAAGAAACATCTCACCAATTTCAAATCCGATCAGTGGCCTCTTTTTACTCTCTTCTCCAACCTCCCTCACTATCACTCAACCTCTTTCTCCTTTCAATCTTGGCACCACACTTCAATCTCTCCCTTCTCTTAATTTCAATTCCTTTCATTTTCTGGTAGAGACAAAGGAGACACGTTTTATCCATGGACCCAAAACTCCAGCGCCAGTCACGGACTGGGAAGGCAGCCTTCCCTTGGTGTTTAATCATTGCAGGGATGCCTCTCTGATTATTCACCCATGTTTCAGAGGTGTCAGACCATGCAGGGACGCCTGCCTTGGTCCTTCACCCTTAGCAGCAAGTCCTGCTTTTCTGGGGGAGGGGCAAGTACCCCAACCCCTTCTCTCCCTGTCTCTACCCATTCTCTGCTTTTCTGGGGGAGAGGCAAGAACCCCTCAACCCCTTCTCCTTCACCCTTAGTGGCAAGTCCTGCTTTTCTGGAGGAGGGGCAAGTACCCCAACCTCATATCTCTGCGCCCCGATCCCTTATTTCTGCACCTCAACCTCTTATATCTCTGCACCCTGATCCCTTATTTCCATGCCCCGGCCTCATATCTCTGTGCCCCGACCCCTTTCCTGCTTTTCTGGAGGGTAAGAACCCCTGAACCACTTCCCTCTGTGTGTCTGCTCTCCTTTTCCTTTAAACTTGCCTCCTTCACTATAGGCAACTTTCCACCCCCCATTCCTCCTTCTTCTCCCTTAGCCTGTGTTCTCAAAAACTTAAAACCTCTTCAACTCACACCTGACCTATAACTTAAATGCCTTATTTTCTTCTGCAATGCCATTTGACCCCAATACAAACTCGACAATAGTTCCAAATAGCCAGAAAATGGCACTTTCAATTTTTCCATCCTGCAAGATCTAAATAATTCTTGTCGTAAAATAGCCAAACGGTCTGAAGTGCCTGACGTCCAGGCATTCTTTTACACATTGGTCCCTTCCTAGTCTCTGTGCCCAATGCAACTCATACCAAATCTTCCTTCTTTCCCTCCCACCTGTCCCCTCAGTCCCAACCCCAAGTGTTGCGGAGTCTTTCTAATCTTCCTTTTCTACAGACCCATCTGACCTCTCCCCTCCTCGACAGGCTGAGCCAGGTCCCAATTCTTCCTCAGCCTCCACTCCTCCACCCTATAATCCTTTTATCACCTCCCCTCCTCACACCCGGTCCGGCTCATAGTTTCGTTCCTCAACTAGCTCTCCCCCACCTGCCCAGCAATTTCCTCTTAAAAATGTGGCTGGAGCTAAAGGCATAGTGAAGGTTAATGCTCCTTTTTCTTTATCCGACCTCTCCCAAATCAGTTAGCGTTTAGACTCTTTTTCATCAAATATAAAAAACCCAACCCAGTTCATGGCTCGTTCGGCAGCAACCTTGAGACACTTTACAGCCCTAGACCCTAAAAGGTCAAAAGGCCGTCTTATTCTCAATATACATTTTATTACCCAATCTGCTCCCGATATTAAATAAAACTCCAAAAATTAAATTCCAGCCCTCAAACCCCACAACAGGGTTTAATTAACCTCGCCTTCAAGGTGTACAATAATAGAAAAAAGTTGCAATTCCTTGCCTTCACTGTGAGACAAACCCCAGCCATATCTCCAGCACACAAGAACTTCCAAATGCCTGAACTGCAGCGGCCAGGCATTCCTCCAGAACCTCCTCCCCCAGGAGCTTGCTACATGTGCCGGAAATCTGGCCACTGGGCCAAGGCATGCCCACAGCCCGGGATTCCTCCTAAGCCACATCCCATCTGTGTGGGACCCCGCTGGAAATCAGACTGTTCAATTCACCTGGCAGCCACTCCCAGAGCCCCTGGAACTCTGGCCCAAGGCTCTCTGACTGACTCCTTCTCAGATCTTCTCAGCTTAGCAGATGAAGACTGACACTGCCTGATCGCCTTGGAAGCCTACAGGACCATCACACACACTCTAGGTAACTCTCACAGTGGAGGGTAAGTCCGTCCCATTCTTAATCAATACGGAGGCTACCCAGTCCACATTACCTTCTTTTCAAGGGCCTGTTTCCCTTGCCTCCATAACTGCTGTGGGTATTGACGGCCAGGCTTCTAAACCTCTTAAAACTCCCCAACTCTGGTGCCAACTTAGACAATACTCTTTTAAGCACTCCTTTTTAGTTATCCCCACCTGCCCAGTTCCCTTATTAGGCCAAGACACCTTAACTAGATTATCTGCTTCCCTGACTATTCCTGGACTACAGCTACATTTCATTGCCACCCTTCTTCCCAATCCAAAGCCTCCTTTGTGTCCTCCTCTTGTATCCCCCTACCTTAACCCACGAGTATAAGATACCTCTACTCCCTCCTTGGCGACCGATCATGCACCCCTTACCATCTCATTAAAACCTCATCACTCTTACCCCCACTCAATGCCAAGATCCCATCCCACAGCATGCTTTAAAAGGATTAAAGCCTGTTATCACTCGCCTGCTGCAGCATGGCCTTTTAAAGCCTATAAACTCTCCTTAACAATTTCCCCATTTTACCTGTCCTAGAACCAGACAAGCCTTACAGGTTAGTTCAGGATCTGCACCTTATCAACCAAATTGTTTTGCCTATCCACCCTGTGGTGCTGAACCCGTATACTCTCCTATCCTCAATACCTCCCTCTACAACGCATTATTCTGTTCTAGATCTCAAACATGTTTTCTTTACTATTCCTTTGCACCCTTCATCCCAGCCTCTCTTTGCTTTCACTTGGACTGACCCTGACACCCATCAGGCTCAGCAAATTACCTGGGCTGTACTGCCTCAAGGCTTCACAGACATCCCCCATTACTTCAGTCAAGCCCAAATTTCTTCCTTATCTGTTACCTGTCTCGGCGTAATTCTTATAAAAACACACGTGCTCTCCCTGCTGATAGAGTCTGACTGATCTCTCAAATCCCAACACCTTCTACATCCTAGGCATGGTTAGATACTTTCGACTTTAGATACCTGGTTTTGCCATCCTAACAAAACCATTATATAAACTTACAAAAAGAAACCTAGCTGACCCCATAAATCCTAAATCCTTTCCCCACTCCTTTTTCCGTTCCTTGAAGACACCTTTAGAGACTGCCCCCACCCGAGCTCTCCCTGACTCATCCCAGCCCTTTTCATTATACACAGCCGAAGTGCAGGGCTGTGCAGTCAGAATTCTTACACAAGGACCGGGATCGCGTCCTGTAGCCTTTTTGTCCAAACAACGTGACCTTACTGTTTTAGGCTGGCCATCATGTCTCCGTGCTGCGGCTGCTGCCGCCCTAATACTTTTAAAGGCCCTCAAAATCACAAACTATGCTCAACTCACTCTCTACAGCTCTCATAATTTCCAAAATCTATTTTATTCCTCACACCTGACGCATATACTTTCTGCTCCCCCGGCTCCTTCAGCTGTACTCACTCTTTGTTGAGTTTCCCACAATTACCATTGTTCCTGGCCCGGACTTCAATCTGGCCTCCCACATTATTCCTGATACCACACCTGACCCTCATGACTGCATCTCTCTGATCCACCTGACGTTCACCCCATTTCCCCACATTTCCTTCTTCCCTGTTTCTCACCCTGATCACACTTGGTTTATTGATGGCAGTTCCAACAGGCCTAATCACCACACACCAGAAAGGCAGGCTATGCTATAGTACAAGCCACTAGCCAGCCTCTTAAAACCTCTCATTTCCTTTCCATCGTAGAAATCTGTCCTCAAGAAAATAACTTCTCAGTGTTCCATCTGCTATTCTACTATTTCTCAGGGATTATTCAGGCCCCCTCCCTTCCCTACACATCAAGCTTGAGGATTTGCCCCCACCCAGGACTGGCAAATTAGCTTTACTCAACATGCCCCGAGTCAGATAACTAAAATACCTCTTAGTCTAGGTAGACACTTTCACTAGATAAGTAGAGGCCTTTCCCACAGGGTCTGAGAAGGCCACCACGGTCATTTCTTCCCTTCTGTCAGACATAATTCCTTAGTTTGGACTTCCCACCTCTATACAGTCTGATAATGGACCAGCCTTTACTAGTCAAATCACCCAAGCATTTTTTCAGGTTCTTAGTATTCAGTGAAACCTTTATATCCCTTACAGTCCTCAGTCTTCAGGAAAAGTAGAATAGACTAATGGTCTTTTAAAAACACACCTCACCAAGCTCAGCCACCAACTTAAAAAGGACTGGACAATACTTTTTACCACTTTCCATTCTCAGAAGTCAGACCTGTCCTCAGAATGCTACAGGGTACAGCCCATTTGAGCTCCTGTATAGAACTCCTTTTTATTAGGCCCCAGTCTCATTCCAGACACCAGACCAACTTAGACTGTGCCCCCAAAAAACTTGTCATCCCTACTATCTTCTGTCTAGTCATACTCCTATTCACCGTTCTCAACTACTCATACATGCCCTGCTCTTGTTTACACTGCCGGTTTACAGTTTCTCCAAGCCATCACAGCTGTTACCTCCTGGTGCTATCCCCAGACTGCCACTCTTAACTCTTGAAGTAAATAAATAATCTTTGCTGGCAGGACTGTGCTGAATCTCCTTAGGCACTCTCTAATCAGATGTCCTGAGTCGTCCCAATTCTGAGACCTTTTATACCTGTTTTTCTCCTTCTCTTATTCCATTTAGTTTTTCAATTCATATAAAACTGTAACCAGGCCATCACCAATAATTCTAAATGACAAATGTTCCTTCTAACAACCCCACAATGTCATCCCTTACCACAAAAACTTCCTTCAACTTAATCTTCCCACTCTAGGTTCCCACGCTGCCCCTAATCCCGCTCGAAGCAGCCCTGAGAAACATCGCCCTTTATCTCTCCATACCACCCCCCAAAATTTTCACTGTCCCAACACTTTACCACTATTTCGTTTTATTGTTCTTATTAATATAAGAAGACACGAATGTCAGGCCTCTGAGCCCAAGCTAAGCCATCATATCCCCTGTGACCTGCATGTACACATCCAGATGGCCGGTTCCTGCCTTAACTGATGACATTCCACCACAAAAGAAGTGAAAATGGCCTGTTCCTGCCTTAACTGATGACATTGTCTTGTGAAATTCCTTCTCCTGGCTCATCCTGGCTCAAAAGCTCCCCCACTGAGTACCTTGTGACCTCCACTCCTGCCCGCCAGGGAACAACCCCCTTTTTTCCTTTACCTACCCAAATCCTATAAAATGGTCCCACCCCATCTTCCTTTGCTGACTCTCTTTTTGGACTCAGCCCACCTGCACCCAGGTGTAATAAACAGCTTTATTGCTCACACAAAGCCTGTTTGGTGGTCTCTTCACACGGACGCGCATGACAGATAGAAGAAGAGTTGTTGATTTTTCAGTTTGTTCAGTTTTTTCCTCATTGTTCCAAGTCCCTCTCATACTTGACCAGAAACCAGAAGTCTAGTTTCCCTCAACATCCCCCGCCCCCACCACAACAGGAGCAATGGCTTTCTGCTCACTCCTGGTTGACTTCCCTTCCTGCGTCTCTATGGAGGTCCCACCATACTACACATTCTGTCCCTCCTGGGCTCCATAAGGATAAACATCAAGTGACTCAGGAAGAAATATTCTGTGGTTGATATATTTTAAAACAGGCTCTCTGACTTTCTAGATAAGCAATCACTCAAAGTTCATATTTTAAGAGGCCTACATTTCTTTTGTGGATTTTTGTCATAAGTCACGTAAGTAATTTGAGATAACTATTTATATAGAAATAGCCGCAGGTGATAACAAGGACTTAGAAACGTTTATAAGAGCCTCTTTGTTAACGAGGACAAATGAAAAGAAAATGAAGACAGACAGCAGTGTATGTGCCCGCACCTCTGTGTGTGAGTCAGTCAACAGTCTTTGGAACATTCACTGCCTGAGAACACAGATAGGCTCTGTAGGAAATTACTAATGAGTTTGCCATCTAATCAGAAAGGCAAAGCCTACAGGAACAATTGCATGCAAAGCTTTCATCACACAGAGAATCAGAATACCCACAGAATTAGCAAAGTGAAAGATTAAGAACACAAGAAGGATGAAAGGCAAAAACAGGGTCTTACCTGAACCTCTGGGGAGAATGAAGCCAAGGGGAGCTGAGATGGGTGGATGCCTCTCAAACACCAGCCCATGGTTTCCCCTGCACATCTATTTCCCCCTGTTGGTTCCCCCCTCCCCTCCACCCACATCTTAATTAAGCCATTTTCTGCTCCTGGCCTCAGAGGAAAGGTGTGACTTTGAGCAAAGGAGAGGATAAAAAAGAATCCTTTGTCTTTTGGGTTCCAAAGGCAGATGCCTCTAGAGAAATAGAAAGCTTGGACGAACTGCCCACCGGGAGTAAGAGAGGACATTTTCTCCTTCTCAGGCTAGAAAAAGATTCTCCAGACTTGTGGAAGATAAAAGAGAGAGACACACAGTGAGTATATATGTCAGCATGTCTGTGTTGCATGGAGTCTGTCAACAACAGGAAGAGAATATTGGCAGGTCCCAGAGGGAAGGTCTTGGGTCCTGCCTCCTGGTTAGGGTCTCATGGGGACAGCAAAACCCACGAGAGGATTGGTGAGACCCAGTGGTAGAAGAAACTGATCTCTTGGCCCAGATTGAGACCCAAGAAAGAAGCAAGGCTCTTGAAAGGGAATGGATCTGCACAGGAATCAACAGAAGACCCAATGAATAATCGATGTTTCTGTGGACTGATGCCATGAAGGAGCAGATGTTCCCCTTCCTATCGTGCCTTGCACTACTTAAGCCCACATATATACCCACCTGGAAAGGGAAGGAAAGACTCACACTGAGTATTTCCACTCTTCCCAGAAGAAAGGGGATCTATATTAGAATTAAGTTGAATTACAGAAAGGTACAAAATGTGTTTGTCTATTTAGGTCCAGAGTCACCCTGCTAGAGAATATTTGGAAGAGTTTGGATTATCTAAAATTTACTGCATGTCTATTATGTGTGAAGAACTCAGCTAAGTACTTTCCTCTACTTAATGTTCACCACAATCCACCATGTAAAAAGAAATCAAGGCTCAGGAAATTCAGGTAGTTTGCCAAGATTACCAAGTTATTGAGTGGCAGGCTAAAACCCCAGCCATCGCCAGATAACAAAGCCTGTAGAATTAATCTTTGGTCTATTCTAACTCCTACTGGAGAGCGAGATATGCAGTTGGTCCTCTGTATCCATGGGTCTCACATCCATGGATCCTCATGATGCCACTTTATATAAGGGACTTGGATTTTAGTATTTTGAGGTGGTGGGGGCTCCTAAAACCAATCCCCAGTGGATCCCAAGCGTCAGCGGCAATGGTTAAATACACCATCCCTGCCTTCACTGAGTTTACAATCTAGAATGAATAGGAGGAGGAGGGTCCCCAAAGAGATTAACCCAGTCCTGGTCAAGAAGACACAGGAGCAGTGTGGATTGTCTTTTATCTTCATGAGAAGGGAATCTCAGCTAGAGATGGGGGACAATCAGATGTAAATTCTCTCCTTCAAAACAGGTAGTATTGGTTTTGGAGTCAGTCAGAGTTTAGTGCAAACCTGGGCTATGTCATGCATTAACTGTGTGGCCTCAGGCAGTTAAGTAATCTAGCTGATCTTCACTTTTTTTATCCTTAAAACAGGAACAATAATATTCATTTCACAGTCAATGATATCATACAGATAAAATATTCTGCCTAATAGATGGTTGGTGATCAATACACATTAGCTCCTTTCCCCTCCCTCCAGCACAAAGCATCCTCAAGAACTACGACCCCATCCTGAGTCATTCCCAGTTCAAGAATTCCCAGTTTGAGATGCCAGGTGAACCTTCCAAGATGAAGTCAAACCCAAGCTTCTCCTGTCCTCTGTCAGAGAGACATAGCCTGCCTTTGAACCAAAGATGACTTGGACTGTGCAGAATTTTTTGAATTTACTTCAGATTAAAAGAGTCACTCCATGCTGGACGCACTGTCTGGCTATGACTGAGGAGGCCTCTGAACCCAAAGCCCTGGCCATCATCTATCTCTTACAGACACTGTTCTCAGCTCCCCCATACAGAGACAGAGGGAGGGGGGATTCGAACAAAGAGAAAACCCCCTGTGTGGAGGAAAAGTGGCTGCTTATATGAGGAGGCTGGAGGTTGTGGTGTTTGATTTGCACAGGGCTCAGGGGATTGGTTTGACCAGGCTTGTCACTCACGTAGCCCATGAAAAAATTGGCCATCCCACCCTAGCCTTTTAATATGCAAATGCAGTGTGCCATGATGTTCTACACACGTGGGGCTATGTGGGGGTGGCCATGTTGCCAGGCACATGTGGGGGCAAGGGCAAGAAGAAGAGGGCAGGAATCGCCATGTTTGGGTGGACCCAGTTTCTAATGACTGTCATTTGCATATCAAAGCTTGCCACTGGCTCCAAGAGCCAGGGCTTTCCTGCTAGACAAGAAACACGTTTCTGGGGCTGCTTTAAAAGAAATGAAAAGGACCCCTTTTCCTCTCTATCTGCCTAAAATAATTTCTTAGTAACTCCTATAACACCAGGAGGGATAGAAAGAGAAATGAGAGGTGGTCTTTGTCCTCTAGAAGTTCACAATCTGAAGCAGGAAAAGGATATTCATAAAAATAACTGACAAAAGTAGACTGATAAATTATACAAGAGAGAGGGAAGGTATGATAAAACATGGATTCATACTCACCAGAAAGGGTGTAAGGGAAGGTTTCTTAGAATAACTGAAATTGGAAGTAGGCCATGAAGGATGGCTGTGACCAAATATTACGAGGAATCGGAGAAGAAGGCAGAGTAGAAAGAGATAGCAGAGCAGATGGACTAGTTTAAGCCAAAGCAGGTGATTGGATAGCTCATAGTGTGTCCAGGGATAAGATGGGGCCAAAATTCATGTGCAGTAGTGTCTTAGTCCATTTGTGTTGCTATAAAGGAATACCTGAGGCCAGGTAACTTATAAAGAAAAGAAGTTTATTTGGTTCACAGTTCTGCAGGGTGTACAAGCAGCATGGCACCAGCATCTGCTTTTGATGAGGGCCTCAGATGGCTTCCACTCATGGTGGAATGTGAAGAGGAGCCATGCAGACCACATGCTGAGAGAGAAAGCAAGAGAGAGGGCAAGGAGGCAACCAGGCTCTTTTTAACAACGAGCTCTTGCAGGAACTAATAGAGTAACACTCACTGACTGCAATCCCCCAGTCTCAGGGAGGACATTAATCTATTCATGAGGGATCTACCCCCAGAACGAAAACACCTCCTGTTAAGCCTCATCCCCAACACTGAGGATCAAATTTCAGCATGGGATTTGGAGGGGACAAACAAACCAAACTATAGCAAGCAGGAAATGGCCACGGATGGACAAAATATGGAGGGCTTCTAATGCCAAACAAGGAGCCGAGAGTGTATGTTACCTGGAATGGAGAGCCATCACGGATTGTTCTGTAAAATGGTAAAAACTGAATGGCTGAGTGGAGGAAAACACCATTACTATTATATGTTATAACTAGTGCAAGTAAGTGCATCTTTTTAATACATGCTAAGGAAGTTTTCACTCGTGTCCGTGTGAAGAGACCACCAAACAGGCTTTGTGTGAGCAATAAAGCTTTTTAATCACCTGGGTGCAGGCGGGCTGAGTCTGAAAAGATAGTCAGCGAAGGGAGATAGGGGTGGGGCCATTTTATAAGATTTGGGTAGGTAAAGGAAAATTGCAGTCAAAGGGGGGTGTTCTCTGGCGGGCAGGGGTGGGGGTCACAAGGTGCTCAGTGGGGGAGCTTTTGAGCCAGGATGAGCCAGGAAAAGGAATTTCACAAGGTAATGTCATCAGTTAAGGCAGGAACAGGCCATTTTCACTTCTTTTGTGGTGGAATGTCATCAGTTAAGGCAGGAACCGGCCATCTGGATGTGTACGTGCAGGTCACAGGGGATCTGATGGCTTAGCTTGGGCTCAGAGGCCTGACAGAAGTAGTATAATTGGGATAGAACTTCGGCTTATGTCTCTGAATTTAATACTTTTTCCCACTAATCCAAATCTAATGGTTATCAACTCTGGTTCCAAAACAAAACTACCTGAAGAATGTTACACACACACACACACACACAAATTACCTATGTCTGGATCCCACTCCTGTAAACTCTGAGTTATTGGGTCTGGAATGGAGCATGGGCGTTGGTAACTTTTTAATTCCCCCTGGTGGTTCTCGTGTTCAGGCAAAGTTAAAACTCATAAAGTGTGGTCCTTGGACCCGTAGCATCAGAATCATCTGGGAGCTTTTTGAAAATGCTGAATCTCAGGTGCCCACCCAAACCTACTGAATCAGAATTTGCATTTTTAACAAAACCCCCAGGTGGCTTGCAAGCATATCAAAATTTGAGAAGTGCTTCTGTACACAACTACCTACCCATTCCCCAACATTGCCAAGCCCATCTCAGCCAGAAAAGGGCAGAAGGAGAAGCCCCAAAGATCCAGATACGAAATTGTCACTGAATCACATAAGAAAAACATGAAACTTATCTCAAATTTGCCAGGTCAGAGCTTCACTACATGATACCAAATGACTGATGAGAGAGAAAAAGGGGAGTAGGAAGGAGCATTTGTTTAGGTGGGAGAAATTCCTGACAGAAGCACTAAACCCCAAAATAATTCTGAGGCAGTTGGGGTCCGCAGAAGCCTTTGATGATCGAGAAACGCTCCCAGAGAGGTGGCTGTGACTTAGCGCATGTCCCTGACACAGCAGCGTAGGCTCACAGGACAGGAAGCCAACACCCAGAGGCTGCTCCTGCTTCAGCCTCAGCCACGTGCTCCTCTGCAAAGGGCTCAGGGCTTTCCCCTTCACCTCCATCCAATCAAGGGACCTTTTATCTGTTGTCATTTTTCCTTGAAGTCATTAAGCTGCAAGCCCCCAACTGCACTCAAGTTCAAAGCGAAGGCTCAGGACCAGCTCTCCATCTGGGGTGGTGGCACTGGAGACCAGTACACAGATGCAGAATCAAACCTTTAACGGTTGGAAACCATCACTATGCACCAACCTGGCTTCAGAAAATGATGATGAAATTGCAAAATTGTGCTTTGTGTTTAAAGTAGATGCCTGGTAAGGAGCCAAAAGTGCTCCAGGGCATGAGAGCCAGGGAGAGCTGGAAGAGAACACTGCAGCAAGAAAAGCTCGCCTCCGAGTGAAGCCAACCAGCCGGAGCATCACTGCTCACTCCTCAGCGGCTTTCCAACTCATTCCCAGAGAACCATCTTGAGATGCAGAATCTCGGGCTCCGCAAGGAAAAACAGATGTCATTGGGGTCTACAAAGTTAGCCTGTAACCAAGTCTCAGTGAATTAAGAAATAATTTAGGCCGGGCGCGGTGGCTCACGCCTGTAATCCCAGCACTTTGGGAGGCCGAGGCGGGCGGATCACAAGGTCAGGAGATCGAGACCATCCTGGCTAACACGGTGAAACCCCGTCTCTACTAAAAATACAAAAAAATTAGCCGGGCGTGGTAGTGGGCGCCTGTAGTCCCAGCTACTCGTGAGGCTGAGGCAGGAGAATGGCGTGAACCCGGGAGGTGGAGCTTGCAGTGAGCCGAGATCGCGCCACTGCACTCCAGCCTGGGCGACAAAGCAAGACTCCGTCTCAAAAAAAAAAAAAAAGAAAGAATTTAGAAGTTTTAAAGTGACAGTTTGCAACAGAGTCCCTTCTCTATTTTATTGACAATAGCAAATCCCCAGGTTACTCCAACAGTGCAATGCCAAGCAAGGGACTATCTCTCAGAGACCCACTTTCCCCATTTACAAATGGAAACAAAATTAGTACCTTCCTCAAAAGATTATTGGGAAGATTAAATAAAATAGTCCAAGTAAAATGCTTTGCATCATATCTGACACATAGTCAGGGCTTGATAAATGGTTGTTGATCTAGGAAATATCACTATGCTTCAATTACAATGCCTGGTGACCTGTAGCCACTCGATGAATGGAAGCTATTATAACGTCATAGCTTTGGCAGCTGTCTAAAACCAGACACAATCTCTACTCCCTCTCTCTTTCAGCTGAAATTTTCCAAATATATAAAGACAGTTGTGTAAGCTTCCTGAAATAGAGTACATGATCAATAAATGTTGTTTCCTTTATTCCCCTAGTGTTCTCTTGTCCAAGTAAAAATTCCGCATTGCAGGTCATCTTCTTCCAGATGCCATCTACCAGGTGTATAAATGCCTCTGCAAACAAACTCCCCAAACTGAAGAGAGTTCCACAGATGTGATGAAATGTGCAATAAATACACAAGAACCATAATCCAGCTTGACCTAGAAACAGTAGTTTCCTAATTTGGTGGGTCCCTTTTTTTCAAATATAAAATCAGAACTTCATATTGATCATTTACCTTTCCATTCATGGTTCTCCAATTTAATCTGAGATTATTTGACATTTTTATTCTATCATCCATCATGTTTGCTATGTTTTCAGCTTTTTCATCTAGACATTTGAGAGTCTGATTCTGAAGTCTTCATCACCATTTGGTATTAATTTTGTTCCCATGTCTGAATTCCCCAATAGATTTTAAGATATTTATGAACAATAATTTCGAGATTTTGTAACATCCTCTAGAGTAGTATATTTTAAATTTTTATGACTGCAACTCAAAGTGAGAAATACATTTAACATTGCAGCCCAACTCATTCACACCCACAATCTGAAATAAATGTTTAATAAAAAAATACTTGTCTTTATTAGTCAGGGTTATCTAGAGGGACAGAACTAATAATATAGATGTATATATGAAGGGGAGTTTATTAAGGAGTATTGACTCTCACCATCACAAGGTGAAGTCCCACAGTAGGCCATCTGCAAGCTGAGGAGCTAGGAAGCCAGTCCGAGTCCCAAAATCTCAAAAGTAGGGAAGCCAACAGTGCAGCCTTCAGTCTGTGGCCAAAGGCCCGAGAGCCCCTGGCAAACCACTGGTATAAGTCCAAGAGTCCAAAAACTGAACAACCTGGAGTCTGATGTTCGAGGGCAGGAAGCATCCAGCATGGGAGAGAGATGAAGGCCAGAAGACTCAGCAAGTCAGTTTCTCCCACCTTCTCAGGCCTCCTTTATTCTAGCTGTGCTGGCAATTGATTAGATGGTGCCCACTCAAATTGAGGGTGGGTCTGCCTCTCCCAGTCCACTGACTCAAATGTTCATCTCCTTTGGCAACACCTTCACAGACGCACCCAATACTTTGCATCCTTCAGTCCAATCAAGTTGACACTTAATATTAACCATCACAGATGCCCTCTGATATTGTCCATTCTATAATATTTTAAATTACTATTAATTGTTGGCCAGACTCACCTGGATTATTTTACAACCCATTACCAGGTTATGATCCATAGTTTGCAAAACACTGTTCTATAAAACAGCTTAAAATTTTTCCACTACAGCAGCAAGAAAAAGTTCATCTATGCTCTGGGGCAGGGGAGAGGTAGCAGTACTGCCCAAAGAAATCTTTTCTTTATCTTTAAAATCCTTGAGAATGTGCACTCACTGCATAATATATTTACATGTATTTTAATACAAGTTAATAGACTTTTCTCCATTTTTTTCTAGTAAAAATTGTGATCCAGGGAAATGTTCCGTTTTTAACCCCAGGGGTTTTTTTGCCCTATGGCACTCCACCAGGAACCCACTAACAAACAGGTATCCTGGTTTGGGAAGAAAAGCTCCACAGTTCTAGAAACAGGGCTACTCACACAGCCATTCCAGTAAGAATGGGTCCATTTATTGACAAGTTATCTCCCTAAAGAAAGAAATATGAGGTAGGATGCAGTAAGTGTTCCATTAAACAAACATTGTTTGAGCTTTTCTTGGGGTAGGAAGGAGAGATGGGATAAAGGAATGATTAAAGATAGACCAGGAAGATGGGCTTTGTTAGGAGGCACTTCTCCATGGGTCTCTCACATTTCTGTATATCTTGCCAACAGAGTGGACTGTCTTTTCAAAGATGTTTTTATACAATCAAACACCCTTAAAAAGAATATGCTTGAATATAGAGATTGTGTCTTCCTCTGGGGCAAAGAGCAGGTTTGTCTACTGTCCAGTATAATTAAAGATAATGTCTCCCTCCAGGAAAGGAGTCAGGCAGGCTTACTTCCTGTTGTAAACTGTTTGGGTTTCCTAAGCTCAGAGTTCTTCTTCTATAATGTACCCACTCAAGTTGCCCTCTATATGTTTTCCTATGGAAATTCAGGCTTAGGGCCTAAACTGCAGCAACTCCTGATACTCTGGCTCTTGCTATGACAGGAATCTCATATCTTCTTGCAGTATATCTGAAACTGTGGCAGGCTAGCTCATTAGCTTGCAGGTAAAATAAAATCTCAGCTCCTTCCCTGTTCTTGATGGCCTCATGTTACTGATACCAACAGACAAGCTCATGCCTTGAAGTAATAAGTTTTTATTTGATTTTTTACTTCATTTATTCATACTATAAAAAATATTGAGTATCTAATCAATTGACATGGTTTGGGTCTGTGTCCCTGCCCACATCTCATGTTGAATTGTAATCCCTAATGTTGGAGGTGGGGTCTGGTGGGAGGTATTGGATCACAGGTGGAAGTTCTCGTGAATGGTTTAGCATCATCCCCTCAGTGCTACTCTAGTGATAGTGAGAGAGTTCTCATAAGGTCTGGTTGTTTAATAGTGGGTGGCACCTTCTCCCTCTCTCTTTTCCTCCTGCTCTGGCCATGTGAGATGTGCCTGCATCCCCTTTGCCTTCCACCATTATTGTAAGTTTCCTGAGGCCTCCTGTATTAGTCAGTTCTCACGCTGCTCATAAAGACGTACCCGAGACTGGGTAATTTAATAAGGAAAGAGGTTTAATTGACTCACAGTTCCACATGACTGGGGAGGCCTCAGGAAACTTACAATCATGGCAGAAGGGGAAGCAAACACATCCTTCTTCAAATGACAGCAGCAAGAAGATGTGCAGAGCAAAAGGGGAAAAAGCCCCTTATGAAACCATCAGATCTTGTGAGAACTCACTCATTATCATGAGAACAGCATGAGGGTAGCCACCCCCATGATTAAATTACTTCCCATCGGCCCCCTCCCATGACACATGGGAATTATGGGGATTACAATTCAAGATGAAATTTGGGTGGGGACACAGAAAAACCATATCACCTTCTCAGAAGAAGAAGCCACTATGCTTCCTGTACGGTCTGCAGAATCATGAGCCAATTAAACCTCTTTTCTAAATAAATTACCCAGCCTCAGGTATTTCTCTATAGCAATGTGAGAACAGACTAACACATCAATGGTAGGTAATTCCAAGAGGATGTGGATAAAAGGGTCCAGCATTAGACAAAACATAATCTAATAAAAAACAAAAGACACATAATAAAACAAAGGCTAGTAAGGAAACACAGTAAATAGCCAAGTAGTCAACCGAATAAAGAAGATAATTTCAACATGGAAGCACTAGGAATAAAGCAATCCAGGAGAGCATAATAGTGATCGGGGTAGACACGGAAGAAGGATGACTTGAGGCTGGTGATTAATGGGGGCCTCTCAGAGACAGAAATATTGGAGCTATTGGAGACATTAATAATAAGGTGAACCAGTCATGAGAAGGTCTTGAAGAATATTCTAGAAGTAGCCACCATAGATGCCCTAAGGCAGGAAAGAGGATGGTGTGTCTACAAAGAGAAAGGCCAAGAAGCCAAGATGTGAATGGTGGGAGCTGAGGTTGGACAGGTGGGCAGGCCCAGGTCCTAGAGGGCCGTGGGGGTCATGGATGGAGTCTGGTTACTGTCATCTCTGCTCTCAGTGCCCTTCCGCCACCCCAGGACCCCCACACATGCCTCCCCTCTGAAAGTGTCTGCCTGGGCACATTCTTGACAGAGCTCCTGGGTGGCTTTCTCAGTGGGAAAGTGAGTGGTAACTGACCCAAGGCTTTAATTTATGGCCTGCAGAAATATTTGCATTAGTATGAGTGAATCTTTAAAGACTGAGAGTCTATCGGGGTCATCTCCAGTGGAATTTCAGATGCCTGGCATCATGGAGGAGGGACTTCAGGGCAGATGCCCTCCTGGGACCCTTTCTGTCACACCAGCAGATAGGACAAAGTCCTTCTGGCCCAAGTTTAACTCCAGGATATAGGCACTCAGCTCTGTCAGCAAAGAAATGAAAAGTGGCTTCCAGCAGCTTATTTAAAGAGCTCCTGATGCTTCCTAAGGAGCTTTATTTGGCACTCACCAATAGGTATTTCCTGAAAAAGAAAAAGAGGAAATTGACCCAATATCTTGTGATGAGGAAAGTCATTAGATAATTATGTCAATTTCTTGCTTCTATATGAAGCTCAAAAACAGAGTAAAACTCATTTAGTCAAACTAGCCAAATTACTTAGATCTCCAAATAGAGTAAAACTAATTTAGTTAATCTATTAATTTAAAGAAACTGGACTACTATAAGTGTAAAGTCCACAATATGATTTAAATATCTGAAGAAAGGCTGCCTTCTTCTTTCTAGTAAATGGAGTGACTCAAAATTACCGCTAACTCAAAATTTCCAGAGTTTCTTCAGAACTTGATTCTACGAATGGAATGTACTTTGATACCACTTCATCTAGACAGTGGTACAATTC
The DNA here is from genome assembly GCF_029281585.2 of Gorilla gorilla gorilla. Taxonomy (NCBI): domain Eukaryota; kingdom Metazoa; phylum Chordata; class Mammalia; order Primates; family Hominidae; genus Gorilla; species Gorilla gorilla. The sequence continues at coordinate 112,376,715 of NC_073238.2, forward strand.
ATGCAATGTCTGATTGAATATATGATTTTTGGCTCCCTTTAATTCAACAGGATTCCCATAATCTCATCTTTAGGGGTTGTTTTCTTAGCAAACAAGTTTTTTTTATAGATAATTCAGAGGTAAACTTGTCAGCCATTATTATCACAAATATCATATTGTTGGTGTCTTCATTGACAGGGTTATATTAAAGTCCTGCAATCATTTCATCACAACTGATGATATCCTGGGAGATTGAGAATTCCTGGAGGAAGGCATAGCTATTTGAATTCTCTGAGTTAGCTATACAAGAAGGCAGCCATTCAGGTGAGCAGTGGCAGCCCATTTCAGGGACCTGGTGCAGGTGGGTGAGACCTGAGAGAGTGCTAAGCAGGCACAACATCCACGGACAAGGTGGAGTTGATGGTAAAACACAGCAGCTATGGATCTGAGTCCCCATAAGATTCTTCCCAAAGTTCAACTAAGACAAGCTAATAAGAGTTTCTCGAAATGTCTCAATCACAACATTTATGTCTTCAGGTTTGGATAACGCATTGCTTTTAGGGCCAGAAAGCTCTGAAAATGTTGGTGATGGGTATTTCCACAGCACGTGGATTTGTGAAACCCACTTGAGCCCAGGCACACAGTGTGTGCAAAGCCAGACTGCCACCTACTGACATGCGGCAGGGGTGGTCCAGCATCCTTTTGTTGTTGGGTATAATACAGGTTCTGTCTATTACCAGTGGTCTACTGACCCCTGTGTGCTACTTGTTAAAACACAATAGAAAAGGAGTAATCATTGCCTTGAGACCTGAATTACATTTTTTTAATGGTTGAGAAAAAAACACTCATCCTAAACATATCAAATGTCTGCTAGTGGGTCCAAAATAGAAGAGCAACTATATCATGTTGAGGTTGAGTGGGACAAATATGATTTTATTTCAAACAACTCCCATATTTCTTCAATATGAGAAGTGAGAGACAACAGACTTGCTTCACTTAATGGAAAACTTCTTGAGGGAAGGAATTATTCTTACTTCTCTTTTCCCCCTGAACTTGACATCTTTCCCGGTGAATACTAAAGACTTAAAAATGGTTTGTTAATTCAGTGTTTAAAATTTTAATAATTATAATTACTAAAATGAAAAACCAAATCACATGCTCACAAAAATGCATCAAGAGAACCCTGGGCTTAAATCCTGTCTCTAATAGCTGTGTACCTTGGGCACCTTACTTAACCTCTCTGATTCTGTTTATTATTTTTAAAATGTAGATGATGCAAACTATCTCATTGGGTTGATTTATGAGGATTAAATGACATCATGTAGATGGCATGCTTAACATAGTGTTTGGCACACAGTAATCTTTCAGTGAACAGGAGATCATTTTTAAAGTAAAGCAGGCCTGAGGTCCTGCCTGCTACGCGTTGTGACCTGGCTTGGAATCCTCCAGCCTCCGCTTTCCTTAGCAGTTTAAAGAGACTCTGCAACTGGCCAGCACCTTGCCCGACCTAACATGTGAGCACAACCCAGAGAGCCGGTGCAAGGCAGGCTGGAGAAGCAAGAGATTAATTGAACATTTTTCTTATTGTTATTTTTAGTTACAAAACTGCAGGCAAACAGTTTCTCTTCCTGTCGGATAGTGCATCTCTGGCTGGAAGGCAGGAACGCAGGTGGGAGGAGGCCTGACCATTAATCATAAGGAAGCAGGGAAGGAAATTGAGACAGGAAATGTCAGCATCAAAATGTCCTTACTCTGGGTCAGTCTTAAGGTGCATCCCCAGACCAGCATGTTAAAAGCTAGGGCCTGACTACAAACAACACCAGCGAAGAGGAAACGCCCGGCAGTAGAATGTCAAACCAAAAATAAATTGGGCACGTTTCCCTTCTAAGGCAGAGGGACTAGCTCCTCTTATACTTGGCTCTCAAATTCTTGCTAAAATTCCGGGAAGCCGTCTTGAAAGAAAATGCTTTCATATGGATAAACGTCATGGTAAATGCCAAAATAGTGGAGGATGGAGCATAGATGGCTTCATGTAACTTTTCTGGGCCTCTGTTTTCTAATCTGTGAAATGGAGATAGAATCCCTGTCTTTCTCGCCTCACAGGGCTGTTAGGAAGACCACAAGGATAACGTTGGTGAAGGTGGGGTTGTTGTGACTCTGACAGTTCTTTTGCCCACTGTCCTGATAGAAAATGACAGCCAAAACCTTTACCATGCATCTCGTGTCCCGGTCAACTGAGGCAGGACAAACCCCACCTGGGCGGGGGGACCTCAATCTCCATTTATGATGGTAAGTCATCGGTTTTCACCAGTTCTCAGGGGCACCCACACTGGTGCATTTGGTAAGCTCCAGGAGAAAATTTACACCCCTTTCCATTTGATTTTGTTAATAATTGGCTTTTCTAAACACGTTTCATTTTTGGAATGAATAAAATGTGTTAATATTGTAAATTAAGCCCTCAGAGATCAATTAATTACACAAATGCTTGCCTTATAATAGTTTCTAGCCCTAAATCTTTTATTCCCAATATTGTTTTTATCTTCAGATCTTGCAGTGTTGCGGGGAGTGATTAAGAATACATGAGTACTAATTCTGTACTATTTAGCAAGTTAGTCTATCTGTGTCTTTGTCTGCCCATCTGTAACACCTCCAGAAAAGGTGCCTCTGCCACCAAGCCTTGCAGAGTGAGGAGGAGTTGACCTGCCAATAAAGGTGTGGAGGGTGCTTCAGGCAGATTTGGAGTCAGACTTCAGTTCAAGCACCATGAGCACTAATTCTGTACTATTTAGCAAGTTAGTCTATCTGTGTCTTGGTCTGCCCCTCTGTAAAGTGGGGAAAACAATGGTCTTAGAGTTTTCAGTGAAGATAGACAAATGACAACTCCTCAGTAAATTCTAGCTAGTAAGTTAATATTGCAACCAGACTTCACAGTTTAACCCAGTTATTTTTTAGTAAATCAGCAGATTTATACTCATTCATTTAGCACTTATTCAGACCTACAGGTCCCAGGCCCCACAGGAAACAATTAGTTTGCCAAAGCAAATAAAGCTGGACCACTCAGTCTAGCTGGTGAAAGAAACACGCAAACGAATCATTGCAAGCCCATGTGATGAATGCTATCTCGGAAGAAAGTTCCAAATCCATTTGTTCTCCATGGAAGAAAGTGATGAGTTCATCACTGCTTGGGTGGATCTGAAATTTTGTAGAAGTAGAAACTCATCCTGAATCTCAAAGAATGAAGAGTTGCCAGGAAGAACATTCCAGAAAGCTGAATATTTGACTCTGAAGCAGTCATATCACAGCATAGTAAATTGGGGTAATTTACTGATTTGGCAGGTTGAAGCCTCAACTTCATCTAAGCAAGTTACAGGAGATGGGGTTTAGGGAAAACTGGGGCCAGGTCGTGAAGAACATTGCATTCCATTCCAAGAACCCTGGATATTATCTTGCAGGAAAAAGATCAGTTTTGAAAGGTGTTAACCAAGGGATGAAATGATCAGGTAGTATTTTTAAAAGATGAGTCCAACAGTCTGGTTGGATTGGAGAGAGGCCCAGAAGCAGAGCTATAGGTTAAAAGCCCGTTCTCATAGTTCAGGTGGGAAAAAAAAAGTGCAAAATTACAGGCAGGAGAAGAGATGACAGGAAAGAAAAATATGAGGAAGTTACAATTGATAAGACATAGAAACCCCTTGGAATTGTCTGAGAACGAGAAAGATATGAGAAATCTTATATCTTTCTTGTTAAAATAGAAAATAGAGAAAATTCCAACTAAATTAACCTTTAACAAAGTTTTTTAAATTTACCTGAGTAATTTACTGGGTGCTGGGAATACAGAAGTAAAGGGCATAGCCCCAGCGTTCAAATAACATGCTGAGTCTTACGGAGAACATGACACTAAGCTCAACAAGGGTTTTGCGTGTTAGCAATATGTGCCAGACGTTTCTATCCATGACCACATTTACATTCACTCTACAGTGACTCTCAAGGTTCACCCTGCAAGTGACTCCAGGGCAAGAGCTTTTCTCTGTTTTTTGTTTTTGTTTTGTTTTGAGATACAGTTTTACTCTGTTGCCCAGGCTGTAGTGCGGTGGTGCGATCTCTGCTCATTACAATCTCTGTCTCCTGGGTCAAGCGATTCTGGTGCCTCAGCCTCCCGAGTAACTGGGATTACAGGCACGTGCCAACCCCAGCTAATTTTTGGATTATTAGTAGAGATGGGGTTTCACCATGTTGGCCAGGCTGGTCTCAAACTCTTGACCTCATGTAATCTGCCCACCTCGGCCTCCCAAAGTGCTGGGGTTACAGGCATGAGCCACAGTGCCCAGCCTTCTCTGTCTTTAACAGCTGAGAAAATGGATTCTTGCAAGATGGAACTAAGTAGAGAAGGCTCTGAATGCTCAGAGCCGAGGGGTTTAGCTCATTCCACAGTGCAGAAACACCTCCAGAAAAGGTGCCTCTGCCACCAAGCCTTGCAGAGTGAGGAGTTGATCTGCCAGTAAAGGTGTGGAGGGTGCTTCGGGCAGAGAGGGTAATGGGTGTGCTCAGGCATGGGGGAGGTATGTGCAGATTGGAGAGGCTGGAGTCCACCATGCAGACTGAAACAGGCAAGAACTGAGGCTGCAGGAGGGACTAAAAATCAGATTGGGGATCTCGACAGGCAATGCTGAGGGGCATGGACACGACTAAGCCTGTGTGTGTGATGATAATTGATTTTCCTGAGTATTTAAACTGCAGGCAAGGCCTCCCCTTCCCTGGTGTACAAGAAGTGTACTCAAGAAGAAATCCTTTTGAGGAATGAAAACTACCATTTATTGAGTGCCTGATGTGTACCTTCTCTAAGGATGGTCTCACCTACCTCCCAAACAGCCCTAAACAGTAGATATTAGTAACCTGATTGCACTAGTGTAAAGACCCATATAACCAAGGTCACATTGATAACTAGCAGAGCCAGGATTTGAACCCACGCCAGCTTGGTTCCAAAGTCTATGCTTTTCCCTTTAAACTGGGGTTTCTCAACCTCTGCATTATTGACAGTTTGGGGCCAGATCATTCTTTGTCATGGGGACCTATTCTGTGCATAGCAGGATGTTTAGCAGCATCCTGACCTCTACCCACTACACAGCAGTAGAACCTCTCCCCCAAGTGTGACAATCGAATATATCTCTAGACAGTGTCAGATGTTACCCAGGGGATGCAAAATCGCTCTGGTTAAAAACCACTCCTTTAAACCATGCTCCCCCTTAAGATGTAAGGAGAGAAAAGACAAATAGGCACATAATTGTAGCTATGTGAGAGCCCCTGAATATCCTTGGTGAAGTAGAACAAATTCAAAATATATGATATATTTGTGAAAAAGTGAGAAAGACCCAAAATAAACAGGGTTTAATCAAGAGGGAATGTTGCTTCTCATTCATGTTAAAGTACAGAGGGGGAGCATCTGGGGTGGGTGTGGCAGCTCTTTCACAAGCTCCTTGGGGAACCCAAGTGCCTTCCAGCTTTCTCCTCTGCCATTCCCAGGGTGTGGCCTCCATCCAAATCATCCAAGATGGCTCATCAACTATCACAACTGTATTCCAAGCAATAGGATTGAATAGGTAGGAAGGAGGCAAACCACACCTCTTAAATGTACTAGAAGCTATCACATGACTGCAGTTAGCTGCAAGGGGGACTTGGAAATCAAATCTTTATTCTGGTGGCTGTGGTCCAGCTAATAATGCACTATTATGCAAAAAGTCAAGAATTGGATTTAGGGGATCACCAGCAGCCTCTGCTCCATACGGTCATCTTTAGCTAGACAAGAATTTGTAATTTCATCAAACCACCTTTTGACTCCAAGCACCAATTTCCTATCCCTTGGAGTTCAGCTTTGTTTTCATTGCTCATTGAGCAAATGCTATGGGTTGAAGTGTGTCCAGCGAAAACATATTGAAGTCCTAACCCCCAGTACCTGTGAATGTGACCTTATTTGGAAATAGAATCTTTGCATATGATCAAGTTATGATGTGGTCATTAGCATGACCCCTAACCTAATCTAACCGTGTCCTTGTAAAACAGGAAATTTGGACAGGGATGATACAAGATGGGATCAACTCCTCTTTCACCTATGTGAAGATGAAGGCAGGGATCTGGGTGATGCCAAGGAACACCAAAGATTGCCATAAAACCACCAGAAGCTAGAGGAGAAGGAGGAAACAGATTCTTCCTCAGAGCCTTAGAAGTAACCAACCCTGCTGACAGCCTGACCTTGGACTTCCAGCCTCCAGAACTGTGTAAATATATCTCTGTGGTTTAAGCCATGTAATTCACAGTACTTTGTTACCGCAGCCCTAGCAAACTAATACAGCATACTTATGAGAAAAGAATATGAAGACTTCAAATGATTTTCCACAATCATTTGCACTAAAAATAAAGTGTTTCTAATCCCATTTTGTCTTCACAATCAAAAGAAAGACACCTTTACAGTCTCTACACCCTGAGAGGTGGATGTCAGGGAGCTCTGGTAAGCTGCTAAGGAGAAAGGACCCGGAGAACAAGAGTGAAGAGGGCTTTCCTTCCAGGAGGTCAGCAGTGACTGTTTTCTTCTCTCCATCTCATTTGAGGAAACCACCTCTGTCTTAACAGCCTGTCTCCTGCTAGCAGCTTCAGTGATGGGCTTATACTCAGTGGTATTACAGTAAATACATGTACAGTAAACTGGCACTCCAAAATAAATATATGTAAATATATATGTTTGTCATAAATTTCAATAATATAAAGGATGTGTAGTGTACAATTTACAAAAAATATTATTTATTGTCAATTTCATAGAGCTAATTTATTCTCACAGAATGTTTCTATTGATTTTTGCCAAATCCTTATGTATTCGGGCTCTCCAGAGAAAGAGAACTAATAGGATATTACTTTTCTATCTATCTAGATACTCAGAGCTATCTGTCTACCTAGATAGAAACTCTAGACGGATAAAAAGATGATAGAGATAGATGATAGATAGATAGATAGATAGATAGATAGATAGATAGATAGATAGATAGATAGACTCATTATAATGCAGTGGCTCACATGATTATGGAGGCTGAGAGGTCCCATGATCTGCCATCTGCAAGCCGAAGACCCAGGAAAGATGGTGGTGTCATTTGAAGGCCTGGAAGTCAAAGAGTTGATGGTGTAGATTCCAGTCCAAGTCTGAAGGCCTGAGACCCAGAAGCAGTGAGGGCAGGAGAAGATCAATGTCCCAGCTGAAGCAGTCAGGCAGAGTTCCTCCAGCTTTCCTCTACCTTTTTGTTCTGTTCCGATCCTCAACAGATCAGATGAGGCCCACCCACAGAGGAAGGGCCATCTTCTCTCTCAGTCTACTGTTTCAAATGCCAATCTCTTCCAGTAACACCCTCGCTGACATACCCGGAAGTAATGTTTTACCAGCTATCTGGGCATCCCATGGCCCAGTCAAGCTGACACATAAAATTAACCATCACACCACAGCCAACATAGAACTGCAATTCGACTGTGACTTGACAAGTGGAATTTTATTCCAATCCAGTTTTTCTCCAATAAATCTACTGTCATTAAACCTGATATGTGATCTTCTGTTAAACTATTTTTTTACCCTTGTATTAATTGTATTCATTAAACTAAATTTTTTTCAGCTTTGGTAGTAAATCAAGCCCTAATTTGTGGTGTCTGCTGATTTCCATGGTGTAAATACTACATGACAGCCAATTTCAAACTGCAATGGTGCCATCACTGAATGCAGAGTTGAGAAGAGATGTGCAGTAGCACAGCATTATATGACATTTCCACCACTCAGATGCAGGCGATGTGGATTACCTTAAGAGCACACATAAAAGTAAAATGCACTAAAATGTTTAAGAAGAGATGAATTTTAAATATTACTGTCTTTGTCGTTAGTATAATTTATTTAATTGTAAGTTTATATAATTTAATTTTATATTGGCTATGTTTACCAACTGGCTCACAACATTGCTGAAAATCTAACAGTTGGCTCTTATGGGCTGGTGCAAACTGGCTGCAGCACACCACTGCCTGTGGCTGTTACCAACAATTAGATTTTACCACGATGTTAATGCAAGCAGAGTTTCCCAGCTGCACTCAAAGAGAAAATAGTTGTACCTAATGCATTATTTCTTTTTTCTTTTATCACTCTTACCCTAAGATTCAACCCATGTAATTCGGCGTCATCAATCATCAGTCATGAATATTTATTATATTCTTATGGGGTATACTGGACCATGGGTTCTTAAGATCAGAGGCTATGTCACCCCAATACCTAGCACAGTGTTAGATACATAGTAGTTGCTCGTTAAATGTTCACAGAGCCATTGATCTAAAATTATTGGATAGTATTCCAGGTGATCACAAGTCTGCTTAGGGTGCTTGAATATTTTTCTTTCCTTCAGTGTTTCTTTTCTGCTCAATTAGTGGTCAAAATGGCATAAAACTAGATGGATATAATTAACTGGGGCCAAAGTAATTCTTTTCTTTCTGCCCTACTCTTTGTTGTTAAACCATGGTTATATGGCCCTGTGGGGTGATTACCAGAATCATCTGAGTGTAGCCCTAGGAACTCTCTCTGGGTGGCCTGAAAAAGTCAGCTGCAATCAGCAGATAGGGCTGCATGCAAGGAATTAGCTTCCGATAGGATAGGTAATGTCCTCCTTCTAGAAGTGGGGTGTATAACTTCCTTCAGCCCCAATGTCTCGAGGTCTGGGCAGCTAACATTCCCAGACAACTCCTACCTACCGTTGGCAGCCCAAATCCAGACTGCCAGCTGCCAGATAATGAGTATGTTTTCCTCCACTGACATGGGTATTTTCTTTTAAATGCCCTGTGTAAAATGCAATCCCCTAGAGTGTGGGGTCCAAACACTGGAATGGTGCCCTGGCCTCACACACCTCCCTGGGATAATGAAGGAATCAGGAAACCAGTGCCTTCTCTCTCTCAACAACCGTTGGCCTATGTTAGTTTTTCATCTTCCCAGTACAGCCTGTATTATAACACAAACTGTGTGACACTGTAGAATTTACATCAAACCCAGACGGGACTCACTTGGTTGCACAGGTGGCATCCCAGAAGGAACCCACCTTCAGGATAGACACCCATCGTGTTCCACATTAGCTGAGACTATATGCGTGGAGTTCCAGTGGTTGGGGGAGCCTGAGACAAGCAATCAGGCCACCTGGAGCTCAGCAGCCCCTAAAATAGATGTGTCATCTGATGACAAGTTTTCTAGATCCCTAGTTCACAAATGGCTTATCTCTGAATTTCCAATGAACACACACGCTGAAAAACAAAAGACAGTCCAACAAAACAAAAGCCTAAGTTCCCCTGAGTGTCATGAAGTCCATGGAGCTACTGCACTTGATGTCATTCAATCTTCACTGCAAGGGTTTCTTGTTGATGCCCAGGAGAGAACTGAGCGTGCTCTCGAGAATGCCTATTGTTCACACATCCAGACGCTAAACATGGCACTTTGTTCTGAGATCCTTTCAGTTACAAAGAAGGAAGTATGCTAGGCTCAATTCTGCCAGATGTTGTGGCTAATGTGCATGTAATAAACAAATTGTAGAAGGTGAGCTAGTTCACTGAAGGCTCTAAAGACGATCCAGTGAAAAGAACAAAGTTCCCAAAAGACACTCAATATATTCACCAGCATATTTTGCCTCTTTTACCGACTCTCAAGCATCATTGTGAACATTCAGGGTCATCATCAGAAAGATGCCACTGGTGGCCACCTTAACAGGTATATGGCACATGGTAACTTTAGACAGGAAACCTCTGCCTGATATTTTGAAGTATATTTGGAGATAACTTCTGGGGCACCACATGGTCAGAGCCCACTAAGAGAATAGCAGGTTCTTGATACTTCTGTTTCAAGAGTTCAAGGGCTACAGTGAAGCAAACTAATCCAAGCACAAAAAACATCAGAATCCATTTCATATTATTTTCTGTATGCCTAGTGCATGTTGCTAGAATAATTGTTTGCAAAGAGGCAGGGAAATAAAACTGAGCTTGGCTCCTTATGTAGTACAACCCAGCAGCGCTGAGCACGATGGAGCAGTTGTCCTCATATCAGCCCATCATCCAGCCACCACCCTGCAACTGGGTCCATGAGGTCAGGTCTCTAATGGCTGATCTGACTGATCAGGCTTTCAGGGTACGTCAGACAGCAGTAGCTGCTGTTTTGCTGAACTTGACAGCAGGACCATGCCCATTTAAAACACTAAGGTCAAATCACGTCTCTTCCTGAAATTCTTCATGATGGCACTAAGCAAAGAACACACAATTTTTGATTGTCCAAATACAAGTCTGGTTGTCAAGAACCATGCGAGCTATAAAAACACCTTCCCACCCTCAAATGAACAAAGAATTCACTCAGGTTATCCTAAACATCACTGGGAAAGCACTGAATAACTTTATGAGGCTCTTAAAGCAGTCATTGCAAACACATGGGTGAAAAGCTTTCGAGTCACACAAGGAAGAGTCATAATCCATATTTGGCATCATTATTTTTATAACCAGAAAAGTGATCTCTCTTGAAATTGCTTAGGGATCATTAGCATTGAATGATTAGGAATCTAAGACACCAATATCATGATTACTTATTTCTATAAATGATAATGTTTTAGTGTTGGAAATCATATTGCCGGTTGAAACAATTGAGTAATTACCAGTAGCACAAAGGACACCAGCACAAACACAATAACATAAAACACACTCTCTACTGACTCTAGCTCTGCTGAGAAGATTCTTTTCAAACAGGGAAAAAGGCAGGGATAATAGCAGCCATGGCCACAGAAGCTGGCTACAATATACATTGTCAAGAACATGTATGCAATATCAACATTAATTGTGATTGAAGTAGCATGCCTATGGTTTCTGTCTATAGGTGTTTTCTCTGTGCTACCTGAACCCCAAAGCCTTGTTTGATAGACTAAAGGTCACTGCCAAACCCAAACGTTAATAGCTTGGTTTTGATGGAAACACCTTGCTTCGGTATATTTTCCATAACCTATTTTTCATTACCCATCCACCTTCTACCTGGCACTGTTGTTTCCATATACAACATTATAACATGGATGTTTTATGATAAAATATTAAGCAAACAAAGAAGGCAACCTGTATACACACAAGGCATACCCTTGTATAGCTCACATCTGTTCAGTAAATACCTATAGCTTTTGTATTTAGCAATTTCTGTCATTATTTGGAGCACTGGAACTAATCCTGTTTTTTCCTTAAAAAAAAAAACTTCCAGCATATTTTTTTAAGGTTGGTATAGTTGGTAAGCCTGAGATCAGGGCACCAGCATGGTCAGGTTTTGGGGAAGGCCCCCTTCTGGGTTGCAGACTGCAGTCTCCTCATTGTATCCTCAGATGGCGGGAAGAGAGTGAGCTAGCCCTCTGGCCTCTTCTTATAAGGGCACTGGTCCCATTCATGAAGGCTCCACCCACATGATGTAATTACCTCTCAAGGCTGCATCATGATCACATTGGGGGTTAGATTTTAACATATGAATTTTGGAGGGATACAAATAGTCCATAACGGTTTTGTGTCTTTCGTCTAACACGTAATAACTGTGAAAACCATGTGTATCCTTAGGGATATAACATAATTCTTAGGAGACCTGAAACTCACCAAGAGATCTCATCTGAGATCTTCAAATGTCTTCGTGTTATGGGTTCTTACTATTTAAACCTACAGCACAAGAAAATGATTTTTTTTTTTTGAAATGGAGTTTCACTCTTGTTGCCCAGGCTGGAGTGCATTGGCAGAGTCTCGGCTCACTACCACCTCTGCCTCCCGGGTTCAAGCAATTCTCCTGCCTCAGCCTCCTGAGTAGCTGGGATTACAGGCACCTACCACCATGCCCGGCTAATTTTTGTATTTTTAGTAGAGACGGGGTTTCCATGTTGGCCAGGCTAGTCTTAAACTCCTGACCTCAGGTGATCCGCCTGCCTCGGCCACCCAAAGTGCTGGGATTACAGGCATGAGCCACCATGCCTGACCTAAGAAAATGATTTCTAAGATGGACAATATTACACTGATTACCAAACTCCAAATTAACATTCACATTCCACTTCTAGGGCGACACACCTGCTTTGCTTACCTGTGAGTTCATGTTTTTAATAACTACAAATTGGCAGATGATACCTTGCATAGTCATTGAATTTCAGTGTTTTGAAGCCAGCCTATCTGTGTTTCAACAATCTTGTCAATGTTTCTAGATCTAATCATCACACCATAGGGGCAAATGCAAAAAAAAAAAAAAAAAAAAAAAGCACGTAATTTAGCAGTTTATAATCTAGTAGGCATAATAAAACAGCTGTACATGAAAAGTTGTTACAAGAAATTACTTATAATTTTCCTTAACATTTTAAGGCAATACCAAAAGAAATGTCAATACTTAATGCATGATTGATTATAAGGATTAAAACTCAGATTTGCCTGCCTCTAAATTCTGTTTTCTCTGCTACATAATTCCAGAGAGGTCTGCCAATCTTACTACATCCACTAACCTCAGAACTTGCCATTAGTAGAATGTCTCTGAAAGTCCCAGCAGCTTTTCAATAGAGGAGACACAAGGTAGCTGTGAGATGCAGAGGCCTTGATACAAATCTCAGGAGCTGGTTTGCCAATGGGATCATCAAGTTTTTCTCCCCAGCAGGGACATCTCATGTCATCTGTTGTTCTGAAACATTAGGGGACTCATTTAACTGATAATGAAAATGACAGCAATTACCGGATTTTCTAAATACCTGCGTCTTAGGGCTTGGAGGACATTTGTGGGAGAAACTGCTCCTTTCAAGACAACCTGTCCTGGTTTTGACCTTGTACTGCAGCTATGTGAGATGCACCAGTTGGGGGAAGTTGGGGGAAATTACTGTGAATCTATAATTATTTCAAAATTTAACATTACAAACAATGAAAAGATAACCTGAGTAGTTCAACAGGCGAGACGCACAGTGTCCAAAGTGAGACCTGGAAGAGGTGCTCCCCATAACTCCTGAGCACGTGGTGTCTCCCCGTGGTCCCCGTTGTCGCTTTGTCCTGGAGCCAGGGTTCCCAGAGGGGACTGCAGGCAGCTAGTTTGAACATGGAATTCGGAGTTAAAGGACTTGGTCATGGTCCTGACTCTGCCACTAACTGACTCTGGTCACACCGCTTAGCCTCTGAGTCTGTTTCTTTACCTGTAAAGTATTTCTTTCTTTTTTAGAAAAGGCCACTTACAGATTCGCAAATATTGGGTATTCTGACCATCCTTTCTATCAGTTGTGGCCCCAGAGACCTGTGTAAGGCCAGCGGCCCTTTCAATGTGGTGCTCAAGTCCCTCGGCTGCCATGGCAGAGCTCTTGAGGTGGCCCACATGTGACCCAGCCTCTTAGCCTCACCACAAATCCAGGCCTTTGCTTACAAGAAGCAGCTTTGTTCTTATTTATCCACAGCTGCTTGTGGTCACCCCCATCCACGGCAACAGGCACTGGATGTCACATTGCCTGCTGCCAGCCATACATGTCCCCACCATCACAGCAGACCTATTATCAGCTGTGACTCAGGGCAACTCCCTGGGCTGTTGATATGGCTTGGATGTGTGTCCCCTCCAAATCCCATGTTGAAATGTGACCCCCAATGTTTGAGGTAGGGTCTGGTGGGAAGTGTTTGAGTAATGGGGCAGTTCCCTCATGAATGACTTCGTGCCATCCTTGTGATAATGAGAGAGTTCTCTCTCTGAGTTCACACAAGATCTGGTTGTTTAGAGAGTCTGGGACCTCCCTCTTCTCTGTCTTGCTCCTGTCTTGCCATGTGATATGCCTGCCCCCATTTCACCTTCCACCATGATCGGAAGCTTCCTGAGGTCTCACCAGAAGCAGGTGCTGGAGCCATGCTTCCTGTACAGCCTGCAGAACCAGGATAAAATTAAATCTCTTTTCTTTATAAATTACCCAGCCTCAGGTATTTCTTTATGACAACGCAAATGGACTGACACAGCTATCTTCCAGGGCCAGTAGTTGAAGGCTTTGTCCTGCCCTGGCATGTTCCACAGAGCTGGGGAGTGTCAATGAGCAAAGAGTCAAAAGTGCCCGGTGCAAGAGGCCCAAGTGTCCCTTCCCCACAGGAAGCTGAAGACCAGCATGGCAGCAGGGGCTTTGCCTCATGGAGATCGAAACCACATAGGTCCCGGAAGCAATGCCAGCCTGCCTGATTCCCTTCTGTAAACTTAAGCATTCTTACCATATGATTCAGTAATCATGCTTCTTGGGGAGACTTAAGCACTCCGGAAAGCTCTGTGTGTTCATGCACTGAATACTGGTCAAGTTTACTCTGGAAAACAGGGGCCATGCTATGTGTTCTCTACATCATGAGTCTTAATTCAAGGAAATGGAAGCATTGAAGCAGTTATTTTTCTAAAGCTGTGATTTTCTAAGTGGGTATGGGAACCAGCAGCATCAACCTCACCTTGGAAATTGCTAGAAATGTAAATCTGAGGCCCTACCCTAGGCCTACTGAATCATGCACTCCAAGGATGGGCTCTAACAGTCTGTGCTTTATCAAGCTGTCTGGGTGCTTCTGATCCAGCTCAAGTTTGAGAACCACTATTCTAGAGCTTTCTAGAGCCTTGCTCTGGACCTTACCACTGCCTACAGCAGCCCCCCCAGTCTCACCCGCTTGCCTTTCTTTGGGAAACTCTAACCCAAGACCATTCAGGGGAAGAAGATTCTGAGAAATATATTTCCTGGCTTTTCCTCTGCAGAGATCTTAGGGGTAGTGGTGATACCAAGGAGACAGATAACACAGCTAATAAATACAAAAGTGATGGAAACATCTCAGGTGGTTCTGGACATATGTGGAAGCGGCCACCCCCCAGGCTCCAGGGGAGCTTCTCTAGCCTCAAGAATCTTCCCCGATAACCCCCCTATATCATGACAGAGCCTCAAGTCCCTCATTAGAAATCTCTCCTCTGGGGCATTAGATCCTTTTGCCTTGCTTTAGTAAAATATTTATAGCCCAACCCTTTTTCTTAAGAGACTTTATTTTAAAGAGCACTTTTAGTTTCACAGCAAAATTTTTGTTTTTGTTTTTGTTTTGAGACAGAATCTGTCTCAAACAGACTGCGTCTCCCAGGCTGCAGTGCACTGGTGTGATCTCAGCCCACTGCCACCTCCGCCTCCCAGGTTCAAGGGATTCTTTTGCCTCAGCCTCCCCAGTAGCTGGGATTACAGGCACACACCACCAAAGCCTGGCGAATTTTTGTATTTTTAGTAGAGACGGAGTTTCACCATGTTGGCCAGGCTTGTCTCGGACTCCTGACTTCAAGTGATTTGCCTGCCTCAGCCTCCCAAAGTGCTAGGATTACAGGTGCGAGCCACCATGTCCGGCCAGCAAAATTGAGCAGAAAGTACCAAGATTTTCTATATATTCCTTGCCTCTACATAGGCATGGCCTCCCCCATTATCAACATCTCCCACCACAGAGGTACATTATTACATTTGCTGAACCTGCATTGACACACCATCATTACCCACAGTCCATAGTTTACATTAGGGCTCAACTTTGGTGTTGTACATTCTATGGATGTGGACAAATGTATAATGACATATACTCACCATTAGAGTATCATGCATAGTAGTTTTACTGCCTTAAAAATCCCCTGCGCTCCTATTCATTTCTCCCTCCCGCTAACCCCATGGCAACCACTGATCTTTTTATTTTCTCCACAGATCTGCCTTTTCCAGAATGTCATGTATTCAGAATTATAGAGTAAGTAGCCTTTTCAGACAAGCTTTTTTCACTTAGTAATAACTGTTTAAGTTTCCTCCATGTCTTTTCATGGTGTGATCGCTCATTTCTTTTTAGTGTTGAATAACATTCCATCATCTGGATGTATCACAGTTTAACCATTAACCTACTGAGGGACATCTTGATTGCTCCCAAGTTTTGGCAATTATGAATAAAGCTGCTATAAATATGCATGTGCAGGTTTTTGCGTGGACATAAGTTTTCCACTCGTTTGGGTAAATACCAAGAAGCACGATTACTGAATCATATGGTAAGAGTATGTTTCATTTTGTAAGAAATCACCAAACTGTCTTCCAAAGTGGCTGTACCATTTTGCATTTCCACCTGCAGTGAATGAGGGTTCCTATTGACCCACATCCTCACCAGAAATTGGTGGTGTCAGTGTTCTGAATTTTGGCAATTCTAATAGGTGCATCACGGTATCTCATTGTTTTAAATAAACAGTTTGGGTAAATAATGTAGACATAAAGAGAAGTTTAGGAGTTGAAGATATCAATATATTTAAAAATGTTATCACACAGACACATATATATATTTATTTAAATATTTCTTATTTTATATATTTGGAACTTGAACTGATACTGGCCAAAATACAGAACAGGTGTTTTATGGAAATACATGTGATACCTTTGCTGGTGATAGAGTAATCCCCTTTTTATATAGAATTTACAGATAATTTCAACAAGGAACATGAAGAAAATGCATATTTGAAGTCTGAAATAATAGACTGGAGCTTCATGAAGCACCAGAAAAAGCACAGGCAAATCTTCATCATTTCTCAGGTTTTTACATTTTATTTAATTTTGTTCAATTAAAGAACCAAAGCCCAAGGCTATTAAGGGCTGGACTATGTGCCCAAGAAACTTCCTTCTACAACTGGATGGCCACTGCCCTTCCCCTTCACATGGGCACTTCACATCAAGATGTCTTTGAGGCACAAGTATGGAGTACCCAAGTCATATCAAGGGGAGATAGAACTTGAGCCAAAATAGTTAACAGAGAACTCAGAGGAGTGACATGGGGGTTATTAAGTAATGGGCTGCTAACACTCCAGCTCATCTTTCCTTTTTTAAAATTAAAAATAGTTATATGCAAATACTCTAGGATTTAACAGTCACTAACATCTGATGTATGCATTCGCATATTAGGTCAATTTTCTAATTGACGCAAAGGTATTTTGACAGCACTGGGCAACCGCAGGGAAGATGAAGGGGGTGGAGAAAGATGAAGGAGAATCCACATCACTGACTGTAGACCATCAAGAGAATGCTAGTAGATTTCATTTATTCAAGACTTCAGACTGGAGGCAGAGCAAGGCGGTGAACTAGAAGATTCCACCAATGGTCTCCCTGGCAAGGACACCAATTTAACAACTATCTACACAGATAAAGCACCTTTAAAAGAACCAAAATTCAGATTCCAGAGCTTCACAAGTCCTATAACATTCTTTAAAAGTGCTAGCGAGATGATGAACATTTTAAGAGCAACTAATAATACAACTATTTCAAAAATAATTTTAGTCATCACACAATTCTTTCTAGAAAGACTATTCACTACTGAAAATGTTAATACTAATAAAGTATTTCTGAACTTTGAAACGTGTTATCCAGAGAATGTGAAAAAATAACGCAGAAACAGAATTGAATACAAAATCAGTAAGGTAGGGCTATACAATAAAAATGTAATAATATATTATAATACAATAACATGTACCACACATATAATGTTAAATTTTACAACCAAATTTAAATAATTTAAAATAAATAGGTAAAATTGATTTTAATATTGTATTTTATATAACTCAGTATATTTAGAATATCATTTCAACATGTAATCAATATAATAAATTATGAAAGAGATATTTTTAAAAATAAAAAAATAAAAACTTCAAGTATCTGGGGGAACCATCATAAGCCTGGCACTGTGTAAACACCAAAGACATAAGAAAGAATAAGACAGTTCTCCTCTTCAAGGAGGTTACATTCCAGAGAGACAGATAAACAACAAATTTTAAGCAATATAATTGGTGCTGCAGTCAAGATATGGGTAATTTATTATGTGATCAGATTAGAGAAGGGGTGCTCCTACTTGGGGGTGTGCTGGATGTCTTCTGTCTGCATTTCTATATCTACTTTCAACCGTCTGCATCCTGCAGGTAGGCTGGTTGTGATAATCAGCCTCCAAGGTGGCACCTAGTGATCTCTGCCCTCTGGTTTTCCTGCTCCTGAATAACACCCTCCCATGTTATATGAGGGCTGGTCTGTGTCAGATGTGATGGTATGTGACTCTCAAGGCTAGGTCATCATACATACCACAACTTCTCAGTTGCTCTCTCTTAGATCACCTGCTCTGGGGGAAGCAAGCTGCCATGTCATGAGGACACCCATGTAACCTTATAGAGGAGCCCCCTGTGATAATGGAACTAAAAAGCCTCCAGCTAAAAGCCAGGTGAGTGAGGGATCTTGGAAGCAAATTCTCTAGCCTTCAGATGACTGTAGCCTCAGCTGACTTCTTAAAGGCAACCTCTTAAGAGACATTGAGCCAAAATCTAGCTATCCAAATTCCTGCTCCACAGAGACTATGAGGTGAAGTTTGCTATTTTAAGCTACTAAGTTTTGGAATCATTTGTTATAAAGCAATAGATAAATAATACACTAACCTCTTTGGACTGCATCAGCAGGCTCCCTTGCCCAGCTCCTACTTCCAGCTGGGTTCAGCTAATGAGGGTTATGATGGGAGAAAGGTTTGGAGCAGAGTTAGGATATTCAATTCCCCAGCTTCCCCCCTATTGGCCACGGTGTCTTGGCCATAAAGGTGTCAGTTTCTGTTTAGTGGTTGCCCCCTTACAGTTACTGGCACCAGGTCCTAGTGACTGCACTATTCCTTTGCCTTTTCAGGCCCAGACGTTTTACAAGCTCAAAGGTCCTGCAGTTGATCCTTTGTAATTTCCATATGCCCTGCCTATACCTTTGTAAATAGCCCCTTTGTAAACTGTCCTCAAATTACCCAATTTGTGTATGCATCTGTTTCCTGCTGAAACCATGACCCATACAAACAGTGGAAATAGGAAGGCTTGGGACAAATGATGTTCAATCTGAGTCATGAAGAATGGCTGCAATCTTGTCAACTAAAAGAGCAAGAGCCACACATCTTCTGGCACCCATAGCTCAGGCAAGTAAATATTGAATTCCAATAGCATTATACCTACACTGGCTCAAGTCTAATGGGACACCATTCACACTGTACTCTACATGAATGGCATCCAGAGTTATGTGATAAGGGCATGATTGCAGGATTTGATTTCAATCCACATCCAAAGCTTCATATGAAATATTATTTTATAGAATTTCTATGATGTAATTTCTATTTCAAACAACTCATTCTGTAGATGACAGAAACTTCTTAATTGAGATTTCTGCTCTCTTCCTATCCTCTCGGATGAAATGGGTAACTCAGGACTTTCTTTTTTTCTGTATAGACAGGGTCTTGCTATGTTGCCCAGGCTGGTCTCAAACTCCTAGGTTCAAGTGATTCTCCTGCCTCAGCCTCCCAAAGTGCTGGGATTACAGACGTAAGCCACTGCACCTGGCCCCAGGAGATTTTTTTTTTTTTTTTTTTGAGACAGAGTCTGTTACCCAGGCTGTCACCCAGGCTGGAGTGCTGTGGCTCAATCTTGGCTCACTGCAACTTCCGCCTCCTGGGTTCAAGCAATTCTCATGCCTCAGCCTCCCTAGTAGCTGGGATTACAGGCACGCACCAACATGGCCAGCTAATTTTTGTAGTTTTAGTAGAGACAGGGTTTCATCTTGTTGGCCAGGCTGGTCTTGAACTCCTGACCTCAAGTGATCCGCCCTCCTCAGCCACCCAAAGTGCGGGGATTACAAGCATAAGCCACCACGCCCCATCCCCTGGAGATTATTTTTAAAACTCAATTACTATTTCAAAAACACCTGGATTCATTCAGTAACATTTTATTTCTTCAGAATGTACGAACTCAGTCTTTGTTATACTTCTGTGTAGGTTAGACTGGAGTTCAATGTGGCCAATGCAAAGATGTTCTGCAAAGCAGCTGATTAGAGTGTGCACGATTGCAGAAGCACAGTCAATCTCTGGAAGAGAGCAAATCGTTTTTAAGGACTTTAACCCATTAACTATTTGTATGCAAACAGGGTTGCTAATTATAAATGAGTTTTATCTCGTCAATACAGCAGCTCAGCAGGACTTCTACTTGGGAGCCTTCTGTCAGAACTTGGTGAAAATTTAGTTTGAGTTTCTGTTTGCATTTAAAATGTATTTCTTTAAAAATTGACTTTAATTCAGCCTAGTATCTGATTTACATTGACCTTCCACCCAGTTAGTACCCATCAGTGAGGCTTAAACACAGCAGACAGGAGTGGATGGCAAGAAAATGAGCCAAAAGCATTAGAATATGAAAGCTAGAATCAATAAGGCACAATAAAATATTTTCAAATCCAAATTATGAAAAACCCTTGAAATAACTCATCAAAATAAGAAATGACCACCCATTCAACAATCTGAGCTGAAGAATTTACCTAATCAGGTTATTGGCTATAACATTGTAGACAAGGGGGCAAATGAAAAAGATCTCCAGATTGCAAAGGGCCAACTGAAGCCAAAATTA
Source organism: Gorilla gorilla gorilla (assembly GCF_029281585.2). Taxonomy (NCBI): domain Eukaryota; kingdom Metazoa; phylum Chordata; class Mammalia; order Primates; family Hominidae; genus Gorilla; species Gorilla gorilla. The sequence goes on from NC_073238.2 coordinate 112,397,149, forward strand.
AATAGACTGACTTGCTTTAGACCTGAGATAAGATGTAGAAATGTCAGCCCTTACCATTGATTAAGCATCTGCTTGGAATTTCTTTATTTCTTGCCCTGCTTTCACAGAACACCTGCTAGAGAAATGCAAAAAATTGAAAGATCATTTGAAACATGAACATGAACTTATCTTTACATCTGGTATACTAACCCTAAGTCTCTATCATTAAGGCCAAACAGAGTTGAGCCACAGGAGACTAAGGCTATGATTTTCTTCCTGGCCAGTACTAAGAAAAGCAACCATGGTGCTTTGCATCCAAGGGACAAGGACAGTCAGGTTTAAAACATTTGTTCCTATTGTTGTCACTGATGGGCTGGGAGCGCTCTGCAGCTCCACTGATTGGATGGGGAAGGAGGAAGCCATTCTCCATGCTTGACCATTCCGCCCTGCCCAGTTTCTTAGGAGATGAAAATGATAATATGCTAGAGGTACAGATACATCCTCATGTCTCACAAACCAGATGCCCATTCATTTGTTTTGAACATAGAGTATGTGACATATCAGTCAGATTCGACTAGATGCACCTTGGAACAAACATCCTTCAAATCCCAGTGGCTTCAAACAACAGATTGCTTTCTCACTTGCATGTCATGTTTTTCATTATTGTCTTGAGGCTCTGCTCATACTGGGACACAAGTTGATGGAGCAGTCAGCCATCTGACTGCTCTAAGACTCAGACTTTATACCAAATAACACACTAATTCTTCAATCTTCTGCTCATATTTCCCTGGCCAAAGCACACCACTGGAAAATGGCTGAGTTTAATCCTGCTCTGTGCATAAAGGAATAAAAATCAGAGTATTGGTGAAGAGTCCTATAGCCACTACATTCTTGCGAAAAGTTCTACATACCCCTGCTGCGAGGAGGTCATCAGAAAGGTAGAAAAATTAAAGGAAACATGAGTGAAGGGGCTAAGAGCAGATTAGAGATGCAGATCGCAGAAAATGTGCTAAGGAGGGATGGAATTTGTGGAGATGAGTTTTAGTCAGTCACATGACCTATATTTAGATTTTTGACAGTTTCATACGCACCAGCAATCTCTCTTCTCACCTTCTCCCTACTTTGGCTCATCAACTGATAAAGAGTGACAGGCAGAGAGGGTGATAAGCTGACAAGATAGCACCATGCTTGTGCGTGTGTGAATGCATGTGTTGGTATGAAAGAGCTGCCATGTGAAGCAGATTGTTTTATTAATCCTACAAGAAAGTGACCAGGGTTGAGGTGTCTGAGTATCGGTGGCTACTGCAAATAGCTCCCATTATGGCACTTGTAGGTGTCCATACCCTGTTCCCACCTGCAGCTCTTTGGCCAAGGAAGAGGGAAGTGCTGGCGATTCATCAGTGCACTGAGATGTTTAAGTCCAAAAATACCTCAGGCCTGAGAACAGATGCTCAGCTTAGACCTGGGAAACAGCATGGTTGCTACAGACATAGATCCTCCTGCTACACAGGAACCCAACGTGTATTAAATAATTTTTTAAAAAACTCCAGTGAGCAAAGGATAAGCCATTCCACAAAAGGTGTTGGGAAAACAGGATGTTATTTGTGGGGTGGGGGAGGGGGAAATCCATGAAGATACTCATTTCAGCTCTCCATTCACTGATAAATTCTATCTGGACTGGAGAGATAAGAATTTTAATTAAACCATTAAAAGAAAAACTCAGAAGAAAATATATTTATTTAATGTCTGAATGGGAAGGACTTTTTAAATATAAAACCTGCAGGAATAGGATTACAAAAGAAAAGATTAACGGATTTGACTACATAAAAATTTTAACTTATTTGTAAAAAAAATCTAAATTAAAAGGTAAGTGTCAAACTGAGTGGAGGGGGGGAATTGCCTCTAATGTGATAGACAAAGGATTAATGTCTTCAATATATTAAGAGCTCATATAATTCAGTAACAAAGAATATGGCTAGCTGGATGTGGTGGCTCACACCTATAATCCCAGCAATACGGGAGGCCAAGGTGGATGGATCACTTGAGGCCAGGAGTTTGATACCAGCCTGGCCAACCCCATCTCTACTGAAAATACAAAACTTAGCCAGGCGTGGTGGCACACACCTGTAGTCCTAGCTACTTGGGAGGCTGAGGTACGAGGATCACTCAAACCCTGGTTGCAGTGAGCTGAGATCATGCCACTACACTCCAGCCTGGGCAATTGAGCAAGACCTTTAAAAAAAAAAAAAAAAGAATATGACTAAAAAAAAATTCAACCTCAACTAGTAAAAAATGAGACAAAAGTTTTAAATAAAATATAAACACCGTTTTTATCTACCAAACGAAAAACACATTTGAAACCCATGGTGGATAACAGAATAAAAAGGATACCAATAATCGCTGAGAGGCAGGAAACAAACAAGGTGGGCCCCACGATTTTCCAAGTTACTGCCCTGGGAGAGTTTCCAGGTTGTAACCCAGGGAGAATGGATGCAAGAGGAGACCAGCAGACTCCTTAAATCAAAAAGATTAAGTTGGGAATCTTGGGGGACCAAGCAGCTAGAATTTGCAGAACAGAATAGCAGAGAGGTGAGATATTCATAGGGTCCCCCTGATGCCTTCAGTAGAGTCCTGGTCAGCATATGAATGTAAGGAAACCCCCTGAGGCTGGGGAAAGACTCACCCTAAAGGATTAGAGGGAGCAAGTACCCAGCACGCACACAGCACTAGCAATAATGCTCAATTCCACCAATCAGGCTGCAAAGCCTCACCAGGAATTGAATAGAATATTCAGAAAGATCTTGCTGCAGTGGTGGGCAAAATTAATCCTACATAATTCATTCTCAACCTGGGGACATTTTGCCCCCAGGGGACATTTGACAATGTCTAGAGACAATTTTTTATTGTCAACACTGAAGGGAGCTTCTAGTGGCATCTAGTGGGTAGTGGGTAGAGCCCAGGGATACTATTAAATATCCTACAGAAAAGTATTATCTCATACAAAATGGCAAAAGTACTGAGGTTGGAAAATCCTGTCCTAGTCTAAATGCTGTTTAGGTCATGCCCAAGAGCAAGACCTGAAAAGCTTAAACTGTTTCCAAGTTACTGAACTATGTCCTAAAACAAAGCTCAAGAATATATGTAGGAATTGTTAAAAGGTGCTATCTATAATGTTTGGGATCTAATAAAAAATTACCAGGTGTGCAAAGAAGTAGAAAAATATAAGCCGTAGTGAAGGGAAAAATTAATCTATCAAAACTGAACCAGAATTGATACAGATATTATATTTAAGAAAGACGAACATAACACAGCTATTATAACTGTATTCCATATGTTTAAAAAGTCAAGTAGAGACATGGATAATTTGAAAAAGAAACTCACCCAGGCATGGTGGCTCATATGTGTAATCCCAGCACTTTGGGAGACCAAGGCAGGAGGATCAGTTGAGCTTAGGAGTTTGAAACCAGCCTGAGCAACATAGCAAGACCTTGTCTCTACTAAAAATACCCTAAAAAGTAACCAGGCATGGTGGCACACACTTGTAGTCCCAGCTACTAGGGAGGCTGAGGCAAGAGGATTGCTTGAGCCAAGGAAATCAAGGCTGCAGTGAACTACAGTCATGCCTAAGCACTCCAGCAAATGAGTGAGATCCTGTCTCAAAAAAATAAGTAAATAAAATAAAACAAAAATTTAAAAATTAAAAAGAGAGACGGGCAGATCACCTGAGGTCAGGAGTTCAAGACCAGCCTGGCCAACATGGTGAAACCCCGTCTCTACTAAAAATACAAAAATTAGCCAGGAGTGGTGGCAGGTACCTGTAATCCCAGCTACTCAGGAGGTTGAGGCAGGAGAATCACTTGAACCCAGAAGGTGAAGTTTACAGTGAGCTGAAATCATGTGGCTACACTCCAGCCTGGGTGACAGAGAAGAACTCTGTAAAAAAAATAATAATAATAATAATTAAATTAAAAAGAAACTCAAATTGAACTTCTACAAGTGAAAAATACGGTGTCTTAGATGAAAACTATACTGGATGGGATTAAAAGCAAAGTGACTTTGCTGAAAAAAAGATTAATAAAGTTGAAGCAAGTAGCCATGTACGCTAGCCAAAATGAAACATAAAGAAAAAGCCAACCCTTAAAAAATACCCTTAGTATTAGTGAGCTGTAATACAATTTAAAGTGGCCTAATATGTCTTTAATTGGTGTCTCCAAAGGGGGCAAGAACAGGGAAAAAAAAAACTAGAAGAAACAGGCTAAGAATTTTCCAAATTTGATAAAAGCTATAAATCCACAGATTTAAAAAGTTTAATGATTCCCAGGCAAAATAAACATGAAGAAAACTACACCATAGCAAATCAAAATCAACTTGCTTTAAAAAAGTAATAAATAAAATTATAAAAGCAGCCTTTAGGGAAAAAAGGCAGGTAAAATACAGAGAAACAAAGATGCTGAGGACAGATTTCTCATCAGGAAAAATGCATGCAAGAAGAGTATGGAGTAACATCGCTAATGTACCCCCACTCCACCCTTCATCCCCCAAAACTTGTCAACCTAAAATTCTATAACCAGTGAAAGTATCTTTCAAACATGAACATTAAACATAGACTCTTTAAAACATACAAGGGCTAGATGAATTTATCACCAGCAGACTTACACAACAAGAAATGTCAAATGAAGTCCCTCAGGCAGAAGAAATGATACCAGATAGAAATGTGGATTTATACAAAGGAATAAACAGCACTGAAACTGGTAACTGCATAGTGTTCTATAACTCATCTCCAATGTCTAAAGATGCCAGCCTTCCAGTTCTCTATGAGCTGCAAAGTCTGTGTTACGACCATTTGCCAGAGATGCTGGAGAACTGTGTTATGACCATTTGCCAGAGATGCTGGAGAAACACATGTGTCAGTATCATTCAATGTCAAGTCAATTCCTGACCATTCCAATGTGTTAGAAAAAGGAAGCATACATAGTACAGGTGCTATGATATGATAGTAATAACTGTTGAATAGTACATTTTTTGTATAGCAGATGAGCAATATGTTTCATTCAATTTATCATCCTCATCCTTGTTCAAGAGATTCTTTTTGTAAAAATGAGAATAAAAGTATTTTTCAATCTTGAGGCTATAACCAGTCAAAATTTTAAGATTCTTTCATGGCCAACCAATCAAAATACTCATCTAGGTTGGATGAATTTAATGTAAATCTACAATGTAAGTCTTCATTGAGTAATTCATCAAATAATTCATTCACTTGGCCAATATTTATTGAGTACCTGCTATGTACTAGGGATTGTGCCAGTACTGTAGATATAACAGTAAATAAGAAAGATGTAATCTCTGACCTTTTGGAGTTTGTTTACTTAAAATCCTATTGATTTCAGATTTACTACAATTTTAAAAAGCAGGTAAGATGGGCAAATTGTATAGCATCTTTAAATGGCTCCCATAGATCCCCTGTTTCCTCAAAATTTCTCACTACCCTAAATTATTCATGCCTAAACATCCACCACCTCTTTGTCTTCTGGCTTTTTGCCTAGATTAGGGTAGGGAACACACTTTAGGGAAGGAGGTCCATATAAAACCCAGTCATTTTCACCTTCATCTGTAAGAATTTATCTGATCTTTGCTGTGATGAAATTCTGAAGAGCAGATGTCTGGGTTGAGAGATCCAAAGGACACTAGGATACTGGAGATAGATAGACAGAGGGGAGAGCCAACAGACAGGAGTGCAGAACTAAAGAGAGCCAAGCAATACTATTCAGGACTTAGACACAGGCAAAGATTTCATGACAAAAATGCCAAAAGCAATAGCAACAAAAGCAAAATTTGACTAATGACATCTAATTAAAATAAAGAGCTTCTTCACAGCAAAAGAAACTATCATCAGGGTGAACAGACAACCTACAGAATGGGAGAAAATTTTTGCAATCTATCCATCTAACAAAGATCTAATATCCAGAGTCTACAAGGAATTTAAACAAATTTACAAGAAAAACAAAACCTAACAACCCCATTAAAAAGTGGGCAAAGGACACGAACAGATACTTCTCAAAAGAAGACATTCATGCAGCCAACAAACATATGAAAAAAAGCTCAATATCACTGATCATTAGAGAAATCAAAATCAAAATCACAATGAGATACCATCTCACACCAGTCAGAATGGTGATTATTAGAAAGTCAAGAAACAGCAGTTGCTGGTGAGGTTGTGGAGAAAAAGGAACATTTTTACACTGTTGGTGAGAATGTTTTAGTTCAACCATTGTGGAAGACGGTGTGGCAAATTCTCAAAGACCTAGAGACAGAAATACCATTTGACCCAGCAATCCCATTACTGGGTATATACCCAAAGGAATATAAAGCATTCTATTATAAAGATTATTTATTGCAGCACTATTCACAATAACAAAGACATGGATTCAACCTAAATGCCCATCAATGATAGACTGGATAAAGAAAATGTGGTACATCTACACCACGGAATACTACGCAGCCATAAAAAGGATTGAGATCATGTCCTTTGCAGGGACATGGATGGAGCTGGAAGCCGTTATCCTCAGCAAACTAACACAGGAACAGAAAACCAAACACTACATGTTCTCACTTATAAATGGAAGCTGAACAATGAGAACACATGGACACATGGTAGGGAACAACACATACTGGGATCTGTCAGTGGAGGTGGGGGGCCAAGGGAGGGAGAATGCTGGGCTTAATACCTAGGTGATGGGTTGATCTGTACAGCAGGTCCTGTGCCTTCTCAAACAGGTTTAGGGCAATCTTACTGTATCTCCTGAAATAATCCCCCCAAAATCAAAATTTCAGAGTTTACATTTACAGTTGAAGAGTCAGAAGTCCAGAGAGGGGGCGTGGCTTGCTTTTGACAGAGGTTGGTGAAATTCTAGCTCTCCTGAGTCCCTGTCGCACTTATTTAGTCCTAACACTGTGGCACGTGTTACATGTCATGTAACAAACCTGCACATCCTCCACATTTATTCCAGAACTCAAAATAAAAGTTGAAGAAAAAAAAAGAGCCATAATTCCATTCAACGGCTAGATATGTCCCATGTGCAGACTAGTAACGGACCAGTACCCACAGCAGCCCACAGCAGCCCAGTGGGTGATCACTAGGTAGCAGCCAACCTCTCCCCCAACACCCCTCTACTGCAGCACTTCCACAGCAATTGCTGAGTCACAATTCTGCCTAGAATTAGTTGCAAATATCTAAGCATTGCTAGCAGTATTGTATCAGACACTTATCTATCCCATGTCATTTTCATTTGTTGAGTTTTTGGCTACCCTCACAAATAACAGGGCTCTTAAGTACATGAGCTCTGTTTTCCTAGTCTTTATGGGAGGCAGTTTAATGCAGCGAAAATGGCAATGAATTGATCCAAGTTTGTCCTCTCTCCTCTTTTTAGGTGTGTAATCCTAGGTAGGCTTCCATTCCTATCTGTAAAATGGAAATGAGAATGCCTTCTTTGCCAGGTTGTTATAGGAATCCAATGACATGATAAAAGTAAAGCGTTTTCATAAAATTTCATAAAATCCCAAGAAGCTTACCACCACTTTTTATATATAATAAAAACAATAATAATTAACATTTTTGGTATGGTGCCAGCTAGTCTGCCAAATGCCTTATTTTAACAACCCTATAAGGTCAATAGTGTCATTATCCTCCTTTTCATTTTGAACTGGGAAATCTGAGAGACAGAGAGGTTGAGTAACTTGCCCAAGGAAGATCATACAGTGGGTAAATGGTAAATTATTCTGTTGTTACTTCTCCTGGTGTTTTCCTTTGTGCCCAGCAGAGTGTATGGCACACAATGCCTGCAGTAAGCACTGATTATGTGGTTAAGCCTATTTATAACATTCACATAGGAAACAGGACTATCTTTCTTTGTATGAGTTCCCCTGTTGTCACAGGCTTTTACTATGTGCTTAAGTCTACAGAACATGACTTACCCTGAGGTTTATCAAAATCGTGCAATATTCTGCTCTGTGGCAGAGTGTGACCATGCTTACAGCCAGGTGGCATTCACTTGGGGCCAACCTGGAAATCCTTGGGGCCAAGCTGACTCAGTCTGGATTCACAGAGTGGGGTCTGCATTGACCCCCTGCACTGGACAGTGCTGGACAGTTCACGGGGGCCCTGAAGTGCTCCCTTCACTACAGTGACAGCAGACACTGTTCATCCCAAGCATAGCTCCTTGAGGGTTCTATCTCCACTTCACCCTGGAAGACAGATTCGTGGTTTCCAAGTTGCAGTGTTTCTATTTATCTGCAGGTAAAGGCTGTGGTTCAAAGTCAAATATGAAATGTGCTTCTCATAATTGTATGCAAACTGAGGACAAACCCAGTTTGTGTTTCTCTCTTCATCTTCCTGTGCCTTCTCAAACAGGTTTAGGGTAATCTTACTCTATCTCCTGAAATAATCCCCCTCAAAATCAGAATTTCAGAGTTTACATTTACAGTTGAAGAGTCAGAAGTCCAGAGAGGGGCGTGGCTTGCTTTTGACAGAGGTTGGTGAAATTCTAGCTCTCCTGAGTCCCTGTCACACTTATTTAGTCCTAACTCATTATCCCCAGTGTCTGGTGGACCCAGGTTCTTAGGGACTCCATCTCTTAAAAGGCTGGTGGGGTGCAAGTTTACTTGCCCTCACCCACACCCACCAAGGATTGCAGGTGACCCTGAAGGGAGAAAGGGGAGTGTATTTGTCCCTTCTCATGCTCCTACTAAAGGCATACCCGAGACTGGGTAATTTATAAAGGAAAGAGGTTTAATTGACTCAAGGCTGCAGAGGCCTCACAATCATGGCAGAAGGCGAAGAAGGAACAAAGGCATATCTTACATGGCAGCAGGCAAAGAGAGCATATGCAGAGGAACTCCCCTTTATAAAACCATCAGATCTCATGAGACCAGCACGGGAAAGACCTGCCCCCATGATTTAATTACCTCCCACCAGGTCTGTCCCACAACATGTGGGGATTATGGGAGCTACAAGTCAAGATCAGATTTGGGTGGGGACACAGCCAAACCATATCGGGGGCTTCTTGAAATTCTAGTTTTTATTCCCCTGACATTTTCAACCACGTCTATATAATGAGAATTTGAATATTACACAGAGCTCGAGAGCCCAAGATCTCCTTCCCAGCAAATTACACCACTCTGAGTAAGGAGAGCACTGGAGAAGCAAGGGCACCAATGATTCCGCTTGTGTAGAGCTGGTGGTGTCTTCTCACTTACCTCAGGCTAGGGAGGCTTGCTCGCCTCTTGCCTGTTGTGTCCCCATTTTGAAAGTACTGTAGGAAACTAAAGTAAAGGCATCACCAGCTTCAGGCTTCACTTGGTACTTGGTAAAACTGTCCGCAAGGGCCCCTGGGAATCCTGCTGGGTAGTTGGACTGTGAGCTCTGCCTGCTATAATCCCCTCCATCCTGGATTCTTGAGAGAAAGCATTTATTTGCATCAAGTCTTTCAGTATCGGCTTTTGGAGTGCAGCAAGGTGCCTTTATTTCTTTTTTAGGCAGGATGTCACACTGTCACCCAACCTGGAGTACTTTGGCATGATCTCTGCTCACTGCAGCCTCAACCTCCCCAGGCTCAGATGATCCTCCCACCTCAGCCTCCCGAGTAGCTGGAACTACAGGCATGTGCCACCACACCCAGCTAATTTTTCTATATTTTGTAGAGACGGGGTCTCACTATGTTGTTCAGGCTGGTCTCGAACTCCAGGGCTCTAGCAATCCTCCCATATCTACCTCCCAAGTGCTAGGATTACAGGCATGAGCCACAAAGCCCCGCCACAAGGAGCCTTTTAAGGCACACACAACCAAGCCTGTGTCTCACTATTTGTGCTAGGAAGTCCTCCTACTTGTGCTAAGAAGTTCTCAGTGATGCCTGAAATTCCCAGGAAGTTCCAGTGTTCTTGGAGTTTCTAAAGAACAAGGAGCAAACAGAAAATAAAAAACACTGGTAGTCAATGAGCCAAGTGAAGAGTGTGCAGTTGAAGATGCTGATAAATCTCTCTCTGAGACCCCCAGCTGTCAACCTCATCTACTCAAACAGCCTCAGCATCTTGCTGTTGGATTTGATTGGATTTGCAGAGCAGACTGCACTGGCTCCATTGCAAAGGAGCTAGTAAAATCATCATGACAGGTGGCATGTTACTTGAAAAGAGACAATGAAGTTAGACCAGTGAATCTCTTGCAATTATTAACTCAAACATAATAACTTTGAGCACTGGGCAGGAGGAAGACAGTGAAGAGCGGGGATGAGTCAGTCGTCAGAGGGAGGAGGAGAAGGACGTTATCTGCTTTCCCAGGCTTTTACCTCCTGACTTTATGGCTGCCTCCTTGGTTCTACTCCACAGGTTTCTGTTTTAAATTAGCGCTAAATGAAATAGAATTAAAATATAATGAAGTAGTCTTTGGGTGTCTCTGCTTCTCATTTAAATACTTGAAAAACATTGCATTTCCAAATTCTGAACACTTTCTGGTTCAAAGCACAATTTGAGTTTGAGGATAAGAGTGATTTTTAGAGCTCCTTTTCAGAAAAGAAAAAAGGGTTGCTAAAATTAGCAAGAAAGAATGAGGGGGGGTAAAGAGGAAAGTCGACTGCATCTAAGAGAATAGTGGTTGGCCCCTTGCCTCTGACTCCATACGTGGTAAGGGAGGAATTTGGAGCAGGAATATGACCTTCCCTAGGGGTTGAAGGAGTTTAACAACATAGCTACAGCCTTTAGGTTGGGCTTTTCTGGTACCTTCCAAGTCTATGATATGTGACCATAAGACCAATTCAAATTAGATGTGGAGCCAGAAGGGTCCTTAGGGATTGAGGAACCATGGTGTCTAATTTTCTTATTCATTCCACTAACCATTTTTATTGGCGCTCAGAAATGTCAAGAAACTTGTCCAAGGATGCACCACCGGATTGCGGCATGGGGACTAGTACCGCCAGCCAGCACCCCCAAGGTCTCTCCACTCTCTCACACGGACTAGTATAATGTTCAAGGCTCCAGGTTGAAAAGCCAAAGCCCCTAAGATAAAAACCATGAGAACTCTAAGAATTGGAGACTATGTGATCCAGCTGAGCAAAAGAAGGCCCTTGACTCAGCCCAAGATAGACATTTTTGAGGGATTTGTCATCAAGTATCGAATTTAGAAGTATCACTTGAGGTAATCAATCTTTCTGAGGATGCACATTTCTTTGTATAGGTTGAAAGAAGAAACATCTCCAATGCACACAGATACATCAGTTAACAAATTAAAAACCCATATAAAACCCTCACTCCATCTGAAGAGTCCTGAGACTGTATCTAGAAAAGTGATCACATCAGAAGAATCTTCAAATATCAACAGCACTTTGAAGAGAAATATAAAAACAACTGCTGTAATTCCTTAGTAATTATAGTTATGGAGGAACTAAATCCTGCATCTGTGAGCAGAGAAGAGCCTCAGCCTGGATTCTTGGAGATTAGTCAGGGGGAAAGACAAATCCCTCTGCACTCCTTCCATCCAGAAAGCAAGATCCCTCGGGAAGTTCCACAAAGCAAGCATATTCAGTATTCCTAATTACAGGGGAAGGTCATTGACTTGCTACAAATGAAGCATCGGATTTCCAGTTCAGCTGAACAGTTACAGATGGAAAACAAAGCTTACACTAAAAAAAAAAAAAGATAAATAAAATAAAATAAATAAATAGGCCAGGTGTGGTAGCTCACGCCTGTAATCCCAGCACTTTGGGAGGCTGAAGCGGGTGGATCACCTGAGGTCAGGAGTTTGAGATCAGCCTGACCAACATGGAGAAACCCCGTCTCTACTAAAAAAAAAAAAAAAAAAAAAAAAAAATACAAAATTAGCCAGGCATGATGGTGCATGCCTGTAATCCTAGCTACTCGGGAGGCTGAGGCAGGAGAATCACTTGAACCTGGGAGGCGGAGATTGCGGTGTGCCCTGATCACGCCATTGCACTCCAGACCGGGCAACAAGAGCAAAACTCCATCTCAAAAAAAAAAAAAAAAAAAAAAAAAGTAAGGGATATGAGATAATGAAAGAATGAAGAGACACAAATGGTGAAAAAAAAACTCAACCTCACATAACAGACCTTTTTTTTGATAGGTCAAATTGAAAAAACATTTTAAATCATGATTTTCAGTCTTTTGAGGCTTCTCATTTAGTTCTGGTGAAGTTTACATTTTTCAGAGGGTAACTTGAAATAGTATGGGCCTTAAAAAGGTTCGTACTCTTTACTTCAGAGATTTAACTATCTATAGAAATTTCCCATAATGAAATGATCAGCGTGCACAAAGATTAATATATAAGAATGTTATTGACCATAGTATCTATAGCAGTCCAATAATAGGCCATTGTCCAATAAGGAACAATTGGCTAAGCATTTGTCAATAGGCAGTTGTCTAAGTAAATTATGGGCCATTGAGCCATGAATATTAGTCAACCATTAAAAAAATACGCTAGAGGTTGCCTAATAATATTTCCTGGTGTAATAGAAGAAAGAAAAATAAATAAATAAAAAATATGCTAGTGGGTCAAGGCACGTCTGCTCACACCTGTAGCCTGAGCACTTTGGGAGGCCGACACACGTGGATCACCTGAGCTCAGAAGTTTGAGACCATCCTGGGCAACATGGCAAAACCCTGTCTCTATAAAAAACACAAAAAATTAGACTGATGTGGTGGTGCATGCCTATAGTTTCAGCTACTTGGGAGGCTGAGGTAAGACAATCACTTGAACCTGGGGAGGTCAAGGCTACAATGAGCCATGATAGCACCACTACAGCACCACTCCAGCCTGGGCAACAGAGCCAGACCCTGTCTCAAATATATATAAACATACATTATATATTAGCAATAGCTACCTTTGATTGTGCCCTTACTCTAAGATAGGATGGAATGGAGAATGTGACAAAAGAATCCAATGATATTACAAACGTTATGAAACAATCTCACTTAAGGGAATAGGGGAATAAGGTACTGACTTAAATAACTTTGGAAATAAGTAGCGTCTATAAGACTAAAGGTAAAAGGCAATATGCATGAGCTCCACAGTCTAGTTGCTAAAGTTGGTTCCTGTAAGAGCAGAGGATAACAATTCTGAAAATGCTCTCCGTGTACATGGGACTTGAGCAATAGAGTGAATGGATGGAGGATGGTGGGAGCCAGGTTTCTCACTGAAGTGTGAGATTACAAATAAGCAAAAGAGGAGCCTGGAATGATCCCTGTGGTAATGGATTAGAATTGGAGACAGCAGTATAAACTCATGCTCAACTCCATACAGATACAGATGGTTACATATATAAATGTTTATAGATGTGTGTAAACACTGGTTAGAATACACAAATATCCTCACTCTGTCAGCTGAGAGGAGCTAGAAGCAAAAACACACCAGGAGCAACAAGCACACCTACTGCCCTGTTCTTTGTTTCTAATATGACCTCCAATAAAAGGAACCCGGGCTCCTCAGATAAATGGCTCATTCTAGAAGGGGGGCATATACAAGATGAGCCTGGAGTATCTTTTAATGCCATAAAGTAAAAGAGTATTTAAAAAATTATAAAAACTGAAAAAGGAAAGAGAAAGAAAACCACACCACAATGATGGGGGTACATCAAAGAGCTCCCAATACTTAGAAGGAGGGACAATTTGAGCATCAAAATAACATAGTATTGGATTATGACCCAATGTATAAAATCAGTATCAAGTCCATACTGATATAAGTGATTAAATGAATGTTGAACAAGAGACAAATCTCCCATGCAGTAAAATTTGAACAAATTTATAAAGATACTCAGATCTCAAGAAAGTGGATTATAACTCCTGCTTATTAAGTGTGGTCTGCACAAAGGGACTTCCTTCTGGAGAGCACAGTATAAAAAAAGTAATGTACATGGACATAAATTTAAAAAGAAAAGAAAAGAAAGAAATTAACTTTGGCCAGTGACTCACACCTATAATTCCAGCAATTTGGGAGGCTGAGGCAGATCACTTGAGCCCAAGAGTTCAAGACAAGCCTGGGCAACATAGCAAAACCCTATCTCTACAAAAACTTAGCTGGGCATAGTGGCTCATGCATGTAGTCCCAGTGACTTGAGAGGATGAAGTGGGAGGATCACTTGAGCCCAGGGAGGTCACAGCTACAGTAAGCTGTGATCATGCCACTGCACTCCAGCCTGGGCAACAGAGTGAGACCCTATCTCAAAAAATAAGAAAAAGAAAATTAAAAAATAGTATAGAAAGAGGAGAAAAAAGAATAACTTGACAGTAGAGAAACCTGACAAACACAATCTCAGGTGATCAAGGTCAACATCAATGGCAATGAGTCATGTTAACAATATATACCCTTGATATGCTGTGATGAGAATGTCACTTTGTTTCTGTGGTCTTCCCCAAAAAACCCATAACCCCTGTCTATCATCAGAAAAACATAAGAGGAAGGGACATTCTACAAAATACCTGACCAGTATTTCAATCCACAAAGCTATCAAGGTCATCAAAACCAAAGAAAGTCTAAGAAACTGTCACAACCAATAGGAACCAAAGGAGACAGGACTGCTAGATGTACTGCGATGTACTGGATGTGATCTGAGAACTGAAAATGGACATCAGAGACAAAAATAATGAAATATAAATGAAGGCATGGGCTTTAGTTAATAACAACATATCAATATTGGCTCATTAATTGTAACAAATATACCACGCTAATGTTAACATGTTAGGAGTAGGGGAAACTGGATGTAGGTACATAGGAGCTATACTATCTTCACAATAATTCTGTAAATCTAAAACTATTCTAAAATAAAAAGTGTATTAGCAACAACAACAACAACAACAAAAGAAACATCAGTGATAAGTAACGTTCAGGAAGAATGATGAATAAGCGTTTAATAGGCTATTGTTTCATTTTTTGTTGAAAAAAATTTTTATAAGAGTCACATCCAGGTTAGAACAAGTGTTGCCTCGTAAAGGCAGCAATAAACTTACTTGGCCTGAATTCTACCACTTTTCTAGAATCCCCAGAGGGTGAGATAATTCGTTCTGACCACTTCCCTTCTCTATTTCTACATTACAATCATCTCATGAAGCTTGAAAGTAGGGCACCCTCTCCAATGGGCGGTTTCTCCTCTCTGTCTCCCCTATCCCTCCAGCGTTTGATTTAGTACACCTGAACCACCTCATTCTCCATCATTATTTCAGCTTAGCCAAGAGGAAATTAGTACTAAAACCATCAAATCTTAATTGAGTATCTTTTATTAAACAGAAAATGGGAATTAGCAGGTACTTATCTGTACCCTAATAGAGTACCTCTTAACAGCTATGCAAAATAGCCTCTATGAATCTCTCATCCTTCTTGTTCCATGACATTTTCCACCAAAGAGTCTGAGCATAAAAGAATTAGGTGTGGTAATAATATTGAAGATGACAATAATAACACATAATGTTTACTGAGTACTTGCTATGTGCCAGGCACTAGATGTTTTATTTGATTTTTATGGATTTTTTTTTCGGGTCAGGTCAGTTGGTTTTTTAATAAAAAATAGTCCAGACTCAGAAGGTACAAGCAGGTAAAACAATTTTATTTTTCTCCTGCCCATGATTTCAGTTGTACAGTCCCATCACACACCTGGCCAATATGTCAGGCAGATGATATTTTGCAAGTCACCTTGAGATATTAACAAACACCCTCACTTTGATGTATTCAAAAGTCCAGTACAGCTTAGAACGCTCAAACAACTTGAAGCTTCCCCTCCTTCTGAATCCCAACCCTTACTCAATCTGAAGAAACCTGTGACAGGCAATAGTGGAAGTTCTGTAATTTTTTTTTTTTAACTTTGTCTCCTTCTCCATTACCACCTGCTTCTAACTGGTTGGAGAAAAGGGCAGGGAGGGAGCAGATAAAAGTTCACCCAACATGTGCTGATGTCAGCTGCTGTTGTCACATGTCACATGGTGAAACCCCATCTCTACTAAAAATGCAAAAGATTAGCCGGGCATGGTGGCAGGCGCCTGTAATCCCAGCTGCTTGGGAGGCTGAGGCAGGAGAATCGCTTGAACCCAGGAGGTGTCTGGGGATGGCATATACACAAAGGCTGACTCTTGTTCTGTAGAGCACCTGGGTGGGTCCCTTACTGGGGACTTACTAGTGACCAGTACCTAGCACTGCTCCCCTTAGCAGCCCCATGGAATCTCTCCTCAACAAAATATCCCACAGGACTCTTCCCCATCAGGATTACTTTAGCCCCCTTGGGAAGATTTCTAGAGGTGGGGTCCTCTTAAAATGACTCAAACTCAAATATTTTCCACGGGGCACACCCTAGAAAAACACTCCAGGAAGCCCTCATTCCCTGCAATTGGTGGGTGCTGCCTTGCTCCATGGTAGCCTTCTCTCCCTGCTCGGCCATCAGGAGCAGAGCTCTGATCAGGAAAGACTCTGACCTTTCCTGCCAATCCTCCCTCCACTGGGCTTAACCCTGGAGGGGCCAGAAAGGGCAACTAGAAAGTGGGGAGAAAGCACAAAGAAAACAAGGAAGTGTCTCAATCTGTTCAAACTGCTATCACAGAATATACTGAGTGGCTTGTAAAAAACAGAAATCTATCTCTCACAGTTCTGGAGGCTGGTAAGTCCAAGATCAAGACATCTGCAGATTCAGTGTCAGGTAAGTGTCCACAACTTAATCCCATCTTGCCATCTCACTGCATCCTCATATGGTGGAAGAGGCAAGGGTTTATCTCAGGCCTCTTCTGTAAACGCACTAATCCCATTCACAACCATCTACATGGGCTCCATCCTCATGACCAAATCACCCCCCAAAGGCCCCACTTCCTAATACCATCACCTTGAGGGTGAGGATCTTGACATATGAATTTGGGGGTGAGGACAGAAACATTTGGACCATAGCAGGAAGCAAATGAACCAACCATGCCCTTATCTTCCCAGTAACAGGTTTCCAGGCGTGTGTCAAAACCGGACTGAGGTGGGGAAGCAAGAACCTTTAAATTGAATGAGTATTTCAAGTTTCAACATTTACTGATTGGGCTCAACATTTTAATAGTTAAAATAAAACTGAAATTTTTACTGTGTGAAAATAAAACCTGAAAGTGACCAGGAACACACTAGTATGAGTATTAACAACAACAAAGGAAATCATCAGTGATAAGTAGGGTCCAGGAAGAATGATGAATAAGCATTTAATCTGCTATTGTTTCATTTTTAGTTGAAACTGAAGTGCAGCTAAAGGATAGAAGAGGGGGATTTAACTAGCACTTTTAAAGACACTGTTGAAAGACAGCAGTAGTATGAGAAAATAAAGCTTTTTCATGATTTACTCCCACAAAAGACAGCATGTTTCATAAACTAACTATATATACTAATTTATACTCATAACAGTTTTATGAGGTGATGTGTTAAGATAAATTCTCTGAAGAAATAAACTGTTCTTAAATGATACATTTTGATCTTCCATCAAAATAAACCAATTTTCACTTGCTATCATCTGAATAGATCTTTTTGGAACACACCTGCCTTCTAGTGACTGTTGAGATAAAATTTGAAATGGTATAATTCAAGTAGAGGAGATATTTGGGGGAAGAACCTTTCTAGCTCCTACTAAGGCATTCAAAAGTAATCAGTTAGGTTGAGGGCGGTGACTCACACCTGTAATCCCAACACTTTGGGAGGCTGAGGTGGGTGGATTACCTGAGATCAAGAGTTTGAGACCAGACTGGGCAGCATGGTGAAACCCCATCCCTACTAAAAATACAAAAAAGTAGCCAGGTATGGTGGCAGGCACCTGTAATCCCAGCTACTTGGGAGGCTGAGGCATAAGAATCACTTGAACCCGAGAGGCAGAGCCTGCAATGAGCCAAGATCATATCATTGCACTCCAGCCTGGGCAACAAGAGCGAAACTCTCTCTCAAAAATAATAATAATAATAATAATAATAATAATAATAATAATAATAATCAACTGGTCTCTAAGTGGAGATGAGGTAGAAGGAATTGTTTGATCACTGAACACTCATCACCCTAACCTAACTCCATCTGGCAGAAAATAGGTTTAGAATTTAGTTGGTGTATAAATCTAGCAAAGCACCAGTTATAAGTACCTGCTTTAGCCCCTGTCACTTTGTAAGGCAACCACTGATAATGCTGCCTATACGTGGCTGTTTATTTCTCATTTTCCTGTGCCATTGTCTCCAGTTCTGAGCTTGCCCTTTGTCTTCTTTATCAGGTTTTGGCTATTATTTCATAATTAGCCTCAAATCCTTCTCCTTTTATGGCCTATATGGAATAGTAGGGGAGATAAAAGGGTTGGTTATTGTTGTTGTTTTCTATTTACTAGCAGCATTTTTAGGAAGTGAGGCTCAGAGAAGTCTTAATTTCAATCACTCCTTTTCTAGAAATTCTTGCCAAAAGCCACTTAGGCGTCTGATATGCTTATTTGAACAAGAGGTCTGCTTCAATTGGCAAAAATGTTAAGTCTTTTTTGACTTAATTGAATCCAAAAAAAAATTTGGAAGCTTTCATATTTTTCTTTATTATTCATTCGACTGTTAAAGAGATGTAGGTATAGCAAGATCTTTGAAAACAGAACCAAGAAACTAAAATGTAAGCAGACAAGTGCTGGGTATTAAGCGGGTTGCTGTGTACTCCAGGGACTACAGGTTGGTGTGTCCTTGCGGAGAGAGTGAAATTGGCCACATGAAATGTTTTGGCTATATGTTGCTATATAACAAATTATCCAAAACCATATTCACTTAAAACAACTGAATTAGCTAACAGTTTCTGTAGGTCAGGAATTCAGTTGTGGCTTACCTGGATGGCTTTGGCTCAAGGTCTTTCTTGAGGTTGCAGTCAAGACACTGAAGCTGCTGTCATCTCAAGACCACCAGGGACCGGAGCACCTGCTTCCAGTATGGCTCACTTAATGGCTTTGGACGAAGGCCTCAGTTCCTTGCTGTTGCCAGGGCACCTCAGTACCTTGCCATTTGAACACTCTGTGAGACTGCTTGAGTGTTTTCACAGCATGGCAGCTGGCCTCCCCTCAGAGTAAGTGATCCAAAAGAGGGATCAAGAGAAAAAACACAATGATTTTTTTAGGTATTCTCAAAATCCACACACCATCACATTCACCATATTCTGTTAGAAGTAAGTCACTAAGTCTAGCCTCCATCAAGAGGAGGGCATTAGGCTCCACCCTTTGAAAGTAGGTGTATCAAAGAATTTATATACATATTTTCAAACCACAACATTAAGATTTGGAGATGGTGGCTGCTGCTTTGTTTGTGTATTTGTTTTGGACTTATGCTTACAGTAAGCAGAAGTATTCTGAAGTGAAAAAAATATAGATGTCAATTGCAGAGAATTATTTTAATAAAGTGTTATGTAATACCCTTTATTTTCGCCACAATAATTATTTTAATAAAATATAATGTGATATGTTTTATTTTCAGCTAAAGGACTTTTATCCTTTGAAGAGTGAGAAACAGAGAAACTCCCAAAAAACTGCACCCCAAAATTATAAGAATGAGAACATTTTAAGATAAAAATTCCTTTAATGTTTTTCTCTTTCACTAGTACAAAAAGTGATATTTTAATAAAGCAGCATCAATTAGAGAAACTGCTAATGTTTATACAGAGTTACATTCTTACATTCAAAATTACTCAGGCCCAATCTTACTTTCTCCCTAATAACAATAGTTTAATCAAGGAGGTAATATTTAATGCAATCTAATATCTATCCTTTCTTTAAAAATTGCCACAAACTTCTCACTTAATCAACTAGCATTCACAGTACAAAACTGAGAACTAAAAATAAAATCCTAAGCCCCCAACCAACTGAATGGACGCCCCTCTTGGCCAAGAGGACCCAGAGAAACCTTAAAAATGGAGTTCCTGGCCACGACAGGACAGGAGGTTGGACACACATTGGTATATCTCCTCTTTGTGTGGTTTAGACACAACTGATCAGCATTAGTGTTAAAATAGAGTTCATAAGACTGATAAAATGGACTCTGTAGTAGTAAGATACCAAATTACAAACAGGACCTAAGGCCACCCAGTCAAGGATTAAGCCTCATACCCCTACACTTAAAGAATAAACTGTGTTCTAACTGCCACAGGTTTTTCTTCTTCTATAGAAGCTAAATAAGCAAAGGCCTTAAGAGAAGCAATATTGAAATAATTGCAGCTCCTCTACCACCAGATGCTGACTCACTGGTCCCCTGTTCCACAAGCCATAACTATAACTTTGATTGGACAAGACTGATTTCAGTAACTCTCCTGATAAAAGACCAGAGACCGTGGACTGGTCCCAGCCCGTTTAAAGAGACTGCACACTTGAGTGTCTTCATCTGCCTGCTTCACCTTTTGACATATAAGGCCTAACTGTAACGCATTTAAATGTTACGGCTCCACACCAAAGTGAACATGGGATGCATGAAACATGCATGTTTGTTTATGTATCAGGCCCCACTTCATGAATATCTGTAGCTCCTCCTATAACCTGTTGAATATGTGTACCGGGCCAACCTGTCTAGCATAAATCCCAGCCCCACACTCCCCTTCCTCAAAGTTCCCCCTTCAAGTCCCTGCCAGAGGCTACATTTCCAAATCTGTCAGGATGATGGCCACCCTAGAAGCTGTAACCCTTTTTATAATAAATAAAGTCTCCTTTCCAAATTTATAGAACTTGGGATTTTTCAATTGACAAAACTTTTGAAATCTACATAGGTTGATAAAACAAGGCAAACAAGGACCCATGCTTATTAATTGGCTTCAATTTACTTCAATATTATGGAAGTTCTTCCATATATTATTTATATTATCTTCCTTTTATATAATACATTTTAAAATTCACAAGATGAATGAACATTTGAATCATGATTAAGGACATCAGAAAAACTTCTTTGGGGATATGCCATATACAACTTTGATATTATCTGAAGCTTTTTGGAAAACTCATTCAAAAAAATTGTTTTGATGCCCTCTTTTTTCTAAGTAAAATCAAAATACTGGTCATTATGGTGCTCTTAAAAATGTCTTTGTTATCAAAACTAGCATCAACACATTGCGATACAGTGTCATAAAAAGCCCACCTGTCTTTACAATTCATTAATTGAACTTCTAGTTTAAAGATGTGGTTTAAATCAGAGTATCTTCCTTATTTTCTTGGGCGTGTTCTGAAAGCCACAAAGATAATGAGAAATAAGAAATACAAACTTATCTATGTTAAAACTAGGCAAGAGAAAACCCCCATGCCATCAAATAAGTGGAAAGGCTGCCAAAAGCAGAGATCAAGTGGAGATATACGTGGCAGAAAGTGAAGGGGGGAAAAAGATTGTGACCCTGGATCATGGATGAGCCAGCAAAGTATATTTCTTGGCAGTGAGAGACAAAGGCAAAATAAAAATCATTCATTTGCAGCAGTAGGATGAGTGCACAAACTAGCATCAAGAGCTTCCCCAGAACTAGGAAGCAGAGAGTGTTGGACTGCATGAGAAATCACATAGACAGCATATTTAAAAGAAGAACCTTGTCCCTTTAGCAATGAGAGAATAACAGAGATAGAACTCGGTGAAAAGTTTATGGGAGCTATCTCTAAGGGCTGGGAAGAAGTAAAGGCTAATTAACCTGACACAAGAATCCTGGGTCATGAGGGAAATTCCAGCTAGCCCAGAACACAGCCCTAGTTCCTCCCCAACATGAAACTTCTGAAAATTGCTGGTCCAAGAAAAATTCACTTCAATCAACTGAGTAATCAACAGGAAGCATCACAAGAACTATTCCAAATAGATATGATGGGAGTAGGGAGAGAGAAAAGGGAAAAGAAAATAAATGGTAGACGATGAACATTCACTGACAAGTAGTAGATGAAAAGAGTGACCAAACACTATAGTCAATTTAAAATTCTTAAATCAATTGCCCTTCTGAAGCAACTGCAGTGAAAACATAGTGAAGAGTTAGTCAAAAGACTGAAGAAAATAAAGCATGAACTAGCAAATTTCAGAACAGAATTGAAAGAAAAATCATCACAGAAATAAAAGTTAAAATGATAGAAGCACAAAGTAGGATAGATATTGCGTAGGATATTGAAGATAAAACTGGGGAAAACAACAAGAAATGGAAATTAACGCCCAAACATATTTAAAATATTAAGAAGAAAATTATGGGTACCTGAAGGAGATCAAGTATACAGCCATGCCACCCTGAACATGCCTGATCTTGTTTAAAAGAGATCAAGATGGGCCAGGAGCGGTGGCTCACGCCTGTAATCCCAGCACTTTCGGAGGCCGAGGCAGGTGGATCACGAGGTCAGGAGATCGAGACCATCCTGGCTAACATGGTGAAACCTCATATCTACTAAAAATACAAAAAATTAGCTGGGCGTGGTGGCGGGCACCTGTAGTCCCAGTTGCTGGGGAGGCTGAGGTAAGAGAATGGTGTGAACCCGGGAGGTGGAGCTGGCAGTGAGCCGAGATTGCGCCACTGCACTCCAGCCTGGGCAACAGAGCAAGACTCCATCTCTAAAAATAAAAAATAAATAATAAATAAATAAATAAATAAAGATCCAAATGAAGGCAATGAAAAAATTGGAGTAAAGCAAATTATTTCCAAAAATAAAAGATATGTTAAATTTACATATTAAATGGACATCACATCCCAGCAGAAACTGACCCAGTGTGTTCAATGGCAAGACATACTCTGAACTTACTGCACTTAAAAAATAATGAAATAATACTTTAGAAAACAAAGTAAGTCATCAAATCATTTATATGAGAAAAATATTCCAACTATCCTTGGACTTCTTCACAGCAATATTCAATTCTTGGAAACACTGGAAGAACTTCAAAATCCTCAAAAAAAGAAGAATGTGACCCATGAATTTTGCAGACAGGCTGTCAAACATAAAGGCAACAGTCACAGAGCTATTATATGCAATGAACTTGGGGAATACTGTTTTTATAATAAGCCTTCTTGGAGAGTATATTTTAGAAAAAAACTTTAATCATGAGATGACTGGTTAAACAGCCAAAGATGTAAGAACTAATGGTAGAATTGTAACTAAAAAATAAAATAAAATAAAAAACAGAGGTAGAACAAAACCTAAATGTCATAAGCCCTGACAATGTAAACATATATTTTACAGAAATTGAAAGAGGAAAGAAAAAGAATGTGAGAGGCAGTGCAAGTTCATAGATTCAAAAAAAGAGTAACAGATATAAAGACTGCGTTTGATGGGCTTGTAAGAACAAAGAAATGGCCAGAATATCCTCAAGTATTTGGAAGTTAAACAACATACATGTAAATAACTCATGAGTTAAAGAGGAAATTATAAGAGAGAAAGTACATTTAATTGGACAAAAATGAAGGCACAACATATCAAAGTTTGTGGGATGCAGCTAAAATAAAAGAACTGAGACTAAATAGATCTGCCATATTAGAAATATGAATGGAAAAACTCCCCTTTTAAAAGAAGCTGTTCAAGTCCGGGCCTGGTGGCTCACACATGTAATCCCAGTACTTTGGGAGGCCAAGGCAGGAGGATCACTTGAGCCTAAGAGTTCCAGACCAAACTGAGCAACATGGTGAGACCCTTTTGCTACAAGAAATGTAAAAATTAGCCAGGCATGTGGTGGCATGCATCTGTGGTCCCAGCTACTTGGGAGGCTGAGGTGAAAAGGTTGTTTGCGCCGGGGAGGTCGAGACTGCAGTAAGCTATGATCATGCCACTGTACTCCAGCCTGGATAACAGAGCAAGCCTTGTCTCAAAAAACAAAAAACAAAACAAAACAAAACAAAACAAAAAGAAAAGAAAAAGAAATCCAAAGCAAACTTCAACTCTATGTCCTATACAAAGAAACTGATTCTGAAAATTAAAGGATAAACAAATAAATAACCAAGAAAATACAAAAGTAGATGACAACTTCGATTTTTCAATTTTGTACAAGACTGAAAGCAAGATTAAATTTGCGGCAAAAGTCCTAACAGAATAAGACAGCAATCTGAAAAGAAGATACAATAGTTTTTATTATTTATGTACCAAAAAAAAATTATAGAGCTTATTATATATATTATAAATATATTTATTCATAGAACAAATATTCATAAAGTATAAACCAATATCCAAGTCTCTCAAAAGTTTCATGGGTTTTCTAAATATTTGATCCCTGTTATGTTCACAGACATACCCATACTTCTCTTTGAAATATGCTTCCCTATCTAGAATTAATTACAGGTGCTATGAGAAAATCAGAAGATCATATCAATAGACTTTTTAGGAGCCATTATATGCAGATGAAAGGATCTGCTGTCTCTCCATTAGATGAAATTTGTAGGTTCTTACATATAGTATTTTTATCATTTGTTTAGATATTCTAAAATTTTGGTTTTGATTTCAAAGATTTCAGCCAAAAGTTCTTTAAGAGATCATTTAAATTTTCTGATTGATGGAGGCTTTTTATTTTCAGCCTTTATTTTAATTACATGCCAGAATTATTGCATTGTGATAAGTAGATGTTTTGTACTATTTTTTCTTATAGAACTTATGAAATAAATAATTAAAAGTGCTGCCAGTCAGGATTAAGACTATAATTATTTAAGATGTCAAAGACTTTTGGCCTCCTCTGATTTCTACTGGTAGGAAGTAAGCTAAAATAGCATATTCTTTAATGATTACTTCAGAAGTGGCTAAGGAATGTGAGGATAAAGGAAGAACTTCCCAGCCAGCAGAGTCAAGAGCCATGGGGAACAATGAAATGAGGACATACTCCCAGGCAACAAAATGTAAGCTAATAAGGAAAAATACTCTGCTCCCAAGATAAGGTAATCAGGCAATATTTGCCCATAGGATTTGAGTATTGATTGCTACAGACCAGTGATGACGGTATACTTCCTCAGCATCCTCTTTTGAACGGGTATACTTGTGGAGGTTAGCCTATCCCTGCTCCATCACTGCATGTTGGATAAGTAAGGGGAAGTAATTTCTTTAAATTCATAGTTCTTTCAGTCAAGTGAACCAAATTCAAAATTAATATAAATGAAATCCCAGATATAATAATTGGATGAGACTTTGGCATGACTTTTATAAGACTAAGTGTATTTTGTATGTAGGAGGTATGTGAACATAAATAAATAAAAGAGTGGACTGTGGCACAATAAATTGTTGTCTTTCATTCTTTATGCCCACTCAGTATTAGAATCATATAGCCACTTCCATTGCCATGTGACTTTACAGTTACACCAACTATAGTGGGCAGACTGTATTTTCTCACATTGTTAATGTTGGTTTTAACCATATAACTTGTCATGGCCAATGAAATGTGGACATAAATGACAGCATGCAACTACCAGGATGGATGACTCAAGAGGTATCACGTGTCCATTTGTCCTCTTGTGCTACTGCCATTCATCTTGTGCAATGGGACTCCAGGTAGCCACTAAACTGAAGACAATGAGAAACACATGGAACATGGAACATGGAACCTGGAAGCCAGAGCCCAGCCTAACCTAGATGAGTTGCCACCAGCCTGTAGATCCACAAGCAAGAAATAAATGTTTGATGTTTTAAGCCACTGAGATTTTGAGTGGCTTGTTATATAGCAACAAACGACGGGAAAAACTGAAATAAACCACAAATACGCAAAAGTTTTTTAAAAGAAGGAAATAACTATAACTACAGAAAATTACAATAACCATATACATTTCCCTGCTCAACTCTGTGCAGATAAATTTGAGAAGCCAGATAACATATATAATTTCCTAGAAAAATGCAATTAGCCCAGACCAGCTCCAGACAAAACAGTAAATCTGAACAAACTAGTATCTACAGAAAAAAATAGGAGAAACTGCAAAAAAGCTCTCTCTCACCAACTTCCCATTTAAAAAAGCAATGGGCTCAGATAGTTTCACAGGGAAATTTGGCAAATCTTTAAAGAATACGTATTTTCAACATTATTTGAATTGTTTTAGAGTATGAAAAAAGAAGAAAAACTTCTGAATATTTTTAACGAAGTAATATGGGCACCAAAATTTAGCAAAGATTAAACAGAAAAGTATAGATCAAACTTTTGTATAAATATGAATAGAAAAATCTTTAACAAAATATTAACAAATAATATCCAGCTATAATAGGATAACACATCTGATTTAGTGGACTTTATCCTAGAAATAAAAAAATTATCAATAATAAAATTAATTTATTAACGCTTTACCATATCATATTCTATGAATAAAAATTAATACAATCATATAATCATAATATAATTTCCATGAGTGATACTGAAATTGTGTTTAATAAATTCAATATATATTCTTAGTCAAGATTCTTAATAAAATAGAAACAGATAAATACTCCTTTAATATGATTAAATAAATCTGTCTCAATCCAAATCTAACCTCATGCTTAAGAAACACATTTAAAGCCAGGAATAAAACTAGAATGTCTATTATCGATGCCTTTGTTGTTGTTGTTCTTCCAAATATGACATGTATGAACATTAATATACATATTTCATCATAATGGGGATGAATATGAATTACACTTGGATACATACTTAGAAGTGGAATTTCTGCATCACAGAGTTATTGATGGTTCAATTGCTTAAGACAATGACAGACAGTTTTCCAAAAATATTACACCAAATTATTCCCCTATAACAGTTAGTTGATGGGAGATCTTATTGACATATATTCTCACATACATTTGATGACCTCAAATGTCTTCATTCCTACTATAGGCTGTTGTTATTTCAGTACAAAAGAAAATAGCATTAATTAGACACTATGTACCAGGCAGTTTCACATGTACTATCCCATTCTAACCCTATATTATAATCATTCTCATTTTACAGATGAATTTTGTTCAAAGTCATAAAGCTTCCCCAAAAGGCAGCCCTTCCTCCAAATCTAGTAGAGAAGTGAAAGTTTACAATGGCTGTGGAACAGCCCATCAAGGAAAGCAGAGGGTAATAAAGAGACACTCCCAGGTCACATACAAAATGTGTTCTATTAAAGCAAAATAAGTAGGAGGCCATTAGCCTGACTGTGTATTTTGAATTCGTATATAACACCACAGCCTAACTTGTACAGAGGCAAACCAAAACCTAACTTAGTTTATTTTTTGGAATACATAGCTGGATTTTATCCAATCACAAACAGCTGAGCTTCAGCCAATCACAGGCAGCCAGCTGATTAGATCATGCCGACATAAGGCAAATGCCTCCTAAGGCAAATGTCTAACTATAGCCAGTCAGGTGATTTCTCTACTTTGCTACCATGTTCAGCCTGTAAAAGTCTACTGCTCATGCTTCTGTGCAGAACTCTCTGAACCTCTTCTGGTTCTGAATGCTGCCCAATTCATGAACCATTCTTTGCTCAAATAAACTACTAAATTTAATTTGTCTAAAGTTTTTCTTTTAACACTTTGATGTCAGAAGCAGAATACGAAAGAGACCTCCAGTGACCCCCCAGGAGCATTGAGTGATGAAGCAAAGGTACTCCCCAGGCCTACTGCTCCCATTACTCTCTCTTCATAACTGGAAGTTGTAAGTGAGTCTCCTCCAAATTCAAGCTCGTGAATTTGCATTTTGAGCTCTTCAACTTTTTTGAGTAATTATTTTACCAGAGTTTGGAATAGGATTCGCTCCAATAAATAATTGTACTGGGTCCAGTTAGAGGCCTCAGGTAGGTACCTTTTGAAAATGGATTCTTCCAAATGTAAGGAATCTGGAAATCCAGGAGTCTGGGACTCTACTTTCTGAGACACCAGTTAATTTTATGTACTAAATTTGTAGACCCAGAACCAATGCCTTTCTAAAAGACTCCTTATAAAATGCAAATGAGAAATATTAGAAATCTTTTGCACATATGTTAGTAAAAAACTTCAGCCATCAGGGTGAATAATCTTGTTCCATTGGCCAGAGAAAAACAATTTGGATACAGGTATTTTTTTAATAAATTAGTAAACTTTGTATTTTAGTGCCTGGCATATGGCTACAATTTTAAAATAAAAGCTTTAAGATCTGCCTTGATCTGCATGATTATTTATGTCTGTCTAAGGGAATGTATGTGTGATATTTTTCTACCTCCGGAGAGTATTGACAAAATTAATTTGTAAAAGAGCCATATTTAATTGGTTAATGGAAAAATAAGCTCTTATATTGATTAACTATTCCTTAAATTATTCAGGAAGGTTGAAACTAAACTAAAATGTTTTCCAAGTTCATGTGACCTGGGAGAATTTTCGGTAAATAAAAGTTTGTTAAAGCTTGTCAATTTGATAAAAAGAGGCATGTCTTCAGAGTCAGCATTAAATATAATACAGATGTACAACTTTTTCAACGTAAGTTTACTAGTAAAATAAGCTCAAGTTATTGCTATATTAAAAGATATGTAACTTGGCCAGGTGTGGTGGCTCAAACCTGTAATCCCAGCACTTCAGGAGGCCAAGGCGGGCAGATTGCCTGAGGTCAGGAGTTTGAGACCATCCTGGCTAACATAGTGAAACCCCATCTCTACTAAAAATACAAAAATGAGCCAGGTGTGGTGGTACACACCTGTAGTCCCAGCTACTCAGGAGGCTGAGGCAGGAGAATCACTTGAACCTGGGAGACAGAGGTTGCAGTGAGCCAATATCGCACCACTGCACTCCAGCCTGGGTGACAGAGAAAGACACCGTCTCCAAAAAAAAAAAAAAAAGAAAAAAGAAAAATAAGATGATGACTGTTTATGATCTCATTTTCATAACATTCAAGCATAATTGTTTTTTAAGTGAGTTAAACAGGTATAAATGAGATAAAATTCCTATATAAAAGATGTCCTCTCTGTACAGGGAGGTTTTAACATTCTTGTCATCAGTTAAATGGAGGCTGAGGGAAATCTATACAAATAATGATTTAATTCTCAGGCCTAGCCAAAAGCTATAAGACAGATAAAATTTTGCCTCCCTGTAGCTTCTTATTACAGAGAAACTATAGATAGCTAGGTCTGTTAATAAACATGTCCTGTGCCACATTCAAAAATTGTACCATGAGGAAGCAGATGCTTCTAGAATTATAAAATGATGTTAAATTACAAAATGCTGGTATGTTGCAGGCAGTTCACAATTGCTTGCTTCCTTATTTTCATTGGAAATTAGCAGTTAAAAATTCTAATTAATATATGTAATTAAAATTCCTAGAAACAATAAGGGAAACAACATCATATGCCAGCATACAAGGAAGATAAGATGTGGTTTTTGCAAGGAAAGCTATGATGTATGTGTTCTGTTTCATAAACGGAAAAGGAGACTAATTTTTATCCCAAAGTAGAGTGACTGGTTGTTCCACAAGGAGAAAGACTTTGAAAAGTATAGGACAAAAACTAAATGGATATAAGAAAGTTGTAGGTTTGTGAAAGAGGAATCTTGGTAAAGGAATTTTATGTGTGATCAACTGGCTAAAATTTGAAGGGAATTATAAGGTTTTTTTAAACTGAGCATTAATACCAAAAGTACACTGATGCAAATGGAGAATTTGGTCCTTTCTGTTAAAACAATAAGCTTTTCTTGGAGTCTTGGTCTGTTCTTTATAAAAAATTATGACAAGTTTTTCTTTACTTATTAAGTAATTAGCCTAGAAAACAAAGATTATGTGTTTTATCAAGATAATTTCCTGTCTCTGATTACTAAGAAAACTGAATCCTCTATATTAAAAGAGCTAAGTTTTTTCTACAACTATATGGTATTCTGTATTTACCTTTGAAGACTTTAATTCACACTCTAGTTAAGTGAATAAATATTGTTTCACAATGACTTGTGATCCTATTTTAATTAAATATTTCAAACCATTTGATATTCCTGACAACTTTCTAATACCAAATCCTAAATTAAGATCTTTCTACCTCAAACTAGCTCTGGGAGCTTCCAGACAGGTCGCTAGAGTATTTCAAAAAAATTTGTTCTCTCTTCATAAGAAGAGAGATATGAAACTAACTAGGCTTATTTGATATGTTAAATTGTTTGGGAAGTATTGTCTAATAAGTGATGCTGAAACTTCTTTAAGCCATATATTATTAATATGTGTTTAATATGTGTTTCATAAATTATACAGAATGCCCAGAAATCTGATAGATTTGGTATGATGTTACCAGTCATAATTTTAGTTATTATCTTAAAATAGTGTATGTCACAGAAATAAAATTTCCTTGTCAACTGTGGTATAATGAACCCTCATCAGATTTTCACCATGGCCATTTTAAATTTTGTCATCCACAAACAGTTAATTGGTTTACTCTGGTACTTTCCTGAAAACTATTACAAGCAACTACAAACCTAGTGTTTGTCTTTGAGGTGACTCATGGAAAGGACTCTGACAAGTACAGGGTTTTGATAACTTTAAGATCATACCATTGAACTGGATAACAATTCCCAGAACTCTAATGAAGGAACTGATTGGTTCATAGAATTGCTAACCCAACATCAAGCAGAACAAGAAATAACTGAATACCAAGCAAATTCCTCAGCAGATTTTCATGCTAAGTTAGCTAGTATTGAAAATGTTAGAATATGCTATTTGAATGAACTCCATAAGATTGATCCAAGTCAAACCACCTATAATAACGTATTTAATAAGCAGTGTTATATGTATCTGACTTGGAAAAACAAAATTTGTGTCTAAAAGGATATAAATTTAATGTTAAGCATGGACTCACAGAGGGTTTGGATGGCTGCCTGGTCTTTTCAGTCCTTAAAGATTCCATTACTAAAAACTCTGCAGCCCATGACTTATCATAGAGTAGATTAAATTGTGTAAATTCCTGTAAATGGGCATCTTTTGGTAGAATGTTACTTTATTGGCTTGGCACAAATGTAAATAAGGTTATGGTTAAAAATCTGTCTCAAACATCAGCTACTATAGCTAAGTTTACTGCAAAGATTATAGGTGCCCAAGAAACTTCTCTAAACTCCCCTGCTAAATTTTTTGTAGATAATCAAATTGCCTTGGACCGTCTGTTGGATGAACAAGGGGCACTGTGTACATTAGCTAACACTCCCTCCTGAACTTGGATAAACACATCTGGTATTGTAAAACCTCGGTTATCACTGAATGACCTGTTGCAGTATTCTCATTCAAGCATTCTTCATTGTCTTGGCCATATGATTTTAATGACTGAAGGAGGGAACCTGTGCCACTGTTTCCACCACCATCTTCACCAAAACCAAAGCATGGTCTTCATGATGTATGGAGACTCCTCACATGCATTGCAGTGGACATTCCTTGGAGATCAGAAAAACTTAACTGAGAAAGCTCATTTTTGAAAAGTGACCTAAAGAGTGTCATTGAAGTAGATCTTAAGTCGTCATGGTGATTGTTTACATGGTTGTCATTGGACTCAATCTCAGGAGCTGGAATGACAGACATTCTTGAACAAAGAAGCCAGGATAGTGGAATTAAAAGGGTTTCATCTCAGTGCTTCCATAAGTATGAAGTGTATACATTTATAATTTTCACTTATCACAGGGTAAATATAAAACTGATCCATTTAAAGAATGATCTTTTTCGAGAATTCAAAGAACATAGAATTTTGTGAAATCTTCTTACTTACATGCCATTTTTCTTTCTAACTCTACCCCCCCATCTATTATTTTATAAACCAATTGGTACATAAGTAGTTTCTTGGGGGATGACATATTAGCTAAAGATTTTCTATGTAGTGAACCTGCTTATATTTATATTTATATATATATATATATATTCATCCAACTACTTTGTTGGAATGATCCCCATGAACTGGAACTGCTGGGGCAAAGTATATGCAAAATCTATACTTTGTGTAAATTTCCTATAACCGGAGTAAATTTTCCCAGTATTTGAAGATTTCCCACTTCCTAAAACTATACAAACATCAGATATCAATATTTGTAAACACTGATAATGTAATTTATAGTGAAATTGCTTTTTCATCTATTAATGTTAAGCTATCTCATCTTCACATAGCCTTGTAAGTCATTTGTGTTGTTTCATTTTCCTCTGTTTTTTTCACTTCCCTTGTAATGTTAGTCTCTTTGTTACTGATTTCTAAGAGCTCGTTTATCATTAAAGATATTAACATTTTGTCAAGCTTTGCAAATAAAATATTATGTTTTTTCCCATTTATTTTACTGTGGTGTTTTATTCTGGGGTTGTATAGAAGTTATATATTGAAAAACAACCTTGTTCTGTTTTTTTTTTAAAGAAATCAACAAACTCGATAATTGGTTAAAACAAGTACATTTCTATTCTGTATCATTCTTTGATTTATTTAATTATAATTGGTTTGGTTCACAAGGGCCTTGGTTAAGAAGCATATTTCAGTCTTTTTGTGTGATCCTCCTGATAGTCATCATAGTAGTCTCCCTGGTATGCTGTATCCTTTAAAAAGCCTTAACTGCTTGTATGCAGTCATCTACTGTATGTCAGATGGTCTCACTCCAGGTATAGCAACAATAACACAAAGAGAACATGAAGAATTATTCAGCTGACTTAATATCGTGACTGTGAATTCCATACAGACACCAAAGAAGTCTGTTATGATGGTGACAGAGAATAACATCAATGCCCAAGGTTTTAGTGAATCTCTCAAAATTGAGAGGCTGGCTGAAACGGAGGGATTGTTAAGGCAAAATAAGGAGGCCATTTGCCTGAGGCTGTCTCCATACTTTGAATTCTTATGTAACAAACCACAATCTAACTTAGTATATAAACAGACCAAAACCTAACTTTTTAGTATATTTTTTGTAAATAAAAATTGCTGGATTTCAGCCAATCACAGGCATCCAACTGATCAGACCAAATAAGGCAAATGCCTCATCACACCACGCCCATAAGGCAAATGCCTAGCTATAGACAACCAGGTAACTTTTTTATTTTGCTTCTGTGTTTGGCCTATAAAAAGCTCACTGCTCATGCTTCTGGATAGAGGTCTCTGAACATCTTCTTGTCCTGAGAGTGCTACCCAATTCATGAATCTTTCTTTGCACAAATGAACTCTGTTAAATTTAATCTGTCTAAAGACTGTTTATTTATTTAGAGACAGAGTCTCACTCTGTCGCCCAGGCTGGAGTGCAGTGGCGTGATCTCAGCTCACTGCAACCTCCACCTCCCAGGTTCAAGCGATTCTTCTGCCTCAGCCTCCCAAGGACCTGGGATTACAGGCATGCACTACCACACCCAACTAACTTTTGTATTTTTAATACAAACAGTTTCACCATGTTGCCCAGGCTGGTCTTGAACTCCTGGCCTCAAGTGATCTGCCTGCCTTGGCCTCCCAAAGTGCTGGGCTTACAGGCGTGAGCCACCATGCCCAGCCAAGATTTTTCTTTTAACAGTTCTTATCAGCTTCCAGATTATGTAGTGCTGAGACAGCTTTCAGGTACTAAGAAACAAATTCAGGCCTGGGATAAAATCTATGCCCCACTGCTTACTAGTTTAGCAAACAAACAGGATAACTACAAATAAGTTTTTTGGGTTTTTTTGTTTTATTTTAGAGACAGGGTCTCACTGTGTTTTTCAGGCTGGCCTCAAACTCCTGAGCTCAAGTGATCCTTCTGTCTCAGCCTCCCAAGTAACTGGAACTGCAGACGCTCACCACTAGGACCGGCTAAATAGGATTTTTATAGAAATCATAAATCAATATTCTAGATAATTTTGCATAGTTATTTTGCTATAAGCAAAAGATGTACAATTTTTCCCCAAAATATGTTTTCTAAGATAGCATAAAAATACATAGACATAATATTTACTTAGGACAAGTAAAGGTTAAAATACAGTAGGCCCCCTTATCCACAGGGGATACATTCCAAGACCCCCAGTGGATGCCTGAAACCACAGAGAGTTCCAAGACCTACACATAATATTTTTTCTTATACACACCTTTAATAAAGTTTAATTTATAAACTAGGAACAATAAGAGATAAGCAATAATAGCTAACAGTAAAATAGAAAAATTATAACAATATGCTATAATAAAGGTTACCACAAACTATGGCCATAACTTTTGCAGTTTCAGGTGTGACAGCAAAACTAGCATGAATTTTTTTCTCTCTTCACAATTTTATTCTTACTATAGATCTTAGCAACCTCAGCGTGCAATTTTGTTCTTTCATTAAGTCAAGAACTTTAACTTTTCACTTAAAGGAAGCACTTTATGGCTCTCTTTGACATATCTGAATTGCCAGCATCACTATTCCTGCACTTTGAAGCCATTATGAGGTAAGATAAGGGTGACTTGAACACAAGCACTCCAATACCATGACAGTCAGTCCAATAACCAAGACAGCCACTGAATGACTCACAGGTGTGTAATGCACACAACATGAATACATCGGACAAAGGGATGATTCCTGTCTTGGGTAGGACAGAATGGGACAGTGTGAGATCTCATCACACTACTTGAACTGGTACTCAACTGAAAACTTATGAATTGTTTATTTCTGGAATTTTCCATTTAATACGTTTGGACTACTGTTGACTGCCGTTGAAAACGTATGAATTGTTTATATCTGGAATTTTCCATTTAATACATTTGGACTACTGTTACTGCCGGTGGCTGAAACCATGCAAGGCAAAACCATGGATGAGGAGAGACTGATATATAAGCAAATATTTTAAAACTTACTCACTAACAGTGTTTTTTCATATCTTTTCTATAAAATTTTCTGTTCTTCCCAATATCTTCATTTCAACCAATGTGGCAATATCATTCTCCAAATAATCTGAGCTCCCTGACCTGAGCGAACTTTCATTCTGTCCCTTTTCCTCCCCAGTTCCCATCAGCCAATATATCCTATAGATTTCTTATATCATAGCTGTTTCATCCATTTTTTTCATTTCTACCTCTTCTCCTCCAAATATATTTTCGGATACTTTGTTTTTTTGAAAGTTTATTCTAACTCTCATACTTTAAATCCATATAATACATACCATTCACGCCACATTCATGCCATTTTCCCTGTTCAGATGTCTAAATAGAACCCAGTTGCCTAGGATAAAGCTGAAATCATTATCCTGATATTCTAGACTCTCCACAAGCTGATTCTATTGCTGAAAGGAAGTGATCCTTCCTCCTTCTTCCCTCCTTCAGTAAATGTTTATGGTGCACCTAGTATATGCCAGGCACTGTGCTAGTCAGTGGAGATTCATTAATAAACAAACAAGACATGGACAAGTCCTCAAGAATCTGTAGTCTCCTAGGGAAGAGGTTTAAATCAAATATTGACACAACAATACAAATTGTAATAAGCACTATATAGAAAAAGTTGTGTTAAGAAAATGTATAGCAAGGTTCTTGAGCTAATTAAGAGGAACATCATAACTTTGTCCCAGTCCAGAGGCGGCATTCACACATGGAGTTGCACAGCATGGCAGCCCTGCTCTAGGCAGTCAGACAAGTCCTGAGTAAGAGACACTTGAGTTGCCAGCCAAAGGGCATATTGGCTAAGCAGAGAGGCAGATCATTCCAAGTCCAGAGATTCGTACGCACAAGGTGCTGGGGGCAAAAAGGAGCTTGACATGTTCATGAAACCAAGAGGACGCTGTGTGACTGGTGTACAGGGAGCACCCAGCCTCCAAGTTTCACCCACACCAGTCACCTCGCTGGGCCCAGACCACACCTTGGACCCAGCAGTCTTAACAGTTTTGCTTTCATATATTTTATTACTCTCCTATTTTCTCTTTAAATTTAGTTCATAACTCAAAATGGATCATAGCTCTTTATGTAAAATCAAAAAATATAAAACTTTAAGTGAAAACATAGGAGAAAGACCTTGTGAACTTGGGTTAGCAGCTATTTTAGGCACAATACCAAAAGCATGATATACAAGATAGAAAACTTTATAAACTGGGCTTCAACAAAATTTTGTTCTTCCAAAGGCACTTTAATAGAATGAAAAGATAAAATAGAGAGAAAATATACGCAAATTACATATCTAATAAAGCACTTGGATCCAGAATATATAAAGAACTCTCAAAATTCAATAATAAGAAAGCAAACAACCCAGTAAAAGGTAGACAAAATATTTGAATAGACATTTCTTGAAAGAAGTTATTTGGATTGTAATTAAACACAATAAAGGATGGTCAACATCATTAGTCTTTTGGGAAATGCAAATTAAACCATGAGATACTGCTGACACTTATTGGAATGACTAAAATCAGAAAGACCAGCCAAACCAAGTGTTGCTATGGATACAGAGCCAGTGGAATTCTCATACACTGCTGGTGGGGATGTAAAATGGTACAATCATTTTAGAAAGAGAAAACAGTTGGACAGTTTCTTAAATGAACACTGATCAGAAGACTGACAATTGCACTATAGTTGCCCAAAAGAAATAAAATCATATGTTCATCGAAGACTTGAACCTGAATATTCATGGCATCTCTATTAATAACAGCCAAAAATGAAAACAACCCAGATGCCCAACAAGAGGTATATGGATATAAACAAATTGTGGTATATCCATATAAAGGGTTACTACTCAACAATAAAAAAGAATGAGCTATTGATACTTGCAACAACTTGGCAGAATTTCAAGATAATTGTACTATGTGAAAGAAGCCAGACAAAAAATTCTAGCAAGCAGTCCCAGTGACTGCCTGGAGGCAGAAAGGTGTGGAGAGAGGAATTATAAAAGGGCATGAAGAAACTTTGGGGGGTCACGAATGTGTTCATTGTCTTGATTTTAATGATGGTTTCAAGGACGTGTACGTATGCCAAAATGGGTCAGATGTTTCACTTTAAATATGTATAGTTCATTTATGCTAATTCTAACTCAATAAAGCTGCTAAAATATAAAAAGTATGTTTTAAATGCAGGTCATAACTCAAATCTTCTAGGAGCTATCTCCGATCACTCTAGTTCAACGTCTCCCCTGAGATCTATAAGTACTTGGTGATCTATGATTCATTTGACTCTTAACATTTACTGCCTTTTGTTATTAATTATCATTTATTGGGCACGTTTACCACCTCAGAAACAGAATCAGCACTTCTGCTCCTCCCTCAGTCTCTAGAATGGTTCTTTGCACGTAGTAGGCCTTCAATGAATATCCTGTTGAAAGATTCATATTAAACCCCTAGAGAAAAACATTGTGTTATTTTTCAAAAGATAAAATATAGGACTTCCTCCAGCACTCGATCGAGTCGACAGAAACAAATTCCTAATTTATGCTTAAGCAGCTCATTGCCAAACACAGCAATTTCAAATGTGAAAGATATTTACGAATCTAAAAGCTACAATAAATCATGTGTGACAAAATTAGTGTGATTGGCCAAGGATCAGATAAATTCACATTACAAACCATACAATTAACCAACACTGCCAAAGTAAATGTTTCAAAAAGAAGCTAATTTGTAAATGTTCTTATTTGTTTGTTCATTCATTTATTTACTCACCTCATTCCAAAATATGCACGAGCAGAATAAAGCAAAAAATGCTTTATTCCAAAAAAATAATTGTGTGTTCCAAAACAATTTGGTATCTCAGTGTGAGAAAATCTGCCATTTGTGTCACGGTTTTCATTTTATCCTATATATTTCACATACGTAATTATTATTTACACAAGGCACCAGCATAGAATAGGTGGAACTGTGTGACAAATTCTTTATTTCTAGTTAAATTCTGGATATTGGCTGTAAGAACCACTTCCCCCCACCAATATCTGGATAAAATTGCTGTGAACCTTCATTCCAGGTTAAAGATTAAATCTTCTGCCAAGGTTTCAGCAAATTCCAGGGAAGCTCACATTCTGGTATCCACCTTTGTCTGAGGACCCTTCACTTGTGAATCAGCTCCATTTTGAAACTTCTTAACCACTTGCTCACGCTCTGTCTGCTGTAGCACAAAGATCCAGCCATAGAATGCAACTCTTAGTTTTCAACAAAATTATCACCCACACAAAGCACTTGTGTGTGTGTGTGTGTGTGTGTTAGGTTTAATGAAGCTCTGGGAAGACCCAGGTTACATCTCAACAATGCAGGCAACTTCAAATAGAATATTAAACAACGATGCCTTACATTCATTAAACAAACAACCATGCCTGACATTTCAGACCACTCAAGTAGTAAGGAGTCTTTCCACTCGCCACTTGAGGCCACTTTAGCCCACTCTCCATTCTCTAACTGGCTTCTCACTTCCTCTTATCCCTCTTACGGCTCTTTCCCATTACTTCCTCCGGCTCTCAACTCTTCTCCCTCTACTGTGCAAAACAATTCTGTCTCCCCACTTCTATTCCCACGCACTGCTTCAGACCCATCCTGGCACATTCACACTCAGGCAGGTACTCAACAACACATTCCTTTCACATTAAACACATCAACCCCCTTTAAATGTAGTCATATCAGTAAATAGCAACTTCTGTTCTGCATCCTATTTACCGGGCTTTGATTTTAATCCAAAAATTCACTAATATTATGTTGGAGGCCATTTTAATGGACAATAAAATCTTTAAAACCCTCAGATGCCAACTCTGAACTGTGTTTTACCCTGTGAAGATTTCCTCGGCTGCCCAGGTAGTTAGCTGCTTCTTCTACCTTCGCTCAGAATTTATCTTGTCATGGTGCTAATGATGTTTTCTCTTCCACCAGCCTGAGGATGGGAACTATACCTTATTCATCTCTGTAGCTACATCTGCCTCTATCATATACTAAGCATTTGGTAAATATTTGTCAAATCAATTATTTGATGCCAGTCACGTCTGGTTGATGTTGGGTAGCAAATCATTTGGTCCCAGACATCAAATGCACAAATCCCTACAGAAGTGAAGCCGAAAGGCCAAAAGTTAGAAAGCCATATAGACAGAAAAAAAAGAAAAACGTATAGACAGAAAAAACAGAGCTATTCAATGCAGAAAGGTACACCATGTACTTTTGATCATTCAGCTTATTCTGGAGGCAGGCTTCCTTCCAACCTTGACTTTCATAAATTTTGTTCTAGCTGTGCTGCCTCTGGAATTCACAGTGCCCACTTCACTAGACGATGACTCATGCTCACCATGTTCCAAATTATTTCCATTTTGATATCATTTGGAGGCACTAGACAAAAAGACTATAAACCAATTCTACAACAAAAGATGGTCTCTCAGTAAAGAGTTTTCACCCACCTCCTCTCTCAGTTGGTTTTCCAAAGAATAATTATAGAGCAAAACTGTAAGCTCACTGAGAATAATAGCTGTATCTAAGTTTCCTTTATATAACATCTTGCACCAACTTGAGCTTAGTAGGTATTCGATACATATTGAATTGCATGGGAATAACCATGAATTCAATTCAGCATGGCAATGACTTCAACAAAATATGTTTACGTGAGTACATATGTATATATGTGTATGTGTGCATATATTCACACATATATACAGAGAGAAAGTGAGACAGCACCTGCATTGTAGGCAATCGTGAGTAGTTGCACTTGATTATTTATTGTCCTACATACACCACACTGTGCCATCTGTTATTCTTTCATTTAATCAACATTTATTAAGTTCCGACACACCAGGAAAAACTATGAATAGAGGAAAAGAAGATGTCTTGTCTCTTTACAGCTGCCTCTAATTTTTCTCTCTGTCGGAGCAGAGAAGAGCAGGAGGAGGTGGAGAAGGTAATACAGCCGCATGACTGTTGGATAATACAGTGTTATTAAAGGGAAGAAGGAATAAATCCCATGCAGCCCCCCGCATCCGGAAGTGCCAAGTGTTGAATGACTAAATGAACACCAAGTCCATGTGCTTTAGCTAGGCTATCAAGCAACCCATCTCAATCTGAGAAAAAGTAAGCAATGAGGTAGGAAAACATCCAAAGAATGTGATTTATAAGAAAGACATGCAAGCACCACATACGCGTGATGTGAATTAACAGCCATAGCCAGCAGGCGATGATGAGTATAATTGAGATGTGGGCGTTTATCAAAACTTGTAAACCTATAATAATTTAGAGCTAAAAGGGCCTCAGCAGTTTTCAGGTGCAACATTTCCCAGTCCTTTTTGGGTCATACACACATAGAAAATGACAATATTTGTAAGGCACGCTGAGATAAATGAAGGAGGTTGCTTAGGGTAGAAGGCAATCAGCTCAAGGCCCAGATCAGCTCCCCGAGGGCTGTCAGGAGACAGTAGTTGAAAAGGCCTACTTTAGGCCAGTCTCCTCATTTTGCATGGGAAGAAACTGAATCTTTGCTCAAGATTACTCAGCTAGAAAATCGAAACAGAGCCAGGAGTAGAGCTTTAAGTTTCTCTCTTAATTGATGCTTTTGCTGCAGCTGACCCTTGAACAACACAGGGGTTAGGGGCACCAACCTCTATGCAGTCAAAAGTCCACGTATAACTTTTGACCCCCCGAAAAACTTAACTATTAATAGCCTACTGTTGGCCAGAAGCCTTACTGATAACAAAAACTGTCAATGAACATATATTTTGTGTGCTATATGAATTATATACTGTATTCTTACAATAAAGCCAGAGGAAAGAAAATGTTATTAAGAAAATCATAAGAAGGATGTATTAGTTGGGGTTCTCTAGAGGGACAGAACTAATAGGATAAATGTATATATAAAGGGGAGTTTATTAAGGAATACTGACTCACATTATCACAAGGTTCCACAACAGGCCGTCTGCAGGCTGAGGAACAAGGAAGCCAGTCCAAGTCCCAAAGCTGAAGAACTTGGAGTCTGATGTTCAAGGGCAGGAAGCATCCAGCGTGGGAGAAAGATGTAGGCTGGGAGGCTAGGCTAGTCTAGTCTTCACATTACTCTGCCTGCTTTTATTCTTGCTGCACTGGCAGCCGATTAGATTGCATCCACCCGGATTAAGGGTGGGTCTGCCTTTACCAGTCCACGGACTCAAATGTTAATCTCCTTTGGCAATATCTCACAGACACGCATAGGAACATACTTCACGTCCTTCCATCCAATCAAGTTGACACTCAGTATTAACCATCACAAAGGAGAAAGTATATTTACAATTCATTAAGTAGAAATGGATCATCATCATCCTTGTCGTCCTTATGTTGAGTAGGAAGAAGAGGAGGAGTTGATCTTGCTGTCTCAGAAGTGGCAGAGGCAGAAGAAAATCCAGATATAGGTGGACCTGCACAGTTCCAACCCATGTTAAGGGTCAGCTGTACTCCAGTGCTTCTCCAAGTATTGTCCCCAGACCAGCAGCATCGACATCACCTGGGAACATGTCCAAGTGCAAATTCTCAGACCCCACCTTCGACCCTACCGAATCAGACACTGGGGGATGGGGTCCCACTCTCTTTGCTTGAACAAGCCCTTAACAAATTATTCATTCTGATGCTCACTCAAGTTTGAGAACTACTGTTGTCATCTGTACTGACTCTCAATGCTTCTATAAGCTACCAGGTTAACATTTAGATTGCCTAACTCAGGGGTTGGACAATGTTTTCTGAAAAGGGCCTGAGAGTTTTGTAGAACAAAAACAGCTATCGGCA
This sequence comes from Gorilla gorilla gorilla, assembly GCF_029281585.2. Taxonomy (NCBI): domain Eukaryota; kingdom Metazoa; phylum Chordata; class Mammalia; order Primates; family Hominidae; genus Gorilla; species Gorilla gorilla. The sequence goes on from NC_073238.2 coordinate 112,438,603, forward strand.
CCACATAAATGAGTGTGGCTGTGTGCCAATAAAACTTTATTTATTTGCCAAGCTGCCAGAAGTCCCACTTTTCAAAGGATAAGGATGGAATTAAAAGTATTTATTTATAGATTTTCAGGGACATATCTTTCAAAAAGAGAAGTAAACTTAAATTGTACTTCCCTTGTGTCTGTTCTTCACTTAAAATTGCTTACTTCTCTGAGAAATTCAGTACCAATTTAGATATCACTTTATAATCATGTAATACACAAACTCAAATCATTATTTTCACTGGTAAAAAATGAGTTGTGTCTGCATACTGTACATTTTCTACAGCATCTGATTAAGAAGTAGTTAGGACAATAAATAACTAGAGTTTTCTTAAGTCTTTCCAGCTGAAGAATTTGTTGATTTGGGGTTGTTTTGTTTTTGAGATAGAGTCTCACTCTGTCGCCCAGGCTGGAGTGCAGTGGCACAATCTCGACCTACTGCAACCTCCACCTCCCCGGTTCAAACAATTCTCCCTGCCTCAGCCTCCCGAGTAGCTGGGATTACAGGCTGGCACCACCATGCCTGGCTAATGTTTGTATATTTTAGTAGAGACGGGGTTTTGCCATGTTGGCCAGGCTGGTCTCAAACTCCTGACCTCAGGTGGTCCACCCACCTTGGCCTCCCAAAGTGCTGGGATTACAGGCATAAGCCACGGTGCCCAGCCTGAAGAATTTGTTTTGAAAGAGGGTTAGCCTATAAAAATACTTTATTTTGTCTGATTTTTCTTTTTAAAAGGAAGAGTTTTATGGTAAAAGAAGTGAGACTATTCAATTCAGGACAATAAAGCGAGTGGGTGAAGATAACGCTAATCTATTCCTCTTAAAAATAGAACTATGCTTAGAGGAGAAGTTTAAATACTTAATCTGGAATCATGGTGGTTTGGTTAGTCATACCTCCTAGATCTTTACAGCTATAAAAGGGCCCTTAGGAATTATCTAGTCCAACCCTGTCATTTTGCAGATGACTAGGCTGAAACTCAAAGATGCCAAGAGTGACAGCGGTGGCTGCTGTTCCCCAAATATTTTAGATGTTCTTCATTTTCCAGCCTGTCCTCCCACTAACCACACCTTGCCTCCACAGTTAGGTGACAGCCATGTGACCCGTCCCGGCCCATACACTGTGAACAGATGTGACATGCTACTTCCTGGCTGAAATTGTGGCAAGCCAATGTGTCCCTCTCTCTCTCCTTCCCCTCGGTGGCTCCCATGTTGAGATGATGTAACCACAGCATGAAAGCCACCTGAATTTCCAGATCACCCCATGGAAGGCAGCTGCTCTAGAGGATGGTCCAGTACTCATCAGGTTTTTGTCTTTGTGGTTCACAGACACAGAGATTTCAAGATGTCCTTGTTCCTGCAGCATAGTTTAGCCTATTCTAACAAACACACTAAGCAACTCACTCAAGTTCAGTCAGCAAGTTAATGGCAGAGCTAGGATTAGAATCCAAATCCCCTGACTGACGAATCAAGGGCCATACTTCATCACTCACCGAAGAGTCAGGATAGGCTCCACCAAACCGAATCTTAAGCAAAGGAACCAGACAGTTGAAAACGGAAACAGACAAAATGTGGACTGGTAAAGAGGCAGTACCCATGCCTTGAAGTCCAGAATTAGGAGGGGAATGGTCAGGAAGGAAAGAAGCCCCAGTGTTCAACTTTCAACAGAGGACTAGGGAGGCCGAGAGGACAGAGGTGCGATATTGTCCTTGATGGTCTCGTTTCCCAATTTATACATTTCCCTCAAGTTGACGACAAGCGCTCCTAGACTCTGTAACCCAGTTAGGGAGTTAAGTACCCCAAAAAAGTGCCACCATCTTTTTATTTGTGCACAGCAACCATCAAATAAACAGGAACCTTGTGCCTCAGACCCGGATTAATTAATTTTTTTTTTTAAGACGGAGTCTCACTCTGTCACCCAGGCTGGAGTGAAGTGGCACTATCTCAGCTCACTGCAAACTCCATCTCCTGGGTTCAAGTGATTCTCCTGCCTCAGCCTCCCAAGCAGCTGAGATTACAGGCGTGCACCACCATGCCCAGCTAATTTTTGTATTTTTAGTAGAAACAGAGTTTCACTATATTGGCCAGGCTGGTCTTGAGCTCCGGACCTCAAATAATCTGCCTGCCTCAGCCTCCCAAACTGCTGGGATCACAGGCATGAGCCACCGCACCTGGCCCCAGATTAATTTAACACGACATGGTAGAAATTTTTAAAAACAACAAATTGAAAAAAAAATGAGTAATTGGTTGCTAGGCAACATCAGTGCAAAGCTCTTTCTTTCCCTTCAAGAGCATTTGCTGCATCTTTATGAACAAAAGTTAGAGTACTTAGCAGCAGGCATATATTTGGTTGTGCCATCAACAGATACCAAACGAATTTTTCCTAAACACAGCATACTGCACTGCGTCAAGCACTTCAGAGTTCTGAACGGCTACCCCCTGTGCATAGGATGACGTTGCCTGTTCTGAATACTCATTTTTCTTTGTACAAACAGGTTAGATGGCCATCTTTTGGAAGTAATCAAAATAAAACAGGAGATTTTGCAAAGTCATGCAAGGACTAGAGGGGGTTAGCTGTGACCTGTCTAGTGTGAGACCCTTTGTCTGGATGCCAAGCAGCTCAAGCTAAAGGTTAGCCCCTCTTTCTCTTATCCCTTCCTGGAAAATGGATGTTTTGCTCCTGAACTGGCCTCTCTAGATGCAGACACTCACTCAAATGTGAACCAAAAGCAAAGCTAACAATAAGCTCAGGGACCACATCTCCAGGTCTGTCTAGACGACTGTCTGCTGACTCACTGGGGCACACGACCTCCTGCATTGCCCTGCTTTGTTGCCCCTTTCCCCTCCTGCTTTCAGTTTGGCCTCACCCACTGGCCCTGACACGTACCACCACATCTCTTACCTAACATCTATTTTAGACTCAATTCCCCTAATCAAGCTTACCAAAATCCTTAGAACTCATTTCTTGCTGTTTTCTCACAGCTCCAAACAACAGCGCACCTTTCCTGGCAGCAGGACACCAATGCACTCTAGGAAGTATCATCCAATGTGCAGCTGCCCAACGGACGCCACTTGACCCAAAAGGAAGCAGACAGCAGAATGGACTCTGTAAGCATTTCCATCAGGGATACAGAAAGTTGCTCATCCCAGAGCTCTTAAAGCACCTGTTATGTGTAAGACACTGTTCAGAGCTGTGGATAATAAAAAAAAGAAACAGTTTGATTTTTGAGGAAATAAGACTAACACAAAAGAAGGCAGTGGGGAGGAGCCAAGATGGCCGAATAGGAACAGCTCCGGTCTACAGCTCCCAGCGTGAGCGACGCAGAAGACGGGTGATTTCTGCATTTCCATCTGAGGTACCAGGTTCATCTCACTAGGGAGTGCCAGACAGATGGCGCAGGTCAGTGGGTGCGAGCACCATGTGCGAGCCGAAGCAGGTCGAGGCATTGCCTCACTCAGGAAGCGCAAGGGGTCAGGGAGTTCCCTTTCCTAGTCAAAGAAAGTGGTGACAGACGGCACCTGGAAAATCGGGTCACTCCCACCCAAATACTGCGCTTTTCCGACGGGCTTAAAAAACGGCACACCAGGAGATTATATCCCGCACATGGCTCAGAGGGTCCTACACCCACGGAGTCTCGCTGATTGCTAGCAGAGCAGTCTGAGATCAAACGGCAAGGCGGCAGCAAGGCTGGGGGAGGGGCGCCCGCCATTGCCCAGGCTTGCTTAGGTAAACAAAGCAGCCGGGAAGCTCCAACTGGGTGGAGCCCACCACAGCTCAAGGAGGCCTGCCTGCCTCTGTAGGCTCCACCTCTGGGGGCAGGGCACAGACAAACAAAAAGACAGCAATAACCTCTGCAGACTTAAATGTCCCTGTCTGACAGCTTTGAAGAGAGCAGTGGTTCTCCCAGCACGCAGCTGGAGATCTGAGAACGGGCAGACTGCCTCCTCAAGTGGGTCCCTGACCCCTGACCCCCGAGCAGCCTAACTGGGAGGCACCCCCCAGCAGGGGCAGACTGACACCTCACACGGCCGGGTACTCCAACAGACCTGCAGCTGAGGGTCCTGTCTGTTAGAAGGAAAACTAACAAACAGAAAGGACATCCACACCAAAAACCCATCTGTACATCACCATCATCAAAGACCAAAAGTAGATAAAACCACAAAGATGGAGAAAAAACAGAGCAGAAAAACTGGAAACTCTAAAAAGCAGAGCGCCTCTCCTCCTCCAAAGGAACGCAGTTCCTCACCAGCAAGGGAACAAAGCTGGACGGAGAATGGCTTTGACGAGCTGAGAGAAGAAGGCTTCAGATGATCAAATTACTCCGAGCTACGGGAGGACATTCAAACCAAAGGCAAAGAAGTTGAAAACTTTGAAAAAAATTTAGAAGAATGTATCACTAGAATAACCAATACAGAGAAGTGCTTAAAGGAGCTGATGGAGCTGAAAACCAAGGCTCGAGAACTACGTGAAGAATGCAGAAGCCTCAGGAGCCGATGTGATCAACTGGAAGAAAGGGTATCAGTGATGGAAGATGAAATGAATGAAATGAAGCGAAAAGGGAAGTTTAGAGAAAAAAGAATAAAAAGAAACAAGCAAAGCCTCCAAGAAATATGGGACTATGTGAAAAGACCAAATCTATGTCTGATTGGTGTACCTGAAAGTGATGGGGAGAATGGAACCAAGTTGGAAAACACTCTGCAGGATATTATCCAGGAGAACTTCCCCAATCTAGCAAGGTAGGCCAACATTCAGATTCAGGAAATACAGAGAATGCCACAAAGATACTCCTCGAGAAGAGCAACTCCAAGACACATAATTGTCAGATTCACCAAAGTTGAAATGAAGGAAAAAATGTTAAGGGCAGCCAGAGAGAAAGGTCGGGTTACCCTCAAAGGGAAGCCCATCAGACTAACAGCAGATCTCTCAGCAGAAACTCTACAAGCCAGAAGAGACTGGGGGCCAATATTCAACATTCTTAAAGAAAAGAATTTTCAACCCAGAATTTCATATCCAGACAAACTTACCTTCATAAGTGAAGGAGAAATAAAATACTTTACAGACAAGCAAATGCTGAGAGATTTTGTCACCACCAGGCCTGCCCTAAAAGAACTCCTGAAGGAAGCACTAAACATGGAAAGGAACAACCGGTACTAGCCACTGCAAAATCATGCCAAAATGTAAAGACCATCGAGACTAGGAAGAAACTGCATCAACTAATGAGCAAAATAACCAGCTAACATCATAATGACAGGATCAAATTCACACATAACAATATTAACTTTAAATGTAAATGGACTAAATGCTCCAATTAAAAGACACAGACTGGCAAATTGGATAAAGAGTCAAGACCCATCAGTGTGCTATATTCAGGAAACCCATCTCACAGGCAGAGACACACATAGGCTCCAAATAAAAGGATGGAGGAAGATCTACCAAGCAAATGGAAAACAAAAAAAGGCAGGGGTTGCAATCCTAGTCTCTGATAAAACAGACTTTAAACCAACAAAGATCAAAAGAGACAAAGAAGGCCATTATTTAATGGTAAAGGGATCAATTCAACAAGAGCTAACTATCCTAAATATATATGCACCCAATACAGGAGCACCCAGATTCATAAAGCAAGTCCTGAGTGACCGACAAAGAGACTTAGACTCCCACACATTAATAATGGGAGACTTTAACACCCCACTGTCAACATTAGACAGATCAACGAGACAGAAAGTCAACAAGGACACCCAGGAATTGAACTCAGCTCTGCACCAAGTGGACCTAATAGACATCTACAGAACTCTCCACCCCAAATCAACAGAATATACATTTTTTTCAGCACCACACCACACCTATTCCAAAATTGACCACATAGTTGGAAGTAAAGCTCTCCTCAGCAAATGTAAAAGAACAGAAATTATAACAAACTATCTCTCAGACCACAGTGCAATCAAACTAGGACTCAGGATTAAGAATCTGACTCAAAACCGCTCAACTACATGGAAACTGAACAACCTGCTCCTGAATGACTACTGGGTACATAACGAAATGAAGGCAGAAATAAAGATGTTCTTTGAAACCAACAAGAACAAAGACACAACATACCAGAATCTCTGGGACACATTCAAAGCAGTGTGTAGAGGGAAATTTGTAGCACTAAATGCCCACAAGAGAAAGCAGGAAACATCCAAAATTGACATCCTAACATCACAATTAAAAGAACTAGAAAAGCAAGAGCAAACACATTCAAAAGCTAGCAGAAGGCAAGAAATAACTAAGATCAGAGCAGAACTGAAGGAAATAGAGACACAAAAAACCCTTCAAAAAATTAACGAATCCAGGAGCTGGTTTTTTGAAAGGATCAACAAAATTGATAGACTGCTAACAAGACTAATAAAGAAAAAAAGAGAGAAGAATCAAATGGATGCAATAAAAAATGATAAAGGGGATGTCACCACCAATCCCACAGAAATACAAACTACCATCAGAGAATACTATAAACACCTCTACGCAAATAAACTAGAAAATCTAGAAGAAATGGATAAATTCCTTGACACATACACTCTCCCAAGACTAAACAACGAAGAAGTTGAATCTCTGAATAGACCAATAACAGGAGCTGAAATTGTGGCAATAATCAATAGCTTACCAACCAAAAAGAGTCCAGGACCAGATGAATTCACAGCCGATTCTACAAGAGGTACAAGGAGGAACTGGTACCATTCCTTCTGAAACTATTCCAATCAATAGAAAAAGAGGGAATCCTCCCTAACTCGTTTTATGAGGCCAGCATGATCCTGATACCAAAGCTGGGCAGAGACACAACGAAAAAAGAGAATTTTAGACCAATATCCTTGACGAACATTGATGCAAAAATCCTCAATAAAATACCGGCAAACCGAATCCAGTAGCACATCAAAAAGCTTATCCACCATGATCAAGTGGGCTTCATCCCTGGGATGCAAGGCTGGTTCAATATATGCAAATCAATAAATGTAATCCAGCATATAAACAGAACCAAAGACAAAAACCACATGATTATCTCAATAGATGCAGAAAAGGCCTTTGACAAAATTCAACAACCCTTCATGCAAAAAACTCTCAATAAATTAGGTATTGATGGGATGTATCTCAAAATAATAAGAGCTATCTATGACAGACCCACAGCCAATATCATACTGAATGGGCAAAAACTGGAAGCATTCCCTTTGAAAACTGGCACAAGACAGGGATGCCCTCTCTCACCACTCCTATTCAACATACTGTTGGAAGTTCTGGCCAGGGCAATTAGGCAGGAGAAGGAAATAAAGGGTATTCAATTAGGAAAAGAGGAAGTCAAATTGTCCCTGTTTGCAGACGACATGATTGTATATCTAGAAAACCCCATTGTCTCAGCCCAAAATCTCCTTAAGCTGATAAGCAACTTCAGCAAAGTCTCAGGATACAAAATCAATGTACAAAAATCACAAGCATTCTTATACACCAACAACAGACAGAGAGCCAAATCATGAGTGAACTCCCATTCACAATTGCTTCAAAGAGAATAAAATACCTAGGAATCCAACTTACAAGGGATGTGAAGGACCTCTTCAAGGAGAACTACAAACCACTGCTCAAGGAAATAAAAGAGGATACAAACAAATGGAAGAACATTCCATGCTCATGGGTAGGAAGAATCAATATCGTGAAAATGGCCATACTACCCAAGGTAATTTACAGATTCAATGCCATCCCCATCAAGCTACCAATGACTTTCTTCACAGAACTGGAAAAAACGACTTTAAACTTCATATGCAACCAAAAAAGAGCCCGCATCACCAAGTCAATCCTAAGCCAAAAGAACAAAGCTGGAGGCATCACACTACCTGACTTCAAACTATACTACAAGGCTACAGTAACCAAAACAGCATGGTACTGGTACCAAAACAGAGATATAGATCAATGGAACAGAACAGAGCCCTCAGAAATAACGCCACACATCTACAACTATCTGATCTTTGACAAACCTGAGAAAAACAAGCAATGGGGAAAGGATTCCCTATTTAATAAATGGTGCTGGGAAAACTGGCTAGCCATATGTAGAAAGCTGAAACTGGATCCCTTCCTTACACCTTATACAAAAATCAATTCAAGATGGATTAAAGACTTAAACGTTAGACCTAAAACTATAAAAACCCTAGAAGAAAACCTAGGCATTACCATTCAGGACATATGCATGGGCAAGGACTTCATGTCTAAAACACCAAAAGCAATGGCAACAAAAGCCAAAATTGACAAATGGGATCTAATTAAACTAAAGAGCTTGTGCACAGCAAAAGAAACTACCATCAGAGTGAACAGGCAACCTACAAAATGGGAGAAAATTTTTGCAACCTACTCATCTGACGAAGGGCTGATATCCAGAATCTACAATGAACTCAAACAAATTTACAAGAAAAAAACAAACAACCCCATCAAAAAGTGGGTGAAGGACATGAACAGACACTTCTCAAAAGAAGACATTTATGCAGCCAAAAACCACATGAAAAAATGCTCACCATCACTGGCCATCAGAGAAATGCAAATCAAAACCACAATGAGATACCATCTCACACCAGTTAGAATGGCGATCATAAAAAGGTCAGGAAACAACAGGTGCTGGAGAGGATGTGGAGAAATAGGAACACTTTTACACTGTTGGTGGGACTGTAAACTAGTTCAACCATTGTGGAAGTCAGTGTGGCGATTCCTCAGGGATCTAGAACTAGAAATACCATTTGACCCAGCCATCCCATTACTGGGTATATACCCAAAGGACTATAAATCATGCTGCTATAAAGACACATGCACACGTATGTTTATTGCGGCATTATTCACGATAGCAAAGACTTGGAACCAACCCAAATGTCCAACAATGATAGATTGGATTAAGAAAATGTGGCACATATACACCATGGAATACTATGCAGCCATAAAAAATGATGAGTTCATGTCCTTTGTAGGGACATGGATGAAATTGGAAATCATCATTCTCAGTAAACTATCGCAAGAACAAAAAACCAAACACCACATATTCTCACTCATAGGTGGGAATTGAAGAATGAGAACACATGGACACAGGAAGGGGAACATCACACTCTGGGGACTGTTGTGGGGTTGGGGGAGGGGGGAGGGATAGCATTGGGAGATATACCTAATGCTAGATGATGAGTTAGTGGGTGCAGCGCACCAGCATGGCACATGCATACATATGTAACTAACCTGCACATTGTGCACATGTACCCTAAAACTTGGAGTATAATAATAAATAAATAAATAAATAAATAAAGGCAGCACAGGCTATTCATTTCATCTGATTCTGCCTTTATGAACATGTTACAAGAGATAAGGAGGCCAGGGAAAGGGGGCAGAAGATAACTTTAGACTTGGTTAACAGCAGATTCCAAAGGGCAGTCTTGTTGATCAGGAGGAGGGGCAGGGCCACTTTCAGAAGAGCCTCCTAGAGGCCCGTTCAAGGTCATTGGCAGAAACCGGGACCTGCTTACCCTCCTCCTTCGCATGTCCTCTGTGCTACTCCCTCCCAGTCAGGATCGCAGAATGTTTTTTGAGATTGAATTCTTACTCCCATTCCTCTCACCCCTGCTAGAATCTGCCTGTTTATTGCCAACACCTGAGCCCCACCTGCCACAATTCCTTTCCCTCTGCCACATCTAGCTTTGGAGCTGGCTGGCCCACTTTAGCTTCATGACCTGAGCACATTGCCTCCCTCCCTGCCTCATGTTCTCGCCCCCAAAACTTTTCCTGAGCCCATACTATTTGTTAGGCACCAAGCTTGGAAGCTCTGGAAACACAAAGACAGAAGAAAACATTGTCCTTTTCCTTAAGGGATGTACCATCCAAAACAGGCAACCAACATAGAAAGTTCTAGGTCCAACTGAGGCGAATTTCGGTAATTTGAGTTCTCCAGGGTGGGCACTACGTGAATGGCAACAGGTGAGTTTCTTCAGTTCATCTCAATTGAATCTGGTGCAGGGATTTGCCTATGAAGCAAAAAGCTTCCCACTGAGCAAGTTCAGTTACTATAACATCCTTCAAAAGGACAGTGCTTGAACTTCTTTGCTTAATCCAGTCTTCTTTGCATAGAGCATTGCTAGGCACTGAAAACAAGCTCATTAAAGATGTAAGAGTTGAAAGGTAATTAATTCGAAGGACCAGTGCTGCTTCTGCCTCTCCTCATGCCCCCTACACACACACACACCTTCCAATTTCCATTTTTCATGCAATGTGCTTTGTAAATGTCAAGAGCAATGCACAAACAACAAGTATTGCTATTATGTCCTGCTCGCCTCCTATTCCTTGTAGAAGAAGATGCCCTGGACATTATAGCAACCTGTGCTGCATAGCTCTTCTCCTTCACCTCCCCACACTGTCATGGAAGTGAGATCAACTAACATCCCCGGCAAAAATAAAGCCAGAGCTCAGTGAAAGAGCTGTGCCTTCATCTCAGTACTGCAAACTTATGTGCCCCTGAAGCAGCTTATTTTCTGTTTCTGATGGGTGTGCTTGTAAGTATAAACCTAAAATGTTCACAAAGTCAAGGCAGATTACATCCTTGGCTTCCTCTCCATCGATCAGGCTTGCCACAATGTCCCTGAAAAATTAAATTGGTCTGCCAGGATTTATACTTTATGAGGTCTCATATTATTGCCCTAAAATCTGTTCTTCTCAAGGGGCTTTCAGATGCACACGATTTTCTTCAACACTTCTCCAGATATAGAGGTGCATCTTTTAGGATCTTCTCTTCCATGCTGAAATCTTGCAGAAACCAGAGTTCCATTTTGACTGATTTCGTAGGATAGGTTCAGGCATGAAGGCACTGTCTGCATTGTATAGTATAGTGGTCATACAACAGGAAGTCATGACAAGTGACATGCATTTGGGATAATGAGTTAATTGTTGAATCTGAGCTTTTAATTCTAAAGTTGATAACTAATAAATAGAAAGTTTGCTCTATTAAAACAAGTCCAATTCTGAGGGCAGCCATCTCCTTAGGCAGTCAAGTAGATGGCCTGGATGATTCTAAGAGCCCACCCAGTCACACAATAAAGACTGCTGAAATAAATGCCACTTGAAGAACAGCAAACAGTATGCCCTTTTGTTTTTAGAATCCTAGAACCAATCACAGTTTCTAATAGCATCTAGCTCTGCTAATGGTCCTTCTTAGAACTTCCAAGTTCTAAATACTTTCGTGTGAGCACTTTCAGCAGGAGGAAAGTGCTTTTCAAATGGTTTTTTTTTTTTGGCAATTGATGTCAAATATAAATAAATTCCTTCTTGACAACTCTAGAGTTTTGTTTTGTGATTGGTCTCTAGACTCACAACCAAGTTCAAAAATATTTTTGAAACAATTGAGAATTCTAAAATTCTAACAGTTTCCTGATTGCTGCTTTCCTGTTGCACTCTAAGTTTTCCTACATTAAAACGTATTATCCAAGCAGCAAAAGTTCCTGTATCAATCAATAAGCATTTGCTGAGAAGTTTCTATGTACTAACACTGTGAGATTAGCAGGGGAAAATACAAAAGAATTCTATGACATATCTGTCCCTAATAAGTTTACTGTCTACTTGAGAAACAAAATTGACCAATGGACAAATTTAAGAACACTTAACATTTAAACTCTGCATCCCAGTCACAGACATAGTAAAAGGTGAAAATGGACAGTACATTGAAAGCCAGACAGGACTTGGAACAGACAATGAATTTCTGCATTTCAGGGCCTTGGTCTTGCAGTTTCTTTGACCAGAGAAACCATCCTTGGCACACTCTCAAAATCAAGTTCAAATGCCCCCTCATCCATGAAGGCTTCGCCAGTGTTCTTAGTTGGCATTAATTGTTCCCTTTGCCAAACTCCTAAGTTGCACTTTGCTTGTAATTCTGTTAACATCATTACTTAATTCTGCTTTAATTTATAGTTAACTAGCAAATATCAACCTTCCTTAATGAGCTTCTTGAAGGCGTAGATTGAGACCTCACCCTTGGATGCTCCTCCAAATCAGCACCTTGTTGCTGTTTTATCTGTGTTTAAAAACATTTGTTGACATTATTTAATTTTGCCATCATATCGAGATTATACTTTCATATAATAATTTATGTGCTGTTTTCATGTTAGTTTGTTATCTTCCATGGGAGTTTTCAAGTTGAACTAAGATATATATAGTTTAATATACCATCCATCATTAAATTATATCATACCCAGATTTTTCGTAATGCATTCCTTTTCTCTACATGTTATACATCAGATTTTTTTCTGTAGAATAGAAATTAACTCAATCCAAAAACTATAATATCATTTCAATAAGTTAACTTTTTTGTCTTCATTAACATTCTCATTTGGAACAAGAACTTGGTGAAGCACAAGGAAGCTCTTAAATCATATGCAACATATTTAGAATATTTTTAAAGTGCTTTCAGTTGTTATATTAATATTAGCTAACATTTATTATATACATATTGGGTGTCAGGCACTGTTAAGCTCTTATATAAATTAATAATTTCTTACAAAAATCTAATTTCCAATATTTTTTTGCTGTCATTAGCTATGTTATTCTCCTTGTCCTTGTGAGCTTGTCTTTCTTTTAAAATTCCTTTCATTTAATTTTAGTGTGGTTTCAGAAAGGACAAAAATTGATGTTTGTGCTTAATTGGCCTTAGCCTGGCTAGAACCCAGTGTTTATTTCAAAGAAGGCATTTTAGTACAATGGTCAAGAGAGCAGGCTCTGGGGTCAGACTGCCTGATTTTAAATCTTAGTTCTAAAAATTATTAGCTGTGAGACACTGTGTAGAAATAAAAAGAATTTAAAATAGCTTTAATAATCTCCTCAGAGAGATAAGAGAAGTTTGCAAGAGATAAGAGAAGTTTGCATCCCGAAACAATAAAAAGATGCCATTTTTAGAAGAAGAGAGGAGGAGGAAGAGGAAGAGGAAGAGGAGGAGATTCAGAAAACAAACAAAAACAAAAATGGTTCGTGGAAATTAAAAACATGATTGCACAGATTAAAAACTCATTGAAGTGTTGAGAGATAGGATTAAGGAAGTTTCCTAGACAATGATGTAGAAAATATAAAAGAAAAACCAGAAAAATTAGCAGACCAGAAGTTTAATCTCAAATAAAAGATATTTCAGAAAAAAAGAATAAAATAGATGAGTAGCTGGGCACAGTGGTTCACATCTGTAATCCCAGCACTTTGGAGGCTAAGGTGGGTGAATCACTTGAGCCCCAAAAGTTTGAGACCAGCCTGGGCAACATGGTGAAACCCCATCTCTACAAATACAAAAATTAACCAGGTGTGTGGTGATGCATACCTGTAGTCCTAGTTACATGAGAGGCTAAAATCAGACAATCACTTGAGCCCAGGGAGGTCCAGGCTGCAGTGAGCTGAGATCAGGCTATTGTACTCCAGGCTGGGTGACAGAGTAAGACCCTGTCAAAAAAAAAAAAAAAAAAAAAAAAAAAGAAGGAAGGAGAGAAAGAAGGGAAGGAGGGAGGGAGGGAGGAGAAGAAAATCATCAATGACCTACTACAAGAAAATAAGCAGATCCAAACGGTGTGAATTTTCTGATGCAGAACCCACCCAGCAAGTACCCAGAACAACAAAGATAGATCTACCACAAGGCACATCACTGGGAAATTTCAGAACATAAGAGTAATAGTAGATTCTGAAAGTCTGCAGAGAGAAAAGAATAGATCACATGCAAAAGATCTGGAATCAAATGGCTTCAGAACTCTCTACAGTAATATTGGAAGCAAGAAAACAATGGAGCAATGCCTTCAAAATTCTAAAAGAAAATAATTACTATGATATCTAATTTAGAAGGCTATATGAGCCAAATTATCAATGGAAATACATTCTTAGAAATGCAAAATCTTTACCTCCCATGTACTTACAGGGTCTCAGGAAACCATGTCTCAAAATAAAGGCCTTGGAAGCAACTCTCTGACCTTCTCCTACCCTTCAGTCTCTGGCCTTTTATTTTCCCCCAACGCTAGCCATAAAAACTAGAATCCCTCTTCCCCAAGGCAGGTCATAGAAACCAGAACCTCTTTTCCCCAAAGCTAGCCACAAAACCTAAAAATATTAGTCTTACTTTCCCTACATCTTTCTGTGTAAAAAGTGGCCATAAAGAATTATCTGGGCTGAAAATGGTGGCTCATGCCTGTACTCACAGCACTTTCAGAGGCTGAGGCAGGTGAATCCCTTGAGTCCAGGGGTTTGAGACCAGCCTGGGAAACATGGTGAAACCCTGTCTCTACAAAAAAAAAAAAAAAATATATATATATATATATATACACACACACACACACACATACACACACACACACACATACACACACACACACACACACACATACACACACACACACACACACACACACACAAATTAGCCTGGTTTGACGACATGCGCCTTGTAGCCCCAGCTTCTCAGGAGTCTGAGGCAGAAGGATCGCTTGAGCCCAGAAGGCAGAGATTGCAGTGAGCCAAGATCGTGCCACTGCACTCCAGCCTGAACACTGTGAGATTCTATCTAAACAATAAAAAATTTAAAAAGAATTATCTGACCTGCCTTCTTTGATCGTAGATCATAAGACCCCCTTTCCAGAGAGGGCCCTATCTCACACCCAGAAGGAAGGAATGAATGCTCAGAGAGGCCAAGAAGAATCTTGGCTGGGTTTCCCCACTCAATCTATTAGCAATAGATCATACCCTGTTTGCCCAATGATATTTCTACACAGCTATCCACACCTTGTTGAACCTAAGCATAAAATGAGCAGTGTCCCCTGTATTCTTGGATCTTCATTCTGAAGGCTTCAGGGTCACATAAAACTATGATTAAATACATTTGTATGGATTTTCTGCTACTAATCTGGCCCTTGTCAGTGATGTCAGTGAAACGCTCAGTGGGCAAAGAGGGAGTTTTCCCTTGGCCTCTACACACTCTTTCTAGAAAGCTCCAGGAGGATGTGTTCCAGTAAAATGAGGAAATAAATTCAGAAGAAGGAAGACATGCAGGTAAGGGGGAGCTGGCAGAAGGATGATAAACACAAAACCCTGATTATCATTAAGTGCCAGTCACAAGTCAGTCCATATTAGAGCAGTGAGACACAGGAGCCAGGCTCACTGAGAGCTGTCATCACCAAGATGCCACTGCTTTCTACCCTGAGCCCAGAATAGCTAGGTGAGCCTAGCACAGATTGACCAATTAAACACACACACACACACAAGTGTACATGCACACACCTATTTATGTAGCATGTCCTACGTGTAAGGCAATGTTCTAAGTTCTTTACAAATATTAACTAATTTATCCTTTAACTAACCCTACTAAGTAGGTATTATTATTGTCCTCATTTTATAGACAAGGAAAATGAGGTACAGAGTAGTCAAATAGCCCAATGGTCATGGAGAGGCCAAATTTCAAAAGCAGACAGGCTGGCTCCAGAAGCTCTTAACCACAGATTCTTATTGGGTACTTGGATGATGAAGGTTCTGCTCTTCCTTTGAAAACTGCTGCCTGGATTAGCTGGGGAGGCTCATTCACCACTCCTAGGAGTCTGAGAGAGCCCACAATGAGCTTAGAAGCAGAAAATACAGAGCAGCCAATGTCTCTAAGCCTTCTTCTGCCTATCATCCAATACCTGCTCCACACAACAGCCCTGCCAGGTGCCCCGAATGTCCTGAGCCCAGGTCCCCAGGACACACTCAGTGCCTTGCCCTGACTTCCCCAGAGGGCTCTTGTAAGTTCTTAGGCAAGCTGAAGCCGTACTATGACCCAGAGATCAGCTTATTTTCTTCCAGGAGCCTTCATCTGACAGTGGCAATGCTTCCCCTTTCTTATGACACTAGAGGTGTACTTGCTGCTCAGTTTTTCCAAATAAATATCACTAGGGTTACTTACTCATGTGATAACACTATAAAGAAAAGCAAGAGTGTGATCAGCATATGAGTCACAGTTTTAGTTACCTCTGGGGGAAGAGAACAACGAACTAAGAGAGGAGCAAAGGGGCTTCCACAGGACCAGGACTGGGGATGTCCTGTGTCTCAACCCAAGTGGTGGGTATATGGTGTTCATTTTATCCTCATCCTTTAAACTGCACCTATATATATTTTATACATTCTTCTATGTGAATGGTACATGCCACAGTTTTTAAAAATTAAAAATAAGACACCTGGCTCAGGGGTCTGAATACATGAGGCCTGTCTCTCCTACAGAGGCTAGGGTTTGTAAGGGTTTGGGAGTGGGCTGAAGTGTGGAGATAGTTGTTTGGGTGCAAGGTGAAGTCAGGAGACAGAGAGATGGAGAAAATATATTTCCACGCTAATTCTCTCCTATTCTTATGACTTTAGACAATTCGCTTCTCCCCATGAGACCCTGTATTAGTCCATTCTCACAGTGCTATGAAGAAATACCCGAGACTCATTTATAAAGAAAAAAAGGTTTAATTGACTCACAGTTCCACATGGCTGGGGAGGCCTCAGGAAACTTACAATCATGGCAGAAGGCAAATGAGAAGCAGGCACCTTCTTCACATGGCCGCAGGACAGAGTGAGTGCAAGCAGGGGAAATACCAGATGCTTATAAAGCCATCAGATCTTGTGAGACTCAGTCACTATCTCGAGAACAGCATGGGGGAAACCGCCCCCATGACCCCATCATCTCCACCTGGTTCCACCCTTGACACATGGGGATTATGGGGATTATAATTGAAGATGAGATTTTAAGTGGGGACACAGCCAAACCATATCAGACCCTATTTCCCCAATGGTCAATGAAGACCATTTCTCTTCTGCCCACCTCAGCAGTGATGAGAGATGAAATGAGACCACATATTTGAAAATGATTTGTACGCTGCAGAGTGATTTCTATGTAGCAGTAATGATTATTATGGCAAGAGCCGCTTTGCTAAGGACATCTGTACATACAGGGATCCCCATTTTAGGGTCAATGTGTCACATTCCTCATGTGCTTCCCACATGCTGTTATCTGGCTCTCTGCTATTCTTAGATTCTCTTTGATTGCATCACAAATATTTGTTCTCTCTTGGGAATAACTGAACAAAATGAAATTCTGCCATCAGCTGCTCTCACTGGAGAGAAAGCACAAAATGTATGTCCTTAGGCACATTGCGTCCAACAATAACCTTCGCTGCTGCTTCTGATCAGTATGGAAAGAATCGGCCAAAGCACCTGTGAACAGGGTCAGCCTTGTCCACATAGCAACGTACTTGAGTGTCAGTTCTGGGAAGAATTTGGAGCATCACTAAGAACAGGAGATGCCTACTGAAGCCCGTGTATAGGTCTGGTGCATATGCTGGCCCAGAAAAAAATCATTTTTAGACTATGTTTCAGGTTCAAAGCAAAACTTCATTTTACAAAGAGAAGAAACTTCAGTGGTCATCTAAACTGCCAATACCCTTGGTAAAAGTCTCACCAATGAGGCCTTGGCAGAGAGATTCCAATGTATTTTTCTTTTTCAGATGGACTCACCTGTGAAAGGCACTGGTATGCCCCAGACCAAAGTTCTTTGTCACCCAACTGTGGGATGTAGAACCATCTGTTCTGCATCACAAAAGGACACAGCACATTTTATTTTCATAGCACTTATTCATTGAGCTGTTTTCAGCTTCTTCGAGTACAACAGTGCTATGATAACTCCACAGACCAGGATAAATCAAGTTAGCATCAATCCCACAAACCAAGTAAAAAGGCTAATGTCCAGTAACCCAATCCATCAGCTCTATCATTTGACTATTTTGCCATTACTGATACAGAATAGCTCGGTTCCAGGCTAAATCCCACCCTTAAGCCTTGAACCGTGCCCCTAAGTGAAAACAGGCAACCTCATTTTTTCACCCCCAATGTTGCCTTTTTGGCCTACCATGCCCCATCCTGTGCCCAGAAAAAGACTTCAGCTGGCAGAGCAACATAAGCAGCTGAGCTGTGGGGATACAAGTGGCTGGGTGGTGAGCAGAGAAGCAACTGAGTGTCAGAGACTATGGATAGACATGGCTAACTTCAGAAGGTGCCGCTTCAGGGAATGATCACCTTCTTCCTGCATCATCCCCTTTCCACCTCCCCATTGCACTGACAGCCACTTCCATCGCCCAGTAAAATTCTCTGCATACACTACCCTTCAATCCATTTGTGTGACCTCGTTCTTACTAGATGCTGGACAAGAACATGGGTGCTGAGAGGGCAGGGGCTTGGATGCTGCTGTGGGACCTGCACAGAGCCTGCTCCTGCCAGAGAGGAGCGACTGACTAGTTCCAGCATTTGTTCCCTCTGGTTCCCACATTTGCTTGCTCATAGGCTCCCTCTTACAAGAAGTAACCAGGGGCAGGCTGAGTGAAATAAGTAACTCCAGTTCCCACCCCTCAAAGAGGGTCGAACTCAAGGGAACTATCCCATATGATTACCAGAGTGTTACTCTTCTGATATGCACCAAAAAGAAAGATGGAATGAGAACTATTTTTTAGAGGTTGTTGGTGGTTGATTTATGTCCCCTCCCCAAATTCACATGTTAAAATCCTAATTCCCAGTTCCTCAGAATGTGATCTTATTTTGAAAAAGGTTCATTACAGATATCATTAGTTAATATGAGGTGATAAGGGTGGGCCCTAATCCAATATGATATTCTAAAAAGAGAAACACGAACACAGAAACATGCATCAAAGGTCTAGGCACAGTGGCTCATGCCTGTAATCCCAGCACTTTGAGAGGCTCAAGTGGGAGGATCACTTGAGCCCAAGAGTTCAAGGCCAGCCTGGACAACATAGTGAGATCCCCATCTCTACTAAAAAAAAAAAAATTAGGAGTGGTGGTGCACACCTGTAGTCCCAGCCACTCGGGAGGCTGAGGTGGGAGGATTGCTTGAGCCTGGGGGGTTGAGGATACAGTGATCCCTGACCGCCACTGCGCTCCAGCATGGGAAACAGAGCAAAATGTCACCTCAAAAATAATAAAATTAAAAAATAAAAAATAAAATAAAATAAATATGTATAGAGGGAAGATGATGTGAAGACACAGAGAGAAGACAGCCACCTAAGGCCAAGGAAGAGGGTCCTGGAACAGATTCTTCCTTCCCAGCCTCACAGGGAGCCACCCCTGCTGACATCTTGATCTTGGACTTTTAGCCTTGGACTTTTAGAACTGTGAGTCAATAAGTGTTGTTTAAGCCCCTAGTTTGAAGTATTTTGTTACCATAGCCCTAGCAAACTAATACAAAGCTAAAAAGGAGACTAAAAGAATGTGTGTATTGTATGGCTGGGCAGTGGCTCATGCCTGTAATCCCAGCACTTCGGGAGGCTGAGGCAGCAGGATCACTTGGGCCCAGGAATTCAAGACCAGCCTGGGAAACAAAATGAGATACACATCTTTAAAAAATAACAATAATAGATTAAAAGAATGTATGTATTGCCTGTTGAACTGAATCTCCCCTGTGAAGTTTTTCTATATTTTCCCTTCTATTTGGCTTTCAATGTCATGGGAATCTCCTGGAGCGTGAAGTTTAAATGTGAACTCCATGGGCAACAGAGGAGGACGGATGTGCCTTCCACTCCTTTGCTCATGTAATTATAAAGCCTGGGTCCATCTGCCAAGATCGGCCTCTCCTGCACCAAGGACTTAGTGTGTGGAATAAAGACCCAACCACTTGGTGTCCGGCTCTTCATCATTTATCATCGTTTGCACTGAGGCTACAGACAGCCTGAGTCTGCCCAGCCCAGGCTGACAGGACCCTGGCTTCAGGCATCAGCCTCCTCCTCAGCTGCAGGCCTTCAGCACCTAGCACAGGGTCCAGAGATCCCACCCACTCCTCGGGACTCAGCCCCAGGCCACTCCCTCAAGCTTTTCCCAAGCAAGCTCCCTCCCAACTGTACCAGCCTCTCTTCCTTCCTTGTCTTCATTCACCAAATTAAATTTAAAGACTGCCTTCTAGTGTTTCTCAACACCAGCCAGTTCTCAGCTCTTTTAAGGGTGTTGTTTTTTGTTTGTTTGTTTGTTTGTTTGTTTGTTTGTTTGAAACAGAGTCTCACTCTGTCACCCAGGCTGGAGTGCAATGGCACAATCTCGGCTCACTGCAACCTCCGCCTCCCAGGTTCAAGCGATTCTCCTGCCTCAGCCTCCCCAGTTGCTAGGACTACAGGTGCCCGCCACCACACCCGGCTAATTTTTGTATTGTTAGTAGAGACAGTTTCACCATGTTGGTCAGGCTGCTCTTGAATTCCTGACCTCAAATGATCCACCCGCCACGGCCTCCCAAAGTGCTGGGTTAAGGGTGGTTTTTTAGAAACACAGATGCCTGGGCCCCTCTCCAGGTCATTTCAAACAGACCATCTGGTTGGCTGTGGTGTAATACAAATATATATTTGCTTTTCGTTCCCAGTTTCTGGCCCAAATTCCTAAGACTCTTGGAATTTCCGTGAGAGGAGTGTCTTCGTTGGAACCCCTGTAGACCACACCTGAGTTGATGTTAATAAGTGGCTCAGGTGGGGCCCCTAGAGGGATTCAGGGTGTAGCTGGTCACCAGAAGGAGCAAACAAACGATTAGGGGGTGGAACTTTCAGCCTCACCCCCGGCACCCAACCCAGGCCTCCGGGGAGGTGAGGGGAGGGAAGCTGGAGACAGCTCAATAAAAACTCTTGAAGAATGAGATTTGGAGGGTTTCCGGGCTGGTGAACGCAGCAGTCCTGGGAGGGGGGTGTCCCATTCCATCCCCTACAAGGCATGGACGCTCTGCACGCTCCTCCCCCCACCAATACCATGCCCTCTGTGCCTCTTCCATGGGCTGTCCCTGAGTGGAATCCTTAACAATAAAGCTGGAACCATAAGTACAGCACTTTTCTGAGTCCCTTTGTTACAGCAGGTGGCTAGTCAGGCATGAGCAGGGCAGGGGAGGGCTCCTTCTTCCCTGCAATCAGGAACGTCAGGCAACCATCAGGTGATAGTCAGATGGTTGTTACAAAGTTTTTCTAAAATAATAATTGGTCGCAGCCATTGCCAGGGAAAGGCAGTCTCTCAATAGAAAAAACCTGAAACTCATGATCAGCAGCTTCCCAATAATATCTCAGGAGTTGGGTGAGTAGACTCAAGCATGCACACTAAGTAGCAAAATAGTGAAGTTTAACTGGTATAACTCTTTTTCATTCCTGCTCTAAAGCTTTTTAATAAACTTTCACTCCTGCTCTAAAACCCGCCTTGGTCTCTCACTCTGCCTTATGACCCTCAGTCGAATTATTTCTTCTGAGGAGGCAAGAATTGAGGTTACTGCAGACCTGTACGGATTCACTGCCAGCAACACTGAGTCATTCTAGTGAATCACGGAACCTGAAGAAGGAGTGGTAAGTGTAACCATAACATTCCTCTAGGAATGTTAGACTAGCAATGAAGCAGCTACCTTGGGGTATATGCCCCGGGTTCGTCATCAGGAAAAGTTAGGACTTGGACACACATGAGGAGTTTAGGAGTGGAGGTTTAATAGGCAGAAGAAAGAGAAAGAAAAATAGCTCTCTCTCTAATGAGAGAGGGGACTCCCGAGAGGAAAGACCACTGGTGGTGGATGAGATGGATCTTACGGTCCACCTTGAGGAGGGAGTTTCTGATTTACGTAGGGTTCACAGATTAGTTCAATCAGTTATGATGTTTACATAGCACGTGGGGAAGGCCGGTCACCCCACACTAACGTTATTATGCAAATGAACTTTCCCCTTGGCCAGGCCATCTTCCTTACTGTACACATGGCTGGCAGAGAAAGGAGGATGGAGCCGCCATCTTGAACATGTCTAGTCCCTAGTTCTCGCAGGCATTCACCCATGCAAGCTCCCAGCTGGCTTGTCTATGTCTACAGCTCAACTTTACAGGCTGCTCTTTGTTAGAAAATGATTTGGAGCTGCTTTGCATTAAAAAGACAATCCCTACCGAGGACTCCCATACCCACACTATCTTTCTAAGTGATTTCTGCTTAACTCTTGTGTCAGTAAGGGAAGAATGCCTCAAGTGAGCATGGATATAACTTCAGTAAGCACACTGCACATGCAGCTCCTTCCAAGCACTAGCAGGCCACTGTGCATAAGGACAGCCCACCCCAAGGGAAGAATCAGGGGAGAAGAGACATAACCCCAGAAGCATGCCAATGTATAAGACCCCAAGTCAAAGGTCAAACTGTGCACTTGACCCCTCAAGTCACCTGCCTGACCCTCTTCCAAGTGTACTTTACTCCTTTTCATTCCTGCTCTAAAGCTTTTTAATAAACTTTCACTCCTGCTCTAAAACCCGCCTTGGTCTCTCACTCTGCCTTATGACCCTCAGTCGAATTATTTCTTCTGAGGAGGCAAGAATTGAGGTTACTGCAGACCTGTACGGATTCACTGCCAGCAACACTGAGTCATTCTAGTGAATCACGGAACCTGAAGAAGGAGTGGTAAGTGTAACCATAATAAGTTCATTGCCTGATGTGCATGGCAGATCAATACTCCAAGACACCAGGTTGCAGCAGAGAAAGAGGTTTAATCATAGGGCTGCCAAGCAAGGAGATGGGAGGAAACCTCAAATATGTCTCCCCAAGGAGATTGAGGCTAAGGTTTTCAAGGGTTTTGGAGCGGGCTGGAGTGTGGTGATGGTTGATTGAGTGCAGGTGAAGTCATTAGACAGGCAGGTGAAGAATATAGATTCTCATGCTGATTCAGTTCTTCTGAGGGGGTCTTCCAACTGGTTGGCGTCAACTGTTTCAGTGGAATTCAGGGTCGGCTTAAGCAATTCTTAAACAAAATCCTCATGATCCTATGATTCTGTTTAAGCAATTCTTAAAAGTCTTATGATTTTAACATTAGAAATCCTGTCTATAGGAGCAGCGGGCATGCAAATGGTCAGTATCTAGTGTTACGTGACTTTGGTTATAAGGAAGTGGGTCAAAGCACAGCCTAATTAATGCTTAATTATAAATATATTTCTGTCCAGAATTCTTGTTAACCCTGTGAGGATGGCTTCCTAAGCAGGGGAACCCTAAAATTTAGAGTTGGCTGGGCAGAAGCATGGGTTGCCTGGGGACCCCATAGGCAGCTGGCATCTGAAGTGCAGCAGTCTCATGGGACTGAGCCCTTTAACATGTGGAATCTTATGCTAACTCCAGGTAGATAGTTGAGAATTTAATTTAATTATCGGACTCCCACTAGAGTCCAGAGAGTTGGAGAACTGGTTGGTGTCACATGGGCAGTGGCAGCACTGAAGAGTGGCACTCAGCTCTCCTTCAAAAGAACCTGCTGGGGAAGAATTATCACAGTGGTCTAGTGGCGCCAGATGCCACCCTTTTGGTCCCATCTTGCATTTGTGCTGAGGAAACCAACTTGTCCCGGTTTCCTCAGATATTCCCAGTTTTAACAATCAAAGTCCCGGAGCCTGGTAACCCCTTCAGTCCCAGGGAAACTAGGACAGTGTTCAGCTGGTCAGTCAATGGCCTAACACAGCTCCCCCGCAATGACTGAGCATTGTGGAATATGAGTTCTGGCTCACTCCTGCACATACACAAATCCTCTGACAGGCAGTTTTTGCTTGGGGACTTCCCACCAGCCCAGCCTGAACTTTCTCACAACTGTGCTACTG
Organism: Gorilla gorilla gorilla; assembly: GCF_029281585.2. NCBI lineage: Eukaryota > Metazoa > Chordata > Mammalia > Primates > Hominidae > Gorilla > Gorilla gorilla. Next base: position 112,462,249 of record NC_073238.2, read on the forward strand.
TCTGAGGATCAGCTGACCCAACCCTCCTCTTTCTCCCCTCTCTGTCCACAGGGGTCACACTTGCCTCGGGGTCTGATGGCTCTCCCTGCCTGCTCCGACTCTTTCCCCGTCATCTTTTCCAGGGATTTCCCGCAATCAATCTCTTACCTGTCTAATTCTGTTTTGGCACCTGATTCTTAGAGGACCAGAATTGACACATGGACCCATTTATCAATTTTTTTTTTTTGAGACAGGGTCTCACTTTTTTTTTTCTTTGAGACACTGTCACCCAGGCTGCAGTGCAGTGGCACAATCATGACTCACTGCAGCCTCAACCTCCCAGGCTCAGGCTATCCTCCCACTTCAGCCTGTCAAGTAGCTGGGACCACAGGCACGTGCCACCACACTCGGCTAATTTTTTTTTCTCCTGATAGAAAACAGGGTCTCCCTATGTTGCCCAAGCTGGTCACAAACTCCTGGACTCAAGCAATTCTCCCACCTCATCCTCCCAAAATGCTGGGATCGTAGGCATGAGCCACCACATCAAGCTTCTAAGTATTTTTTAAAGCTCCCAAAGCAATTGTGACATCAGCCACATTTGAGAACCACTGTCCAGCTGTGCTAACTACCAATGTGTCTGCCTATAGTCTAATGGGGGGAACAACATGGAAAATGCAGCTAGGCGTATGTGAGCTGAATGTTCTGGAAGCACTGAGGAAGGAGAGACTAAATTGCCCTGATGAAGTAGGGGGTGGCTTCAGCTTCCTGTGCTGAGAGACGACAAAAGTATCTTAGTCTCTTAGGGGAGAAATCTTACTATTTGTCCCATCATATCACACCAGTATGATAAAATTGTCATGTATTGTGGACATAAATTCATAAGACTAAGCCTTGATTTCCAGTGACTTCTATTGAAATTCAATAGAAAGAAAACCAACTTTCTTAAATATCCTGGCAAAAGAACTGGTGTGTGTGTACATTCTGTGTGTGTGTGAGAGTGTGTGTGTGTATAAAATGCTGCATCCATAGAGCTAAACCTGTCATGCTAGCAACACACATGCTTTAGAAATATGCAGATTTTTACATCAACTATCTCCAATAATTTCTGGTTTTCCTGTTAAAAAATGCATCACTAATTATAGGATAGTTATCCCAGCTGGAAGTCTTTTATCTTTGCTGGATACAGCCATTTTCCAGCAAGGCTAAAAACCAGATAAATGCTATGTGTGGCATTTAAAAAGTCAAATATTATACAAGGTCACATATGAATCACTTTTTTCCCAAATTAACACAATTATTTTGATGTTCCAAGAAAAATGTTCTAATGCATATTGCCTTTTAGCTTCAACTATTAAGCAATTTGAAACAGAGGCCTCCATCACCCCCTTTGGACTGCCAATCTCCAAGATGGAAAGAGTCACACGTGCATACCCAAGCAGCTCTCTGCTAATGGGAGATAGGTACAGTGGGAGGGGAAAAAACATACGTTTCCTTCAGTGTTTTTTCTTCTAACTGTGATCTGAGGTTGGAAGAAGGGTGGCCACAGAAATTGTTGTTGTGGGGAGCTTTGGTTTTGGTTTTGTTTTATTCTGGTAAAATATGCCTAACAAAAAATTGCCATTAACATTTGATCCAACTTATAGAATATAGGTCCCTGGAATTGCATTGTGCATTCACTTCCTGTCCACACACACATACATGCTCATTCAAATGCTTGCACACACATTCACACACTCACACACTTGTACACACATTCAGACACCCATATATTCTCACACTCAGAGACACACAGTCACACATATGTTCACACTCACTAACACATGCATGCCCCTGACCTCGCTCTGGGAGTTGAGATACTCAGTTAAAGCATGATGCTTGTTAAGAGGATAATAGAAATGAACCAAGGAGGTGAAAACTCTTCAGGGAAAGGGGCAGGGAATTTGCCCTAGTTGGGCAATGAACAGACACCTGAAAGTCTAAAATAATAAGAGATTAATGTGCATAAAAGGAAAGTATAATTTTGTTTCTTTAGCTGTCTATGGCTCCTTAACATAAAGGGAGTTTGAGAAAGATAGAAGGGAAAATTACTGTCTCATGTATGCCTTCCCTCAAGCTACTGTCCCACCTCCCTTACGTTTTCCATAAGCAAAGATCATAAAATCATAGTCTATACTTGCAATGGACTAAACAGCTGTGTCACCCCAAAATTCATATGTTGAGACCCTAATCTCACTGTGACAGTATTAGGAGGCAGGCCCTTTGGGAAGTAATTAGGTCATCCTCATGAATGGGATCAATGTCCTTATGAAAGAGCCCCCAGAGAGTTCTCTCAATCCGCTTTCACCCTGTGAAGACACAATGAGAAGTCGGCCATCTGCAACACCAAAGACGGCCTTTTTTAGAACCTGACCATGCTGGCACCCTGATCTCGAACTTCTAGCCCCCAGTACTGTGAGAAACAAATGTCTGTTGTTTATGAACCTCCCAGTTCGTGGTACTCTGTTACGGCAGCCACAACTGACCAAGACAATACCCATTCTCTGTTCATCCCAAGCATGTTGCAACGCCCTGCAACCTGACTTCACCCCTAGTACTTCACTGGCACGGCTCCAAATAATTATCTCCTAATTACCAGCTCAGTGCTTTATTCTTTGGTCTTCAGCCTACTTGAGCCCTCTGCAGTACAAGACACCATGGATAAACGGCCTGGAAACTCCCTCCCCCGTGGCCTCTAGAGCACCTCTTTCCTGCAACTCTCTCTGGCTGTTCCTCCTGTTTCTCCTGCCTGTAGGTGGATGGATCCCCCTGTCCTTCCCTGGGCTGCCTTCTTTTATGTGTTCTACATTCTTGCCTTGGCAACCACCCAACTCCTTTGCCTTCTGTTTCATCTGTGCTAAGAACTCCCTAAACTCTCTCTTCACCTGACGGCTCCTTCATTGTTCCTACTCAATAGACCCAGGTGCCTGCTGGACAGCTCCTCCTGTCTTCCTTATCAGCATCTCACACTTGACATGCCCAAAACAGAAAATAAATAAATAAATAATAAATAAAATAAAACAATGACAACAAACAAATACTGTCCCCTTGGTATTCTTTATCTGAGTTAATGGCACAGTCTTAGTTAGCTCAGGCTGCCTTAATAAAACACCGTGGACTGGGTGACTTAAACAAAATAATTTATCTTCTTACAGTTCCAAAGTCTGAGAAATCCAAGATCCCGGTGCCAGCCAGTTCAGTTACTGGTGAGAGCTCTCTTCCTGACTTGCAGATGGCCATCTTCCTGCTAGGTGCTCACAAGAGGAAGAGAAACTTCTCTGATGTCTCTTAGGAAGACACTAGTCCTATCAAATCAGGGTCCAACACTTATGACCTCATTTTATATTAATTACTTCCTAAAGGCCCTATCTCCAAATGCAGTCACATTGTAGGTTAGGACTTCAATATATGAATATAAGGGTGGGGATACAATTCATTCCATAGCGGCCACCATGGTCCAAACTAGGTCTCATTCTTGACTCCTCTTCCCCATATACAGCTGGAAACCCCAGTGCTTGAGCTGCTGACCCTATTTCTCTGTAGCCCATTTCTCTGTCTCCATCCCCACCATTGCACCTCCAGTGCAGCGCCCCCTTGTGCCTTGCTTAGACCACTGCCTTTGGCTTTTCAGCTGCCCTTCCTCCCCCAGTCTTTCCACTGTAGTGCTCCCAGGTCAGCATCCAAAATTACAGATCTGATCAGGATGTCTATGCAATGCAATAAACTCTACATAATACAGTTTTTCCCCTGTCCAACCCCCATCTACTTCTCTAGTCTCACTTCCAGCCATTGTCCCCATGTATCATGCTCCAGTCACACTGCATTTCCAGCTGTCCCAGTGTGTGCTGCCACCCTGGCATCACCTGTCTTCCTTTATCCAGGCTCCTCTTCTACTAAAATGTGCCACCCTTCCTTCTTTGCTTGGAGCATTATTGGCCATCCTTCAGATCCTGGGGTAAATATGATCACCAAGAAGATTTTTCACACCGCCCCACCCCCCGCCACCTGGAGCTTAGCTGCTCCAGGACCTGATCCATACACCTGTTATAGCCTCTGCTGTGTTCATGCATCTGTCTCTCCCACTTGACTTGTGGTTCCTCATAAGTAGTGAGTTCATTTGAGTTCGTTTGTGCTGCTATAACAAAATACCTGAGACTAGGTAATTTATAAAGAACAAAATTTATTCCTCATGGTTCTAGAGGCTAGAAAGTCCAAGATAAGACATCAGCAGGTTCAGTGTCTGGTGGGGCTCCTTTACAGCTCTTCTACTGGTAGCATCCCCACCTGGCAGAAGGTGAAGGGGCAAAAAGAATGATCACTAGTTCTCTCCACCCTTTATTTTTTTATTTTTATTTTTTTTAGAGTTAGGGTCTCACTCTCTCACCCAGGCTGAAATGCAGTGGTGTGATCATAGCTCACTGCAATCTCAAACTCCTGGGCTCAAGGGATCCTTCCACCTCAGCCTCCCCAAGTACCTGGAGCTACAGGCACATGCCATCAGACCTGGCTAATTTTGTATTTTTTGTGTACAGATGGGGTCTTGCTATGTTGCCCAAGCTGATCTCAAACTCCTTGTCCCAAGTGGTCCTCTGGGCCTCCCAAAGCTCTGGGATGACAAGCATGAGCCACTGCATTCAGCCTCTCCAGCCCTTTTATAAAGTTGCCAATCTTATTCTTGAGGGCAGAGCCTCCCTCATAAGGTAATCACTTCCCAGAAGGTCTCACCTCTTAATACAATGGGAATTAAGTTTCAACATGAATTTTAGAGGGGACATGTCCATAGAACCAAGTACCTCTGCTTCCCCTAACAAGTATCTGATCAATGTAAATGTCAGTGTAATGTGTTGCAGGAATGTCATTTAATTGTCATTAACTTTTCTCTAGTGTACAGGTAAACTTTAATTATCTTAAACTATGTATTTGTATGGACCATTTAATTCTTCTGAACAAAGAATTAGACTTTAAATATAGATACATTCTTCATCTGTATATAATCACGTCATTTTTTAAAAAATAAAATTAAGAAGACACTTGGATTATAAGCCAATTCTTCCATTTTCAGAAGAAACATATGGTGCTCATAACCAGGATATTTAATGTATGATTCAAATGTGCTCTGAAATAAATGTTGTGAAGGCAAAAACCATTATATTTTAGTGTTTAACATTTTACTTTAGGCTTAATTTTAAATAAACCTAAAAGAAAAAGGTCACAAATACTCCTCAATTTAAAGATCCTCTTGGGGTGAATAACCTCACCTTTGATCCAGAAGCACTAGAATTTTTAAAGATTATATAAAAGTTGGGTTGATATTAAAATACAAAAACTTCTTAATTAATCAGATTAAATCACTGTGCATTTCTGGCTATATGCTTCCAGATATTCTTTTCACAAGAGTCTTTTGAAATGTCTCCCAGAGGTGGAAACTTTTATACAAAAGCGACCTGAATCTTGTGAGGAGGACAGAGCACGGAACATCAGGCAGCCTTTACAGGAACAGCTTCTTACCTTTTGAGCTAGATTTTGTAAAGTGTAGTGGCTAAGGGAAAGCCTCCTCACTGGCAGTATTCCTGTTGTGAGGAAATTCAGACACGAATGTCCCGGAATCAGGATGTGATCACCTTAAATGATGCTTAAATGTCCTTATAATTAGCATCATCTTGGAGTTTTTGCTTAATGATAAAGGGGAAGAAATCATTTTCTCTGAAAGAAAGCAAACCCCAGATAGAGCAGTGAGAGCTTCGAGTACCCAAGAATGGAACTTGAGCAGTCCAGAAATGTGGTGCTTCTTTCATGGCTGAACACGGGCTTTTCCCCATCAAGGCACCACATTTGTGGAACTAAGTCACTGGTCCACCAGAGCTCAGTGGTGACTGGGAACAGGAGAGTGATGTGAGGTTAGTTGCTCCACTGTGGCTTCCCAGTGTGGGATGTAAGTGTCCTCTCCATGGGGTCAGGAAACTTGTCTTCGTTGGCCTTGTGCATTGGTGCACATCCCCAAGCCCTGTGCTTGGCATATCCTGTCTCTTCCTACTTCCTACTTGAGACCACTCTCAAACCTCACCAAATTCCTCACTCACCAGCTGCTTCTCACCTCAATACTTTACTGCCCGTATTGCCTCCCTAGCCACCTGGAATGCCAACTTGACACCCTTCCCCAACCTTTTCACTTGGCAACTTGCTATTCAATCAACTCTGTCTATTACAGTTCACTCTGTCATCTCCTCCTGGCAGCCTTCTTTGATCCCTTTCCCCAAAGCTGAGTTAAGACCCAGTATTAGTTTCCTAGAGCTGCCATTAAAAGGCACCTAAAACTAGATAGCTTAAACCACAGAAATTTATGTCCCACAGTCCTGGAGGGTACAAGTCAAGGTCAAGGTTGTTGGCAGGGTTGTTTCCTTCTGAGAGCTGTGAAGAAGAATCTGTTCTAAGCTCCTCACCTAGCTTTTGTGATTTGCTGGTGATCCTTAGCGTTCCCGGTTTGTAGAAGCATCACTCCCATCTCTCCTTTCATCTTCTCATGTTCTTCTCCTCAGTGTGTGCCTGTCCCCCAAATTCCCCTTTTTATAAGGAGATCAGCCTTATTGGATAAGGGCCCACCATAATTAACCTCATTTTAACTTGATTACATCTTGAAAAACCCCATTTCCAAATAAGGTGACATTCTGGGGTACTGCGGACTAGGATTTCAACATATGACTTTGAGAGGAGGACACAATTCAACCCATAACAGAGCCCATTATCCGTGTTTCCATAAAGCCCTCCATATATCCCTATCATTGCTTTATAATTGACTATTCAAATGACTGTTTCCTCCAATGGACTGTGCGATTATTTGCAGAAGGCACTGTGTTGTGTGATCTTTGTACATCCAATGCCCAGCAGAGTGTCTGGAACACCTAAGGACTCAATGAATAAATGAATGAATGGGTCCACTGTGAAGATGTAAAATATTATAAATGAACTATGTACAGATTTACTCTACAGTCAACTTAAACATTTTTGTAAACATACATAAAGCATAAACATATGTATACATGTTTGTATGTACAAGACTATGCATACTCAAACCATTACACACGATATGCAGATATAGTAAGAATGATTTTACTGTCAGTCCCTCCTCAGTTGTATATTTGTAAGTTTTGCCATCTCTGAACCAGATCCTTTCCTTTTCTCATTTTGGTTTCATCTTTTCTGATCCCTTTCTCTGTCCCACTCCAACAAGCGCTTTCCCTGAGTCACAGCCATTTGGAAAATACAGAGAACCTCGAATGGTTCTAGTGCCTAATCCCATTTCCAATCACTGTTTTTGTGCTTTTACACAACTCCATGTACTGAACTTCTCCTTCCACTGGTGCCACCCTCAGGCACTTCCTGCTTTGCTAGGTCCCAGTGGAGGTTTGGGCAGGAGGGGAAGGCTCTCAGGCAGAATGCTGCCCGGAAGACATCACTCAACTTCACATAACTTAGAAATTGTTTGTTCCATAATTATTTCCCAATTCTTACTGCAAGTATTCACACAGCAAATACAGAGATCTCAGACCCAGCCACTCTGGGGAACAGTGGTTTAACATCTTATCTCAGATGCAGATAATACTCTAAATTCTTTCATTCCCATGACATTTGGGTTACAAATGCTTCCAATATTTTCAAAAGCTCTGGGCAAGTCTCCAAATTAGAGTTTGCTCTGGTCCATGTTTAGTTATTTGTGAAGTCCTTATCTGTGGTCTTTGCATCTCTAGTTTTCTCACCTGTCCATTGGAAGAGCCATCAATGGACATCCCCACACAACAGGGTCAGAAAAGGAGATTAACACACATGTGGTGTGTTTGATTTTTAAAATTAAATACTGGCCTGATTCTCACAAGTATGTTTAATAAATGCACACACTTACATTAACATTCAAGAACAGGCATCATGGGATGAGTGCCAATGTTGCTCTGAGTTCCCTACGAGTAAAGACACTAATGGAACAGCAGTCCATTTGGAAACCCACGCTTGGCCTCCATGAAGGGGCCAGCTGAATAGTCCTTCAGCAGTTGAATAGTAGCATGCATGTAGTCCCAGCTATTCGGGAGGCTGAGGCAGGAGGGTTACTTAAGCCTAGGAGTTTAAGGTTGCAGTAAGACCACACCACTGTACTCCAGCCTGGGCAACAGAGTGAGACCCTGTCTCTAAAAAAATAACAATAATAATAATTAAAATAAATTGCAGATAATAAGAGTACCGACCTTAAAATGTTTTATGAGGAGTATGATAATACATTTCAAGGACTTAGCACAGGATCTGAAAAATAATGATATCTTAGCACATGTTAGCCAAAGCTAAGATTTGTACTCTTCTTCCCATCTTACAGATAAGAAAACCGACAGGTTGTCACATTATAATACACCCACAAAGTGATGGAGCTGGATTTAAACACTGCTCTGTGACTCTAGATCCCACCAAGTAATTACCATGTTCTCACAGTAATTAACTATCTAATTTCCTTATTCACTCATTTGACATATACATATTGATCAAATGCTATGTGTGGGACATTATGCTAAGAACTAGGAATACAACAGTAATCTAAACAGACAAGACCCTCCCTTAAAGGAGTCTACACTCTCAGGAGAAAAACTAATATTAATCAAAAACCAATTGGTCACATGAATAACTTATTACTTAATTTTTTTACTACAAGCTATAGTAAATATTATTAAATAAAAATAGGATGAGAGTCAGCAATGTTAGCAAAAACCACGGAGTAAAGAAGGACCTCAACATTTCATCCCTCCATAAAAGCAATGAAAAAAACTGGCAAAAAGCTGTCAGAATTAACTTTTCTTATTGAAGTATGATTGACAAATAAAAAATTGTGTATATTTAAGGTGTATAACACGGTGTTTTGATATAAATATACCTTTTGTAATGATTCTCACAATCAAGCTAATTAACATATTCATCACCTGATGAAGGCCTTTTGTGTGGGTGTGTGGTGAGAGCACTAAAGATCTACTGTCATAGTTCAAGTACACAATACATTATTATTAACTATAGTCCTTGAACAATCGTCACAATACTGTATATTAGATCTCCAGAGCTTATTTATCTTACAGCTGAAGGTTTGTGCCTTTTGACCAACATCTCCCTATTTCCCCCAAACCCGAATTTCTGGCAAACACCATTCTACTTCCTCTCTGTTTCTCTGAGTTTGACTATTTTAGATTCCACCTATAAATGATATCATGCAACGTTTGTCTTTCTGTGTCTGACTTACTTCACTTAATGTCACCCACACTGTCACAAATGGCAGCATCTGCTTTTTTAAAGCTGAACAATATTCCATTGTAAATATATGCCATAATGACTTTATCAATTCATCCATTGATGGATACAGGCTGTTTCCATATCTTGGCTACTGTGAATAGTGTTGCAATGAACCTGAGAGTGCAGATATCTCTTTGAGATAGCAACTTTGTTTCCTTTGAATATATATAGACCCAGAAGTAGGGTTGCTAGATCATATGTTAGTTTTATTTTACTTTTTAAATTTTATTTATTTATTTATTTAATTTTTTTTTTTTTTTTGAAACAGAGTCTCACTCTGTCACCTAGGCTGGAGTGCAGTGGTGCAATCTCAGCTCACTGCAACCTCCACCTGCTGGGTTCAAACAATTCTCCCGCCTCAGCCTCCCGAGTAGCTGGGACTACAGACGTATACTACCATGCCCAGCTAATTTTTTGTACTTTTAGTAGAGACGGGATTTCACCATGCTGGCCAGGCTGGTCTCATACTCCTGACCTTGTGATCCACCCGCCTCAGCCTCCCAAAGTGCTGGGATTACAGGCGTGAGCCACCACACCCAGCCCCAGTTTTATTTTTAATATTTAGAGGAATCTCCGTACTGTTTTCCATAACGATTACACAACTTATATTCCTACCAACAATATAAAAGGGTTTCCTTTTCTCTACATCCTCACCAACACTTTTTATCTATTGTCTTTTGATAATACACAACCTAATAGGTATGAGATGGTATCTCATTATGATTTTGATTTGCATTTCCCTTATGATTGGTGATGGTGAGGACTTTTTCATATACCTATTGGCCATTTGAATGCCTTCTTTAGAAACACATCTATTTAGGTCCTTTGCCTGTTTTAACTGGGTTTCTTTTTTTTTTTTTGGCTATTGAGTTGTACGCGTTCCTTACATATTTTGGATACTGATCCCCATTCAGATATATGGTTTGCAAATATTTTCTCCCATTCTGTAGTTTGCCTTTTAATTTTCTTTATTGTTTCCTTTGCTGTGCAGAAGCTTTTTAGTTTAATATGATCCTACTGGTATATTTTTGCTTTTGTTGCCTGTCCTTTTATATCATATCCAAAAAAATCATTGCCCAGATCAATGCCATGGAGCTTATTCCCTAAATCTTCTTCTAGGAGCTTTATAGTTTCAGGTCTTATGTTTAAGCCCTTCATTCATTTTGAGTTGATTTTTGCGTATGGTATATCATAAGGTTCCAAATTTTATTCTTTTGCATGTGACTATCCAGTTTTCCCCCACATCATTTATTGAAGAGATTATTCTTCCCCCAATATGTTTTTTCAGCTCCTTTGTTGAAGATTTCAACCATTATCAATTAATTATTTTTTCAAAAATTGAAAAAAAATGGAATTTTTTTTTCAGAACTCTGGAAATTAACCAAAGACTTATAGCAACCCAGTGACCATTTATTTGAGAAAAATTGCTGAATCTTGGTAAGAATAGCAAAATTGGGGACATTTTTAACTTGCTGTATTTTCATCCCCTGTTCCTAAGCTTATCAGAAGCCTTGGAAAATAATAGTCCACATTCCCAGGGCTAGAGAGAGCAGAAAGTATCTAGAATTCTTTCAGAGCCTCATTCATACCTGTGTGGTAGGTCCTTGGCACCCCCCTGGAAAGACTTACCTTTATTTAACATAACTTGGAACACACAGTGCTAAACAATCACAGATAAGAGGAAATCTATGCAGAAATTGGAATGTTTATTCCTTCCTTTCAGAAGAAGGGAGGCAGTACAGGATTAGATAAAGTATTTGCCAAAAACACTTAGAGACAATTATTTTAATGTCACTACTGTCTGGGATGATAGACAGCAGTTGAGGCAAACAATAGACTAAACAAAATAAATAAAAGGAAAAACTGAGGAATAAGATATTCACAATACCTTTGAAAATCTCCAACATATTTCTAGGAATGTAGAAGTCCACATGCATGTAAAGTGCTGTGTATGTGCTCCAGGAAGACCTGAGAAGTTATGAAGTTCTTATCTCTGGCTGAACTTGAGGTTCTTTCAAGAAATGAAGGCTAAGGTAGAGTTGTAACCTGCCTGGCTGAGCGTTTAAGGTTGTTCCAACACATACACAGGCCCCTTCAGCAAAGCCTGGGAGATTTTCTGGTTTCAGGCATTTAAGGAAATCTGTTCAATCATTAGCTAACCACAAAAATAAGGGAATAGAGATGTGAGTGGCCACAAATGATGAATACAGGCTTTACAAAATTAGTTCAGAAAAGCCACTGAACACATGCCTACTGCTATAACAAGTAGCAACAACAAAAGAACTTGGGAAGGTAGAAAAATCTGATTCCTAGAGTTAGTACATAATATTTAAAATGACCGTTTTTCAACAACAACAACAAAAAACTAAGAGACATGCAAGGAAACAAGAAAGTATGCCTCATACACAAGGGGGAGGAAAGAAATTGTTTCTTTTAAAAACTCTCTGAGGAAGCTCAGAAATGGGACATGGTAGACAAAGACTTCAAATCAGCTATTTTTAGAAGAGCTAAAGGAAACCATGTCTAAAGAACTAAAGGAAAGTGTATGAGTCAGGGTTCTCCAGAGAAACAAAATCAATGGGCTATATAGAGATATATAAAAGGAGATTTATTATGGGATTCTGCACGATTATGGAAGCCGAGAAATTCTATGATCTGCCATCTATAAGCTAGAGAGCCAGAAAAACTGGTGGGGTAATTCAGTCTGAGGCCAAATGCCTCAGAACAAGGTGGGTGGGCCAGTGGTGTAAGTTCCAGACTTACAAGGCTGCAGGGGGGCGGCGGGAGAAGTGGTGTAAGTCCCAGAATCCCAAGGCTGGAAAACTGGAAGTTCTAATGTCCAAGGGCAGAAGAATATGGATGTTCTGGCTCATGAAAAGAAAGAGACAGCAAATTTACCCTTCCTCTGCCTTTTTGTTCCATTCATAACCTCAACAGACTGGATAATGCTTTACCACATTAGTGGGGGTGATCTTTGCTCACTCAGTCTACTGATTCAAATGTTAATCTCTTCCAGAAATGCCATCACAGAAAAACCTAAAAATATTTTACCAGCTATCTGGGCATCCCTTAGCCCAGTCAAGTTGACACATAAAATCAACCATCACAGAGAAAAGAAAATCTGTGGAGAAGTTGGAAAGTTTATACATTGGTAGTGGAAACGTAAAATACTACAGCTGTGATGGGAAATGGTTTGGCAGTAACTCAAAATGTTAAACATAGAGTTACCATATGATCCAGCAAATGCATTGCTAGGTGTATCCCCAAAAGCATTAAAACAAAATTATTTAAACAAAATCTGTACATGAACAGCACTATTCACAATAGCCAAAAGGTGAAAACAACCCAAATGTCTATCAACCAATGACTAGATCAACAAAATGTGGTACATCCATGCAATAGAATGTTATTTGACCATAAGAATGAAGTAGTGACTCATGTTACAACATGGGTAAACCTTGAAAACATTATATACTAAGTGAAAGAAGCCAAACAAAAAAAGCCCACATATTTTTTATTCCACTTATGTTCAGAATAGGCAAAACCATAGAGATAGAAAGTAGATAAGTGGTTGCCAGGGAGTGGGGAGATAGGGAATTGGGAGTGACCGTTAATAGGTACAGGATTTCCATTAGGTGAGATAACATTGCGGAGTTAAATGGTGGTGATGTTTGCACAACTTTTTTAATACAAAAATCCACTAAATTGTACGCTTTAATGTGGTGAATTTTATGTACATAAAGTTTTATGTTACGTTAAGCTTTTAAAAGTAGAGTGAGATTTGAAAGTGTAAGACACGGATACTGATCATGTGGGGAAGTGGGTGGTGGGGTGCAGTTTCCAAGTAATTATATTTGAACAGAAATTTGAGGGTTGAGTATGAGTTATCCAGGTGAAATGGAGAGCATTTCAAAGAGCACCTGCATAGGCAGCACATCCCAGGAAAGTGGTGTAAACATCCAAGAAATACTAGAGAGACTGGAGGACTAAGCATGAGAAGATGAGGCTGGGAGACTGAGTCCCTGTCATTCAGGACCTGCTAGTTTGGAGCTTCCCAGCTGTGCAGTGAGGCATGCTTATGACCATGGCTGCATTATAGGTGAACTGTCACCATAGATTCCATCATCTTTGGGGGTGGCATAAGCCCCCAGGCTGGTTGCCTCTGAACATAAACAACCTTATTCATTTTCTTGTGAAATCATACACATATTCTCATTTTCTATGTGTGCTAACATGTAAAAATCGACTGGGAAGTTTGAACCTCTATATTACATAAAGGATTCTGATGGAATACCATTGACATGTGACTTTATTTAAGCACGGGTATTCCATTAAAGCAATTGCCTTTTTGAAAGATTACCTCTACTGCAGTGTGGAGTAGTGATAGTGAGGAGATCAGTTAGGCAGCTGTATCAGCAAGGTATTACAATAGCTTGAAATGTGCAGATGGAGAAATACAGGTGTATTTGAAAGACAATTAGGAGAAAAACTAACTTGCCAATGGGCTGGCAACAGATTCAAGATCAAGCAGCATGGATATCTTACAGGTTCTCAGCAACATCCCTGAATACACAATAGGGGATTCTCTCAGAAGAACACTGCAGGAGGGATACATTTTAGGGAAAGATTATGAGCTTGGTTTTGGGCATTTTCAATTTGAGTTGATGGTAAGATATTAATAGCAGATGTCTGCAAGCAGTTGGATATATGGATCAGGATTTAGAGATAGAAATTTAGATTTCATAGGTATGTTTTTTATTTTATTTTTTTTTTTAACTTTTTTTTTAATTATACTTCAAGTTTTAGGGTACATGTGCACAATGTACAGGTTAGTTACATATGTATACATGTGCCATGCTGGTGCGCTGCACCCACTAACTCATCATCTAGCATTAGGTATATCTCCCAATGCTATCCCTCCCCCCTCCCCCCAACCCACCACAGTCTCCAGAGTGTGATGTTCCCCTTCCTGTGTCCATGTGTTCTCATTGTTCAATTCCCACCTATGAGTGAGAATTTGCGGTGTATGGTTTTTTGTTCTTGCGATAGTTTACTGAGAATGATGATTTCCAATTTCATCCATGTCCCTGCAAAGGACATGAACTCATCATTTTTTATGGCTGCATAGTATTCCATGGTGTATAGGTGCAACATTTTCTTAATCCAATCTATCATTGTTGGATATTTGGGTTGGTTCCAAGTCTTTGCTATTGTGAATAATGCTGCAATAAACATACGTGTGCATGTGTCTTTATAGCAGCATGATTTATAGTCCTTTGGGTATATACCCAGTAATGGGATGGTTGGGTCAAATGTTATTTCTAGTTCTAGATCCCTGAGGAATCGCCACACTGACTTCCACAATGGTTGAACTAGTTTACAGTCCCACCAACAGTGTAAAAGTGTTCCTATTTCTCCACATCCTCTCCAGCACCTGTTGTTTCCTGACCTTTTTATGATCACCATTCTAACTGGTGTGAGATGGTATCTCATTGTGGTTTTTGATTTGCATTTCTCTGATGGCCAGTGATGGTGAGCATTTTTTCATGTGGTTTTTGGCTGCATAAATGTCTTCTTTTGAGAAGTGTCTGTTCATGTCCTTCACCCACTTTTTGATGGGGTTGTTTGTTTTTTTCTTGGAAATTTGTTTGAGTTCATTGTAGATTCTGGATATTAGCCCTTTGTCAGATGAGTAGGTTGCAAAAATTTTCTCCCATTTTGTAGGTTGCCTGTTCACTCTGATGGTAGTTTCTTTTGCTGTGCACAAGCTCTTTAGTTTAATTAGATCCCATTTGTCAATTTTGGCTTTTGTTGCCATTGCTTTTGGTGTTTTAGACATGAAGTCCTTGCCCATGCCTATGTCCTGAATGGTAATGCCTAGGTTTTCTTCTAGGGTTTTTATAGTTTTAGGTCTAACGTTTAAGTCTTTAATCCATCTTGAATTGATTTTTGTATAAGGTGTAAGGAAGGGATCCAGTTTCAGCTTTCTACATATGGCTAGCCAGTTTTCCCAGCACCATTTATTAAATAGGGAATCCTTTCCCCATTGCTTGTTTTTCTCAGGTTTGTCAAAGATCAGATAGTTGTAGATGTGTGGCGTTATTTCTGAGGGCTCTGTTCTGTTCCATTGATCTATATCTCTGTTTTGGTACCAGTACCATGCTGTTTTGGTTACTGTAGCCTTGTAGTATAGTTTGAAGTCAGGTAGTGTGATGCCTCCAGCTTTGTTCTTTTGGCTTAGGATTGACTTGGTGATGTGGGCTCTTTTTTGGTTGCATATGAAGTTTAAAGTCGTTTTTTCCAGTTCTGTGAAGAAAGTCATTGGTAGCTTGATGGGGATGGCATTGAATCTGTAAATTACCTTGGGTAGTATGGCCATTTTCACGATATTGATTCTTCCTACCCATGAGCATGGAATGTTCTTCCATTTGTTTGTATCCTCTTTTATTTCCTTGAGCAGTGGTTTGTAGTTCTCCTTGAAGAGGTCCTTCACATCCCTTGTAAGTTGGATTCCTAGGTATTTTATTCTCTTTGAAGCAATTGTGAATGGGAGTTCACTCATGATTTGGCTCTCTGTTTGTCTGTTGTTGGTGTATAAGAATGCTTGTGATTTTTGTACATTGATTTTGTATCCTGAGACTTTGCTGAAGTTGCTTATCAGCTTAAGGAGACTTTGGGCTGAGACAATGGGGTTTTCTAGATATACAATCATGTCGTCTGCAAACAGGGACAATTTGACTTCCTCTTTTCCTAATTGAATACCCTTTATTTCCTTCTCCTGCCTAATTGCCCTGGCCAGAACTTCCAACAGTATGTTGAATAGGAGTGGTGAGAGAGGGCATCCCTGTCTTTCATAGGTATGTTAAAGGTTATTTGATGCTTGGCTGTGGATGATGTCACCTAGAAAGACATTGTAGACTGAAGAAAATGGTCTTAACAGCAATATTTACAGTGTAGCTACAATAAAGTAAGTGAAATACACTAAGAAGGACAGGCTTTAGAAGAAGAAGGAAACATGAAGAGGTTTTAACATGGAAATTGAGGAGAAAAAGTGTCTCTAAAGGAAGATGCAATAAACAGCAACAAATGTTGCTGACTATGTGGTGATGACTGAAAATTCCCCATAGGATGTAACAAACTGGAGATTGTGTTTGTAAAATAAAGTGAGTAAAAAGCTAGATGGAGTGAATGGGAAAGCCATTGGGAAATAAATAAAGAGATCTCTTTCAAGAAGTTTTGGCTATGATAGGGGAGCAAGAAATAGCTCATAGCTGGAAAAGATAGTGGGGGAGAAACTTCAGCATGATTCAGTAGAGAGGATGTGGTTTGCCATGGGACAGAGTTGGCTAAAAGGGTCAGGAAAGTAAGCCCAGGTAAACAGAACTAATCTAGAACACACTGTCTGGAAGGTAAGATCGAGGATCTGGGAGACAAGATATTTAATAAAAGAAGCACTAGCCATCAGAGTTGATGGGCAGAAGCCATTTGTTCTGCTTGCAGTTTCCTGCAGGTTTCATCAAAAAGCCACACAGCAGGCACCATCCAGGGGACAGGTAGTCCTGGCATCAAAGGGGAATGTGATCCTTAATTTAGCAGATGTAGAAAGGCTAAGATAACCAAACATTATGGAAGCGAAAGCTTTGCAAAAGAAAGGAGGCCCAGGGTGAAAGAAAAAACTGAATAAACGGACAGGAGAATATGGTATTAGTCAGAGTTCCCTAGAGGGACAGAATTAATGGAATAGATATACATATATAAAGGGGAGTTTATTAAGTATTAACTCACACAATCACAAGGTCCCACAATAGGCCACCTGCAGGCTGAGGAGCAAGAAGAGTCAGTCTGAGTTCCAAAACTGAAAAACTAGGAGTCTGATGTTCGAGGGCAGGAAGCATCCAGCACAGGAGAAAGATATAGGCTGGGAGGCTAGGCCAGTCTCTCTTTTCACATTTTTCTGCCTGCTTATATTCTAGCTGTGGTGGCAGCTGATTAGATTGTGCCCATCTAGATTAAGGGTAGGTCTGTCTTTTCCATGCCACTGACTCAAATGTTAATCTCCTTTGGTGACACTCTCACAGACACACCCAGGAACAATACTTCGTATTCTTCAATCCAATCAAGTTGACACTCAGTATCAACCATCACACATCCACCCCTTGTCAACTTGAACACATACACATCTCCTGAGATTATATATAATCTTCAAATAAAGACAATAATAAGAACATAATTACACCTAAGATAATACAACTATTCTTCATACAACCAGAAACCCACCAATCCCCAACCCAAATGTTATTACATAAAGTTAACAATTTTTAAATGCTGATGTGAAGTCAATAAATCTAATGTCACATAATAAAGGAAAATGAAATAAAATAAATATATTTTCTTAGTACAAGTGTGTACATGCACAAACATGTTTTTTACAAAAGAAGGAGGAAATACTCATAACAATGACAGGCCTCATTTCTGTCGTCATGTCGTCATAGTGATGACTACCTTCTTCTACTGCCCATTCTATTTTCCCTTTGCCTTCAACAAGCACCTCAGTAGGTCATGGTTTTTTCCTGGTGGAGTGACCCATACCTTCATTCCTGAAGGGTTTGGGTCATTTGTAGTCCTGTCTGGATTAGGCTGTCGTAGTTTCCCATTGACCTTAATTACCGGGCATGGTAATACTAAGAAACGCCCTAATGGATCTCCTATATTCCATGCCTACTCTTCCTTACCCTCCGTTGTGGAGTAGTAGGCTAATTTCATCTTGATAGTCCAGGTCAGTCAACCCAGCCAACACTGTAACTCCCTTCTTAGCCTGTTGACTTAAAGGTAGGAGGAGCCAAAGTGTCCAAGTAGCAATCTTAACTTCCAGTTTAATAGAATCATTGTTGTGTCTCCTGGTGGCAGCGTTTCTCCCTCTGGAACTAAGACCTCTAGGCCAGTAGAACATAATGTCATGGAAACAGGAAGCAAAAATTTTGCTAGTGGATCACTAGGGGTGATGGTGAGTGGTGCCGCTTCCACTTCCACCCCTGATTTCAGGACCCATGAAACAGTACCATATATTGGACACTGACTCAGAGCATACATGGCCTTCTGGAGAACTTTGCCCCAGCCCTGCAAAGAATTGTCACCTAGTTGGCATTGTAATTGTGACTTCAAAAAGCCATTCCACCCTTCTATTAATACAGCTGCTTCAGAATGATGGGGAACATGGTAAGACCAGTGAATTTCATGAGAATGAGCCCACCGCGCATTTTTTTAGCTGGAAAGTGAGTGCCTTGGTCAGAGGCAATGCTGTGTGGAATACCATGACAGTGGATAAGGCATTCTGTGAGTCCACAGATGGTAGTCTTGGCAGAAGCATTGTGTGCAGGATAGGCAAACCTCTATTCCAGTGAGGACAAGCCTCTGCCCTTTCCATGATGGAAGAAGTCCAATATAATCAACCTGCCATCAGGTAGCTGGCTGATCACCCCGAGGAATGGTGTCATATTGAGGGCAAGTATTGGTCACTGGTGCTGGCAAATTGGGCACTAAGCAGTGGCCATAGCCAGGTCAGCCTTGGTGAGTGGAAGTCCATGTTGCTGAGCCCATGCATAACCTCCATCCCTGTTACCGTGGTCAATGACAGGGTGGCTGGGGAAAGAGGCTGAGTGGTGTCCACAGAACAGGTCATCCTATCCACTTGATTATTAAAATCCTCCTCTGCTGAGGTCACTCATTGGTGAACATTCATATGGGATACAAATATCTTCACCGTTTTTGACCATTCAGAGAGATCCATCCACATACCTCTTCCCCAAATTTCTTTGTCACTAATTCTCCAATCATGCTTCTTCCAAATCCCTGACCATCCAGCCAAACCATTGGCTACAGCTCATGAATCAGTATATAATCACACATCTGGACATTTCTCCTTCCATGCAGAGTGCACGACCAGGTGCACTGCTCAAAGTTATGCCCACTGGGAAGAGTTCCCTTAACTGCTGTCCTTCAGAGATGTCCTGGAAAGGGGCTCCGGTACTACAGCTGTCCACTTTCAGGTGATACCTGCATATTGTGCAGAGCTATCTGTGAACCAGACCCCAGTCTTCTCTTCCTGTCAACTGATCATAGGAAGTCCCCATGAGGCCACTGGTGCAGGCTTGGGGAGAGAAGGCAGGGTGACAGGAGTAGAGACTATGGGCATTTGAGCCACTTCCCCATGTAACTTACTTGTGTGTTCAAGGCCTGCTCACACCCAATCATGTATATACCACTTCCATTTGATGATGGAATGCTACTGTGCATGACCCACTTTATGGCTAGATGGGTCAGAAAGCACCCAGTTCATGATAGGCAGTTCAGTTCACATGGTGACTTGATAACCCGTAGTCAAATATTCAGTTTCCACGAAAGCCCAGTAACAGCCCAAGAGCTGTCTCTCAAAAGGAGAGTAATTATCTGCAGAAGATGGCAGGGCCTTGCGCCAAACTCCTAGAGGCCTCTGTGGTGATTCACTTATGGGGCCCTGCCAAAGGCTCCAAACAGCATCCCTATCTGCCACTGAAACCTCAAGCACCATTGGATCTGCTGGGTCATATGGCCCAAGTGGCAGAGCAGCTTGCACAGCGGCCTGGACCTGCTGCAGAGCCTTTTCCTGTTCTGGACCCCACGGGAAACTGGCAGCCTTTTAGGTCGCTCAATAAATGGGCAAGTAACACACCCAAAAGAGCAATGTGTTGCCTCCAAAATCCAAATAGGCCCACTCGGCCTTGTGCCCCTCTCTTGGTTGTTTTCTGGACAGGCCCCACACCACTGGACCCCTAGAAATTTTACTGAGGTAGAAGGTCCCTGAATTTTAGTCTGATTTATTTCCCATCCTCTGGCATGCAAATGTCTCACCAATAAGTCCAGTGTGTTTGCTGCTTCTTGCTCACTGGATCCAATCATATAATGTCATCAATGTAATGGGCCAGCGTGATATCTTCTGAAAGTAAAAAGCAATCATGGTCTCTCCAAATAAGATTATGACACAAAGCCAGAGAGTTGATATACCCCTGAGATAGGACAGTGAAGGTATATTGAAGGAAAATTGTCTCTGGTGGGCCTTATGGACAGGAATGGAGAAAAAGGCATTTGCCAAGACAGTGACTGTATACCAGGTACTAGGAGATGTGTTAATTTGCTCAAGCAATGAAACCACATCTTGTACAGCAGCTGCAATTGGAGCCACCACTTTCTTAAGTTTACGATAATCCACTGTCATTCTCCAAGATTCATCTGTCTTCTACACAGGCCAAATGGGAGAGTTGAATGGGGATGTGGTGGGAATCACCACCCCTTCATCTTTCAAGTCCTTGATGATGGCACTAATCTCTGCAATCCCTCCAGGGATGCGATATTGTTTTTGATTTACTATTTTTCTAGGTAGAGGCACTTCTAATGGCTTCCATTTGGCCTTTCTCACAATAGCCTTCACCCTACCAGTCAGAGAGCCAATGTGGGGGTTCTGCCAGCTGCTAAGTATGTCTATGTCAATTATGTATCTGGTACTAGGGAAATGACCACAGGATGTGTCTGGGGACCCACTGTACCCACTGTAAATCGGACCTGAGCTAAAATTCCATTAATTACCTGACCTCCATAAGCCCCTACTTTAACTGGAGGACCACAATGCCATTTTGGGTCCACTGGAATCAACATCAGCTCAGAGCCAGTGTCCAGTAGTCCCCACAATGTCTGATCATTTCCCTTTCCCCAGTGCACAGTTACCCTGGTAAAAGGCTGGAGGTTTCCTTGGGGAAGGATGGGAGAAAGATTTTTGCATAAATTGTCAGTAATGTAGTAGGGTCCTTCCTCAAGGGGACTTGGCCTCCCCCTTCATTCAAGGGATTCTGGGTCTATAAACTGGCTCAAGTCTGGAAATTGATTGAGGGGCCATGATTATCTGTTTTTATAATTCAGGTTAGTCTTTTGTCCATTTAACCTAGAAGTTTTCTGGTTGTATAAATTAAGTAGGAATGCAGTAGGCTTTCTATCAACTTTATTTCTAGGAATGCCATGATTAATTTGCCAATGCCAGAGTTCTACACAAGTCAGACTCTTCTGATTGCCACTTTGCTGTCCATTCCGGTAGTTATGTCCACCTTGCCTTTGACGGTTGAGTGCCACCATTTGCCACCTCAGGATCCACCTATTTACACTGTATTTAAATTTTGTAGTTGAGTGACTGGGGTTCTGTTAGATCTGACATACAGAGAAGAGCAATTACAGGGCTCTTCAAAGACGCAGGTACTGCCCTCACAAATCTGTTTCACATGGCTTTGGTCAAGGGTATAGCTTCTGGTCCCCCTGAGGTGGGATGAGTAGGTCTAAAGTGACTAATACACTTGACCATCCCAATGTTCATAAGCCTTTAGATCCCTTCCTCTACATTAAACCAAGGGAGATCAGGCACTTCCAGCTTGCTCACAGTGGGCCATCTTTTAATCCATAGTTTAACTAACCAAGCAAATAAACTATTAGAACATTTTTTAACTCCCTGAGCTGGCACCACTAAATGCAGAGTCCCTACTTAGTGGGCCCAGATCAATAAGTTCAACCTGAGCCAACTCTATGTTCCTTCCATCCCACACCCTTAATATCCATTCCCATGCCTGTTCTCCAGATTTCTGTTTATATAAATTAGAAAACACAGAATTCTTTTCAAATGTAGTGCACCTCCTGATGGGTCACACTCTCAACCTCACCTCTAGGAGCATGCCAGGACTTGAGTCTAGTTATAGGTCTAGAAACAAACAGGGGTGTGGGGTGGCAACTGAGGAGAGTCAACATTACCTTGCCTGGCAACTGCCTCAGGGGATGCCATCATTGTTGCCTCAGGCAGTGCAGGGTTTATCTCCTCAGACAAAGGTGAAAACGCTGATGGCAGCATGGGTCAGGGAGGGGATGTTGCCACTACTGGGAATGGGGAAGCTGTTTCTTCTGGAAAAAAAGTTTCATCAGAGTTTACAAACTCAGTGTCCCCAGCTTCATCAGGGTCCTTCCATACATCCCCATTCCAAGTTGCAGGGTCCCATTCTTTTCCAATCAATGCCCTCACTTTAACAGTAGACATCTGGTGAGGCCCTATATGCACCTTTCATTGCAGGTCAGCCACTCACATGATAAGAACTTGTGTCTGTTTTTCCACGATTTCAGCTCTTTCTCTACAGGAGATAAGACTCTCACCCAGGGCAATCTTAGCAGATTTGAGGTTCACCATCTGCTTCTCAAGCCGGGAGACAGAATCCCTGAGTTCATCATTTTCTTTTATCACTTCGTCCACTGAACTTAGGAGCAAACAACCAGCTTCATTATGTTCCTTGATTCTCCACATATGGTCAAAGGTATTATGTATAGAGTTACTAAACTCCTTGCCTCTCATGAGCAATGAATCAATAGTGTCAAATGCATATATTTTGCATAACTCTCTAAACAGTCCATGCCAAGGACTATCAGTGTTCTCCATACTAGTAGAAGTAAAGTCCGTAGCATTTGGGGGTCTAATCATGTTAAGCAGCCAACTCCAGAAACCCTGAAACCAATGAAAGAACTCCATCCTTAATATTCTGTTCCTGTAGAACAACTCCTGGTACCAAAATCTGTTCTCTAGAGGGTTCTCTAGAGGGACAGAACTAATGAAATAGATATTTATATAAAGGGGAGTTTATTAAGCATTAACTCACATGATCACAAGGTCCCACAATAGGTCATTTGCAGGCTGAGGAGCAAGGATAGCCAGTCTGAGTTCCAAAACTGAAGAGCTAGGAGTCTGATGTTCGAGGGCAGGAAGGACCCAGCACAAGACAAAGATGTAGACTGGGAGACTAGACCAGTCTCTCTTTTCACATTTTTCTGCCTGCTTATATTCTAGCTGTGCTGGCAGCTGATTAGATTGTGCCCACCCAGATTAAGGGTGGGTCTGCCTTTCCCAGCTCATTGACTCAAATGTTAATCTCCTTTGGCAACACCCTCACAGACACACCTAGGATCCATGCTTTGTATCCTTCAATCCAATCAAGTTGACACTCAGTATCAACCATCACAAACACTAACCTAGTATTTAAATTATTCAGTCCTAAGATGAGATCAAGGAATTTTAAGACAATCAAATTCTGAAAAGTATGTTATTGTAAATAGATTTCTAAGATTCTATTATGTAGGACAGGTCCCTGTCACACTGTGGCATCTAAAAAGTTACCAAGTCTCAATTTTGTATCAGGCACCTGACTAAGAGCTGGGTATATTTTGATAAACCAATCAGAAATGGCCTCTTATCTAGTAGAGTTTACATTGCAGTAGAAAATAACAAACAAGCACAAATAAATACCAACAGAGGTAAGTGCTCTAAAGAATAAAAGAAAATCTTAGGAAAAAATATAGAGGAAGTCCTTTAGAATAATTAGTCAGGGAAGCCTCTTCTGAGGTGATAACATTTAACTGAAGTCTTAAGTACGAATAAGAGTTAACTCGGTAAAGAGAAGAGGAATGAGTATCCCAGAATTAGGGAACAGCACAATCCAAGTGAAAATAAATATCCTCCCCCTCCCTCTCCCTCTCCCCCTCCCCCTCCCTCTCCTTCTTCCGTCTGCCTCTGTTGCCGAGGCTGGACTGTACTGCCGTAATCTCAGCTCGCTGCAGCCTCCCTGCCTCGGGTTGCCGTGATTCTCCTGCCTAGGCCTGCCAAGTGCCTGGGATTGCAGGCATGCACCGCCACCCCTGACTGGGTTTTGTACTTTTGGTGGAGACAGGGTTTCGCCATGTTGACCGGGCTGGTCTCCAGCTCTTGACCTCGAGTGATCTGCCCGCCTCTGCCTCCCGAGGTGCTGAGATTGCAGACGGAGTCTCGCTCACTCAATGCTCAATGTTGCCCAGGCTGGAGTGCAGTGGCGTGATCTCGGCTCGCTACAACCTCCACCTCCCAACCACCTGCCTTGGCCTCCCAAAGTGCTAAGATCACAGCCTCTGCCTGGCCGCCACCCCATCTAGGAAGAGAGAAGCGTTTCTGCCTGGCCGCCCATCGTCTGGGAAGTGAGGAGCGTCTCTGCCTGGCCGCCCATCGTCTGGGAAGTGAGGAGCGCCTCTGCCCGGCCACCCCATCTGGGAGGTGTACCCAACAGCTCCGAAGAGATAGCGACCATCGAGAACGGGCCATGATGACGATGGCGGTTTTGTCAAAAAGAAAAGGGGGAAATGTGGGGAAAAGAAAGAGAGATCA
This sequence comes from Gorilla gorilla gorilla, assembly GCF_029281585.2. Classification (NCBI taxonomy): domain Eukaryota; kingdom Metazoa; phylum Chordata; class Mammalia; order Primates; family Hominidae; genus Gorilla; species Gorilla gorilla. The sequence continues at coordinate 112,486,823 of NC_073238.2, forward strand.
GATTGTTACTGTGTCTGTGTAGAAAGAAGTAGACATAGGAGACTCCATTTTGTTCTGTACTAAGAAAAATTATTCTGCCTTGGGATGCTGTTAATCTATAACCTTATCCCCAACCCCCTGCTCTCTGAAACACGTGCTGTGTCAACTCAGGGTTAAATGGATTAAGGGTGGTACAAGATGTGCTTTGTTAAACAGAGGCTTGAAGGCAGCATGCTCATTAAGAGTCATCACCACTCCCTAATCCCAAGTACCCAGGGACACAAACACTGCTGAAGGCTGCAGGGACCTCTGCCTAGGAAAACCAGAGACCTTTGTTCACGTGTTTATCTGCTGACCTTCCCTCCACTATTATCCTATGACCCTGCCACATACCCCTCTCTGAGAAACACCCAAGAATGGTCAATAAATACTAAAAAAAAAAAAAAAAAAAAAATTTAAAAAAAAGAAAATAAATATTCTCACCAGCAATGCAGGGAACTCATTTGTGGTCCCTTTACATGACCCACCATGTGAAATCAGCAAGATATTTCATTTATTTTTCTTTCTCCATCTTCAATCTCAAGCTTTCCTCAGACAGTCCATGTCATCTTTGGGAGGGAGGGGGTTCAACTTTTTTTCCAATAGTTTTGGGGAACAGATGGTTTTTTGTTACATGGATAAGTTCTTTTGTGGTAATTTCTGAGATTTTGGTGCACCTGTCACCTGAGCAGTGTACACTGTACCCAATGTGTAGTCTTTTATCCTTCACCTCCCTCCCCAAATCACCAAAGTCCATTATGTTATTCTTATGCCTTTGCATCCTCATAGCTTAGCTCCCAGTTATGAGTGAGGACATAGGATGTTTGGTTTTCCATTGCTGAGTTACTTCACTTAGAATAATCATGTCCAACTCCATCTAGGTTGCTGTGAATACCATTATTATTTCATTCCTTTTATGGCTAAGTAGTATTCCATGGTGGATATATATCACATTTTCTTTATCCACTTATTGGTCAATGGGCATTTAGGCTGGTTCCATATTTTTGCAATTGCAAATTATGCTGTTATAAACATGCATGTGTAAGTGCCTTTTTCATATAATGACTTAATTTCCTCTAGGTAGATACCCAGTAGTGGGATTGCTGGATCAAAAGGTCGTTCTACTTTTAGTTCTTTAAGACATCTCCATACGCTTTTCCATAGTGGTTATACTAGTTTACATTCCCAAAAGCAGTGTAAGAGTTTTCCCTTTTCACCACATCCACACCAACTTCTATTATTTTTTGATTTCTTAATTATGGTCTTTCTTGCAGGAGTAAGGTTGTACCTCATTGTGGTTTTAATTTGCATTTCCCTGATAATTAGTGATGTTGAGCATTTTTTAATGTTTGTTGGCCATTTGTATATCTTCTTTTGAGGATTGTCTATTCATGTCTTTTGCCCACTTTGATGGGGCTATTTGTTTTTTTCTTGCTCATTTGTTTGAGTTCCTTGTAGATTCTGGATATTAGTCCTCTGTCAGATGCAGAGTTTACAAACATTTTCTCCCACTCTGTGGGTTGTCTGTTTACTCTGCTGGTTATTTATTTTGCTGTGCAGAAGCTTTTTAGTTTAATTATGTCCCATGTATTTATTTTTGTTTTTGTTGCATTTGCTTTTGGGTTGTTGGTCATTAAGTCTTCACCTAAGCCAACATCTAGAAGAGGTTTACTGATGTTGTAGTATAGATTTTTATGGTTTTAAGTTTTAGATTTAAGTCTTTGATACATCTTGAGTTGATTTTTTTATAAGGTGAGCATTCAAAATCCAGTTTCATCCTTCTGCATGCAGCTTGCCAATTATCCCAGCACCATTTGTTGAATAGGGTGTCCTTTCCCCACTTTATGTTTTTGTTTGCTTTGTTGAAGTTCAGTTGGCTGTAAGTATTTGGCTGTATTTCCAGGTTCTCTATTCTGTTCCAGTGGTCTGTGTGCCTATTTTTATACCAGTACCATGCTGTTTTGGTAACTATAGCCTTGTAGTATAGTTTGAAGTCAGGTAATGTGATGTTTCCAGATTTGTTCTTTCTGCCTAGTCTTGCTTCAGCTATGTGGTGTCTTTTTGGGTTCCATATGAATTTTAGGATTTTTTTTTCCCAGCTCTGTGAAGAATGATGATGGTACTTTGATGGGAATTACATTGAACCTGTAGATTCCTTTTGGCAGTATGGTCATTTCACAGTATTGATTCTACCCATCCGTAAGCACGGAGTGTGTTTCCATTTGTCTGTGTTGTCAATGATTTCTTTCAGCAGTTTTGTAATTTTCCTTGTAGAAATATTTCACCTTCTTGATTAGATATATTTCTAAGTATTTAAAAAAAATTTTTTTGCAGCTGTTGTAAAAGGGATTGAGTTCTTGATTTGTTTCTCAGATTGGTCATTGTTGGTGTATAGCAATGCTACTGATTTGTATACATTAACTTTGTATCCTGAAACTTCACTGAATTCATTTATCAGATCGAGGAGCTTTTTAGATGAGTCTTTAGGGTTTTCTAGGTATATGATCATATCATCAGCAAGCAGCAACAGTTTGACTTCCTCTTTACTGATTTGGGTGCCCTTTCTTTGTCTTGCCTGATTGCTCTGGCTAGGACTTTTGGTACTATGTTAACCAGAAGTTGTGAAAGTGGGCATTCTTGTCTTGTTCCAGTTCTCAGGAGGAATGCTTTCAACTTTTCCCCATTCAGTATAATATTGCCTGTTGGTTTGTCATAGATGGCTTTTATTACCTTGAGGTATGTCCCTTCTATGCCAATTTTCCTGAGGGTTTTCGTTGTAAAGGGATGAGGGATTTTGTCGAATGCTTTTTCTGCATTTTTCTATTGAGATGATCACATGATTTTTGTTTTTAATTCTGTTTAAGTGATGTATCACATTTATTGACTTACATATGTTAAACCATCCCTGCATCCCTAGTATGAAATCCACTTGATCATGGTGTATTATCTTTTTGATATGCTGTTAGATTCAGCTGGCTAGTATTTTGTTGAGGATGTTTACATCTATGTTCATCAGGGATATTGGTCTGTGGTTTTCTTCTTTTTGTTGTTGTTATGTCCTTTTCTGGTTTTGGAATTAGGGTGATACTGGCTTCATAGAATGATTTAGGAAGGATTTCCTCTTTATCTTTTGGAATAGTTTCAGTAAGATTGGTACCAATTATTTGAATGTCTAATAGAATTTAGCTGTGAATCCATCTGGTCGTGGACTTTTTTTGTTGGCAATTTTTTATTACTGTTTCAATGTCACTACTTGTTTTTGGCCTGTTCACAGTTTCTATTTCTTCCTGATTTAATCTGGGAGGATTGTATATTTCAAGGAATATATTCAGGAATAAATCTTTCTCCTCTAGATTTTCTAGTTTGTGTGCATAAGGTGTTCATAGTAGCCTTGAATGATCTTCTGTATTTCTGTGGTATCATTTGTAATATCTCTCGTTTCATTTCTAATTGAGCTTATTTGAATCTTCTTTCTTCTTTTCTTTGTTAATCTCACTAATGGTCTATCAATTTTGTTTATCTTTTCAAAAACCACCTTTTTGTTTCATTTATCTTTTGTAGTTTTTTGTTTCAATTTCATTTAGTTCTGTTCTGATATTTGTTATTTCTTGTCTTCTGCTGAGTTTGGGTTTGGTTTCTTCTTGTCTCTCTAGTTCCTTGAGGTGTGACCTTAGATTGTCTATTTGTGCTCTTTCAGACTTTTTGATGTAGGCATTTAATGCTATGACCTTTCCTCTTAGCACAGCTTTTGCTGTATCGCAGAGGTTTTGATAAATTCTGTCAGTATTATCGTTCAGCTCAAAGAATTTTTAATTTCCATCTTGATTTCACTTTTGACCCAAAGATTATTCAAGAGCAGATTATTGAATTTTCATGTATCTGCATAGTTTTGAGGGTTCCTTTTGTAGTTAATTTCCCATTTTATTCCACTGTGGTCTGAGAGGATACTTGATATAATTTCAGTTTTTTTAAAATTGACTGAGACTTGTTTTGTGACCTATCGTATGGTCTACTTGGAAAATGTTTCATGTGCTGAAGAAAACAATGTATATTCTGCAGTTGCTTGGTAGAATGTCTTGTGAATATCTGTTAATTCCATTTGATGTAGGGTATAGTTTAAGTCCATTGTTTTCTTGTTGACTTTCTGTCATGATGTCCTGTCTAGTGCTGTCAGTGGAGTATTGAAGTCCCCCATTATTATTGTGTTGCTGTCTATCTCATCTCTTAGGTCTAGTAGTAATTGTTTTATAAATTTGAGAACTTCAGTGTTAGGTGCATATATATTTAGGATTATGATATTTTCCTGTTAGACTATTCCTTTTATCATGCCCCTCTTTGTCTTTTTTTAGACGATCCATATCATCTTACCAATGATTTTTGAAGAACAAGAACAAGAAGACCAGAATATATCTGATTGCAGCATGCTTAGTCGTAATTGCAATAGTCACAATGATCACAATTCTACCTGCAGAGATTTTTTCTTTCATTTGATTTTAGTCTACCATATTTTAAACACAGAGAACCTGTTTTCTATGTGTGAGCCCAAGTGTTAGACTGTTTGTGGCCCACATGCTCACAGTGTAGTTACCCGATGGATGGGGTAAACCTTCTTCTTAAGGTGAGACAGCCCACAGGCAGGATCACCTCCACAACCACCTTATGCAACTCTGATCATGCTCCCAACTCACTCCACAATCTGGCCTTTGGGGTAGGAGTAATACATGATAAAATTTGGAGTTAGGAAGAGGGTAGATAGGAAAATGAGAAGATGAAAAATGGGTCAGGGCAGGGAGGAGGAAAGAAAAGGGCAGGGGAGGGACTATTCCAGGGAAAATTGTACCTACCCACAATGGGAGGGAAGAAATATTTAAATAAGCAATAGCCAAATTTTTCACTGTTCTTTATTCCCTCTCCCAAGTATACATTTATTCACCTGGGCCCAAAATACACAAACTGCTATTTTAGAATAGCCTATAAAAAGAGTTTTCTGCCAAATTCAAAAACACTGTGCCCATGATCTAGGTTAGACCATGTATCTGTGTATATTAATGTTTTTATTTTGCCATTTTCAATAATGCAAGCCCCAAGACATAATATCTTTTGTACTCCTTCAGAAGTGCATTGGCATATTCTGCCTTTCTAATGTGTCTTAAACACTACCAGAAACTAGACGAGGTTGATTTATTTGAGTCTCTGACTGTGCAAGCTCCAAAAGAGTCTTTGATGGAAACAATTTGAATTTGGGCTTATGGGGAAACTGACAGGCTCAGTTCCATCCACTGGATTGTAAGTTCCTGTAGAGAATTCTCAAATATATTTTTGATCAGCATCTGCTTTGATGTGATCTTTGCAGGAGTAAAGGAAAAAGAAAAGGAATGGAGGGAGGTTGGGAGGGTAAAAGGGAGAGAGAAAAGGAAGAAGAGAGGGTGTAAGGGAGGTCTTGACAAGAAGGTTGATGGCCCACATTGGAGATGAGGATGACGCATGGCCAGCTATGGTTTTGACATCAATCAATAGATTATCATTGGCCCGTTTGTGACAGCTGCTCTATTTACACTGCACCCCCACTCCTTAGCCCACACAGGGCCCAGTGTAATGTTCTGAATGGTGGCTCATTATTTAACCACCCTCCAGGCACAGCACTCAATGAGACACTGTTCCAGCTCTCTCAGAGTTTCTCCTCCAAAGGAAAGAGAAATGAACATTGATACCAGCCCAAAAACACACACAGTTCTATTGAACACAGAAATATAAATTCATACACACTCAAATGCTCTCGCTTTTCTGCCATCATCTCTACTTTCATTATTGAGCCAGCACTGGAGAATTAGAAAAGGGTCTCCATCCCTCTGGACGGACAAGTCCCACAGCCTCGGGAGTCTACACAACTGTTTATGGTGGCCCTATTAATTATAGACATTCTACACATCTAGAATCCAAGAGAAGAGAATTTAGGGTTTATTCTAGATGCTGAAGAGTATGTATGGTAATATCCTTGGATACCTTTTCTGTTATTTTACAGAAAAAAAAAAGGAGGGAGGGCTAGAAACTGAACATTCCTTTGTATTTTTTTTAAAAACATGCTATCGAAGGTTCTCAATGTTAAAAGAATTTTTTGTTAATATTTTAAGTGCCTGTCTAGGCACCTGTGTTTGCTAATGGATAGTTCTACTTAATCCAAATGACAGAGTTCTACATACCTCATAAAGAAAAGTCATTCTATTTTGATGCTATATTTACTAACTCAGAAACCTGACATTTCTATAGGAGCTGTGCCAAGTAATTTAATGATGATAAATTTTGTAAGACAAAATACTCTTTTCTACAGAGCTCAGGTATAATTTAAAAGGAAGATAAACAGTTCCAACATTTAATGGGTAAACAAATGTGGCAGAATAATTTATTGAGATATTAATTTGTGATTTTTTGGTCTTGCTCCTGCAGGAGTCTGAAAAAATAGAAAAGTATTGTCATTTGCCCAGGCGAGAATGTGGGCATGTTATGAGTCCAAATTCCTTCTGTTATTTACAGTGTCTCATTTTAAGGCCTGAAAGCAAAGCTGCCAAGTAACCCTCAAAGAGAGAGCTATAGCTCCAGAGAGTAAGATAACAAGGGCCTATCCTAGAGCAGGGCTGGGTCAGGGGAGGATGGAAGGAGAAGTTCCCCAGGATATCGTAAGGGATGGAGTTGGGGTGAATCTATAAGTGGAAGGGATCCGTTTACCAAATGCTCACAGAATTCCAAGAGGTATAGAGGGACCAGGAATATCTGAAAAAAAAGTAGTCTTCAGGTTTCCCTAAACAGCCTCATATGGACTACCTTGGTCATGAGTAACCAATGTTGAGAAACCAATGTTGCAATCTCACTCCCACTCCCACTGTTACCCTCAGCCATGAGAATCCGAAACCATTCTTGGTCTAGGTATCACTCCCAAGCGTATGTTTTGCTAAATAATCTTGGGTTTAATTATAATATTGGCCACAAATTATTTGCTTTGGCCCATGGGACACAAGTGGAAACTTGAATAGTGCTTGCTTATTTTGATCTCATCATTTCTTGCTGCTTCTGGAATACAGTCCCCCAGTAATCTGGGATAGCTGAGTCATACTGGACAGACATAGCCTTATTGCCCACACCACCAGGGCCAACAACCAGACATGTGAGAGAGGTCTGGAACTGACAAACCCCCAGGTGACCCATCCTGATATGGGCTGAATGTTTGTGTTCCTCCAAAATTCACATGTTGAAACCTAATCTCCAATGTGATTATATCAAAAGATGGGGCCTTTAGAGGAGATTAAGTCATGGGAGCGCAGCCTTCGTGAATGGAATCAGTGCCCTTATAAATGAGTCCCCACAGAGCTAACAAGCCCCTTCCACCATGTGAAGACACAAAAAGAAATGACCATTTATGAGTAACAGGCCCTCAGCAGGCACCACATATGCCAGAGCTCTGACCTTGGACTTCTCAGCCTCCAAAATTGTGAGAAATAAATTTCTGTTGTTTATAAGCCGCCCAGTTTGTGGTATTTTTGTTATAGCAGCCCAAATGAACTAAGACAGAGATTGATACTGAGGAGTGGTGGTATTGCTACAACAAATATCCAAAAATGTGGAAGCAGCTTTGGAGCTGGTTAATGGGTAGAGACCGAAAGAATTTTGAAATGTATGCTAGAAAAAGCCACATTGCCAGGAAGATACCTTAAAGGGAGGTTCTGATGAGAGCTCAAAAGAAGAAGAAGATGTAGAGAAAGCCTCAATCTTCTTAGAGAATATCTAAATGTTTATGAGCAAAAAAATTCATAGAAATACGGACAGTAAAGGCCATTCTGATGAGGTCTCAGATGTAAATCGGGAACATAATATTAGAAACTCATAATATTGGAAGCTCAGCTTTGTTATATAGTGACAAAGAACTTGGCTGAATTGTGTTTGTGCCCTTGTGTTTCATGGAAGATAGAATTTGTGAACAATGAAATCAGACATTTGGCTGATGAAATATCTAAGCCAAGTATTAAGGAGTAGCATGGCTTCTATTGAGTGCTTATGGTGAAATGCAAGAAGAGAAAAAAAATAAAGTCAATTTCATAATCAAAAAGAAAGCAGAACTTAATGATTTGGAAAATCCTCAGCCTATCTCTATGGGGTAAAAGGAGAAAACGTGTTCTGGAGAGAACACTAAGGTTGTGGCCAGGCAATCTTTTGATAAAGAGATGAGTATGAATTACCCAGGTGATGTTTATCAAAATGATGGAAGTATGACCTCTGGGCATTTTGGAGATTATCAGTGCTGCCCTCCATGACCTGCCAAGAGTGACAAAATGTAGGGACCGGCCAAGAGTGACAAAATGTAGGGGACAGAACAATGTCAAAAGAGGGGCCCTGAGCTTCTACACAGCCTCACTCAGTGCTTGCTCAAGTTTGCTTCCTTAATGCTTTCACCACCTCAAGTCTCTGCTCCCCAGATTCTGGTGTGATGCTCTTTGGCAGCCTCAGGTGTGGCTCCAGGAGGCCAAGGTGTGATTCAAGCCACAGTGGCTGCCCCTCTAAAGGGCATGGGCAGTAAAACTTGGCAGCCACCACACAGTGCCATCTCCATAGATGTGCAGAGTGCATGAGCTGTGGGGACATGGCTGCCTCCACCTAGATTTCAAAGGATGCCCTGAAGAGCCTTTGGGCCCCATCAGGGAACCACAACAGAGAGCCCCCAAAAGGGCAATGCCTAGTGGAGCCATGAAAGTAGGGCCACTCATAGCCTTGGATGCTCAACACCTGCTTGGCAATGCTGCAGAGTCTGGACCCCTGTCCCACTGGGGCTGAGAGGCAAAACATTGAATCAAAGATGACTTTGGAATCCTAAGCTTTAATGCTATTTGCCTTGTTGGGTTTTTGACTCACTTGGGACCTGTCATCCCTTCCTTCTTTCCTGTTTCTCCCTTTTGAAATGGGAATGTCTATCCTATGCCTCTCCTACTATTGTATTTTGGAAGCGAATAACATGTTTGATTTCACAGGTCCACAGCTGGAGAACAATTTGTCTCAGAATTAATAGTACTTTGAGCTTCACCTATATCTGATATAGGTGACATTTAAACAAGACTTTGGACTTAAACTTTAAAGTTGATGCTAGAACAAGTTGAGACTTTGGGGGCTACTGGAATAGAACGAATGTATTTTGCATGCAAGAAGGACATTGTTTTAAGTGGTCTAGGAGTGGAATGCTAAAATGTTTGTGTTCCCCAAACTAATATGCTGAAATCTAGTCCCCAGTGCAATAGTATTAGAAGGTTGGGCATTTCGGGAGTAATTAAGTCATGGGGGGGACCTAATGTGTCATGAATGAAATTCATGCCCTTATAAGAGAAGCCTCAGAGAACTCCCTTGCCCCTTCCACCATGTGAGGATGCAGCAAAAAAGTCTCCATCTATCATCTAGAGAGTGAGACTTCACCAGATGCCATATATGCTGGTGCCTTCATCATGGACTTTCCAGCCTCTAGAACTGTAGGAAACAAATTTCTGTTGTTTATAAGTCACCTCATCCGTGGCATTGTTATAGTCACCTGAACAGATTAAGACACATACCCAGGTGACCCAGCTGTGCAGCCACATGAGAGAGGTCAGACAAGACCAGTGGAAGAACCATCCTGCTGAACCCAGGCCACACTGACAATCCATGGAATCATGAGCTAAGTTAGGGCATGGTCTGTTATGCAGCAATAACTGATTCAGAGTTTTAGCAAGAGAATGGTGTAGGTACCCTTCTACTCCAATAGCATCACATAACTCATGCTAAGTCCCTCCTACATTAACTGCTACCACGGGAGCAATGCAAAAGCCCAAGTTCCAAATTAGCCAGGGACCTCTTCTAAGTTAACACCTTTTTCAAGTCACAACATGCTTTTGAGCACAGGTTTTCCTTCCAGAAAGCCAGGTCAGAGCACGCATCAGTGCTGACACCTTCAGACTCAAAACCACTGTCCTCTCTTCCTCCCTCCTCACTCTGGCCTGCCTTCATCCCATTGGCCCTATCAATTTCCAAGACTTTCCTAAAAATGGGCCTTGAACAGAACCGATCTGGTCAACCCCAATAGCTTTACCTTAATTCTGAGTCTTAGGATTTTATGAGTTGACATGTGTTCCCCTAATATTTATATGTTGACATCCCAACCTCTTGTACCTCCGAATGTAGCCTTATTAGGGAATAGGGTAATTGCAAATATAATTAGTTAAGATGAGGTCATACTATAGTAGGTGGGCCCCTAATCCAATATGACTGGTCTCCCCATAAAAAGGGGAAATGTGGGCACATGCACACAGGAAGAACACCATGTGAAGATAAAGAGATCAGGATGACGCTCCTATAAGCCAAGGAATGCCAAAGATTGCCAGCAAACCAATAAAAACCAGGTGAGAGGCATGGAACAGATCTTCCATAGCACCTTCGGAGGTAGGATGGCCCTGCCAACACCTTGATATTGGACTTCTAGCCTCCAGAATTATAAGACAGTAAGTTTCTTTTGTTTAAGATGCCTAGTTTGTAGTACTTTGTTATAGCAGCGCTAGCAAACTAATACACAGAAAGAAGGTTTTAGGGGTCTCAGTTTCTTACCAACCAGGAGATCCCAATTATTTATACAAATTACTAGTCTCTTTCCCAGCTCCCTGGTCTGCTAAGTTATGTAAAATAAAAGGCCTGGTCAAACACTTTCCCCAGGTCAATGCCTATGGACTAGCCGTGCACATAAGTTATTTTATTTTTTTAAACTAATTCTACTAAAGGTCTCCTATATACAAGGAAATAATGTCATAAATTTTCTCAAATTTTACAGCAACAAATAGATGTCACTTTACATATACTATCAATTTAAGTATATACATTACAAGTTTGCTTTGTTTAACTACAGATTCTTTGATCCTGGAAACCTTGGAGGAACAAATCTTAATGGCATTTAATGATGCCAAATTTGAATGCCTCATTTGATAAATCAGAATTTTTCTGAGCAAATTATTTGCTTCAGCATTTGCTTATACTATGCACATATGGATATCTGAAATACATCCCTATGAAACAAGAAAAAATATAAATGGATTAATTAAAGAGTTGATTCAAGAAGTTAAAAAAAGTAACAAAGTAAGCCAAGTAGAAAAAATAAAAACATAAATTAATACATTAAAAAAGATCTCATATAATTGATAAGTATACATAAGCTATTATTTTCTTAAGAAAAAATGAAGCTATATTTAGCCTTTTTTTCAAGGAGAAAGAAGAAAGAAAAAATAGTAATGGCAAAGAGAAGAGTACCACAGATACAGAATAAATTAAAGACTTAAGGGTCTTAACTCTGTCTATAGCTCTGTAAACACATTTGAAAATATTAATAAAATGAGTACCACTTCTTGAGAAAATTAAAATTACCAAACTTGATATCATAACAGAAATCTTGTCCTCACAGATCTGTATCCTTAGAAGAAATTAAAATCTTTTGTCAAATGATCTCTTCCTGACAAAAATGCGTCAGTCCTGAAATTTTCCAATGTGAATTCTCACAATCTTCCAGATTTGAATTCCAATACTATGTACACTTTTTCAGAGACTACAGGAAGCAGGAACATTGCTGACTCATCTTTTGAAAAGCAAAAATAAGACTTTCACTTCTACCTATAGTGGAGTAATAAATAGAAAACAAAGTCACCCTCTCACCTGAACAAAAGCAAGAAAAACAAAGCAACAAAATTGTAAAACAATAGCTTTGAAGACACTGGGCATCAGGCAATGAAGGAAGGTGATCCCTGGGAGTTGGGCAGTCAATAAAATGAGCCCTGTGGTCGCCTAGCTTACTTCTGCCAGAGTTTCCAGGCTCTAGCAAGGGGTGACCCAGGTGGAGAAGGCCATGGACACCCTGAATTGAGGAGATAATGCTGAGAGCCCAGGGAGACCCAGGCATTTAGATTTTGCAGGAGTGAACAGTGGACTGGAGGAGTATAGAAGGAAATTGTATTGATTTTTTTTTTTTTTTTGAGGTGAGGTCTCACTTTGTCACCCAGGCTGGAGTGCAGTGGCGTGATCATGGCTTACTGCAGCCTCTACCTCCCAGGCTCAAGCAAAGGTACATTTTTTCCTCTGAATCACCTTTGCACTATTGTTGCAGACAATTGTCCACATATACATGGATCTATTTCTGGACTTCCTATTCTATTTCTTTAATATGCCTATCTTTGCACTAATACTACACTGTCTTATTATAATTTTATAACTCTTGAATCAGGTAGTGTTATCCCCCCATCTTTGTTTTGTGTTAAAGTCATTCTGCCTATTTGGGGTCCCTTGCACCTGTAAAAATTTTAGAATCTGGTTGTATATGTCTACAAAAATTAATGCTGTGATTTGTTTGGAATTGTGTTGAATCTAGAGATCAATTTAAGAACTGACGTCATAGCAACTTTGATTCTTCTGACCTATAAACATATTTATCTGGGTCTCCTTTGATTTTTCTCAGAACATGTTACAGTTTTCAATGTACAGGCATTACATATCTTTTGTCAGATTTATCCCTAAGTAGTTAACATTTAGGTGCTAATTTGTTTTATAGTTCAGTTTTGGATTGTTCATTCCTAGTTTACAGAAATAGAACTAATTTTTAAGTATTGATCTTGTACCATACAACTTTCCTAAACTTATTTATTAGTTCTAGTTGCTTTTTGTAGATTCCATCTGATTTTCTATTTAACTGATTATGTCATTTGCAAATAAAGACAGTTTCACAATCTGGGTGCCTTCCCTTTTTCTTGCCTCATTGTGCTATCGTAGACCTCCAGAATAATGCTGGATAGAAGTGATGAAAGCAGACATTCACCTTTTCCTGACCTTAAGGACAAACAATAAGTCTTTCACTATCACAAATGTTAGCTGTTGGTTTTTCTTAGATTTCCTTTATCGTGTTGAGGAATCTCCTTTCCATTTCTAGTTTGCTGGAAGTTCACATCAGGAATGGGTGTTAGATTTTGTTAAGTGTTTTTGTACACCTACTGAGATGACCAAAGGGTTTGTCTTTGTTGGGAAAGGCAGTCTCGTACGTGTAGTCTTTTGACCCATACTTGACTGTGTAAGAATGGGCCCTGGGCCTGAAACACTTTCTTACCAAAGTATGAAGAGTCTTCACAGCCTGTGCTGAGCTTGTTGCCTTGTGTGGGAATATCTTTCCCTATTTCAGACCCAGTGTGTGCTTTTATTTCTGCTTAAGTGTGTGTATCACATGGTACTTGGCTAATCCCACTGTTATATCTGTTCTCTGCAGGGAGGGGTCAGGGTCTTTCTGCTGCAGTACAAAAGGCATGTGTGCAGGCCAGCTGCCAGGAGAGACCCACAGGCCATGGAGACTGACACCAACTACTGAAACTGATCTTGCTCTGTCTCTTCTTGTGTGAATAAAGCATTGTTTAATCCAGTGATTGACTGAATTGAATTTTCTTTGGTGGCTCCAATACCAAGAGGCAGTGGGCAGAAATGCTCAGAATTCTACTCCTGATAATAGGCAACAGATATCACCTGTTCAACAGATTAATTTTTGTGTTAATATGGTGAGATACACTGGATGATTTTAAGTGTTAAACCAACCTTGCATTCCTGGTATAAACTCCACTTGCATAAATCCTCTTGTATGTATTGCTGAATTTTATTTGCTAAAAATTTGTCAGGATTTTTTGCATCTATGTTCCTCAGGACATGGACCTATATTTTTTTTCCTTACAATGTCTTTGCCTGAGTTTTTATATGAGAGTAATACTGGCCACAAAGAAACAGTTGAGAAGCATCATAATCCTCTTAAATTTTCTGGAAGAAAATTTGTAGATTTTAATTATTCCTTAAATTGCAGAATTCACCAGTGAAGTAGCTGGTATGAGAGTTTTCTTTGCTTTAAGGTTTTTAACTACAAATTTAATTTATGTAATAGACAAAAAGCAATTCAGGTTATATATTTCATCCTAAGTAAGATTTGGTAAGTGTATCCTTAAAGAAATTTGGCCATTTCATCCATGTTGTCAAATTTATTACCATAAAGTTGTCACAGTATTCTCTTATTATCCTTTTAATCCCTGTAGAGACTGTGGTGATGTCACCTCTTTCATTTTCTTTTTCCTGATCAGTCTTGCTATGGGATTGTCAACATTATTGATATTCCCAGAGAACTTTTGGTTTCAGTGATTGATTCATGAAAGGTCCATATATGCAAAATGACCCCCAAACACAGAAGGAGCCAAGAAACCAAAGAACAAGGCAGACAAATCCAGTCAGTTGGCAGAAGGTTATTTACTGGGGAACTAACAAACAGGAATGTGGTCTTGGGCAGCCACATGACAGGTAGAACTCCATGCTGCTGCTCTTCAGGCCTGGGACCTATGTACAATAGGGAAATGTTATACATGCTCCAGGCCTGGGACCTATGTACAATAGGGAAATGTTATACATGCTCCAGAGGGAATGTGCAGGACAATTAAAGTCTTCTTTCTGGGAAAAAAAAATATGTGCCTTATAGCCTGTAATTTATGCTATAACATCCAGTTTGTTTTCACCTAAGGGCAAGATTTACAGAAATTATGTGTTCATGCATAAGGAACTGTAGATAAAGTAGAAATCTCAGAGGCATTCCCAAAACTACAGTTAATCAAAAGTCAACATGGAGGACTAGCATCCAAGATGGAGCTACTTTAGCCTTCATAGTGATTTTTTTTCAGTTGTTTCATTTATTTCTACTCTTACTCCTATCATTTCCTTTCTTCTGCTTCTTTTGGATTAAATATACATTTACTTTCCTAGTTTTTAAGGTGGAAGTTGAGGTGATTGATTTGAGTTCCTTATTCTCTTTTACTGACTGCTAAAAATTCCCCTGTAAGTACTGTTTTAGCAGCATGCCACAAATATTGGCATGTTAGGTTTTCATTTTCATTCAAGTAAAAATATTTTCTAATTTCCTTTTAATGTCTACTTTGACTAATTTATTATTTAAAAGTGCAGTATTTACTTTTTAAATCTTTGAAAACTTTCCAGATATTTTTCTGTTTTGGTGAGAGAACAATGCTTTGTATGACTTTAATTCTTATAAATGTATTCAGACTTGTTTTATATTTCAGAATTGGTTTACCATGGTCAGTGTCCCATATGGACATGAAAAAAGAAATGTAATTTCTTTTACATATTCTACTATTATATATTCTACATAGCAGATTCTACTATTATTGGGTAGAGTGTTCTATTAATGTCAATTAGGTCAAGTTGATTGACAGTGTTGTTCAACTCTTCTACATCCTTGAAGATTTTCTGTCTCCTTTTCAAACAAATTATTTAAAGAATGGTATTAAAACCTCTAGCTGTGGATTTGTTTATTTATTCTTGCAGATCCTGCACCTTTTACTTTATTTTTAAAAATCTCTGTTATTCAGTGCATAAACACTTACGATTTCTTCTGTCCTCTTGATGAATTGACCCTTTTATCATTATGGAATGACTTGTTCTATTTCTGGTTGTCTTCTTTGTTCTGAAATCTACTTTGGCAAATACTATTACAGTCACTTCTGCTTTCTTTTGATTAATGTTAGCACAATATCTTTTTCCATTCTATTACTGTTTTTTCTTTTTGAGACAGGGTCTTACTCTATCACCCAGGCTGGAATGCAGTGGCATGATCTCAGTTTACTACAATCTCTGCCTCCCAGGTTCAAGCAATTCTCATGCCTCAGCCTCCCAAGTAGCTGGGATTACAGATGCATACCACCATGCCCACCTAATTTAGGTTTTTTTAAGTAGAGATGGGGTTTCACCATGTTCCCCAGGCTGGTTTTGAACTCCTGAGTTCAAGCGATCTGCCCACTTCAGCCTCCCAAAGTGCTAGGATTACAGCCATGAACCACTGAGTCCAGCCCCATCTTATTACTTTAAATATAGCTCTGTCTTTATATTTAAAGTGTATTTTTTGTAAGCAGTATATAGTTGGATTTTTTATCTAATCTGAAAAATCTGCATTTTAATTGGGTGTTTAGACCATTTACATTTAATATTATATGATTAATGATATGGTTAGATTTCAATCACCCATCTTGCTATTCATTTTCTCTTTGGCCTATTTGTTCTTTGTTTCCTTTTTCCTCTTTATTTACCTTTTTTTCAATTCATTTTGATCTCTTTCAGATGTGTCATGAATATAACTCTTTTTTTTAGCCATTGCTTTAAGGGTTTATGGAACATATTTTTAACTTATCACAATCCATGTTAAGATAATATTATACCAATTCAGCAATAGTGTGAGAACCAGATGCCCCTCAACTTCAGTGGGGTGATATCCCAAGAAACCCATCATAAGTTAAAAATATCAGAAGTCACAAATGCGTTTAATTACACCCAACCCACCAAACATTATACCTCAGCCTATGTTGCCTTAAACGTGCTCAGAACACTTAAACTAACTTACAGTTGGGCAAAATCATCTAACACAAAATCTGTATTATAATAAAGTGTTGAAAATCTCATTTAATTTATTGAATATTGTACTGCAAGTGAAAAACAGAAGGATTGTATGGGTACTCAAGTATAGTTTTTACTTCATGTGTACCACTTTTGTACCATGATAAAATAAAAAAACTAAGTCAAATTGTATCAGTCCATTCTCACACTACTATAAAGAAATACCTGAGACTGGGTAATTTATAAAGAAAAGAGGCTTAATTGTTTCATGGTTCTGCAGGCTGTACAGGAAGCATGATGCTGGCATCTGTTCAGCTTCTCAGAAGGCCTCAGGAAACTTACAATCATGGCAAAAGGTGAAAGGGAAACACACATATCATCATGGCTAGAGCAGGAGCAAGAGAGGGTAAGAGGGTAGGTGTTGCACACTTTTAAACAACCATATCTCATGAGAACTCACTATCACAAGAAGAGCAGCAAGTGGATGGTGCTAAACCATTCATGATAAATTTGTCCCCATGATCCAACCACCTCTCACCAGGCCCTACCTCCAACATTGGGGAGTATAATTCAACATGAGATTTGGTGGGAACAGATCCAAACAATACCATTCTGCCCCTGGCCCCCCAAAGCTCATGTCCTTCTCATTTTACAAAACAAAATCATCCTTCTGAACAGTCCTCCAAAGTCTTAACTCATTTCAGCATTAACTCAAAAGTCCACAGTCCGAAGTTTCATCTGAGACAAGACTACTCCCTTTTGCCTATGAGCCTGTAAAATAAAAAATAAGTTAGCTACTTCCAAGACACAATGGGGGTAAATGCATCAGGTAAATACTGCCTTTCCAAAATAGAGAACTCAGCCAAAAGAAAGGGGCTATAGAGCCCATGCAAGTCCAAAACCCAGCAGGGCCATCATTAAATCTTAAAGCTCTAAAATAATCTCCTTTGGCTCCATGTCCTAAATCCAGGTCACACTGATACAAGGAGTGGGCTCCTTGGGAAGCTCCACCTCTGTGACTCTGCAGGGTACAGCCCCTGTAGCTGCTGTCACAGGCTGGTGTTGAGTGTCTTTGGCTTTTCCAGGCACACGGTGCAAGCTGTCAGTAAATCTACCATTCTGGGGTCTGGGAGACAGTGGTCCTCTTCTCACAGCTTTACTAGACAGTGCCCCAGTGGGGACTCTGTGTGGGGCTCTAGCCCCACATTTCCCCTCTGCACTGCCCTAGCAGAGGTTTTCCCTGAGGGCTCCATCCCTGCAGCAGTCTTCTGCCTAAACATCCAAGCTTTTCCATACATCTTCTGAAATCTAGGTGGAGGCTCCCAAGCTTCAACTCTTGTACTCTGTGCACCTGCAGGCTTAACACCACATGGAAGCCACCATGGCTTACAGCTTGCACCCTCTGAAGCAATGTTCTGAGCTGCACCTGGGTCCCTTCTAGCTATGGCTGAAGATGGAGTGACTGGGATGTGAGGAGCAGTGTCCTGAGGCTGCATAGGGCAATGGGGTCCTGTGTCTGGCCCACAAAACATTCTGTCCTCCTAGGTCTCAGGGCCTGTGATAGGAGAGGCTGCCACAAAGATCTCTAAAACATCTTTGAGGCCTTCTCCCCATTGTCTTGACTATTAGTATTTGGCTCCTTTTTACTTATGCAAATTTCTGCAGTATTGGGGGAACCCAGCCCCAATATTTCAACGTAGGTTCTTTCTATTTTCCCTAAGTGTTGGCCTGTCTGATAAATAAAGAGAAAGAGTACAAAGACAGGAATTTTACAGCTGGGCCGCTGGGGGTGACATCACATATCAGCAGGTCCGTGATGCCCACCTGAGCTGCAAAACCAGCAAGTTTTTTTTAGGGATTTCAAAAGGGGAGAGAGTGTACAAACAGGGAGTGGGTCACATGCTTCAAGGGGCAAAAGGCAGAGCAGAGATCACATGCTTCTGAGGAAACAGTACCAGAGCAAAATCAGAAACTCCTGATAAGGGTCTATATTCAGCAGTGCACACATTGTCTTGATAAACATCTTAACAGAAAACAGGGTTCAAGAGCAGAGAACGGGTCTGACCTCAAATTTACCAGGGCTGGGGTTTCCCAATTCCAGCAAGCCTGAGGGTAGTGCAGGAGACCAGGGTGTATCTCAGTCCTTATCTCAACCGCATAGGACAGACACTCCCAGAGCGGCCGTTTATAGACCTCCCCCAAGAAATGCAGTTCTCTTCCTAGGGTCTTAATATTATGTTCCTTACTAGGAAAAGAATTTAGCGATATCGGTCCTACTTGCATGTCCATTTATAGGCTCTCTGCAAGAAGAAAAATATGGCTCTTTTTGCCTGACCCCACAGGCAGTCAGACCTTATGGTTGTCTTCCCTTGTTCCCTAAAATGGCTGTTATTCTGTTCATTTTCAAGGTACACTGATTTCATATTGTTCAAACACACATGTTTTACAATCAATTTGTACAATAGTGGTCCTGAGGTGACGTACATCCTCAGCTTATGAAGATAACAGGATTAAGATATTAAAGTAAGACAGGCATAAGAAATTATAAGAGTATTATTTGGGAACTGATAAATGTCCATGAAATCTTCACAATTTATGTTCAGAGACTGAAGTAAAGACAGGCATAAGAAATTATAAGAGTATTATTAGGGAAGTGATAAATGCCCATGAAATCTTCACAATTTATGTTCTTCTGCCGCGGCTCCAGCCAGTCCCTCTCTTCGGGGTCCCTGACTTCCCACAACACTGCAGCCTGCTTTAATTTCTCTCCTAAAAATGAACTTTTCTTCTCTACCACATAGCCAGGCTGCAAATTTTCCAAACTCTTACACTTTGCTTCCCCTTTAAGTATAAGTTCCAACTTTAGGTCATTTTTTTTTGCTCACACATATGAGCCTAGGCTGTTAGAAGCAGCCAGGCCATTTCTTGAAAATTTTACTGCTTAGAAATTTCTTCCCCCAAATACCCTAAGTCATTACTCTCAAGTTCAAAGTTCCACAGATCCCTAAGGCAGGGGCACAATGCAGCCAAGCTCTTTGCTAAGGTGTAGCAAGAGTGACCTTTACTCCATTCCCAATAAGTTCTTCATTTCTATCTGAGACCTTATCAGCCTGGACTTCGTCCATATCACTAATGGCATTTTGGTCATAACCATTCAATCAGTCTCTAGGAAGTTTCAAATTTTCCCTTATCTTCCTGTCTTCTTCTGAGCCCTCCACACTCTTCTGACCTCTGCTCATTACCCAGTCCCAAAGTTGCTTCCACATTTTCAGTTATCTTTACAGCAATGCCATACTCCTTGGTACCAATTTTTTGTATTAGTCCATTCTTGCACTACTGTAAAGAGATACCTGAGACTGGGTAGTTTATAAAGAAAAAGCATTATGCTGTCATCTGCTCAGCTTCTGGGAAAGCCTCAGGAAACTTACAATCATGGCAGAAGGCAAAAGGGGAACACACACATCACATAGCCAGAGCAGGAGCAAGAGTGGGGGAAGTGGGAGGTGCTGCAGACTTTTAAACAGCCATATCTCACAAGAACTCACTATCACAAGAACAGCACCAACGGGATGGTGCTAAACCATTCATAAGAAACCCACTCCTGAGATCCAACCACCTCCCACCAGGCCCCACCTCCAACACTGGGGACTACAGTTCAACATGAGATTTGGTACACAGAGCCAAAACATATCACCAATCACCATAAGTCATGGACCATGCATACTTCTATTTTTCCCCTCCTGGACTTTGTGCTATTTTTGTCATACATTTTACTTCTACACAGGTAAAAACCACCACACTACGTTGTTAATATTTTTATTTAAACAAGCAATTATCTTTTGAAGACATTGAAATAAGAAAATTTTTATACATTTATCCATTTAGTTATCATTTTCAGTGCTATTTATTTCTGTAGGCAGATCTAGGTTTCTACTATTCCATCTAGTATCATTTTTATTCTGTTTGAAGAAGTTCAATTAACATTTCTCATAGTGTGGAATCTAGCTGATAAATTATTTCAGCATAGCTGACAAACTCAGCTATACTGAGTTTTTGCTTCTCTCAAAAAGTATTTATTTCTCCTTCATTTATGAAAAAAATCTTTACTGAGTACAAGTTTCTAGGTTGGAAGGGTTTTTTTTTTTCAGTACTTTAATGATGTTGCTCTATTATCTCTTTGTTGTTTGTTTCCAAAGAAAATATGCTGCTATTCTTATTTTTGTTCTTCTGTAACATAAAATGTCTTCTTTTCTCCTCTGGCTACTTCTAAGATTTTTTCTTTATCACTTGTTTCATGCATTTTATGATGTCTTAGTATAGATTTCTTCATGTTTCTTGTACATGGGGTTTGTTGAGTATCTTGAACCTATGGATTTATAGTTTTCACCTAACTTGGACATTTTTCAACCATTGTTTCTCCAAATTTTTTGTGTATCCCCACCACACACACACACACACACACACACACATACACACACACACACACACACACACACAGCCCTATTCTTCCTACAGGAACTCCAATTACATGTACATTCATTTACCTGAAGTTACCTCACAGCTCATTGATGCCCTATTTTTTTAGGTCTTTTTTTGTCTCTGCATCTTGTTTAGAATGGGTTCTATCGCTAAATCTTCAAAATTACTACTACATATTTTGGCAATAGATTATCTGATGTTAATCCTATCTAGTGTATGTTTCATCTCAGAAACTGTAATTTTTATCTCTAGATATTCAATTTAGGTCTTTTCATATTTTACATGTCTATTTAACATGAGTCTCTCCATTAGCTACTTGAACATATGGGATACAGTTAGAACTATTTTAATGTCCTTGTCTACTGAATTTAACATCTATGTCAGTTCTGGATTGGTATCAATTAATTCCTTTTTTCTCCTCATTCTGGGTCATATTTTCTTGCTTCTTTGTCTTATGAATTTATAATTTTATCACATCTTTATCAAAAGATATTTGCTATATCATTATTTTTAATAGAAAAATAGAAATGACATATCAATAATGAATTCAATAAGTTAGAAATATAAAATACAAATATATTTTGATATATATCATATGAATATGATATATATGAAATACTAGGCAGATGATAAGAATGAGGTTGCTCCATGTTTGCAAATATGCAGATGTCTTCTAAATATGCATTACAAAAAGGCAAGGTTTATGGCAGTGTGAAATAAAAATTTAAAAGGTTCTAATGTGTATAATACATATTGTATTGTGTATGCATTTTTTTCTGTTTGAATGCAAACAAATTAACAGTTACTTTTAAGGATAGGACCTTCAGGGACTCCGAGTGGGCTTAGAAATTTTTACTCTTCGTTTTCATTGAATGTTGCATTGTCTTAGTGGGTGCATGTATTAATTTAATTTTTACTTCTGTTTGTTGTGTTTTATAACTTTAATGGTGTATTTCTGGTGAAAATGGAGTTGTCAGCCACTTCTGTTTTCTTCCTTTTCTAAATTTAAATACATAGTATTAAAATAATTACCTAATGATAGGGATAGATCCCGATTCTCTGGGGTCTGATGTTTAAACAATCGGGAGAACCCTCTTTAAGAAAAATAAAAATAAAAAAATCTTACTTTTGCAAATTTCCTGCCATATCACAAAATTTAGTTGTGCATGTACTCATTGGTCTCCTCTCTACTAGAATGTAATATCCACACGGGCTGGGTTTTTTTATCTGGTTTATTCACTATAGTACTCCCAGTACTAACACATTGTAGACACTCAATATTTGTTGAACAAATGAATCAATCGGGTGGGAGGTTGAACTCTGTGACCTCTAAGTTCCATGACAATGCTAAGATTAGTGAGTCTATATCTGGGGACTTCCTATTCCTCTTACCTTTCCCTACCCCTACCTAAGAAAATCACTTACCCAATTTCCACTTCCCATAATTCTTAGAAGGAAAAGGATGTCCTTTATCACACATCTGAGGTAACTAATAATACCAATCGGCAACATTGTTGAGGCAAGTGCTGTACATCCAGCACTAACCTTGACCTGCCCAGCATCTGCTGGCAAGAAGTTCTGTAGCCATGATTGGTTATTAACTCTTAATCATAGCCTTCTTCTGCAATCAAGAGCTTTGATTAACTCCATTTACAGTCCTGAAAGGGCAGAAGTGAGGGGGCGGAAGGAGTTGTGAAATTAGAGGGTAATGATCATTCTGGGCTCCACAACTAGTCCAGGGTGACTATTTCATTTCTTGTTAGTCCCTAAGTGATAAAACGCCAGGATTCTCACCCTCCTGTCGTGTTTCCCTCTCCAAGACGTTTCTGCTGTGAGCCCGACTGCCAACCTCTGTTCCCAGGGGTGAGGCTGTTGCCAAGAGAGGATCCAATACAAAAAGCAAGTCAAGCCAAGAGTGTACCTGGTCAGACAGGGAGGATTGTCAGAGGGGGAGACCAGCAGTGTTAAAGCCCACTACCAAAGGCCTGACATTCCATTAGCAGAGTGCACTCTTCCCCTAAACACTCAAAGTATTGGGCTGTTCTTGAAAGCAGCTGTCTTCTTGGATCATGATGATGAGGCCAAGGCTGAAGCTGCCTATTCCCTCTTTTGCCTATTTTATGAGCCCAGCACCATCTGGGGTGATATTTGGCTTTTGAACCTCACTAAGAAAACAAAATTAGCCCTGGATGAAGTTATTACATTGCAAATATCTGATTGTCATTCAGAGTTTTCTGTGATCTAATCAGTTCTCATCAAGTTCATATCATCCAAAAAGCACTCTGAGGATAGTGTGTCTTGTAAGAAATAGCTCACCTTCAAGGGTCATGACATGTAAACTGGTAATTACAACACAAAAGAAAGCAATGACTCAAGTCCCAGAGTGGTTGAAACCCTATCTGGTGGGAATCAGAAAGGCATCAGGGAAAAGCAGCTTTGGAGATAAGTCTAAACAAGGAGAAATATTTCAACAGGTAGAGATGGGGTGTGAATCTACAATGTTCCTCTAAACTTCTGAAACATTCACACCTTTAAATTTTTCACTGAACTGTGTTGGGCTTAATGAATTCAGTTTCAACCCCTCATTTGCCTATTTTTCTCCACCGAAGTTGCAGCTTGATGGGAACAACGCGTTCTGCCTCCGCCCACTGGCTGGTAGAAGCGTAATGCCTGCGAGCAGAAGGGGTAATACTGGAGGCTGAGTCACAAGCTCCATTCTTCTTTTTTAACTGCTCTATTGAGGTATCATTGACAAGTAAAAATTGTATTTATTTAAGGTTTACTGTTTGATGTTTTGATACATATGCATTGTGAAATGATAACCATTGGTCAAAGGGAACATAGCTTCAATTATGCAGACTCCACTCTGACTTGTAGCCCTACTGATGAAATGCTGCTCTGTAGCTCTGGTGGTCTGATATTTTTACACCAAAAACAGGCCAAGCCAAATAAGTTTCGGGAGACTGTCCTGGCAGGAAGCCTTTATATTTAGATTAATCCAAAAGGCGTCATTTGTTAACTGCGGCACACTGTGCCTGAAGCGCAGGTCACACAGAACATCTGGTTTTGGTCAAGTCCTAGTTTGTATTCAGTTTTCCAACTGGGCTGAGTCAACACAAGTTCAAAGTATGTGCCCTGTAACAGACAATACAGCCTGCTATTGAGCTGTCCGGGACACCCAGCCTTCTGCCCTAACTCTGTCACCTTCGACAGGGTATACCTTTAATCTCGGTGACTCGAGGAAAAGCAAAGGGACGCCTGTGTTTTCTGTGCATTCATTCATTAGCTCTTCATTAAGACATTGTCATTGACAATCAAACAAATGTTAATGGCATTTCTTTTTTTCCTTTGAAATCAAGATAACTCTCGTTCAGACAACATATAACATCATGTCTAGAACATACTATCAGGACTAAAGCCAAATGTATTATGCAGTGTCCCCTCTAATTGCAGTGTGTGGATGCTGAAGGGTTTGTGAACATTCTGGGTGAAGCTGCAAGCTCTCTGAATTTTTTTTTTTTTTTTTTTTTTTTTTTTTGGAGCGTGTTTTCATTTCGACGCTTGTATTAATGTAAATAGCTCCTCTGGGTAATCACCTTATAACCAATTACCTTTCCAGATTTCATGGCTCATGTTTGCATTTATGTTTGTAGTTATGTTGGAGAATCATCCAGATAATGGGAAAAGAAGTGAGATTAATCGATAAATGAAGCACTCTCACTTAATGAAAACAAAATGATGCTAAAATGACTCACTATACAGATGAAGGTTTGTCATGGCATGAGTAAAATAATATAATAGGAAAATTGATTAACCACATAGCACATGGGAGTATAGGCACAGCAAACTCATTACCAAATTCAGTGGTGAATAGCCATGTAGTTTCAGCAAAATAACACCATCCTTTACATCCCATTAACGTTGTCAATTTATCACCTTTTAAATTTTTATTTGTATTAACTTTATAAATTTGATTTTAATAAATCATTTTATAAAAGCTGTAAACATAGCATGTTCTCTCTAGTTTTATGTTTTTATGCATTAGGTAAAATAATAAAAATGTAAAAACAATTTAAGTCAAAAATTAAAATATCAAAAGTGTTATTACCCTTTTGCTCAAATTTGAGAAATAGTGAAGTAAGCCTAATCCTCCCTATGTGTCTAAAATGTGATGGGCTAGGTCAACAAGGCAAGAGCCCTGACTGATTTTCAAGCCAGTTGAATTAGACGAGAAGAGTTTTAGAATAATGAAAGCAAAAACGGTCAAGGAGCTAAGAGTTCAAATCTCAACTATGCCATTTGCAGAGTGACAGAACTTAGATAAGCTACTTTCACTTCTCTGGGCTTCAGTTTAATCATCTGTGAAATAAGGAGGTCTTAGTATAGAACTATTTCAGGTCCCTTTCAACTCTGAAATTTTATGGTTCTATTTCTCCTTTATTCTAAAGAAGTTAAAAGGCAGTCTCTGGGTCGTAGAAGCCTGCCCTCTGCTGGCCGAAGCCCATTCTGCAATCCTGACGTCTGCCAAGTGTGGAGATGAAGAGACCTAGACCGGCCTCAGCCCTAGAAAAAGGTCTAGGCCCGAGAAAAAGTTAGGGCCAGACGCGGTGGCTTATGCCTGTAATCCCAGCACTTGAGGCAAAGATGGTCCGGTCCCCTGAGGTCAGGAGTTCGAGACCAGCCTGACCAACATGGGAAAGCCCCGTCTCTACTAAAAATACAAAAAATTAGTCGGGCGTGGCAGCGCGTGCCTGTAATCCCAGCTAGTCAGGAGCCCGAGGCAGGAGAATCGCTTGAACCCGGGAGGCAGAGGTTGCAGTGAGCCGAGATGGTGCCATTGCACTCCAGCCTGAGCAACAGAGTGAAACTCCGTCTCAGAAAAAAAAAAAAA
The DNA here is from genome assembly GCF_029281585.2 of Gorilla gorilla gorilla. Taxonomy (NCBI): domain Eukaryota; kingdom Metazoa; phylum Chordata; class Mammalia; order Primates; family Hominidae; genus Gorilla; species Gorilla gorilla. Next base: position 112,512,669 of record NC_073238.2, read on the forward strand.
AAAAAAAAAAAAAAAGTAAACAAAAAGTTAGGCAGCCTACTTTGATTTTTTTTTTTCTTTTTTTCATCTTCTTTCTGTTATTTTCTTTTCTTGGATTCTGCTCTTGGAGTAAGGGAATGCTGAAATGTCCTTCACAGTCATCCTCATCTCTAATCTGTTCTTAGGCAACAGCCCTGTCTATACGCAGTCACCCTACAGCGACTGGGTTTATACCATGATATCCCAGTCTCGCCTCACCACAGCTAACTGGCAAGTCAAGAGCAGCTAATCCAACTATTCGGTATCCTATGGCATGACCTGGAGGAAAAACGGGAGCTGCATGGTGTAGTCTTGCATATGAATTGATGAAATCTTAAGGTAAAGAGGTGTCAGAGTCCACCCCCAAGATGTCCCTGGAGATCTCCACCTCCTAGCCTTTATGTCTTGTGTCGTCCCCTCCCACAGTGAATGGGACTGACCTGTGGCACCAATAGCATATTGTAGAAATGGCAACATGTGACTTCCGAGGCTGGGTTATAAAAGCGAGCTGCCTCCGCCTTGCTTGCTCTTGGATCACTCCCTCTGGGGGAAGGAAACCAGCTGCCATATTGTTAGGACACTTGGCAGCCTATGGAGAGCCCACATGGTGGCAAACTGAGACTCCTGCCAACAGCCAGATGAGTGAGCCATCTTGGAAAAAGATCCTCTATCCCCAGTTATGCCCTGCAATGACTACAACTCTGGTTGTTGTCTTGACTACACCCTCATCACAGACTCTGAGCCAGAAACACCCAGCTAAACTGCTCTGAATTCCTGATCACCAGCAACTGTGTGAGATAATGTTTATTGTTTGGTGCCACTAAGTTATGGGGTAATCAGTTACAAAGAAATATATATCAAATATAAGAGATGGCACCCTGAAGGCATCTTTTGGGAAATTCAGGGAAGATCTGGGGCTACCAAGGACCCCTGGTATTTATACCCCTCATGATGTAAGTCCCATCTGTATGCACTAAGAAAGGAGGTCTAGGGGTTCTCATGGGTAGTTACCAGGATTGCTATGTCTGGAGGCAAATATGACTAGGAAGTATATTTTGGCAATGCTCTGGCCTATTGGGTAGATAAACATAATGTAGAATCATGACATAAGAAATTAGTCAAGGAAAAGACAAAATTTCAACCCATATGTAAAATAAGTTGGCAGGCCCTGCCATAAGGCACAAGAGGGTAAAAGTAACACAGCTTTGAATAACAACAACAACAGAGTAACAGCTAGAATCAATGTGTTTGTGTTTGTGGGTGCATTCAGAAAGTAAAGGAGTACACATGTATGTTGGGAGACAAAGGAAGGATGAATACAAAAATCAAGACTGAGAAAGGTGGGGTTGAGGAAGTTGCAAAAACTGTAGGCTTAGTCCCTACATAGGGTATCCAAAAAGTCCAATGTGCTGTCTTCAAATGGGCATGGTAAACCCTGCTTGCTTGGGACAGATATCAATATCCAGTTGAGTTTTATCGAATGGTGAGACATCACACAGCTGGTCAGGCGATAAGCACAATCTTAGGCAATCAGTCCATCAGCAGACCATGTGGTTAGTGCTTGGATCGACAGAGAGCAGAACACAGCCTGGGAACATGTTTCTCCAACAGAAACATGCTTTAGATCAAAACTCCTGGCTCAGGAGAGAAATTGAAGCAGTATATGGACTGGATTGTCTCAAAGGGACTAAAAAGGCTGGGACTCAGTAGATAGATGCATGCACGTGGCTTGGCTAAACACACTGGGTACCAAGACACATTTAATTCCTGATCCCTGGAAGTTCAGGACTGATTTCAGAACTGGTTGAAGCTGGGAAGGCATGAGCTGGCAGACAGCTTGAATGTTGTTAATGACAATTGTTCCACTAGCATTGTAAATAAACTGATTTACCAAATATTTTTGAACAATTACAAGGTGTAAACAACAGGGAAGGAATTTCGCCTTGAAATTTCTAGAAAGCTATTCTTATTGTTGCCACTCTATAGAGACAAGAGAACACCACTCAAAATTCAGTTTGGATGTTGATATGGTTTGCCTGTGACCCCACCCAAATCTCATCTTGAATTGTAGCTCCCATAATTTCCTCATGTTGTGGAAGGGACCCAGTGGGAGATAACTGAATCATGGGGGCAGTTTCCCCAATACTGTTCTCATGGTAGTGAATAAGTCTTGCAAGATCTGACGGTTTTATTAGGGGAAACCCCTTTCACTTGGCTCTCATTCTTCTCTTGCCTGCCACCATGTGAGATGTGACTTTCACCTTCCATCATGATTGTGAGGCCTCCCTACCCACCTGGAACTGTGAGTCCATTAAACCTCTTTTTCCTTATAAATTACCCTGTCTTGGGTATGTCTTTATCTGCAGTGTAAAAATGGACTAATACTCACTCACTCTAGTCAGTTATCAGTCATAAGACATTCCTAATCCTTGTGCATATTCTGTCACTGCGCTTACTTTCATTAATTTTTAAAATAATGATTTGCATCTCAATAGATGCAGAAAAACTTTTATAAAGCCCAACATCTTTTTATGATCAAAGCTCTCAAACTAGGCATCAAAGGAGCATATCTCAAAATTATAAGACAAGTCTATGACAAACCCACAGCCAACATCATACTGAATGGGCAAAAGCTGGAAGCACCTCCCTTAAGAGCTAGAACAAGACAAGGATGCCTACTCTTAACCACTTCTATTCCACATAGTACTGCAAGTCCTAGCCAAAGCAATCAGGCAAGAGAAATAAATAAAAGGCACCAAAATAGGGAAAGAAGTCAAATTATCTCTCTTTGCTGACAATATGATTTCATACCTAGAAAATCATCAGTACTCCACCAAAAGGCTCCTAGGACTGACAAACCACTTCAGTAAAGTTTCAAAATACAAAATCAATGCACATAAATTAGTAGCATTTCTATGCAGCAATAATGTTCAAGCTGAGAGCCAGATCAAGAGCACAAACCCATTTACAATAGCCACAACAAAAATAAAATACCCAAGGGTACATCTAACCAAGGAGATGAAATATCTCTACAATGAGAACTACAAAACACTGTGGAAAGAAATACTGGATAATACAAACAAATGGAAAAATATTCCCTGCTCATGGATTGGAGGAATCAATATCGTTAAAATAGGCATACTGCCCAAAGCAAGCTCCAGATTCAATGCTATTCCTATCAAACTACCAAAGCCATTTTTCACAGAATTAGAAAAAATTATTCTAAAATTCATATGGAACCAAAAAAGAGCCTGAATAGCCAAAGCAATCCTAAGGAAAAAGAACAAAGAGCATAACCTTACCCAACTACAAACTGTACTACAAGGCCACAGTAACCAAAACAGCCTGATACTGATACAAAACAGACACATAGACCAATGGAACAGAATAAAGAACCCAGAAATAAAGCCACACACTTACAATCAATTGATCTTCAACAAAGTTGACAAATATAAGCAATGGAGAAAGGACTTCCTATTCAATAAATGGTGCTGGGATAACTGGCTATTCATATGCAGAAGAATGAAACTGGACTCCTACTTATCACCACATAGAAAAAATAACTCAAAATGAATTAAATGCTTAAACGTAAAATCTTAAACTATAAAGACCGTAGAATAAAACCTAGGAGCTACCCTCTAGACTTTGGCCTTGACAAAGAATTTATGACTAAATCCTCAAAAGCAATTGCAACAAAACCAAAATTTGACAAGTAGGACCTAATTAAACTAAAGAGCTTCTGGACATTAAAAGAAATTACCAATAGAATAAACAGATAATCTACAGAATGGGAGAAAATATTTGCAAAATATGTATCCAACAGAAGTCTAATAATATCCAGAATCCATAAGAAACTTAAACAATTCAACAAGAAACAACAAATAACCCCATTAATAAGTAGGCAAAAGACATGAACAGACAATTTCTCAAAAGACATACAAGCAGCCAGCAAACATATAAAAATATTCATCATCAAAATCGAAACCACAATGAGATACCATCTCACACAGGTCAGAATAGCTATTATTAAAAAGTCAAAAAATAATAGATGTGGGCAAGGCTGCAGAAAAAAGAAAACCCTTATACACTGTTGGTGGGAATGTACATTAGTTCAGCCACTATGGAAAGTAGTTTGGAGATTTCTCAAAGAACTCAAAACACAACCACCATTCAACCAAGCAATTCCATTACTGAATATATACCCAAGGAAAATAAATTATTCTACCAAAAAGACACTTGCACTCATATGTTCATCACAGCACTATTCACAGTAGCAAAGACATGAAATCAACCTAGGTTCCCATTGACGGTGGATTAGATAAAGAAAATGTGGGACATACACACCATGGAATATGATGCAGCCATTAAAAAAAGAATGAAGTCATGTCCTTTGCAGCAACATGGATGCAGCTGGAGGCCATTATCCTAAGAGAATTAACTCAGGAACAGGAAACCAATACTGCATGTTCTCACTTACAAGTGGAAACTAAACATTGAGTACACACATATACAAAGATGGGAACAATAGAAACTTGGGACTATCGAAGGGGAGGAGGGAAAACGGAAAGGGTTGAAAAACTATCTATTGTGTACTATGATCACAACCTGGGTGATGGGATCAATGATACAACCTCAGCAAGATTCAATATACCCACGGAACAAACTTGCACATGTACCCCCTGAATCTAAAATAAAAGTTGAAATTTTAAAAATAAATAAATACTAAAATAATGATCTGTATTTACCTATTTCCTTCAGTAGACCGTGAGCTCTGCGAAGGCTGGGACAGCGTTTTGTTCATTTTTGCATCCCTACAACTTGGGTCCCAGCACAGTGGTGTCAATAAATATTTGTTGATGAGAAGAATAAAAATATACAGGCCAGTGTTTGAAACCTGGGGATAATCTTGACTCATAGGCAGGGAGTAAGAAGTTCTACTTCACACCGGGGACTCTTGTGGGGCAGGGGCGGGGAGGGATAGCATTAGGAGAGATATCTAATGCTAAATGATGAGTTAATGAGTGCAGCACACCAACATGGCACATGTATACATATGTAACAAACCTGCACGTTGTGCACATGTACCCTAAAACTTAAAGTATAATAATAATAAAAAAATTTTTTTTAAAGTTCTACTTCATACTATGCAATTCAGCAGAAATTCAGGCTTCCCTGCAGTGCAATCTCACCTCAGACTTCCATTAAGTAACTAAACTTTATATTGTCCTAACACCTTTAGCCTCAAAACTCAATAATCACAATTTCTTCAACTTTTAGGAGTGGTCTTGCTCTTATCTTCCTTAGGTCCTCCCTTCATATTTACTCATTCATTCAACGTGTGCTCATCAGATATTTATTAAGTGGTTACTATGTCCCAGGCACCATTCTAGGCACTGGGGATACATCGATGAGGGGGGAAAAAAAAGACAAGAATACCTGCTCTCATGGAGCTTTTGGAAAAAAGAAAAAGTACACTAGGAATTCTGCTTGTGGTCAGAATGCAGTTTTAAATCAGATGGTGAAGATATACCTCAATGCAGAGATGAAATTTCAGCAAATACTTGAAGAGAATGAGGGAATACGTCAAGCAGCTAGGGGGAAGGAGTCCTAAATAAAGGGACCAGCTAATACCAGCACTCGAAGGTTGGAGCAAGCATGTGTGTTCAAGAAACTTCTGTGGTTGAAGCAGAATCAAGTAATGAGAGATAATGCTAGTAGATGATGCAGAGACAAAAGTCCAGCCCCTGAGCTCTAGTTTCATCCTTGGTTGTCTCTACGGGGCATTGTCATCAGAAGAGCCAGGGATTCGGGACCAGAAAGAGGTGCCTTGGAATTTCTTCTCTACCTCTCACCAGCTCTATAGTTTGGGGAAGCAATTCCCTCTGTTCTGCCTAGGAAGCACTTTATGCAGGTTATCTCAATGAGTCTTGGAAATGCTCCATCAAGCAGGGGCAAGTATTCCCATTTTAAAAGTTGGAAACTGGCCAGGTGCAAACTGGCCAGGTGTGGTGGTTCACACCTGTAATCCCAGCACTTTGGGAGGCTGAAGCAGGTGGATCACCTGAGGTCAGGAGTTTGAGACCAGCCTGGCCAACATGGTGAAACCCCATCTCTACTAAAAAAAAAAAAAAGAAAAAGAAAAAGAAAAATACAAAAATTAGCTGGTCATGGTGGCGGGCACCCTTAGTCCCAGCTACTCAGGAGGCTGAAGCAGGAGAATCACTTGAAGCCAGGAAACCGAGGTTGCAGTGAGCTGAGATCACACCACTGCCCTCCAGCCTGGGTGACAGAGCAAGACTCCATCTCAAAAAAATTAAATTAAATTTTTAAAATATATAAATAAAAATAAAAGTTGAAAACTGAAGTTTAGAGGGTTAGAGAGGACTTAGTAACTTGCTCAGAACTGTCTGTCAGAAATGACAGAATCAGGATGGGAACTCTGGTGACTTGATTCCAAAGGCTGTGTCCTTCCTCCCTACTTCACATGGGATAGCTCAATGTGTGTCCAGAGTCTGGCACGTACTAAATGTTCAGTAAATGTAATTCTTTCTTTCCATTACCTTGACTGAGTTCTCTGAAGTTGTCTGCTTCCTTGGCCAGATCTCTGAGTGCTGCCTGCTCCGAGGATCCCCATTTCCCACGAGGATGCCTTCATTTCCCAAAACAGAAGTTCTCATTCAACAGTGTTGAATGCCTGGCCATTGCCATTGCTATGTGACCTTGGGCAAGTCATGTCACCTCACTTGTAAACCCGGTTTGGTAATCTCTGCTTGCTCCAATGGGGGACATATAGGACAGAAGCCGTGTAAAGCATCTCACACAGAGCTTCCCAACTCAATGACTACTCGTTACTACTATTGTGTTCTTCTGGAACTTGCTTTCTTTGCCTTCTTGGCTGGTTTTTCACCAACAGTTGAGCCAGCCTCACTTCAAAGGTGGATGGGATTATGGGTTCTGACCCCTTGTAGTCTCCTCAGAATATTTTTCCATTGCTGGTCATGTTAACAGATGTCATAAATACATCTAATTTTTAAACAAGCACATCTAATACTTTTAATGTTTTAGCTACAGATGTGAATAAAGGGCAGATAGCTCTGCTGAGGTCAACTTGGACTGTCTGTTCATGTACTTATGGTTTTGCTAGAATCCATATACTGGAAAGAAACATTAGCTAATTTTTACATTTTAAAACACTTTCTCTATTTAGAAAGATTGGTATAAACAGGGTTGTGGTGTTACACAGCTCTAGGAGGTATCATGCACATGTTTGTACCTGTGGAGCTGTGCAATGGTTGACCCTAGGAACAAAGAAACACATGCTGGACACCTGTCCCCGGCTGCCATGAGTGTTGGCTGCTAAGCACTCAGTTGCCCCCTCTGGAGAATCATTCTCAGCTGCGTGTGGAGAAAAGGGAAGCCTTGCACACTGTTGGTGGGAATGTAAATTAGCAAACCCATCATGGGCAAATGTATGAAGATTCCTCACGATATTAAAAATAGAACTACCATATGATCCAGAAATTCCACGTCTGAGTATAGTACAAAGAAAATGAAATCAGTATGTCCAAGAGACATTTACACTGTCATGATCATTGTGGTGTTATTCACAATAGTCAAGACATGGAATCAACCTAAGTGGCCATCATTCAACCATGAATTGATAAAGAAAATGTGATGTGGGGTGGCTCATGCCTGTAATACCAGCACTTTGGGAGGCCAAGGCGGGTAGATCACTTGATGTCAGGAGTTTGAGACCAGCCTAGCCAACATGGTGAAAACTCCTCTCTACTAAAAATGCAAAAAAATAAAAAATTAGCTGGTCATGGTGGGTGCATGCTTAAAATCCCAGCTACTCAGGAGGCTGCAGCATGAGAATCACTTGAACCCGGGAGGCAGAGGTTGCAGTGAGCTGAGATGGCACCACTGCACTCCAGCCTGGGAGACAGAGCGAAACTCCGACTCGAAAAAAGAAAAGAAAATGTGTTGTATGTACACAATGGAATACTATTCAACTTTTAAAAAGAAGTAAATCCTGTAATTTACAACAACATGGATGAACCTGAACCTAGAGGACATTATGTTAAGTGAAATAAGCCGGGCACAGAAAGGCAAATAAATACCACATGATGTCACTTACATGTGGAATCTAAATAAGTTGAACTCACAAAAGTAGAGTAAAATGGTGGTAACCAGGGTCTGAAATGGTTTGGGTGGGGTGGGGGGAGACAGTGGGGGCAGGGGCCGGAGTTGGGGAAATGTTGGTCAAAAGGTACAAAACTTCAGTTAATCAGGAGGAGTAAGTTTAAGAGATCTATTATACAACATGGTGACTTCAGTCAATAGCAGTGCAGTGTACTCTTGAACATTGCTAAGAGTAAACTGTGTGTCCTCGCCACAAAAAATAAGGATGTGAGTTAATACGTATGTTAATTGACTCGATTTGGCCAGTCCACAATGCGTACATATTTCAAAACTTCATGTTGTACACAATAAACCCATATAATTATTATCAACTTAAAAATTAATTTAAAAAAAAAGGAATTGTCCTCAGCCAAACAGACCCTCAGCCAGACCCAGAGGTTAACAGGAGGACAAGATGAGTTAATGACCAGAAACATTTGGTGAAAGTTAGCAGTTATCTTTATTGCTACTAGTGATGTTTGATGACTGGCTGACCTGGGACATCAAACTATGGCTTCTGATCCTAACTCGGGACTCTTCCACTCTATGACACATCTATCTAATCCAGCTCAATCTCAACTCTACGATTTAGATCCACCTACCCTCAAAACCAAAATTCAAATCTATCTTCCCAAGCTGGCATTCTTTCCAGGTTGAACAAAAGTTATGAGTCATGGGGAAAGGAGTCCAAGAAGAGGCTCAGGTTTCCAAATCTAAATCTCAGAAAAATAGAAGCAAAATGTATTTCTTAAAGAACCCACATCCCAGCCCTGAAAAATTTTGATTTTCAACACTCAAAACATAACCTATTCAGACAACTATATTGGGCTGAGTATATTGCAGCTGTGATAAATTCCACATGATTTAATATAATTTTAAATAATTCATATTCTAAACTATGTCAGTAAATCTAAAGATGCAACAGCACTGTAGCAAAAATGCATCTGTTTTTGTATAAATATGTCTTTGTTTCCTCAAAAGAAGGCTCACAAAAGGATTTAACTCAGAACTACTTGAACTGATTTAATTCAACTATTTGAATGCCTCGATTTTCAGCAAATTGGCTGTGTTCTATATAAATCAACTAATGGTATTAAAAGATATTAAACAATGATAATGCTTATTAGAGGCATAATCCTATCTCAGGCGAATTCTCTTGGAGGTTAATATGGGAGATATATTTCCTTTCTCTAAAGATAACAGTAAATGCTCAGATTTTCAGTCATTGAACCAAAAGAATATTAGGGCCCCACCTGGTGGATCTGATGCTTAGTCAGTGTACAAAATAAAATTTTTCACTAAGCCCTTACTGAGTACCGTGCTATAACTGCTTTCAGAATGTAGCAGTTAATCTCTGTTTCTTCATTTTACATTTTGGCGTCTATTTCCTTCTGCTTGAATGGCTGGACTTCATCCTCCAGCATTTATCCACCCCTCTCTTTCTCTAAAAACAGCCTTCATCTAGACATGGATTAACACAGTTGTGTTTAATATATAGAAAATTACATTTCAAAAGATTCTATTTTAACAAAGTCGACAGATAACCTAATCACAATTATATCACAACATAAATTATATATTATAGTATATGTGATATGCATATATCGCAAGTTACTAAATTGTATAATATTAAAATACGGTCACACATTGCTTAATGAGAATGATATGTCCAGAGAAATGCATCTGTCTCCTCCGCATCTTGTCCCACTGGAAGGTCTTCAGGGGCAATAACATGCACAGAGCTGTCATCTAAGATAACACTGCCTTCTTTTGGAATACCTCTTCAAGGACCTGCCTGAGGCTGTTTTACAGTAACTTATTCATAAAATAAGTAGAAGAGTAATGCTATAAAATACTGATGTAAAAGTATAGTAAATACATACATCAGTAACATAGTCATTTATTATCAGTATTATACGCTATACATAATCATATGTGCTAGACTTTTATACAACTGGTAGTACAGTAGGTTACATCAACATCACCATAAACACATGAGTAATGCATTGTGCTAACAAGTTACAATGGCTACAATATCAGTGGGCCATAGGAATTTTTCAACTCAATTATAATCTTATGGCCTCACCACCATCTACATAATTCACTGTTAACCAAAATGTCATTATGTCATAGCACATGACTGTATATATTAAACTTTATATATAACTTATAAGATATACTCTCAAACACAGACAAGTTTTAGGAATAGAGTAATAACAGCCTTTATTGTCTCAACCAAGATGAGGCTGTCTACTAAGATATGAGGAGTGGTGGTTGGTCACGAGACTGGAATAGTTACTGAGAATGGGAGACAGAAATAGCTACTCTAGGAAAAGTAAAAGCAAGTCTCAAATGAGATATGCTTTCAATAATCTGGGGACAGAATCAGAAAAATTAACTCCACACAAAAGGACAAAGGAAGGTATTACATAATGATAAAGGGTTCAATTCAACAGGAAGACTTAACTATCCTAAATATATATGCACCCAACATTAGAACACCAAGATTCATAAAACAAGTACTTCCAGACTTATGAAACAACTTAGACAATCATACAATAAGAGTGGGGGACTTCAACACCCCACTGACAGTGTTAGGTCATCAAGGCAGAAAACCAACAAAAGAAACTCTGGACTTAAATTTAACACTAGACCAGCTGGACCTAAAAGATATCTACAGAATGCCCCACCCGTCAACCACAGAATATACATTCTTCTCATTTGCACACAGAACATAATTCAAGATCAATCCCATGCTCAGCCGTAAAGCAAGTCTCAATAAATTAAAAAATATAGAAATTATACCAACCATCCTCTTGGACCACAATGGAGTAAAAATAGAAATCAGTACAAAGAAGATCTCTCAAAACCATAAAATTACATGGAAATTAAACAACTTGCTTCTGGATGACATTTGGGTAAATAACACAGGAATCAAAAACTTATTGGAAATAAATGAAAACAGAGATAGAAAATACCAAAATCTCTGGGATACAGCAAAAGGAAAGTTTATAGTACTAAATGCCTACCTCAAAAAGTTAAAAAAAAAGACCTCAAATTAATGATTTAACATTAGACCTAGAGGAACTAGAAAAACAAGAACAAAATAACCCCAAAGCAATTAAAAGAAAAGAAATAATTAAAATCAGAGCAGAATGGATGAGATTGAGACCTGAACATCCATACAAAGAATGAACAAAACAAAAAGTGGTTTTTTGAAAGGATAGACAAGATCAATAGACTGCCAGCTAGATTAACAAAGAAAAAAAGAAGATCTAAATAAGCACAATCAGAAACAACAAAGGTGGCATTTTAACCAACTCCACAGAAATACAAAAGATCCTCAGAGGCTACTACAAACAACTCTATACACACAAACTAGAAAATCTAGAAGAAACTGATAAATTCCTGGAAACACACTCTCCCAAGATTAAATCAGAGAGAAAATGAAACCCTGAACAGACCAATATCAAGTTCTGAAATTGTATCAGTAATAAAAACCTGCCAACCAAAAAAGCCCAAGACCAGATAGATTCACAGTTGAATTCTACCAGATATACAAAGAAGAGTAGGCATTAATTCTACTGAAACTATTCTAAAAAATTGAGGAGGAGGGACTCCTCTCTAACTCATTCTACAAAGCACCTGATACCAACACCTGGCAAAAACACAATAAAAACAAGAAAACTACAGGCTGATATCCCTGATGAACATAGATGCAAAGATCCTCAACAAAATACTAGCAAACCAAATCCAGCAGCACGTCAAAGACTTAATTCACCATGATCAAGTAGGCTTCATTCCTGGAAGGCAAGGTTGGGTCAACATACACAAATCAATAAATGTGATTGACCACATAAAGAAAATTAAAAACAAAAACCATATGATCACCTCAATACACACGCAAAAGGCTTTTGATAAAAATCCAACATCCCTTCATGATCAAAACCCTCAACAAACTAGGCATCAAAGGAGCATACCCCAAAATTATAAGAGCCATCTATGATAAACTCACAGCCAACATCATACTGAACACGCAAAAGCTGAAAGCATTTCCCTGGAAAACTGGAAAAAGACAAGAATGCCCGTTCTTGCCACTCCAATTCCACATAGTACTAGAAGTCCTAGCCAGGGCAATCAGGCAAGAGAAGAAATAAAAGCAATCGATATAGGAAAAGAAGTCAAACTATCTCTCTTTATCGACAATATGATTCTATACCTAGAAAACCCTAAAGACTCTACCAAAAGACACCTAGAACTGATAAATGGCTTTAGTAGTTTCAAGCTACAAAATCAATGCACAAAAATCAGTAGCATTTCTATACACTAATAATGTTCAAGCTCAGAGCCAAATAAAGAACATAATCCCATTTGCAATAGCCACACACACAAAAAAATACTAGGAATACCAAAAATACTAGGAATCACCAAGGAGGTGAAAGATCAACGTTACTGAAAGAAATTATAGATAATACGAACAAATGAAAAAACATTCCATACTAATGGATTGGAAGAATCAATATCATTAAAATGGCCAACTGCCCAAAGCAATCTACAGATTCAATGCTATTCCTATCAAACCACCAATGTCATTTTTCATTGAAATAGAAAAAATATTCTAAAATTCTTATAGCAAAAAAATAGCCTAAATAGACAAAGCAATCCTAAACAAAGTGAACAAAGCCAGAGGCAGCACATTACCTGACTTCAAACTATAGTAAAAGATTATAGTAATCAAAACAGCATGGTATTGGTACAAAAACAGACACATAGACCAATGGAACAGAATAAAGAACCCAGAAATAAAGCCACACACATACAGCTATGTGATCTTTGACAAAGTTGACAAAAATAAGCAATGGGGAAGGGACTCCCAATGGCTGCTGTGATAGCTAGCCATATGAGGAAGAATGAAACTGGACCCCTATATTTCACCACATACAAAAATTAAATCAAGATGGCTGCTGGGATAGCCAGCCATATGAGGAAGAATGAAACTGGACCCCTGTATTTCACCATATACAAAAATTAAATCAAGATGGATTAAAGACTTAAATGCAAGACTTCAAACTATAAGAATTCTGAAAGAAAATCTCAGAAACATTGTTCTGGACATCAGCTTTGGGAAAGAATTTATAGCTAAGTCCCCTAAAGCAATTGCAACTAAAACAAAAATGGACAAGTGGGACCTAATTAAACTAAAGAGCTTCTGCATAGCAAAAGAAGCTATCAACAGAGTAAACAGACAACCTACAGAATGGGAGAAAATATTTGTAAGTTATGCATCCAACAAAGGTCTAATATCCAGAATCTATCAGAAACACAAACAATTTGACAAGAAACAAAAAAACAAATAGCCCTATTAATGTTGGCACATGCCTATAATCCCAGCTACTCAGGAGGCTGAGGCAGGAGAATCACTTGAACCCAGGAGACGGAGGTTGCAGTGACCCGATATCGTGCCATTGCACTCCAGCCTGGGCAACAAGAGTGAGACTCCATCTCAAAAAAAAAGGAAAAAGAAAAAAGAAAAAGAAAAAAAGGAAGCAAAAGACAGAAACAGACACTTCTCAAAAGAAGACATAAAAGGGCCAAACAAATATATGAAAAAACACTCATCATTACTAATAATCAGAGAAATGCAAATCAAAACCTCTGTGAGATACCATTTCACACCAGTCTAAACGGCTATTAATAAAAAGTCAAAAAACAACAGATGCTGGTGAGGCTATGGAGAAAAGGGAACTCATACACTCTTGGTGGGAATGTAAATAGTTCAGCCACTGTAGAAAGGAGTTTGGAGATTTCTCAAAGAACTTCAAACAGAACTACCATTCCACCCAGCAATTCCATTACTGGGTATATATCCAAAAGAAAAGAAATCATTCTACCAAAAAGACACATGCACTCATAAGTTCATCACAGCACTACTCACAATAGCAAAGACATGGAACCAACCTAGGTGCCCACCGATAGTGGATTAGATCAAGAAAATATGGGCTTGGTGCAATGGCTCATGCCTGTAATCCCAGCACTTTGAGGGGGCCGAGGTGGGCAGATCACTTAAGGCTAGGAGTTCAAGACCAGCCTGGCCAACATGATGAAACCCCATCTCTACTAAAACTACAAAAATTAGCTGGGCATGGCAGTGCACGACTGTAGTCCCAACTACTCAGAAGGTTGAGGCAGGAGAATCACTTGAACCCAGAAGCCACAGGTTGCAGTAAGCCGAGATCCCACCACTGCACTCCAGCCTGGGCGATGGAGCAAGATTCTGTCTCAACAAAATAAATTTAAAAAAAAAGAAAGGACGAAGGAAAGAAAATGTGGTATATATACACCATGGAATACTACATGGCCATAAAAAAGAACAAAGTCATGTTCTTTGCACCAACATGACTTTTTTGCAGCTGTAAGCCATTATCCTAAGCCAATTAATGCAGGAACAGAAAACCAAATACAGCATGTTCTCATTTATAAGTGGAAACTGAACATTGGGTACTCATAGACATAAAGACAGCAACAATAGACACTGGAAACTACTAGAGTGGGGAGAAGGGAGGAGGACCAGGGTAGATAAACTGCCTGTTGGGCACTATGTTCACTACCTGGGTGATGGAATCATTAGTACCCCAGACTTCAGCATCACACACTGTACCCACATGACAAACCTGCACGTGTCCCTGAATCTAAAATAAAAATTAAAAGTAATTTTTAAAAATTTAATTCTTTTCCACTTACAGATTTTTATTATCACATAACTTGAACAATGAAAATCTGATGTTTTAAATTTTTTTTAAAAAAAAAGGAAAATTAGCTCTAGAATTTGAAATGTGTAAGAATCAACCTAGTAGGGATAAGATTGGCCATGTGTAGATATCTTCTCCAAAAGTGGCTTACTTTTAATTTCCATTCTAAATGTGTTCCTGATGAGGCCAGGGCATGTTCTAAAATCTGATTGGTAAAAATAATCTAAAATGGAAGCAAATAAGACAAACGGAAGTGATTAGCGTGACTTGCTCATGATACAGTAATGCAGAGTAACAAGTTAGGGGTCACTAATGAAAAAAGGAAGTTGCTAATTGCCTTCCCAACATCCGTTTCCCACTTATTCCTTCCTGGCTAAACCCCAAAGTTGTTCAGTATAGCAATCTGCCCTGTTAAAATATTTTGACTCTCACCTTCCTTGCAGCTACAGGTGGCTAAGCAAACCAGCTCAGCCAATGAGATGCAGGTTGAAATCCCTGAGGAGGGCTTCCAGAATGAAAAGGTAAAACCTCTGCTTAAGGGTTGTGACCCCTTGTCATGGGCCTTCCCCTTCACCTTTCTTCCTTCCTAGAGGGAAGATATGATGCCAGAAGGTACACACGGCAGCCATTTTCACCCACGAGGATGAAAGCCAAATGCTAAGAGTGTTGGAGAAGGAGGACTCTGGTTCCTTATTGAGGATTTTGAGCTTGGTTCTGGCTTTTTGTAACAGGAGAAAATAAGCCCCTTCCTTGTTTAAGACATAGTCTTTACTAATATCTAAAGGTAATCCTAACTGAGAATAGGATTAAAGTCTATCTATGTAGCAAAAGGTAATTCAACATCGCATTCTGAAAAAAGAAAAGAAGAAAATGAAAGAACAACTTTAAAACAGTTAGAGAATATAAAGCTATAAAAAATACCATCTCTATTTTGAAATCACACTCACAATCAAGTGAAAAAGACAGATTCATATAGAGATGATTTCAATGTATATGTTTAAGCTATGAAAAAGGATGTGAATTTCATGAAGGCCAACAAGAAATAGAGATGTTGAAGGAAAACAGAGAGAAAGGATAATTCTCAAAGCCAGGCATGTGGAGAATTTAGGACTGATTTGTCAAAAGTTCCCAGGGAGACAGCGCAATCTGATTTTTTTTAAAAAACAAAATATATCCACTTGATTTAAAGGCCAAATTGCTATTTTGCAGCCTTGGTGAATACAATTTCAGTGGTTAAGGAGGAGGGCAGATGTCAAATTGCAGTAAGTTTGGGGAGTAGATTGGAGGTGCATACACACCACCTTTATAACCTACCTCCAGGCGTGGTGGCTCACTCCTGTAATCCCAACACTTTGGGAGGCCAAGGTGGGCAGATCACCTGAGGTCAGGAGTTCAAGACCAGACTGGGCAACATGGTGAAACCCCATCTCCATTAAAAATACAAAAATTAGCCAGGCATTGTGGTGGGCACCTGTGGTTGCAGCTACTTGGGAGGCTGAGGCAGGAGAATTGCTTGAACCCAGGAGGCAGAGGTTGCAGTAAGCCGAGTTTGCGCCACTACACTCTAACCTGGGCAACAGAACGAGACTCTGACTCAACAAACAAACAAATAAAAATAAATAACCTAGCTGATAGCTAGGTGGAGGGATTTAGGGCTTCCTATTGATATGCTTACAGGTTGACGGGAAAGATGCAGTACGGAGAGTGAGGTTCAACTTACAAGAAAGTCAAAAATACACAGAGCAAGACAGGGCACACAGGGAAGCATAGGACCGAAAGCACAAATGGATGGGAGGAGCCTTAAACAGAAAGATGCAGAGCATCTCAGAGACGAAAGGAAGTAAGTGAACATGGGCAGAGACATGTCAAGTTTCAGGAATATAATGCTAGCCTTTATGTTCTCAGCAAAGCTGATGGAGCTGTCTGCTGAAATGGAAAAGGTGGCAGCTGGTCCATGCACTGGAATGGTTGCTGGGAATGGGAGGGAAAGAGAGCTACTTTAGCAAAAAGTAATAATAATAATAGCACATTTTTAAAAGTCAAGAGGAATTCATTGTCCAGCTATGATAAAAGGGACAGAGAGGGGATAATGAAGAAACCTCTCTGATTTTCTTCATACTCACAATGCATGCATTTGCCAAGTGGGGATGGGGAGGCAGGGAGCATTTAAGAGAGGTTAGATCAGCCTATAGAATGGCAGTCCTTAGGTCAAAGTCCCATTCGTGGTGCATTAACAGGGAGCAGGGTTAAGTGGGGATGGGACCATTCCATGGCCATGGCCTCATCCTTCATCAAGGAATGTGAGCAAAGCGAGTCCCTCCACGGAGGGAAGTGCATATGGTGGACATTGTGAGACTTGCCTATCTGATACTCCTCCTTTTATGGATTTACAGAGTAGTACTCGCATTACATATAAAATAAAAGGTTGAATCTGGAAATTAACAGACATGATCCAGAGTTCATGGTGACATCCATCAAATTACAAAAGTTATAAGGCTCCGGGCAAAACACCACCTAACTTTTCTAGACTAACTAGTTTTAAAAATAAAATAAAATAAAATGTAACTACCAAAAAGGGGAACATACGTAATCTACTCACTCCAACCATCTTTCGAGTACATGCTCAAAAGCACTGAGCTGAGCACCTCTCCAAATGGGAAGATGAAAATTATCCAGGCTCTGCCCTCAAAAATGCATACTCCTAATGATGGAGACTGGTTGATGCCGCCTCTGGTTCTGTATTCTACCATTTATTCTCCCTTCCTGTGTATATTATAGGCAAATAAGCTAACCAGAACTGAACCCAGCATGCTCAAAAACTGTGCTATGTTTTCTAAAAAGTTCATGGAAATAGACCTTACCTAGGGAGCTTCTGGCATGCCTCACTCTGACCCCATATCAATGAATTCTGTTCCAGACGTCACACTGTGAGACAGATGTATGCATAATACAGCTCATGCATGAGGGAGAAGGGACTATTACAAGTGAAATGTCTTAACAAGTTTTACAAAGACGAGAAAATCTTAGAAATCTCCAGTGCAAACTTTTCGTCTTAGAAATGTCAAACCTGTGCTTTGAGAAAGTGAACAGTTTTGACCAAAGCCACACAATCAATAAATAGCAGAGTTAGGGCTCAGGTCTTCTCCATGTGCCATTAGTATTAGCAATAGTTGGGATATTTTACTTGGAGAAGAGGAGACGGAGAGACAGACAGATCTTCCATGAGTTGAAAGGTAGTCAAGAGTAAGAAAAATTTTTCCCAGTAGCTTCAGAACATAGGAGCCAGTATTTCAGTTTCTTTCTTCTTCAGTCACCTATTAAGTCAACTCACATTTGAGTTGATTGTCCAAGGCCACAAACAGCATAAGTTACACAGAAAATAATCAAAGATGTTTTATACAGAGAGCTGTTTCCAACTTTCCCAATGACTCCCAACGTGCTTTGCTTCCAGTCATCTTATCTTCTCCAGGTTCCAATTCTCCCTTCGTAAAGTTAGCATGCTTTTATTTTCTACTTGTTGTCCCCAGAGGTATGTTAAATTAAGGATTTTGTCTTGGTGCAATACTGTCACCTCTTTTCAGCAAAAGGAAGGGCACATGAACAATGAAATATTGCCCAGGAGCTCAACTGGCTACTCTTCTCCCAGCAAGATTCTGTATACTGGAGGTTGTGCCAGTTGTTAAGTTATTGCTCCTTGGCTCCAAATCCACTGTTCTCTGCCCAGCTTTGCCATACTGGAACTGGACCCTGTAGACATTTCTCCTTTGCCAGTTAGCTTGATGTTTTTGTCAATGGGGGTGCTGGAGGGACCCTGCAAGGCCAAAGCCGGAGGAAAGGACTCTCCTTTCTTTCTGTGTAGTGTTATTTTCCATGCATCCTGCTCAGGGCCCTGCAGCACTTGCCACAGAGCAGGGGTCCTCACAGACCGGCTGCAGCCCAGGCCCTCCAGTAAGATTACCTGCCAGGAGTAAGGCTGCTGGTTCCAGCTGGTTTCTCAGACAGACAGAAATGGGCCATTCCCAGGTACCGGCTTCAGCCTGTGCCCTGCAGCACGTGTCTCTGCCACCAGCAGGATGCACGTTCTGTAGCTTTCATGTCCTCTCCACAAAGGACTGAATCTACACTTTGTGGAGAACAGGGATCTCTTCTAACTTTCTGAAGTTATTTTCTTGTTCACATTCCCTTTGTTATCAACATCGTAGCTGCTTTCCACAGTTGCTATTCGTGTACTCTCTAGAGTCCCATTTTATCCCTACGTATGGTTAACTGCTCTTTTACTAGGAAACAATTCTTTACAATAAATTTTACCTATTTAAGTTACTGGCATGGTTGGTGTCTCCTGAACCTCAGCTGAATATTTTTCAAAGTTGCTCAGGCTCTAAATCCTCTTTCTGTTCTACCCTCTACTTCCATATAAATTAATTACAAATTCTATTCATTCTTATTTCCAAAGTCTTTGAAAAACTAGGCTGGGGGTGGTGGCTCATGCCTGTAATCCCAACACTTTGGGAGGACAAGGCGGGTGGATCACCTGAGGTCAGGAGCTCCAGACCAGCCTGGCCAATATGGTGAAGCCCCGTCTCTACTAAAAATACAAAAATTAGCTGGGCATGGTGGCAGATGCCTGTTGTCCCAGCTACTCGGGAGACTGAGGCAGGAAAATTGCTTGAACGTGGGAGGCAGAGGTTGCAGTGAGCCAAGATTGGGCCACTGCACTCCAGCCTGGGTGACAGAGCAAAACTCTGTCTCAAAAAAAAAAAAAAAAAAAAAAAATTTGAAAAACTTTAAATCTCTTTTCATGTCCAAGGCCACCCACTCTCACTCCTAACCTCCTATCTAGTTGTGTTCCCACATTTTTCTGGTCTGTGTCCCTTTCAGTACAACCATAAAAGTCAGCTTTCACCATATCTGTTGAGCAAGTTGCCGTGCTCACCTGGAGCAGAAGTCCTGTTCTGTTGCCTGTCACCAGGAGCAGAAGTCCAAGCACTCCGCCCACTGCCTCTTCACATCAGAGTCACCAAGGAGAACACAATGCCGCCTGGCACTAACTAGATGGAAGAAGGCGTTCCTCACGTAGGAAAGAGATGGAGCAAGATCAGCTTCGGTAGAGGGTGTTGGTGCCCCAAAACCAGCAAGTTCCTCCCAGCAGCTGGCACAGGGCCCGTGGCCTGCACATACCCATCTTGTGCTTTAGCAGAAGGACCCCAACCCCTCCCCATGAGGCACAGATATAACAGTGGGGTTATCCACATGATGTACACACCAGCAGAACAAAGGGGTACATGCTGAGTCTGAAACAGGGAAAGATATTCCCACACAAGGTAACAGCCCAGCACAGGCTGTGAAAACTCTTTGTATCTTAAGAAGGAAGCGTTCCAGGCACAAGACCCATTCTTATGTGGCTGAGTGGATGATATGGTTTGGTTCTGTGTCCCCACCCAAATCTCACCTTGAATTGTAATAATCCCCACCTGTCAAGGGAGGGACCTGGTGGGAGGTGGCTGAATCATAGGGGTGGGTTTTTGCCATGCTGTTCTCATGGTGGTGAATAAGTCTCATGAGAGCTGATGGTTTTATAAAGGGGAGTTCCTCTGCACACGCTCTCTCTTGCCTGCCACCATGTAAGAGGTGTTTTCAACTTGCAGCACTTATTAGTGCTTTGAAAAGCAATCATTGACTCATGCCACATCTTTTCTTTTATTATTCTGCTTTGTCATTTAACTCACATAGTTCTTTATTTCTCCTGACAATATGTCTTTTCTACTTAGAAGTCAAAGTCCACCCAAGGTGGTATTTTGTGTCAAACTTCCTCATATCCCCAGAATCTAGCAAAATAAGTCATGCATCTTACATACATACATGAGTAGAATGAATATCAATGAGTAAAATGTACTAAGATAGGAACTATAGGTCCCCATAAAGAAGAATAATGAGAGTAAATTTGCCCTAGGAGATATGTAAATATAGTATGAAACTATAGCAATTAAAGAAGGATGTTACTGGCTTAATTAAATTAAATCAATCAAACAGATTTAACACATCAGAAACTTCCAAATAATTGGGATTTTGTTATATTAAAAAGGTGGCATGTAGCTACCTTACTGAATAGATGGGGAAATTATGTACTCTTCAAAATATAACGAGAAAATTGACCAAACATTTGGGGAAAAGTTAGATTCCTACCTCTTCACTCTACCCCAAAATTAAGTCCAGATGGAGTAAGATTTCAATGTTTTTGAATTTTTATTTTCTGATAATGATGAGTTCGTTTATTCAAATTTTCCCCATAGAAAATGACTAAAAATGCTAGGTAAAATATTTTAAAATATCTTAACTGCAACCAAGAGAAGCAGATAAATTACTGAGCTAAAGGCAAATGAAAGTTACAAACCCAGAGAGCTATACTAATATGAAAGCCACTTTTGCTCTAAAAAGTGTTTGCCAACACAGGCAAATATGATTGTTTGCTTGAGTGGCTTTGTGGGGAGAGTGGAATAGAGGAAACATTCAAAGAGATAAAGGCTGATGAATTTTCAGAACTGACTTAAGACACCAAACCACAGATTTCAGAAGTTTAAGGAATCTCAAGTTAAACAAATAAAAAGAAAACCAAACCCAGGTATGTCATTAGGAAACTGCAGAAAACCAAGCAAATAGAAAAATATTTAAAACAGCGGGAGAAAAAACAAAGGCAGACTCTCTGTAAAGAAAGCATCATGAGACTGACAGCTGACTTCTCTGTAGCAGCAATGAAAGTAAAAATCATGGCTTTGTCTCAATTCACTTAATAGATTGCTGCCTCCAGCCTGTATTTTCCATTCTAGCCTTTATCTATCTCCCTTAGAAGGTGAAAGATGCAGTTCTTCTGTGTTTTCCATACACCTTGCCATAAAGCTACCTTCATATACCTTTTCATTAGAGTTTAAAATACTTTAGAACACAACCCTTTGGGCAACTGCTGCATTGCAAACACATTGCCCTGATTTAAAGCAAATCTACCCTGTAGTAAAGTGCATTTACCATTTTCCCTCAGGAATGTGAATCTCATTTCTGAGAATGGTAATTTGCATTATGGTACTATGTGCCGGGAATTGTATTAGGCTGTTGATGTTCAGTATTTAATTCAATGTTCATAAGAACTCTATGAAGAAAATGTTTTTACCTCCATTTGACAGACCAAAAAAAAACTGAGGTTAAGAGATTTAACACATTTTACATGATTTTGCAGCTAATGATGGCAGAGCCAAAATCTAACTAGTCTCTGACCTCGAATCCTACGCATTTTCCACTTCTCATGCTGTCTCCAAGAAGTCCACAATCTGAAGGCATAATGACACAGATTACATGTGACTACCAAATGTTAGTCTACTTCCTTTTAAATTCTAACTCTTCTGCATACTACATGAAACATACACATACACACAAGCATCAGTACATACTTTTCCTTAATTAGAAAAAAAAAGTATTATTGGATTGCAAATGTTTGTACCTAGAGATAATAAATGTTCCCCTGTTCAAATGTCAAATTTTACAAGGATAGGACATTTAGTCATTGCACGTTTGCAACAGTCAGCCACCTGCTGAGGATTATGTCTAGATGTAGATTTCCAGGATGTAGATTTCCTGATAAAAGGATGTATCTGTCTAATTGCTGCAGGATAAAAATTTTTTACAAACAAGCATGTTTCTTTTAGTAGAAAATAATCCTCATAGGTACACACTCAAGACTGCCATTTTTTGATGTAAGAAAAGGTGTTCATAGTATTTTACTGTCAAAGGGAGAACTTTTTAATAATACACTGGATTTCTGAATTTTTACAACCCAGTTTCAAATCCTTTCTTTATGCCTATAGGGAGTTTAGACTTTACTCTTTCCAGCTGTCTCATAATCCACTGGTATTTAGCAAAACATTTGGAAGTAGGTGAAAAGAAGGCTAGACTCAATGATTTCAAAATGAGTGATGACTTCTTTACTTCTGCATTCTCTAATACAGTAGCCACTAGCCACATGTGGCTACTGAGCACTTGAAATATTATTGGTGCGAACTGGGATGCCAAGTATAAAATACACACTGAATTTCCAACATTTAGTATAAAAAAACTAAACTATCTCAATAATAATTGTTTTATAGTGATTATATGTAGAAATAAGTTGCGGATATACTGAATCAACCAAAATATATTATTATAATTAATTTCACCTGTTTCTTTTTACTTTTCCTAATATATGGCTACTGAAAAATTTAAACTTACCTGTGCAGATCCATTTTGTGGCTCATACCATATTCCTGCTAAACTGTGCCATCTTACTGAAAGGCATTATCCTCCTAACTGGCATGCCTGCCTCCATCTATGGCATCCCTATAGTCTATTCACAACAGAGCAGCTAGAGTAAACCTTACAAAAGCGTAGGTCACATCACATCACTCCTCCCTCAAAGACCTCCAGTGGCTCCCATGTGAGTCAGAATAAGAGCCAAAGTCCTCACAATGGCCCTCCAGGCCTTATACAGCTTGACATCAACATCTCTGCCTTCATTTTCCCCACTTCTGCTCACTCAGGTGACCCTAACTACGTAGGCTCCCTCACTGTTCTTTAAACACCCCTTGGTGCTCTCACCCCAGGGCCTTTGCACTAGCTATTCTCTCTGTCTGAAGCATGCTTGCCCCTGTTATCCTCATGGCTGAACCCTTCGACTGCCTTAAGGCTGCTCAAAACCCACCTTCCCAGTGAGGTTTAACTATCCCCTCACTGCAAGTGGCAACCTGTGAAAATCTGCACAACCCTTACTCTGTGTTGCTTTATCTTTTTCCCTTTTTGATAGCTTTTATCATCTTTAAAATCTACCATATAATTTACTTATTATATTGGTGTCTGCTTTTTATTGTCTGTCTTTCCCCACTAGAATGAAAGCCACAAGAATAGGAATATTTGCTGTTTGATTTACTGCTGTAATCCAAGCACCAAGACCACGACCAACATATAGTAAGCACTTGATTAATAACTGTTGAATGGACCAGGCTGAAGGGGAGGGGGTGACATTATTGCATAGTACAAATTCTTAGCACTTCCAAAGGATCCTTGGCAGTAGAGGCAGGAGAATTGTTACACATAGGAGGGAAAAAATAGAAAAGAGTGGGAAACCAATCAATTGGCAAAACTAAATGATCATTTGTTTCCAATAACTTTTCTACCATCACTACAGACAATGACCGTCTTATAGACAAGAAGTATATCTTTTTCATATATGTTTCTCTTGCAGCTTTACCTATGGTAAATTGAACCATTGGCCCCAATTAGTCTGCTTTAGTAAGATTATACATCCACACTCCTGTCATGATGGTGCGGGAGAATATACCTCCACATCCACTGACTCTGGTCATGGCCATGTGACTTGCTTTGGCTAATGGGAGGTTAACAGACATGACACAAGCAGAAGCTTAAAATGTGCTTGCACAGGCTGGGTGTGGTGGCTCACGCCTATAATCTCAACACTTTGGGGGACCGAGGCCAGCAGATCATGAGGTCAAGAGATCGATACCATCCTGGCCAACATGGTGAAACCCCATCTCTACTAAAAATACAAAAATTAGCTGGGCATGGTGGTGCACACCTGTAGTCCCAGCCACTCGGGAGGCTGAGGCAAGAGAATCACTTGAACCCGGGAGGCGGAGGTTGCAGTGAGCTGAGATCACGCCACTGCACTCTAGCCTGGGTGACAGAGAGAGACTCCATCTAAAAAAAAAAAAAAAAAAAAAATGCTTGCACAGATTGGCCTGGCCCGCTTGTACTTCCAAACTCCTACATTAGAAGAATAAATTCCCAGGAGCCATTGATTCTCCACCCTGAGTCCTAGAATGAGAAGCATGGAGCAATCCTGAACTTGACCCACAGACTGAAGCTTATAAGCAAAAAATAAAAAAGTTTTGTTGTATGGCACTGAAATTTTGTGGTTGGTTGTTATGTAGCAAAAACTGACTAATACAGCATCTGATACATAGTCATATTAAAAATATATAGAACCAGGCATGGTGGTGCACACCTGTAATCCCAGCTACTTGGGAGACTGAGGCAGGAGAATCACTTGAACCTAGAAAGTGGAGGTTGCAGTGAGCCAGGATCGCACCACTACACTCCAGCCTGGGTGACAGAGTGAGACTCTGTCTCATTAAATAAATAAATAAATAAATAAATAAATAAATAAATAAATAAATAAATAAAATATGTATAGGTTTAATGGGGAGAAGTTACAACACTGTCTGCCATTCCTAGCTGGTGCCTGACCTCCTGCACTATTGTATTTGTTATAAGTGTATTTGTTGCACCTAACTCCTGCCTACCCACCTGACTTTTACTCCTTGCTTTGTGGGCTAATGGAAATATATTGTGACCCCACATCAGCCCGACTGACCCACTTGGCTTTGCAACCCCACTCACTTTCACCACTGCCTTCCTGCTACTTAGCCATTTCTGGATCACTACTCTGGCCAGGCTTGACCTTGACTAACCCAGGCTTGACCTCCTGCTGTGTCTGAATTCCACCAGAGCCCATTACCCACCCCTAAGAGACAGCAGGTCTGTTCGGGGAGGTCAAGAGAAGATGGACTTGAGTAAGAAGAAACACAATATTGGGCAGTAGTGTTAAGAGGAAAAAGAAATCATTTAGAGAAATATTTAAAGTGTGTAGAAAGAACAAACTTCCAATGATTGTCCCGAATGCCAGCTAGACGTGTGTCAGAGGCATTCAAGCCAGAGGGACTCCATCTTGAATTGGGGCTGGGTAAAATAAGGCTGAGACCTACTGGGCTGCATTCCCAAGAGGTTAGGCATTCTTAGTCACAGAATGAGATAGGAGGTCAGCACGAGATACAGGTCACAAAGACCTTACTGATAAAACAGGATGCAGTAAAGAAGCCAGCCAAAACCAAGATGGTGACAAAAGTGACCTTTGATCATCCTCACTGCTCATTATATGCGCATTATAATGCACTAGCATGCTAAAAGACACTCCCATCGGTTCCATGACAGTTTATAAATGCCATGGCAACATCAGGAAGTTACCGTATATGGTCTAAAAAGGGGAGGAATCCTCAGTTCTGGAAATTGCCCCTTTCCCAGAAAAATTTGTGAATAATCCACCCCTTGTTTAACATATGATCAAGAAAGTTGAGAAACCCATGCCGCTGCTCTGCCTATGGAGTAGCCATTCTTTCGTTTATTTTCTTTCTTAATAAACTTGCTTTCACTTTACTTTATGGACTCACCCAGAATCCTTTTTTACATGAGCTCCAAGAACCCTCTCTTGGGATCTGGATTGGGACCGCTTTTCAGTAACACATGTACATTCACTCAGGAAATCCAGATCCAAATGAGTCTGGCATTTTTACCCAGTAGGAGGTAGAAATCATCCTCACACTTTGTTTTCTCAATGTTCTCTTCCCAAAAGCCCTTGTCTGGTACCTTGAGGAATCACCAAATCTGCCCCAAAGTCCATCAGATGCAGGAGCTGATGGACAGAAGAGGTCATCCCATGAAATGGAAAACTTCCCCTCCAGAAAAGATGCCCTTCCTCATGACACTGCTGTGGGACTCTACAAAAAGTCCAAGCTCATCTTTAATGCCCCCGCAGAGCAAATGCTTAGACATTGCTTTGGCATCTACAGCTGAAATCTCCAAGTGTGAAGGTTTTGTAACTGCTTCTTTTGAATTCATTTTGTAAGTGCTGATTACTTGGCTCCAAAAAAAAATGCAAAGCTTTTAGAGACCATTATCAAGCCATGAGTGCTGCATCCCCTTTTCTGATGGCTCATTCTTCTCCACCACACTTTTCGGTGAAGTCCATCTCCTTTATTGGTTCACCGAATCGATTCATATTAAGATAAAAGGTCCATCTTCTGGTTTGTGGCAATGATGCATTTTATCTTGAGTTCCCTTCTTTATCTCTTTTATAAAATTAATTTGAGGACATTTTCCTCACGAGTTTATCGTTAACGAGATTATTTTTAAAACCTTTTATTGAACTATAGCATAAACATCCATAAAAAATGCAATCATCAAACCAAAGTGAAGCCTTTGCACAAAGTGAATACACCAATGTATGTAGGACTCAGAATAAGACACCAGACATTACCAGAACCCTAAAAGCCCCCTCAAGCACCTGCTGGTCATTAACCCTCCCACCCCCAAAGGTTAACCAATACCCTGACTTCTGACACCATAGATTAGTTTTACTTGTTCTTGAACTTCACATCAATGAAGTCATAGAGCATGGACACTTTTGAATCTGGCTCCCTTCATTCAAGATTATACAAACTTTATTCATTTGCATTATGTAGTTGCAGTCCAATCATTCTTATTGCCGCATAGTATCCCATTGTTTGACGATAACACACTTGATTATTCTGCTGCTGATAGGTGGACATTAAGATCGCCGTCTGTTTGGGGCTATTATAACCAGTACCCCAAGGACGTTCTCCTATTTGTCTTTTGGTGAACACGTATATATATATTTCTGTTGGGATTGTATCTACTAAAACAATGATCTTAATTTAGACGTTCTTCCTGTTTAAAAAAAAAAAACTTCTGAATATTTCTGAAGAGGCTGGTATTTCAAATTCTGAGTTCCAGATCTAGACTTTCAGGAGGAGTTTCTCTATCACCTTCCCTGAAAAATAAACAAATTTCTGTGGAAGGAAGGGTCCAGATATTGAACGGTATCCAAGTATTAATAGGATAGGAAATGTAGTAGAAAAGAATATTAACACTTAAGTGATTTGTGCCTCTTATTCTGGGGAGTGTTAAAAGTTTTAATTTTCTTAATATATTTTATTCACTTAAGAAAAAGCATTCTGGCTGTCAGAACACAAAGCCAGCAATTTTCACCTCAGTCCCTTCCAACTTCAGCCTCCAGAGAGCTAGCTGATTGAAGGTCATATTAAAAGAGCATTAAAAAAGAGATTCTACCAATTGTCAGTGATCCATCTGCAGCTTTTCCTCACCAGAACACACAAACCAGAGCAAGGACAGTCAAGAAATATGGGAAGCAATGGTAATAGACATAAAAATAGTCTTTTTTGAAAATGCAAAATGGTACAGCCACTTTGGAAGACAGTTTGGCAGTGTCTTACAAAGCTAAACACACTCTTACCATATCATCCAGTGATCACTCTCTTGGTATTTACCCAAAGGAGTTAAAAACATATGTCCGCACAAAAACCTGCACATGAACACTTATGCCAGCCTTATTCATAACTGCCAAAACTTGGAAGCAACCGAGATGGCCTCCCGTAAGCAAATAGATAAGCAAACTGTGGTACATCTATAAAAGGGAATATTATTCCGAGATAAAAAAAGAAATGAGCTATCATCCACAATGATATACTACCTCACACCCATTAGGATGGCTACTCTCAAAAAAAAAAGCAGAAAATACTCCTGACCTCAAGTGACCCATCCACCTCAGCCTCCCAAAGTGCTGGGATTACAGGCATGAGCCACTGCACCAGGAGTTCGAGACCAGCCTGGCCAACATGCTGAAACCCCGTCTCTATTAAAAAATACAAAAATTAGCTGGGTGCGGTAGCGGGCATCTGTAATCCCAGCTACTTGGGAGGCTGAGGCAGGAGAATCGCTTGAATCCAGGAGGCAGAGGTTGCAGTGAGCCAAGATCACGCCACTGCACTCCAGCCTGGGCGAGAGTGAGACTCCGTCTCAAAAAAAAACAAAAACAAAAACAGAAAATAATAAGTGTTGGTGATGATGTGGCAAAATTGGAATCCTTGTGTACTGTTGGTGCAGCTGCTATGGCAAACGGTGTGGTGGATCCTTAACAAATTAAAAATAAAATTACTACATCACTCAGCAATTCCATTTGTTTATATACTCAAAAGAATCGAAAACAAAGAGATATTTACACACTTGTGTTCATGGCACCATTATTCACAATAACAAAAGATGAAAGCAGCTCAAGTTTGCATCGTTGAATGAATTAGATAAACAAAATATGGTGTATACACACAATGGGATATTATTCAGACTTAAAAAGAAAGGAAATTCTGACACATGCTGCAACCTGGATGAAACTTGAGGACATTATGCTAAGTGAAATAAGCCAGTCAAACCCCAACAAATATTGTATGATTCTACTTATATGAACTACTAGAGCAGTTGAGTGAAAGAAAAATCAGAAAGTAAAATGGTGGCTGCAAGGGCTGGAGAGAGGAGGAAATGGGGAGTTATTTTTTAATAGATAGAGTTTTAGCTTTGCTTAAAGAGTTCTGAAGATGGATGGTGGAGCAGTTGTACATCACTGTGAATGTACTTAACACCACTAAACTCTATGCTTAAAAATGGTGAAGACAGTAAATTTCATGTTGTCTATATTTTATCACAATTTAAAACAGTGTTGGCCAGGCATGGTGTCTCACTCCTGTAATCCCAGCACTTTGGGAGGCCGAGGCAGGCAGATCACTTAAGGCCAGGAGTTTGAGACCAGCCTAGCCAACATGGTGAAACCCCATCTCTACTAAAAATACAAAAATTAGCTGGGCACAGTGGTGCACACCTGTAATCCCAGCTACTCGGGAGGCTGAGGCAGGAGAATCTCTTGAATCCAGGAGGCAGAGTTTGCAGTGAGACAAGATTATGCCACCGCACTCCAGCCTGGGTGACAGAGCAAGACTCTGTCTCAAAAAATTAATTAATTAATTAATTTTAAAAATAGTGTTAAAAAGAATGAACTATCAAGCCAAGAAAAGAGGTAGGAGGAGCTTACATGCATATTGTTAAGTGAAAAAAGCCAGTCTTCATTACTGTCTGAATCCAGCTATATAAGATTCTGGAAACACAAGACTATAAAGACACTAGAAAGATCAGTGGTCACCAGGGGTTCACCAGAAAGCAAGGGAGGGATGATAGGGGATGCACAGGGGACTTCCAGGGCAGTGAAACTATTCCGTATGATACTGTAATGGTGGATACGTGATAATATACAGTTGTCCAAACCCATGGAATGTATCGCACAAAAAGTTAATCCTAATGTAAACTATGGACTTTGGTTAATAATGTCTAAATAGTTGTTCACCCATTGTACCAAATGTACACCAAAGCAAGATGTTAAAAATCAGGAGATGGTTGGCTGGGAGAATAAGCGTATACGGCAGCTATTTATACTTTGACCCTCTGTCCTCATCAGTGGAATCCTGGAAATGGAGCTCCCAAAACTTCTCCCCTCTCTGGGCAGAGTCATGTCATCATTATTTTACTGGTCACCAGTGCCCACCTCTGCCAATCTCTGGCGCCTTTGCCCTGTGATCCTAGCTCCCTCTAAGTCTCCACTTTCTTAGCATGCACTGACCTCGCCTTGATTCTGCCTGGAGTCTGTAGCTGCTGTGATGGCACCTCTCCACCTCTCTCACCTCTGCTGATGCTAACCTGGCCGCTGACAATGCTCTTGCTGGGCAATGACACTAACTCTACCTACCAAGTATACAATGATTATAAAGTGACTGAAGGGGGCCATCCTGATCTCCCAATTTCCTGCTTCAGTCTTTTATATATGTTAAGTTTTAGCTCTCCTACAGCTCCTGCCTCCTTTCCATGTCCAAGGAACATAACCAAGGTGCTTTTGGGATTGAATAAGCTGTCACCCAAGTAACCCCATACAAAATCCCATTCAAAACATCCCTTTGTGCTGCAAGTCAGTCAATGTTCTGTGCCTCTCTCTTACCTCTGATCGCTCCCTGATCACCAAGAACACTATCAAAAACAGGGAAGCTCTAAAGTCTTAACAATAAGCTCCTGAGCCAGCCACTCGAAGACCTTGAAACTGCTTCTCTGTTGGGATAATTGATTCTACATGAAATAGATTCCTGGTGGATCTGCCCTGGCATTCTAGAGTTTTCTAGAGCTGAGGTTCCCAAATGCTAGGCCATTAGGCCTTGCCTTGCTAGGCAAGGTTCTCAAAATTCCATGGCAAAATGACAAAAATAATGTAGTGAGTTTTTTTCACAAAAGCCAAACTTATTAAATTTTAAAAATTGCCGGTTTTGGGAGATTGTATCTTTCCTTCATTGGGATGGGTGTTGGTTAGAGGTCCATTTTTTAATTGAAATGATGATGATAGAAGTTTGCCTGATAGTAGGTGTTTAAAGCCACCTCCTAAATGCATTTGTTGTGAAGGAAAAGAAAAAGCCACCAACACTCTGTTGATCAAAAAAAAATTAATTTTCCTAATCCATAAAAATCCATGTTGGGATTCATTGCCTTAAGTGAATATACAGATTACCTCTCTTCCTCCAAGGATCTGAAATACATATAAGAAAAACCTGGATACTCGAAGTCACCACCTAACCTAGAAATTGTATCCAACAGAAAGTTTCCACCATCTCCGCTTTGCACCCAGTGTCCTGCTAGAACTGCCAGCCCAGGCGGACTTTTCCATGCTGCTTCTCCCCTTGATCTCCTTGATGACTAAAATCAGGCAACAGAAGGGAGAGGGTGGAGACTCAAATGACTGAATCATCCATCTGCATGTAGATCCTTGAAAACAAGATTTTTCTGCAGCCCAAACCACAGTTAGATCGTGTGCCCAGTTGAGTCTCGTAGTTAATGGAAACAGGTGTCAGGAGCCAAACACAGCAACCTGCAGGCTTTAGCATGGCTTTCAAGATCACAAGCTTGTACAGGATTCATTCATCACCTTGGAGCTTAAAGGAGAAGCTTGAACTGAGACCATTTTCCAGGAAGATCATCCCACAGGGCCTGAGGTGGAATCAACATCACCCCTACCTGGAAAACAGGGGCTCATTTGCTTTGAAAGAACCTCCCGTGGGCCACTACACTAGCAATTTCTTTTTTCAATCCAAAAAATAGGATAAATCCATTATTAGTCACTAAGCCAAGATTTACTACAAAAATTGACATCCAGGAAAATGTTGGCTTGTCTAAGTTGAAAGGAAATTTCTGTATCCACATTTGTTTTCATATTAGTTTCATTATTTCTCTCCAGCCTGGTATAATGATTCATCTGTGAATTGGAATCACTTTCCTGGGATCCTTGAAAGCAGACAGGAGGCTGCTATTAATTGATATAACCATTTTAGAGACAGAGAAATGGAGACAGAATTCAACTCCTCAACAAGGCAAGAGACCAGCTGAGGAAAGATACCCCTATTGCCCATCAGTATAGCACCTTTCCTGCAATCAGACCATATTGTCTCTTAGAATACTGTTCTCAGTTACCATGATCCTTTACCTTCTAAGATTCTACATGTATTATATAAAGGTCCAGGATAGTTTCATATTTGATCAAATGATGTAACTTCTAGCAGAGGTTTTCAAACTGTGCTTCATAGGGAAGGGACCATATTGAGGGGAAGAAAGTGTGGGTATGGGTGGAGGCATTGGAAGAGTTGAAACTTCACCCCTTGTTCAACCAGAGAAAATCCATTTTTAGATTTTTTCTTACACATTGTGCTTCCATGTAATATTTCAAGAAAAAGTGCATTTTTTTAAAAAATGTTTGCAAATTACTCATAAATCTGAAACTGTTTTTGCAAACTATAAGGCATAATGCAAATATAGGTGTTTCTACTGTATACACACAAGGAGAGTGAAGTCTGCTCATCAGTGGGCACAAGCAAACAGACATTTATGCATGCCCATTTTACAGATGAGAAAAATGAGGTAAATTCCCACATCTAGCAATATTTGAGAATGACTAATTCCAAAACCTGTGCTTTTTCTTCTTTATCAGATTCTCTAACCTTTTAGCCAATGCATGTGTCTGGCTTCCTCAGAAAATTAAACACCACAATCTTGGTTCTAAAACATCCTCAGAGGCTCAGCAGAAGGCAAAGTTGAAAAGTTCAGCTTTTACTGCTATTTATGGTATTATCACACCAACTGTCAAATATAAGGTTTTTTTTTAATTTACTGTTTCTTTTCTGAGATAATACATGACCATTTTTAAAAACATATTCCTGATTCCTTCAATGGTAATCAAGTCATTAGGCTCCACTGGTGTTTACTAGCCTTAATGAGAAAGAAACATAGCCAAAGATTCTAATACCTAAGAGTGTTTTATTCGGTCTGCACTGCATTTTCCTTCTC
This sequence comes from Gorilla gorilla gorilla, assembly GCF_029281585.2. Taxonomy (NCBI): domain Eukaryota; kingdom Metazoa; phylum Chordata; class Mammalia; order Primates; family Hominidae; genus Gorilla; species Gorilla gorilla. Next base: position 112,545,728 of record NC_073238.2, read on the forward strand.
TTCATTAGCAATAGCCCATATGGATGCACCCGTTGCTTGAAAAATGATTGTCATCTTTCTCAATAATTCTGATGAGGAGCCCTATTTTTAACTCCCATCTAAAATACATTAAGGGAGCCATCTAGTGTTTCCAAGTCGGCATTTAGTAGTTATAGAGCACATCCCTCCTCCCTAAATTTGATTTACCATCTGTGTTCATTCTCAGTGTTCCAAAGCGTCAACACGCGGTGTATATTTCATTTGGGGGCGAAAAAAGGTTAAAAATAAGAGCTCCTTAAGCTGCCTTACACCTGATTCTCTGGTATTTGAAGGATTCTTAACTCCATGGTTACTATGAGTTTTTTTTTCTTTCTTTGTTATTAGGTTCAGCAAGGTAACAACATGTAAACAGTTGGGCCATTTGAAATAAACACACTGTATGTTCAGCAGCCTCCCAAACATAAAACCTACGTTATATTGACTATTTTTCTGACAGCAAAACAAACTTAGACACAGGCAGTGCAGGTCACAGTCTACTTGATGAAATTTTAGAAGCATCAGGAAAGGCTCCAAAACATCTTCCACCACCTCCTGCTTTATGCTTTCTAATCTTCTAATAGCTTTACCGAGGTACAGTCGACAGAATAAACTGCCTGTATTTAATAAACTGTACAGTTACATGAGTTTCAGCACACGCACACAACGAGAACATCACCACAATCAAGATAATGAGCATTTCATCACCCTCAGAAGTTTCATCCTGCCCCTTTGTACTCCATCCCCCCATGCTCTTCCCCCAACCTTCAGGCAACCACTGCTCTACTTTCCATCGAGAGATTAGTTTGCATTTCTAGAATTTTGTAAAAATGAAATCATATAGTATTTACACTTTTTAGTCTGGCTTCTTTCATTCAGCTAAATAAATTATTCCATGTTGTTATATGTCAATATTTTGTTGCTCTTTATTAATAAGTAGCACTGTAAGGTAGAGATATGCCATGGTTTGTTGATCAATTCACCTTTGGATGGGTATTTGAGTTATTTCCAGTATTTGGCTGTTACAAATAAAGCTGGAATAAATGTACAAGCCTGTATAGACACTTACTTTCATTTCTCTTAGGTAAATTCCTAGGGTGTGGAATTACTGAATTGTATAGTTGGCATGTGCATAACATTTTAAGAAACTGCCTGTCTTCTGGAGTGGTTACATCATTTTACATTCCATCAACAATGTGTGAGAGTTCCAGTGGCTCCAAATCATCACCAACACTTGACATTTTTGGTATTTGGATTATAGATATTCTAATGGCTGTATGATGGTATCTCATTGTGATTTTTAATTTATTTTAATACATATTTGTACATATTTATGGGGTAACGTGATATTTTGACACATGCATACAATGTTTAATGATCAAGTCAGGGTATTTAGGACATCCATCACCTCGAACATTTATTATTTCCTAATGTTGGGAATATTTTGAAGTTTCTCTTCTAGCTAATGAAATATACAACATATTATTGTTAGCTATAGTCATCCTACTATGCTATTGAACACTAGAACTTATTCCAACTAACTTATTTTAAAATTACTTTGTGTATGTGGTATAAGATAGGAGATGTTCATTTTTTTGCATATGTGTGTTCAATTGTCCTGTCACCGTTGGTTGAGAAGATTAAACCTTCTCCTACTGAATTCCCTTTATACCTTTATCAAAAATCAACTGGTCATTGGACTACTTTTGGGTTCTCTATTCTGTTCCATTAATCTAAATATCTATCTTTATGCAAATATCATATTATCTTCATTTTACAAAAAGTCTGAAAACAGGTAGTATAATCTTCCAACTTTGTTTTCTTTTTAAAATTGTTTCGGGTGGGGTGGGGTAAGAGATAAAAAAAACATATTGGGTACAATGTGCACTATTCAGGTGATGGATGCATTAAAATTTCACACTTCACCACTATGCAATCCATCCATGTAATCAAAAACCACTTGTACTCAAAAGATATTAAAATTTTAAAAAATTAAAAATAAAAACAATAAAATTGTTTTGGCTATTCCAGGTCCTTTTGCTTCCATATAAATTTTAGAGTCAGCTTGTTAATTTCTATAAGAAAGCCTGCTGAGATTTTGATTGGTATTACATTGACCAGTTTGGGTAGATATTAAGCCTTTCGATCCATGAACATAGTGTATCTCCCCACTTATTTAGGGTTTGTTTGTGTTGGTTTGTTTTTACATCAGCAATGTTTTATAGTTCTTAGTGCATAGTTCTTGCATCTATTTTGTCAAATTTATCCCTAAGTATTTTATATTTTGTTATTATAAATGGTATTTTTCATTTTTAATTATTGCTAGTATACAGAATTATTATTTTTGTGTATTGATTTTGTGTCCTACCAACTTACTAAACTCTCTTTACAGTTCTAGTAGCTATGTGGTAGATTTTTATGAGATCTTTTAAATAAACAATCATGTGGTTGGAAAATAAATATGGTTTTATATCTTCCCTTTCAATCTGTATGACTTTTTTTTTCTTGCTTTATTCTTTCTTTTTATTTTGAGACAGGGTCTCACTCTGTCACCCAAGATGAAGTGCAATGGTGTAATCACAGCTTACTGCATCATTGCAGCCTCAACCTCCCAAGTTCAGGCAATTCTTCTACTTCAGCCTCCCAAGTAGCTGGAACCCCAGTGTGCCAACACATCTGGCTTCTTTTTTTTTTTTTCTGTAAAGACTGACACTCCCTATGTTACCTAGGCTGGTCTAGAACTCCTGGACTCAAGTGATCCTCCCGCTTCAGCCTCCCAAACTGCTAGAATTACAGGTGTGAGCCACTGCACCCAACCTTTACTTGCTCTATTGCACTAGCTAAAACTCCAGTACAATGTTCAGTAAAGATGATGAAAAAGGACATCCTTGCTTTGTTCCTGATCTTAGGGGGACAGCATTCACTCTTTAACCATTAAGTATACAATTAGCTGTAGGTTACTATATAATTGTTCTTTATTATATATACTCTTTTTTAAAGCAGTTTTAGTTCCTAGCAAACTTGAGAATAAGGTACAGAGATTTATTCTACTTTTCTTTATTCTGTCAATATAGAAAATTGATTTTCAAATGTTAAACTGACTTTGAACTCCTGGGATAAACCCCAGTTGGTCATGATGAATTATCCCTTTATATATTGGTGGATTTGACTTTCTAAAAGATTTTTCAAAATTTTCCTATCTAAATTTATGAGAAATGTTGATCTGTAGTATTAATTTCTTATAATGGTTTTGGTTTAGGTTTCAGCATAATTCTGTACCCGAAGAAAGAATCAAAGAATTTCTTCCTCTTTTGTTTTTCTGTACAAGTTTGTTTGCATGAATTTTTCTTTAAATATTTGGTAGAAATCATCAGCAAAATCACAGAACTTTTTAATTTTATATTTAATTTTTGTGGGTACATAGTAGGTGTATATATTTATGGGGTACACAAGATGTTTTGATACAGGCATGCAATGTATAATAATCACATCACATAAAATGGGGTATCCAGTAATAGATGTGATCGGCTTGTTTGTTATTTCCTGAGTGAGATTTGGTGGTTGTTGCTTTTCAAAGAATTTGTCTTTTTCATATAATTTGTCAAATGTATTGGCATGAGCCTGAGCAACATAGTGAGACCCTGTCTATACAAAAAAATTTAAAATTAGCCTAGCATGGTGGTACACGTCTGTAGTCCCAGCCACTTCGGAGGCTGAGGTGGGAGGATCTCTTGAGCCTGGGAGGTTGAGGTTGCAGTGAGCCACAATTGCACCACTGCACTCCAGCCTGGGTGATAGAATAAGACCCCATCTCAAAAAAAAAAAAATTATTGGCATGGAGTTGTAAATAAAATCCCCTTATCCTTTTAATTCCCTTCTCCCATTGCTGATAGCGATAATTTGTGTCTTTTCCTTTTTTTTCTGATCATTCTGACTAGAAGTTTGTTTATTTATCTCAGAGAACTAGTTTTGGTTTTATTCATTTTCATCATTTTATTTTATTGCATTTATTTTTGCTCTTATTTTTATTATTTCCTTTCTTCTGTTCACTTTGCATTAGTTTGCGCTACTTTTTTTAGTTTTTTAATGTGGAAGCTTAGAATATTGATTTTATATTTATCTACCTTTTTTTTTTTTTTTTTTTTTTTTTGAGATGGAGTTTCACTCTTGTTGCCCAGGCCAGAGTACAACGGCACAATCTCGGCTCACTGCAACCTCTGCCTCCCAGATTCAAGCAATTCTCCTGCCTCAGCCTCCCGAATACCTGCGATTACAGGCATGTGCCACCACACTCAGCTAATTTTTTCTTTTTTTAAGTAGGGATAGGTTTCACCATGTTAGTAAGGCTGGTCTTGAACTCCTGACCTCAGGTGATCCATCCACCTCGGCCTCCCAATGTGCTGGGATTACAGGTGTGCGCCACCATGCCCAGCCCATTTATCTACTTTTCTAATTTGTTTAATGCTATAGTTTTCCTCTAACACTGATTTAACAGCATCCCACAAATTATAAGTAATATTTTCATTTTCATTTAGTTCAAAATATTTAACTTCTCTTGTGCTTTCTTCTTTGACCCATAGATTATTCCAAAGTATGTGATTTTGTTTTCAGATGTTGGAGCATTTCAAGACATCTTTCTATTATTGATTTCTAGTTTGACTTCATCATAATGAGTCTCTAAATATTTGTGTATAACTTTAATTCTTTGAAATTTGTTAGAATTTATTTTATGGCTCAGAATTCGTCTATCCTTTTTAATGTTGTAGGTACTCCTGAAAAGAAGCTGTGTTGTCTTCTTGTTGAAAAAAGTGTTGGAACACTATAAATGTTCATTAGATCAAGTTGATTGATAGACTTTTTCAAGTATTCTGTATCTTCACTATTGTCTCTCTACTTGACCTATCAATTGTTGAGAGAAGGATGTTGCCATCTCTAATTATAATTGTCAAGTTCCAGTTGTGGACCCTATTTCTCCATTCAGTTCTGTCCATTTCTGCTTTATGTATTTCAAAGCCCTGTTATTATGTACATAAACATCTAAAATTATCATGTCCTCTTGATGAATTGACCTCTTTATCATTATGAAATTACTCTTTATCCCTTAAAATATTCCTGGCTTTGAAATCTTCTTTATCTGATATTAACATAGCCACTTCAGCTTTCTTTTTATTAATGTTAGCTTGGTATATCTTTTCCCATCGTTTTCCTTTTAACCTATCTGTGTAGTAGACAGCATATAGTTGAATTTTTAAAAATAAATTTGACAATCTTTGCATTTAATTGCAATGTTAAGGCCATTTACATTTAATGTGATTATTGATATGGTTGGGTTTAAATCTACCATCTTAATGCTTGTTTGCTATTGGTTACATCTGATTTTGCTCCATTTTTCTTCTTTGTCTATCTTCTTTTAGATTGAATATTTATGATTTATTTTATCTGATTCCTTATTAATTATATATTTCAATTTTGTTCTTTTTGGTGATCGCGCTGGGGTTTACACTATCCATCTTTACCTTATCACAGTTTATCTTCAAGTAACATTAGTTCACATAATGTGTAAGGACCTTACACTAACATAGTCACATTTTCCCCTCTTTCAGTCTTTGTGCTGTTTTTGTCACATATTTTGCTTCTACATATTTTTTATCCCTTTATATTGTTATGATTCTTGCCAATATCCAAACTTCTGTCTGAGTTCATATTCACTGGAGTCCAAATGAAGCACCTGAACAGGTTTTAATGAGAGATGAAGATAGGAAGAAAGCTTGACAGCTAGGTGAATAAACACCACACCAAGGAATAAACAGGGCAAAAAGAGACTTTTCCTATTTTAAGCTTTTGGGAAAGCAAGCTTAGCCAAATGCTAACTATTTGAGAAAGCTCATCTGTTTCCCCTTTAGACTGCCCAGATTTAAAACGCTGGACAGTACACTTAACAGCATTAACCTTTGCATTTTAAAGCTACAAGAATAAGGCAAGGTGAAGAGAATATAAGATCATAGCTTTATTATGAACTAGTTAGTTAACTAGTTAGCTTGAAAATCAGCTGATTTTAAGAAGCAGGTAAGCCACTGATGTGACACATTAGCCAAACAAGTAGTTAATTAATGTGTATTCTTCTTTCATTTTTTCAGATCTTATGTTTAATGTCATATATGTCTATTACTTTCAGAGACCAGACCAAATTTATAATAGAAATATAACAAAGTTAAAAATAAATCAAAGTTTACCAAATGTGATCCTATAAACAGAACTGTTTATTCATCAGGAAATTTTACAATAAACTCCTTGAGCTATAAGACAGAAATTTGCAAAGAGATTCAATAAATATAAAGCCTCCTCTCTCTTACCGTCCTTTATACCCACTCCTACCCTTCCATCTGTCTGGACTCCAAAACACAGAACAGGAAGAGATTGGAGATCCACCAACTCCATGATCTTGGCAAGACTTCAGCAGCCATAGGGTCCAGGCTTAAGTACCCATGTTCCCGAATCTTGACGACATCTTAACACTTCAAGAATTTTTGGCATAAAGGAGCTATTGTAAGTAGAAAGTCTTGGAAATATTCTTCTACAAAAATTTGTTTACCACAAAGTTAAGTTTTCTGTAGATCACCTCATTTCTGTGAGGAGAAATATTTTCTAGTGCACAGATTTCTAATAAGCTTCAGTGTCTTTTCCACTCCCTTCTCACTCCCCTCTCCTTTTCTCCCCTTCTCTATTTCTCTCTATGTCTCTTTTTTTTTCCTACTTCTCTTCTTTAAATAGAACAGTGGTTAGGAATACAGACTCTGGATCCAATTCTCCGAGTTCAAATCCTAATATTGTCACTTATCAGTAGAGGGACTTTGGCCACCTAACTTCTCTACTTCTCTGTGCCTCAATTTTCTCATCTCCAAAAGTGAGGATAATTGTTCCTACCTCATTAGAATGTTAAGAATATTAAATATATAACATATTTTAATATTTAATATATAAATATATTAAAACATTTAAAACAAGCCCTGACACTTAGTAAATTCTCCATGATTAGCTATGATGATTATTATTAGTGATAATAATCATTATCATTATTTAAGTGAGAAATATTTACTGCCCTGGAAGGCTGTGGGAGAGAAACCACCAAGTTTCTCTGCATTGCTCTCCCACTCAGCTTCCATTCTGACCACGTACAGGTGTCATAAGTTTTGGGTCCCCCACAAGAGACACTCTCTGAGCAACCTTAAGCCTCCAAGAACAGAGCAGAGGCAAGAACCAGCTTGTCAAGACTGTGCACGGAAGAATGGACCCAGATTTGCTGCAAACATTTTATATCATCTTATAGAGTCACTTTATTTCTCCAATTTTTTTTTTTTTTTTTTTCTGAGACGGAGTCTAGCTCTGTCACCCAGGCTGGAGTGCAGTGGCGCGATCTCAGCTCACTGCAAGCTCCATCTCCCGAGTTCACGCCATTCTCCTGCCTCAGCCTCCCGAGTAGCTGGGACTACAGGCGCCCGCCACCACACCCAGCTAATTTTTTTGTATTTTTAGTAGAGACGGGGTTTCACCGTGTTAGCCAGGACGGTCTCGATCTCCTGACCTCACGATCCGCCCGCCTCGGCTTCCCAAAGTGCTGGGATTACAGGCGTGAGCCACCACACCCAGCCTATTTCTCCAATTTTCGAACTTCCTTATCCATGACATGAAGCGTTTGGAATAAAATTATCCCTAAATTCCACCCCGCACCATGCTACCTCAAATTCCATAATCTATTCCATGTATACAAGTTTCTTCATATTTGCAAAATGCAGAATACACTGGGCATTGCGAAGTGATTAATTCCGCCTTGGTTGGGGAGTTGGCAGGAGAGGGGAGCCTCCCACCTTCCTGTGGGCAAGGTCACATGGGTTACAACCTATTGAGCTCCTGACAACTCAACCGCACCCACCAAGAGAAAAGCGCAGCAAGTGCACCATAGGTCTGCTGGGGCAGCAGGGGCCTTTCCATGCAACGCTCCTTCCAGCTGTCTTACAAGAAGAAATACCAGGAGCACATCACAGCACTAGAAAATAAGGGTGCCCCCTGTCCCCACTACTATTATATGTACCCCTCTTTCTATTTTCCTCTTCCTCAACTCTCATTTCCCTTTCTCTTTTTTCTGCCTCTCCTCAGCATTGCTTCCCACTGCTGCTGACATTTAGGACTGAAAGGCTGCAGCCACTGTGGTCGATAAACATCTGTCCACCCAGCCTTTCTTTCTCATTTGATGGGCATGTTTCTCATTTATATGAAGTTACATGCACAATTTTGTACAGATAAGTTGTACAATGTTGAAGAAAAAATAACAAGGAGAAGAGCAACAGAAGAAAGAAAAAGAATTATCTATACTCCTACCGCCCAGGTTTTTGTATATTTTCTAATCTTCTTCTGTGCATAGATTTTTATCTTCCCAAGGAATATTACATGTTTCCATTAAGTGATAATACCACAGTTTAAACCTCCTTTTTCCACTTGATACTATTTTCAAGCATTTTCCATGATAGCATCTATGCATCACAAATATATTTCATGTTAATATTTTATACCCTATCAAGTGCATATGCTAAAGGTTGCATCTGGTGGACTGGTGAAGTAAGCTTTGTTATATGCACTTGGTGGGGTAAAAATATTGATCATTTAGGTTACCACTGTATCGATCATTTAGGTTATTTCCAGGTTTTCACCATTCTCACTAGCACTGCAATGAGCATCTTTGTGCGTTAAGCTTTTAATATCTTAGAGGTATTTATTTTGGATCCCATAAATTGAATCACTGGGTCAAATGGTGTCAACATTTCTAATCTATGTGTTTGCATAATATTTTCCAAAAGACAATGATTTCAACCACTTATTCATTACACAATCATTAATTCATCTAAAAAAATTTTATTGAACATTTACTGTGTGTAGGCACTACCTAGATGCTGCGAATAATAGTGAAAAGTGCAGATGTGAAGCTTCCTTTCCTTCCAGCCACATACAAGAGCCTCCTCCTTCTGCACCTGGGACTGACCCATCCCTTAAAGAGCTGGTAAACAGCTGTTGAATATGCATTGATAGTTTCTATATGCACATGATTTATGAAGTTTATTGCATGCAATCAAAGGTATATGACAACCCTGTAGGGAGGCATTTCCATAAACCTCCTTTACAGTTAAGGAAAATGGGATGTAGAGGAGTTGAGTGGCATACCCAAAGTCAGATTTATAATAAAGAGTGGGTTGAAGTGGCCAGGGGCAGTGGCTCATGCCTGTAATCCCAGCACTTTGGGAGGCCAAGGCGGGTGGATCACCTGAAGTCAGGAGTTTGCAGCCAGCCTGACTAACATGGTGAAACCCTGTCTCTACTAAATACAAAAAAAATTAGCCAGGTGTGGTGGCACATGCCTGTAATCCCAGCTACTTGAGAGGCTGAGACAGGAGAATTGCATGTACCTGGGAAGCCTAGGTTGCAGTAAGCCGAGATTGCGCCATCGCACTCCAGCCCGGCCAACAAGAGTGAAACTCCTTCTCAAAAAAAAAAAAAAAAAAAAAAGCGGGGTTGGGGGGTCTTGAAGGAGATCTGTTGGCTCTCCAATCTCATTCCTTTAGCTAATATACTATACTGCTACCTATTGTACATCTTTATGTTTTCAGGATCTACCCTTAATTTCCCATTTCTCAATGAATGCTAGTAAATGGTCACTTCTTAGCTCCTCTGCTCCTGGGATCTTCTCTTCCTCTCCAATCTAACTTCCATAACATGGCCTTCCCTTCCACCAATCTCTTGCAAACCTCCTAAATCCCTTGCTTATTGTTCCACATCAACCACCCAGAAATTCTTAACCCTGGACACATCCAGACTAATGTGAAACTCTACACGCCCATCATTCCAGATGTCCTTCCATTCACTGGACTCACCATCTTCTCTCCCGTCTCTGCATTGTGGAATGTGGTGTTCCCCTGCCCATCACTCTTTTCTCCACCTCTTTGTCTGGCTAACTCTTACTTATTCTTTACCCCCGGGCAGACATATCACTTCCTCCAGAAAACCCCAGACCAGGTAAAGAGCCTTTCCTATGTGTTACCACAGGCACCAAAACACTTATTACACTCACTGGTCATTTCTTGTCTAATGTCTTCTTTGCTATAGTATAAGCTCAGCAGGGACAGGGACCCTCGAAATCTTGTTTACCCCTATGCCCCACACCTCGTCCAGTACCTGGAAAGTAGCAGATCTCTGTCACTGTTTATAAGTTGAATGAACATTCTATGACGTTGGTGCAAAAGTAATTGTGGTTTTCACCATTACTATTAATGACAAAATTTAAAAATTGCCATTACTTTTTTTCTTTTTTTTTTTTTTTTTTTTTGAGAGGGAGTCTCAATCTGTCACCCAGGCTGGAGTGCAATGGCATGATCTCAGCTCACTGCAAGCTCTGCCTCACTGGTTCACGCCATTCTCCTGCCTCAGCCTCCCGACTAGCTGGGACTACAGGCATCTGCCACCACACCTGGCTACTTTTTTTGTATTTTTAGTGGAGACAGGGTTTCCCCGTGTTAGCCAGGATGGTCTCGATCTCCTGACCTCGTGATCCACCCACTTCAGCCTCCCAAAGTGCTGGGATTACGGGCGTGAGCCACCGCGCCCAGCCGAAAATTGCCATTACTTTTAATGGCAAAACCCACAATTACTTTTGCACCAACCTGATAAACATGTCCCTGCATGGAGATGTCTAACAATGACAATGAAGAATTTCTTCTACTTTACATTTTAAATGTCTCGGGTAGTTTTCTTCTTCATGGGTTTAACATTGTATACCAGGGTATACATACCCCATTTTTTTCAATCTTCAGACATTAATTGTATATAAAATTAATATGGAAATCTAGCTTGATGAACCATGTTTTGTTTGGACAAAAGCATTTATCTGTTAAATAAGAAACTTCATCAAATGTTAAAATGTTTCAGTGAGACTGCCTGGTGTGTTTTCTCATTTTAAAAAAAGTTTAATTGTAGTAAAATATGTATAACATAAAATTTACCATCTTAACCATTTTAAGTGTACAATTGAGTAGCATTAAGTACGTTCACAATGTTGTGCAACCAATCTCCAGAACTCTTGTCTTTTCTCATTTTTTTAGTAAACCTCAAGCACTAGAGATATTTATATAAATGTCTCTTCTTTAGAACAGGGGTTGCCAGAATTTTCAAATAAAGAAACATCTTTTAATATTTAAAAAAAAAAAAGTCCATGGAGCCCTATAGCATAACAGCCATGTTGCTAATATCTGTGAGAAAATAAACTGTGGAAATAATTTTTTTTTTTTCTGAGACGGAGTCTCACTCTGTTGCCCAGGCTGGGACTACAGGTGTGCGCCATCATACCAGGCTAATTTTTGTTTTGTTTTGTTTTGTAGACAGAGTTTTGCTCTTGTCACCCAGTCTGGAGTGCTGTAGGGCAATCTCAACTCACTGCAGCCTCCAGGGTTCAAGTGAGTCTCCTGCCTCAGCCTCCCAAGTAGCTGGCATTACAGGTGCCCGCCACCACACTCAGCTAATTTTTGTATTTTTAGTAGAGACGGGGTTTCATCATGTTGGCCAGGCTGGTCTTGAACTCCTGACCTCAAGTGATTTGCCCACCTCAGCCTCCCAAAATGCTGGGATTACAGGCATGAACCACAGTGCCTAGCCAATAAATTATTAATCCAATAAAACTTTCAGATTTGCATTTTACTAATCAACAAAACCTAAAACAAAAGCCTGCAATGAAAAACCTGCAACAAAATCTGCATGTAGGTATAACAGACAAGGCTTGGATTTTCTGTCTATTTCACAATGACACTCATTAATCCACAATATAGTAGGGGCAGGGTTCTGGCAGCCACAGATCACCAGACCAAGAGAGGTCACCTAATTCAATTGAACTAATCAATTCCTTCATCAAGAATTTGAAATTGGCAGAAAGACAGAAGCGGATATTGATGGATGGGTTGATGGATTCGGTGTTTCTATGAACTAAACCTGAAAGATAAATTCAGAAATTGTGGGTGGTCATATTCAACAGCTCATCCGCACCATAATTCTTTGGGGGGGCTATTATCCCCATGTTACAGATGGGAACACAGAGGCACGGAGAACTTTTGAGCCTTGAACTTGGACATCAGCTATTTCTCAATATGGCCTCCCATTCAGCGCAGCACTCTTGAAATGGGGCTGTCATTGCAAGTTTACCTGTCTGTCTTTCCATTAAGTTACGAGCTCTGTAAGATCTCAGACAGTATCCTGTTCAATGGCTGCCCAATGAATGTTGATTAAGTAAATAAATGAAATTATATTTTGTACTGTATGCAGTAGCAAAAAATAATATAAACAATTATTGACAAGAAACCTAACCAACTTGCTCAAGCATTGAAGAAATATAGTTAATATGCCTGAAAACTCAGATACTGTGTAGAGTTTAGCCTTCATTGTACGATTATTTGGAGAAGGAAAATGATCACTGTGTTTTGTGTCAGCTTAAACTAAGTGTGATTGATGATATAAAGCTACAACTGTTGTCTTTTAAGGCACTTCAAAGCAAAGTCAGGCTATAACATGTTCTGGATATTATTATTCCAACACTATCATTAACACTACTGCAAATGTAACTTCTAAGCTCATAAACTTTGTGTGTACCTGTCATTAAAGTCCTTGAGGAGCTATTACTTATCTATAGTTGGAAAATAAGAAGGGCTGTTAAGGTGAGATCCGAGAGGTCTGATTCAGTGATACTTTGGTCTTTGAGATTATCTTATAAGTAAATTTAATCTCCTTAAACACAGGTTTAAGTTATGTCCTATTTTAACACACTCATAATCCTAATGATTCTCAAAAGTTTGAGAATATAATTATTTCAGGACCTCAATTCCAACTCCATATGAAATATTGATCTTTAAAAGTCTGTCAGAATTGACAGCCTTCACAGCCTGAAAAGATAAATGAAAAAAATTATTTGATAAGGCCAGGGAGAAATTTCTTCCCTCGTATTACTGATAGATGTCCCAATCTGTCTTCAGATCAAGCAGACAAATTTCAAATTTATTCATAGAACACATTTCACACCTCCTCTGTGTCATAAGTTTAATATGTTTCCTACACCATACTGTATCAAAATGCATAACTGAAATTGGTTCTGTCATAAATTGTTACAAAATGAAATTCTGAAATCAGATTAGTACTTATTTAAGCACTGTTCATACTGAAAGAGGTTGAAAGATTTTCATTTATTGTTACAATTACTTTGCAAGGAAATAAGTTACTATCATACTATTTTTCAGTGTTAAATTTCCTTCCATTCAAAAGGTTTTGCCAATGAGCAGTGGCTCACACCTCTAATCCCAGCACTTTGGGAGGCTGAGGCAGGCAGATCACTTGAGGCCAGGAGTTCAAGACCAGCCTGGCCAACATGGCAAAACCCTGTCTCTATTAAAAATACAAAATTAGCCAGGCATGATGGCGCATGACTGTAGTCCCAACTACTTGGGAGGCTGAGGCAGGAGAATCACTTGAACCCAGGAGGTGGAGGCTGCAGTGAGTTGACATTATGCCACTGCACTCCAGCCCAGGCAACAGAGCAAGACTCCGTCTCAAAAAAAAAAAAAAAAGATTTTGATACCACCTCCACTCCCCTTTAAAAGCTCACTACGATTTAACACAATGTATTTGGCCCATAATTCATTTGCTTTTTATTATTGGGTCATGCTTTCAGTATTCCCTGAAGTTTAATTACAAAATTATTTCAATGCAATTCAGGATGTTGGCAAATGTGTCAAAATCATTTTCATTTGAAAACATACAGTATTGTTATTTTAAATGTACCACCTATATTATTTCCCGGACATTCAGTTCTTTGTATGTAGAGATGGCACTGCTGATCCCTTATCAGTGGGAAAATCACTGCATTGTTCTGCTAGCAGTGAAAACTATCTGTAGTTAGACATCCTTGCTTCCTCAAAAATCCTACTTTTATTAGAGATGTTCAAGGAGCATAGCTTTCTCTCAGCAATGTTAACTGGACCGCGTAGTAACTAAATTAGTCCTGGAGGTCATGTTAATGCAATGCTAATCACCTAAGTTATCAAACTGAGACACTTTCCATTTTGGGCAGTACTCCCTCAGGTACAACCAACAGACACTCAGTTAAACTGGCTTAGTCAAAATAGAGAATTGATTGGCTCCTGAAACAATTATAAAGTCCAGGGGCATGACCAGCTTCAGACACAACAAATTCAGTGGCTCCCAACAGAATGCAGGACCTGGGACCTCACACTGTGTCTCTCTCCACTGAGCTTCTCTAGGCTGGCTTCATTTGCATATTATTCACAATATGGTACCCTTCAGGCTTCCCTTGGCTAGTTTGCAACCCCAGTAGAAAGAGTGTCTCCAGTTCCGGGGCAGGATACTTGCAAGGCCATCTTTCAATTAATTACTGTGTCCAGGAACAAGCAACAGTAATGCCCACCCCTAACTTCAGCACATGAGGTTCATCTTTCCTGAACCTCATGAATTGAGAAGGGAAGACGGGTTGTTTCCTCAAAGGAAAAATCTGCGAGCTGGTCCAGAAGAAAGGGGAATAGTGCCAGGCAGGCCAAAACAACAGATGCTGTTTTCCATGGATAGGCAGCCCTGTGAGACTCAGAGGGAGCTGTCCTTCCCTTCCTGAAACCTTCAGTGACCTCCAACATGAAACATAACAAGGTTCCCCAGCAGCAGAAAGAGCACTTGGCTTCCTGCGTGAGGTCGAGGGGTCTCACTCCAGTCATGCCATTACTTAGGAATGACTTTGAGCTGACTGTTCCAGACCTATTTCCTCACCATTTTAAAAAGCTCTCTGGACCAGTCCCCACCCAGAAGAGTCTTCAACAGTGATCCTCTGCCTGAAATGCCCCGGCCTAAGGTTTTCCAGACTTAATGCACACAGAATCCACTGATTTATCCCCCGAAAACTCATCGAGATGGCTCTCAGACCCAAGCTCAACATATGTCCCAGCCCCATTCTCTCTCTCACTCTCTCACACATATACAGAAGCACAGCCTACACCTGTTCCTCCTTCTCCTTTTGTGTTTCATACCACAGAACCACAGTAGGTGACCTCACATCCTAGCCAAAGCCAGGAGCCAGAAATTTTCTAAAATAACCACCAGATGTCAGCCTACACATATGTCCCCTCCCCTCAGAAAGACTCTCAGGTCTAAGGTCTACCTGGACCCAGAGAATCTCACCCTAGAGTCCATGGGTGGGTTCCGTTCAGATCCATGGGCCTCCTGAAATGATATATCAAGTTGTGTGGATGTGCACACGGGTGCATGTATTGGACATTTTCCCAAAAATAAACTTTTTAGTTCTTATCAAAATTTAAAAGAATATCCATCCCTGTGTCTCCCTTTAAAAAAACCTCAAGAACCACCATTTAGTCCAGCACTAAAATGTCCCATGCCTCTCCTCACTTTGCTAATGATGCGCAAACACTCAGCGCCTTCAGGTGGCTTTCAAACATGGCCTCAAATTCTCCAATACCCTCCCTGATGAGAGCTGGGGTCTACAGTCCGTGTTCTAGAATCTGGGTGGATGTGTGACTGTAGAAGCCAGAAAAGAACAGGGAACGGGACCCTGGGTAGCTTAGGAGTCCGGCCAGCTTACAAAGCCATGCAGCTTCCACCTGGTCACCACAACAGCATCATCTTTGGGAGCCCTGAGCTACCGGTATGAACTCTAACTACCTGCAGCCTCCATGCTTGAGAGGCTATGGTGGGTCAACAGTCCCCATCGAGCCCAGCCTCCCAGCCATTGCCATCATCACTAGGCATGTGAGTGAAGCCACCCTGGCCCCTCCAGACCAGCCCCTCTGGCTGCTGATCATTACTGAGGGACCCTGTCAACAACCATGTGGAGAAAATAATCATCTAGATGAGCCCTGCCCAAATCTGTGACTCACAGAATCATGAGATAGAATAAAACGGTTGTTGATAAAGCCATTAAGTGTTAATGTGGCTTGTTATATTGCAGTAGATGACCAGAACATCCCCAGACCTCTTCCCCAGTTCAAATGCCATGCGGCTGCCTAGAAAAGATAGCTGGATGAGGCAACCTTGTTGAACTAAAGGTTTCAAGATGATCTGTGGCAGTAAGTGAAGTGCCCAGGGTAGGAGCTGGGGCCAAACATGCAAGTTCCTGCCCAGCAATTAAAAACAACCGGAGGCTTCTTAGAACTCAGCTCTGGCCAGGCGCGGTGTCACGCCTGTAATCCCAGCACTTTGGGAGGCCAAGGTAGGTGGATCACAAGGTCAGGAGTTCGAGACCAGCCTGACCAACATGGTGAAGCCCTGTCTCTACTAAAAATACAAAAATCAGCCGGGCGTGGTGGTGCACACCTGTAATCTCAGCTACTCAGGAGGCTGAGGCAGGAGAATCGCTTAAACCTGGGAGGCAGAGGTTGCAGTGAGCCAAGATCATGCCACTGCACTCCAGCTTGGGTGACAGAGCGAAACTCTGTCTCAAAAAAAAAAAAAAGAACTCAGCTCTCTGTAGGGGATAGATCATGTCCAGAGAGAAAAAGAAAGCAGCCTCAATCCAAATCAGGGCACATGCAGATCAGCAGGGTATTGAAACCAGTCAGATACGGCTTAGTTTCTGAATATCTAAATGATAATCCTAATGAATTATCTTGAGCACTGTGACAGGCAGAATAATGATCTTCCCAAAGATGTCCACATCCTAATCCCCAGAACCTGGAAATATGTCAGGTAACATGGCATTAGTCCATTTTCACATTGCTATAAAGATACTACCTGAGACTGGGTAATTTATAAAGGAAAGAGGTTCAATTGACTCACAGTTCCACAGGGCTGGGGAGGCCTCAGGAAACTTACAATCATGGCAAAAGGCGAAGGGGAAGCAAGGCATCTTCTTCACAGGGTGGCAGGAGAGAGCAGTGCAAACAGGGGAAATGCCAGACACTTATAAAACCATCAGATCTCCTGAGAACTCACTCACTATCACGAGAACAGCATGGGCGAAACTACCCCCCCATGATCCAATCACGTCCCTCCCTCCACACATGGGGATTACAATTGGAGATGAGATTTGGCTGGGGAGACAGAGCTAAACCATATCACATGGTAAACGAGAATTAAGTTGCAGCTGGAAGTAAGGTTGCTAATCAGCTCACTTTAAAGTAGATTATCCTAAATTATCTGAGTGAGCCCAATGTAATCCATTTACAAGCAGACAAGGAAGCAGCAGAGAGTCAGAGGAGGATGTGACCGGAGAAGAAAGTCAGAGAGAGGTGATGTTGCTGGCTGAGAAGATGGAGGAGGGGCTACAAACCAAGGAGAGTGAGCAGCCTCTAGAAGCTGGAAAAGGCAAGGAAACTGATTCACTTCTGGACTTTCCAGAAGAGAACACAGCCCTGCCAACACATGAATTTGAGCCAAGTGAAGACTTCTAACTAAGCCAAGCGTGAGACTTCTAAATTACAGAAATATAAGGCAATAAATTTGTGTTGTTTCAAGCAACTGTGTAATAATTTGTTACAGCAGCAATAGAAATGATTACAAGCAACTACTATGTTATAGATGTTATATTAGGAGCAAAGAATCTATGAGTATACTGCCTTATTGAGTCCTTTCAAAGAAGTATTGCTATCACTGCTTTTTAGATGCCAAACCAAGGTTCAGAGCAGATAAGCAATGGACGAAAGGTCCTGTATTAGTCCGTTCTCACATTGCTATAAAGAAATACCTGAGACTGGGTAATTTATAAAGAAAAGAGTTTTAATTGGCTCACGGTCTGCAGGCTGTACAGGAAGCATGGCAGCACCTGCTTCTAGGGAGGCCTCAGGGAGTTTTTGCTCATGGTAGAAGGCACAGTGGAGGCAGGCATCTTACCTGACAAGAGCAGGACCAAGACAGCGGGGAAGGTGTTTTGTACTTTGAAAAACCAGATCTCGTGATAATTTACTGCCTCACTGTCATGAGAACAGCACTGGAGGGGATGGTGCTAAACCATGAGAAACTGCCCCTGTGCCTCCTAAGCACTGAGCAGCAGTAAATATTTAATGCTTAACAGACTGCCTGACTCATACTTGAATACTTGAAGAATAAAAGATGCATGGATGGATGGATGGGTGGGTGAAGGGGTAGACGAGTGGGTGGGTAGATGAGTGAATGGGTGGGTGTATGGATGGATGGATAGATGGTTGGTTGTATGGATGGTTAGATGATTGGATGGAAAAATGGGTGGTTGGATGGATGGTTAGATTAATGGCTGGGTAGATGGGAGGATCAATAAATGCATGGAAGTGTGGATGGGTGGATGGGTGGATGGATGGATGGATGGATGGATAGATGGATGGATGGATAGATGGTTGGGTACGTGGATGGTTAGATGGTTGGATGGAAAAATGGGTGGATGGATAGACGGTTAGATGAATGGTTGGGTGGATGGGAGGATCCATAAATGAGTGGATGAATGGGTGGGTGGATAGATGGATGAGTGGATGGATGCATAGATGGGTGGGTAGGTGGTTACATAGTTGGATGGAAAAATGGGTGGGTGGGTGGGTAGATGGATGGACAGATGGGTGGGTAGATGGTTGGATGGATGCATAGGTGAATGGATGCGAGGGTAGGTAAGTAGATGGTTGGATGGATGGATGGATGGACGGACTGGTGGGTGGGTGAGTGGGTGGATGGGTGAATGGGTGGAAAAATGAATGGGCAGTATAGTAGCCATTCAGAGACTGCTAAAGTGCTGGAAGGTTGACACAGAGCTACATAACAGTCATATTTGATATTTACTAATAATACAGTTCCATGGAGAAAAACATCAGCTTATTTGACTTAAATATGACATGTATTTTCAAATCTCATGAAGAGAAACTCACACTGCTTTTCAAAAAATGGTCCTGCCCTGCAGTGGTGCTGACATCAAGCAGTGTCCCAGAGAGGGGAGGAAGCAGACACTGGCCAGAGATCCATTATAAGGGCTCTTGGCTCATTAACTTTCTACTTCCATCAGTGGCCTTGTCACCTCAGTTAACCTTCTTTCCATCTCATTTCACTCCCCCTTCTCCCAGACATCCATGATACTTCCATTTTCTCTTCCATTAGGGCACAATTAGGAAGGTGCTTGGCACGTAACGAAGGCCCAATAGATACTTGTCAGTGTTTATTAATGAATCCCACTGTTCTTCTGACACGTTTATCCCCTCTAGTCCTTCACCCACGCAGCTACCAAAAATATCAAAACAGCATGAGATGTCATATTTTAATGTGTAACACAAATGAAATGTGGCCTGCTTGCTACTGATTTAAGGTCTAGCTTAGTCCTGTGACTCATTGCAAGTCAAACAACAAAAATCCTTGAAGAGTAAATAGCAAAATTTCCTAAAAATTTCCATTAGACTCTCTCTCCCTAAAGACCCTAATCGTTGCTTTCTTTCTCCAAAAACAAGATAAGGGTGGGGCTTTCTGAACTGGCTCTGGACACCCTCCCTCCTGCTCATCCAGACTTTTCTCTCCTCTTGCTCACTTCCTGCCATTTCACATGCAATCGAATTTCAACTTCCCAAATATATTGTGAGTTCCCCAGATCTTCTCACTCCTTTTCCATGATCAGTGCAATTAAGACATAGAAATCAGAAGGTCGGCATGTGAAAAAAAATGCTCAACACCATTAATTGTCAGGGAAATGCAAGTTAAAACCACAATGAGGTATTACCCCACACCTGTCAGTATGGCTGTTATAAAAAAAAAAAATGATAACAGGTGTTGGCAAGGATGTAGAGAAGAGGGAACCCTTGTACATTGTTGGTGGGAACATAAATAGGTAAAGCCAGTACGGAAAACAATATGGAGGTTCCTCAAAAATTAAAAATAGAACTAGCATATGATCCAGCAGTCCCACTACTGGCTATATATACGAAAGATATGAAATCAGCATGTCAAAGAGTTATCTACATGCCTGTGTTTACTGCAGCGTTACTCACAATAGCCAAAATAGGAAATCAACCTAAGTGTCCAGCAACAGATGAGTGGATAAAGAAAATATGGTGTAAATACACAATGGAATACTATTCAGCCACTAAAGAAAGGAAACCTTGTGTTTGCAACAACATGGATGAGCCTAGAGGACATAATATAATGTTAAATGAAATACGCCAGGCACAGAAAGACAAACACCACATGATCTCACTTACATGTGGAGTGTTAAATGTCAAACTCATATAGAAACAGAGTAAAATGGTGGCTACAGGGAAAGAGGAAGTAGAAACGGGAAGATGTTGGTTATCAAGTTTTGGTTAGACCACAGGAATCAATTCTGGAGAGCTATTTTACAGCCTGGTGACTATAGTTAATAAATGTTAATAATAGCAATGTATACTTGAAAATTGTGGCCCAGGTGCAGTGGCTCATATCTGTAATCCCAGCACTTTGGGAGGCCGAGGCAGGTGGATCACTTGAGGTCAGAAGTTCAAGACCATCCTGGCCAACATGGTGAAACCCCATCTCCACTAAAAATAGGAAAACTAGCCAGGAATGGTGGCAGGCACCTGTAGTCCCAGCTACTCGGGAGGCTGAGGCAGGAGAATTGTTTGAACCTGGGAGGCGGAGGTTGCAGTGAACCAAGATCGCGCCACTGCCCTCCAGCCTGGATGACAGAGGAGACTCCATCTCAAAAAAAAAAAAAAAAAGGCTAAAAGATTAGCTCTTAAATGCTCTCAACACAAAAGCGTGATAGGAATGTGAGGAGATGGATACGTTAATTAGTTTGATTTAGTCATTTCACAATGTATACCTATATCAAAACATTGAATGTTATACCATAAACATATACAATTTTCACTTGTCAATTATACCTTAATAAATCTGGAAAAAATTAAAATGTAGAAAAGAATATCTCACAATTATAATATTCTTTTAGATAGGCTTTTCTGGAATCATTTCCTTTGTATGTTATGGATTAATGTATAATATATGAACGTTACAGCAAGGTAATTCAATCTTTGCCTTCCGATCTTTGTGCTGTTGTTATCAATAATTTTATTTCCACATATGTTAGACATGGTTACTATCTTTGCTTTAATCAGTCAAATATATTTTAATAAAAGTTTAAGATGAGAAATAAAAACTAAAATAAAATAGAAGGCAGGGAAAGTCTTGGAATAATTGTTTTTAGTATCTGTCACATGTGATTTGTTGCAGTTAGATTTCATCAAAATGCATTGGCTTTATTTGGAGAAGGCCATGGCAATGTTGGAGCCCAAGCAGCATAGATAATGTGCGTATATTTGGCACTAGGGGGCGATATAGCATTGCTTTCAGCCCTTCACTGTCAGCGCACACGCGAAATAAATGAATTCCCGCTAACGAAAATCATTCCCAACTTTTCTTCTGCATCTCAAGTCATTGGCTCTTACGTCACTTGGCAAAGCACTCTGAACAGCAGGCCTCGAAGGTCCATTCTTTAAGTTACTGATTTATCGATTTTGTTTGCTGGTGTTTTCACTTAATCCTTGGTTTGATTTCACTGAGCTCTGAGAGTTTTTTTAAATTGGTCAGTCTTGCTAGAATTCCAAACATACAAACAAAAAAAAACTCTACAGTAATCTACCATGGATCTAGTGGTTGTCTGGATTCTGGCACAGGGACTGGCTCTGGGGGGCAGCTGAATTCTGATGGAAGAAAGCACTAATGCTAATGTGGAAGGCCTGCGGTTGGCTGAGTCCCAAAGGAAGCAATTCCAGGCCCTGACCCCAGGCTGGGCCCCTGTTTCTCGGTCACAAGGGAGGCCAGCTAAGACTTGTGCAACCCGGCTCGAAGGATGTCGAAGCACCCTCAATTTCATATGCAAATGAGAGCCAGTCGGAGCCAGTCCAAAAAAGGATTGCAGGGTTTCCCGGAAGGTCCAGCTCCTTGAAGGATTATGAAGCCGCCAGCTGATTTCACATTCCACCTGATTTACAGCATTAACTGCAGATTTTTTTTTAAATATCTAACACGATATGATGCCTACGTGTATCAAGATGGCTCTAAGGAACTTTAATTTGCATTGGGTGTTTTGGTTTTGCTCAGTCATAGCATGTTCTAGGAGCTACTTGTATCAATATCGAGAGGGTAAGTCCCACCAGCACTCTCAGGAGGAGGCCTTCCTGTAGGTATTCAGGCCCTTGGAAGAAGGGCAGTTGGCCCTAGAATTTACCAAAGGGGCAGAACTCAGGCCCTCTGTATTCTGACGGTGAAGTTTGTGGTTCCCCAAGGAGGAGGAAGAGATGACACAGGTGCTCCCCAGGTGTCTCTTGCCTCCTGGAATGGCCGCCAGAAGAAGTGAAACAGCTGAGCTATGAAAGCTGTAAACTCAGGAGCACAAGGAGGGCAGGGGCTGGGTCCTCCCTCAGAGAACCACAGTAATGAGCACAGAGCTCAGTCCGCATCAGGTCAGCATCTCTGTCAGATGGTGCTGGACCAGGCATCCTCCCTACCAGGGCCACCACTTGGGATGTTGGACGTGCGGCTCAGAGAAGCAAGTAGGAGCTGAGATCTTGCCCAGATTTCCTGTGCCACACGAAGAGTCCACAGGACTGTGCATGCCCAGACGGGCATTCCTCCCTAACTTCTGGCAAGTCCCTGGGGGACTTAGAGGTGGCTCTGACATTGACACGGTGTGGCAAGGAGGAGCTGTGGCAACGGCGAACTGATTAAACTTTGGCTTCACCACCCAACCCCCTACCACCTCCCACCTTAGACACTATAACCCTCAAGTTTTTAAACAATTGGGGGAGCAGGTAGCCCTAAGAAGGAGATACCAGCCTTTCTGCTAGTCAAGAATGACTTCGGAGCTGGGTGTGGTGGTGTGGCCTGTAACCCCAGCCACTTGTGAGGCTAAGGCAGGAAGATTGCTCAAGCCTGGGCATTCGAGGCCAACCTGAGCAACATAGACAGACCTCGCCTCTAAAAAAAATTTTAATAATGATCTTGGGTTAGTTTTCATTTTTTAAGAGATGATGAGACCATGTGTGTGCTGCAAGTTTGTGAAATAACGCATAATAGCACTCAGAGTAACACTCAGATGGTGAAGAACTTATCATAATGCATTTTTTAATGCCAAAATGAGGCTTAGAGAGATTAAGTGACTGTTGCACAGATAATAAATGAAAGAAATATGAGTACCCAGTTTCTCTCCCCAGTACTCTAATTGATAGATTTTGGAGCAATAGTCCTGCTTTAATAATTAATTCATATTGCTGCATGGATGAGCTATGGGATATTATAGCCAATTCTACCATAAAATATATCATTAAAAAATTTTTTGCAAACTAATTCTTAATTTGGCTAGCTGAGACCTTGGACTAATTCCTGGAACCAACCCCTCTCATTTCTACATCTGCATGGTGACGGGATTGACAGGTGATTTCCAAGGGCCCTTTCAACTGCAGAATTCCCATAGTCTGAGCAAAAATAAGCATTGACTATACAACAGAAATTAAAATAGCTTTACAACAACACTGCCAGGAATTATTCTCCAGATTGTGCAGATGAGAAAACCAAGGCTTTGAGAGATGAAGCCTCTTGGACAGGATCACTCAGCTGGTCAGTAGAGAGGCAGGATTATGAGCATGTGGCTGCGAAGCCCACACTCCATTGACACCCTAGATGACCTGCATCGAACAAAATACTCTTCCCTTGGTTTCCCCGCCAATGTTACACACTATGATTCGGTCTGACATATTTTGGGAGAACTCACCACCAGTAGGAGTATGTTCAAACATGGTCACTCAAGGAATGGGGAGTTTAGTGGGGAATTGAGAGTACAGATGATGTCTACAGTGAGAGGCATTATTTGACCAGCAGGCCTGGAAGGAGGAAGGGCTGCCGTGGAATCAGGGGATTCAGTCCCCTGGAAGGTTCTGAAAGGCAGCTGAGAGCAGAGGCAGTAAACTAGTGGCCTGCAAGCCATATGTGGCCACAGCTGTGTTTTTGGTGAGCAAAGCACATTTTTAAATTGAATGAGTTGCCAACATTTTTAGATTTTTTTTTTTTAATCCAGATTTGTAACCCAGGCGGTGCTGGAACTTAACAACAATAAGCTGGAGTAGACGAGCCCCATCCCCCTGGAGCTCTGCATCTCTAAAGCCACCATCCTGTCTAGTTTTATTAATTTAAGTTAGCTGCCTCTTCAACCACTCCCCATAGGCAGTTGAGGTTAAGACCCTTGTTCTGGAGGCATTGAATTGGCGGGGAAGAGAGCAGCTGTAGCAAGTGGCGGGGGGGGTGGGGGGGAATGTCAGAAAGGACCAAAGGATTCTGCTGAAGACAACTTCCCATAATTCAAAATTTTGCAAATGAGGACTGGCCAGATTCTGTGCAATTAAGAACCTGGCCCAGTCCAGGGAAGGGCGCCAGCCTGGCGTAAAGAGGTTTTGAACGTGATCCCGATGCGAGTGCTCACAGCAATGAGAATTAGCTCCAGAACCTCCCCTTCCGCTTCACCTGCTCATAGGTTGTTCTGCTCTCTGATATCCTATTCCCAATCCTTGCTTAATGTGTAGATTCTATCCTGCCCCATTCCTCCAATGAGACTCTCTAAAGTCCCAGTCTTGGGACTTATTCTTGGGTTCCAGCGTTCACTTCTTTTGTCTTGGAGTCTGGTGCCCTGGTCGTGTAAGTCACAGTACTGTGTCACTTTTAAAATTTCTCTGGATTGCAAATAGTTTGTTGGGTAAAGATTGTTGTCTGTCTCATTATTGGATTCTGAGGGGGAAGGGGGAATATCCCCTGAGGATTCAGAACCAACACTTGGACCTTACTCAAGCCCAGTTATATATATATGTATACGCGTATATGTGTGTATATATATGTTAGAGTATATATATATATATACATATATATATAAACACACCTGTATACTCTAGAAACCTTTAATCCAAGAAATTCAACAAATTAATAGAAAAGCTAGCCCCCGTCTTATGATACCTCTGAGGCTCCAGGAAGAAGTATACATAAAACCTTTCCAAAGAGCATGTCCCCCAACAAGACCGCACTGCAGTCCTAGATGTAAAATCCCACTGGAAAATCAGCTCTCAATTCAAGATTATAAAATTCACAAGAAAAAAAATGCACCAAGAACAAAAGTCTGCATATACAACAAATATCAAGATTAGATCCTCTAAAGTTTCATTTAACAGAGCCATCTCAGTATAAATAAATATGTTTAAGATTAATTTTAAAAATAGAATTAAAAAATTAAACACATAGATAAACATTCTGAAAAAAGAGCAACTATATTTTAAGGGGGTCAAATAGAACTTTTAAATTTGTGAAAAAAGATTGTCATTGAAATAAAAAATTCAGTTGATGGATTAAGCCACAAATTTGAGGTAGCTGAGTAGAAACTCAGTGAACATGAAGGAAGAGCTGAGGAATTTACACAGCAGGAAGCACAGAGAATTAAAAGACAGAAAATATGAAAGAGAAGTTAAGCGATATGGAGGATAGGAAAGAAGGTCCAACATGCTTCTAATGAAAGTTCTAGCTGGAATGCATACAATGGAATACTATACTGCAATAAGAATGAACAAATTACAATACATACAGCATGGATGAATTTCACGAACATAATGTGGAGTGAAAGAAAATTAGAGTATGGCTTCATTTTCACACATTTGAAAAGCGGGCCACACTAATCTATGGTGAAAGAAGTGAAGATAGTGTTTACCCTTGATAAGAGGCAGACAGTGACCCAAAGGGGGCCTAAGGAGGCTTTAGGGGTGCTGGGGCTGTTCTGTTCCTGGGTCTTGGTGCTGGTTAAACAGGGATTTCTGTTTGTGAATATTCATCAGACTGAACACCTCTAATTTTTGTACTTTTTAATGTATTTTATGCTTCAGTAAAACTTTCACTGAAGAGAAAAAAAGTTTGAGATAGAAAAGAGAAAATAGGACAGGGCTGAGAATGGGGGCTCACGCCTGTAATCCCAGCACTTTAGGAGGCCACAGCAGACAGATCACCTGAGGTCAGGAGCTTGAGACCAGCCTGATCAACATGGTGAAACCTCATCTCTGCTAAAACTACCAGCCTGACCAACATGGTGAAACCTCTTCTCTACTAAAAATACAAAAATTAGCCAGGCATGGTGGTGCATGCCTGTAATCCCAGCTACTTGGGAGGCTGAGGCAGGAGAATCTCTTGAACCCAGGAGGCAGAGGTTGCACTGAGCCAAGATGGCACCATTGCACTCCAGCCTGTGCAACAAGAGCAAAACTCCATCTCAAAAAAAAAAAAAAAGAAAAGAAAACAGGACAAAAACAACATTCTAAGACATAAGGCTGAGATTTTTCTGGAAATGACAAAAGGCATGATTCTGTAGACTCAGGACAACAATGAATCTTTTGGAAAATAAATTAAAATAAATCCACATCTAGACATAGTGTTGTTTAACTGCAGCAAGCAACAGAGCTTTAATGCCATCAGAAAAAAAAAGAATGAATGAAATATCATCTACAAAGAAATATCATCTACAAAGAAATCACAATAAGATTAATTTCAGACTGTCCAGGTGCAGTGGCTCATACCCAGCACTTTGGGAGGTCAAGGTGGGAGGATCACTTGAGTCCAGGAGTTCAAGACAAGCCTGGGCAACATGGTGAAACCCCATCTCTACAAAAATTGAAAAATAAAAAAATAGCCAGATGTGATGGAACAAACCTGTGGTCCAGCTACTCAGGAGGCTGAGGTGAGAGGATCACTTGAGTCCAGGAATTCAAGGCTGCAGTGAGCTATGATCATGCCACTACACTCCAGCCTGAGCGACAGAGCAAGACCCTCTCTTGGGGAAAAAAAAATTAAAGATTAATTTCAGACTTCACAACAGTAGCAAAAGAAACTAGAAGACTCTGAAATAATATTTTCAAAGTGCTTAAAGAAAATAATTGTCAATCTGGAATTCTAGATCCAACTAAAATGTCATAAAAGAATGGAGACATAATAAAGACATTTGCAAACAAATCAAGACTAGATATACTTGAGGTAGAGGAAAATTGAACCCAAAAGTAAAGAGTAAGCTACAGGAAGCAATGTTGAGCAAAATATTGGGTAAACAAATAAGTAAATCTAAACATAATGGCTAATTTGAAGTCTGTAAAAACAAGGTAGGGAGATGTTATGAGCTGAACTGTATCCCCCAAAATTTCGTACGTTGAAATCCTAACCTCCAGGACCTCAGAATATGACCTAATTTGGAAATAGGGTCATTGCAGATGTAATAGTTCAGCTAAAATGAAGTCACTAGGTGAGCCCTAATCCAAACTGATTGGTGTCCTCATAAAAAGGGAAACTTTGGACACAGAGACACCCACACAGGGAGAATGTCATGTGAAGATAAAGGCAAAGATGGGAGCAATGCATCTACAAGCCAAGATGGCCAGAAAACCACTAAGAGCTGGCGAGAGGCGTGGGACAGATTTCCTCTCACAGCCTTCAGGAGGAACAACCTGGTCTTGACCTCGGACTTCCATTCTCCAGAACCGTGAGACAAAACATTTCTGTTGTTTCAGCCACCCAGTATGTGGTACCTTTTTACAGCAGCCCTAGCTAACTAACGTGGGGACTAAAATTTATGCTGGAGAACAATTGCATTTTAGACAGGGGTCCGGGGTGGGGGAATTAAAGGTAAAATGATCTTGTGTGTGTAGGAAGAACATCAAGAGAGTGATTAACTTTGGTCTTCCTAATATCCAGCATGTGTGTTAAATTATAAGAGTAATCACTACCAAAAGAACAGAAATAAAATGTATAGTTTCTAAACCAGCGAAGAGGAAAGAAGAAATTTCTTAAAGCAGCAAAGAAAAAGTACAAAAAAAGATAGATGGTAGAAACAGACCTGTAAGAAATGTGTAATTAGAATACATGCAGACTGACTAAATTCTGCATTAAAAGAGTATCTCATTGATGGATGGATACATGGATGGAAGGAAGGAAGGAATGAGAGATGGAAGGAAGGAAGAAGAAAAGGATTTTTGTCATATGCTGTTTTCAAGAGACACACCTATAAGAACTCACAATGGTTAAAAATAAAGAGATTACTACTCAAATCCTAACAAAAATAAATTATTATAACTGTTCAGTGGGCAGAACAATGCCCCTCATCAAACATGTCCATATCCCAGTCTCCAGGACCTGTGACTATGTTAGGTTACATGGCAAAAAGGAACTAAGATTGCACACAGAATGAAGGCTGCTAACTTCCTGACCCTAAAATAGGGGGATTGCCCTGGTTATCAAGGTTGGCCAATGGAATCACAGAATTCTGAAAAGCAGGAAAGGGCTGTAGAAGGACGTCTGTCCGAGTGTATTAGTCCGTTTTCACACTGCTGATAAAGACATACCCAAGACTGGATAATTTACAAAAGAAAGAGGTTTAATTGAATTTACAGTTCCACATGGCTGAGGAGGCCTCACAATCATAGCAGAAGGCAAGGAAGAGCAAGTCACATCTTACATGGTTGGCAGTACACAAAGAGAGAATGAGGAAGGTGCAAATGCGGAAACCCCGATAAAACCATCAGATCTCATGACACTTATTCACTACCATGAGAACAGTATGGGGGAAACCACCCCCATGATTCAATTATCTCCCACTGGGTCCCTCCCACAACACATGGGAATTATAGGAATACAATTCAAGATAAGATTTTGGTGGGAACACAGAGCCAAACCATATCATTCCATCCCTGGCCCCTGCAAAATCTCATGTCCTCACATTTCAAAACCAATCATGCCTTCCCAACAGTCCCCCAAAAGTCTTAACTCATTTCAGCATTAACTCAAAAGTCCACAGTCCAAAGTCTCATCTGAGACAAGTCAAGTCCCTTCCACCTATGAGCCTGTAAAATCAAAAGCAAGCTAGTTATTTTCTAGATACAAATGGGGGTACAGACATTGGGTAAATACAACCATTCCAAATGGGATAAATTGGCCCAAACAAAGCAGCTACAGGCCCCAGGCAAGTCCGAAATCCAGTGGGGCAGTCAAATCCTATAGCTCCAAAATGATCTCCTTTGACTCCATGTCTCACATCCAGGTCACACTGATGCAAGAGTTGGGGTCCCATGGTCTTGGGCAGCTCTGCCCCTGTGGCTTTGCAGGGTACAGCCTCCCTCCTGGCTGCTTTCACGAGCTGACGTTGAGTGTCTGTGGCTTTTCCAGGCACTTGGTACAAGCTGTCAGTGGATCTACCATTCTGGGATCTGGGGGACAGTGGCCCTCTTCTCACAGCTCCACTAGGCAGTGCTCCAGTGGGAACTCTGTGTGGGGGCTCTGGCCCCACATTTCCCTTCTGCACTGCCCTAGCAGAGGTTCTCCATGAGGGCCCCTCCCCTGCAGCAAACTTTTGCCTGGGCATCCAGGCATTTCCACACATCTTCTGAAATCTAGGTGGAGGTTCCCAAACCTCAATTCTTGACTTCTGTGCACCTACAGGCTCAACACCACGTGGAAACTGCCAAGGCTTGGGGCTTCCATCCTCTGAAGCAACAGCTCAAGCTGTACCTTGGCCCCTTTTAGTCACGGCTGCTGTGGCTGGGACCCAGGGCACCAAGTCCTTAGACTGCACACAGCAGGGTGACCCTGGGACCAGCCCACAAAACCATTTTCTCCTAGGCCTCTGGGCCTGTGATGGGAGTGGCTGCCATGAAATCCCTCCCCATGGTCTTGGGGATTTAGCTCCTCATTACTTATGCAAATTTCTGCAGCCAGCTTGAATTTCTCCTCAGAAATTCGTTTTTTTTTTTCTATCACATTGTCAGACTGCAAGTTTTCTGAACTTTTATGCTCTGCTTCCCTTATCAAACTGAATGCCTTTAACAGCCCCCAAGGCACCTCTTGAATGCTTTGCTGCTTAGAAATTTATTCTGCCAGATACCCTAAATCATCTCTCTCAAGTTCAAAGTTCCACAAATCTCTAAGGACCATGCAAATCTCTTGGAAGTTCCAAACTTTCCTACATTTTTCTGTCTTCTTCTGAGCCATCCAAACTATTCCAATCTCTGTCTATTACCCAGCTCCAAAATCGCTTCCAAATTTTCAGGTATATTTTCAGTAGTGCCCCACTCTACTGGCACCAATTTACTGTATTAGTTTATTTTCACACTGCTGATAAAGACATACCCAAGACTGGGCAATTTGGAAAAGAAAGAGGTTTAATTGGACTTACAGTTCCACATGGCTGGGGAGGCCTCATAATCATGGCAGAAAGCAAGGAAGAGCAAGTAAGTCCCGTCTTACATGGATGGCAGCAGTCAAAGAGAGAATGAGAAAAACCATCAGATCTCCAGAGATTTATTCACTACCACGAGAACAGTATGGGGGAAACCACCCCCATGATTCAATTATCTCCCACAGGGTCCCTCCCGGTGGGAATTATGGGAGTACAATTCAAGATGAGATTTGGGTGGGGACAAAGCCAAACCATATCAGCAAGGAAGGTGTCCCTATGAGAGAAAGGCACAGAGGGATGCAACATTGTTAGTGTTGAGGATGGAGGAGAGGGCCATGAGCCAAGGAATGTAGGCAGCCTTTAGAAGTCAGAAAGGGCAAAGAAACAGATCCACCCCTAGAGCCTCCAAAAATGAACACTTTTTTTTTTTCTTGAGACAGAGTCTCACTCTGTGGCCCAGGCTGGAGTGCAGTGGCAAGATCTCGGCTCACAGCAACCTTCACCTCCCAGGTTTGAGCAATTCTCCTGCCTCAGCCTCCTGAGTAGCTGAGACCACAGGCACCTGCCACCACGCCTGGCTAATTTTTGTATTTTTGGTAGAGATGGAGTTTCACCATGTTGGCCAGGCTGGTCTTGAACTCCTGACCTCAAGTGATCCTACCACCTCAGCCTCCTGAGTGGCTGGGACTACGGGTATTCATCACCACACCCAGCTAATTTTTTAATTTTTTGTAGAGACAGGGTCTCACTACATTGCCCAGGCTGGTTCCAACTCCTGGTCTCAAGTGCTCTTCCTGCCTTGGCCTCCTAAAGGGCTGGGATTACAGGTGTGAGCCACTATGCTCAGCCTGTGTCAGACTTCTAACATACAGAACTATAAGATAATAAGTTGTATTGTTTGAAGCCACTAGTTTCTGGTAATTTGTTGCAGTAACAGTAAAAAAACTAATCTAATTATATTAGCATAAATATATATAATTAATACATTAATATAAAGTGATATATACTTAATAATCTACTGAATAATTAAGCATACACTGGTTAATACCTATCAGTAAGCTTGAACTTATAATGACTCTGAGCCTGTATGTTTTTAACAGCATTGCCTTAAAGTATGTAAAGCTAAAATAAAATCGTTACTAAAAGGAATTGAAAACTCAGCCATCATAGTAGGATACCTTAATAAACCTTTCAGTAAATGCTAGATTAAGCAGACAAAAAAAAAATAGGATATGGAAAAATCTAAACACACAATTATAACTTTAACAGTACAATCAGAAGCCATTGAAGATATTTACTCTTTTTTAGTCTTAAACAAGAGGAAATAATGGAATCCTTGTTAAGTAATCCAGGAAAGTGTCATAATACAAAAGCAACATTTTAAGAAAAATTGGAATTTTTCTTAAATTTAAATGCCACATAGTAAGTATCTGTGAAGCTTCAAAATATAGAATCCTTTGATTCCTTTTCTGTACTGTACAGACAATGCTGCCATGAAAATTCTGAAATATTCACAAGATAATATCACAGATGAAAGATTAGGTGATTGTAGTAAAAGTCTGAATTGGAACAACTGAAAAATTGTGAGTTTGGCTTAAATTAACAGGTCACAGTAGCTATGAAGAATGTTTGTTCACTTTGGGTCCAGGGCTCAGGTTACCTCCTGATCAGACTTGAAAACAGCATGAAAAATACCAAGAAATTCCATCGGGTTTTATTAATAACATAGGTAGGTCTCATATTTACAGGGAACCAAAAAACATTCAAGAGACTACAAAAAATTTGGCCTTGATTCAAGTTGGGTAGAAATAACAGGAAATTAACCAAATTGGAACTGTCTGGTGAATGACCACTGAAAACTGATGGGCTTGTTCTAACAGTGCAGCCAGGTGAGCCAAATGCATTCCTACGGAAGTGGAGTCATCATTCCAAAGTGGATGATTCCGTTGGAAGCCACTGTCTTAGGTCTAGATGATTGCTTGGATTCATAAAAGAGGTAAATTACCCAAAAAAGGTGAGGAATTTGCTTCATGTGAATTTCCTCAATCAGACCTCTTTCTCCTGGAATCGGTTTGAATGACACAGAGTGCCATCTGTCCCAAGAATACCCAATGCCTTTGTGAAAGCCGTCTTTTGAAATCATAAACTGACACCACAGAGGCAGCTAGGTAGCCCAGAGACAGATTACCTTGCTCTCCCTTTCCCCTAACCCAATCTGAAGTTCTCTAGCTTCCAACCAAGCTGATAACCCAATATGCGTAACAAGAACTAACTCAATGTTCAAGAATTGCAATCAGGTGGCGGCTCACACCTGTGATGCCAGCACTTTGGGAGGCTGAGATAGGAGGATTCCTTGAGGCCAGGCATTTAAGACCAGTCTGGGCAACATGGCAAGACCTGTCTCTACAAAATTTTTAAAAATTAGCACAGATGTGGTGGTGCACACCTGTAGTCCCAGCTACTGAGGAGGCTGAGGCAACATTGAGCTGTGAGCACACCATTGTATCCTGCCTGAGCAACAGAGTGAGTCTCCAAAAAAAAAAAAAAAAAAAAAAAAAGAATTGCGAAGAATGACATTTGAAACACAGGCTGGGTTTTAATTTAGCTTTCCTTTATCACAAAATAATGAAAAGAGACAAGTCCTTGTAATGACTCTCTCCCCTTCCACACACACTCTTCCTTCAAGTCACCTCTCATTTAAGACAGGAAAGTCGGCACAGCAACATTCTCACCCATATTTGCATGGGGTTCCTAGTGATACAGACAGGAGACAGGGAAATACTGAGTAGAAGAGGGCAGTTCCCTGGCAACGGCCCCCACCCTCAAGCCTGGAGACCCACAACCCTAAATGGGAAGAGGCATTCCTGTTTTGGCACCCAAATGTTGCCTTTTCCAAGACCACTCTGGCCCACCACACCCCTATCCTATGCCCATATAAACCCCAAGCTCCACTGGCAGAGCAGCAGAGGAGAGGAGTGTCTGAATGTTGAGAGGAGTTCAGCTGGAGATGGTCAGAGAGGAGATTGGCTGTGTGACGGCCAAACACCAGGGGAAGATCATCTTCCCACTCCATCCCCTTTCCAGCTCCCCATCCATCCCACTAAGAGCCACCTCCATCACTCAATAAAGTCGCTGCATTCACCATCCTGGAAGTCCCTGTGACCTGATTCTACCTGGACACCAGACAAGGAGCCAGGTACCAGGAGGGCAGGGTGTAAAAGGCAGTCACCTGACTCTCCACTGAGCTGTTTTAATGCTTAGCCATTCACAGACAGCAGCAACTGCTAAAAGAGCATTAATTGTAACACACCCCTAGACGCTACGATGGGGCCGGAGGCCAAAAGCACTCGTCCCAGCTCCTGCACCTGCCCATGTGTGCGCTCCCCCTCCATAAGGGGTTTGAGTGCAAGAGCAAATGAGCCCAAACCCCTGTTGCAAGTCCCTCGAGGGGGTCAGGGAACTCTCCAATTTCAATAGTCCTGGAATCCCAGAGCCTCCGCTGATAATGTCAGAGCACACATCCCAGTCTGTCTTCACATCCAGAGTTTAACTCTAGGAGGAAGGAAGTCCTGGAAGCTTGTCATGTTGGGAAACAAGGGGTGAAGGGAATAATAGATAGCAGTGGTGATTCCCAAGCTGAGGTAGCAGCTTTTACAAATCCCTGAGCCAGGAGGAAACTTAATCAGATTGGAGAATGATTAGTACCACAGTTCTGCATCGTTAGAGTACCATAGAATGGAGGAGTTGGCCATGGGACAAGGCAGAAGATTAAAGAAATAGGCAGAGGCTGCATTTTATTTTAAGGCAATTGTTCTCCCACTAATTTAATGTGCATCAGAATTACCTGGAGGACTTGTTAAAACTCAGGGGGCTGGGGCCTACTTTACTCCCAGAATCTGATTCAGTAGATCTAGACAGGGCATGAGAACAATATTTATAACAAGTTTTCAGGTGCTTCTGATGCCACTTGTCCAGGAAACACACTGAAAATCGCTGCTCTAAGGGGCTCCTACAGTATCCTGAAGGCTTGCAAATGGAAAGAAGTAGAGGCTCCAGGAGCTGTGTTGGAAAGATCTTGAAGAGCGTTTTGAATCTGTAGAGGGCAAGGTCATGACTGAGTGCCAGGAGGGTGTGGGGGAGTTTGAGGAGGGCAAAGGCATTCGGAAACAGGTGCTGGGTTCATAGCGGGGGCGGCTGGGTAGTTTTAAGGTGTAGATGAAGTTGGAGATGACACGTGTAATGGCAAACTGTTATCAGTTGTCTGACTTTCCCCAGCAGGAGTAGGAGGTGCAAGGGTAAGAAAGGAGAAGGGGGATAGTGGTTTAGATCCAGGATTAGAGTTTTCTTGATGGCTAAATATAAAGAAAGGGGAGATGGCCGGGCACAGTGGCTCACACCCGTAATCCCGCACTTTGGGAGACCGAGGCAGGCAGATCACAAGGTCAAGAAATCGAAACTGTCCTGGCCAAGATGGTGAAACCCCATCTCTACTAAAAATACAAAAATTAGCCAGGCATGGTGGCACGCGCCTGTAGTCCCAGCTACTCAGGAGGCTGAGGCAGGAGAATTGCTTGAACCCAAGAGGCGGAGGTTGCAGTGAGCCGAGATCATGCCACTGCACTCCAGCCTGGGCGACAGAATGAGACTCAGTCTCAAAAGAAGAAAAAAAAAGAAAGAAAGGGGAGACAAAACAAGTTGGAATGTTGGAGTGTGGCGTTTGAGCTACTTAGGAAAAGACATTACTACCAGTGGGTTCTGATAGACTGATGGGAAATTAGGGCCTGGAAGTGTAGATGAGATCAAAGAAAAGGTGTTGTGGTTGCAAAGGAGGGAGAGCGTTGGAAGGATAAGTTGTGGATCAGAATGACAGGTTAGGACCAAGATTCCAGGGGTAGAGAAGTTTCAGGCCAGGCAGGGGCAAATGGATGGGCTCCCAGGGGTTTGCAAACCCCTTGCCACTTTTGGGGAAATATCAAGTGAGGTCTGAAAGATCATTTTCTCCCTGAGAGAGGATTCATAACCTCAAAAGTGTTTCTGAGCCATAACTGACTGAGACTCAGTGGCCGTGTGTATCCCCAGAAGAGGGTGACAGAACTGGAGTTGAGGTGAAGGCCCCCGGGTTTGAGGGGGCTGGAGAACCACGGAGCAGGACTTCTGGTGGGCAGAAGACAATAAGACAAGAACCAAAGTCCACCTGCAAGTAGACACATTACAGAGATCAGAGAGGTGGTTGTGACAGTCACTGAGGATGGCAGTTATCAAAGTATCTTGCAAACAGTAAAGCATTTCTAAATCCATAAAGGTTATTTTTTATTATTATAATAACTTATTTTCTGACTACTAAAATAAAAATTCCCCCTTTAGAATTTTTTAAAATACAGAACAGTAGAAAAGATAACTAAAAATTATGTAACTGCTCAAATTAAGTGATCACTGTGAATTATAGCAGATTTAGGGTAAAATGACTATGAGTGATGACAGCCGTACTGCCTTTCACATGTGATGCTCGGACCTGGAAGACCAACAGCCAGACCAAAGCAGCTCAAAGTAGCTAAGCCCTCTGGGTTGAGCTCTCTGTTCATGCCCAGGAGCCACTCGAGCTCACTCCTCCAGCAAGAGAGGCTTCTGTTTGACAAGAACATTCATTTCTATTACAGAATTATAAATACAAAGAGTGAAAAAATAGTGCCTATCAGTCTCCAACACATCAGAGTTGTCAATTAAACAGATTTCATCTCTAGTTCTGCTCTTTAATTGCTGACATTTTAAATTTTGCATTATATTTCTGTGCCCACCCCATAATCTCACTTATCGTTAAAAAATTAATTTATTATAAAAGTCCTGTTTTCCAGCACAATGGAGACTAGTCATTGGTTGGCTTATTAAGGTGGAAAATAATTATCTTTTTTTTTTTTTTTGAGATGGAGTTTCACTCTTGTTGCCCAAGCTGGAGTGCAATGGCGCGATCTCAGCTCACTGCAATCTCTGCCTCCTGGGTTTAAGCAATTCTCCTGCCTCAGCCTCCCAAGTAGCTGGGGTTACAGGTGCCCACCACCACACCCAGCTAATTTCTTGTATTTTCAGTAAAGATGGAGCTTCACTATGTTGGCCAGGCTGGTCTCGAACTCCTGACCTCAGGTGATCTGCCCGGTTCAGCTTCCCAAAGTACTGGGATTACAGGAATGAGCCATCACACCTGGCTGGAAAATAATTTTTTTTTTTTTTTGAGATGGTATCTTGCTCTGTTGCCAGGCTAGAGTGCAGTGGCGCAATCTCAGCTCACTGCAACCTCCACCTCCCGGGTTCAAGCAGTTCTCCTGCCTCAGCCTCCCAAGTAGCTGGGATTACAGGCACCTGTCACCACACCCAGCTAATTTTTGTATTTTTAGGGGAGGCGGGATTTCACCATGTTGGCCAGGCTGGTCTCAAACTCCTGACCTCATGATCCGCCCGCCTCAGCCTCCCAAAGTGCTGGGATTACAGGTGTGAGCCACCGCACCCAGCCTTGTCTGCCTATTAAGCTAGGTTACAGTTCATCAACAAGGACTCAGATATAGAAGTACAGAGCCCTTCTCAGGCCATATTTAGTTTACTATAACATTTGTAAACCAGTTCTTAAAACAAAGGTGGTTTTAGCTGCTACTCTGTGAGTGGCGGCAAAGGTGTAAATCAATATGCATTAGCACACTATACTTATACTGCATTAAATCTTCCCCAAGGATTTTGAAAAAAAAAAAAGCATCAGTTGCAACAGAAATACTCTTGGGAAGATGAAAAATAGAGTGATGTGGATATTATCCTTGTTGATATACCTGAAATATATACCCAGAGCTTTTTGCAAATACAGCATACAATCACCTGAATTAAGTGGAAAAGAGCCAGATGAAATGAAGACCATTAAGTTTTTACAGCTAAAAAAAATCTCATCTTTATATTGTATAGGTTCATTAATATTTCAATCAATTACATAATTACAATAACAAATACGTCTGGCCTAAACATACAAAAACAAAACTGATTCTTGGTAAGCATATCATATCTACTGATGGGAGCTTAGCAGTGCAGGCAAACCAGAGAGAACTCAGCATCATCTCATGAGGGAACAGCACACGGAGCAGCCATCTGTGTTTTAAAGGAAGAGTGAAGAATATTGTTTGATCCATGAGTCCCTCAAGTGGAAGTCAAGACCATTAAGGGGAGACAAGTTAAGAGAGCTATTATATATTCCAAAATTTTTTAAGGCCCGCTAGGCATTACACATCAATTAGAAGGGCTAAAATTTAAAACACTGGCAATACCAATTTCTGGTGAAGATGTGGAGCAACAGAAACCCTCATTCATTTCTGATGGGAACACAAAATGGTACAGACACCTTGAAAGACAGTTTGGCAGCTCCTTACAAAGTTAAATAGAGTCTTACAATTTGATCCATCATTGAGCTCCTTAAGTGTTTACCTAACTAATTTGAAGGTTTATGTTCACACCAAAACTTGCACGTGAATGTTTATAGCAGCTTTATTCATAGTTGCCAAAAACTGGGAGCAACCAAGCTGTCCTTCAGTAGATGAATAGACAAACTGTGGTATCCATGCAATAAAATACTATTCAGTGATTAAGAAGAAATGCACTATCAAGCCATGCCAAGAAATAGATGAATCTTAAATACATATGGCTAAGTAAAAGATGCCACCCTGAAAAGGCTGGATACTATGTGATTACACTTGTATGAAATTCTGGAAAAGGCAAAACTATAAAGACAGTAAACAAATTTATGGTTGCCTGCAGATTGGGGAGAGAGAAATGCTGAATAGGTGAAGTGTGTGGGAATATTTTAGTACAGTAAAACTATTCTATATAATATTGCAATGGTGGATACATAACACTATACATTTGTCAAAATCCATAGAACTTTACAACACAAGGAATGAACCTTAATGTAAGCAAATTTTTAAAAAATCATATAGGGGAATCACAGGATGGTATGCACAATGTAACAAAACAATCCGACTCTATTACATACGTAGGAAACAACACAACTGAAAGGGTAGAGGGAAAGGGTGTGTATTAGTTCATTCTCACACTGCTACAAAGAAATACCCAAGACTGGGTAGTTTATGAAGAAAAGAAGTTTAAGTGGTTCATGGTTCTGCAGGCTGTACAGGAAGCGTAGCAGCTTCTGCTTCTGGGGAGGCCTCAGGGAACTTATAATCATGGCGGAAGGCAAAGGAGGAGAAAGACAATTCACATGGCTGGCACAGGACAAAGTTGGGGAGAAGGTGCCATATACTTTTAAGCAAACAGATCTCACAAGAACTCACTCATTATCATGAAAACAGCACCAAGGAGGATGGTATTAAACCACGCATGAGAAACTGCCCTCATGTTTCAATCACCTCCCAGCAAGCCTCACCTCCAACATTGGGGATTACAATTTAACATGAGAGTGACGTGGGAACATAGATCCAAACCACATCAGGTGCTGACCTAAGTAACTTTAGAAATGACCAGTCTATGAGACTAAAGGCAAATGGAACTGTATATAAGACTGTACTTTGGGTGATAATGTAGATTTACACAGGGGTACAGGTTAACAATTCCAAAACCACTATACCTGTATTCTGGAATTGAACAATTAAGAAAATGGATGACAGGCCAGACACAGTGGCTCACATCTATAATCCCAGAGCTTTGGGAGGCTGAGGTGGGAGAATTGCTTGAGGCCAGGAGTTCAAGACTAGCCTGGGCAACATAATGAGATTTCGTCTCTACAAAACATTTTAAACCTAGCCAGACGTGGTGGCACACACCTGTAGGCCCAGCTACTTGGGAGGCTGAGGGAGGAGGATCGCTTGAGCCCAGGAGTTTGAGGTTACAGTGAACTATAATCACACCACTGCACTTCAGCCTGGACAACAGAGAGGGACCCTCTCTCTAAGAAAAGAGAAAGAAATGGATGGCAGATGGCAGAAGCCAGATTTCTCACTATTGGAGCTGCAGTTTACAGATAAGCAAGGAGAGGTGGCTGGAATTATTCATGTGGTAATGGGTTAGAGCTAAAGACATCAGTATGAACTCATAATTAGCTTAATATAGGTACAGATGATTATATATAGAAATATTTCTAAATTTATAACCGCCTGATGGGTTCTCTTTGCCCACTGCCTAGACAGAGCCAATTTATCAAGACAGGAGAATTGAAATATAGAAAGAGTTTAATTCATTCAGTGCTGGCTGTACAGGAGACTGGAGTTTCATTGTAACTCAAATCAGTCTCCCAAAAAACTCAGGGATTGGGGTTTTTAAGAACAATTTGGTGGGAAGGGGGCAATGAGTTGGGATTGCTGATTGGTTGGGTCGAAGCTGTCCTCTTGCACTGAGTCAGTTCCTGAGTTGGGGCCACAAGACCAGATGAGCCAGTTTATCCATCTGGGTGGCGTCAGCCTATCCATCAAGTACAGGGTCTGCAAAATATCTCAAGCACTGATCTTAGGTTTTACAATAGTGATGTTATCCTCAGGAGCAATTTGGAGAGGGTCAGAATTTTTAGCCTCCAGCTGCATGACTCCTAAATCATCATTTCTAATCTTGTAGCTAATTTGTTAGTCCTACAAAGCCAGTCTAGTCCTCAGGTAGGAAGGGGGTTTGTTCTGGGAAGGGCTGTTATTGTCTTTGTTTCAAAGTTAAACTATAAACTAAGTTCCTCCCAAAGTTAGTTCAGCCTATGCCCAGGAATGAACAAGGGCAGCTCAGGGGTTAGAGGCAAGATGGAGTTGGTTAGGTCAAATCTCTTACACCCGTCATAATTTTCTCAGAATTTTTCAATGGCAGTTTGAACGTCTATAAACACATGGCTTATATATTTGTAAACCAAAAAGTCTCTGAGACATGTCTCAATCAGTTTAGAAGTTTATTTTGCCAAGGATAAGGACACGCATCTGGGAGACTGGGTCTGTGACTTTCTCCAAAGATAATTTTGAAGGTTGTAATATTTAAAGGGAAAAGGGCAGATTCTGGGGAAAGAGGAAGAAATTTTTTAAAGGTGTGGGTAGATAGGAGACAAAGGATTGCATTCTTTTGAGCTTTTGATCAGCCTTTCACCAAATACAAAATTTACAGGTCGGGGCAAGGTAGAGGTCTGGCTCTGTGAATCTGCATTTTTACATACGGTAAAATAAATAAACAATAGGGCCAAAGAAGCAATCAGATAGGCATTTGGTGAGCAGAGGGATGACTTTGAGTTCTGTCCTTTTCCCATACTTGTGAAGATGAGCTATCAACTTACGTTGCCGGGGTGAAATTCAACAGAATAAAACAGGAGGCAGGTTTGCCTGACGCAGTTCCCAGCTTGACTTTTCCCTTTGGCTTAGTGATTTGGGAGTCCCGAGATTTATTTTCCTTTCACGTATCTCTTTGCTCCGTCAGCTAAGAGGGCCAAGAAGTAATGACACCCCTGCAGCCCCAAGCACACCTAATGCCCAGATCTTTGTCTCTAATGCCATTCTCCAATAAAAGGAACCAAGGGTCCTTGGAGAAATGGCTGAATCTCGGACTAGAGCAGGAAATATACAAGATAGGACTGTGTTGGAGGAAAAACCGGGTTCTTGTCATAAGACCAGGAAAGAATAGGCTCGCAGACACTTTGAAGGGTGAGGGAGAATGGAAGTTATTGGGTGAAAAGGAAAAAGTTAGAACAACACAGCAAAGTGAGATGAAGTCCTGCTAACAGGCGGGCCCTCCACCTCACGGATTGAATCCCAGGTTACCACACAGGAACAGGTGGGGCCAGGCTCCTCCCCACTGCAAACGGGGCAAACTTCCCTGGCTCCACCCCACTCTCCCAGTGCGCAGGCCAGTTGGAGATTCTCCGGGGTCCCCTTTGTATTTGGCTGTCTCAACTGGAGCATCTTATAGTGCCTGAAATCAAGAAAGTGCTCAAAAAAGTAAAGAAAAATGTTAAAACTCCACAAGGATGTGGGTAT
Source organism: Gorilla gorilla gorilla (assembly GCF_029281585.2). Lineage (NCBI taxonomy): Eukaryota > Metazoa > Chordata > Mammalia > Primates > Hominidae > Gorilla > Gorilla gorilla. The sequence goes on from NC_073238.2 coordinate 112,586,975, forward strand.
ATCAAAGGGATACAGGAACAAAGTGAAAGAGTTCTCTGTGCCTGAAGGTAGAACGATTTGAGCAACAATATTAAGTAGTATTAGATTATAACACAAAACACAAAATAAGTCTCCACAAGTCTATAATGGCATAAATAAGTGACTGAATAAATAAATAAATGGGGAGAAGAGACAAGTCTCCTGTGCAGAATTCCATCAATACATGTACATACTCTGCCCAGAATCCCAGTTCTACAAAATAGCTGAGGAGTACTTCTCAAAATCGTCAAGGTCAACAAAAACAAGTGATACAGGAGGTAGAAAGAAATTATTTAGGCAGATAGTAGGGCAAAAGAGTCCTCGGCAGAGCTTCCCTTCTAACAAAAAGCAGCCCAAGAAATTATTTTTTTCCTAACAAAGAGCAGCCTGAAAAATCGAGCTGCAAACATAGATAAGCAAGCTGGATGCCAGCATTCACAGGAGAATGCCAGCAGCTGTGCCAATAGAAAACAGCTACCTGGGAGCCAGGAGTGTCCAACATGGAGGCTCCATCTTCCATTTGTTTGTTACCGTGTGTACAGTAATAAAAAAATGGCGCAACTCAGGCAGAGAACCTACCTCCATAATAAAAGATTAGAGTGGGGGCTACCAGATATTCACGCCCTATGCAAATGGCACACCTGGTCTAACCAGTCTTCCTCCTTACCAGCTCATCTGTAAAACCCCCGGCATTTCACCACAGATCAAGCAACCCGTTTTCCAGCACCGCACTCTGCAGAAGAGAGCTCTTCTCTTTCTTTCGCTTATTAAACCTCTGCTATCAACCTCACCCTTTGTGTGTCCCTGCCCTCGTTCTCCATGGACGTGAGACAATGAACCTCGGGTGCTATTCCAGACAATGAGGCCATTTCAAAAGGAAAATCTGAGAAACTGTCACAGCCAAGAAGAGCCTAAGAGGATATGATGACTAAAAGTAATATGGGATTCTGGGTGAGACCATGGAACAGAAAAAGAACATTAGGTAAAAATGAAGGAAATATGAACAGAGTATGAATTTTAGTTAATAACAATATATCGATATTGCTTCGCTAATTACGACAGATGTGCCACACGAAATGTAAGATGTTAGTCATGGAGGAAGCTTGGGGTAGGATATATAGGAACTCTGTACTATATCTGTAATTTTTCTGTAAATGTAAAACTCTTCTAAAATAAATGTGTATTTTTTCAAAGTAAGCTAGGTTAGAAAAGTCACTCATTAGCTGAGTGACTTTTTTCTGTAAATGTAAGTGAGTAATTTTTCTGTAAATGTAAAACTCTTCTAAAATAAGTGTGTATTTTTTCAAAGTAAGCTAGGTTAGAAAAGTCACTCTAGATTTCATTAGAAAAGGAAATCTGCCTTTGGAGGAAATTATTACTTAACTATTACTATATACCAAACCATTAAAAATTTATTCCTAAATCTTAGCCCTATTCACAAAATTACAGCACAGCTGAATAGATAGGTCAAACCTCCTATTAACAATTCACTATTTAACATTTGCTGATTTGGAGAAGCTGGGAAAGAAATTGCATACTTTTAAGTGAAAATAAGACCTTCACTAAAGGGTCTTAGCCAAAAAAAAGAATTGAAATATTTAAAATATAGATGTAATTATAGTATAGAGTGCTGTTTATATTTATTCATCAGAATTAAATAAGGTTTTAGGTGTCGCAGATAGCAAGGAAGAGTGATTAATGAGTCAATGAGAAGGACTCAGTATAAACTGTATTATTAAGAGTTTTGGCCAGGCACAGTGGTTTATGCCTGTAATCCCAGCACCTTGGGAGCCTGAGGTTGGTGGATCACAAGGTCAAGAGATTGAGACCATCCTGGCCAACATGGTGAAACCCTGTCTCTACTAAAAATACAAAAATTCGCTGGGCATGGTGGCGCGCACCTATGGTCCCACCTACTCCAGAGGCTGAGGCATGAGACTCGCTTGAACCAGAGAAGCAGAGATTGCAGTGAGCCGAGATCACGCCACTGCACTTCAGCCTGGGCAACAGAGGGAGACTCTGTTTCAAAAAAAAAAAAAAAAGAGAGATTTTCATGATTTTTAAATCAAGTGAAAGAATGTATGTATATTTTACAGCAAAGACCCAGACTTGGCCACCCTTTTCCTTCCCTGGCGTATGTAAACAAGACCAAATTGCCTACTTCAGCTATAGCGACATGTGCAAAACTCTGATGCTCCTACCTGATATCCTTGCTGAGACTATGAGACACTGCTTGGCCTTTTGTTTTAACATTGCACTGTGCAGATTTATTATAGGCTAGATCTTGGGTAGAACTGAAGCATTGGAATGATGCTGTACTAGGAGAGTCATCCTGTGGGAATAACTTTTAAGCGATGCCTATATGTAAGGAGGTCTTTCAAAACCAAAAAATTGGCCAGGTGTGATGGCTCATGCCTGTAATCCCAGCACTTTGGGAGGCCAAGGCGGGCAGATCACCTGAGGAAGAGGTTGCAGTGAGCCGAGATCGCACCACTGCCCTCCAGCCTGGGCAACAAAATGAGACTATATCTCAAAAAAAAAGTTTTCTGTAGAGAATAGTTTGGTGGTCAAGTCCACTTAAGTGTAAATGGCTTACTGTAGTATTGCATCCTGATCCTAGACAATAGGGAAGTCACACCATTTTCTAGGTTAAAACAAGGCCCCTGGAGGGCATAGTCCTATTAGAACCACGCATTGTAAGTGAATGGTATTGACCCTGCTGACTACAGAACTGAACAAGAGAGAACCAGCCTTGCCCAAGCTACAGATTGGTGCTATTTCATCTGAAAAACTAGGAAAAGGAACCTGAGCTTCTGCTCTAGAAGAGAGGAGAGGGAGAGCAGGTCAGAATGACCCCACAGTTGCCTGGGATACCAAGGTTACCCAAGTGTCCTCACAGTTTATGAAAGAAAAATGCATGGAGTTTATGTCAACCATGACTAAGTAAACAGCTTTTGAAAAGGCAGGCAGGACATGGATAAGCTCAAGGAGGCAACCAGCAATACGAGGAGGCGGCAACCATGGAGAAGGGGTATACCACTGGCCGGCTAGATGAGAAGTAGCCATGTGGTGGTTACCTGTGGCAAAAGAACACCCACGATGCTTAGGGCTTACAAAGACTCTGGCTTGTGTGTTTCCTTTGTGAGTTGACTCTTATGTCCTAAACCATCCATAAGTAAACAGCTTCTCCTCACCACAAAGCTTGCATGTCTGCTGTTTCCAAGTTGAAGGAGTCATAAGACTCTCACACAAGCCATCCAAAAGCTGCTTCAAACTGCAAATGACTTTGAGTTCATGGTGGCAAGGATCCTGCCACTAATTTCCCCAAACCGTAGCAAGAGCACTAGGTACCAGTTATGATCCACCGTCTTAAGGGGCATGTCCTTTTAGACGACATCCTTTTAAGCCAAAGTTCCATAAGAAGCAGGCAAAGGGCAGAATCTTTGGGGAGCATGCTGAATACAGCGCAAATGTCACCAGCGATCCAAGAATTCTCTGCAGCTGTTCAGCCTTTACAGACATGGGTCCTCTTGGATATTTCTGGGTCAGAATTAGCACCCATGATCCCTACAATCCCTTACATTGTTTGGCTGACATTCTTCCTGCCCTTTCTGAGAAAGTGTTTGACCTGCAAGTGTGGGACAGAAAGCCAAAGAGCTTCTTGATGTGTTAGTCCCCTAAATAGCTATGCTTTCCCTTTAGACTTGCAAAGTCACTGGGCTACACAGCAACGGTGGACCATAGTTGACCCTAATAAAGGAAATTACTGGACTAGGCTAAGCCTACTCCCTTAACTCTAGATCTAAAAATGCAATGGATGGCATTACCATTTCCATATCTACAGTAGTCCTCAGCTCACGGTGATGAAAAAGCACAGTGAAAAGAGGGCTGAGCTGAGATTGGAGCACTTGGCTTCCTACCATTGCTTCTAACCTTGTAACCCTGGGAAAGTCATCTGAACTCTCTGAGCCTTCATTCTTGCTCTCTTTAAAACAGGGGAAGGCATGTATTTGCAGGGTGGAGCAGTCCCCTGGCTCCTCTAGCTTCACTCTACACCTTTTGCGACCTACTTTCTGTCCTCGGAGGCTGACTTGTAGGAATGACATCACAGGGCTCTTTTGCCCTGTGGCTTCCAGTTTGCCATCAGGGACTCCCAGGAAGAGATTAGGAGGGAATCTCAAGAGTGAGGGTGGGGTACTCATCTGCCCCCTGCTCTGTTCCTGTGGGATCTCCTGGGAGTAGCAATGTCCCTCTCCTGAAGTTCCCTGCTCTCTCGAGGCAGCTCTGTCTACCCAGTCCTCCCCTTTCAGCTTCTGGTAATGGGTCCCTTGCCAGGCCCCTCAGCCCAGCAGGATAACAACTAGCCCTGGGTTATTATGCCATCCTGTATGGTTCCCTATTCCTGCCTTTGTGGATGGTTTAGTAAGTTTAGACCTTCCTTAAAGTCCCTCAGTTTGAGAATGCAAACTGTTTCCTGCTGAGACCATGACTAATACAATGAGCTAGATTTGAGGAATGCTGAGCGTCTTCGGGGGCCTTCTTGGATTCCATTTGCACTTTGATTTGAATTTTATGACTGCCAGATCTGATGGGAGATTGAAACCAGCTTCCATAGCTTCAATTATGAGTTTTGGATTTTTCAAAATAGTTTTACTGTTCTCACTGACTGATGCTAACACAAATCAACAAAATACATTTCCACTTGCAAATATACCTTATTGGAAAAATGCCACTTTATTTGTTTTATGTATTAGGATATCATCTAAATTTTATTGAAGAAAAAAGGGAAGAGGGACTTTACTGCTTTAAAATGTTTTGTAACCGCAGGTTACCAAAACGCAGGTGGATGGCTTCTGGGATCCTTCCAAGATTCTAAGGCTCTAAAGCTTACATTTTGAGGACTTGGGAAATGCTTAGCCTCTCTCAACTGTGCTTCTGGGCAATAAAACAGGGGGTGACACCCCCTATAGGCAAAAGTATAGGAATAATTCTGGGCTTCCTCCCACAGACCATACCCACCCTGCCCAAGGTGCCAGCCACTGGGGCCTGACACCTGGCAAAGGTGATGGGGTGTAACAGTGTCTCACCCTCCTCCCCTATTCCCTCAGCCTGAGCGGTTCATTCTTCTCACTGATATCTCTCTTATGTAAACCAAAAATAAAATTCTAAGCCCCCCAACCATCTGAATGGACCCCTCCTCTCGGCCAAGGCCATTCCAAAATTAACCTGGAAAACTAGTTCAGGCCATGATGGGAAGGGGAAGTTGGACACACCTCATGATACCCTCCCTTTTGGGATTACTAACAGAACAGACTCTTTAAGTCTGATAGAAATGTTTACACTCTATTCTCTCTGAAGCCTGCTCTACCTGGAGGCTTCATCTGCGTGATAAAACCTCAGTCTCCACAACCCCTTATCATAACCCAGGTATTTCTTTCGATTGATTCTGGGTCTTTAGATAATAACTCCTTCAACCAATTGCCGATCAGAAAATCTTTGAATCTGTCTGTGGCCTGGAAGCCCCGACCCTTGCCAGTTGTCCCATGTTTCTAGATGAACCAATGTACATCTTACATGTACTGATTGATGCCTGTGTCTCCCTAAAATGTATAAAACCAAGTTGTAGCCCAGCCACCTTTGGCACATGTTCTCAGGATCTCCTGAGGCCTGTGTCACAGGCCATTGGTCACTCATATTTGGCTCAGAATATATCTTTTCAAATATTTTACAGAGTTTGACTCTTTTGTTGACATTTAGTAACATAACATTACTCATAGCTGCCTACCATTTCCTGATAGCCTACTATGTGCCAAGCACTGTGCTTAATGCTTTAAATATGTGACTGGTAACTGATAGACTGGTAGTTTCCCACGCTATGATGCCATGAGCCCAATTATGCCGACCAGCAGAAGGTCCAGTCCCTGCCCATCTGATTCCCTCATATCCAGGAGGAATCTGTTCACTCACCCGTGTCAGGAGGAGATTTTCAGGCTGTCCTGCCTGCTTCAGTCTCCTTACACCAAAACTCAGTCAAAATGAAATGGGAGAGTTCCCTGATGCCCTGGCAGGATGTGCCACAGGGGTGTGGCTTGTCTGTTCTGCCTCCACCGCTGCTCAAACCCCTTACAGGAGGGGGAGCATACAGGTGGGCAGGTCCAGGAGCCAGGATGAGCACTTTTGAGCTCTAGCCTCACAGTGGCGTCTAGGGGTGTGTGCCTGTGACTTTGAAGCCCGGGTGGGCATGCTACGGTGCTCTTTTAGCTCTGCCATCTGCAGATAGCTTAAGTGTTAACCATCTCAGTGTCCTCTTGGCACCCATGTATCCACACACGTACCCAGGTTCTTGTCTGGTGTCCAGGAAGAATCAGGTCACACATGGACTTGAAGGATGGTGAATGCACGGATTTTACTGGGTGACAGAGGTGGCACTCAGTGGGATGGATGGGGGCTGGAAAGGGGATGGAGTAAGAAGATGATCTTCCTTTGGAGTTCAGCTGTCCCGTGGCCGATCTCCTCACTGACCGTCCCAAGCCAAACCCCTCTCAAAACTCAAACGCTCCTTTTCTTCTCTCCTTTTCTGGTGCGCCACTCTTCTGTTCCTCTGCTCTTCTGTTCACCTATCTGTCTGCTCATCGGCTTGTGGAGCCTAGGGTTTGGGGTTTATATGGGTACAGGATAGGGAGGTGTCATAGGCCAAAAATGCAACATTTGGGTTCAAAAACAGGAATGCCTGTTCCCATTTATTGTCACAGGTTTCCAGGCTTGGGGATGGGGCCTATGCCAGGGAACTGCCCTCTTCTGCCCAGTATTTCCCTGTCTCCTGTCCGTATCAAAAAGAATTTCACTCTAAGCTATACAAGGTCTTTTTTTAGGCAATTCCTCTGAGCCACTCCTCTAAGGCCAAAGTCTGCCTTCAGGAAGGCTAGGTAGGGACAAGCAGAAAATGGGACTGCCTCTCAAGGGACAAGGGCCATCTGATTCTTCTCTCTTGACTCACTCAAGGCCAAAGGCACCCACCACCACAATCTCCACAGCCCACTTCTTTCTACCCTGTTGGTAGTTTTATTTCAGGGCCCTCCTCACTCTGACCCTGCTCAGCATCCTCCTGAACCTTCCTGAAGACTGTTCTGAGCTTCAAATCTTAGGGACAAGAAGTTAGAGTCTTAGTCCTTTCTTTCTTTGAAAGTATAGAACTCCTCATACAAACTGTTGAAGGTTCACCCCAGTACTTTGCTTTTCAAACCCTATGAGGTGGGAGGCCAATGAAGTGATTTCCCTCCCCAACTTAACCCCAGTAGTAACTCAAGTCTTCACCAAAGTGACATTTGTGGTCTCTACCAAAAGTAGCTGGCCAATATTTTAGCACCCAATTCACCAAGCACTGCTGAGTGTGCATACCTGGTTTACTCACCTCTATCATTCGATGCTTACAGCTGAGAAAATCAAGACTCAGAGAAGTTAAATAACTTGCCCAAGATCTCTCAGCTAGATTTTGAAACTAAGTTAATTAAATTTCACAGCCCAAGCTTGATCCAGGTGGTAGCTCCATTCTCTACGCATCCCTTCTTTGTTTCTTTTAATGAGGTCACAACAGTTGAATAATCGTGATGATGGAGCTTCGGAGGCCGCAACTTAGGGTAGCCCTGGCCCTACACCCTGAAAAGGTTCATCTGCATTTTCTTTCTGTAGAGTGAAAGAAGATGCAAACAATGATTCCTATTTCAAATTTCTGATATGAAAAGAAATCTCTGGAATAAATCCTGCTGCTCTGGTTTTAAATTAATCTTGTACTGTCAGGAGACCATGAGTCTAAAACTGAGCACTTGGGGAGCCAGGGGTAATTTTTAGAATCACAGTGAATGACGGAGAAAACAGAGGCTCAAAGTCAGAGTCAGGCACATGTCTCTGATGAATGAGCTAGCAAAAAAATGTTGTTCTACTACAGTTCAAACCACCAAAGTCAGATGAGGCTGTTTTTAGAATATATAAAGGTTCTGCTAAGTTCATCTCAAGTTCAGCGATGTAAAAGAAGTGCTCCATTGGCAATACAATACAGAAGGAGGAGCTCCAACCTTGGAGGCAGAAAAGTGGGCTTCAATCCCAGCCTGGCCTTGGGCACAGTATCTAACTTCTCTGAAGCTCAGAAGCCTCATCTATAAGACGGAGACGATGGTGCATACCTTGTTGTAAAGAGTCAAAGAGATAACGTATCCCCAGCCCCAGAACAGTCCTGATACATGGAAAACACTAAGTATTCAACATTGAGATGAATGACGGGGTAAAGCCCCTGATATCAATCACAGACACACTCAGTGAGGATTAGTTCCCTTCGCTCAGTCAACGCCATGAGTGTGGTCAAGATCATCTGGGGGAGAATAAGGAATGAGAGGTGAAGGGGCCAAGAGGCACACCAGGAGACATCAGAAAGACTCAGGAGGAACTGGAAGGAGGTGGGTGGCAAGCAGGGGAGAGGGAGACGGGAGCCCAGAGGGAAGGGGCTTATAGACAGGGAGATGTCCACAGTTAGATGCTGAAGATAAGCACTGAAATATATCCAGATAAATCATGGATTAGGCAGTCACTGGGGACCCTGGTCAGGGTTCCAGCAGGAAACAGATGACAGCTCCAAAGAGAGTTGAATGAGGAAAATGTACGATGCTCTGAGCAGACTCAGGGGAAAGTGGCTGGGGTGAAGTGTCCTGGGGGTGGAAACAGCAGGAATCCACCACCACCCCTAGCCTGAAGGAGTGAGTTGGGCAGGTTCTCCAAGCCCCAGTGAGACCTGCATCCATAGGTGGCCATCAGTGGAGCTGGGGGCTTCAGAAGAGGAGGCAGCCATTGCCAACCCTGCCCTTCAGGAAGGGGCAAGAAAGCAATACTGATGACTCTCTGCTCCCTGCCTCCCATCACCTCCCCCAACCCTGCCATCTTCCACTAGAAACCAGAAATCCAGGTAGCTGCTCTCTACAGAGGTTGGCCTCCTGGGGAACAGAGCATGGGGAGAAGGGTAAAGGTCAGCGTATCCAGCCCCCTGGGTGAGAGCAGGCAGTTTGAGTAGCAGGGTGGTTGGGATGGGTCGGGAGAAGGGACAACAGGCCCTCTACTCATAGTGACTCCATCAATAGCTTGAATCCTATATACACATCTGAAAAATAACATACAACACAATGCCACTTCTTTTAAGATAGTCTACTATTCAGAATTCCCACAAAGTCTAACTGGCCTTCCCCCAACTGGTCCAAATTGAATTGTACTGCCTGCTGTCACATGGGGAGCTGCAAAGCCACACATTTCAAGACTGTCTAAAAACACCTCCATGGCTCTATCAGATGGCAGCTAGCCACAGCACTACTTCTTTTAGAAACCGCAATTCCCAAATCTGAAAACGATTTGAGAAAGTACTACAAAAATGGCTATGTCTGCTCTGCTTCTCTCTCTGCGTCATCCTTGTGCAGAGAAAAGAACAATTTCAGCTCCTTTTGGGGATACAGATGTGCCCTGACCTACCTTCCCTCCCTGACTGGCCTGAGCTATCTTTGAAATTGGGTCTGCACTGGGGCCGGCGTGTCCTCAAAAGCCTGAGCGATCTGACCATCCATTAAGGACTGAGGTATTTGGATTTTGCTTTTCCAGCCCCTCCCATCAGGCCTGTCCACCACCTCTGTCCACGCCCCTCCGACCCACACACACCTGCACACACACACGACCCACACACACCTGCACACACATCTGCATGCACATCTGCGCGCACACACACACACACACACACGCAGACACATTTCACAGCACAGTCTGCAGCCCTCTTCAATGTGGAAAGCTTGAGTGCATCACTCCACCTGGGGCAGGAGCCAAGCTTCCAGGTGAAACTGGAGCTGCAAATTCTTTCCCTTCTGGATGCCACAGAGCAGAAAGCAGACTCTTGGAATCACAGATCCCAGTGCAGGAAGAGGACTTACAGTGCCTGGGCACCCTGAACAGTGCATAAACCCTCCACAGCCACTGCCTGGCTCATGGCAGCAATTCTGACAACCTCTTGCTTGGTCCACTTTCCTCCAGAACTTGTGCTGTCTGAAACCTTCAGAATGTGAAGTGCAGTGGGGAAACTGGGAGGGAAGCAGGTTAAGACTCATCCTCCCTCTCTTTAGGAATTCTACCAGTTAGCATATGGGTTGAGCCATATGGAAATGCTGTTATGCTTCAGTCAAAATGATGTTAAGATCCTCTTGTAGCTCCTAAGTGTGACGATTGGGTTTTCAGGCTCATATGTGAGATGTGCCTCCCTCAGATCTTGTTACGATGTTGGCACATTACCCATCTGATGTGAAAAAGAAGTGATGTTGAATGTTGGCATTCATATAATTCAACCTAAACCATAGAGAACCAATAGTCAAAGTACCACACTCATGAATGGGTTGGAAAATGCCCAACAATATCACTAAGACAAGGCTGTCTGGGTAAATTGGACTAGAAGAGGAGTATAATTGAGGCCTAAGTGGAGTTTCCAGTTGCCTTTCCCTAGAATGGATGATGACCATGGCTGCCAAGCACCTTTCTCTGAGGCAGAGGGGGAATGGTGGTCCTCCCCAGCCAAAGGAGGGCTCATCTAGGTGTACTGGTTGGGGACACCAAAAGAGATGCTGTGAGGCAGGGAGGGAGAAGGGTTGCCCCTTTTCCTCATTATGAATCCTAAAAAGTGGCCCCCCACATATTGTCCTGCATTAGCTTATGATGCAGACATTGTCTTAGTCCATTTGTGCTGCTGTAACAAAATATCTGAGACTGGGTAATTTACAGAGAACAAAAACGTATTTTCTTACAGTCCTAGAGGCTGAGAAGTCCAAGATCAAGGCACCAGCATTCACTGTCTGGTGAGGGTCATCTTACACATCAGAAGGTGGAAGAGCAAAAGGGATGATCTGTCTGTCTGGAGGCTCATTTATAAGGGCATTAATCCACCCCAAAAGATCCCACCTCTTTGCAATCTTTGCATCTCTACAAAGCAGATTGTGTTTCAACATGAATTTTGGAGGGGACGTCAACATTTTAAACCATAGCACACATCAAAGTAAATCTGGAAGCACAACATGGTTGTGATAGTGAATTTTATGTGTCAGTGTGACTGGGCCACAGGGTGCCCAGGTGAAATATGATTTTTGGCTGTGTCTGGGAGGGTGTTTCTGGATGAGATTAGCATTTGAATAGGTGTACTCAGTAAAGTACATGGCGCTCCTTCATGTGAGTGAGCCTCATCCAATTCTTTGAAGACCTGAATAGAACAAATGTCAGAGAAAGGAAAAAACATTTGCTGCCCCCTTTTCTTGAGCTAGGACATCTCATCTCATGTTCTCCTGCCCTCAGGCTTGGATTTATACCATCAGCTTCCCTAGTTGTCAGGCCTTTGGATGTCAGACTGAATTATACCATTGGCTTTCCCAGGTATCCAACTTGCAGACAGCAGATAATGGGACTTCTTAGCCTCCATAATCGTGTGAGTCAGTTCCTCATAACAAATCTCCTTTTAGATAGATAAATAGATGATGGATGGATGGATGGGTGAACGGATGGATAGATAGACAGATAGATAGATAGATAGATAGATAGATAGATAGATAGATAGATAGATAGATAGATAGATACATAGATAGATAGATAGATAGATAGATAGATAGATAGATAGATAGATAGATAGATAGATAGACAGAGAGATAGAGTAGGGGTAGAGACAGAGATAACCCCTATTGGTTCTGTTTCTTTGAAGAACCGTAACTAAGCCAATGGTTCACCTGATGAGCACCCTAGTATTTTGCTTGCTCAGGCTATTTGTGGCTCCCAATAACATAAGCAGAACCGAGACATTCCCATAGTCCCCAGGGGAGACTCAGGAGGCAGCTAAATTCAAAGAATCATAGGGCCTGCCACACTGAAGGGAAAAATAATCAACACCAGAGGCTTGGGGTGGCCTCCTTTACCAGGAGCCAGGTGGACACTAATGCAGAAACCCAGAACTCACAGAGTACCAGCAAGAATCAAGGGAAGGACAGGTCATCCAGAGAGGGCTAGCAGGTTCTGCCTAGGCAGGAGGAAAGATAACACATTTTCCCCCCAAGATTATAGAACAGGCCTTGGCCAACATGCTGGAACCAGGAGAGGAAGAGAGCTATATAGAACAGGGCCACCACAGTCAACCCTCAACATGAGACAAAGCTGTCTCAGCTGACTTGTAAACTCATAAGAAAGAAATACACGTTTCCTGGGGTATGCCATTGAGATCTTGAGGTTGTTCTGCAGCTACAGCTGACCAATACAAAGACAGAGTTTAACGTGACTTGATCATACCTTGTGACATTGTCTGTCAACACGAGCCACAAACACAATATTAGAATTTAGAGGCCAGGCGCGGTGGCTCACGCCTGTAATCCCAGTACTTTGGAGGCCAAGGTGGGCGGATCACCTGAGGTCAAGAGTTTGAGACAAGCCTGGTCAACATAGTGAAAGCCCATCTGTACTAAATACAAAAATTAGCCGGACACAGTGCTGTGCACCTGTAGTCCCAGCTACTTGGGAGGCTGAGGCAGGAGAATCACTTGAACCCCGGAGGTGGAAGTTGCAGAGAGCCGAGATCATGTAACTGCACTCCAGCTGCTCAACAGAGTGAGACTCTGTCTCAAAAAAAAAAAAAAAGAAAGAAAGAAAGAAAGAAATTAGAGTATATTTCATGATATCTCTAACCAGCCCAGTTGGCACTGTTGGTACAGGGGAAATGATACATCTGAATAATGGAAACAGACTGTCAATCGAGAAAAATGCTAAGACAAGTCTCAATCATTTTAGAAGGCTTATTTGCCAAAGTTAAGGATGCACACCCAGGAGACAGGTCTATGCCTTTCTCCGAGGATGATTTTGAGGGCTCCAAATTTAAAGGGGAAATGGTAGGATATTGAGAAATATACAATTTTCATGTCAGAGGGGTATAGGGAAAAATAGTCATTCATGCCTTTGTCTGGCTCTATTAATTTGCATTTTTTTGCATAAGATGACATAGACAAATGGGGCAGACGAAAAACACAGGGAATCTGCATTTGACATAAGATAACATAGACAAAATGGGACAGGGGAACAATCAGATATGCATCTGTGTCTGGTGGGCCTGGGGTGACTGCACCTGTAAAGAGAAGCTATCATTTTACATTGCCATGGTGAAATCTTCACGGAAACACCTTAAAAGATCTTGCAGCTCACTAGGAATTTTCTTGTGGGCAAATTATGGGGGAGGTGTGTAGCTTTTTATCTTGTAGCGATCTTATTTAGGAACCAAAAGGGAGAGGCAGGTTTGTGTGACCTGGTTCCCAGATTCACTTTTCCCTTTGGCTTAATGAGTTTGGGGTCCTAAGATTCAATTTCCTTTCACAAGACTACAAATAAAATTTCTTTGCTCCCCCACCACTGTCACAATAAAAATAAATCTGTGACAGGAACTTTCGCTTCACTAGAAAACAAATTAACAAAGGAAGAACAGCTATCTGAACTTCAAGCTCTTCCAAATGAAGGATGCTATTTTGGGGAAGCAGTTAGCTCAATGAAATCTCATTATATAAACTCACTTTGCAAACTCTTCCCAACCAGGCAATCTTGGTGATGATATGTGGTTTGGTCCAGAAATGAAGGCAAAAAAGTATTAATTTTTAACATGTAAGACCCATTTTTTAAAGTCTTAAGGACTGAAAAACCCTACAGTTTTAATGTCTTTCTCTATTTAATGAAACTTGACGTGGGAACAATTCTAAGTGAGAAGAAAGAGCAAATATCTTTTAAATTTGCTCTTTCTTAGTAAGGGTGGTAGCAACTGTACTTCATCAGGTTCTGGAATGTCTTTTCCAAATCTTAATAAAATGCAACATTGTCATAAGTTCAAATACAAGCAAGAAAACGAGTACATGGTAGGTTTATTAATAGTAGGTTAACCCAACCAGGTGGAATTTGAGATTACCTTTGGATCAAAACTGTTTCAGAAACAAAAGGAGACAGGGAGATTGTAAATTCCAAAAGAAGTGGAAACTCACAGTCAAAGGCACCTTACTAAAATCCATTTTAAATCTACTGAATCTCAGCAAGTCACCTATTAAAGGCCACAGTTTCACTTCTAATGAACAGAGATTAAACCAGTTTTGACCACCACTGTCTAATAATGTCTTTATATTTTATCTCCCTTGTCAGAAAGAATTAATTCATGCTTTATTCATTCAGCAAATATTTATGGATTGTTCATGTTCCACCATGAGTTCTTGTAAGTCCTGGAGGGAGTATTGACACGAATAGTGCACAGTTCTGTCCTCAAAGAGCTCATAGTGGAGGAGCCAGATAAGACAACTGACAACCCCAAGAGAACACCAGCAGATTGTAATCTATGAGCACACAGATGAGGACAGCAGACCCAGCCAGCAGGGTCAGGAGAGGCCACTCAGAGGAACTGAGACATTGGAACTCAGGCCTGAAGGATGATGGCAGGAAGCCCAACAGGAGAGGCCATTTCAGGGAAAGGGAACAATATTATGTTTGAAGGCAAGGCAGGGAGAGCTTGGAGTATCTGGGGAATGACAAGTGTTTCAATATGTATGAATTTGGCAATGGGGAAGATGAGGCTGAAAAATTATTCGGGGCCAAATCAAGAATCCCCATGCATGAGAAAGACATCTCAAAGAATGACTTCTTTTTTTTTTTTTTTTTTTTTTTGACAGAGTCTCACTCTGTCACCCAGGCTGGAGTGCAGTGGTGCAATTTCGGCTCACTGCAACTTCTGCCTCCCAGGTTCGAGCGATTCTCCTGTCTCAGCCTCCCAAGTAGATGGGACTACAGACAGGCACCACCATGCCTGGCTAATTTTTTTTTTTTTTTTTTTTTTTTTTTGTATATTTAGTAGAGATTGGGTTTCGCCATGTTAGCCAGCTGGTCTCGAACTCCTGGCCTCAAGTGATCCACCTGCCTCGGCCTCCCAAAGTGCTGGGATTACGGGCATCAGCCACCACCCCCAGCCTCAAAGAATGACTTTTGAAGGAGATAAAAGACCAGCGTTGAGCCAGTAGAGAGCAGAATTTAATTATGATTCTGCAAATCCACATTTAAGGTCATGGCGTCCACAGTACTATTACTCTAAAAAAAAATTTTTTTTTAAATCAAGATTCAGAAGGAAGTGCTACAGATGTTACTCTGGGCAACCTGGTTCCATCAACTGGTTCTAATTAAATAAACACCTGCATTTTACGCAGGAATGGACTTTTCGGGAATAAGGATCCAGCTTTTCTCAAAGAATAATAAAACAATAGCACTCATTTGCTGTGGACAAAGGGTGCGGTAATGTGGAGCCAAACTGCAGAGGAAGTTTGTAGAGAAAAGGGAGGTCATGGTTTTTAGGCTGAGCAGACAGGTAAAAATTGTCTTCAAGGTTATAAAATTAGCAAATTGCAAAGCCAGGATCCAAAGCCATTTCTCCTGGTTCCAAACCCAATGTTCTTCTTGTTGTCTTCTTCTTGCTAAAGAAGCAGCTTAGCTGACAGTTCACTGGCCTTAAGTCAAACAATCTAAGTTCGAGTTCTAATTCTACCACTTGCTATTTTTGCTATATTTGCTGAATGAACAAAGAATGAATTAATTCTTTCTGACAAGGGAGGTAAAATATAAAGACATTATTAGACAGTGGTGGTCAAAACTGGTTTAATCTCTGTTCATTAGAAGTGAAACTGTGGCCTTTAATAGGTGACTTGCTGAGATTCAGTAGATTTAAAATGGATTTTAGTAAGGTGCCTTTGACTGTGAGTTTCCACTTCTTTTGGAATTTACAATCTCCCTGTCTCCTTTTGTTTCTGAAACAGTTTTGAACCAAAGGTAACCTCAAATTCCACCTGGTTGGGTTAACCTACTATTAATAAACCTACCATGTACTTGTTTTCTTGCTTGTATTTGAACTTATGACAATGTTGCATTTTATTAAGATTTGGAAAAGACATTCCAGAACCTGATGAAGTACAGTTGCTACTACTCTTACTAAATTTCCTTGTTAGCCTCTTCATGCGACTCAGCCTCCTTGTGAATAAAATGAAGGGGTCTGGGCCCGGATCTGTGCTTACACCATTTGCCTAGAGATCCACACATGTCTGGGTTATCAGTTAGGTATTATCGCCTCTGATTGTGGACATATTTGCCTCCCACCCCTACTCCTTGAGAGATATAAAAGAGAAGCCTCCAGATGGTCCAGAAATGCTGTGTGTTCATGGGCACATGGTGGCCCCAACCTCAGCTGCTACAGTTCCACACAGGTTTCACTAGGAAAAAAGAGTTCATTGCTTAAAAAGGAAGAAGAAATAAACAAGTCTGTCAAACACTGGCATGTATGAGCACTAAGATCATTTCCAGCTAAAAATAATTGACCTTCTAATGTTGGGATGATAAAGGAAACTTAGATGATTAAATATGAGATAACTCTTACTGAGTGCTACATGCCTGGCATTATGCTAAGAGCTTCATATGTATTAATTCATTTTCTTTTTTTTCTTGAGACGGAGTCTCTCTATTGCCCGGGCTGGAGTGCAGTGGCGCAATCTCGGCTCACCACAACCTCTGCCTTCCAGATTCAAGCGATTCTCCTGGCTCAGCCTCCCAAGTAGCTGGGATTACAGGCATGTGCCAACACACTTGGCTAATTTTTGTATTTTTAGTAGAGACAGGGTTTCGCCATGTTGGCCAGGCTGGTCTCAAACGCCTGACCTCAAGTGATCCACCCACCTCAGCCTCCCAAAGTGCTGGGATTACAGGCATGAGCAACCGCACCCGGCCAATTCATTTTATCTTTACAACACTCTTGGAGGTAGCTACCATATCCATTTTACAGATGAGAAAACAGAGGTGCAGAGAAATTTAACTACTTGCCTGAGATAACCCAGTTAATAAGGGTGAGAGCTGGGATTGGAACCCAAGTATTCTCACTCCCATCAGAATACACTAAATGTGGCCCTCACAATTTACTCAGGCAACCATCACATCCTAAAGAAAATGTGTTAAGCTTTTATTCACCGAGCACACTCTCAAGTAAATGTGACTCTGTAGAACCTCAGAGTCAGATCACCTTAAGTCCATTCTGTTTTCTTAACTAAATCCTTTTCCAATCCACAACTTGAAATTACCTTCCAGAAGGAAACAAACTAAGTTTTTTATTTATTCACATGCATAGATCCACCACTGACCAACAACTTGGAGCATACAATGATAATGACATTTAAACACTCAGGATGTGTAAAGCATCATGACAGATACAGGTCATGAGTCATCTCATTGAACCTCACAGGACTCATATGAGGCAGGTCCTAGTAACAGAACTCTTTGGTTGCGAGAAAGAAACACCAACAAGCATAAGCAGGAATGACGCTGCAAGACTGCTTCCCAGAACCTGGGAGAAGGAAACCAGCAGAGCCTCTGGAAACAGTGACAACCAGGAACTCGGAGAAACTCCCCAGCTCTAGTCTCCACTTCTCCAGAGAGGGTAGGGGATGTGGGGAGGAAGTAAAGGCACAACACTATGTGAGAACTCAGGAGTTCAGCTGTGGCTGAAGTGTGTGGCATGTGTGCCTGTGTGTGCAGGATGGGTGGAACAGTAAGCTGGTGAGATCAGTAGGACAAATTACAAAGAACTTTATAATTTGTAATTAATAAATTATAATTTGAGTTAATTTATAAATTATAATTAATAACTGTATATTGTATTTTTAAAGTATGATTGTGACATACTTAAATATTTTTGGAAGGTTTCCACCTAAACATGTACACACACACATAGGCACACACATACATACATGTAAATAATGAATAAGTTTTTTTTAAAACCACCTCTATGCCAGGCACTAAGTGCTATTCATATTACTTAGTCTTCATAATCACCCTATGAGGGGATTATATTACCCTTCTTAATCCACATTGTCTTAGTTCAGGTTGCTGCAACAAAATAACAGACTGGCTAACAGAAATCTATTGCTCATAGTTCTGGAGGCTGGGAAGTCCAAGATCAAGGCGCTAGCAGATTCAGTGTCTAATGAAGGTTCACTCTCTGCCTTATAGTTGGCACCTTCTTTCGGTGTCCTCACATGATGGAAAAGAGACACAAGCTCCTTCAGCCTATTTTATAAAGTCACTAATCCCATTCAGGGGGACAGAACCCTCGTGACCTCATTAATTCCTGAAGTCCCTACCTTTTAATACCACCGCACTGGGGATTAGGTTTCAACCTACAAATTTTGTGCAGGCCCAAATATTCAGATCGTAGCACCCATTTTACAGGTGAAAAAAAATCAAAAGTTCAGAGTAATTAATAACTTGCCCAGAGCACACAGTTACTGCATAGTGGAGCTCAGATTCCAACCCAGGCAGTCTGACATTAGTTTCACGCCTACTCCCTGCTTCACTTGAATGAGGAAATAAAAATGCTACAACATGCTAAGAAGCCAAAGACATCTTACCAAGGAATCGGAATGTCGAGACAGATGGTTAGTAAGGCTCATCATCATTATCAAAACTCACGTTTGTATTGCACTTTATAACTTTAAAGTGCGCTCACATCTGTCTCATTTGGTTCCCTTGACCCCATGAAGTGAGAACAACATGGTAGTTTAGGGTGAGTTCTGTACCCTGCTTTCCCTCATGCCAGTGCAGTAGGCTGCATAATTGAGCCTCCACACTGCCAGCAAGCATCAAGGAGAAGCATCACCTGCCCATGCTCAGTGCAGAAAGTGCAAGAGCACTTCCAAGAGCAAGAGACAGTGCACTCTCTCTGGGCTTTGTTCAGCTCACTTATGCTTAATTCTCACCCAAACTCTATGAGACTTTTGAAATTTATCCAGAGACCAAAGTGATAGAAATGAGCCTAAGTTCCCAAACCCTCCTCCAGAAAGGCCAGGCCTCTGGCTCCATCTGGCACTGGAATTCCAGGAGCCACCATGCTAAAGGTCACCCCTGGCCTGCCCGCATCCTGAGCTCTGGATCATTCTGAAGAGACATCCTGAGATTAAGCAGATGAGAACCCATGGACAGTGTAGGAAAATCATATGTTGTATGGAGCCTTGGAACAGCAATCTGAAACAATGATGCAAAGAAGGAGGCCAAGGAGTGAGGAGTGGGCAAGGAGAGTCTGCAAAGAGAACCAGGAGCTGGGGCTGGGAACCTTCTATGCACATGGACAATGGGATGGGTGGAGCCATTCTGTGACTGGTCAGAGTTCTGGAGTCATCAACCTTGGCTAGAAATCCTGCTTTATCACCTACTGGGTGTATGATAGTGGGCAAGTTACATAGCCTTGTATCAGATTCCTCTGCTGTAAAATAGAGATGACGCTTACTTCCAGAGGTTATACTGGGAAAGAAATGAAAACCATATTCCAAGAACCAAACATGCTTAACTGGCACATCACACTTCATTATTGATAGTTTCCATGATATTAAAACATGCCCTCGGGCTGTGCATCTGCATTTCTCCTCTTTATGGACAATAATGAGCCATCAGGAAAACAGGAGGTAACCCTCACGATCAACAAGAGGCAAATCGTTAAGTAAACTAGTTGTCTTAGCGACACCAAACTCAGCGGAATATTAAGAAGCCATTTTAAAGGATAAATATGAAGGACATAACCTTTTAAATGATTAGTTTAAAAAGACACAAAATTCCAAATGTACTCTCATTATAATTATGTAAACATATGGGCCTTACTGAAAAGACACGTGGAAAACTAAAAATAGAGTAATACATTTATGTATTTTTAAAAAATATTCATATCGTCGGGCATTGTGGCAAATGCCTGTAGTCCCAGCTACTCCAGAGACAGAGGTGAGGGGAATGACTTGAGCCCAGGAGTTTAAGACCTGCCTGGGCAACACAGCAAGACCTAGTCTCAAAATATATGCATATATCTCTATATATGTATTTATTTAATATATTTATCTTAATAAATATATAATACTTATGCAAATATATTATGTATTTATTATTAGAATAATATATTTTTTATGTATTTTATGAATATAAGATATATATTTTAAAATATAAAAATATATATATAAATAAATGTATGTGGTGCTCAACATCATTAGTTATTGGGGAAATACAAAGTAAAACTACTGTAAGATACCATTACACATCTACCAGGACACCTAAAATTGAAGGACAGATAAAACCAAGTGTTGACAAAGATGAGGAGCAACTGGAACTCTCATACATTCTGTGGAAGGTTCAGCCCTTCCACTAGTTTGAAAACCATTTGGCAGTAGCTGCCAAGCCAAATGGAGTTATGCCCTATGACCTGGCATTTTCATCCTTCGGTGTAATCCCAACAGAAATGAGTGGTTATCTTTACTAAAAGATAAATTTAAGAACATTCATAGAAGCATTACTCAAAATAGTTCCCAAACCAGAAACAACCTTTGTCCATCTACAGGAGAATGGACAAATAAATGTAGTGTATTCATACAATGGAACACTACACAGCAATGGAAAAGTACACATTACTGCTATAGACAAGGAAGAATCTCACAGATATAATGTTGAGCAAAAGAAACCAGCACAAAAAAGCTCAAAACAGGCAAAAGTAATCTGTGGGGCTAAAGAGAAGCCAGAGAAGTGGGTGTTTCGTGAGGGAGCATTGACTGAGAGGGAGTATGAGCCTTCTGGGGTACTGAAAGTATTCCAAATGTAATTTGAATGATGGTTACACAAGTGTATATAATTCATTGAGCTAATGCCTTAAGTAAGATTTATGTACTTTGCTGTACATGAGTCATACTTCAACTCAAAAAGCAGAAAATTTTTAATATTAGTATTAAGATTTTTAAAAATTCAAATCAGGCAAAAATTTAAGATAAAATCTGATTGACTTTCTTTCCTCTCTCTATTCCCTTGAAGTTTTTAGTTTGGAGAATTACCTGATGTACTCAGTGAGAATACATTTCTAAGACAAAAACAGTTAGATATTTTAAAAATATGATGCAAAGCATAATGCAGTTAAATCTATTTTTGGTGTCTGTTTTTCATTTTTGTTGTGTAACATTGAACAGTCTTTTCCTTTCCAGATCCCTCTGAGCTATAGTTTGGCCACTTATAAAAAGGTTGAGAATTTTCCCTGCCTCATTTGAGCCATAAGAATATATGAACAAAACCAAAAAGGTTGAGAATTTTCCCTGCTTGGGCCATAAGAATTTATGAACAAAACCCTGCCGGCACTTAAAAATATTGAACACTCTTAAATATTTTAAATGCTTCATATGGTATTCCACACCAGATGAGCCCATGCACTAGATGTATCTGTGGGACCCTTTATATTTAACCATATCCCTTTTCTTGCAAACATTTCTCCTTGTTTAACTTCTGTCTTTTGAATGTATACTGTATTCTGAAACATAAATGCTTAAAATGAAGTTTCTAACAATTTATTCAAGTCACTGATATACCTTTAGTGGTTTCTTGATCTTGAGCTTCACTCCTGGAATGAAATTTATGTTGAATGCTGTTTTCATCTGTTTGGAATGCTATAACAAAGTGCCATAAACTGAATGGCTTATAAACAACAAAAATTTATTTCTCACATATGGAGGTTGTGAAGTCCAAAGTCGAGGAACCAGCAGATTTTAAGCTTGGTGAAGGTCTGTTTCCTGGTTCATAGATGGTGTTCCTCTCTGCATCTTCTCTTGGTGGAGGGGGCCCAGCTCTCTGGGGCCTCTTTTATAAAGGCAATAATCTCATTATAAAGGCTCTACCCTCGTGACCTAATCACCTCCCAAAAGTCCCACCTTCTAATACCATCATCTTGGGTGTTAGAACTTCAACATATGAATTCTCAGGGGTCTCATACATTCAGACTATAGCAAATGGAGTTCCAAAGAGATACCTCAAATTTCAAATTGTAGATCGTTATTATCTGTGCAGTTTATTTTTTATTGTATTGTATTTTCTGCCTTTTTAATAAAAGCCATTTTACTGGGGTGAGATGGTATCTCATTGTAGCTTTGATCTGCATTTCCCTGATGATTAGTGATATTGAGCATTTCTTCATATACCTTTTGGCCATTTGTATGTCTTCTTTTGAAAAATGTCTGTTTGGATCTTTTGCCCATTTTTACATTAGATTATTTGGCATTTTTGCTATTGAGTTGTTTGAGTTCCTTCTATATTCTGGTTATTAATCCCTAGACAGATGAGTAGTTTGCAAATATTTTCTCCTATTCTGTGTTGTATTAGTCTGTTTTCACACCACTATAAAGATACTATCCAAGACTGGGTAATTTATAAACAAAAGAGGTTTAATTGACTCGCAGTTCCACATCGTTGGAGAGGTCTCAAGAAACTTACAATTATGGAGGAAGGAGAAGCTGGCACATCTTACACGGCAGCAGGCAACAGAGACAGTGAGAGAGAGGAACTCTCGAACACAGAACCATCAGATCACGTGAGAACCGTCAAACACGTATAAAATCATCAGATCTAATGAGAACTGTCAAACACTTATAAAACCATCAGACCTCATGAGAACTCACTCACTAAACAGCATGGGGGAAATAGTCCCCATGATCCAATCGCCTCCCACCAGGTTCCTCCCTCAACACCTGGGGATTACAATTCAAGATCAGATTTGGGCAGGGACACAAAGCCAAACCATATCACGTGGGTTGTCTTTTTACTTTATTGTTTCCTTTGCCATACAGAAGTTTTTTAGCTTGATGTAATCCCATTTGTCTATTTTTGTTTGGTTGTCTCTGCTGTTGAGGTCTTGCACAAAGAATATTTTCCCAGACTAATGTCTGAGACCATTTCCTCAATGTTTTCTTCTAGTAGTTTCACAGTTTCCTGTCTTAGATTTAAATATTTAACTCATTTTTGGGCTGGGTGCAGTGGTTCACACCTGTAATCCTAGCACTTTGGGAGGCCAAGGTGGTAGGATCACTTGAGCCCAGGAGTTCAAGACCAGCCTGGACAACACAGTGAAACCCCATCTCTACTAAAATACAAAAAAAATTAGCCAGGCGTGGCAGCGGGTGCCTGTAGTCCCAGCTACTCGGGAGGTTGAGGCAGGAGAATCACTTGAACCCTGGAGGCAGACATTGCAGTGAGCCAAGATCACACCACTGCACTCCAGCCTGAGCAACAGAGCGAGACTCTGTCTCCAAATAATAATAATAATAATAATAATAATAAATATTTAACTCCTTTTTAATTGATTTTTTATATAGTGAGATGAGGTCTAGTTTCATTATTCTGCATATGGAAATCCAGTTTTCCCAGCCCCACTTATTAAAGAGACTGTCCTTTCCCCCACTGTATATTCTGGGTACCTCTGTGAAAAATGAGTTGGCTATAAGTGTGTGGATTTATATCTGGGTTCTCTATTCTGTTACATTTGTCTATGTGTCAGATTTTATGCCAGTACTATGCTGATTTGGTTACTATAACTTGGTAGTATATTTTGAAGTCAGGTAGTATGATGCCTCTAGCTTTATTCTTTTTGCTCAGGGTTGTTTTGGCTATTCAAGGTCTTTTGCGGTTCCATATAAATTTTAGGACTGTTTTTTCTATTTCTGTGAAGAAGATCAGTGGTATTTTGATAGGGATTGCATTGAATCTGTAAATTGTATTGGGTAGAATTGTCATTTTAATAATATTAAGTCTTCCAATCCATGAGCATGGAATATATTTCCAGTTTTCATGTGTCCTCTTCAATTTCTTTCATCAATATTTGATCATTTTCCTTGTATAGATTTTTCATTTCTTTGGTTAAATTCATTGCTAGATATTGTGCAGTTTAGATAGCTTTATGGATTTGATAAGAAGTTTGTCTTGTTACCATGTCATTGTGTACTATGGACTTGCCCCTTCAGGGTCTGCCCAGAACGTTCTCAAGCCCAGGAATCCCTTTCAGAATCCAGCTCCACCATTCCAGCAAGGGGGAAGAGTGAGGAAGCCTCACTTCTGCGGATGTTCTCTGCCGATTTGGGGGTGGGTATGTGCATACTGACTGCAGTGACCTCACCCACAGATGGGCTAACCAAGCTATAACTGTTTATTAGAAACTAGAATGGTTCCATGAATATGTCATTCACCATTTCTTTAGTAAATTCAGTTTACATCATCATCTGTCTACAAGATAAAGAATACTTTATGTGTAGCATCAGCTCACTACAACCTCTGCCTCCTGGGTTCAAGCGATTCTCATGCCTTATCCTCCCTAGTAGCTGGGATTACAGTGACCAGTTTTCTTAATGAAGTATTTTTCCCACTGGGAAAAAGAAAACCAAGAAAGCTTTCCCTCCACAATTGGTGGGGAGGACGCTCATGTTCTGGCCTTTCTCCACTTTCCTACCTGGCATTCGTCATTCTTGGAACCTCCCGCCCCTTCTTCTGCGTCACTGCTGTTTCTGTGCGCAGTATAAGCTTGCAGTTAATTCACCATATGAACTAAAGTCAGAATAATGACATATGGAATTTCAGGCTGATTTGCTGTACAAAGAGATCTAAGCATATGCCTCCTGAGAACAGGCATTGCTGTTACACAGTACCGTGAACACATCCATACTGGATTAATTTGGAATTTGCAAAGTTTAAAAAAAAACCTCTCAAGAACTATGACCATGATTATAAAAGTCAGACCACCAGACTATGAGTCTGTATCCAAGGAATGGTACTGAAGATTTTCAACCCCACTGAGCCTGTTATACGGATGGCTAACAGAGTCTGGGCTGAAGAAGAGATGTATACATTATCCTTTTCTGTAGGTTTCTCAGACACCACCTGGGCAGCTGACCTATTTCACTGTCAGAAGCAATGACATGAGTCTCATATGTGATACTTTTCCAACAATTCTAAGCTTCAAAATAAACAATTTTGAAAACCTGCAGCTCAGCACTTGGCATTTCACCAGAACTTTCCCAACTCCCCAAAGCCAAATCTGTTTTTTTATTCTACCATGGAGTGCCTCGTTTATCTTTCCCAGGAGAAAATGTAAAAAAAAAAAACCACCTACAGAATTTGGTTTGGAGGGTATAGAATGAACAGATAAAATGATCCTAGAACAGTAGTCCCTTATAAAAGTTATATCAGGCCTAGATTCTTCCAGGAATATGTATATATAAATAATAATAATCTAGTATCCCAATTTTTATTCTCTTTGATCTCATTAGTAGATTTCTCAAATACCAGGTAAGAGAGAGCAACCCACATAAAATAGACAAACAAAAGACAGCATGTATTTTAGAATAATTACAGAGTCCCAAGCATAGATATCCTAGTGTTGCTAATATCATACTTTCTAATCAACAGAGGACATAAAGATTTAATGCTGTCTTTATAGCACATGAAAAATTTATTTTTGCTTACTGAGGAAAGAAGTATAAAAATTGATTTGATACAGTCCATTTAAAAAAAAAAAGATAAGTCTTTACTATGGAGGAAAATAAAACCTCAATGTTTGGTCATATTTACATATGTTGACTTCTAGAAGTACAGATTTAGACTGACCTTGAATGGCCAGATTTATTTCTGTAAGGCGAATCTGGAAAACTTCTCTACAAATGTAAACCATCAGGGAAACGGGTGGCATCAGGCCTGACAGGGGCTTGTTGATTTTAAATATGGCACATGTGTTATTTTAACCAAAATTTAAAATGCTATCAAAATGTTTTAAAATGTTCAAATCAAAGCTGAATTATTATTTCCAGGCTGAGCACAGTGGCTCATGCCTGTAATCCCAGCACTTTGGGAAGCTGAGGCAGACAAATCACCTGAGGTCAGTAGTTTGAGACCAGCCTGGCCAACATGGTGAAACCTCATCCCTACTAAAAATACAAAAATTAGCCAGGTGCATGTCTGTAATCTCGGCTACTCAGGAGGCTGAGGCAGGAGAACTGTTTGAACTCAGGAGGCAGAGATTTCAGTAAACAAAGATCGCACCACTGCACTCCAGCCCAGGCAACAGAGCGAGACTCTGTCTTAAAAAAAAAGAAAAGAAATTATTATCATTCCCGGTTAGGCCTACAAAATGGGATGCAATAATCACCCCTGTCTGCTTGTCAAATGCAGCTGTTACATCCAGCTGTGGTGGCAAAGAGTCTTCCTTTATAAGTGTTTGAAAGCATCCCCTGAGATGAACCAGCTCACTCAGACATTGGCCAGTCAAACAGCTACTCAATTGCTTAAAGTGGCCAACTACATTCAGGCACAGAGCAAGAAAAGCAGAGAGCTGCCAGAAAAGGGGTATCCCCACTGAGACTGCCAGTCCTTAAGCAGGTGTTTATAAAGTCACCACCTTGGTGGAGAACAACAAGGCTCACCTGGGGATGACTGCACATGTGTGGATTCCACTGAGCTGGTTGTTCTTCCTGCTGCCTTGGGCTCTAAAATGGGAGTCTCCTAGTTCATTATCAAGAGAAAAGCCAGACTGGTGGGATGTTTCCTCCACAGAAAGACCTGCACCACCATTGCCTTTACATAGGTTAACTCAGAAGACAAAGGAGTCCTAGCTAAGCTGGTGGAAACTACCAGGACCAATTACAATGACAGACATGACAAGATCTGCTATCATTGGGGATAACATTCTATCAAATTTATGGCTCTCATTGCTAAGCTCAAAAAGCAAGGCTAAAGAACTTGTCGCCAAACTGGGATAAAGGTTTAATGTTACCTTTACTGTACATAAAAATAAAAATTAACCTTCAAACCTATTAATCTCATTAAAATACATTTATTCTCCAAATTTGCGTTGTACTATAGCCTAGAACGCACAGACTCATTTACTATTTACAGCTCGTGATCTCCCCAAGCCAATGAAATATTCTTTGTCCCTCTACCTTATATTTTAATTTCTTGGGTGCCTGTCCTTGCTCTCCTAATAGATAGACTGCAAGCTTATAGAAGAAAAGAAGTGTATGTTTCTTCTCCTTGGACTGACTTGATTTAGGTCTAAGATCGTTTTATTGTTGTTGCTTACATTCTTACAGCTCCCAGCACAGTTCTGCACACATGGAAACAGTACAGAGGCCAATGAGCAATGCACAATAGGGCCCCTGGGAACTCAACCGTGCCCCCACATCTACAGCACATATCAGTCTCTCCGCTTCTGGGGATTATCTACACACTGCAAGTGGTAAATTGGTTAGTAGTTACCAATTCTGTCACAATCGAATGTTTGTGCTCCTCTAAAATTCATGTTGAAACTTAGTTTCCAATGTAATAATATTAAGATATAGGGCCTTAAGGAGGTGATTTGGTCATGAGGGCATCTCCCTCTTGAATGGGATTAAGGCATTTATCAAAGAAGCTTCACCAGGATTCTGCCCTTTTTGCCCCTGCACCTTCTGTCATATGAGGACACAGTCACAAGGTGCCATCATGGAAGCAGACAGCACAGCCCCTACTAGACACCAAGTCTGCTGGCACCTTGATCTTGGACTTCCCAGCCTCCAGAACTGTAAGAAATAAATTTCTATTCTTTATGAATGACCCAGCCTCTGGTATTTTGTTATAGCAGTGCAAATGGACAAACACAAACAAAATACCAGAGCCTGGGTAATTTATAAAGAACAGAAATTTATAACTATGGATAAAAGTCAGTATAACACTAGCCCATGCTGTGGTAACAAATAGACACCCAAATCTCACTGGGGTATCACAGCAAAAGTCAACTTCCACTATTCACAAAATGTCTAGTGCAGGTAAAGAGCTCTCCAGGGATGTTTTTTTGATGTAATGACTAAAGATAGAGGCTGCTTCTGTTGTGTGGCTCCTCCATGTCAAAATGGTCACACAAAAGAAGAAGATGATGAAAAGTCTATGCCTATTTTTAACTGTCTCAGTCCAAAAGTGACAAAAATTCATTTTTCTCATGGCCCATCAGCCTGATCCAGATACATGGCCCCAGTTCAACTATGAGTGAGAAGAAGAACTAGGGGAGCCCATGGAATATTTAGTGAACATTACTGTCTCAAGCATACAACCAATTTTTTTTTTGAGACAGAATCTCACTCTGTCACCTAGGCTGGAGTGCAGTGGCTTGATCTCAGCTCACTACAACCTCCGCCTTCTAGGTTCAAGTAATTCTCCTTCCTCAGTCTCCCAAGTAGCTGGGATTACAGGTGCGCGCCACCATATCTGGCTAATTTTTGTATTTTTAGTAGAGACAGGGTTTCACCATGCTGGCCAGGCTGGTCTCGAACTCCTGACCTCAAGTAATCTGCCTACCTTGGCCTCTCAAAATGCTGGGATTATAGGCGTGAGCCACCATGCCTGGCCACAACCAAATTTTTTTAATGGAACCAGGGGACCAGTTACAGAATGCCACTTGTATAGTGATACAGCTACACCAACAAGGCACATAACAATATATTTTATTGTGTAAATTAAGAGCTCCACATATTTATATTAAAATAAAATCCCTATTCATGCAATTGATCTTTATCATTTTCAAGGAAGGCAAGTCCTGTAAAGAAAATGTGTTTTTATTTCGTACAAAGCAATGAGGTGTTATGACTTGGCTTTGGAAGAAAGTTCTTAAAATAATACATCAGGCTCATCTGTTGAGGCCGTCCCTTCTGCTGCAGCTTGCTATTGCCCAGTTTTCTATCTCTTATAATAGTAACCAGCTTTGAAGCCAAAATAAACTCTCTAGTTCTCTAGAACACCCCATCTGCCTCATCCTTCAACACCAGGAGTCCTTCCAAAGCTCTTAATGGCTGAGGCAATGCATACTATAAATTAATTGTCATGTGGCTTCATTCCATCAAGGCTAAAAAGATGTGCCCATTTCATCATTGTTGCAAGAATAAAGTTTTTAATTTCACACAGCAATCTTTCCCAGATCACTAGCTTAAAGACTATCTTTGGGATGGTAAATGAAATAGTCATTCCCCACGTGAAAAATAATCTGAGACTCTAAAAGCATTCCACTAGGATCAAAATAATATCAAAAAAAAGTCACAAAAATGTTTTACCTCCATTAACAAATGCATCTATTCTATTTGTTTGCACACAATCATAATTTCGTTATAGCCCTTTCTTTGTATCTCTAGGAAAAAAATAAGAATTGCAAAGTGTTATTTTTGTAACTTATAAATAATGCTTTTACAAATTAGAATTCTGATAACCCCTTAAAGGTTATGACCCCCAAAACTTATAAAAATTACATTGGGCTGGGCACGGTGGCTCACGCCTGCAATCCCAGCACTTTGGGAGGCTGAGGCAGGCAGATCACCTGAGGTCAAGAGTTTGAGACCAGCCTGGCCAACATAGTGAAAACCCGTCTCTACTAAAAATACAAAAATCAGGCGGGCATAGTGGTGGACGCCTGTAATCCCAACTATTCGGGAAGCCGAGGCAGGAGAATCACTTGAACCTGGGAGGCAGAAGTTGCAGTGAGTTGAGATCGCACCACTGAACTCCAGCCTGGGCAACAAGAGCAAAATTCTGTCTCAAAAAAAAAAAATTAAATTGACTTTCTCTCAAAACTAGAAAAGTTTTGAAGTATGAAGTTAAAAATATAATTGGAAAATGACGCATAGTCAACTCTCCTTACTCTTATAGCTCTCCCTAGAGATACAAATGGAACTTTGGTTCTTCTAGTATCTCTCCCATGTGTTACATCATGGCATCATATTCAAATCAAAGAACTAGAACTGGGAAGTGCCAGCAGCTAGCAATAGATACCAAAATAGCTTCTCTTTTTCAAATTTTTACAATCACTGACATTGACAAATGGTTACCCAGTACAGAGTTAGGTGAAAACATGTACACACATATATAGACACTTATTTAATTACATGTATACCCTACCACAAATATCTATGTGGTCTCTTGTCTTTTTACTAGATTCACTACAGTATAACATAAGATACTTTGGGCTGTGAATTGGAGAAAAGAAAATCCTTATTGTCTTAAATGATGGGGAAATGAATTGACTCACATAATTATTGAAGTCTGTAGCAGTGTTTCTCAAAATATCTGTGGACAGTTGTTCTTGAATTGATTTAATTTTTCAATTCAGTGCAGATTGCTACATGGTTATAAAGCACAAGATTTGTACACAGTTTGCACAACTTACAACTAACCCATTTGTTGGACAACACCCCAACTAGTCTAGAGCCTATTTGGCTAGATAAGTGCATTGAGCACACACTTGGAGGCGATTGCAATATCAAATCCCTACAAAAATTCCTAAGCACGTCTCTCAATTTCTATGTCTATGTCGTCATCGAATGGTAACAAACAGTTCCCAGACACCCTACATTTTGAGTGGCCCTAGTCTAGAGATAGGTTGGGCATTCGCAAGGTTCTTGTTCCATCTCCCTGACATTTTTTAAGTTTTCCTCCTTTGTGTGCCAGCTGCCTCCTCGGGCTGGAAGGAAGATGTGTGCAATGGTCCCAGTCTTAATATGTGACAACAACCAGAAGAGATAGGTCACTTCAAAGCAACAGCAAAAGAGCAAAGAAGAACTCTCCTGGGAGGCTCTAGCAAACTTTCTGCACATCTCATTGTCCTTAATTGGATCACATGTCTATTCCCGAACTTATGACAGGCAAGAAAAAGGGGATTACTCTTGGAGCAATTGGGCCCCCTCCTGGAGCTAGGGGTGGGAATCCGTCCTTGGGGTATGTGAGTTGCATAATAGAGAGTAGAGAGTGAGTTGCATTAAACATAAAATTGGGTTTATGTGGTAAACGTGGGAAGGAGGAATGGATGATAGGGAGACAATCAACAATGTTGGAAGTATTTTAACTAGGCTTTTGTATAATTATTAGTCAATCAAAGGATATTATTAAGTAGTCACTAATTTAGTAGCTTTGTATCGAACTTGGGCACACAGAAAGCCTGACTTACCCTAACATTTCCAGCACCTGAGGAAAGAATCCTATTGACCCTATGTTCTCCAATCATTGTGACCAAGAGAAAAGGATTTCACAGAACAATTCTGGCTGCTTAAGAGAGGAATTGGGAGGGTATCCTTACGGATTTGAGAGTGAGCAATTCCTAGCGAGGGGGAGGTCATGTGAGCTGGGCAGATGCTTCAGAAAATGTCCCCACAATCATTTAAAAATTAACTCCATAATTCTCTCCTCCTTAAGTGTGAGTTGTGCACAGTGACCTCCTTTCAAAGAGTACAATGTGGAAGGGAGGGGAGAAACTTGATAGTGGAGAAACCTCACAAACAGCACTACAGCCAGGTGGTCAAATTCAAAATCAACAGTGATAGATCACGTTGATAGCATGTACCCTTGATGTGATATGATGACAATGGTACTTAGCATCTGTGGCCTTCCTCCCAATAACCCATTACCTCAGTCTAATCATGAAAATATCAGACATCCATGTGTGGGCAGGAGATGAAATAAAATATTTAAAAACTAAAAAATAAAATAACAAAAAAGAAAACATCAAACAAATCCCAGTTGATGGATGTTCTACAAAGTAACTGACCAATAATTCTCACAACTGTCAAGGTCATAAAAAAATGTCTGAAAAACTGTCACAATGAAGAGCACCCAAGGAAACGTGACAAATAAATGTAATGTGGTGTTCTGGATGTGATCCTGAAAGATAAAAAGATAATTAGATAAAGACTAAAGGCACCTGAATAAAGTATGGGCTTCAGTTAATAATAATTTATCAATATTCGTTAATTAATTGAAGCTAATGTACCCTACAAATGTAAGATGTTAATAATGGGGAGATGGGAACTCCGTACTATGGGCTTAAATTTTCTGTAAATCTAAACATAATCTAAAAAACAAAGTCTACAGCCTGGGCAACATGGCAAAACCCTGTCTCCACAAAAAATACAAAAGGCCAGGTGTGGTGGCACACACCTGTAGTTCCAGTGACTTGGGGGACTGAGATGGGAGAATCGTTTGAGACTAGGAGGTCAAGGCTGCAGTGAGCCGTGATCATGCCACTGCATTCCAGCCTGGACAACAGAGAAAGACCCTGTCTCAAAATAAAGTCTATTAATTTTTCTAAATTGCATGCTACTAAATAGGTGTTTAAAATTATTTTTTAATGGGTATAGAGTTTCAGTTTCAGATGAAGAAAAAGTTCTGGAGATGGATGGTGATGATGGTTGCATGACAATGTGAATGTAAGTAATGCTATAGAGCTAGTAAACTAAAAATTGTTAAAATGGTAAATTATGTATATTTTACCAAAATTTAAATGTATCTTAATAAAGTATATAATTATATTGGTGTTACTACCCAGTTTAATGACAGGTTTCATAGGTATGTGTTCTCTGTTCCCAAGGAATTCCAATATGTTGAGCATGAATATCAATGTAGAGTCCAACTATAAGTCAAAATCTCAGTAAGTTTTGGTTAGTGAAGGTGATATGATTTGGCTCTCTGTCCCCACCCAAATCTCATGTTGAATTGTAATTCCCAATGTTGAGGGAGGGACCTGGTGGGAGGTAATGGGATCATGGAGGCAGATTTCCCCCTTGCTGTTCTTGTGATAGTGAGAGAGTTCTCACGAGATCTGATGGTTGAAGAGTGTGTGGCATTTCCCTCTCTCCTGCACTCCCATGGTTTGACATGCTTGCTTCCCCTTTGCCTTCCACCATGATTGTAAGTTTCCGGAGGCCTCCCAGTCATGCTTCCTGTTAAGCCTGCAGAACTGTGAGTTAATTAAACCTCTTTTCTTCATAAATTCCCCAGTCTCCGGTAGTTCACTATAGCATTGTGAGAACAGACTAAAGCAGAAGGATGGGGAAACTTTCCAGAAAAGGTGTAACTTAAAATCCTTCTAGAAGAAAGGGAAGAATTTAGCTGAGAGGAATATGGGTGATATTTAATTTCACAACACTGGAAAGAATTAGGCTTCTAACTGATATTGGATTTCAATCTGCTTGAGGTCCACCACCCTGCACACTTTTGTAAGTAAACCTTCTTCAAATTATCCAAATTTGAGTGAGTCACCTGTTTCTTGTTGGGACCCTGACTGATACATTTTCTTGGGAAATATTTTCTTGGGAGTCGGTCTTGGGAAAAATTAAAAAGAAGACTATGGGTCAAATGACATTTGATGAGAAGCCTTTGGAGAGAATCATACGTTAACATACAATTTGGAAGCTCAAAAAGGTGTTGGTTATTGTCCTTCTCAATAACATGAGAAAACACAGACTGTCCATATAGGTTATCCCTGCTCCTGCTTTGGAGCTTAGAGCAGAATACAAAACAGTGGAAAATGGATCTGGAAGGGCAAATGAAAGCTATTTAACACATTCGATAGGTCTCATCACTCATTCTCCTTCCACCGAACCAACCCCCCTACCTCCTCCCCACAGTTTAGGGAGGACCTCAGCTAATACTGGGGAAATGATTGAGAAAAATGTTACAAAAAGATTGTAGGTGCACCAATTGTGGTACTTCTGACTATAAGAAGAGTAGACCCAACTAATAGAAGTTAAAATAAAAGATTATTTTATAATAAGTCCAGAAGAAAGACAAGTTCAAGCCTAGGTAAATCCATGATCCTACTATGTCCTCAAGAGCCAGGGGCTTTTTCCATCTCGGTAGCATGAGAGCAAAATCTCCTCTTGGCTGCAAGATGACTGCAGATGTTCCAGGTCTCACACACTAACTCAACAACCTCTAGGCAAGAATAGCAGCATTTCACCCTAGTGTTTTCTTTTTTTAGTGAGGAAAATCTCTCCCCAAATCTTCAAATAAGATACCCTCAGATCCCATTAGCCAAAACTCAGCCTCAAACCATTTCCTAGGAATGTGAATGAGGTTGTCACTTAAGTCAATCATGATTTACCTCCTGGGACTGTGAAGGAGCCACAGATTCAAAGTTTCTACCAACAAGGAAAAAGGTGGTAATTGCTGCAAGGTAATATCCAACATTTCTGTATCGAGGGAGGGAAATACAACACTTTTTCCTCAAAGAACCAAAGAACCGGCTTTCGTGTAGCTTCTTCCTTCTTCCCCCATAAGCTGGAGAGATCTCCGAAGTAAAATTTTTAGTAAAAGGAGCACCAAAAATTTATCTTCCTTTCCACGTCTCTGCCTTTAAGAAAATATATTATGGGGATTTTTGCTTTTGTTCTTTACTTTTTTGGCTGTTTACCACCTTTGGGGATATAACAATAAATAAACCAAAGCCCCTGAATTCTAGGAGCTCATGAATGATGTCAAGAGAGTGGTAAGTTTTTAATCCTTCTTGAGTTAATTTTTGTATACGGTGAAATGTAAGGGCCCAGTTTCATTCTTCTGCATATGACTAGCCAGTTACCCTAGTGCCATTTATTGAATAGGGAGTCTTTTCCCCATTGCTTCTTATTGTCAATTTCAGTGAAGATCAGATGGTTATAGACCATCTATAAAAATCTAGAGACTAAAACTATAAAAATCCTAGGAGCAAGCCTAGAAACTACCATTCCAGACATTGGCCTTGGTAAAGAATTTATAACTAAGTCCCCAAAAGTAATTGCAGCAAAAACAAAAATTGATGAGTGGGACATAATTAAACTAAAGAGCTTCTGCACAACAAAATAAACTATCAACAGAGTAAACAGACAACCTACAGAATGGGAGAAACTATTTGAAAAGTATGCATCTGACAAAGGTGTAATATCCATAATCTATAAGGAACTCAAACAATTCAACAAGCAAAAAACAAATAACCCCATTAGGAAAAGTGGACAAAGGATATGAACAAATATTTCCCAAAAGAAGACCTACATGTGGCCAACAAACATATGAAACAAATGCTCAATATCTCTAATCATTAGAGAAATGCAAATCAAAATCATACTGAGATACCATGTCATACTAGTCAGAATGGCTATTACTAAAAAGACAAAAATTAACAGATGTTGGTGAGGTTTCTGGGAAAAGGGTACACTTACACAGTGTTGGCAGGAATATAAATTAGTTCAGCCAGCGTGGAAAGCAGTTTGGAGATTTCTCAAAGAACTAAAAATAGAATTACTATTTGGCCCTGAAATCCTATCACTGGGTATGTATCTAAAAGAAAATAAATCATTCTACAAAAAGATATATGCACTGGTATGTTCATCACAGCAATATTCACAATAGCAAAGACATAAAATCAACCTAGGTGCCCACCAATGGTGGCTTAAAGAAAATATGGTACATATACACCATGGAATACTACACAGCCATAACAAAGAATGAAGGCATATCCTTTGCAGCAACATAGATGGAGTTGAAGGCCATTATCCTAAGCAAATTAACACAGGAACAGAAAACCAAAAACTGCCACGTTCTTACTTATAAGTGGAAGCTAAACATTGGGTCTACATGGACATAAAGCTGGAAACGATAGACACTGGAGACTACTAGAGGGGGAAAGGAGGAAGGAGGCAAGGGTTGAAAAACTACTTATCAGGTACTATACTTACTACTTGGGTGATGGGATCATTTGTACACCAAATTTCAGCAACACATGATTTACCCATAAAACAACCCTGCACATGTACTCTCTGAATCTAAATTAAAAGTTTAAGAGAGAGAGGAGAGGAGAACACTCTGTGTACAAAGGGGAGACCAGTGACTGAAGTCAGGAAGTGAGCAAAGGGGTCAAGAGCTACCTTCTGCTCTGGAGAGCTGGGTGGTGCATTGGCTATAAACAAAAGGAAGCCCAGGAGACATCTGCTTAAGACTTATCTTAGACACTGACTTTAGAAGGAAGAAGCAAGACCTTAGTAAGGTAGGAAAGTGCCAGGGAAACAGGGCAAAGCTTCTTCAGGCAAAGCTTGTCTGTTTGACAGAAGCCCTCCCTGAGTTGTCTCAGGAACTTGAGTGAAACAGCAGTGACTCACACAGGACACCCCCTCAAAACAAGGCAGAGAGGGGCACTGCTGGCCATCCCAGCCAAGGGACATCACAGGAGCAAAGAATCAGGAGCAAAGGTGAGAATTCCAATGCCAAATCTGTACATATGTGAGATGGGTATGGAATGGAGACAATTGAAATCCAGAACTGCACCACATGCCATTAGTTCATAAGAGAACAATGCTAACGATGACTGTGAAGATGTCAGTGATGATGAAGACAATGACAACAATCGTGTGATGGCTGTGGTCACCTTGACACATCGGCTGGGTTAGTGGAGGTTATCCCTGCAGTGCCACCTGCAGGTAAACTTGAGAAAGACCTGGCCCTTTCAGTCCCTTGACCCACAAAGAGAAGATCCAAGTATCAACCTGAAGCCTTGGTTGATACTTTTAGAGCAAGATGTTGTTAAATATTTAGCTAAGGATTTGCAGTTGGATTTTCATCCATACCAACATGACTGCTACGGTTCTGTTTGAAATGTTCACAGCTCAGAAAATTGCACCACCCTACAAGTTAATCAGCTTTTCTATACATAGTTTCTTCTAGTGTATAATTACTGGCCGGGCTTTATATTATTTTAGGATAGTGTCAGCAGCTAATTGTGGTACAGTCTGAATGCTTTGAAATGAGCTCGGCTGACTGTGAGAATAGCTCAGCAAATTTAAGGCTGTGTGTGCATCATTTAAAAAGTCTATTGTTTAGCAGGACACTGAACACGGCAGATTAACGCTGGAGTCCAATTCAAAGGGCAAGTGATTATGGAATCCGACCTGCCGCACACTTCACTTTGAACTTCCTAAGCTGCTCATTCTTTGGTACCTACTTACCACACTCAGCTCCCAGCGAATGTTTGTGCTGGCCCACATGCACAGGAAAGCCTCCAGCCCTGGAGAACAGCTGAGCGTCAAACATGGCTACAGGCTCACAAAAATCAAGTCATTTGGACTGCATAGGAGGGAGTGTCATTCTTGCCTCAGGTTTCTTTTAAGAGAAGGAATTTCCTTTCCATTACCCTGGAGGCAAAAATGTAGGAAGAATCCTTCTGGCCCCTTTTGGCTTCCTTAGCTACTATTCTATTTTTGGTTTGTTTGTTTGTTTGTTTGTTTTGGGGTTTTTTTGGGTTTGGGGTTTTGTTTGTTTGTTTTTGACACTGAGTCCCCCTCTATTGCCCAGGCTGGAGTGCAGTGGCACAATCTCAGCTCACTGCAATTTCCGCCTCCAGGTTTCAAGTGATTCTCATACCTCAGCATCCTGAGTAGCTGGGATTACAGGCGCAAACCACCACAGCTGGCTAATTTTTGTATTTTTACTAGAGATGGGGTTTCACCATGTTGGCCAGGCTGGTCTTGAACACCTGACCTCAAATGATCCACCCGCCTCAGCCTCCCAAAGTGCTGGGATTACAGGCCTGAGCCACCATGCTGGGCCTTTTAATTTAATTTAATTTTATTTTATTTTATTTTATTTTATTTATTTATTTATTTTGAGATTGAGTAGCTCCAATTCTGTAGGGTATGGATAATGGATGAGAGCACTGTATCTGATGGATACATTTGGGAAAAGGAAGGAACATTAGTGATTCAGCCACTTCCACTCACTCTATCCATATTCTGATTTCAAGATACAATTGTTTTCCCCTTCCACATTTCAAGCAACTTGCCCCCACAGAGGAACCCCTGCATGGATTCAGGTCAAACGGTGTTGTCCAACAGTTTTCCCAATAATTCAGAAAATTACATAAATTCTACATATTGATTTAACCAAAATCGAAATGTCACTCCAGTGGGAAGATGGGAGAGAGGAAGCAGTACAACAAAGGTAAATACTTAACTGCCATAATAGGAAATTAATAGGTAATGTCTAAAATTAATGAGTCAAAGGATACTATTGAGAAATCTAGAACAGGATATATGCCAGAAGAAACAGCCAAAACTGTCTTAAGAAGTTGCCAGCAGGGAGGGGAATGAAATGGACTGGAGAACAGTGGGTGTCTTAGTCAGCTGGGCTGCCATAACAGAATACTACAGGCCGGGTACAAACAACAGACATTTATTTCTTGCATTTCTAGAGGCTGAGAGTCCAAGATCTAAGTGCTGACGAGTTAGGTTCCCAGTGAGGGTTCTCTCCCTGGCTTGCAGACAGCCATCTTTCTTCTGTGTCCTCTCATGGCCTTTCTTCTGTATTTGCAGAGAGAGAGCCAGCTCTGGCATCTCCTCCTCCTCCTAATGAGGACACCAGTACTATGGGATTAGGGTCCCACCCTTAAGTGTGCAATGCCAACAGATTGGTGTTTGCTACTGAGTGAAAGGGGTGCCAGAGACGTATAGATGTTAACAGAAGATAACTGAGAAGGACTTCCCCTTAAACAAACTTTAGTCATTTCTCAGCCCTCTTCTCAACTAGGCCTTGGCCTTGGCCTACTGAGCCCAGTTTTAGCAAAGAATCCTGCTAAGTCAGTTTATCAAGAATATCCCCATCCTGATATCCAGTCGAACTCCTTTTCCCTCACCCTCGAAACTAATCAGTTCCTCTCTCTTGTTCCCTTGATACCTCACAATTCTCTTAGTCATTTTCCATCCTTGGCCTCACCTTGCCCATTGACAATAAATCCTCACTTGTCCCTGCTGTATTTGGAATAGAGTTCATGCTCTCTCCCCTGCTGCAATAGTCATGAATAAAGTCTTCCTTGTTATTTTTAACAAGTGTCAGAATAATTTCTCTTTGCTTTAACACAGTATACATTCTCTATGCTTTAACACAATATCTATACTTTTAAATTGCCATTCGGTTTCATCCAAGTGGTAAGAAATAACATTTCAAGCTTGTAAACTAAATTTAAAGTAGAACAAATTCTCTGTCACCAAATAACAGCTCCCCTCCCCAGCCCATATATGCCCATCTCTTGCTTTCCTTCTGTGTAAACAGCTTCTAAAATGACTCCCAGTGATCCCCACTTCCTGGTATTCACTCCCTTGTGGAATCTGCTTCTTTTGTGTGGGAGCTAGAACTAGCTTCTAATAAAAAGAAGATGGAAAAAAATATGGAATTTATTTCTGAGATGGGATTATAAATGCCTATGACTACTGTTTTGAATGCAGCCTCTTGACTGCTTTCTTGGTTGGCTTGTTTCAATGAAGCAAGTTGCTGTGCTGGAGAGGCCCATGTGTCAAAGAACTGGGGGTGGCTGCTGACCAACAGCCAGCATGAACTTATGTCTCTAGCCAACAGCCCACAAGAAACTGATCCTGCCAACAGCCACATGAGTGAGCTTAAAAGTGTGTGCTTCCCCAGTCAAGCCCTGAGATAGCTACAGCCCTGGCCAACACCTTGCTTACAGCCTGTGAGAAATCCAGAAGCTGAGTACATGGCTAAGCCTTCCAGATTCCTGAACTGCAGAAGCTATGACATAATAAGTGTATGCTTCTTAAACTACTACACTGTGGGGTGATTCGTTACAGAGCAATTGGTAACTAATACATCTTCCATGGCCTTCTTGTCATTGGTCAACTTTTGTGCATAACTTAAAAATAGAGACCAGTGTGACACACAAATTTTGGATAGTTTAAGGACACATAGAATCCACTGCACTATCCTGGGCAGACAGTATTCTGATTTAAACTTGACTTTTAAAAGATGTTCATGCACATTTTTGTTTCCAGTACTTCAATATCTTCTCCAGTTCCTTCTGAATATTGCCTGCTTCCATCATGTGGAAAAGCATATTCCAAAACAAGGGTATGAGGCTGGAGGAGTGAATGCATAAAAAATGTTTAACATCCCTCTAATACCTACAAGTCACCCCTCCATCCCTGCTTTTCCAGAATTATGTTTATTCATTCAACATTTATTAAGCACTTACTATCCTGGCACTATTCTGGTACTGCCAGGATAGTAAACACAGCAATGAACAAAAGAGGTAAGGTGTCTGCCTTCACAGGGGTCATGTTTTAGTGAAGGGGGCAATAAAAAAAAATACATAATATAATGTCAGATAGTGAGAAGTGCTATAAATAAAAAATAAAATGCAGTAAGGAGGATGCTGAATGGTAGAATCACTCTGGAAGGAAAGGTAGGTGTTTTAGGTAGGGTGGTCCAAGAAAAGAGCCATACTAGGAAAATGTTTTAGAGAATACCTGAAATAATGGAGCAAGCCATGAGAAAAATCTGACCAGAGTATTCCAGTCTAATGAAAGAGCAAGTGCGAAAACTCTGATGTCAGAACAAACTCGAGATGTCAAGAAACATCAAGAAAACCAGCACAGGCTGGCTGTGGTGGCTCACACGTGCAATCCCAGCATATTGGGAGACTGAGATGGGAGGATTGCTTGAGTCCAGGAGTTGCAAAACAGCCTTGGAAACATGGCAAAACACTGTCTCTATAAAAAATACAAAAAAATTAGCCAGGCGTGGTGTCTGTAGTCTCAGCTATTTGGGAGGCTGAAGTGGGAGGATGATGGAGGCTGCAGTGAGGTGGAGGCTGCAGTGTGCCATAATCAGGAAGTGGAGGCTGCAGTGAGCCATAGTCATGCCAATGTACTCCAGCCTGGATGACAAAGTGAGACCCTGTCAAAAAAGAAAAAGAAGAAAGAAAAAGAAAGAAAGAGAGAGAAAGAAAGAAAGAAAGAAAGAGGGAGGGAGAGAAGTAAGGAAGGAAGGAAGGAAGAAAGGAAGGAAGAAAACCAGCATAGCTGGAGCAGCATGAGCATTTAGAGGTGAGGCTAAGATTGGAGTGAGGAAAAGGGCCTGGCTGTAGAGCTTGTTGACCAGTGGACAAGTTAGTGTTTTATTATAAGCATGATGGGAAGACTGTAGAAAGTCTGGGTTTAGATGATTCCAGATTATGTGTATGGAGGGAAATGGGTCACTGGCAGTCTAAGATACCTTTGGAAGAAGGGTAAATTGGGATAGAAACATTGGTGAGTATACTAGTCCGTTCTCATGGTACTAATAAAGACATACCCAAGACTAGGTAATTTACAAAGGAAAGAGGTTTAATTGACTCACAGTTCAGCATGGCTTGGGAGGCCTCAGGAAATTTACAATCATGGAAGAAGGGGAAGCAAACATGTCCTTCTTCACATGGCAGCAGGAAGGAGAAGAATGAGAGAAGTGCAGAGAGAAGAGGGGAGAAGCCCCTCACAAAACCATCACATTTCATGAGAACTCACTCACCATCATGAGAACAGCATGACGGAACTGCCTCTATGATTCAATCACCTCCCATG
The DNA here is from genome assembly GCF_029281585.2 of Gorilla gorilla gorilla. NCBI lineage: Eukaryota > Metazoa > Chordata > Mammalia > Primates > Hominidae > Gorilla > Gorilla gorilla. The sequence continues at coordinate 112,628,074 of NC_073238.2, forward strand.
AGGTCCCTCCCCCAACACATGGGAATTATGATTTCAATTACAATTCAAGATGAGATTTGGGTGGGGACACAGAGCCAGACCATATCAATAGGTGCTTAAAAAAATGGAAAATGTGCACGTTCTACAGCCTAGTCATTCCATTTCCAGTATATAACATATAGAAGCCACTATGCATTTGCACAGGGAAACATATATAAGGATGTTTATTGCAGTATTGTTTATAATAATGAGACTGCTAAAGATGGAAACTGAATAAAATATGGTACATTATAAAGCTGTTAAAAGCAATGAACTAAATCTATTTGTATGAACATACTATGTTTGAAAAACAATGTTGGGTGGAAAAATCAACACACAGATGAATATGTCTTGCATGACACTACTTATTTACACTGAAAGCAACAACCAACTCACAAAACAATATTACCTACTGGTTGTATATTTATTTATTTATATATATATATATATATATATATATATATATATATATATATATATATATATATATATAAATACAGACACACACACACACACATCCATACATACAGGTTGAGCATTCCTTATGCTTTGGACCAGAAGTGTTTAGAATTTCAGACTTTTTCAGATTTTTGAATATTTAGGATTCTGGAATATTGTACTTACCTATTAGGCATCTCTAACCCCAAAATTCAAAATCTGAAATGCTTCAACAAGCATTTCCTTTGAGTGTCATGTCAGCCCTTGAAAAGCTTTGGACTTTGCAGCATTTTGGATTTCAGATTTTTGGATTAAGAATACTCACAACCTAGGCCGGGCACAGTGGCTCACGCCTGTAATCCCAGCACTTTGGGAAGCCGAAGCGGGTGGATTACCTGAGCTCAGGAGTTCAAGACCAGTCTGGCCAACATAGTGAAACCCTGTCTCTACAAAAATCAGTTGGACATGGTGGCAGGCGCCTGTAGTCCCAGCTGCTTGGGAGGCTGAGGCAGGAGAATCTCCTGAACCCCGGAGGCAGAGGCTGCAGTGAGCTGAGATTGTACCACTTCACTCCAACCTGTGCAACAGAGTGAGATTCCATCTCAAAAAAAAAAAAAATAGAATACTCACAACCTGTATATGAAAAGAAATTATAGAATTAATTGAAAGGATACCTACAAAACTCATGGTAGTGGTGGTGGGAACATGAATGGGACACAAGGTCAAATGTCGCTTAAGGCAGCGGTCCCTAATCTTTTTGGCACCAGAGACCAGTTACACGGAAGACAATTTTTCCATGGATTGGGGGAATGGTTTGGGGATGAAATTGTTCCACTTCAGCTCATCAGGCATTAGATTCTCATAAGGAGTGCGCAACCTAGATCCCTTGCACACAGTTCACAATAGGCTTTGCACTCCTACCAGAATCTAATGCCACCGCTGATCTGACAGGAGGCGGAGCTCAGGAGGTAATAATGCTCACTCGCCTGCCACTCACCTCCTGCTGTGTGGCCCCCGTTCCTAACAGGTATCGGTTTGTGGCCTGGGGGTTGGGGAACCCTGACTTAAGTTTTCCCCATAATACTTCCTTTCATTATAAAAATAAAAAGATACATATGACAAAAATATCCTACATTAATTCCAGGTGGTAAGAAACTGGTGCTTTTTATACTGTTCTTTCTACCTTTATATCCATGTAGGAAAAAGCTCAGCTATTCTACAACAATTGGTTGGAGCAAAAGGAAAGCCCTTTTGCTTATTTATGGCCATATAAAATTATTCTGCCTTGAGGAGATAAAATCAGATCTCTATTTTGGACTCAAGAAGAAGATTAAAATGTTTCCTTGGTTGTTTTTGTGGGTAAAATAGGCCACTTATAATTCTTAAGCAGTTTCTGCGGCCTCAGGCCTTTGCAGTCTGCTCTTCTTAACACTCTTCAGCAAAGCCACAAGGCTCCAGTCTCACAGCCAGGGTCAATATCACTTTTATTATTTTATGTGAAAAGGTCTGTTCACACAGTCCTTAAACCTACATCCAATCAGTTCATTTAAAAGAAAAAAACCTCTCCATCCCTGGGATGAGGTCCAAGGACTGAGATATCCTGTGAGCTGAGAAAGAAGAAGTTTAAACCAAAGTACAGATTTAAGCTTTTAATCCATTGATTTCATTAAGCTAGGCGGCCTGGATCGAAACCAGTCTCGTTGGCTGTGAAGACTAGAAATAAATAAACAAATGTAATTACATGTTTATCACCAAGCAATTGTCAGGTATAATCTGCTGATACTTGAGGGGAAGGTAATGTAGGGGAAGCAGGGTGGGATGGATTGTTGCCATTTTCTTCCTCCTGATGGGGATTTTTGCAAAACTTAGAATTTACCTACACAGTTTCAACTGATATTGATGTCATAAATCTGATTTCATATTCCTTTTCCCTTACCTCAGCCACATTGTTGCCAGATCCTAAATTTCTTTATGCTACGATTTCAACCTCCAAGTCTGTCCTCCACTGGAAAATTCATCGCATCAATCCTACCCTCAAATCCTTTCCTCCAGGCTCTGAAAAAAAAAAAAAAATGGGTGCAGTGGCTCACACCTGTAATCCCAGCACTTTGGGAAGCCAAGGCAAGAGGACTGCTTGAACCCAGGAGCTCGAGGCCAGCCTGGACAACACAGTGAGACCCCATCTCTATTTTTTAAAAAAAGTTTCCTTCTTGATATAGTTTGGCCATGTCCCCACCCAAAATCTCATCTTGAATTATAATCTCCATAATCCCCACATATTGAAGGAGAGACCAGATGAAGGTAATTGAATCATGGGGGTGGTTTCCCCCATGCTGTTCTCATGATAGTGAATTCTCATGAGATCTGATGGCCTTATAAGGGGCTCTTCCCCCTTCATTCAGCACTTCTCCTTCCTGCCGCCTTGTGAGGAAGGTGCCTTGCTTCCCCTTTGCCTTCCACCGTGATTGTAAGTTTCCAGATGCCTCCCCAGCCATGCGGAACTGTAAGTTAATTAAACCTCTTTCCTTTATAAATTACCCCACTTTCGGGCAGTTCTTTATACCAGTGTGAAAATGGACTAATATACCTCTCCTTTTCTGTGGCAAAATGAGACTTTTATTCTTCAGTACTCAAATATGAGAAACTTCACATTTCTTCCTTTTTCTAAGTCAGATAAACCCACTACACTGTGAGTTGCCTCACCCACCCCTCAACATGAGAGAGGATCTCTTCCTACTTTTCACAGAATTGTATAAGAATCTTGGTGCCAGAGAACCAGCAGGAGGGCTGAACCTTAGTCCAGAGCTTTCACCTCATGGCTGGGGCTCCCTCTGGGCTGCTGCCCAGGTCCTCTGGCATTGAGTACATTCTAAATGTCACACAGGTGCTGGGGTCTCTCAGTGACCCACCCTGAAGAGCACAGACGCCTCCCCAGAACTTCTTGCTGCTGCTGGCCTTGGCGTACACAGGTTTTCTACAATGATTCCCAATGTAAATGGTAACAGCAGATCATCTGACCAAGTCACTCTCTCTTGGCTGCTTATTGCATTTAGAATAAGGCACATGATGCAACCCTATTCTGGGAAATGCACTACCCCTGCCCCCTGTCCCCCACTCCCACCGCTCACCCCAAGCTCCAGCAAAGATCCACTAAATGCTCTCTATGTCTGACTGCTTCCATCTTTCACCTGCTTTAGGTTCTGCCTAGAAATCCACCTTCTCTACCCTCCATCTTCCCTCTTCTCCCCCCGACCCCCAGCCTCACCTGTGTTAATAGTGTTAACACAGATGGGCTCTCAAGTCAAAATGTTTGGGTTTAAACCCACCTATATCTGTGTGTGACCTGGAGCAAGACACTTGATATGGTTTGGCTCTGTCACCACCCAAACCTCATCTTGAATTGTAGCTCCCATAATTCCCACATGTTGTGGGAGAAACCTGATGGGAGATAATTGAATTACTGGGGCAGGTCATTCCCATGCTGTTCTCATGATAGTGAATAAGTCTCACGAGATCTGATGGTTTTATACAAAGGAGTTCCCCTGCACATGCTCCCTCTCTTACCTGACACCCTGCAAGACATGACTTTGCTCCTCCTTCGCCTTCCACCATGATTGTGAGGCCTCCCCAGCCATGTGGAACTGTAACTCAATTAAAACTCTTTCTTCGTAAATTACCCCGTCTCAGGTATGTCTTTATTAGCAGTGTGAGAACAGACTAATACAACACTTAACCTCTGTCTTAGCACCCTTATCTGTAAAATGGACAAAACATATTAATAAAACATTAATTGAATTAATAGATTACAAATAAATTATGACAATATAGCACCTATCCATAGGGGTGGTGATAAGAATTAAATTAGCTACTACTACTAAGTGTTTGGAGTAATGGCTGGCCCATGGGAAAACCACACTAAGCAAGTATTGTTACTGTCACTGCCACCCAGCTGAGCACAAGCTTTAGCTCCTCTGAGGAGTCTCCCCTCACTCCTCCAAACTGCCTCCAGCATCTCAGGGCACTCCCTGGTTTCAACGTACTCTGGTGGTATTCTTAGCATAAGACAGTGGGTTTCCCCGGTTCAGTGACTTCTCTGTCACTAGCCCTATGCCCATAGCCGCTCATATTACCGTAAATACAGCACAGATATTGGAGTTCAACCAAACCATGGTTTTCAACCCCACATTAGAATCATCTGGGGAGCTTTTAATACACTGCCTGGGCCCCAAGCCAGACCAATTACATCAGGATCTCGGAGCATGGGGCTCAGACTTCAGTATTTTCTTAAAATACTGAAGTTATATATACCAGGTGATACTTATATTCAGCCAGTGTTAAGAACCACTGACCTGAACCCACACTGAAATCTCAGTTCTTTCACTTCCCAGCTCTGTGACCTTGGGCAAGTTATCAAGACTCTCTGAGTCTATTTCCACATCTGTAAAATGTGCATTAAAATATCTGACTGCACTAGTCACATGCAGAGTGTGTCACCATCGCCTGCACAGATCCAAGAAAGACAGAGGGAGGTCGGGGTTCCCTGTCTTCCACTCTGCCAGGCCATCACAAACATCTTGAGTCACTCCACCAAGGGACACACTGTTGGGCAGTCCTCTCCTACAGACAGAGCTATTTTCTCCATAGGACACCCATAGCCGTGCCCTTCCATGGCATCTGCAGATGCAGGGGTGGGAACGCCTTCCCACTCTTCATCCCCACGGTCCTTTACTCTGCTTTGTGGGTTTGCCTTCACTCTGCCCACCCTTGTGTAAATAATTCCTTTATTAAAATCTCCCACGCTCTCATCTGAGTGTGCCATTTGTAATCCTGCTGTGATTACAATAGCGGACCAATTGCACTAGAAAGAGAAGAAAGAAGAGAGAACTGAAATCTACAGGTAAATTTTTAGAAAAGTTAAAAAAAAAAAAAACCACCTCAATCCTACCTTTACTGGCAGAATAACCCCATGGAACTCTGGAAAGCTTGAAAAGACTTCTGGGTATCTGTGTTTTGTTTGAGAAAAAACACAGCAAACTAAACCATATTCCAAGTTTTTCTGAGACTGTGTCTCATACCACTATTTTTCTAGTTGATGATATTCCTTCCGTCGAAGCCTTCTTGTCCTTTTCAAATTGGCAGAAATCATTCACAGAATTGCTGTGAAGATGAAATAAGGCCAGGCATGGTGGCTCATGCCTGTAATTCCAGAACATTGGGAGGCTGAGGCAGGTAGATCACTTGAGTCTAAGGGTTTGAGACCAGCCTGGGCAACATAGTGAAACCCCGTCTCTACAAAAAAATACAAAAATTAGCCAGGCATAGTGGCACACACCTGTAGTCCTAGCTGCTGAGGAGGCTGAGGTGGGAGGATCACTTGAACCCAGGAGGCAGAGGTGGCAGTGAGCCAAGAATGTGCCACTGCTCTCCAGCCTGACAGAGCCAGACCCTGTCTCAGGAAAAAAAGAAAAAAGATTAAATGACATGCTCTATGGAACAAACCTATCCCATCAAAATGTTATAGTGCAACAGGCTCGGGCTTTGGTGTCAATTTTTTTTTTTTTTCTTGAGACAGAGTCTTGCTGTGTCACCAAGGCTGGAGTACAATGGCATGATTTTGGCTCACTGCAACCTCTGACTGCGGGTTCGAGTGATTCCCATGCCTCAGCCTCCCGAGTAGCTGGGATTACAGGCATGCACCGCCACGCTCAGCTAATTTTTATATTTTTAGTAGAGACAGAGTTTCACCATGTTGGCCAGGCTGGTCTCGAACTCCTGAGCTCAGGTGATCCACCTGCCTCGGCCTCCCAAAGTGCTGGGATTACAGGCGTGAGCCACCGCGCCCAGCCTGGTGCCAAATTTACGTGCCAAAGTAGACCTAAATTTGCATCCCACTCTTCATTCTGTAACTATAATAAAACAAATTGTTTATTGCTTCTGAAAATTAGTAGTAATTCTCACCGGGTTGTTGTAAGATGTTATATAATGATTATTATGAGTTATTATTTTGAGCACTTTCATGTATCAGACAATTTAATAAGGACTTTATATGCACTATTTCATTTAATTCTCACAAAAACTCTCCAAAGTAGGTGCTCTTTTTAATCCTTATTTTACACATAAGGAAACTGATGATCGGAAGTTTAAGTAATTTACCCAAGGTTGAACAGCTAGTAAATAACAGCATAGGAGATGATGTATGATGTAAGGTGCCCAGAGTGTATATTAGGTACATGATAATGATATCCTGATAGTTTGATAGTGATTAATTTTCTTGTAAAACAAAATACGAGGAGAGTTCAGAATCCCATCATAATCTAGTAAAGTAGTTTTGAGCTAGGTAAGTGCCCCAGTTGTCCAGAATTCAAGGTTTCTCTGTCTAGGACTTTTAATGAGCATAATGTCCTGTATTTTCACTCCTAGGAATTCTCCCAAGAAATATATATCCACAAAAAGACATATACAAGAACATTCAGGCCGGGTGCAGTGGCTCACGCCTGAAATCAACACTTGGGAGGCCAAGGTGGGCGGATCACTTGAGGTCAAGAGTTTGAGAACAGCCTGGCCAACATGGTGAAACCCCATCTCTACTGAAAAAATGAAAAGTAGCCAGGTGTGGTGGCACGTGCCTGTAGTCCCAGCTACTTGAGCGGCTGAGGCAGGAGAATCACTTGAACCTGGGAGGTGGAGGTTGCAGTGAGCCAAGATCGTGCCACTGCACTCCAGCCTGGGCAACAGAATGAGACGATCTCAAAAAAAAAAAAAAAAAAGACTGGAAGACAAGGTTAACCCGAATTCTGGAGAACCTTTAATAGCAGACTGAAGAATTCGAGCTTAATATAACTATCAGGAAGCAAGGCAGTAACCTAGTGGAAATTACAGTTGTATACAGCATTGAGAGAAAGGCATGGATTTGAAATCTCTGGTTCTAGGCCTGGTTAATCTCACTGCTAACTGCATGAACTGTGACAAGTCTCTGGGCACCATTTCCTTATCAATAAAGTGAAAAGAATAATGAATAATCTCAAATATATTGTTAATGAGAATTGTAAAATGGCAATGATATTTATCATTAATCTGTATTTATCAAGAACTTATTAAATACCTGCAATAAAATGTAATAATGTAATAATTAAAAATAAGTGAGACTAAGAACATGAGTCCATTCAATAAGCTGCTGTAGAAGTCTTCCTACCAATGTTATTCTCTAAAGGTCATTCCTGGCTGTGCAACTATACTTTGACTAAACTGAAACCCAGCAACCTAAGTTTTCTACACCCTTAAAAGATGCATTTACTCATGTTTTCGTGCATTCAGTAAAGACAGTATAGGGGAGTATGAAAGGTTTTCTATCATGACTTAACTCTTGCTTCTTGCTTTCCCGCTGTGCCTAGATTTAGTTATCAAGACAATTTGACCCTCACTCTTGTAGCAGAAATGGTACAAAAGGCGGCAAGAGGAGAAAGATGCAGAGCAGCCCTTTTCCCTTGCCTTTTCCCAGATGATTTAGAATTTCCTGATTAGGCACTGGAGCCTGAAGGCAATCACATCTGTTCTTTGCTATTTAATACTTGTCAGCATCTCTTTAGGAAAGAAAATCTGAATGGCAAGTTTGTGCAGTTTTTTTCAGGTCACTATGCCCTTCCAAAGTTGAGATGATAATTAAACAAAATCTAGGTATGTCTTTCATTTTATTTATTTATTTATTTATTTAGTCAGGGTCTTACTCTGTTACCCAGGCTGGAGTGTATTGGTGCAATCACGGCTCACTGAAGCCTCAACCTCTCGGCTCAAGTGATCCTCCCGGCTCAGCCTTCCACTGGGACCACAGGTGCACACCTCCACACCCAGCTGGTTTTTGTATTTTTGGTAGAGACAGGATTTTGCCATGTTGTACAGGCTTGCCTCGAACTCCTGAGTTCAGGCGATCTACTCACCTCGACCTCCCAAAGGGCTGGGATTTACAGGCGTGAGCCACTGCACCCAGTCCTACGTACTTCTTGATGCTTGAAAAGTTCATTGATATTCAATACTTACATTTTTTTAATAATATAACGGATTGAACAAAAATAGCCAAAGTCATTGAATAACAATTAAGAAAGTAAAAGTTACAAATGACCAATATATGTACCAGAAAATTCCAACTCTTTCCTAATGGAAAAGATCTAAATTAAGGCCGGGCGCAGTGGCTCACGCCTGTAATCCCAACACTTTGGGAGGCCGAGGCGGGTGGATCACTTGAGGTTAGGAGTTCCAGACCAGCCTGGCCAACATGGTGAAAACCCATCTCTACTAAAAATACAAAAATTAGCCAGGCATGGTGGCGCATGCCTGTAATGCCAGCTACTCGGGAAGTCTCACCTGATAACAATATTCCATGGGTGTAGCCTTTTACCTTTTTTTTTGAGACAGAGTCTCACTCTGTCACGCAGGCTGGAGTACAGTAGTGCAAAAATCTTGGCTCACTGCAACCTCTGCCTCTGGGTTCAATCAATTCTCCTGCCTCAGCCTCCCAAGTAGCTAGGATTAGAGGCATCCATCACGCCTCGCTGATTTTTGTATTTTAGTAGAGATTGGGTTTTGTTGTGTTGGCCGGGCTGGTCTCGAACTCCTGACCTCAAGTGATCTGCCTGCGTTGGCCTCCCAAAGTGTTGGGATTACAGGCGTGAGCCACTGCACCCAGCCAAGGGTGTAGCCTTTTAATAATTGATATTAAGTTAATGCCATTGCTCATCTTTGTATGCCCAACTTCCCCCACCCCCCCCCCAACTTTGTTTCAGATGTTTCTTGTATGCAACAGATAGTTGGGTCTTACATAGCAATTCAATCATTCTTTTTATTGTTATCAGGTGAGATTAACCCACCTCTATAAACGTGGGAGGTACGTTTGGTCTTAGTTCCGTCATCCTATTTTGTTACATTTTTAATATTTTCATTGCCTAAAAAATACTTTCTATAGGCTGTGATTTCTTTATAGTTTTGGTGTATGTGCTGTTTCGCTTTGTTTTGTCTTGCTTTTGATACAGGGTCTGCTCTGTTACCCAGGCTGGAGCGCACTGGAGTGATCATAGCTCACTGCAGCCTCAAACTCCTGGGCTCAAGGGATCCTCCCACCTCAGCCTCCCAAGTAGCTAGGACTATAGGTGGGCACCACCACACCTGGCTAGTTTTTTATATTTGTAGAGATAGGGTCTCATTATGTTGCCCAGACTGGTCTTGAACTACTGGCCTCAAGTGATCCTCCTGCCTCGGCCTGCCAAAGCGCTAGTGTTACAAGCATGAACTACCACACTCGGCCTGGTGTGTTTTTTATGATAATTGGAAAATCTGGTGGCTTTGTTCTAATGTTTACATTTACAATTTCACCTTTTTTTTGTTATTTTGTGTTTTTCTATTTTCTGGTAGCTAATACATGAACATGGTACAAGTTTTAAAAGGTATAAGAATATACATTGAAAAATATGTCTTGGCTGGGCATGGAGGCTCACACCTGTAATTCCAGCACTTTGGAAGTCTAAGGCAGGAGGATCACTTAAGCTCAGGAGTTCGAGACCAGCCTGGACAACATAAGGAGACCTCATCTCTACAAAAAATAAACAAAAAATTAGCCAAGAGTGGTGGCATGAGCCTTGTAGTCCCGGCTACTCGGGAGGCTGAGGTGGGAGGATTGCCTGAGCCCTGGAGGTCGAGGCTGCAGTGAACTGAGGTTGCACCACTGCACTCCAGCCTGGATGACAGAGCAAGACTTTATCTCAAAGCAAAAGACAAATATGTTTCTCCTGTCTTCCCAGGTACCCAGTGTTCCATCTTAGAGGCATTTATTGTTACAAAGTTTCTGATAGTTATAATTGTTTAATACTTAATCATCTATTTTTAGACAGTATGAATTACTCCCATTATGAACAATAATGTTAGTGTATTTCTTTTGTTTCTACATCCCCATATTATCTGATTTTTGTTTATTGTCTTTTTTAGTATTTACTTTTATCCTTAAATATATTTGCCATCCATTATTTTTGTACCAGATTTCAATGATTTCTTATATCTCAATCTCTAACTATTAAAGAAATCATAGTACTGGCCTGGCGCGGTGGCTCACGCCTGTAATCCCAGCACTTTGGGAGGCTGAGGCAGGTGGATCACAAGATCAGGAGACCGAGACCACGGTGAAACCCCGTCTCTACTAAAAAATACAAAAAAATTAGCCGGGCGTGGTGGCGGGCACCTGTAGTCCCAGCTACTGGGGAGGCTGAGGCCAGGAGAATGGCATGAACCCGGGAGGCGGAGCTTGCAGTGAGCCAAGATCGCGCCACTCCACTCCAGCCTGGGAGACAGAGTGAGACTCCGTCTCAAAAAAAAAAATCATAGTAGTTAGGTCACCTCATACCTTCTCACTATCTCACCCTCCAAAATTTTAATAGCTACATCACTTCTACACCATCAGAATTTATAGATTTAACTTTTCATCCTCAACCATAACATGAGATCTGTTTTGGTCTTAATCCTGCAAGTAGAATTGATGTTATACTGCAATTTTTTCATTGAGCTTTTATTTGGCTGAAGTTTGTCTATAGTATTTTCTTTAAGAAGGGCTCATAGAAGCTATAGTCCTTAGGCCAGGTGTGGTGGCTCACGCCTGTAATCCCAGCACTTTGGGAGGCCAAGGCAGGCGGATCACGAGGTCAGGAGTTCGAGACCAGCCTGGCCAACATAGTAAAACCCCATCTCTACAAAAATGCAAAAATTAGCCAGGCATGGTAGCACACTTCTGTAGTCCCAGTTACTCGGGAGGCTGAAGCAGAAGAATCGCTTGAACATGGGAGGCGGAGGTTGTGGTGAGCCAAGATCATGCCACTGCACTCCAGCCTGGGCAACAGAGCAAGACTCTGTCTCAAAAAAAAAAAAAAGCTATAGTAATTGCATCCTGGGTGACTAAAAAATATTTGTATGGAGGCCGAGTGCAGTGGCTCACTCCTGTAATCCCAGCACTTTGGGAGGCTGAGGCGGGTGGATAGCTTGAGACCAGGAGTTAAAGACCAGTCTGGACAACAAGGTGAAACCCCTTCTCTACCAAAAATACAAAAATTAGCTGGGCGTAGTGGCACACACCTAAAATCCCAGCTACTAGCAAGGCTAAGGCACAAGAATCACTGGAACCTGGGAGGCAGAGGTTGCAGTGAGCTGAGATCACACCACTGCAATCCAGCCTGGGTGACAGAGTGAGACTCTGTATTAAAATATATATATATCTATATTGCCTTTATACTGGAAAATTTTAGCTAGGTTTTAAAAAAATGTTTGTCACCCTCTCTTTCTCTAAATCTTTGTAAGCAAAGCTCCATTGTTTTCTAACATTGAATGTTTCCTGAAGAGTCAGAGGCCAACCTTACGTTTCCCCCTTAGAGGTGGCTCAAGCATTTCCTCCCCACCAAAATGCCAAGGTCTCTGGCTTCATCTTGGTAGACTCATAACTTTACCAGATGTTACTGCTGTTGATTAGTCTGTATCAATTTTTTCAATAAGATGGATCTCTTCAAACTGCAGATCCATGTCTTCTATTTCTATGAAATAAATATCTGGAATTTTTTTTCTAATTTTCTGAGGCAACTGCACATTCAAATTTCCTTTTACTCCTGGAAATGTTTATTAAACATTTGAAATATCTTATTTTCTTTTTTTTTTTTTTTTTGAGACAGACTCTGTTGCCCAGGCTGGAGTGCAGTGGTGTGATCTCAGCTCACTGCAACTTCCACCTCCCAGGTTCAAACAACTCTACTGCCTCAGCCACAGGAGTATCTGGGACTACAGGCGTGTGTCACCACACTTGGTTAATTTTTTTTTTTTTTTTTTTTTAACTAGAGACAGGGCTTCGCCATGTTGATCAGGCTGGTCTCCAAGTCCTGGCCTCAAGCGATCTGCCCACCTCAGCCTCCCAAAGGGCTGGGATTACACCACGCCCAGCCTTAACATTTAAATATCTTCCAATTTTTTTCTGTTCCATTATTTTCTCTTTGTCATGTACACCTCTTATGCATATATTAAACATCTTTTGTCTTTCATAGATCAGTTTCTCTCTAATCCTTCTTAAGTGTGCTCATTTACATTACATTTTGTTTGCTTTTCTCAATATGCCATCCATATGCTCCTTTGAGCTACTTTTAATGAGGCTTTTATTTCTATAATAGTCAATATGTATTTTCTTCTTCTTCCCTTTAGTCTGTTAGTTTATGTTTCATCTCCTTATGTTGCCCTGCTATATTTTTACTGAATTTCCTGTATTTCTTCTTTAAGCTCTTGTTTTATAGACACAATTGAATCAAACATTAATTCTTTTTCCTTTTTAGGTTTTGAATGGTGCTGTTTGGTCACAACATCCACTTGCTTTGAGGTAACATTTTTCTGATGAGCGTTTTCTTAGCCAGCATTAGTGTTCCTCCTTTCCCCATTTTTTTTTCTTACAGTATTGTTGTATGGTTCTCATTACTATTTGCTACAATTTGTTGCAGGTTACAAGTTACAAATGTCTAATTTTCCTTAGTAGTCGTTGAATTGTTCAGTTCTTTCTATATCAAATAATTGCAGAAATATCATGGGAGAGGGGCCAGGGGATAATTTCCAGAGTATCAGAATCACAATTAGGTTCCCTGAGTGAGGTTTTGGGGTCCAGGAGGGTTTTTCAGTGTCAACTTTTCCCCCAGGAAATCCAGACTGATGACTTTGGCACGCATGTGATAGTTTCCTCCGCTCTACTGGCAAAGTGCTTCTAGCAAATATGGTGGGTCTGTGTGTTTCCCTGTGTTCCAAATTAGGTATTGTTGGTCTTGCTCTGCTGACATTCTGAGAGATCTGTACTCCAGGCACCTTCTGTGGACATCAAGCCCACGTTTTACCGTCGTCACTGAATTTGGCCACCCTCCCCCATCTACTGTGCTTCTGCGCTACAACTGTCCCCTCGTTTATTCAAACATGGAGTTTTCTTTTCTATTTATTTTTGTTTGCTGGCATTTTTAGAGATGAGACTGCAGAAGAACTTTCTTACTATGCCATTTTAAACACAGCTGTCTCATGATTTTTGTAAAATCCAGATATAATTGTTGTCTTTTTTTATTCTTGCGTAAAGTGTGAAATCTTGCATACCTTCATGGTATTTTGTAATCAGCCCCAGCCTATTTCATCTTCATCTTCTGCTGCTTCCTCCCACAACTTTTGCTTTGGCTACAAGATGATATCATACAAAATCCTCAGTGGCAAATGTGTTTTCTCCTGAAATTCATAACATAAAATAGCCATTAAAGGATGTTAGTCATACTTGATAACTATTACTGAAATAAAAATAGGACTCAGGCATAAGAGAGAAAAGAGTTTATCAAATGGCAATCAGATCAATGGGGATTGTTTCAACAGAGAAAATATTTGACAAAATAAAAGTGAATTCCTTCCTGAAGACACTGGGATATATAAATCAGAAATCCCAGATTTTGCATTAAAAAAACATGAATTTTGTCCTTTCTCAAATTCCTTTATTAATCTTGGGATTCCCTTTAAAAAAAAGAAATGTTTTTATTGAAGTATAAAATACATACAAATAACTTCATAAATCATAAGTTTACAGTTCAGTGAGTTCTCACAAAATGAACACACATTTGTAATCTCCAATATCAAAAAATAGAAAACTACCAGCCCCCCAGAAGCTTACATGTGCCACCTCCTAGTCATTAGTCCTTCACTGCAAAGACATCCATTGTCCTGATCGTTCACCATACAATATGCTTTCTTTTGTGTTTGGCTTTCTTTAACTTAACATTATGTTTGTGAGGTTTATCTGTGCATCTTCTTTCTGTATAGCATTGTACTGTATAAATATATCACAACTGATTTATCCATTCTACTGTTGGTGGAAATTTGGGGTGCTACGTGTTTGGGATTATTATAAATTGCTGCTGTGTGCCTTATTTTACATGTGTTTTGGTGAGTACGTATACAAATTTCTATTGTGTATACCTAAGAGCAGAACTATTAAATAACAAGGTCTATATGGCCAGCTTTTAGTGATACTACCTCAGTTTTCCAAAGTTCTTGGGAGACCCTTCTGGAAGGATTTTTATGCCTGTGGTGAATTTGCATCAAAAGCATTTATATTGGTTACTTTTGGGGCCATAACAATCCACACTGAAACTTAGTGGCTCACATCAACTCTTTTTTGTTGTTCATGATTCTGTAGGTCAGCAATCTGGGTGGCATCCTAGTCCATTTACTGTTGCTATAACTAAATGCCTGAGACTGGGTAATTCATAAAGAAAAGAAATCCATTTCTTAATGTGGCACATATACACCATGGAATACTATGCAGCCATAAAAAATAATGAGTTAATGTCCTTTGTAGGGACATGGATGAAGCTGGAAACCGTCATTATCAGCAAACTGTCTCAAGGACAAAAAACAAACACCGCATGTTCTCACTCATAGGTGGGAATTGAACAATGAGAACACATGGACACAGGAAGGGGAACATCATACACCGGGGCCTGTTGGGGGGTGGGGGGAGGGGGGTGGGATAGCATTAGGAGAGATACCTAATGTTAAATGACGAGTTAATGGGTGCAGCACACCAACATGGCACATGTATATATATGTAACAAACCTGCACGTTGTGCACATGTACCCTAAAACTTAAAGTATAATTTAAAAAAAAAAAATCCATTTCTTACTGTTCTGGAGGCTGGGAAGCCTCAGGTCAAGGGCTGCATCTGGTAAAGGCCTTCTTGCTGGTGAGGACTCTGCAGAGTCCCAAGGCGGTTCAGGGCATCCCGCAGCAAGGGGCTGAGCATGCTAGCTCAGGACTCTCTTTCTCCTCTTATAAAGCCACTGATTCCTCATCCTCATGACTTCATCTAATCCTAATTACTTCCCAAAGGTCCCTCTTCTCAAATGCCACAGTCAGATTCCCCACCCTCTTAATATGGTTACAGTGGGGACTGTGTCAACATGAGTTTCAGCAGGGACTAATATTCAAACCATAGCAGGTGGCTATGCCAGTCAGGTCTTCGGCTGAGGTCACTAACGTAGCTGCCGTTATCTGGCAGCTCCACAGGGTCAGATGGGATAAAATGACCTCATTATGTCTGGTGGTTGGTTCTGGCTCTTGACTGAGCCGCATGTCTCCCGCAGGTCAGCTTGGGCTTTTCACATTAGAGTGGCATTCAAAGAGGAAGAGAGCAGACACTGAGATCTCCTGAGGCCTCGTCCTCGTCCAGGAAGCCACCCAGCATCACTGCAGCTGCATTCCACAAGTCAAAGCAGGGCACAGGGCCAGTCCACATGCAGGGAATGGGGGATAAGCTCCACTTCTTTTTTCTTTTTTTTTTTAACTTTTATTTTAAGTTCAGGGGTACAAGTGCAGGTTTGTTTCACAGGTAAACTTGTGTCATGCGGGTTTGTTCTACAGATTATTTCATTACCCAGGTATTAAGCCTAATACCCATTAGTTATTTTTCCTGATCCTCTCCCTCCTCCCACTCTCCACCCTCCAAAAGGCCCCAGTCTGTGTTGTTCCCCCCTATGTGCCCTTGTGTTCTCATCATTTAGCTCCCAAAACTCCACTTCTTGATGAGAAAGTCAGCAAAAAAAAAAGCCAGCCATTTTTTTTCCAATCTCCCATCATCTTTCGTCTGACCACAATTATTTATTTTCCTCTCACATGCAAATTATGCTTGCCCCACCCTAGGAACACCAAGTGCCTCATAAGTGCCTCATCCAATTATGGCATCATGCTCAAGGCTATGGTCTAATCATCTGCATTGTGTCCAAGTGAGGCTCCTGGAGGACTTATCCTCAGGTGTAGCACCCCTCAGTCTGGACACCTACAAAATAAAAAGGCAAGTTTTCCACCCCGCACATACCCAAAATATCATAGTAAAGCGGGATAACCACAATAAATAATCCTATTCAAAAGGGAAGGATGGAGGGACATAGAAGTCATTTTTCCACGGCAATTCTCAAACACAGCTGGACACCTGTTGCCAGGTCCCCCTAAACTGGAAGCCGGGAAAGTTCTTTTTTTGTTTTTTGTTTAGTTTTTGTTTTTGTTTTTGAGATGGAGTCTCACTCTTGTCGCCCAGGCTGGAGTGCAATGGCGCAATCTTGGCTCACTGCAACTTCCGCCTCCCAGATTCAAGTGATCCTTGCGCCTCAGCCTCCTGAGTAGCTGGGATTACAGGTGTGTGCCACCACACCTGGCTAATTTTTGAATTTTTAGTAGAGACACGGTTTCACCATGTTGGTAAGGCTGGTCTTGAACTCCTGACCTCAAGTGATCTGCCTGCCTCAGCCTCCCAAAGTGCTGGGATTACTGGCGTGGGCCACTGTGCCTGGCCCTGGAAAAGTTCTTGATTAGGGTTCATTGCTGTTCCTTTGGCATGGAACCACCCAGCTCATATCCGGAGTGGTTCTTGGTTCTACACTACACTAGGGGCCCTTAGCTCAGCCCTCTGAGACAACTTTTCATTTCTATAAGAAATGGCCCATTTTGCCACTGAGTAGCTTTCTCAGTCTGCCTCCTACCTAGAGAATGTCGGGAGCCCACAGGTCATTTTCTTTTCTTTTTTTTTTTTTTTTTCATTTTGAACAGTCTGTTCCTTTTAGTGCAAGCTGGCAGTGCTTTTACCAGGAAAATTCTCTTAAAATTTTTGTGGATTTCTTATGACTTTGCTACAGATCTTCATGTGGCAAAAGTCACATTGATAATTTTTGTTTAGACACTTCTTCTACTTTGGGTCATAAGTCAGGCTGAGTGCAACAGTACTCCTCTGTCTGCTGAGAGTGTTCAGGAGACGCTGCCTTGACTCTTTTGGCAACCTTAAATATGATGTCACAGCTGTACAATTAATTTGGGACTTGGCCCCAGGTCTCATTTCATTTTGAAACTCTTCTATGAGCTGTGGAGACCAGGGATGATCAAACAGTTTTATCTTCCAACCCAGCAAATCTTGGATCCTTTCTTTTTTTATTAATATGTCATAGTTGTACACATTTGGTGGGGGTGCATGTGATATTTTGATATATGTATACAATGTGTAATGATTTGGATCCTTTCTGTTTTCTCTGAATTTTACTTGCAAATGAAACAGCCACTTCTTGACTTCATCTCTCTCTTCCTCTACCTTACCATATATGTATTTTAGACCAACAAGCTGACACTTTCAACATTCTGCCTGGGGACTTCCTTAATGAAATTCAAAGGTTTATTAGTAGCATTTGCTGTCTTCCAAGTTATCGTAGACAACAGTCTTGCAGATTGCTCTGTCATTTACCCCGATTGCTGGAGCCATCTCTTCATTGCTTTTCCAATCTCCACTAATGCTTGATTTGCCACTTACACAGCCTTGATGAAAGTTTTATTATCACTGTCTGTTCTTTTTCTCCATGTCATTTCTCAGGATTGTTTATTCAGCTAGTAACCTTGAGAGATGAGATGGTGTCTCCCCCAGGACAAATAGTAGGCTGCTAACTGCTTGCTCTGAAAGTGTTGGGGTCCCAAAGCTCAGTGCTTCTCAGTGGCATCTCAGACCCACTGCATGGGTGGCATTCATCTAGGTCACATTGCATCATCCCCATAGGACTTGGAGGCAGAGAAAACCAAAGCAAATATGCTGACGCCCATGCTGCTTGCTCTGCCATGAATAATAAAGGCCTTTATCTCTGACACAGGAATCTTTGTCTAGCGCCAGCATCCATGAAACAGGCACAGGCTCACTTATCAGCTTGTAAGTAGGCAAAAAACAAATCCCAGATCCAACCGTCTCCATCTCCAGAAGGTATTCTCAGATTAATTTCCAACAAACCTCGAGTTAACACTACCAAAATTTGGACATGACCTGAAAAAAACTCACTTCCCTGAGATAGAATTGGAGGAAAAATTATGTTCATAGCATTTTTAAAAATTCAGAACCATGTCAGAATTCAGAAAAGGAAGTAAATCCTATTAACATCTCTGTGCTCATGTTTCTATGTGACCTCAGAGCTAGCCTAGCCTAAGATCAAATGAAATATTATAGCATTGTCAAAAACCACGTATTCTCTTCAGGAAGTTTTATCTTTAGGAACATTTATCCGTGTAGCAAGAAAAAAAATTCCAATAACTTGCCAACTGCAATGCTTTGTGTAGTTTCTGAACAAACATTGTAATCTTTAACTCTATGACTCCCAAATAACGTCTGTGTTACAAAATAACAAGTCAGAAAAAAAAAAAAAAGATTAGAGACATAAGGAGGAAAAAAAGATAAGTAGCATTCATATCTCACCTACCACATGCCAAGGAACTGTAGAAACTTTGTTGATATTTATGTAAAACCCTATGATAATTGCTACTGCAACTTAAAATAAAAGTTACATTAAAAAAATAACAATTACGTCAAGGATCCATGGCTCATGCCTGTAATCCCAGCACTTTGAGAGGCCAAGGCAGACGGATCAGTTGAGGCCAGGAGTTCTAGACCAGCCTGGCCAACATGGCAAAACCACGACTCTACTAAAAATACAAAAATTAGCCAGGTCTGGCAGCACATGCCTGTAATCCCAGCTGCTCAGGAGGCTGAGGCACGAGAATTGCTTGAATCCAGCAGGCAGAGGTTGCAGTGAGCTGAGATTGTGCCACTGCACTCCAGCCTGGGCAACAGAGTGAGACCCTGTCTAAAAGATAAAAATAAATAAATAAATAATAACAATTGCTACTGCTTTAATTTCACGATGAATAGTACAGCCTGGTGCCTAGGAACAGACTCTACGACAGACAACCTGGGTTCACAGCTCAGCTCACTGCTAATTAGCCCTAAATGTGGGGGGCAAGTTACTCAGCTTCTCCAAGCCTTTGTTTCCTCATATGCAAAATGGGGATACTATTCATTCCTACTTCCTAGGCTTACTGTGTTATTTGAGGTAAAAGGGTTAACTCCTGTAAAATGCTTGTAAATGTGCTGTTTAATTTCAATGAATAGTATCTAGGTCAAAAACACTGAATGAGGAGGAGAGAAAAAGAAAAAATGTTACCGTGTACAGGAACAGAAATGGCTGGAATACACTCTCAATGATCCAAGAGTCTGGGAAGAAGGAATGCAGTACTTCCAATGCCTGGATTTCTGGATGACTGCAAGTTGACTCCAGAAACTTTTTTTGCATTAGCATCTTTCTAAAATACAGAAATCTAATGTCCTTAATCTCAGACATCTAGCCTCAAAAACTATGAGACAATGCATTTCTGTTGTTCAAGCCATACAGTTTGTGGGTCTTTGTGACAGCAGCCCTACGAAACTAACACAAAACACACTATGTAAATTTGCACTATCTTTTCTGACTTCTTCTTTTCTTTTTTTTTTTTCTTTTTTTTTTTTTTTTTTTGAGATGGAGTCTCGCTCTGTCACCCAGGCTAGAGTGCAGTGGTACGGTTTTGGCTCACTGCAACCTCCGCCTCCCAGGTTCAAGCGATTCTCCTGCCTCAGCCTCCCAAGTAGCTGCAATTACAGGCACTTGCCACCACGCCCAGCTAATTTTTGTATTTTTAGTAGAGATGGGGTTTCACCATGTTGGCCAGGCTGGTCTCAAACTCCTGACCTCAGGTGATCCGCCCACCTCGGCCTCCCAAAGTGCTGGGATTGTAGGCGTGACCCACCGCGCCCAGCAGACTTCTTTTCTAAACGAAGACACAGTACAGAAGTGCTTATAATAACAAGTAACAATTCCCTACCCCATCCCTAGTCCCTCTCAGTTACAATCTAAAGAGCCTTTTAAATTGCTGTTAAATTTCCTTCTTCTTTAAAGCCTTTCCAACTACCTGGAAATGCAGTGTGGGTTTCTCATTTCTCGTCCATGTACTCTGATATGAATGTTCCACTTTGCAGCACACGAACCGCCTATGCAATGCATATGTATAATACATTTTTTTTTTTTAGTGTTTGAACAACTCCACATCAGACTGCTTTGGAAGGACGTTGGCTTTATGAAAGTCTGTTTTACATGGAGGTGCTGTGGGCAGCTGAAAATAGCCCAGGCTTCACGGGGGGTCCACTGCCTGCCTACTCTACCTCTAGCCAGGTGACTTCAGTGCCCCACACATGGTTGCCTTTTTTCTTTTAATGGATGTAGGGAGATAATATCTCAAAATATGAATCTCAGTGCTCTTCTTTTCTTTTTTTTTTTTTTTTTTTTTTTTGAGACGGAGTCTCGCTCTGTCGCCCAGGCTGGAGTGCAGTGGCATGATCTCAGCTCACTGCAACCTTCACCTCCCTGATTCAAGCAATTCTCCTGCCTCAGCCTCCCAAGTAGCTGGGATTACAGGCACCCGCCACCATGCCTGGCTAACTTTTGTATTTTTAGTAGAGACGAGGTTTCACTATGTTGGCCACACTGGTCTTGAACTCCTGACCTCAAGTGATCCACCTGCCTTGACCTCTCAAAGTGCTGGGATTACAGGCATGAGCCACCGCACCCGGCCACTTCTTTTCTTATTTTACTGCGAAATACAAAACATTCACAGTTTAACCACTGCCTAAGTTAGAAGATAGAACACTGCCCCTCCTCCAGTAATGTTCCACATCACTCGCCATTAAGGAAGTACAAATTAAGGCCATGATGATCTAACACTACACATGTATCAGAACAGGGGAAAAAAGTTTAATAGCAGCAATAGCAAATGCTGGCAAGGATGCAGAGAAATTGCACTTCTCACACATTGCTGGTGGAAATGTAAAATGGTGCAGTCACTTTGGAAAATGGTGTGTTGGTGTCTTTTAAAACTAAGCATACACTTACCATAAAATCCAGCAATTGCACTCCTGGGAATTATTTAAGAAGTAAAAATGTGTATACACACAGAAACCTATGCACAAGTACTCATAGTAGCTTTATTTGCAACAGGCAAAAACTGGAGGCAACCGAAATGTCCATCAAAAGGTGCATCCATACAGTGAAATGCAACTCAGCAACACAAAGGAACAAACTATTGATAAGAACATGTGTTGATCTCAAGTGGATTCTCTGATTGTACAAAGCCAATCTCAGAAGGTCATGCATTACACAATTCCATTTATACAACATTTCCATGACAAAATTACAGAAGAGGAAAATAGTCTAGTGGTTGTTGCCAGGGTCTAGGGATGGCGGGGAGGGGCTGGAGGGAGGAAACTGTGAAGGAGACGCACACGAGGAGCTTTGTGTATGTGTAATCAAATGACACAGAACTAGATCCATACATTGGACCAATGTCAATTTGTACTATCATTATGCATGATCCAGCTATTGGGGGAATTGAGTGACAGGTATGCAGGACATTTATGCACAGTGTTTACATCTTCCTGTGAATTTATAATTATTTTAAAATACATACATTTTTAATTCTAAAGTAACCACCACCTAAGTCAGAAAATAGGATAGTGTCTCCTGTCCCACACATTCCTCCCCACTCAAAATCCTCTTCCTTGCCATTGACACCTTACTTCCTATTATATATTGACCACCGGTCTTCATCTGTTTATGTTGCTACAAAGGAATATATGAGGCTGGGTGATTTATAAAGAAAAGATATTTGGCTCATGGTTCTGCAGGCCGTACAAGAAGCATGGCACTGGCATCTGCTTCTGGTGGGGACCTCAAGCTGCTTCTGCTCATGGCGGAAGGGGAAGGGGAGCCAATGTGTGCAGGTCACATGGTGAGAGAGAAGGAGGCAAGACAGAGCGAGCAAGAAGGTGCCAGGCTTTTTTCAACAACCAGTTCTCTCGGGAACTGAGAGTGAGAACTCACTCACTCCCAAGAGAATGGCACCAAGCCATTCACGAGGGATCCAAACACCTCCCACCAGACCCCACCTTCAACACCGGGGATTAAATTTCAACATGAGACTTGGCAAAGCTAAACAAACTGCATCCAAACCATAGCACCACCTACACATGCTTTCCTAAAAATAAATTATTTTTTGCCTAATTTAAACTTTATACAGATGGAAGCAATCATATGAAATCTTTCGACTCTGCCTTTTTTCACTAAACTTTTTCACTAAACATCATAATTGTGAGTTTCATCCATGGTGCGTGTAGCTGTAATTCTGTATTCCATCAAATGAATACACCACAATGAATGCATCCATTGTGTTGCAGATGACTTTTTGGGTTGTTTCTGGTCTGGGGCTATTATGAGCGATGCTATCAGGAGCATTATTGCACCCTGGTGCATCTGTGCATGCAGATTTCCAGAGAATATACCCAGGAAATAAGCTGCAGGCTCCTGGGGTATATTTATTTTCAACTTTACAAGAGAACAAGAAATAATTTTCCAAAGGTTTGTACCATTTTTCACCTCCATTGGCTGTGTAGGTAAGTTCTTCTTGCTTTGTTTAGCTTTGAAAGACAGATTTAGCCATTCTGGTGGGTGCATAATCGTGTCATGTTGTAGCTTTAATTTGCATTTTTCTGATTACTTTTTGGTTGAGCATTGTTTCATTTTGGATTGTCTCTGTTATGAAATGTTGGTTCAAGTTTTTGACCATTTTCTATTGAGTGGCGCATCTTTTCCTTACAGATTTGTAAGAATTCTTGTATATTCTGAACACTAACCCTTAGTCTCTGGCTGTCCTTTTCCTTCATTCCCTGCTCTCCTTTCCCAATTCAGCAGGCATGGCCCTTCCTTTCTTCAGCCAAAGGCTTAGGTAAAAAGAAAATCAGTAATAGGAATATAACCAAAACCGAAATACTGTTTATTTTTATCTCCTAAATAAATTCTTTAAACTATATTAGTTACACCCATGATCATAACAGCTCTATTCACAATAGTTAAAATGTGTCTGCAACCAAAGTACCCATCAATGGATGAATGGATAAACAAAATGTAGTATATCCATCCAATGGAATATTATTTGCCTTAAAAAGGAAGGAAATTCTGATACGTGCTATCACATAGATGAAGCTGGAAGACATTATTGTTGCTAAGTAAAACAAACCAGACACACAAAAAATAGCATCTTTTAGCAAAGTCCGTGGGATTCCACTTATATAAGGTACCTAGTCAAATTCACAGAGACAGAAAGTAGAATGGTGGTTGTCAGGGACTAGAGGTGGGGAGAATGGGGAGTTAGCATTTAATGGATACAGAATTTCAGATTTGCAAGATGAAAAAAATTCCGGGCCAAGTGCTGTGGCTCACACCTGTAATCCCTGCACTTTGGGAGGCTAAAGCAGGAGGATCACTTGAGTTCAGGAGTTTGAGACCAGCCTAGGCAACATAGGCCACGGACCAGCCCATCTCTACAAAAAATTTAAAAATTAGCCAGGCATGGTGGTGCACGCCTGCGGTCCTAACTACTTGGGAGGCTGAGGTGGGAGGATCACTGGAGCCTGGGAGGTGGGGGCTGCAGTGAGCAGTGATTGTGCTATTGCACTCCAGCCTGGGCAACAGAGTGAGACACTGTTTTAAAACAAAAAAAAATTCATCACCACCATGAATGGTGGTTATGGTTGCACAACATTGTGAATATATTTAATGCTGCTGAACTGTACTCTTAAAAATTGATAAGACGGGGCCGGGCACAGTGGCTCACACCTATAATCCCAGCATTTTGAGAGGCTGAGGCGGGCGGATTGCTTGAGACCAGGAGTTTGAGACCAGTCTGATCAACATGGCGAAACCTCGTCTCTACTAAAAATACAAAAAATTAGCTGGGCATGGTGACTCACGCCTGTAATCTCAGCTACTCAGGATGGGAGGCTGAGGCACAAGAATCGCTTGAACCCGGGAGGCAGAGATTGCAGTGAGCCAAGATCACACTACCGTATTCCAGCCTGGGCAACAGAAACAGACTTGATCTCAAAAAAAAAAAAAAAAATTGATAAGATGGTAAATTTCGTCATGTATATTTTATCACAATACAAACTGTATTAGTACAGTCGTTTAAAATAACCTTTTATTAATACAGAAAGAAGCAATATGTGTATTTTTAAAATTAGAAAAAATAGGCAACATGCTAAATAAATGAATAAAATGTTTTCATTTTTACCACCCTCACTGTGACACTGAATGTAGAACTTCTGATCTGAAATGAGCCTTCTGCTGTACCTGTTTGATAATCTACCTTATTGTATACATGATTTATACTGTTTTTTTTTTTTGAAACGGAGTCTCACTCTGTCACCCAGGCTGGAGTGCAGTGGCACGATCTTGGCTCACTGCAAGCTCTGCCTTCCGGGTTGAAGCAATTCTGCCACCTCAGCCTCCTGAGTAGCTGGGACTACAGGCACCCACCACCACGCCTGGCTAATTTTTTGTATTTTTTTTTTTTTTAAGTAGAGATAGGGTTTCACCATGTTAGCCAGGATGGTCTCAATCTTCTGACCTCGTGATCCACCCGCCTCGGCCTCCCGATACATTTTTACATTCAATTTTTTCCAATTGAGCTAAACACATAACAATCGTTTTAAAGCCAAACCTGAGTTTGGCGTTTTGGTACTTGTTTGTTTTGTTTGTTTGTTTGTTTGTTTGTTTTTAAAGAGTCAAAAAGCAAGGCTCTAAAGAGGCAGCCTATAAGATTCATCCTTAAGCAAGAGCTTGGGGCTGGGCACAGTGGCTCACTCCTGTAATCCTAACACCTTGGGAAGCCGAGACATGCAGATTGCCTGATCTCAGGAGTTCGAGACTAGCATGGGCAACATGGTGAAACTCTGTCTCTACTGAAATACAAAAAACCAGCCGGGTTTGGTGGCAGGCACCTGTAATCCCAGCTACTCCAGAGGCTGAGGCACAAGAATTGCTTGAACCTGGGAGGCAGAGGTTGCAGTGAGCCGAGATCATACCACTGCACTCCAGCCTGGGCAACAAAGCAAAACTCGGTCTCAAAAAAAAAAAAAAAAAAAAAAAAAAAAGCTCTGGGGGGAAGTTAGAGCATGCTGGGGAGGAAGAGAAAATGGGAGGAGTTGAGAAGAAAAGAAGGTGGGCGGGCCCTACACTCCTAGAAGAGCAGAGAGTGGCCTCAAGATGGCCTGGACCCTGTCAAGGTGAACACCCTTAGTCCCAGAAAGCAAGCTGGGACCTTGGCCAAAGACAGCAACTTCATAGACTTTAGTGAGCACTGCTTGTTGCTGTGCTAATAAACTACAGTGGTTTGCTGTGCCCTGAGTGGACATCCCAGTAGCAGCAAGCAATGTGTCAGGTGACCCCCAGCAAGAGTGACAGCTATCAGCAACTTCAGACTGCACAGCCCATCTGGACTCTCCCATGGCCCAGAATATGTGGGGATATCACTGAACGTCCCATATTCCTGAGGAAAGTACCACCTGTCACAAAGGGTAGTTTTAAGGATGGAATAACACACCTGAAAGTATCTGGGACAATGGCAATGTCAGCTCTATGGATGTTTATTGTTCTTGATTTTTTTTTTTTTTTTTTGAGACAGAGTCTCGCTCTGTCACCCAGGCTGGAGTGCAGTGATGCGATCTTGGCTCACTGCAAGCTCTGCCTCCTAGGTTCACACCATTCTCCTGCCTCAGCCTCCCAAGTAGCTGGGACTACAGGTGCCTGCCACCACGCCCAGCTAACTTTTTGTATTTTTAGTAGAGACGGGGTTTCACCGTGTTAGCCAGGATGGTCTCGATCTCCTGACCTCGTGATCCACCTGCCTCAGCCTCCCAAAGCGCTGGGATTACAGGTGTGAGCCACTGTGCCCGGCCTATTGTTCTTGATTTTAAGCAGGCCTATCTCTAATTCCAATTACACAGTAATTGGCATGATCCCATTGTTACCTATGCAATGCATCCTATTTGAAGATAACTCAATAGCTTACAAGAGAGAAAAAGCAAACATCATTAACCACATTGCGTGGCTATAAGAAATGAGGTTGATTTTCCTGAGGGATGGTAATCTGACTCTGGACAGATTCCAAATTCCAAACAGGGGAATTTCCATGCTCTTTTGAGCAAAGGTGGTACCCCTGGAAAATCGTACAGTGTCCCTGCTTGGAAGACCATCTCTCCTTTAAGTGTGTCAACTTTTGCAACTATTGTTCAGTTTCCTAAATTTCATGATGTCATTGATCTCATGAATACCATGAGATATTTGTTATTGCCTAAGATGCTTTAAATTAGCTTTACGGTTCTCAGAAATCACTAGACCCACACAAAAAAATTCTGTCTGGACGGCAAATTTTCAATGTCCTATTTACATTGAGCAGTTTAACCTCTTCCATTAGCAGGCAATAAATGTCATCAGTTTTTAATGAGTAAATACCAGATGCATGGCATTGTTACAGGCATTAAAGTGTAACAACGGAGAGATCTGACATGGTTCCTTGACCTCTGGTTCTACTCAGAAACATAAGACACCAGACATGGATGAAGCTGGAAACCATCTTTCTCAGCAAACTAACACAAGAACAGAAAACCAAGCACTGCATGTTCTCACTCATAAGTGGGAGCTGAACAATGAGAACACATGGACTCAGGGAAGGGAACATCACACACTGGGGCCTGTCGGGAGGTGGGGGGCTAGGGAAGGGATAGCATTAGGAGAAATACCTAATGTAGATGATGGGTTGATGGGTGAAGCAAACCACCATGGCACGTGTATACCTATGTAACAAAACTGCATGTTCTGCACATGTACCCCAGAAATTAAAGTATAATTTTTAAAAAAGCAACATAAGACACCTTAACAATAAGAACAATATAGATGTGAGAGAAGTGGCAACTAGAAAAATGCTTAACAATTTTTATAATTAACATAGGCTTTTACAAAGCCAAATTTGGAAGAAAACTACTTTTTATTAATTTTTAATGCTCTTGTAAGCTTTGTTCACATTAACCATGATTTCATTGAGCTTTTATTTTTATATTTCTTTACATTTTACTATGCCATATTCATTAAGTTTTTTGTTTTGTTTTGTTTCTGAGACAGAGTCTTGCTCTGTCACCCAAGCTGAAGTGCACTGGTGTCATCCCCACTGACCACAACTGCTGCCTCCCAGGCTCAAGCAATTCTTGTGCCTCAGCCACCTGAGTAGCCAGGATTACAGGTTGTCCCACCACACCTGGCTAATTGCTGTATTTTTAGTAGAGACGAAGTTTCGCCACGTTGGCCAGGCTGGTCTCGAACTCCTGGCCTCAAGTGATTTGCCCACCTCAGCCTCCATAAGTGCTGGGATTACAGGCGTGAGCCACTGCGCCCAGCCTATATTCATTAAGTTTTAAGAGGAGATGATAAAACCAAAATGAAATGAATTTAAAAAATAGGTATCGTAAATTTTCTTTCAAGGAAAGAATTGTTTCAATAACAGCACTTTTGTTGTGAATCATATATAAAATATTGTTATAATCTGTGCATTACAATAATATTTACTTGTTTAATCATTCAGTGAAAGCACTGCTTAGAGAGAGGTAGGCAGGTTATATGATGCCCATTTTATAGAAAAGAAAATGTACTCAAGAGGTCATGTGACTCTCCCAAATCTTACCAAGTGTCATAAAAGCAGAGATTAAGTTTCCTGACTCTCAGGCCTTTGCTGTGCCCACTTCATGCTGTGTTCACTGATTTTAAAACTCAACTCCCTCAGTCTGTTTCCAGCTTCTTTTCATAGCTGATTACAGTTTTGCCTTCCATGGCTCAGAAAAGTGTTTTCATTTGTACATGTTCATGCTTTCTCAAAGGATGCCGACATTCATCACAGGACTTCAGACCTGCAAGGGGTCTTTGAGATCTAGTCCACCAGTCTCATTTTATAGGTGAAGAATCCGAGGCCCAGAATGGTTAAGAAGCTCCAAGAGAGGTAGAAAGGCAAATAATAGCATAAAAATGAATCCTATAAGAAAAGGTTAAAGGCACTGAAATCGTTCCCTCCAAATGGCTAATATAATAATGGCCTTTGAGTATTAGATTTATGATTCAAGACAAGGAAGTTTTTTACTCTTCTCTGTCTCTACCAAAAACAAAACAAGTGTTTATTAGAGTGAGCAAAAAGAAAAATACTAAATATGAGAAAGAATTTTCTGGCAAGACACAGCGGCTCATGCCTGTAATCCCAGCACTTCCGGAGGCCAAGATGTGAGGATCACTTGAGTCCAGGAGTTCAAGACCACCTGGGCAACATAGGGAGACTGTTTCTACAAAAAAAAAAAAAAAGTTAACATTAGCCAGATATGGTGGCTCATACCTGCAGTCTCAGATACTTGGGAGGCTGAGGTGAGGGGATCACTCAAACCTGGGGGGTCAAGACTGCAGTGAGCAGTGATCACACCACTGCACTCCAGCCTGGGTGACAGAGCAAGATCCTGTCTCAAAAAAACAAAAAGAAAAAAAAGAATTTTCTGGCAGCCAGGAAGAAACCTAGAGAGATTTCTTTTTCATTCTTTCTTTCTTCTTGAGATATAATTCACATACCACACAACTCACTCATTTAAAGGACACTTCATGGTTTTTAGCATATTCATAGCTGTGCAACCTTAAATATAATCCATTTTAGAACACTTTTATCAATTAAAAAAAACACACCCTTTAGCTATCATTCTCCTGCCCCACCCCCAGCTCCACTAGCCCTAAGCAACCATTCAGTCCACTTTGTCTTTATAGATTTGCCTATTCTAGTTCATATAAATTAAATCATATAATATGTAATCTTTTGTGACTGCCTTCTTTCCCTTAGTGTACTGTTTTTAAAGTTCATCCAATGTTGCCGCATATATGAGTATTTCATATTTCTTTCTATTGCTAAATAATATTCCATTGTATGCATGTACCACATTTTATTTATCCATTCCTCAGTTGATGGACATTTGGGTTGCTTGCACTTTTTTTTTTTTTTTAGAAACAGGGTCTCACTCTGTTGCCCATGCTGGATTGCGGTGGTGCAAGCATAGCTCACTGCAACCTTGACCTCCCATGCTCAAGTGATCCTCCCACGCTCAAGTGATCCTCCCACCTCAGCCTCCCAAGTAGCTGGGACTACAAGTTCCCTTTTCTCTTGGGTATATGCCAAAGAGCAGAATTGCTGGGTCAAATGGAACGCTGTTTAACTTTTCAAGAAACTGCCAGACTATTTTCCAAACCAGCTGCACCACTTCACATTCCCGCCAGTAGTGTAAGAGGATTCCAATTTCTCCACATACCCACCAACATTATTATTATGACTTTTTGATTATAGCCATTTTCATTTGTATGAAGTGGTATCTCACTGTGGTTTTGATTTGCATTTCCCTGATGACTAATGTTGGGCATCTTTTTTTCCCCGCCTGAGACAGTCTTGCTCTGTCACCCAGGCTGGAGTGCAGTGACACAATCTCAGCTCACTGCAACCTCCAACCTCCACCTCCCGGGTTCAAACGATTCTCCTACCTCAGCCTCCTGTGTATGGGCATCTTTTTATGGGCTTATTAGCTATTTGTATATCCTCTTTGGAGAAATGTCTATTCAGATCTTTTGCCCATGAAAAATTTATTTTTAAAAGGTTAGGCCAGGTGCGGTGGCTCATGCCTGTAATCCCAGCAATTTGGGAGACTGAGGCTGGCGGATCACCTGAGTCAGTCTGGAGTTTGAGACCAGCCTGACCAACATGGAGAAACCCTGTCTCTAGTAAAAATACAAAATTAGCCGGGCATGGTGGGGTGGCACCTGTAATCCCAGCTACTCGGGAGCCTGCGGCAGGAGAATCACTTGAACCTGGGAGGCGGAGGTTGCAGAGAGCCAAGATCGTGCCATTGCACTCCAGCCTGGGCAACTAGAGCGAAACTCTGTCTCAAAGAAAGAAAGAGAGAGAGAGAGAGGAAGAGAAAGAAAGAAAGGAAGGAAGGAAGGAAAAGAAGGAAGGGAGGGAGGGAGGGAGGAAGGAAGGAAGGAAGGAAAGAAAGAGAAGGTTAAGTGCGGATTAGACTCTTATTCTCTGGGTTGCTTCATATCTAATCCTCTCTTAGATAAATTATGTAAGTCCTAATTGTATCAATTAGAGTTCTTCTGGCCCTTTCTAGTTCAATAAATCTATAGTTTAAAAGAATTTTCATATCTGAAGTTTGATTTTTGTAGAATACAAGCTGAAGACAAAATGCTACAAAATGTCCCCTCTCCCACAGAGATGAATTTTTGAGTTGAGAATCTGTGGAGATGCATTTCAGGAAGATCCTTTGCTTCAGGGGCAAGTCCTACAGAACAGAACAGGCTCTCCATATTGGTGCAAAACCTGGCACAGATCAGGGCCAGTGGGCCAAGGGGCTTCATTTCCTCTGGCATTTTAGAATGATTTCCTGAAAAAAAATAAACCTTGCTGTTGTCTGAATTACAACATGATGGGCTGATTCATCTTCAACCCCCACTGAAAGGGTGTAGCTGAGTTGCTTCACCAAATGTATGATGTAGCATGAAAATATGCGTCCCAAGAAAGGCAGTTCGGCAGGGTCTCCGTATAAGAATGCTCAGCCTTGGTGGAAATGCCAACACTTGGCTTCCAGGCCTTTCCCTTCCTCTCTAAATTAGTTGCTTCATTTATATGTGAACACTTTAATTTTTCTTTTCTTTTTTTTTTTTTTTTTTTGAGACAGGGTCTCTCTATAGCCCAGGCTGGAGTGCAGTGGAGCGACCTTGGGTTTACTGCAACCTCCACCTCCTAGGCTCAAGTGATTCTCCTGCCCTAGCCTCCCCAGTAGCTGGGATTACAGGCTCACAACACCACGACAGGCTAATTTTTGAATTTTTACTAGAAACAGGGTTTCGTCATGTTGGCCAGGCTGGTCTCAAACTCCTGGCCTCAAGTGATCCACCTGCTTTGGCCTCCCAAAGTGCTGGGATTACAGGCGCAGGCGTGAGCCACCGTGCCCAGCTAAAAATATTTTTTCAGTTGGATTTTTTCTTTCTTTCTTTTTTTTCCCCCAAGACATGGTCCCTCTCCATTGTCCAGGCTAGAATGCAGTGGGGTAATCACAGCTCACTGCAGCCTCAACCTCCTGGGCTCAAGTGATCCTCCTACCTCAGCCTCCCAAGTAGCTGGGACTACAGGTGTGTGCCACCACGCCTGGCTAATTTTTTATTTTTTGTAGAGGCAGGATATTGCTATGTTGCCCAGGCTGATCTCAAACTCCTGGGCTCAGGAAATCCTCCTACCTTGGCATCCCAAAGTGCTGGCATGAGTCACCATGCCTGGCCCTAAGTTGTATTTTTAAAGCCTGCAGGCTCAACATTCAAAAAACTAAGACTAATGATATTGAAAGGGAAATAAGGATGTACCTGTTTGTATGTGGATAGATGTGGTGTTAGGTTTAGGAGTTAGAGTAAAAAGTTATGACTTCTTCAGGGGCACCTAAAGGCACCACAGTTAATCACTTGAACACAATATAAGCTCATTGAATATTTTAAGAAATAAGGACAAACATTTTTCTTCCTTTCTCTTCCTTTTTTTTTTTTTGACAGAGTCTTGCCCTGTCACCCAGGCTGGAGTGCAATGGTGTGATCTCAGCTCACTGCAACCTCCGCCTCCCGGGTTCAAGCAATTCTCCTGCCTCAGCCTCTCAAGTAGCTGGGATTACAGGCACCCGCCACAACGCACGGCTAATTATTTGTATCTTTAGTAGAGATGGGGTTTCACCATGTAGGCCAGGCTGGTCTCGAACTCCTGACCTCGTGATCCACCCACCTCAGCCTCCCAAAGTGCTGGGATTACAAGCGTGAGTCACTGCTCCCAGCCCCCTTTCTCTTCTTTTAAACAAAAAACAATGTACATTATTATCCATCACTAACACAGATACCACTGCCCTTAATAGTATAATGGAATTAAAAGAAATGTCCTAGGCCCAGGCTGGTGGCTCACACCTGTAATCCCAGCACTTTGGGAGGCCAAGGCGGGTGGACCACCTGAGGTCAGGAGTTCGAGACCAGCCTGACCAACGTGGTGAAACCCCGTCTCTACTAAAAATACAAATATTAGCCAGGCGTGGTGGCGGGTGCCTGTAGTCCCAGCTAGTGGGGAGGCTGAGGCAGAAGAATCACTTGAAACTGAGAGGCAGAGGCTGCAGTGAGCCAAGATCATGCCACTCCACTCCAGCCTGGAAGACAGAGTGAGACTCTAAAAAAAAAAAAGAAAGCAAGAAAGAAACCTAAAAGAATGTTAACTGAAGGACAACATATCAACATATATAAATGATCATCAGAGGGTGGACATTTTAGAAAAAGAAAAAAAAAAACAGACAATGGGGTTTGCTGATTATCCAAGATTCTCACAGCCCATCTATGGCTACATGAAGTGAAATGAATAAAAGGCAAATAAGGCCACTCATATGGTTTGGCTGTGTCGCCACCCAAATCTCATCTTGAATTGTAACTCCCACAATTCCCATGTGTCATGGGAGGAACCTGGTAGGAGGTAATTGAATCATGGGGGCAGGTCTTTCCTGTGCTTTCTCATGATAGTGAATCAGTCTCAACATCTGATGGTTTTAAAAAAGTTTCCTGGTCGGGCACCGTGACTCACGCCTGTAATCCCAGCACTTTGGGAGGCCAAGGCAGGGGGATCACCAAATCAGGAATTCAAGACCAGCCTGGCCAACATGGTGAAACCCTGTCTCTACTAAAAATACAAAAATTAGGCCAGGTGCGGTGGTTCACATCTGTAATCCCAGCACTTTGGGAGGCCAAGGCAGGTGGATCACCAAATCAGGAGTTCAAGACCAGCCTGGCCAACATGGTGAAACCCCGTCTCTACTAAAAATACAAAAATGAGTCCAGGCGTGGTGGCTCACGCCTGTAATCCCAGCACTTTGGGAGGCCAAGGCAGGTGGATCACCAAAGGTCAGGAATTCGAGATCAGCTGGCTAACATGGTGAAACCCCATCTCTACTAAATATACAAAATAGCTGGGCATAGTGGCACACACCTGTAATCCCAGCTACTCAGGAGGCTGAGGCAGGAGAATCGCTTGAACCCGGGAGGTGGAGGTTGCAGTGAGCCAGGATCACATCGCTGCACTCCAGCCTGGGCGACAGAGTGAGACTCAGTCTCCAAAAAAAAAAAAAAAAAAAAAATACAAAAATTAGCCGGGCATGGTGGCATGTGCCTGTAATCCCAGTTACTCGGGAGGCTGAGGCAGAATTGCTTGAACCCAGGAGGAGGAGGTTGCAGTTAGCTGAGATCACGCCACTGCACTCCAGCCTGGGCAACAGAGCAAGACTTTTGTCTCAGGAAAAAAAAAAAAAAGTATCCCTGCACAAGCTCTCTTCTCCTGTCTGCCGCCATGTGAGATGTGCCTTTCACCTTCTGCCATGTTTGTGAGGCCTCCACAGCCATGTGGAACCATAAGCCCAACAAACCTCTTCCTTTTGTAAGTTGCCCAGTCTTGGGTATGTCTTTATCATCACCGTGAAAACGGACTAATAAAGCCACAGTGCAAAATATCCACCATAGTGCTCTCTATATGTGACTTTCTAGCCTACCCTTATCCACCATGGTGATTCCTGTTCAGTATTCCACTGGTTGTGCCTGCTGATGAAGAAATCAATGTATATTCCCCTAAATCCTGTCTTTGGTGTAGGTTTGGAATGCCCAAGGATCAGCCAGTGCAGTCAGGTCTGCTGGCACCTTCCAAAAAACCAAGTGATATGGTTTGCCTGTGTCCCCACCCAAATTTCATCTTGAATTGTAGCTCCCATAATTCCCGTGTGTTGTGAGAGGGACCCCTGTAGGAGATAATTGAACCATGGGGGCAGTTTCCCTCATACTGTTCTTGTGGTAGTGAATAAGCCTCACGAGATCTGACGATTTTATAAGAGGTTTCCCCTTTCACTTGGTTCTCATTCTCTCTTGCCTGCCACCATGTAAGATGTATCTTTTGCTTTCCACCATGATTATGAGGTCTCCCCAGCCACATGGAACTGTGAGTCCATTAAATTATAAATTTTAATTACCCAGTCTCAGGTATGTCTTTTTTTTTTTTTTTTTTTTTTTTTTTGAGACCAAGTCTTGCTCTGTCACCCAGGCTGGAGTACAGTGGCACAATCTCGGCTCACTGCAACCTCCACCTCCTGGGTTCAGTGATTCTCCTGCCTCAGCCTCCCAAGTAGCTGGGACTACAGGCACCCACGACCATGCCCAGCTAATTTTTCTATTTTTAGTAGAGACAGGGTTTTGCCATGTTGGCCAGGGTGGTCTCGAACTCCTGACCTCAGCCTCCCAAAGTGCTAGGATTAGAGGCATGAGCCACTGTGCCCAGCCACGGTCTTTATCAGCAGCATGAAAACAGACTAATACACCAAGCAACTGGTCAATGTCATAGGCACTAGAGAAACTTCTAGGATTTGTTCTTTTAAAATGTTCTTCAGGAAGGGCACAATGGCTCACCCCTGTAATCCCAGCACTTTGGGAGGCCAAGGTGCTCCCAGCTCACTTGAGGCCAGGAGTTCAAGATCAGCCTAGGTAACACAGTGAGACCCTCCCCCAATGCACCCCCAACCCAACGTCTACAAACATTTTTTTAGAACATTAACCAGGTATGGTGGGGCATGCAGTGAGCCATGATTGCATCACTGGACTCCAGGGTGGGTAACAGTGCAAGACTGTCTCTAAAAAAAAAACTAAAAAATAAACAAATACATAACTAAATAAAATGTTCTTCATACATTTTGCAGTAACCTTGTAACCATTCAATCACTGATTCTGAATCTATGTAAATTCTGGTATCAGACCCTTGGTAAGATGCTTGAGCAAAATGCCATGAAGACACCTGCCCACAAGCCAAAATGTTAGAAGTCAGGTACAGTAGCGAGCTCCTGCAGTCCCGACCACTGGGGAGGCTGAGGCAGGAGGATCTCTTGAGCCCATAGTTCGAGACCAGCCTGGGCAACATAATGAGACCCCTGTCTCAAAAAAAGAAAAAGAACCAGTGACATAGGATGAGGACGAAGAAGCAAGGAATAGTGCTGAAGAACTTTCAGGATATGCGGGGTGACACTAGAAAGTGCTTAGACATCACATGTTACCAAGAAAAAAATGTGACTTATACAAAGAAGTCTGCACATGTCCTATGAAACAATTTAAAAATCAAAAATAGGCCGGGCGCAGTGGCTCATGCCTGTAATCCCAGCACTTTGGGAGGCCAAGGTGGGCAGATTACGAGGTCAGGAGATCAAGACCATCCTGGCTAACATGCTGAAACCCCATCTCTACTAAAAATATAAAAATTAGCCGAGCATGGTGGCACGTGCCTGTAATCCCAGCTACTTGGGAGGCTGAGGCAGAAGAATCGCTTGAACCAGAGAGGCAGAGGTTGCAGTGAGCCGAGATCACACCAGCCTGGGCAACAGAGAGAGACTCTGTATCAAAAAAAAAAAGAAATAAATAATTACAAAAATGGAGTTTGGCTTTAATTAATGATCTGAATTAATAAAAACAACAAAATGCTAGGCCAGTGCAGGGGATCATGCCTGTAATCCCAGCACTTTGAGAGGCCGAGGCAGATGGATCACTTGAGGTCAGGAGTTCAAGACCAGCCTGGCCAACGTGGTGAAACCCCGTCTGTACTAAAATACAAAAATTATTCGGGCATGATGGTGGCCACCTGTAATCCCAGCTACTTGGGAGGCTGAGGCAGGAGAATTTCTTGAACCCGGGAGGTGGAGGTTGCAGTGAGCCGAGATCACGCCACTGCACTCCAGCCTGGGCAACAGAGTGAGAATCTGTCTCAAAAAAAAAAAAATGCTAAATGTACAAAGCTAGGGCATTGAGAACCACGAGAATACAGGGCAAAATTGATGTTAATCTGTCATATAATAATTTAATTACATCCCATAAATATCTACAATTTTTTATTGTTTATTTTTTGAGACAAGGTCTCACTCTGTTGCCCAGGCTGGAGTGCAGTGGTGCAATCACAGCTCACTGCAGCTTCAACCTCCCCAGGCTCAGATGATCCTCCCACCTCAGCTTCCTGAGCAGCTGGGACTACAGGTGTGCACCGCCACACGCATCTAATATTTGCATTTTTCATAGAGATGGGGTTTTGCCATGTTGCCAAGACTGGTCTTGAACTCCTGAGCTCAAATGATCCTCCCACCTCGGCCTCCCAAAGTGCTGGAATTACAGGCATGAGCCACCCCGCCCAGCCAATATTTATAATTATTACATGTCAACTAAAATAAAAGAAAAAGTAATTTAATCACAAACCCAGTTGACATAAATGTATGTAATATGGAATTTCCTGTTGTTTCCATACAAATTTATCTTTGTCTATTTGAGAGATCAATTTCTCTTCTCAGTATTGAGTAGTGAATAGAATCAAAATCTGTAGGTAAAGAAGCTACTCAGACAGTTTCAAAACTGAATTTGATGACACATTTGTACCCAATCTGAGTGGCCCCCAGCAACATGGGTTTTGAGTTCTCAAAGGCCAATAGATAGCTCCCTTTCCTTTCCACAGCTTTGGGAGCTTGGGCTACCCTGTAACGTCTAAATGCCTGTGCAGTGTGAGCCCGTGAAGCTGGCAGGGTGGGCAGTATAAATGCCCACCAGCAGGAGCCAGCTGACATCCTGCGTGTCACAATAGTAGCCAGGTGTCTCCACGGTGACGTCTCTGAGCCAGGAGGTCAGAACTGTGGGATTGATGACCTCCCACAACTGGAGCAGCCGGGAACAGCTCTGACCACAGTAAGTCATCCCAAAACCTCACATTCAGATGAAACCATTTAAGAATTTCATCTGCACTGAGGAACAATTTAGCATGATACTGGAGGGAAAGAGTTTCCCTGTGAGATCCAGGAGGTCCCTTTAGCTCGTCTCCTGACGTCACCACAGTCATACCCAAGAGGAAGGAAACGTCAGAGACAATGATTTGGAGAACATTCTACACAAAAACCAAGTATGAAACAATGACGATTTCATGACGGCTCATTGTTCTTTGGTATTGTGCCTTACGTGAGCTGGGGACTAACTCTGTATCCTTAAGGAGTCATCACTTGATTAGAGTTGCCCAAAAGAATGTGG
Organism: Gorilla gorilla gorilla; assembly: GCF_029281585.2. NCBI lineage: Eukaryota > Metazoa > Chordata > Mammalia > Primates > Hominidae > Gorilla > Gorilla gorilla. The sequence continues at coordinate 112,665,496 of NC_073238.2, forward strand.
GTTATTATCCTAAAGGTCTGTGTTGCCATCCTGAAACAGTCAGAAATGAGTTTTTATTTCACTTACGTGGTTCCAGGGAGAAGCCTTTCCAGGACCCATGTGTAGGCACAGCTGTTTTCCCTGATCAGGATACTTGCGGCACTCAAGTGAGTCTAGAATTATCAGATTTTGTCCTGTCTCTGTTCACTGTGACTTCTATTCTTTATTTCCTTTAAAACAAAAAGCTTCTGCTATTTTCTCCTATAATTATGATATCTCTTTCTTGATCATTTTACCTTCTATTCACCAATTAATTGAAATCCAACCCATCAGGATTATCTACCCTGCTTTCCTATAGGGAAAATAAAAAGTGCTTAGAAGCAGTCTGATTTTCACTACCTTTAATTTCTCAAATCTCAAGATGTTCCGTTTAAAATCTTTAGAGTATCTATTTTGTCTTCTGTACATTATGGTTGTATTCCCTCAGAGGCCGAGTATATTTTATCTTAGTTTTCAGAGATCACTAAAGTCAAGTAAATGAAGGAAAACAGAATTCATTTTCATTATGGGAAAACAAAATCAATCCCTAAGTAGTCAAAAGATTACTTACTTAAGGAACCACCTGGTTAACTTCTTCTCCTAGAACTTAATCCCCTAACTAGGGGTAAAAAAGGCTCATTGTCATCTTATAAAGTATTAGATAGCAGGGACTTGTCAAATGCTAATGCCTTTATTATAGAATGTTTAATTTAGACCTTCCTAAACAGTTTTGCTTTCTTCCGTCATTTGTCTATTATGGAACCACAAAGACACTAACTAGTATGCGAGACAGATTTGTGTTGGAACATTGTGTTAGCTTTCCAGTAGAGTTAAAACTCTGGAATGCAATTATAAACCTCCAAATGAAAAATACCGGCCAGGCACGGTGGCTCACACCTATAATCCCAGCACTTTGGGAGGCTGAGGTGGGAGGATCACTTGGGCCTAGGAGTTTAAGGTCAGCCTAGGCAACATAGTGAGACCCTGTCTCTACAAAATATAGAAAAAAGTAGCCAGTTATGGCGGAATGCATCTGTAATTCCAGGGACTCAGGAGGCTGAGGTGAGAGGATTCCTTGAGCTGGGGAGGTCAAGACTGCAGTGAGCCATGACTGTGCCACTGCACTCCAGCCTGGGTGACAGAGTGGAACCCTATCACAAAAAAAAAAAAAAGAAAAATACCTAAGTGGCCAAATACCTTATAAAGTTCATGCATGCTACTCTGCAGGAAATATCCTCAGCTGTCTTCTCTGTGCTGAGTTCATATGCTCTTGTGCCTAGTTCATACATGCTTTGTCATCTGCCTTCCAAAGCACACAGCAAACCAGATGATGAGAGCAGCTGACAAGTGGAGACAGTTGTCATTTTATGTTGGCAGCTACAATAAATGACACTGTCTGATGGAGAAAATAAGCGGGGAAAACACTTCCAAAACACAGGCAGAAATATAAGAGTTGAAATCCCAGAGTTCCAGAACAATTTCACCTCAGGGCAAGCAAGCCTAAGTGGCCTGTGTATCCTCCACTCTACCACAACCCAGTGACATAACCGACTTGATGGTCCTCAGACGCCGGAGCTGGGAGGATCCCCTAGGGTGCTGCCCAACTCGCCCCAATTTACAGATGAGGAAATGGAGGCCTCAGGAAGCATTGACAGCCCAGTTCAGGATCACAGCTAGTTAAGGGGGAAGCTGCAACTACAGTCAGGATCCCCTGATCCCAAGGGCCAACTTCTATCCTATACGCCCCACTCTGGAAAGGTGAAAAATAATTCAGCGTTTTGGCCAGGCGCAGTGGCTCATGCCTGTAATCCCAGCACTTTAGGAGACCGAGGCAGGCGGATCACAAGGTCAGGAGACCGAGACCTTCCTGGCTTAACACGGTGAAACCCCGTCTCTACTAAAAATACAAAAAATTAGCCGGGCGTGGTGGCGGGCACCTGTGGTCCCAGCTACTCTGGAGGCTGAGGCGAGAGAATGGCGTGAACCCGGGAGGTGGAGCTTGCAGTGAGCCGAGATCGCGCCACTGCACTCCAGCCTGGGCGACAGTGCGAGACTCCGTGTCAAAAAAAAAAAAAAAAAAAAAACGAACAAAAAAAGTAAAAAAAAATAATAATAATAATTCAGTGTTTCAAAAGGTTTCAAAAGGCCAGTAAGGAATTAATACATGTTTAAAGAATTTTCTTGACAAAATGGTTGAAGGCTCATTGGTTACATATGAGAATTAAATGAGATAAAGCATAGAAGGTTATCCCTGAAACACAGAAAGAAATCAAAATGTTGTCAGTTATTATTATAACTTAAAAATCTGATATATAAAAAAGTGCTTTTTTACAGAAGTCAGAAGAAAGTAGGTTGAGCATTTTTAATACTAATCTTTTAAATACCTTTGCTCTGCCAGAAAATTAATTTTCATAAAGCAATACATTGTTGGATCTCACCCTTAGGAAGGTCTTCCCTGGGCACCCTATTTTAACAGTACCCTGTCACCTCTAGCTCTTTACTTTGATTCGTATGCTTTATAACCTATTACCATATGAAACTAAAGATATGTATAAAATCTTTTCTCTAAAGCTTCTCCCAAAGTTCACAGCTAAAATACTATGATTTTCTTCTGGTTTTTAAATAGTCCTCTTGTTAGAAAAGATTTAGCCCTTATCCTCAATCTCACAGCCACTAAATAGTCAATTCACACAAGCCAAGTGATTTGTAAAATAGGAGTCTCTGCAAACTGAGTCCAACCAGCTTGAATAATAACATCATAACATAATGGGATCCCTTTCTGGTGGTAGTGTCCGGGACCAAATACCAAAATTCCTATTTTAAGCTGTATTAAGATTTTCTAAATGTAGCTATGTTTCAAGAGAAAATGCTTGGTCTATGGATAGCTGAAGCCATGTAAAACAAGCATTCTTATCACATGGGTCCAATATCGCTGATTTTACATGGCAGATAGACCTTAAAACGCATTCCTACTTTTCCCACTCCCTCCCACATTCTTTAAAAGGGTAGGGTTTATTATCTCTCTGAATACTCAAATGAAAACTTAAGTGTATAAACAAAACTAGAAAAATCCTTAGATTAAGATGGGAGGAAGATGGTCCTTTGACCTCTTAATATTAGTTTGATCTAACATCTTTTTTTTTTCTATTTTTTGAGACGGAGTCTCATTTTGTTGCCCAGGCTGGAGTGCAGTGGCGTGATCTCAGCTCACTGCAGCCTCCACCTCCCAGGTTCAAGCGATTCTCCCACCTCAGCCTCCTGAGTAGCTGGGACTACAGGCCTGCGCCACCATACCTGGCTAATTTTTTTTTTGTATTTTTTGTAGAGACAAGGTTTCACCATGTTGGCCAGGCTGGTCTCGAACTCCGACCTCAGGTGATCCACCTACCTCCCAAAGTCCTGGGATTACAGGCATGAGCCACCGCACTCAGCCTGATCTAAGTTCTTTAAATGATCATTCCATATTGTTAAACAATGTTTCTAAGTGAGAGGTAGAGAATTATATTAGTTGGTAGGAGGCCTGAATGGTTGAAGACAATTTAGAGAAAACTAGTTATTTCCTTGGCACAAAGAAAATCCTACTACTCCTGAAGTATAAGAAAAAATAAAAATAAAAACAATAAAAATAAACAATTCTTTGATCAAATAATTTTTTAATTGACTTGTTCTGATCATTAGTGCCTACTTGTTCAGCCCACTATCCTTACACGCATTAGTGGATTCCTTCTCTTTTTTATCTCTGAAGATTTCAGAAGTAGATCAGTGGATTCCTTAAATGTTAAAGAAACCCTGTCTTCTGTAATCCCAGCTACTCTGGAGGCTGAGACAGCAGAATCGCTTGAACCCAGGAGGTGGAGATTGCAGTGAGCCGAGATCGCACCACTGCACTCCAGCCTGGGTGACAGAGTGAGACAGAATGAGAATCTGTCTCAGAAAAAAAAAGTAAAGAAAGAAACCCTTGCAATCAGAAAGAAAAAGAGAATTAGAACTTAAAGTGACTAATGTTAAATATATTATTATATTTGGACTATATATAAACTAGAAACCTCCAGGGCCTGGCCTCAGGTGGAGTTGTCTAGCAGCTGATTGCTTGGCTCTCTTCTCTCTTCCCAACCTGATGTCATCCACTTCCACAACTTTAAATGCCATGAAAGTGATGGCTTGCCATTTCCAGCCCTGCCCTCTTCCTGGGCTCCATTGTCCCTCTATCCTCAGCCACGTGGCTGTTTCCTGTGTACCACAAAAGTGCCACGAAGGAAACCTGGCTCTTCTCTCCAGACCTTACCCCAAACACCTCCTTCTCATCTTAATAGCATCATCAGTTGCTCAGTCACAAAACCTGGGCATTCTTGATCTCTCCCGACCTCACCCCCACCATCGGGAGAGGACTCACCAAGAAATTCCAGAAGCTTAAGTGTCAGGGACTCTCCTTTGCTCAGGACCCTCTATCTCATTTTGTGTTACCCCATTGCAGGGTCCTCTATCTCATTTTGTGTTTAGTTTTTATTTTTCTTATGGAAGGCCCTCAAACTGTATGATTTAGGCCTCACAAACCTTGGATCGGCCTCTGCACCCTCTGTCCAGCTCATTTCCAAAAGAAAACTATCTCAAAAAAAAAAGAAAGAAAGAGAAAAGAAAACCATCTAAAACCGACCACACAACAGTGAACACTGTTGATTGCTACCACCTCAGTCCAAGCCCCATCCCACCCCACCCCACACTGCAGCCAAGATGATCTTTGAAAGTTGAATGCGTCTCAGGTCAGATCTCTTTCTTAACCCTCCACTGGATTCCCCTTTCCCCTAGGACAAGTCACACTACAAGAGGCAGGACACGGTGGCTCACACCTGTAACCCCAGCACTTTGGGAGGCTGAGGCAGGTGGATCACCTGAGGTCAGGAGTTCAAGACCAGCCTGGCCAACATGGTGAAACCTCGTCTCTACTAAAAATACAAAAATTAGCCAGACGTGGTGGCGGGCACCTGTAATCCCAGCTACTCAGGAGGCTGAGGCAAGAGAATTGCTTGAACCTAGGAGGCAGAGGTTGAAGTGAACCAAGATCACGCCACTGCACTCCAGCCTGGGTGACACAGCAAGACTGTGTCTCAAAAAAAAAAGAGAGAGAGAACAAGTCACACTACAGAACCATCACAATGCCCTAGTAGCAGAACACGCTGCTGAACTATCAGGGTGCCCTGGGTGATATGGCCTCTGCTGGCCTCCCAACCCTCTCGGCTTTAGCTATCCCCTTCTTTCCTTTCTGGAATACCCCAACTTGTTTTTGCCTCTGTCCTTCGTATTGTCACCTCTGCTTGAGAGAGCCTCCTCCATTTCCTTATTTGCCTCACCTCTCATTGTCACCTCCTCTCAAAAGACTGTCCCGGCAGGGCACGGTGGCTCACGCCTATAATCCCAGCACTTTGGGAGGCCGAGGCGGGTGGGTCACAAAGTCAGGAGTTCAAGACCAGCCTGGCCAACATGGTGAAACCCCGTCTCTACTAAAATACAAAAAACAAAAATTAACCGGGTGTGGTGGTGGGCGCCTATAGTCCCAGCTACTTAGGAGGCTGAGCCAGGAGAATTGCTTGAACCTGGGAGGCGTAGGTTGCAGTGAGCCTAGATAGCGCCACTGCACTTCAGCCTGGGTGACGGACTGGGACTCTGTCTCAAAGAAAAGAAAAAAAAGACTGTGTCCCTAGGGTATGACCCCACCCCAAATCCAGTCATTCGTGATCCCATTATCTTCTTTTTTCACCTATAACTATATGCAAGTATCTTATCAGTTTACTTGTTTATTATCTGAATTCTTTCAAAAGAGCTAAGCTCCCTGAAGGTGGGAACCCTGTCCGCATGCTCACCATGGAATCCCCACAGCCTAGCAGCACCTCCCACAGAGGGGTGCCTAATATTTTTCTAAACAAATGAATGAAGGAAATGTTCATTAAACAAATACTACTGCAGTTAAATGTGGCATCAAGCGGTACTACACATAGGATGCATGGAATTGAAGCCTATGAACCATTATAAGGTCCCTTTCATTTGTTCCTTATTAACTGTGGATGACTAAAAATCCATGCTGCCAATAGCTCCAACTATGAGATGCGGATCGATGTCACAATTCAGACTCCATTATGTATGTCCTCACAATGCAGGAGGTGAAATGTGTATGTCATGTGTCCAAATTGTAAGATACTTGCTGTAAGTAGCAAAAAGATGGGAAGGAAAGTCTACAGGCCAAATCATATCTGAATCTCCCCATTCTCCCTCTCCACAAATATTGGTTTAGGAATTCTCCGAGGTTTGAAGGTTATGAATGGTTATCACTCAAGGATTCAGAACTAAGGTAAAAATACTGTGAATGATAGGGGGAAAAAAATCACTAATTGAGGTCTAAATCAATGTCCTTCAGCTCTCTAAGGAAATGTATTTTTAATATAATAGCTTTATTGAGACATTCATACACCATAAAGTCCAAATTTTACTTTTTTGTTTTATTTATTTGGTTTTTTTTTTTTTGAGATGGAGTTTCACCCTTGTCACCCAGGCTGGAGTGCAATGGCATGATCTCGGCTCACTGCAACCTCCACCTCCTGGGTTCAAGCAATTCTCCTGCCTCAGCCTCTTGAGTAGCTGGGATTACAGTCGTGCACCACTACGCCCAGCTAACTTTTGTACTTTCAGTAGAGACAGCATTTCACCATGTTGGCCAAGCTGGTCTCGAACTCCTGACCTCAGGTGATCCACCCGCCTGAGCCTCCCAAAGTGCTGGGATTACAGGCATGAGCCACCTCACCCAGCCCAAAGTTCAACCTTTTAAAGTGTACAATGGAGTGTTTAGTATATTCAGTGGGCTGCACATTCATCACTATCAGTCTTTCCTCACCCTAAAACTCCATACCTGCTAGCACTCACTGATTCCCCTACCCACCCCATGCCCAGGCACATGGCAAGCACCAATCTACTGTCTATGGATGTGCTGATTCTGGACATTTCCCATAAGTGGGACCAAAAAAATGTGTGGTCTTTGTGTCTGATTTCTTTCAGGCAGTCTAATGAGTTTAAGGTTCACTCATGTTGTTACATGTATCATTACTTTATTCTTTTATTGCGAAGTAATATTTCCTTGTATAGTTAGATGACATTTTGTTTATCCATTCACCAGTGGATGGACAGTTGAATTGTTTCCACTTTTTGGCTGTGGTGAATAATGTTGCCATGAACATTCATCTACAAGTTTTTGTGTCGACATATGTTGTCTTTTCTCTTGCACATATACCTAGGAGTGAAATTACTGAGTCAAATGGTAACTCGGGCTGGAGTGCAATGGCACGATCTCGGCTCAACGCAACCTCTGCCTCCCAGGTTCAAGTGATTCTCATGCCTCAGCCTCTCGAGTAACTGGAATTACAGGCGTGCGTCACCACACCCAGCTTATTCAGACTGTTTTCCAAATTGGCTGTAACATTTTATGTTCCTATTAGCAAAGTATGAGTGTTTGAATTTCTCCACATTCTTGTCAACACTTGCTGTTGCCTTTTTTATTAAAGCCATTTTATTGGGTATGAAGTGGTATCTTACATTGTGGTTTTGATTTGCATTTCTCTAATGATGAATGATGTTGCACATCTTTTCATGTGCTTATTGGCCATTTGTATATTTTCTCTGGAGAAATGTCTATTCAAATGTTTTACCCATTTTTTTAATTGGGTTGTCTTTTTTTAATTGAGAGTAGGGCTTTTTAAATATTCTGGATATAAGTCCCTTATAAGACATATGATTTGTGGCCAGGTGCAGTGGCTCACACCTGTAATCCCAGCACTTTGGGAGACCAAAGTGAGTGGATCACTTGAGGTCAGGAGTTCAAGACCAGCCTGGCCAACATGGCGAAACCCCATCTCTACTAAAAATACAAAAATTAGCTGGGCGTGGGGGCGCACACCTGTAATCCCAGCTAATCTGGAGGCTGAGGCAGGAGAATCACTTGAACCTGGGAGGCAGAGGCTGCAGTGAGCTGAGATCATGCCAGTGCATTCCAGCCTGGGTGACAGAATGAGACTTTGTCTCAAAAAAATATATATTATTTGCATATATTTTCTCCCGTTCTATGAGCTGTCTTTTCACTTTCTTGATGGTGTCCTTAAAAGCACAAAGGTTTTAATTTTGTGAAGTTCAATGTATCCATTTTTCTCTTCTGCCTTTTGTGATTTTGATGTCATAGCTAAAAAATGATTGCCTACCCCAAAGCGATGAAGATTTAGTCCTATATTTTCTTGTAAGAATTTTATAGTTTTAGCTCTTACATTTAGTCTATGATCCACTTTGAAGTTTTTATGACGTGAAGTATGGGTCCAGCTTCATTCTAACGCATGTGGATATCAAGTTGTACCGGCAACAATCTTTCCACAGTGAACAGTCATGGCTCCTATATTAGCCAGGGTCCTCAAGAGAAAATGAACCAATAAGAAATAGATGGATGGGCACAGTGGCTCACACCTGTAATCCCAGCACTTTGGGGGGCCCAGGCAGGCAGATCACTTGAGGTCAGGAGTTCGAGACCAGCCTGGCCAACATGGTGAAACCCCTGTCTCTATTAAAAATACAAAAAATTAGCTGGGTATGGTGAGGCACATCCGTAGTCCCAGCTGCTCAGGAGGCTGAGGCACAAGAATCACTTGAGCCTGGGAGGCAGAGGTTGCAGTGAGCCAAGATTGTGCCACTGCACTCCAGCCTGGGTGACAGAGTGAAACTGTCTCAAAAAAAAAAAAAAAAAGGTAGATAGACTTATTTTAAGGAATCTGCTACATAATTATGAGAGATGGAAAGTTCAAACCCTGCAGGGCAGGCTAGCAGGCTGGAAATTCAGGTTTGAGTTGATGTTGCAGTCTTGAGTTTGAAATCTGAAGGGCAAACCAGCAGGTGGAGATTCGGGCAAGGTTTCTGTGCTGTGGTCTTGTAGCAGAATTGTTTCTTCCCCCAGAAACCTCCATCTTTGCTATTAAGGCCTTCAACTGGTTAGATGAAGCCCACCCACCTTGTGGAGGGTAATTTGCTTTAGTTAAAGTCAACTGATTATAAATGTTAAATTGTATCCACAGATACTTTCCCAGCAACATCTAGACTGCTGTTTGACCAAACAACGGGGCTCCAACAGCCTAGCCAAGTGAAACATAAAATTAACCATCACAGTATCCTTGTCAAAAATCAGTCTGACAACACATGTAAGGTTTATTTCTGGAGTCACTATTCAATTCCATTGATCTATATGTCTGTCCTTATGCCAGTAACACTGTGTCTTAATTACTATAGCTTTTTTTTTTTTTTTTTTGAGACGGAGTCTAGCTCTGTCACCAGGATAGAGTGCAGTGGTGGAATCTCAGCTCACTGCAACCTCCGCCTCCTGGGTTCAAGCAATTCCCCTGCCTCAGCCTCCCAAGTAGCTGGGACTACAGGCACGCACCCTCACGCCCGGCTAATTTTTTGTATTTTAGTAGAGATGGGGTTTCACCATGTTGGCCAGGATGGTCTCGATCTTCTGACCTCATGATCTGCCCGCCTCGGCCTCCCAAAGTGCTAGGATTATAGGTGTGAGCCACTGCGCCCGGCCATTATTATAGCTTTATAGTAAGCCTTGAATTCAGCAACGTTAATCCTTTGAATTTTGTTTTTTTCGACTGCTTTGGTTACTCAGAGTCTCTTGCAACTCTAGATGAATTTTTAGAATCAGTTTGTCCAATTTACACTCCCACCAACAGTGTAAAAGCATTCCTATTTCTCCACAGCCTCACCAGCATCTGTTGTTTCCTGACTTTTTAATGATCACCATTCTAACTGGCATGAGATGGTATCTCATTGTGGTTTTGATTTGCATTTCTCTAATGACCAGTGAGGATGAGCTTTTTTTCATATGTTTGTTGGCAACATAAATGTCTTCTTTTGAGAAGTGTCTGTTCATATCTTTTGCCCACTTTTTGATGGGGTTGTTTTTTTCTTGTAAATTTGTTTAAGTTATTTGTAGATTCTGGACATTAGCCCTCTGTCAGATGGATAGATTGCAAAAATTTTCTCCCATTCTGTAGGCTGCCTGTTCATTCTGATGACAGTTTCTTTTGCTGTGCAGAAGCTCTTTAGTTTAATTAGAACCTATTTGTCAATTTTGGCTTTTGTTGCAATTGCTTTTGGTGTTTTAGTCATGAAGTCATTGCCCATGCCTATGTCCTAAATGATATTGCCTAGGTTTTCTTCTAGGGTTTTCATGATTTTAAGTTTTACATTTAAGTCTTTAATCCATCTTGAGTTAATTTTTGTATAAGGTGTAAGGAATGGGTCCAGTTTGTGTTTTCTGCATATGACTAGCCAGTTTTCCCAGCACCATTTCTTTCTTTCTTTTTTTTTTTTTTTTTTTTTTGAGAGTGAGTCTCGCTCTGTCACCCAGGCTGGAGTGCAGTGGCGCGATCTCGGCTCACTGCAAGCTCCGCCTCCCAGGTTCATGCCATTCTCCTGCCTCAGCCTCCCGAGTAGCTGGGACTATAGGCACCTGCCACCACTCCCAGCTAATTTTTTTTTGTATTTTGACAAAAAAAAGTAGAGATGGGGTTTCACCGTGTTAGCCAGGATGGTCTCGATCTCCTGACCTCATGACCCGCCCGCCTCAGCCTCCCAAAGTGCTGGGATTACAGGCGTGAGCCACCGCGCCCGGCCTCCCAGCACCATTTCTTATATAGGGACAGTGTGGCGATTCCTCAAGGATCTAGAACCACAAATACCATTTGACCCAGCAATCCCATTACTGAGTATATACCCAAAGGATTATAAATCATTCTACTGTAAAGACACATGCACACGTATGTTTATTGCAGCACTATTTACAATAGCAAAGACTTGGAACCAACCAAATGCCCATCAATGATAGACTGGATAAAGAAAATGTGGCACACGTATACCATTGAATACTATGCAGCCATAAAAAAGAATGAGTTCATGTCCTTTGCAGGGACATGGATGAAGCTGGAAGCCATCATTCTCAGCAAACTAACACAGGAACAGAAAACCAAACACCACATGTTCTCACTCATAAGTGGGAGTTGGACAATGAGAACGCATGGACACAGGAAGGGGAACATCACACACCAGGGCCTGTCGGGGGGTGGGGGACAAGGGAAGGGAGAGCATTAGGACAAATACCTAATGCATGCAGGGCTTAAAACCTAGATGATGGGTTGATAGGTGCAGCAAACCACCATGGCACATGTACACCTATGTAACAAACCTGCACGTTCTGCACAGGTATATCGAAACTGAAAGTCAAATTAAAAAAAAAAATCAGCTTGTCCATATCTGAAAAACAAAGGCAATTGGAATTTTAATTGGGATTACCTTGAATCTATAGATTAAGGGAGGGAGGTATCACCATCTTAATAATATTAAATCTCCCAATCCATGCATATAGACTGTGTTTCCATTTATTTAGATCTTCTTTAATTTCTTCCAACAATGTTTTATAATTTTCAGCATACAAGTTCTACAGTTCTGTGAAAGTTACTGTTGCTTTGTTACTGAGTCTTATTCTTTTCTGATGCTATTGTAAATAAAACTGTGTTCTTAATTTCATTTTCGGATTGTTTATTGCTAGTGTATGGAATTACAATTGATTTTTATATATTGATCTTGTCTCTTGCAACCTTGCTGAACTTGTTTTGTTTGTTCTAATAGTTTGTGTGTGTGTGTGTGTGTGTGTGCTTGTGTGAATTCCTTAGGATTTTGTCTATACGAAATCATGTCACTTGTGAATAGAGATAGAACTTCCAGGCCGGGCACGGTAGCTCATGCCTGTAATCCCAGCACTTTGGGGCGGCCGAGGCAGGCAGATCATGAGATCATGACAGAGATCGAAACCAGCCTGGCCAACATGGTGAAACCCCATCTCTACTAAAAATACAAAAATTAGCTGGGTGCGGTGGCTCGTGCCTTAATCCCAGCTACTCAGGAGGCTGAGGCAGGAGAATCGCTTGAACCAGGGAGATGGAAGTTGCAGTAAGCCGAGATCTGCACTCCAGCCTGGGTGACAGAGCAAGGCCCCCTCTCAAAAAAAAAAAAAAAAAAAAAGATAGAACTTCCAGCAAAATATTGAGAAAAAATGGTGAGAATAGACATTCTTGTCTTCATCTCAGGGAGAAAACATCCAATTTTTCTCAACTAAATATGATGTTAACTGTGAGTCTGTCACAGATGGCTTTTATGAAGTTGAGGAAATTCCTCTTTATTCCTAGTTTGTTGAGTGTTTTAATAATGAAAAGGGATTGGATTCTGTGAAAAGCTTATCCTGCATCAATTGAGATGCTCATATAGTTTTTACGCTTTATTAATATGGTATATTACATTGATTTTCATATGTTATGCCAACCTTTCATTCCTGGGATAAATTTCACTTGATCATGGTAGATAATCCTCTCTATATGTTGTTTAATTCAGTTTGCTAGTATTTTGTTTAGAATTTTTGTGTCGATATTGGTCTACAGTTTTTTTGTTTTTGGCAGCAGGGCACAACTGGCCTTATAAAATGATTCATTACGTGTTTACTCTGCTTCTGTTTTCTGACAAAGTTTGAGTAGGAATGGTGTTAATTGCTGTTTAAATGTTTGGTAAAATTCACCAGTAAAGTCATCTGGTCTGGGATTTTTCTTTGTGACTTTTAAAATTACTAATTCAGCTGGGCGCAGTGGCTCACACCTGTAGTCAAAGCACTTTGAGAGGCCGAGGGAGGTGGATCACTTGAGGTCAGGAGTTCAAGACCAACCTGACTAATACAGTGAAACCACATCTCTACTAAAAACACAAAAATTAGCCGGGTGTGGTGGTGTGTGCCTATAGTCCCAGCTACTTGGGAGGCTGAGGCAGGAGAATTGCTTGAACCAGGGAGGCGGAGGTTGCAGTGAGCTAAGATCATGCCACTGCACTCCAGCCTGGGTGACAGAGCAAGACTCTGTCTCAAAAAATAATACAATAAAATAAAATAACTAATTCAATAGTTTTACTTGCTGTAGATCTATTCATATTTTCTATTTCTTCGTGAATCACTTTTGATTTGTGTTTTTCTAGAAATGTGTCCATTTCCTCTAGGTTATCTAATTTGTTAGCACACAATTTTGTACAGTATTCTCTTATAATTCTTTTTATTTCTGAAAGCTGGGTAGTGATGTCTCCTCTTTCATTCCTGATTTTAGTATTTGAGTCTCCTCTTTTTTTTCCTGGTCAGTACAGCCAAAAGTTTGTGAATTTTGTTGATCTTCTCAAAGAAACAATTTTGGGTTATTTTTATTTCTCTTTTTTAATTTTCTATTTCATTTATTTCCTTTTTAGTCTTCTTTGTCTTTTTCTTCCTTTCTCTTTCTTTCTTGCTTTCTTTCTTTCGGCTTGTTGTAGATTTAGTTTGCCCTTCTTTCTTTAGTATCTAAGGAAGTAGGTTATTGATTTCTTCTTTTCTAATTGATAAGGACAGCTCTAAGTGTCCCTATGAGCATTGCTATCACTGCTATCCCATAAATTGTGGTATCTTATATTTTTGTTTTCATTCATCTGAAAGTATTTTCTGTTTGTTTGTTTGTTTGAGTCTCGCTCTGTCACCCAGGCTGGAGTGCAGTGGCTCGATCTCAGCTCACTGCAAGCTCCGCCTCCCGGGTTCATGCCATTCCCCTGCCTCAGCCTCCCAAGTAGCTGGGACTACAGGTGCCCACCACCACGCCTGGCTAATTTTTTGTATTTTTAGTAGAGACGGCGTTTCACCATGTTAGCCAGGATGGTCTCGATCTCCTGACCTTGTGATCCGCCCACCTCGGCCTCCCAATATGCTGGGATTACAGGCATGAGCCACCGCGCCCGGCTCAAAGTATTTTCTAATTTCTCTTGTGATTTTTTTCAATATAGAGAAGGGGTCTCACTCTGTCTGTCACCCAGGTTGGAATGCAGTAGTGCGATCATTGCTCACTGTAACTTTGAATTCCTGGGCTCAAAGGATCCTCCCACCTCAGCCTTCCAAAGCACTGTGATTAGAGACGTGAGGCACCGTGCCAAGCCATCTTGTGATTTCTTCTTTGACGCACTTGTTATTTAGGAGTATGCAGTTTAATCTCTTGTGAATTTCTCAAATTTCCTTTTGTTCTTGATTTCTAATTTTATTCTGTTGTGGTCAGAGAACATACTTTGTTGGTTTCAATCCTTTAAAATTGACTGAAGCTTGTTTTACAGCCTAACATATGGTCTATCCTGGAGAATGTTCCATATTCACTTGAGGAAAATGTTTACTCTGCTGCTTTTGGGTGGAGTGTCTTACACTTGTCTTTTAGGTGTAGTTGGTTTATCTTATTCTTTGTCTTCCATTTATTATTGATCTATCTAGTTATCCTATCCGTTATTGAAAGGTGGGAACAGAAGTCTCAAACTATTTTTGTTGAATTATCTATTTCTCCCTTAATTCTGTCAGGCTTTGCTTTATGTATTTTGGTGCTGTTAGGCACATGTGTTTAAAACTGTTCTATCTTCCTGATTGAATTTTTTATTATAAAAATGTCCTCTTTATCTCTAATGACATTTTTTGTCTTAAAATCTATTTTGTCTAAAATTAAGAGAGCCATTCCACCTGCTTTTGCTTTTTGTCTTTTTGAGATGGAGTCTTGCTCCGTCACCCAGGCTGGAGTGCAGTGGCACCATCTCGGCTCATTACAGCCTCTGCCTCCCAGGTTCAAACAGTTCTCGTATCTCAGCCTCCCAGGTAACTGAGAGTACAGCCGCCTGCCACTACACCCAGCTAACATTTGTATTTTTAGTAGAGACGGGGTTTCACCATGTTTGCCAGGCTGGTCTTGAACTCCCGACCTCAAGTGATCCACCCACCCTGGCCTCCCAAAGTGCTGTGATTACAGGCGCCTGCCACTACGCCTAGCTAGCGTTTGTATTTTTAGTAGAAACAGGTTTTCGCTATGTTGGCCAGGCTGCGTATCTGCTTTTGAATACTGTTTGCATGGTGTGTCTTTTTCTATCCTTTTACTTTCAACCTATTTGTGTTCTAAGAAAAATCATTTAACTTAGAAATGAAATCTTTCTGCTAAGTATATATATATATATATATATATATTTTTTTTTTTTTTTTTTTTTTTTTGGATATGTTGTCTCGCTCTCTCACCCAGGCCGGTGAGCAGTGGCATGATCTCAGCTCACTGCAAGCTCCGCCTCCCAGGTTCACGCCATTCTCCTGCTTCAGCCTCCCGAGTAGCTGGGACTACAGGTGCCCGCCACCACGCCCAGCTAATTTTTTTGTATTTTTAGTAGAGACGGGTTTTACTGTGTTAGCCAGGATGGTCTCCATCTCCTGACCTCGTGATCTGCCTACCTCGGCCTCCCAAAGTGCTGGGATTACAGGCGTGAGCCACTGCACCCGGCCTCTGCTAAGTATATTTTTATTTCAGGTATTAAAATGCAACAAATGATTTTTAAAAATCCATTTACCACTTTTAAATGAAAACAACATCAAGAAAAGGTATTTTTATTTTCTCCAACTCTTAACCAGTCTTTGATTTAACTGATAAGGATTTATTCTTCAAAATCAGATGTGATTTTTAAGAATATCATCTTCAAAATTAAGTACCATCTAATGGTCCACCATTCTGTTTCTGTCAAATCAGCAGAGGAAAGAAATTCCTAAGGGAACACTGCTCAGAAAGTACTGTAGCATGTCTTCAAATGCCTGAGGATCAAGTTGGAAAACTAGAAGCAACAGAAAACACAATAAGGTAACTGATTTCACCTGGGGAAAAGTCACTTCCTGTTTTGTTTTTTTTAAAAGAGACAAGGTCTCACCATGTTGCCCAGGCTGGTCTCGAACTCCTGGTCTCAGGCAATCCTCCCACCTCAGCCTCCCAAAGTGCTGGGATTACAGGCATGAGCCATCACACCCAGCCAAAAGTCACTTCCTAAATGTCAATGTACAAAGTATGTAGGACACCTATGTGTAGCTAGTTGGCTATGTTATTCTCTAGCAAAGCACTGCCCAATCGAAATATAATATGAGCCACAAATACAAATCACATATGCAATTTTAAAATTTCTAGTAGCCATATTTTTAACAAGTAAAAAAAAGTGAAATTAATACATTTAACAATAGTTTATCAATAAATATAACTAATATATTTTATTTAACACAATATATTAACATTTCTACATGTGACCAATATAAAATTGTTATTCTTAATTTCCTACTAAGTCTTTGAAGTTTACTGTGTATTTTACACTTAAAATATATCTCAGGCCAGGCTCAGTGGCTCACGCCTGTAATCCCAGCACTTTGGGAGGCCGAGGCGGGTGGATCACGAGGTCAGGAGTTTGAGACAAGCCTGGCCAAGATGGTGAAACCCCGTCTCTACTAAAAATAAAAAGAAATTAGCCGGGCATGGTGGCGGGAGCCTGTAATCCCAGCTACTTGGGGGGCTGAGGGAGGAGAATCGCTTGAACCTGGGAGGCAGAGGTTGCAGTGAGCTGAAATCGTGCCACTGCACTCCAGCCTGGGCGACAGAGTGGGACTCCGTCTCAAAAAAAAAGAAAAAAGCATATCTCAGTTCAAACACGCCATATTTCAATTGGTCAACAGTCATAATGGCTAGTGGCTACCATAATGAGCATTTCAACTGTAGCATTGAAAGCCGGAAATAGCCTTTAAATAGCTCCGTGATAATCAAATCAAACTTGATTTTTTTCTTAACCGCAATTATGATGCATTCCTGTAACATGACCACTTATATAATGAGGATATAAAAATGCAATAGTCTAACAGGTAGATGTCCAATCAAAATTAAAGTTACAAATTTTAGAGGTTGCAATCTGTATTAGCAATCACAGCCACTATCTATTAAGCATTTACTCTGTGCCCGGCACTACTGCCAGGTATTTTAATCAGTAGTAAAAAATACTTCTATTACGCCCATTTCAGAGAAGAAGAAACTGGGCTTGAGAAAGGTTACCTTGGGCAAGATCACACAGCATGTAGGTTGTGAAGCTATCATTTGAACTTGCACATTGGCCGGCTCTGGAGCCTCTGCTCCCAGCCTCCCTCAAATGAGTCCCTCCACCTGCAGATATCCACTGAATCTCAAATATAAAACTAAGAAAGGGCGCAAAAGAAAACAATCAAGTCAAAATTTCCCTGCCTGTGTTCCATTCCACAATTTACTGAGGGCCTATTGTGCACAGTGTCCTTCAGGATTGTTAGGGTCCCACTTGCCCCTGGCTGAGGTGCACTGACTGTATGTAACAGACTGCTTCAGAGCAGGAACTTGAAAGTTTTGATAAAAAGCAGTTGAAAAAAATGTGAATATTTCAGCATATTTTCAATAATTTTTCAACCATTCAAACTTTTTTTGCTGGCTCTTATCTAGGCAACAGAAAACATCAGTATTAGAGTCAGAAATCTTACTTATCCGCCAAGTGTCTATTGAATATCTGTAATCCATTCCATACACTATTTCACTCTGCACAATTGGGAGACTAATAGAAAATATGCAAGTAGATTTTATATAAACACAAATGTATGCACATGACTATGCATCAGCTGCAGCCTTAAGAGTAATTACTTGTTTAAGGCCAGGCGCGGTGGCTCAAGCCTGTAACCCCAGCACTTTGGGAGGCCGAGGTAGGAGGATCGCTTGAGCCCAGGAGTTCAAGACTGTCCTGGGCAATATAGCAAGACCCCATCTCTAAAAAAACAAACAAAAAGAGTAATTACTTGTTTAAGGTCACATTTAACTCCCAAATCCATCTTACTAATAAAAGAGATAATTATTGAGTATCTACTTATGCAGACACCATACTATGTGAATTTACATATATTATCCTTTCAAAACACTCCTATGAAGAACTATCATTCGAATTTTACAGATGAGAAAACAAAGCCAGCATTCTTTTTCATTGTACCAGGTTAATTATTAACAAAAATAATAATGCCATTAGCTTACATTGGTGTAGTTACAGATTATAACAGTTTGATTTATACCATCTAAATTGACCCTCATAATAAATTGTGATATCAAGAGCATAAGCGCTTACAACTACCAAGATAAGGAGTCATAGAGACCCAAGACAACTTAAAAGAAATTAGATTATTTACTTGGGAGAATCTTATGTTATTTGCATTCAGCACTCTGCAAACCAGAAAGGGCAGACAAAACCAAATTCTATCCCAGTTGAGAAAAGCTTTCACAGAGGTCTTACAAGCCTACCTTCTCCAACCTTCTCCCACTTCCAGAACACTCCCATCAACATGGGAGCCCATAAAACTAAGAGCAGTAGTGGGAGAGATTCTGATGCTCTCTAGTTAAGGAGCCTGGTCTCCTGCAGTATTACAAATAGGTCATGCCCAGGCTGTGCAGTACTTTCTAACAGCAAAAATCCTAAACTACCTAGATTTCAAGTAGCAGTTGAGAGAGACTTTGTTTTCTTTCCCCCAACCTCACCCTTTTCGTAAGGGGTTGCAAATGCTCCAAGCAAATTTGCCTCCAGCACTTAATGGAAGTAGTGCCAAGTCTAATAAACTGCAAGGGAAAGGAGCTGACCATTCACAAGATAAACCACTAAGTACATTACTTTGGGGCAGTTTTGTTTTTGTTTTTTTATTTTAATGTGGCCAAAGCAATGGCAGTGAATACGGAGTAAGCAAAACTCAAAGTTCTCTATCCTTGCATTTTTACTTCCAATTATAAGTTAATGCTAGAAGAACTTTTATGATTAATAATATACTTTTTATTATCCCCATTTTATAGATGAGAAATTGAGGCTTAGCGACATTAAGCACTCAAGGTTACACAGCTAGTAAGAGACTAAAGATACAAATCCCCTAGACTCAAGTTCAAGGCTCTTTACCTTCCACCATTTGATCTCCTTGGGAAATAAATAAATCTATACTCCTGCAGGCTGCTTTTATGGAATATCTTAGTTATTTTCTTTTATCTTCTTTTTTTTTTTTTTTTTTTTTTTTTGAGAGGGAGTCTCACTCTGTCACCCATGCTGTAGTGCAGTGGCATGATACTGGCTCACTGCAACCTCCGTCTCCTGGGTTCAAGCGATTCTCCCGCCTCAGCCTCCAGAGTAGCTGGGATTACAGGCATGCGCCACCATACCCAGCTGATTTTTTTTGTATTTCTAGTAGAGACGGGGTCTCGCCCTGTTGGCCAGGCTGGTCTCAAACTCCTGACCTCAGGGGATCCACTCGTCTCCCAAAGTGCTAGGATTACAGGCGTGAGCCACTGCACCCAGCCCCTGAGTTATTTTCTTCTAAGAAAATGATACTCTTATAAACAATAAGGACACTGTCTATGGGAAATGGGCTTCTAAGTGCAGTAAACTTCCCAGAAGGCTAAGCATTATAAACTCTTCAAAATGGCAAGCCTGCTACCGAAAATACAGTCCCCACCTAGGAGGTTTTCTGGACACCAGAACCAGTCTCCATTGTCAGGACATCTGCTATCTACCCCAAGTTTACTGGAATTTCTCCCATTTTGGGTGGCGGGGTGGTCTCTTCATTCATTAACCTTAAAATTCTTCTCCTTCCCTTTTGATTGGATATTTAAAATGTTAAAATAAGGCTGGGCTGTGATTTCGTGTTCTAGCAGTTGATGTCACCACTAATACAAAATTGTTTTGTTTTTAGCCTGCCTGAAATAATCTTAGGTTTACGCTTTGCCTCGTTAAAAAACAAGCTCCTAGCCGGGTGTGGTGGCGGAGGCCTGTAATCCTAGCACTTTGGGAGGCCAAAGAGGGAGGATCGCCCGAGCTCAGGAGTTTGAGACCAGCCTGGGTAACAGGAAGACCCCATCTCTACCAAAACTAGAAACATTAGCCAGGTGTGGTGGCTTGTGCCTGCAGACCAGCTACTTGGAGGGGCTGAGGTGGGAGGATCGCTGGAGCCCAAGAGGTGGCGGCTGCAGTGAGATCACACCACTGCTCTCCAGCCTGGGCAACAGAGTGAGACTCTGTCTCAAAATAATAATAATAATAATAACAATAATAATAATAATAGTAACAAATATCTGCAAACTTGATTGGAATTTCTATTATTTAGTAACTATTAAGCAAATATGTGTAACCTACAGACTCATTGCCAATAGAAACACATACCGCAACAGGTGTTAAAAAGTAACTGGAGATCGGGCCATGCCCTAAGCAGCCTCTAGGCAATTTATCATATTTCACTGTTAACCTAGTCATTTGAATGAGTTGTTTTTGTCTGAAATTCTTTTTTTTTTTTTTGAGACGGAGTCTTGCTCTATCACCCAGGCTGGAGTGCAATGGCACAATCTCGGCTCACTGTAACCTCCGCCTCCCAGGTTCAAGCGATTCTCCTGCCTCAGCCTCCCGAGTAGCTGGGATTACAGGCACCCACCATCACCACACCTGGCTAATTTTTGTATTTTTAGTAAAGACGGGCTTTCACCATGTTGGCCAGGCTCGTCTCGAACTCTTGACCTCAGGTGATCCGCCCACCTCGGCCCCCCAAAGTGCTGGGATTACAGGCGTGAGCCACCTTGCCCGGCCTGTAATTCTTAAAACCTTAATAACCTTGGCTGATGATGAAACCTCCTCAGAATCCAGACACCCCAATGACCCACAAAAAAAAAAAAAAAAATCAAAATCAAACAAAAAAAAGCTGCCCCAAAGTAATGTGCATAGTGGTTTGTCTAGAAGAAATAACGTGGCATAAGAATGAAAACTTGTCACATCTAAGAAATATAAATTCAACAAAGATAGGTCTGCAGACCTCCTGTAGAGAACCCATCATTGTCATGGCCCGAAACTTTCTAAGAGAATTTTCTCTAGGAATCAATTAGAATCCTTTAGAAAAAAATCTTGGCTGGCCATCCCAATCGCACGTGGATCCCAGGGCTCAGCCCAGATTCTGAACACAGTGGCCAAGATTTAAAATCATTCACCAAAGAGCAAATGTTTTGACTTTCAAAGAGCAGAAGTGCAGCAGAATAGCCAACAGGAAATTAAATTCCCTAAGTTAAATACTATGTACTGCCAGCTGTGTAGAACTACTCTTCCATCTCACCCAGTATGAAACCTCCTCACTGGAGATGTAGTGTCCCTTTGGAGCAGAAATGAATTGTTTTTGTAGCTGGGCGCGGTGGCTCATGCCTGTAATCCTAGCACTTTGGGAGGCCGAGGCGGGGGGAAGGGAGGGGAGGGGAAGGGAGGGGAGGGGAGGGGAGGGCGGGGGGGTGGGGCTGGTATCGCCTGAGGTCAGGAGTTCGAGACCAACTGGGCCAACTTGGTGAAACCCCGTTTCTACTAAAAATACAAAAAAGTTAGCTGGGCATGGTGGAACATGCCTGTAATCCCAGCTACTTGGGAGGCTGAGGCATGAGAATTGTTTGAACCCGGGAGGCAGAGGTTGCACTAAACCGAGATCGCGCCACTGCACTCCAGCCTAGGCGACAGAGCAAGGCTTCCACTGACACTCTTAGCCAAATGTATTGGATACAACAGGGTCTCAACAGAAGTACCCTCTGATTTGTACACTGCTCTCTGCCTTTGGCAGCCCCAGGAGTTGAAGAACATCGCGTGTATTATCTGCGCATTAGAATGCTGAAATTGAAATTACGCCTCTAGGTTCCTAGACTGAGATTGAGATAATCAGCCCTGTAAACCAGGGCTCCTTTAGGAAGAAAGGTGTCTCTCTTGACGTTCCCCAATCATTGCGAGAACAGAATCCCTAAACAAGGGATTCAAGGGAACAGTCACAGATCCTGAGGTGGGGGCACGTTTGCTACGTGGACATCCGAAGACGACCGCGGGCTGGGGACGGGCGGCCTGGCGGGACAGCCCCGGGCTGAGTAACCCCTCTTCCGGGCAAGCCCCAGGCGTGAGTCACTGGCGAGCGCGGCGGGAGGAAGGGGCGCCCTGAGTCCACAGCCCTGGGGGAGGTCGGAGGGTCTGAAAGCGAGGAGTCCGTGAGTGGAAGGTACGTAGGAAGTCGGTCTAAAGGGACTGCCTTCCTGGGAGTGGGTGAAAGGCTGGATCCCAGGGAGCGAGGGACCAAAGGGGTGGGGCCTGCTCCAGCGGCCACGGGGAGGGGCCGGGGGTCGCGAGAAGGAGGCCGACCAGCCCGCGGCGCCGAAATCTCCCGCGCTCAGCAGCTGGCCCCTCCTCCCCGGCCAGGCCTCAGGCCCCTTGCCGCGGCCGGGCCCGCCGGCCGGCTCCTCCCGCTGTCCCCGCGACGCAGCCCTGGCCCCAGCCCAGGCCTCGACCTCGACCTCAACCCCGACCCCGACCCCGATCCCAGCCCTGGCCCGGCTGCGAAGCCGCCAGCCTACCCAACCCGCGCACAGCCGGCGGCCCCCGAGGCGCGGCCACTGACGGCACCGCAGGGTGCGTGGCCAATCAGCGCGGCCCCCGAGGAGGCGTCCTCGGCCCCGCCCCCCTGCGCCCAAGGCCAGTGAGGCGCCGGCGCCGGCGACCGCGGCGCGAGGCCCCGCCCCGTCCTCCCCTTTCCCCTTTGCCCCGCCCTTCCCGCCCGGCCCCCCCTAAGCCCCGCGCCGCCGCTGGTGCCGGTCCCCGCGCTGGGCCCGCCCCCGCCCCTCCCGCGGCCCGCGAGCGCGCCTCACGGCTCCTGTCTCCCCTCCCTCCTTCTCTCTCACGCCTAGCGCAATGGCGGCGGCCGCGGCGGAGCAGCAACAGTTCTACCTGCTCCTGGGAAACCTGCTCAGCCCCGACAATGTGGTCCGGAAACAGGCAGAGGTAACCGAGTTCGCCGCCCCAGTCTCCGCGCCCTGGCCGGCGCGCCGACCCTTTACCGACGCCAGCCGCGCCGGGCCTCGGCCGGTCCGCGGCGGCCGCGCAGGCTGGGCCCGGCGGGCGGCGGCCGCGCAGCCCACGTGTGAGGCGGCCCGCGGCTCCCGGTCGTGCCCCCGGGCTTTTCCGGCCATTGCTGCCGCGGCGCCTGGCACCAGTTACCTCCCCGCCGCCGCTCGCACCCACGTGCGGCCGCTCCCGACGCGCAGCCCCCGTCCAGGTGTGGGGTGCCGGGCGGGCCCCGGGCCCCAACTTCGCTGGCCACCCCCCTTCCCAGCTCCCCGCTTGCCCCTTTCCCGCTTTCTCCCAGCGGGAGACCCCACCGCCCTTCCAGCCGCTGTCTCCACCCAGCCTAGCGCTGTGGGTCTCCCAAACCCTGGCTGCTACCTGACCCGTCACGCCTGCTTCTACCCCCTGCTCATCTCCCACACCGTCTGTCCCTCTCTTTTTAAATATGTGCCCTGCCTTGTCCCTACTGCCTTTTTCCATTTAGTTCTTTCTCATTCTAGTTCCTAACATCAGAAGCCAGATTTCCCTACCCCCTACCACCTCCAGTTTTGTGAAGTTGCCTTTAGGGTTTCTTTCTATGCAGTTTCCACCTTACTCTGGGCTTATAATACACTTACTCTGCTCTTCAGACAAATTTTCTTTGCTCTCTAGAGAATCGTGGGATAAATGGGATGTAGTGGGACTTCCGTTCTTTAACTGGGCCAGTACCATATGTTTAAGTCTTCAACTTCATTAAATCTAACCGTAATCTCTTTTTTTCAAACCACCTCTTGTTCCTGGCCTCCAAAATGTGGAGAGACTTTCAAGTGACAGTATTTTAAATATATCTGTAAGCTCATTTACCAAGTTCACTAGAAGACTGATGTTACATTTTCAGCGTTGAGACCACGATTCTTGTGGGATACTTCCAGGGGAGGGAGAAACTTTCCAGTTTCTTAGCTGACCGCCAAACTTGGTTATATATGGGGTTTTTGCAACCATGCGATTGTAGAGTTTCATAAGATTAAGTGAAGGATGTTCAGCCAGCTATTTTTAAATAACAAAAATTAATTTTACATATAGCCAATGAAATTGACTGCAAGTCCTCTTCTGAACTCAGGCCTGAAGACTTTTCCAGGTGTCTTTGAAACGACAGTGGTAATCGTTGTTTTGAATAGATGGTGGATATGCTGGTTACACTTAGGGGTTTTATATTAAGTGAAGTAAACACACCCAAAATTCGGTTCTATGTGAAAAGGCATTTTCTACTATTCACTTCATTAAGTTTTTATTTATTATACATGTAATACATGTTCAGGGTAAAAATTCAAACAGTGAATCGTTTCTTATCCCGTTTCCCAAAGGTGACCGCTTGTAAGTGTCTCGTGAATCTTCCCTGAAAATTTAACATACACATTCATTTTTTACTTAATGGGCTTATAATACTATTTACACTATTTTGCAACTTGAATTTTTCACTCTATATTTCACATTGCCTCATAAGTGAGGTTTTGGTCAGCTATAGATTATACATCATATGGATAGATATTTATATAAGCAACCCTCTGAAATGGATATTGCGGTTTCCAGTGACCTGCTCTTTTAAAAATAGTACTATGCGCAGGAGTACATGTATACCTATCTTTGCATACTTTGCCAGGTTTGCTTGTAGAACACTGAAAAGTAGCATTTGTTCCTAGAAGTAATATGCATGTATTGCACCAATTTGCCTTGGGGATATGATGATGCTTTAAAAAAAAAAAAATTAATGCTTTCTGGTAACTCTTGAGATAATTTTTCGCCAAAATAACTTTTTAATCCCAGCATGAAAATAATAGAAATTTTCATGTGTTACAAAGCAGAACAGCATTGTAATTAGTAAGCTAGTTTAATTCTCTCTGTTCCCTCCAGTTGCTTAAGTCTCTATTGTCAAGCCTAGTGGGGAATCTCTCTTCTATTGAACTAAATACCAGTGTCTGGTTTAGCTTGAATTCCAATTGGTGCCTGTTGTAAATCTTTTATCACTTACATCGCTTTGGGGATAGTTATCAGCATTCAGCACATTTTCTCATAAAGAACAATTGGAAATAAGTACTGTTATTCTCTTAGTCTCTTTATTCCTAGTGAAAACATTCAGATACTAGGTTTTTACTTTCTTTGTATATGCTGAGAATATATTAATATGTAAACTAAGTACTGTGATACAGAATTTTCTAATTTGACCCCCAAAAAAGTAAATGTTAAGAGAAGCTCTCTGGTACCATAGAATGCCCCTTTCTTTTTTGCCTAATGAAATAAGCGTTTTATAAGAAATCAAATGAAATAAAATTAGCATTAAGTCTGATGCAGCAAATATAGAAATATTTTCTATGAACTGAAAAATTGGCCAGGGCTCAGTAAATATCTTTGTAATTTACTCATTCAAAATAAAAATACTTAGTCGACACATAAATACCAAACTGTTGACTAAGGTGACTTCTTTTGTATTCAAATATGGTTATATATTTGGTTGAAATAATTGAAGAGACATCAAAACTCTAAAAAGTTAAAACTTTTTTCGTCGTATACGCCATTTAGTAGGCTTTATAGTTTATTTCTATTTTTAAAAATCTTTAAGGATATTTCTCTTTAACTTTATAGAAAATGTTTCTCATTTGAAGAAACGTATGTGAATGTCCCTGAGTCTCAGAATACAATAACGTGAATAAACCATTGAATAAATAGTTGACAAGTAGTGCAAAGTAGAGTATTCATGGTATTTATCACTAGACATTTTTATATGACATAAGCTTAAGTATTTATTAATCATATGCATGGATTTTATTTTCTTACTAAGGTTCTCCATACAGAATTTGTTCCTCATTGACTCTAATAGAGAATTTCATTGAGTGTTTTTTGTAGAGACAGGGTCTTGCTGTGTTGCCCAGGCTGGTCTTGAACTCCTGGCCTCAAGTGATCCTCCCATCTCCCAAAGTGTTGGAATTACAGGCATGAGCCACCACACCCAGCCCATTGTTGAGGTTTCAATAGACAGAGGATAACACTGAAAAATATACCTGATTGTTGAAGAACCAGGGTGTTAATAGATAAAAGTCATGCGTCCCCTCTTTTACTTTTCCTCATACAAGGTAGGCTCACTATAAATATTTATGGAATGAGATGAGTACATATGAGCATTTCTTCTTCGTGGGCAGGGAAGAGGCGGAGAAGTCTTTGCATTGTGTAAATTGTATAAGGTGGAATCAAATCAAATTGAAATTTTGTTTGCCACAACTGGTAACATTCACTGAACCTAACTGGACTAGTGCTAGGAATAGTATTAGAAACAGTCTTTATAATTCTTATACGCTAATATGCTATGTACTCAGATACAAAGATAAAGAGTTACCATCCCTGTCTGTGTGGAACTTAGACTGTTTAACCATTATCCTTGACCATTGTGATGGTATTGATGTAATACTATATTTGGATTACCACAGTGGAACATATCACATGGAGAGAACCCTCTCTCAACAGACATCATCTGTCACTCGTACTAAACTCTCCCACCATTGGCTTCTAATTCATTATGGAGTAGAGTTTAATATTTGACCCAATGTTAAGTTGGGTCAATTGTTAAGTCTACTAGAGTTAGCATAGTCACACCAACAGTTCCGCCTAGGCAAGAGTAGGGAGCCTCAGGATTTATATTAGGTTTTCTGACAGTGATAGCCTAGTAGAGAAGTTTATGGCTGGGCGCGGTGGCTCATGACTGTAATCCCAGCGCTTTGGGAGGCCGAGGCAGGTGGATCACGAGGTCGAGAGTTCAAGACCAGCCTGGCCAAGATGGTGAAATCCCATCTCTACTAAAAATAAAAAATTAGCCGGGCGCGGTGGCAGGCGCCTGTAATCCCAGCTACTGAGGAGGCTGAGGCAGGAGAATCTCTTGAACCTGGGCAACAGAGGTTGCAGTGAGCCGAGATCGCACCACTGCGCTCTAGCCTGGGCGACAGAGTGAGACTCCATCTCAAAAAAAAAAAAAAAAAGTTTTGCAGAAACTTGATTTAGACCACTGAAAATTTAAGTGTTAAACATTGATCACATTACCAGTGTTTAAGTGGCTAAGCTGGGTGCTTTTTATTGTATAGTGAGATACTTTTTAAATGAAAACATACTACTGGTATAAGGAGTTGCTTTGGTAAATATTAAGGGAAAAGTCTCAAAGGTACATAACCATTTTTGCATTCAGCTTGTGAATATCTTTACATAAATTATCTCTTCTGGATAAATAAATTCAGACCATCTTCTCTCCTCGGCTGTGAATACTTTTTGGCACAGTTTTCAGCATTGTTAAGATCCTATGTGCTTTTTACTAGAATGGGAACTTGAGGTTATCAGAAGATCTTGAATTCTCCTTTCCCCCAAAATCTGTTCTTCCCCAGACAGATATGTTTGAAAAGTTTGAAAACTGCGTAGCACTGCATAAATAGAACTGGTTGTTTAATGAAGTGAAACAGAGCTTTCAGTACCAGAGAGATTTTGAATATGGTTGGCCTTAGAGGACCAGAGTTCTGTCTGCTATTCATTGTCTAAGATCTTAGGCAAGTCATTAACTTATAAGCCTTTATTTCCTTATCTGTTAATATCTTATGGATGCCGTGGGGCACTTAGTAAAAGGTTTAAGCTAGATGTGGATTCAAAATAGCCTTGTTTTTCCTCCCTTGTCACTTTGTTCCAGAGAAGCCACGTATAGAGGTATGGTAGCAATGAGAGCAGGTAAGCTCTAAAGAAATTAATGTTACCCACATTAGACTCAACTCTAAATTGCTAGATAAGAATGGATTATCTATTTACTAAGAGGCTTCTTAGAGTAAGCAATTCCAAGTGTACTTAAATTGATTTCCACAGTGAATGAATACCATCAGAATTCTTGCATATGAATCTGCACTACTCTGGACAGCATATAGTTGGTTCTTGTTTTTTAATCTGTTCTGATCATCTGTCTTTTAATTGGTGTCAGCTTTTTATTGTTAACCAATTTGTTGTGATTTTACATTATTAGCAGAGGATAGAGTGTCCTGAGTCACAAACCTCTTGCTAATAGATCTACAAAAGACGATAAAGCCTCCTGGCCGAATTTATCCTGACCACATTCATTTATCTATGTAGTAAGGTTTTAGTATGATCCTTGCTTGGAAGAAAATGTAGCATAAAGGATTTGAATACTTTGTTTCTCTGACTTACTTCCAGGTGTGTGTCTGGTGGTTCTAAGCAGTGGTAATTTGAACCAGTTGTACATCATCCAGTCTAAAAATGTTAACAAAACAGTTTCTCATGATGTAAGGTGATTTTAAGTGGGCCCTAAAGTTTGCAGCACAATGGCTTAAGTCACATTTGGCAATTTTTTGGCCCTCTTAGAACTTGAGTTTTGTTAACCGGGGAGCATAAGTTGGGAAAACATGCACACACATTAGAAACATTTGTTTAAGAGATATATGTAGAAAGGAACTTGATAAGTAACCCTTTGGACATCTCTTCCCTAACGTATCTGAAGTGTATTTCATGTCACAGAAGGTGTTAACACCAGACCTAGATTAAATAATTTCTCATGCATCCTTCCCACTCTTTATTTCTTTCACTAGTTTACTCATGAAGTTTCCTAACATTCTTTCCTAACCATTTTTTTTTTTTTCCATGCAGGAAACCTATGAGAATATCCCAGGCCAGTCAAAGATCACATTCCTCTTACAAGCCATCAGAAATACAACAGCTGCTGAAGAGGTACTACCTTAATATTTGTGACTATTACATTCTTAGAAAATAAGTTATTAGATGATGATCATAGTAGAAATTAGAGAAATGAGAATTGTGATTAACCACATAGACTTTACTAAAACTTTGTACTTATGATTTGCTAAAAGCTACTTAGGAGTTATGATGTAATTTTTTGAAGTACTTTGTATTAAGAATGAGAATTGCCTTTTTTCCACATAAGATAATGTGTCCAGGGTAGATGAAGGTTAATGCTTTTATAAGTAATTGCGTAAGAATTATTAAATTAAGGTGATTTGATTTGATTTGATTTGATTGATTTTGAGATGGAGTTTCACTCTGTTGCCCAGGCTTGAGTGCACTTGCACCATCTTGGCCCACTGCAACCTCTGCCTCCTGGGTTCAAGCAATTCTCCTGCCTCAGCCTCCCAAGTAACTGGGATTACAGGCGTGTGCCACCACACCTGGCTAATTTTTGTATTTTTAGTAGAGACGGGGTTTTGCCATGTTGGCCAGGCTGGTCTCCAACTCCTGACCTCAAGTGATCCACCCCCTTCAGCCTCCGAAAGTGCTGGGATTACAGGCATGAGCCACCACGCCCAGCCTAATTTAAGTGCTTTTTGCAGCTAAAAGTTTTCTTTCCTTGAAACAATTTATTCTAAAGAAGTAAATTAGTTCAGTGTTTTGATGTGTTATCAATGTTTTGAAAAAATATTTTTTTCCCATCTTTAAAAATTTATGCTTATAACAATCTCTAGATGAAGTGTATGTACTAAAGATATACTTAGGAACAGAGACATTTTCTAGAATATTTTATTAGAATCATGGTTTTTAGCTAATTACCTAGTTCCTTTACCAAATTCAAATTTGTTTTAATTTTAAGAATTACTTTTCCCTATGGTAAAAACAAGGCTATTTCCTAGGATTTTATAGTTTCCTACTACTGATTCAGGCATTTTGTAGCTAATCCCACCCCCCCCCCACCGTCCCCCCGATTATAAGTTAATATCCTCATAAATATTGAATGCCATTGAATATCTGTTTACTTTGGAAAAGGTATAAAAATACCCAAGTCTTGAAAACTATTCTACCTACAAAACATTACATTTAGAGTTTGTAGTGTAAGACTTTTTTTGCTAGCAAACTGTGTATAAAATGCTTATCCTTGATGGAAATAAGTCACACTAAACTTTTACATTATGTTTCACCTGACTTCTTCCAGTCAGTCAGTTTTCTCTAAGCAGATGAAGTCAGTCAGTTTAGACTAGCAACTTCATGTTCTCTAAACCACTTTAAAAGCCATATAAAACTATCCAATTTTTTTTTTTTTTCTAGATGACGAGAGGTACTTCTTTGCTTTTGTAACCTGTTCTTTTCTGTAACTCAAAATGGATGTCAAATATGAAGAACCCTATATAGGGTAACTTCTATCACTAAAAACAGATGACTGTTTTAATTCTTGAAGATTAGTGCAAGTTAGTAAACAAATTTTAAAGCCAAGAATACTGAATTTTTTTTAATAACTTGTATTAAGCCTTATTTAAATCTTAACTAGAATTAAGAATTAGATGATTGTTGTGAATTAGTGACAGCATCTTGATTGTGGCTTTATAGGTTTTGGTATATGTGTGAGAAGAATTGCACATGAGTTTTAACTACTTTCATAAGAATTGTAACCATTTTGAATTCTTTCTAGAACATGTTAAATATTTGTAAAGGTTTCTACCTACCATAAATGTTTCAGTAAAAAGATTTCTCGGTGAAAAGTAATGGAGGAAAAAAATAGCCAATTTTATTTGTATAGCTTAACATTTTTTGTTGGTCAAATTCCCAAAGTAATTATAGTGATAATGAGTAACATCAGCTTGGGGAAATCGAGAGCAGGAAAGATTAGGTTCAATATTCCCAATAGTTTATTGGCTTGATTTGATAAAATTTTAGAATGGCATTTGTCTTAGCTTTTCTTTTGATAATCTCAAGAAATGTTATACAGAAAATGCCAAACTAAATTACACAGATTTGAAAATGAAAATCCAAGAATACATATGTTGAGATGGATTAGCACTTTTTAGGTATTGGGAACTTGTAATGTTTGTTTGCATGAAAGAAGCATTTTATCTAAGATGCTAATGAAAGGGCGGTTATGTAACAAGTTAGGTCAGGCTGGAAGCCTAAGGTTGGGTGGGAAAGGCGCTTGATATTCTAGAATGAGACCAGACAGAGAGGTAGGAAAAGAGCATTCATTATAGGGTTTACAATTTAAGATTTGTTTTTCTCCCAAATAATGTGTTAAAAACAGGGATTAAAGACAGGTTTATCATTGCTAAAATATGTGTTCCTAATTGAATTGTAATGTGATTAGTTCTCCTCACCTTAAGTACAAATGGCTTATTTTGTGGCACTAACAAAATAAGTCTGTATAATAGATAATGTAATTAGAAAGAGTTATATATTTACTTCTTTAGAAAATTAGGCGCTTTTGAAATATAAAAATACAACAGTGAAATACATCAATGGCAGAGTGAATCTAGTTATTAACAATGTTATCTGTTTATAGGCTAGACAAATGGCCGCCGTTCTCCTGAGACGTCTCTTGTCCTCTGCATTTGATGAAGTCTATCCAGCACTTCCCTCTGATGTTCAGACTGCCATCAAGAGTGAGCTACTCATGATTATTCAGATGGAAACACAATCTAGCATGAGGAAAAAAGTTTGTGATATTGCGGCAGAACTGGCCAGGAATTTAATAGGTGTGTATGCAGGTGCACTCACGTTGCCAAAAACATGGGTATATCCTTCCTTTTTTTTTTTTTTTTTTATGGAATCTTTTAGAGTAAGATTCATAAGTACCTGAGTACCATTTATTCTGTTTAAAATGAATGTGCTTATGGATTTTGCATTTAGAGCCAGAAATTACAGATAGATGTTTGTGAAATCCATTCATAGGACTCACCTATTGGTATTCAAAATACCCATGTGAGGCTAGGCACAGTGGCTCACGCCTGTAATCTCAGCACTTTAGGAGGCCGAGGTGGGCACATCGCTTGAGTCTAGCAGTTCAGGACGAACCTGGGCAACATGGCAAAACCCCGTTTCTACAAAAAATTAGTGGGTGTGATGGTGTGCACCTGTAGTCCCAGTTACTTGGGAGGCTGAAATGGGAGAATCACCTGAGCCCCATAAGCTGGAGACTGCAGTAAGCGGTGATCACGCTACTGCACTCCAGCCTGGGCAACAAAGCAAGACTATGTCTCAAAAACAGGAAAAAAAATCCATGTGGAAAAGTAATTTTGTAATTTGCTTGAAAATTGGCAGTTACATTTCCTCCTAAATCTATGATGTTTTAGAAGCACAGGCTAATTAATGGTATAACCTACTTTGTACATTAAACTTGCCAGTTGAACTAAAAATCAGTGACTCCAGTGCCTTTGCTGTTGTATATGTGTGGTGACAAATATATACATATACTGTTACGTAGCTATACTATGTATTTTTTTTTTTTTTGAGACGGAGTTTCGCTCTTATTGCCTAGGCTGGAGTGCAGTGGTGCGATCTTGGCTCACCGCAACCTCCGCCTCCCAGGTTCACGTGATTTTCCTGCCTCAGCCTCCCGAGTAGCTGGAATTACAGGCATGCGCCACCACACCCAGCTAATTTTTTTTGTATTTTTAGGGTTTCTCCATGTTGGTCAGGCTGGTCTGGAACTCCTGGCCTCAGGTGATCTGCCCATCTCGGCCTCCCAAAGTGATGGGATTACAGGCATGAGCCACTGCGCCTGGCCTACTATGTACATTTTTAATGCCCAAAAAATATTTTTTTAAGTGAGGTAAAAGGCAAACATCATAAAAAAATGCATTTTACTAAAGGTAAAAATCCTTTTTAGTCAACTAAAAATAGTAATGATGTAATTGAACATGCTACTTTTTTATCTTGCTGCAAAAAGCTTTATTTCCATTTGGTCTAGTGCCTGGGAGAGGGCTCCAGCTTGGTTAAAAAGCTACCTAATGGCTGGAGGGAGAGGCTCAGGCAGAAGCCCTGATACATTGAGGGGGACCCTCAGAGGTCACTGGGCTTTTAGTGTTGTTTGATGATGAGCCTTTTGAAGAGACACTTGCCCAGCTCAACATAGGAGCCAACTAGCTTGCGGAGGTTGGTCACGTGGTCACCCATCTTAATGAGTTTCACTTCCTCATCCAGGAAGTGGCTCTCCAAGAAGTCACAGAGATGGGGATCTGTGCAGGCAGATCCCAGGGCATGAAGATCCAACAGGGCCTAGTTCCTGGTACAAGTTCTTCTCCAGGGCCATGACAGCTTCCATGGTGTCTTGGGTTTTGTCCCACTCATCTTCATACTTCCTGCTCGTAGAAGAGAGTGTGGCCACCACTTTTTTTTTTTTTTTTTTAGACAGGGATTTATAAGTGTGGTTGTAAGCGCAGCTTGTTTAGATGGCATGTTTAATAATTGAAATGAAGATCAAGGTTACATGGGAGATTACTATTGATTGAGCTTAGTACATTATGACACTAATTTTAAAATCTCATCAACCAGTAATACAGTAAGTTCTTGTTCAATTCAGCTAGCAGATTGTATCCTTTCTTATGTCAACCGTTTCTTAGAAACTAATGGGGAATGTGTCAATTCTTTATATTTTAGATGAGTTCAAATTAATTTTTTTAGACAGTTTTGTTCTGTTGCCCAGGCTTGAGTACAGTGGTGTGATCATGGCTTACCGCAGCCTCCACCTCCCAAGTTCAGGTGATTCTCCTGCCTCAGCCTCCCATACGCCCAGCTAATTTTTGTATTTTTTTAGTAGAGATGGAGCTAACTGGGTTTCACCCTGTTTGCCAGCCTGGTCTCAAATGCCTGACCTCAGATGGTCTGCCCACCTTGGCCTCCCAAAGTGCTGAGATTAGAGGCATGAGCCACAGCGCCCAGCCCTAATTTTGAATATTTTTAAATTGTTTAGAAAATTCTACTTTCCAGTTTTAAGTATGCAGATAGGAATTGTTATAGGTGATATCATTTCTCATTCAGAAACACTTAACAATGCAAACCTTTCCAAAGTATTCAAAGTGCTCTCATAGATTTTTTTTTTTAAGCTGCTATTTTATTTCCCCTCAAAGCATCATCTTTAGGTTGAAGAAACATTTAATGTCAGCTTAGCAGCACAATTGTCATTTCACAAAAGTTCAAATATGGGGGGACGTTTAAAAAGAAAACATCTGTAATTCATCTGTAAGTTGTATAACTCTTAAGGTCTTTGTGGCAATATAACCAGAGTCTTATAAGTGGCACAGTAGATTTTTGTGGTCACTCATTTTTATTATAAAGTATTATTTAAAATCTCTTAATCTTGTTAAATAGTAAACATATTAATAACGTCCTCTGGCACTATTTGAACCAAACTGCAAAGTGTGAGCACCCTGTATGGGTCCTGAGATTCTAACCCTGATGTCTTCTCAAGTTCCAAAGTAGTTGTTACTTTGGTTTCAAGACCTTGCCACCAAATACTAGCTTTGCCTACTTTTTCAACTCTTTAATAGCAACGGTATATATAAAGGAGTCAGTCAATCAGATATTTGTACAGTTAAAAGTGCTGCCTTCTCTTCAAATTCCACTCCTTAGAAATAACCTCTGCCAGCCAGGTGCGGTGGCTCACGCCTGTAATCCTAGTACTTTGGAAGGCCAAGGCAAGTGGATCACCCAAGGTCAGGAGTTTGAGACCAGCCTGGCCATCATGGCAAAACCTCGTCTCTACTAAAAATACAAAAATTAGCCAGGCATG
The DNA here is from genome assembly GCF_029281585.2 of Gorilla gorilla gorilla. NCBI lineage: Eukaryota > Metazoa > Chordata > Mammalia > Primates > Hominidae > Gorilla > Gorilla gorilla. The sequence goes on from NC_073238.2 coordinate 112,699,868, forward strand.
GTGGCAGGCGCCTGTAATCCCAGCTACTCGGGAGGCTGAGGCAGGAGAATTGCTTGAACCCTGGAGGCAGAGGTTGCAGTCAACCGAGATCGCGCCATTGCACTCCAGCCTGGGTAAAAAAGTGAAACTCCATCTAAAAAAAAAAGAACCTCTGTTAATATCTGATTATCTAACCCAAATACAGAGTTGTTTGGTTTGTTGGTTTGTTTAGTCTTTTTTTTTTTTTTTAACATGATTATGATGCCATTTTTATGGGTAAAGGACAGAATTTTATAGAGTTTTTAAAAATAGCAAAAGTGACATTTTTCACTACTCCTGGTTTTGAATGAGGCTTATGAAATGAAAGGATTTACTCCTAGTATATTGAAGTTCTGACTTACACAACTTTATGTCTGGATTTCTTTACTTTCAGATGAGGATGGCAATAACCAGTGGCCCGAAGGTTTGAAGTTCCTTTTTGATTCAGTCAGCTCTCAAAATGTGGGACTGCGGGAAGCTGCCCTTCACATTTTCTGGTATATACATTAATCCAGTTTTTTGAGACATTTGATTTAATGAATGCCCTAAACACCTTTTAACTGATTATTTTAGCCTAATTTAACCTTATACTTAAAATGAAAATAATGCGTTTACATAAGTTTTGTTTGTATTTGTATTGGAAGCAATTTTTTTTAAAAGGGCCTTTTATTTCACATTATGATCTTTTTTGTACACAAAGGTTCTCTACAGCTTGCTTGCTTTCTCTTTGTCTTTTATGATTCTGAAAGTTTCATTGAACAGTTTCCTCTCCTTTATTTGGAGATTAACACAATACTGGATGTAGCTTTTCGAAAGCCACATTAATAATGGTGTCTTGAAGAGGAGAAGGAGAATGCAGGTGAATCCGCATTATGTTTTCTGGGTCTTCTGTGACCAAATTTTATAATACGTTAAGAAACCTGTATATTTATAACCAAATAGTCTAAGTTTAGAATTAAGTGATTATTCTTTGCCCCACTGTGCTATATTTTTCTACTACACCTAAAATGTGATCAAGATCATACACATTTTAGGCTTTGTATCATTTTCTACTTTAGTTGTCATATATATCTTTGTTTATATCAGTAATTCAGATTAGAGAATGCAGATGGCCGGAGAGCATAGTTCTTGTAGTTTTCATCTGAAAACCTGTGGTTGCTCTTGTCCCATCCTGCACTCCAGGTCAGCTTTCGACTGAGACAGAGTAATAAGGATAAAAGCATGTAGCTGGGAATGGGCTGCTGAGTAGCCTCTACTCCCAGCCCAGACTTCTCCAGTATGTTTTCATTCACTTAACCCAAAAACAGGATTGCTTAGAGAATGGGTAGATGATGTTCATCCTATGGATTAATGCGTACTGAGTCAGGTAAACAAACAGTTCATTAGAGATTCTAGCTCATACTTTACCAAGATATTAATATAATGTAGTTTTTAAAGAATGTTTGGATTATCTTTTAGGAACTTTCCTGGAATTTTTGGGAACCAGCAACAACACTATTTAGATGTCATCAAACGAATGTTAGTTCAGTGTATGCAAGATCAGGAACACCCGTCGGTAAATAATTTCAATCCTATTAATATAACCATCTATTTTAATCTAATTTGTGAAAGAAATTAGTATATTAGGAGGTTGTTTTCACTTTTATACTTTAAAATACAAACACCAGTTTTACTGATAAAGAATAATTTGATCTTGAGTAAGAAAACTTCAATTTGCGTTTATCAAAAATCTCTCATGTTTGACATTTTTTCCTCTTGATTTTAGATCAGGACATTATCTGCTAGAGCTACAGCTGCATTTATACTTGCAAATGAGCATAATGTTGCTCTGTTCAAACATTTTGCAGACTTGCTACCGGGATTCCTACAGGTATGAAAGCAATATAGAATAAATCATAATTATATCTTATTTGGTTCTTTAATGCATTCAATCATTTATGCAATAAATTCATATTGCCTATTATGTTCTGGCGCTAGGCATACAGCAGTGAACAAAACATGCAAATCTCAGTCTCCATTAAGCTTATGTTTACTGCCTTTGAAAGACATTTTTAGTCTCTTACAATATTTATAGTTATAAAATTTTTCTGTAATGTAAATGTTGTAAGCAATTATATGCTTATTGTTGAATTTATGGTCATGTAGATTATTTCCATTAAATCAACCAAATAACCTGTGAGATTTAATGCCCATTTTACATAAGGAGAAACTACTCTTAATTACAGGGTGTGTAATAGTTTGTATTATAATGTAAGTTTATGGTTAATTCACATTATCGTTAAGGATGTTAATTTTTAAGAATACTTTCTGCTTTAATCAGAAAGCAAAATAAGATTAGACAAGATAGAGCATATATTCAGGGCAACTTGAATCTATGTTCCTGGGGAAAAAAATTTTATATTAATTAAAATTTAAAAGATTGGACAAGTTAGTGGTTCCCAACCTTGTCAGACTCCAAACTCCTTTTTTATGGCAATCTTTTAGTAATTTTTCATATACTCTTCTAAAAATGAAATGCATAAGTAATGTAATATATATGCATAATTTTTTAGAATATTAATATATGGCCTTAATACAAAAAAGAAATGCAAAGAAACATATAATAAAATGGCTTGCTTCTCCTTATGTAAATGGTCAGACAAGACTACACTGGAAGACATAATAGACTAGGTGGCTTCTAAGTGATCTGTACAAATGCAATAGCTAAAACTGGACTAATAGCAAAGATATTGGCAAGTCAAACACCACAGTTCCGATTAGAATTGGTGATAAGATTTCCTAAAATAGTAAGGTTCTGAACAAAGCAAAGTAGAGGTTGAGTGTCTCTTATTCAGAATGCTTGGGAGTAGAAGTGTTTCAGATCTCAAAATTTTTTCAAATTTTGAAACACTGTATTTGTGTTATACTTACCAGTTGAGCATCTCAAGTCAGAAATCCGAAATACTCAAATGCGCATTTCCTTTGAGTGACGTGTCTGTGTTCAAAAAATTGAGGATTTCAGAGCATTTTGGATTTGGGATGTTCCACCTGTATGTATCCATTCTTGATTGATACAGTAGTTACATTGGAGGGGGGGATAACAGTTGTTAAAACCAGGCAAAAAATAATTTGTGAGTTAGTTTCTAGGTTCAGATCATTATAAAGAGTTTTCTCCTTTTTATAAATGTCTGGGATTTGTAATAATGTGAAATGCATAATGAGAAGATCATGTAAGTCCCTTGTGCTTGTGTCACAGGTGCAGGACATTTAGTATCCATGGCCTTTGCCCATCCTCAACCGTGTGACCATCAAGAAATATCTCCTGGGTGAAAACCATTCCTCTTGAGAACCACTGAGTTAGAGAGGATTTAGAGGAGCTAAAATTGAAGGTTTCCACATGATAAGTTATTTAAAGGATTCAGTGAAACTTCTCTCCCCGTGCTATCACAATGAAAAGATAGTTTCGTGACAGAACATAAATTGTAACATACTATTGCTTTAGTAGTTTATTATCTGAAATCTCTAATTACTGTTGAAATCTAATCCCGGTTTTCTTCCTCTGGATTTAGAGTAAGTTAAAATGTTTACCACAACTTTTAAGAGTTGTTATTCTGAAATAGATAATGATAAACACAAAATGCATACTTTAATACCACAGTGACCAGACTTAACATCCAAGATAAATAAAATGGGTAACATTGGACACTTTAAATGTATTACAGGTTCTAGTACTTACTATGCGTATGAAAAAAACTAGGGCATGGATATAAGAAAGGACAGAAGAGCCAGGTGTGGTGGCCACACATGTTGTCCTGGCTACCCAGGAGTCTGAGGCACAAGAGTTGGAGGGTACTGTGAGCTATGATTGTGCCACCACACTCCAGCCTGGGCGACAGAGCGAGACCTTATCACTGAAAAAATAAAAGGACAAAGGAAAGGGACTCCTGGTTATAAAAAAAAAAAAGTAATTTCTTGGCAGCCTTAAGTATTGTAATGGTTTTCACTGATTTTCATTTTGACTTAGATGTAAATCTGTTTTGAATGTTTCTAGTTAACATCCATCAGAAGGAAGGTATACATGTGCCTGCAGGTAGAACATTTGCATAATATAGATTGCTAAATTATTTAGTGAAAAATAGTTTAGTAATATTTCTCTATTGTCAGCATCTTAGGAATCTTTTGGCTAATGAGGCATTATAAAGTGAATCTTCAGCACCGACTTTCTGTTTCATCTTTTCTAGGCGGTAAATGACTCGTGCTACCAGAATGATGATTCTGTCCTAAAATCCCTCGTTGAGATTGCAGATACTGTTCCAAAGTATTTGCGTCCTCACTTGGAAGCAACTCTACAGCTAAGTCTAAAGGTAAATTAAGTACGTTAGTAAACGTTCTGTTTGTTATTTTCAGGGACTAATCTAAATTATTAAATGTATACAAATATGTCTTCTTTGTAGTTGTGTGGAGACACTAGCCTCAACAATATGCAACGCCAGCTTGCCCTTGAAGTGATCGTCACCCTCTCTGAGACTGCAGCTGCTATGTTAAGAAAACATACCAATATTGTTGCACAGACTAGTAAGTCAGTGGTCTTCAGATAGTTTATGTGTATTGTGGCCAAATTTTTGGATAAATTTGCTGAGGGTTGTGTGATTTCTCAGATTGTTGAGAATATAATGAATATCCTTTTAGAATCAGATGAATTTGGGAAAATGCATCTCAATACATGCAAGCATGGACCCCCACATTGTGGTTATGCCTTTAAGACTTTGCAGACACCCTGAAATCTGGTGTTAAAAATAACATTTCTAGAGTGGAGTGTGACAGACTCTATCATTTATATGTTAATATTGGGCACAGTTAATAGAGTCAAAAACAATTCAGCGGGGATATATAGATGCACAGTAGCGAACTACAAACCAAGATAGCATGTGTTGCTTACCAGTGAAGCCAGGATTAGAAGAACAAGGTCTAACACTAGTCATGGCTCTGTTCACTATATTACATTGCTTTTGTTTTATAACCCTCGTTGCAGCAGAAACTTAAATGGCTATTGTGCTATGGAAATACTACTTTAAGTTTCATTGTGCTGGGATAAGGACTTGAGAACTAACCTGATCATTTTCTGGCCTAGCCATTTCTTAATGAGCTAATGAGTACTTGAACACTTAATTTAGAGGGTAAATACGTCACCAGATTTATTTTGTGGTGGTACCTACCTTTTGTCTTACACTGAGGTAGTGGTTGGAATTTTAGAAATATTCCCATTAAAGTCAGGAACAAGAAAAATATCTCCTTTATCACTGTTCATGTTGTACTGACTGCCCCAGCTGATGCATTAAGAGATAAAAATAAGTTATAAGCATTAGAAACAATGGCTGGGTGCAGTGGCTCATGCCTGTAATCCCAACACTTTGGGAGGCCGAGGCGGGCAGATCACCTGAGGTCAGGAGTTCAAGACCAGCCTGGCTAACATGCTAAAACCCCGTTTCTACTAAAAATACAAAAAATTAGCCAGGTGTGGTGGTGCACACCGGTAATCCCAGCTACTTGGGAGGCTGAGGCAGGAGAATTGCTTGAACCCGGGAGGTGGAGGTTGCAGTGAGCCCAGACCATGCCATTGCACTCCAGCCTGGGCAACAAGAGCGAAACTTGTCTCAAAAAAAAGAATTAGAAACAAAAATATTGCTTATTTGTAGGCTATGTGGTTATTGTCTACAAAAAGTTTTAAAGACTCAACAGATAAACTGCTAATCAAAGGGTTAAGCAAGATCCTTAGATATGAGAACATTTTATTGTAAGTGTTCCATTATTCATAATAAATCATTTAGAAAATTTTATAGGCATGAGTTGTAGTAACTGGGAATAAATCAAAAGATGTACAAGACATATGGAGAAAGTTGAATAACATATTGAAAGACTAATAGAAGAACAAATTATCAGTTCTCAAATTAATCTAGGGTTATGATAGAACAATCCTGAAATTCTTCTGAAAGAACATAGGGCCTGGAGTAGCGAAGACAATTTTGACGAATAAAGTGGAGATCTTGTTTCATCAACTGTGAATTTAGAATGCATTGATGATGCAGGTGTTGACAATGGATCGGATGGAACAAAGGGTAGAGTGTAGGAGAGGATCTGCTCACATGGGAACAAAGCCGTTTTTAAAAAGATAATTGACCAAAAGTTCTTGGGGCCAGGCATACTGGCTCAGGCCTGTAATTCCAGCACTTTGGAAAGCCAAGGTGGGTAAATTATGTGAGCTGCTGAGTTTGAGACCAGCCTGGGCGACATGACGAAACCCTGTCTCTGCCAAAAATACAAAAATTAGTCGGGCATGGTGGCACATGCCTGTGGTTCCAGCTACTCAGGAGGCTGAGATGGAGGATTGCTTGAGCCCAAGAGGTCAAGGCTGCCGTGAGCCAAGATCGCACCATTGCACTCCGGCCTGGGTGACGGAGTGAGACCCTGTCTCAAAAAAAAAAAAAAAAAATTTCTGGGATAACTGGTTCATTCTTTCTTTCATTCTTTCTCTCTTTCTTTTTTTTTTTTTTTTTTAATAGGTTTATGGGGAACAGGTGGTGTTTGGTTTAGTGGTGATTTTGGTGCACCCGTTACAGGAGCAGTGTACACTGTACCCAATGTGTAGTCTTTTATCCCTCCCACCCTTTCCCCTGAGTCCCCAAAGTCCGTTGTATCATTCTTACACCTTTGCATCCTCATAGCTCAGCTCCCACTTATGAGTTGAGAATATATAACTGGTTATTTCTATGGGGAAAAAAATTCCAACTCTAGACAGCTTATTAAAAAAACAGGCCGGGCGCGGTGGCTCACGCCTGCAGTCTCAGCACTTTGGGAGGCCGAGGCAGGTGGATCACAAGGTCAGGAGATCGAGACCATCCTGGCTAACACTGTGAAACCCCGTCCCTACTAAAAAATGCAAAAAATTAGCTGGGCGTGGTGGTGGGCGCCTGTAGTCCCAGCTTCTCGGGAGGCTGAGGCAGGAGAATGGCGTGACCCGGGAGGCAGAGCTTGCAGTGAGCCGAGATACAGCCACTGCACTGCAGCCTGGGCGACAGAGCAAGACTCTGTCTCAAAAATAATAATAATAATAATAATAATTTGGGGTCTACTCAAGACCTGAGTATTACCTTGCACGCTGGAACTAGTTAAAAAAGTTAAGGGCTAAATATTACAGATATATTTTACAAGTAATGCTTAATAGTAGATAATTTTCTAAGACTGAATCACAAACCATTGATGTAAACATTGCCAAATTTGCAAATGCGAAAACAATTTTTTGACCAATCAGATACACCATAAATGAACTGAAAAAATAAGCCACAAACTGGAAGAAAATAATTACAGTGCACACAATCAACAGTTTTGTTATCTGGAGAATACACAAAGGCTGAGAAGAGGAAATTCGTTGCTTTTTTCTTCTTTAAGATGGGGTCTTGCTCTGTCATCCAGGCTAGAGTGCAGTGACATGATCTCAGCTCACTGCAGCCTCCCAAGTAGCTGGGACTACAGGCACGCACTACCACACCTGGCTAATTTTTGTGTTTTTTGGTAGAGATAGGGTTTTACCATGTTGCCCAGGCTGGTCTTGAACTCCTGGGGTCAAGGGATTCTCCCACCTAAGCCTCCCAAAGTGCTGGGATAACAGGTGTGCACCAGCGGGCCCAGTCAGGAAATTCGTAAAAGAGGGATCTGAAATAGCTAATGAACCCTGCTAAGTCTCAGTAAAAACAAGTGTAATTGTGGAATACAGGTTGTCCAGAAGTTTGACAATATCAATTGTTAATAAAAGATGTGGAACTGAGAGGATGCTTATTCCACCCCCAGGGCACTTCACACATTTTTGTGAAATAACAGAGACCTCCACTTAAACTTCACATAGTTTATGCAACAGCTGTGCAGAGCACAGCTTGTTTGGTAATTTTTTTTTTTTAGACAGAGTCTCGCTCTGTCGTCCGGGCTGGAGTGCAGTGGTGTGATCTTGGCTTACAGCGAGCTCCACCTCCCAGGTTCACGCCATTCTCCTGCCTAAGCCTCCTGAGTATCTTAGGACTACAGGTGCTCGCCACCACACCCGGCTAATTTTTTTGTATTTGGGGTTTCACCGTGTTAGCCAGGATGGTCTCGATCTTCTGACTTTGTGATCCACCTGCCTCGGCCTCCCAAAGTGCTGGGATTACAGGCATAAGCCACCGCGCCTGGCCTTGTTTGGTAATTTTTTAGTACTATTTGAAGATAGTAATAACAATTTCATGCCTAGACTTATGCTTGTCAAAGAGAAGATGTAATAATCTCATCAAAGCAAATTTTGTAGGAGGAAAAAATTGGAAACCACCAAAATGTTTATCAGCTAGACAGTGGGTAGTATGTTTATATAATGGAATGCTATTAAATAAATTGAAATCCTTATGTGTTGAGAAAAAAGCAAATTGCTGAGGTACATATATTATGAAACCATTTATTATATAAAAAATCAAATCTTGAAATAGTACTATAATTTTGTATAGAGAGATGGAAATCTGTAGTTCAAGTGTGAAAAAACAATTGCGGAATGAGAAACATTTGTGATGTTGCTTCTTACCTCTGGTGACGGGGAGAATGTAATCGGATTTGGGAATTTCACAGGAGGGTTTGACTTATGAATGTTGCTTTTTAAAGAAACGATAAAAGCAAATATGACAAGGTTAAAATTTAACAAACCAGGTTTTGGGGGCACAGACAAATAATTGTTTTGTCTTGCTCTCTTACAGGCAAAGTAAAATCTTAAAATTCTTGTTTATAAATAGTGATATGGATAAGATAAAGTCACAGTCTTCGGGTATGAAATAATTGTTTACTTTAGTTCCTCAGATGTTAGCAATGATGGTTGATTTGGAAGAAGATGAGGACTGGGCAAATGCAGATGAACTAGAAGATGATGATTTTGACAGGTAATCAAACATTGTGTCCAGGGTGGCAGTGAAAGCCTTAGGGCTCCACGGTCCATCTCTTCACTATTGCACCCTGTAACCTGAAGGTAAACTTTTAAGCCTGGAATATGGGACACTTTGCCTTGCTGTTGTATTTATTGCTGTGTCACATTTTATAAGTAGTATTTTCTTTAGTTTTCATGTATAATTTATATTAATAAAACTTATGTTTCTTGGAAGTTCATAAAAATATTTTAATAGTTAATACATAAAGTTGTATTTTGTAATCAGGAACTGAAAGATACCTACAACAACAAACAAGGAAGTTTTTCTTTTTTTAAAAAAAGTATGACATGAAAACAGCAAATAAAGTAGCTATGTTTTTTGTTTGGTTTTGAGACGGAGTCTCGCTCTGTCGCCCAGGCTGGAGTGCAGTGGCGCGATCTCGGCTCACCGCAAGCTCCGCCTCCGGGGTTCACACCATTCTCCTGCCTCAGCCTCCCGAGTAGCTGGGACTACAGGCACCTGCCACCACGTCCAGCTAATTTTTTGTATTTTTAGTAGAGACGGGATTTCACCATGTTAGCCAGGATGGTCTCGATCTCCTGACCTCATGATCCGCCCGCCTCGGCCTCCCAAAGTGCTGAGATTACAGGCGTGAGCCACCGCACCCGGCCAAGTATCTATGTTTTTAACTGTCGTACTCTAAATTATTTCCAAGTTTTTTTGTTTTTGTTTTTAGTTTGAATATCTTTTAAAATGTGTATAAAGCAGCTTTTTTGTGATAAATGCTTTTACAGGCAGAGACTTCCCTTAGAATAATTGTTTCAACAAAATTCCCTGCAATACACATCATATTTTCCTAGTAAAAAGCAGTTTAACTTTAGGATAGACAGCATCCAGTGGTGAAAAGATGGGAGTCAACTGGGTAGAGTAACACTGGAATTACTATTGTACTTATTTATTTCAGCTTAGGAAGTCCCATGAATACAGGAAAAGTCAACCAAAATCTATATTCACTGTGCAGTAGTAATGATGGCCCCTTACATGTATGTGAAACATAGCACCTCTGAGCTCTGTTACTTTAATCAACTTTATTAGTAGTCCCAGAGGTGTATTATATTACAGTTGCAGAAAGGGAGATTGAAGATTGAGTGATTTCTCTGAGGTTATGTAGCCAGTTAATGGACTGGGGTTAATTACCATTTTTTTCATTCTTCCCAGTGCATTATACTACCACCTTTTCTTTAAAAAAGCTGAAATTGGCTGGATGCAGTGGCTCACACCTGTAATCCCAGCACTTTGGTAGGCAGAGGCGGGCAGATCACCTGAGGTCAGGAGTTCGAGACCAGCCTGACCAACATGTTGAAACCCCGTCTCTACTAAAAATACAAAAATTAGCCGGGCCTGGTGGCAGACACCTATAATCCCAGCTACTCGGAAAGCTGAGCGAGGAGAATCTCTTGAACCTGGGAGGTGGAGGTTGCAGTGAGCTGAGATCACGTCATTGCACTACGGCCTGGGCAACAGAGCAAGACTCCATCTCAAAAAAAATAAAAAGCTGAAATTATTCCCCTGAAAGAGTTGGAGTCAGTATAAACTACTAGGTTAATAAAAGTAAAAATTAAAGATATTTGGCTTTAGAATATATGTGCATTTTTGAGACTTAATCCCATTGTTAAAAATGACTGATTTCTGGCTTTAATACTATCTTGAAGTATATGAAAGGAATCTTTCACTGGAAATCACCTGATAACGGCTGAAGAGAAGACCAGGGCTAGGTCGAATTTCCTTTCTGGTTCAGTTACTGTAATGTGCTGCTACCTGTCCTTTCATTTGCCCTGCAAATGGCACTTAAATTTATACAGTTTAAGAAACTTTGTTTTCTAAACTAGATGAATAAGATTTTCTCATTTGTGAAACGGCATAAATATATTTTCAGGGTGAGATTTTTTTAAAGTCTAAAAACCTGTTCTGAAGATAATTTATAGTTTCATTTTTATAGTATTGTCTTTACATAGTAAAGATAATGCACATGAAATACACTACTGATCCTCCAGTTCTAAGCCAGGATAAGTCCAAATGCTTTTATGCCCACATTCCTTTGGCTTTCAGAGAAGGCAATAGAATTGAGTTTCACATAGCTATGCATAGTTTTTGGCAGTGCAGTTTGCACCCCTTTAAGGGTGAATAAACTCACAGTGGGGAAGATTATACATTCTCTGCACCCTTTTCAGTTTTCTATGTTCTGTTCATTGATAGGTTTGAAGACTGTATTTCTAGGAAATGAAATACATGAGGCTCTTTCAACACTGCTTTTACTGGAGTGTTGAAAGTGTCAGAAGCTGTTTCTGAGAACAGTTTTTATCCAGTAGCGGGTGGGGGTGGTCTTGAGAAATAAGATTCAGGCCGGGCACAGTGGCTCACGCCTGTGATCTTAGCATTTTGGGAGGCCCAGGCGGGCGCATCACGAAGTCAGGAGATCGAGACCATCCTGGCTAACATGGTGAAACCCCGTCTCTACTAAAACTACAAAAAAATTAGCCAGGCGTGGTGGCGGGCACCTGTAGTCCCAGCTACTCGGGAGGCTGAGGTAGGAGAATGGCATGAAGCTGGGAGGCGGAGCTTGCAGTGAGCCGAGATCGTGCCACTGCACTCCAGCCTGGGTGACAGAGCGAGACTGTCTCAAAAAAAAAAAAAAAGAAAAAGAAAAATAAGAATCAGGCATGACTTTCTAAACTATGGTGCATCATGATAAAAACATTTACTCTTTTTTCTTTTCTAAGCTGTAGAGTTTTTAACCCCTAATTTCAATTCCACATTTAAAGACAGCTTGAATTCTTTCTCAGTCTTAGTTTAATAATAATATGGTTAGAAGTATGTCTGTAGAGTATACTATTTCTTTTGTGTTTCAGATATATTGAGTACATAATTCTGTTTATGTGTTTAGCAATGCAGTTGCAGGCGAGAGTGCTCTAGACCGAATGGCTTGTGGACTTGGTGGAAAGCTCGTTCTGCCGATGATCAAGGAACACATTATGCAAATGCTTCAGAATCGTAAGCTGTGTCCTTCAAATGCTAGAATAGTGAAGTTGTGCCCTTTCTAAAGCTTAAATTCTAAGATATGTTTAGACTTAAAAATTAATCTTTGTCTTTTTATCATCCATATTTAACCCAATTCATTTATTTTACTGATAAAATTGTCAATCCCAAAGAAAATGTACAGATTTACTTCCTAGCCAAAAGTATTTAGATTTGAATTTGAAAATGATGTTATTATTTGAATTTTTATGGAATATTAGAATGTTTGAATCATATACTCTTCTTTCACCCAATATCTTTTATTTTTAAAAGAAGAAACTCTATCTAATGTTATCAAAAGAGAAACCACTTCTTTCTTTCTGTTTTTGCCCCTGACGGAGGTGATGGTGGAAGCCCACCTGCCCTGGAGGGCAGCTGTTGTTGTTGTTGACACAGGATTTCGCCATGTTGCCCAGGCTGGTCTCAAACTCCTGGCCTCAAGCAGTCCTCCTGCTTCAGCCTCCCAGAGTGCTTGGATTATAGGCATGAGCTACCACACCTGGCCATCCTTCTATTTTATTTCTATGAATATTTCAGTTACCTTTGTACCTGTAATATATATATCAGTCCCAAAGTTTATTGTTGTATGTGTTTTATTTTCATTTGTCTTTTTTAATTATAAAGTTAATGTGTTCTTTTGTTAAATTAAAATTCAGAAGTATTAAGTTAGAAGTTTGTTTGTTTTTTGGTGGAATCTCGCTCTGTTGCCCAGGGTAATGTGATCTCAGCTCACCGCAGCCTCCACCCACTGGATTCAGGCGATTCTCCTGCCCTAGCCTCCTGAGTAGCTGGGACTACAGGCACATGCCACCATGCCCAGCTATTTCGAGACAGAATCTCACTCTGTCAAACAGGCTGGAGTGCAGTGGTGCAATCTTGGCTCACTACAATGTTCGCCTCCCAGTTTCAAGCAATTCTCCTGTCTCTGCCTCCCAAGTAGCTGGGATTACAGGCATACACCACCACACCCAGCTAATTTTTGTACTTTTAGTGGAGATGGAGTTTCTCCATGTTGGCCAGGCTGGTCTCAAACTCCTAACCTCAAGTGATCCGCCCACCCCGGCCTCCCAAAATGCTGGGATTACAGGCATGAGCCACTGCACCCGGCCTAATTTTTGTATTTTTAGTAGAGACGGGGTTTCGCCATGTTGGCCAGGCTGGTCTTGAACTCCTGACTTTAAGTGATCCACCCGTCGCAGCCTCCCAAAGTGCTGGGATTACAGGTGTGAGCCACCGCGCCTGGCCTGATACATACTTTTAGAATCAAGTAGTCACGCACTTTTTCTGTTCATTTTTCTAAAAAGTAAATATACAAATGTTTTGTTTTTTGTTTTTTTTTGTTTGTTTCTGTTTTTTTTTTTTTTTTTTTTTTTTGAGATGGAGTCTCGCTCTTTCGCCCAGACCAGAGTGCAGTGGCGCAATCTCGGCTCACTGCAAGCTCCGCCCCCCGGGTTCACACCATTCTCCTGCCTCAGCCTCCCGAGTAGCTGGGAATACAGGCGCCCGCCACCGTGCCCGGCTAATTTTTTGTAGTTTTAGTAGAGACGGGGTTTCACCACGTTAACCAGGATTGTCTCGATCTCCTGACCTTGTGATCCGCTCGCCTCAGACTCCCAAAGTGCTGGGATTACAGGCGCGAGCCACTGCACCCGGCCTATACAAATGTTTTTATATTATATATACATATACCCTTTCCAAAAAAGTTTTGTTACTCTTTTCCAAATAAGAACTTTTATACATCTCCCTCTACCAGAATGACATGTTTATAATGTGTAATTGCTATTCTATCTGTAATTTTTTTCGGTAGCTGACTGGAAATACCGGCATGCAGGATTGATGGCCTTATCTGCCATTGGTGAAGGGTGCCACCAGCAAATGGAAGGAATTCTAAATGAGATCGTAAATTTTGTTTTACTTTTTCTCCAGGATCCTGTAAGTACCAGTAAATATTTGATTCAAAATGATTAGTGTAGCTTCATGTGGAAACCTTCTTGCTTTTACTAATGAAAGGGAACATTTTCCAGCATCCAAGAGTAAGGTATGCAGCCTGTAATGCCGTGGGACAGATGGCTACAGATTTTGCACCTGGTTTCCAAAAGAAATTTCATGAGAAGGTAAGTAACAAGTCCTCAAACACTTAAATCAGACTTTAGGAAGAAGGGTGGACATTTCAACATGTGTGCCCATTTGGTTTCATTTCACAGGTGATTGCAGCTCTGCTGCAGACCATGGAAGACCAAGGCAATCAACGTGTGCAGGCCCATGCAGCTGCTGCCCTCATTAACTTTACTGAAGACTGTCCCAAGTCACTACTTATTCCATACTTGGATAATTTGGTGAAACATCTGCATTCCATTATGGTACTGAAGCTTCAAGAGGTAAGTTTTAAGATCTGTAGGCTGCTTTCTGTTTGTAGATTAATTTGGGTTGATTTGATGGGTAAGAACTGGAGAAAGAGGGACTTGCAGCATGACCATAAAGAATATAAAGTAGAAAAACTGAGGAGGCTATTCAGAGTTGTGGAATGATGAGTAGAGAAATTCAGATTTGACCAAAATGTGGGCTGATAATTGGAATTGGGAAAGATACAGCTAAAGGTCAGGTAAAATCAGTGTATATGGATCACCCTGAAAATAAGGCAGAGAAGTTTTTGAACTCTGATTTATGTAAAGTGTGAAAAACCATTCTGTGTTCTTAAATGCTGCAGGAAATGATCATATGGTAAGAAATTAGTATGGTAGCATTGGGTGAGGCATACACAAAAAAGGGAGAAGATTTAAGGCAAGACCATCATACTGTCATCGTCCAGGGAGCTTAGATAGTAATAGTGGAAGAGGTGATTCTAAAAGACATTTCATGGGAAGCATTAACAGTTTGTTTCTGGCAGTTTGAATTTTAAAAGATGAAAGGGCCCAGCACGGTGGCTCACCCCCATAATCCCAGCACTTTGGGAGGCTGAGGCAGGTGGATCACCTGAAGTCAGGAGTTCGAGACCAGCCTGGCCAACATGGTGAAATCCCATCTCTCCTAAAAATACAAAATTAGCCAGGTGTGGTGGTGCACGCCTGTAATTCCAGCTACTCGGGAGGCTAAGAGGAGAATCACTTGAACCTGGGAGGCAGAGGTTGCAGTGAGCTGAGGTGGTGCCACTGCCCTCCAACCTGGGCAACAAGAGCAAAATTCTGTTTCCAAAAAAAAAGATGAAAGAGAAGAAATTAAAAAACATTGAGTATTCTAACCAGAGTGGGAGAAATACAGAAGTTGTAGAAGCAACATCATTTTTGAGTATCCAAGTAAAAATGATTATAGTTACAGCTGAAATAAGGGATGCAACCTGAAAACAATTGAATGATGTTAGTCCAGCACAGTGTGTGAGAGATGTAGATGCGAAAAGCAAGGATTTTAACCCAGTTTAGTGTCAAATGTTTATTGTCAAATGTAATGAAAATGGATTACTACTATAAAAATGAAATGAATAGAAGGCATAGAAAATAAAAGATAAACCTGCTCTCAAATTGCTATAAAAGTTTCTAATGCCCATAATTCCTATACTTAATAAGAACTGGTAGCAAATAGTTAACAAACCACAGTTTGCATAGCAGTGGTGATTGGTCAGAGAGCAAGATAAACAAGAAATGCAATGTCTCAGAAGCCAAAGACAGAGGACTTATAAACAAAGGCCCAAGTGCTCAGTATCAGATGACAGCAGACTAAGAGTATGATAAAGGAAACATTCGTGTGCCCGAAGGCAGACCGAGGTGGACCCAAGTTGAAGGCAGATTGGTTGGTTGGTTAAATCAGTAATGGATGGATCCAACATGACTTTACAGGTTTGGGTGGATGGCTGTGGTATGATAGTCTGTGTGTACCCCTGCCCTTCCTTCCTGCAGTGAGGCACTATATGGGTTTTTAAAGATAAGTGGAAGGAGTTGTTGGGATGGGATGGTAGGAGGACAGTGTTCACGAGGAAGAGTTGTACGAAGCGAAGGTAGCCTAGCAGAGGAGGAAAGACATTTCCTCTGGGGCCAGCAGCACAGTCCACACTAAACATGGAGCAGAGGTTGAGGTACAGAAGCAGAAAGTAAGATGGCTTTCTCAAGACATAGTTGAATGTGTAACACAAGGTAAAGAACTCTGCTGAGAGTGTGGGTGTAATTGACATGGGGAATTATGAAAATCTGGAGTAGTGACTGGCTCAGGTTCATATGAGTTAATAAATATTTTATTTTATTTTATTTATTTATTTTTATTTTGAGATGGAGTCTCGCCCAGGCTGGA
Source organism: Gorilla gorilla gorilla (assembly GCF_029281585.2). NCBI lineage: Eukaryota > Metazoa > Chordata > Mammalia > Primates > Hominidae > Gorilla > Gorilla gorilla. Next base: position 112,716,151 of record NC_073238.2, read on the forward strand.
GTGCGATAACGCACTCTCTGCTCACCGCAACCGCCGTCTCCCGGGTTCAAGCCATTCTTCTGCCTCAGCCTGCCGAGTAGCTGGGATTACAGACATGCACCACCACACCCGGCTAATTTTTGTATTTTGAGTGGAGACAGGGTTTCACCATGTTGGCCAGGCTGTTCTTTTTTTTTTTTTTTTTTTTTTTTAATTTTATTTTATTTTATTATTTTTTTTTTTTTTTATTGATCATTCTTGGGTGTTTCTCGCAGAGGGGGACTTGGCAGGGTCACAGGACAACAGTGGAGGGAAGGTCAGCAGATAAACAAGTGAACAAAGTTCTCTGGTTTTCCTAGGCAGAGGACCCTGCGGCCTTCCGCAGTGTTTGTGTCCCTGGGTACTTGAGATTAGGGAGTGGTGATGACTCTTAACGAGCATGCTGCCTTCAAGCATCTGTTTAACAAAGCACATCTTGCACCGCCCTTAATCCATTCAACCCTGAGTGGATACAGCACATGTTTCAGAGAGCACAGGGTTGGGGGTAAGGTCACAGATCAACAGGATCCCAAGGCAGAAGAATTTTTCTTAGTACAGAACAAAATGAAAAGTCTCCCATGTCTACCTCTTTCTACACAGACATGGCAACCATCCGATTTCTCAATCTTTTCCCCACCTTTCCCCCCTTTCTATTCCACAAAACCGCCATTGTCATCATGGCCCGTTCTCAATGAGCTGTTGGGTACACCTCCCAGACGGGGTGGTGGCCGGGCAGAGGGGCTCCTCACCTCCCAGTAGGGGCGGCCGGGCAGAGGCGCCCCTCACCTCCCAGACAGGGTGGCTGGCCAGGCGGGGGGCTGACCCCCCCACCTCCCTTCCGGACGGGGCGGCTGGCCGGGCAGAGGGCCTCCTCACTTCCCAGTAGGGGCGGCCAGGCAGAGGCGCCCCTCACCTCCCGGACAGGGCGGCTGGCTGGGCGGGGGGCTGATCCCCCCACCTCCCTCCCGGAGAGGGCGGCTGGCCGGGCGGGGGGCTGACCCCCCCACCTCCCTCCCGGACGAGGTGGCTGCCGGGCGGAGACGCTCCTCACTTCCCAGACGGGGGTGGCTGCTGGGCGGAGGGGCTCCTCACTTCTCAGACGGGGCGGTTGCCAGGCAGAGGATCTCCTCACTTCTCAGACGGGGCGGCGGGGCAGAGACGCTCCTCACATCCCAGACGGGGCGGCAGGGCAGAGGTGCTCCCCTCATCTCAGACGATGGGCGGCTGGGCAGAGACGCTCCTCACTTCCCAGATGTGATGGCGGCCGGGAAGAGGCGCTCCTCGCTTCCTAGATGGGATGGTGGCCGGGCAGAGTCGCTCCTCACTTTCCAGACTGGGCAGCCAGGCAGAGGGGCTCCTCACATCCCAGACGATGGGCGGCCAGGCGGAGACGCTCCTCACTTCCCAGACAGGGTGGCGGCCGGGCAGAGGCTGCAATCTCGGCACTTTGGGGGGCCAAGGCAGGCGGCTGGGAGGTGGTTGTAGCGAGCCGAGACCACGCCACTGCACTCCAGCATGGGCGCCATTGAGCACCGAGTTAACGAGACTCCGTCTGCAATCCCGGCACCTCGGGAGGCCGAGGCTGGCAGATCACTCGCGGATAGGAGCTGGAGACCAGCCCGGCCGACACAGCGAAACCCCGTCTCCACCAAAAAAGTACGAAAACCAGTCAGGCGTGGCGGCACGCGCCTGCAATCGCAGGCACTAGGCAGGCTGAGGCAGGAGAATCAGGCAGGGAGGTTGCAGTGAGCTGAGATGGCAGCAGTACCGTCCAGCTTCGGCTCGGCATCAGAGGGAGACCGTGGAAAGAGAGGGAGAGGGAGACCGTGGGGAGAGGGAGAGGGAGAGCGGCCAGGCTGTTCTTGAACGCCTGACCTCAAGTCATCCGCCCACCTGGGCCTCCCAAAGTGCTGGGATTACAGGTGTGAGTCACTGTGCCTGGCTTCTTTTTTTTTTTTCCAGACAGAGTCTTGCTCTTGTCAACCCAGCTGGGATGTAGTGGCGCAATCTCGGCTCACTGCAACCTCTGCCTCCCCAGTTCAAGCAATTCTCCTTCCTCTGCTTCCGGAGTAATGGGATTACAGGGGTGTGCCACCACACCTGGCTAATTTTTATTTATTTATTTATTTAGTAGAGACAGGGTTTCACCATGTTGGCCAGGCTGGTTTTGAACTCCTGACTCAGGTGATCCGCCTGCCTCAGCCTCCCAGAGTGCTGGGATTACAGAACAATTGTTTTAAAATATTGCTGGTGACAGGACGGGCCCAGCAGCAAATAGTTAGTAAGCATTTGTTACTAGCTGGGTCAGAGAATACCAGATCTTTGGTGCAGAGAAAAAGGTCATCTCATCTGTTTCAGTAAGACAGATGCAAGAGAAGGCAGCAGGGTTCCTTCGTGCGATCTTCTGGGGAGTAGAAGATAAAGGAAGGGGCCAAAGAGGGCATTTTCTTTATGACATAGTAAGACAGCACAAAATATAATCATAAGTAGAGGAAATCAGTGAAGAAAAAAATGAGGATGAAGTTATAGGCATTAAAGTTGATGAACAAAAAAATTTTGATTCCGTATCTGTACTCAAGAATTAGCTGTGCTTTGAGATGAGACAAAAATGAGTCAGGGGTGTTGTGTTAATAGAAGAGAGAAAAAAAATCTCACATGAATAGTTCAACATAGATTCTTTTTATAGAAATTTCCTCCAAAACCTACAGTCTCTGCTTCTGGAGAGGTGGTCTCATTCTGCTGTTTCAGAAAAGCATTCAAGAACTTGAAGGGAGTAGTAATTGTAAATTTAAATACTCCCTCCAGTTTTCCTTTGAAGTAATAATTTGTGTCTTCCTTCTAGCTGATTCAGAAAGGCACCAAGTTAGTTTTGGAACAAGTTGTGACATCCATTGCATCAGTTGCCGATACTGCAGAAGAAAAATTTGTCCCCTACTATGATTTATTTATGCCATCACTGAAGCACATCGTTGAGAATGCAGTTCAAAAAGAACTGAGACTTCTGAGAGGAAAAACTATTGAATGCATTAGCCTCATTGGTCTGGCTGTTGGGAAGGAAAAAGTAAGTAATTTCTTTTTTTTTTTTTTTTTTTTTGAGACAGAGTCTCGCTCTGTCACCCAGGCTGGAGTGCAGTGGCACGATCTCGGCTCACTGCCAACTCTGCCTCCCGGGTTCATGCCATTCTCCTGCCTCAGCCTCCCGAGTAGCTGGGACTACAGGCGCCCGCCACCACGCCTGGCTAATTTTTTGTATTTTCAGTAGAGACGGGGTTTCACCGTGTTAGCCAGGATGGTCTCAATCTCCTGACCTCGTGATCCGCCCGCCTCAGCCTCCCAGAGTGCTGGGATTACAGGCGTGAGCCACTGTGCCCGGCCAGTAATTTCTATTATGTTTAATTTACTGTACGTAATTTGGCTGTGGAGGCATTGAGAGTACTAGAGGGATTTTTTCCTTCTGAAAAATGGTTTTCTGGATGCTTGTTTTTTTCCTTACTCCTTTCACATTGCTCCTGTTTTATATACAAATTCTTGCCTTCATCTTTTCATTGTTTGTTTGTTTGTTTGTTTTCTTTTTTTTTTGAGACCAAGTCTCACTCTATCACCCAGGCTGGAGTGCAGTGGCATGATCCTGGCTCACTGCAACTTCTGCCTCCTGGGTTCAAGCGATTCTCCTCCGTCAGCCTCCCAGGTAGCTGAGATTACAGGCACCTGCCACCACTCCCAGCTGATTTTTGTATTTTTTAGTAGAGATGGGGTTTCACTATGTTGGCCAGGCTAGCCCTGATCTCCTGACCTCAAGCAGTCTGCTCACGGGTGTGAGCCACCGCACCCAGCCCGTCTTTTCATTGTTAATATTAAGGTTTCTTTTTAGCTCAGCTATGCTCTTGATGCCTCCTCCCTCCTTTCCCCACCACACACAGTGCATCTTGTGGGAGGTGTGTGGAAGTCAGTATCCATGTTCGTTCCCTTTAAATATGTGCTTGGAAACATGTCACTTGCTTTCCTATTAATCTAAAATGCATCGAGTGTTCTAAGAGAGAAATCTATGCATATAGATCTTCAGAAAATAATTACCAAGGACCACTGGCCAGTGTGTTTCTCAGCCAACATCTCAGAATTGTTCAAGCTAATGCAAAAGAAGTTTCTCTCTCATTGAATCCTCATGTTCTGACCCTGAGAATTATCAACAGAGAAGCTCTGTCTTGCCTTCTTCAAAACCAGCATCAGTATTAATTTATATTTGGAACTGGTTTCTGTGAGACACTGACCACTAAAACATTGGTATGTTTTATACCAATAAAATATTTGTATGTCCCATACTCTATATATCTGGCTTTCAATGTCTCTTTAAAACGCTGCCTGTCTATACAGTGGAGATTACCAGAACTGCAAAGAGTTAAGTGAAAATCATAGACAAAATTTTATGCAGTGAATTCTATAAACAATCTAAAATTTTCTTTCTGAATTTGAATTCAGTTTTACTACTTGAAATGTGTAAGCCATAGACTAACACCTGATGCCATTAGAAGTACCTTTATACTGTAGTTCCCTGCCCTTCAGTGGAAAATATATTTTTCTAGAAAGTGAACTAAATCTGTCACAATATAGATGAGAATTTTTCAATATGATAGTTTATCTATGGAAGTTATGACCTATGTGGGCAATGTAGTCGATTTTTTGGCAAAGCTTTGCTAATTACACAAGAAACAAAATTCGGTATCAACAAGTGTGTCTCTACATATTTTCCTCTAGTTCATGCAGGATGCATCAGATGTGATGCAGCTTTTGTTAAAGACCCAGACAGACTTCAATGATATGGAAGATGATGATCCTCAGGTAAGTGGTCTTAATGCATTTGCTTTGATCCGCTAATGAGTTGTGGACAGCACATGGTTCAATATATTTAAAACAAAAGGAGTGATAGGTTTCTTGACATACTATCAACCCCTGCTAGCAGAGACATTCTTCACTGATTTTCCTTCTGTTTCTCAAGCTACTTTTTCTCAGTCTGTTGTAGGTTGCTCTTGCTTTCTGTGACTCTCACTCAAGTTTTGGTGTTTGTGGGTTCTATCCAAGGCTCTCTTCTCACTCCTGTGGAGCAGTGTCACTCACAGACATGGCTTCCGGTTTCCTCTGTGTGCTTGCAACTTTCAGATCTTCAGAATTGAAGATTCATTTATCCAACATGTAATAGACATCTCCATTTGGGTGTCTCCTAGCCCTTTGAAGGCTGCATGACCTCCCTCCCCTGGTAGAAAATACAGAACCCAAGAATCTCAGGACACACTGCTTGCCTCTCCGCCAACGAACAGACAAAGGCATTTCATTAGGAGGAACCCCTGCCTCTCGACACACACGCACATACACACATAGGTATACATACCCAGCTAACGCTTGCTCACAGTTCTCATCCTTTACAAGATTTTCCTGATCTGTTCAGTCTCAATGGTGGGCAGTTCCAACACTGTTATAGTAACATCATAAATGTTTGTCATATCTTGATGGTATTCCCAATGCCTAACATATAACAAGGCACTCACTAAATAATTGCTGAATTAAATTTTGACTTTACATTGCCACACTGTAATAGTTTAAATAGGAAAACATACCATTTTGCAAAGAAAGCATGTTTTGTTGTTGTTTGCTTTCTTTGCAAAATGATATGCAAATATACGTGTATGTTTTGTATGTACAGAGATAACAGGCAGGAGGGATACTTAGCAGACTGCTGACAGTAGGGAGACTGAGGGGACTGTAAGCTGTAGGGAGGGGTGGTAAGGACGAGGCGTGTTGCTCACCTTTGTATCAGCCAGCATATAGTTTAATGCCTGGCATGTGAGAAACACCCAGTACCTATCTGAAGAGTGGGTGGACTTTTACATATGAAATCATTAAGAGGTGGGGCATGTGTCCATGCATGCTCAATAGATAAATAGGTAGGTGGATGACAGATATCAGGGGATAAGAATCACTTTCTAGGTTGCAGGGATGGTGAATGGAACCAGATTCTCTAGGTAATTTGTAGATGATAAAGTCTGTGTAAACACAGTAATAGGAGAAGAGGTGTTTTAAATATACTCAGCCACTTATGAGAAAATTATAACAGCTAAGAGAAAAGGATGTTTTGTTTCTTGGGTTTTAATAAATGTTTAATGAATGGAGTGGCAGGCAATAGGGATACAGAGTCAGATAAAATACATTTCTGTCTTCAAAAAATTTGTAACTGGGAGTTGATGAAATGTTTGGTTTTGTTTAGGTGATTAGTTTCATTTAGATGATTCAGATGCTAAGAAAGAAAACCATTATCACTTACTGAAAGTAGAAAGAAATACCCAAGGTTCTGGTCTTTGTGTTTTGCCTCACCTGCTGTCCATATCCCAGTGTAGTGAGTTCACAGGGATTTCATTATTGATTCTGAACCTTTTAAGTACATAACCTTTAGAAATGCTCTTACTGCTTAAAGTACTGTGAACATATCAGTAAAACATTGTTTCTATGAAATAAGGAAATGGCTTTCTTTATCACGTTTACCCATTGTTTTTTAATCTATTTTAATTTTAACATTTTTCCCCAGATCTCTTACATGATCTCAGCATGGGCCAGAATGTGCAAAATCCTTGGAAAAGAATTTCAGCAATACCTTCCAGTGGTTATGGGGCCTTTAATGAAGACGGCTTCAATTAAGCCCGAAGTAGCCCTTTTAGATAGTAGGTGTCTTTAGAAGGAGCTATCGGTTGTAATAGTTCTCTCTTTGTTATTATTTTTCATATGCATTTGTTTTCTTCTCTGTTAATAGCCCAAGACATGGAGAATATGAGTGATGATGATGGTTGGGAATTTGTGAACCTTGGAGATCAGCAAAGCTTTGGTATTAAAACTGCAGGACTAGAAGAAAAATCAACTGCTTGCCAGATGTTGGTAAGAGAGCACTGTTTTTACTAAACGTTTATTTTACATCTTATATACATTTCATATGAGTGCTTTTAATAGCTGCTAAAGAAATTACTTTGGAGAGCCAGTAATATGTTCCTTAAAAAGTAAAGTTTTCTTTCCATTTTAAAGAAATCGTATGGATAAACCTTTCATTATCAGTGCTGTTTTAAATAGCAAAAAACAACAAATAGCCCAAATTCCTGTTAGTGGGAAGATGAATGATAAATTACTGTGCCTTGGAGTAATATACTGCCATTACAAAAAGTTTATAAGCTACACGAGGGAAGGATTTTTGTTGGTTTTGTTCTTAGTCTATAGTAGGTGGCCATGGAATGTTTTTTAAACAAATGAACAGAAACGTGTTCATGCTATTTAATGTGAAACAAAACTTGTATGATTTCAATTGTGTAAAAAAACAGATATGGCAGGAAAATCAAAATGTTCAGTTATTATCCCTTATGGTGTTTGTGGTGTGCATATGTGTGTTTAGTTCCTAGTTTTCTTTTTGTTTTCTTTATGAGCATGCGTTTTAAAGTGAGGGATAATACTTTTTTTTTTTTTTTTTTTTTTGAGGTGGAGTCTCTCTTTTTCACCCAGGCTGGAGTGCAGTGGCAAAATCTCGACTCACTGCAACCTCCACCTCTGGTGTTCAGTTGATTCTCCTGCCTCAGCCTCCCGAGTAGCTGGGATTACAGGCGCCTGCCACCACAGCTGGCTACTTTTTGTATTTTTAGTAGAGATGAGGTTTCACCATTTTGGCCAGGCTGGTTTCCAACTCCTGACCTCAGGTGATCCGCCTGCCATGACCTGGGATTACAGGTATGAGCCACTGCACCTGGCCAATACTTACTTTTAAAGTTAGATTTTAGAAATTAGTGTATTTCTTATTGTCATCTTCAATACTTAGTATCTATAAATTATAAACACTGGATTTTTGTGGGTTTTTTCTCCTCTCAACTGGAAAGCAAATACAAATAATAACATCTTTAAACAGAATTAATCTTTAGATGTAGTAGAAGAGAATGAAACAATTGGGTTTTTGGGGTTTTTTTTTTTGTTTTTTTGTTTTTTTGTTTTTTTTTTTTTTTGCTTTTTGAGACAGAGTCTTACTCTGTCGCTCAGGCTGGAGTGCAATGGCTTGATCTCAGCTCACTGCAGCCTCCGTCTCCTGGGTTCGAGTGATTCTCCTGCCTTAACCTCCCGAGTAGCTAGGATTACAGGCGCACACCACCATGCCTGGCTAATTTTTTGTATCTTTAGTAGAGACGGGTTTTCACCATGTTGGCCAGGCTAGTCTTGAACTCCTGACCTCGTGATCCATCTAACTCTGTCAGCCAGGCTGGAGTATAGTGCTGCCATCCCAGCTCACTGCCACCTCCACCTCCTGGGTTCAAGCGATTCTCCTGCCTCAGCCTCCCAAGTACCTGGCATTACAGGCGCCCACCACCATGCCTGGCTAATTTTTGTATTTTTAGTAGAGATGGGGTTTCACTGTGTTGGCCAGGCTGGTCTCGAACTCCTGACCTCGTGATCTACCAGCCTCAGCCTCCCAAAGTGCTGGGATTACAAGCATGAGCCACTGTGCCCAGCCATGATTTTTTAAAAATACAAAATAACAGAAGCGTTTTCTACAGATTTACAAAGTAAATGCTTCAATTAACTGATGGTTTCAGGGTTTTTTGTATCTTTTAGAATGATTTTTCCTCAATTAAGTGATACATTTTGTTTGTTGTATTGCTGAAACTTGCTGAATGGAATACGAATGATTCCAGCCTTTGAAGGACAATATATACGACAATAATTTCCTTTTTTTTTTTCTTTTTGTCACTCACCAATACTACAATCATTTCATGACCCTTCTTTTAAGACTCTTTTTAGTTGGAAGACTAATTTGACAGTTCTACATGCAACTTTAAATGTAGTTCTAGTCAAAATACAACCTCCTGTGGTCCTTATGATTTTGCTGTTTGTTAATATTAATGCTTGAAGACTAACATGAATCTTTATTTCCTCCCAATACTTTGGTTACAGGTTTGCTATGCTAAGGAGTTAAAGGAAGGCTTTGTGGAATACACCGAACAGGTTGTCAAACTGATGGTCCCTTTACTGAAATTTTATTTCCACGATGATATCCTACAACTTCTGAATACAAAACATGTCTAGATTTAGTAAACTTGTAGTTTCTTGGAGTATTAGACAGTGTTGACTGAAGTAGACTTCACCATGATTGTTTGTATTTGCACTAAGTGTACTCTGAGGTGATAAACTCGGTTCTCTGCATGTGCCTTTGTTTCCACTTGTGCCAAAACATGAAAAAGAAAACGTGACCTATCCTATGTTTGTCAGCTTTCTGTGGCCCACTTAAGGATTTAAGGATAATTAGCAAATGATTACAATTATATATAGTTGCTACTTTCCCCAAATATCTTTTGGTAAATGTTAAGAAAATAAGACTTTTATTTTAAGAGATGGTGTCTCACTCTGTCACCTAGGCTGGAGTGCAGTGGCGTGATCAGGACGCACTGAAACCACAACCTCCCAAGTAGCTGGGACCCAGGTGCACAACACCAAGCCCAGCTAGATTTTTTTTTTTTTTTTTTTTTTGTAGAGATAAGGTCTCCCTATGTTGCCCAGGCTGGTCTCAAACTCCTGGGCTCAAGCAGTCCTCCTGCCTTGGCCCCACAAAGTTATGGGATTACACGCCTGAGCCACTGTGCCTGGCAAGACCTGTCTTAATAGATTAGAGAACCACTGATAGATGGTCAGCTTTCTGTAGCAGTGAGAATCCTACATTTCAAATGTGGATAGCACCTTTGCGGGGAAACATCACTTGGCACATCTGCATTCTTTTTTGACACAGGGTCTCACTCTGTTGCCCAGGCTAGAGTGCATGGCACGATCTCTGCTCACTGCAACCTCCACCTCCCAAGTTCAAGCGATTCTTCTGCCTCAGCCTCCTGAGTAGCTGGGATCACAGACATGCGCTACCATGCCCAGCTAATTTTTTGTATCTTTTGTTTGTTTGTTTTTGTTTTTAAGTAGAGACGGGCTTTCACCACGTTGGCCAGGCAGGTCTCGAACTCCTGACCTCAGGTGATCCACCCACATCTGCGTTCCAATATCCTTCTCAACATAATGATAGCCATAATTAATATTTTCCGGTACATTTTTATGCCTTTACACACGAGAGTGGTAGAGCCCAGACACAAACCCAGATCTGTCTGACTCCAAAGCCCGTTTGTTATCATTCCTCTTAACGGTATCCTATAGTGGTATCCTTTACAGAAGACAGCTTTTACCCAACAAAGACTTAACTTCCCAGGATGCCAGAGGACAAAGCGGGATTGCTTTTAAGAGGAAGTTATCAAGACCTTATTTTATAAATGAGATTAGATAGGGAAAGGCAATTTAATCTTTATTGAAAACTGAAAAGGCCAGCATAGGAAGAGGTCCTCGGTGGTTTTTTTCAGGGAAATACTTCAGTTGCTTTTATTAGAAACAGATAGTACCTAAGGTTTTGAGGTAGGTACAGCTTAAGGCATGCTAATGGTCATGGGTCCTTTCATAGTCATTTTTGTATTTTGGTTTACATTTGAGCAATAGGCAGCCCTTCACTGCTGCTGGACTCATTCCTGCCACTATTACAGGTGACAGAGGAGACAGGAGGTATGTCTTTTCTATTTTTATACATGCTTTATATTTAACACAAGCTCTTGGGTATCTTAGATAAACAGAAGTTGCCTAGCACTCCTATTAGTGCATTGAACCCTTTAACATTTAAGCAAAATAATAAACAGTCTTTTGAGGTTCCTTAACAATGAAACGTGTTCGAGTGGCAGCAGCGGAATCCATGCCTCTTCTGCTGGAGTGTGCAAGAGTCCGTGGTCCTGAGTATCTCACACAGATGTGGCATTTTATGTGTGATGCTCTAATTAAGGCCATTGGTACAGAACCAGATTCAGACGTCCTCTCAGAAATAATGCATTCTTTTGCAAAGGTGAATATTTTTCTCTTAAAAAATATGTATAAGGTTGTATGTTCATTTATTAGTCTTGCTGAAAGTAAAAAAAAAAAAAATTTGAGACAGAGTATTGCTCTGTCACCCAGGCTGGAGTGCAGTGGCGCAATGACAGCTCACTGCAACCTCCACCTCCTGGGTTCAAGCAATTCTCCTGCCTCATCCTTCCAAGTAGTTGGGATTATAGGCATGCGCCACCACACCTGGCTACTTTTTGTATTTTTAGTAGATGTTCCCCAGGTCTCGAACTCCTGGCCTCAGGTGATCCACCTCGGCCTCCCAGAGTGCTGGGATTACAGATGTAAGGCAGCTAAATAAATTTTTATATGCTTGTAGTGTATGATTTGTTAAAAAATAAAAATGTTAAATTTTTTGTTTTAATATTTTGGTATTATTATGTTTGTTTTAAAGAGGGTAAATTTGCCTTGGAAGGGCAGTATAGGTAGAGGGAATGATACGGGCAGCGGCATGGAAGCATGCATTCTTTGGAAAAAGAGAAGAAATTCTGAATACTCTAGTATTTTAGTCTTGCACTTAATAATCCAACTATAGAAGCTTGGGTATCATCTCCAGTTTCTGTTCTTTACACTTTCCTCAATTCTTCTCTTTTTTTTTTCATTGCCCCATCTTTTTCTTGCCATTGAAATAGCCTCACTTGGTCTACTCCAGATGTCTCCTTTCTTTTCCTCTCAGTTCATTCTCCTTTCCTCAAGCACTGCCTTCCTCTTGAGTCACTTCCTTTCTCATACAGTGTCACTCCCATTTTGCACAACTCTAGTTTGCTCCAATCTTGATTGAAGATTTACAGTTTCTCAGCATCTTTATATGTCCTTATTTACACTCCTGTAATTCAGAATTCCTTCTGATTTTCCAAAGACAGCATGTTTCCATACCATTGCCTATATTTTATTTCTTCTACCTCTAATGCCCTTCCTCCAATGTTCTTGTATGTTGTGTGTACGGAGTATGGATATAGCAATTGTGTTCCTTAGGAGCTGGTGGGTGTGTGTGTGTGTGTGTGTGTGTGTGTGTGTGTGTGTGTGTTTTCCATCTTTGACTCCTCAGTACCAAGCATGATGCCTGGCATCTAGGTATGCTCAGTAGTGTTCAAAAGAAAATATTTTTTTCTAACTCCAATCTCTAAAATGCTGTCATTCTAACAAATACAAGCTAAGCATATGTAAATAATCTTCCAGGATACTGAACTGTGTTCATTTTTCCATATGATTCTTAGTGGAGTTTAACTTTGGACTCCAAACACCCCAAATCTTATGGATTGCTTTCTTTCCTCAACCTCATTAGTGCATTGAAGTAATGGGAGATGGATGCCTTAATAATGAACACTTTGAAGAACTGGGAGGTATATTGAAAGCAAAGCTTGAAGAACATTTTAAAAATCAAGAATTACGACAAGGTAAGTTTTCCATGCTTTTATTTCTGAATATAATCCTTGACCATCTTGGCGATCATTTAAAACATTTATTTGGGTGTGTTTTAGTTAAAAGACAAGATGAAGACTATGATGAACAGGTCGAAGAGTCACTACAAGATGAGGTAAGTTATTCCCTTTGGAACTTACTTACGTGACCACTTGCATCTGAAAGACGTAAATGCCTCAATTTCTGATTTATGTGACTTGTCATTCTGATGTAATTATCAGTCTTTAGCAGAGGAGTCAGATATATTTCCTCTCTTAATTTATGAATAAGTAATTTGAAATTAAACTGATATGTCTTTTGGTGCTATGTGCATTTTGTTGTAATACCTCACTCAACAAAACACCTTGAGGTTTACCTAGTTCATTTACATACTGCTCACAACAACCATTTGTATTTTGTGGTGCTTTCACTATATTAAAGATGAGTAACCTAAAATTCCAATGTTAAATGATTGCCTAGAGTCACACTGTTGACGGTCTGGGGCCTTTTTCACCATGTTACTTAGTTCTCTCATCAAACCACCTAGGACTGTCAAGCATACTTCATTGTGTGTTTAGAGTCCAGCATCTCATATGTGGCCACTTGGTGGGCCAGTGCTACCGTGTAGGTAGTACCAGCTTCCTGAGGGTGCCCACATGCTTGTAGGCCCAAATTGCCACTAACAGCAAGACCCCATTCTCCCCACCATCCACCCCGAAATGAGGACTATTCTGCTGAAAACAAAGTAAAAATAGTAAAAACACCTTTGTTTCAGAATGTAGAAATTAGAAATAATTTTTCAACCCATCTATTTTAAGTATGTTCCAAGGAAAATCTTTGCAATAAATACAGTTCTTGCCACACACCTTTGTCTTTCGAGGTAAGACTGGCCTTTGATTAGTAAGAGACATGATAACCCACCCTTGAAGGTTACTCCAGTCTCTAGACTCTTGATTTACCCTTAAAACAGGAATGAGAAATTGATTTTCTGCATTTTTTAAGGTTTTTATAAATGTTACTATTGATAATAGAAAATGTACTTTTTAATCCATATGGGTGTGTATGTGTATGTTTTTTTTTAGGATGATAATGATGTTTATATTCTGACCAAAGTGTCAGATATTTTACACTCAATATTCAGTAGCTACAAAGAAAAGGTGTTACCATGGTTTGAACAGCTGCTTCCATTAATTGTCAACCTCATTGTAAGTGTTACCTCTCTTAATAGTTGTTTTGCGTAGTTTACCTGGAATTCTTTTCACTGCAACGTAAAATCTAATGCTTGAAGTTAAAGTGGGTCTCAGAAATGATTGTTTCCATTGTACATCTTTGATTTTATCAAGTTGACTGCATTACCCTGGATATTTTCTCATTCATTATATGCTTGAAGATTCCTAACTTGGTTTTCCATAGGCCAATTCAGTTCTAACACATCTGAAAGATATACAAGTGATTTTTTAATTATTTCAGATTATCTGTGCCCTCCTAAATTAATAAAAGGAAACAGAATGGTTACTTCTTTTTTAGTGGACCATAGATAATTCAATTATCTTTGTTATGTACTACCAGCAATCATGGATTATGGATAATGGATAATTTTTTTTTTTTTTTTTTTTTTACCTTCTCTCACCCTTATATTTGATTTTTTTAAAAATGTTTTATAGACTTCTTTTTGTTTGTTTGTTTGTTTGTTTTTCTCAAGATGGAGTCTTGCTCTGTCGCCCAGGCTGGAGTGCAGTGGCACAATCTCGGCTCACTGCAACCTCTGCCTTCTGGGTTCAAGCAATTCAGATGCACGCCACCACACCCGACGAATTTTTTGTATTTTAGTAGAGATGGGGTTTCACCACGTTGACCGGGCTGGTCTCCAACTCCTGACCTAGTGATCCACCCGCCTCGGCCTCCCAAAGTGCTGGGATTACAGGCATGAGCCACTGCGCCCAGCCTACACTTCCTATTTTAAAGCAGTTTTAGATTCACAACCAAATTGAACAGGAGGTACAGAGATCATGTGCCTCTGCCCCCGTGCGTGCATGGCCTCAGCACCATTAACACCCCCCATCACAGTAGTAGATACATGTGTTTCCGTTTATGGACCTACATCAACACATCATATAATGGCCTATGTGTATTCAGTTTTTTTGTTTGTTTTGTTTTTTTGTATTTTTAGTTGTGTTTTTTTGTTGGGTTTTTAGTAGAGATGGGGTTTCACCATATCGGCCAGACTGGTCTCAACCTCCTGACCTTGTGATCCGCCCACTTTGGCCTCCCAAAGTGCTGGGATTACAGGCGTGAGCCACCTCGCCTGGCTGTGTATTCGGTTTTTAAAAAATATATTATAAATTAGCAGCTATCATCAGATGTTTGGAATTTTTCTTTTTGGCTTTCAGTTTTGCCTTTTATTGTATTAAGTAGTGCAGTACATTTTTAAAAGATTCAGGCACACATGACTTAGCCTGTTGAATAAATGCTATAAGTTAAGATCTTTGCAGCTTTTATTATTATTGTATTTTTTTAATGTAGCATTACCATTGTCTTTTTTACAAAGTAAATTTATATACAGTGCTGCCACTGTCAGTTCTTCTGTGTGATAGTGTCAGATTGTAGAGTTCTGTAACAAATCATACAAGTCTTTGAACCTAAATTTTATTAAACCTGTGTATTTGATTGAATATCGTTGGTCACAAGAAGTGGTTGTTACTATGTTTTCTTTTTTCTTTTGCCTGTATCAGGAATATCAATGTAAGCAGATAGTCTATAGTGAATATTTCTTTACATTCTTGTGTACACCAGTATTTGAAGCTTAAAAGAGAATTTCTTTTGTAGTGTCCACATAGACCATGGCCAGACAGACAATGGGGATTATGCATCTTTGATGACGTCATAGAACACTGTAGTCCAGCCTCATTTAAATATGCAGAATATTTCTTAAGACCAATGCTCCAATATGTATGTGACAACAGCCCAGAAGTCAGGCAAGCAGCTGCATATGGCCTGGGAGTCATGGCACAGTATGGTGGAGATAATTATCGCCCTTTTTGTACAGGTACCTTTGCTTATTCAGTTACGTGCATTTCACTCCAGACATCCTGTGAATCCCTACTTTACTCTCTTTACCACACTCCCAAACATTATTTGCCTATTTCTGCTGTAGTCTGTTTTCAGACATCTCATCTGTAGCATTTAGGATTTTAGATGATAAAAAGATGATTTATTCTCATAGAAATAGAATCAAAGACATCCCCTGCCCCCAGCCTTCCAGGGTGCGTTTCTCTTTGCGTTTTGGCAATATACAACAGCCTTAGAATAGGACTTTTTTTTTTTTTCTTTAATTGAGACGGAGTCTCACTGTGTCACCCAGGCTGGAGTGCAGTGGCATGATCTCGGCTCACTGCAACCTCCGCCTCCCGTGTTCGAGCAATTCTGCTTCAGCCTCCTGAGTAGCTGGGACTGCAGGCGCATGCCACCACGCCTGGCTAATTTTTTCTATTTTTAGTAGAGATGGGGTTTCACCGTGTTAGCCAGGATGGTCTCGATCTCCTGACCTCGTGATCGGCCCACCTCAGCCTCCCAAAGTGCTGAGATTACAGGCGTGAGCCACCACGCCTGGCAGAATAGGACTTTTAAAACTTACTGGGGAATATAGTTAGGCAGCTTTTAAAGTTTAAGGACCCTCGGGTGATGTGATGAGTACTGTGAATCTGGAGGCCACTAATCTCTCTGGGTCTCTAAGTTAGTAGAGGGCTAGTGCTCCTGTCCATGCTGGGGCAGTCCCCCCTCTGTTGCCATTCTGTAATGACATAGCCAAGAAGACAACACTTCCCATACACTTTAACATTTCTTTACCATAATCAATATCTGAACCAAATACAAAAATATATATATTCATTTGCATGAAAATGTGAGGTTTTAGCTGAACTTCTTTCAAATGCTTATTTTAGAAGCACTTCCCCTGCTGGTAAGAGTTATTCAGTCTGCGGATTCTAAGACCAAAGAAAATGTCAATGCTACAGAGAACTGCATCTCAGCAGTAGGGAAAATCATGAAGTTCAAGCCTGACTGTGTAAACGTTGAAGAGGTCCTTCCACACTGGTTATCTTGGCTTCCACTACATGAAGATAAAGAAGAAGCTGTTCAGACTTTCAATTATCTGTGTGACCTGATTGAAAGGTAGGAAAGCAAACTGTGACCTTATTTCCTTCTCCTCCACAGTGCTTCCTGGTTTTTCTTGCCTAACATCAGTCTTTTAAGGTTTAACCACATGATCTCTGCACAGTCCTCAGTTGTATAGGTTTATAATAGCGCTGTCTTTATAAATCATATTAAGAAACCATATCACAGTTAACATTGCCCTTATAATAAGGTCTAATTTTGAGTTATTCTTTATGAAATTAGATTCAACAGATGAGGCACTTTAATTATTTATTTCTTTGTTTTTAAATTTTTTTGGTAGCGACAAGGTCTTAACTGTTTTACACAGGCAGGTCTCAAACTCTTAGCCTCAAGAGATCCTCCCACCTCAGCCTCCCAAAGTGCTGGGATTACAGGCATGAGCCACCAAACCCAGCCTAAGGGAATGTTGTTTAGTGTCTGTTTTCTAAGTCCAAGTTCCCCCCAAATATCAGTCAGATCTAAGCTCTGTTGCTATTATTATTTTTAGGTTATGAATAAATTCAAGGGCTACAACCACTGCCACTATTGTAGCAATAGGCCAACAGGTATATTCTCCATACTTGTTTAAGTTCAGGTTCACATAAGAAATGGGTTTGAGTCTTCCACTGACCATATCATTAAGGAATGTAACAGCCATCCTGCAGACTACATGCTCCTGACCTGCTCCTGCATCTGAAATGACCAGGTCTTAATCATGCTATTTGATCATCTTCCTTGGAAACGACTACTCTGAAATTCTCTTAGTGAGAAAGACTAGAATTCTTAAATTCGCTGTCAGGTTTTTTCCCGTTAAACTTGCCTGAGTTTATTTCCCAGTTTATTCTTGAAATGTTTATATAATTTTTTTGAACTTCAGAGTTATTTTAGAAGGTATTTTGTAGTAGCAAAATAAAATTTGTGTTAAGAAACTTATTAATAATACAAAACATTTTTTTAACACATCACAAATTATTTATAAGATATTTAGAGCATTCTGTTGTTTGGCCCTTAAAACAATCCTGAGAGATGAGCCCAGTATTTTTTTTTTCTAATTTATGTAGAAAGAAACTAAAGAGTTCGTATATAAGATTGGCTGGTTTTCTTCCTACTGAATTTAAAAGGCCATTGATTTTAGTGAACACATAATCATATTTCTCGTTATAAATTTCACTTACTAAGGTTTTCTTCTCATTTGTCAGTAATCATCCAATTGTTCTTGGCCTAAACAATACCAATCTGCCCAAAATATTCAGTATAATTGCGGAAGGAGAAATGCACGAGGCAATTAAACATGAAGATCCTTGTGCCAAACGTCTGGCCAATGTCGTTCGCCAAGTACAGGTAAGCTGATTTGGTTGAATTGGGGAAGGGGAGATAAAACCTTTTTTTCTTTATATTCCTCTATGAGAAGAAACTAGAAATCTAATGAGCTAAGGAAATTTTATTTTTATATTTTCATAGTCTCTTGTCTTCAAGCCTCAAATGGATTATACTTAATGTAATCCATCCGTATGTACTTATTATTTATTAGAATTAAAACCTTCATCTTAGGACATTTTGAGCTTACCAGTTGGTGCTTAACACAAGCTTATGTGTAGTTTTTCTGCCTATCTGAAGAAAAAAATAACGAGATTTAATAATAACTTGTCATCTGCCAAAAAACTTTATATGATTTTTACTTCCTATATTCATGTGGTATATGGGTTACTTTAAGATGTTACCTGCTTAGTGTAGCTTTTTCAATGCAAAAATGAAGAAAACTTACTGGAAATGAAATGAACTTTAAAAAAATGAACAGATTTCTTGCTTTTACAATGATACTCATCAAAATAATTTACCTAGGGAGAAGGTATTTTGCCATTATTACAGTCTACCTATGATGATGATTAAAATCCTTCCAAATGAGCATTTCGTCCTGTCTAAGTCTGTGAAAATGTTTCTTTCCCTAGACTTCTGGAGGACTGTGGACTGAGTGCATAGCACAGCTCAGTCCTGAGCAGCAGGCCGCCATTCAGGAGCTCCTGAACTCTGCGTGAAGGGCCTTAATGTCACCCACCAGAAAACTAACTCCAAATAAATGCTTACCCTTTCGTTTAGGTTTCTTTGTTTTGTTTTTGAGCAAAAGAGATCGGTAGTGTTGTGTGTAGGCCATTCTTCTGGAGAGCCACAAGCAGGAGGAGCAGCGCTGTGTTGCAGAATGGAGTTTCCATGGATTTCTACTAGACCACTGAGGGAGTTCCTGGAAGCCCTGCGGTAGCTAGCACTGAAGAGTATTTTTCTATTGGTATAACCCACCCACCTGAAGGGGAAAGGGAAATCAAATTAATTTTTCTCGTTAGACATAAGGAAATTTAAGGAAAAACAGCTTTAAGAACAGTTACTCAGCGTAGATGTGTGTTCACACAAATTGCTCTGCGTTCAATGTTCATTGTGAATTGGAGTGTGAGTCTTTCTGTAGGGTAGAAAGAAGCCTACTACCCAGCAAACCAGTAGACCCAAAAGTTGAAAAAAACTGATGACAGACAACAAGCATGAAGATGGCATATTTGATGTCACTTTGGTTCTTTTTCCCAGAAGGCTTATACAGTGACTCAGTCGGGAAGCTTTCCAGCTTCCAGCCCTTGAATGTGAAGTGTCATTGGCATGTCTGGCAGTAGTCTCTCATTCACTCCTCAATAAACAACATTGAATACAAAAGAGGCTTGTGTAAAAACTCAGTACTGTCTGGCTTGGATTCATTTCATGTTTTTAATATAAGAATGATCTAATATTTTTTTAAAGTAATAGCTATCAGTAATAGCTGAGTGTTTTTTCCCCTAATATTTTCCTTGTGCAATTCAGACTTAAGCATCGAGTTTTTACCATCTTCCACTTTAAGCTAAGTTATGATACCTATTCCATTCACAATTGGTGTTCTTTTTAAGGTTTGCAAATTTCAACCAATTTTGTAGCTAAGATTGTTCTGATCAGTTCAAAAAGATTTGGCTTAGTGTTTTCATTGCAAATTATAATTGCTGTAGAGCCACACACAACTTTTGAACTTTTAATTATAAGTATTATGGCTAAAGTTATTTACTGAAAATTTCAGTAAAATGTGTGAATGTTTCTTTATGTATTAACCTCATAGCAGTAAATGACTTGCTGTTGTTTAATTTTTCTAAGGCATCTTAATAGACTTCTGTTGAAAACTTCAGTGTTAACATTTTTATAGTTTGTACTAAATTTAACCGTGATATAAAAATGAATTTTATGCATAGATCAGAATTTTAAATTAAAGGTTTTTTCTTTAAATGATTTGTATTACTTTATTAAAACTAAATCTGAAATGGAATAGAAAATAGAATGGATTACATACAGATGGTTTCCTTGTTAGCAGATGCCCTTCAAATATATTTTACGTTTGCAGCACAACACCATTGCCCGGAGGCTTCCGAATCTAGCAAAGCAGCACATTAAATGACTCCACATGCGCAGTCCTTGTGTTCAGTGGATGAATACCTGTGGGCGCTTGTAATATGTGGTAATATTTGGAGCTTTATAGCCTGTATTCCTTGGGAGAAAAAAATGGGAATTGGAGTAAAAAGTGTGTCAAGACAACCCCTTTCTGCTTTCTTATGTAGCATCTGCAAAGCCGATTCATGTACTGATGCCAATCAGCTAGAGCAATGTAGGCTTTTTTTAATTTAAATTATTACTACACTTGCAGAAAAGAAACATGTTAAAAACATGGCACACCTGCAGGATTTCAGATGACAGTGTGGTCAGAAGATGTTTTTTGGGAGAACCTAGTGTTTTCTGGGCACTATGCTAAGCACTTTGGGAGCAAGAACTTCCTACCTTCCAGTTTAAACACTAGTGGTATTGTCAGATACCGTTAGTATCTGAGATGTACTTACAGCAGGGTTCTGAGCTCTGAAAGAAGTGCTCTGTTAGGCACACTGGCAGCATCCTCCTTGATAAAAGCAGAAAAGCAAAGAGGTAATTGGAGTTGAATCAAGTTAATAGGGAAGGTTGGTAGTAAATGCTGTTAGTGTGACATGATTCTGAAATCCAGAGCTCAGAACTAACTGTGAGATGTACCATGAACTAACAATTCTTTGGAAGGACCTGCAGAAGCATTTTTAATACCTCATTCTGTCTATGCAAGATGAAAATTCGTGGAGTTTTTTCTTGGCTTTTGTACCAAATTTAGGGGTCTTGCATGTCAGCAAGTGATATATATTGTTTATAAATGCAAGCTATTTCTGGAGGGGAAAAATGTGTGTGGCTCTTACATTTTCTGGGAATTTTGTAACAAAAGTTACATGCACAAGTGTTAGAAACTTTGGCATAACTCAATTTGGAGTATTTTTTAAATGCTGTATCTTTAAAGAAAAGTAAAATTGTCTTAAAGCTAATTTGACACTTCTGTAATGAGAGGCAACCTTATAACTCTGGAGTTGTAGTTTGACAGAACCATCAGTAAAGACATAAGCAAATAAATGGTCTTGGTGCACCTGGTCTGATAATAAATAAGGGGGGGTGCTTACTTACAGTCTTGCAAGCATTATATTTTTATGATCTAATCTTTTGAGTGAGTGCCTGTTTAAGCAACGTGAAAGGCTAAGGAGCTAGCTAAATGTTTTATTAATAACTGCTTCATTCTGCCTAGGAGGATTGTTGCATCAGTTTTCTGTGTTGCACAGAAATCACTTTGCAGGCCGGGCACGGTGGCTCACGCCTGTAATCCCAGCACTTTGGGAGGCCAAGGCAGGCAGATCACCTGAGGTCAGGAGTTGGAGACCAGCCTGGCCAACATGGTGAAACCCCATCTCTACTAAAAATACAAAAAGCAGCCAGGTGTGGTGGCAGGCACCTGTAATCATAGCTACTCCAGAGGCCGAGGCAGGAGAATCACTTGAACCTGGGAGGCAGAGGTTGCAGTGAGCCGAGATTGTGCCATTGCACTCCAGCCTGGGCAACTGGGTGAGACTCCATCTCAAATAAAAATAAAAAACGAAATCACTTTGCTTCTCTTAACCTTCTTTGCCACAAAAGATTAATAGCCAAAACCTGCCATGTTTGCTATTCCTAAGCAGATTTTCTTTCTCGGCCCTAAAAGTATGAGTACCACTATTTTAGAAGAAGAAAGTGAATGACCCGCAATGTATGCACATCACACTTGGGAGGAAGCATGAATATTTATTTCCAGCACTTGGAACTTCTGAATGGTGATGCTGAGGAGCAGGGGTTAATTCTAACAACATCCTGCCCTAGACTTACACCCTTTTTTCCCCCCACAGCTGTAACCCTTACAGTGTATGCCAGACAACATTTGGGCTGATTATTTCTATGTATTTATTATACTTGGATGAATACAAACATTTTAAAGATAAATTATAGCTATATTATTCACTTCTCAAAATGAATCCAAAAGTGGTACAATATAATTTTTTTGTAAAACATTACAAAAATTTTTTTCTGAATTCCACTAAGGCAGCAGAGTATA
Source organism: Gorilla gorilla gorilla (assembly GCF_029281585.2). Taxonomy (NCBI): domain Eukaryota; kingdom Metazoa; phylum Chordata; class Mammalia; order Primates; family Hominidae; genus Gorilla; species Gorilla gorilla. The sequence continues at coordinate 112,738,178 of NC_073238.2, forward strand.
ATTCTGAAATGTGTTCTTTCATGATTCAGGAGCTTTCATTGTGTATTTCCTCTAGATTGATCTATCATTTCTGTCCTCTTGACTAGCATTCAGATTGTAATGGAAACCAGAATAGTGCCACTTGCTATGAATCAGAAATTAGTTCCCCTGTTTCCCTAAAAGTTTTGTAACAGATGGGTAGAAAATGTAAGAGTTTGGATCAGCCCAACAACTTGCTCCTATGATCCTAAGGTGCACGTTAAAAGACCATGGTGCTGTATGGTTAAGACCAGAGGTTGGCAAATGTGTTCTCTAAGTTCGAGATAGTAAATATTTTAGCACTCGTCACCGAACAAGTATGTGTTTGCAAGTTATAGGGTCTCACAAACCGCTTAGCCGTTGCAGTGCGAAAGCAGCCATGGACCATAGTAAACAAACGGGTTTGGCTGTATGCCAGTGAAACTTGACAAAAGACAGGCTAGCCATAGCTGCTGACCTCTGAATCAAATCACTGTGTCAGTTAAAAAATCCCAGTCTACCATGTACTCAGCTTACCTAACCTCTGTATGCCTTAGTTTCCTTCTCTGTAAAATGGGAACAATAATAGCACATACCTTATAGAGGGTTCAGATGGATTTAGAAGCCAGGCACATTAAGCATTAGCTATCAGAATTACACCTAAATTCTATTAATACTTCCAGATAATTTAAGCAAACTTTTTTTTTTTTTGAGATGGAGTCTCCCTCTGTCGCCAGGCTGGAGTGCAGTGGCACGATCTCAGATCACTGCAACCTCTGCCTCCCAGGTTCAAGTGAGTTGCCTCCCAGGTTCAAGTGATTCTCGTGCCACAGCTTCCCGAGTAGCTGGGACTACAGGTGTGAGCCACCATGCCCAGCTAATTTTTGTATTTTTAGTAGAGACAGGGTTTCACCATGTTGGTGAGGATGGTCTCTTGACCTCATGATCTGCCTGCCTCGGCCTCCCAAAGTGATGGGATTACAGGTGTGAGCCACGGTGCCCAGCTGCAAACTTTTTTTTTTTTTCAAGTTCTCTAATTAGCCTTGGCATTAGGAGGAAGCCTAGAACGTTGTGGAAAATATTGGGAAACTTTGCAAAGTCAATGAAGTTGTGCCATAAACGTGGTGTATGTGGACTACTTTACTTTCTTGACACTGTGATTCTGGTGTTTGAAGATGCCTGATCTGCATAAGACATGGCCCTAAATGCACCCATTGCCTCATCTGGAGCTCCACCCTAAAAAGCAGCAGTCTGTCCCTGTTTGGAGAAGACATTCAGTTTGCTGCAAGAGCTGGTTTGTTTGGTACACTGAACTGTAGGTCACCAGGGACTTTTGCCCCCATGCTCACATGAATCTGGCATCTATGTAGGATGAGATCACTGTCAAGGCCATTGTACAGGAGTGGACAGCTGGAAAGCTTTGCCCCCTGGGGTCACACTTCCTGCCTGGCTGTGGCCCCTTGCGGGAGCTCCTTAATCTCTTACATAAAGTTAACAGCTACCACACAGGGTTGTTGTAAGGCTTAATATATGTATAAAGCACCTAGAGCAGTGCCTAGCATTGTAGATTTGATATTATGAGTACACATGCTGAAGAGATGGAAGTACATTTGGATAGCATTTCTTTTTGTTAGTGTCAACCTAAAAGAGGATCTCAAAAAGAAAACATGTTTATTTGGGAGTAGAGCATTGCAATGGGAATGTACATGCCATCATAGATGATGAGTATATTGAGGAAGAAAAAGATTTTTGTGGGTCTTTTTGGTTTTGTTTCATTTTGTGATGACAGAGTCTCCCTATGTTACCCAGACTGCTCTTGAACTCCTGGGCTCAAGTAGTCCTGCTTCAGCTTCCCAAAGTGCTGAGATTACAGGCGAAAAGAGAAAGGTTTATAAAGGAAGAAATGAGGATTACATCGTTTTGAGATAATTATCCCTGACTGCACAGGTCAGTAACAAGGGTGATGCCAGTCCAAGGTTGACAAGCAGTTGGATGTGTGCTTGCAGAAGTATTTTTTGTGTGAGGTTGCAAAGGCCTTTGTGCAAAGTTGTGATTTTTGTGGTCTTTGTCATCATGCGTACAAACATGAGAACCCTCTGTGACCTTCTCTAGCTGTTTGTCCGGGTGTTCTTAACATTAGTGACTCCTTTTTTTTTGAGACGGAGTCTCGCTCTGTCACCCAGGCTGGAGTGCAGTGGCACAATCTTGGCTCACGGTAAGCCCCACCTCCCGGGTTCAAGTGATTCTCCTGCCCCAGCCTCCTGAGTAGCTGGGATTACAGGCATGTGCCACCATGCCCGGCTAATTTTTGTATTTTTAGTAGAGACGGGGTTTCACTGTGTTGTCCAGGCTGATCTCGAACTTCCAACATCAGGTGATCCAGCAACCTTGACCTCCCAAAGTGCTGGGAGTACAGAGTGAGCCACCGAGTCTGGCCTAGTGACTGACTCCATTTTGATTCTGACAATTTTCAAATTAGTTACCTATGTCATAAAACATGCAAACCATGGAAAACGGAAGTACTTGCTAATCAAGAATTTGATTGACTTTTATTAAGCTATTGACCAAAACTACGTTAGGCTTGCATAATAAAGGGCTGAGTAAAACACATGGTCTCTGCTACAGGGGACACATCATTAAGGAAAAGTAAAGGGTGCACTGGGTGTACCCTTTGATGAAGAAATCAAAGAAGTAAATTCACTTAATATTGCAAATAGGATGTGCATTGAGCTGCCTCAGTTTCAGCATTATAGCAAACTGCACCAAAGATAAAAATACATGTGCTCCTGGTCATTGAGAAATCCCTCCCCAGGTGATGCATTTTCCAGCCTTGCTACTCACAATTGGTTGTTCTTGGGCTGCTGCAGAGGTGACCCAGAGTGGGGCATTTGTGACCAGACAGGTCACCGGATGTGCTCCCTTGGAGGGTGAAGGAGCCGGACAGGCAAGCAGGAAGTTTTGGTCTCCCAAACTACCTTACACCCAACCCCAGATCCTTCCTAGGAGCAGTATTGCTATGAGATAGTCCCCTTTCAATTAACTGACAATTGGGTTGGCAATGAAGAAAACCTGCCAGATTATTTGTAGCCATTTAGAAAGTTGGCCCCAACCCCCAAAGCTGTTACTGTCTTGTTTCATCCGTTCCTAGAAATCTCCTAATGGGGTATGTGGTCTTGTTTGGTGTGTCTGTTTCTGCCCCGAGTGTGCTGCTGCTGCTTAATCACACTCCTGAATTTTCTCAAATCTATGATTTAGGGATTAACTGGCATGTTTTATCTAGTTTTAAGAATTTAGCCAGCCGGCCCAGTGGCTAATGCCTGTCATCCCAGCACTTTGGGAGACCACGGTGGGTGGATCACAAGGTCAAGAGTTCGAGGCCACCCTGGCCAATATGGTGAAACCCCCGTCTCTACTAAAAATACAAAAAGTAGCTGGGCGTGGCGGGAGGCCAAGGCAGGAGAATTTATTGAACCTAGGAGGCGGAGGTTGCAGTGAGCCAAGATCACACCACTGCACTCCAGCCTGGGTGACAGAGCAAGACCCCGTCTCAAACAAAAAAAAAGAAATTAGCCATTGAGGCTGGGCGCAGTGGCTTACACCTGTAATCGCAACATTTTGGGAAGCTGAGGTACGTGAATCATTTGAGCCCAAGAGTTCAAGACCAGCCTAGGCAACATGGAGAAACCCCATCTCTACTAAAAATGCAAAAAAAAAAATAGGCATGGTCGTTCAGGTGTGTATTCCCAGCTACTTGGGAGGCTAAGGTGGGAGGATAGCTTGAGCCTGGGAGGCTGAAGCTGCACTGAGCCATGATTGCATCACTGCACTCCAGCCTGGGTGACAGAGTGAGACCCTGTCTCAAAAAAAAAAAAAAAAAAAGCCATTTAAATAAAGTCCCTTTTGATTAAGAAATATTGAAAGTGAAAATATTTAAGCAGTTAGGACCCTATTGCATTTTCTAATTTGAAAAAGAATGTACAGTTTATTACTGAAGGGTCAAAGAAGATAGATGTGTTTGAAGAAAAATATAGCCCATCACTATCTTGAGTGTTCTCCAATTGGTTCTCATGGGAAAAGGCTGCCATTATTACAAATGGTCAATAGCCAAAAGACAAAGGCTCACATTGTAGCTGATATTTCAAGAAGAATAAAAATATGAAACAGCAACACTAATGTGGAGACTGGCGATGGGCAGAGACCTCCTTCTGGAAGGAAATTAATGAAATGCCTACATGTCTTTCTGATGGGTAGGAACTATTCTAAGAAACCAACTGCCCACCTGGTTAACCCAACCTGAATTCTTTAACCAGACATTATATAAGTCAACAATGAGGCCGGGCGCGGTGGCTCACGCCTGTAATCCCAGCACTTTGGGAGGCCAAGGCGGGCAGATCACGAGGTCAGGAGATCAGGACCATCCTGGCTAACACAGTGAAACCCCGTCTCTACTAAAAATACAAAAAATTAGCCGGGCGTGGTGGCGGGCGCCTATAGTCCCAGCTACTTGGGAGCCTGAGGCAGGAGAATGGCGTGAACCCAGGAGGTGGAGCTTGCAGTGAGCCGAGATCGCGCCACTGCACTCCAGCCTGGGCAACAGACAGAGCAAGACTCCGTCTGAAAAAAAAAAAAAAAAAAAAGTCAACAATGATTAACTACATTTATTTTTTGCCTCTAAAATATCTCTACAACAAAATAAATCTTTGAAATTTAAGTAAATTTATAACACTCTTAACTAAATTATCCGAAAAGGGTTTTTTTAAAACGTCCTCCCATAAGGAAAGATGATCAATTCTTATGTATCGTTCTAGGGATACAAATATTCAGGAGGCTTTTCAGAATAAAAGTTAAATCATTTTAGCTGGGAATTCTCAAAATTTAACCCTGTTAAAGATGAAAGTTGGCCGGGCGCGGTGGCTCACGCCTGTAATCCCAGCACTTTGGGAGGCCGAGGCGGGTGGATCACGAAGTCAGGAGATCGAGACCATCCTAGCTAAGATGGTGAACCCCGTCTCTACTAAAAAAAAAAAATACAAAAAAAAAAAAAAAGAAAGTTAAATATCTTTTGCCCTTTTCAATAAATGACAACCTATAAATTAGTATGGCCAGTGCTGGTGATCATCAAAATGTTGAGAATAGCATCACCATACTGAGTTAGAACCTCATTTCATCTTCAACTAAGTGGCATTGGGCCAAGTCTCCTTTAGTACAATTCAGCATATGAAGTTCTATTCTCATTGGGGAGCATATTTTCAAGTATGCGTTTTTATAAATTATAACAATTGCTTATTTTTTAAAATGTAATAACATTGTTCTGTTTTTAACATTTATTTTATGGTTACCTTCTATTTATGACAAATGAGTCAGGCTCGGTGGCTCATCCCTGTAGCCCTGTAGTCCCAGCACTTTGGGAGGCTGAGGTGGGAGGATTGCTTGAGCCCAGGAGTTCCAGGCTGCAGTAAGCTATGATTGTACCACTGCACTCCAGCCTGGGTGACAGAGTGAGACTCTTGTCTCCAAAACAAAAACAAATACCAGTTTTTCGTTTGTAGTAATGATTTAAAATTTTCTTTTCAAACACTTCAAAAAAAATATAAGTCAGTGAGTTGATTTATTTTTAATGTAATGTAAACAGAGTTACAGTTCTGAGGATGTGGCAAAAATCATGTAGATGATACTGATGATGGAAGTTCAGGAAATCCTTTTTCTTGGCGGAGGGTAGCCATGCAAATATGTCTCTCAGAAGTTTTGTTCTACTTAGTTTAAAGAGATACAATGACTCTGTGGGACTGGATGAACAAGGCTCAGTCAGCAAGAAGAATCTGTCTCTGCCAACTCTCCCCATTAAACAGTAACTTCCCACCCACCACCCAGGCTCCTGGCAGCCCCCATTCTACTTTCTGTCTCTGTGAGTTTGCCTACTCCAGATACCTCGCGTTAAGTGGAAGCATACGGTATCTGTCTCTTCATGTCTGCCTTATTTCACGCAGCATTATGTCCTCAAGGTTCATCCTGTTACAGGATGGGTCAGAACTTTCTTTTTAAGGCTGAATATGTTGCCTCTCTTTTATTTTTCTCTCTCTCTCTCATCCTTCTAACATCTGTATGACCAGTTTGCTCTATTAAATCCCTGTTTGAAATACCTAGTATGGTCTCTGTTTTTCTGATTAAATCTTGACAGATACTAAATGTACACAACAATTTATTTAGTGTATTCGAGTGTATATTTTTATGAGTAAATTAATAAGAAAAATACATTTTTTACTCTGTGATCCTCAGTTTTGACAAGTTAAACAATTCCTTAACATACTGGTAAGAAGAAAACAATGTATTCAAGGAGGAAATGTTCATTTAATATTTTCAAGAAATGAATTCATTATAACAAGTTTTAGTTAATCAGTTCATTTGGTAAATTCAGATCATGGATAGTGGGCAAATCGATCTTTTAGTAACATAGCTTTTGGCAAATTAATGTTTGGGAAATTGGCCCCACTATTCTCTTTCACCCCAGCCTGGCTCAAAAGTCATTTCTTTTGTTGTTGTTCTTTTTTTTTTTTTTTTTTTTTTGAGATGGAGTCTTGCTTTGTCACCCAGGCTGGAGTGCAGTGGCACAATCTCAGCTCACTGCAACCTCCGCCTCCCAGATTCAAGTGATTCTCCTGCCTCAGCCTTCCAACTAGCTGGAACTACAGGCACATGCCGCCACGCCCAGCTTATTTTTTATACTTTAGTAGAGACGGGGTTTCACCATGTTGCCCAGGCTGGTCTCGAACTTCTGAGCTCAGGCAATCTGCCCACCTCGGCCTCCCAGAGTGCTAGGATTACAGGCGTGAGCCACCGCGCCTGGCCCCAGCCTGAATTTGAATTGCATGTATATTCTCTATTTCCAAATCTCTGGATTTGGAAAGTGGACTTAACATCATTTTCTGCCTCAGTTCACTCATTGGGAAATGGAGAAATGCCTCCTTGGTATGGTTGCTGAGAGAATTGAGTGTGGACAGGAATGCAGAAGGCCTGGGAACCACAGGCAGATGCCCTGTGCTGTGCTGAGCCAGCAGAAGGCCTGCCTGGCCCTTGTACCTTACATCTCCATTCCCTTAAGAAAAGGAGAGTTTCGCAATTTCTAAAAATTAGCATCTACAGTGTCTACTAAGTTATTTTATCTCAGAACAAAAATGTAACAGAAAGGTTGACAGTGTACACAGTAAAATAATAAAATGGAATTTGTGGTGACTGATTTATACTGTGATTATCTTAAAACCTAAGAACATTATATTTTAAAAGTTTTGCTCTTTTATCTGAAAATGCATGCAAAATGTGTTTTTTATTATATATTTTAAGGATTCATCATCCCTGAATTATGCTACAGGAAAGATAATTGCCACCCCACAAAATCAGTATATGGAAAGTCTTATTACTGGGTTTTTTTCATAATTCAGACTATCAATAGTTTGTATTCTGAGCAGCTTATGTGTGGTTTTCATATTGTATTTTGAATGGCCTTTTTGGTTATTTAAAAATGTGTCTCAGCCGGGCGCGGTGGCTCACACCTGTAATCCCAACACTTCGGGAGGCTGAGACGGGCGGATCACAAGGTCAGGAGATCAAGACCATCCTGGCTAACATGGTGAAACCCCGTCTCTACTAAAAATAAAAAAAAAAATTAGCCAGGCGTGGTGGCGGACGCCTGTAGTCCCAGCTACTCAGGAGGCTGAGGCAGGAGAATGGCGTGAACCCGGGAGACAGAGTTTGCAGTGAGCCGAGATGGCGCCACTGCACTCCAGCCTGGGCGACAGAGCGAGACTCCGTCTCAAAAAAAATAAACAAATAAAAATAAAAATGTATCTCTCTGGCCAGGCGCAGTGGCCAGGCGCAGTGGTTCATGCCTGTAATCCCAGCACTTTGGGAGGCTGAGGCAGGCAGATCACTTGAGCCCAGGAGTTTGAGACCACCAGCCTGGCCAACATGGTGTAACCCCATCTCCACTGAAAATACAAAAATTAGCTGGATGTGGTGCCAGGCACCTGTAATCCCAGCTACTCAGGAGGCTGAAGCAGGTGAATTGGTTGAACCCTGGGAATTGGAGGTTGCAGTGAGTTGAGATGGCGCCACTGCATTCCAGCCTGGGCAGCAGAGCAAGACTCCGTCTCAAAACTAAACAAACAAATAAATAAATAAGTAAATAAATAAGCCTCTCTCTGGAGAAAACTGAGAACCTTGAGGGGGCAGCAGAGGAGCATCACTCACTGCTTTAAAAAGTTAGAGAACGTCGGCTTCTGGAGCTTCACCATCTGAGGGAAAAATGCTTATGTGGAAGCATTTCTAAAGAATATACCAATTAGATGAGAAATACGTCAAAGCTGAGGACTTCTCTCCAGGTGTATGGCGCGGCTGCCGTTTCAGCTGCTGGTCAGGGCCCTGCCTTCATCCTTCCATGCTCAACTGAATTCAGAGGGCAGACAGACGAGAATGAAGCCCATCATGAACAATAGAACCCTAGGGACAAGAAAGGTACAAATGATTCTCTAACGGAGCCATCCTGGGTTAATTATTAGTGTGTCTCCCACGAAGCCGTCCTGGGTTAATCATTAGTGCGTTTGTACTGTCTCTTCTGATCCCCCTCCCTTGTTGGGGAAAATAATCTCACTAACATAAAATTGGTAAGGCTTGAGGTCTGAGCTATTATTTAATTAAAGTTATTTTGAAATTTTTGTTGTTGTTTTTTGAAACAGGGTCTCACTGTCACCCAGGCAGGAGTGTGGTGGCACGACATCCGCTCACTACAACCTCTATAGCCCGGGCTCAAACGGTCCCCCCACCTCAGCTTCCCGAGTAGCTGAGACTACAGGCGTGGCCACATCCCCGGGCTAATTTTTTTTTGTTTTTTGTAGAGACAGGGGTCTCAGTATGTTGCTCACGCTAGTCTTGAACTCCTGGGCTCAAGCGATACACCCGCCTCAGCCTCCCAAAGTGCTGGAATTATAGGCATGAGCCACCACACCTGGCCTGAAAGTATTTTTAATTGGGAGATATTTTAGAAACCCTTTCTATACATTCAGTGCCGAATAAACGCAGTCATTAACATGTGACAAATAATTAATTGCTATTTGATTATCTAGTGTTATTTTTTAAGTGCCTTTTTCTTTTTTCTTTGAGACAGGGTCTCACTCTATCACCCAGGCTGGAGTGCAGTAGCGTGAACACAGCTCACTGCAGCCTCAACCTCCCAGGCCCAGGTAATCTTCCCACCTCAGCCTCCCAGATAGCTCAGACTACAGGTGCACCACCACGCCCTGCTCATTTTTTATGCTTTCTGTAGAGACAGCGTTTCTCACTATGTTACCTGGGCTGGTCTCGAACTCCTGGACTCAAGTGATCTACCTACTTTGGCCTCCCAAAGTGCTGGGATTGTGGCCGTGAGCCACCACACCCATACTTTTTTTTTTTTTAAGAGATAGGATCTCACTCTGTCACCCAAGTCTGGAGTGGTGCAATCATAGCTCACTGTAGCCTCAAACTCCTGGGTTCAAGCCATCCTTCCACCTCAGCCTCCCAGCAGCTAGGACTACAGGCATGTAGCGCCACACCCAGATAATTTTTTCATTTTTTGTAGAGATGGGATCTCGCTGTGTTGCCCAGATTGGTCTCAAACTCCTGGCCTCAAGCAATGCTCCCACCTCAGCCCCCCAAAGTGCTAGAATTATCGTCATGAGCCACGGCACCCAAACTTAAGGCAATATTGAGATTCCAGATTCCACATATTCCCACTAGAATTATGGCCTGCTACAATATGGTAAGCAAATGAGTAAGAATTTGGAGAAACCTTGAGGTTTTAGGACCACAGATAATAACATAGTAGGATTAAGGGAAACATTGAGGATAAATATTAGAAAATATGAAAAAAAGAACTGTTACCCTAAAATACAGGTTAAGCTAGCTCTATGCACTTAACACATTTCTGAAGAAGAATGCATGTTCCATATGGTGAATACTTTTTATATTGTTATAAATGTGGCACATGCCCATGGAGAGAATGATAGCCTTTATGCATGAGGAAACCCGTCATTTTGACATAACTCTGGACTTGCTCAATTATGTCTTTTGCCATTAGTATCCATTTTAATGCATTTAGCTCTCCCACTCAAAGTGGGCAAAAAGAATGCTCAATTTATTGATTTCTCTGTATAACCAAAGGCAGACATGGGGGTGCGCACCTGTTACCTCAACTACTTGAGAGGCTAAGGCGAGAAGGTTGCTTGAACCCAGGAGTTCGAGGCTGCAGTGAGCTATGATTGTGCTATTGCACTTTAGCCTGGGCAACAGAGCAAGACTCTGTCTCTGGGGGAAAGAAAAAAAAACTTCTGTGTGCCAAAATATGTGGCCGTGTGGTGGTTTTCTTTAGAGCAAAAGGGCAGCCCCATGACTTCAAGACTTCAAAGGTAAGCACGGAAATTTCCCCTGTGTGGAGTGAGCATTTTCATTTCCATCACCCTGAAAAAGGCAGGTCCTAGATTCGGAACTGGGGACTGGCGAAGCAGGCTTTTGATGAGAAGGTTTGGGACCTAGTCATGTGGGTCTGGTCTCTGACTGGCCCAAGCCCACGCAAGAGTACTTTCCCACTGGAAGCTCAACCAGCCTTTGCCACATGGAGCCAGCGCAGACTATCAGGGAGACTGTGTTTCTTTTGAGACGGAGTCTCGCTCTGTCACCAGGCTGGAGTGCAGTGGCGCGATCTTGGCTCACTGCAACCTCCGCCTCCCAAATTCAAGTGATTCTCCTGCCTCAGCCTCCTGAGTAGCTGGGACTACAGGTGCACACCACCACACCCCGCTAATTTTTTGTATTTTTAGTAGAGATGGGGTTTCACCATGTTGGCCAGGATGGTCTCGATCTCTTGACCTTGTGATCTGCCTGCCTCGGCCTCCCAAAGTGCTGGGATTGTAGGTATGAGCCACCGAACCTGGCCGAGATTCCGTTTCAAAGGGCCCTGGGATTGGTTCTGCTCACAGTAGCTGGTGGACTGATGTAGGTGAGCACTAGGATGTGCTTCCCTCCGTGATTTCCAAATTGTAAGTGTAGTTGTATCCAAGGCTGCAGTCTGGTCCCTGCTCAGCCACTTCTAGAACACCACCACAGAACAACCCCACTGCAGCGGTTGCTACCTGTGCCATAGTAGAAGGTGAGAAAAACATGGAGTTACTACCCAACCGTGGACTCCGGAGTGACACTGCTTCGGCTGTGTGCAGACAACAGGGAGCTGAGGCCAGGCTGCTCTCTCCAGACTTGTTCTGCATTCAGGTTCTGCCCCCACAAAGTATGGACCTGACCTGCTGCTGCCTCTCACCCCACTCGCTTCCACTCTCAGTTCAGACCCAGTGTGAAGGCATCAGATTTGTAGAACTCAAGTTCCATCTGAAAACCTAGCTGTGGCCGGGCACAGTGGCTCACGCCTGTCATCCCAGCACTTTAGGAGGCCAAGGGGGGGTGGATCGTTTGAGGCCAGGAGTTCAAGACCAGCCTGGGCAACATAGCAAGACCCCATCTCTACTAAAAGTACAAAAATTAGCTGGGCATGGTGGCACATGCCTGTAATCCCAGCGACTTAGGAGGCTGAGGCAGGAGAATCACTTGAACCCAGGAAGTGGAGGTTGCAGTGAGCCGAGATTGTGCCACTGCACTCTAGCCTGGGTGACAGAGTGAGGCTCTTTCTCAAAAAAAAAAAAGGCCTACATCTAGGCCTGAGGTTGTGCTATAGGCTGTTTATGTCTCCCCAAAATTCATGTTGAAACCTAATCTCAAACGTGATGGTATTGGAGGTGGGGCCTTCGGGAGGTGATTAGGTCACAAGGACAGAGCCCTCATAGATGGGATTCGTGCCCTTATAAAAGAGAGCTTGTAAGGGAGCTCCCTCACCCACCTGCCAGCAAGAAGACAGCTCTATGAAGCAGGAAGCAGCCCCTCTCCAAACACTGAGTCCACCGGTGCCTTGGTTTTGGACCTTTGGACCTCTCAGCGTCCAGAACTATGAGAACTAAATTTCTGTTGTTGATAAGTCAACCAATCTGTGGTAGTTTTGGGGGTTTTGTGTGTGTGTGTGTGTGTGTGTGTATGTGTTTTGTTTGTTTGTTTGTTTTTTGTTTTTGAGCTTTGCTCTGTCTGTCGCCCAGGCTGGAGTGCAGTGGCGCATGTCAGCTCACTGCAACTTCTGCCTTGCAGGTTCAAGCTATTCTCCCACCTCAGCCTCCCAAGTAGCTGGGATTACAGGCACCCACCACCATGCCCGGCTAATTTTTGTATTTTAGTAGAGACGAGGTTTCACCGTGTTGCCCAGGCTGGTCTCGAACTTCTGGCCTCAAGTGATCTGCCCGCCTTGGCCTCCCAAAGTGCTGGGATTGCAGGTGTGAGGCACCACACCCAGCCTATAGTAGTTTTGATACAGCAGCCAGAACAGACTAAGGCAGGTGGGGAGGGTGCTCCAGGTGGAAGGAAGTGCACAGGCAGAGGCCTGGCAGTGGGACCACGTGCTGCGCTCCAAGAGCTGAACTGGTGTAGGAGCTGGACAGAACAGTAACGTCAGGGCAGGCGTTTCTGTTTCCAGCTGGACAAAGAGAAGTCATGGGCAGGGAGATTCAAAAGACACAATGGTTTTTCTCCCTCTCATGATTAATTTGAGATAGATTCAGTAGCTGAGAAGCTGTGGCAAGCTTGGCATTTTAATACTTACAGAGCGAGTGAAAAATGACCTCCACGCAGAGGGGAAAGCTAACAAATTGAGGGATGATGGATAGCTTCTCTCTCTTCAAAGAGGGGAGCCCCTTGAAAGGTTTCTGACATGAAGGTGAGGTTCTAGAGCTGAGCTGTCCAACCCAGCAGCCACCAGCACATGTGGCCTTGAGCTTGAGCTTGAGACGTGGCTAGCACTTTGGATGGGATGTGCTGCAGGTGTGAAATATATACCTGACTGCAGGAGACAGAGCGTGGGAAAAAAAGGAATCTCAGTAATAATGGAATATATGGATTCCATGTTGAAATGATACTATTTTGGATATATTCAACAAAATATATTGTTAAAATTAATTTTACCCCTTTCTTCTTAAAGTGTGGCTACCAGAACACTTTTTTTTAAGACAGAGTTTCTCTCTTGTTGCCCAGGCTGGAGTGCAATGGCGCGATCTTGGCTCACCACAACCTCCGCCTCCCAGGTTCAAGCCATTCTCCTTCCTCAGCCTCCCGAGTAGCTGGGATTACAGGCGCGCACCACCACACCTGGCTAATTTTGATGCACAGCTATTTTTTGTTTTTGTTTTTGTTTTTTTTGTATTTTAGTAGAGACAGGGTTTCACCATGTTGGCCACAATGGTCTCAATCTCCTGACCTCATTATCTGCCTTCCTCGGCCTCCCAAAGTGCTGGGATTACAGGCGTGAGCCACCATGCCCAGCCACCAGAACATTTTTAATTACACACATGGCCAACATTATATTTCTTTTTTTTTTTTTTTTGAGATGGAATCTCACTCCGTTGCCCAGGCTGGAGTACAGTGGTGCAATCTCAGCTCACTGCAACCTCCACCTCCCAGGTTCAAGTGATCCTTCTGCCTCAGCCTCCCAAGTAGCTAGGATTACAAGCATGAGCCACCACACCCAGCTAATTTTTTTATTTTTAGTAGAGACAGGGTTTCACCCATGTTGGCCAGGCTGGTCTCGATATCCTGACTTCAAGTGATCCACCCACCTCGGCCTCCCAAACTGTTGGGATTACAGGCATGAGCCGCCACACCAGGCCCTAACATTATATTTCTACTGGACAGTGCTATTTTTGAGTGCCTTATTCTACCTAAACAAAATTCAAAGGAATTTGTTTAAAGTGGTTACCTCTGAAACCCCAGAGCCTCATGCAATTATTTTTCCCTGTAAATTTCAGGTCTGCCAGCTCCCTAGCCCTGTCTTGCTTGAGACTAGATTTTTATGTTATAAACCATGCTTCCAATAATATATCCATCTTTGAAGAATGAATTTTGAAGTTACAGAATTATGCTTTTGGTAAGAAAGAATACAATTTTAAAATTTTTTATGGGTCCTTAATATCTCGTGATGTGAATGCTGCTCACTCAGGGCTATCGACACACAAAAAGCAGCTGCTCCACTGCTCCTGCAGCCACATCCCTGGAGCCCTAATGGGCAGTTCAAGCCTTGTCTGCCCACATCGCCCTGGTTCAGGGCCAGCTACAGTGGTCTCCAAGGGAGCAGGAAGGTGGATTCTTCAAGCAGCCATTGCCAAACAAGAATACCTGAGAAGTTGGCTAGGTGCGGTGGCTCATGCCTGTAATCCCAGTATTTTGGGAGGCTGAGGTGGGCGGATCACTTGAGCTCAGGAGTTCGAGACCAGCCTGGCCAACATGGTGAAACCTCGTCTCTACTAAAAATACAAAAAAAATTAGTTGGGTGTGGTGGTGGGCACCTGTAATCCCAGCTACTCCAAAGGCTGAGGCAGGAGAATCGCTCGAACCCGGGAGGCGGAGGCTGCAGTGGGCCAAAATTGTGACACTGCACTCCAGCCTGGGCAACAGAGCGAGACTCTGTCTCAAAACAAACAAACAAACAAACAAACAAAATCCCACAAACCTGAGAAGTCCCTCTAACTGAATTCCCTTCTTCCGGTCACTTCAGTGAAATTCTCACACACACCAGCATTTGACCACCTTCTTCTCTTGTCCTCTTTGTCCCAAAACCATTGGTTTCTCTTGTCCTCTTTGTCCCAAAGACCTGGGTTCCCTTCTTGCCCCCAGGAGCTCATCCTCATGGTTCGCCACACGTTGGCAGCCCTAGACTACCTCTAGGGGTTTCTCACCCTCTCCTCCTTTCCGGCCCGTTGGCTGTACCTTATCCTCCTCATTGCTGTGCACACTTGCCCCTAGATGGGGCATTTTCCAATACAGGCAGCCTTCACCCAGCTGCTCGCGATGGTGACGCCTTACATATCAATAGGACAATATCAAAACCTGGGAACTGACATGGGTGCATTGCTATTAACTAGAACTTATTCAGTCTTCACCTTCTTAAAAAATAATCTTCATTCGTGTCTGTGTCTGTGTGTGTGTGTAGGCTATGCAATTTTGTACACGTATAGATTGTGACTTAACTACAACCACAATCCATTCTGAACATTCCATCAGCACAGAGGAACTCCCTTGGGCCCCCTCTTTGTATTCACACTAGCCTCTCTACTCAGCCCCACCCTGGCAACTAATAATCTGTTTTTCATCTCTATAGTATTATCATTTGCCCAACCGTGGCTCACACCTGTAATCCCAGCACTTTGGGAGGCCAAGGTGGGTGGATCTCTTGAGGTCAGGAGTTCGAGACCAGCCTGGCCAACATGGCAAAACCCCATCTCTACTAAAAATACAAAAATTAGGTGGCATGGTGGCGTGCGCCTGTAGTTGGGAGGTTGAGGTACAAGAATCGCTTAAACCCGGAGGCAGAGGCTGCAGAGAGTCAAGGTCACACCACTGCACTCCAGCAGCCTGGGCGACAGAGAGAGACTCTATCCCCACCCCACCCCCACCCCCAAAAAAATCTATATAGTATTGTAATTTCAAGAATGTTATAGAAATGAAATCATACAGTAAGTAACCTTTTGAAATAGACTTTTTTCACGAAGCGTAATGTCCTCAAAGTCTATCCAGGTTGCTGCTGGTTCATTCCTCTAGTGTTCTGTGGTAGGGATATAACAGAGTTGGTTCAACCACTCATCACGGAAGGACGTTTGAGTTGTTGGCTATAATAAGTAAGGCTGATGTGACCACCCGTGTACAGGATTTTGAGTAAACTCAAGTCTTTATTTCTCTAGAAAAAAACATGCTCAATAATGTGATGGCTGGGTTGCTTGGGAAGTGCATGTTTCACTGTGTAAGGAACTATCAAACTGTTTCCAGAGCAGCTGAACTATTTTATGCTCCCAACAGCAAAGTATGAAACATCCAGTTTCTTGGCACCCTCGCCAGCATCTGGTGTCATCACCGGTTTTTATTTTAGCAGTTCTAATAATTGTATAGTAATATTGAGGTTTTAACTTCATTGCCCAGGTGACTAATGATGTTGAACCTCTTTTCATATGCAAATTTGCCCTCTGTGTCTCCTGTTCGGTGAGATATCTGTTCATATCTTTTGCCCATTTTACATTTGAATTGCTAGTTTTTTGTTTTTGTTTTTGTGTTTTAGTGTCAGATTTTGAAAATTCTTTATATATTACAGATATAAAGTCGTTGTCAGATACATGATTTGCAAATACTTTCTCAGTTGGTAGCGTGTCTTTTCATCCTCTTACCAGGATCTTGTGCAACACAAGACAATACAGGCTCTGTGTGCTGAAAAGCACAACAAACCGATGAAATAAATCAAAGATCTAAATAAATGGAGACATCTTATGTGCTCATGGATTGGAAGACTCAATATAGTAATGATGCCAGTTTTTCTCAAATTGATCTACAGATTCAACACAGTTCCTATCAAAATCCCAGCAAGATTTTTTGTAGGTACAGATATTCTAAAATTTATATAGAAAGGCAAAGGAAGTAGAATAGCTAAAATAATTTTGAAAAAGAAGAATTAAATGAGAAGAAATACTCCACCTGATATTAAGACTTACAATATAGCTATAGCAATCAACACAGCATGGCTGGGCGCGGTGGCTCACGCCTGTGATCCCGGCACTTTGGGAGGCCAAGGTGGGTGAATCACTTGAGGTAAGGAGTTGAAGACCAGCCTGGCCAACATGGTGAAACCC
Source organism: Gorilla gorilla gorilla (assembly GCF_029281585.2). Lineage (NCBI taxonomy): Eukaryota > Metazoa > Chordata > Mammalia > Primates > Hominidae > Gorilla > Gorilla gorilla. The sequence goes on from NC_073238.2 coordinate 112,754,959, forward strand.
CAGCTCTACTAAAAATACAAAAATTAGCCAGGCACGGTGGCACATGCCTGTAATCCCAGCTACTCAGGAGGCTCAGGCAGGAGAATCGCTTGAACCCGGGGGACGGAGGTTGCAATGAGCCGAGATGGCGAGCCACTGTACTCCAGCCAGGGCAACAGAGCGAGACTCTCTTTCAAAAAAAAAAAAAAAAAAAAAGACAGCATGGCAGCAGAAGAGGGACAGAATATAAATCAATGGAACAGAATGGAGAACCTAGAAACAGACCAGTGCAATAGGCCTAATGAATTTCTAGGAAAGGTGCAAATCAATTCAATAGAGGAAAGATAGTCATCTCACAAATGATGCTGGAAAATTGAACATCTGTAGGCACAAAGTGAAGTTTGACTCAAACCTCATAGTGGATTCAAAAATTAATTTTAAAATGCCATGGTCAGGCATGGTGGCTTTGACCAGCTACTGGGGATGCTCAGGCAGGAGGATCCCTTGAGATCAGGAGTTCTAGGCCTGCCTACTAGACAACATAAGGACACCTTGTCTCAAAAAAAAAAGTCATGAATGTTAATGGAATACATAAAACACTTTTAGAAGAAGGCATGTGAAGGTGTGTTTAGGACTTAAGGCTAGGCAAAGAGCTCTTTGACATGACATCAAAAACATAGACCATAAAAGAAACATTTTTTAAATTGGATCTCATCAAAATGTTTATGCCCATCTTCTTTTATTTGTTTTGTTTTTTGAAATAGAGTCTCGCTCTGTTGCCCAGGCTGGAGTGCATTGACCTGATCTCAGCTCACTGCAATCTCTGCCTCCAGGATTCAAGTGATTCTTGTGCCTCAGCCTCCTGAGTAGCTGGGATCACAGTGTACACCACCACACCCTGCTAATTATTTGTACCTTCTGTAGAGGCAGAGCTCACTATGTTACCCAGACTGGTCTTGAACTGCTGGGCTCAAGTGATCCACTCACTTTGGCCTCCCAAAGCGCTGGGATTATAGGCGTTGGCCACCACACCTGGCCTTTGGCCTTTTATTTTATTTTAAAGATAGGATCTCATTCTGTCACCCCAAGCTGGAGTGCAGTGGTGCAATCATATCTCACTGCAGCCTCGAATTCCTAGGTTTAGGCCTTCCTTCCACCTTAACCTCCCAATAGCTACAGGCGTGCAGCACCACACCCAGCTAATTATTTTATCTTTTGTAGAGATGCGGTTTCACCATGTTGGTTAGGCTGGTCTTAAACTCCAGCCCTCCAGTGATCTGCCCACTTCAGCCTCCCAAAGTACTGGGATTACAGGCGTAAGCCATCGCTCCTGGCCCCCATTTTCTTTTGAGAAACTGTTCTTTTTCCTCTCTGAATATGGAAGCTGTCATTTCTTAAGTGATCCCATCTTTACAGGACATCAGACCCAAGTTGGGCCAATTGAAGTACCTAGTCCCCTAGTCATGGGACTTGGTGCAAAGCATGAACACAAGATGCAAGTGTTAAAGGAAAAAGAAAAAACCTATTTGCATTTGTTAAAGCACAGAAAGGAAGACTTTATTCATGGCCATCACGATAGGTGAGACCACAGCAATGGGATTTTGCTGTGGGAGAGAGAGAGTGAGCTCATCTCCAAACACAGCATGGGCAAGTAGGAAGTTACAGCCCAGGAGCAGGGGAGGAGTCAATGGATGGAAAATTACTAAAGAAAAATCAGGGTAAGAAGTAGATTCTGACTAAAGCCACCTAACAGAGTTCTTGCTGAGGACAGGCCAGGGCAATGAGACATCATCACCTGGCAGGAGGTAGAGGCTGAGGACCCTGAACAGATATCAAAGGTGATTAGATATTGGTGGTCAGGGCGTGGGCGGGGGTGGGTCTCGCTAAACTGACTTAGCAGGGTTCTTGCTAAAACTGGATTTTATAAGCAAGTGCAGAGATGGGCCTAGGAGAAGGTTCGGGAGGCTGACTAAAGTTTTGTCAAGCAGAGAATCTTTGCCACAAGCCAAGCCAATCAGAATGGCCCTGGGAGTGCTCTACCTGGAGCCTGGGGAAGCAAATTCCTTTCTTTTCTAACCACAGGCTGTAAAGACAGGAACCCAAGCGGTGTCAGTGGTCACATGAGACAGCAGGTCTGTGGTGGCAAAGAGGTTGGCAAGCCTAGGAGAGCAGAGTGACCGCCCTGCACATGTCAAGGGGCCTGCCCTGGTTTGCCCGCCCGCTCCCTGGGGCCAAGGGGAGGAACCTCCCAGCACACGTGTAGCCCAAGTGCGGTCCACTGTTCAGGAAGCTCCGCAGTAGCCGGCAAGAACCCCTTTTGTGTGTAAGCTTTTGGGATTGGGTTTCTGTCACTTGCAATGGGGGAATTCTGACTCCTTTGTGGTGCAAAGACAGTTTGGGGACCCAAGGCCATCTGGTTTCAAAGGCTGTGCCCTTCCCCACCACATGACAGGCTACCTCCCGCATGTATGCCCTCAACATAGAACTACATTTCTGAGAGGTTTTTTTGTTTTGTTTTGTTTTGTTTTTTATCTGCGAAACTCCCTTTCAGGGAGGTCATCATTTGTTAGTCTGTCATGGTTTTCACAACCTTTTCAACTATAGCCAAGGCTCCTGTGAGTAAAGAATATTGGCCAGGCGTGGTGGTTCACGCCTCACCCATCGTGGCTCATGCCTGTAGGCTGAGTTGGAAGGACCACTTGAGTCCAGGAGTTTGAGACCAGCCTGGGCAACATAGTGAGACCCCATCTTTACCCACCCCCCAAAAAAGAATATTGAGGTTCAGCTAACAGTCGTTGATCATTTATAATGTGCCACAGATTATGCTTTTTCATATAATACTCAAAGGGATTCTGTGATATCATAGTTTCTGCATTTCGCCAATGAGGAAACTGGGGCTCCATGAAAGTGAGGAACTGGCCCAAGGCCATTGGTAATTTCCACCTCACTGACACTCCAGTGTTCTCTGTGGGCACTGCCCTGAATGAGCTCCAAGACGTATATGCCTGTCCCTGGTGCCTTTCCCTCTTTTTTTTTTTTTTTTGAGATGGAGTTGCCCAGGCTGGAGCGCAGTGGCACCATCACAGCTCACTGCAAACTCCCCTCCCGGGTTCAAGTATTTCTCCTGCCTCAGCCTCCCGAGTAGCTGGGATTACAGGCACACACCGCCACACCTAGCTAATTTGTTGTATTTTAGAGATGGGGTTTTGCCGTGTTGGCCAGGCTGGTCTTAAACTCATGACCTCAAGTGATCCATCTGCCTCGGCCTCCCAAAGTGCTGGGATTACAGGCATGAGCCACAGCATCTGGCCACCTTTTTTTTTTTTTAATTGAAAAAAAAAAAAAACTATTGGAAACTTCCTATATGGCTCATGAAAATGCAAAATTATTCAGCCACTGTTTGACTCAAAAAAGTTAAACATAGAATTACTATATGACCCAGCAATTCCACCCCTCAGCCTACACCCAAAAGAATTGAAAGCAGGGACTCAAACCAGCACATGTGCACCCATGTTCATAGCCACAGCCAAGTGTCCATCAGTGCAAGAGTGGATGAACCGATTGTAGTATATACACGCGATGGAGTAGTATTCAGCCATGGAAAGGGGCAAAGTACTGATACAGGTTACTATTAGAGGAACCTTGAAAATATTATGCTGAATTAAAGAAGCCAGATACAGAAGGCTGCACACTGTGTGATTCCATTTATATGAAATACTCAGAATCAGTAAATTCACAGGGACAGGATACATGGTGTTTGCCATGAGCTGGCAGAGGTGGGGGTGGGGTGGGAGGGAATAGAGAGAAACCGCTTAATGGAAACTGGAAACAGCTCTATTTTGGAGCGATGGAAATGTTTCGGATCTAGATAGAAGCGTGGTTGCACAGCATTGAAAATACAGCAAATGCCACTAAATTGTTCACTTTAAAATGTTTAACTTTATGGTATGTGTGTTTCGCCTGCATATTTTTAAATTTTTATATATGCATACATATTATTACACCAAAATGCATAAATATCATCATAGAATATCTATTATTTTTGGGTTTGGTGTTGTGTTTTTTTGGTACAGGCTTTCCCTTTTTTTTGTTTTGTGAGATGGAGTTTTGCTCTTGTTGCCCGGGCTGGAGTGCCCTGACACGATCTCGGCTCATTGCAACCTCCCCCTCCTGGGTTCAAGCAATTCTCCTGCCTCAGCCTCCTGAGTAGCTGGGATCACAGGCGTGTACCACCGTGGCCAGCTAATTTTTGTATTTTTAATAGAGATGGGTTTTCACCATATTGGCCAGGCTGGTCTTGAACTCCTGACCTCAACTGATCCGCCCACCTCGGCCTCCCAAAGTGCTGGGATTACAGGTGTGAGCCACCGCACAGCCCAGCCTTTCTTTTCTTATGTAGCTTGGCTTCTCCCCTGTCCCTTCCTCCCTGTATCCTCACATCAGCTGTCCCCACCACAAGTAACACATGTCCATACACTGTTTCTCTGTGCTCTTATAATCACATACAGACATTGTATATATACGTAGACGAATACAAGAGGTTTTAGTCGTTTCATAAAGTGGGATCATACCATACATACCTTCTACATTTTGTCTTTTTCACTCAGAAATTACTGCTGAAATATTGACTCAAGTACTGGTATAACTCTAATTTGCTCTTTTTTTTTTTTTTTTTTTTTTTTTTTTTTAGACAGAGTTTTTCACTCTTTGTTACCCAGGCTGGAGTGCAATGGCCAATGGCGCAATCTCGGCTCACTGCAACCTCCGCCTCGTGGGTTCAAGCGATTCTCCTGCCGCAGCTTCCCGAGTAGCTGAGATTACAGGCACCCGCCACCACACCCAGCTAATTTTTGTATTTTTAGTAGCAATGGGGTTTCACCATGTTGGCCAGGCTGGTCTCGAACTCCTGACCTCAGGTGATCCTGCCTGCCTCGACATCCCAAAGTGCTGGGATTACAGGCGTGAGCCACTGTGCCCAGCCTAATTTGTTCTTTTTAATGGCTGTATATTGCCTTACTAACAAACATTGAAGACCCCCATCCAGTCGACAGTGTTTACTGTTAGTCCTTATTTTATTCTCCCCTCACAGCTCCCTAAAAGTCCTCTAATCTCGCCCATCTACAAAAGGGCTCTGAAAACCCAAGATCAATGAGTCATGTACTTGTAAACTGGTTTTCCGATCGTGCAATGGACATGCCCACGGTGTCCCATTCCGGCCCGCCAGGGACTGGTGACATGCATTGTTTATTTATTTATATTTTGAGACCGAGTCTCACTCTGTCGCCCAGGCTGGAGTGCAGTGGTGTGATCTCGGCTCACTGCAGCCTCCACCTCCGGGGTTCAAGTGACTCTCCTGCCTCAGCTTCCCGAGTAGTTGGGATTTCAGGCACCCACCACCACGTCCGGCTAATTTTTGTATTTTTAGTAGAGGTAGGGTTTCATCATGTTGACCAGGCTGGTTTCAAACTCCTGACCTCAGGTGATCTGCCCGTCTCGGCCTCCCAAAGTGCTAGGATTACAGGCGTGAGCCACTGCGCCCGGCCAACATACATTTTTAAGATGGCCAAGGTCGAGGTACAGTCTGCGTCAGGAGCAAAGGTCACTTGTCTACACGGGGACTGAACCCAGGGCTTCCGCCTCATTACTGCCATGCTTGAGCTAAGGAGACAGTCGGTGGCTGAAAATAATTGTGGTGCAGACAGCCTCTCTCTTCCCATGGGTCTGTAATAACCAAAACAATCTTTCGAAGCAAATAGAACAAACTCAGATTCTTTTTCCGTGTTGGAATGGAGTTATTTTCCTCAGCTTCCTCCAATATAAGACTTACTAATAAGGATTGCTTAGGTTAGTCGCACAGGTGGTTTAGGAAAAAACAAAAAACAAAAAAAAAAACGAAGAAAGAATCCCTGATTTTGCCATTTGACTTGCTGTCAGTGGAAGCCGTTTTCACTTCCCTTCTGCAGGCGCAGAGAAGGCAGGCCGGGACGCTTTCTTCTGAGATTTTCAGAGCGCATGCAGCACAGCGGGCTGCCTTCATCCCAGGAAGGTGCCAGCCGTGGTGATTGCTCCGAGGAATGAATGAGTGGTCTTCGCTAATGAAGACGGAGCCATGTGCCAGGTAAGTCTGTCATCCTCAAGGGGGAGATAAAAATGAGATGTGGCCTCAGGCTGAGCCTTGCAAAGTCACCTCGGCCTCAGATGTTCCACAGGCTTCTCTCAATAGATGGAAAACGTGATGTTGCTATTTATCAAAGGCAGGAAAGTAACGACAATGTTTCAGCAGCAGAACTTCCAGATTTTCTGGGGTTTTCAAGTCATGCAATTCAAGGGGGTTTTTTTTAAATAAAATACAAAAATATATTGCCTTTGCAAATTTTACAAAAATTGATGACAGGGGAACACATTGGCAGGGGCCTTGGAAAGAACTCCTGCTGGGAGGGACCCCTGACGCTTATGTTCCATGGGCTTTAGTGTAAATGCACCCTGACTTTTGAGGACCTACTATGTGCTAAATATTTTCACATGTTCTTTCATTAAACTCTCCCAAGAATCTTGTGATGGTATTAGCACCTCCACGTTTTCCGGGTGTTGAGAAAATTACTCGCTTTTTTTTTTCACTTTCTCTTCTTCTTTATACTTTCTGTATTATTTGAATTTTCTTTCTTTTTTTTTTGTTTTTTAATAGACACTGGGTCTTAGTATGTTGCCCACACTGGTCTCAAACTCCTGGACTCAAGCCTCAGCCTCCTGGACCCAGCTCAGCCTCCCAAAGTGCTGGGATTACAGGTGTGAGCCACTGTGCCTGGCAATATATCTGTTGTTTGTTTGTTTGTTTGTTTGTTGTTTGTTGTTTTTTGAGATAGGGTCTCACTTTGTCACCCAGGCTGGAGTAGCTTGGCAGGATCCCGGTTTACTGCAGCCTCAACTTTCCCAGGCTTAGGTGATTCTCCTGCCTCAGCCTCCCGAGTAGCTGGGACTACAGGCCTGCGCCACCACGCCTGGCTAATTTTTGTATTTTTAGTAGAGATGGGGTTTCACCATGTTGGCCAAGCTGGTCTCTACTCCTGACCCCAAGTGATCCACCTGCCTTGGCCTCCCACAGTGCTGGGATTACAGGTGTGAGCCATTGTGCCCTGCCTGCATTTAGCTTTTTTTTTTTTTTTTTTTTGAGATGGAGTCCTGCTCTGTCACCCAGGCAGGAGTCCAGTGGCACAATCTCAGCTCACCACAATCTCCACCTCCTAGATTCAAGCAATTCTACTGCCTCAGCCTCCTGAGTAGCTCGGACTACAGGCGTCTGCCACCACACCCAACTAATTTTTTGTATTTTTAGTAGAGATGGAGTTTCACCGTGTTGGCCAGGTTGGTCTCAGACTCCTGACCTCAAGTGATCCACCCACCTTGCCCTCCCAAAGTGTTGGGACCACACCCAGCTGCATTTAACTTTTTATTGTAGAAAATTTCAAAGACTCCCCAAAATAGAGAATTCAAAGACTCCCCCAAATAGAGAAAAGAGGCTAATGAACCCCTGTGTAACTGCCACCCAGATTCCACAATTATCAACATTCTGCCACTTTGTTTTATTTTCCCGCCACTTTTTCTTGAGTATTCAAAAGCAAATCCCAGACATGAAACTTTTACTTGTAATACTTTAGTACATCGCACCATTAAAGAGTCGTTCTTGAGAGGTTGCTTTTCTTCTTTGAGGATAAATATTTACCAATTAGTGGCAAAAGGTGATCACCAAAAACAAACACAAGGTACAAAGTGAAGCCTTGACATACAGACAGATCAAATCTGTGTTGGACTGTGACTCTGGCAGGATGTTTATTTAAGCATCAAATGCCGTCTTCCGTGACTGCTGCATGCTGGCACTGTGCCAGGTCCTGGGAGCCAGAAGACAGACAAGTCGCTGCCCATGTCGAGTGGACAGCATGGAGGACTTGGTAGAGAAGGACCGTGAAGACATGAGCAGCTGCCATAGAGCAACTAAAGACACACACGATGGCCAGAAAAAGCCTGTAAGCCTGTAAGGTCACACAGCTAGCAGCAGATGAGTGGGGCAAGGCTAGGAAACACCATCCCACACCCCATTACCAATTTGGTGCTTGGGAATCAGAGAGGGCATTGGCACCTGGAGGGCAAAGGATTTCCCTCTGCTCAGGGCTGTGCATGATCCAGAATGATGTAATCCAAGAGTGGACCCAGATCCAAAATGGAGCTTTCACGTAAATTAGGCTCGAGAGGATTGCTAATGTGGATGTTGTTGTTGTTGTTGTTGTTGTTGTTGTTGTTGGTACAGAGTCTTGCTCTGTCACCCTGGCTGGAGTGCAGTGGCGCAATCTCAGCTCACGGCAACCTCCACCTCCCAGGTTCAAGCGATTCTCCGGCCTCAGCCTCCCTGGTAGCTGGGATTACAGGTGCACGCACCACCACGCCTGGCTAATTTTTGTGTTTTTTAGTAGAGATAGGGTTTCGCTGTATTGGCCATGCCGGTCTTGAACTCCTGGCCTCAGGTGATCCGCCCACCTCGACCTCCCAAAGTGTTGGGATTACAGGCGTGAGCCACCAACCCCAGCCAATTTTCGTTTGTTTTGTTTTTTGATTCTTTCTTTCTTTTTTTTTTTTTTTTTTCAGACAATGTCTCACTCTGTCGCCCAGGCTGGAGTGCAGTGGTGCCATCTCAGGTCACTGCAACCCCCGCCTCCCAGGTTCAAGTGATTCTCACACCTCAGCCTCCTGAGTAGCTGGGATTACAGGCATGTGCCACCATGCCCAGCTAATTTTTGTATTTTTAGTAGAGTCGGGGTTTTGCTAGATTGCCCAGGTTGGTCTCAAACTCCCGGGCTTAAGCAGTCCACCCGCCTCTGCCTCCCAAAGTATTGGGATTACAGGCATGAGCCACTGTGCCTGGCCTGTTCTTTAAAAAATACACACATTCAGCCCAGTGTGGTGGCTCATGCCTATAATCCCAGTACTTTGGAAGGCGAATGTGGGTGGATTACCTGAAATCAGGAGTTCAAGACTAGCCTGGCCAATGATGGCCAACATGGTGAAACCCCGTCTCTACTAAAAATATGAAAATCAGCCAGGTGTGGTGGTGCACACCTGTAATCCCAGCTACTTGGGAGGCTGAGTCAGGAGAATTGCTCGAACCCAGGAGGCGAAGTTTACAGTGAACCGAGATTGCGCCACTGCACTCCAGCCTGGACAACAGAGTGAGGCTCTGTCTCAAAAAAATAAAAAAATACACACATTCCAAGCACTGCACCATACACATGCAAAAATATACTATGTCATTCATTATATAGGATTTTAAGCAATTGCCACAGCCAGGCCAGGCACGATGGCTCACGCTTGTAATCTTAGCACTTTGGGAGGCCGAGGTGGGCAGATCACCTGAGGCTGGGAGTTCGAGACCAGCCTGACCAACATGTAGAAACCCCATATCTACTAAAAATACAAAAATTTGCCAGATGTGGTGGCACATGCCTGTAATCCCAGCTACTTGGGAGGCTGGGGCAGGAGAATCACTTGAACTCGGGAGGCAGAGGTTACAGTGAGCCGAGATCATGCCATTGCACTCCAGCCTGGGCAACAAGAGCGAAACTCCGTCTCAAAAAAAAAAAAAAAGAAAGGAAGGAAGAAAGAAATTGCCACAGCCACCCCAACACCCCAACCTTCAGCAACCACCACCCTAATCAGTCAGCAGCCATCAACATCGAGGCAAGACCTTCCACCAGAAAAAGAAAATTATGACTTGCTAAAAGCTCAGATGATCATTAGCATTTTTTAGCCATAAAGTATTTTTAATTAACTCATTTCCTGTTTAGAAAAAAAAAAATTGCAGCTCTCCGTCAGTGCTCATTTAATTTGACATAAACATACTCTTTAAGGCTAAAGCAAATCTGACTGATTTTCAACGTGAAAATAAAATATAAAAACTCTTCTTGGATTTATTTTTAAACAGAACTTGTCTCCAATCCTAATGTAACAGAAATGTATATAAAATATAAATAAAATATAAAAAATATTTTTGGATTTATTTTGGATCCACCTGCCTTGGCCTCCCAAAGTGCTGGGATTACAGGTGTGACCCACTGCACCTGGCCATATTCCCTTCTTTTTTGCATGAAGTTTAGCATTCTACAGGTAATCTTTTACTCTTTGATTTTTCTACTTGACAATATGTCCTGGAAGTTACTCCCTACCAGTTCATAGCTTCCTCTCTCTTTTTCACAGCTGTATAGTACTCCATATGTAACCTACTATACTCAACTGCTCCCCTATGGATGGGCACTTAGGTTGTTTCTGATGCTTTGCAATTACAAACAATGCTACAGTGAATAATCGTGTGCGTATGTATTTTCACATTGTTGGAGGTGTATCTGCAGTGTGGGTTCCTAGGAGTGGAGTTGCTGGATCGCTGGGTCAAAAAAGTAGAAGTGCATATGTAGTTTTGTCAGATACTGTCAGGTTCCTCTCCGGAAGGAGAATGCCTGAGTGCAGGCCCACCAGCAATATGTAAGCGTCCCTGTTTCTCTACAACCTTGATAATAGAATATGTTGCTACATTTTAAAATTTTTATCACTTGGATAGCTAAGAAGTAATATGTCAGTGTTATTTTAATTTGAGTGAATTGGACATTTTTTCATATGTTTGAGGGAAAATTTTATATCCCTTTTTTGTGGATTGTCTGCATGTATCCTTTCCACTTCTTTCTGTTGTGTTTTCAGTCCTTTGTCCCTTAATTTTTAAGTTGTTTTTAGTATAATATATTGGGATATTGGCCTTTTCTGTAATATGTTACAAATATTTTCTCCCAGTTGGTCAGCAGTACTTTTTTTTTTTTTTTTTTGCTTGTTTTTTGTTTTGTTTCATTTTGCCTTTTTTGAGATAGGGGCTCACTCCATCACCTAGGCTGAAGTACAATGGTGAGAACATGGCTTACTGCAGCCTCTACCTCCTGGGCTCAAGCGTTCCTCCCACCTCAGCCTGCCTCCCAAGTAGCTGGGACCATAGGCGCATGCCACCACGCCTGGTTAATTTTTGTATTTTTCATAGAGACCGAGCCTCACCATGTTGCCCAGGCTAGGCTTGAACTCCTGGGCTCAAGCAACCCTCCTGCCTTGACCTCCCAAAGTGCTGGGATTACAGGTGTGAGCCATGGTGCCCAGCCTTGTCAGTTGTCTTTTGACTTTGTGTTTTGTTATTATTGTTATTCCATTTTTTTAATATAGCTAAGTTCATTAATCTTTACTTATTGCCTCTGGATTTGGGGTCATAATTAGAAAGTCCTTCGTTATACCAAACTTAAAGAGAAATTCACTTCATTTTTTTCACCTAGACTTTGTATGTTTTCATATTTTACATTTAGAGTCTTGATCCATTTGGAGTTTGTGTTTGTGTATGGAGTGAAATGCAAGTTTAATTTTTTCTTCCTCCAAATGGTTATGTAATAGTCCCAGCACCATTTATTAAAAAGTCCATTCTTCCCCCAGTGATTTGAGATGCCACCTTTGTCATATACTAAATTTCCCCATGTATTTGAGACTAATTCTGGACTTTTCATTCTATTCCAATTGTCTACTTACCTGTTTATGTGTCAGCACCACACTGTTTTAATTACAGTGGCTTTAGCCTATACTTTAATGTCTGATAGAGTGAATCTACCCTTTATTTGTCACTGTTTCCGTGCTATTCTTGCATGTTTGTTTTCCATAGAACCCGAATCACATCGTTCAACTCTATAAAATAGCTTGTTGGTATTCTTATTGGGTGGCTTGCATTGAATTTGTAAATTAACTTAGGCAGAACTGACATTTTAAAAATGTTGAGTCATCCTATCCAAGCACAGGGGATGTCTTTCTTTTTGTTCATCTATTTTCGTGTCTTTCAGGAGTTTTTTAAAAATTTTGTCATATAAGCTGTGCACATATCTGTTCTGCTCTCCTCCTGTTTACCCCATTGGTGAAGAAGGTATTCCCTGCCTTAAACAGCCTGTGATCACCAAACATGTCACCCTGACACTGGACAGATGAGCAGGGGAGCAGCTCATTAGTCACATATGCTCACAGCCCAGGGGAAGAGGACTCTGCCTGCCATGCAGAGCCACCCGGGGCTGCCCGCAGGAACAGCGAACCAGCAGGGACTGTGGGAGGCAGACTTCATAGTAACAAAGGGTGGAGGTGCCCCCTGGTTCCCATGGGAGGATGTGATCGGCTTGTTTGGGTGAAGATGGGGAGCCTTTGCAAGATAAGGGGAACTCATGGTGGAGCCTTTGAGGCCCTTGAGAACCAAAGATCTCAAGGCAGTGTGGAATCGCAGTCCTACATGCAATGTCTTTTTTTTTTTTTTTTTTTGAGACGGAGTCTCGCTCTGTCGCCCAGGCTGGAGTGCAGTGGCGCGATCTTGGCTCACTGCAAGCTCCACCTCCCGGGTTCACGCCATTCTCCTGCCTCAGCCTCCCAAGTAGCTGGGACTACAGGCGCCTGCCACTACGCCTGGCTAATTTTTTGTATTTTTAGTAGAGATGGAGTTTCACCGTTTTAGCCAGGATGGTCTCGATCTCCTGACCTCGTGATTTGCCCGCCTCGGCCTCCAAAGTGCTGGGATTACAGGAGTGAGCCACTGCGCCCGGCCCCTACATGCAATGTTTTGTTAAATTTATTCCTAAGTTGTTTCTCTTATTTGCAGCTTTATAAATGGGGTTGTTTTTACTGTTATGTTCCGTAGCTAAACAATGTTTTTAAAAGGTTAACACGGGCTACAGAGTAAAGCAGCTACCATTCAGAGACACAGAGACAATAAAACCTCAATTTTACAACTGAAAAATCAGAGAAGATATTTACAGAGCAATTAGGACCAAGCATTACCATCCCAGGTCAGCTCCCCTGTCAAGCTGTTCTGCTTTGAAAATAGAAGAGCAACCTTTATAAATCCTCAGGAACAGAAAGGGCTACCATTAAAAATCGTTCATTTCAAGGATTATTAAAAATGGACAATTTAATTTGCATTTCAAAAGTAGACTCAGAAAAGATAAATTTGTCAGGATGACTAATGGGAAAAGTTTCATGGTGCAAATTATCTTTCATCTTCATGGAATATATGGTATATAGCAACAAGGTATAAAAAGGGAACTAAAGAGATTTAAAAGCCTTAATTATTTAACAAAGATCAGGGATAAGATGATGAAACCAACTATCCCTCAAAAGGAACTTCAAACCATTTTTTTAAATTCATAAATAGCAACACGAATGTCTCACTCATTTATTTATTCTGCAACCATTTATTGAGTGCCCTCTAGCAGCCAGTGTTCTTTCTAGGAGCTGGCATTCAGAGATCAAGTTTACAATCCTGGTCCTCAGGTTGCTCACAGGACTTACAGGGAAGATGAACCAGCAAACAGATGTTACAGGTAACAGGTGCCACAGCTAACAGGTGCAATAGGGCTCTACTTGGGCTATAGGAAGAGGTGAGGAACGGATCAGGAAGAAAAGATTTCCCAGTGGGGTGGAGGGGATTTTAACCAGAATTTCAAGGGTAAAGAGGAGGTATCCAGGCAATGAAAGAGGAGAAGGGAATTGCTGGCAGAGGGAGGAGGGTCAGCATTGAGGGACATGGGAAGTGAGGCGGGTGGCTGTGGCTTAGTACAGAAGGAGGCTGTGGCTGGGCAGGTGGGCAGGGTTTGCATAAGAAGGATCTTGCATTTCATGGGAAGACTTTGGATCCAATTCTGAAGGCAGTGAGGAGCATGGAAGGATTCTCAGCAGGGGGATATAGGGTCAAATTTGGAGTTTTGGAAAAGTCCTCCAGCTTCACTGAGAGGGGCAGGCTGTAGGCTGGGAGGGCAAACAGGAAGATGATGTAGCAGTCTAGAAGAAAAGATCTCAGGGCCTGGAGGAAGAGGGGCTGGAGACCAGACAATGGGACAGAGATGGGTTGTTTTACGGAAAGAGATGAAACAAGACATGGTCATTGGCTAGACTTGAAAGGTGGGGCCTGATAGGGGTGGAGGAAGATTGGCCCAAAGTTTTTTTTACCTGGATGGCTGAGGTTTTAGGGAGCAAAGAAGATGATTAAGTTATATTTGTCATGTGCTGAATTTATTAAACTTGGAAGTGCTAAAAAGTTCACTAGACCAGTGGATCTCAAACTTGGATGTGCTTCTTATCTCACCTGAAAGATAGGAGTGGATATACCTAATTTATAACATCTGAAATGTAACACAGATAAAATGAGGTGAAGAAGAATAAACTCGAATAATTGCTTTGGGAAAAATGCTTCCATAAATGCTTGGGGTGGGAGGTGAGACTAGAAGAAGCAGGTAAGGAACTGTGGGGCGCAGGCTTTGCCAGGGGACGCCCACCTGGAAAGGGGAGTGCGATGGTGTGGTGCTGTGGGCAGGGCCTGGAGGCCAGCCTCTCATTCTCCTGATCATCAGGGAGGATGCATGGATCCCTAGTGGTCTTGTTGGGTGGTGGGGAGAGGGGGGACATGTGTGTGCATGTGCATGATTGTGTGTGTGCATGTGTGTGTACATAAGTGTGTGCACGTGTGTGCATGTGTGTATGCGTGTGGTTTTGTGTGCGTGTGTGCATGAGTGCATAAGTGTGCATAAGTGTGTGTGCACGAATGTGTATGCGTGTGTGCATGAATGTGTGCATGTGTGTGTGCAGGAATATGTGTATGCATGGGCGTGTGTGCATAAGTGTGTGTGCATGAGTGTGTGCGTGTGTGTGCATGAGTGTGTTTATGCATGTGCACGTGTGTATATGCATGTGTGCACGTGTGTGTGCATGAGTGTATGTATGTGTGCATGTGTGTGTTTTTGAGGCAAGGCTGAGTTCTGCATCCAGGCAGTGCACAGCCAAACACAGATCCAGCAACAGGGACAAAGGGCCCGGTGACATCTGAGTTCCATAAAGAACATCTCAACAAAGCAAAACATCCTCAATGATGAAGGATAGCACCATGTCACAGTTACACAGGAACCAAATTCTCTGAAAAGGAAGAGTCCCCGAGTGGCTTTAAAACCCAAACCCAAGGATATGATGGATCCAAAGACAAGTTTAAAAAAGGCAGACTAAAATTACCCCGAGCAAATGTAAGAAACAGTAGTTTTTACAATGGAATTTTTCTTTGTATATATTTAGGCAGGACAAGCGCAGGTTCTTACATGCATATATCGCATCGTGGAGAAGTCTGGGCTTTTAGTGTCCCCATCGCCCGAACAGTGAACACTGCACACAATAGGCAGTTTTTGAACCCTCACCTCCCTCCCACCTTCTGGAGTCTCCAATGTCTCTTACTTCACTCTGTGTGTCCATATGTACCCCATTGTTTAGCTCCCACTTGTAAGTGCGGTATTTGACTTTCCTAAGCAGGAGGTTTAGTCATGATCTCGGACACAACAGACCTTACACAAAAGCGTGGGGAGCTATCAACAATGACACATCAGAATGATCAAAGGCACAGCAAGTAATGAAAACACAGCATTATGTGCCACACATTTGGTAGCAAAAAAAAAAAAATTTGATGAAAAGATGACAGATATCTGAGAAGAAATAGAATGAAACTCTACTTGGATTCCTTAGTACCCTGCTTTCAGAATATAGCAAATCAAATCAAAGAATGGTCAAAAATTACAGAGCTGAACACCACCATTAATAAGGTAGAATTAACAACAGCTACAGAGAATTCCATTTAAAAAATTAGAGAATGGCCGGGCGCGGTGGTTCACGTTTGTAATCCCAGCACTTTGAGAGGCCAAGGCAGGTGGATCACTTAAGGTCAGGAGTTCAAGACCAGCCTGGCCAACATGGTGAAACCCCGTCTCTACTAAAAATACAAAAAAATTAGCCGGGCGTAGCGGCATGCACCTGTAATCCCAGCTACTCGGGAGGCTGAGGCAGGAGAACAGCTTGAACCTGGGAGGCGGAGGTTGCAGTGAGCCGAGATTGAGCCACTGCACTCCAGCCTGGGCAACAAGACGAGACTCTGTCTCAAAAAATAAATAATAAAAATTAAAAAATAATCAGAGAATGTACCCTTTAAAAATGTATACTCTCACACCCCAAATAATTATATTTTAGGTTAAGAATTTTCAAGGGGCTGGACACAGTGGCTCACGCCTGTAATCCCAGTACTTTAGGAGGCTGAGGCAGGAGGATTGCTTGATTTTTGCTTGAGCGCAGGATTTGAGACCAGCCTGGGCAACAAAGTGAGAGTCCACCTTTACAAAAAATAAAAAAAATTAGCCCAGTGTGTTGGCAGATGTCTGTAGTCCCAGCTACTCAAGTGGCTGAGGCAAGACGATCACTTGAACCCAGGAGATCAAGGCTGCAATATGCTGTGATCACACCACTGCACTCCAGCCTGGGCAACAGAGTGAGATGCTGTCAGAAAAAAAAAAAAAAATTCAAGGAAATAAAAAATAATATACAGGGCCGGGCACGGTGGCTCACGCCTGTAATCCCAGCACTTTGGGAGGCTGAGGCAGGCAGATCACGAGGTCAGGAGATCGAGACCATCCTGGCTAACACGGTGAAACCCCGTCTCTACTAAAAAAAAAAAAAAAAAAAAAAATTAGCCGGGCGTGGTGGCGGGCACCTGTAGTCCCAGCTACTAGGGAGGCTGAGGCAGGAGAACAGCTTGAACCTGGGAGGCGGAGGTTGCAGTGAGCCCAGATTGAGCCACTGCACTCCAGCCTGGGAGACAGAGCGAGACTCCGTCTCAAAAAAAAAAAAAAAAAAAAAATATATATATATATATATATATGTACAGATAGGCCATACGATGATAGAATTAGAAAGAGAAGAGCAAACACAAGGAGCATATCATGTAACAGGCATTCTTTTCTGTGTTTACAAATATTAACTCATTTAATCTTCACTATAACCTCACAAAGTAGGTATTATTTTTATTAGCCTTATTTTAGAGGTGAGAGAATGGAAGCAGACAGAAGTTAACTGTCCAGAGGCCTCCCTGGGAAAGTGACAGTCACTGCATGGTGAACAGGTAGGTGTAGCCACCCAGTTCACAGTGCTCCACTCCGTGACCCCAGTGACCCTCAGAAGCGGGCCATGTCTGTGTTGTAAAACTCTCTTCCCACTGGACCCAGAAGTGGACATCTGACCCAAGCTGGGCCAATCAGATTTCATCTCTAGGAGTTTAACCCTGGCCCAGAGAACCCCTGAGGCTTGACAAGTCTCCAGCTGAGCCCCATGAAAGCCACAGGCTCTAGTGGACTCAGGCCTCGGGCTGCCAGACACCTGCGTCCTGAGAGCCATTGTTGGGCTCTTCCTTTACTGTTAGGAGCCGCCCAGGGATCCTTCCAGTACTTTCTAGTTTTGCCTAGTTACCCAGTGACCCCAAAAGCCTTAGTAGTCACACTAAATTTAAAAACACTTCCCCAATAGCAATGAAATCACAGAGAATATTCACAAACATTAATAACATACCATTTAAGAAGCAAACTCCACCCATCAAAATTCGTGAGTGCAAGGTTTTATCTAGAAGAAAATAGGTTTCTCTAGATACATATGCTGATAAGAAGACAAAGGGAGGATATAAACTAGATCTCATTACAGGATTTAGAAAAGGAACAAAGTAAGTTGTTCAACAGAATAGCATTGAACAAAATAGAAACTAACAGAAAATGTAAACAAACCAATGATTAGTTATTCAAAATATCAAGCAAAATCATATATCATTGAATCAACTTCTTAAAAAGACAGGAAAAAAATTAAGAAAGTAAGAAGTTGATTAATTCCCCAAGAGAGGAAGTTGGCAGTAAACCTAAGCCCACAACTGTGTAATACGAATGTGTGGATTAGCTGCGCTTATATGCTTAAATTACACATTTATTAAATCTGTGTATCCTTAAGCCGTAATGTATCTTTGCTTCTTACCAGCTAATTCCTTTGTTTTTTGTGGGTTTTTTTTTTTAAAGTGCCTGGCTAAAGAAATCTGCCAGGAATGATAAATCAGAGTTCTTGAATCTCAGAGGATGGAAACAGCTCAGCTTGGGTGACAAAGCGACACAGCTGTGCTCACTGGCCAAGGGCCTGGGGTGAGTGGCCTTCACCGCCACCCAGGCCACTGTCTATGGCATCAAGCTGCTGTCATGTGGAGTCCTGCCCTGTGATGCTGGTGCTATTGGGCTGTCTGCTAAAGGCAGAAATCCCCATACTTCCATGTTGCCCTGTCTCAGGGGAAGCCCAAGGCACCTCTCTCACTTCTGGCTCTCCCAAGCCTCAGAACCCCTTTCTCACTCTGGTTTACTGCCATCTTTTGAGAGCCTTTGGCTTTCCCACATGATGGGATGGGCGTTCTCCCCTGGACACCTGGGATTCCTGCTCTTGGCTCAGGGTCCCCAAAGCCTTTCATGAACCCCTGAAGCAATGAAAGGTAAAATCTTGCTTCTGAGGACTAAGCTCGAATTTTTTTATCTTGCCCAAATTCCTATCTAAGGGGTCTGGGCAAGTCATGCCCTACAAACCATAAATTCTCATCAGATGGGTTTTATTTGACCCTTTATATCATGACCTACTTTCCAATCTGACTCTGGAGTAACATTATGAGACAAGGAAAAAAAATCAAAATATTTCATCCCAAAACATGTTTCTCTGCCACATCTTGAAATGGTCCTGCAAAGCCGTCCTTTGTGGGGGGAAAATCTGCATCTGTAAAGAATCTCTATTAACATAGCTAGATCTTTTTCTTCCAGGCCCTCCCAATCCTGAAGAAATGAACTAAAAAGTCTAGCACCTTTTAAAGATCTGAATAGGAAACACTTGTTATCTCTTGTCTCTAAGGGCAGCCACTATAAAACTTCAAAAGAACCTTGGTCTCCACAATCTTTTATCTTACCCTGAACATTTCCTTTCTATAGATCCCAAGACTTTAGACAAACTCAACCAATTGTCAACCAGAAAATGTTTAAATTTACCTACAGCCTGAAAGCCTCCCTCCACCAACCCCCCCGCTTTGAGTTGTCCCACCTTTCTGAACCAAACCAATGTATTTCTTAAATATATTTGATTGATGTCTCATGCCTCCCTAAAATATATAAAACCAACCTGTATCCCGACCACCTTGGGCACATGTTCTCAGGGTCTCCTGAGGGCTGTGTCATGTGCCATGGTCACTCGTATTTGGCTCAGAATAAATCTCTTAAAATATTTTACAGAGTTTGACTCTTTTCATCGATACTTCCTTGGAACAGAAAGAAGGAAAAACACAGCAGCAAGAGATCAACGCAAATTAAAATTGCTGGAAATTATCCTGGTGTGGTCCTAAAGGGTTGCTGGGAGGATCCCTAAGCTCCGTGAGAACTACCCCGTTGACGTGAGGCTGTCAGGAGTGATTCCTTGGGCTTAAACTGAGAACGCACGTTCTGGAAAGGAGCCGGGAGAGCTGTCCAGAGAGAGAGGTGTTGGAACCCTTGACAGCATGGTTGCCTTTCTTGCATGTTCTCTGTTTCATGCGCGTCCATGTGAAGAGGCCACCAAACAGGCTTTGTGTGAGCAACAAAAGCTTTTAATCACCTGGGTGCAGGTGGGCTGAGTCCGAAAAGAGAGTCAGCAAAGGGTGGTGGATTATCATTAGTTCTTACAGGTTTTGGGATACGCGGTGAAGTTAAGAGCAATGTTTTGCAGGCAGGGGTGGATCTCACAAAGTACATTCTCAAGGGTGGGGAGAATTACAAAGAACCTTCTTAAGGGTGGGGGAGACTGATTACCAAGTACCTTCTTAAGGGTGGGGGAGATTACAAAGTACATTGATCAGTTAGGGTGGGGCAGAAACAAATCACAATGGTGGAATTTCATCAGTTAAGGCTATTTTTACTTCTTTTGTGGATCTTCAGTTACTTCAGGCCATCTGGATGTATACGTGCAAGTCACAGGGGATGCGATGGCTTGGCTTGGCTTGGGCTCAGAGGCCTGACATTCTGTAAGAAGAAAAATACAGTTTTTAAGAGGCCAGTAAATATAGCAGCCTAAAGACAAATATATTTTTTCTATTTTTTAAATAAAATAAGTATAGGCCGGGCGCGGTGGCTCACACCTGTAATCCCAGCACTTTGGAAGGCCGAGGTGGCGGATCACCTGAGGCCAGAAGTTCAAGACTAGCCTGGCCAACATGGTGAAAGCCCATCTCTACTAAAAATACAAATACTAGTCAGGTGTGGTGGCGCACACCTGTAATCCCAGCTACTCGGAAGGCTGAGACAGGAGAATCGCTTGAACCTGGGAGGCGGAGGCTGCAGTGAGCCGAGATCGTGCCATTGAACGCCAACCTGGGCAACAAGAACGAAACTCTGTCTCAAAAAAAGAAAAAGAAAAAAGAAAAAAAGTATATTTTAAAGAATAAGTCAAGGTAACAGCTAACTATAATAATCTCAAAAAAAGAAAAAGAAAAAAGAAAAAAGTATATTTTAAAGAATAAGTCAAGGTAACAGCTAACTATAATAATAGCTAAAAATCCGCTGCTTTATGAATTTTCTCTGAGAAAACTGTTGTTTTGTTAGGAATATATTATTGCAAATAGAAAATCATTACTAACGTACGTTAGTAATAACGTACATAACTCTTATTTTTGAAGATATGACCAGCATTTTAGATATTTATTATAATACAACCATTGTGATTTATCAGATTAATAATACTAGACATTCAGATTGCTAGCATTTCGTTAAGGATTTTTGTTTACATTCATAAGGATATTAACCCCTTTTTTTCCTCGTAAAGTCCATCTGGTTGTGGTATCAGGGTAATACTGGCCTTATCTAATCTTACTAAGATCTTCTTGAGAATGTTGAGGGTTTTTTCCTCTTTCGTTTTTTCTTTCTCTCCTCTCTTTCTTTCTCATGAACAGGCAAAATTACAACAAATTTAGTTTTAGATCTTACTGGCTTGTATTTGCAATTCATGAATCCAGACAGCCTCCAATCTACAAAATAGACCGGGAGCTCCCACCAGGAAATGGCAGGTTTTTAAGTGCGGAACAAGGAAACAGAACAATAGAGGGAAAAAACGGATTGGTTAACATCAGGTTACTTTTCGGAAGGGTTACAGCAGAAGGAACTTCCTTATTACTCAGGTGGACTGAAATCTCTTGTTTTCAGGAAAAACTGATCTGTTCTGGGATCTGTCTACTTTCTTAGAGCTTCAGTTTGATTACGTGGCATTTAGCCTAAGTGACTCCATTTGCTTTGGTCTGGTGGATTGAGGCTTCATGCAGGAGCTCAGTCCAAGAAAATAGTTTATAATCTCCCCTCCCTTTCCCTCCCCTCCCCTCCCCTCCCCTCCCCTTCCCTTTCCCTCCCCTCCCCTCCCCTTCCCTTTCCCTCCCCTCCCCTCCCCTTCCCTTTCCCTCCCCTCCCCTCCCCTTCCCTTTCCCTCCCCTCCCCTTCCCTTTCCCTCCCCTCCCCTCCCCTTCCCTTTCCCTCCCCTCCCCTCCCCTTCCCTTTCCCTCCCCTCGCCTCCCCTCCCCTTCCCTTTCCCTCCCCTCGCCTCCCCTTCCCTTTCCCTCCCCTCCCCTCCCCTTCCCTTTCCCTCCCCTCCCCTCCCCTTCCCTTTCCCTCCCCTCCCCTCCCCTTCCCTTTCCCTCCCCTCCCCTTCCCTTTCCCTCCCCTCCCCTCCCCTTCCCTTTCCCTCCCCTCCCCTTCCCTCCCCTCCCCTTCCCTCCCCTCCCCTTCCCTTCCCCTCCCCTTCCCCTCTCCTCCCCTCCCCTTCCCTTTCCCTCCCCTCCCCTTCCCTTTCCCTCCCCTCCCCTTCCCTTTCCCTCCCCTCCCCTTCCCTTTCCCTCCCCTCCCCTCCCCTTTCCCTCCCCTCCCCTCCCCTTCCCCTCCCCTCCCCTTCCCCTCTCCTCCCCTCCCCTTCCCTTTCCCTCCCCTCCCCTTCCCTTTCCCTCCCCTCCCCTTCCCTTTCCCTCCCCTCCCCTCCCCTTCCCTTTCCCTCCCCTCCCCTCCCCTTCCCTTTCCCTCCCCTCCCCTCCCCTTCCCTTTCCCTCCCCTCCCCTCCCCTTCCCTTTCCCTCCCCTCCCCTTCCCTTTCCCTCCCCTCCCCTCCCCTTCCCTTTCCCTCCCCTCCCCTTTCCCTCCCCTCCCCTTCCCTCCCCTTCCCTCCACTCCCCTTCCCTTCCCTCCCCTCCCCTCCTCTCCTCTCCCCTCCCCTCCTCTCCCCTCCCCTCCCCTCCCCTCCCCTCCCCTCCTCTCCTCTCCCCTCCTCTCCCCTCCCCTCTCCTCCCTCTCTCCCTCTCTCTTATCTTATCAGGCAATCAACACAACCCAGTTAGGCTCACCTGGAAGTTCTGTCTGGCTTTCTGTGGATAGTGATTCCTGTCTCCTTTCAGTTTTCAAAGGCTGCAGTGTTGTTTGGGGTCTGTCCCATGCCTGGGTAGCTCCGAGGGGAGCTCAGACCTGTGTGGTTTCATATTCGGGATAAGGGAACCCCTTTTACCCGCTTTCTTCTATGATTGTCTCCACGTTCTTCAGCTGACAGGATCCCTTATCCCCCTGCCCCCAACTCCGGTGCCCAGAAACATGGGATTTTTCTGAGTGTTGACTTCTCGTTCTGCCCCTAACAGAGCTCTGCCACAGATGTTTGCCCCTGGCGCAAAGCCATGAGAGAAAGGAAAAAAACAAAATGGAGCTTCCAGCCCCCTTCCCTCCCCACACACATACACACACTCTTCAGACAGCACGGGCCACTCTTCTAGATGACTTCGGCCGAAATACCGGAATCCATCTGAGTTTAGCCTCACAGCTCCACGACTGGAACTCACCTTCAAGGCAAAGCCATGAGACAAATGAGAAAAAGAGAGGGGGAGAAAAAAAATCTGGCAAACTCATCTCCACGTTTCGAGCCCCCTCCACAATCATGATCTGCCTGCCTTTTTTTTTTCTTTTTTTTTTTTTTTTTTTGAGACAGTCTCACTCTGTTGCCCGGGCTGGAGTGCAGTGGCACAATTTCGGCTCACTGCAACCTCCGCCTCCCTGGTTCAAGTGAGTGTCCTGCCTCAGCCTCCTGAGTAGCTGGGACTACAGGCGCATGCCACTACACCTGGCTAATTTTTGTATTTTTAGTAGAGATGGGGTTTCACTGTGTTAGCCAGGATGATCTCCATCTTTTGACCTCGTGATCTGCCTGCCTCGGCCTCCCAAAGTGCTGGGATTACAGGCATGAGCCACCACGCCTGGCCACCTGCTTTTCTTTACTTTGCAAAGTCCTTGGAAGGTTGCATTTGTTGATGAAAAGGGTCAAACTCTGTAAAATATTTGAAGAGATTTATTCTGAGCCAAATTTGAGTTACCAGTGGCCAGTGATACAGCCCTCAGGAGATCCTGAGAACACGTGCGCAAGGTGTTTGGGATGCAGCTTGGCTTTATAACATTTTAGGGAGACATAAGGCATCAATCAATACTTTTAAGATATACATTGGTTCAGTTAGGACAGTCAGGGCCACTAGAAGGGAGGTGGGGCTTCCAGGTCATAGGCAGATTAAACATTTTCTAATTGGCAATTGGCTGAAGGAGTTATCAATAAAAAGGATTGTTTGGCTTAGGATATGGGGTTGTGGAGACCAAGGTTTTATCATGCAGGCGAAGCCTCCAGGTGGCAGCTTCAGAGAGAATAGATTGTAAATATTTCTTATCAGACTTAGAGTCTGTTCTGTCAGTATTTTCAAAAGGGAGGAGGGTATCACGAGGCACGTCCAGCTCCCCCTTCCCATCATGGGCTGAACTAGTTTTTCAGGTTAACTTCACCTGTTCAAATGGTTGGGGGGGCTTAGAATTTTATTTTTGGTTTACAGCTTTTGTACTCTGTCCAGACTTTTTGCTATTGTCGGTGGCAGAGATAGGTCGTATAGGCTCACTCCATCTTGGCTGGGACCAGAAGCCCGGCCACAGGCTGTGATCTGCTGGCAACTCTATTGCATTTGGCCAATATGCCGGCAATGTTGAGGAGCTGGTGGCATTGACTAACCTGGGAAGAATCCGAGTGGTCACAAATACTTTTTTTTTTTTGAGAGGGAGTCTTGCCCTGTTGCCCAGGCTGGAGTGCAATGGCATGATCTCGGCTCACTGCAACCTCCGCCTCCCAGGTTCAAGCAATTCTCCTGCCTCAGCCTCCTGAGTAGCTGGGATTACAGGTGTGTGCCACCACACCTGGCTAATTTTTTGTATTTTTAGTAGAGACGAGGTTTTACCTTATTGGCCAGGCTGGTCTTGAACTCCTGACCTTGTGATCCACCCGTCTTGGCCTCCCAAAGTGCTGGGATTACAGGTGTGAGACACCGAGCCCGGCCCCACAAATGCTCTTTTACCTGCAAGTCAAGTAAGGAAGTTCTTTGTATTGAAACATGTCACAGAAAAGCTCTGTCAGACAAACTTCTAATATTCAAACTTCTAAGTCAAGTTTGAGGGTGTTTCACCTTGTAGTTGAACAGTTGCCTTTCCTACAAAGCTCCCAGGCTCATAAACCACACTGATATGGCTTGGCTGTGTCTCCACCCAAATCTCTTCTTGAATGGTAGTTCCCATAATTCCCACACATTGTGAGAGGGACCCGGTGGGAGGTAATTGAATCCAGCCACGTGGAACTATGAGTGCATTAAACCTCTTTTTCTTTATAAATTACCCAATCTCGAGTATGTCTTTACTAGCAGTGTGAAAACAGACTAATACACACACCCTCCTTTCTAAGGGACGTAGCCCAAGTTTAGCAGGAGCCCACCACTTGTGAGGGAGGCTTTGTTTGGCTGTTGCCATTAGTCACCTGTACAAGAAAACTCCTAGGCCCTCTTTCCTTCTGGCAGAGCCTCCTTCACTACCTTCCCGTTGTGGAAGTGAAAATACTTGTTACTTACCTGCATCCTCATAATAAACTCTATTCTTCTTGAAGTCACTTGAGTGAATAGTGAATCTGTTTCTTCCAATGAAGAGAAGCCAACTAAAACAGGAACTCTGCACAATATAAGATGAGAAGAAACAGAAATAAGAGGCATTAATATTGAGGAGAAATCGAATTAACGTCATTTACAGGAAATAACAGCTAACATTCGGAGCTTTCCCTATATGCCCAGCACACCATTCACACTTGTGTGTGTTATATCATTTAATCCTACAGTGCCTCACTGTGCTGTGTTGTGTTTTTGGGTAGTCACTCTGCTTCCTGGGATCATAATTCCATACCTAGAGAGGCTATTCTCCCAATTAGAGTCCACTAAAACATTGTACATTTCTCTAATTTTTTTTTCTTTTTTTTTTGAGACGGAGTTTTGCTCTGTCACCTAGGCTGGAGTGCAGTGGCGTGATCTCGGCTCACTGCAATCTCCACCTCCAGAGTTCAAGCGATTCTCCTGCCTCAGCATCCCAAGTAGCTAGGATTATAGGCACCCACCACCACCAGGCTAATTTTTGTGTTTTTAGCAGAGACGGGGTTTCACCATGTTGGCCAAGCTGGTCTCAAACTCCTGACCTCAAGCAATCCACCCGCCTTGGCCTCCCAATATGCTGAGATTACAGGCATGAGTCACCCCACCCAGCCTCTCTAAAATTTTTAAAACTAACTTTTTAAATATTAAATGTGTAATATATGCTACTGGCAAAAAAAAAAAAAAAAGTTTAAAACTTTGCAAAAAGGTATTCAGCAAAATATTAAAGTACCATTATGATCCACCCCACCTTGCAAACAAGTTCTTTTCTATCTATCCAGTGAGGTTTCAGGCACATACATGCATTTATATAAATGTAACAGTTTAAGTGTAACTAGGTTATTATTATTTTATTTTTACATAAATGGTATATTACTCATACTCTTCTACAACTGTACAAAACAAATCTTAGCCAGCTTTCCATACAAAAAATTTAGATCTAATTTGTTCCTTTAAAAAGCTGTATAGTAGGCCAGGCGGTGGCTCATGCTTATAATCCCAGCACTTTGGGAGGCTGAGCTGGGTGGACTGTTTCAGCCCAGGAGTTTGAGACCAGCCTGGGCACCATAATGAGACCCCGTCTCTACAAAACATTTAAAAAATTAGCCAGGTGTGGTGACATGCACCTGTAGTTTTAGCTCCTGGGGAGGCTGAGATGAGAGGATAGCTTGAGCCTGGGAGGTGGAGGCTGCAGTGAGCTGTGACTGCGCCCCTGTACTCCAGCCTGCCTGGGCAACAGAATGAGATCTTGTCTCAACTAAATAGA
Organism: Gorilla gorilla gorilla; assembly: GCF_029281585.2. NCBI lineage: Eukaryota > Metazoa > Chordata > Mammalia > Primates > Hominidae > Gorilla > Gorilla gorilla. Next base: position 112,781,147 of record NC_073238.2, read on the forward strand.
TAAATAAAGATCTGAATAGTATTTCACTGTCTGTGCATATCAGCACAGTATTTATTTTATTTTTACCAGGTCACTCTTGGTGGACATATAGATCGTGTTTTAGGTTTTATTGCTATCAATAATACTGCAATAAATATACTTTTAAAAATAGATCTTTGTAACACAAGTTGATTATGTGCATTTCAGAGTTCATAGGAAATGGCAAATGATTACAAATTTGTAACTGTTTCTATTTCACAGTTCACAATGAGCTTCCTGAAACAGACTGGACTCCCCTCAGACTGAGAACCTCAGAAAGCTCTTCACAGGGAAGAGAACACAGTCCACACTCCGCTACCTGCAGGGTGTTTGCCGTGCCCACTCCACACGGACTTGCCAGCACCTGCCCTCCCACCATGCACCCTGTTCTTCAGGAACGCGGGGCATCCTGCAGTTCCTTGATGACGTCAGAATATTTAGGATTCCATAGCTATGCACAGGTTTTACTCTCTGCCTTGAATTGCTTTCTCATTCTGATATGGTTTGGCTGTGTCCCCACCGAAATCTCATCTTGAATTGTAGCTCCGGTTAATTCCCAGGTGTTGTGGAAGGGAATCAGTGGCAGATAATTGAATCATGGGGGCGGTTCCCCCATACTGTTCTCGTGGTAGTGAATAAGTCTCGCGAGACTATCTTCTTTTATAAAGAGAAACCCCTTCTGCTTCATTCTCAGTCTCTCTTGCCATCACCTCGTGAGGTGTGTCTTTGCTTTCTGTCATGATTATGAGGCTTCCCCAGCCACGTGGAACTGTGAGTCTGCTAAACCTCTTTTTCTTTATAAATTACCCAGTCTCAGATATGTTTTTATCAGCAGTGTGAAAACAGACCTCCTCACTCTTCAAGGGCCTTAATTCTTGTGAAGCCTTTTTTTAAAATTTATTTTTTATTTTTTGAGACGAAGTCTCGCTCTGTCACCCAGGCTGGAGTGCAATGGCGCGATCTCGGCTCACCGCAACCTCTGCCTCCTGGATTCAAGTGATTCTCCTGCCTCAGCCTCCCAAGTAGCTAGGATTACAGGCACCAAGTGCAGCTAATTTTGTATTTTTAGTAGAGACGGGGTTTCTTCATGTTGGCCAGGCTGGTCTGGAACCCCTGATGACCTCTGGTGATCCAGCCGCTGCAGCATCCCAAAGTGCTGGGATTACAGGCCTGAGCCACCACGCCTGTCCGTGAAGCCTTTTTAAATTGATACTCCAGGCAAAATCAGTCACATCATCTTCTTTGTCCCCAGAGTTGTATCTATAGCCCTTGTTACAGTGTATTGTACTTACTGGCTTTAGATGTCTGTTCTACCACTAAACTATAAGTTCCCTGAGGCCACTTTTTATTTATTTTTGAATCCACAGTGTCTAAGCCTGTTGCAGGGCAGGTGGGAGCAGCTTGATAAGTGACTGCTGAATGAATAAGCAAACAAGCAGGGGAAGAGGAGGAGACCTTAAATGTATCTGTTACAGTCTTGCAAATGGTTACTCAGAGCAAATGAAAATGGACAGCCATGCACAGCAAAGACTGTAGATCTAATTACCTTGTCTCTGCTAAATTGGGCTAGGAGGTTTAGCATGAATAAAAATAGTAGCAGATGGACTTATTTAGCATATACACTTTCCATTGGTTTAATGTGATATTCACACACTATTTTCTTAGTACACGTGCTATAAATAGAAAGCCCATAATTTGATTAGGTGTTAAATAAGTAACCATATCAATCCAGTAACACAATGATAGTTAATAATGATAGTTAATAAGGTTACCAATTAATGTAAGAAAGAACATTTTTTAGCTGGATGTGGTGGCTCATGCCTGTAATTCCAGCACTTCGGGAGGCTGAGGCAGGAGGATCGCTTGAACCCAGGAGTTCAAGATCAACTTGGCCAACATGGTGAGAAACCATCTCTACAAAAAATAAAATATAAACAAATTTGCTGGATGTAGTGGTGTGCACCTGCAGCCCCAGCTACTTGGGAGGCTGGGGTGGGAAGACAACTTGAGCCCGGAAGATTGAGGCTGCCATGAGCTATGATGGCACCACTGCACTCCAGCCTGGGTGACAGAGCAAAACCCTGTCTCGAAAAATAAAAAAATAAAAAAAAGAATTTTATATAAATATTTCCTATAATAGATTTAGATATCTGTGGCTGGGTGTGATGGCTCATGCCTATAATCCCAGCACTTTGGGAGGCCGAGGCAGGCAGATCACTTGAGGTCAGGAGTTCAAGAACAGCCTGACCAACATGGTAAAACCCCATCTCTACTAAAAATACAAAAAAAAATTGGCTGGGAATGGTGATGCGTGCCTGCAATCCCAGCTACTCAGGAGACTGAGGCAGGAGAATCACTTGAATCCGAGAGGCACAGGTTGCGGTGAGCAGAGATCGTGCCACTGCACTCCAGCCTGTGCAACAGCCAGACTCCATCTAAAAAAAAAAAAAAAAAAAAAAAAAATTAGATATTCGTAAATTTTACTAAGTACCTAATATGTCCTTGGCTCTATAGTAGCCTCTTTTGTGTCAAGTTAGTTATTATGACAAGCAGAGGGTTTAGTATTATTCCAATTTTATAAGTGAGGAAATAGGCTCAAATAGGCTGAATATTCTGTCCAGCACCAAACATGCTACTTTGTACACCAAGAGACAAAAGTTTGGATGTAGATTTTCTGATTCCAAGTCCACTGCACTAACTATCCTGCAGTTGCCTTAAATGGCACACTTCCTCCACTTCTGAGAATTTTTACCTACTTTACTATGTGGCCGCAATATGGACAGATCTACTCTTCTAAGACACACAGAGCTGGTCAAACCCTGACACTAGCATAAATGCGTCTGTGTGGAACCATCACACATATCTGAGGGTTGGTGAAACAGGTCAGTGTTTCCCAGAGATGATACCAGTAATGAGATGGGTGATTGGCTCATGAAATAGGAGCCAGGAAAAATCATTTGTGTCTGTGTGAAATAATACAGAGCCAAAATTCTATCTTCTTTTCTGGTAAATGGTATTTGTAAAAACAATTACTTCTAGTTAGAATAATGAAAATGAATTTCAAACTCCGTCGATTTCAGGTTATTTCACAGTCACAGGAAGAGAGATGACATTTAAGGGCCAGGACTTAGCAAGACTAATGTCAAGGATTTTGTTTTTGCTGTTTTTAATAAATCTTTTAAATGTTTTCCTAGAGGCAGAAGAGTGTTTGGTTTGTTTTGCTTTTTTTGTATAGATGCGGTCTTGCTATGTTGACTGGGTTGATCTTAAAATTCTGACCTCAAGTGATCCTCCCGCCTTGGCCTTTTTAAAAAAAGAATCATAAACAAACATCCAGAAAGACAGATTCCAACAAAGATTCCAACCAATCTTTGTTAGAAGCAAAGATTGATAGGTGAAATTTTGCAGAAGTCCAGTTAGATTTCTTCCTCGTAATAGCTGCTTGCCTCACTATATGTCCATAATTAAGACTCCAAAGTAGTTACATCTTGTGAAGTCCAAGAATTACAACTGTAATTATAAATTCTTTAAAAATATATCTTTGTGGCCGGGAGCAGTGGCTCATGCCTGTAATCCCAGCACTTTGGGAGGCCAAGGTTGGTGGATTGCTTGAGGACAGGAGTTTAAGACCAGCCTAGCCAACATGGTGAAACCCCATCTCTACTAAATATATAAAAATTAGCAGGGCGTGGTGTAGTCACACCTGTAGTCACGGCTGAGGCTGAGGCATGAGAATCACTTAACCCGGGAGGCGGAGGTTGCGGTGAGTTGAGATCAAGCCACTGCACTCCAGCCTGGGAGACAGAGCAAGACTGTCTAAAATAAAATAAATCTTTGTGATTCCATTGTACCATGAAGAATTACAATTAGGAAAACCATGCAATTCTGACCTAAAGTCTAGATGCAAATTCAAGGAGCTGTTCCAGGACGGAGGGTAACATTGCTCCCTTCATATCATTCCTTTCCACCATTGCTGGACTCGGATGAGCTACCGGAGGTGTTAATGCTCTTAGTGGGCGTGCCAACTCTCAACTTACCGCCCCTGAGCTCCAAATCCACTTTTCATTGCCCTGTTTGTGATACTGGAACATTTCTCCCTGGCCAGCTGGCATGAGCTTAAGCCTTGTCAGTCCAGAGGGTTGGAGGAACACTGCAGAAGGAAGGCACTTGCTATGGTCTGAGTGTACTCCCCAGATTCACATGTTGGAACCTAATTCCCAATGTGATAGAATTAAGAGGTGAGGCCTTTGGGGAGTGATGAAGCCATGAGGGCTCCACCCTCACGGATGGGATTGGTGCCCTTATGAAAGAGGCTCAGGTAAGCCTTCTGTTACGTGAGGATGCAACGGAAAGGCACCATCTTTGAAGCCAAGAGCCAACCCTTACAAGATATTGAACCTGCTGGTGGTTTGATCTTGGACTTCACAGCCTCCAGCATATAGGCAGTAAATTCCTATTGTTTATAAATGACACAGTCTAGCATATTTTGTTATTGCAGCCTGAATGGACTAAACCAAGGATCTTTTGTTTGTTTTAGACACCCAGTGGTGCTCACCCTAGTGAGTTTCAGAGCCACCACCCCTCCAGTGGATTCCCAGTGATTTCCACATTTCAGCATCTCCCTGTGGGCAGTCATCTTTTTCCTGGTTCTCCAGTGGGCAGAGACTCATTGGGTTCCACCAGCATGGAACCTTAGCAAATATCTCCATCACCCAGTGGGCATGGCTATACTGTCTTCAACAAGGTCTGGATCCCAGCCCTGGCTGGGGACGAGTTCCGTCTTCTGGGTTTCTTCCTTTCTTGGGTGCTCCGCCCCGACCCTGGAGGTACTGTTCCTTCCACTTCCTTTACCTATATTCTTCAGGGTTCTCTCTATCCCTTAGAAGGTAATCCTCTGTTACACTGAATCATTCTATACATTGAACTCCTCGTTTAAGTTACATGGTGGTTCGTTTATCTTGACTGGATCCTGACTGACCCAGTAAGCTATACTCCTAATAATTCATAGTAAAGGATATCATAGTAAAGGATGGAGTCTCGCTCTGTCCCTAGGCTGGAGTGCAGTGGCACGATATCTGTTCACTGCAACCTCCGCCTCCCAGGTTCCAGCGATTCTTCTGCCTCAACCTCCCAAGTAGCTGGGACTACAGGGGTGCACTACCACACCCAACTAATTTTTGTATTTTTAGTAGAGACAGGGTTTCACCATGTTGGTCAGGATGGTCTCGATTTCCTGACCTCGTGATCCACCCGCCTCGGCCTCCCAAAGTGCTGGGATTACAGGCGTGAGCCACCGTACCTGGCGAGGGTTTCTTAAATGATGACACTGTGTTAAGCACGTTACAAACATCTGATTTAATCGTTTCAATAGCACTCCAATGTAGATATCATTATCTCCATTTTCAGATGAGGAAATTCAGGTTCAGTGTTGCCCAAGTAAGAAATGAAGACCTGGTCTAATAGACTCAAGGCCTGTGCTGTTAACCACTGTAATCTGAAGAATTACCATTAAGGAGGCAATGCAGGCCAGGCGTGGTGGCTCATGCCTGTAATCTCAGCACTTTAGGAGGCCAAGGTGAGCGGATCATTAGGTCAGGAGATCAAGACTATCCTGGCTAACACGGTGAAACCCTGTCTCTACTAAAAATACAAAAATAAAATTAGCCGGGCGTGGTGGCAGGCACCTGTAGTCCCAGCTACTTAGGAGGCTGAGGCAGGAGAATGGCATGAACCCAGGAGGCAGAGCTTGCAGTGAGCCGAGATGGTGCCACTGCACCACTCCAGCCTGGGCAACAGAGCAAGACTCCATCTCAAAAAAAAAAAAAAAAAAAAAAAAAGGAGGCAATGCAATCTTGACCTAAGGCATAAGTGCCAATGCATGGGTGTGGTCTCTAGTAGGCAGAGATGAACATGCCACTTTCATCCACAGCTGAAGTCACACGTTTTCTTGGACAAAACATAAATAAATTCAATTGGCTTCCCTCATAAGTATTCAGTCAGCTCTAGGGCAAACTGCCTTCTTTGATAGTTTTCAGCCAATCAACTTGTCCAAAGACAAAAAAATAAGGGCAATCTCTGGTTGGTCCACAGATAGTCTGAAGTTTTTATTTCATAAACCTTCCCTTGCCATCGTTCAGTGACATTTGATTTATAGGTGATTGATTGCCCTAGTATACAAGTAAGTTTCAGCTGGGCTTCTCACTAAACTCACTCATCTGAATTATTCTTTGACAGTTATTTCCGGAGGACCTACTGAGATCTGCTCACTGGAATGTATTCATAGGAGCCTACAGAGACATGCAGTTTATGAGCACTCCTCATCGGGACCCCGTGGGTCAGAGCTTACCTTGTCTGGGTCCCTCTGGTGAGTATCATTTTGTAACACTTAAGCTCTTTGGATCTTGGGTGCTGATTATACTTCCTGGCCAAGTCTAGTTCTTCTGTGTCCATGTCCATCTTGTGTGGGGACAGGGGAGCTGCCAGACAGATCAAATCATGACAATTCTCTGGAAGTGTGACTTTTGAAGAACCCCAAGGCCATCTTCTCCCGCCAGAAGCTGATAGGCTGCTAGCTTTCATAGCTACTGGGAGCCCCAGACTTGGTTTTCAAGACTACTACAGTTACAGAGAAGGGGTGGGAATAGGGCAAATTAAACTGTCACAAAGATCATAGTTCTTACCAACATTCAACTGGTTTTCTTGAATAAACACTCCTTGGATCAACGCAAGCCTTTGATTAATTTCCAGAGTTCCTGAGAAAGTTAATTTTGACATTTTTGACCTGTGTTCTCATCGCTTTTAGGGAACAGGAGATTTTTGGAGATGCTAACTCCATTATTCCAAAAGTGCTTTTGTGTCTGGAATTTGTGGGTTCTTGGTCTCACTGACTTCAAGAATGAAGCCGCAGACCCTCACAGTGAGTGTTACAGTTCTTAAAGGTAGCATGTCTGGAGTTTGTTCCTTCTGATGTTCGGATGTGTTTGGAGTGTCTTCCTTCTGGGGGGTTCGTGGTCTCGCTGGCTCAGGAGTGAATCTGCAGACCTTCGCGGTGAGTGTTACAGCTGTTAAGGTGGCGCATCTGGAGTTGTTTGTTGCTCCTGGTGGGTTTGTGGTCTCGCTGGCTTCAGGAGTGAAGCTGCAGATCTTCACAGTGAGTGTTACAGCTCATAAAGGCAGTGTGGACCCAAAGAGTGAGCAGCAGCAACCTTTATTGCCAGGAGTGAAAGGACAAAGCTTCCTCAGTGCAGGAAGGGGACCTGAGCGGGTTGCCACTGCTAGCTCAGGCAGCCTGCTTTTATTCCCTTATCTGGCCCCACCCACATCCTGCTGATTGGTCCATTTTACAGAGAGCTGATTGGTCCGTTTTGACAGGGTGCTGATTGGTGCATTTACAATCCCAGAGCTAGATTCAAAAGTTCTCCACCTCCCCACTAGATTAGCTAGATACAGAGTGTGGACACAAAAGTCCTCCATGTCCCCACTAGAGTAGCTAGATACAGAGTGTTGATTGGTGTATTCACAAACCCTGAGCTAGACGCAGGGTGCTGATTGGTGTGTTTACAAACCTTGAGCTAGATACAGAGTGCCCATTGGTGTATTTACAATCCCTTAGCTAGACATAAAGGTTCTCCAAGTCCCCACCAGAGTCAGGAGCCCAGCTGGCTTCACCCAGTGGATCCTGCACCCGGGCCGCAGGTGGAGCTGCCTGCCAGTCCTGCGCTGTGCGCCCACACTCCTCAGCCCTTGGGTGGTCGATGGGACTGGGTGCTGTGGAGCAGGGGATGGTGCCTGGTCGGGGAGGCTCAGGCTGCGCAGGAGCCCACGGCGGCGGGGGAGACTCAGGCATGGCGGGCTGCAGGTCCCAAGCCCTGCCCCGCCAGGAGGCAGCTAAGTCCCAGCGAGAAGTCGAGCACAGCAGCTGCTGGCCCAGGTGCTAAGCCCCTCACTGCCTGGGGCCGGCAGGGCCTGCCGGCCGCTCACAGTGCAGGGCCCGCCAAGCCCACGCCCACCCGGAACAGCCCCTGTTCCCGCCCGTGCCTCTCCCTCCACACCTCTCCGCAAGCTGAGAGAGGTGTGGCCAAGCTCCTGCCTTGGCCAGCCCAGAAAGGGGCTCCCACAGTGCAGCGTCGGGCCGAAGCGCTCCTCAAATGAGGCCAGAGTGGGCGCCAAGGCTGAGGGAGTGCCGAGAGTGAGGGAGGGCTGTGAGGGTTGCCAGCACGCTGTCACCTCTCACTTTGACAAAAAGGTTTAAGTAAATCCTAAATTTGAGCCCTTAATTTGACTAACAGTCTTTCTAAATAAGTACAGCAGAAAACAGCACAAAACAAAAATAACAGACATCTGCTGTAAATTCCACAAGAATTGCTGTATCTTGCCTGAGGAGATTTTCCATTGTATGAGTATGAAGCTATGTTTCTAAACAGATACATTAGTAGTATTATATACAAAAAATAACTCTGGCTCCCACCTGCATGTCCCCCCACTTAAGAATCCCAGGGCTCAATGCCTGTGAAGACCCTTCCCTATATGAGCATGTTATAACTCATGACACATGTCACATAAAATCCACTGCAGTTTGCATATTGACATGTGTGCAGATGCCAATATGAAGTGTTTACAACCTTAAGTCCAAGAATTTGTGGGAAATAAAAACAAGTCAGAGAGTCACATGCCCATTTGTATGAGAGATTCTGCTTATCTGACTGTTCTTGAACCCCTCTATTTTTTCCTAGTTTTAATAGTTTTGTTTCTATCTAGTTGTTATCCTCATTAAAATTACGCATGAACAGAATTTCCTCAGTTGAATAATCCTGTGAGGCTTGATCTGCAACATGGCCAGGCACAGTGGCTCCTCCCTGTAGTCCTACCGCTTTGGGAGGTTGAGGCGGGATGATTGTTTGAGCCCAGGGGTTCAAGACCAGCCTGGGCGACAGAGCAAGATGCCATCTCTACAAAATATAAAAAAATTAGCTGGGTGTGGTGGTACGCACCCATAAGCTTATTCGGGAAGTTGAGGCAGGAGGATCACTTGAACCCAGAGGGCTGAGGCTGCAGTGAGCTATGATTGTGCCACTGTACTACCTCCTGGGTGACAGAACAAGACACTGTCTCTAAAAAAAAAACAAAAGAAAGAAAGAAAAAAAGAAAAGCAACCATCATCCCATTCTACCACCAATTTTTCACTCTGCAGGTACCACTACTTTTAACTCTTTTAACTAATTTTGACTGATTTTTATTTGTATTTTTCCCTATTTCCTTAACACACTTGCTATTTCTTGTTTTTTAAACTTTAGGTATTACCTAATGGCTTCCTGCTATGGAATATGAGGAGATAGCTTTTTCTCCCTCACATCCCTGTGCCCTCATCCTTCTAGTAAAGCAATATTGTAATTTTGGTTAGAACAATAGCCAGTGTTCCATTACTAGGACTATGTAAATACCATTGGTAGATAGCTATATAATATACTTTGAAATTTTCCTTTCTGACCCAGCGTTGTATTTTCTCTGGAACTAATAATTATCTTCTTTAATATGCTGAATTTTCTTTATTCTTACCACTGATTTATCTCCAAACTCTCCGCAGTTTGTATAAATCTCCTCTCAACATTTTCATTTTTCTTTGTCTTCCTTTTTCCTTTCCTTCTTCCCTTTTCTTTTTTTTTGACAGAGTCTCGCTCTGTTGCCAAGGCTGGAGTGCAATGGTGCAATCTCGGCTCACTGCAGCCTCCGCTTCCCGGGTTCAAGAAATTCTCCTGCCTCAGCCTCCCGAATAACTAGGATTACAGGCACGTTCCACCACACCTGGCTACTTTTTGTATTCTTAGTAGACACAGGGTTTTTCCATGTTGGCCAGGCTGGTCTCGAATTCCTGACCTCAGGTGATCTACCTGCCTCGGCCTCCCAAAGTGATGGGATTACAAGCATGAGCCACCATGCCCAGCCCTTCCCTTTCTTTCTCCAAAAAAAAAAAAAAAAAAAAAAAATCTCAGTGGGAGTCTTCTGATATGCTCCAAACCACACCAGGAGATGTCTGGGCCAGCTGCCATCATAGGCTCTCTTTTGACCGTCATCCTGGGAGTTCTTTTATCTTTCTCTTGGGCTGGAACCCCACATTTTCTCTTTTCTGGGTTCGCTATTATTTTGGTAGAGTGTATCTTACACGAGCTTTGTGAATAAGTTTTACAGAAGGTAATTGTTTGAGGCCTAAAAATGTCTAGATTCTGTCCTCCTGCTTGATTGATAGTTGAGCTAGGTACGAGATTCTAAAATCTTGTTTAGAAACCTGAAATCACTCCATTCTTTGCCTACAGTTGTGAAATAAATACCATCTGAGGAAAGTGATCATTTCACAACCCTTCCCATTCTTTTATCTTCCTTCCCCTCACCTAATTTTTCACTGTTGCACTGAAGATGTGAACAACGATGTTTGGCACTGAAGCCAAATAAACCAGAAACACCGCACTGCAGTTAGACAAGAGAAGTTTGCTGTGTACACAGCACTGTTGGGAGATGCAGAGAAGCCAGAGGTGGTATTCTCATTCACAGAAGACACCTAAGCATGGGAACAAATGCACAACATCATCAAAAATAAGCATCATTAATCGCATGTTTTCTCTGTGTGCAAAAAAGGCCTAATGCCCCCTATAGCTATGGGCCAGTGGATCAGGAATTTTCTAGAAGTGACAACGTTTTTACATGGATTCATTTCTTAGAATTCAGAGTTCCGTTTATTTGAAGTAGAGCAACAACAAAATGCTCAAAGAACGAGATCCTACAGTATCAACTGTACACAGCCAGACAGGACAGAGCCCCTCAAGAGTGGGCTTGGAAATGGCTCAAGAAAGCCTCACCTGATATACATGAAGCAAGATTGGTTACGGTTTTGTTTGTTTGTTTGTTTGCTTGTTTTCTGAGACAGAGTTTCACTCTTGTTGCCCAAGGCTAGAGTGCAGTGGCACAATCTTGGCTCACTGAAAGCTCTGCCTCCTGGGTTCAAGCTGAGGTTCTCTTGCCTCAGCCTCCCAAGTAGCTGGGATTATAGGTGTGTGTCACCACACCCAGCAAACTTTTTTTTTTTTTTTTTGAGACAGAGTCTCAAAAAATCCCAAAGTGCTGGGATTACAGGCATGAGCCACCGTGCCCGGCCAACTTTTATATTTTTAGTAGAGATGGGGTTTCACCATGTTGGCCAGGCCGGTCTCAAACTCCTGATCTCAAATGATCTGTCTGCCTCTGCCTCCCAAAGTGCTAGGATTACAGGTGTGAGCCATGCGCCTGGCCAGTTAAGTACTGATAAATTAGATGGGTGACAGGTACATGAGAGTTTATTAATTTTTCTCCACGTAAGTTTCAAAATTTTTTATAGGTAAAATAATGTTTGAAGAGGGAGGAGGTAAGAAAGCTTCATCCAAGTGTTCTGCTTCACTTATCAGCCTCACTATTAGGAATTATTTAGTAATTAACTGTCCTAAACGCCTCGTGTTGGCCAAAAATATTCATCCAGTCCAGGGTAAATTTTCTGTGTGGCAAGACTCACCTCTGCCTTTTCAAACTTGTGTGCACACACTATACACATATACTCAGTCAGTCACACACACTCGCACCTCCCCACTGCACTACCGCCCTCAGGGTGTCGTTTTAGGCACTGTGGGAGCTCTCCAGCATGGCAGAGAGATGACTAGAAGCACAGGCAGGAAGTACGTGCACTAACACCTTTGGCAAATCCTGTCTTCCCCAGGCCTCCGTTTCTGCATCTGAAAGAGGGGTCATTGCCATAAGGACTAAGGATTTCTCCCATGATCCTCTGGTTAAATGACCTGCTGGGGCTATGGCCCTTGGTCTTATTTGCATTTTGCTCTTCACAGTTGGCCACAGGCTAGAGCACGTTGTTTGACAAGAGGCTGGACAAGTGGACCAAGAGAATGTGCTAGGTGCAGTGATGGGAATGGAGAGGGCTTTATCAAGGGATGCTTTCCTTGGTGATTTTGTGAATGTCTGTGATGGCAATGATGGTCTTCTGAAAATACTGCCACTAAGAATTAAGAAAGCCTCAAATGGTCGGGTGTGGTGGCTCATGCCTGTAATCCCAGCACTTTGGGAGGCCGAGAAAGATGGGAGGATCACTTGAGCCCAGGAGTTTGAGACCAGCATGGGCAACATAGTGAGACCCTGTCTCTACAAAAATAAAATAAAAAATTAGCCAGGCATGGTGGTGTGTTCCTGTCGTCTCAGCTACTTGGGAGGCTGAGGTGGGAAGATTGCTTGAACCTGGGAGATCCAGGCTGCAGTGAGCTGTGATCGTGTCACTGCAGTCCAGCCTGGGTGACAGAGCAAGACCCTGTCTCAATAACAAGAAAACAAAAAACAAAGCCTCGAAGTGTTTAGAGTCCCTTCACGTGTCGACCTGCACTGTCTCTCTGGCATCTGTTCACTGATTTCTTTTCCTTCTTCCCCATAGAGGAGCTTGAAGTGTGTTCTGTACCTACTCACTTAGAGCCTGGTCAAGAGCCCCATTTGATGTTGGGTGCCAGATCCAGCCATTCTTCCAGAATTTACCTCTGCATAAACTGGTGCCTGTGGCAAAGGACGCACCCATGTGCAGAAAGGTTTAGCACAATCTTATTGGTAAAAGCAAAATCACAGAGTTGATTTCCACCTACAGGGAAATGGTAAATCACATGGGTCCACTCACACTGTGGTCTTGCGCTGCTTAAAGGGCAGGTGCTGCTGTAAACGCGATGTATTGAGTGAGGCTATGTGAAATGAGCTTCTACGTGTAAACACAGGCACTCAGGTATAATAATACAAATATCTAATATTTATCAGTACTGGTAATATGCCAGGCTCAGTTCCAAGCACTTTATATGTATTAACTCATCTAATTCATGTTCCCACAACCCTATGAGGTAGAATTTTTCATTTTTCTTGTATTTCTCTTATTTTGCCGAGAGCTATGAGGTGTTTTGTTTTTTGTTTTGAGACAGAGTCTTGCTGTGTCACCCAGGCTGGAGTGCAGTGGCGCGATCTCGGCTCACTGCAAGCTCCGCCTCCCGGGTTCAAGCAATTCTCCTGCCTCAGCCTCCCGAGTAGCTGAGATTACAGGTGCCCGCCACCACCCCCGGCTAATTTTTGTATTCTTAGTAGACATGGGGTTTCACCATGTTGACCAGGCTGGTCTTGAACTCTTGACCTCGTGATCCACCCACCTTGGCCTCCCAAAGTGCTGGGATTCCAGGCGTGAGCCACCATGCCTGGCCAGCTATGAGGTATTTAATAGATATTAATATCCCTTTTTTACAACCGAGCAAATGGAACTTGGTCGATGTTGCACTGATAGTGACTGAGCCAGGATTCAAACCCAGCCCTGATGCAGAGCGCTGCATCAAACCACTGAGCACACACACACACACACACAAACACACACACAAACACACACGCACACACAAACACACGCACACACACACGCGTACACACGCACACGCACACAAACACATGCACACTCACATGCATAGAACATTTCTGGAAGGATGTAAGTATCAGTGGCTACCTTGAGGGAGGGTGGTCTTAGCGGGTGAGTGACTTAAGTAAGAACAAAATATTTATAATTGAACACCTTTTGGTATTTATCATGTATCCTTTTTAAAAAAATAATAGGCTTTTCGTAGATTTAAAAACGTCACATGGTGTGAAGAATGAGACAGGAGCAGTCACATATCACATCCATGAGTCTAATGCACAGAATATTTCTCTTTTCTTGTCCCTCACTTTTTATCTAAAACTCCTAGCCAGTTTGCCATTGACCTTAAATCCTAATATAGAGTGAACATTTGTGTCCCTCCCAAATTCACATCCCAGATTCCTCCCAGGGTGGCAGTATTAGGAGATAGGGACTTTGGGGACTGATTGGGTCATGACGGCGAAGACTCATGAATGGGACTCGTGCCCTTATAGAAGAGGCCCCAGAGAGCTCCCTTGCCCCTTCTACCATATGGGGACACAGCTAGAAGGTGTCTGTGCACGCCTTGATCTTGGATTTCCCAGCCCCCAGAACTGTGAGAAATAAATTTCTGCTGTTTATAAGTCACCCATTCTATGACATTCTGTTTAGCAGCCTGAACAACTAAGACAAATCACTAAAAAATAAAAATTTCATGAAAATGAATTATTATATTTAGCTGTAGTTAATGTCATCTTTTTAAAATTATAGCATGAGAATAGCTTTAATAACATTTATATGATAAAATAATTCCCCTCTAATAATAATTACACTTATTTCTACAAACCAGTTATTAAGCCCAGATTTACCAGTGTCAAGAAAGATTTTCAGTATTTCCTTGTGCCTGGCATAGCACAAAAGCATTGCACGTAGTAAGTATATACATTACTTTTTTTCTTTTTTTTTTTGAGATGGAGTTTTGCCCTGTTGCCCAGGCTGGAGTGTAGTGGCGCAATCTTGGCTCACTGCAACCTCCGCCTCCCAGGTTCAAGTGGTTCTTCTGCGTCAGCCTCTGGAGTAGCTGGGATTACAGGCACGTGCCACCACGCCCAATTAATTTTGCATTTTTAGTAGAGATGGGGTTTCACCATGTTGGCCAGGTTGGTCTCAAACTCCTGACCTCAGGTGATCCACCCACCTCGGCCTCCCAAAGTGCTGGGATTACAGGCGTGAGCCACCGGGCCCAGCTTACACATTACTTTTTTGTCTGTAATGTGACCCAGTGGAAAATCTGAAACGTGACCAACAGTCCTTCTAATTCATAGAACTATGGTTGTAACAAATCACAGATGAGTCAATCCTGCCTCGAGTGTTTGGTATGAAAAATTCATTAAATGGCTTATAGACTCCCTAGAGAACGTTTAAAGTTGCTCATGAAGCCAGCTGCCTGAATGATGTGACAATTTAACAGTAGGAAATTGTTTCAAACTGACCACTGAGCCAAGAAGTTTCTCAGGAATTCGTGGAATCAGATTGTTGAAAGAGCTCTCCAGCCACCTGCCAGTCTACTCATTCTCAGGTCTAACTGGCCCTCAGAATAGTCTGGGGGTCTTTATGTTGTTGTTGTTTTTAATACGGATTGCTGGGTTCTCCCCAGAAAGTTTAGTAGCTCTGGGGTGGGACCCAAGCATTTGCAATCCATTGCAGTTGATTTCTGCAAATTTGGGAAGCACTGGTCTGGTTGATCTATTTACCAATACAGTTGTAACTCATCTCATTGTGTGGCTGTGATTGACCTGGGTAGACAGTGAATAATGAAATGCCCTATAACACTTTTAAGGACATATCCTGCTGCATTGAAATAGACTATATGAATTACAAAATAGGAAATAATGATTCACGGGTTCATCACTTTCTAGTTAACAAAAGGTATTTGCAAGGCTGGGCATGGTGGCTCATGCCTGTAATTCCAGCACTTTGGGAGGTAGAGGCGGGTGGATGACTTGAGGTCAGGAGTTTGAGACCAGCCTGGCCAACATGGTGACACTCCGTCTTTACTAAAATAATACAAAAATTAGCCAGGCGTGGTGGCGCAAGCCTGTAATCCCAGCACTTTGGGAGGCTGAGGCAGGAGAATCTACCTCAACCTGGGAGGTAGAGGTTTCAGTGAGCCGAGATCATGCCACTGCACTCCAGGCAGGACAACAGAGCGAGACTCTGTCTCAAAAAAAAAAAAAGGTATTTGCAGATGTCGTAATAGAGGATATACAGTGTAGTGCTCAAGGTTCTGGAGTCAGGCCGTTTAGCTTCAAATCCCAGCTCCACTTTTTCCTATCCATGGGACCTTGGACTCATTTTCCTGGTTTCATCATCTGGGCCTCGTTTTCTTCATCTACAAAAATGGTGGGAGCAGAGGACTCTCATGGAGTTTGCTGTGAAGCTTGAATGAGTTAATACTTTTAAGCCCTCAAATCACAGTCTGACATTTAGTAATTACTTGGCAGATATTCACTGTTATTTTATGTGATCTTCACAAGGTGTATTTCCACAGTTTTATGACTACGGAAATTGAAGTTTGGAGAGTTTAAATTGCTTGCCTCAGGTCAGATGAAAAAATAGTGGAAACTTAAAACCAGATTTCCTGACTTCAGATTCTATGCTACCTGGCTTTTAAGTATTTATTATTTAACATTTTAGATATGTCTCTCATTCTTGCCAAGAGGATTTGTGATAAGAATTTAGTATTGATTGTCTGGACGATTCTAGAAATATATGAAAAAGCAGAAAGAGATACATCAACAAGAGAGATAACTCACATCAAAAACAGCTATTGACCAAGTAGGAGAGGCTTTAAACATAACAAGTAAATGACATGTGTAAGGATATGCATGGGTGTGAGGTTGACTTAGGTAAGTGAGGTTATGACAAAAATAACAGATCGAGTGTGCTTTTGCCTGATCTGCTACCAAGGAGGGTGACATCCAAATTCAGACAAGGGAGGAAGTTACTACATTTTACATGGACAGTTTCCGAGTACCCATTTAGCCTCTGTTGGAGACCCTGGGTAGACTATTACCATATCATTGTAAAGATACAGCCCCCTCAAATAAATACAGTGGATTTCAGCTCAACACAGGGATGAAATTGAAGAGTCCTCCCCCTCAGTGTTTGTTTGTTTTTGTTTTGTTTTGTTTTGAGATGGGGTGTTGCTCTGTCCCCCAGGCTGGAGTGCAGTGGCGCCATCTTGGCTCACTCACTGCCGCCTCCGTCTGCCAGGTTCAAGCGATTCTCCTGCCTCAGCCTCCTGAGTAGTTGGGATTACAGGCATGTACCACCATGCCTGGCTAATTTTTGTATTTTTAGTAGACATGGGGTTTCGCCATGTTGGCCAGGCTGGTCTCGAACTCCTGACCTCAGGTGATCCTCTCCCCTCGGCCTCCAAAAATGCTGGGAATACATGTATAAGCCACTGCACCTGGCCCCCCCCAGTATTATTGGCCATATGAAAACAGAAAATTACAAGCCCCATAGTTTTTAATTCAACCTTGCCAAGAGGTTATAACTGAAGCCAGTAACTACAGACCCTGGTTGCCATTTGTTTTTTTAAAAATTCAGGCTGGGCACGGTGGCTCACGCCTGTAATCCCAGCACTTTGGGAGGCTGAGGCGGGTGGATCATGAGGTCAGGAGTTCGAGACCAGCCTGGCCAATATGGTGAAACCCCGTCTCTACTAAAAAAAAGACAAAAAAAAAAAAAAATCAAAGAATTGGGGCAGCTGACATGTTCTTTGAGATGACAAGCTTTCAGCCAGCCATTAGGCTCTCTAAATAGACAAGGAAAAGGTTACCAAATATTTACAAACCTGTTATCGTAAAAGTGAAATTAAATCTATATTCTGCATCTCGTTATCTTAAAGTTGAGTTTTAAAATTCTTTGTTAAAAATAGTGAAGAGCTTTCTCATAAATTAAGAGGTTATTTTTAGTAATTCTAAGGAGTACTTGTAATTTAGATTCTAAATATGTGTTTTGTGAAACTTGGTTCATTAGAATTTTTCATGGAGAAAACTTTATTCTCTTCAAATTTATAGTTTGTTTCCAGTTTATAACTATGATTGAAGTAGGGCTTGATTTTACTACTGCATTTGTAATAATTTACTAGGTGTTCACTAATGTAGCTTTATTTAACTAACGATCTGTGTAAACTCTCTTAAACTTAGGAACAAGTCTAAAGACATTTATCACTTGTAAAATTCTGTTTTTGTTTTTTTTTTTTACAAATGAAAATAAAAGGTCTCTAATCGAGTAAAACTCTTGACATATGTATTAGTAGGTAGTCAGAAATGACTTGGAAGTTTTGACCAAAATATAGCATGCCTGCATTTGGGTGTTGAAATCAGCTGCACAAAAATCAGTATGAGAGGAGAGAGAATGAGTTCCGTGGGGTGTGGCTGATTACAAGCTAATAAGCCAGCAGGGTGCTAAGTCTGCTAGAAGCTTCAAGGCAGTCTTGTGCTCTATCCGCAGAGGTGCAGAGAACAGAGGAAGGTGATCACACCTGCTCTACTTTGCATCACACTTGAGTAGTATGCTAGGACCCAAGCACTCTCTCTCTCTCTCTCTCTATATATATATATATATTTTTTTTTTTTATACAGAGTCTCACTCTGTCACCCGGGCTGGAGTGCAGTGTTGTGATCTCGGCTCACTGCAAGCTCCACCTCCCGGGTTCACACCATTCTCCTGCCTCAGCCTCCCGAGTAGCTGGGACTACAGGTGCCCGCCACCATGCCCGGCTAATTTTTTGTATTTTTAGTAGAGACGGGGTTTCACTCTGTTAGCCAGGATGGTCTCGATCTCCTGACCTCATGATCCACCCACCTTGGCCTCCCAAAGTGCTGGGATTACAGGTGTAAGCCGCCGCACCTGGCTGACCCAAGCACCATATTTTAAGAGGAAACTCAAGAGTGCAGAGTGTGGCCCTATGTGGCAGCCATGAGAGTATGCAGCTGGGATCTCCTGCAAGAAGAACTTGCTGTTCAGCAGAAAGGGATGCCGGTCCCAGCAGTCCCCAGCTGCAGTACCTTCAGATGCAACCTCTGCTCTGGGACTGAAGCTACACTCTAGCTGGGCAGCTCTCAGCCAATCCCTGAGTATAGTGGGAGCCCGGCCAGCTCAGCTCACCATGAGACTCTGCAAATGGGTGATCTTGGAGCAGTGGATGGTTGGACGAGCCGTTGTGACACCTACAGCCCAGGCTGAGGCCCTTCCTGCCCAGTGCCACTTCCTTTCCCCATCCTTTCCCAGGGCTCACATGAGCATGGTGGTCTGAAGCCATTTCCTTTTCATTCCCCTTTATCTTTCACAGGCACCCCTGTCCCCTGATAAATCACTGCACTCCTAACTCCCTCTCAGCTTCTGCTTTCTGAAGAACTTGGATGACACATCAGAGAAAAGTGATCAAAACTGAAAAGAGAGACTGAGGCCCAGTGGCGAATGGCGATGTTTATCCTGGCAGTGGGAGAAGTGAGGAAGCTGCCAACTTCCTCAAGGTAGCAGAAGGGGCTCTAGACTAGAACCCAGAATCGTGGGGTTGATCTGAGCTTTGCCACAATACACACACTGTATGACCCCACCTAACCTTTCCAGGCCTTGCTCTTTTTACCTGTAAAATGAGGGACTAGATCAATAGTTTCTTTGGGGTTTGTTGTTGTTTTCCCAGGCTGGAGTGCAGTGACACAACCTCGGCTCATTGCAGTCTTGCTCTCCTGGGTTCAAGCGATTCTCTTGCCTCAGCCTCCTGAGTAGCTGGGATTACACGTGTGTGCCACCAAGCGTGGCTAATTTTGTATTTTTTTTTTAGTAGAGACAGCGTTTCATTATGTTGGCCAGGCTGGTGTTCAACTCCTGACCTCAAGTGATCCGCCTGCCTTGGCCTCCCAAAGTGCTGGGATTACAGGCGTGAGCCACCACATGTGGCCAATAGTTCGTAATTACTTTACCTGCCCAATCACTATCAAAGAAACAAGATACAGCAGGACAGAAGCCAACACTGTTATTTTTTCCTAGAAGAACATTTAAGTGTTACAGCCTATTTACACTTTCAGAGTTGATATAAAAAGCCTCGTAAATTCTGGAAGAGGTCCCCAAGGTGATGTTTTCAGATACCATCCAGCTTTAAAATTCTTTAGGTTTATGAATAAGTGAGGGCTTGTCTCATAAAAGAGGGAGCAGATTTCTTTTGGGTTGAGTGCTGAAATAAAAGTAGTTATGGGAAAGAGGATTTCCATCCACATAGAGAATTTTTTAACATCCGAACAGTCCAAAAGTGAGATGGACTGTCTCTAGAAGTTGTAGGCGCCTATGTTAGTTTGTTGGGACTTCAGTAACAAAATACCACAGACTGAGTGGCTTAAACAAAAAACCCCATATTTTCTCACAGTTCTGGAGGCTGGAATCTGAGGTCAAGGTGTCGGCAGGGTTGGTTTCCTCTGAAGCCTCTTTCCTCAGCCTACAGGTGTTGCTTTTGTTGGGCCCTAACATGGTCTTTCCTCTGCATCTTTGACCTAATCTCCTTTTTTAAAAAAAATTTTTTTTAATTATATTTTTGAAATTAAAAAAATATATATATATAGAGAGAGAGAGAGAGAGAGATGGGATCTCACTATATTGCCCTGGTTGATCTTGAACTCCTGGGCTCAAGTGATCTGCCCACCTTGGCCTTCCAGAGTGCTGGGACTACAGGTGTGAACCACTTCGCTTGACCACGCTCCCCTTCTTTTAAGGATACCAGTCATGTTGGATTAGGACACACTCTAAAGACCTCATTGTAACTAAATTACCTCTTTAACTCCTTATCTCCAAATATGCTTATGCTCAGAGTACTGAGGGTTAAGGTTTCAACATGTGAATTTGAGGGGACACAATTTGGCCCATAGCAGCCCCTTCACTGTAAATATCCAGTGTCTCTGCCAGACATTTGCAGACTGGGTTTCCTTCACTGGGGTGCCACCAGCCCCTCCCACGTTTGCAGCCCAATTTTGACTCATGTACGTGTCTTACACTGGGTTCCCCTGGAAACAGGCCTTTAGACAAGGATTCCAGCGCAAGTAGTAATCTATTTGCAGCATGGTTCCAGGAAACAATGGTTGGGGATGGGAAAACAAGTCAGGAGAGGAAAGGGTGGCAACCAAGCATGCTTTATGAAAGCAGTCATTGCTGGGGACCCGTGGGCCACTGGAAAGATGCTCTCCAGTGTTTCCCCACCCATGGGGTGGAAGAGCAAGGGCATTTTCCACCCACTTCACTGTTGAGGGCTGCGCTTTGGGGACATTCATTACCTGGCATTTCCATCCTGCCCCGGTACAGGCCAAACAAATCGCCAAAGCCAGAAAGAGCCTCCAAACAGAGTGTTAGGTGCAGACAATTGGCAGTCAGGCCAGCATTCACGAAAGTGGCTCCTGCCAGGAGATATGGGCGCAGCACAGACACCTTCTCCCACAGTGTAAAAGTTATTTTAGCCACAACAGACGGCAGACTCCCTTAAGGTGACTTATGGCTGACTGAATGTGCAGGAGAGCAGGTGGCCACTTGGTCTAGAATGGACATCATCTGCCATGCGTGGGAGGTGAGAGTGTGTGCACAGCAGCATAAAAAGATCATTTGTTTCTTGGAACATGCAAGAACTTTCTATCATGAGGTCAAGGCTGTTCTTTCAAACGATTCAATTAAAAAATCATTACATTTGAAAGTGCAATCAAATAGAGTGAAATCATCCTGAATGTTATCCAATCCCTTAAAGTATGCAGCAAAAAATTTTAGTGTTCAAAATTACTTTTGTGTCAAATAGAATGACTTAGAACTATATTCTTCATATATTGTGGTGTCTGGTTAAAAAAATGTAGAAAGTATGAATAGTATGGCACGTGTGTGTGTATGTGTGTATTTTTAAGGTATATCTGTGATCATGTTTGTTTATGCAGGGATTATCTCTAGAAGGATCCCCAAGTCGTTGGCAGTAGTGGTTGCCTGTGAGAAGGTGGGCTGAGTTGTGAGTTGACTCAGCTTCCAGTCTACCCTCATTTTAAGGTGCCATCCTGACCACAGGGGTTAGAAAGATGAAGACTACTTTCCCTGACTCCTTTGCAGCTAGAATCTTGAAAGTGAATGTAGTTCCCTTGGTTGAATACGCTCATGCGCAATTTGGGAAACAGAAGAGAGGCACAGGGCCTCTTCCTACTGCAGCATTTGCTGCTAGGCAAGGCCACGGGGCATGAGCAGCTGAATTCTACATTCCTGTGCCAGCGCCTACATGGTGGTTGCTGAGAGGCAGTGGTGGTGATGGTGGCTAGATTGGTTTCTTGACCTCTGGGTCATAGCCATGGTGGTTGCTCTTGAACTGCATAACTCCAGGGGTAGCCTTTTGACAGTCCCTCTTCCAGCCCTCGCCTAGATTTTGTAAACATCACATTCCTTATAAACATCAAATCCCTTTCTGCTGGAAGTACCTAAAATGAAACTGTCACTCATGCAGCATTGGAACTGGGTGGGATGAAATGGAAGAGAAACTTAATTTTTACTCAATACCTTTAAAAAATGATTTTTTTATTGTGATAAAATAACAAAATTGGTACATTTATGTACCAATGTTACATAAAATAACAAAATTGGTACATGTATTCAATAGTATACATGACAGTAAAAAAGAATGAATTACTACTACATGCAACAACGTGGATGGGTTTCACAAACATAATATGTAGTGAAAGCAGGAAATCCAGAGGCAAAGTATCCACATGGCACGACTCCATTTATATAAAGACAAAACAGGCAAACTAGATGGGGATTTGCACCAATCTGACCAACTGTGGGACATGACAAGATTGTGCTTTTCAATAAAATGCAAAGTTTATGCACTTATATAAAATGGAGGATGGGATTCTGGATCCTGATCAGTTCCTACTGAGTATGTAGGATACACAGCCAGACTTCTCCTGGCCACAGCCCCTGTCTCTCCCTGAGCTTGTTTCAAAATTCAGCCATTGTTTCACCTGTCTCTCCTTTAGAAACTGTCCAATGTTGCCTTACAAAAGAACTGTTCTATAAATTACTTTAAAATGAATGAAAAAAAAATGGTTTCTTGGATTTTCTTTCATCCTTCACTATTGTCACATGAGATCATAGGTGACTCTGTCTAACCTTTCCAAGAAATGGCTTCTTTTGGAAAAATATGAGCAGTTTATAATAATTGGATTGCATTTCTCTTTCTTCTTTTTAGTTTTCAGTCCCCTTTCCAGGACACAGTCTGCAAGCAAAATAAAAGAGGAAAGTTATACCACACTAATTATCTACCCTGAATGACATTAAATTTTTTTCAAACAGACTGTGAAGTTACCATTATGTTTTACTAGCAATCTTAAAAGTAGTGGAAGCATGCAACCAGGCTATGACTCAGGCATACCCTAGTCACCCAATATTAAGTTAATTTAGGTAACAGTTGTAAGAGTTATCAAACTCATTGTATTTAAAATAATATTGACAAAAATCTGTGACATCCTCAACTTTCTCAGCTATTCCTTTGGGGGAGAGTTTATTCTTTCATTATTCTGCTTTTCAATAGTATTACATTTTACGTATCCTTTATTTTGATTTATTTATTTATTTTTTGAGGTGGA
Source organism: Gorilla gorilla gorilla (assembly GCF_029281585.2). Taxonomy (NCBI): domain Eukaryota; kingdom Metazoa; phylum Chordata; class Mammalia; order Primates; family Hominidae; genus Gorilla; species Gorilla gorilla. The sequence continues at coordinate 112,804,271 of NC_073238.2, forward strand.
GTCTCCCTCTGTTGCCCAGGCTGTAGTACAGTGGCACGATCTCGGCTCACTGCAACCTCCGCCTCCCAGATTCAAGCAATTCTCAAGCCTCAGCCTCCAGAGTAGCTGGGATTAAAGGTGCACGCCACCACACCCGGTTGATTTTTGTATTTTTTGGTAGAGACAGGGTTTCACCATGTTGCCATATTGGCCAGGCTGGTCTTGAACGCCTGACCTCAAGTGATCTGCCCACCTTGGCCTCCCAAAGTGCTGGGATAACAGGCCTGATCCAACGTGCTGGGCCACATTTTATGTATCCTTTAGAGGAAGAAACTGATCTATTAATTGAAAGTAACAGGAAAGTGCCTGGTTTGCATCCTGGCTATGTATTAATATATGCCTTATGAACAAAAAAAAATTCAAATATGAATATTTGCTAAATTCTTTCCCAAAGCACCAAATGTCTTAAAGGACCCCCTACTGACTAGCCTTTCTCATTTTCATTTGAACTGAGTAAATGAGCTTGTTTATAGAAATAGGTAGTAATGAACATTTGAATTCTATTAAAACTGTTAAAAAATAAAAACGTGATTGAAGAAAGCCAGTTTCAATGTCTCAGCACAATCTAATTATTTCAAAAGAAGGAATCTGACCCAGAGGTATAGTTAAACCAGTGAAAACAGAGCCTTGGGTCCCTTGTTAATTGAAAACTAGAGATTTTTTTTTGCACCTTCCTTCAGGGAAAATTGTGTTGTATTTATTTCTATGGAGGGAAAAGCAGCAAACTAATGCCAAGTTTGGGATCCCTGGTTCTTACTGTTGCTTATTGTCCATTGTCATTTTTAAGTTCTCCAGAGAGAAGTAATGAATCCTTAACAAGCTGAGGTATTTTCAGTTAGAGGGTTAATTCCTCCAAGGTCCCCCGTATTAGTCTGTTTTCATGCTGCTGATACATCTGAAACTGGGCAATTTACGAAAGAAAGAGGTTTAATTGGATTTACAGTTCTACATGGCTGGGGAGGCCCCACAATAATGGCGGAAGGCAAAGAGGAGCAAGTCACATCTTACAGGGATGGCAGAAGGCAAAGAGGAGCAAGTCACATCTTACAGGGATGGTGGCAGGCAAAGAGAGAGATTGGGCAGGGAAACTCCCCCTTATAATACCGTCAGATCTTGTGAGACTTACTCGCTAGCATGAGAACAGTATGGGAAAGACCTGCCCCCATAATTCAATTACCTCTCACTGGGTCCCACCCACAACACATGGGAATTCAAGATGAGATTTGGGTCAGGTGCAGCCAAACGATATCAGTCCCTGAGGATTCTAGATTCTAGAGAGTCTAAGAATGCTGAATTAGAGCCTGGCCTCCAGATTACTACAGAGGAATATTTGTCAAGGTAGGCAGGCAGGACATACTTAGCTCTTTGTTTACTTGGTTCTAAGTCTTAAGGATTCAGCCCTATGGAATGGGGGTCCATCTGTGCCCTGCACCCCCAAACATCAAGGGCTGACCTGGGTCAAAGGCATGGATGAGTGCCTGAGCTAGGGTCTGTCCCCAGCTCTTGCTCTTATGGCCTCCTTCTTTCTGCTCCTCTGCCTCGTTTCTTTTCTTGTTTTTGTTTTTTGATTTTTTGAGATGGAGTTTCGCTCTTGTAGTCCAGGCTGGAGTGCAGTGGCATGATCTTGGCTCACTGCAACCTCCACCTCCTGGGTTCAAGTGATTCTCATGCCTCAGCCTCCCGAGTAGCTGAGACTATAGGCACTTACCACCAGGCCCAGCTAATTTTTTCTATTTTTACTAGAGACAGGGTTTTATCATGTTGGCCAGGCTGGTCTCAAACTCCTGACAGCAGGTGATCCACCTGCCTCGGCCTCCCAAAGTGCTGGTATTACAAGTGTGAGCCACCGCGCCCAGCCCCTTGTTTCTTTTCTAAAACACACTCTATGCTTTTAAGTTTGCTCGGGAAAACTCAACATAGTGACATAACCAACTGCTCCAAACGGGGTGTCTTACACAACAGAAGTTTATCCTCACCCAGTTCTGGAGGCCAGAAGTCTGAAATCAAGGGCTGGCTCCCTTAGGAGGTTCTGAGGGAGAATCTGCCCAGGACTTCATCCTAGCTACTGTGCTTTGCTGGCAATCATTGGCATTCTTTGGCTTGTAGATGCATTGTGCCAATCAATGCCTCTCTCTTCCCATGTGTTCTCTCTGTTTATGTGTCTGTGTCTCTTGTCCTCTTCTTATAAGGAAACAAGGCATATCGGATTATTGCCTACCCTACTCCAGTGTGACCTCATCATAACTTGAGTACATTTGCAAAGACCCTATTTCTTTTTTCTTTTTCTTTTTCTTTTTTCTTTTTTTTTTTGAGACAGGGTCTTGCTCTGCCACCCAGGCTGCAGTGCAGTGGTGCAATCTCAGCTCACTATAACCTCTGCCTCCCAGGTTCAAGTGATTCTCATGCCTCAGCCTCCTGAGTAGCTGGGATTAGAGGCACTCACCACCACACCCAGCCAATTTTTAAATTTTTAGTAGAGACAGAGTTTCACCATGTTGGCCAGGCTGGTCTTGAACTCCTGACCTGAAGTGATTGGTCCGCCTCAGCCTCTCAAAGTGCTGGGATTACAGGCATAAGCCACTGCACCAAGCCGACCATATTTCCAAATAAGGTCACGTTCACAGGTACTGGGAGTGAGGACTTGATGAACCTATCTTCCTGGGGGACATGATTCAACTTACAGCACCTTCTCCCATTTTAGCCCACTTCCATGTTTTGCTGAATGAGCTAGTCGCCACATTGAATACCAATGCAGATGCTCAGCTGTGGCCACAGTTACACCTTCAGGAAATGCCCCTCCCTGGTGGTGGCTGCTCAGCAGCCCCACAGCCCGTCCCTTTCAGCGGGTGCACCTGCACATCACACAGTGGTCCTTGGGGGCTGGAGGGCTTGGTTTGTCTCTTTGTGAACTCTGTGGACCGGGGAAGTATGTACCATAGAGTCACCATAGGCTTTGCTGAGTAATTGACTGCTTTTCTGGCTCAGCTTTCTATCTTGTGGTTGTGTAATGTAATGAAGACGGAATCAATTCATAGCCTGACCCTTGGGCTCAACTCCTCGTTCTGCTAATAATTAGATGTGTGGCCTTAGGCAACATGTATTCCAGTGGGTCTCAAACTGCAGCGCCCAGCATTAGCAGAGGACTTCATAAAACAGGCTCTGCCCCGCAACCCCTTAGAGTGGGTTCACCTGATTCGCTAGGTCTGAGGCAGGGTTCAGATATTAGCATTTTATTTTATTTTATTTTGTTTTGTGTGTGTGTGTGTGTGTGTGTGTGTGTGTGTGTGTGTGTGTGTGTGTGTGTTTGAGAGATGGTCTCACTCTGTCGCCCAGGCTGGAGTGCAGTGATGTGATCTTGGCTCACTGCAACCTCCACCTCCTAGGTTCACACGATTCTTCTGCCTCAGCCTCCCAAGTAGCTGGGACTACAGGCATGCACCACCACACCTGGCTACTTTTTATATTTTTAGTAGAGATGGGGTTTCACCATATTGGCCAGGCTGGTCTCAAACTCCTGACCTCATGATCTGTCCGCCTCAGCCTCCCAAAGTGCTGGGATTACAGTCATGAGCCACTGCGCCCGGCCACGTTTTTCTTTCCTAAGGCTGAATCATATTATTTGTATATATACACCACATTTAGTTCATTCATTCATTCATTCATCCACAGATGCTGGTCTGCTTCTACTGCTTGGCTATTTGTGAATAATGCTGCTATGAACTTGGTGTGTGCACATTATTAAGAAATGTTCTCCATAATTAATAACAACCTTACATTATTTAATTATTTGCACAGCCCAGGCATCTACAACCACGAGCTAGAAGAGAAGACATGTGATATCTGTGTTGTTAGAAATTTGGCCCCTGCGTAAAGTAAATATTTTGTTGAACAAATGGGTCTGAAAAACAGACAACTGTACCTGCCTAAAGGAGACGTAGGCTCAAATGAGATCATTTGAAAATGCCAAACATCCATGTAAAAAATCGAGGCAGTCCTGTGATTGATTATTGTGGCCTTTTCCAGCCCGCATTTCCTTCAGTGCACCTGCTCTCACTGTCCCTACCTATGCTGGGAAGGGAAGGACATCCCCAGAGTCTGCTGCTCCCTTCTTTATCACTCAGATTTTGTTCATTTGGTTTCTCCTGCTGTTTCTTTTTGGTTTCCTGCCTACTTTTCTCATACTTCTCCCTTTGACCCTTCTTCCTGTGGGGCCTGTTCTAAAATTATACTCGGGATTTAATTTATAGAGGCCAATGCCATTGGAAGAAGAAGGTATTACATTTGCTGAGAAAGAGACACGCCACACCAAGCAGGGCCGTCGGGGAAGCCACAGTGGAAGACGGGGAGGGGAAAGCCCAGCTTGGAGCCTTTTTTTTTTTTTTTTTTTTGAGATGGAGTCTTGCTCTGTCACCCAGGCTGGAGTGCAGTGTTGTGATCTTGACTCACGGCAACCTCTGCCTCCAGGGTTCAAGTGATTCTCCTGCCTCAGCCTCCCAAGTAGCTGGGATTATAGGCGCCAGCCACCATGCCTGGCTAATTTTTTTGTACTTTTAGTAGAGACAGGGTTTCACCATGTTGGCCAGGCTGGTCTTGAACTCCTGACCTCAGGTGATCTGCCTGCCTTGGCTTCCCAAAGTGCTGGGATTACAGGCATGAGCCACCGCACTCGGCCCAACTCTTAAGTAAATTGTGCGCTTTTCCCTTGTTAATCTGTCTCAGTCAGTTTACTTGTTAGGTCCAGCCGCAGAACTCCACGGGGGAGAAAGGAGTTTTTCCTCCTCTGAACAGGAAAGCTTTACACCACCCCTAGGAATGAGCCGGCCCTGGGAGAAGGAGTCTTTTCATGGTTCTGTAAGGGCCCCAGGAGATGTTAAAACATCACAAGACACAGAAAATAAAAAACATAGTTAATTCAGATGTCAAACCAGCCAGTCCCACTGGGCTCTCGGATTTCTGCAGCTTTCCCATGGCCAGGCTCAAGAATACTACCTGGCTTTCCCTGGACAGCTGCTTAGCTGTGGCCTTGCTCAAGGTGTGTCACTAAGGACACATGAAGCCATCTCCCAGGAAGTGGGGGCATGGCTGCCTATGAATTATTAATTATTGTAGGTTTCAGGACTAATTAATTAACCCTTTAATAAGGATCTGCTCATCTTTCTGCAGAGGCCATGGTGAGGTTTCTTAAGGTCTTTGAGTCCCTAAATTTTTGTGGTGGCGGTTGTTTTGAGACAGGGTCTGGTTCTGTCGCCCAGGCTGGAGTGTAGTGGTGTGATCGTAGCTCGCTGCAGCCTCAAACTCTTGGCCTCAAGTGATCCTCTCCCCTTAGCTTCCTGAGTATCTGGGAACTATAGGTGCACACCACCATGTTGGCTAATTTTTAAACATTTTTAATAGAGATGAGGTATTTCTGTGTTGCCCAGGCTGGTCTCAAACTCCTGGCCCCAACCGATGCTCTTGCTTCAGCCTCCCAAAGCACCGGGATTACACGTATGAACCACCACGCCCTGCTGAGTCCCTGAGTTTTGAGAGTCATGAATATGGTGGCAACACCAGTGATTTCCATTGCTGGAGTCAGTTTCCCTGCTTGCTGTGAAGCTGATCATGTCTGCGTACCCATCTGTAAAGTAGACGGGTTACTTCTGGTGAGGTGTATTGGTTATTGAACTGCCAGAGTATGGTAGAATCACCAAAGAAGGTCCACCATTGCTGATCACTCACGCTTGTTAGACGTTGGGTGGCAGCTTATGAGTAAATTTACCGGTCCCCTGGATTTTAGTCGAGAAAGCAAGGGCTGTGGGGCTTAGTTTTGTTATCCCACATAACCACTTGCATGAAGGAGGCAAAAAAGAATGGATATTCACGTGAGATGCCTTACTCCAGCCCCCACACAGTTGGAGCCTGGATTACTGGGGTGGAGATTCACATTTTCTCGTTCTTCTCAAGCTTCCATCCCCACCATCTGGGAAATCACACATTCCGTTGTCTTGTTTGGAAATTCCTTTTCCCTGCTGCTTTCTTTTCTCTGCTGGACCTCCTCATTATGCAGTATTTAAGAAATCATTCTTCCTATCTCTTCCCCTGCTACCCCTTATTTTTCACTGCTGTTTCTTTGAAAATAATTAGGATAAGAAAGTTACTTTTACAGACGTGTAGTTTTGCGTGCAGAACCCTAAAGTTTTTGGACAAAAGAGACCATGTCACACATCAAACATGTTAAAGTTCTTGAGTCCATATTGCAACTACATTAAAAAAATAATAACTCCTGGGGAGTTCTAAGGAACCAAAAGTTATTTTGAAAACTGGTCATTAAGGGGAAAGAATAAATCATTTAATTTGCCTTGCTAATGTAAACTGTGTTTCTCTAGACATTTCTTTGAGCTTCAGATCCAGCAAAGGAAGAAGAAATGATAGAATTAGAGTATCTGTAAATATTTCAGTATGTATCTCTAAAGATAAAGGTTCTTTTTCGAGACATAACCATGATTTAATTACCACATCTAAAAATATCTGATCAGCATTCAAATGTTTGCAAATGAAATAAAGAGTTTACGTAGGGATCATTAATGGACACAAACTGCCTAAAAAGAGACCACATATTACCCACCTCCTGTTGGGAGTTTAAAATATCCTCTTATAAAGTCTTCCTACCCCCTACCCCCACAAAAAACTGAACTGCATGAGTCAAGACTTTAAATCTAATTACCAGTTACAGGAAATGCTAAAGTCAGCAGAACACATAAATACCATAAGGATATAGTCAGGAAACTCCAGAATGTGGGAAACTATACAAGGCAAATGACCAGATTTCTTCCACAACAAAAGATTGCAAGGAAAAAAAAATGGGAAGAAAAATCGATACATAAAGAGACTTAACAGGCCGGGCATGGTGGCTCACGCCTGTAATCTCAGCACTTTGGGAGGCTGAGGCGGGTGGATCACGAGGTCAGGAGATGAAGACCATCCTAGCTAACCCTGTGAAACCCCGTCTCTACTAAAAATACAAAAAATTAGCCAGGTGTGGTGGCGGGCACCTGTAGTCCCAGCTACTCGGGAGGCTGAGGCAGGAGAATGGCATGAACCTGGGAGGTGGAGGTTGCAGTGAGCCAAGATTGCGCCACTGCACTCCAGCCTGGGCAACAGAGCGAGACGCCATCTCAAAAGAAAAAATAAAAAAAAAAGACTTAACAGATATATTAATCAAACACAATGTTTAGACCTTATTTGGATCCTGCCTCAAACAAACCAACTGTACAAAACATTTATGAGACAAGTGGGGAAATTTGAATATGAATGTTCTTTGTTAAAATAAGAGGATTGCGATCATACCTAAAAATAGTCATAAATCTGTACCAACACATATATACATATACATATATATATATATATATAATATACCAACATGTTTACAGATGAAATCATATGATATTGAGGATTTGCTTCAAAATAGTATATGTCTGGGGAGGGACCTGCATGGAATTACAGATGAAATAAGATTCAAGAGTTGGTGTAGAGTCCTAATTAGAGAGAAGGAGTCCGGCCCGCAGGGCCAGGAGAAAGTAAAAAGAGCAAGCAGATAAACTTAAGTCTGCCTTTCTTCATGGTCCAGAACACATAGTCTTGCACAAATAACTTAAAATCTTCCCGCACCCAGCTATCACCAGACCCTCAGCTGATAGAAAAATGCAAGTGAGCTTACTGCAACCGTGGCATTATCAGTACCGCACAAAGCCCTCTTCAACACACAGCACAGACACCATCCTATAAAATCCCCAGCAAGCCTTTGTCTCCTTGCAGTCAGCTCCTCTCTTGCTGACCTGCCCATTGCTTCCTTGCAACATACTTTCATACCTTCTCTAATAAATCTGCCTTTCTATACCTGTAACTGTCTTGGTAAATTCTTCTTACTGCCTGTGCTACTGGCCCAAATAGTCGCTAATCACTTGCAATAGTTGGTAAATGTTGCAGTTGGCTGATGAGGGTTTACTATATTATTCTCCCCACTTTTGGGTATGTCTGAAAGTTTTCATAATTAAAAGTAAAATAGGCCAGACACCGTGGCTCATGCCTGCAATCCCAACACTTTGGGAAGCTGAGGCAGGTGGATCACTTGAGGTCAGGAGTTCAAGACCATCCTGGCTAACACGGTGAAACCCTTTGTCTACTAAAAACACAAAAATTAGCTGGATGTGGTGGTGCATGCCTGTAATCCCAGTGACTCGGGAGGCTGAGGTGGGAGAATTGCATGAACTTGGGAGGCAGAGGTTGCAGTGAGCCAAGATTGTGCCACTGCACTCCAGCCTGGGTGATACAGCTAGACTCCATCTCAAAATAAATAAATAAATTTTTTAAAAAAGGAAAATTAATTAATGAATGAATAAAAGAGCAAACACTCTGCTACGCACTTTCCCTGGTGGGTGAGTGGGTGGGTGAAGTTTCTCTACCAATTTTATAAATAGACTGTAAAATTCAGGTCTCAGAAACATCTGCTCATGGTCTTGCATTGAGATTGTCGACAGCCGATGCCATTGATTTGTCTGTTAAGGTTTTTCTGTAACATAACATAGATATTAGCAGCTCACTCAACCACGCAAACCCATATAGAGGCCCTGGATGTGCCAGTAACTGTGATGCAGGTGGCGGAGCGAAGTCCACGTGGAAACAATCTCTCCCTGAAGAGGTGACAGCCTCTAAGGATGGGTCCATGGCTTCCTTGTTCACAGTCATCTCCACCTGCTTGGTTTTGCTCCTTTGCTGACTCACCTAGCTCATGTCACAAGGGGCTCCTAGCTCATGTCACAAGGCAGACAAAGCCGTGACATTCACTTTTCAATTCTCCTAAATCACTTAGAACAAAAACCTGCGTTGTTGAAAATCACAGCACCCTTTAAAAGCAATTAAATACACATTTCCTGAACCAGAATCAATCCATGCCTAAATATCATCTGGTTCTTAAATATTTAATATTGTTCTCTCTGACCCTTAGAAACATTGACTGTCTTCGTGGAGTCTCACCTGAGTGTAGCTATTGTTTCCCTGGGTGTGATACAACATTTTCACTATCAACCTGCCTTGAAATTAGGTCAGCATTTATATTTCAGGGGCTGATTTTGATTCTTCCTGGTGCTCCAGTTGTGCAGATGCAATTGGCCTAGTTAGTCTTTCCGATGCGCTCCTTTGGCCCAGGTGTGGGGCTTCTACTAAATTATCGTAGCAGAAGCAGCCCCTGCTATTCCTCTGACTCCCTTCGAAGGACCTGGAGGCCCCTCACAAAGTCTGCTCTTCCCTCATTTTATTATTATTATTATTATTATTTATTACTATTATTATTTTTTGAGATGAAGTTTCCCTCTGTCGCCCAGGCTGAAATGCAGTGGCGCAATCTCAGCTCACTGCAGCCTCCGCCTCCCAGGGTCAAGCAATTCTCTTGCCTTAGCCTCCCTAGTAACTGCGACTACAGGTGCCCGCCACGACACCAGGCTAATTTTTGTATTTTTAGTAGAGACAGGGTTTCCCCATGTTGGCCAGGCTGGTCTCGAACTCCTGACCTCAGATGATCCGCCTGCTTCGGCCTCCCAAAGTGCTAGGATTACAGGCGTGAGCTACCGCACCTGACTCTCTTCCCTCATTTTAGAACAACGAGGTGAAAAACACAAAATCCAGATCAGGAAAATGGTTGCTAATTTGTTTTCCTGAGTCAGGAGTTAAATCTTAAAAGGCTGTTAATGTTTAAGAGCAACCAAAATTAAAGACATTTTTTAAAATGTAAAGAATGAAAAATTCTTTCTTACAGATAGTTTTTTTTTTTTGACATCTTTGTTGTGCTGAGAAAAAGATGGCCCCCAAATGCAATAAAAACCACATAAAAGCATGGAATAGCCACACCACAGTAATTTCTTTTTAAGCGAAGTAAAGGAGCGACTTTCTAGCCTTTAAATTAAAAAGAAAAATGAACTCTCAAGTCCTTTTAAAGACTCATTTTATTTTAAAAGCAGCATTCATTGCTTTATTAAAAACATGCATTAGTTTACCATTTCCGTATTCTAATTTAAGAAACCTTCATGGGCATTGCTAAAATATTCCTCTGTGTTTGAAGTGGGAGTAGAGGCTAAAATAAATGGAAAGAATTTTTAAAAAATATTTTTGCTGTTTTTATTTCTCAGTTTTAATTTTTTTCCTCTCAAATGATCTCAGCTATGGGCAATATTCATGATTTTGATACTTGCAAGTGCCCAGAATTCGCTGCTTATCGTGCTGGGAATATGACGTCAGGACTCATGGTAATTACATCTTTGCTCTGAATGAGTGTCATGGTCATGCAACACTCCCAAATTCTCATACGTTTATCAATTTTCATGGAGGAAACAAGCAAAGACTCTTAATTCTAGCAAATGGTGTCTTAGTTTCTTAAAAAGGGAATGAGGTAAAATGCCAGAACCTATGGACTAATATGTTTGGCAAAAATTCCTCACAAGCTTTTTTTTTTTGAGACGGAGTCTCGCTCTGTCGCCCAGGCTGGAGTGCAGTGGCGCAATCTCAGCTCACTGCAACCTCCGCCTCCCGGGTTCAAGCAATTCTCCTGCCTCAGCCTCCAAAATAGCGGGGATTACAGGTGTGTGCCACCACGCCCAGCTAATTTTTGTGTTTTTAGTAGAGACAGGGTTTCACCATCTTGGCCAGGCTGGTCTCGAACTTCTGAGCTCGTGATCCGCCCGCCTTAGCCTCCCAAAGTGCTGGGATTACAGACATGAGCCACCATGCCCAGCCAATTTTTGTATTTTTAGTAGAGACAGGGTTTTGCCATGTTAGCCAGACTGGTCTCGAACTCCTGACCTCAAGTGATCGACCCACCCTCAGCCTCCCAAACTGCTGGGATTACAGGCATGAGCCACAGTGCCCGGTACCTCACAAGCATTTTTAAAATAACATGATGACAATCAGAAAACGATACTGATCAACAAAATACATGTCATGCAAAATTCATCCCATTTGCTTTTTTTGAAGTTGACACTAGGTTGATTGAGATAGAAAAAACCCACTTTTTCTTCTTTTTTAAACAGTCACTGCAACACAGAACACTTCACCTCTGGTCACCAAAATGTGTGTAGGTTTTCTCCACTTCGACACCAGCTGGGTGTCCTATGGTTCAATTCAAATCCTACCTGGAGGTAGCATCAGATCCCACAGGTTGAGGGCTCAGTCCCCAAAGATTGTCCCCACATCAGATGCCAGTTGTAAACCCCAGGCTATTCTATCTGACCAGCTGGCTAGAAATGGGAGGTGCCTATGATCCCCTCCTTGGGTTCAATTAATTTGCTAGAGCAGCTCACAGCACTCAAAACAAATTTCACTTGTGTTTACCCATATATTATAAAGAATAATACAAAAGAAACAGCTGAACAGCCAAATGAAGAGATGTGTAGGGTAAGATGTGGGACAGGGGCATGGAGCTTCCATGCTCTGTTGGTCCACACTACCCTCCCAGAACCTCCTTGTGTTCAACAGTCCAGAAGCTCTCCAAACCCTAGTCTTTGGGGGTTTTATGGAGGCTACATTACATAGACATGATTGATTAAATCATTGGCCATTGGCGATCAACTCAGCCTTCAGGGCTCCTCTACCCTCCTGCCAGAGGTTGGAAAGTGGGGCTGAAAGTCCCAACCCTTATATCACATGGTTGGGTCTTCTGGCAGCCAGCCCCATCCTGAGGTTCTCCAGGATCCACCAGCTCACAGTCATCTCATTAGCATACAAAAAATTACTCATATCACCCATTAAATTCCAAGGAATTTAGGAGCTCTGTGTCAGGAACGGGGTCAAAGAACAAATATTGGAGCAGAAGATTGTCCTAGCACACCTATCTACAGGGTTTTTAGGAGCTGTCTCTGGAACTGGGAGCAGAGAACATATATATCTCATCATATCACAATATTGCGTTGATAAAGTAAGGTGATGCTACAGTCCAATGTTCTTAATTTCATCAGGGAATTAATATCATCTTTCATGTTACAAGATAGAAAAATGTGAAGCTTCTGATAAAGAGGTTTTAGAGAAGTTAAAATAAATTGGCCTCACCTGAATTAAGTAATGGCGGTGCTTTCACTAAGGAGTTTTAGGGGAATATCACAGGATGTAGCCCGTGACTCCTCCTAGTGATGGGATATGAGATGGACATGAACATGGATATGCAGGAGACATTTATCAGCTCTGCAGATGACACAGAGATGGGAAGGAAAATAGTGTGACAGAAGACACCCAAGAGCTTCAAATGATGGTGACAGCTTGAAACAGTGGTCCAAGGCAAACAGGAAGAGATTTAATGAAGATAAATGAAAACAGTTTTAAAGTGTCCCTGGGATTTGTTTTAATCAGGTATGGTAAAACATGCAGACAAGGACCTTCATGTCATGAAGGCAGAAGCTTGTATTATTCTCATGGCCCATGCCGGGCCCCGCGGGGAAGCACCGGCTCAGGCAGGAGGCAGAGGGAGCAGGGGGTACTCCGACAAGGGATTTTGTTAGTTTCCATGGAAAGGCAGGATGGGCAGGCTTACGACTGGCTAGTATGAATAATTCTAGCAGGCTCTGGAGCACAGGAGCTGTCTCCAGTTGTCTGGTACCTGGCCTGGGGGCAATTAGGGGAGGGGGATAGAGGTCCTACGAGAAGAGCCCCATAGAGGAGGTGCTCAGGGCAGGGGCTCTAGTTGGGTTGGTTTGCATTTGAAAGGCACACTTGCAAGTGAGTTCTTTACCTCTAGGAACTAGCCAACCCTGGGAGGGGCAGAACCTCCAGGGTCAGCAAGGCCCCAAGATGTTAAAGCATCAAATACAAATACTAGAGAATGTCATTATCACAGAAACATAATGCATACATCCCTTGCTAAAGGCAGAATGGGAAGATCAGGCTTAATAATTCGTGTAAAGAAATCTGGGATTTTGGGTTTATTTCTTTGCTTGTTTAGATGATTGGCTCATCAAAACAATGGATGATTGGATCAACAGTGTGATACTGTGCTCTTTATATAGTCACTTTTGGTTAGGTCTTTGCTCAAATGTCTCGCCCTCAAAGAGATTCTCCCTCACCATCCAGCCCAATACCAATCGCCATTCCCAGTCGCTTCCTATGATGTTGTTGTAGAACTTTGCTCCTTAGTTGAGCTAAAGCCAGGTTCTTGGCACAATGATATAGGAGTTAAGAGGAAATTATTTAGGCAGATAGGGCACAGGAGTCCTTCATAAGGTTTTCCTTTTAAGGAAAAGCCGGCCCCAAATAACTTTCTTTTCTAACAACAAGCAGCCTGTAAAATCGAGCTGCAGATATAGACTAGCAAGCTAGAAGCTTGCACAGGTGAATGCCGGCAGCTGCGCCAATAGGAAAAAGTTACTTGGGACTACGCATGTTCAAAATGGTGGCTCCATCTTCCCTTCTCTTTGCCAGCCATGTGTACAGTAAGGAGCAGGCAACATGGCACAGGCCAAGCAAAGACCTATTTGCATAATAAGATTAAGGTGGGGCCACCAGCTTCCCTGCGAGTTATGTAAACATCACACCTGGTTCAACCAATCTTTGGGCCCTATGTGAATCAGACACCACTTCCTCAAGCCTGTCTGTAAAATCTGGTGCACTCCACCAAGGGCCAGAATTCCCATTCGGGTGCCTTTCTCTCTCTCACACACACACACACTCGCACGAGAGAGGGCTGTTCTCCTTTCTCTTTCTTTTGCCTATTAAACTTTTGCTCCTAGACTCACTCCTTGTGTCTGTATCCTTAATTTTCTTGGCATGAGACAACAAACCTGGGGTATTACCCCCAAACAAGGATGCTGCTTCAAAATGACCAGGAAAAGTTAGGCACACAGACACACTGAAGGGTGAGGGGAACAGAATTTACTGGGCAACAGGAAAAAAGAATAAAAAACAAAAAACTCTCAGCAAAGTGAGAGGGAGTCGTGAAAAAAAAAAAAAAAAAACTCAGCAAAGTGAGAAGGAGTCGTACTAGCAGGCTCCTATCTCACAGACTGAATACCAGAGGCCACCACACAGGAACTGAAGAGGCCAGGCTCCTCCCCACTGCACACAGAGAGAACTTCCATGGCTCCACCCTATTCTCCCAGCACACAGGCAGGTTGGAGATTCTCCAGGGACCCTCCCCTTTATCTGCCTCCTGCATCTGTCAACATTAGATTGTTTCATGTCCTCCTAACACTTATAATCTGAGATGATCTGGTGTACTTCCCTGTCTGCTTGGCTAACATCTGTCTCTCCCACTAGAATGTAAGCTCCTGTTCACTGCTGTATCCCTAATATGTAGAACAATGCCTGGCACATAGTCAGCATTCGATAAATATTTACTGAGTGAACAAATGCAGGGACCAAAAAAAAAAAAACTCAGTTGCACCTTAAATTGAATTAATTGGCATCTAGTAGTTGATCACAGAAAACAATAGTTTCTTCGACTTGGTTTGTAAACACAGAGAACATTATATCAGATTTTTGAGTGCCACACATTTTAAGAAAAATATTGACAAACTAGAGAGACCAAAGCATAGAGAAGGGCACCCAGGATAGTCTGCAGACCATCTCATATGAACTTAAGGGGGAAAGAATGGACATTTAATTAGCAGCTACTATGTACCAAGAACTGTGATAGGTTGTGAAGAAACACACATCTGGTTGTCGCCTGTGGGTAACTTGCCTCTGAATAAAAGATGTGAGTGTACTGATAGGAGAGAGGCCTGTAAGGGTGTAAGCATGGAGCCCTATTCCATGCAGGGAGCTGGGATTCAGCTGAACTTCAGGTTGGTCTTTGGGAGGATGTTGCCTTCAGCAGAAGCTAGATGGGGAGGAGCAAGTTAGGTTGTATTAGGCTGTTCTTGCATTGCTCTGAAGAAATACCTGAGGCTGAGTAATTTATAAAGAAAAGAGGCTTAATTGGCTTATGGTTCTGCAGGCTGTACAGGAAGCATGGTGCAGGCATCTGCTCAGCTTCTAGGGAGGCCTCAGGAAGCTCACAATCATGGTGGAAGGTAAAGGGAGAGCAGGCATGTCATATGGTGAAAGCAGGAGCAAGGGGGCGGGGAGGTGTCACACACTTTTAAATGACCAGATCGTGTGTGAACTTAGAGAGCTCACTTATCACCAAGGGGATGGCCCAAGCCATTCATGAGGGATCCTCTCCATGATCCAATCACTTCCAACCAGGCCCCACCTCCAACATTGAGGATTACATTTAAACATGAGATTTGGGTGGGGACAAATATCCAAACTATATCATAAGTGAAACTCAGGCTGCTGCACAGGACCCTGGCTCTCTTGACCTCATCATCTCATGTCAAAGGCCCAGCCTGAACAGTGCTCAAAGGCTTAGCCCTTGGCCAGCCTGGCCTCACCCAGCTGCACCTCAGCTCACCTATGTCCTGCTGGGTACACGTGCAGATCAGCACCTGTGGGGCCTGCAAGGGCATAAGTGCCTCTTGTGCCTCTCTGCCTGTGATGGTTAGTTTCATGTGTCAGCTAGGCCAAGCAATAGTATCCACTTATTCAAGTGGATCTAGGTGTTGTGATGAAGGCATTTTGTAGACGGTGAATGTCCACAATCAGCTGACTTTAAGTAAAGGAGATTGCCCTCTGCTGTGGTTTGAATGTGGCCCCCAAAAAGCATATGCTGGAAACTTAGTCCCCAGTGCAACAGTGTCAAGAGGTGGAGCCTGATGGGAGGTGTTTAGGTTATGAGGGCTCCACTCTCATGAATGGATTAATGCTAATTATAAAAGGGCTTGAGGCTGTGAGTTCAATCTCTTGTTCTCTTTCACTCTCCCTTTCACTCTTCTGCCATGTGCTAATGCAGCAAGAATGCCCTCACAAGATGCCAACCCCTGGATCTTGAATTTCCCAGCCTCCAGAACTGTGAGAAATTGTCTGTTATAGATCTCCCATTCTCAGGTATTATGTTATAGCAACACAAAACAGACTAAGACATCCTTGATAATATGAATGGGCCTCACACAGTTAGCTGCAGGGCTGAAGAGCAAAGCTGAGGTTTCCCTGAGGAAGAAGAAATTTCATCTCAAGGCTGCAGTATCAGCTCCTGTGGGAGAGTTTCCAGCCTGCTGGCCTGCCCTACAAATTTCAGATGTCAGCTCCACAACCCTGTGAGCCAATTCCCTGAAACGAATCTCTTAATACAACACATACGCACACATGCACATGCACACTTCTATGCCACTGGTGGTTCTGTATCTCTGGAGAATCCTGAGTGATATGTTGCCCCACCTGTCAAGGGGCAGGAGCTCCAATACGCTCTTCTCTCTCTACCCCAGGCTTCAGAACAAGCGTCTTTTCTGCTCTTGCCTGATTAAATCCTGTGCATTAACATCAGATCTCAGCCCAACGGACACTTCCTGGGATGCGGCTTCTTTGATTACTCATGCCAAGCTCAGCCCTCACTCACGTCATAAGGTGGAAAGCTTCATCCCTATGGGGGAAGGAGATGAGTTTCTCAAGCCCCATGGACCTCACTCCTGGAACAGTGCTAGCAAGTGGTAGTTTTCCATAAATATTTGTGGAATGTGTACCAGGCTGAAAATTTACTCTCACCCTTCATGGATACACAAATACATGCAGTTCTTTTTTTTTTGAAAATTTTTAAATAGATACATAATAGTTGTACATATTTATGAGTATATAGGGATGTTGCAGTACATACAATGTATAGTGATCAGATCAGGGTAATTAGCATATTCATCATCGCAAACACGTATCATTTCTTTGTATTGGGAACATTCGCTCTCCCCCTTCTAGGTATTTAAACTGTATTATTATTGTTAACTATAGTCATCCTGTGTCCGGAATTTATTCCTTCTGGTGGGTTCTTGGTCTCCCTGACTTTAAGAATGAAGCCACAGACCTTCGCAGTGAGTGTTACAGCTCTTAAAGGTGGTGTGTCTGGCGTTTGTTCCTTCAGATGTTCAGATGTGTCCGGAGTGTCTTCCTTCCGGCGGGTTCGTGGTCTTGCTGACTTTAGGAGTGAAGCAGGAGACCTTAGCAGTGAGTGTTGCAGATCCTAAAGGTGGTGCATCTGGAGTTGTTTGTTCCTCCTGGTGGGTTTGTGGTCTTGCTGACTTCAGGAATGAAGCCGCAGACCCTTGTGGTGAGTGTTACAGCTCATAAAGATAGTGCGGACCCAAAGAGTGAGCAGCAGCAATATGTAGTGTGAAAAGCAAAAGAACAAAGCTTCTACACCATGGTAATTGCTGCTGCTGGCTCAGGTGGCCAGCTTTTATTCCCTTATTTGGGCCCGCCCACATCCGGCTGTTTGGTCCATTTTACAGAGGGCTGATTGGTATATTTTACAGAGTGCTGATTGGTCCATTTTACAGAGTGCTGATTGGTGCATTTACAGTCCTTTAGCTAGACGCAGAGCGCTGATTGGTGCGTTTTTACAGAGTGCTGATTGGTGCATTTACTATCCTTTAGCTAGACACAGAGCACGGATTGGTGCATTTACAATCCTCTAGCTAGAAAGAAAAGTTCTCCAAGTCCTCACTCGACCCAGGATGTCCAGCTGGCTTCACCTCTCAATCCTACAGTGGTATAGAACACTAGAACTTTTCTTCCTATCCTATCATTCTCAGCAACATGGATAGAACTGGAGGATTATGTTAAGTGATACAAGCCAGGAACAGAAAGTTAAACACCGCCTGTTCTCACTCATATGTGAAAGCTAAAAAAAAGTTAATCTCATAAAAATAAAAAGTAGAAAAAAGGATACTAGAAGCTGGGAAGAGTAGGGGAAAGGGGTGGGGACAGAAAGAGACTTGTTAAACGATACAAAATTACAGCAGTTGTCTAATCTTCTATAAGAGATCTTCCTCTGAGTGTAGCACTCTGCTGAGCGGTAAAAGAAAACATTAAACTACTTTAATTGTGAAGTATTTGTTTTGTCATTCTTTACTAGTTTAGGTAGTCTTTTTTGGGAAGAAATTAACAGACAAGAAATAACAAAAGTTTCTAGAAGCAAGCACGCTGTAAAAACACTTTTCCTTTTGCTATAATTGAGCACTGTAGATGTTTTGTAGCTCTGCAATTTCTATCTACTTTGTGTTTGTCTTCACTGGACCTTGGAAATGTCATTTCTAAAGAAATGATGCGAACAAAATAACCTAGAAGCAACCTCTAACCTTGTAAACTGAGTTCAAAAGATACCCTTTAGTTTACATGGTTTTCAATTTCTGTAAAATTCGTATGGTTACTAGTTATTTTTTCCTTTATCAACTTAACGTAAACTACCAAAACATTAAAATTCTGCCTATGTGCTTGTGTTGGAATTTTTTTTTTTTTTTGAGACAGCGTCTTCTCTGTCACCCAGTCTAGGGTGCTGGGGTGCAATCTCAGTTAACTGCAACCTCCCCCTCCCGGGTTCAAGCCATTCTCTTGCCTCAGCCTCCCAAGTTGCTGGGACTGCGGGCAAGCACCACCATGCCCAGCTAATTTTTGTATTTTTAGTAGAGACGGGGTTTCACCATGTTGGCCAGGCTGGTCTCAAATTCCTGACCTCAAGTGATCTGCCCGCCTCAGCCTCCCAAAGTGCTAGGATTACAGTTATGAGCCACCACACCAAGCTGGATTTTTTTTTTTAAATTCTGGTTAAATTTTAACCTTTTCTAGAAAAAAATTTTATAAACAAATATGTTGATATTTTATGCTCCATGTTAAAAGTATTAACAATTGAAACTTCCATTAAGGAATCTTTTTTTCACAGGTTTTGTTGACTTGTAATGCTCAATAAAGACTATATTTGTAAAAAAAAGATCTTTTGGATTTTTGGATGATTGATCCCTTTTGAATAAATGCTCTTATTTTCAAGGTTTTAAACAACATCAATTCAATATTGGCCTCTTCTGGTGATAGCTCTCTTCCTGGCTTGGAGACAGCTGTCTTCTCACCATGCTCACATGGTGGGGAGAGAGAGAGACAGAGCGAGTGAGCGAGAGAGAGAGACGCAGAGAGAGAGAGAGAGAACAAGCTCTCTGGCTTCTCTTCTTATAAGGGCACTGGTCTCATCAAGAGGACTCCACTGCCATGAACTCATCTAATTCTAATTACCGCTCAGGGACCCCCTCTTCAAATACTATTACTCTGGGAGTTAGGGCTCCAAAATATGAATTTGCGGGGGGACACAATTCAGTTCATTACAGGGCATTTGCCTGACCCCGTGGTAGCAGGATAGGATGGGATCCCGGAACTTCACTCAGTCTTCTAGACATGGGTAGTTCTCTGCTGTGAAGTCTCTGGTGTTTCCTAGTCCCTGGACTGGTGACCGCTGCAACGTGATGGCCCCATCTGGCCTTCTGGGATGGCAGGCTGACAGCTGGCCCTGGACTCTGGCACAGGGCTGCCTCCTGTGGTTCTCACCTGGTCTCTACTGGCCGATTAGCTCTCTCAGAGGTTCCCCAGCCCAGCAAGCTCCCAAACACTTGGGGTTCTCCTGCAGGCATGCCCAGGTGTGGTGAGCGAGGAGTACCTCCCGTTCTCAGGGCAGCCCTCTCACCCACATACTGCACTGCAGGTGGACACAAGCGTAGGGATTGGGAGGACCCATAGAGGACCTCTTAGAGGCTCCAGAGAGGCCATGGTAGGGAAGCAGGCCACTGGCACTGGCATTCTCAGGGGCCTCTGTCCTCTCTGAATGTTTCCATGACAGGATGAGGAAATGAGGATCCTGGCATCCTCCATCCTCCATTTCCATGCTCTTCTTCCACACTCCAAAATCCTTATCACTGCCGGTAAGGAAGGCCCTTGTGCAGAATGAGGGAGCACAGCAGGTCTAACTGTCACCCCCAGAAAGGCCTGCTTGCAAGGCTGGCCCTGGGCTGGTGTCTGGGAACTTAGATTTTAGGAAGGTCACACTGTTCACTGATAAGAGTGGCTCACTGCACCTGGACTGTTTGTGTAAACAATACGGTTTGTGTCCATCTGCTTTCCTTCTGAGAGTTGGGAGTTTGGTACACGCCAGGCAGTTCACTGTGTGATCAACCCTCAATAAAAACCCTGGGCACTGAGTCTGTGATGGCTTCCGGGCAGACAGCAGTTCTCACATGTTCTTACAACAACTTGTGGCTGGGGGAACTAAGCGTGCCCTGTATGATGACCTGGGGAGAGGGCTCTGGAAGTTGGCACCTGGTTTCCCTGACTCTGCCCCACATGCCCTTTCCCTCTGCTGATTTTGCTTGGGATCTGTTCTCTGGAATAAGTCATAGGCGTGAGTCTGGCCTCATGCTGAGTCCTGTGGCCTTCTAGTAAATCGCTGAACCTGGGGGTGGTCTTGGGGACCCCTCACACAGCCCTCCATTGCCTGGTCTGGGTGCTTCTATGACCTCATCACCTCTCCCTCTCCCCCTCACTACTGTCTCCAAACTCATGGGCACATCCTATTCCCTTTGCCTGGAGCACCTTCCCCTACATCACATGTAGGTTGCATGCTCACCTCATTCAGGTCTCTGCTGGAAAGCCTTTCTTGACTACCTGTATTGGTCAGAGTTTTCCAGAAAAGACAGAACCAATAGGATGTATGTATAAAGGGAGATTTATTGTAAGGAATTGGCTCACACCATCAAGGAAGCTGGCAAGTCCCAAGATCTTCAGGGCGAGTCAGCAAGCTGGAGACCCAGGAGCACCATAGTGTCATTCCAGAAAAGAGGCGGGGTGGGTGCAGTGGCTCATGCCCATAATCCCAGTACTCTAGGAGGCTGAGGCAGGCAGATCAATCACTGGAAACCAGGAATTCAAGACCAGCCCTGGCAACATGGTGAAACTCCATCTCTACAAAAAAATACAAAAATTAGGCGGTTGTGGTGGTGTGCACCTGTAGTCCCAGCTATTCAGGAGGCTGAGGCAGGAGGAACAGCTAAGCCTGGGGAGGTCAAGGCTGCAGGGAGCCATGATTGCACCACTATACTCCAGCCTGGGCAACAGAGTGAGACTCTGTCTTAAAAAAAAAAAAAAAAGGCCAGCCAGCTCAAGACCTGGGAAGAGCCATGTTTTCCTTCGAGTCTGAAAGTTTGGAAAAAAAGCCAACGTTCTGGTTCCAAGGCCCTCAAGCAGGAGGAATGCTCTCTTACTTACAAGGGGGTCTACCTGCTTGTTCTGTTCAGTCCTTCAACTGACTGGATGAGGCACATCCACATCAGAGAAGGCAGCCTGCTTTACTCCATCTGCGGATTCAAATGTTAATCTCATCCCCAACATCCTCACAGAAACAGCCGGAATAACGTTTGACCAAATGCCAGGGCATTCTATGGCCTGGTGAGGTTGACACATAAAATTAACCATCACTCTAGCCCAGGGTAAAATCGCGCCTGCCCCACTGTTCTCTATTCCCTCACCTGCCTTCATTTTTGTTGTTAGTGCTTACCACCTGATAGGTGTATATTTATTTGTTTATTTTCTTTTTTTTTTTTTTTTGAGACGGAGTCTCGCTCTGTTGCCCAGGCTGGAGTGCAGTGCCACGATCTTGGCTCACTGCAGTTCTGCCTCCCAGGTTCACGCCATTCTTCTGCCTCAGCCTCCTGAGTAGCGGGGACTACAGGCGCCCGCCACCATGCCTGGCTAATTTTTTGTATTTTTAGTAGAGACGGTGTTTCACCGTGTTAGCCAGGCTGGTCTCGATCTCCTGACCTTGTGATTCCCCCCGCCTCGGCCTCCCAAAGTGCTGAGATTACAGGCGTGAGCCACCCTGGCCGGCCTATTTGTTTATTTTCTTATTGTCTCCCCCAACCCTACCCCATCAGAATGAAAACTCCATGAATCAAGGATTTTTATTTTTTTTCTGATTTGATTAAACCATTTTGAAGGATGTATAGGTGAAATGATTTGCTTTAAAAACTTCATCAAATTAAAAATCTCTGTCAAACCCAGGAACAGCAGAAACTCACTTGAGAAATTGTCTAAGACAAAATGCATTTTTGAGTTTACATTGGTATCACACGATTAAGACAGGTTACCATGTGATCATTACTACCAGTATTTTAATAACATGTATTTTAAAAATTTAGCATAAACATTTTCAAACAAAAGTAGAAAGGATAGAATAGATTTTCATAATACAAAGTCTTGATTAAGTTATCATCAACATTTGGGCCAGGGCCAGGTATAGTGGCTTATGCCTGCAATCTCAGCACTCTGGGAGGCCGAGGCAGAATGATCGCTTGAGACCAGGATTTGAGACCAGCCTGAGCAACATAGTGTGAGACCCCGTCTCCACAGAAAAATTCTCAAAAATTAGTAGAGTGTGGTGGCATGCGCCCGTAGTCCCACCTACTTAAGAGGCTAAAGCTGGGTGGGGGAGTGCGGGGGGTGGGGGGTGGCTTGAGCTCAGGAGGTTGAGACTACAGTGAGCTATGATCATGCCACTGTACTCCAGCCTTGGTGACAGAGTAAGAGCCTGTCTTTAAAAAATAAATGTTGTGGGCCGGGCGCGGTGGCTCACGCCTGTAATCCCAGCACTTTGGGAGGCCAAGGCCGGCGGATTGTGAGGTCAGGAGATGGAGACCATCCTGGCTAACACAGTGAAATCCCGTCTCTACCAAAAATACAAAAAAATTTAGCCGGGCGTGGTGGCCGGTGCCTGTAGTCCCAGCTACTCGGGAGGCTGAGGCAGGAGTATGGCGTGAACCTGGGAGGCGGAAGTTGCAATGCGCTGAGACCATACCACTGCACTCCAGCCTGGGCGACACAGCAAGACTCCATCTCAAATAAATAAATAAATAAATAAATAAATAAATGTTGTGATATTTGCTAGTTCTTTTCCCACTTTGTGGTAGCATTTAAAAGCACATTTCAAAGTTCTTGTCATTTTACTCCTACTTCTTAATATACCTCTAAAAATTACAGACATGTTCTTATATAATCACAGGCCATTTACCTCACCTAACAAAATTAATAATTCTTGGAATCACAATATCCAGGCCATAATCAACATCTCCTGGTTCTCTCAAAACTCTCTCTCTACATGTGTTTTGCTTGAATCAGAATCTAACCAAATTCAATACATCTTTTGTTCAGTCTCTTAAGCCTTTTTTATTCTACAACAGTCCTCTTCATTTTTCACGCCATTTATGACATATGTTTTTTAACAAAAATATTTATTTTTAAAAACACAGAATAAATGGAACAAAAATGAAATTTGCATGAACATTGGAAATATGGTCTAGTTAAAGACACTGAGAACCATGGAATTAAGGCATAAGAACCCCTCTGGTTCCTGGCATAGATGGAGTTTGCTGTGGGGGATGTTGATTGAATTACAGTCTGTTTCCTGCTAATCTAAGGAAAATAATGATTTTAATTTCTGTATTTTGAAAGGCAGGGATATCGAGGTGCTGGGGTGGTCTTGTTGTCTGGAGTGCCTGGTTCCATTGCCTGGCACATGCTAGGCTCTTTGTGTATAGTTGAAAAATTAGACAATTTGGTCAATAGCTATTCTAAAAAAATCTGTCAGTATTTTGTCTTACCATTGAATATGATTGTCAGAGAACTCGTTTCCAGTCTCGGCTTTTCTGTTTTTGATGGTGGGCCCTGGGCAAGTTGATCACCTCCCCAGCCTCAGTTTTGTCTTTTATAATATGTTTTATAAAAAGTAAAATTTAAAATACAATGATCTCTGGCATGCATTTTTCCTCAAAACACCATTTTGTATAATCCAGTTTGGGAAATGCTATTTTTGGATTTCGAATCGAACAGAACACACACCCTAAAACCTGGTCCGA
The DNA here is from genome assembly GCF_029281585.2 of Gorilla gorilla gorilla. Taxonomy (NCBI): domain Eukaryota; kingdom Metazoa; phylum Chordata; class Mammalia; order Primates; family Hominidae; genus Gorilla; species Gorilla gorilla. The sequence continues at coordinate 112,828,072 of NC_073238.2, forward strand.
GCAAACAACAAGCCGGCCAGAAACCTGTGTTTGGTGAGTTGCATTGTTTTTGTACTTGTCCCCTCCCTGCCCCTTCAGCATTTAGTGAAAAATTTTTTCACTAAAAAAATCAAGCGATTTTCCTGCCTCAGCCTCCCAAGTAGCTGGGACTACTGCCACCATGCCCAGCTAATTTTTGTATTTTTAGTAGAGACAGGGTTTCACCATGTTGGCCAGGATGGTCTTGATCTCTTGACTTTGTGATCCTCCTGCCTTGGCCTCCCAAAGTGCTGGGATTACAGGCGTGAGCCACCGCACCTGGCCAGTGAAAAATTTGAAAAGCTGCAGTGCAACTCAGAAGTAAGAAGAACACAATAATGGGATTGGACTATGCCTAGCATATTAATGAGGCCTCTCTTGATAATAAGTAGGGAAACCAGCTCTGACTAGCTAATGTGATCATAGACTTTGTTACTAGGGAACTGCAAGATTCCAGGGCAAGGACACAGCCAGGCCTTCAAGACGGAGCCAGGGCCTGCTGTGCCATACAGAATCCAAGAAATCTTCTGGTTTGGGATTGAATTATTTCCCAAAAGGATATGCTGAAATCCTAAGCCCCAGTACCTGTGAATATGACCACATTTGGAAACAGGGTCTTTGCAGATGTAATTACGTTAAAACCAGGTCATACTTTTTGAGAGTGAGCCGTAATCCAACATGACGGTCGGTCTTCTCAGAGAAGAAACAGGCACAGCGGTTGGGGAATAGGCCACGTGAAGATGGTGGTAGTGACTGGAGGAGCCTATCTACAAGCCAGGGAGCCACAAGGACTGCCGGCTGCACCAGAAGCAAGAGACAAGCATGAAACAGAGTCTCTCCTGGAGCCTTCAGAGGGAGCCCAGCCCTACTGACACCTTGATTTTGGACTTCCAGCCTTCAAAGCTGAGAGAGAATACACTTCTGTTGTTTAAGCCATCCCAGACTATGGCACTTTTTACAGCAGTCCTAGAAAACCAATGCACCTTTCTATCTCTTGCCTCTGCCTCCCTCTGGATATCTGCGTCTTTTTCACACTGCAAACTAAATGTTTCTTGTTTGTTTTTTTTGAGATGGAGTCTCGTTCTGTCGCCAGGCTGGAGTACGGTGGCGGGATCTCGGCCCACTGCGACCTCTGCCTCCCAGGTTCAAGCGATTCTCCTGCTTCAGCCTCCTGAGTAGCTGGGATTACAGGAGCATGCCAGCAGGCCCAGCTAATTTTTTGTATTTTTAGTAAAGACAAGGTTTCACCATGTTGGTCAGGCTGGTCTCGAACTCCTGACCTCGTGATGCGCCCGCCTTGGCCTCCCAAAATGCTGGGATTACAGGCATAAGCCACTGTGTCTGGACTTTTTTTTTTTTTTTTTTTTTTTGAGATGGAGTCTCACTCTGTTGTCCAGGCTGGAGTGTAGTGGCGTGATCTCGGCTCACTGCAACCTCTGCCTCCCAGGTTCAAGTGATTCTCCTGCCTCAGCCTCCCGAGTAGGTGGGATTACAGGCGTGTGCCACCACACCCGGCTAATTTTTTTTTTTTTTTTTTTTGAGATGTGGTTTTGCTCTTGTTTCCCAGGCTAGAGTGCAATGGCATGATCTCAGTTCACTGCAACCTCTGCCTACCGGGTTCAAGCAATTCTCCTGCCTCAGCCTCCTGAGTAGCTGGGATTACAGGCACCTGCCACCATGCCTGGCTAGTTTTTTATATTTTTAGTAGAGGCAGGGTTTCAACATGTTGGTCAGGCTGGTCTTGAACTCATGACCTCAGGTGATCCACCTGCCTCAGCCTCCGAAAGTGCTGGGATTACAGGTGTGAGCCACCATGCCCGGCCTAATTTTTGTATTTTTAGTAGAGATGAGGTTTCACCATGTTGGCCAGGCTGGTCTTGAATTCCTGACCTCAAGTGATACACCCACCTCAGCCGATTACAGGTGTGAGCCACCGTGGCTGGCCCAAACTAAATGTTTCTGTTTCCCAGTTTACATGGTAGAAAGCAGTTGCTGACAACAGTCTCCCAGCTGATGGGATGTTACCAAACCCAGCCTGGGTCTGCTCAGTCAGTGCATTAAAGCCAAACACCATCACCAAGGTTTGCAGCGAGAGAAAGAAGGACATTGATTTGTGGAGTGTCCAAGCGCAGAGCAAGGAGAATTGGACAGCTATCACTTAAGACCTGACTTCCCTGAGGGCTTACAAGCAAGGGTTTTTAAAGGCAGTGGTACATTTTAGGAAAGCAGAAGTTACAGGCAAAATTATAAATCAATACATGGAAGTTAGACATTGGTTTGGTCCAAAAAAGGGGGATATCTTGAAGCAGAGGCTTACAGCTCGAAGGTGAATTCAGAGATTCTTTGATTTGCAATAGGATAAGGAAGCAAAGCTTTGTCTAAAACCGCGGGATCCGCAGAAAGGAATGTTAAGGTTTGGGCTGTGGATGTGACTCTCTACCGGCCCCTCAGGAATAAATTTAGAACAAAGAACAGTGGTCAGAGTTCGGTCCTCAGTTCTCCCTTATCTGAGATCTACGTGACAGCAGGCATTTTCCACCTGTGAGGGTCCAGGGTTCTGAAAAACAACTCAGGAACTAATATGTTACTTGTTATCTTTAGTTTCTGTAGGGAGCCAAACATCCTGTGGTTCTAATTTCCTTGAGTGGCTTTTTTTTTTTTTTTTTGACATGGAGTTTCCCACTCTCCCCCAGGCTGGAGCGCAGTGGCGCGATCTCGGCTCACTGCAACCTCAGCCTCCCGGGTTCAAGCAATTTTCCTGTCTCTGCCTCCCGAGTAGCTGGGATTACAGGCGCCCGCTACCAAGCCCGGCTAATTTTTAGTAGAGACAGGGTTTCACCATGTTAGCCAAGATGGTCTCGATCTCCTGACCTCACGATCTGCCCGCCTCAGCCTCCCAAAGTGCTGGGATTACAGGCGTGAGCTACCACGCCTGGCTGGTAGCTATTGTTTTAAGCGATTATTTCCTTTTTGCTTATTAGGTTACTCATTTACTTCTCAAGGCTAGCTAGGTGCCTGGAATTTCCCTTGAAGGAATTGAAGGTCTTCCATTATTTCCATGCTTAGTAGGTCCCAGCAGACCCTATAGAGAGGTCCTTGCTTTGTCTCAACGATACAGCAACTGAGGCCGGGTGTGGAGGCTCACGCCTGTATTTCCAGCACTTAGGAGTTTGAGACCAACCTGGCCAACATGGTGAAACCCTGTCTCTACTAGAAATACAAAAAGTAGCTGGGCTTGGTGATGGGCACCTGTAATCCCAGCTACTTGGAAGGCTGAGGCAGAAGAAAAGCTTGAACCTGGGAGGTGGAGGCTTCAGTGAGCCAAGATGGAACCACTGCACTCCAGCCTGGGAGACAGAGTGACTTCCTTTCCAATAAATAAATAAATAAATAAATAAATAGATACAGCAATTGAGATAATTAAGAGATAGACTAAATAGTTTCTCTTCATTCCACTCCAGATTCTTGGGGAAGGGCCCCATGGTCTATCCTGGACAGGGTACCCATCTCAGGCCCATCCTGCTGCCCAGGCAGGATGGTTTAGGTCATATCTGTGGAAGGGCTGCAGGGGCTGGTGGTCAGATTATCTCACAGATGCCCGCTGCGCTGGTTCAGAGAAGGAGCACAGCTGGTGCAGGCAGGGAGGTGAGGAAACACCGAGGGAAGGGGAAGGCCAGGGAACCAGAGGTACCGGCTGGGTTCACCACTGCTTTGCAACAGGATGGTGTTCCCCTTAGGCTGTTCTTTTTTCTTTTCCTTTTCCTTTCTTTCTTTTTTAAAAAAGGGGCTGAGCTCACACCTGTAATTCTAGCACTTTTGAGAGGCCGAGGCAGGCAGATTGCCTGAGCTCGGGAGTTCGGGACCAGCCTAGGCAACATGGTGAAACCTTGTCTCTACTAAAAATACAAAAAATTATTTATTTTTAAAATTTTTTCTTTTTTTTTTTTTTTTTGAGACAGAGTCTCGCTCTGTCACCCAGGCTGGAGTGCAGTGGTGCGATCTCGGCTCACTCTGCAAGCTCTGCCTCCTGGGTTGATGCCATTCTCCTGCCTCAGCCTCCCGAGTAGCTGGGACTACAGGTGCCCGCCACCACACCCGGCTAATTTTTTTTTGTATTTTTAGCAGAGATGGGGTTTCACTGTGTTAGCCAGGACTCGATCTCCTGACCTCGTGATCTGCCCGCCTCGGCCTCCCAAAGTGCTGGGATTACAGGCGTGAGCCACCGCGCCTGGCCAAAAAAATTATTTATTTTTATTTTATTTTATTTGAGATGGAGTCTCACTCTGTCACCCAGGCTGGAATGCAGTAGCACAATCTTGGCTCACTGCAACCTCCGCCTCCCCGGTTCAAGCAATTCTCCTGCCTCAGCCTCCCGAGTAGCTGGGATCACAGGTGCCCGCCACCACGCCTGGCTAATTTTTTTGTATTTTTAGTAGAGAAGAGGTTTCACCATGTTGCCCAGGCTGGTCTCAAATTCCTGAGCTCAGGCAGTCTGCCTGCCTTAGCCTCCCAAAGTGCTAGGATTACAGGTGTGAGTCACGGCACCTGGCCAAAGATATTTTATTGTTATAAATGCTATTGTTATATGGTTTTATTTAATCTTCTCAAAATTCATGTGTGAGGGAGCAATTTTCGTCTCCACCAATGAAGAAACAAAGGCTATGAGAAATTAAGTTAGATGTTCAAGGTCACCTTGGCAGTGTGTAAGAGGCAGGACAGAAGCATAGAGAGATGCTGGCTGGTGATGAGAAAAGTTGAACAACATAACCTCTGTAGCCTACGAAAACTCTAAAAATTCTAGGAAGGTAGATTCATAGCAATAGCAATAAGACAAACCTTTATGCGATATCTGTTTTATGGGTACCTTGAAGTACTTTTCATATTTTCCCATTTGATTTTATAATATTATCCTAATAAGATTGTACAATATAAAAAATCTTTTTAAAAAGAAAAATCATATTCCTGTTCTGATCTAATCTCAGAGAATCACTCATTTTAATGGACATAAATTTTTTCACATATTTCTATTATTCATTCTTTTAAGTACCAAAATTTCACACTGTGATAATATCAAAGAGTACCTATTTTGGGGCCTCCCCAATCTGACCATTTCTATTGGTTGGGAAATGAGTTCTCTTCTTTCTTTTCTTCCAGCAAGGATTATTAGGTTGAGGTCAGATTCCAGATTTTGTTCTTTGGATTTTTTTTCTACCACTTACTTTGCTATTTTCACTTTGTTCCCATGGCATTCGTCTTTGCTGCTTTCTCATATTTCTCGAAGATTTATCTCTTATAAGACTTATATCATTTTTCTGTGTGCCCCGAGTTTAGTTTTCAGCACAGCTCAGAGTCTCCATTTCACGGGCCCCTTTTCCATGTCTCAGTGTCTTGCTATCTCTGTGCTTTGCAAACTGGGCCCCAAATATTCTGCTTTTGGAAAAAAAAAAAAAAAGCAATCGAGGTATACAAAAGACAAAGGATTTATTGTCTTCATTTCCCAACAAAGAAGTGACGAGACAGGCGAAGCAACTTGCCCAAATTAGTTACTTAAACTAACCCCCAAAGGCCAGGCAGTGGCTCATGCCTATAATCCCAGCATTTTGGAAGGCTGAGATGGGAGGATTGCTTGAGCCCAGGAATTCAAGACCACCCTGGGCAACATGGCAAACCCCATCTCTATAAAAAAATTAGCCAGGCATGGTGGTGTGTGCCTGTAGTCCCAGCTACCTGGGGGAGTGAGGTGGGAGGATAGCTTGAGCCCAGGAGGTTGAGGCAGCAGTGAGCTGAGATCACGCTACCACATGCCAGCCTTGGTCACAAAGCAAGACGCTGTCTCAAAAATAAAAATAAATGAAACTAACCCACCCTTTCTTAAGTGTCCTCACTGTCAGACTAGTACTTCTGCAGCATCTTTGTTTTGTAACCTAATGTGACTCTCCCATGAAAAAGGTAGAGTAAATTAAAACCACAACCACAGCCACAAACATTATGAGAGAGTTGTTACTGTGGAGTTGAGGAAAGGTTAGGAATTGACATTTTTAGATCATATTCTCTTCTGCTACATGTCAAGACATCTCAGCCTAGTGGGTGGCTGATACTTCAGACTCCTGGCCTGTGAACATCGTGCCCAAGAACCAACAGCCAAGTTGATGCCCATTCAATTATAGGCTCTGACTGCAGTATTCTGAGAAGACAGGGTCTCTTTATCAGGAGCAAGACTGGACACTGAGGGGTTTAGGATGCCTTAGCCTCTGCTGCAGATGGGAAGGGAAGTTATATAGAGGACAAAAACTAAAGGAAAGTCATCTACTTCTTCTTGACTTAGTGTTAGGAAGGCTGCATTGTGGTCTCCCAAAATTCCTATGCTGAAGTCCTAACCCCCAGCCTCTCAGAATGAAACTGCATTTGGAGACAGGGTCTTTAAAGAAGTAACTAAGTTAAAATGAGATCATTAGGGTGAGCCTTAATCCAATCTGAATGGCGTCCTTTCTAAGAAGAGAAAATAAGGATACAGCTACACACAGAGGGAAGACCATTTGAAGACGCAAGGAGAAGATGGTATCTTCAAGCCAAGGAGAGAGGCTTCAGAAGAAAGATCCTGACCGCACCCTGACTTCAGACCCTGGCCTCTAGAACTGTGAGAAAATACATTTCTGTTGTTTAAGCCAACCAGACCGTGGTGCTTTGTTAACGGCAGCCCTGGCAAATGAATACATTGAGGTTGCCCTCAACCTTGAGGACACTTAAATGAACATCCAATTGGAAATAAGCAAAACATTGCAATATAAGGTGGACAAAAGTGGCTCTCTGAACAATCTTTTCTTCCTTCCACATGCCATAGATATTACTTACTGTAGATGACTTAGTAGCACAGAAATCAGTGAAACCACTTCTCATTTTCCTGACCTCCAACCATGGGAGCTCCCAAGGCCAGTCCTTGGGTGTCCAGCTTCACTCCTTCTCTTGGCAAGCTCAACTGGTCCTTGTGTTCAAATGCCATCTACATGCTGTTAACTTCTGTCTTCATCTGCTTGGGCTGCCATAACAAAATACCATAGACTTGGTGGCTTCAACACCATACATGTATTTCTCACAGTTCTGAAGGCTGGAATGTCCATGCTGTGGTTTGGATATGGTTTGTTTGGCCCCATCAAGTTCATGTTGAAACTTGATCCCCAATGTTGGAGGTGGGGCCTGGTGGGAGGTGGGGGTGGATTGTGGGGGTGGATCCCTCAGTTATGAATTGGTAGCATTCTCAGAGGAGTGTGTTCTCACTCTTAATGCCCGAGAGACCTGGTTGTTGAAAAGAGCCTGGCACTGCCTCCTTCTTTCTTGCTTCTGCTCTCACCATGAGATCTGTACATGGCACTCCCCTTCACCTTCCACCATGAGTGGAAGCAGCCTGAGGCCTCACCAGAAACAGATGCTGCATGCTTCCTGTAAAGCCTGCAGAACCGTGAGCCAAATAAACGTCTTTTCTTTATAAATTACCCATGCTCAGGTATTCCTTTCTAGCAACACAAATGGACTAAGACAGTCCACGATCAAGGTGCCAGCAGATTGGGCTTCTGGTGCAGCCCTTCTTCCTGGCTTGCAGGTGGCCTCCTTCTCACTGTGCACTCCCATGGCCTTTTCTTGGTGTGTGCACATGGAGAGAAAAGGAGCTCTCTCTCTTCCTCCACTTACAAGGGCACTAATCCCACTACAAAGGCCCCACCCTCATGACCTCATCTAATCCTAATTACCTCTTAAAGGCCCCCATCTCCAAATACTATTACACTGGGGATTAGGGCTTGAACATATATAAATTTGAGTAGGGGGGCAAGACACATAAACATTCAGTTCCTAACAAGATCCAAATTTTTAACTTCAGTCTGGACCTGTCCCCTGAGACTGTGTCCAGTTGCCTCCTGTCATCTCGTCTTTGATATTTGATATGGTTTGGCTGTGCCCCCACCCAAATCTCATTTTGAATTGTAGTTCCCATAATCCCCACATGTTGTGGGAGGGATGGGAGGTAATTTAATCATGGGGGCAGTTACCCTCAGGCTGTTCTTGTGATAGTGAGTGAGTTCTCATGAGATCTGATGGTTTTATAAGGGGCTTTTCCCCCTTTTGCTTCACACTTCTTTCCTGCCATCATGTGAAGGACATGTTTGTTTCCCCTCCTGCCATGATTGAAAGTTTCCCAAGACCTCCCTCGTCATGCAGAACTGTGAGTCAATTAAACCTCTTTCCTTTATATATTATCCAGTCTTGATAAGTCTTCATTAGCTAATGTCTTCATTAGCAGCATAAGAACGGACTAACAGTACTGAATTGACAACCCAGACTCAACCCATGCTCAACCCTGAACAGATCTGTCCCCACAAACCCGCTCCTTTCCCCAGTCATCTCCAGCTCAATACATGGCAACTTCACTTGCCCAATTGCTAAAAAACTTGGAGTCATCCCTGACCCCTCCATATCTCTTTCACATCCCACATCTAATTTGTCACTGGATCCCCCTGGCTCTGCCTTTGCAAGATACACAAGCTTTGACTGTTTCCCGTCACCTCCACAATTTCCAGCTTGGGCCATGCCACCATGCTGGACACCTGCTTCTGCCCTTGTGGTCAGTTCTCAGCACAGTGGCCAGAAAGATCCTCTGGCCTTAAATCTGATCTGACCTGCTTAAAACTCCCTAATCACTTCCAACTCACTCTAAGTCAAAGCCAAAGTCATACAATTCCCTACTATCCTGCCCCCTTCTCCACTGTGTCCTCAATGACCATGAGTCCAGCCTGGCTCGCTTCACCCCAGCCACAGTGGCCACCAGCTGTTCCTCAACCACACTGGGCATGCACCCACCCAGTGACTCTTGGTGCCTCCTCTTTGCCTGGACCACTTTTCCACAAATATCCACATGGATACTTCTTGTATCTCTTCTAAATATGGATATTGATCATATTTCTCTTTCACTTTATTCTGATCTTTTCTGGAATTTCCCCTTCTCATAAAGCCTTCCTGGCCACCCTACCCAAAGTCACAGCACCTAAATACTCACTTCCTACCACCTGAATTACTGTTTATTCTCCTTAGGAGTTTTTCCTTTCTTTCTTTGAGACAGGGTCTCACTCTGTTGCCCAGGGTGTAGTGCAGTGGTGTGATTACAGCTCACTGCAGCCTCGACTTTCTGGGCTCAGGTGATCCTCCTGCCTTGGCCTCCTGAGTAGCTGGGATCACAGGCATGCACCACAATGCCCAGAATTTTTTTTTTTTTTAGAGAAGGGATCTCACTATGTTGCCCAGTCTGGTCTCAAACTCCTGGTCTCAAGCAATTCTCCCACCTTGGCCTCCCAAAGTGCTGGGATCACAGGTGTGAGCCACCACAGTCAACCCAGGATTCTTTATCATCTCACTTGCTAAAGGTTTTGCTTATGTATTATGTATATTCTTTCTTCCCCAACACCAGGATATAAGCATCATGTGGTGAAGAATTTGTGTCTGTTTTATTTACCGCTCTGTTCCAGCTGATTGAAACAATACCTGGCACATAATACATGCTCAGTAAGTACTCGAGGAATGGCGGAATTATTGTTTTCTGTCCCTGGTTCTCCTCTGGGAAGGGAAAGTTGAGGAGCTAATGCAGGTGGTAGGCACAATAATGGCCTCCTCCCAAAATGTTACCTTACATGCTAAAAGAAACTTTGCAGATGGGATTCATTTAAGGGCCTTGCGATAGGGAGAATGTCCAGGTGGACCCAATACAGCCACAAGAGTCCTTACGAAAGGGAGGCATGGACTGTAATCCCAGCACTTTGGGAGGCCGAGGCAGGTGGATCATGAGGTCAGGAGATCGAGACCATCCTGGCTAACACGGTGAAACCCCATCTCTACTAAAAATACAAAAAATTAGCTGGGCGAGGTGGCGGGTGCCTGTAGTCCCAGCTACCCGGAAGGCTGAGGTAGGAGAATGGCGTGAACCCGGGAGGTGGAGCTTGCAGTGAGATCGCACCACTGCACTCCAGCCTGGGCGACAGAGCGAGACTCCCTCTCAAAAAAAAAAAGAAAGGGAGGCAGGGAGTCAAGGTGAGAGGAGTGATGTCAGGAGCGGGTGGAGGTGGGAGTGATGAGGGGCCATGAGCTAAGCAGTGCTGGAGTTCTCTAGGGGTTGCTGGAGGCAGGAGATGCTCCTGAGAAAAGTGGTCTTGCTGACCCCGTGGTTTCAGGACCTCCAGCCTCCAGAACTATCAGATAACAAAGTTGTGTTATTTTAAACCTCTAAGCCTGTGGTGATTCGTCACAGCAGCCATGGGAAACCAACCAAGCAGACTTAACTAATTCCCGGGCCAGGCCTACCTCAGCTGAGGGCTTCTCCGGGCCAAACACCACCTCTCTCGCTGTTCTCTGAGGGGATTCAATGGATTCTGAGGAGAACTGAAGTTGTTTTTTATTCAGAGGCTCAGATAATCAAGCAAAGCTACTCCAGGGATGGGGACTCAGACAGGGACATGGAGGTAGAAATGGGCACCAGGCATCTGGGCTGGTCACGCTGCTTCCTCACAAGAGTCCAGTCTCCCTGTAGGCCCCACCTGCACATCTCCCAGGGATTTCCCATGAACCATTTCTCCTTCCTAAAGCTTTCCCCTTCCCCTCAATTCCTTGAGCCCTCTCCTTTGGGTCCTCCCTTCTCTCATACACCTATTCCCTTACCCAGTTTGCTTTTTTTTTTTTTGGTCTGAGTCAGAGTCTCACTCTGTTGCCCAGGCTGGAGTACAGTGGTGTGATCTTGGCTCACTGCAGCCTAGACCTCCTGGGTTCAAGTGATCCTCCCACCTCAGCCTCCCAAGTAGCTGAGACTACAGGCACATGCCACCACCCCTGGCTAATTTTTTTTTTTTTTTTGTATTTTTTTTTGTAGTGACAGGGTTTTGCCATGTTGACTAGGCTGGTGTTGAACTCCTGGGCTCAAGCAATCATCCCGCCTTGGCCTACCAAATTGCTGGGATTACAGGCATAAGCCACCTTACCTAGCTTCTACCCAGCTTTCTTTTTTCTTTTTTTTTTTTTTTAAACCTCAGTTCCTGCTAACCTTCTCACTGGAAATACAATCATGCCCCACATAAGAACGTTTCGGTCAAGGATAGACCACATATATGACAGTGGTACCATAAGATTATACTATAGCTGAAAAATGCCTATGGCCTAGTGATGTCCTAGCTGTGGTAATGTTTTACAGTAATGCGTTCCTCATGAGCTTGTGGTGATGCTGGCTTAGACAAACCTGCTGTACTGCCAGTCCTATAAAAGTCTAGCAAAGGCTGGGCACGGTGGCTCACGCCTGTAATCCCAGCACTTTGGGAGGCCGAGGCGGGCGGATCACGAGGTTAGGAGATTGAGACCTTCCTGGGTAACACAGTGAAACCCTGTCTCTACTAAAAATACGAAAAATTAGCCGGGCGTGGTGGTGGGCACCTGTAGTCCCAGCTACTTGGGAGGCTGAGGCAGGAGAATGGCGTGAACCCAGGAGGTGGAGCTTGCAGTGAGCCGAGATTGTGCCACTGCACTCCAGCCTGGGCAACAGAGCGAGACTCTGTCTCAAAAAAAAAAAAAAAAAGTCTAGGACAGACAATTATGTATAGTGCATCATCCCTGATTATGATAATAAATGATTGTGTAACTGGTTTATGTATTTACTATACTATTTGTTCCTTTAACTTATAAAAGAAAAAAGTTAATTCTTAAATAGCCTCAAGGAGATCCTTTAGGAGGTGTCTAGAAGAAGGCATTATTACAATAGGAGATGACAGCTCCATGCATGTTAGTGCCCCAAAAACCTTCCAGTGGGACAAGATGTGGGGGTGGAAGACAGTGATATTGATGATCCTGACCCTGTGCAGGTCTGGGTAATGTGTGTATGTTTGTGTCTTAGTTTTTAGGAAAAAAGTTTTAAAAAATTCAAAAAGACAAATTCTAAAAATAGAAAAAAGCTTATAGAGTAAGGATATAAACAAAGAAAAATATTTTTGCACAGCTGTATAATATGTTTAAGTAAGTGTTATTACAAAAGTCTAAAAGTTTAAAAAGATTTAAGCGTTTATAAAGTTAAAAAGTTACAGGAAACTAAGGTTAATTTATTATTGAAGAAATAAAAAATTTTTTTTCGAGACAGAGTCTCGCTCTGTCGTCCAGGCTGGAGTGCAATGGTGCGATCATGGCTCACTGCAACCTCGGGGTTCAAGAGATTCTCCTGCCTCTGCCTCCCAAGTAGCTGGGATTACAGGCACATGCCACCATGCCTAGCTAATTTTTGTATTTTTAGTAGAGACGAGGTTTCACCATGTTGGCCAGGCTGGTCTCAAACTCCCGACCTTGTGATCCACCCGCCTCAGCTGCCCAAAGTGCTGGGATTACAGGCATGAGCCACTACGCCCGGCCAGAATAATATTTTTAATAAATGTGTATTATGATTAGGCTTTGTATCCCCACTCAAATCTCATCTTGAATTATAACCCCCAGATGTTGAGGGAGAGCCCTGGTGAGAGGTGATTGGATTATGGGAGCAGTTTCCACCAGGCTGTTCTCATGATAGTGAGGGAGTTCCCATGAGATCTGATGGTTTTATAAATGGCAGTTTCCCCTGGGGTTCTCTCTCTCATCTGCTGCCATGTAAGCTGTGCCTGCTTCCCCTTCCACCATGATTGTAAGTTTCCTGAGGCCTGCCCAGCCATGAGGAACTGGGAGTCAATGAAACCTCTTTCCTTTATAAATTACCCAGTCTCAGGTATTTCTTTTTAGCAGTGTGAAAATGGGCTAATACAATGTAGTAGCCTAAGTGTACAGTGTTTATATAGTCTACAGTTGATATGGTTTGTCTCTGTGTCCCCACCCAAATCTCATCTTGTAGCTCCCATAATTCCTATGTGTTGTGGGAGGGACCCGGTGGGAGATAATTGAATCTTGGGGGTGGATTTCCCCATACTGTTCTCTTGGTAGTGAATAAGTCTCATGAGATCTGATGGTTTGATAAGGGGAAACCCGTTTCTTTTGGCTTTCATTTCTCTCTCTTGCCTGCTGCCATCCATGTGAGACATGACTTGCTCCTCCTTGCCTTCTGCCATGATTGTGAGGCTTCCCCAGCTGTGTGGAACTGTAAGTCCAATTAAACCTCTTCCTTTTGGCCGGGCGCAGTGGCTCTTGCCTGTAATCCCAGCACTTTGGGAGGACGAGGTGGGCAGATCATGAGGTCAGGAGTTTGAGACCAGCCTGACCAACATGGTGAAACCCTGTCCTAAATACCAAAATTAGCTGGGCATGGTGGCGCACGCCTATAATCCCAGCTACTCAGGAGGCTGAGGCCGTAGAATTGCTTGAACCCAAGAGGCGGAGGTTGCAGTGAGCCGAGATTGTGCCATTGCACTCCAGCCTGGGCGACAGAGGGAGACTCTGTCTCAAAAAAAATAAATAAATAAAACCTCTTCCTTTTGTAAACTGCCCAGTCTTGGGTATGTCTTTATTAGCAGCATAAAAATGGAGTCGCATGTAGCTATGGTCTAGACTTTCAACTCATTCACCACTCACTCACTGAGTGAGTCACCCAGAGCAGCTTCCAGTCCTGCAAGCTCCATTCATGGTAAGTGCCCTCTGCAGGTACACCATGTTTTAATCTTTTATACCATACTTTTACTGTACTTTTTCTATGCTTAGATATGTCTAGATATACATATACTTACTATTTGTTATGATTACCTACAGTTTTCAGTACAGTAACATGCTGTTCCAGTTGATGGCCTAGGAGCAACAGGCTGTACCATATAGCCTAGGTACGTAGTAGGCTACACCATCTAGGTGGGTGTAAGTACACTCTGTGATGTTCACACAATGATGAAATCGCCTATTGATGCATTTCTCAGAATGTATCCCTGTCATTAAGCAAAGCATGACTGTCATTAAATTCCAGAATTCTTTGAGTCTTTTCTTGTGTCCTGCACATTTTGCAGCCTCAGACATCATTCAATGGCTTTTCTCTTTGGCCAGTTACAGAGACCCCAAAGTAGAAGGAGTGGGTTTTGATATAGTATGTTTAACCCTTCCATGTTAGGAGAAAGGTGAGCTTGCTCCTGAGGATGAGGGCTGGGGAAGAAGCTGGGATGCCAGGTGTGACTGTGCCAAGCTTTAGGTCCCAGTTGAAACCTCCCTCCCTTCTCCCAAGCAGGAATCATTTCCTTTGCAGTTTCTTCCCAACCCACCCTCGCCCCTACCCCGGTCTGATCTACTAGGGAGATTCATATTCCCTGTATTAATATAACTTTGATTCTAGTTTTGCTAAAAATACTCTGGATTTATTTTGCTAAGACAGCATTTGCCCCTCCTCCTCCCAATGCTCTCTCCACAGTTACATTATAAAACTTGTTGGGTTAATTGACAATAAATTGTGTCATTTACAAGTCAATCTTTTGTAATTCCTTATCATTTAGGACAATAGAGAAGACTCAGTTTACCCATCATGAAAGCACTAAAAAAGAGAAGCTACATAAAATGCACAAATATTTAAGCAAAGAGTGTTGAAAAGAACAATTGTGGAGTAAAACCTTGTGGGACCATCTTTTCCACTGCCTGCTGAGCCCTCCACCTGTTTCTTACCTCTTCAGGTCCTGGCTTAGTGTGCCTTCCCCCTAGAAGTGAATAAGGCTTCTTTTGTCATATCCACATGGGTGGGCTTGGTGCACTTGTGATGTGGTGCCTCCTGTTAATTCACCTGTCGTCCCGGCTGCACCGTCAACGCTCATGGACGGGGGCCTCCTAACACAGACCTTGATGTCTTTTCAACATGAAATGGATGATGGGTATTTTTTTTGAGACGGGGATTTTTTTCAGGTTTTCAAAAGCCAAAACCCTAAGTATATTCAGTGTTCTGTGGAAATAGAGGAGCCAGAAGTCGTGCCTCTGAAGGAAAGGAGAAAAGAGAAGAGATTCCCTTCAAGCTAAAAAGGAAGGAGGGGTCTGTGGTCTTGCAGACAGCAGGGACCCCCCTTCATCTGCGGTTCCCAGCCTTGCTGGCAGTTCCCTTGCCCTAAGCAGGGCCTGGAAGTTGCAGCGCAGGTGCACGGACCTGACATGCAGCTGGGACTGTGGTCCTCAGAGGGTCTCCTGACACCCTGATGCTACCTGAGTTGCTGGAACTCTACTGTCCAGCAAGACGTCCAGGGAAGGGGGTGCAGTAAGCCCCGCAATGGCTGGGGCTGAGTTTTTTCCTGCCTGGTGGAAAGAAGTTTGGAATATAAATTAATTTAAGTGATATTCTTTGCATGCCTGAATTTGGAAATGTAGTTATTTAAATGGGAAACAAATATAGAGTGCTTTCACCATGGGAAAAAAATCAAAGTTCTTAATTCTACCACGAAAAAAAAATCAAAGTCACAAGTTAATTACAGTGTGAATCTGTTTTGATGACTAATTTGTGAGAACTGAAGAAAAATGTAGAAGTAATCAGCATCAAATTACATTAAGATGGTCAATGAGATCATCCGGGGAGATAGGTGGTAGAAAGTTATTTCCATGACTAGATCATAAATACTGGAATGGGAAGATTATTGAGAAAATGAAAGGTCTTTCTTCAGAAATGCTTTAAAACACAAAAGATTGATACCTCTGTCCAGCAAGGCGCCTCAGCAATCGACTAGATGCCATTGGAAAGTCCTTATTAGGGCTTCTAATTTACACAGAAAGAAACCAAACTCAATAAGAGAATAGGCACACACAAAGAAGCTCTCAAGTCAGAAAAGGCTTTGGAAGAATCATAAAGAGGGGATCATGGTTTTTTTTTTTCTTCAGGTGGTGGAAAAAATGCCAAAAGTACTAAGATTACATACATAGGAGCATAGATTCAAAGAATATGTTAGAAAATTATCAGTTTGGGGCCAGGTGCGGTGGCTCATGCCTGTAATTCCAGGACTTTGGGAGGCTGAGGCGGGCGGATTACCTGAGGTCGGGAGTTTGAGACCAGCCTGACTAACATGGAGAAACCCCATCTCTACTAAAAATACAAAATTAGCCGGGCATTGTGGCACATGCCTGTAATCCCAGCTACTCGGGAGGCTGAGGCAGGAGAATCGCTTGAACCTGGGAGGCAGAGGTTGCGGTGAGCCAAGATCGTGCCATTGCACTCCAGCCTGGGCAACAAGAGCGAAATTCCGTCCCAAAAAAAAAAAAAAAAGAAGAAGAAGAAAAGAAAATTATCAGTTTGGAGAAGCTTAATGCAAGGAAAATGCAAAAAGCATGAAATGACAGTTTAATTACTACCAATGATGGTGCAATTGCACATCAATATCCATGAAAAAGAAGTACATAGGAATGTTGGTAGAAAGACTTCTATTATAATGTAATTTTGAAATGTATATCCTGGTGCTTTCATTCTTTCATCTATTAGACATGTTTTACATATCATAGGCATTCAATTAGTATTAGCAGAATGACTGAGATATGGTGTATCACCTCTTGGGGCGAGTGAACAGCCTGAGTCCCTTTTGTCAAGGATGAAGAAGGGCTTTCACCTCTTGGTCTGTCCACCTGTTCACCCACCTCCTTATTCTTCCCCAGAAAAATTGCTAACTTACGGGGCATGCTTATATCATCTATGCAGCTAGTGGGCCAAAACAGAACATTGGGCCACAGCTGAATATTGTGGAGCACAGTTCACTTGTGGGCTACAAATGAACATTGATAGAAGAGGAACTACAAAAGGGTCTTAAACATGGGAAAACGCACAAGTTCACAAATGGGAGAGAAAAGCAAACTCCAGTATACTAAGACATCTTGTTTTTTTGAGACGGAGTCTTGCTCTGTCACCCAGGCTGGAGTGCAGTGGCGTGATCTTGGCTTACTGCAGCCTCTGCCTCCTGGGTTAAAGTGATTCTCCTGCCTCAGCCTCCCAAGTAGCTGTGACTACAGGTGTGCACTGCCATGCCTGGCTAAGTTTTGTATTTTTAGTAGAGATGAGGTTTCACCATGTTGGCCAGGACGGTGTTTTTTTTTTTTTTTTTTTTTTTTTGAGACGGAGTTTTGCTCTGTCGCCAAAGCTGGAGTGCAGTGGTGTGATCTCAGCTCACTGCATCCTCCACCTCCCGGGTTTAAGCAATTTTCTGCCTCAGCCTCCTGAGTAGCTGGGACTACAGGCACCCACCACCACGCCTGGCTAATTTTTTTGTACTTTTAGTAGAGACGGGGTTTCACCATCTTAGCCAGGCTGATCTTACCACACCCCGCCTAGGAAGGTCTTGATCTCCTGACCTCAAGATCCACCTGCCTCTGCCTCCCAAAGTGCTGGGATTACAGGTGTGAACCACAGAGCCCAGCTGAGACATCATTTTTTAACCTATCAGACTGGCAAACAACTTACAAGTGTGACAGCCTACTCTGGTGAGGTGGTTGGGGGTGGGATAGCAGGAGCGAAGAAGAATCTCATGTTGCTGGTGTAAGTATAAATCGCAATCACCCCATGGAGGACAATTTTGTGATATTTATTAAATTACAAATGTACAACATTTTGACCCTGGGATTCTGCTTGCAGGAATTTATCCTACAGTTATATTAGCATCTGTGCAAAATGACATGAACAGGGCTATCCATGGAAGCATTTGGGTATAATATCAACTAGGAAACAATTTAAATGCCCTTCAATAAGTAATTCTTAAAGTAAATTATGGTGTGCCTATATAATGGAATACTATGTAGATGTAAAAAAAAGAGAGATAAATTGATATGAAATTATTTAAGCATTGATATGAAATTATTTAAGCATTGATATGAAATTATTTCCAACATTTTCCTGGGAAAAAATAGTACGAAATTCTATCTTTGCTGTTAAAAAAAAACAACATATATCTGGGTTGGCTTGAATTCTCTAGAGAGATAAAGAAGAAGCTAAAAGATAAACATGTCTTTTTTTGGAAAGATAAAGAAGCAGCTGTAAAGATAAAGTGGTGACCTGTTTGGAGGTAGGGCAGATAGCAGCAACAGGTGAACAGGGTAAGAGGAAAGCTTTTCATGAACTACCTTTTAATAGAGTTTGATTGGAATTCTATCTTTTCAATGAGAGGATGAGGATGGTGTTAAGGCGCCATGTTTGCGCTCTCCATCTGTGCTCACTCACCCTTGCCTGAGTTTCGTGCAGCTCGGGGTCATGCGGAGAAGGGTGAATCCCCGCACCATTTGGATTTAGGTTCTGAGCTAAGCCTCTGCTCCAGCCTGGCCCTCCCAGAGCTAGGGTGATTGTCCTGGGCCAATAATTCTCAATCCGGCCGTATGCTAGAATCTCCTAGCGAGCTTTAAAAGATCCTAATGCCCAGGCTGCACCCCAGACCAGGGACATCAAGATCTCTGGAAGGGGAGGAGCACCTAGGCATCAGTGCATTATTAAAGGTCCCCAGGCCATTCCAGTATGCACTCAAGTTTGAGAACCAGTGGCTTGTTTAAAGAATAACTTCCTCATTTCACATGCACTGTCATGCTCTGTCTCTTTCTTTCTCCCTCTGGGACTTCCCAGGGATCTAAAGTGATGAGCAGGGCAGTGTTTAAGCATTTAAACTTTAGTAGCCTTAGTAGCCTCTGACTTTAGTAGCCTTAAATACCATGTGAGTCTATCCTGAGCCATCTGTAACTAGCAATTGTTAAAAAAAAAAAAAAAGAAGACACTTGAAAGAATATTAGAGTCCTCCAGTTAGAACCAGTTTGATGAATCAAAGATTAATACCATGAATTGAATTTAGAAATTCCTTAAGAAATTAGTGTTAATATATACAGAATATATTCGAATTTATGATGATGATCTTTTTCTTCATTTACAGCAAGAAATTTGTAATTGAAACAGCAATTAATCAGGTGATAATAGGGCTGAAGGTAATATTTTTTCTGACATTTTATTTTTAACACCTGTATTGAGATATAATTTACATACCATAAAATTTACCCATCATACAATTTACCCATTTTAAGTGTACAATCCAGCTTGGCATGGTGGCTCACACTAATACCAGCACTTTGGGAGGCCGAGGCTGGTGGATCACTTGAGGTCAGGAGTTCAAGACCAGCCTGGCCAACATGGTGAGCCCCGTCTCTACTAAAAATACAAAAATTAGCCGCACATGGTGGTGTGCACCTGTGATCCCAGCTACTCGGGAGGCTGAGGCACAAGAGTCACTTGAACCTGGGAGGTGGAGGTTGCAGTGAGCCAAGATCACGCCACTGCACTCCAGCCTGGGTTACCAAACAAGACTCCATCTCAAAAAAAAAAAAAAAAAAGTGTAAAATTCAATGGCTTTTAGTATATTTAGAGTTTCACAATCAACTCCACAATTTTAGAACATTTTCATCACTCAAAAAAGAATCCTTGTACCCACTAGCATTCACTTCCCATTCTCCTCCAACTCCCCAGCCCCTGGCAATCTCTAATCTACTCTGTCTCTACAGATTTGCTGACTCTTGATCTTTTCTAGAAATAGAATTATATACTATAAGGTCTTCTGTGTCTGGCTTCTTTCACTTATGATGTTTTCAGGGTTTATCCATGTTGTAGCATGTGTCAGTACTTTCTTTTTATTGCCAAATAATATTCCATTGAATAGATATACCATATTTTGTTTGTCCATTCATTATTTAATGGACTTCCAGGTTGTTTCTGCTTTCTGGCTACTTTGAATAATGCTCATATGAATTTGTGGACATGTTTTCATTTCTCTTGAATATATACCTAGGAGTAGAATTCATCATTTTATTATAAAATGTTCAAACATACAACAAAGTTGAATTTTACAGTGAATGTCCCTCTAGTCACCACTACAATTCTATTAAAATTTTAATCTACTTCTTTTGTCACATATCTGTCAATCAGCCTTTTTATTTTATTTTTGAGATCGAGTCTTGCTGTTGCCCAGGCTGGAGTGCAGTGGCGTGATCTCGGCTCACTGCAACCTCCACCTCCCAGGTTCAAGTGATTCTCCTGCCTCAGCCTTCCGAGTAGCTAGGATTACAGGCGCATGCCACCACGCCCGGCTAATTTTTTGTATTTTTAGTAGAGACGGGGTTTCACCATGTTGGCCAGGCTGGTCTCAAACTTCTGACCTCAGGTGATCCACCACCTTGGCTTCCCAAAGTGCTGGGATTTCAGGTGTGAGCCACTGCGCCCAGCCAAATTTTAGCTTTCTTATTGGGTGTGTGGTGCTCAATGCATTTTTGGACAACAAAAATACTTCAGGTAGTCATCAACAATGACATACCTTCCCTTTATGTATCATTTCTTTCTCTGAGATGAGAATCAAAGGGCAAGATCATAGGCCAGACTGAAAATGATTTCAGTCTATGACCTTCTTTTGCTTCCCTCCTAAAGTTCTCCTTTTGAAAGTGAAGTGAAAAATAAATGACCTGAAGTCTTCACTTTTTATCCTATCCTATTTTCTATCCTAAAAAAGTGCATTTTGAATGCTTTCTCCAGTTGTCCTAAATTTTTGAATATGGAGGCACAACACAGGATCATGGCTAAGAGGGTGGCCTCTGAAGCTTGACTGAGTCTGAATCTCTTTCTTGGCTGTGTACTGTGTGTGACCTTGAGTAAATTACTTAGCCTCTCTGTGTCTCAGTTTCTCCTTTGTAAAATGGAAATAATAATACAAGTCCAAAAAGTTGAAGTTGAAGGTCAAAATGTCAGCACTCTTTTTTTTTTTTTGAGACAGAGTCTGGCTCTGTCATCCAGGCTGGAATGTAGTAGCGTGATCTCGGCTCACTGCAACCTCTGCCTCCCGGGTTCAAGCAATTGAGCCACCATGCCTGGCCCAAAATGTCAGCAATTCTAATCAAAATTGTAATATGATTATTTTCAGAGCTTAACAAAATGATACCAAAATTCATGTGGAAAAACAAACATGTAAGACTAGTTGGGAAAACTTCTGAAATTAACAATAATTATGGGGTCCAAGCAGTATCAGATAGTAAAATACATTATGAAGCCATAAACACAAACATTTTGGTAACTGGCACAAGGATAGGCAGATAAGTAGAAAAGAATATTCATAGAAAAGCGGATCCTAAGGTAGGACAAAGTTGGCATTTTAAACAGGTATGGAAGATGAAAGTAAGATGGGTTTTCAAATGGTATCTGCTCAGCCATTTGGAAAAAAGATGTTGGAGGCATGTGTCATTTCTTATGCCAAAATAAGATATAGATCAATGAGAAAATATAAAAATAAAACCATTAAAGTATAGAAACATGATGATTTTTTAAAACATCTTGCATAGAGAAGACATTTCCAAGCATGACACAAAAATGTGAAAGCATAAAAGTAAACACTGACAAATCTGACAACATAAAAATTAAGAACTTGTTGTGAAAAAGAGTACCATATTAAAAAACGTAAAAAATATTCATTACATGATAGCAAAGGGCTAATTTCCTTAACACATAAAACATATTAAGAGTTAACAAAAAAAGATAAACAACTCAATGGCAAAATGAGCAAAGCACATGAAGGGCAGTTAATGGATAAATGCCAATAAATAATTTTTAAAATAATGAGATTTTGTTTTTGCCTGTAAGACTGACAAATATGCCTGGGAGCGGTGGCTCACGCCTGTAATCGCAGCACTTTGGGAGGCCGAGGTGGGCAGATCACGAGGTCAGGAGATTGAGACCATCCTGGCCAACATGGTGAAACCCCGTTTCTACTAAAAATAAAAAAATTGGCTGGGTGTGGTGGTGCGTGCGTGTAATCCCATCTATTTGGAAGGCTGAGGCAGGAGAATCGCTTGAACCGAGGAGGCAGATATTGCAGTGAGCCTACATCACACCACTGCACTCCAGCCTGGGTGACAGAGTGAGACTCCATCTCAAAAAAAAAAAAAAAAAAAAGACTGACAAATATTAAGTTTGCCAATATCCAAAGTGGGCTAAAGAATGATCATTCTCAAGCATGGTTAGTGGGTTCATTTATTGTTCCATAGTAAGTCATGCAAAGCTTAATGGCATGAAATTACCAGTTTATGGGATTGGGAATTTGGAAAGAACACAGGGTTCTTCTCTGTCCGTGGTGTCCTTAGCTGGTATGACCCAAAAGTCTCGGGTGGTTGGGATGGCTGGGAACAGGGACAGAGGGAGCTGGAGAACTCATTCTGAGGTGGCTTCTTCACTCACGTTCTGACACGAGGGATGGGATGATTGAAAAGACCAGCTCATCTGGGACTGTCAACTGGAACATTTCCAAATGAGCCTCTTGAGTATGACAGTCTCAGGATTGTTGGGACTTCTTACATGGCCACTCAGACCTCCAAGAACAAGTGTATGCAAAGAACAAGTTAAAAGCAGCATGGCTTATTCTGACCTAGCTATGAAAGTCACATCACGTCCACTGTATTCTATTGACCGCAACAGTCATGAGCCTGGCTAGATTCAAAGGGCATAGACATAGATCTGAACGCTCAGTGGGAGGAGTGTACAGTAATTTGTGGCCATGTTTTAAAATCTCTACAGTGGAAGAATAAATTGTTGCAGTGTCTTTGAAATACAATTTTGCAATATCTACCAAATTTTAATATGCAACTATCTTTTGAACCAAAGGCATCCCACACAGATAGTCCCCGGATTCCTATCCTCTACCTCCCCCACTCTCTCCTTAAGCTGTTCTCCATCTGGCTTCTGTCACCACCAGTGCTGCCCCTTCCCCTCCAAGGTCTTGATTCTTTGCAGAAGAATAAGTTCTCACCTCCAGATCCCAACTAATATCTCATAAGTTCTCCAACCTCAGATGTCTACTTCATGTCAGTTGCTTTCTCTGTAGCTCAGTTTCTGCTGGTTCCATTAAGGGCTGCTGAAACTGAGCTCAAAATCCCAATTTCCCACCAGCTACACAAGGAGATTCATATTCTTCCTGTTGACACAACTTTGAAACTGCTCATCCTAATATTCTTCCTCCTACCACATTATACTGTTATCTATTGCTGCAAAACAGGTTATTCCAAAATGTAGCTTAGAAGAACACTTATCATCTCATACTTCCTACGGGTTAAGACTCTAGAAATTGCTTAGTTGGGTTCTCTGGCTTTGGGTTCCTCATGATACTGACATCACTTCAAGTCTCAGCTGCAAAGGACTTGTGTATCACATGGTTGTTGGTAGAATTCAGTGCCTCCAGGGCTGTTGGAGTAAGACTTCCCTCTGTTCCTTGCCACTGTGGGTCCTCCATAGGACATCTTACAACACGGCAGCTGGCTTCATCAAAGTGAGCAAATGAGAGGGCAAGACCGTATCAGTAAGAAGTTACGGGCCTGGCACGGTGGCTCACGCCTGTAATCCCAGCACTTTGGGAGGCTGAGGCGGGTGGATCACGAGGTCAGGAGTTCAAGACCAGCCTGGCCAAGATGGTGAAACCTGGTCTCTACTAAAAATACAAAAATTAGCCGGGTGTGGTGGCACGCGCCTGTAATCCCAGCTACTCAGGAGGCTGAGGCAGAGAATTGCTTAAATCCAGGAGGCAGAGGTTGCAGTGAGCCGAGATTGCACCACTGCACGCCAGCCTAGGCGACAGAGTGAGACTCTGTCTAAAAAAAAAAAAAAAAAGTTACGGTGCTCTGTGACCTAATCATGGAAGTTACATTGCCTTCCTTTTCTGTATTCTATCCATTAGCAGCGAGTCACTAGGTCACACTCAAGGCAGGGGGATTACACAGAATGAGCCCATCACAAATGCTACAAGCAGATCTCTTTCCGCCTTGGGTTTTAATACAGGCTGCCTCAGTTACTGTCAGCGCATACTGTCATGTCCAGAGAGCATCATCACCCTAAACCCAGATTCTCCGAAAGGTGATATGTTGAAGGGGAGGTAACTATGGAATTAAAAAGTGGTGTTTCACTGTGACATGTGATCTCTTAATATGAAAGATTTGCTTGCCCCCACACACTTTTGTATATGAGTAGAAAATTTCTGAAAGACTGTAAAAACTGTTGGGAAAATTATTTCTAAGAAGCAAGATTAGGGATGCAGGAAGGGTTCCTTCTAGGTTTCACTTCATACTCTTCTATACTGCTTAATTTTATCTTGACATGTACACCTGTTTTACAGTAAAACAGTTAAAATTAATAAGAGGAATTGTTAAGCACAGGGTGATTCCTTAATCCAGAAAGATTTCTAAATAACCCATGCCACAGCTTGGGATAAAAGGGGGATTTAGGGGGATTATACATTTTTATATTCTGAAAGTTAAGCATAGATGACACACAATGACAAGGAAACACCTAAGTTTTTCAGAAGTTGATTTTCCAGGTTCAGGATTTTCGAGGCCAGGTACCCCTGGCTTTTCAAGGAGAGGAATTTAAAAAGTGCTTTCTGGCCAGGCACGATGGCCTTATGCCTGTAATCCCAGAACTTTGGAAGGCCAAGGCAGGGGGATCACTTGAGCCTAGGAGTGCGAGGCTGCAGTGAGCTATGTTTGTGCCACTGCACTCCAGCCTGGGCAACAGAGCAAGACTCCTTTTTTTTTCTTTCTTGAAACAGAGTCTCGCTCTGTCGCCCAGGTTGGAATGCAGTGGTGTGATCTCGGCTCACTGCACGCTCTGCCTCCCGGGTTCACGCCATTCTCCTGCCTCAGCCTCCCAAGTAGATAGGACTACAGGCGCCGGCCACCATGCCTGGCTAATTTTTTGTATTTTTAGTAGAGACGGGGTTTCACCGTGTTAGCCAGGATGGTCTTGATCTCCTGACCTCGTGATCTGCCTGCCTTGGCCTCCCAAAGTGCTGGGATTACAGGCTTGAGCCACAGCGCCCGGCCAAGACCCTCTCTTAAAAGAAACAGTACTTTCTATTAGGTTAGGTACCAACCGCGGAATGTTGGTGAGAGCTGGGAGGAAACGTAGGAAGTTCTCTAGTGTGACCCCACCGCTTTACAGCCTCTCTAACTAGATTCCCAGAACTGCCCCTTCTCCCCTCTCTTTTCCCCCATTAACTCTCTCCCCATGGGCTCCTGCCCTCAGCCTGCAAACCTCAGATCGGCTCCTTTAAAAGTCACCTTCACAAATGTTGATAATGTTGAGATAAGACAACATGGGATATTATGTATTATATTGATTAATATGATCAATATATTATGTGTTATGATCATAAATAGTTTTAAGATCACAACTAAATCTAATTCTAGACATACAAAGACTATGAAAGAAATGCTGTAACATGTAGAAAATGTCGGTCTTGCAAAGAGGGTGACTGGGAAAATGTCACTTTTCTAATTTTCTGCGCTTTCTATGATTTTTTGCTTTTATTATTTTTATGATTTTTTTTTGAGATGGAGTCTCACTTTGTTGCCCAGGCTGGAGTGCAATGGCACGATCTCGGCTCACTGCAACCTCTGCCTCCCGGGTTCAAGCAATTCTCATGCCTCAGCCTTCCGAGTAGCTGGGACTGCAGCGCGCACCACCACGCCCAGCTAATTTTTGTATTTTCAGTAGAGACGAGGTTTCCCCATGCTGGCCAGGCTGGTTTACAAGTTCCTGACCTCAGGTGATCCACCTGCCTCAGCCTCCCAAAGTATTGGGATTACAGGCGTGAGCCACCGCGCCCGGCCTAATTTTTTCCTTTTAGTTGCGAGGTATGACATAGCACTTTGCTACTACGTGTAGTCCTTGGACCAACAAGTAACACCTGAGAGCTTGTTAGAAACAGTCTCAGACTTACTGAATCAGAATCTGCATTCCAACAAGATTCCCTGGTGATTCAGGTATACATTAGAGTTTAAAAAGCCGCCTACAGCAACTGTTCTCAAACCTGGCTACACATTGGAATCACCTGCGGAACTTTACTGATGCCTGGGTTAGAATCTTTATATATTTGGCTGGGGTGCAACCAGGGTGTTGTGTTTTAATCGCAGATGATTCCATGAGTTTGAGACCCACTGTCCTAACACTGTGATCCTCCAAGTGTGATCCCAGGACCAGAGCAACATCACTATCTGGGAATTTGTTAGAAATGCAAACTCTCAGGCCCCACCCCAAACCTACTGAATCGGCAGCTCTGGGGACTGAGCCTGACAGTCCTTTATCCCTGCAGGCGATTCAGATGCTTGCTAAGGTTTCATTAGGTAGGTCGGGGATGCGGCCCAAGAATGTTCATTTCTTGACGTTTCCAGGGGCTGCTGGTGGTGGTCGTGGTCTGAGAACCACACTTAGAGAATCACGAGCAGAAAAAAATCTAATCTGTGACACACAGATGGTTGGGCTGACAGAGCAAAGCCTCAAACCCACCATTTCTTCTCTTCAACCACAGACCACCAAATCTGCAAGTATTACATCTCTGCTCCTCCCCAGGAGCTGCCCACAAGCACCCCCTACTTTCAAGACCCCTGTTCTTGTCTCAACTCGCCCTTCTATCAGGGTCCCGACACTCCACTTCTGCCCAGCTCCTGTCCAGCTGTGAGTTCACTTGAGGCCTCTCCCGTGAAATCTGCCCTCTCGGTCTGAGGTCAGGGAACTCCTGTAAGACGCAAAA
The DNA here is from genome assembly GCF_029281585.2 of Gorilla gorilla gorilla. NCBI lineage: Eukaryota > Metazoa > Chordata > Mammalia > Primates > Hominidae > Gorilla > Gorilla gorilla. Next base: position 112,854,591 of record NC_073238.2, read on the forward strand.
GGCCCACGGTTCTGAGCCAGTGGCCTCCGAAGGCCGGAATCCGCTAGCCCCGGGTCTGGCAGAACGTCACTTGCTGCGCCCTAGGCCTCTTCCCGCCACGCTTAGAGAGAGGGACTGGAGGCTCAGAAGGGGGTAGAGAAGGTAACGCGGCAGCTGCTGGGTGGGGACGGTGACTGTGCCCCTAGATCGCTGCCTCCTGGGTCCTGAATCTTGCTCCCCGCTCCGTAGAGTTCCCGAAACCCCGAAGGCACTCAAGCACCGCAAGCCACTCCTAACCTCCCCCACGCCATTCCCCAAGGGCACTGTCCCCCGAGGCTGGGCGGGCAGGAACTGTCATGGGATTCGCTCGGGCGGAGGGCGCTGGGCCAGGACGTGGGCGGGCGCGGGGTGGCCGCCGCTCCCCCAAGCTTAAGTCCCGCGCAGCCTGGGGTGGTGCCGGAAGCCCGTGCCTGTGGCTCCGGGGGAGGGGAGGGCTCGGTGGGTCCCTGAAGACTGTCCTCCCCGCGCGACGTCGCAGGCGAAGCAGCCCCAGGCAGGACCTCAAAAAGCGACCTGCAGAGTCCGAGCCCCTGACCGCCCGCCTGCCGCTCCCGGCTTCGCCGTGCACACGTCTCCCGCTCTCCCCGGTTCGTTTTTCGCCACAGCGGCTGGATTCGCGTCTCGCCAGTGGCTCTCCCCGCGCTGCATTAGGTAGCGCCGCGCGGAGCCCGGCCCTGGCCGGAAGCCCAAGAGAGGCGCAGATCCCCGGCGGCGCGCTGGGCTCGGGAGGCCCCTGGGCGCACCTGCCCGGGCGGAGCGGGGCGGGGCGGGCGCAGGGCGCGGGCCCGGACGCTGGAGGGGGCTGTGGCTCTCCCGCGTCCCCACTGCTCGGGCTGCGCGGCGCCCGCCTCCCCCCGCCGAGGGGCCGGCCCAGACCCGGGGAGGGGCGGTGGCCACCGCACTTCCCGCTCGCCGGCCTCAGAGGCGGTAGGTCCGGCGCGGGCGCAGCGGTGCGGGCGCTCGGCTGGGGCGCGGGGCGGGGACGCGGCCGCCGCCCGCTTTGCGCCTCTCCTCCCTGCGCGAGTGGCGCTGGCCCCGGCGTCGAGGCGGCCATGGCGACCCGGAGTTCGCTCCCCACCCACCCCGCCTGCTCCGCCTTCCCCTCCGCCCCGCGCCACCTTTGATGGCTCGGACCTCAGCCGGCCACCGCCAGCCCTGCTCGCGCGCCCGCGCCGCCGCCGCCCGCGGGTATTAATAGCCGGCGCCGCCGCGCCCTCGGCCGCCGGGGGCTTGGGAGCCGCCGATCCCGGAGCCCGAGCCGGGAGAGGGAGCCGCCGCAGCCGCCGGCGCTGTGGAGGTAGGAGGCGCGCGGTGAACAATGACCGCGGCGGGAGGGCGGGGGCCGGCGGGGTCCGGGCCGCGGGCGGCAACTTGTGCGAGTCCAGGCTCCCGCAGCGCACGGCCGCGGCTGCGGGCGAAGGTGGGCGCGTGGTCCCCGAGGTCCTGCCCTGCGCAGTCGGGCGGCGGGTCGGGCCCGGGCAGCCCCGGCCACCATCGCAGGAGCTCGGGGGCCTCGGGGCTCCGGGCTGCCCCCTGCGCCCCTCTCCCCTCACCTCCGCCGACCTCGGGCTGCGGGGCTCCGCGCCGGTCCCCGCTCGCCTCCCCCGACCCCGGCGCCCTTCCCCCGCTTCCTTCCGTCCCTACCCGCCCGCTGACAGCGCCGGACGCCGCTTCCGGACCTCGGGCCGCAATCTCGGCCCCTGAGGCCGGTTGCGGGCCGGGGAGGTGGCCGCTGGCGCGGATGCCGCCGGGTGCCCGCCGCTCGCCCACGCGCGGCGCGATGTTCCCGGCGGGTGACAAAGAGGAACACACCCTCTGCCCAAGTTAGATTTGTGTCTTTTTTTTACTGCCTGCCTTTATGCAGGGCAAAGTTTTTTTTAATTTTATTTTTTATTTTTTAAAGCAAAGGACAGATTGTTTTGCGGCGAGTATTTCCAAACAACTTCTGATTGTGGTTTTACGATTCAAGTTCCGGAAACTTTAGCTGTGTGATCCGGCTGGACCTCGGAGACTGTATGTGTGTGTGTGTGTGTGTATGTGTGTGTGTGTTTTATTTGAGGGAGGGAAATATGAGTTCCCTGTAATGAGTCTGGATCTCGTTTGTGGCAGCTGGAGGCCAGCGGCTGTTGGGGATCGAGTAGGGTTCCCCAGAAAGGAGGGAGCTGAGGCTCACAAAGAAGCGAGGCCCTGGTATCTGATCAGCTCGTGGAGACGTGGGAGAGCCTGCTTCTCATCTGGAACAGTTTAGCAGCCTCGGCCTCCCTGTCTCTCCCAGCCCTGGGGAGTACCGGTGGCCTCTGGCCGTTTCATTATATTGTTGTTAAGGCCGTTCTCCTTGTCAGTTTACCAGGTTTGACCGCCCAGCCCTGGTCTCTGCGTGGAAACCCCCGGGGGCCCCTCTCCTTCCAGTAGGCAGCATCTTCAGAGCCAAACCCTGGCCTAGCACTGGATTCTGTTTAATGTGCTTTGCACGTGGTGACTTGCGGAGCCCATTTCAGAACATCCGCCAGCATTGTCTTGCTTTTCTTATTCAGTCTGAACAAGGGGAGGAGAAAGAAACATCTTTCTGGTCCTGAAAGCTTTAGGGAGAGTTGCCTTAAAAATTGGCTTCGTTGTTCCGGAGACTTTAGGAGGGCCCTGCTTCATCCTATCTTTGGCTTTCTCCCTCCTTCCACAGTGTTCTTGTAGGGGGTTTATTCTCAGTCTTTCGGATGGGTTGGTCTCCAGGATGTGACAGTTTCTGACAGTGTGCTTCATAAGTGGGTACAGCTAGCACATGGCTCACTTTATATTCCTGCAGCATCGTTCTGCAGCAAGGCATCAATATTGGAGTTACTCCAAGCACAACGAAGCGTTTGTGTTTTTAGAATGTCTGGCTAATAGATCTGCTTCTGGGTAAAATAAATAGAAGCATTATTGGGCAACGGCTGCTTTACTGAGGGAATTGTTGGTGGAGACAGTGAGTAGATGCCTTCCTAGCCCAGCGCCTCCCAGAATCTCTTACTTGTTTCTTTCATGTGAATGGGAAACTAGAAATACTTGGTGTGGAGGTAGCTGTGCCTCCTAGGGGCAGGGATTCTATGGTGCACCCACCCCGCCCCCGTTACTTGGGGTGTGGTGTTTCATTGAGAAGTTCTGTCACTGTGGGAATCCTTTTGAAGTTTGGTTTGTAATGCCCCCTTTCACATTGATATTCTCTTCCTTTAATTGATACAGGGATGGATTTATTCCTTGGTTCATAATAGAATGCTAACTTTACTCTGTAGCCAGACTTATCAAAGAAGATCTTAAAATAATGATCCTGGACAAGTTTCTTACTGGGTTATTGCATTCACCTCAGAATTATCCAGAGTTTACAAGGAACCTGGAGGAACGTTTTTGTTTCACTTTTCATTAAAGAAACTGCCCAAGGGGGCTGGGCATGGTGGCTCACACCTGTAATCCCAGCACTTTGGGAGACCGAGGCGGATCACTTGAGATCAGGATTTCCCAGCCTGGCTAATATGGTGAAACCCTGTCTCTACTAAAAATACAAAAATTAGCCAGGAGTGGTAGCAGGTGCCTGTAATCCCAGCTGCTCAGGAGGCTGAGGCAGGAGAATCGCCTGAACCCAGGAGGCGGAGGTTGTAGTGAGTTGAGATTGGGCCACTGCACTCCAGCCTGGGCAACAGAGTGGGACTCTGTCTCAAAAAAAAAAAAAAAAAAAAAAAAAAGAAAAAAGGAACTGCCCAAGGAAATTGTTTTGTTTTGTTGTTTGGTTAAAGATACAAATAAGATAGCATTGAAAGGGTTAGTTTTTTTTAAACAGTGAAGCTTATACTCATTTAATTTATTGAACACCTAAGAGCTTAATTCATTTGGAAAATTGTATATATTTATGAGGAGGATGCTTGTGATAAACATCAGAAAAAAACAACTCTTTTCATCCTGGACGGGATTAGAGAATACTAGAGAAAGGATAAAAGGGTGGTTTCTGCAGGCAGAATATGCTTAGGAAAAATGGCATTGTGATTTTCCCAGAGGATAAGAGAAATTCTGTGGATTTGTAAGTACCGTACTTGCCTGATTTTTTTTTTTGAGATGGAGTTTTGCTCTTGTTTCCCAGGCTGGAGTGCAATGGCGCAATCTCGGCTCACTGAAACCTCTGCCTCCCAGGTTCAAGCGATTCTCCTGCCTCAGCCTCCCCAGTAGCTGGGATTACAGGCATTTGCCGCCATGCCCAACTAATTTTCTATTTTTAGTAGAGACGGGGTTTCTCCATGTTGGTCAGGCTGGTCTTGAACTCCTGACCTCAGGTGATTTGCCCGCTTCGGCCTCTCAAAGTGCTGGGATTACAGGCGTGAGTCACAGAGCCTGGCCTTGCCTGATGTTTTGATAGCATGGTGGACTGGACATTTTAAAGAAGCCCTTTGTAACTGGCCTTGCTTATTGCAGATAACTGCTTAGGGTTTTTGAGAAATGCACTTTCCTCACCAGCTGAAGGTGCTACAGATAAGAGGGGCAGGTATAGTCCTGTAATGCAGGTGCTAGAGTCTTTCTACTTTGGAAGGACAGGCATTCCCTGTATTGGTTACCATTTGCCTGGGAAGGGAGGGTTTTAGGCTCTTGTGGCAGTCTCTCTCCTGTTGTTTGGTGCTTTTGATTGAAAGGAGCCTCTCCAAGCCTGGCTATTGAATGGGAAGCAGCGGATCAACTTCTTTTCTTGCCTTTTAGTGTCAGAGTTTATTCTGTGGTGGTACTGGGTCGCAGTCCTTTCTCTCTGTTTCAACCATGGCGACTTAGGTAGGCTGTTACCTCCTTAACCACTTCCACATGGCCAGGAAGATCAGAGCCAAACGGTTTTCATTCAAATTACTTGAAATACTGATTTCTCCAGTCCTGTTCTGCCAAATGCAGCCTTTGTTTTCAATCAAGAAGCCCCCAGAAAACGTATATTTAAAACTGGCAAAACTTTTTATAGGATGCCCTTGCCCTGGTTTGAATTAGTTAAAAATGTTTGGCCAAATGGATACTTTGAGCAAAAGTGGATAATTGATACATTACTAAAATATCATGCTCGAAGCTTTTGATACTAATCCAGGGAGACTGAAATTGAGGCATGCTCAGTGCTGCCTGCAAACTGTTAACTCAGATTGTAAGTTTTCTTAGTTTAATGTGGTATGGAAATTATGAACTTCAAGACTTGCAATTAATGTGGGAATTCATCATTTACACTGAATGAATTTCATATGTAAAACTGTCATATTTGTTCACACATTTAAAAAAAAAAAAAAAGAGCCTCAGGCCACACTAGACTGCCTTTAACTCTCAATTATGATAATAACCTCTGACCACAAGAGTAACTTCACTTTATGTGCAGACTTTTGACGAAATGCTTTGCATAAATTTATTATCAATTAGAAGACTTAAAAATTCAGTATTATGATGACTTTCAGTTTTTGTTCTTGTTCATTCAGGATCTAGTATAGTATCTGAATATAGCAAAGCCTTGGTAAATTATTGTGTTCTGTTTTCTTTTTGAAAGAAACTCCAGGCTGGAGTGCAGTGGTGATCATGGCTCATTGCAGCCTTGACCTCTTGGGCTGAAGCAATCCTTCCATCTCAGTCTCCCGAGTAGCTGTGACTACAGACACATGCCATCACGCCCAGCTAATTTTTTCTTTAAAAAATTTTTCTTAGAGAGTCTCACCACTATGTTGCCCAGTCTGGTAAATCCTTGTTGAATGAATAATAAATCCAGTTTTTACCATCCCTTCAAATTAGTCTTTAGGGTTTTTAAAGGAAACTTGTTATTAGAATTGATAGATAGCAGCTCTGGCAGTTTGATATTTGATTTTGTTTTCATTTCATTCTAATTTAGCAATTTAATCCTTAAAGCTAAGTCAGATTGTAAAAAGACAGAGGTTCCTTTTCATTAAAAAAAAAAAGACAATAAGGTGCGGTGGCTCACGCCTGTAACCCTAGCACTTTGGGAGGCCAAGGCGGGCGAATCATCTGAGGTCAGGAGTTCAAGACCAGCCTGACCAACATGGAGAAACCCCGTCTCTACTAAAAATACAAAATTAGCCAGGCGTGGTGGCGCATGACTGTAATCCCAGCTACTCGGGAGGCTGAGGCAGGAGAATCGCTGGAACCTGGGAGGCGGAGGTTGTGGTGAGCTGAGATTATGCCATTGTACTCCAGCCTGGGCAACAAAAGTGAAACTCCGTTTCAAGAAAACACAAGACAATAAAAGCATGAGGAAGCAAATAAAACAAACTTGAAATCCTGCCACCTGTTACTGACTTCTACCTTAGCATTTTGGCATCTGTTCTTTTTTATAGCCTTCTCATTTCTTAACCTGCGTCAAATTTGACATTATAATTGTTTTATATGGTACTTGTCTGTAAATTTAATGTGCTCACCATTCCTTTTTGTACTTTGAAGCTTGCTTCTGGGATACATTTTCCTTCTTCCTGAGACACATCTTCTAGAAATTCTGTTAGCATCTGTTGGTGGTAACTTCAGTTTCTGCATGTCTTAGATACCTTTGTTCTTGAATGGTAAGTTTATCTGGGTGTGCAATTCTGTATTGTTCCTGTATTAATCAGCTGTGTTCTGGTCCCATTGCTGTTGCTGTCTAATTATTTGTAACTAGTCTGCCTTTTCTCTCTGGCTACTTTTAAGATGCTTTGGTGTTCTGCAGTCTGGCTATGACATGTCTAGGTATTTCTTCTCTCTTTTACTTTTTTTTTTTGAGTCAGGTTCTCACTCCCATTGCCCACGCTGGAGTGCGGTGGCATGATCTCGGCTCACTGCAGCCTCAACTTCCTGGGCTCAAGTGATCCTCTCACGTCAGCCTCCCAAGTAGCTGGAACTACAGGCAAGCACCACCACACCTGGCTCATTTTTTGTATTTTTACTAGAGATGGGGTTTTGCCATGTTGCCCAGGCTAGTCTCGAACTGCTGGGCTCAAGTGATCCTCCTGCCTCGGCCTCCCAAAGTGCTGGGATTAGTGGCATGAACTGCCATGCCTGGCTCTCCTTTAGTTTTATTCCTCTCTCTCTTCTTCCCTCTTCTCCTCCCCCTCTCTTCTGCTCCTCTTCCCTGCTCCCTTGCTACTGTCTTTCCCATCCTCTTTATTTATTTTCTGTTGCTCAGCAGTATTTCAGTGGCTGGATATGCTATGACTTGCGTATCCACTCCCCTTTGGCCATTCAAGTTGTTTTCAGTGTTGGCTATCATGAATACAGCTGCTGTGAACATTTGTGAACAAATCTTTGTGTAGAGATAGGTTTTTATTTTTCCTCCTGGGTCTTTAAGTGTGTGCCTAACTTTATAATAAGCTATTTGTAAGAAAGCGTTGGCACCATTTTATATTACCATCAGTGATGTATGAGACTTCTAGTTACTCCAATCTTGATCAACACTTCAAACGGTCTTTCCTTTTAGCCATTCCAGTGGCTATGTAGTGATATCTCACTGTGGTTTTGTTTTATATTTTCCTGATAACTAATGAAACGTTTTCATGTACTTATTGACCATTTATATATCTTCTTTTGTGAGTGTCTGTTAGATATTTACTTTTTTTTTTTTTTTTTTTTTGAGACGGAGTCTTGCTCTGTTGCCCAGGCTGGAGTGCAGTGGCGCGATCTTGGCTCACTGCAAGCTGTGCCTCCCAGGTTCACACCATTCTCCTGCCTCAGCCTCCCGAGTAGCTGGGTCTACAGGCGCCCGCCACCATGCCCGGCTAATTTTTTGTATTTTTAGTAGAGACAGGGTTTCACCATGTTAGCCAGGATGGTCTTGATCTCCTGACCTTGTGATTCGCCTGCCTAGGCCTCCCAAAGTGCTGGGATTACAGGCTTGAGCCACCGCGCCCGGCCAAATATTTACTTTTTTTTTTTGAGACGGAGTCTCACTCTGTCACCCAGACTGGAGTTGCAGTGACACAATCTTGGCGCACTGCAACCTCTGCCTCCCAGGTTCAAGTGATTCTTTTGCCTCAGCCTCCCGAGTAGCTGAGATTACAGGCATGCGCCATGCTATTTTTTGTATTTTTGGTAGAGATGGGGTTTCACCATGTTGGCCAAGCTGGTCTCAAACTCCTGACCTCAACTGATCTGCCTGCCTCGGCTTCCCAAAGTGCTGGGATTACAGGCTTGAGTCACTGCGTCCGGCAGATCTTTACTGTTTTTAATTTTTTTGTTCAGATTGTTTTATATGGCTTTATTTAGGATACTTGATATACAGTAAACTGCACATTCTTAATGTCATCTTATAGTTGTAGGAGTTCTTTATATATTTTGTGTATAAATCCTTTGTAAAGGTCTATATAGTATGAATATTTTCACCCAACCTATTTTTGCCTTTTCATTTTTTAAGTATCTTTTGAAAGGCAAAAGTTATTAGGAAAACATTTTACATGGTCTAGTTATTGAACTTATTTAACGTCAGGAAATATATTCAGTGTTGGAAGAATAGCACATTTCTTGTCTGTAAGGCAAGAGAAAAAGAGCATATCGCTCCTTTCAAGAGATCAGGCTCCATTTACTGGATGGCGATGGAACAGTTTTGTTCTTACCTAACTAAAACTGAGTTGGAAAAAACTTACAGATGAAGAAAAAAATTGCCTGCTTAATTTGAAAATATAAGCAAATAAGTGTTTAAGATTATGATCAAATAAATAGATTTTTAAAGTCCCAAATTGAGTTGTGTTTGTTCTTTGGCACACAGAAGGATAATGGGAAAAAATGTTTTTGAAATGAATGAAAAATGGGTGCCTTGGGCAAAAGCAAGTTGTAACATTCTAAAAAGAGGTTAGTGTGGCAGATACACAGCTCTGCAGTCTTGCTTTCTGCAGTTTCAGTTACCCACGGTCAACCACAGTCTGAATAAACAATTCACAGGTCTTAAACGGTGTGCTGTTACGAGTAGCTTGATGAAATCTCTTAGCGTCCCACTCTGTGCCTTCTTCATTATGAGAAGGTGAGTACAGTGCATTAAGATATTTTGAGAGATCACATTCACATAACTTTTATTACAGTGTATTGTCGCTCCGTTTTATTACTGGTTATTGTTAATCTCACTGTGCCTAATGCATACATTCAAGTTTACCACAGGTATGTAAGTACAGGAGAACACAGAGTGTATGTAGGGTTCAGCGCCATCTGCGGTTTTTAGGCATCCACTGGGGGTCTTGGAATGTAAACCATCTGGAGAGGGGGACATTAGTTTCTCTGTTTTGGTAGTAATTGTATCTTTTTATCGGTGTATTCTCCTTAGTTTCTGGGCCAAAGAACAAGTATTGTAAGGTCAGGAAGTATGTTTCTCTAATTTTTGGTTTTCTTGCCCATAGAAGCTCAATGATAAACATTGGTTGATTTGAACTAAAATTTGTGAAATGTACACTCTCTATGACATTTTAGAATAAGGAAGGCACAGGATGATATCAAAGGTGACAATTTGGAGTATAGGTGTTGAAGCCAGACAAACCTGCCCTTATATATCTTCCATCTTTTTTTTTTTTTTTTTTTTTTTGTTGGGATGGAGTCTTGCTGTGTCACCCAGGCTGGAGTGCAGTGGCATGATCTTGGTTCACTGCAACCTCCGCCTCCCAGGTTCAAGCAATTCTCCTGCCTCAGCATCCCAAGTAGCTGAGATTACAGGTGCACACCACCATGCCCGGCTAATTTTTGTATTTTTAGTAGAGAGGGGATTTCATCGTGTTGGCTAGGTTAGTCTCAAACTCCTGACTTCAGGTGATCTGCCCACCTCGGCCTCCCAAAGTGCTGGGATTACAGGTGTGAGCCACCACGCCTGGCCATATCTTCCATCTTTGACATTGGACAAGTTATCAATGCTCTTTCCCGAAAACCTCAAGGGGACATTTAAGAGTACATTTATCTGCAAGTGGCAGAATGTCTGACTAATAGCAGTTTCAGCCATCAAATACTGAGTTGCTTCAAGTAATAAAGGGGGCTCCCAGTTCATGTCTCAGCCCAAAATATCATCAAGGACACAGATGCATTCTGTCCTTCTCTGCTGCCCCTCGGCATGTTGATTTTTGCACTTGGGCTTGTTGGCCATGGTTAATTAGACTGCTGCAGCCTAATTAGTCATTATGCCTAATGGCAGTTGCAGCTCCAAGCTTCATACTCTCACACATTTGTTGTTACTAGGTCCCTAGCAGCACAGTCTTCTCATTTAGCAAAAATTTTCCCAGAAGGCTCCAGCATCTGGGAGGTCTTTGAATAGGATTCTGGGGAATGTTTGTGTGCTCTTAAAAGGAGACCCAAAGACTAGATGTGATGCCTGGAATCACAGCAGCCATGTTTTTACTAGACCTGAAGCAGGCAAGAGGGTGACACAGCTGAAAGGTGGAACCAGAGTCCATGAATGCATCGAGTCATTTAGATCTTCCGCACCTGGAGCTTAGCATGCCAAATACGAATCTGTTTTAGGATACCAGATAATATGTGAATTTACTTTCTCGTCCTACTTGAGTTGGGGTTTTCGGTTATTGCCATCTAAAGCATCATGACTGATATATTAATTGGGAGATTTTATCTTTCATCTGCTATTTAATATTATCTATGAGAAAACTGATTTCTACCTGTTAGTTATGTGGAAAGTGACTTAAAGTCATATCAAATCACTGTTAGAGATGATCTCTTTATAAGGACTTTAGATGTTTGATAATGTGTGCAAGTCGTGCAACTGAGTCTACATGAATTTCGCCTCCTTTTAAGCTGGCCTTGCAGGGCATCTGCTTGGAATCTACCATCTGGCAGTTTGGGTTACAGAACATACTTGAGAGTATTGCTTCATTTCTTCAAGAAAAAAATGATGGAAACGCCAGCCATTTCTGTCAATCTAGAATATCATCTATCTGCACATTTAATATTGTTAGGAACTTTGTGAGGAACTTATTAATCAGGGGTTTGTGATCTTCCTTTGTAATCTTAACTGGAGTTTTTGGTTCTCTAACATCAGATGCTAGCAGGGGCCAAGATGGATCCAAGTGGAGTGAGCTGTTTGGAAATACCAGGATATGGGGAAACCAGCGATTTTCTAAATGAGACAAACATGTTAGTGAATCTGTGAAGAAAAGTTAAGTGATGTAATAATAACTTTTATATATATATAAAATATATATAAATAATATATATTTATATAAAATAAAAAAATATATAAAATATATAAAAATACATTATATATAAAAATATATATAATACATTATATATAATATATAATACATTATATATAAATATATATTATATATAATACATTATATATAAATATATATAATACATATATATTTTTATATACATTATATATGTATTTTGAGATAGACTCTCGCTTTATTGCTCAGGCTGGAGTGCAGTGGTGCAGTCTTGGCTTGCTGCAACCTCCGACTCCTGGGTTCAAGTGATTCTCCTGCCTCAGCCTCTCGAGTAGCTGGGATTACAGGTGCCTGTCACCACGCCTGGTGAATTTTTGTATTTTTAGTAGAGACGGGCTTTCATCATGTTGGCCAGGCTGGTTTCAACTCCTGACCTTAGGTGATCCGCCTGCCTCAGCCTCCCAAAGTGCTGGGATTACAGGTGCGAGCCACCATGCCTGTCCTTTTTTGAGTTTTAATGCATAGATTTGTGTAACCACCTCCACAGTCAGGATATGGGACATTTCTGTCAATTTAGAACATTCCCTTGTGCTGCACCCCCAGTCCCTGTTAACCACCTGTCTTTGCTCTGTCACTAACTATAGTCTGGTCTTTTCCAGTATGTCATATAAATGGAATCTTAGCATTTGTAACCTTTTGAGACTGGCCTCTTTCATTCAGCCTAATGTCTTTGTGATTCCAACAGCTCACTCACTTTTGCTATCTAGTTAGTATTCCATCATATGGATGTACCACAGTGTGTTTATCCATTGACTTATTGAAGAACAGTTGACTTGTGTCCAGTTTGGAGCAATTATGAATAGAGCTGCTATAAACTCTCAGATACAGATTTTGATATGGATGAAGTTTGATTTCTCATGGACAAATAGCTAGAAGTGAAATCCTTGTCAGCACTTGGTATCGTATTTTTTATTTTAGCCATTTTAACAGGTGTGTAGTGGTATCTCATCATGGTTATATTTTTTTTTAACCAAAAAAATATAGAGAAAAACATCTTTAAGAAGGGCTTACCTGAATATGTGACTAAATAATTTCCTGGACTCTCTGGCAGAGAAAGACTGGAGGAGCTTTGTTGGCTACCTGCGTTTTGAAGGAGTGGATTGGAAAGAGCAATTTGTGTCTAAAATCTCAAGGCCCAGAATGGAACAGCGCCAGCGGGAATAAATAAGATGTCAGTCCTGTAGGTGCTTATCTCAAAGACCTGATGGGGCATGTAGGTTTAATTCCAGTAACTATTTTTTTAATTCTCTATGTGAATATACAGGGATAATCATTCAAAAATAAAATTACCGAAGCAACTGCAAGGCCCTGTGGAGGTGGAGAAAAGAATGCAGGCATTAGGGCATGCCTTCATTATCTATGGCTGCATGACACATTACCCCCAAAGCTGAGTGGCTTGAAACAACAGTAAACATTGATTATCTTTTGCAGTTTCTGTGGGTTAGGACTTTGGAAATGGCTTCAATGAACACTTCTGGCATGGAGGTTTGCGATGAAGATGTCAGCTAGGAGCTGGGCATGGTGGCACATACCTGTAGTCTCAGCTACTTAGGAGGCTGAGGGTAGAGGATCGCTTGAGCCCAGGAGTTCCCAGCCTCAGCAGCATAGCAAGACCCCATCTCTATTTTTTGAAAAAGTCAACTGGGGCTGGGCGTGGTGGCTCACGCCTGTAATCCCAGCACTTTGGGAGGCCAAGGTGGGCAGATCACCTGAGGTTGGGAGTTCGAGACCAGCCTGACCAACATGGAGAAACACCGTCTCTACTAAAAATACAAAATTATCTGGGAGTGCTGGCACATGCCTATAATCCCAGCTACTTGGGAGGCTGATGCAGGAGAATGGCTTGAACTGGGAGGCAGAGGTTGTGGTGAGCTGAGATTGCACCATTGTACTCCAGCCTGGGTAATGAGCGAAACTCTGTCTCAAAAAAAAAAAAAAGAAAAAAGTCAACTGGGACTGTGGGGTCTGCTACCAAGGAGCCCGATAAGCTCCTTAGGCGGGGTGCTTGAATACCTTACAACATGGTGGCTAGCTTCTCCCAGAGTGAGTGAACCATGAGGAAACCAAGGCAAAACTGCTGTGGTTTTTAAAAATTTTAATTTTACTTATTTATTTTTGAGACAGGGTCTCACTCTGTCACCCAGGCTTGAGTACAGTGGTGTGATCTCAGCTCATTGCAATCTCTGCCTCCCAGGCTCAAGTGAGCCTCCCACTTCAGCCTTCCAAGTAGCTGAGACTACAGGTGTGCACCACCACACCTCGCTAATTTTTGTATTTTTTGTAGAGACGGGAGTCTCACAGTGTTGCCCAGGCTGGTCTTGAACTCCTGAGCTCAAGTGGTCATCTGCTTCGGCCTCCCAAAGTGCTGGGATTATGGGGGTGAGCCACTGCGCCTGGCCCTGCTGTGGCTGCTTGCCAGCCATGGAAGTTATACACTGTCACTTCCACAGTATTCTTGGGCCTACTGCCAGCTATGACTTAAGGGGAGGCAGTTACACAAAAGTGTGGCTGCCAGGAGGCAAGAATCATTGAGTGCTATCTTGGAAGCTGGCTGCCACAGGACCCTGAGGTAGCTGTGTTCAGATCCCCGCTCTACTACTCAGAAGTTAGGTTGTCTGGAGCAAGTCATTTCATTTCAATCCCCGTTTCCTCCCATATTTTAAAAATAAAAATAATACCTTTTGAATAATGCCCATTATGATACAAATCATGGATTCTAAATAACTAATTATAAAAGTCCTTGTGATCAGTGTTTTTTAAGATTTGGAATTTTGGCCATTTGGAATTTGTTTTGAGAATGACAGATAACGTATAAAAACATACTCTCTGGCAATTTATAAAAGACTTAAGACATGGTAGCTGTTATTTGTATTATTAAACCATGAAGCTTTGAATCTGAACTGTGTGTAAGCATAAAAACAAAGATAAACATATTGAGTTATAATAACGTTCTTTTTAGCAAAAGTCTTAGTCACACAGCTTCTTTCACTTTATTTATTGATTTTTATAGATAAGATCTTGTACTGTCACTCAGGCTGGAGTGCAGTGGCACAATCATAGCTCATTGCAGCCTTGAACTCCTGGCTCAAATGATCCTCCCACTCCAGCTTTCCAAAGTGGTGGGATTACAGGCATGAGCCAGTGTGCTTGGCTAATTTTTAAATTTTGTGTAGAAATGGGACTTTGCTATGTTGCCCAGGCTGGTCTTGAACTCCTGGCATCAAGCGATCCTCCTGCCTCAGCCTCCCAAAGTTCTAGGATGAGCCACTGTACCTGGCTCCCATTATAATCTGGGTTTTTTAAATTTAAATTTTTATTTTTTTAAAGAGACAGTGTTTTGCTGTGTTGCCCAGGCTGGTCTCGAACTGGGCTCAAGCAATCCTCCTGCCTTGACATCCCAAAGTGCTGGGATTACAGGCATGAGCCATTGCACCTGGCCTAGAATCTATACATGTTTTTATTTATGTTTTCCTTTCCTGAAAGGGGTAAGCCAGTCACTGAAATAGCAAACACCAAATTCCTCATCTAGTCTTCAGTAATACCCCCAAATAAGAAATACCTAATCTGAGGTCTGCTGGGTCATGCAGGAAGGACGCTGAGAGACATTATTGATGAGTTTAGCATGTCTGCAGAGTGGACGTGAAGGATCACCTCACTGCATCACCGCCTCTTTATAGAGATTTTAGAAAATGCTCACTTGTAAAAGTAGTTTTAGAAAGCATGAATCAGCGCCCTTTGAGTTGACTGGAGTAGTCAAGAAAAGTTTTGGTTTTAAAGTGATCATTGTGTGAGATCATGTTACTGTTTTGCTGGAATTGATAACGAGCCTGGCTGGAAGAAACCTGGTGTTTTTGCCCTATTTTATTTCCCAGCCTCCTGTACTTCCCTCTTCCCCCTGATCAGTCCCCCTCCCCCATGCTAGTCTAGGTGAACTTCCTACAAGCCACAGAGCCTTCCTCTGTCACATCTTCCCATCTGCTACTGCCCCGGCCTTCCACCAAGTCCTTCTCTGCTCTGACATTCATCCGGTCCCTGCCTACCTCCTTCCAGAAGCCTTCCCTAAGGCTAACGTCTCCTCCCGGGTGCCAGCGTGGACCCTCCGTGCTTGTACTGGCATGTTTACTCTCCTCTCCACTCATTTTGGTTATTTGAGCACTAACATTTACTGAACATTTGAAGTCCTAGGCTGAGTTCTAACAGCCCAACCACCCTGATTTTTATCCTCATTTTACTTAAGAGGAAAATGGAGGCTCAGAGAGGTTAAGTGTGCCTAAGGTCACACAGCTTATAATTGGCAGAGCAGAGATAGAAGCTCAGGAAGTTTTTCCTCACTTAGAGCAACTTCTACTTAAGTATTTTACACATCTGCATTCCTAATGCCTGGCAGAGTGCCAGGAACATAGTAGGTGCTCAATAAATATTTAAGATGAACTCTCTTAAGTGGTAAACATCGTCACAAATTATTTCTGTACATTTCTTTGTAAAATGCAGCCTCCCTTGGCCTTCTGCAGGATGAGGTTCTGAGTTACTGCTCTTCCTTGATCCTCCTGTGGCTGGGAGGTCACTTACCACTTCTTTTGTGATTATACTGTTAGTTTGCTGCTTAAAAGATGAGCATGTTTGCTTAAAATTCTATGCATGACATATATGCATTGAGAAAAGGATATTACGGTTTTCTTTGCATGAGATTAATCCAAGTGGTTTTTATTTTCTGCTTTGAACTTCTCTGTATTTTCTAAAGTTCCCACGAATTTTTATTGCTTTTGTAATTACCAAACCATGTTATTTACAATGAGAAGAGAAAACTATTTTTTTCGGAGTGCATGAAAAGGAAAACCTTAAATTTTTTTCCCCTGTGGATTAAGCTAAGCCTGCTATACATATAAAAAGTCATGTAAGACATACTTTGGCTACAGAACATGCATTGCAAATCTGTCCCTACTCTACTATTGAAACCACCTACTCAAAGGTCATTTTCTTATTCCAGTGTGTCAAAGGCACATAACAAAGTAAGGGAGGTGCACATGATACTTGAGTGAGACATGGTCTTCTTGGGGAGATGGTTATTCCAAGGAGTTTATTTGTAGTTCAGAAGTTCAGGGTTGTCAGATCAAGGTTGTCCAGGTCAGTGGGATGCTTTGGTTTTGGAGGTAGAGTAGCATAAGCATGAACTCAGGCTCCAGGTACCATTTGAGAATAGTAACTCCAAAGTCACATAAACCCCAAAGTGTGAGTTTGAGGTCAGGCTCAGAGCCTTTGGCAGGGGACCAGGGACAGGGAACAGCTGCTTTTCTCAGGATTATAGGCAATTTAGCCAGGACTGTAGGGGCTAGGAGACTGTCTGGTGGTTTAAAAAATGGTGTGCTTCACTGTTAGGAAAGAAAATTCTGAGAAAGGCAGAGACGGTTGTGTCTTCCGTCTGCGTCATGCTGTTTGTGGCCGCACCTGCCTGTTCACCTGGAGGAGCTAGACGGGGATGGCTCCTCCATTCCCTGGAGAGCTAGGAAAGCCAGCTCCATTCCTTGCTTTCCCTGGCATAATTTTGGGCCAGGAAGGTTCATCAGTCCTAAAGATTGAGCGGAAAAATAAGAAAAGTCTATCTTCAAGGTAGAGAAATCCTGGTGATCTGCCAAAACCCATTTCCTGAAAATTGCTTGAGTCTAGTGTGTGAACGAGCATGGCAAAGTGTATGTAGGAGACGCCTTCTGGCCCATCCTTGGAATCGTGCTCCTTGATGGGGTGCTATTCCCACGGCCAGTTTTGTGCTAGTATCATGCTAGGCACTGTGCTCAGCATGTTGCATAGATTTTTACTTGACCATTCAGTGAGGAAGGTATTCGTTTGACAGGAAGCTGAGGCTTAGACTATACGGTATTATGCCCAATGTCACACAGCTAATAAGCGAAGTCAGGGGTCTTCTTGTAGTACAGGTGTCCCTGAGTATGCCAGATGAGGGTGAGAGGAGATGTATCTTGCAAGATCAGGGTCAGACCCAATCTTTATTGAAAATTTTATTGTGGATTTTTTTAAATTGTGATTTTTTTTTTTTTTTTTTGAGATGGAGTCTTGCTCTTGTTGCCCAGGCTGGAGTGCAATGGCGTGATCTCAGCTCACCGTAACCTCCACCCCTCCCAGGTTCAAGCGATTCTCCTGTCTCGACTTCCCAGGTAGCTGGGATTACAGGCATGTGCCACCATGCCTGGCTAATTTTGTATTTTTAGTAGAGATGGGGGTTTCTCTATGTTGGTCAGGCTGGTCTCGAACTCCCAACCTTAGATGATCCCCCCACCTCGGCCTCCCAAAGTGCTGGGATTACAGTTGGAAGCCTCTGCGCCCAGCCTACTTGTGATTTTAAAAAATATTCATTACACATGACTATCTTAATTATGGAGTATTTGGCACTCCCTTAAATTCTGCACCCAAGGTGAGTGCCTCACTGGCCTCACCCTAGTGCCAAGTAATGAGCAGTTGTGAAGTTGGAGGATGAAAATCTGGTCAATCACCAGACGATTTCATCATCATTTTCGGCATTGTAGTACAATTTTGTTTTCCTTCAAGGCATTTTTGGAGGTCAGTCATGGTCTTAAAGATGTACTTTAGCTTCACCTTTGAAGATACTGACCTATCTGATACACAGTTGTTGGTACCAGAGGTTGCTTGCAGCATTTCACCTTTTAGAAACCAAAGCCCAGGTCCAGTGAAAGCCTGTGAGACTCACTGTGGCCAGGAAACCCTGTCTTTGGAGCTTGGTGATGGAGGTGAGGGAAGAAGAAGTTCAATCTTTAAATTGTAAAGTCACATCATAAAGGAACTGAGAAATGAAGCCTCCTTTGAGTGGATATGCCAGCACTCTGGCAGGTGTGTGCTGTAGGCGTGATGGTGGGGCCTGGGCTGCCTGGTGCTGGGTAGTGGCTACCCCCTCTTTCCTTGCATTGCTACTGGATGACTTGGGTAGACCAGCCATCCTACACAGATTGTAAGGATAGCCTAATGTATTTCACATGAGAATGGGCTGTGTTTCACTGAGGCTTTAAAAAAAATTTAAAAATAGCCTCGTTTCTTTAAAAGCTTTTTTTCTCGTTTCTTTTTGTTAATTGCAAAAATAAGGTCATTGTAGAAACATGGAAAGTGAAGAAAAGTAGGCAGAATACATACACACAGACACCTGGTGTTAACGACTACCACTCCAGCACACACAGATTGCTTTTGTCATATTTGCCTTATTTTTAAAAATTTTTTTAATTTAAATTTTTTTTTGAGACTGAGTCTTGCTCTGTTGCCTAGGCTAGAGTGCAGTGGTGCCATCTCGGCTCACTGCAACCTCCACTTCCCGGTTCAAGTGATTCTCCTGCCTCAGCCTCCTAAGTAGCTGGGATTATAGGCTCACACTACCATGCCTGGCTAATTTTTTTTGTTTTTGTTTTTTGTATTTTTAGTAGAGATAGGGTTTTGCCATGTTGGCCAGGCTGGTCTCGAACTCCTGACCTCAGGTGATCCACCCGCTTAACCTCCCAAAGTGCTGGGAGTACAGGAGTGAGCCACCGCGCCTGGCTTATATTTGCCTTATTTTGTTTTCTTGATGGACTTTATTATTCATAGCATTTTTAGGTTCTCAGCAAAATGGAACAGAAGTTAGAATTCCCCTATGCCCTCCTGCTGAACCTTCCCTACCATCAACATCCCACAGTTTCCTTTTTACATTTTTAAGAATGCTCTATTTTTTTCAAATTGATAATATATTATACATATGTTTTGTGAATTTCTTTCCCCTCCATTATCTTGCTTCAGTAATTTTTTTTTTTTTTTTGAGATGGAGTTTTGCTCTTGTTGCCCAAGCCAGAGTGCAATGGCGTGATCTCAGCTCACTGCAACCTCCATCTCCTGGGTTCAAGCGATTCTCCTGCCTCAGCCTCCCGAGTAGCTGGGATTACAGGCGCGTGCCACCATGCCCGGCTAATTTTTTGTATTTTTAGTAGAGACGGGGTTTCACCGTGTTAGCAAGGCTGGTCTCGATCTCCTGACCTCAAAAGATCCGCCCGCCTCGGCCTTCCAAAGTGCTGGGATTACAGGCATGAGCCACCATGCTCGGCAGCTTCAGTAGTCTTTAAGTCAACATGATTGAGGTCAAAGGTCTCTTGAGGTCATTTCCTGTTGACCTTTCTCTGAGGAATGTGGCTGAGTTCACATGATGGGAAGGGGGTTCCCAGATGTCTTTCAAGCCCTTGACTATATTGTGTGGCGATTTCCCAGAATGTGTATAGAAGGCTTTGGGGACTATGAAGTCCCTACCTTCTTGTCTCTCTTTTTCTTTCTTTCTTTCTTTCTTTCCTTCCCTTCCTCCCTCCATCGTTCCTTCCTTCTTTCTTTCTCCCTTTCTTTCGAGGCAGGGTCTCATTCTGTCACCAGGACTGGAGTGCAGTGGTGTGATCATAGCTCACTGCAGCCTCAACCTCCTAGGCCCAAGTGATCCACCCACCTCAGCCTCTTAAGTAGCTGGGACTACAGATGTGGTCTGCCACTTCTGGCTAATTTTTGGAATTTTTTTGTAGAGACAGAAGTCTTGCTATCTTCCCCAGGCTGGTCTCAAAATGACCTCAAGCAGTCCTCTCCTCTTAGCCTCCCAAAGTGCTGGGATTACAGGCCAGCCACTGTGCCTGGCTCTTCCTGTCTCTTTATGTTATCATTTGACTTTTTTCTCACTGGCACTTGGAGGAGGGGGTTTGGGATTCACTTTCTATTAAAAGTGTTCTTCATGGGTTAGAAAATAGAACTGTAGTGGGAATGTTACCAGAAAAGTCTTAAGTGTCAGGGGAGACACCTAAAGTGAGATGAATCAGTTAATACTCCTGTGTGCCATGCCTGCGTACAAGTGTGGAGTTTCTAAGTGGCATAGGACAGATTTCTAAGGTGGTGGGTAGGCAAGAACTGACAAGGTTTGCCTTCTCATCGATGTGCAGAAGAGAATCTTTTCCTTGTGTACCAACAATTCTGGCTTATTTTGTTTGCGTTTGTGCCGCTATTCCTAGCTCGGGGCATGGCCTGTAGTAGGTGCTCATTAAATCTTTGTTGAAGAAACCCCTCTTGGGGTTTCTGGATAAACTTACCTTGAACCTCTCAAACCTGGGCTGACCTCACCAGCTGTTTGGCCCCCATGGTCTGTAAAAGCCTTGAACTTATAGTCACAAATGGGTGGCAAATATACATTTATTTATGATCTTAGTCTTCAGACACTATTTATCTACTTTACCCTTTATCTACCTTTGACTTCTAGATTGTTTCTGTCTCTCTCACGTCCAGGCCTTTTAGTCTCTGGTAAAGTTAGAGATGCTCTAACAATGTTCTAGGAGTGGCTGAGGCACCTTGCAAGTCAGGAGCTACAAGATCTTAAAAACAAATACCCATTTAGGTTGCTGGCGAGGTTGCGGAGAATAAGGAATGCCTATGCACTGTTCGTGAGAGTGTAAATTAGTTCAACCGTTGTGGAAAGCAGTGTGGCGATTTCTCATAGAGCAAAAAACAGAACTACCATTCAACTGAGCAATCTCATTACTGGATATATACCCCCCAAAATATAAGTCATTCTACCATAAGGACATAGGCACGTGAATGTTCATTGCAGCACCATTCACAATAGCAAACACATGGAAGCAACCTAAATTCCCATCAATGACAGATTGAATAAATAAAATGTGGTACATATATACCATGGAATACTATGCAACCATAAAAAAGAACAAAATCATCTTTGCAGGAACACAGATGGAACTGGAAGCCATTGTCCTTAGCAAACTAACGCAGGAACAGAAAAGCAAATACCGCATGTTGTCACTTATAAGTGGGCGCTAAATGAAGAGAACTCGTGGACACACAGAGGGGAACAACAGACACTGGGGCCTACTTGGAGAAGGGTGGCAGGAGGGAGAGGAGCAGGAAAAGTAACTATTGGGTACTAGGCTTAGTACCTGGATGACAGAATAGTCTGTGAAACCCCTGTGACATGAGTTTACCTATATAACAAACCTGCACATGTACCCTGAACCTAAAATAAAAGTTAAAAATTAAAAACAAAAAATTACCCCTCCCCTTCAAATCCCAAATAGCCATTTAGGAAAATCAAATCAAATACTTATTTGTTTGTGTTTTTTTTTTTTTTTTTTTTTGAGATGGGATCTCACTCTGTCACCCGGGCTGGAGTGCAGTGGCGTGATCTAGACTCACTGCAACCTCTGCCTCCCAGGTTCCAGCAATCAAAAATACTTACTTGGTAGTATGGTATCATCCAGTAGTGGCTTATAAATTAAACTTAGCATGGCCTTTTCTTTTTTTTTTTGAGACGGAGTTTCGCTCTTGTCGCCTAGGCTGGAGTGCCGTGGCGCGATCTCAGCTCACTGCAACCTCTGCCTCCTAGATTCAAGTGATTCTCCTGCCTCAGCCTCCCCGGTAGCTGGGATTACAGGCACCCGCCACCATGCCCAGCTAATTTTTGTATTTTTAGTAGAGACGAGGTTTCACCATGTTGGCCTGGCTGGTCTTGAACTCCTGACCTCAGGTTATCTGCCCGCCTCAGCCTCCCAAAGTGCTGGGATTACAGGCATGAGCCACCGCACCCGGCCAGCATGACCTTTTCTAAACACTTCAAGATTATCCTTCTTTAGCTTAATTCTAATTGCTGGATTGCTTGACTGTACCTCCATGAATAATCCTGTTGGCACTAAGTCCTGTGAATGCCTTACTTTTAATGAAGAGTTTACCTAATAGCATGTAAGATTGTGCAGGAAATGAAGGACAGAAACGCCCAGGAAATTGGCATATGGATAGTTTGCCTCCATTTGTTAATTTGCGGGCCACCTTGGTCCGTTTTGGGGGCGCGGCGTTTGTTT
Source organism: Gorilla gorilla gorilla (assembly GCF_029281585.2). Classification (NCBI taxonomy): domain Eukaryota; kingdom Metazoa; phylum Chordata; class Mammalia; order Primates; family Hominidae; genus Gorilla; species Gorilla gorilla. The sequence continues at coordinate 112,876,675 of NC_073238.2, forward strand.
TCACCATATGGGGGGTGACGGAACATCTGGACTGTTTACCTGACAGCCACAGGGCAGCATTTCAGGAACTCTTGAGAATGTGGGAAAGGACATTTTAGTTCTAGTCTGAAACTAGGACATTTTAGTTCTAGTTTGAAAGAGTCAGAGAGTCTGGGTTGCTCTTGGTAGGTTTATGCTCAAAAGCCTTTTAATTCTTTCTAATTGAATCCCTTGGCTTAAGATTCTTTTGATTTGTATTTGATTAAACAACAAAGCAACACATCTGTGGCCTTCATTTGTATGCATCTTTACCTACTGCTGTGAACCCAATGAGAGGTGTCTTTCAGAGAACTTAGATTTTTGTTTAATACAAAACAAGCTGATATTCTTAATTGTTTTAGGAATTACATAGCATTCTTCATTGTTGTTCTGGCTTCCTCCTCCACCATCTAATGTGTAAATACGTGTGAAAGGGGAAGATCTCCAAAATAGAGCCATGGTCTGGCAGGTTGAGAGGTTTGTCAGTTAGAATTGTCCCAAGTGGGTTGGCCGCAGTGGCTCACACCTATAAACCCAGCACTTTGGGAGGCCGAGGCGGGTGGATCACTTGAGGTCAAGAGTTCGAGACCAGCCTGGCCAACACGGTGAAATCCCATCTCTACTAAAAATAAAAAAATTAGCTGAGCATGTTGGTGCGTGACTGTAATCCCAGGGAAGCCGAGGTGGGTGGATCACTTGAGGTCGGGAGTTCAAGACCAGCCTGGGCAGCATGGCAAAACCCTGTCTTTACTAAAAATACAAAAATTAGCTGAGTGTGGTGGTACACACCTGTAATCCCAGCTACTCTGGAGGCTGAGGCAAGAGAATCACTTGAACCTGGGAGGTGGAGGTTGCAGTGAGCCGAGATTGAGCCATTGCCCTCCAGCCTGGGTGACAGAGCCAGACTCTGTCTCAAAAAAAAAAAAAAAAAAAAAAATTGTCCAAAGTGAATGATGTGATGATTGCTTCGTTGGTCTCATTCTTCTTTATCCTTTAAGTAATTTAAAATCATACTGTAACTTGGCATGTTATGCTGATATTAAAAGAAATGAAACAGTTTTTGAGGAGAAATGTCAGTGTTTTGAGGCAGATTGTAACTATTGAAGATATTGTGAGTGCTCTTCTGTGCCCAAAGGTGGACATGCGTTGATTTTTAAACCGCACCAATTCAGAGTTCAGGACAGTTTGACCCTTTGTCAGTCTGAAGTTTGTTTTAACAGAAGGCCGTGGGAAAAAGTTTGTTACACAAATAATGAAAATTTACAGGGGAAAGTTTACTCTATTTAAAAAAGACTTTTTCCAACACTTCAGCATCATTAGTAATTTTTTCCCATTAAAACAAACCTGGTAAGACCTTAATATGATAATCTCTCATCATTTTTTTTTGTCTCACTCTGTCATGCAGGCTGGAGTACAGTGGTGCGATCTCGGGTCACTGAAACCTCTGCTTCCCAGGTTCAAGCAATTCTACTGCCTCAGCCTCCAGAGTAGCTGAGATTACAGGTGCACACCACCACGCCTGGCTAATTTTTTTGTATTTTTAGTAGAGGTGGGGTTTTGCCATGTTGGCCAGGCTCGTCTCGACCTCCTGATCTCAGGTGATCCGCCTGCCTTGGCCTCCCAAAGTGCTGGGATTACAGGTGTGAGCCACTGCGCCCAGCCCAGAAGTCTTTTATGCATAGACATTTAGCATGAATAGTAGCATACCCTAAATATGGTGTTGTGCTTGTTCTCTTCAGTTTAATACACTCCGAAGATGGTTTCATATTAGTACATACAGATTGGCCTCATTCTTTTTATCGGCATATAAACAGAGGGGTACCGTTAAATAATCTGTAAAATTTTCCCTGTCAATAGACATCTAGGTTGTTCTGAATATTTTGCTGGTCTAAATGACACCACACTGAAGATGGGTGATACCTGAAGTATAAAATCCTAGTAGGATCAGTGGTCAAAGGCTGTCTTTGTTTTTAATATACATAGATATTGCCATATTGCCCTCCACGGCTTATAACCTTATAACCGTTCATTCGTTTTATGAACTTGCATATAGTGCTTACTTTGTGCTAGAAACTATATCAAATGTTTTACAAATATTAACTTGTTTAATCCCCAAAGCTACCTGTAGGGGAGAGGTATTATTATTATCACAGTTTTGCTGATGAGGAAACTGAGGCAGGAGAGATGAAGTAACTTGCCCAAGGTTCACCTCAAGTAGCAGAGCAGAGATTTGAACCCACACAATCTGGATCTGCTGTTGGCTCTTAATCACTGTGTTGAGGCCATTTTTCCCAAACCGGAAACCTACAGTGATGGCAAATATTTTCACCTGTCCTAATCTGATCAGTGAGATGCCAGTTTTTCTTTTCTTTTCTTTTCTTTTTTTTTTTGAAACAGGGTCTCGTTCTGTCACTGTGGCTGAAGTGCAGTGTCGTGATCATGGTTCACTGCAGACTTGACCTCCCTGGGCTCAAGGGATCGTCCTACCTCAGCCTCCTAAGAAGCTGAGACTATAGGCGTGCACTACCACACCTGACTTAAATTTTTTTTGTATTTTTAGTAGAAATTGGGTTTTGCCATGTGTCCCAGGCTGATCTTGAACTTCTGGGCTCAGGCAATCTGCCTGCCTCGGCCTCCCAAAGTTCTGGGATTACAGGCATGTGCCACCACACCCGGCCCAGTTATTCTTAATTGTCATTTTGCACTTTTCTTACTACTCGTTGTGGTTGAATACATTTTCAAACGTTGACAACTCGACAAGCCATTGGTATTTTCTTGACCATCCTTCTACTCCCTGTTCCTGTCCCTTGCCCAATTTTCTAGGAGGTTGCAAATATTTTTCTTATTGATTTATAGGACTTCCTTTATATATGGAGAATTCTTAATTGATTTATAGGCGTTCCTTTGTATATGGAGAAAATCAGCCCTTTATAATATGTAATTCAAGTACTTTTTCCTAGTTTGCTTTTGGCTTTGCACTTTTTTAGTTTTTTTCCCTTATGGCATGTAGCATTTAGGTCATGCTTAGAGAGATCTGCAATTTGAGAACAGTTTTACTTTTTTTTTTTTTTTTTGGAAACAGTCTCAGTCTCACTCTGTCACCCAGGCTGGAGTGCAGCGGCGCGATCTCAGCTCAATGCAGCCTCTGCCTCCCTGGTTCAAGTGATTCTCCTGCCTCAGCCTCCCTTGTAGCTGAGATTATAGGTGTCCACCACCACGCCCAGCTAATTTTTGTATTTTTAGTAGAGCTAGGGTTTCACCATGTTGGCCAGGCTGGTCGCGAACTTCTGACCTCAAATGATCCGCCCGCCTCAGCCTCCCAAAGTGCTAGGATTACAAGCATGAGCCACCGCGCCTGGCCGCGAACAGTTTTAAAAAATCTTATATTGTCTTCTAGAACTTTATGATTCATTTAAAAAAGTCTACATTGACTCAAGTAATATTGGGATCTAATTTTATTTTTCTAATAATAATCAGTAGTAATGATGCACAGCTATACACGAATAAAGAACCTTCCAATAGATTAGATTTGGTGCCATGCTGGCCGGGTGCAGTGGCTCACGCCTGTAATCCCAGCACTTTGGGAGGCGGAGGTGGGTGGATCACAAGGTCAGGAGATCGAGACCATCCTGGCTAACACGGTGAAACCACGTCTCTACTAAGAATAGAAAAAATTAGCCAGGCGTGGTGGTGGGTGCCTGTACTCCCAGCTACTTGGGAGGCTGAGGTGGGAGAATGGTGTGAACCCGGGAGGTGGAGCTTGCAGTGAGCCAAGATCGTGCCACTGCACTCCAGCCTGGGTGACAGAGTGAGACTCCATCTCAAAAAAAAAAAAAAATAAATAAATAAATAAATAAAAAAGTTTTGGTGCCATGCTGTTGTAATAGACTCTACTATCACTATTGACAGCTAAACTGCATCATAAGCTTTGTGGCTCATGTATATACCATAACTAATTTTCCTTTATCGCCGAGTTTTGTTTCCCGTGGAGTTAATGGTTATCTTGCTTTTCCTTTGCTTCATTTTCCACGTATGTATCTAATTAATTCTGAAACTCTCACCTGTTGTCTAAATCGACTTTTAGTCTCTTCAGATTAATCAGATCATTAGATATCCTGTTTCATCCTTGAGAGACCCTTGTCCAGAAGTCTTCAGACTGGGCCAGGTTTCTCACTGGCCTGGTCAGCGTCCTGGGGTCTCCCCTACTGTAATCTATTGGGGGGGTTCCCCTTGCCTCTATCACCTGATGTAGGATCTTTGTCCTGGACAGCTTCAGGGATCTCCCCATGACCCTGATGATCCCCTTTGCTTCTCTTTCTTGAAATTTGTTTCCTGGAGCTTATCTTCTGATTTCTGTGTTTTTTTTTTCCCCTTCATTCTGGTAGAGCCCTTCCCAAAGTGACTGGAGTGATAAATGCTTTGAGACCTTGTGGATTTGATAGAAGATCAGAAAACAGGATCTTGAGCTGAGAGGCTGTTTAAGAAGTAGTTGAAATGTTCAGGTGTCCTGTACTTCCTGCTGTGGGCAGGGGGGATCAGCTCTCAACCCCTGCTGGACTCACCCAATGTGGTTTGCAGTGCAGTCTTTGTTTAACTCAGTGTTGGTGTGTATATCATTATGACTGTGTGGACTTGTTCACTGCTGAGCCAGATAATGCCCTATGATAGTTTTCTTCAAAAACTGTTTTTTTTTGTTGTTAAGATAATTCATTTTTTAAAATTTGTTTGATTTTTCTACGTATCCATTGCTAATAACTTGAACCAACCTATCAGTTTTCTTTCAAGTAATTTGTACTGATCTCTAAGCCATATATAGCCATTCAGTTCCCCCATCATCCTTTTTCCTGGTGCTTCACCTTCTGTAGCACCCCCATCCTTCAGCTTCTATCTGAATGGGTTGTACTCTAGGCCTAGTTCACAAGCATCATTCAGGGGCTTTCCTTTACTCTTCTTCTTTCTTGGACACGCTCTTTTCTGGATTCCGTATCATCTCATTTCATGATTTACTGCATTGTTTTGGTAGAACACATACACCAGTAGCTTTCTCAGAAAGGTAAAGGAACTACATTTCTTTTGAATCTTTAACATGTGAAAATATCTTTGCTGGATGCAGTGCTGCATGCTTGTAATTCCAGCTACTTGAAGGCTGAGGTGGGAGGATTGCTTGAGGCCAGGAGTTCAAGACCAGCCTGGGAAACATGGCAAGACCTTGTCTCGTCTCTTGAAAGAACAACAACAAGAAACTGTAAGGCATGCTTAGATTTGCTTGATAATTTTACTACATACAGAGTTAAAAATGGAAACTACTATCCTTGAAATTTTGAAGACATTGCTCCGTTGTCTTCTAACATATTTTGGATATGATTTAATTTTTTCTTTTTCTCCCTGGAACATTTTAGAATCTTAAGATTTTAAAGTGTCACAACTTCTGTCATGTACTTCGGTATAGATCCTTTTAAAATTATATATGCTGGGTATTTTGCTTTCTCCGTTTAGTCTGGAGACCATTGTCCATCAGTCTGAGATATTTCCTAAGTTTTCAAAAAAAAAATTCTTCTAAAAAAAACTTCATATTATTTGATTATTAGGGCTTTAGGAAGATTCTCTACTTTCCTACCTTTAAAATTTTCCATCTAGTTACGTTTTGCCTTACTTTCTATGAGATCTCTTCAAATTAATCTTTATAAACTAATATAGAAATAAAACTTTCAATTATCCATATTATCAATTTTGGGGAGCTATTGGCCTTTTTTCCATAGCAACTCTTCTTGTATTTTGGAAGAGATTCTTATTCTCTCGGGGAATAGTCTAGATTTTAAAACATTTTCTTCTGCTCCCTAGAATGTCTGCATTTTTTTTGTTTTTGATACAGAGTCTTACTCTGTCACCCAGGCTGGAGTGCAGTGGCACGATCTCAGATCATTGCAATCTCTGCTTCCCGTGTTCAAGCAATCTTCCCACCTCAGCCTCCCAAGCAGCTAGGATTACAGGCATGCGCTACCACGCCTGGCTAATTTTTGTTTGTTTGTTTATTTGTTGAGACAGAGTCTTGCTCTGTCACCCAGGCTGGAGTGCAATGGCGCGATCTCGGCTCACTGCAGCCTCCACCTCCCGGGTTCAAGCGATTCTCCTGCCTCGACCTCCTGAGTAGCTGGGACTACAGGTGTGTGCCACCACGCCCGGCTAATTTTTTGTATTTTTAGTAGAGATGGAGTTTCACCGTGTTAGCCAGGATGGTCTCTATCTCCTGACCTTGTGATCTGCCCGCCTCAGCCTCCCAAAATGCTGGGATTACAGGTGTGAGCCACCGCACCTGGTCTAATCATTGTATTTTTAGTAGAGACAGGGTTTTACCATGTTGGTCAGGCTGGTCTCGAACTCCTGATCTCAAGTGATCTGCCCACCTCGGCCTCCCAAAGTGCTGGAATTACAGGTGTGAGCCACCATGCCCGGCCATCTACATGTTTTTAGAAGGTTTTTTTCCTCTTCTTTGTTTTGGATGTGACTTTCATTTTGCAGGCTTTTCTTGAATGCGTACTGATCTTTGGCTGATCCAAGGCACTTAAAATCAGGTTGGAATTTTTGTGCACATGGATGGGGCTTGTCAATTGTTGATTTTTCTTTAAAATGATGAAGCAGCAACTGGTCATTTTTGTCAAAGGAAATCCTCAAATATCAGTATATGTGCTCATTGAGATGGTCCTGAGAATAATTCCACCAGCCCTGCCTGGAATAAACCTGGATAAGCTATTCTGGAAGCAGGATGGAAGAAGGGGACTGTGGGGGTTTCCTGGTACAGTAAGTAGACTGATTCTTCCTCAGTTCCCAACACCTCGTGCCTCATTTTCAGCCCTGAATTACACACACCCTGTTCGTCATTGTGCCTGGCGTATGTGAGTTTCTAATTTTCCTGGTTCAATGTCCTTGGGTAATAAACTTCTTTGGGGTTTGGGTAGGTGGGAGAGGGTCCCTGGGTGCAAAGGTCTAGCCTCTTCGTATAGTGACTTACACCCTCTTGTTTCCCACACCCTTCCCCCTCCCATTCAGCATGAGCCTCTTGGGCTTTGGACTATTTTGTTGGAATTCTCTGAGCATCACTTATGATACAAATCATCACAGACCTCTCTCTTGCTTTCTGTCACCCAAAAGTCAGTAGAATGTTTTATCTGCTCTTGTTCCTGCTGCTATAGTCCTCTTAAAGTATATTTACTGGCATTTTTGTAGGATTTTTGGTGTTGATACAGGCATGTGGTTAATCTGCCATGTTCAACTGGAAGTCCATTTTATTTTACCAAGGTATAACATAACATGATTTAAAAATTTACTGTAATAGCAGTAATCATACCAGAGCTACATTGTTAAGAAATTATGCAAAATTTTTATTTTCTAAGGGTTCAGATTCAGTCAGATATTCACAGATTAGTCTAATTTATATGATTTGCTTAAAATCCACCTCCCCACCAATGAGGTAGCCTCTGAACTCGTCTGAGAGTGTGAATGACATTTTTGAGTTGACCATTCAGACTTGTGCCCCTGAACGTATCTGCACACGCGCTCGGTCACATTTCTCTATCTCATTTTCTTCCCTATCACACAGAAAATCACATTCAGCCTGAGGTTTGGTTTTGTTTTGCATTAGGTCTCTGGCTGCAGGTGTTGTGGCGCTCTGGGGGTGTCTGCCTGCTTCCTGTCAGTGCAGCAGTTCTCTTCTGGATGGTAACAAAGAGAAGATGTCACCGACAATGCAGGGCCATGGAAATCCGGCTGTTCTTTTTCTGTGCTCTGCTGTTTGTTGGGCAGGGTGGGGAAAAGTATGAGAATTCTAGTTCTGATTAGCCGTGAATGAGACTTTTCTCAGTGGGAGTCCTGCAGACACCAGGGTGTGGTGACTGATTTCATTTCTGCTGCTCAGGGATGTCTCAGTGGCTGTCGGCACAGAGTGCTTGGAAGGCAGGAGAAACTGGCAGGATCAGCAAGGCTCTGAAAATAGGGCGTCATGGGGGTTGGCACGGGGGCTGGGGCTGGTCTCCGGCAGTGCCACTGAGCAGTTATGTGACCAGCTAGGTTTCTGGTCTCCTTGACCCCCTTGGAATTTCCCCATGACCTCACCTCCCCAGGGGTTGTAGCGAAAGAATGAAAATCACAGAGCTGCCTCTAGCATAGCACCCTTAAAATGCTCGGCTATGAAACGAACAGTTCCTTAACATTCAACAGACAGAAGCAGAGAAAAGTTACCTGTTAGCCCTTAACCTGCCCGCTTCCTGGTTTCTTTTAGACCTTGGGCAAGTGTTATAGTTTTCATATTTATTTTTTGGAAGTGGAGAAGCTGGAGAGAGAAGGAAGTGAGCTAATAACCAGCTTTTCAAGAGTGCTGACTTCTGCATTTCTTAGTACAGGATTTTGCCAGGCCCTTGACATTCGTTTAAAGGAAGAAAGAATTCTTTCTCCTTGAACATCTGTGCAAATCAGTGGGGGTGGGAGTCTAGAGCCCGAGGAGAGTATGAGATAACTTAGCACGTTTCTGAAAGCTAGGATGAGAGACAGCAGATCCACGTTATTGTACTGCACTGGCAACAACCCAGTAGCAAAGGCAGACCAATGAAATGTGCCAAAAAGATGCATTTGTAGTGTGGTATAATCACATTTTGAAAAATGTGCAGTAGATAAGTGGGGAAATACGCATTCTGGTTGCTTCATAAATAAAAGTAGTTAAGGATATCTATCAATCTCGTGTTTTTTAGCTCCAGCACTGGATATGTAGAATAAAAAAGGCAAACCTAATTCACTGAATCAGTTTGGCATAGAGCTCTTTTCAAATTCAGCATCATTTCAGTGCATTTCAGCTTTATACATAGCTCTCAGCCAGGAAATCTCAGGTTTAATTAGGTCATTTGTTCTTGAGAGTTCTGTCCTTGCAAAACAGGAGAGGAATTTTTATGGGCAGTTGGCACACAGAAAAAGTCAACAGCAAAATGTCCCTGTTTTCTTCAATTTTAGGTGGTACTTATAAAAACTCCTTAGAAGGAATTTTGTGTATTTCAGGATATTAATCAATCTGGGTACAGTGTCTTCAGGTTTTGATTTTCATGTGCTCTAGGTTTTTGCCTCTCCTGGAGTCTTTGGAATCCTAGGGGTTTGTGACCTTGGAATGCAGGCCTGTGAGGCATTTTCAGGATTTCAGAAGGCCTAACCAGAAACTGGCAGTCATGGGGAGAGGGACTGGAGCTGCCTCCATAAGTCCATGCAAATTAATGAGAACATCAAAGCATTGTTTGGTTTTGCCAGATTTTTCTCACGTTGCTCATGTTGATTCCGAAGGACTTATTGACCATTACGTGTGCCTTCAGTGAACAGAAAAAACGTCAAGTCAGTTGTTGCTTAACTACAGCCTGGCTGATGTGTTCTTTTGACTGGAAGGATAGGGGTTGGGGTGTGATGTGGTGGGACCTGGTCCAGACAGGATAAAGTGCCGGTAACCACGGTGCTAACTTTGAAAGCCAGCTGGCCCCACACTGCTCTTCACTTCCCCAGCAGTGTGCTGTGTAAGGTGGTGCAGTGCTGATGGGGGACTGTCCTCATCCCTGTTCTGCGCTGTTTCAGCAAAAGTCTGAGGGGTCGCTCCAGCGTTGTGACCTTAGAGCGTGGTGATGGGAAGGACTCAGCTCCCAAGGAATGTGTGCACTCCCTGCAGTCCTGCTTGCTTCTTCCTTCCAACTCCAGAATGTTTATTTCATACATTAATATGAAAAATACACAGAGAAAAGACTGGAAGGAAATCGGCCAAAATGCTAGCAGATTTTGTTTACTCACTCTATGTTAGTAAACCAAATTGCCAAATTCGGCAGCGCTTACTAGTGATCGCCTTTCTGCTTAATTTTGCAAATGATTGATTATGAACCTTATTCTGTCATTTTAAAAATGGAATAAGAACTATATATCTTAGTGCATATTTGGAATGTTTTCAAAAGGTTGGTGACTTGGAGCACTTGTTGACAAGGTTCACGAGTGTAGCTGAGTCCAGTGTCTATGAAGGGGTCTAAAACACACATGAAGCATTGTAAAGAAACTCGAGTGAGCCTTGCGAGGAAAATCCTGGAGCCAGAGCTTAGAGTTTCTGCTTCGGAGTGCCTGAAAGTTTCATATTTCTTCTTTTGTGCAGATTCCAAATGTTTTTGGAAGGCTTGAAAGTGAATAAAATAGCCCTTTGACAGAACTGACAAAAACGGACGGACTTAGGGGTAGGGCCCAGTAAGTCATTGTACACAAGCTTTGTGTTGTTAGCTTTGGCAAGGACAATTCTTAGAGAAAGCTCTATGTGAAATGCCAGAATAAATGGCTCACTTTTATGGGGCACTTGAACTGTCTGCCTTGTCGACTATCAAGCTGCCATTTTCTCTGCTTGAATTACAATAATCGATATGTTTATAGCACATACTATATGTCAGGCACTGTTCTAAATATGTTAATTTTTGCTTCAAAACAACCCTGTGAGATACTACTATGTATGAGGAAACTGAGGCACAGAGAGGTAAAGTAACATACCCAAGGTCACGCAGCTGTAACTGGTAGAACCATGACTTGAATCCTATCTTGCTCCTGGGTCTGTGCCCTCAACCACGGCTCTGCTTTTGTCTGCAACCTGGCCATGGTGGTGGGTGGGTCGATGGGTGTGGTTCAAGGTCGAAATCACGTGGAAAGTTTTGCTGAAGTTCGCTCTGCAGCAGGTGCTTGCATAGCGGACTGCTAGGTAGCTTGGTTTGATTGACTTTTCACTAACTGACTTTTTATTGAGCTACCTGTTGGCCATTAAAAAACAGGAAGTATGTGAGACATGGTTTCAGTCTTCAAGGAATTCACAGCCAAAGTTGATATATGAGATAGGCTCTTATGAAAATTTACATAATCTGTGTCAGTTCCTTGTAAGGAACTCATCAGCTGTGAGGAACTCAGCGTGGATCTGTTGGTGTTTGTCTTGGGAGAGGAATACATTGCCATTTTAAGTGAGAGGATGTTAACATCAGCCAAACAAAATCAAATCGAAACTTCAGCGTGGATATTCTTCTGTCAACTCCTGCCCTCCTTGGTTCTTAACTGATATCCTTTATTTGCTGTTTTGGTAACTCTTGAGCCCCATCCTCTCCACTTCCTCCCGGTCTTGGTTCCATCATTTCTTCCTTCTCTGATATCTCTTTTTAGCTTTTTTGAAAAAAAAAATAATTATAGTACAAAACGTAAAATGTACCCTTAACCATTTTTAAGTGTTCACTCATATTAGGTATATATATATTGATGTGTAACAGAGCTTTATAACTTTTTCATTTAGCAAAACTCAAGCTCTGTACCCATTAAACAACAGCTCCCCACTCCCGCTCTTCCTAACCCCTGGCAACCACCATTCGACTTTTTATGTAATTTTGACAACTCTAGATACCTTATATTAGTGAAAAATCATACAGCATATTGGTCATTTTGTGACTAGTTTATTTCACTTAGCACAGTGTCGTCTTCAAGGTTCATTCTAGTTGTAGCATGTGATCCTTAAAAGGATCAGTTTAAATCTTTAAAAGGATTTCCTTCCCGTTAAGGCTTAATAGCATTCCATTGTGTGTGTGTATCGCATTTTGTTTGTCCATTCATCCATCCATGGACACGTGGGTTGTTTACACCTCTTGGCTTTTGCAAATAATACTGCAATGAACGTGGGAGTGCACATACCTCTTTGAGATCCGGATTTCAATTCTTTTGGTTACATACTCAGGCACGGGATTGCAGGAAGACTGTCATCTCTCTCATCTTACTCAACAGGCTGCTTCTCCCCAGTGTGCATACAGACTTGAGTCTTTCTCATCTCTTTTTTCCTAAAAGAACAAAAAAATTTATTTAAATGTGAGAATTATGGGAAACCTAAGCCATGGGAATTGGACACTCATGGGGGTCTTCTGTGAAATGGGACTTGCCCCCACCTTCTGCAGCCTGAAGCTTTTGCAGTTTCGCCATCAGTTCTTTGGCGGGGTTAAAGATGCCGCCGGTTGGCTGGTCACAGACGTAGCAGCGCGGGGTGGCCCGGAAGTGCTCCAGCGCGCAGCTCTCGCAGAAATAATGCCTGCACTTGGTGACGACTGGGTTTTGGAAGGCCTGGCGACATATGAAACACCTGAATGGTACTTCCTCTTCCTCGCTTCCCACTTCATGGTTTTCGTCCTCGCAGATACAGTAGCGACCCTCTTCAAGCTCCCGTTCAATCTCCCACCCGAGCTTGTAATCGGAACGGTCGTGGAGGAATTTGCAGCTGTCCCCGAAGCCACAGAAGCCTGTCTCCTTGTAGTCCTTGCAGATGTCAGGCTGGTAATCCCAGCGCACAGTGGCGCGCAGATGCCCTGGCGCACGTATGGGGCCCTTCCTCGCCATCCCCGAGGAGGAGTTGCCCGTGGACGTGTCCCTGGGCTTCAGGTACCTCAGGTAGCTGTGGATTCCCCGGTAGATGTGGTCGTGTTCCCGACCCCGCAGTGCCTCCTGGACCCGCTGGCTGCGCTTGAGGATGGTCGGCGTATGGTGCTCCTTCTCGGTGTCCTGCTCGAAGTCAGCGGTGGCCCCCATGTCCTCCGGCCCCACAGGCTTCGCCGAGCGGGTGGACCTGTACACTACGCCGAGGCTCTCAGGCGCCGCCTCCTCGCCCCTTCTGTCGCCGTGAGCCGCCTTCTGCCAGCTGTGGAGGCCCCGGGGCCTCGGTGCCACCCGCGGGGGCAGAGCCACTGTGTCGCCCTCGTCCCCGCTGCTGCTGCTCTCTCCTTGCTCGGGGTCGCAGGCCGGGCGCTTTCTGAGGCCTGCAGCCCCTTTCCGTCCAGGCTTTTTGAAGAGGAAGGTGCATACCTGGTCTGCTTGGTCGGCCGTCCTTCCTGGAGAAGGTGGCGCTGCCATGTTTGAGTCTCAGGCTCCCAACGGCCGTGGCGTGCGTCACCCTTGCGTCACTGCACGTGGGGCGTGGGCCCTCCCAGTTCTAAAAAGCAAAAGCAAGTGAAAGAAAAGCTTCTCCTAGGCCAGGCGCAGTGACTCACTCTTGTAATCCCGGGACACTGGGAGGCCGAGGTGGGAGAATCACCCGAGGTCAGCAGTTCAAGACCAGCCTGGCCAACATGGCGAAACTCTGTCCTTACTAAAAATACAAAAATTACCTGGGTGTGGTGGCGTGCACCTGAAGTCCCAGCTACTAGGGAGGCTGAGGCAGAAGAATCGCTTGAACCCAGGAGGCAGAGGTTGTAGTGAGCCGAGATCACGCCACTGTACTCTAGCCTGGGTGACAGAGCGAGACCCTGTCTCAAATTAAAAAAAAAAAAAAAAAAAAAAGGCTTCTCCCGCCCTTCCCTCCCTTGACCTGCCTCCTGGCCCTCAGATGGATTCCTTGAGAGAGTCATCTTCACCTTGCTCCTCAGCTCCCTCAGTGCACACTCATTTTTCAACAGATTCCTAAAAGGCCACGGGTGGAATCATTCCAGGCCATAGCGAACCGGTGGTGCTCATCCTAAAACACAGGCGCTTGAAATGCGTATTTAAAAGCAACACACGCGCAGTGCAGAAAACAAAAACAGATACAAGCAAAAAGTAAGACGCCTATAATCCCTCCCCTCAAAGATAACCACTGTCAACACTTTTGTGTCTATTCTTTTAATATAACCTTTATTAAAAGACTGTCATATCACACTGCACCTGTGGTTGTGTAGCTGGCTTTCATTTTGAAATAAAAGTAACACATATAAACATTTAAAAAAATATTATCAAGCACTTATTGTAATGGAAATTGGCTGTCCCCTGCCTGGCCGCTCCACACGCCAATTCCTGGTACCTAAGATAATCATTTTCAATTTTTTTTTTTTTTTTGAGAAAGTGTCTCGCTCTGTCGCCCAGGCTGGAGTGCAGTTACATGATCTCGGCTCACTGCAACCTCTGCCTCCCGGGTTCAAGCAATTCTCCCACCTCAGCCTCCTGAGTAGCTGGGATTACAGGTGTGTGCCACCACACCCAGCTAACTTCTGTGTTTTTAGTAGCGACAGGGTTTCACCATGTTGGCCAGGCTGGTGTGGAACTCCTGACCTCAGGTGATCCACCCACCTCGGCCTCCCAAAGTGTTGGTATTACAGGCGTGAGCCACTGCACCCGGCCTTCAAATATTTTTAACCCTTTTTTTTCTTGAGTTTATCTTCAAGTTGTGAAATAATTCATTTATATAACGTAAATGGATTCCAGTTCTTATTTAGCCGGTGCATGTCATAAAGTGTTACATGCAATTTCTTTTTCTAATTTAGGTTCTATCTCTTTACTTACTAGAATGGAAGATGAGATTCAACTCACTTGTAGTGCCCCCAAAACACTGGCTGCTGTGGGATGAGGGAGAAGTTGTGTGGGTCTCTCTTCCTAGATACCAAGGCATCCTCAGTTGTTGGAAATGTGATGAATAAGCTTACAGTGTAAAGAACAATTCATCTTTTGTCAGTTTTCTCTTAGGATAGTAATTCTAGATTTTTCTTCAACTGTTATCATCCCATCTTTCATGTTGGAAGCTTTTCTAAAATACTTGGTTATCTCCAGCTGTTTATACTTCAGAGTGAGGTGCCTAAAAGCTGGCTGGAATCCATCGGTATTGCTGGGCTTGTACACTGGACTGTCCTTTGTGTGATTCAGTTGGAACCCATCTTTTTTCCTGGAGACCCCCAGATGTTGGTGTCCATATTAGTCCGTTTTCATGCTGCTGATAAAGACACACCTGAGACTGGGTAATTTACAAAAGAAGAAGGCTTAATGGACTTACATTTCCATGTGGCTAGGGAGGTCTCACAATCCATGGTAGAAGGTGAAAGGCATGTCTCGCATGGCAGCAGACAAGAGAACAGAATGAGAACCAAGTGAAAGGGGTTTACCCTTATAAAACCATCAGATCTCATGGGATTTATTCACTACCACAAGAACAGTATGGGGGAAACTGCCCCCATGATTCAGTTATCTCTGGTAAGTGGGTCTCTCCCACAACACAAGAGAATTATGGGAGCTACCATTCAAGATTTGGGTGGGGACATAGCCAAACCATATCAGTGTCCATAGGTCTTTTCTGCTGGGTTCTCGAGTTTCTACAGAGAAGACTTATCTCACATTCTGCTGTGGGGTGTGATCTTTGCTGCCAGAATTCTGTGATAAGAGCTGTAGAAGTGGGCTGGGAAGGGAAGGCCTTATAATTTGGGGTATAAACTTTGACTTGGCCGGGCGTGGTGGCTCACACCTATAATCCCAGCACTTTGGGAGGCTGAGGCAGGTGGATCACGAGGTCAGGAGATCGAGACCATCCTGATCTACCCCATCTCTACTAAAAATAGAAAAAAAAATTAGCTGGGCGTGGTGGCGGGCGCCTGTAGCCCCAGCTGCTCGGAAGGCTGAGGCAGGAGAATGGCGTGAACCCGGGAGGCAGAGCTTACAGTGAGCTGAGATCAAGCCACTGCACTCCAGCCTGGGCGACTGAGCAAGACTCCATCTCAAACAAAACAAAACAAAACAAAACAAAACAAAACAAAAAACTTTTGACTTAATTCCTCATTTTTAGTAAAGCATCTGATTCCCACCTTTGGTTGTTCCCGGGCCCTTTGAGCATAGGCCCTCCTAGATTCAGCCTCCACAGAAGAGATACCTCCTTCTCCTGCTTCTGCCAGGCTAGGGAAAGGCTGCATGGGGTGGGAGATTGTGTTAGTTTTGCATTGCTATAAAGGAATGCCTGAGGCTAGGTAATTTATAAAGAAGAGAGGATTAATTGACTTGTAATTCTGTAGGCTGTACAAGCAGCATGGCGTTGGTATCTGCTTCTGGTGATGGCCCCAGTAAGCTTCCAGTTGATCATAGTGGAAGGCAAAGGGGGAGCAGGCTGTGTCACATGGCAAGAGTGGGAGTGAGAGTGGGGAGGGGCCACGTACTTCTAAACAACCAGAACAAGATCTCACTTATCACCCAGGGAATGGTGCTAAACCACTCATGAGGCATCCACCCCCATGATCCAGTCACCTCCCACCGGGCCCCACCTCCAACACTAATCACATTTCAACATGAGATTTGGAGGGAACAGACATCCAAACCGTATCAGAAAATTTTCAGATTCTCAGCCAGTCTTCTTGTGTGGAGCCATATCTGTTTCCAGTGATATTTGATTCTTGCAGTTCCTGGGATTTGTCTTGAAATTGGTGTGCTGCTGCTTGTCATCTCCCTCCACAGCCTTCAGTTTCAGCCTTCTTCCAAGTTAGTTGAGATTTTTCAGTTCACTTTATTTCTTCTAAAATATTATTGATGTTCTTGTTTTCTCTGGTGTCTCTTTCTTCTGGCTCCTTTTGTGGGAATCTGCCTTTGTAAAGTAATGTTTGTCATTTTAGTGGGATTTTGGGAGGGAATAGGGGTGAATGCCTGAGTGCAGTCTGCTGTGTTGAATGAGGAATGTTAGTGGGCTGTCTTCACTTGATAAGTATTTTCCCCTGTTCCTTAGTATTTCTCCATAATGTGCATTTTAATGCCTGCGTAGTGATCAATTGTATGATTTTATGATGCCTTATTGTCCTAATACTCTGTTGCTAGATTATGTGTTTCCTCATTTATATACCTTTCCCTGTGTTTACATTTGTTTTCTTAGGGTTGATTCCTACAAACAGAATTACAGAGTTTAAGCATTTTTAAGTCTTTTTTTTAAGACAGAATTTCGCTCTTGTTGCTTTCTGAAAGAGTTGTATTGTATGTACATCCACCAGACATGCATGAGTATGGCCGTTTCATTGCAGATAGCACTTCTCCCTGATGGTTTAGGTCCACACATGCCTACTAAGTGAAGGAAAAAATTGGGATGAACCAAATGAACTTCAGTAATTCTCTCAGCTCACATGTTATGCAGCTTGGCTGTCTGAGGTCACATCCTGGCACTGTGACCGAGAGCAAATGACCTAACTGCCCTGGATTTCAGTTTTATCCCCAGCGAAGTGGGGAATAAGAGGAAGAATAATAAGTGAATAGACTTAAGTTCAGATTTTTGCCTGGCTGGCAGCGATGGAGAAGAGCAAAACCAATAAAGTCAGTTTCTTAGGTAGTAATGAAAAGATTGTTCTTTATTATTAAAAAGTGACTTGTTTGGGAAGAAGTGATACATACTCATTACAAAAAAAATACAAAAAAGTAAAAAGAAGAAATGAAAAACCTCACCCTAAATCTTACCGTTTAGAAATAATATTAACTTATTTATTTATTTATTTATTTATTTATTTATTTATTTATTTTAGAGAGAGAGAGCATCTCACTGTCGCCCAGGGGTGTGTGGCGCAATCACAGTTCATTGTAACCTCAAACTCCTAGGCTCAAGCGATCCTCCTGCCTTGGCCTCCCAAAGTCCTGGGATTATAGGCATGAGCCACTGTGCCTGGCCAATGATGTTGGTAACATTTTTTGAGCCCTGTCTAGAACTTGCCATGGGCATGGGATCTTATCACACATGGTATTTAATACTTAAAGATGTAAAATAAAATAGACTTTAATTAAAGCAAAGGAAAAGAAACTAAAGCAAGATAGAAATGCTGACTTCATTGCAAGAGAGATTAGCGCTATCTTTTAGAAACTAAATTTATGACAGATGATAAATACTAAATACTAAGAGATTAGAATAATTTCTTATAAACTATGAGTTTGTGAGACTCTCTCCTTTGAAAGCTAAAAAAAATTAGAACTGACCTATGCTCCCCCTCTTTCCCAAGCTCCAAAATTTTATCAGTTAATTATGAATTTTACAGTGTGAAGGATTGTAACATTTCTATTCTAATAATGCTACAATTCCCATAGCTCTTTGACTTAGTGCCCTTTTAGGATGGATTCAGAACTTGCTAGTCTTTTTACTGTGTTTTTACCTTGCTTGAGTTTTAAATTTTGACTCATTGGTTGGTTCATTGTTTTATTTATTTAATCGATTTTATTTTTTGAGACAGGATCTTGCCGTGTCGCCCAGGCTGGAGTGCAGTGGTGCCATCATGGCTCACTGCTGCCTCACCTTCCTGGACTCAAGTGATCCTCCTATCTCAGCCTCCTGAGTAACTGGGACTTACAGGCACACGCCCCCACACCTGGCTGATTTTTGTATTTTTTGTAGAGACTGAGTCTCGCCATATTGCCCAGGCTGGTCTCAAACTCCCGGGCTTTAGTGATCCACCTGCCTTGGCCTTCCAAAGTGCTGGGATTACAGGGGTAAACCCAGTGTGGCCGCACCCAGCCACATTATTTTATTTAGAGAGGCCCTGGTAAGTACTGTGTTCCTTGAGGTCTTAACACTTAAGGATAGCTGTTCCTTGCTTTTATATTTGAAGGACAATTTGGCCGAGCACCAAGGTCTTGGGCCACACGTTCTTGCCCTCAGAATTTCTTAGACATTGCTCCCATTCTTTTTTAGCACTGGATATTTCTGGAAGAGAAAGCTGAGGCTGGGTTAATGTTTCTTTCTTTTGCACATGACTAGCTTTTTCCGTTGGATGTGCCCATGAGGTTCTCTGATTCTTTTTGAAGTTTAGAGTTTTACCAGCATTGCTTGGGCATTGGCTGTTTTATGTCACTTTCCTGGTATGTCCTATACCATAATATCTGTTGATTCAAGTCTGTCTTTATATCAGTAAAATTTTAAGATCCTTTAATATTTTTGCATATATTTTGAATGGTGCTCACTTTTTGGGAACCATAGTTGTTAGGTTTTATCTTCTTTGCCTTCTAAATCTAGCATCTATTCTTATTATCATTTGTGTATCTTTGTCCCTCTTGTTGTTCCTTTTTAGTAATTTTGAGTGATTCCTTGTTTGTTCTCTGCCTCTGTTTACAGAAGCTTACACTATGTTTTACTGTAGTTGTGTGGCTTCCATTCTGGATATTTTTTTTTCTAGTCCATTTATTTCTTCAATCTATCAGTCCATTTAAAATCTCTTAGATTGATGACTGTCAGTTCTTTGGAACTTCATATCTAGTCTCTGAGCCCCCCATTTTTAGAAGGACCATTTTATCTTTAATATTTTTGAGACAATGGAGGACTATTTTTTCTGAGCTCTTAGTCTGTTACCTTCATTTTTCAGGCCCAGATTCCTGGGCATGGGACCTCTGCATCCACTTAAGGGTCCACGCTTGGACGAACGCTCCCGTCATTGTCTTGAAATTGTTAATAATTTCTGAACAGCGGGCACTGCATTTTTGTTATGCAGCAGTTTCTGTTGATTGTTTTTACAAACGCACCTTATTAGCTGCCTTTGCCTGTGTTCTTATTCAGTGGTCGCTCATCTTTGAATGAGGCTGAGCTGTTTGCCGCAAAAACTGGTGTGGGGTATGCTGAGGACTGGAAGGCAGGGGTGGGGAGTGTTGTGAAACCTGCTCACACTCGCTGCCTCCACTGTCCTCCAAACAATTGTGTTATTTCTTTTACGTTGAGAATGATCCTCCTTCGGTTTTTGGCTTTTAGGAGGCTTGTGTGTCTCTCTCACAGCCAGTCCCCTTAGCGCCCTGACTCTCTGAGGCTTGGCATATGGTGGGCATGGCGGTTGTTCCCCCAGGCCCTTTCTTCACCCTCACTTTCCTTGTTAATCCAGGCCAGGTCATAGGTATTAAAAATGACATCCACATGGTTTCTCCTTCAGTTCCACCTTCCCAGTTAGATTTTAACTTTTAAAATACTTGAGAAGGGAGAGCAGTGTCAGACTCAAAGAGCCAGCAAGCATTGTTTTTTGTTTTTGAGATGGAGTTTCACTCTTGTTGCCCAGGCTGGAGAGTGGTGGTGAGATCTCGGCTCACTGCAACCTCTGCCTTCTGGGTTCAAGCGATTCTCCTGCCTCAGCCTCCCAAGAAGCTGGGATTGTAGGCGCCTGCCACCCCACCCGGCTAATTTTTGTATTTTTAGTAGAGATGGGGTTTCACCGTGTTGGCCAGGCTGGTTTCGAACTTGTGACTTCAGGTGATCCACCTGCCTCCCAAAGTGTTGGGATTACAGGCATGAGCCACCACACCCGGCTGCCTTTTAATGTGTCATTTTAATGTGTCATTTTAAAGTTCTGTGCTAAAAAGGATGTAGGAGGTTATTTGATTTTTGGAAAATTGTTCATACTATATTAACATGTAAAGGTGCTTTATGAAACAGTATGTGGAGTGTGATTCACCTGTTGTTGCTTCTTAAGGAAGTACGACTCTACATTAAAAAATATTTGAAGGGAAAAAATACTAAAGTGCGATTGCCTGGATTCCTAATGTCCATCCTGCTTCCGCCTTTGGTGATGGTGTATAGC
The DNA here is from genome assembly GCF_029281585.2 of Gorilla gorilla gorilla. NCBI lineage: Eukaryota > Metazoa > Chordata > Mammalia > Primates > Hominidae > Gorilla > Gorilla gorilla. The sequence goes on from NC_073238.2 coordinate 112,897,002, forward strand.
AGTGGCCAACTCCACAGCCTTTACATTTTCTCAGTGATCCTATGCTCTAAGAATTTGTGAGGGACTTGTTTTTAAAAAGATTGTTTCTAGTACCTTGTCTACTCTCTTTTGTGGATTAAAATAAATTCATTCTGATGTTTTTGGCAAATACTTCAAGTGTATTTTAAAATACATAATTTTATTGACAAGATACTTTGAATAGGGAAGAACCAGTTTCACAACCAGCTCTCTTGAAAAACAAAAACAAAACTCTAATTCATAGAGTTTGCCAGTTTCCGTGGTGTAAATATTTCCACCATGGCCAGTTGCAGGCTACCAACATGACATCATTGCACACAGAGTTAGGAAAAAGTGTGCGGTAGCACATTCATATGTAGTATTGTTACCATCCAGATGCAGCAGGCAAAATAACCTCACAATCACAGATAGATAAAAGTAAAATGTAAAATAATTAGGAAGTGATGATTTTTGAGTATTCATTACTTCTGTAAAATTTATGCTTAATAAATATTGATATAATTTATTTTAATCCATATCTTTATTTAATAACTGGCTGGTAAAAATTCCTGAAAATTTAACGGCAGGTCCCCATGAGTTGATACAAAAGCATTATACCGCTGGAAAGAGCCCTTGAATTTTTAGAAAGGGCTTATTAACAGGGCAAGTCAAGAAAGTGAAGCATGCAGGTGTTGGGATTGGTAAGATAAAGCTCTCTATGGTTGGTTCAGGTGTTGTTTTGTCCTAGATCTTTATGTTGGGGGGGCTTGCTTTTCTGTTTAAGGTTCCTCGTGATCAGAACACCCATAGAAAACTTGGGGAGATAAGCAAGTACTCTGCTCTTTAGTATGTAATTTTCTTGGCATTCGAAATGGGATGCTACCTTTCTTGATACCATTCCTGGGAAGCAGCATAGGTTCCTTTAGAAACCTTTTAACACATACCAGGTGATTTTGATTCTGATAATTAGTTTTTTTTTTTTTTTTGGCTGTGGTGGTAAAATATGCATAAAATTTGATGGGTTTGTTTGTTTGTTTGTTTTTTTGAGATGGAGTCTCTCTTTGTCGCCCATGCTGGAATGCAGTGGCACGATCTCAGCTCACTGCAACCTCCGCCTCCTGGGTTCGAGCAGTTTTCCTGCCTCAGCCTCCCAGGTAGCTGGGATTATAGGTGCGTGCCACCATGCCCGGCTAATTTTTGTAATTTTAGTAGAGACAGGGTTTTTCCATGTTGACTAGGCTGGTCTCGAACTCCTGACCTCAGGTGATCCACCTGCCTCGGCCTCCCAAAGTGCTGAGATTATAGGTGTGAGCTACCGCGTCCGGCCACATTTACTGTTTTGATCATTTTCAAGCATGCAGCACAGTGGTATTCGGTGCACTCACATTATTGTGCCACCATCAGCATCATCTATCTGCAGAACATTTTCTTTTTCTTTTCTTTTTTTTTGAAACGGAGTTTCGCTCTTGTTGCCCAGGCTGGCTGGAGTGCAATGGCACGATCTTGGCTCACCGCAACCTCTGCCTCCCTGGCTCAAGCGATTCTCCTGCCTCAGCCTCCTGAGTAGCTGGGATTACGGGCATGAGCCACCACGCCTGGCTAATTTTTTGTATTTTTAGTAGAGATGGGGTTTCTCCATGTTGATCAGGCTGATCTTGAACTCCCAACTTCAGGTGATCTGCCTGCCTCAGCCTCCCAAAGTGCTGGGATTACAGACGTGAGCCACCGCGCCTGGCCCTCCAGAACATTTTCCATCTTTCTTCTCTCTCTCCCCTGCCCCTGGTAACTCTTCTACTTTCTGTCTGTCTGAATTTCCCTGTTCTGGATATCTCATGTAAGGAGCATCATACAGTAGTCATCCTTTTGTGACTGGCTAATTTCGCTTAGCATAATCTCTTCATGCTTCATGTTGTAGCATGCGTCAGAATTTCCTTCTTTTTAAAGGCTGCGTAATAATCCATTGTATGTATATCCCATGTTTTGTTTATCCATCTATTTGTTGCTTCTACGTTTTGGCTGTTGTGAATAAAGATGATATGGGCCGGGCGTGGTGGCTCACACCTGTAATCCCAGCACTTTGGGAGGTCGAGGTGGGTGGATCAGTTGAGGTCAGGAGTTCAAGACTAGCCTGGCCAACGTGGTGAAACTCCATCTCTCCTAAAAATACAAAAATTAGCTGGGCGTGGTGGCATGTGCCTGTAATCCCAGCTACTCAGGAGGCTGAGGCATAAGAATTGCTTGAACCCAGGAGGTAGAGGTTGCAGTGAGCCAAGATCGCACCACTGCACTCTAGCCTGGGAGATGGAGCGAGATTCTGTCTCAAAAAAAAAAAAAAAACAAAAAAAAAAACTTTTAACGTGCACATACAGATATATGTGTTCAAATCCCTCCTTCCATTTCTTTTGAGTTTATACCCAGAAGTGGAATCACTGTATCCTATGGCAATTCTATATTTAATTTTTTGAGGAATTGCCATTCCATTTTCTACAGCTCATTCATTATTTTTTGACCTGGAAACTAATGTATATTTCCAAAGTGATTGCACTGACTTATGTCCCTTCCCTTGCAGGTAGAACGTCTTTCTGTGAGCCTCCTCTTTGGTGATGGTGTTCTTTCAACATATCTCATATTTGAATGTTTACACTGTAATGTGATAGCCCAATTAAGAGTGGAGATGCTGTCACATAAGGCACCGTATGATAAGTGTCAGAAGAGAAACACAAGATGCTTTGAGCTCCCAAATAGAGGGGAATGGGAAAAGTTTCATGGCATTTGAGATAATCTTTGATAAAGGAGCAGAATGTTGGCAGCTGGAGATGTGGGGGAGGAGGATCCAGGCAGTGGTAAGGAAGGGGGCTCTGTGTCCTGGGGAGAAATAGAGTAAGTCTTGGAAGGTAAGTTCATGTCACCTTACAGGGCCTTGAATGTCAGGCGAAATAACTTATTCAACTTCGTAGGTGATGAGAGCTGTGGAAGGCTTTGAGCAGGAGAGCAACATGGTTATAGCTGAGTGGAAATCATTTGAATCCAGAAGTTGCTGGATTACCATATGGAGCTGGAGACTATAGCTGCAGAAATCATGTGGCTGTTGAAATAATCTAGTGGAGAGGGCCGTTGGGGACATGTACAGTTAGTTATCTTATTTTCATTTTCCTCCTGTTGATGTAATTTCTGTGACCAGAGTCTTGTTCTATTTTAATCTGCAAAACATGCTGTTCAGTATGACATGTAATAAATGTTGAACCCTCTTTGGGGAGTCAGTCAATCATTAAGACAATTATTTTGACTTGAGACAAAGAAAATGAAAGTCCTGAGGAAAAGTGTTCACATTTGCTATTTTAAGCTGGGAGAGCAAATGTTCTCAGAACTCTGCGGTCCCTTGGATTGGGTGCAGTTTGCTCTGCTGAGCGTGAGTTGGCAGCCCTGCCTGCTTGAACATGGCTGCCGCTTGTTGTTCAGGTTGAGTGGACTTTCCTGGTGGGGCCGAACACCCCTCGCATTTCGGCAGCACCCACGTGGGCCTCTTGTTCACAGGAGTGTCCTGAACAGTACAGTTTCTGTGAGAAAGAAGCCTTCATAAGTATTTGTTAAAGAAGTTTCAGGCTGGGTGCGGTGGCTCACACCTGTAATCCCAGCACTTTGGGAGGCTGAGGCGGGCGGATCATGAGGTCAGGGGTTTGAGACCAGCCTGACCAACACTGGTGAAACCCCGTCTCTACTAAAAATACAAAGAAAAAAAAATAGCTGGGCGTGATGGTGTGTGCCTGTAATCCCAGCTACTCGGGAGGCTGAGGCAGGAGAATCGCTTGAATCCTGGAGGTGGAGGTTGCAGTGAGCCAAGATCATGCCATTACACTCCAGCCTGGGGGACAGGGTGAGACTCCATCTCAAAAGAAAAAAAAAGGAGAAAGAAGTTTTCTAGATAGAAAGGAGAGGCTAAGATGTCTTAAGGCTTAAAGTAGTGCCCTTGTGCCTTGACTGCTTCCTGGGTTGCCCAGGCTGACCTGCGGGTCCCCTGTGGGCCTCACTGTGGCTCTAAGGGAGGTGGAGTCTGCGGTGTCCACACCCCCTGCACTCTGAAGGACCCTCCTTCCTTGAGAGAAGTCCCTGCGAAGTCCTCCTTAGAAGTGTTTGGGGGGTGAAACGGGGACGCATGTCCTGCACATCCGAGGCTCACCATATGGGCCCAGGCTCCTTTCTCTCATTGATACCAATTGACCTTATATGTGCTGAGGACAGTCTTTGGCCCTGGACCCAGGATGTTTCTGAGGTTACAACTCCAGGTTGGTGGCAAACCGATAAGGCACATGAAGGCTCGCCAGCTTCACAGGTGTCAGACGGGCCTCAGGGCAGGAGAGTGTCTTTCTCCTCTTCTTGTCCTGTGATGCAGGTCACTTTCCATGATGTCCCCAGTGAATGGCCTGGGCTGGGTTGCCTGATGGGTGCTGGCCTGTGGGACTGTACTCCTTAACAAGGAGGAAGAGCCAGGTGTGCCCAGTGGCCAAGAACATGAACCCATGCCCCCTTGCAGGGCTTCAAGTAGATCAGGCAGCTGGGGCAGATTTCTTAAGGCTGTGGTCAGAAATGAGTACTTTTTTTTTTTTTTTTTTTGTCATCATAAAGCAGTACAGGAAAAGCACTTAAAATATATTTAAGGCCTTTAATTTATAATGCATTCTTAAATAAATGTTCTTTGTCTACCTAAATTACCATGGACTGTTTGAGACCAAGTTCACAGAAGGTATTTTTTCATTTTTTGTGCCATACTTTGGTCATTTTAACAGGCAGACAAGAACAGCTTTTGATGATGAGAGAATCATTAAAGATTCTGTTAAGAAACCTGGTATTATAATGAGCAGAACAGAAAGGAACTTGAGTATCTGATAAATTAGTTAACCAGATTATGTAAATTGTAGGAATAGAAATTCCCTAACCAGCTCAATATGTATTCAAATTAAATACGTATTCAAGAGGGAGAATATTTACTTATTATTGCCATGCATATTATAGAAAACTTCTCAAGTCAGGCATCATTGAATTTTCAATTTAAAAACTAGTTTGAGGCATAATGTAATAAATCTGTTTTGCATTTTTATTTTCAGTTTCCCAGGAAAGATTTCAGTTATAGATGGTGTATTATCACAATTTCAGGAGCAACAGTTGAGATTTGTGATTTCTGTTAACCAAAGCCTTTTGGGTTGGCTATTCTTGTTGAAAAACTTAATTAAAAATTATTTTTTACTGCTTATTTAAAACATTTTTACCTTTTTCATGCAAGTTCTCTGTCTTCAAATTATACCGTGTTTCCTTTACTAGAAATGTCTGTATTTAGTGACCGAAGATTGCCCTTGTCTTCTGTTTTTGGCCAGTTGCCACTGTCCCTCCCCCTCATCCCTGCACCGTTGGTTCTCTTGACCCTGTCTGTAATGGCTTTATATTAACTTTTCTCTTTTTGAGCTGATCCGCTGAAAAATTTTAATGGTGGTGGGATTAAAGAGATCCCCACTTCTTTGTCATTTCCTTTAAAAATATTTTACAATTTTCTCCTTTTCTACAAGGTTTTTTTGCATCAATATAGGAACAATTATGTTGCAAACCTTTTACAACGAACTCTATTCCTGCGTTGTACCTCCAACACCACCAGGGTAAATGGTAAAACTCTGAGAAATTCCCTTTTTCTCAGGCTGTTGTTTCTAGAGATACATTCATTATAACTCAATGTTGAAGAAGCTCCTACCTCAAAGTCTTTAACTCTGTATGTGTTTATTTTGTGCTCTCTCTTATCTTCCAAACTTATTAGAAGCAAAATCAAGGTTGACTGATGATAGGAAATTTGCAGGGTCCCTTTCCTTCCCAGCTGGGAAATGGGTAATAAGCATCAGATGGCATTTCTTTTTATTTACTTATTTATTATTATTTTTAGAAACAGGGTCTTGCTCTGTTACTGAGGCTGGAGTGCAGTGGCACAATCATAGCTCACTGCAGTCTCAGCTCCTGGTCTCAAGCCATCCTCCCATCTCAGCATCCTGAGAAGCTAGGACTATAGGTGCATGCCACCATGCCCAGCTTTTTAAGTTTTTTTTTTTTTTTTTTGGAGAGACAGGGTCTTGAACTTCTGGCCTCAAGTGATCCTCCCCACTTGGCCTCCCAAAGTGCTTAGATTACAGGCATGAGCCAACATGCCCAGCCTCATATGATATTTCAAGTAGATCTATGAACGATCGTTCCATGATTTTCTTTTTTAAAATAAAAACAGTGACATAGGTAGTCCTTGACTCCAGAATACCAATTACAAGTCTTCTGGATATATGGACACTGCATCTTATCATCTCCCCCGGTCCTGCCTCTGGCACTGTGCCCACCCATGCCCAATCCTTCCTAAAAGCAGAGCTGACATGCAACATGGCCAGGACCTTTCCTCTCCCGCCCGACACTGCTGGAGGCATTAAGGGAACTCCCGGGCCTACCCCAGCTGTCGTGGTGACCTCTGATGCTGCTAGGTTCCTCATAATGGTGCCTGTTTTTCCTATTTCCAGGAGCTTCAACCTGTAGAACCCTTGACCGTACTAACCTTTGAGAACACTGCCTGTGTTCTCAACATCAAAGAGCAACCTTGGGAGTGTCGGACTGGGTGAAACGAGCATTGGGGATGTTGAACTGGGCTTCAGAATATACTTTTCAACAGGAATGAAACTAAATAGCAATTAGGTCTTGTTCATAGTGCTGTTAAGCTTCATTGTGGTGAAATGGGCTTTCCAGGGTTGACTTGAGAACTCTTCCACCATGTAATAGTGGAAAATGCTTTGGGGTATGAAGTATTCATCAATATGAGAGTAAATATTTGGAATGTAAACCTGTTCATACTGTATAGACTACCAACGTGAATTTCATCTCAATTATGAAAGTATTCTGGGAGACTATGCTTCTTCATTTTATTTTCAGTATTTCTTTTTTTCCTTCCTGTAATATAGCAATGAGACCAACCTCTTAGTTAAATAAATTTGGCCAGGTACAGTGGCTCATGCCTGTAATCTCAGCACTTTGGGAGGCCGAGGCGGGCAGATCACCTGAGGTTAGGAGTTTGAGACCAGCTTGGCCAACATGGAAAAACCCCGTTCTCTACTAAAAATACAAAAGTTAGCTGGGTGTGGTGGCGCATGCCTGTAATCTCAGCTACTCGGGAGGCTGAAGCAGGAGAATCACTTGAACCCAGGAGGCAGAGGTGGCAGTGAGGCAAGATCATGCCACTGCACTCCAGCCTGGGTGACAGAGCAAGACTTTGTCTTAAATAAATTAAATACGTAAGTAAATAAATAAATTTTAGAGAAAAATGACTTGTAGTCCTGAAACCCCAGCAAGTCAAATTCTTTGCATCTGACATCCAGACACTGTGTATTCCTACTCGTTGTGCAGAAGCAATTTTTAAATTCTTTAAAAAAAAAAAAAACTTTAACATCATAACAAATTGAGTCCTCTGCATTTCACAGTCTTCATGTTTGTGATTTTTGAGTGTAGACTGTTCTAGGCAGCAGATATGCTACAGTTTGGTTAACCTTTCTTTGCGTTTATAGCCTTTTTATTGCTTGTGTTTATAGCCTTTTTATTCCTTGGGATGATTTCCCAAAGCCAAATTCCTATAAGTGACAAATTATGGGTATTTATGGTATTGGTCCACATTGATTTCTGTGTGTGTTGAATCACATTGCCATCAACCCCAGCAATGTAACATTGACTGTTACTTTTTTTTTTTCTGAGATGGAGTCTTGCTCTGTCTCCCAGACTGGAGTGCAGTGGCATGATTTCAGCTCACTGCAACCTCTGCCTCTCAGGTTCAAGGGATTCTCCTGCCTCAGCCTTTCGAGTAGCTGGGATTACAGACGTCTGCTACGACGCCTGGGTAATTTTTTGTATGTTTAGTAGAGACAGGGTTTCACCATGTTGGCCAGGCTGGTCTCCAACTCCTGACTTCAGGTGGTCCACCTGCCACAGCCTCCCAAAGTGCTGGGATTACAAGTGTGAGTCACCGCACTCGGCTGACTTGTTATTCTACTTTCAAAAAGATGATCTCCAGAAAAATTTCCTGGGCCATTTTAAGAAAAATTATTGATTATAGGCAGCTGTTTTAAATTGACCAGAAAAGTGAGGAAGCCAGAGAAATTTGCTTGTACAAGTAATAAAAAAGAACTTGGTCCGTCTAATTTTGAGTTGGTATTTTATCAAGTGAAGTAGATTTAATGAGATGTCTATGTTTCTTCAGTCCCTCCCCTAAGCCACAAGTTATATATGTGTCACACACGCAAACCCCGGCAGGGTGTGTCAGCAACCATTCACAAGTAAGATGCCATGCTGCCAGCCCTTGTCTTCCAATAATTATGGTTGCCAATTACCAGACAACCAGACTTTTTTTTTTTTTTTTTTTTTTTTGAGATGGAGTCTCACTCTGTTGCCCAGGCTGGAGTGCAGTGGTGCAGTCTAGGCTCACTGCAACATCTGTCTCCCGGGTTCAAGCGATTCTTCTGCCTCAGCCTCCCAAGTAGCTGAGACTACAGGCTTGCACCACCACGCCCGGCTAATTTTTGTATTTTTAGTAGAGACAGGGATTCACCATATTGGCCAGACTGGTCTTGAACTCCTGACCTCGTGATCCACCCGCCTCGGCCTCCCAAAGTGCTGGGATTACAGGCGTGAGCCACTACGCCAGCCAAGACTCTTCTTACATATGTTTATTTCCCGTCATAGAAGCAGCCAGCTGACTTATTTAGAGCAACCTGTCAGAGTGCGTGGGATCGTAGTCTACGAAGTGATGTCTTGTGTAGAGCAATGGTGTATTCCTGTCAAATTTCCTGCTGGCATTTCTTGGTGTTAGTGTTTTCTTATCCAAAAATAGGGCTTGCATGTCATTAAAACCTTCGTTGAAGCAATTAATAAAAGAGTCTGGTAAGTTTCTGGAGACATTCTTTAATTATTCAAAACTCTTTGGGCACATTCTTCAAGTAGCAACCCACTTTGCTGTACCTTCATCCAGCCCCAATTCCTGTCTAATTCACAACCATGTCATGCTTGTTTCTTCCAAATGCCTTGTGGAAATCCAGCTATGATATGGCTCTAACAGTCTCCTTATCTCCCAGCCTAGACATCTGTCAAAGACAGAAAGGAGATGATTGTGGCTTGATTTAGTCTTAATGAAGCCATCTTAGCTTCTAGTGATCCTTGCTTCATTTCCTGAGTCCTTTTATTTATAACAGTCCATTTGGATGTAGTCTTTTAGCAGTATATTTTAATTTCTTGAACTACACAAAAATTAATAGATTCTTTAGTTCATTGCCTGTTTATTTTCTAGATGGATTTTCTTTTGCTTTATCATGCTCTGTAATGCATTCTTCATGGATTTTTGTATTGCTGAAAATTTGTATATGAATAATTTTATTTTTATTATACACCATTTTATTTTATTTTATTTTGTATTTATTATTATTATGATTTTTTGTGATGAAGTTTTGCTCTTGTTGCCCAGGCTGGAGTGCAATGGCACAATCTCGGTTTATTGCAACCTCCGCCTCCTGGGTTCAAGCGATTCTCCTGCCTCAGCCTCCCGAGTAGCTGGGATTACAGGCGCCTGCTACCATGCCTGGCTGATTTTTATATAACTAGTAGAGACAGGGTTTCACCATGTTGACCAGGCTGGTCTGGAACTTCTGACCTCAGGTGATCCACCCGCCTCGGCCTCCCAAAGTGCTGGGATTACAGGTGTGAGCCACTGTACCTGGCCCCTATTTTTTAAAATTTCTTTTCATAGAATACATTTCACATTATATGCCCAGTGTTCCATTATTGGAACGCTAAGCATGTGGAAGTTATTTATATCTTGTTCAAAGTCATCGCCAAGGTCTGATTTTGCAATTCAAAAAATTGCAACCTCAGGCGTAAATGGGTTAGTGATTCCCACGGTGGGAAAATAACAATTTATTACTTAGAATTTTATTTTTGTGGACAGATTATTTTAGATCAAGTAAAACACATTTGAGAATTAAGTCTCAGTTTAGAGTCTGTAATATTTTGATACATCAACAAGGGGGACCTAGTTCTTAAATGGAACTTCTCTATATTCAGAAGCTCTCCAAGCCTTTCTTTCTAGGATTTAGAAATTCATAATGTAAGAGATCAGCATCTCCTAATTTTAAAGTGTTCCTAGTGTATGTAACCATCAGTGGCTGGTATCTACTGAACAGTGAGGAAGTTTTCAAAAATTAAACACTGTCTGATTTTCTGCAGAGTTTTTATTCAGAATGTGCTTGGCCTTCCCAGCCCCTTCTCAGCTTTCTTGTTTTTGGCAGATGCTTCAAGTGAAGCTTTCTTCTTCAGGTACCTACGCCATAGGGTCGTTGTGTAGAATCGGGAGTGTTAAATGATGCAAATACGCGCTTCAAGGCTGGCCCTTCTTATTATGTAATAGCACTTTGTGGGAAAGTGAAATGATTTGAGTGAAAAACTTGTATTTCTCAACAGTTACAGAAATAGAGACACTGTGCTTGGATGTTTCATTTCAGACCATGGCCTGTCCTTTTGGCTGGAAAGTGACTTGGGACTTAGTCCTCAATTCCACTCCACTGTCCTTTTTCCCTTTTGTGGTGTGCACCTAAGGTTGCTCCTCGATCTGCCTATTTAAACCAAGCTGTGATTTACATGGGAACTGAGCATTTGCTTTGGGGAATATATGTATTCCCCCTGGGCTGTTTTTTTGTTTGTTTGTTTGGTTTTTGCCCACTAGTGTCTACTGCGTGTGTGTCTCAGTATTACTGGAAGCTCTGCAGTTTTAAACTATATTTATTTAAGGGCAGTGAGTTTGCATGTGGCCTGGGTGTGTTTAGTTCTAACCCAGACTTCAGGCGGGGCATCCAGAGCGTTGTTGGAGCGCCTTTCTGATTGCACAAGGAAGGGAGGGCAGTGGGTGCCATAGTGCCTTTCTTTTGTGGGTACTCAGTGTATTCTCTGATCATCTGTGTCAATAGAGTGTTTGCTATAAATCCTTGCTAATGGAAGGGAGAAGGGTTTTAAGACATTTACAACTTTCATGATTTAGACCCATAAAACGACTACCGGCCAGGTGTGGTGACTCACACTTGCCATCCCAGCACTTTGGGAAGCCAAGATGGAAGGATTGCTGCCCTAGAAGTTCGAGACCAGCCTGGGCAACACAGTGAAACTCTGTCTCTACAAAAATTTTAAAAAATTCGCTGGGCGTGGTGGTACATGCCTGTGGTCCCAGCTACTCAGGAGGCTGAGGTGAGAGGATCACTTGAGCCTGGGAGTTGGAGGCTGCAGTGAACTGTGATCGTTATCACTGCACTCCAGCTTGGGTGACAGAGCAAGACACTGTCTTCAAGACATATTAGTAGACCTCTTTATAGGTCTAGTAACAATTCTAGTACACATTTTGATGATTTGATAGGTTTTCCCCTTAGGCATCCTCAGTAGCTTAGGGATTTGCCCAGCAGCTTGATTGGCACTTTTGTGCTCAAACAGGTGAGAGGTTTGGGGAGACTTTGTGATTGCATCTAAAATGACTGAATCATAAAGTCGCTGGATGGTAGAGAGGGTGACGGCTTTAGAAATCATCATGTACAAGAGGGCCCTTGGCATAGGAGTTGAGACCAAGCACTCTGGCACCAGCCTGTCTGCATCTGGTCCCATGTCTGCCACTTACGAGCTGGGTGACTGTGGGCAAGTTAATCTCTTGTGTCTCAGTTTCCTCATCTGTAAAAAGGGGTCAGGGTAGTGTCAGTCTAATGGCGGTTGTGAGGATTAAATGAGTTAGAATTTATAAAGCTCTGAGAACAGTGCCTGCCATGGAGAAAGTACTACGTAAGTGCTGGCTAAATTAAAATAATAATACTTACTGTGTTTTCACATTCCATGAATGAGAAACCTAAAATCCAGGAAAGAGGAAGTTAATTTTACAATACACTGAAAATGTCAAAAGTTAGGATTAGAACCAGGCCTCTCTTGGCTAGTGATTTTTCTCTTTGTCATGCTGCAGAATGACTCCAGTCTGGTGGTCAACCTGATAGCGCCTAAATAATTTTTCCTCCCTTTCAGCAATCTGCAGCAACAATGTGCTGTTCATAATCATTAATTTCTTTAGTAGACATTGTTTAATTAAATGCCTTATCAACCAGGCTGACATTTAAACTTTCTCATTTTCCCACAAGGGATTTCACTATTTTATTACATACTTTTTTCCTTGACATTTCACTATTGTAATTAATCATTAATTCTAGTTGAAGTATTCCAGGACAAGGTACCCTTTACACATCTGTTGTATTTTATAGTATCCTTTGGCTTATAATAATACTGCATAGTTTATTTCTTGAAGAATATCGAAACTGTTAGAAAATTGTGTGGTCTGCTTTTTAATGGCTTAATGGAAATTGCTTTTCTTTTCCCAACTTGAAGGAAGCCCTATCATTTCTAATTTACTGAATTTGGTAAGCTTTAGGAAATGGCTTCCTTTTTCATAAAGTTGTATAAGATGATGATGTTGGCCAGGCGTGGTGGCTCACGCCTGTGATCCCAGCACTTTGGGAGGCCGAGGTGGGTGGATCACCTGAGGTCGGGAGTTCGAGACCAGCCTGACCAACATGGAGAAACCCCGTCTCTACTAAAAATACAAAATTAGCCAGGCTTGGTGGCGCATGCCTGTAATCCCAGCTACTAGGGAGGCTGAGGCAGGAGAATTGCTTGAACCTGGGAGGCGGAGGTTGCAGTGAGCCGAGATCGCGCCATTGCACTCCAGCCTGGGCAACAAGAGCGAAACTCCATCTCAAAAAAAAAAAAAAAAAAAAAAAAGATGATGTTATTCATTCCAGAATAGATGTCTGTGGACGATAACACAGGATGCAGGTAACATTTACATTTTGGCATGTATTTCTTAAGTATCATTTTCAGAATGTCCAAAACTTCAGCAGAAAATGGTAGAGGGCAGGAGAACTTTTGACTAAAAACTTCCTTTTTTTTTTTTTTTTGATATGGAGTCTCGCTCTGTCACCCAGACTGGAGTGCAGTGGCGCGATCTAGGCTCACTGCAAGCTCCGCCTCCCGGGTTCACGCCATTCTTCTGCCTCAGCCTCCCGAGTAGCTGGGTCTACAGGCACCCGCCACCACGCCCGGCTAATTTTTTGTACTTTTTTAGTAGAGACGGGGTTTCACTGTTTAGCCAGGATGGTCTCGATCTCCTGACCTCGTGATCCGTCCGCCTCGTCCTCCCAAAGTGCTGAGATTACAGGCATGAGCCACCGCGCCCGGCCAAAACTTACTTATTAAATAATGAGGCTGTTGGGAATATGCTGACTAGATTTGGAAACAAACAATAATTCTTTTCAGTTTATTAAAGAAAATACCCATTGGTGTTTATTTCTTTTACATAGCTTTCCAGACACATTTTTATTTATTAAGTCCTGTCATTTTCTCCTGAACTCAAGGAGGCAAGTTATCTCTCTGATAAGGACCTCAGCAATCAGCTGAATTACCTGCCAGAGGCTATAAAGGGGCTTGTCTGAGCCAGAAATTCACAGCAGTGTCTGCCAGTGAGCCCCAGGACTTTGCTTCTCGTTTCCAACCTTAAGTTGATCCTGCTGTCTTTGTAGAGGTAACATCTACTTGCTCCTATATCTGCACCTGAAAAGCATCTCAACATAGCCCAAAACTGGAAGCAACCACAATGTTTTTCTGTAGGGGAATGGATAAACTGTGGTATATCCATACAGATGGGATATTATTAAGCAATACAAAGACATGAGCTAGCAAGCTACAAAATTCATGGAGGCCAGGCGCAGTGGCTCATACTGTAATCCCGGTACTTTGGGAGGCTGAGGTGGGAGGATCCCTTGAGCCCAGGAGTTCGAGATGAGCCTAGGCAGTATAGCAAGACCCCTCCCTCTCTAGAAATAATTTAAAAACTTAGCCATGGCTGGGCACTGTGGGCCATGCCTGTAATCCCAGCATTTTGGAAGGCTGAGGAGGGCGGATCACTTAAGGCCAGGAGTTAGAAACCAGCCTGGCCAACACAGTGAAACCCTGTCTCTACTAAAAATAGAAAAGATTAGCTGGGCATGGTGGCACATGCCTGTAATCCCGGGTACTAAGGAGGCCAAGGCATGAGAATTGCTTGAACCCAGGAGGCCAAGATTGCAGTGAGCTGAGATTGCACCACTGCACTCCAGCCTAGGTGACAGAGCCAGACTCCATCTCAATCTCAACCCTCCCCGCTCCACTCCCCCTCCCCGCTCCACTCCCCCTCCCCGCTCCCCCCTTCCCCTCCCCGCTCCCCCCTTCCCCTCCCCGCTCCCCCCCGCCCCTCCCCGCCCCTCCCCGCTCCCCCCGCCCCTCCCCGCTCCCCCACTCTGCTCCTCCCCGCTCCCCCCCGCCCCTCCCCGCTCCCCCCCGCCCCTCCCCGCTCCCCCCCGCCCCTCCCCGCTCCCCCCCTCTGCCCCTCCCCGCTCCCCTCCGCCCCTCCCCGCTCCCCTCCGCCCGTCCCCGCTTCCCCCTCCGCCCTTCCCCGCTTCCCCCTCCGCCCTTCCCCGCTTCCCCCTCCGCCCCTCCCCGCTTCCCCCTCTGCCCCTCCCCGCTCCCGCTGCTCCCTCCCCCTCCATCCCTTCCCCACCCCGCTCCTGCTGCTCCCTCCCCCTCCATCCCTTCCCCACCCCGCTCCTGCTGCTCCCTCCCCCTCCATCCCTTCCCCCTCCCCCTCCACCCTTTCCCCCTCCCCCCACAAACTTAGGTATGGTGGTGTGCACCTATAGTCCCAGCTACTCGGGAGTCTGAGGCTGGAGGATTACTTGAGCCCAAGAATTTGAGGCAGCTGTGCGCTATTTCAGGCAGACCAAAAGCTGCCTCTCACCTGCGTATTTAATTTTTCTTTTCTCTATTTTCGCACTTCTATTAGTCGGATCCACTATTGGCACACCTTTCGGTACATGATGGATGCTTAGTAAATACCACTGGATGCACAAACGTGTGTCCTACCCACACCATGCCATCTGCCATCACTGCTATTTGCGAACCTTTTTTCAGGGACTAGTTGATGTCTCAGTTCCTCAGTGAGGTGGCATCCTTATTTCTGAGGCTTTTAAAATTCGTTTAATACCTATTGTCAGAAGTAAACATGTTGCCTTGAACAATCATCTCTGAGTTACCTGTTCTCTTGCCTGATAGATTATGCATCTCATAAAGACAAAACGATATTGTGCCACATTATTACTTTGTGTCCTATACGGTGTGAAATGTAGTTGGCTGAAACATAATAGGCCCTCATAAATGTTTGTTAATGGTGATGATCTCGATTACGGTGACACTTGAATGATAGTATACTTTGAACACTGGGTTTGTTATTTTCAAAGGCATTGAGTAAGCAAAGCCAGTAATTCACTGCATCCTCATTATGGGCCAGGCAAGGGTTGGGTGCTTTCTACAAATATTTGGAGAGGCTGACTGGTGTCGATTAGAGAGACTTTCTTTAGTGAGTGGAAGAGAATGATGTGTGTTAAGTCGAGTGAGGTTGGCTGCAGACTAAAGAATGCGCCTCTGTTTACATTGCAGGGACCTTGTTAGTGTGGGAATTCAGAGGGGCTGGAAGCTGGTGGCTATCTTCCTTACATTTAATTTACCCTGACCTTTTCCTGAGAGGTAGAATGAGGGGTGAGCTAAAGTTTAAAGTTTGTACTCTCAGAATCATTGAGAAGTTGACATCATTAGAATGGGAATGATTGGAGATTTTTTTCTGGTTTCCTGATTTTTCTGGAGATAAAAAAGCCTTCTCTTCTGGTAATTTTCACCTCCACTTCCGTTCTACACATTTTTGTCTTTGCATACCTGTTTAATGGAGGATATGTGCTCTACCGAATCAGTGAAAGTGCAAAGCCAAAGTATTGACTTAGATTGTTTTTAGAACAAGGTTGGAGTAGAAATTAAAAACTGATTGGAAAAGGCATGCCACTTTTTCTTGCGAGGAGCTGCTGAAAACAGGCACTCACGACCTTTGGCGCATGTGCAAAACATGGCAGAATGTCCCTCTTTTCTTGGGGAAGTTACCTAACCAAGTTAAGTGCTTGGCTTGTGTCTGGTGGTTTTACAACTGTCATTTTAGCTAATCTTTACGGAGACCCTCAGAAGTGGAGCGGGAGCAGTGCTTCTCAGACCAGAGCCTGCATCAGAATCACCTGGAATGCAACCTTCACCCCCTTTGTGATTCAGTGGGGCTGGGCTGGGCTGAGATGAAGAATTGTATTTCTGATGAGCTCGCAGGTGATGTGGATGCTGATTTGTGGGCACATTTTAAGAAGCACTGCGGTAGAGAGTAGGCTTTCTCTCCATCTTTTAGGTACGGAGAATGACTTCTGGGATGGATAGGTGACTGGCCTGATGTTCTCACAGTTCCTAAGTTGAGACTAGAGCTGTCTCTAGCACTTAACGCAAGAAAAGTGATGTCAGGCTCCCAGGTAAGGGAGACCCCTGCCCTCGGGACTCCCTTGGAAAAGGCTTGGAAAAGAGGAGAAAGGCCTGTAAAGCCTGTGAAGTAGAAGCTAAATGTAAACAACACCCCAGGGAAGATGAAGTGAGTATTTTTTTCCTAAACCATTGGATCAGGAAAGTCTTTCTGGGGGAGGTGACACTGGGACTGGCTAGAGAAGTGCTTTTTTTTCTTTTGAATATAAGTGCTTTATTTTTCTCTCCCAGTCTTTTATCTTTTTAAAATTGAGATTCATAGTTGTATATATTTTTGAGGTACATGTGATATTTTGATACATGTATACAATGTGTAATGATCAAGTCAGGGTAATTGGGATAGCCATCGTCTTTTCTTTGTGTTGGGGACATTCCAAGTCTCTTCTAGCTCTTTTGAAATAGATAACACATTATTGTTAACTATAATTTCCCTGCTGTATTTTTGTACCCATTAGCCAACTCAAAGATGGTGTTTTAGCAGGAAGAAACAGAACAGGCTGGGCACAGTGGTTCATGCCTGTACTCCCAGCACTTTGGGAGGCCAAGGTGAGCAGATCCCTTAAGTCTGGGAGTTCAAGACCAGCCTGGCTAACATAACCAGACTCTTTCACTACAAAAATTAAAAACCTACGTGGGCATGGTAGCAGGTGCCTGCAGCCCAGCTATTCAGGAGGCTGAAAGGGGGAGGAACGCTTGAGCCCAGGAGTTAGAGGTTACAGTGAGCAGTGAGCTGAGATCCCACCACTGCACTACAGCCTGGGTGACAGAGCGAGACCCTGCCTCAAAGAAACAGAACAGCAAAGGCTTAGTGCCAGGAAGATACAAGAGTGTTGAACAGCAGAGTTCAGTTGGATTAGAAGATGGTTTAGTTGAAAGGAGAGACATCATGGCAGATGGTTGAAATGCCTTGCTGGGAATTTTTACGTTTAACTCGGTTTTGATTGGACTCAGGTGTTTGAGTAGAAAAGGGATATGGGTAGAACTGGACATTTGAAATAACCCATATGAAAATGATAAAGATGAGAAAATTTCTCTTTTGCTCTGAGTTTTCCTTATTTTCCAGAGACTTGTCAGGGTTATTTAAGATAACCTATTTAATTAAATTGTTAAAAATATGGTTGCCAAGAAGGAACAGTGAAGCGAGAATCTTGAGCTCTGCAGTTAATTCTCATTTCCTTGCTTTGTTGTTGAAATAGGGGCACCCTGCTCGTAGACAGTTAATAGCCTGGTCTCCTTTTTCCAAATGATCAAACAGGCCGAACAGTTCCTCCTCTGTTTGAAGTGTCTGGTTGATGTAAAACAGTTGATCTGCAGTTGTTTCTCTTGCTCACAGACTTTTTGGAAATAAGCAAATCCATCCACACAGATAGCTGTTTTTGAACTTTCTCAAAACCCCTTATCTAACCCCTTGTGAGAAGTCAAACTGAGCTGCTTTGCTTTTGAGGAGGGCTGGGCTGGCAGCCTTTCTAGTTTATCTCCACCCTCCCCTCCCCTGGGGCCAGCTCCTGGCGTGTGGCTCCCCCGGGACAGAGGCACAAGGTGGCTTTGTGGCAGCTTCCGGCTCATAAGAGCAGAGCCAGATGCACGGAGCTGTTGGAGATTGATTACACGCCCTTCGCCCTTTGCTCTCCTGGGTGTCTGACACTTGATTTTTTGCCCTCACTCAATGGCACATCCACACTTCTTTGCTCTCAACATGGGGCACAGAAGTGCTTGGAGGACCCAGAACCCAGCCCTTTGGCTTCCTGCAGCTCTGCCACTTGGACTTCTTCTTTGAATAACACGTTTCTGTGAGTTTTTCTTAACCTGGAATTTTTCAGTTGCTTGTATTTAAAACTGGAAGAGGGGAAACAAACTCTTGCAAAAAGTTTCTCTTCATCTACCCGGCTTGATTGAAAGTAGTTCCTCTTCACTGTGATTTCATCTCACTTGATTTATGCTCTCAGTGGGGCAGGAGTAGTTGGTAGGAGTATGTGCTTTTAGTAGATTAAATTAAAAATTGTTTAATTACTTCTTAATTAAACATAGTCTTCTTAATTACTTTTTTTTTTCTTTTTTAAGAGATAGGGTCTTGCTTTGTTGCCCAGATCGGAGTGCAGTGGTACAGTCATAGCTCACCGCAGCCACAAACTTCTGGTCTCAAGTGATCCTCTTGCCTCAGCACTGCAGGTAGCTGGGACTGCAGGTGCTTACCACCATGCCTGGGTAGTTTTTAAATTTTTTGTAGAGACGAGGTTTTGCTATGTTGCCTAGACTGATCTCAAACTACTGGCCTCAAGTGATCCTCCTGCCTCAGCCTCCCAAAATGTTGGGATTACAGGCATGAGCCACTGCCCCTGGCCCAAATTACTTCTTAATTAAACATATAGGTATATGGTACAAAATTAAAAAGGTCCAAAAGAGCATCTGATGAAAAGCCAGTCCCCAGCCTGCCTTGCTTTTGTCCCAGGCCAGGCTGGCCGCCTCACTGGAGTCAGCTCTCCTTCCAGTTACCTCCCTCTCCTTCCAGAGAGGCTGTTTGTGTTCACAGGAATATTCATGGACACATAGACATTTTTAGATTTATGGAGGTGTAATCACAAATCATAACTTTGACCTGTTTCAGGTGTACAATTCAAAGGTTTTTAGTCAGTTTACAGAGTTGGGTGACCATCACCACGGTCCAGTTTCAGAACATTTCTATCTCCCCAAAAAGACCGCAATTCTTTGTGCCCTTTGCTGTTGATCGAGCTCCGAATCCCAGCCCCAGGCAACTACTTTCTGGATATTTATCCTCCTGATAAAGCCTTGGCTGGATATTACATTTAATAGGATCATAGGTTTATGGTGTCTTTTGCATGTGGCTCTTGTCAGTCAGCAAAATGTTTGCGAGGTCCATCTATGTGGTGTGTGTCAGCATTTTGCATCTTTTTGTGGCAGAACAATATTCCCTGGTATGGATAGATCGCATTTGGTTTATTCACTCACCAGTTGATGACTATTTGGATTATTGGGTTATCCACTTGTTGGCCCTTTTTTGGCTGTGGACATCTGCATGTACTTCTGTGCAGACATATGTTTTCATTTGTCCCGGGAAGATACCTAGGAGTGGAATTGCGGGGTCACCAGGAGAAGGGTTTGCTGGGTTTCATGCCAAACTTATGATTACAATTTTAAGAAACTGCCAAAATGCTTTTTAAAGTGTTTGCAGCATTTTATATTCCTTCCAGCAACCAGCAGTATATGAGTTTCAGATTTTTCACATTCTTGAGAGCTTATTTGGAAGTTCTAGCAGGGGGGAGCACAGCTACTCGTATACCCTTGACCGAAAACCGGTCCTCCTCTATAGGGGATGGTCGTCCTCTTCTGCCAAGCACACAGTTTTGGAAGGGACACACATGGAGTGGTGAGGGAGGAAAGGAACACCAGTCTAGCCAGCCAGGTTAGCTAGATCAACCCTGGCAATCACCCCTAGCCCAATGAACCCTGACGATCAGTGGGGTGACAGATCTCACAGCCAGATGGCCCTTACATCCAGATTCTCCACATTCTTGATAACACTTGTTATTGTCTGTCTTTTTTGTTATAACCATTACAGTGGGTGTGAAATATCTTATTGTATGTATAATTTGCATTTCCTAATGATTAATGATGTTGAACATCTTTTCATGTGCTTAACCATCTTTGTTTTTGCAGATTTAAAATCTTCCTATTATCAGTTTTAAAACATGAGGTAATAGCTAACTTAGAGTGCCTCTCACCATTTCTGCTCCTTTCCCTGCCAGTTTTTTAGCTGCATTATTTCTACATTGTCAGGCGTTATATAATATTCTGTGGCTGTTACAATTATTTTTTTCTTAAAGTATAAATGGATGTAAAGTTTACTAATAATTGTTTTTCATTCTTTCACCATTTACCTTTTGTTTTGCTGAAGTTTATCCTTTAGTAGTTTTTTTGAGAAGAGATTGGCTAACATTCTTCTGAATTCTCACCTGTTTAAAATGTTTGGCTATTGGCTGCATGTGGTGGCTTATGCCTGTAGTCCCAGCACTTTGGAGGCCAAGACAGAAAGATTGCTTGAGGCTAGGAGTGCAAGACTAGCCTGGGCAACATAGCAAGACTTTGTGCATACTAACTGGTGGTGGTGGTGGTGGTGCATATTTGCAGTCTCAGCTACTTGGGAGGCTGAGGCAGGAGGATCGCTTGAGCCCAGGAGCTCGAGGTTACAGTGAGCTGTGATCATGCCACTGCTCTCCAGCCCAGGTGACAGAGTGAGACCCTATCTAAAAAAAAAATAGCAAAAAAATTTGGCTATTATAGTTGAATGAAAATTTGCTTGTGATGAAAGTTTTGATTCTGTTACAATTCTTTGAGGATGTTTTTGGCATTTAAGCCTTGAATGTTGCTGTGGACAATTCTAACATTTTGTCCCCTCATACTTTATTTGAACTCTGCCTAGCTGCCCAAACGATTCCTTCCTGAAGTTTGAAGACCAGCTATGACTCAGGAAATGAGTTGTCAAATTATCTTTGTGGTGATCATTTTATGGTAGTTATCCCTGGAATAGGATATCTTCATTTATTATGGACAAGTATCTTTAATTTCTAAAATGTTTTCCTGAATTATGCCTTAAGCTTTTTTTTTCCTGTTCTATTTGATTTTTGTTTCTTTAGGGATGCCGATTGTGGGTATGTTGGATCATCTCTCTCTGTCTTCCATATCTATCAGTTCTCTGTGTTTTTTTTAGACAGAGTCTCACTCTGTCACCCAGGCTAGAGTACAGTGGCGTGATCTCGGCTCACTGCAAGCTCCACCTCCCGGGTTCATGCCATTGTCTTGCCTTAGCTTCCTGAGTAGCTGGGACTACAGGTGCCCACCACCATGCCCGGCTAATTTTTTTGTATTTTTAGTAGAGACGGGGTTTCACTGTGTTAGCCAGGGTGGTCTCAATCTCCTGACCTCGTGATCCATCTGCCTTGGCCTCCCAAAGTGCTAGGATTACAGGTGTGAGCCACCGTGCCCAGCCAGTTCTTTGTGTTTTAAATCTATTGCTTGCTTTTCTCAGTCTTTCCCATTAGGTCCTTCATATTTTCACCAGTGCATATTTCCTTTTAGCTGCTTCCCATTTGGCCTGTATTTTGGTGATATTTTCATTCTTCCATTTTGTCCTCCTAAGGTCTGCCACCCTTATTCTTTATTTCCTGCTAATGTCTTCCCATAGCTTCCCTGAACTCTTGTAAATCCTTTTATGTTTTTGTCTATGGAATCAGTTATTTCATGAAGTTTTATTAATTTATAACTATGTTTGGACAAAGCTTTAATCTGTTGCATGTAACATTTTCTTTGGATGTTCATCTGTCATTTTTCTTTTTTCTTGCAGCATCTTTGTAAAGGTTTTTTTGTTTGTTTGTTTTTTGGTTAGTAGGTATGAAGTAGCTCTTTGCAGGAGCCTCAGTGGGCCAGCAGACAGAGCCGTGTTCCATACTAATAGGAATTTTCATGACTTGAGGTTGTGTGTGTGTGTGTGTGTGTGTGTGTAATCCTTTCAACCTTTGCTATTCCCTTATTTGCTGAAACTTTGGTAGTCAACCTTGGTGGTATGTCTAATGCAGTCTGTCTTTTTCATCTTGCCTCAGTGACAGACTGCTTCCTACAAATATGGCTTGCCTGTATGGTTTCTCATTTCATATCAATCTCACTATGTCCAGGGAAGCTGTTACTGTGAATCTGCACACCTGTCCCTGTTATTCCAAGAAAGTTATGACTGGTTTGCTGCTTATTTGAAGCTCCGCCATTTTTATCTGAGATCTGTAGCCATGAGCAGCTTCTCCAAGCATTTTCCTTCCCTTCTTTCTGACCTTAACTGCAGCTTGGCACATTTTTGTTAACGTTTTCTGGTTTGGGGCTACAGATGTCTCCCAGTTTCCTCAGGGATGGAATTTGCGTTTTTTAGTTTACTGCTTATTGCTTTTGGATGAATTCCAAGAGGAAGTCCTTATAAGTCGGGATACTAAGACAAGACAACTCTAGTTTTTTACCTTTTCTCTGGTGGTTAAAAATCTTGTTACTTTTTGTTGTTACTTTTTAAAGTAATTTTTCAAATAGAGCTAACTAATAAAGTAGTTTTGCAAGCAGCTTTTAACTTTAAGGTCTGGAATAATCACTTTAGTAATAAGCTATCACAAGGAAAGAAATAGTCTATATTTTGACTATTCCTCAAGAATTTCAGAAGTCACGAAGTTACTGGAGATAAATTCAGAATAGAGCATAGGTTAATATTTATACACTAGAGGCCTTTCGGTTTGTTGGATTTGTTTATCTGGAAGACGGCATTGCATTACTGGGCTTACCAGTTTTGCTATCAAGCATCAATTGTGGTTACCCATTTATGACTTGCCAGCGTTCCTGAGATGTTCCCTTAGCGTTCTTAGGATGCTCAACTCAAAACTCTTGGCTGGATTTATGATTGAATTAAACAGACTTTTCCATGTACAGCAACAGTCTGCATGCAAGTATGATAGCGGAGAAAGTATGACATACTTTGTTCAAGCATCAGTATCCAGAAGTAGAAATAACCTAGACATGAGATCATTTGAGAACTAAAGAGAAAGGAAGTTAAGCTACCAAGTATCTGTTAATGACTAACTCAATTAAATTTTTAAATGCCAAGGTGCTAAAAATTAGAATATATATTTATCTGGGGATTTTGGGCAAGAGGGAGAGAAAGGATTCAGTTCAGAGGATGAGGAGTCTTGCTTTTTGCTTAGGTAGGACAAAGAGAAGATATCTGCAGGGAGGGTCTGAGCACCTTTAGGCTGGGGTGAGGTGGGAGAGTAGAGCCCTTCCTTCCTGCCGTCATCGGCTCCCTGGATGGGCATCAACACTATAGCCAGGTCCATGCCTGCTTGACTCAGAGTGACAAGCCCAGCTATAGCCCAGTGTGAATTACCGTGCACAGGGCCTGTCCCTGCTGAGCAAGTGCAGGGCAGAGGGGGTGGGGTGGGGGAGGGGCCACACCAAAGTAGGAAAAGTGCAAGGAGGGGCTGGGAATGGGGAAGGCCAACTTGACTGATGGCATAGTTTTCTCTGGAGATTGCATTTATTTTTAACCATGAGACAGTGAACAGAAAACATATATGGAATAGAAGTAATTTTGCCTGGCTTGTGAAGATTATTGTGGACACAACTGACTTCATAATGAATATACTGCTCCCCCACCACCACCTCCACACACACACACACACACACTTTGATTCATTGACCCAGTATTGAGGATCTCTTTTCCACTTCGGTGAAGGGCACTAGGCTGGGATTCTAGATTAACCAGGCTGGTCTCATCTCTCAAGGCTAATGAGTGAATGAACCAAAGCAGAGATCACACAACCAAACAGATTAGAAACAGATGCTTAGAAAAAGCTTATTTGAGGCAGAAGTGAGAAAGGCACTTATATAACAGACCTGTGGAATCAGGCATTCAAAAAAGAAGGGGCCAGCGTGGTGGCTCACGCCTGTAATCCCAGCCCTTGGATCATTTGAAGTCAGGAGTTCAAGACCAGCCTAGCCAACATGGTGAAACCCCATCTCTACTGGGGGGGGAAAAAAAAAAAGCCGGGCGTGGTGGTGGGCATCTGTAATCCCAGCTACTGGGGAGGTTGAGGCAGGAGAATCGCTTGAACCTGGAAGGCAGAGGTTGCAGTGAGCCGAGATTGCGCCATTGCACTCCAGCCTGGGTGACAGAACAAGACTCCATCTCAAAAAAAAAAAAAAAAAAAAGCAATTCTCAGATCTTCACTCCATATGTCATCTGGTCACACTGGGGTTCTGAGACAGACAGTGTTAGCTCCAGAAGCATTGCCTGTCTTAGAACCCCTATGTTACCAGACGACATAAGGAGTGAATAAAATCTTCGAAAGGCTTTGATGGACCGTAGGTGAGGAAGGTGAGTGTGGGAGAAGTCAGGAGTAAATGGTGTTTCCTAGACAGTGATCAGGTGTTTCCTAGACATGTTCGATGGAAGGACACGCCCTTTTAGGCCCTGGTGATTTGAGTCGCTGTGGATGTGATCCCATAGTTTCTGATTTGCTGACCTCAGGGCCAGCCCTGTGTCTATGGTGACAGCCTTAGAGGTTTCATTGCAGAGGAAGTAAGGAATTCTTTAGGAAACTTCTGAGGACCTACTCTTAAGGAAAAGGCTGAGAATGAGTTAGGGAAGAAAACTCTACAAAATGAGATTTGCAAACCGGATGGTTTTCCTGAAGAGAAGGCTTTAACACTTTCCTGAGTTTTGTTTGTTTGTTTTTGTATTTGAGACAGAGTCTTGCTCTGTCACCCAGGCTGGAGTGCAGTGGCGCGATCTCGGCTCACTGTAAGCTCCGCCTCCCGGGTTCACGCCATTCTCCTGCCTCAGCCTCCCGAGTAGCTGGGACTATAGGCGCCCACTACCACGCCCGGCTAATTTTTTGTATTTTTAGTAGAGACAGGGTTTCGCCGTGTTGTCCAGGATGGTCTCGATCTCCTGACCTTGTGATCCACCCGCCTTGGCCTCCCAAAGTGCTGGGATTACAGGCGTGAGCCACTGCGCCCAGCCAACTTTCCTTTCAAGCAGTGGTAGAAGTTTCCAGGTGAAGAAAGAGGGCAAAGGGCTGAGCCACAGCGAGCCACGTGTGGAGACCTGGAGGCAGACAGAGGCAGCGGGAGGGGAGGGAGAAGCTGAGGGATCAGGAGACGGACTATCTGGGGAGGAAAGATTTTTTTTTTTTTCTTTTTTAAGGAAAATAACTTTGTTGGCTGGGCACGGTGGTTCACGCCTGTAATCCCAGCATTTTGGGAGGCTGAGGCGGGTGGATCACTTGAGGTCAGGAGTTCAAGACCAGCCTAGCCAACATGGTGAAACCCCATCTCTACTAAAAATACAACAATTAGCTGGGTGTGGTGGTGTGCGCCTGTGATCCCAGCTACTCGGGATGCTGAGGCAGGAGAATTGCTTGAACCTGGGAGGCGGAGGTTGCAGTGAGCCGAGATTGTGCCACTGCACTCCAGCCTAGGTAACAGAGTTTGAGATTCCGTTGCAAATAATAATAATAATAATAATCATAATAGTAAAATAAAATTAATAAAAAATAAAAAACGTTGTTGATACTATAGTACAATGTATAGAATGGTAGAATGGCTTCTTGGGAAAGGGGGAATAGTTGGAGGGGTGGGTGGCTGGAAAGAAATGAAGGGTGACTTTTTCTCAAATGTGAGTGAGACGCATCCCACAGTTCTATTCCTTGCACCCCAGATAGCTCTGTGGTGCCCCTTCTGTGGCCCCTTTGTCCAGAAGTGCCCCCTGGGGGTCTCTTTTTCCCATCTCCTCTTTCTCCATGACCCTCACCATTGGGCCTGATGGTTCATTTTGCTTTTTTGGTTACACATTCACCCCCTTTCATTGATTCTAATGGCTTTCACCCTGAACCCATAGCCCAGACCCAGCCTGGACAGGACAGCTTCCAGACAGGACAGCCCACAGGATGTCCTTTTATAGCCCCAGGGAGCATTCCAAAGCACACTCACGCCTCCCCCTCCTACTTCCTCCCTTCTGCCCTGATTTCAAACTTTCTCATCAGTGTTGGACTTTCTTTTTCTTTTTTCTATCTTTTTTTTTTTTTGAGACAGAGTCTCGCTCTGTTGCCCAGGCTGGAGTGCGGTGGCACGATCTTGGCTCACTGCAACCTCCGCCTCCCGGGTTCACGCCATTCTCCTGCCTCAGCCTCCTGAGTAGCTGGGACTACAGGCGCCCGCCACCACGCCCGGCTAATTTTTTGTATTTTTAGTAGAGACGGGGTTTCACCATGTTAGCCAGGATAGTCTCCATCTCCTGACCTCATGATCTGCCTGCCTCAGCCTCCCAAAGTACTGGGATTACAGGCGTGAGCCACCGCGCCCAGCCCAGTGTTGGACTTTCACCTCCTCTTGGTAGCTAACCATTTTTAACATTGAGTTAGTTTTTCCACAGAAGTAGATTTTATAGCATCACCTTTTGATTTCCATTGCTGCTGTCCAGATTGGTACTTCAAGCATGAATTGTTACAGTTGATTTGGAATTGGATGCCCCAGCCCCTGCCCTCCCAGCCCTCTTTCTTTAGTTATTATAGTACCATCCTCAGGCTCATTTTGCTGAAATTGTTGTTGTTGTGTTGTTAGTCTTGCCTCAGTGGCTCCTGCTGCCTGCAGGGTAAAGACCATATTTTTCAGCCAGGCATTTGAAGTCCTCTAAAGGAGGGGTCGCCAGATCCTGGGCCGTGGACCAGTGGTCCGTGGCCTGTCAGGAACTGGGCCGCACAGCAGGAGGTGAGCAGCAGGCGAGCAGCAGGTGAGCATCACCGCCTGAGCTCCGCCTCCTGTCAGATCAGCTGCAAGCATTAGATTCTCATAGGAGCACAGACCCTGTTGGGAACTGCGCATGCGAGGGATCTAGGTTGTGCGCTCCTTATGAGAATCTAATGCCTGATGATCTGAGGTGGAACCGTTTCATCCCGCAACCATTGCCTCTACTTTGTCTGTGGAAAAACTGTCTTCCACAAAACAAGTCCCTGGTGCCACAAAGGTTGGGGACCGCTGCTCTAGAGCCTGACTTCAAATCATTTCTAAAACACATCTTGAACTCTCTGGCTCTGATTCTCACTCTTTTTTGCCTGTGCCATCGTGTTTCTGTCCCGTAACTCGGTGGATGCCATTCCACTTCCCAGGAGTGCCTTTTCCTTGTCTGTCTCCTATCTCTTTCCAAGTATTTTCCAACGTTTGAGACCAACTTGAGTTCAATTCTCACCTTCTCCATGATGGAAGGCTTCCCTCTCTTTTAACCACTTCATCTTACATGGAAATCTCATTCCGTTATGTCCTTCTGACACTAAATACGCAGCCATATATAAATATACTGGCTGAGTGGTCCAGTCGTTAAGCAGCCAGTATTGACCTCCACTCCGTGTGAGGCATTGTGCCTAGGTAGGCGCTGAGCTGCAAAGGACATTCGAGATTGGGTTCCTGCTTTAAGGGCATCACAGTGCCTTCTCCACACACGTGGGCTCAACCACCACGGTGTGGCTTTGATAGCCACGAGCACAGAGGGGATAGCAGCACATGTGCTCTGCACCAGATGCCAGGATGTGACATTTGTTTTCGTTTTTGAGGTGGAGTTTCACGCTTGTCCCCCAGGCTGGAGTGCAGTGGTGCAATGTTGGCTCACTGCAACCTCCACCTCCTGGCTTCAAGCGATTCTCCTGCCTCAGCCTCCCGAGTAGCCAGGACTACAGGTACATGCCACCACACCCGGCTAATTTTTGTGTGTTTAGTAGAGGTGGGGTTTCACCATGTTGGCCAGGCTGGTCTCGAACTCCTGACCTCAGGTGATTCACCCACCTTGGCCTCCGAAAGTGCTGGGATTACAGGCGTGAGCCACCGCGCCTGGCTGGGATGTGACATTTGAACTGAATTTTAAAGCAATGGTAGAAGTTTCCAGGTGAAGAAAGAGGGCAAAGCACTCAGCCACAGCAAGCCATGCATGTGGAGACCTGGAGCCAGACAGAGGCAGCGAGAGGGGAGGGAGAAGCTGAGGGAGGGTGTCATCAGACAAGAGTAGACTATCTGGGGAGGAAAGATGATTGTTTTTAGGAAAATAACTTTGTTGATACTATAGTATAGTGTGTAGAGTGGCTTCTTGGGAAAGGGGAAATAGTTGGAGGGGTGGGTGGCTGGAAAGAAATGAATTATTAGGTGGTTTTTGTAACAGAAATAGACACTAGAAACCAAGAAAAATGACCGTACTCTCTGTTGCCTCTGTCTATGTGAGTGTATGTCTGCGAGCGTATGTCTATTTCCTCAACCACATTATTAGCCCGAGCTCTGCAGTGCGCGTTTTACCTGTTTATCTTTAGAATACCCACAGTGCTTAGCATGTAACTGTGTCCATAAAGGTAATTAATGGATGCTAATGATATGGTTTAGTCACTGTTTATCATCTTCCCACCAGACTTCAATGTGTAAAAAGTAGTGCTTAGCCTAGCTCATTGTAGACACTGAATAATGAAGAACAGACTGTAAAACGAGAAAGGAATAAAATATGCAACAATATGCAAAATTATTCAAAAGGATAAAGTATGCAAAAAGTATTTGCATGCCTTGAGTGCTTAAAGGTGACTTTGTGAGTGAACCGATGCCTCCCTACATGTGATTCCTGTGCAGGGGATGGAGCCCCCTGCCCACCTGGGTGGGGTTCAAGGTGGCACACAGCTTGGGTGGTAGTCTCCTGTTCTGATGTGTTTTTCTTTCTCACTGCTTCCTGCAGATATTCTCTAAGCCGCTTTCATCATGGGAGAAATAGAGCAGAGGCCGACCCCAGGATCACGACTGGGGGCCCCGGAAAATTCGGGGATCAGTACCTTGGAACGTGGACAGAAGCCGCCCCCAACACCTTCAGGAAAACTCGTGTCCATCAAAATCCAGATGCTGGATGACACCCAGGAGGCATTTGAAGTTCCAGTAAGTTGGGGGCTTATCTGTGAACCCAGGAGTGTGGTAGGGGACAGCCTTTGGTGTGAGGAGG
This sequence comes from Gorilla gorilla gorilla, assembly GCF_029281585.2. Classification (NCBI taxonomy): domain Eukaryota; kingdom Metazoa; phylum Chordata; class Mammalia; order Primates; family Hominidae; genus Gorilla; species Gorilla gorilla. The sequence goes on from NC_073238.2 coordinate 112,926,061, forward strand.
TTCGGCTCATTCCCATGGCCAGTGACATGAGGCGGCTGGAGGTCCTGCATGTTCAGCACCTCCCTCCCCGCCCTCCAATGGCCCCGCTGACCCGTTCTGGTTTCGAGCTCTCCAGTGTCTAGATTTATGCTTGAACCACCCATATAGTGATGTCAGTGGCCTCGGTGCTTGAATTTTACTATGAACTTTCATTCAAATATATATATGTAATCTAAGTGCATATGTATATGTTATGTATATATATGTAACTGGAGGGAAGAGTGGTCTTGTGGCTGGATCCCAGTTTAATTTACTGGTCATAGACAATTCCTCTCTCACATTGGTGCTTGTGCGTGTGTGTTTGTGGCAGGGGGGCTGTCGAACTCAAGTCCAGGTTACTGGCAAGAACAGTCCAGAGAGCATCATTAAAGAGCCGCATGTGTTTTCATGTGAGGGAATCAGGAGAGCCTGTGCATGCAACCCCACAGGGCAGGTGTGGGAGTATCGAAAAGCCTCCTTCCGAGCCTGCCATATGGCAGCCCTAGAGATGGGGAGGCCCTGCCACCGCAGGGCCCTGGACAGAGCAGCCTGGGGGCCGGAGGTGTCACAGGAGGAGCCGGCAGCCTGGGCCCCTCAGCAGCTGGAGCCGCTGGAGCCTCTGGTGCTCCTCACTTCTGCTCCTCACTTCTGCTGTTCTTCTCCGAGCCCCTGCCTGGCCTCTCCCAGCCTCCTCCTCAGATCGCTCCTGCGGGAGGATGAGAAGCTGCCGCCTGCTTCGTGCAGCTGGTGCACATCTTATTCCCGGCAGGAGAGGAAGTGGGAGTGTCTGGCTGGCTAAGCAGCAGGCCCACTCCCTCTCATCGGCTCAGTCCAGAGAACTCTTAACACTCCTCGGATCTAGTATTTTGGGTTTTCTGTCTGGAGTATCAAATACCATGTCTAATATTGTTTGCGGAGGAGGAAGATAACTCTTGAATTCCAAGCAGCCAACTTACAAACAAACTCTGGGAGCACACCTGTTTTTAACATGGAGATGATCTGTGTGTCATTCCTGTTGGCTAGAGGGGCTGGAATTTAATAGTCGACATTAACGTTGGTAACCCATCATTTAATCACTTATGGGATATGAGTCAGCAAATTATATTTATTTCAAAGAACATTGCTCAGAGCACATGAACTAACATTAAATGTCTCAGGAAAAGATAAACTCAGAATAGCTATGCTTAAAACCACCAATTTATTGCGCACTGCAAACAACCTTTGTGTTTTCTAATTTTCTTGTGGAATTTGTATCTTTCAAGGACTTGGGACAGCTTTGTATTTTGGTGAACAAAGCTATTGCTAATCTGCTAAAATCATAGACTCTGTTGAGGAGAGCCCCTGCCATCCGGTCAGAATTGGGCCTCCTGGCACATGTGGTCCGTTTGTGCGCCACCTCACCCACTTTTTTGTCTTTGTTGCCAGACTGGTTCAGTGAGGTGTTTCGTTTCAGTGTTTCCTATTGAGTACTGTGAAGGACTTCTGAGCCCAGATTTCTAGCACACACATTCTATTACACGGTGTTTCTCTGAGTGGGTTGGACTGTGGAACTGGCAAATGCTGCTCTTGTGTGCACTCACTCCAGGGATCGTTGGACTGTGCTCACCTGCAGTTCTTCTTGAAACCAAAGAAAGTCAAGACCCCATTCCTAGCTACTATTTAGCACCTATCCAGGAGCTCCCTGCCCAAGAAGTAGTAATAGAAGTGTGTTTTTATCTTTTAAAATGATTTTTCTTCATAATTTCTGATGGCTTATGCTTTGCATTTATAAGCCCTTTGTCTGGAAGGAACCTTTCTCATGCTCTCTAATAAACTCCTATGCATTCTTAAAAGCCCTATCAGTTTTACCTGGATCCTACTCTCTCAAGCAGGGCTTTTTCTTCCTTCCTGCAGACCACTTTACTCATATACCTGTCAGATGCACAAGGGAGCCTGGGTTCAAATCCCAGCATCTCCTACTGAGAGTTGTGCAGCGTGAACAAGTTATTTAACCTGTCTGTATCGATAAAATGAGGCTAATAATAAACTCGACTTCATACTATATGAGAATAAAAAAAGAGGTGACACAAAGTGTTTGGAGCAATTCTTGACATGTAGTAAGAGCTTAACTAAATAGTGGTAATGACATGCACGTCCAACTGCCTGCCTGTTCTGTCTATATCCCCAGCATCTAGCGTGGCACCTGGCATATAGTAGCTGCTAATTAAATGTTTGCTGACTGTTAGAGTGAGTGTGAGTTTATTTTACAAGTAGAATTAATGCCATTGTTCATTTTCACATGTCTCCTCCATTCATATTTTTCTTTCTCTCTTTTTTTTTTGAGACGGAGTCTTGCTGTGTCTCTAGGCTGAAGTGCAGTGGTGCGATCTCAGCTCACTGCAGTCTCCTCCACCTGGGTTTAAGCGATTCTTCTGCCTCAGCCTCCCAAGTAGCTGGTACGATAGGTGCCTGCCACCACACCCAGCCAATTTTTCTATTTTTAGTAGAGACAGGCTTTTACCATGTTGACCAGGATGGTCTTGATCTCCTGACCTCATGATCCGTCTGCCTTGGCCTCCCAAAGTGCTGGGATTACAGGTGGGAGCCATCACACCTGGCCATATTTTAATTTTTCTAGTTTGGTCAGAATCTTTCTCTTAACCTCTGGGAAACAGATGTATTCCTTCACTGGCTGTAGAAAGTCACATATCAGCATTTTTATTGGTGGAGATGATTCTGAGTCAGTACCTCATGCTCTTTAAGAGCAGCCACGGCCAGGCCAGCAGCAGCTGAAAGGCATCGGGGCTGGCTGTGATGGCCCAGTCATCAGGGATTGGGAGGAAGGTGACTACAGGATTGTGAGAGACTCAGCTCCCCAGTCTTGCTTTAAAACCTTGCTGTGAAACTTTTTGCTGGGAATTCAAGGCCAAGTGTCTGACCCTGGAAACGTCCTTTGATGGAGTGCCCCAAGTGAATGACTTCTCATGGCTCAGTCACATTCGCCACGCAAGGCCAAGTGTCTGACCCTGGAAACGTCCTTTGATGGAGTGCCCCAAGTGAATGACTTCTCATGGCTCAGTCACATTCGCCACGCAGCTGAGCCGGGCACGTGGCCAGAAGTCCCTGCAGTTTCCTTTGGGGATGACTGGTGTCTTTCCCTGGGGGTTGAATTTCCTGGGCCTTTACTTATTAATTTTATTTTAAAATACGGAATTATAGGCAAAGCAGTCATTTAAAATGCAAATCCCCTAAACACTTCCTGAAACAAAGAACCACACCATCTTCTCCATGGTGTCTCTGTCCTTCTTTGTACCCTAAAAAAATTATTATTAAAGAGGTCTACCTTTTGGGAGGCTTTGGCAGTTGGCTCCACGATCTCTTCCATTCTGTAGCTGTTTCCACAAGCACCTCTGTGGTTGAACTTGGACAGTCTTTTTAGGTATTTCCTCTGCAGAGTGGAAAGTTCAAGCGCAGTATTTATAGTAAATTTTTGCATGGTGTTTTTTCATCTTTATGTGGAAAACACCGTGCAAATAAGCTTCAGCCTGTGGTTTATGATATATGCAGCTTTCTCTTCCAACCAGAGGTTATGAAACAGAGTGACTCTTGGGCATCTGAAAGGGTTAATAAGGTGCCCCTATGCCCGCCCAGGCCATTTCCCTGATGGTTCCTGGGAAGGTTTTCTGTGTCCCCTCCTCGTGACCCTGCGGGTAAACAAACACAGTTCCCACTGACATTAGTAGGATGAAGCAGATGGTTTCCTCTGCAAGTGTTTATTCAGTTTATGTATTTTCATTAGCAGTGTTTCTATAGGAAGAGCAGAGGAAATAAGACACAGCCATTTTTATTTTTTATTTTTATTTTTATTTTTTGCTTCTTTTGAGCGGCCCTGGTAAAAAAAAATGCTTGGGGAAGATGCTCACAGGTGATAAAAAAGACACCTAGTGCCTGTCGAAGGGTTAGAGGGAGTGATGGCCAGTTGCAGGCGGGTGGACGATGGCAGAAGCCCAGAAGCCCCCCAGGAGAGCAGGGGGCAGGAGTTAGTTGCTGCAGAGGGAACTCGGCGTCTATGACCGTCGTCGCAGGAAATGATCCTTGTAACTTTCTCGTGTTGCTGTCTTGTCACTGCTGTACTCGAGCTTTTGTAGCTCCTGAGACTTAAGTAGCATTCATCCTTTGCCTGAGGATCAAGTGTGGGCTTCGTAGCTCGGGGAGCCTGGGAGAGAGCAATGAGCCTCCATGGAGGGGCCCTGTACACCGGGAGGTGCCTGGGCAACTCCCATGGCTCATCTCAACCACAGTCCTCGGCGGTTTGTTTTCTGCATTAGCTTCTCATGCCAGAACACCCTCTTATTTGTTTACCTGCTTAGTGTTGGCCTCTTGCAGGTAGAGTGGACACTCCTTGGAGGGCACGCCCTCTTGTTCTTGTTCGTCATCATGTGCTACGCCGCAGCGGTGCCTGTGCATGAAACTGACTGGTGACAGTTCTGCTCGGTCGTTTAACTATACGAGAGTTGGTGCTGTCCTAGCATAACAAGGGAAAGAGCAAGTGGGAAGAGCTTCTGAGTCCCTTCCTCGTGTTTTCACAGCGTGAAGGTGGGGCTGGGATTGGAGTCCGGCCCGCCAGACCCTCAGCTTACCCATCTTCTGGGCACTAAGAGCCGCCTCCTTTGTGAGATTCGCGGACTTCCTCTGCCTCCTACTCCCACAGAGGTGGTCCCTGTTCAGCTTGGCCCGCCCCTCCCCCACCCCACATCCTCACCCCACATCCTCACCCCACATCCTCACCCCATGCTGCCCTGTTCTTACCTCTTTGTAAACACCCACGCCATCCTCACCCCGAACACATTGATCAAAATCCCACCAACTGCCAGGCCTCTCCCAGGCTTGTGCTCAAGGCCAGCCTTCTCTCCTGACAGTGCTGATAGCTCACCTCCAGTCAGACCTTGAATCATGGTCTCTAATCTTGCCCCTCGCACTCATTATTCCTGGTGCAGTGACTCAGTTTTTTAATCTGCAAAATTAGGCACTGGGGCCAGATGATGTTAAAGGCTACTCCCAACCCCTTTCCTCCTTTGGAAGTGAGGACCCTGTGTTGACATGCTCCTTGACAAATTAACTTTTTGTGACTGTATTTGTGAATTCTCCAGACAGATGGTAAAATCTTTGAGGAAAGAGATTTTTAATCTTAGAGCAAACCTTGAGGCCCCCAAAGCCTGATTAGACACAGTGGGTACCGTGTGTCTACTGTTAAAGAAAGCTATGTGATGAGAGTGAAGAAGCATGCCACGATTTATATGTCCCATGCCAGTTGCGGGCCGCGGGAAATGTTGTGATTGGCCTTATGTGCGTGTGGGGTGGCTGTTTACATAAAACTCACTGCAGTACATAGGGCTGAACTCCATGCTGTTTGACTGTGGGAAATGGAAGACGGAAAGAAATCAAATATTTTCTTGATAATACATTATTAGTAGAAGATTCAAGTTTAAGTTGAAATCAGAGAAGACCTAAAGTTTTTGAGAAAAGTAATGAGTTTGTATGTCATAAAAGACCACATAGGTTCTTTTCTGGTGTCAGAATCGCCTGTGCTGTCTTGGAGACCTAATTAGGAGTGTTACAAATTCAGTCCCATACATGATTAAACATTGATTTCATTTCGTTATTATACCTTTTGAAATGTAACAGTTCTTTCATTCCTTTAATTTTCACTGAAACCTAGGTTTGAGATCAATAGGGAGCTTATTCTCTGAGAGCTCTGGTTCAGAGTAAGGTTTCCACTGGTGGTAGATTCTAGAGCTGGCTTCATAAGCTCCATCTCAGAAAAAGGGACAGAGCCGAAGTTTGTCTTTTCAGAAAGCTCAGGGTTTCCTCTTTGTGGCCCTGCAGTTGACATCAGGAGCTGGGCTTGTGCTCATTGGTAGCAACTGTGCCTTTATGGAAGTGTGTTCATTTTCTCTGTCTTTGTCTATATTTATTTATTAAAAAGTCTTTTTTTTTTTTTTGAGACAAGATCTTGCTCTGTCACCCAGGTTGGAGTGCAGTGGCATGATCATAGCTCACTGCAGCATCAAACTCCTGCCTTAGCCTCCCTAGTAGCTGGGACTACAGGTGCATGCCACCACACCGGGCTAATTTATTTTTATTTTTATTTGTAGAGATGAGGTCTTGCTACGTTGTCCAGTCTGGAACTCCTGGTCAAGCAGTCCTCCCCTTTGGTCTCCCAAAGTATTGGGATGACGGGCATGAGCCACTGCATCCAGCCACATATTTTTTATTTCTAATAATTTTGCTTCCCAATTTATTTTAATTTTTTGAGACAGAGTCTTCTCTGTCACCCAGGCTGGAGTGCAGTGGAGCAATCCTGGCTCACTGCTGCCTTGACCTTCCGGGCTCAGCAGGCCTCCCACCACAGCCCCCCCTAGTTGCTGAGACTACAGGCACGCATCACCACACCTAGCTATTTTTTTTTTACTTTTTGTAGAGACAGGGGTCTCGCTATGTTGCCCAGGCTGGTCTCAAACTCCTGGACTGAAGTGATCCTCCTGCATTGGCTTCCTAAAGTGCTGTGATTGAAGGCATGAGCCACTGTACCCGGCCTGTTTTCCTTCTTAATTTCTCTTTCAGCCATCTTAGGGAATGTGCCCTTTTTGGTAAGATGAAGAAAGTATTTTTTTTTTCTTTTTCTTTTTCTCCCTGCAAAGAGGTGAAATACACATTTAACTAAAGGTCTTGAGGGGGCGGGGTCTATCTTTTCTGTATGTGTAGCGGTCCCGACTCTCCTGGAATGGAGTCCCTCCCTGACAGTGGGGTTGTCCCTCCAGTGGTCTGATTGTACTGATAATGGAAGGAAGGTGTTTAGATCCCAGGACTACTTAATTTTCTTCTTTTGCCCCAAATGCTTCACACATAAGAGGTGGAGATGGTGGAGGAGGAGGAGGATAGACCCAAATAAAATTTAATTGGCCCTTTCAGACCTGCAGGGAGGTGTGTGTGCCCAGGACTGCTTTTGCCGCCGCTTAAGCAGCTGCGCTTTGAACTAGAGCAAGCAGAGGGAACTTAGCATGTTCACCCAGCTTTAAAAAATAAGTCAGCGTTTCTTTTTTCTTATCACTGTTTCTTTTGGCTCCTTTTATTTGCAAAGTTTCTGGAACAGAATTTAAGGCTACTTTGCTTGGCATGGTCATTTCTGTGTTTTATTTAACTTTGAGTGATAAATGGTGCTTGTCTGAGTCTAGCCCCATGAGATTAAATTTAAAGGCTATTTTGGCTATTTTAATAGAGAAAAAAAATTTTTTCATAAATCATTTTAGCTAAATACTGTTAGCTTTCCTTTCTGGCGTCTCAGGAGCAAAGAGTAGAATTTAAGAGCTGGCTTGAAATGTTTGTGTGCACCCCATTCAGCTGTAGTTAAGACCCTTGTGATCAAAGTCAGTTCTCTAGCTCTGATATGCTTGCAGTAATTCTTCAACAGCTGTTTGCTATTTTCTCCCTGAAAAAAAAAAATCAGTATAACCTAATTAAAAGAATAAACTAATTGAGAATGTCTGAATCTGACTTTAAAATGGGCCATGATCTGAGAAAATGGAGGAAGTTTGAAAAGCTGCTTTTTTTCTCTTTTAAATGGAAACAATACTCTCAATGATAAGAAACAGAGGGGTTAAAGGGGAAGTGCAGGTCCTGGGTCCGGGCTGCCTCGCTTCCTACCTATGTGGCGCTGCATGAGTGGCTGACCATTCTCATCTCTACACATGGAGAATACCTACCACTTGAGGCCCAGGTGAGGCTCTAATGAGATCTTCTGCAAAAACACCTTGCAGAGAACACATATTTGGTTCTCATGAAAGTAGGTTGTCTTCCTTCCTTTCACCCTGAACTTTAGTTTCCTTCTTGTTCTTTCACGGAATTGAGGCTCTGCTTTCAATGTAGAGCTGTTGGCTGGATCAATGGGAGAAAAGAAAGCGAATGAAAGCACTTAAGAATAAAAAATCATGTGCTTCTGTCAGATGGAGTCATTCCTCTTAGACCACAGCTGCCTGTGTAGTCTCACATCAAACTGGGGCTTTCTTTGGAGGGGAGTCATTACTTAAGCCAAAGCTGTGTCCCAAGGGGCCTTTTGGAAGGTCTATAAGAACCAAGCACCACTTGGACAATTGCCGTGAAACCTCCATTTCTGCCAAGCTCGTTTACTGCGTTTTCGTGGACTTACGTGCAGCTTCTGTGAGCTTCAGTTTAATCAACTTGAAAATTGAGGGGGTTGCACTTTGCGCTCAGAAATTTTACGTGCATTTTTGCTTTCCTGATTTCTTGATCTCCTCTATTTTCTTAGCTTCAAAACTTTTCCATTTTCCTAGAGTCAGGATGTTCCTGGCTGAATCATGCGTCCCTCTACCATGGACTGGATGAATGGTTTTAAGGTAGACATAGGATTTCCAGATCCTGTAGGGTAGGTCTTCTCAATATGGGCTGTGTGGGTTCATTTGAAGGAAGCGCTCAGCCAGCTGGATGCTCTTGTGTTAGAATGTAAATATAAAAACATTGCACATATTAAATGGACTGATTTTTAAAAACTATCTGCCATGTTTGAACGTTCAATTATTTGCTGTCTTCTATCACTTTGAGCATTTGAGCTGGAGATAATGATTTTAACTCATAAGACAGACACAGAATGACTTAGTTTGGGATTTCTCTTCTGTAGATAGAATGATCATGTAAAAGAGCAGTTCTCAAAGCTGTTAGCACTTTGTAACTTTGAAGGAGAGCCTCAAAGGTCTCTGTTTCCTCACTTATACAAACAGGAAGTTGGACCAGATACCACAGTGGAATTCTGTGGCTCTGGTTTTATTTTATGGAATGTGGTCTTGGAAACATGATACGGGTTTCACAAATGTGTATCAACATGGAAGGCAAGGTGCTACTGGTGATAAGAAAATGAATAAAAACAATAACTACCCTCTGAAAAATCCCTTGCTGTGTGCCAGACATTGTGCCAAGTCTGCCCGTACATTATCTCATTTGTTGCTAAGTGAACCTATGAGGCAGGTGAGAATAACACCGATTGGTCTCACAGGGCATAAGTGACTTGGCGTGGGTCAGAATGCTGGAGAGAAGGAGCTGGAGTCCCAGCCCAGAACCACATACACCTAAGCCTGTGTGTCACTCACTTTGTTAATGGTCTGGGGCCATAAAGAGCCGTTAGGATAATACAACATGTTAGCTGTGCTAGAGCCTGTGACAGGTGCCAGTGGAGGGTGCTTTTTTTTTTTTTTTTTGAGACGGAGTCTTGCTCTGTTGCTAGGCTGGAGTGCAGTGGAGTGATCTCCGCTCACTGCAACCTCCACCTCCCGGGTTCAAGTGATTGTCCTGCCTCAGCCTCCCGAGTAGCTAGGACTGCAGGCGTGCACCACCATGCCCAGCTAATTTTTTTTTTTTTTTTTTTTTTTAAGTAGAGATGGGGTTTCACCGTGTTGGCCAGGATGGTCTTGGTCTCTTGACCTCGCAACCCGGCTGCCTCGGCCTCCTAAAGTGCTGAGATTACAGGCATGAGCCACCGTGCCTGGCCGGAAGGTGCTCTTAAGTGGGCAGGATGGGTTGAAGAGGGTGGAGTCTGCAGAAGGAAAGCCCAGTGACCGGGGTTTTGGCAATATCATCTCCACATGGTAGTTACTGATAAGGTCCAGGGCCCTGCAGAAAGAATGTCAGGGGACTGACAGATACAGGAGAAACCCAGGACGTAGACCTGACAGGGCGTGGCAGCTGATGGGACAGAAGGAGGGAGCCCCCCGGGAGTGGGAGAGCACCTGCAGTCATCAGGTTTACAGCCTGGATGGCTCAGTACTGTCACCAAGGGCTAAGAAGTCAACTCTGTGACAAATGTTTTACTTGAAATAATGTCTTCCTTCAGTTGACATGAAAGGAACATTGGTAGTGTTGCCAAAAGAAGGCATTTCTTTTTGTTTGTTTGTTTGGTTGAGACAGAGTCTTGCTCTGTCGCCAGGCTGGAGTGCAGTGGCGCGATATTGGCTCACTGCAACCTCCGCCTCCGGGGTTCAAGTGATTCTCTTGCCTCAGTCCCCCGACACCTGGGACTACGGGCACCCGCCACCATGCCCGGCTAATTTTTGTATTTTTTAGGAGAGATGGAGTTTCACCATATTGTCCAGGCTGGTCTCGAACTCCTGATCTCAGGTGATCCACCCGCCTCGGCCTCCCAAAGTCCTGGAATTACAGGTGTGAGCCACAGCGCCTGGCCATAGAAGACATTGCTTTGTTTTTTATCACAAACAATCTGTGGCTCTGGAAATTAACTTCCAGGATTCTTAGTGATTATGTAAATGGTACAAACTGGAAGTAACAATTGGAAGTTGATTGCTTGGTTTCAATTTATGTTAGGAAAGTTATTTTTACTTCTTGCATTCCAATTTCCTCATCTCCCCAGAAGCTACTCTGTTAAGCTTGCCACACCTGGGTGCCCACCAAGCTGGAAAAGCATTTAGATCCAGTGTTTTCAAAGGACTCTGTTCAAAAGCATTAGAAAGGAGCAGGTCAGTTGCTTTCTTCAGCTCATTGTTTAGTTTTGATGTAATTTGCCTGTGACATGAACTATAAAATGCAATTGGCTATTATACCATCTTCCAGTGGCCATTTGTCAGTAAGTATTTCTGCCAGCAAACAGAACTCAGGTGCTCCATTTCCTTTGATCTAGGCATAAGACTGAGTGTGTAAAGCATTGCAGAGCAAGACCAGAGGGCATTTGTGGAGTTGTTAGGTTATCACAACGATACCTTTTTTCATGTTTGAAAGCTGAATTACTTTCCCAGGGCAGCCATAACAAAGTACTACAAACCCGTGGCTTAAAAAATAGGCAGTTACGGCCAGGCACGGTGGCTCATGCCTGTAATCCCAGCACTTTGGGAGGCGGAGGCAGGCGGATCGTGAGGTCAGGAGATCAAGACCATCCTCGCTAACATGGTGAAACCCCGTCTCTACTAAAAATACAAAAAATTAGCCGGGCGTGGTGGCGAGTGCCTGTAGTCCCAGCTACTCGGGAGGCTGAGGCAGGAGAATGGCGTGAACCCCAGAGGCGGAGCTTGCAGTGAGCCGAGATCATGCCACTGCACTCCAGCCTGGGTGACAGAGTGTGAGACTCTGTCTCAAAAAAAAAAAAAAAAAAAAAAAGAAAAAAACACAAAACAATAGGTAGTTACTATCTTACAGTGCTGGAGGGGTAGGTGAAACAGAGCTGAGTCCCTATCTTCTTGACTACCCATCCCTTGCCAGGGACTCCCAGCCAGAAGCCCCAGAGTAAGAGAGCTGAGGTGAGCAGTTTGTGGAGCTGGGCCTGCAGGCAGGCAGTGAGAGAAGAGCCAGGGCACCCTCTGTGGTTGGAGGCGACCATGACTTCTGCCTCACAGAGAACATGAAGGCTGTGAGGCGTGGGCTGCCTCCACCCCTGCCTCGCTAACCTCAGGCTCTCTTCCTCTGCCTTGGCTTCCATTCCTGCATTCTCTGACCACGGGATCCTTTTTACCTCCCGACTGATCCTTCATCCCTTCACCTACAGGACATGGCTTCGCATGGCAGGCATCAATAAGAATACCTTTCATTCACACTTCAGTCCTGGGATTCACAGACATGCTCTGAATTTCTAGACAGTCTTAGCAGTAGAATTCAAATGATGAAGAAAGAGACTGCTTTGTGTAGTAGTCACAGCATAAGTTGAATATAAGAGCTGAAAAAACCTCAGATGTTACTATTAACCATCTTATCTCTTAGCCTGATCATTTTTGTAAGGACGAAGATGACATATTTTATTAGAGCTGTTAAACGGGACGTCTGGTTTCGTGATCGAGTGCCGAGAACAACTCTTTTCCTTTTATTGACTTGATTTCAGTTGCATTTCACAGCTCATTGCACCCAAGTAGATTTCTCCACGATGATCGGACCTCCTGTGTGTTGCCCACAGGACTGAGCTGCTTGGACTCGCACCATTCCTCTGATCATGCCCTGGGGTTTATTACGATCTCACCCATTATTGCCATCACACGAGGAGAACTCTCACTCCAAGTACAACAGTACGAGTGTTTGCTAACTGTGGACTCTGCACTCCCTCATGAAACCAAGAGTGTTTCTTCTTCCGTTTTCCTTCCTTTCCATTTTAAGGACCATTTCTCTAAGGCAGACTTTCCCGTCAGGACCCTCCCCTGCCTTGTGTCCCTTTTGAAGCTCCTGAAAGGCCCGTGGCCATCTTAGAAAAATAAAGTTCTGATTTTCTTCAGAAAACTGGTTCAGCAGAAACCAAGACACTGCCAACAGCCCTCCGGCGTCCTGCCAACCGGGCTGTTAGAGTCTTTATGTGGGTAGGTACAAGTTGCCTTGCTTAGCTTCCAAACTTATTTTTGCCCTCTTGTCTGGCTCCTAAAATGCTGGATCCAGGGGCCTGGAGAGTTGGTTTTGTCTCTGGTTATTGTTTAGTGGCACACAAGGTACTGACTGAAAACAAGGGCGTTTTTGTACATCCCTTTTACCCGCATGCACTCTTGGGGAGGTCAGTGATGGTTGGAAGTCCCTGCTGGCACCGTCTCTGCCATAGCATTGGGGGAGCACTTTAGTTGTCCGTTTTTCCAGGCTAATCCATCCCTTAATGACTAAGTTGACATTTGTTGAATTATAGAGTACGAGTTCGCTAGCACTGCTATAACAAAGTACCACAAACTGGGTGGCTTGAAGAATCTCAGTGTATGGTCTCAGCTCTGGAGACCAGCTGTCTGAGATCAAGGTGTCTTCAGGGTTGGTTCCTTCCAAGGGTTGTGAGGAAAAGTTCGTCTTGTGCTTCTCTCCTGGCTCCTGGAGGTTTGCTGGTAATCTGTGGCATTCCTTGGTTTATAGATACATTGCCTGTGTCTCTGCGGTCATCTTCACGTGATTTTCTTGCTGCGCAAGTGTCTCTGTATTTTCCCCTTTCGTAAGGACATGGTCATATTAGATTAGGGCCCGCCCTACTGACTTCATTGCAACTTGATCATTTTCAAAGACCTGATTTCCAAATAAGTTCATACTCACAGGTACCAGGGATTAGGACTTCATCTTTTTTTTTTTTTTTTTTTGTGGAGGAGGGGAGATGTAGTTTAACACAACTGTATAACAACTCCCATTGTTTTATTTTAACAAACCATTTGAAAAATGGCTGTGCTGTTGACTGCTGCTGTGACTTCTAGCTGTGTAACTCATTTCCCCAGTTTTCTGCTCTTGTTCTTTTGGAGCATAATGTAGTCTGGGACATTTTCCCAGTAAGTGGAGGAGACCAGAACTCTTAAATCACATGTATGTGTACTTGGAATTAGAACTGAAGTACGGGTGGCCATATGAGATGAGAAATCCCAGCTGTATTAATCAAGTGAACTGTAAGAGCGATTGGTTTTTTTTTGTTGTTGTTTTTGAGTTATTTTTCTTCACCATCACTCTCCCACCACCATTTCCCGGTGGATCAGTAGTGGGAGAGTGCGAGTTTGAAAGCTATCAGGAGCACCTCTCAACCAATCATGTTGCATTTCTTTCTTTTCTTTTCTTTTCTTTCTCTTTCTTTGATGGAGTCTTGCTCTGTTGTCCAGATTGGAGTGCAGTGGCACGATCTCGGCTTACTGCAAGCTACGCCACCCGGGTTCACGTCATTCTCCAGCCTCAGCCTCCTGAGTAGCTGGGACTACAAGCGCCCACCACCATGCCCGGCTAATTTCTTTTGTATTTTTAGTAGAGACGGGGTTTCACTGTGTTAGTCAGGATGGTCTCGATCTCCTGACCTCATGATCCGCCAGCCTTGGCCTCCCAAAGTGCTGGGATTGCAGGCGTGAGCCACCGCGCCCCGGCCTCCTGTTGCATTTCTAACGTTCATGTTCATTCCGGCAAATGTCTGTTCTTTAGATGGATTAGTCCACGTTGAAAAAATGTCTTCACCATTATCCTAGCATTCACTCAGGCTTCCAGAAGCTATGTTGGGGAACATCACTAATCATTTAAGAAATGCAAATCAAAATCACAGTGAGATACCAGCTCACACTTACTAGGATGGCTACTATTAAAAAAAAAAAAACAGAAAAAAACGAGTACTGATGAGGATACGGAGAAATTGGTACTCTGTGCACTGTTGGTGAGAATGTAAGAAGGTGCAGCTGCTGTAGAAAATATTATGGCAGTTCTCAAGAAATGTAAAATAGAGTTGCTGTATGATCCAGCAGTCCTCCTTTGGGGGCATGCCCAGATTGAAAGCAGGATCTCGTCGAGATAATTGAACACCCATGTTCATAGCAGTACTGTTCACGCTAGCCAGGAGGTAGAAGGATCCCAAACATCCATCCTTGGATAAATGGAGAAGCAAAGTGTGTTATATACATGCAAAATGGTGTACTATTCAGTCTTAAAAAGGAAGGAAATCCTGTCGTATGCCACAACATAGATGAACCTTGAGAACATTATGCTGAGTGAAATAAGCCAGTTACAAAAAGAAAAATACTGTATGATTCTACTAATATGAGGTACATAAATAGAAACAGTAGAATGGTGGTTGCTGTGGGAAGGCAGAAATGGGAGCTGTTTAATGGGTACAGAGTTTGTTTTGCCAGATGAAAACATTGGGAGATCTTTTTCACAACAATGCAAATATACCTAGCACTACTGAATGTGCACTTAAAAATGGCTAAAATGGGCCGGGCGTGGTGGCTCATGCCTGTAATCCCAGGACTTTGGGAGGCCAAGGCGGGTGGATCACCTGAAGTCAGGAGTTTCAGACTAGTCTGACCAACATGGTGAAACTCTGTCTCTACTAAAAATACAAAGAATTAGCTGGGCGTGGTGGCGGGCGCCTGTAATTCCAGCTTACTGGGGAGGCTGAGTCAGGAGAATCGCTTGAACCCAGGAGGCGGAGGCTGCTGTGAGCCAAGATCGTGCCATTGCACTTCAGCCTGGGCAACAAGAGTGAAAATCAGTCTCAAAAAAATAAAAAGAAAAAGGAAAAATGGCTAAAATGGTAAACCCCATGTTACCTGTTTTTTTAAATGACAATTAAAAAAAAAATGCCACAGAGCAGCAATGTGATTTGGAAACTAGTTAAATTAGCCCCAGCTGATTGAAGTTTAAAATTTAAGTTTCCCTACCATTCATCGCATCATTTGGCGATTATCTATTGTTTGTATAGTATATCGTTAGTTACTATTTTATGGATCTCGCCTTACAGATCCATCAGACCCTTTAAGGCTGTGACTGGCTTCTCTGGGATTTCCCGGGTTGCCAGAGTGTTTCCTGCACATACCAGGAGTAAAAAGTTAATGGAACTTTTTTTTTCTGTTCATTGATCCACTTACGGGATCTTCTGCAAATTACCTAAGTCTAAGGATTGGTTCACCTCTTCTTGCATGATTTGCTTAGTTTCTAGGCTATCCGATGATTGAAAACACATTGCAAAGATATAGAATGTTAAAATGATACTGAAGTTACTAAAGGTATTAGATGTTCTTTATTTTCTAGCAGTTGCTATATGCACTGACCAGTTGAGTAATAAGATTCTCATAACCTCAGAAATAGGAATTTGTTATTCTTTTTAACAAATACAAGATTACAGAATCTTTTAATATTTGTATAAAACTTATCTTTGAGCAAGCAAGCCAAGTAGCATCTCCCTGCTGCTCTAGACATGCAGATCCTGCAATTAAATATTGTTTTTTGAATAACATATGACATTCGAAGCAGAGAGTTGCCAAGACATAGCATGTGGACCTTGCTCTAGTTAATTCCTCGCTAGTGACACATTTTCTATTTACCCTTCTACTCACATTTCCCCACATTTCTTTGCAAAGATTCAGCTAGCAGTGAAGATGAAGATAGAACACATCAAGAATGGTGTTTGTGCTGCTGTGTTGTAGCATTCGGAAACTTGCAGTGAGGGATTTTTTTGCAAGAAATTTAAAAGTTACGTTTTAATAAAAGGGTAGTATTTGGGTAAATTTCCCCATTATGAAACCTTTTCTATTTGTATTTTATTTACAACATGAGGCGTCTGAGTAACAATGTAAAATATTATTAACTTTTATAACAGTGACAGGACATATATACATTAATAACATAATCTCAGATTTCTTTTTTTTTTTGGAGACAGGGTCTCTCTGTTGCCCAGGCTAGAGCAAGTGCAGTGGTGCAGTCATGGCTCACTGCAGCCTCAACTACCTGGGCTCAAGCGGTCCTCCCACCCCAGGCTCCTGTTTAGCTGGGACCACTCTCCACCAGCTAATTTTTAGATGATGATTATTATATACTTTCTTTTTTTTTTTTTAATAAAGATGGCATCTTGCTTTGTTTCCCAAGCTTCAGTTTTTTTTTTGTTTTGTTTTTAGTGGATAAGGGTTACACAGCATAGCATATAATAAAAACTACAAAGGTCATGTCAGCAACCCTGGTGGAAAGCCGTGGGGCTTGCAGTATCTCACTTGAGTTACTACGCCTCATTATCTCTACTGTATTGGCTGTTACGGGTTAAGAATATGAAATAAAAATAAAAGGTAGACAATACACAGATTTATTGTATGAGTGTTGAAGAAATACTCAGAAAGCAAGTGTTGTTTAAAATCAAGTTGTGATGGTATAACGACATTTCCTAGCAGGCAGCCTGATGGTCACTGGTCATGCCTAGTACCGTAGGATAAATGAGACATTGCCTCTTACTTGCTTTAGAGAAGTGGGCACTCCCCTCCCCTCACCCAAGAGAGACTTATTTGGGCATTATTGAAAAAAATTTGTCATTGTCTGTGAGCCTGTTATAGGTAATTTTAATAATTACATGTTAACATTACAACTTTGAGTATAAGAGGTTTTGGCATCTTTGAACACATTATAGGCTTTAGTGAGAACCAGAGAAACATATTTGGTCTTTCACAGAAATTAACCCTAAACCCTCCGAGTTCCTTAGTATTCACCCCAGTGCAATCTATGTTTATTGTAGCAAATTGAGAAAATGCATAAATGGTTAAAGAAATAAAAGCCTCCATCAGTCAACCAAACAAAAGCATTGATGATTTAGATTATGTCTTTGCAGTTGTTTTCTTTTATCTATGTTCTCAATTAAGAACCTTTGGATTGTAAGCAATAGTAAATGACTCTGGTTAATGTCAGCAGAGAAGTGGGCTTGTTGTGAGGTCCCTGGGCAGCTCACCATGGTCAAAGAGTGTGGACATGAATTACTGTGACCTAGGCAGTCACCCCATTTGTCTTTTTTCTGCTTTTTTAAATAAAACCAGAATATATTATACATGGTGCGTGCTCCTCACTTTCTGTGCCTTGGGAAACACTGCTGTGATGGGCATAACGAGTCTCAAAGAGGAAGGATCTACGGGTAAAGGAGATGCACGCAGAAACAGCCTCTAATCTGTCAGTAAGCCATGCAGTTAGCAGGTGTGTTAGTCTGTTCTCATGCTGATAATAAAGACATACCAGAGACTGGGTAATTCATAAAGGAAAGAGGTTTAATGGACTCACAGGTTGGGAAGGCCTCACACTCATGGCAGAAGGTGAAGGAGGAGCAAAGGCACATCTTACATGGCGACAGACAAGAGAAAGTGTACAGGGGAGTTGCCCTTTGTAAAACCATCAGATCTCGTGAGACTTATTCACTACCATGAGAACAGTAAGGGGGGAACTGCCCCCCCCCATAATTCAGTTATCTCCACCTAGCCCTGTCCTTGATACATGGGGATTATTACAGTTCAAGGTGAGATTTGGGTGGGGACACAGCCAAATCATATCAGCAGGGAATGGTTTAGCAGTTCACAATGACAAGCTTGGGTGCAAGGATAACCCCAGGATACTGCTTCAGCCAAGCTGATATTTGGACGGAGGACACAGAAAACAAATTCTTAAGCTCTGGAGCTAGGGAGAACAGAGGATGTAAAAAAAAAAATACTCTGGACAAGCTTAGTGGTAGTCAAGGAAAGCAGAAGCAGTCAAGCAGTTTTACAGGGCAGTGCATGCTTTCCATGTAGATGCTATGTTGTCATTCATTTCTATTTTCTATTTCTTATTTTATTTTATTTTATTTTATTTGAGACAGAGGCTCGCTCTGCTGCCCAGGCTGGAGTGCAGTGGCACAATCTTGGCTCACTGCAACCTCTGCCTTCTGGGACCAAGTGATTCTCCTGCCTCAGCTTCCCGAGTAGCTGGCATTACTGGTGCCTGCCGCCATGCCTGGCTAATTTTTTGTATTTTTAGTAGAGACAGGGTTCCACCATGTTGGCCAGGCTGGTCTCAAACTCCTGACTTAAGGTGATCTGTCTGCCTTGGCCTCCGAAAGTGTTGGTGAGCCACCACACCCGGCCTCATTTCTGTTTTGGAGTTCAGATTTATAAAGGGACTGGAGTACTTTTTTTCCTCATAGAGAATAAAATATCCTCTTTAAAATTTGCCCTTTTGCTTTATTTTTATTTTATTTTATTTTATTTTTTTGAGATGGAGTTTTGCTCTTGTGGCCCAGGCTGGAGTGCAATGGCACAATCTTGGCTTACTGCAACCTCTGCCTCCCGGGTTCAAGTGATTTTCCTGCCTCAGCCTCCCAAGTAGCTGGGATTACAGGTACTTGTCACCACGCCCAGCTAATTTCTTTGTATTTTTAGTAAAGATGGGGTTTCGCCATGTTAGCCAGGCTGGTCTTGAACTTCTGACCTCAGGCGATCTGCCTACCTTGGCCTCTCAAAGTGCTGGGATTACAGGCATGAGCCACCGTGCCTGGCTTTTTTTGTGTGTTTGGTTTTTTTTTTTTTTTTGCTTAACTAATGAATCTTTAGGGGCCTGTTGTTTTTAATTCACTTAGTCTCACTTTACCACCATGTAAACTACAGTTTGGTATACAGTCACTTCAGATTTTATTTACTTTTATTTTGAAGGAGAACTGCTGGAATTTGTAGGAAAAGATTTCTATCAGAAGTAGTTTTCAGATTTTCATGCTAGGAGTGTAGATTTCACAAATGGGCACCGATGTGCCTAGTTAATAATGTATGCAAAGATCATCTCCTTACAGATTCCAGGCATGCCTCATCTTAATGCTCTTTGCTTTATTTGCCTTTGCAGATGTTGCATTTTTTACAAGTTGAAGGTTGGTGGCAATTCTGCATTTCGCATATCTGTTAGCCCGATTTTTCCAACAGCATGTGCTTATTTCATGTCTCCGTGTTAGCATTTTTAAGCAATAAAGTATTTTTAAGGTATGCACACTGTTTTTAAAGACACGCTGTTGCACACTTACTAGACTACAGTATGGTGTAAACATTTTTTTTATGCACTGGGAAACCAAAAAATTTGCGTGACTCATTTTATTGAAATATTTGCTTTATTGCGGTGGTCTGGAACCGAACTCATAGTATCTCCAAGGTATGCCTAGACATCTGTTCTGAGAAAGCTGTGCTTTGAAACTTCATTTTGAGTGAATGATGATTTCAATACTATTGTCTGATTTTTCCCAGAAATCAGTCTCTAATGGTTTCCCTATT
The DNA here is from genome assembly GCF_029281585.2 of Gorilla gorilla gorilla. NCBI lineage: Eukaryota > Metazoa > Chordata > Mammalia > Primates > Hominidae > Gorilla > Gorilla gorilla. The sequence goes on from NC_073238.2 coordinate 112,945,578, forward strand.
GACAGAAGATCAAGTGAGGACCCTGTGAAGGCCTTTCATGGTATCTGTTGTCATTTAGGAGGCTCAGAAGTTCAAGGGCCTCTGTCTGCAGGCTGGTGTGTTCTTCTGGGCCCCAGGCCCTCAGGCTTTGAGGCTGTAAGCGAGCACTTGCCTGAGGGTAACTATCCAGCTCAGTGGGTAGGTTTTTCCAAGGCATGGATGGTTGACAGCTTGGCAGAGCATCTCATCCAGACCATCTCACTTTTTCCATTTGTATAGAATTCTCTGTTAAAACAAAGGTGTTGTCTAATGTTAAGAGGGAGTGGTGTTAATAAATAACATCTTCCTCTCTTGAGTTCAGAACTAATTAAGAAAGAGGCATGATATCCATGGCTAGTCACAGTGTCCACCCTGTTACTGATGAATGCTGGACCTTGATGCCTGTCAGCCAGGCTGGTTAACTATGCCCTGAATTAGACACTCAGTCACTGGTGTGCAGACTGGGAAGCCACAGGCTCCCCCACCTGTGTGCAGACTGGGAAGTCACAGGCTCCCCCCACGTGAGAACTCTCCAGAATGTGTGCTCTCGGTGAGCAGGTAGAAGTTACAGGAGAGGGAAAAGAACTGAGCCAAGGAGTCCCAGCTCCTTCCCCCAAATACACTCATTAGATAGACAAGCCCCAGGGTGGGGCCAGGAGGGTTCTCCAGCTGAAACTCGCCCACGGGTACCATGAAGAGGAAATTGTGTTTAAATGTTATTACAAGTCCTCAAAGCTTCTATGCATGTGAAGAAATTTGAATTCTCAGGGGGAAACTGAATAGCTCTGGAAATCACGTACTGCTCAATTCAATTCAGAAGGTGTGAGTTCTTAAGGAGCATTTTCACTTCCTTTCAAACTTAAAAAATTGTGGTCCAAGGAATGACATGGGATTCTGACTTTTTATGACCCATGCTAACTGATTTGGTGACTTCTGCCAGTGCAGAAGGCTCGGATTTTCCCCTGAAAGAGTGCCCTGCTCATCTCAGAAAGGTTCAGGCTGTTGGGTCCATCCCGCAAGGACTCGCTTCATGTATTTCCTTTACAAGTCAGAAATGGAAAAAGAGGAAATTACCATCCCACATCTTTTCTTGATGTGTATGAGTGCGTCTGCCTCCAACTCTGAGGATTTCTTCTCCAATCAGGAAAAAGTTGACATTTGCCATCAAGTCAGTACGCTTCTAAGCTTTCATTTTATTTCATCAGGACTGACTGAGCGTCAGCATTCTGGCCGAGTCCTGCAGTTTTACCCACTGTGCAGGTCAGCGTTTTCTTCAAGGACTCTGGCCCTGGCTTGCTGGCATCCTCAGACTGTCTGGATGTTACCCAGGGGCTTCCTCTCACCTCGCCTTCATTCTTGTTCCTTGTTCTTAGATGGATGGGAGGTTCAGTTGTTGGAAACTACCAGTTAGACTAAGAAAGCTGGACTTCTTTCATACTCCTTAAGGCAAGTAGGGTATAAGTAAGTGGCCTGTTGGCTGATCTCAAACATTAGAGAGCATTAGGTTCATTAATAATATTCTGACTTTTTCTTATCTAAGCCAGTTTACTGATTAAGAAATCATCTGGTGAAATTAATCTCAAATATTTTTAAATGCTCAAAGAACATATTGCTTCAGCTTCATTAAAGACTTGTCTAAACACCTGGAAAAAATTTCCACCTCCATTTCACAATACTTTGTGTAGTGAAACCTGATGGAGTGATAGTGCGTTAGTTATTACGGAAATAATGTGGACAATTCACAAGCAGAGTGTTTGTTCCATAAAATTAAACCTGAAATATGTTTGCTTGCTCTTAAGTTAGAAGTATTGACAAGCAGGAAACAAAAAGAGAAATAAATGAATGTATGGACAAGCAGCTGAAGAGGAAGCTCAGAGATTCTGTAGTATTTCTTTGGCTGTCTATCTAAATATGACACAACAGCCTCCATTCTGAGAAAGCAAATTGAGCTGACAGGTGCCACCAAGCCCATCTTTCCACATAGGACCAAAAGACTCTGAAACACTCCCAACTCCTCCATTTTTAATATTCTCTTAGAAACACTGGATTTGTAATAATGCCTTTTAAGCCAGGGGTTAGTAACATCTTTTAATTCCAGTGATATCAATCAAAATACATTTTCCTTAGAGGATAAACAGAGCTAATTAGATTTCTTCCCATATCCCTCATTGAGTAATAAAAAGTAGGTAGTTTGGGTCTCTCCTGACCTTGATGGCAGTGACAGTGCTGGCGAGATTTTTATGTCTGAGTCCTTGTGTGTACCCCACCTTCTGGCTTCTTTGATGGCTGTGGTGGAGCTGCTTGGCATTTTCTTTTTTTTTTTTTTTTTTTTTTGAGACGGAGTCTTGCTTTGTCGCCCAGGCTGGAGTGTAGTGGCGCGATCTCGGCTCACTGCAAGCTCCACCTCCCGGGTTCACGCCATTCTCCTGCCTCAGCCTCCCGAGTAGCTGGGACTACAGGCGCCCACTACCACGCCTGGCTAATTTTTTGTATTTTTAGTAGAGACGGGGTTTCACCGTGTTAGCCAGGATGGTCTCGATCTCCTGACCTCGTGATCCGCCCGCCTCGGCCTCCCAAAGTGCTGGGATTACAGGCGTGAGCCACTGCTTGGCATTTTCACACCCCTGAACACCTTCATCAGTTTTACAGAGAACTTAGTGTGGTCCTCCCCAGGCAATACCCCCAGAGCCACATAAGTTTCATCACAATGCCCAAGGCTGTGGGCCCCAGGGAATCGAGGGTAATATTCTAACACAAATCAAAAATCTCAAAAAAGCCACAAGTGACTTGAAGGCACTGAGAAGAAATTCTAAAGTGATTTATGTCTGATATCATGCCTAGAATTCCATTATGCCTGATGTTTCAAATATAAAGAGATCTCCTCGGGAGGTGATAAAAGGAGCTACACAGGTACCGGAGACAGAGGGGGAAACTGCCTCTCTCCACAGTGGAGTGACGCCCAGGTGTGGGATACTCTAGGTAGGAATAGAACATTGGGCCGATAGCTTAGAGTGGGTGGGATGTCATAAAGCTTACCATCTTAATCATTTTTAAGTACACGTGTCACTAGTGTTAATAAGTATATTCACGTTGCTATGCATCAGAGCTCCAGAGCTCTTTCCTTTTTAAAACTGAAACTCTAGATACATTAAACAGCCCCCATTTCCCCGTCCGCCAGCCCCTGCCAACCATCTAGGGTCATTTTATACACTGGTTTATTCCGTATCATTCATAAACCGTACAATTCACCTCTGTCTTTTTTTTTTTTTTCCTGAGACAGAGTTTCGCTCTTGTTGCCCAGGCTGGAATGTAATGGTGTGATCTCGGCTCACGGCAACCTCCGCCTCCTGGGTTCAAGCAATTCCCCTGCCTCAGCCTCCAGAGTAGCTGGGATTACAGGCATGTGCCACTACACACAACTAATTTTTGTATTTTTAGTAGAAAAGGGGTTTCTCCATGTTTGTCAGGCTGGTCTCGAACTCCCGACCTCAGGTGATCTGCCTGCCTCGGCCTTCCGAAACTCATATGATTGGAATCATCCAATATGTGGCCTTTTGTGACTGGCTTCTTTTCTAGGCCCGTTTTTAGAACAAAGAGGGATGAACCTTTGCCTTACCATAAATAACCCTCATCACATGGCATTTTTTCTTCTTCAAAAACCTTGATTTGTAGCTGGGAAAAAGTGATTTTGTGAAGATATGGAGCTCTCCATCTAAGCAGCACCTGTATGAAAACTTACGAAAAAGAACTATGCTTCCAAACACGATTTAATTAAAACCATATAAGGCCATAAATCTAGTAATATGATACCTGCTCAGAACCTTCCTTAGCTTGCACAGAAAATGCGTAGATGTTGCCAACATCTCCTACGTGCATTTCTAAAATAATACAGTTGGCCATTGAACAACACAGGTTTGAACTTCTCAAGTCCAATGTTATGCAGAGTTTTAAAAATAAATATATTGGAAAATTTTTTGGAGGTATGTGACAATTTGAAAAAAACAGACGAACCTCATAGTCAAGAAATAAAAAAATTAAGAAAGTGAGGTATGTCATGAATATATAAAATATGTGTTGGTAGTCTATTTTATCATTTACTACCATAAAATGAACACAGATCTATTACAGAAAGTTAAAATTTGCCAGGCGTGGTGGCTCACGCCTGTAATGTTAGTACTTTGGGAAGCCAAGGCAGGTGGATCACGAGGTCAGGAGTTTGAGACCAGCCTGGCCAACGTGGCGAAACCCCATCTCTACTAAAAATACAAAAATAAATTCGCCAGGCGTGGTGGCACACGCCTGTAATCCCAGCTACTCCGGAGGCTGAGGCAGAAGAATCGCTTAAACCCAGGAGGTGGAGGCTGCCGTGAGCCAAGATTGCGCCATTGCACTCCAGCCTGGGCAACAGAGCAAGACTCTGGCTCAGGGGGAAAAAAAGAAAACGTTAAAACTTAGGCTGGGCGCGGGTGGCTCATGTCTGTAATCCCAGCATTTTGGGAGGCTGAGGCAGGTGGATCACTTGAAGTCAGGAGTTCAAGACCAGCCTGACCAACATGGCGAAAACCCATCTCTACTAAAAATACAAAATTTGCCGGGCATGGTGGTGGGTGCCTATAATGCCAGCTACTCGGGAGGCTGAGGCAGGAGAATCGCTTGAACCTGGGATGCGGAGGTTGGAGTGAGCTGAGATCACACCATTGTACTCCAGCCTGGGCAACAAGATCGAAACTCCGTCTCAAAAAAAAAAAAAGAAAAGTTAAAATTTATCAAAACTTACACAAACGCTGATGGACTGTATGTGGCACCGATTGCAGTTGAGAGAAATGTAAACAAATGTAAAGATGCAGCATTAAATCATGACTGCATGAAATTAACTGTAGTAATACTGTACTACTGTCCCAGTCTCACAGCCACTTCCTGTTGCTGTTGCAGTGAACTCAAGTGTTTTTAGTATCTGCTTCAAACGTGGATCATCTCCGTCGTGAGCGGTTCATCTCCACTAAATTGCTTATCTCAGTAAAAAGTGATCGCTCGTGGTTCTTGCGTATTTTTTCATCACATTTAGTGCAATACTGTAAACTTTGAATGACACCATGGGACCCGTACGAAGTGGGACCATTGATTCTGGAAGTGCTCTCAAGAAGCAGAGAAAAGACATGTCATTACAAGAAAAAGTTGAATTGCTTGATATGTAGCATAGATTGAGGACTGCAGCTGCAGTTGCCCACCATTTCAAGATAAATGAATCTAGCATAAGGACCATTTTTTTAAAAGAAAGAAAGAAAAATTAGTCAAGTGGTCGCTATGGCTATATCAGCAGGTGTGAAAACCTTGTGCTTTTTGCGAAATGCTGTTGTATCTTGTATTGAAAATGCAGCTTTTATGTGAATGCAGGCTTGCTCTAAGAAAGTCATACCTATAGACTCTAATATGATTTGGGGAAAGTGAAAACTTAAGGCAAAAGGAAGGTGAAGGATCTAAAGCTGGAGAATGTCATGCCAGCAAAAGCATGGTTTGATAATTTTAGAAAAAGGTTTGACTTAAAAAATGTTAAGATGACAAGAGAAGCAGCTTCTCCCGACTAAGAGGCAGTAGATGAGTTCCCAGAGGCCATCAGGAAAATCATAGAGGAAAAAGCATATCTGCGAAACAGGTTTTCATGCAGATGTCTCTGCTGCCCTTGAGACAGCAAGACCAACCCCTCCTCTTCCTCCTCAGCCCACTTGAGGTGACACTGTTGAGGATGAATCCTTATGATGATCCACTTCCACTTAGTAAACAGATTTTCTTAATAACATTTTCTTGTCTGTAGCTTTTTTGTAAGAATACAGTAATAATACACATACAAATTATGTGTTAATCGACTGTATTCCGTTCTCATGGTGCTAATAAAGACATATCTGAGACTGGGTAATTTATTAAAAAAAGAGGTTTATTGGACTCACAGTTCCACATGTGTGGGGAGGCCTCACAATCATGGCAGAAGGCAAAGGAGGAGAAAGGCATGTCTTAGGTGGTGGCAGGCAAAGAGAGAGTGTGCAGGGAAACTCCCCTTTATAAAACTATCTGATCTCCTGAGACTTATTCACTGTCATGAGAACAGCATAGGAAAGACCTGCCCCCATGATTCAGTTACCTCCCACCAAGTCCTTCTCAGGACATGTGGGAATTATGGGAACTACAATTCAAGATGAGATTTGGGTGGGGACACAGCCAAACCATATCATTGACTGTCTATGTTACTGATAAGGTCAACGATAGGCTCTGAGTAGTTAAGTTTTGGGGGAGTCAAAAGTTCTACTCAGATTTTTGACTGTGGAGGGGGTCTGCGCGCCGACCCCCACATTGTTCAAGGGCCAGCTGTACTTGAGGTAGCAAAATAACTAACCCACTTAGCATGCGTTACCTTTGTTGTTTTAGAGAAAAACCCAACTTCCTGCCTGGGAAAGACTGATTAGTGGTATGGATGGGGTCTTACCTGTTAAAACTCACAGGGAATTGGACTTCCTTATGGGTTAATGTATCTACAGACTACTTTCAGCATATTGTTGAAGATTTACTGCAGTTGTGGGGAAATAACACCAGCATTCAGTATATTGAACACTTAAGATACTTACCCTATTGAGAAAGGAGCCCCAAGGGAACAAGTGCCGGTTTACGCAGCTGTCTCCTATTAGGTTCTCTACCCTGGACCCGCCCTGGTTGTGTTTTCTCTCCCTTATCCCATCATAAAAACTGGAGCCCACATCCAGGTTCAGCCAAGGCCCTCAGGGCAAACACTGGCTCCACTGCCCCTTTATTGCGTGCTTGCAATTGGAGCTCTTTGGGCCTGAGTTTCCTTACTGTTTTGCTTGATCAGCAGTGCGTTGACAAAGATGTTGTTTATATTTTATCCAGCATTTTTAGCTGTTTCATATGATTTCTACACTGTGGAATCGTTTTAAGTGGTGTGAGGGGTGGAGGGGGAGGAGACATGGCTGGAGCTGAAGAACTGATCTCCAGCATGAGTGGGGCTGAGGTCCGGATTAGGCAGTGCTGTTAGAGACTCCAGCAGGCCTCAGGCAGGGATGGCAGGCACCAAGTGGCCTGGGGGCAGTGGGGAGAGGTAGTCCCTTGGGTTTCTGGCTGGGCCACTGAGTGGCGGGTGGCATTGGTTATTGAAGGGCTGCTCCCGGAGGAGATGAGGGGGGAGGGGGTGCTCAGGTGAGACTTCTGGGGAGCAGGTGACTCTGGCTCCAAGCGGGGAGCCCCACCTGGACTTGCTGGTGGGGCTGCTGGTCCAGACTGTGCTAGAGGAGAGAGAAAGGGCTGCTATTGTTTGCCTCCCAGCAGGTGAAGGAGGAGGGGCCCAAAGACACCTGGGCAGGTAACTTCATCAGGAAGACGGCCACCTCTCTTCTCCAGAGAGCGAGAGTGAAGTGAGCGGGTGACATCCGTGGTGATCCCTCCACAAGGAGGGAAGGAGGCAGGAGGGGAGGTGGGTTTAGCTCCCTTTCCTTTAGCCCTGTGGACTGGAGGGGCCTCGATCGTCTCTTCTACCCTTGCACGGGGTCACCCTTGGCCAGGGACGCCTGTGGCCAGTGGCTGGGGCCTTGTGCTGCTTAAAGCATGAGTTATTAGCACAACCGATTCAGGGTAGACACACGTTTTTTGGGACTTTTGGAAAAGGAACACGCGATGACGAATGAATGATTAGATCTGAGGCCTTGGAGGGGTCAGCAAGTGCTGGCCTTGAAACTCAAGCTGCTTTGGCCTTGGTGGGAGTCTTGCCTGCGTGGTGATGGTGACGGTTGGAGTGGCCTTCCCAAGCAGGAAGGGAGGATGCGGCGATGCTCCCAGTTTATTGAAACCTGACTTTGTTCCCTGCTGGCAACTGTTCTGAGAGAAGAAGGGAGGTGCAGGGCACTGGGGGCAGGCAAACAGAGAAGGATGGTTGCATTCTATGACAAGTTGACAGCATTATGAGAAACTGTACCAGATACTTTGTTGGTGGATGGTCTGGGGCTTTGGGTAGAAAAAGAAAACATTAGAGCTGAGATGAAAAGGAAAATAAATCATTTGACCAGCAAGACTGGAGTCTAGAGAGGTGGTCCGCCTGCGGATGTCATCTCACTGGTCGGGAGAGGATGAGAATTTCAGTGATTTCAACACAAGATCACCATACTGACAAATAACACCTGAGAGAGTGGGTTGGTTTTGTGTCGTGTTCTAGTGCGTTTTCATCGTGAACATCTTAGGATGGGAAGGCCTCAGGGAAGGGCTTTCGGGGAAGGACAGAACCAAGAGGCTTTAGTAGAACCCGGAAACCCGGCATTCCTTTACAATCCGGCATTGAGCTTTGCCCTTGACTTCCTAGGAGTTACAAGATCTGAAGCTGCTGTTTGAGATGCACAGCAGGACTCTGGTGGGTGACTCAGGAGAAGGAAGGCAGAAGGCAGAATCCCCGCCCTAGCGAAGATTCTAATCCAGCACGCGCACACGGCAGTCGAAGAACAGAGTGTAGACAGTGGGCAAACATAAGGGACTGTCGTATGGGGTGAGCCAAATTCTTAAGTGCCAAGGGATGCAAAATCTGACCCTGGGAAGAGTCAGGAATGAGGTGGTTTCTGCCAGAGGTGAGGTCTAAGTGGAGTTTTCAAGAAGGCTGTGGGTGTGGCGGGCAGAGTTCTAGGGTCCTTGGGGTGCTGCTGGCAGGACAAGCCCGAGAGCTTCTGGGGAGGTGGACGGCATGTGCTGGGGGCCCAGAAGCTTTTGAGAAGCACCTCCAGGGGAGTGTGGGGCATTTTGATGGGCAAGGCCCTTAAATACCGCATGTTGCACACGATGGGATGGACTCCACAACACGCACATGGAAGAGACCACCTCTCTGCAGGGACGTGTCCTGCACGTCTGGACTAGAATGCAAGCTTCTCTTTTTAGAAAAATGGGGCCAGGCATGGTGGCTCATGCCTGTAATCCCAGCACTTTGGGAGGCCCAGGCAGCAGGATCTCTTGAGGCCAGGAGCTCAAGACCAGCCTGGGCAATATAGTGAGACGTCGTCTCTACAAAAAACTTTAAAAACCGGCCAGGTGTGGTGGCTCACGCCTGTAATCCTAGCATTTTGGGAGGCTGAGGTGGGTGGATCACCTGAGGTCATCAGGGGTTCGAGACCAGCCTGGTCAACATAGTGAAACCCCATCTCTACTAAAAATACAAAAATTAGCTGAGCGTGGTGGTGCATGCCTGTGATCCCAGCTACTTGGGAGGCTGAGGCAGGAGAATCGCTTGAACCCAGGAGGTGGAGGTTGCAGTAAGCCGAGATTGGGCCATTGCACAACAGCCTGGTCGACAGAGTGAGACTCTGTCTAAACAACAACAACAACAACAACAAAACTTAAAAAATTAACCAGGCCCAGTGGTATGTGCCTGTAGTCCCAGCTACTCAGGAGGCTAAGCCGGGAGGATCGCTTGAGCCTGGGAGGTCCATGGACAGGTCCTCTGCTGTACAGCTTGTTTTCCTATTTTATGTGACAGATGTAGCAATGTGTCTTGCATTGATAGGATCTGCTTGCAGTCATTTTATATTAAACAGCATTGACAGGCTCTGCTTGCAGTCATTTTATATTAAACACAGCCTATTTTTAGATGGACCACCCTGAAAGTGTTGTTTCAGATCTATTAAAGAAACATATTTCTATGAATGTTCGTAGCATACTCCCCCTCCCTCGAGGCCGTAGGGACCGTTAGTGTTTACTACCTTATGGAAACTGTTTTTCTCCATGCTTTTATCTGGAATAGCACTCAACATTCATTAGCTAAATAGGAAACTTATTTCAGAGGGGATTATTTTTCATCCTAAAGAGGATTTTAAAAAATTTGGGGCCAGATGCAGTGGCTTATGCCTGTAATCTCAGCACTTTGTGAGGCCGAGGTGAGAAGATCTCTTATGGCCAGGAGTTCGAGACCAGCCTGGGCAACATAGTGAGACCTCCATCTCTACAAAGAAAATTTAAAAGGTAGCCACGTGTGGTGCTGTGTGCCTATAGTCCCAGCTGCTTAGGAGGCTGAGATGGGAGGATTGCTTGAGCCAAGGAGGCTGATGCTGCAGAGCTGAGATTGCACCACTGCATTCTGGCCTGGGCAACAGAGCAAGACCCTGTCTCAAAGAAATCTGGACTTAATATAAAATTTTGAAAGATGTAAGTAAGGCTATGGAAAAACATAGTAAAAAATGATTCAAAAATATTTTGTAATGCATGAAAGCTTTTGAAAGGCTAATTTTATCTTTAGTTGTATAAATATATTTTGGAAGAGAATAAGATTTTAATATGTGTATCTACATTATCTGTGTCTTTCACTAATAAGACAAGGTTCAACATTTGTCTTCAGATTGCATTTTCTGTGGGAAGAACTTAGGTTGTAGGCATTTAGCTCAGAGAAAGTGGAAAAGGTACTTTCAATGCTCACTTTTTGCTATTTCTGCCCCAAGACCTACTGTTCATTCTCCAGACTTGCTGTATTTTATGTCGAAAGGTTTTACTGTTTCCATGAGGAACTGTGGTTCATTTTCCCCAGGCTTATAATCAGTAAGTAGTGATTTTCTTTTCAGTGTTACTTAGTGTGATATTGTAAAATCAAACTAACAATAAGGTGCCACAACTCCATAAAAAATTAATAATATTGGGAAGATGTTGATTCCCAAACTAAGATTTGGGCTTTGGTTTTGAACTGTTAATTTGTTCATTCATTTTAATATTTCCTTTGACTGTCTCAGATATACCAAAGCATGGTGCATTGTGGAATGTGTGCCAGCTCAATGCATGTAGCTCTGTAGGATGGAAAGTCAGTTATGAAGAGAGACTTCTTTTTCTTCTGTGTCCTGTTGATTAAGAAGAATCTGTATGGCCAGGCACGGTGGCTCACGCCTGTAATCCCAGCACTTTGGAAGGCCGAGGGGGGTGGATCACGAGGTCAGGAGTTCAAGATGAACTTGGCCAAGATAGTGAAACCCTGTCTCTACTAAAAATAAAAAAAAAAATTAGCCAGGCGTGGTGGTGGGCGCCTGTAATCTCAGCTACTTGGGAGGCTGAGACAGAGAATTGCTTGAACCCGGGAGGTGGAGGTTGCAGTGAGCCTAGATCGTGCCACTGCGCTCCAGCCTGGGCGACAGAGAGAGACTCCATCTCAAAAAAAAAAAAAAAAAAAAAAATCTGTATAACTTGCATTGCCCTTTCAGGTAATTAATCACCCTTTTTTTCCAGCAGGGTAAAGGATTGTAGTATTGACTATCAGTTATTTTGTAACAAAAACTGGACCTAAAGTTCAATTCACTGTTGACTTTTTCAAGAGGAGTATTAAATTTTTACTCCCTGCCATACACGTGGAATTTCAGTGTAATTTTAAGCCAAATTCTTTAAAATACGTGAAACTCATAGTGCTATTACAAAATAATTACAAAGGAAGCAAGTTTTTTCCCCCGAGCATCTTATTTCTAGTTTTTTTTTTTTTCCTAAGCAATCTCTTGAAAAGGAATATCAATGAGCAGATTTCTCTGGGGCCATTTGAACTTCATTAAAATTTCAGAGAGGGCTTTTCAATGAGAATATATTCATGTAAGCACTGGAGAGTTTTGCATAATTTTAAAGTTGAACAGAATTGGGTACAATTAGTAATGAAAATACAGTCCATCCCAGATGCCTAGCTGATTGCCATTTTGGTTTTCCCAGCAAACACCCTTTCTACCCCACTTCCTAGCTTTATTGAGGTATATCTGGTATATAAAAAATTGTACATAACTAATGTATACAATTTGGTGAGTTTGGATATAAGTATAGGCTGGTGTTACCATCACCCAGTCAAGGTAATAAATATATCCATCACCTCCAAAACTTTGCTGTGTCTCTTTATTGTTACTGTTTTTTAAAAAACAACAACAAAAAGCGCCTTTTCAAGGGAGTAGCATTTGCTCTCCTCTCTTCCCAGATGGTATCCTCATCCTCCTTCCTCAAAGCCACCGGCTCCTCCTGGATGGGTTGGGTACTGAGATGCCCCATGAAGCCCAAGCACCATTCACATCTAATTGAGAAGTTTGGAGAGGACAGAATTCTCACTCATCTTACAGGCTCTATTTCTTACACAAACTGGGCTGGAAGTAGAAGCTTAGTGGTCACAGTCACTGAAGAGCTTCTTAATCTTTTTTGAGTCAGGACTCGAAGTCCTGTTTCATTATTTCATTCAAAGAAATTGATTGGCAATGGCCAGAGTTAAATTCAAAGGTGACATTAACACATTTCAGTGCCCAATAAGTGATTTTTCTGCTGGGTAGGAGTAGATAGAGATGTGATCTCAGATACGTGAAGCTGCATACAGAGGGGCCCATCCACTCCTAAACAGGTCTCCAGGAGGCTTGGTTTGATCTACTAGATTTGGTGCCTCTTAAAGGGAAGCAATACAGCTTTTCTGCTGTAGGTTGTTTGCCACTAGGGGAAGATTCATTTCTATTCCAGTCATAAATTAGACCAAAGAGAGGGATTTGGTTTATTGCTAGTGCAGAAGTTAAAAACCATCTTCCTTTCCTGAGTGGTCTCTTAATTAGATTCTTCAGTTTTTAAATGTTAACTGGAATTGCTGAAGTTTAATTCCTGAAAGGGTTTAGTTTTTAAAAGGAGTACCTCATTTACCATATTACTGTGTTCTGAGAAACCTACAGTAATTTTTGTGTAACTTTTTAATTCAAAGAATGGATTGTTAATTGTAAAGCCATTTAGAAAGGCGAATAAAGTCAGATCTACTTTAATTCATGTTTGTCTTACCAACTTACTGATAAGCACTTTGCGGGATGTTTATGTGAGAACAGTTGATTTTAATGAGAAAACAGATTTTCAGCTCCCATGTTCAGTGTTTCATGTGACAAAATCATATACTGCAGCAACTAAGTAATACGAAGTGAGTAATTTAATTGAAACAATTAGAGTGACACAGGAGGCATTTTCTACTTGTGTAAACGCAAAGCTTAATTTTTAAAAAGCCTCCCCCAGTTTTCCTTCCTAAAGGAAGTGGATGATCAAGCCTGAGCTAGATAGAATAGCAGATGTGTATTTCATTATTAATACAAGAGGAATCTTTTTGGGTTAATAGAACTATTCTTTAGAAGAAGAACTTGTTTTGTGTTACAAAGGTATTACGTGGTTACTTACAGTAACAATTTCGAGCAGCACAGAAAATGCAGAAATGTATCCCATTCTTCTTAGGATTTTTGAGATAAATTCTTTTTTTTATTTGGAGAGGGAGTCTCACTCTGTCACCCAGGCTGGAGTGCAGTGGTGCGATCTCGGCTCACAGCAACCTCCGCCTCCTGGGTTCAAGCAATTCTCCTGCCTCAGCCTCCCGGGTAGCTGGGACTACAGATGCACGCCGCCACGCCACCATGCCCAGCCAACTTTTTATATTTTAGTAGAGACGAGGTTTCACCGTGTTGCCCAGGCTGGTCTCGAATTCACGAGCTCAGGCAATCTGCCCCCCTCAGCTTCCCAAAGTGTTGAGATTACAGGTGTGAGCCACTGCGCCCGGCCGAGATAAATTCTTAATTCTCACCTGTAGATCAGCAAAAATAAGCTTAGTCTTCTGATTCTTGTAACTTAAAAAAAAATTAGAGTCTATAGTTTTTGTCTAGGAAACATGGTTGTCAGTTTTCATTGTTAGAGTCTCAAAATAAGTGGTGTGTGTGTGCTTGCTTGTGTGCCTGTGTGTTTGTGTGTGAGTGTTGTGTGTGTGTGTTTACATACTATACTCCCTCCTTCTCCTCTGGGGATAATCTAAAAAGCTCAAAGTTCTTAGTCCTGGGTACTGAAACAATGCTATAAGGGAGGCATTTAGAAAAGCTTAATTTTAACCAGGTACTTACACCACAAACAGAATGACATCACTAAGCACACAGCACGTTAGTGAACAGTGGCTTTGTCAGAGCTTTCTACCCAGAGCCCTGAAATGGAACATTGTTAATTAGCTTTAAAAAATCCAGCTGTTCCTTGAGCCCATGGATTCTGCCTGTGCACTTCCTGCATGCAACTTTCTACACAGAACCGAAGGCTGGAACTCCTGTGTTTAAGAAGGCAGCTGTTCCTTGGCGGGGCACAGTTGCTCACGCCTGTAATCGCAGCACTTTGGGAGGCCAAGGTGGACGGATCACCTGAGGTCAGGGGTTCAAGACCCAGCCTGGCCAACATGGTGAAATCACGTCTCTACTAAAAATACAGAAATTAACTGGGTGTGATGGCGCATGCCTGTAACCCGCATGCCTGTAATCCCAGCTATTCGGGAGGCTGAGGCAGAAGAATCACTGGAACCCAGGAGGCGGAGGTTGCAGTGAGCTGAGATCGCACCACTGCACTCCAGACTGGGTGGCGGTGAGACTCTGCCTCCAAAAAAAAGGTAGCTGTTCCTTTCTACACCTAGAAGACGATGCGTGCCATCTACCAATAGTGTCACGCCCAGGGTGTGTACTCTGTTGGTGGTGTGCAGCCTTCCACACCCCTGGCTGGGCCCACTTTGGCCCCCACATAGAGTTCTTTAACTGCCCTTTAAGAAAGTCACACTAAGCTCTAAATGACCAGGCCTGGTCACTAACGCAGACAGACACCCCAGTATGACTGGCTGTGCTATCCATCCCCGCAGCCCTGCTGGGGGAGTGGAGCTCACTGGGAGGACAGGTGGTGTGAAACATAGAGAGCTATTTGAACTAACATGGGAGGAGGGAAGACGGAGAAGGATACAACAGACGGTGAGCTCAGGGCTCTGCTGGGATCCAGGGCAGGGGAGGAACCTTTCCTAGAGATAGTTAGGAAGGTGAGCAAAGGTTGGTAGGTTGAACCCAGCTTCCACCTTCAACGGATTCCAGGCAGTTCACGAGGAGCCAGAGTGTAGATGATGTGGATTGGGAGCTGATAAGAAAGTCCAGGCAAACAGAGAACAGGGGCAAGATGTCCGCAGCATCCAGAAGGAGGCCTCTTCACAAAGTGAATGCCACCAAGCCACGAATGTGGTCATCAGCTTCCAGCGATCCTTGTGAAGAGCTGTGTATTGAACGGGGGACACTTGATCAGCAGTCGTATGATAGGAATAAACCAGTTCTCAGAAGAGTCGCAGATTCCTGACACTAAGACCAGAAACGCATCTCTGCCAAGGGTCCATGAAGGAAACAAATTTTATGAACAACAACCTTCGCAGCCTCTCTCAGCATCAGAGAGGCGGGTACCTCGGACCTGTCTTCCCAAACAGGCCAGTGGGTGCAACCCCGTCCAGCCCAGCAAACAGCAACTCTAATGAGAGAAATGGGCCAATGACACCTCTGTCTAATATCTGGCATGAGTAAAGGATAGATTTTGCAGTACCTAGAAAAATAGTGAACCAGTTCTCTCTGAAATATTCTGTGATTTTTGAACTCTTTTTACTGTATTTGGGTGGAATGAGATTTAATAGTGGACTCAGGGACACTGAGGGTAGAGGGAGGGGTAAGGAGATACCTCCTAGCAGTGATGTGAGCTGTTTCTCCCCGGGTAGAGGGCTTCCCCAAGGTATTTTCCTGTGGCCATAGACATAATACAGTATCCTTTTATAGGATGGGGATAGTGTCAGGAAACAAAATGTCTCATGTTTTAAGAAATCATGAGAAGCTTCAGAAATACTTTTAGGACTAGGATATGCTGAGTCCTTACCTCACTGGATAACACTTTGTTCATGGACTCCGTATTTGTGAATCCACCTACTCCCTAAAATTTGTAGTCCCCAAATCAAGCTTGTGGTGCTTTCCTGGTCATTTGTGGACCTGCCCAGGATTACAGAAAAATGTGAGATGCCCAATGTGCACATTCTCAGCTGAACTCGAATGAGGGTCTGCCTTCTTGTGTCAGCTCTCGCGCTGGAAACAGGTGCCTTTTTGATGATTTAGTTAGTGCCATGATTTGTTTGCGTTTTCGTGCTTTTTGTTGGTGATTTCACTGTTTAAAATGGCTCTGAAGTGTAGTGCTAGGAGCACTGTCCAGGGCTCCTGAGTGCAAGAAGGCTGAGAATGTGCCTTATAGAGAAAACAGGTGTTAGGGAAGCTTCATTTAGGCATAAGTTCTAGTGCTACTTACTGGCCATTAATTCAACATTAATGAGTCAACAGTGTATATTAAATAAAGTGTCTTTTAACAGAAACACGCATTAAACAAGTTTATATTGTTCAGTTGATGAGAATATGACAGAAGATCTCAGAATCTAATCTTGTATTTCTCCTAGACGCAACAGTTCAGTGTTCCCTATTTCAGTGGTGACCACGTAGAGTGCAACTACAGCAAATAATGAGAATCGACTGTATTTCAACTAAATGAGCACCCATGGGTGCTCATTTAGATGAATAGGAATTTTCAGGTATCTTTTGTGATGCTTTAATTGAATTATTTTACTGTTACAACTTTGCCTTTGGAAATATTGCAAGTATAGCTCCTTGTTAATGTACTTGGTGAACTTTTTTGGGAACATAAAATTTTTAATGATATGATACTTCTTTTATGTGACATGGGAAGAACTTAAACTCTTGTAAGATAGACGCTTTTTTGCAAGAGTCTTACAGCCCATTATTGAGGGAAGAGGTCTGATTTTTGCTTGAGGAATACATCATTAAAAAGAACTTCTGGTCTGCTTACTGTTTTACTTTTTCCTTGTGGCAACAGAGATATTTTGGCAGAAGTCTTGTGTTTCCCCACCATGTTCTCCACCCAGCTAATGGCCCATTGATGACACAGAAATTGTTTGGCTATTGGAATGATTAATGTCACTCAGGCCTATGTCTCGGGGAGGCAGGAAGGTAACCGGATGTACATCTCCCAAAGAAATATCACACAGGCCTTGTGTTTACACCTGTCTTTGAGCATTATAGAAGAAAAAAGACAGATGGAAGCCTGAGGCCATACCATTTCTTAGTGATGGTTCCCAGTGGTGGTATTGACAACATGAAATTCCAGGGGCAAATGAACAGTCTGGTTACCCACCTCTCTCCCTTCAGTTACATATGCGATGTTTGACAGCTCCTTCCCCAAATTTCTTTTGGAAATCTTCAAAATTCATCAGGGTTTAGATTGTTGACCTGTTTTGAAAACCTGATTTTTAAGTTTTCAATCTTTTAAGCCTTGGAAAGGATAGGCGTTTAATAAAAGAGAAAATAGATGATTTTATATGTATGAGAAAATACATTGCTTTAAATTTACTCATGAGATTCACCAATGATTTCTGAACACCAAACATTGGGGTGGCCCAGTGACTTAATTGGAGAAACACAGACACTTTGAAAAGAAATGTGGGATTTAAAAACCTGCAAAACTGAGTCTGTCATTCTTTAAAATGCCATCTCAAGTCGCAAAATAATGATGTTAAAATCTGAAACCATATGTGTTTTGAATGGTTTAGGTTCTAAAGAAAGGTACAATAATGCCAGTCTTTTGGGTTTGTACATGATTTGTTTCTTTCTCACATAATCTGCCAAAACTTTAAATTGTGAAATATGGCATATTTACAAAAGAGGCTATAAAAAGTGTAAGTATAGTTTTAACAAATAAAAATATGAGGGCCGGGCTTGGTGGCTCACACTTATAATCCCAGCACTTTGGGAGGCCGAGGCGGGTGGATCACGAGGTCAAGAGTTTGAGACCAGCGTGGCTAACTTGGTGAAACCCCATCTCTACTAAAAATACAAAAATTAGCTGGGCATGGTGGGAGGTGCCTGTAATCCCAGCTACTTGGGAGGCTGAGGCAGGAGAATCGCTTGAACCCGAGAGGCAGAGGTTGCAGTGAGCCGAGATCGCACCACTGCACTCTAGCCTGGGCGACAGAGCAAGACTCTGTCTCAAAAAAAAAAGAAAAGGAAAAAGAAAAAAATATATAATACTACCAGTATGGGCCACTCTCTGAAGACTGTAACCCCCATCCCTTAAGAAGTAATCCCAGCCTAAATTCTGTGTTGGTCACTCATCTGCCTCTTTTTATAGTTTAACACATGTGTGTAATTCTAAACCACTGCATGATTTGGTTTGTAAATTACTGGTTCAGTGCCTGTCTTCCCCACTTAGCTGTAAGGAGAGGGATTGTGTGGCCTCTGGTCTTTGATCTGTCCTAGGCTCGAGCACAGTGCTTGGCAGATAGCAGGGACTTCATAGATGTTTATGAACTTGTGAATACATAAATATGTTTATTCTTAGAAAAATGATGATTTCTAATGTACGAATAAGGCACATGCATGTGTGTACATTTGAATCATAAAGAATATTAAATCTTATTCTTGAACCATGAAGTTAAATGGACAGCTGTTAGAACTGGAAGACCTGGATGTCCACTTCTCAAAGAAAGAAGTGAGGCTCAAACAGGTGCTTTGTCCAAGGTCATTCAGTTAGACGGTGGCTAAGGCGGGGCCACAGTTCATATCTTCTGCCTCCTTGTCTAGGATTCTAGGCCATGTGCACTCTCGGGATGGTTTTATGCAAGAGATATAGACGACTATATTTGCTTAATAGAAAGTCCCCACTGAGGGCCGGGCATGGTATTCTTATGCCTGTAATCCCAGCACTTTGGGAGGCTGAGGCAGGTGGATCACTTGAGGTCAGGAATTTGAGGCCAGCCTGGCCAACATGGTGAAACCGTGTTTTGCCAACATGGTGAAACCCCATCTCTACTAAAAATAAAAAAATTAGCTGGGCATGGTGGCGCACGCCTGTAATCCCAGCTACTTGGGAGGCTGAGGCAGGAGAATGGCTTGAACCCGGGAGGCGGAGGTTGCAGTAAGCTGAGATCACGCCATTGCACTCCAGCCTGAGTGACAGAGTGAGACTCCATCTCAAAAAAGAAAAAAAAGTCCCCATTAGGGAAGAAGGAGGACAAACAACTATCAAAGCCCTCCAGCATCACCTGTTGGCATCACGCAATTTGATAAAGTCCATGATAAACTGTAAAAGGATAGCAGATTGGATAGTAATATAGCTAATTATATGTATGTATGTATGTATGTATGTATGTATGTATGTATGTATGTATGTATGTGTTTTGAGATGGTGTCTCATTCACTCTGTTGCCCAGGCTGTGCAGTGGTGCAATCTCGGCTCAATGCAGTCTCCGCCTCCTGGGTCCAAGCGATTCTCCTGCCTCAGCCTCCTGAATAGCTGGGATTGCAGGATCCTGCCACCATGCCCGGCTATTTTTTGTATTTTTAGTAGAGACAGCGTTTCACTGTGTTGGCCAACCTGGTCTCGAACTCCTGACTTCAAGTGATCTGCCCTCTTCGGCCTCCCAAAGTGCTGGGATTACAGGCGTGAGCCACCGTGCCCACCTATGTATGTATTTAACAACAATGTTAATAATATGTATTGTATTAGCATATTAGGAGATTAGAGTTATAATGACTTTATTATCAGATGAATTTCTCAAAATGCCCATTTGCATTTTGACTGTTCAGACTTCCTGACTATTCAGTGTGAGACTCAAAAGACTAAAAATCAGTGCATGCGATGTGACTCAATAACTTAAGACTTCAGCGTGGCTCTTATCAGGTTCACATTCATGTTCTTGGGTAGGTTCAATAGAGCGTTCATTACCTGCGTATTTTCATTTATTAAAATTAAAACCCACCCCAACACACAGTGAAGATGACTTTTTCACATTACTTTGACTTGTACCTCAAAGACAAGCCAACAATGGCCCAGCTAATGGACAGGAGTGCCCTGGTGGCAGATGGTCTGGCTTGACCCTCATGGATGCTACCAGATGCTGAGATTTCCTCTCACAGGCTGCTGTAGAATGTGCCCTCCAAAATGCCAGGCATCTCTGTACTGTGTTCTTTAAACATTTATTGAAGACCTTTGTCTTTAATACCCACCCACTTAGTTGCCTGTGCCTTCCCAGGACCTGAAATTGGATGTAAGTCAATGTCAAAGAAAGTGTCCAGTGTTGTTCTTTAAGGAAGATGATGATCTATTATCCTGCTCTAACACTCAAGTCAGTGACCCAGTGAGCCCCGGTGATCATGTATACTTCAGAGGAAAATATATCTGCCTCAGATTCTCAGGGTGTTATTTTTAGAAAAATACTTCCAAATTGTTTGACACCAACATTTTTCAACTTGATTTTGGCAAGCATAGGCCCCTGAGATTTTAAAGTAGCTTTTATCAAAACAAAACTAGCTACTTAGCTATGACTGCGTAGAATTCCAAAGGTTGGAGAGAACCCTGGTGGCACCCATACTCAAAGTAGGGAGTGTGGTGCATTAATAGCTGTATGTTGATTTAGTCTGCGACGAAAGCAACGTTCAAGCCAAGTTTGTCCAGCAAGGAAAAATGTTAAGTTTCTGATCTTTAAAAAGGGTGTTGAGGGAGATGAAAATTAATCTGAAGCATTAAGGAATGCTGTTAAATGCTTGTTGGCAAGTAGTCCTGAGTTTAGCCTTTTATTTCTCTTAACCCGCTGCTGGGGCTGCAGAAGATGATGCCGGTGATTGGTAATAAAAGTCTCAGTAGCTGCCATTGACTGAGTGCTGTTGCAGAGGATTTTCCTGATGCTCTTGCAGGAAATGCCCATAGCAACCGCATGAGTCAGATATCCCAATCTGGCTTATCAGTGAAGAAACTGAGACTCAGATCAAAGACTTTGATGTGAGACAAAAACTGGGTTTGGACCCTGCCTGCCTCTGCCACTTTTAAACTGTGGCCTGGGTTTCACCATTTGTGAAATGAGGATGATGGTCTCCCCCTCAAAAGGTGGTTGTGAGGATTAAGCGAGATGATGTATTTATAACAACACATCACTTACAAAGTAGGAAGTGTAGACTGCCGTGGGCTTTGCTGTGTTCATCCAAGGTCACACCGCTAAGTCATCGTTGAGCTCGGTTTCCAGCCCAGATGTTTCCAGCCAGATGTGCTCTGCTCTTGGCCTTTTATTTTATAGTTGCTGCATCAGTTCATAGCAAACATTTCATGGAAACTGGGCCATGTGGTTAGTTTTAGGTTTGCTGTAATGAAGAGAGCCCTGGGTGGAGGCAGAATTTCTGGGTTTGAGGTCAGAATCCACTGTCTTGTTTGTGTGTGTATGACAGTTTTCATGCATGCTTTCCATGTGGGGTTTGGAACAAATTGATGGGCAGTTTTGGCTCTTCATAACACAAAGTGGGGCTCATCGCATAGTTATATACAGCTTTGAAAATACCACTCTGTACTTCTGATGCGTGTGATCATTTCAGGGTTCTGAGACCACCCCAACTCATTTGCCCATCATTATGGGACCTCTGAGTTTCCGGGCAAAGTGATAATCTGAGCGGGCAGTCGGTAGTGTGTGGGTGTCCCTGAAAAGCACTAAGTGTTCTCCTCACTTGTTCCCAAGTACTCATCTCATAATGATGCACTAATACATGCCATTATTGGTGTTTGTGTCATTTTTGCATTTTGAGGTTGAAGTTGAAGAGAGATGACAGTTTAATTCTTAGCTCCGCTGTTAAAAACTATGGGATTCTGAACAAATTTCTTAACTTTAGTGAGTGCCAGTTATATCATCTGTAAAGTGTGGATGAGAATAGTATCTCTCTCCTTGTGTGTTAATAATGGTGCCTGCAAAATGACTAGATAACACATGTAAAATGATCAGACAGTTTTGGGCATCTAGTAGGTGCTCAATAAAAAGTGGGTATTCTATCCCAGTGATCATGAGCACGAAGAATTGTGTCTGTTGTATTTGTGGAGAGTCTACTGATGAGAAGTGTATCCTTCTGCCTGTGTTGCTGTAAGTGCAGAATGTGATTTAAGCCAAATGCATGGCGGTGTAGCCTGGCCAGCTGTTTACACATTCAGATTCAGCCTCAGCAGAAATAGCCTAGCCATGAATTCACAAGAAACTGCTGAGAATTCAGGATCTGAGCTCACTGCTGGGATTAATTTCTTTTCAACAGACTGACTGTCTAGAGAATGTCCATGATGCTATAAATGAAAACATATGTTAGTATAACCGATGGCAGTGGGGGAATGGGAAAGCAATGATGGGATATTCAGGAACCATTTCATGGAGAAGAACCACTAGCTTGGCTGTAGCTGGGGCAAAGAAGAAGACATATTTACTACAAGATCCTTTTGTGGCATCTTCATTTTTTTTTTTTAAGGTTATTTTGCATTGAAAAACAAAGGAAGAATTTTTTACTTGTAGGAGCAATTTATGAAACAATGAACTTCCATAACCTGAGAATGTGCCTTCATTTGAGAAATAAGATTTTGGGTAAAACAACAGTAGGGAGGGAGGTCTCTTTTTAGGGCCCCTTTGGCCACTTTCAGATAAGTTCAATGAATAGCCAAGACAAAAAAATTGTAGGCAGTGTTGTTAAACTGGCATTTTTCTTGTAAATGTAAGTGGTTGCTGTGGCCGGGCGCGGTGGCTCACGCCTGTAATCCCAGCACTTTGGGAGGCGGAGGCGGGCGGATCACAAGGTCAGGAGATCGAGACCATCCTGGCTAACATGGTGAAACCCTGTCTCTACTAAAAATAGAAAAAAGAATAGCCGGGCATGGTGGCAGGCGCCTGTAGTCCCAGCTACTCGGGAGGCTGAGGCAGGAGAATGGCGTGAACCCGGGAGGCGAAGCTTGCAGTGAGCCGAGATTGAGCCACTGCACTCCAGCCTGGGCAACAGAGTGAGACTCCGTCTCAAAAAAAACCAAAAGCAAACACTAGTGGTTGCTGTGTTGTAAAATACAGTGTTTTGCCGATACCTTAAAATATTATGAAACAATGCTCTTTTTAATTGTATTTGCCTTCATGGGTTGCTTTTGAAAGATGTTAGTAATATGAATAAGATGGAAAATATATTTTGTTTGTCTTTTTTATAGTTCCCCTACCTAGCAGATTTAAAAGTTAGCAAAGGGTAAGATCATACCTTCAACTTTCTTAATAAAACAAAGACCCTTTTGGAAATCTGATTCCTAGCTCATGACTGTGCTTGACCTTTGTGGATTTCTTATACTGTATGTCAGGCAGAGCTCATGTGGGAAGTTCTCTTATGACTGCAAGAAAAGTAAGCGTAGTAGAAACATGTAGCTGGAACTGTAGGCCATTGTGTGCGCAGTCAGCCTCCCTTCCCAGCCCCCAAATCCAGAACAATCTGTCTGAACATTAGAAACACCGGTAAACGTTAAAGCAACAACCCTTCTGGTGGGCCATTTGGCAACTGGTCAAAAATCTTAAGAATGTGCACAGCTTTGTTCCAGCAGGTTCGCTTGTAGGAGGTGCTCTTACAGAGCCGGTAGAAATGAAATGCCCATCCAAAGATGTTCGTGAAAGTGTGGTTAATGATCAAAGAAAATCATAGGTCCACCTAAGTTACGGTTCATCATTCTATACAGGTATTAAAATGTTGATAAAGATTTGTTAGGAATGAAAGTGAATAGGGATGTTGTGCTATATTTTAGGTAATGAATCAGTATTTGAAATTCGAGGTTTTTAAAAAAGTTATCAATTCTGAATTCATGGAATTAAGTGAGGTCTGTGAAATATATGTGCGATGGGGAGAAGAATGGTGGTTATCAGAGGCAGGGGAGAGGGGAAAATGGGAGTCGTTTAATGGATACACAGTTAGTTTTGCCAGATGAAAATGTTTTAGAGAGGATGGTGGTGATGGCTGCACCACTGTGACAAGTGTGCTTAATGCTATTGGTCTGTACCTTTAAAAATGGTAAATTTTTGTGTTATGTGCATCTTACCACTTTTTTTTTTTTTTTTTTTTTGGAGACAGAGTCTCACTCTGTCACCCAGGCTGGAGTGCAGTGGCGTGATCTCAGTTCACTGCAACCTCCACCTCCCAGGTTCAAGTGATTCTTGTGCCTCAGCCTCCCGAGCAGCTGGGATTACAGGCATATGCTACCATGCCTGGCTAATTTTTGTATTTTCAGTAGAGATGAGATTTCACAGTGTTGGCCAGGCTGGTCTCAAACTCCTGGCCTCAAGTGATCCACCCGCCTCAGCCTCCCAAAGTGCTGGGATTACAGGCATGAGCCACCACACTTGGCCTTACCATGGTTTTTTTTTTTTTACAAGGAACAATAATAAAAAGAATGATAAATAATAACAATAATTTTCAAAGTATATAGGTGGGTATATATATATATATACCGAAAGATTTCCCTTCTGAAGGAAAGTTTGGTTTTATTTATAATTATTTCAGTATATATCTCTAAAAGATCAAGCGTTCTTCAACATAATCACTATTCCCTCGTCACACTTCAGATATTAAAATTTTCCAAATATCATTGAATACAAAGGAAAACTTTGTGATTAAAAAACACAGAATTTTGATCAACTTAACTCAAGCTTTTTTGGAGATGGACTCATCTGTGTATTTAAAACAACACTAGTCTTGGCAGTGTCAATAATCTGGTACGATGGAAATGTGTTCTGGAAGCTTTTGGACCTGGTAGGATTTTATGAAGGGAGAGAGGGAATGTGATAGGATTTGCTAATCTTTCTCACTGACACGTCTAATTTTGTCAAAAATACACATTCTTCTTTTCCTCGTCTGTTTTGTTACCTTCTCCTCATTCTGTACGCCCTTCTTTCTGCACTATCTATTATACATCTGTTTGAATCCCCCTTTAAGAAGTAGAACCCTGAGGCTGGGTGCAGTGGCTCATGTCTGTAATCCCAGCACTTTGGGACGCCAAGGCGGGTGGATAACAAGGTCAGGAGTTTGAGACCAGCATGACCAACATGGTGAAACCTGTCTGTACTAAAGATACAAAAATTAGCTAGGCGTGGTGTCATGTGCCTGTAATCCTAGCTACTTGGGAGGCTGAGGCAGGAGAATCACTTGAATCCTGGAGGCGGAGGTTGTAGTGAGCTGAGATTGCACCACTGCACTCCAGCCTGGATGACGGAGCAAGACTCCATCTTGAGGGGGAAAAGAAAAAAAAGTAGAACCCTCATTGATGTGTGGCTACAGTGGAGATATCCAAGCTAAAACTTCTGATCTATTTGCTACTGTGTTTTATGTTGAAAACATAATGCATAGATGTGAAGTCACGCATATGTTAAACAGCTTGATGTAGCCATTCCACAGCGTGTACATCTATCAAAACATCATGTCGTACACCATCGATATATATAATTTTTTTTTTTGAGATGGAGTCTCGCTCTGTTGCCCAGGCTAGAGTGCAGTGGCGCGATCTTGGCTCACTGCAAGCTCTGCCTCCTGGGTTCACACCATTCTCCTGCATCAGCCTCCCGAGTAGCTGAGGCACCCGCCACCATGCCCGGCTAATTTTTTTTGTATTTTTAGTAGAGATGGGGTTTCACCATGTTAGCCAGGATGGTCTCAATCTCCTGACCTCATGATCCACCCGCCTCAGCCTCCCAAAGTGCTGGGATTACAGGCATGAGCCACCACACCCGGCATGTAATTTTTACTTGTCAATTTAAAAAGTAAACTTAAAAGAAAAAACATAAACAGAACATGAGAAGGACAGGTCATGAAACCTTTCCAGACTCCCTGTACTTTTAACTCTGAAGAATATTTAGAGTTTATGCAATCACTGCCTGGTATAGAGTTGTATCAACATGTCCTGGTAATACACCAGACCACGTGAGCATCGTGTTTGCTAATTTGTGACCTTGAATAGGTATTGTTTAATTTGATAAAGTTTCCAGGAGTACAGATTGAGGTAAAAGATCTGAATAGTGGCAAAGATGATGGGAAAAATCAGTTGGGTGCTGTCACTCATGCTTGTGATCACAGCACTTTGGGAGGCCGAGGTTGGAGGATCTCTTGAGGCCAGGAGATCAAGAGCAACCTGGGCAACATAGTGAGACTACATCTCTATTGTGGGGAAAAAAAAAGCCAAGGTCAATTGTTCACTGTTTTCTGCGGCTCTTTCATCCTCTGCCTGACATCTAATTTCTTACCCTCTTGATGAGATGACAAATTCTAGATCAGGCTACCCAGGATTGCTGTCATCTGGTAAGATCCTTCATATGTATTTATGTGATTTTATTTGGTAATTGAATTTGAGAATTTAAAATGCTCTTGATTTCAGGTTTACCTAAAAAATCATCAGGGCTGGGCCTGGTGGCTCACGCCTGTAATCCCAGCACTTTGGGAGGCTGAGGCGGGAGGATCGCTTGAGCTCAGGTGTTTGAGACCAGCCTGGGCAACATAGTGAGACCCTGTCTGTCTCTACAAAAAAATAAAAAAAAATCTGAGTGTGGTAGGATGTGCCTATAGACACAGCTACTCCAGAGGTTGAGGTGGGAGGATTGCTCGAGCCTGGTAGGTTGAGACTGCAGTGAGCCATGGTTGTGACACTGCATGCCACTGTCACCCCTGGGCAACAGAGCGAGACCCTGTCTCAAAAAATAGATATGTATATTTTTATATTCTCTCTCTATGTGTATATATAGAGTATATGTATATAGAGTATATGTATATAGAGTATATATATAATACTCTCTATATAGAGTGTACGTATCTATAAAGTATGTATATATACACACATATATACGTGTGTGTGTGTGTATCAGCAGCTTGCATTTACTAGTTTTTAAGTGAGCCTTAGAAATGTCCTTAGGTGGCTCCCAGCATGTCACTTGGGGCTTAAGTGCAGCCTGTCTTACTGCTCACATGTCCCTGTGTTGGGCCTCCCTCAGGCTTGGCTCCAGAGGTTTCACCGTGAGCAGAGGACCAGTGTTTTGCCCCCCGGGTTTCCTGGCTGGTGAGCTGGCACCATCTTCACAGAGGCTTACGGTGTTTGATTATAAAAATGGCAGTGTTCAATTTTTAAAATGCATAATCCAAGTTGTCTTTTTTCCTAAATATTCCTAATTACATTTGATTTTTTTTTCCAAGATGGTTGCTTGGAGCCTGACTTATTGCATGCTTGAGAGAAAGAGAAGGGGACAGAGGTTGTTGGAGTAAGTCAGGTGGAGCTTGGCTTAAACATCAGGATCCAAGATTCAGGTCGGATGAAGGGAAGGTGGCCTGTAGAATATTCACGGTGCTTGAGAAATGGGAAATTTAAAGATACCTGAAAAGTGTGTGTGTGTGTGTGTGTATTGAGAAGACCTTGGGGCAGTTACCCTCTGAGCCTCAGTTTCCATGTTGATAAAACAAGGGAATCGGAATAATTGATTCTTCAAAGTTCTTTCCTTATTTAACCCACTGGGGCTCTGGACTATATTAAATGTGTAAAAATTGCATCTGCTAGGTGGGCGGCCCATTTCAAGGAAAATTCTAGAATAAGTAAGCCTTACATTGGGTAAATACAAGTTTTAAAAAAGCACACACACACACGCCCCTCGTCAAGTTTCCTAATACAAGTTTTACTTCACAGTCTGTTTATAATTCTAGGTAGGTGCTGCACAGCATGAAGAAGGTATTATGTATCGAATTTGTTGTATTTAGTAACCCATTGCTCATCTGACTGTAAAGTCTGTCTTATATTTCAAGGTGTTACTAATCATGGGTTCACACACCCCTCTGTTGCCTATTGATAGGTGAAACACTGCTTCATTTAACATTTTTCTTTGTTGTTCTTCAGTTTATTCCATTTTGGTGTAGTCAGCTTCATCCTCACTGAGTTTAGCCTTTGGAGATATCCATTCCTCCCTGGTTACCTCTGCAGCATCTGAAAGACCCAGTCAGTGATACACAGAGGTCTGGAACTCAATCCAGCTCAACTCTGGGCCTGTGAAAGAAAAACAGTGGGGACAAATCCAGCTGGCCCACGAGCACTTGCTTTATAAAGCTGCCCACACACTCTTCACTCTACCTGCTTTTTGGTCCCCTGTTTTTAGAGTTCCCTGATGCTTTAGCTAGAGGGGCTTTTTCATGTTGTTTCAAGTCTGTGAGTTCTAACACGTAAGCTGCGTTCTGGCTTTAGCCACTCTGTCCTGCCAAGAAGCTGACCACTGTTTGAAATCAGCTTCTCATCTGCTTCTCGTCAGGTTTTCCAGAGCCCAGAGAACAGTGTTGAGTCAGGCCACAGATAGGATACAAAGGCCAGGACACAATTCCAAATCCCAGGGGGCTGGAGAGAGTCAGGGCCTTCAGTGTCAATCAGTTAAACACCGAAGCAGGAGGAAGGGACATTGGGAGACTTGCAGGATCCTGGACTTGTGTTCACATTTAATCCTGCTCTGTTTAGGGGTGTGTATTAGGACTGCAGGATGGACAGGTGTGACAGCTCTATGGGAGGAAGGGGAAACTCTGGTGTCTGCATCCTATGGGAATGCACAGTGCATTGCTGCGTGGTGACAGCTGTTGGTGGGGCACGCTGCTCATGCAGACACTGGAAGGAACCACTGCTGTGGTCCCATGCTTTGCTTTTCTAGGTGAGGCCTGAGGCAGCGAGAGAGGAGATGCCCGGGCCAGGCTCCCACAGAGAAGTGCTGGCAGAGCTCATGTGTGGGCGACCCCTGGCCCTGAGCTGTGGGTGACTACAGCAACTGGGGATTTGTCAGGACCTGGCCCATCCTTGGGGGAAAGAGTGTTGCCTTCCACAAGGACATCCAGGTGTCCGTTCACCTTGACCTCCCATTGGATGCAACCTTTTGGTCCATAGCATCTTACTCCCCTCCTCTCTTCATTGACCAGATCACATTCCTCTCTATAGATTTCAGTCAGCTCACACTGGTATGCATGTCTGTGTACTTTTTTTTTTTTTTGCTTAGAAAGTTTGCTTTGGGCTTTGAATACAATGGGAAGGGTGGATAAATTATGTGTGGGAAGGAATTTATGGTGTCATAGGAAGAACATTGACTGATGTTTGTAAAAATATGGGAGTTTGTAACATAGATGATATCTTTTTGATACATGTAACATGCTGTGTAGGTGTGGAGGAAAAGCAAGAGAAAGAAGCAAGGCATGCTTGGAATTTCTCTGTACAGATGATTCCTGTTAGTGCGTTTTGCGTTACAACCAACACTCTCCTGAGCTAATAGAGCGAGAACTCACTGTTACTATGGGGAGGGCATCAAGCCATTCATGAGGGATCCACTCCCATGACCCAGACACCTCTCACCAGGCTCCGCCTCCAACTCTGGGGTCACATTTCAGCATGAGATCTGGAGGGGACACCCAATTCCTTTAACTGCCCTCCTTGTGCTAGTTTTGCTTCCTATAGGTTGATACTGTACCCACCCCCGCCCCCCCAACTTTTTTTTTTGAGATAGAGTCTTACTCTGTCACCCAGGCTGGAGTGCAGTGGTGTGATCTCAGCTCACTGCAACCTCCACCTCCCAGGGTCAAGTGATTCTCCAGCTTCAACCTCCCAAGTAGCTGGGACTGCAGGTGTGTGCTACCGCACCCTGCTACTTTTTTTTTTTTTTTTTTTTTTAAAGAAACATGGTTTTACCATGTTGTGTAGGCTGGTCTTGAACTCTGGAGCTCAAAGAGATCCACCTGCCTTAGCCTCCCAAAGTGCTGGGATTACAGGCATGAGCCACTATGCCTGGCAATACTGCATTCTTTTATTTGCCGACTTTTCTTCTTCCTCCAGGCTCCAGACATGTAATATACAACACCCTCAGCTGGTTTTTGGGACACTTAAGTGGCTGGAGGGCAGCCTGTGAATATGGTTTTTCTCTGTGTTGGGTGTTTTTCTATTGAAGATCATGGAAAGCTGAGGTCATGGAGGAGACTCGCAAAGACTGGCAGTTAAAATGGACAGAAATGAAAAGATCGCATTACAGGTTTCATAGAAACTGGTTATTCCAGGCATATGTTAATGAAATTCACGCATTTTGTGTTTATTGGAATACCGAATGGTCATATTCACTAGCATTGAATTAATGTGTTAAAGTGAGGTTTTGATGACATTAGTTGCACATGACTTTTAGTTGAAAATTTTTTTCAAGAAGTAAAATTAAAGCAATGGAAATAGAGCCAGTAATCTGTCAGGCCTGATCTCTGTCAGACCCGAAGTTAACTTACCAGATCATTCAAATTACTGTTCATTACAGTGTGGAGGTATTGGGCCTGTTTTGGAGAGAAGCTAAGTATTACAGTGGCCTAGTATAAATGTTGACTGTAACATTTATAAAGAGGAGTTAGCAAGTCATTTTACTAAGTCTCTGCCCCTTTTACAGTGTCACTTTCCTAATACAGTTTCATCTTAAACATTATTATTATTATTATTATTATTATTATTATTATTGTTTTTTGGGACAGAGCTTTGCTCTTGTTGCCCAGGCTGGAGTGCCGTCGCTCAATCTCGGCTCACCGCAACCTCCACCTCCCGGTTTCAAGCAATTCTCCTGCCTCAGCCTCCTGAGTAGCTGGGATTACATGCTGCGCCACCATGCCTGGCTAATTTTTGTACTTTTAGTAGAGATGGGGTTTCTCCATGTTGGTCAGGCTGGTCTCAAACTCCTGACCTCAGGTTATCTGCCCGGCTCGGCCTCCCAAAGTGCTGAGATTACAGGCATGAGGCACCATGCCCGGCCACACTACTTTTATTTATAATGTTTATGTTTAGAAAGAATCCCTATGCTTATATTTAGAAAGCTAGGAAGGTGGAATGGGAATAATTGTATTCATAATGTTTTATTTCTGTTATTAAAAAACTTGAAATGTGAGAAAATATTTGTCATTACTCTTGTATCATCTTTTGTACTTGGCTCTATTTTCAAGACTGTTCTCAAAAGAGAAAAAAGTTTATGCTCACTATTGAAAATTTGTAAAATAACGAACATAATGAAGAAAATAAAAATCATCCACGATCCAGTATGCAATTTCAATACACAGTTTTTCAATTAGCAATTGCTCTTTGAAGCAATCTCTTCTAAGGAAATAGGTAGATCTGTGTGCAAAAATGTAGCCCAGTAGATGTTTAATAGTAGGTTATTGAGTAAACCATGGTACACCCATCAAGTAATATGTTCTCTGAATATTAAATGATATTTATCTTCTTAGAATTGATCTCGCGTTTGTGAATCTTAACCTTTTATATTGTGACATCCTTCAATTGATTTTCCTTTTCCCATTTATTTTTAGGGCTCCCCCCCACAACATTTTATTAGTTTTTCCAGCTAGTTTGGAAATACAATGACTTGTTATAACCGTTGGAGCATCCTTGATTCTAACTTTTACTAAGTTACTAATTTACTGGTGGCCTTGCGCAAATCACCTTCCATTGTCATTGAATAAGTCACCATTCATTGAGCCCCAAGCACTGGGCAAAAGTGTGTTAGGCAGAGGGCCCAAGGCAGGCATAGCCAGACTCCCACAGAGCTTTGGGTCATCTACCTCTGCCCTAATGTGCTAACCTGCAAAACGGTGCTAATAATATCTACCTCATTTCCCACAAGCTATTTAGAGATTAGCTGGGGAGATGCTCTTGGCAGTATGGCCATACCTCCTCCCTCAGGGCCCCCAATCCTCAGTTTCTCTTTCTGTAGTTTGTTAACCTCGGTCAACTGTGGTTCAAAAATGTTAAAGGGAAAATTCCAGAACTAAGCAATTCCTAGGTTTTAAATTGCATGCCATTCTGAGCAGCGTGATGGACTCTCATGCCATCTCACTTCGTCCCTCCAGGGACATGGATCCTCCTTTAGTCCAGTGGATCCATGCCGTCCGTGCTCCCCGTCCGCCAGTCACTCAGGAGCTGCCTTGGTGCTCAGACCGACTGTCGTGGCACCACAGGGCTTGTGTTCAAGTCACCCTTATTTGACTCTTGTGCCCCAAGGCACAAGAGTAGTGATGCTGGCAATCTGGATATGCCAAAGAGAAGCCATGAAGTCCTTCCTTAAGTGAAAAAGCAGAAGTTCTCTACTTAATAAGGAAAAGAAAAGTTCAAATACCAAGGTTGCCAAGAATGCATTCTATAGTAAGAATTCTATAGTAAGAATGAATGGTAAGAATACTATTGATTAGTAAGAATTACTAATCAATAGTAGGAATTTTTATTCTATAGTTAGAATTCTTACTATTCAATAGTAATAATAAGAATTACTAATATCGAATGGAATTACTATTCGATAGTAATCATTATTCTGTAGTTCGAATTCTTACTGTTCATTCTGTAGTCTCAGGCATTATCCCATTTGGGAACTCCACGCCACCTCTGTACCTCTGACATGGTTACCGAACCTTACAAACTGTATTCTTAGTACTTGCTTATCTATCATGGTACTCAGCCAGGCTTTGGGCCATTAAAGGCAAGATCCTGGTCTTAGTTAACTTTGTAACCCAACTAGGTGCCAGTGGTGTTCCCGGCCCACACTAGTGCTCGTAAAGTGTGGAAATGAACTGAAGGCACTTAGGAAATTATACAGTACAAAGCATGTGAAGGTGGTATTAATGAGGACATCTCAGTGTGGTGTCTTGACTCCCTGGGTATGGCCAGGTGTTATTGTTGGACAACAGATTGTGATCTTTTTGTGTTAGCGATGCTGGTTAGTGCATGACATACACCCACCCACCACACCCCTCCTTCCTGAATTTATATACAACACGTGAGATCATATCCAGCTGTTTAGACACACACACAATTAGGTGATTTTAACTGTGCTTCTCTGAGCTACACCCATCCCTTGTTGCTTAACTGTAAAAATGTTTATTTAATTTCTACTTGCAACAACTCATGTATATAGGGCTTCTGTTCTGCTGGAAGCTCTGGATCCTGTGGTGTGGGGATGCCGTCACAGACTTCACAGTCTGATAGAGGAGGCAGCGGATGTAAGTGCCACCTCCATATGTCAAGCTGCATGTCAGATGGTACGCTGGGACTAGTTGATTCTCTGTGACTTGCCGCAAAAGTTCCTTGCCAGAGTAATCTGTTGTTTCCCAAGGGTGATGTAGATCATCCTATGTGACAGTAAAAATAGGCTAAAAACAGCCAAAGGACTTCAAAGCGCTTTTTTTTTCCATTTTTTTTTTCCTAGAGTGACGGAATAATGAGGGCAAAATGGGTGTCAATGGGCATGAAATGAATGAATGCCATTTGCACCAACCTGTTTTAGATGAGGAGGGTGGGACCTGGTGAGGAGTGACCACTGGGTGAGCATTCTGTGTCAATGGATTTCCAGCTCACATTGGCAGTGATTTGCACATTATTTCATGCCATTCCTGTGTGATCCATCTGAAAAGCTGCGAGACAGAGGGACACACATTCATTTTGGTGTCAAAGATCTGGGCTCCAGTCCCAGTTCGGCCACATACTAGCTGTGTGGTCTTGGGCAGGTTTGCTCTCTGGGCCTCTGTCCTGCTCTGTAAAGCAGGATTCACAACAGTGACCTTGTCCTTTGGAGGAAGTAGGAGGTGAAGTCCCTGGGCCCAGCTCAGCGTCCACAGCAAACTCCCATCAGGCCTGATCACCCTGGTGTGAACATTAACCCGGAACTAGCTTGCTTACTTGCTCTGCCAAGAAGCAAGAGGTCTGGGTTGGTCTGAACTACTCTTTGGAAAAACTATTTTTGGCAGATTTCAAACCAGTTCCTAAAATTTCCATATATTACATTTAGATTAAAGAGGAAAAACAACCCCAAGATGTTCTTTAATTGTCAGTAAGACGCACGTTGAAAATTCTACACGGATGGCATGAGGCTGGGTGTGGTGGCTCGCACCTATAATCCCAGCACTTTGGGAGGCAGAGGTGGGTGGATCGCTTGAGGTCAGGAGTGCGAGACCAGCCTGGCCAACATAAGCGAGACCCCATCTCTACTAAAAATACAAAAAATTAGCCGGGTGCGGTGGTGCACGTCTGTAATCCCAGCTACTCAGGAGACTGAGGCAGGAAAATCTCTTGAACCTGGGAAGTGGAGGTTGCAGTGAGCCAAGATCACACCAATGTACTCCAGCCTGGGTGATGGTCAAGACTCCCATCTCAAAAAAAAAAAAAAAAGGGATGGTGTACAAGTGCAGAGAAAGGGGTTATTATTTCACCTAGGTGTTAAATGAATAGCACAGTAAGAAAAAATATTTTTACGTAAACGGTTTCAGCCACAGGCTAAATCTGGACAAGGGCCACCACTATGTTTTTCTTAAAGATACACTCACACTCTGACTTAACCCTTTGATTCCGTGGCAGCATGGTGCAGACTGACTGCAGTTGTCTTTGGGGCGTGTCTTCCTGCTTCACAGTAACTGCTTTCACTGCTTTGAGTAAACTTGGCCTCTGCACCTCTGTCTGGTTATTGGCTGGATG
This sequence comes from Gorilla gorilla gorilla, assembly GCF_029281585.2. Classification (NCBI taxonomy): domain Eukaryota; kingdom Metazoa; phylum Chordata; class Mammalia; order Primates; family Hominidae; genus Gorilla; species Gorilla gorilla. Next base: position 112,979,760 of record NC_073238.2, read on the forward strand.
TGGAAAAGTGTCGGTTGTGTCGGCCGAGCCCATTTTCCCTTCGGTGGTGGTGTAAATGCTTTCTGTAGCCTGTCCAGACTGTTTTGCTCAAACCCGTACTTGACTTTTCTGCTGGTCTGCTGCTGTGGTTGGGGGTTGCAGACGCTCCCACCCCCCCATATCCTTCCCAAGGTTGGACTCTCGGCCTATGGAGGGCTGCTGATGAGGCCCGTGGATCCTTCTCAAATCCAGTTTCTATATCCTTATTGGAAGATATTCCAGCCCCGTAGGTCCACACAAGCTAAAGGGATGTGCCTCACAGTTCAGAAGCCTTCAGGCAAGGTCAACAGAAACACGACGGGAATCCAGACAGCGTATGTCCCCTCACCCTGCAGGCCCAGCCACGGACCTCAGGCCTTTGCCTTCCCACCGAGGACTGCAGGACGTGCTGGGTTCCTGGGGCCTCTGATCCTGGGCCTTGTCCAGTGATGTCTGACTGCTGTTTTCTACTCACTTTTGGTTAACCTGCAGTACACCTCATATCCTGTTTCAAAATGAAATTGGAAGGTGGGGCTCCCTCAGGGGCAGCAAAGCTACAGCTTCAAGGCCAGACACGGATACTTAAAAAAATCTTCTAAAATTGTGGTACAATACACATAACATATAATTTATCATCTTCACCATTTGCAAGGGCTCCGTTGGGCAGCATTACATACAGGCACTTTGTTCGACCTCCAGAACTTTTTCACGCTGCAGAACAGAAACTCTGTATCCATTTACATTTTTAACTGGTTGAAGATGGAAAAAGAAGGCTATTTTGGGGATACATGAAAATGACATGAAATTCACATTTCAGTGTCCAGAGATGAAATTTTATTGACTAAAGCCCTGCCCATTTGTTTTGGGGTTGCCTATGGGGGCTCTTGTGCCACAGCAGCAGAGTCAAGACCAAGGGGACCACAAAGCTGAAATTTGTGCTGTCTGGCCCTTTGCAGAAAAAGGTTGCCGTTGCCTGGAATAGATAGGTTTGCATGTATGGAGGATTCAGCTGAAGATAAGGCCATGGGGTTGGGTCAGCAGGAAGAGATACTGGCCAGCAGAAACCTCTTCCCACTCCTCAAAGCACATCTATGCTGACTAAAGATTCTGTTTCTCCCTTCTCTTTTATTTTTTGAGATGGAGTCTCGCTCTGTCACCCAGGCTGGAGTGCAGTGGCGCGATCTCAGCTCACTGCAACCTCCACCTCCTGGGTTCAAATGATTCTCCTGCGTCAGCCTCCTGAGTACCTGGGATTACAGGCGCCCACCAACACGCCCGGCTAATTTTTGTATTTTTAGTAGAGACAGGGTTTCATCATGTTGGCCAGGATGGTCTCGAACTCCTGACCTCAAGTGATCCTCTTGCCTTGGCTTGCCAAAGTGCTGGGATTACAGGTGTGAGCTACTGCGTCTGGCCTTTCCCTTCTTTGTGTGTGTGTGTGTGTGTGTGTGTGTGTGTATACAGCTTCCCAAGTAGCTGAGACTACAGGTATGTGCCACCACACTCGGCTAATTTTTTTTTTTTGTAGAAATGAGGTTTCGCCATGTTCCCCAGGCTGGTCTTGAACTCCTGGGCTCAAGGGATACTCCTGCCTTGGCCTCCCAAAGTTCTGGGATTACAGGCATGAGCCATCATGCCCAGCCTCTCCCTTCTGATAGCTGAGTTAAGGGACTCTGTGGATGGCTTTATTGTGCAGCTATAGTATTTAATAAATATTGGTAATTTACTGGCTTTGTTTTAATATTAAAATTATGGTAAAATGAACTGCCCTGACCCTTGATATGCTTGTTTCTACCCTACCTTCCCTCAGTCAGTCAACCTTATCTAAATATATCTCCCTGCAGTTCTAATGGTGATCTTTCTAGGTGAATGTCATGAGCTGCTTTTTGATGCTCTTTCATTATCTGTGAAAAAGGATAAAAGTAGTTAAGTGGATAACTTAAGTATAAACAAAATCTTCATGGATTCTTTTAGCAGGAAAATGAGCTTGAATTGAGTGGTCATTTCTGTTCATTAAGTTCAGATTTTGAGGCCCTCCCCACCAAGATGATTCTAGTTACTAGTGCTTACATTCGTGTACTGTGTTCTAAGCCATTTGGAATCTCAACAGACTCATCCACAGCAGCCCTGTGAAATTGATGGGGCAGATATTTCTATTTACTTTTGGCAAATGAGGACATGCGGCTCATGAGGGGCCTGTCAGGCCCAGAAACACTGAACCTTGTCCCACTCTTGGGTCAACATAATATTTAGCTTTCAGTGACTGCTCATTCTTGACCTTGTTGTTTGTCAAGGAAGGGGTTGGGGAAGAGAAAATTTAGTTTGTTACTATTTTTCTTAACTACTGGGACTATATTGCCTGAGTGAGTGGTCGGGGGGTGTCAGCGAAGATGTTGGTTCAGGTAAGAATAAAATTCAGTTGTTATTTATTTAAGACTTACCATGGGCTGGGCCCAGTGGCTCACGCCTGTAATCCCAGCACTTTGGAAGGCCGAGGTGGGTGGATCACTTTGAGTTCAGGAGTTTGAGACTGGCCTGAGCAACATGTCTCTACTAAAAATACAAAAATTAGCCGGGCTTGGTAGTGCACGCCTGTAGTCCCAACTACTTGGGAGGCTGAGGCCAGAGAATCGCTTGAACCTGAGAGGCGGAGGTTGCAGTGAGCTGAGATCACTGAATCTAACTGAAAGGCTTTTGAGAATAGGTAATTTTATAGAAGGAGAAATGCAGTACATAAAATTGGCTTTATGTTTATCTTGAATACCAAGAAAATTGTTTTTCTTGGGTAAATTTAGGTGATTTTTCAGTGGTGCTTTCTTGCACATTTGACCATAGAAGAACATGTGTTAAGCCCATCCCTTCTCATTTGGTCAAGGTCCATCCTTGGTCTCTATGACAGTTGAATGAAGATTGAGCTGTTCACACATCCTCAGTAATATACAAGTAGTATATCCGTCAGAAGGGTTTTGTGCTTATTTTCCAAGAGCTCTCGGTGCTCTAAATTCTTTATATGAACATGTAAGATTGCACATCTGGTTGTAAATGTGAACATGGGCATTGTAGGGTCCTGGTTTTTAAACTATTCATGACTTACAATGCCTCAGTGTATCTTCCTTGGGAAAATTCATTTTGTTGAATGCTCATCCTGAGGACGCAGCTCCCTTCCTAGAAATGGGGTAGCACCTGGCACCATGAGAGTTCCTCTGTGTGCAGGAAACCGATGAGTTTGCAGATACCACCTTCATGATGGCCTGACTGAAACTTGTTGAGGAGCAGTGCAGGATGGTGAATATTTTCATGATCTAGATCAGTTAACTCATCCTGCACATGGCTAACTTTATGTCATGAGAACAGATTTCTTAGCCTGAGAATTGGGACAACTTAGAAATTGGGAAACTAAGCATGTATATCTTTTAATTTTTTTCTTTTCTCTCTTCTCTTCCAAATGGAACATTCACACAAGGCAATGTACAGAGATGGTGTGGTATACTGCAGAGAGCAGGGGCCCGAGGGCAGGCCAGGGTATGAGTCTAGACACCACCCTCTGAGCCATCGTTTCTTCATGGTTTTACTTTGCTGTCCTCTGAATCAGAAATCATGATGTAAGACGAGGCGAATTGCAGTTGTGTGAGCTCTCTTTTCATTAAGATGATTATACATTTTGCTGATGTCTCAATAATTTCCCAAGTCAGGATGACAGAAGAGCTGAAAGCAGCCTACTTAGGATTATTCAAGGAAATGAAAGAACTGTTTCCTTCATTCATAAACACTTGAGAGTCTGCTCTGGCTTAGACACTACGCTAGATGTTGAGAAACAACTCAACAAATTAGGCCGAGAATCTGCCCTAATGAAATCTAGAGTTTGGAAGAGAGAACACTTCTACAAACCAGCACACGGTGACGACTTTTTTCCAAGGACCCACTTGGCGTCATTTGCTAAATGCTCCTCTTAACGGTTGTGAGTCTTATCTCCTCTTACATTGACAATACTGACAAGTATACATATATATATTTTTAAATTTTACTTTAAGTTCTGGGATACATGTGCAGAACGTGCAGGTTTGTTACATAGGTATACATGTGCCGTGGTGGTTTGCTGCACCCATCAACCCGTCATCTAGGTTTTAAGCCCCACATGCATTAAGTATTTGTCCTAATGCTGTCCCTGCCCTTTCCCCCCACCCCTCGATAGGCCCCAGTGTGTGATGTTCCCCTCCCTGGGTCCATGTGTTCTCATTGTTCAGCTCCCACTTATGAGTGAGAACGTGCGGTGTTTGGTTTTCTGTTCCTGTGTTAGTTTGCTGAGAATGATGGTTTCCAGCTTCATCCATGTCCCTGCAAAGGACATGAACTCATTCTCTTTTATGGCTGCATAGTATTTATGGTGTATATGTGCCACATTTTCTTTAATCTATCACTGATTTGATAGACTGTATATCAGTATATCACTGATTTGGGTTGCTTCCAAATCTTTGCTATTGTAAATAGTGCTGCAATAAATGTACGTGTGCATGCTTCCTTATCGTAGAATGATTTATAATCCTTTGGGTTTATACCCAGTAATGGAATTGCTGGGTCAAATGGTATTTCTAGTTCTAGATCCTTGAGGAATTGCCATACTGTCTCAAAATACATTTTTTTTTCTTTTTCTTTTTGAGGTGTAGTCTCGCTCTGTCTCCCAGGCTAGAGTGCAGTGGTGCGATCTTGGCTCACTGCAACCTCTACCTCCTGGGTTCAAGTGATTCTCCTGCCTCAGCCTCCCAAGTACCTGGGATTATAGGCGCCTCCCACCACGCCAATCTAGTTTTTGTATTTTTAGTAGAAATGGAGTTTCACCATGTTGGCCAGGCTTGTCTTGAACTCCTGAGCTCAGGTGATCCACCCACCTCACCCTCCCAAAGTGCTGGGATTACAGGTGTGAGCCACCTCGCCTGGCCAAAATACATATTTTTTAAGTACCTCAAAATAGCCCTTTTGCACGCTAATGGAAAGCCCAACAGTCATTAATGATAGAGAATAATCTTCAGTAAAAGATAAGGAGGAAATTTTAATTTGGGAACCCGTTCGTGAAATGCATACCCTTCTGTTTTCCCTCTGACTTCCTTGTCCTTTGTGTTTAGGAGCTTAAGGGATCCTTCTGTTTAAGTCACTAGGGGCTCAGTATTAACGTGCAGATATGTGGGGAAAATGTCACTTGTTTGGTTGCAGTTTTGCCAGCTCTAAAATCAGTTGGTAGTGGCTGCCTGGAGTATCTTGTCCTGAAAGATTGGGAGTTTGAATTGAGGATCAAAGGGGGTGTCAGAGATTAGTGATGTCTTCTGTCAGGAGGGGTGGTTGCCATGGTTGCTACCCTGGCTTGAGCTCCTATCAGCTCACATTTCAGAGATGATTAGTGAGGATTATAAGGATTGGGCTCAGAGTGGGGCCATGGGGCAGAAAGAAGACACTGGCTGAACTATTCTGAACTCTTAATGGGCACCCAAAACAAGTATGTTCAATTTTGTCAAAAGCTAGAAGGGCCCTGGCCACACTTGTGTTAATGGAAAAACCAGACTCCATAAAATATTCTAAAGAGGTATATTCTGAGCGAGTATGAGAGACTGGGAAATGTAGTCTGAAGAGGTCCTGAGAAAGTGCGCCCAAGGTGGTTGGGTTACAGTTTGGTTTTGTATATTTCAGAGAGACAGGAGTGCAGGTGAAGACATGAATCAATACAAGGTTAGTATGCGTTGGTTTGCCCTGAAAAGGTGGGATATCTTGAGGCAGGGGCTTATAGGTGGATTCAGAGATTCTTCAGTGTGTCATTGGTTAAAAGAGTAAAGCTTTGTCTAAAAATGTGGAGTCAGCAGAAAGGAATGTTTAAGATAAGGAAGTCTGTTAACCAAGATACTGGGTCAGAGTCACCTGTAGGGATGTGGGACTTAATCCTTGTCTGTTTGGCCTTAGGTCCTTTGATGTCTTACTGTCACAAAGAGTCTGTTTTGCGAATCTTATGATCTCTAGTTTAACATTAATGCTGGTCAGTTGTGCCTAAACTCCAAAAGGGAGGGGATGTAACGAGGTATGTCTAACCTCCCTTCCCATCCTGGCCAGGAATTCAGTTCTTAAGGTTCTTCTGGGGTCCCGTTGGCCAAGAGGGGTTTGTTCAGTTGGTGGAGGGCTTAGGAATTTCTTTTTAGTTTACACTGAAATGAGCTGTGCAAGGCCTGGGGCCTCATCTCTCTAACTTCTTGTCCACAGAAGCATCTGACACAGTGGGCATTCAGTAAGCGTTTGTTGAAGTAACATTGATGAAAATCATATTCTGTTGATAACATAGCTCGTGTGAAGCAGCAAATGCTATTTTGTGTGTAGAGAAATAGAAGGTCAGAGCCCACAATGAACTAAGCTCTGTGAGGGCCTCCAGGGAGACCTCCAAGAATTTCAAGGTCACAGAGTAGTGGGCCCAGCAGAGCAGAGATTTGAACCTAGGTTTGCCTCATAACAAAGCTCATCTTCTTTCCCCCACAAAAGGAAATGTGAAAATGATGGCGGTCAGTGACAGACTTAGCCACTTATAATCAGTTTTTGTTTAAAAATGACAACACCATGGTTTGACATGGTTAGGGAGGAAGAAATGGAGTTTGCTAGGTCTGGCTGTTGACTGTGGTTGCTTCTGAGGGGACAGACTTTTCAGGGCAACCACCCTCTCCACCAGCATACAGAGATTGCTTTTTTAATCTAGGATTGCTTTTCTCGTCATACTTTGTCCCTATTCAGATGTACCTGTAGGCCTGGTTATTTTGTCTGTGTGATTGTTACAGGAAAAAAGTGAAAAGATTTGAAAAATAATCAAGAAGAGCACGAGATATCCCCAGGTTATACAGAGAGATTCCCTGGAGGCTTTGTTGGCGCACAGGGCCATGCTTGGTTTAGAAAAGGCAGCGCGGGGCAGCGTGGGGCTCCTCCGGTTTCTCTTTGTCTGAAATGCTGAGTTTCACAGGCTCCTTACTGAGTTCAGATTTCCCTGGAGCAGAAGAGACTGAGGGAGGAAGGAAGGTTGCCGTTTATTTCATTGATTAATGGCAACAACTGCAATTACTTTTGCACCAACCTAATATTTTTATGATAATAGTTTTTTTTTTTAACACAGCAAAAATCAGGGATTGAAAGTTTGAAACCTGAGCTTTTAGGCAAACTCCTCCCCTAAAAGTAAACAATGAGATAAACAGCAGCCTTTTAATGGAAAAAACTGCAATTACTTTTGCTCCAACCTAATAATTTACTTTCTGAAATCCTCCCCAGCAGACTTCCTAAAATCAAAGTGACTGGATGGTCCCATTGAGAGAATTTCAGTCTAAACATAAAACACTAGTAAACGATTACTAACCAGCTCCCAAGTTGGTGACCATCAAAAATCTCACATATTAAAAGCTGATCCCAGTATCCTTCAAGTAAGTGAAAACCTCCTTTAATATGTTAGGGTTTTATCTGGACATCAGGTAAATTTTGTATTCAGATCAGATCACTTTATTCTCAAGGTTTTAATTTAGGTCAGATAATAGATGCTTGGCTATAACACTATCTGTTTGTTCCTAAAGTAATATGATTGTATTAAAAAGTGTTCTTCAGCCATGCAATACTGTATTCATCTTGCCATCCTTGAGTGAGTCAGTGAATTATCTTGTGATACAGGACTGCATTTATCTGACAGATATCTTTTGAAAGTAACATGATATCTGTGAGAGGTCTGAGGCTGTGATTTCACTTTGGTTTTCTGTATGTGATTCTGTAATAAGTTAATGCCTTAACTTAAACTCTAATGTTACAGAATATTGTAAACACGAACAGATGAATTCAGATTCCTTTTCAGAAGTAGATTTGACACACTGAGCTATTTATGCATGGAATACATGATGTCAGAGATTTGCTTCCACATAGAATAGGTGGCAGTGAATGTGGGTAAGGAGAGAGAGATATATATATATATATATATATATATATATATATATAGTATTTATATATTTATATATATATTCATATATATATGTAGGTGAAACAGGATTGGCCATGAGTTGATGATTGTTGACGTTAGGTAATGATTTGGTAAATATTTTAAAATATTTTGTGAATTTTTAATAGGTTTAATTGTGTTTTCCTAAAGGCAAAATCTGACAAGTTTCTAGGGAGGAGATTGGCAGAATAGAGTAATTGCTAACATTGTTAGAGTTTGAAAGGAAATGGTCCCCCCACTTCTTTTCTCTTTCTCTTTTTTTTTTTTTTGTATCTCTGAAAGACTGAGCTGAACGATTGTGACAATTAATTAGTATATAAAATGTCCCACTTTCCTGGTGAGTGGTTGACATTGGTGGCTAAGCAATTTCAGGCATGAGAAGAGAATAAACCTTTACTGATTAATGGTTGACTTGTGACCTCCTGGTCACTTTCTGGGCTGGCAGCAGCATGATTTGTGTAACATTTAAACATAGTTGAGAATCATAAAATATTCTTTTCATGCATTGATTTCTTAATGCATTTTTAAAGTGTTTTCATTAAGACTGGAAAAATTATGATCTGTGTGTGAAACTGACAAAGGTCGGCGGGGGTATGATGGATGTCATTATCGAAAGTCCTAAGTGATCATGGAAATCCCTTCTTCCTTTTTCTGAGGCATACAGGCAGATAGAATTCTGCCTTGTTTCATGTTGACATCTCTGCATGTTCATTCTGAGAGGCTCACAGGATGGCTGGCCTGGCTATCCCTGAGGGCTCATGGCCTGTCCCCAGAGGAATTAAGCATAGCTGAAGGCTAGCCTTCCCTCTATTGATGTAATTGATGAAATGAGGAAGCAAGATGCTAAGAACAAGACCCATTTCTCAACTATTGAGTGTTTTAGAGTCTCTGAAAAAGATATTTAGAAGCACCAGAGCCTGCTAATTTTGCCTGGGGTTTAGGATTTATATATAACCAATGAGACAGAGCAAGAATTCCCTTTTGGGCAATATGGTCTACTCTGCCCTGTTTATAGAGTTGTTGATTCATAATATTATGGCATAACAGTTGAAAAAAAGCAAAACACAAGATTATAGGTAAGACTTGATTACAAAAGCTATGTGATGATTTTGTACCAGTACAGACAAAAGAGAGGAGCTAAACAAATGTAAAAATAATTGGGTTAGGGTAGAGGGGATGTGGATAACTTTTTTCTTGCTTAAAAGCATCTTTATTATTATGGTGTTTTTACGTTTGGATTTTGTTTACAAAAGAACCAAAGTAAGTCAGCTTCTTGGTATTCAAAAGTTCCAAAGATGGAATTTTCCCATCAGAGTGCGATGGTTTAAATAGAAGTTAGGTTCCTAGGAAGAATAAATGAACCATAATATAATTGCATAGGATGTAGAATATCCATTGCTTTCCCCAAGACCAGAATGATACCTCTCACAGGCAATGCGAGGAGTCCTCCACCCCTGCCACCCACACTGGGTGTGTGACCGAGCAAGGGGGCATGGGTGGGGTGGGAGGAAGGTAAAAAGAGGGGAAGACCACAATAGCTGTTCATATACAGGATTATTTGCTATTCTGTTCTTAAAGATTGCTTGATATTTTGTTTTGATTGCAAAAGGTGATTGATATGAAAATGTCAACATTTCAAACACAAGTATTCGTTTTGTTCAAAATGTTTGTTAGATCAAATCAGAATATGATCCCAGAACATGTCTGAGCTCTTGGATCTGCTCTAGAAAAATACACACACACACACACACACACACACACACACACACACACACACACACACACACACACACACACACACACACCCATATGTATATATTAGAAGCAGGGAGTGGCTCTGTCACCCAGGCTGGAGTGCAGTGGCATGTGTGGTCATAGCTCACTATAACTTTGAACTCCTGGGCTCAAGTGGTCCTCTGGCCACGGCCTCCTGTGTAGCTGGGACTGCAGACACACACCACCTTGCCTGGCTAATTTTTATTTTTATTTATTTATTTATTTTCTGTAGAAACAGGATCTTGCTTTGTTGCCCAGGTTGGTCTTGAACTCCTGGCCTTAGGTGATCCTCCTGCCTCAGCCTCCCAAAGTGCTGGTTTTATACCATGCCTGGCTTTAGAAAGAAATATATTAATTAACATCTACAAAGAGATGATCCATGTCCACGTAATTGGTTCTGCTTATTCAACAAGCCGTTTTTCAGTGCTGAGACTTCCTCTGAGGAGGTATGGGTGGTGGCGCTGGGAAAGGGGTGAGGCCTTCTGGGAGACCTTCGGGGACGCCACCTTGAGGGTGGAGTCCTGTGCTAGTGGCAGAGCACTGTTTAGAGTCAGCCGAGTGAGTCTCAGTTCCCTGGGCTTGTTTTACGCATGCGGCGCCTGTTTCAGGTTCTCAAGAAACATGGTATTCAGTTCATTGAGAGCACTGGTTCTTCATCCCAGCTGCCTATTAGAATCATCTAGAAATCTCTTGGAAAACATGGATGCCCAGCTTCCACCCCCCCAAAAATTCTGATTCAATTGGTTGGGCGGGGGCCTAGGCATTGTTATTTCTGAAAAGCTTCCCAGGTGATTCTATTGTGCAGCGAGGGTCAAAATCTGGTGATTTGTTATTTAACAAGCTATTGTTTTAAATGGAGCTTAAGGGGAAGTATTACTGTGACTATTCAAAAGAGCTGTGTTTTCTTCTACCGGTCCACAGTGAGACTTTAATATCCAGGGTGTGTGTATGAGTGAGTGAGTGTGTGTGTGTGTATGTTCTGTGTGTCTTTGTGTTGTGTGTGAGTGTATGTGTGAGAACATGTTGTATGTGTGTGTTGTGTGTGTATGTGTATATGTTGTGAATGTGTGTGTGTATGTATGTGTGTGTGTGAGTATACTGCAAGTGTGTATATGTGTGTGAGTGTGAATGTGAGAGTATATTGTGTTTAAGTGCGTGTTTGTGTGCACGTTGCATATGTGTGTGAGTGTGCTTGTGTGAGCATTGTGTATGTGTGAGAATGTGTGTATGTGAGACAGTGTTGCAAGTGTGTGAGTGTGTTGTGTAACTCACCAGATGACCCTAATGTGCAAACAGGGTTGAGATCCAGAGCCGTGTCTGAGTGTTGTCTGTGTCCTCCCTGGAGAATATCCTTCGTTTTCTGGTTCGGAGTGTATATTGATGGGCATAATAACCACTACTCATTGATAAACCTATGTAAAGACCCATAAGACCTGCTAGCTGGGAAAATGGTAGATTTTTCACTTCTTCACTTCTACATTTCTACCTTGTGATTTCATGGACTATGTCATACATTTATTAATATTAATTATGAACACTTATGAAGGTGTTTTGATACCTGCTGTGACGAGGATGCGTTGTTTTTCTTATCATTTTAATGTTATTTATTTATTTATTTATTTATTTTGAGACAGAGTCTCCCTCTGTTGCCCAGGCTGGAGTGCAGTGGTGCGATCTCGGCTCACTGCAACCTCTGCCTCCCGGGTTCATGCCATTCTCCTGCCTCAGCCTCCTGAGTAGCTGGGACTACAGGCATCTGCCACCACGCCCTGCTGATTTTTTTTTTTGTATTTTTAGTAGAGATGGGGTTTCACTGTGTTGGCCAGGATGGTCTTGATCTCCTGACCTCGTTATCTGCCCGCCTCGGCCTCCCAAAATGCTGGGATTACAGGCGTGAGCCAACGTGCCCGGCCCATTTTAATGTTTTTTAGTCCAGATTGGCAGCATGCTAAATAAATAGTAAATTTCTAAGTACAATAGAAAAAAATGCTCATGAAATGTGCCAGTATTAACATTTACTTCTTCCATTACATTGCTTTGAAAATTTTATAGATTCAAGAGAATGTTGAAGTGGTGGTTACTTTCGTTTTCCACATTGATTCTCTTCACTGAGAATGTTGAAATAATCAATGATTGTGAAGTGAAATTTCTTTTTATTAATGCAGTGAAAAATTTGCTCCCCCCTTGCATATGCCATTTGAAACAAATTCCACACATATTACAGTTTTACAGCAGTGCTGAATGGTGGAACTGCTGTGATGATGGAAATGTTCTGGGCTTCTGCTGTTTCAGTAGCCACTGGAAATGTGGTTCTGGATTGACTGAGCAACTGAATTCTTAATTGTATTTAATTTTAATTAATTTACTAGCCACATGTGGCTAGTGCCCGCCCCAGTGGGCAGAGCAAGTGCAGAGGCTGGTTCTGTTCGGCTTGAGAGGAGCTTGGGTGGGGCCCCTGCAGCAGAGTGACAGCTGCCCCAGGGGGTGTCAGGGACATCACCATTGCATGTACCCTGGTGGGTGGGATGTCTTCTGAAATCCTGTGCCTTGCTACTGTTACTCGTAGAGGCTTGGACAAGAATCAGTGATCCCAAGAAAGGATGTAGGATGTGGCTTTGTGGGGTATGACGCAGCTCAGATTGAAGACTTGTGGCCCTGGTACCAGGCGACGCCCCCCTTCTGTCTTCCGGGTCTCCCCCACGTTCTCCGCTGTCTGGCCCTGATGTGCCCAGCACCTTTCTCAGGTGTTTTCAGCCTCTCCCTTGCTCCTGGCTCCTCCCAGGGGGAGGTAACCATTGGCACATCAGTGCCCCTGTGCCCGCCCCTGCATGCCCTGCTCCCAGCCATGCATGTCGCCTCCATTTCCTCTCTGCCTGCAGTGCCCGTGGCTCCCCTCCATGACCTCAATGCTGACTATTCTTTTGAGGAAATCCTTCTTTAACACACAAATCAGCTGGCGTCACTTCTGCTTAAAAACCAGCAGTGGCTTCCCCTAGAAAACAGCCTCCTGGGTGTGCTTCCAGGGTCTCCGGGATCAAATCCCCCCTGCCCCCCGCCCCCCAACCCAGCATCAGCTGGTTTTCCAGCCCAGCCCCGAGCCCCCACGGGAAATGGTCCGAGCTGGTGCAGCCTCAGCTTTCAGGCCTCGGCGGCTGCTCTCATGTCTTCCTGAGCAGTTCTGCCAGGCTTCATCCCAGGCTCACTCCTTCCTCGTGTCTTGGCCGAGAAGACCCTTCTTTAGGTGTCCTTCCCATGTGCTCCCCGCTCACCCCAGCTCTCTGTCTGCTCCTGTCTGTGTCCCTGTTGAATCCGTATAGCTGCACAGAGCCTGGCCGGACACCCGGTGTACTGTCAGCACCCACGACTGTGGTAAACGAGCAACTTGAACAAGTTCATCATGTAACCCAAACCCTGGGGGGTTTCTGTTCACAGACACTTCTTCAAATCCCAAGTTTGATAAATTAATGAATTTTTCCAGAAAACTCAACTGCCTGGACTTTATCCCTCAACTTCTTTACTCATCGTTTACTCAATTCCATTGACTCCATTTTTATTCTTCATTTTACAAAAGCACGATTGTATTCTTTCTCTGGATGTTATTAGCCCACTTATTTAGGGCCCATGGTAGTTTAATCAGAGAAAATAGATGGCTGGGTTCATTCTGAGAAAAGCAAAAATACAGACAGGGATGTTTTTGTTAGGAGTGAATTTTTAAATTTACACCTAACATGATTAATGTAATCCTAATCTGTTACTACTTAATGCAATTAAAACTTTTTTGGACAATTATGTATTATAAATAGTAAAAGCAGAAATATATTTATTAATAATAGCTAGTTATAAAGTTCATTTCAGGTTGGGCTCAGTGGCTCATGTCTGTAATCCCAGCACTTTGAAAGGCCGAGGTGGGCAGATCATGAGGTCAGGAGTTGGAGACTAGCCTGGCCAACATGGTAAAACCTGTCTCTACTAAAAATGCAAAAATTAGCTGGGTGTGGTGGCACGCACCTGTAATCTCAGCTGAGTAGGAGGCTGAGGCAGGGGAATTGCTTGATCCCGGGAGGCGGAGGTTGCACTGAGCCGGTTGCAGTGAGCTGAGATCGTGCCACTGTTCTCCAGCCTGGGCAACAGAGCAAGACTCTGTCTTGGAGGGGGAAAAAAAAAAGTTCCTTTCAGCAAGCTTGTTTAAGAAGGCATAGCTTTTTAGTGGCTCTTGTATGTCTATTCATTTCCATCCTCTTTAATCACAGTGCAGTTATTTGCACCTGGCCTGGATCTCCTTATTGCCCTCCTGTCAGGGAATCTGTATTCACTACAGTCCACATTCACTCCATGTCTCTACCTTCCCATACAACAAGCACAAGAAAGTCACTAAAAGTGGAGCATCAAAATGCTTTTACCTCTAGCTAATTTTAAAGGTAAAATGAAAATGTACTAACTGCAAACAAGAAATCTGCTCCATGGTCAACATTAATGATGAGTCTTTGGCATTTGACAATACAGGGGAGTGATATTCCTCAGCTGTTATGAACTGCGAGGCCCTCTGATTATTCCAAGAATTATCCGGCACCCTTAATTCTGGTTAATAGTAAGTTACCCAGCTAATTTTCTGTTAACTGAAATTTGGACTTCAGCTGTTACTTGGAGGGCACGCATTTTGCTGCCTCAACTTCTTTTAAGGCAGATGTGAAATTCTAATGTGGGGTCCGTGGGGCATGAACCTCTGAATGCATCACTTGGCAGAAATCCTTTGCCCATCAGCCGAGTACTTTACTCCTTAGTTCCTCATTCAAAACATGATGAGGCCGGGCGCAGTGGCTCACGCCTATAATCTCAATGCTTTGGGAGGCCGAGGTGGGCGGATCACTTGAGCTCAGCAGTTCCAGACCACCCTGGGCAAAATGGTGAAACCCTGTCTCTACAAAAAATGGAAAAATCAGCCAGGCATGGTGGTGTGTGCCTGTGGTCCCAGCTACTTGGGAGGCTGAGGTGGAAGGGTCACCTGAGCATAGGGAGGTTGAGGCTGCAGTGACCTGTGATCACAGCACTGTACTTCAGCCTGGGGGACAGAGTGGGACCCTGTCTCAAAAAAGGAAAAAACAAAAAAACCCCATGATTAACAAACTCAGTTAACCTACACAGGCTTAGTTATTGTTCCTAGGACATAGAAGGTTGGAAAGAGATAGAGCAAAGTGAGCTGTGAGAATTGATAGCAGAGGCTCTGACTCTGCAAAAGTAAATAGTAACTCAAAAGTTGACAGGCTTAGAATACTATAGTAAAAATAGTAATAATAATGGATGTTTGATAAATGGTCTAAGATCAGTTCTCTCTCTTTGAGAACTCAAGGAATTATAAACCTACTTAGAAATTATTTCTATCAGAGGATTAAAAGATTTGATCTTAAAAGAGAATTTCTGGGCCAGGCGCCGTGGCTCACACCTGTAATCCCAGCACTTTGAGAGGCCGAGGCAGGCGGATCACAAAGTCAAAAGATCGAGACCATCCTGGCTAATATGGTGAAACCCTGTCTCTACTAAAAATACAAAAATTAGCTGGTGTGCGGCACGTGCCTGTAGTCCCAGCTACTCAGGAGGCTGAGGCAGGAGAATCGCTTGAACCCAGGAGGTGAAGGTTGCAGTGAGCAGAGATCACGCCAGTGCACTCCGGCCTGGCAACAGGGCGAGACTCCGTCTCAAAAAAAAAAATTAAAAAAAATTAAAAATTTTCTGGAAAATTCTCTCCTGTCAAATGCTTTATTTTTTTTGACATTGCCACAAAAACAGTATGTCATTATACCTACTATCTTAGAAGATGCATTTTACTGAAATAATCATGCTTATCAGTATGCACGTTATTATGCATTTCTCTGTATAATGAAGGGCTTTATGTGCACTTGAGCGAATTTGTCTACACCTTAAAGAGGATCATTTTGACTTGATTGAACAGGATAACTCTGCATAAATGCTATAATCTATATGCTTTGAAAGTGGCTTTCCTGTCATTTGACTTAGTTAGGAATTTTCATAAGGAAAATCAGGACATCTTCATTCTAAGGAGAAAACCAAAGGGAAGTTTTAGAGGAAGCCGTTTATGCAAATTTAAGGTCAAGAAAGACTAAAATTACTTGGGGTTTTGTCTTCAAACTTTTTAGAACAGTAGAATGCAAGAGGCTATCCTGGAAAATGCTATGTACAGCAATTAAAAGCTTCGTCTTCTTCCCAAAAGCCTAAGGATGCAGCAGAGTTTACCGAAGCCCTTGCAAAGAGTCAGGATAATAAACAGAGGCTACCAAACAGGACAGAATCCAAGTGTTGGGTGTTCTGGCGTTCTAAGAAGCTGGTTTTGTTTCTGTTTTTTTCATCTGAGAAAAATCTTTGGATAATAAACCTTCCGATTTTATCAGCCTATTCACTAATATTTTTAAGATATTTGTTCTTGCTTTAGGAGAAATCACCCTGAAGGTTGTGCTCTTCTATAATTAGCATATACCTGTAAGTGAAATTTTCCTCAGCCTATAATGTGGTTAGTTTATATATCTCTGAAGATGAAGATAATTACTTAGCTTGTTTATAGACTACACTGCCACAAATATGGGTATTTGCTGACTATAATTAAGGACGTACAAGTTACTGGGTAAAATAAATCCCAAAATGTTCAAAGTTAGAATTTTCTGTTTGGAAGGGCAGCTAACAAAGAAGGTAGGTTGTGTCCTTTAAATCTATGCTGTGCGGTGTGGAAGGGCTCCAGCAACATACAGTGATTTCAGTTTAAATGAAATACAATTAAAATGTTTGCTCCTCAGTTGCACTGGTCATGTTTGAAGTTCTCAATAGCCTCATGTGGCTGGTGGCTGCCATACTGTACGGTGCAGATATATCTAGAACAAGTTTGTCCAACGCCCATGGCCCGTGGGCCACATGAGGCCCAGGATGGCTTTGAATGAGGCCCAACACAAGTTTGTAAATGTTCTTAAAACATTATGAGACTTTTTGTGTGATTTTTTTTTTTTCCTCATCAGCTATTGTTAGTGTTAGTGTATATTATGTGTGGCCCAGGCAATTCTTCCTCTTCTTCCAGTGTGGCCCAGGGAAACCAAAAGATTGTTGGTCAACACTTGGATAACCAATGCCACCACCTTCCTTCTATGTATAAATGTCTTTAAATGACCAAGATGATACATATCCATAACTTGCCCTTCCTATGCCCTGCCCCATCCCTGCCCTCACCTCATGGTACCTAGGCAACAAACAAAGCTAAATCCCTGAGAAGTGTTCCCCCAACCCGAGAGCTAGACATTTGATCCCCAAGAACTAAGTGGCTAAACTGGCTTCAGCAGACACATAGATATTTGGGAACAAAAAGAGCAGTCTCATTACGGAATTAGGTGAATGAACCCATTGCTCTTTTTCTTCTTCTTATTACATTAAGGATATCTAGACTTTTCCAAATGCCCAGTCTCAAGTATCTATTTGAGTTACTGACTCCCTTTGTCCCTCAATGTTTTTTCCTGATTATATTTGCAAGTGAAGTTTGCTTCTACTCTCAGTGAGTTGAGAAAATTAATTTCTAATATTCAGAGGATCTCAGTCTGCCTCAGAGTAATTTGAGTGAAGTGTTGGATTAAAACCAGCCTCCAGAATCGTTCTTCCTGTGCCAGCTGCTAGCTATTGACTCTCCTTGAGCTGAGGCACACTTCTTGCTAGTTCTCTGTGTACGCATTTCCTATTAGACAGATGGGAAAATGTCACTCCTGTTAACAGAGGTGGGCCCCCTTGGACCTGAAAGCCACACAGAGTCTGTCTAATTTATGGTCTGGCCCTAGATCCGACTTTGGAATGAAAGATTTTGAAACCTGCTTCCATGTTGCTCCTTTTCCAAAAGGTGCGAGTATTATTATTCAGTAGCTAAAAGGTAATGCTGCAGTGCTCATGGAAATGCATTCCATTCAATCAAGCAGGCAGTCTAGATTGTAACAATGTGCATGTCCCCTTATTGGACTTAACAAAGCTTTTTTATTTTGAAGGGAAAAAATGTAACATGTACACATTAAAAACTTTTAAAATATGAAATCCCTCCCCACCCCCATAACCTGGAGGCATTCTTATAAGAAGTTTAAAAAATTGAAATAAAACAGATTAATGTGTTTTCTCGTCATGAATGCTAGCTCCTTTCCTTTTTCTCCTAATCTCCTCATTTTATTTCATTCAGAATTTTCTGAACATTTTTTTCTTCATCTCAAAGAGCCCCTGGGAAGCTGCGTGGTTGCTTAGTGATGTCACTCACAGTCTGAGAAAGCCAGGTGCCTGCTAGACATTAAAACATGCTCATTATCCTTCCTGTAATCTGCTCCCTTGTCTCACAGAAATTTGAAACCTAAGTGGATCCTGGTTGTAATGAAAAGAATCATCATCAGCCCTTTTTACATCTGACATTGGGGTAATTTTGTTGTGCGTATTTGGCCTCAACTGCTTTTTAACCCAACAGGCAGCATTCAAACGACTCTCTTCCTTTATGGAGATGATCTTGTTCAACTGCTTCCGCTGTTATTAGTCTTAAGAGTTGAAAATAAAGTGCTTACAGTAGGAAGCTTACTAAGAAGACAAGTTGTTGCTTTTCAGCCATCGTTTGGGAGTAACAGTGAACTTGACAGGAGTCAGTATTTGCCAGAAAAATGATCCCAAGCCTTGCTCTAGGCTACTGTCTTCTCACCCACTGTTCCACGGCCCCTTCCTGGCCCCTTTGGGGGTCCCCTGTGTCTATTTCAGGGCACGTCTCCCTCTGTATGCAGACCTATGTATGCCGCTTCCTCTTTGCTGCCCCTTAGGTACCCTGAGATCAGTATATCTAACACTGAATTGACTCTCTCACTGCTCATTATACCTTATTCTTTCCTCGCTTAGAACCCCTGGCCTCACTGTCCCTTCCACCCAGTCTGCAAACCAGAAACCTGCGTGGCCCATGGGTTTCTCCTGCCCACTCGTCTCTTGTAGCCAAGCAGTCACCAGATCTTGTGATCCTGCCTCTCATTATCTGCCCCTCTCTCCTGCATCTGCTCCTTCCTGAGCACAAGCCTCATTATTTCATAGAGCCCTCCTGTGACCAGCTGGTCTTTCTGCCTCCCTTAGTATCTGTCCCCTTGATATGGTTTGGCTGTGTCCCCACCTAAATCTCAACTTGAATTATAGCTCTCATAGTTCCCACGTGTTGTGCAGGGGACCCCATGGGAGATAATGGAATCACGGGAGTGGTCTCTCCCATACTGTTCTCATGGTAGTGAGTAAGTCTCACACGTTCTGATGGTTTTATAAGGGGGTTCCGCTTTTGCTTCTCTCTCTTCTCTTGTCTGCCGCCATGTGAGACATACCTTTCACCTTCTGCCATAATTTTGAGGCCTCCCCAGCCATGCGGAACTGTGAGTCCTTTAAACCTCTTTCTTTTGTAAATTGCTCTGTCTTGGGTTTGCCTTTGTCAGCAGCGTGAAAATGGACTAAAACACCCCTTTTCAATCCACCCTACTAGAGACAACACATTGATTACCGATGGACTCATTGATCCAGTCACATTTACTCAATACCTACTTTGTCCCAGGCACTTCTTTTTGTTGTTGTTTAAAGAAATTAGCTTTTATAAATAAAAAGAACAATGAGGAAGAATAATAACAGAATTTTGGATTGATGGGCTTCAGGGATCCTTGCTGTACTGTGAGCTTATCCAGTCAGATTTTGTTTCCATGATATCACATCATTTTGTTACCTGAGCCAATTTAATTAAAAAACTCTCATACTGTTTATGTAGCAT
The DNA here is from genome assembly GCF_029281585.2 of Gorilla gorilla gorilla. Taxonomy (NCBI): domain Eukaryota; kingdom Metazoa; phylum Chordata; class Mammalia; order Primates; family Hominidae; genus Gorilla; species Gorilla gorilla. The sequence continues at coordinate 112,999,346 of NC_073238.2, forward strand.
CATACTGACCCAACCTGTTGCAATTTAATCTTTGCATGTATTTTCATGACATGCTCCCAATAAAACAAAACAGAAACCAGTTTCTGCTATAGTCACTGTGCTTTGCACTACAGATACAAAATGTTCGCTTTTCCTTTCATCTTCCAAATATTTTTGTTTTCTCTGCAAAAAGTCAATGTCATAGGCATTTGTCCTTTCCAAATTAACCATCAGACATGTCTTTTTTTTTTTTTTTGAGATGGAGTGTTGCTCTGTCGCCCGGGCTGGAGTGCAGTGGCTCAGTCTCGGCCACTGCAACCTTCTCCTCCTGGGTTCATGCCATTCTCCTGCCTCAGCCTCCCGAGTAGCTGGGACTACAGGCGCCCGCCACCACACCTGGCTAATTTTTTGTATTTTTAGTAGAGATGGGGTTTCACCATGTTAGTCAGGATGGTCTCAATCTCCTGACCTCGTGATCCGCCCGCCTCGGCCTCCCAGAGTGCTGGGATTACAGGCGTGAGCCACTGTGCCCAGCCAAGACGTGTCTTTACCATGATTATCCTGGCTTTGCTTTTACACATTGGCAACCAGATTCTACTTGACTGATTCTAGATTGTTTGCCCCCTACCTGTTATTTAAAAGCACATATTTCAACATAGTGAATTTCCTAAGCTACAGTTGATTTCAATTTTCTTTAGCTCATTTTTAATTCTCTTCATGCATAATCTTTAAAAAAAATCCAATATGATGTTTTGTGCTGTGCCGTTTGACAGCTTGAAAACTGGTTATGCCGTGTCCCAGGCACTTCTTTTTTTTTTTTTTTTGAGACGTAGTCTCGCTCTGTCACCAGGCTGCAGTGCAGTGGCATGGTCTCGGCTCACTGCAACCTCTTGACTCCCTGGTTCAAGTGATTCTTCTGCCTCAGCCTCCCGAGTAGCTGGGACTACAGGCACCCACCACCACACCCGGCTGATTTTTGTAATTTTAGTAGAGACAGAGTTTCACCATCTTGGCCAGGATGGTCTGGATCTCCTGACCTCGTGACCCGCCCACGTCGGCCTCCCAAAGTGCTGGGATTACAGACGTGAGCCTCCGTACCCGGCCCCACGCACTTCTTTTGATGATAGGAATACATCGGTGAACAAAACCCATGCAGTCCCTGTTCTCATGGAGCTTAGGGTCGCTGGGGGAGGACTGACGTTCAATTACTAAGTAGCACAATAAAGACTGACGAGGGATGGTATAGGTTTGTTTATGCATAGCTAAGTGTGTTATTCTTCAGTGGTTTTCCTTCATCTCTGGGATAAAATCTGAGCTTCATAGCACGTACATATGGCTGTTCTGGAACTGACGGGAGCCTCTTGATGTACTTAGAGATCCTCTCCACGCTCCCGCCCCATGTCTGCGCTTCATTGGAATGCCTTGGCCTCTTGCTTCTTGAACAGACTTCAGTATGAGCCAAAGCACTATTACTTGCTTGGAGTCTTTCCTGCTTTCTTATTCATGATATTTCTCCTTGGTGCGCTTGTGGCCTCACTGTGTCCCATCACCAACCCCTTCACTGTGTAATTTTGTATTGTCTCCTCTAAATAGGTTCTAAGGCCCTTGGGCCCAGAAATGCTGTTTTCTGTCATTTTATCCTTAGTGTCTGTCTTAACATCTGATAGGTGCTGGAGGAGTCTCATGGTTAATGGTGCCTACAGATGGATCATTGTTTTGATGGCGGTAACAGCACCTGGGTTCCACAAGTGTTTGAGCGAATACACACACCCCTGCTGGAGATCCAGTGAATGAGATTTCAGCTTTGGGCGAGGTGCTGGCCTATGTGGTGTTTAAATGTTTTGAAAGTTATCACTGCTTTTTTTCTATTACATAATTATTTATTTTTACCAAGCTCTCAAATGTCTTAATTGTGCTGGTCATATGTTATGAATTCTATTTCTGGGTATTGTAGGAACAGCCGTTCCTATGGCTTTTTTTTTTTTTTTCTGTGTATGAGCAATTCGACTCAGTGGGGTGATATTTTCTTTTATAACTCATTAATGTTTGCGATACTGTGTACTCAAATATTCAATGTCAGCTGTCAGCTACCATTGGGATCCATCCCACAGACCATCAAAATGTACTTTTGGGCTGAATTAGTCCTGTGCCAAGACTTGCGGGTGGATCCAGCAGCAGTTGGGAACCACGTGCCAGGCCTGTTGTATGTGCTCATGGACACATTAATCTGATCATACCTTTCTTCCCTTAAAGAAACAATTAATGTTATTGTACTTTGGCTAATGCAGAGTCTCAAAGTTAAATTAAGCACAACATAGGAAATTCTAAGTGGTTACCCGTAAAATGGAAGACCGTTTCATTCCCGCTGAGTGCAAATCTGGTGTCTCCATATACTCAACATGAATGGCTGTAATACTTAATGCTTTAAAAAATGCATCTATTTCCAATGATAGATGAAAAGCATTTATTTGAGCCATCTGCATGCAGTGAACAATCCGTGAAATATTTGGTTATCTTCAGCTGGGCAGCATTCTTCCAGCTCGTATTGAGCTTGACTACGTCTAGATCTCATGCAAGGCATCCGGGCCAGCCATGAAGGCGATGAGGTCCCTGCTCTCAAGGAGATCACTGTCTGGATACACAGATGCTCAGAGCCCTGCAGGACCCTTCTGGCTCTTGGTGTGGACTGTGCACTGCATGCTATTTCTCTTGAAAACTCTAGAGAACTGCTCGCTGTCCTGTGGGTTAAGTCACTTAGTGTAATCCCGAGGGAATAAGCAGATGCCCTCCCCGAAAGCCTGGCATCTGGGACTGTCAACATTGATTACTGCAGGGACCCGATGAGATGGAATTAAAATTAGCTCATACAGAAAAAGAGCACAGGAACTGTCAGGGAGATAGGAACATTTGTCCTGGAAATACCTGGGTTTTTGAATGGGTTTCCTGATGCAAAGGTCAGTGTTTCATACACACACGTACTTCTCCCCACAACACCCCCATTTTACACCTTTCAGTACAACTCTGATTTAGAGAAGTGTGGTGGAGATTTATCTTTTTTTTTTTTTTTTTTTTGGTGTTGGGTGGCGAGGAGGGAGTGGTGAGGTTGGGAAGGGCAGTCCGTCATCCCCAAGCCTTACTTCTGGGGGATTTCCCCCTTGTAGAGGGCTGGGAACTTACGTTCCAGTACAGAAAGACAGGAAAAGACCTAACTACATCATATGCCAGGTGGTACTACAAAGAAAAACAAAGTAAGGGAGGAAGGAGAGAGCATAATGGTGTGCAAATGGATATATACATGTTCATATTTTATAAAACTTGTCAGACAGGCCTCTCTGAAAAAGTGACATTTAGCAGAGACCTATGGGAAATGACCTCAAAAATGACTTCCCCATTTCCCATGGGTCTCTGCTAAATGTCCAAGTTTTAGAGAGCAAAAAGAGAACGTGCAAAGGCCCTGAGGTAGAGAGCATGTTCTGTGTCTTTAAGGAACCGCAAGGTGTCCTCCATGGCTGTAGAGAACAGGTGAGGGACAGCGTGGTATAGGGTTGGATGCCCAGAGAAATTGCAGTAGGCCAGGAACAGTTCAGAGTTTATTCTGAAGGACGGATCTGACCTGACCTTGCAAAAGGACCACATTGGCTGCTGAGTTGGGACAGTAGTGGCCAGGAGACCAATGGTGGTGGCTTTGAGTAACGTCGTACTGGTGTAGGTGGTGGGAAGTGCTGGGGTTCCAGCTACATTTTGACAGTAGAGCTGACAAGATCTGCTAAAGAATTGGGTATTTAATGTGTGAGAAAGAGGAGTCGTGGATGACTCCAAGGTTTTTGGGCCAAGGAGCTGGCAAAATGGAGTTGCCGTTTTCAGAAGGGAAAGACCGAGGGGGCAAACACATGAAAAGAACATTAGCCCCTGAATCTTAGATACTTTCTTTGCTCCATATGCAAGGAACTTGAAATTTGAAAGGATGCACATCTCTGATTATATAAGTAAATATTACAGTTGCCTAGTTCTTGAGATTACAGTTGATCTGTGAACAACGCAGGTTGGGGTGCACAACCTGTGCAGTCAGAAATCCACGTATACCTTTTGACTCCCCAAAAACTTAACTACTAATAGCCTACTGTTAATCAGAAGCATTACCAATAACATAGTCAATTAACAAGTTTTGTATGTCGTATGCATTATATACTGAGATTCCTACAGTAAAGTAAGCTAGAGTCAAGGAAAATGTTATTAAGAAAATCATAAGGAAGAGAGAATACATTTACGATTTGTTTAATGGAAGTGGATCATCCTAAAGGTCTTCCTCCTCATCGTCTTCATGTTGAGTGGGCTGAGGAGGAGGAGGAAGATGAGTGGTTGGTCATGCTGTCTCTGGGGCGGCAGAGGCAGAAGAAAATCCACATGTAAGTGGATCCTCACAGTTCAAATCCATGTCGTTCAGAGGCCAAATGTATTTGGGTCTGTGAAACTGGCCTTTGCTTTCCATCGTGGGCAGAGTTAGCTGATTATAAAATCATTTGTTCAGCAGAGCTTGGTGGTTGGATTCCAAACCTGCAAAGGAACTATCATGAGGGGCAAGTTTCTGCCAGCGGGTGTATCCCATCCCAGCAACACTGTTCTGAGCCCCTCAGCAAGATTCCATGTCCTGGTGCAGGGAGTCACTCCTTGTACCCCCAACAAGCTAGCAGAGTACTCCTGCCCCGTCAGCCTCCCTCCCCACCTTCTCATCACTGTTTGCTCTCTCTCCTTTGAGCGCCTCCAGGTCTCTGAGTCTTTGGTGTAAGTGGCCCTGCCAACTCTCTCTTGGTCATTCAAAGAACAGTCTGTGTAAACACCACCAAGTTGACACCATCTGGCCCAATTCCCCTGCATTTTCTTGGAGAGTGATTGTCTTGTGAAGCATTGAGACAAAGCCTTATTTGAGGAGAGTCCTGGGGGGGTGGAAACAATAGCTTCTATGTTCTTCACAAGAACCTCTTTGGAGAGCAAACTAAACTTGGGTGGGTGGACATTGAAAAGGCTTTTCCAAGGGTAGGAAGCAAAATGTAATTATCCTCCTCTGCAGGAGTTTTTCTGTTGACATTTCCTGCTCTTAACAAAGTACAGTGTGTGCCCTTAAGTGTGTTGTTCTGGAAGCATCCACAGCCCTTTCAGTGTATCTTACATGCTGTGGATAATTTTAAAAGTACCCATTTATTTTACAAGTTGGAGGGAGTGTAAGACCCACTGAATTCAATACATAGCATCCACATTTTTAACCAGAAATCTGAAGTGTTAATTTGCTTCCCGTTTGTCCAGTGAACTTGACTCTTAACATTTTCTTAAATTAGGGAAATGGGAGCTGTAAGTTACAGTAGATGCCAAGTACTTGGCAAAAATGAAATGTGGCGGGGGAAAGCCATGGGGAAAATGTATTTGTCAAAACACTTTAGCCTAAACAACTTAATAATAAATGTAGTATCTCATGGCCAGGCAGTGCAACATTCAATACAGTAGTCACTTGCCACATGTGGCGATTTAAATTTAAATTAAATAAAATTGAAAACACAGTTGCACTAGCCATACTCAAGGGCTCACTAGCCATCTGCGGCCAGTGGCTACTGAATTAGCACAGATATAGAACATTCCCTCCCTGGTAGAACATTGTATTGGGCAGTACTGATGGAGAATATAGTATAGGAACCATCTATGATAAATTATCATACATGTCACTCATTGTTGTCCAGTCCAAAGCCTGAGGGTAGGAGATGCTAAGAGACTTGAAGAAAATCTTGTTCTATAGTGGCACGATCTTGTGGTGTAGGATGGGAAGCTCAAGTTTTGTACCCTTCAGTTGAAACATTTATCCTGCTGGTAACTCTAGTCTAGGACAGTAACAGTGTACTGAGCTACATGATCCTGTGTAGGTAACGTACTTTGTTCTAAGACACTTAAATAGAAAATATAACCTATTTTAATAAGAAAATCATGGAGTCATTTCAACTCATGGGGTAAATAAAATGTAGGAAAGAAAGGGGGAAGCAGAGGTGGAGTGAATTTTGAAAGTCCCCCGTTTGTGTGGGTGGGTGTGTGATCTGACTTTGAATAAAAGAGAATCAGATGGACGGATCTTTTCTTAACTCAATGGTGGATGACTGACATTGCCCTATTTTCCAGTTACATTTAAATGGAATCAATTGTTTTCTCTTCTAGCATAAAGAGCAGGCAAAGGATGGTTATCATGCTTTGGCTGAGACCAGGCATGCTGGATAAATATTTACCAAGCTAAGGAGGTCTGTGAGAACAGGGCTGGGTCGGGGATGCCCAGGAGTAAGTGACATTCTTCTCATAGCAGAGCCATGTCGTGCTACTGCTGCCAGATGACCCAGCAGGCTCAGAGTCATACTTCAGAGGAGGGGAACACAGGTCACCTGAGGAAAGGTAGCGAGACTTCAAACACTGGGCCACTAAGAAAGGTGGACCCCATCTCTGAGGTACCAGGCTACATGCTGTGGTTGACACCAGAATCCATGGAGAAACCTCTGGGTGTCCTGCACCCCACAGAGAGGTTTGGAAGCAGGCTGCAAATGGCACAGGGATACTGTCAACAATATGTAAAATGTAGTCAGTCAGTGTAAGGAATCGAAATTTCCATGATCACAACTTATCCTGAATGTGTGTGTAAGTAAAGCCAGGGGCTATTGTACTGACAAATAGGAATAGGAGAAGGTGACCTCCCTGAGCCTAGAGAAAGGCAGGGCAGGGATTTATCGGGTTAACATGGGCCAGTGGAGAGGGTGCGGCCTCCTGCCCACTGGGAAGAAAGGGCCAGACATCTTGTCTTTAAACTAAGACGGCCATTTTGCTTACCCACATTTTTTTGCTCAGCTCACTATTGAGTCAACAAATCTTTTGATCATGGCAGGGTTCCCAGATGTTTTTTGGATTGTAAGGCAAATGTGAGGATGCCTCAAGAGATGCTGGTCTACTTGGGCTTTCCTCTTTGCCAAGTTGGTATATTTATGTGTGTCGAAGTCCATCTATGAATGGTCTGTGGACTTGAGCTATTTCCCTGGTATTTGATCATCTCTAACCAAGCTGATCAGTCATTTTTCATTCCTGAAAGGAGGAAAAAGAACAAACAGGTATTTTCCACTGCAGTATTTTGGCCCCACTGTGGCTTCCCTTACTCTCATTTGACCCTTGGCCCTCCTTCTCACTGAGGCCTGTGGAAAGCACAGCTCTATGAAATTTACATTATTCTTGTTATGATCACCAGTGAAGCAACTCATTTGCAAAGCCACTGACTCAAGGAGGGCAGGTTATGGGATGCCATGAAGGGTTCAACCATTGATAAGATAAGGGTTCAACCATGAAGGGTTCAACCATTGATAAGAATGCTCTTATCAAGCATTCAACAAATATTGATAAATACTGTTATAATATTTATTTGTAAACTATATTTGTATCATGTCATGCAGTGAACTAAGAGTTCTCCCACATGTCATATTACTTAATTTAAAATAAAAACAAACTTGTGAGGTGAGGACAATGCTTGCTTATTACTTTTCGGCACAAGTCATTATAGGGAAAGATAAAATGAAATAGACACACACCTGGCCTTTGGCATAAAGGTAAATTTACAGTATTATTAATTTGGAGAGAGCACTTTAGAGATTGGCTTTGTTTGTTGTATTTCTTCTTTCTGTTTTGGCAGGAGTGAAAAGCATTTTATTCTTCAAAAAATATGTATGTCCCCAAGAACAGGCATGATGGCTCATGCCTGTAATCCCAGCCTTTTGGGAGGCTGAGGCAGGCGGATCACCTGAGGTCAGGAGTTCAAGACCAGCCTGGCCAACATGATGAAACCCCGTCTCTACTAAAAATACAAAAATTAGATGGGTGTGGTGGAGGGTGCCTGTAATTCCAGCTACTGGGGAAGCTGAGGCAGGATAATTGCTTGAACCCGAGAGGCAGAGGTTGCAGTGAGCTGAGATCACACCATTGCACTCCAGCCTGGACAACAAGAGCAAAACTCCATCTCAGAAAAAAAAAAATTTATATATATATATATTATATATATATACACACACACACATAATACACACACACACACACACACACACATATATATATATCCCCAGGCATTATTTATTTATTTATTTTTTGCAAGTCTATCTACTTACATAAAGGGCTATGTTAATTTAAATGAAAGGGATTCATGTTTAGGGCTTCTTGCCTGGTATACCTTGGTGCTCTTTTGAAGTGATATTAAATTTTAGGGCAGGAATCGTAAATTGATTTTGATTCCACTGCCAACTTTAGAGGAGTCATGGCAGCAGAGGGAGCCCTGGGCAGGCAATGCCACGAGACTCACGTGTCCTCAGTGGATATGGGGAGGATGAAGGGGCAGTGGACACGACCCAGGTTTGCTATTCTTGCTCCGTGGGGGAATGCTAGCCATTTAGATTTAAGGAAGCTCACTGGGTTACTACCTCTGCCTCACCACTTCTGCTTATAAACTCCAGATTTGTCAATAAGATGACCTTTGAAAGCATAAAAAGCCTGCAGATAAAAATAACCTCCCAGTCCCCCTCTCCTCCCCCATGTTCTTCTGGCTGGGTGAGTCAGTTTCTTATGCATCTTTGACTTGCTGATCTTGTTCCATAAAGCATCACCATCTTAAAGAATGGTTCAAATAATAAAGAGACATTTGGAATTTTCTTCCCAGCCTAAAGACTTACTCCAGAAATAAAGGTCAGTTCAGATTTGTTAACATCTGCATTAATTAGGACATCTAGCATGTCAAGTAATAAATGCTAAAATTCTTTCTGCAACGATAAAGAATTGTATCTGGAAGACTGGGGTATGTATGCATGTGGTATTCTGAGAGTCCTTTCTTCCCATCCTTTTATATTTTGCATTCTTAAAATTAAGAAATTAAAGAGCCATAATCACTGCAGTTTAAAATGTAAGAAAGAGCCCTGAACTTGGATGACCTTAGGTGGTTGCTTAGCCTCTAGCCCAGGGCTTGTCCAGGCCAACTGCACATTAGCCTCACCTGGGGAGCTTTTTAAAAGAATACTGATTCCCAGGTGCGACACCAGCTAACTGCATCAGAGCTTTGGGGATGAGACCCGAGCATCGATACATTATTTTAAAGAGCTTCCACATGGAGCATGTCCTGGTTTGAGAGCAGCCACTCTAGCAGATCTGTCTTCAGTTTCCTCATCTATAAACTCCCATTATCAATCAACTGGGAAGACCTTCGTGGATTAGGCTCTTCAACTTCTCCAGCCTCACCCCCATCATTCCTTCCTGTCCCGTGGCCCCCCCGATTGCAGGTACACCTTGCCGCCAGCATATGCGCACACTCTCCTTTCTGCCTTGAATGCTATTTCCCCAGTTTCTTCCCATTACAGTTTTCTGGATGAAATGACTTTCCCTGTAAAAATCCGAATCAGTGCTTCTCCCCTTGTAGAAACCCCCGTTCTTGCCAGAGTGGACATGGGCATCCTTCTTCTATGTTTCCATGATCTGTGAAGACAGGGACCCCCGCCTCTTCATGCACATCCTCCACTCCTAGCACAGGAGATGTTCAGAAAGCCTTTGCTAATGGGAGTCTTTTTTGCGTAGAATGTCTGTTTTCCCTTCTGAAGTTCTGAGCCATGTTAGAGTACTTGTAAACTGTAAAGGATTTTACAAGTATAAAGTGACTTAATGGCTTTTTTTTTTTTTCTGAGACAGAGTCTCCCTCTGTCTGCCAGGCTAGAGTGCAGTGACATAGCTCACTGCAGCCTCTGCTTCCCAGCTCAGGTGATCCTCTCACCTCTGCCTCTTGAGTAGCTGGGACCACAGGTGCTAGCCACCATGCCTGGCTAATTTTTGTATTTTTTGTGGGGACAAGGTCTCACTACATTGTCCAGGCTGGTTTCAAACTCCTGAGCTCAAGCGATCCTCCTACCTTGGCCTCCCAAAGCTGGGATTACATGGCCCTAAATGACTTTTTAAATGACACTGATTTAAATGATTTCAAATGATGGTTTTTTAATAACAGCAAATGAATATTCATGTATCACCTTTCTGTAATCTCTGCTTTTCTTCAAGTCAGAATATGGGGCATAGGGCTTTCTTTATTGTTCACAGCACAGTCTGGTTGCCCTCAGGGGAGATGCCGGATTGTTCCCATAGGAAGATAGGCTGTAGGGTAGCCTTAGTGCTGTCAACTGCAATGTGATGTTCAGCTGATCAGCAGGAGCTACTTAGATGGTGTGTTTGCCCTGGGCAGCAGCTCCATAAAACCAAAACCTTGTCCAAATAACTGAGCTGCCCATGAACTTTTATTATGTGGGCTTACCTCTCTCGAAGCCATCTGTGTGTGTGGTTCTGTGAAGCAATTAAGCTCCAGGTGTGCAATAGAAATGAAGTAGCCGCTTAATTATTTGGTGAAACAGCAGGCATTTGAGATTCAAGATTGGCTTTAAAACTTCCCAGGCTTTGTTCATGCTATTTTGTTCTTAGGAATTTTAACACAGCCTAGAGAGAAAGGGTGAATTACTATGACTACAGCCAACTGTAGGTACAATAATTTTAAAAACTCAACCTGCCCCGTGTTTAAATGAAATTATAAGAAGATCTGCCTGATTCTTTTTGGGTTATTACTACTGTGGGAAAGAGGACATTTGGGTGGGGACGTTATGTTTATGAACGGGCTGACATGTAAGCAAAATTTGGGTAGATGTGTATGTTTGGGGGAAGGAAGCCCCTGTCTCTCATCTGATTCTCAAAAGGGTCCTGTCTCCCTCCACCGCTTCACCCCCACCAATAGGAATGGAGTCTTCAATGCTGTTTTATGTTACGTTGAAGTTGTCAGTTGTATCTAAGAATTAAAGATAGATTTTGAATAAGTTCCTTGTCATGTTACATGGCATAGAAGCAGATCCCTATCAGAGCGGGTTTCTGAATTATCCACGTTCCCTGTATCTTGTTTGCCATCATCCTGTGCGTTTGCATTTTGACCTTGACATTTCTGATGAGAAATGGCAGAGAAGTAGAAAATGAAATATAGCAGAATGCCGAGAAACAGGGCGACCCAGGATTTCCATGTCAGGCTGTGTAGGACTGTAATGGGAACTGCCCCAAGCCCCAGAGCTGCACAGCATGGTGGCCCTGCGTGTGCTCTGCATATTTGAGTGTCTATCCTCTATCAGGCATTATGTGTATACTTTCCTTTTTAGTTCCTTTAACAGCATTTTCAAGGCTTGGTTATCCCATTTTGCCAAGGAAAAGGGAAGACACCATGGCTTGTGTTTAAATACCTTGCCTTGGGATCACACATCTCTACGTTGTCATTCGTGTCGCATAATCTGAAGACTGATTGACAAGGTCCCATGCTTGCACAGAGGTGGACTCACTAAACATTTGTTAGATGTAACTTACTAGCATAGAAGACAGTTTCCAAAGGTGCAGATAGAAACTCTTATGGGACTGCACCCCATGCTTCTTTTTGTTTTATCATCTGCTTGTATGAAAGAGTTGGTTGGGATGAAGCAATCAGCTTAAATTTTTTCCCCTTATCTGTGGCTTTCAAGTATTTTGTGTTTGCTCTGCCAGCTGTTCCAGGAATGGAGTGAAACCCTTGTTTTGTTTTTGTCTCTGTGTTTATGCTGTTGGGCTTTCATATCTTTTGATCAGCACTTCATTAATTCTTTGGTTATGGGACATGAGCAATGTATAGAGGAGTTAAAAACAGTCCCTGGCCTTCTAGGAGCTTAGAGCATTAAAAAGGAGCTTTCTGTCTTTTCAGCGCCTTGGTTGTGTAATAATGTAGGTGAGTTACACCCGCTGATGGATGAGTAGTATGTTTCTTGCTGTAAAGCGGAAATAGAAAGGAATAAATGGTGAGCAGGCTTTAGGAATGTATTTGGTCATTTACTAACATTGTATATATGAGGATTTTCAGACCTGTGCTGAATGGAACTGCAAGTTTTAAGTGGAGGGGCTGCCAAAAATGAAGGCGCGTGCTGCTAAGATGCTATCTGGCGGGAGGGATGGAACAGGAAAGCGGAGGTTTCTTTGGGAATGCAGTGAGTGGCCCCCTCGGGATTATGTGCACAACTTCAGAAAATATTGATTATATTTAAAAAATATTGATTTTAATGCTGGGTAATAAAGCAATACATATTCCTATCAAAAACATTTGAACCGACAGAAACTAAAAAAAGCCACAATTCTACCATGCAGAAGTAACCATTGTTACAAAACTTTGGTGTCTGTTTTTTTGGCATAGGGTGTTCTATTAATATTGACCTTTGCTAGAAACAACCTTTTCTCTTCCTCTCTATCCTCACACCCTCTCTCCCAGGCACTGAGAACAAGATGGTTACCAGCCAAGAGACATAAAAGCATACTCTGGCTGGCTCTATTTGAAAGATGGGGCCCAGCAGGCGAAATGTATGAAAACGTAGGGGCTGCCTACTGAAGTGAGAGCTTTGACATTACACCTTCAAATTATTCCTTTCCTTGCCTATTCTACAGAAGACTCATAAGCCTTGAGCAATTGTGTGTGGAGTTATGCTCCTGGGTGGCAACATAAATGCTAAAGTAGGAAAAATATTAATAAAGATACAGTCTGGGCCCCAAAGAACCACATTAGAGTCTTAACTCCAATTATAGTCTTGGAAACCTGAATTCATAAATTCCTTCCATCCTTCTGCAGCCTTAGGAAGATGTAATTCTTTTATCACTTTATGTGAGAGCTTAGGAAAATAAACAGTAACAAAAAGCTGTTCAGTGGAGCTATATGGCTGCAACACACGACTGCACGGACAAAAATGTGGTGCTGAAATCACTGCTATTTTAATAATCGGTACATTTGATTCTAGCTCTTTATTATTTTAAAATAGTTTTTTGTTTCTATGTTTTTGGATGCTTTCTGCCTCCCAGATGATCTGCTGCTTCAAGTATGGGTGCTAATCAGTAGCTAATCAGGGGGACTGAAATGCTACAGGAGCACTGAAAGCTTCCTCTTTTGTTCTGGCCTCGCTATTGAATAGTTTCTAATGTTCCCCCAAATAATGTTTAAAGAATTTATTAGAACACTCCCTCTCAGTCCCAGTAATAGGCCAAGAGCCAACCACACACAGAATTTGGCCACACCCTTTCCCCTGAGAGCACTGTATCTAGATTAAGATATTTATTGAGGCAAAGAGAAAGTTGGTGTTAGGTTAAGAGGTCTGGAGTGAGAAGACAGTCCGTCCATGCTGCCTTATGGGGTTGGCCTCGAGTAGTGTGGGGATGACAGGCTTTCACGTTAGTCACTTAGAGGTCACTGGGAACTGTTCCTTGGGGCCCTGGGCCACTGTCGTTTGCACGGACCCCGTGTCTCTCTCAGCCTTGGTAGTAGTCATCCAACCACATCGCTATCATCGTTCTAACCGGCAGTGAAGAGAGCTGGGCAGATGCTTTGGGAGCCCTCTTGGTTTGGTACCCAGGATGTCCGCGTATTCTTTTTGAGTGGATTGATTTCCAGGGACAATGTTACATTATATAACAGCAGTTTTATAAACATATACAAAATGTGTTCTGTACATGTAAAAGGGTCTTGCCTTCTGACTGTGCCCTCTTGCTGGTGGCTTCATCAGCTCTTCCATCTCTGCAGGTGAAGCCACTTCTCTGCTCGGCCCAGCAGGGCCACCCTTCCCTGTCCCCTCTGTACTTTTTTTCTAAAATATAGAAAGAACAGCATTATGAATATTACTTGCTTTACCAAATGATGGTTTCAAATATATATGGGGCACTTAATGTCCAGTTTTCTTTGAAAAGAGACTTCTCCAAAAATGTTGGCCTGGTCAGGCACTGAGGCTTCTGTCTTCTGTGCTGCTGCCGACTTGGGGGCTCCATGGCCTTGGAGAGTTACCCTTTAAGGGACTCTATTAATGCATCCCAAATGACAAAGCCCCTGCCTGGATGATCTCTCAGGTCTCTCCAGCCCTGGAATTGGTGATCCTATTGTTGGTCCAGACCAGCTGTCATCAACTTGGGGCCATTGCGCCATCCAGGGGACATTGAGCTGGGTCCAGAGACTGCTTTGGTTGTCATCTAATGGCATCTTGAGGAAAGAGGCCAAGGCGCTGCTGATCATGCTACAAGGCATAGGACAGTCCACCCCGCCCCCAACAAAGGAACACCTGCCCAAATGTCAGTAATGCAGAGCTCATGCCAGCCCCCACTTGAAGGAGCCCTGGGCAAGTACATTGACCAGCTCCTGGCCACTTTAATGCACTTTTTTCTTTCTCTCTGTTGGACTTGTAGGGCTTTCTCTGGTCCACGTGTCACTTTCCACGTCTGTTTACCATCTGAAAGTTCTGTAGGTGAAGAGGTGGAGAAGTCACACAGGCCTGCTTGGCAGAAACAGAGCTTCTATTGTATGAGGTTGCTGGCAAGTGAGAGAAGCCTGAAGTCAAGCCTTCCGCGGAGGTGTGGGTTTTCTAAGCCACATTAAAAATGTGTGGCTCGTTCCCTTCTCTCTGGTAGAATTTTCCTGGCAGTGACTTAGGAGCTTGGCATTTGTTTACTTTTCCATTTTGTTTATGTCTTTCTACATTCCTGGGACTTGGATTGTTGAAAGCTCAGCGTTTTCTAGATAATATTGTGCATTTAATATTTTAGAGGGGATAAAACCTAAAGAAGAGGTGTTTTGATCGTACAAACCTTTCGGGCTTTTGGGGGGAAATCAAGTCCCCAAAATGGTAGTACATTGAAAACACACAGAGGGATACTTAACTTGCCTTAAGAAGCCAGTGTTTTTATGTTTATTTAAGTGTACACGTACTCGGTGGTGTATGGCTCAGACTTCTTTAAAAAGCAGAAAGTGAAGACTGTCCTCTGAGCAAAAGCCAGGGCATGGAGGATGCGTGCAACAGCCTCATTAATTTGGGTGACCGGATTTCTCAAACAAAACAGATCATCCTGTCTGTCGACTTTAAAATTCATGATCATTTTTTTTTCCCCTAAGGAAACCTGATTCCTTTTAAGGAATACTTGGTGTAGACACACCTCAAAATTGACCCCATACACAAACTGGCTCTGTACCCATTAACTTCCCTGCATAGAAGTAGGAAGCAAAAAGGAACTTCCCATGAATTGGGCTGACTTAGCTGCCACATTTTGGCACAAAAGGAGAGGCCACCAAGTTAGCTGTTAACTCTGCTCTTTAATGGAAAGCCATAATCAAACCTCCAGAATAATGGGGCAAACACGTGGAATGAACTCTCTTTCCACCACTTTTGTAAAATCTACCATGAATGGCAAGTGCCAGCTTATGCCTGTAATCTTACTCATATCAAAAAATTATTTTCTAGCTCACGCTCGTTCCTCCATTTTCCCCAGTTGCTATATCTTCAACCTCTCACACTCATCTTTTTTTCACCCCTGCCCACACCAGTGGCCAAAGATGGTCACTTTCTTTTTCCGAGAGCTGCTTCTCCCTGTCCGGGGCAGATCAGCTTTGCCACACTTCACCCTTCATGGGCGTGCTCAGGCAAAAAGCACTGCAGCCCTCTCTCCTAGCACCAACCTAGCCTGGGTGCTAGCACTGACCAAGGTCTGGGCATTTGAGGAATTTTTAACTACAACATCGTTGTCTGGAGAGATCAAGGAAAGGCAAGGTGAAGAGCAAAGAGGAACTTCTTCAGGATCCCATTGGGGTGAGAATGGAAGCCATTAGTTCTCAGTTGTGGGATGCATCTCTCCTTGCTGAGAGAATGAGGTCGATGAGGTAGCATGGTTGATATTGATCCCTTGGGACCAGAGTAGGGGCAGGAGCAGCTCTTATCTGCAGCTGTGGGTGCTTTGAAACCAGGGGCGAGGAGAGTTAAGGTGAGTGCAATGAGCCCATTTGGGCAAGAGAGAGAGCAGGGAGTATCAGGCCCCAACGAGGAGAGCTCCTGAGCTGAGGGAGGAGGTAGTGATGTGGCAGCCTGTAGAAGTGTGGAGGTGGCCACTTGGTCCTGGTGGAGTTTTCATGAATTTTGCGGGCACACTCTGTGTGTAGCAGGCTCTGTTTTGATTGTAAAGGGAATATCAATATAATTTACCTTGATTGGTTATGCTCAACATGCACGAACCTCAAAAACTTTATGCTGTGTGAATAAAGTCAGATACACATGATGACATGTTGTTTGAAGCCATTGATGTGAAATGTCCAGAAAAGTCAAATCTTAGAGGCAGAAAGCTGATGTTGGGTGGTTGTCTTGGCCTGGGAGTGGGAACAGAAATTGACTGCAGACTGGCTTGAGGGAAAGTTTAAGGGTAATATGGAAATGTTTTAGAACTGGATTGTGGTGATGTTTGCACAGCCCTAGAAATGTACTAAAAAGTCATTGAACTGTATACTTACAGTAGTTGAATTTCATAGAATGTACATCTACTTCAGTAAAACTGTTAACATTTTATTTAAACTGGATTTTGTTTTGAGGCTTGTGGCGGGGGTTGAGAACCTATAAAAAGATTTATATGAGGGAACTTGGTCCTCATTGTGTATGTTCTGGTTTGGGGAAACATGTTCATAAATGATGCTGTTAAGAGTTGGAACTTGTAAATTAAGTCCTATCTGAACCTATGCCCTTAGCTTTAGTAAGCAGATGTTCCAGAGTCCCCGTTGTCATCTTCTGAAATGCTCAACATACAAATGGCTTCATGGTTTATGTATATAGGACATAGATTTATGTATATGGGAAAATCTCACTAACTGGGATATTTTACTTTAGTCTCAATTAGTAAAATCGATATGTGTAACAGGAGTGGAATTCTATGGAATCTCAGGGTTGGAAAGGGCTTTAAAGGTTAAGCGCCGGAGGAGGGATTCTGCAAAGAAAAACAGACAATTAAGAAACTCAAAGACTGCACTGTATTTGACTAGCTGATTGAAAGACCTGCAAGTTAATTTATGCCTCTTTGATTAGAAAGTTTCATTCATCAGAGTTCACTTGTTACTTGACCGAAGTGGTGGTCTGAATTTAATTGCAAGTCTCCTTTTTCCCTGGTGTTTAGAAAACTCTACCTAATGGTCTTCTCTGTTTACTTTGGGAAATGCAGCAATTATTAGTGAGGTTGCTGAGAGTCAGTTCAGGCCTGGTAAAAACAAACCATGAGCTCCCTTTTCCCCTGTCCCCATGGGTAGATTCATCTTGGTGTATGACATAGTGGGGCCCGAGACCCCTCCAGCAGAAGGGTCTGCTGCTCTGCCAGACCTGCATATGGAAGCCAGTGAAATTACTGGGTAATGGAGTGTAGGACTTCCAGCTGCTTAATTGAAGGCTCTTGTTTTTACCCATATTTGCTAGGGAGTTTCTCTTTATGATTTTCATTCATCTAAGAACTAGGTGGGAAGAAAAATTATTTTAAAATGGTTTGTAGATTATCAAGGGCTTTTGAAGTGACTTGTGCTTCTGTTTCATTTCATTTATTCAGTCAGCAAACATGTACTCCTTGGGGTGTTAGGTCCAGAAAGGTGCAGATTCCGAGGTGGGTCCTGCTTTGAGATAACTCTAGGCTGGTGGAGAAGAGGGCTGCAGAGCGGTGCAGGCCTGGAGCCTGGAGACACAGGAACCAGGAAAGCTACCCATTCGATGGGCACAGCCAAGGCGGTTACACAAGTTTCTTGCAGGCAGGCAGGGCCATGATTTTAAGTGGTATCACCTTCGCAGACCAAACTGATGAACTGAGAAATTGAATGTGATGCTGGTGTTTCTGTCTGAAGCCAAAAGACATTTATTTCTCACAGCTCACGCCTCCCTGTCTCTCTTCAACTACTAAAAAGTTGCGACCTTGTCTGAGCTGGACATAAATTCATGCATAGCAGATTAACGTATTGTCTTATCTGTCAGCCATTGGAACATGCTATTCATATCTTTCCATTTAACCTTAAAGAATATAGCAAAGCATGTGCCACAAAGAAATACACTTGAATTCTGCTTCCAAATCTTTCAGCCTCATCTGTCTGTGGTCTGTATTCTTTGTGTTGAGTAGAGAAGTATTAGGCATGGCCATAATGCTTTTAGCAAGAGAGAGAGAGAGGAGTGAAGGTTCACTGTAATTTGTGGTTGAAAGATGATAGGGGCTCAGTAAGAATATTTAAATATATATATATAATTTTTTAATTTTTATTATTTATTTATTTATTTATTTATTTTCCTTGGGGAAAATCCTTTCCTCATTCACTAACAACAACTTGTATTTGTCAGAGAGGATGTGATCCTAGTACTGGCTGCCATTTGGGTACTCATGCATTTAGATCAGTTTCCAACATTTTATCCCTCGCACTTTCAATGCCATGACGTATCTCTGAGAATTTCTTTTTTTTTTTTTTTTTTTTGAGACGGAGTTTCGCTCTTGTTGCCAAGGCTGGAGTGCAATGACGTGATCTCAGCTCACCGCAGCCTCCACCTCCGCCTCCTGGGTTCAAGCGATGCTCCTGCCTCAGCCTCCCGAATAGCTGGGATTACAGGCACCCGCCACCATGCCCAGCTAATTTTTGTATTTTTAGTAGAGACGGGGTTTCTCCATGTTGGTCAGGCTGGTGTTGAACTCCTGACTTCTGGTAATCCGCCCACCTCGGCCTCCCAAAGTGTTGGAATTACAGGCGTGAGCCACCACACCGGGCCCTGAGAATTTCCTTAATGTGAAAAGCTTCACTTCTTAAGGATGCCTTCATCATTTGCATCACAACCTCTCCTCATTTCTGTCAATAATCCACCTTCACTAAGCTTCTCTGGCTGCACATCTAGAGTCTCTCAAAGGGCCAGTGTCGACGTTCCCCTGGTCCACTGTTTCTTCTAAAACTCCACTTAAGTTCAACTCAAATTTTACTTCTTGTATTATTACTTACCCTTTTTTTTTTCTTGCACTTTCATCTTCATTGGCCAGTTTCTGTTTTCAGTTACCCATTTTTGTAAAATGTGATTCTGGGCGAATCAGTGGGAGACAAGGAGGAGGCAACACAACTCCACGCTTTGCTGTCTGTGTGGAGACTGAACTATCCATGTGCAGAGACCCATCTTCAGTAGACTATGAAAGAAGTGATGGGGTTGGTCACTGATCATGCATAACGTGCATCTGCATTTCATGGAGTGATGTGTAGACTGGAGAGCTGATTGCAACGTTTGCGCTTTATGCAGTTACTTACAGTTAACTGTGTTCTAATAACTGAAGTTTGCATTGTGTTGTTGGGAGACTGGTGTGATTTAACTAAACCAGAGTAACTGAAACTGGTGCATATCAACCATGCCAAGCTTAAACATATGGGAAAAGGAGAAATTGCCTGACCCACTCTAGTACCTTTTCTTATGAGGGGAAGAGGTGGGAGGGGACTAGCAGTGACTCAGCTTCTGTTGTATGCCCTGTGCTAGACACTTTACATGTTCCGTTTTGTAGGAAAGAAAACAGTCGAAGAGTTTTAGTCACTTGCTTGAATGCAGTTACAAACGACAAGACTTAGAATTCAGGCCCAGGCCTTCCAGCTCCAAAATCTTTTTTTTTCTTTTTCTTTTTTTTTTTTTTGGAGAAAGGATCTCACTCTGTTGCCCAGGCTGGAGTGCAGTCGTGCAATTGTGGCCTGCTGCAGCCTCGAACTCCTGGGCTTGATCAGTCCTTCTGCCTCAGCCTCCTGAGTAGCTGGGACTACAGGTACATGCCACCACACCTGGCTAACTTTTATTTTAATTTCATTTTTTGTCGAGATGAGGTCTCTCTATGTTACCCAGGCTAGCCTCGAACTCCTGGCCTCAAGCAATCCTCCTATGTTGGCCTCCCAAAGTACTGGGATTACAGGTGTGAGCCACCGTGCCCGGCCTCTAGCTCCAAAATCTGTGCTCTTTATACCATACCACTCTTGGAAAAGAAACAAAATATTGTGTTAGGAAAAGAGAAAGGAGTTAACATTCATTAAATATTGGGCTTGGGCCATGTCATTCTTATTCTTCATGACCACCCTCCCAGAAACCTATTATTGTCCCCATTACAGACGAAGAAACAGCAGAGCTGACCTCGTCAGCTGGCTCAACAGCTGACGTCAGTTGACCTCAACAGCTAACCTCGTCACAGCTGGCTAATTGTGGAGGGCTCAACGTGCAAATGACAGGACAGAGATGAGAGGTCCCTCTTGACTCACATGCTGTTTCTTAGGCTTTAGTCTCGAGTTTCATTCTGGCTTTATAAGTTATGATTCCGCAGATTAGAAAGCTGGAGAAAGCAAAGGGTGAGGGGTTTACCTATGAAGTTGATTGAATGTGTTTTTCTCAGAAGGCAGTTTGGGTTGATAGGAAGTCATTGATTTTTGAATTAGGTTGAGAATTTTTTGAAATGTATTAGAGGTTGAATTCTAATACCTCACACAGATTCTGTTATGGATGGAATTGACAGAACTAATACCTAATGAAAAGTGGCTCCTCCTGAAACGCGTCCCTTGCCCCGGTTCCCCCCACCACCCCAGCCTTCCTTGACCTCTGACTTGCCCATCTCTGTCTCGTGGGCTGTGAGCTGGTATCTCCTGCCCAGCCTTGTGGGTGTCCCGAGGTGCTGTCGTGAGTCCTGTTCACACGCTACAGGCCTCGAGTCTTTGAGATTTCCACTGTAGGCTCACAGCGCGTTCATGTCGGTGCCTCTTCATCAGCTCCCTCCTTCTCCTGAGGCCACACCAAGTCTCAAGTCCCCTTGTATTTCCTGCTAAATAAATATTTTCACATCTGTTTCCTCCTGTTTATCTCTGACTCTGCTGCTTTGTTTAGATCTTTGCAATTACTAACTGGAAATAATGAAGCCTCTCCGGTCCCTTACATTTCTGTCTTTCTCCCTCCAATATTATCTTACTCTCTGCCAGAGTTTCTAAAACCCAAATTTGATAATGTTACTCTTTTGGAAAAAAAACTATCAGTGACTTTTTATTGCTTGCTGGATAAAGTTCTTAGTGCTTAGCAAGGCACGCAAGATCGTTTACAATCTGACAGCAGCCTAGCTTCCTGCCTTATGTTCCTTAGCCCTTGAACAGGCTGCCCCTGGCCTGGACTGCCTGCACCCCTCTGCCCGCCCCCACTCTTTTTTTTCTTTTTTTTTTTTTGGCTAAATGCAGCTCCAAGGGTTTCTTGGACTGTGAAACCCATGGAATTTATCATAGCCTTTTTTCCTCCTGTTGCTCTGCAGCACATGCATTCCTTGAATATAGCACGTATCCCATTTGACTTTGTTTACGTGGTTTTTCCCAAAGGATTGTGTTGAGACCTTGAGGATGATAACTGTCCTATCTGTGTTAATCAGGTAGTAGGTGTTCAGCAAATATTCAGCGAACCGATTTCAAGGTCACCGCTCTTCTCGTGCTCCCTCAGGGGCACGTGGGGCCTGAGTGCCAGGGTTATGAAGGGCGTTCTTTGTAGGTCCCGTAGCTGAGACTGACAAACGTGATATCCCCTTAGGTGGTGCAGCGAATGCATCACCTAAGGAAGGGGAATGGACAAAGATAGAAGATGAGGTCAGAGGCTGGAGCCGCTGTCCACGACAGCCTGACGAGCCACAAGCACTGGAGGGCACCTGAGACATGGCTCCTCCAGACTAGAGTGTGCTGGACTTGCCTGAGACACACTCAATTTCAAAGACTTAACAGCAACAACAAAGAATGTAACATAACTCAGTGTTTTATCTTGAAGTTTTAATATGTGTAATTTTTGTTTGTTTGTTTTGAGATGGGGTCTCACTCTGCTGGCCAGGCTGGAGTGCAGAGGCGCAGTCTTGGCTCACTGCAACCTCTGCCTCCTAGGCTCAAGTGATCCTCCCACTGCAGCCTCCCGAGTAGCTGGTACCACAGGCATGCACCACCAGGCCTGGCTGATTTTTTGTATTTTTGGTAGAGACGGGGTTTCACCACATTGCCCAGGCTGGTCTTGAACTCCTGGGCTCAAGTGATTTGCCCACCTCAGCCCCCCACCAAAGTGCTGGGATTACAGGCGTGAGCCACTATTCCCGGCCAATAGGAATAATTTTATATTATAAAATATTAGACATAATAATTTAAAGTGATCTTTATAAATTCACATGATCTTGTTGGCAATTTTGAAATGGATTATTTTAATATGTTAAAGTGATAATATTTTGGATCTATTAGATTACATAAAATATATTAATAGTAATTTCAAGAGGCCTTTTTTTAAACTTTTTAAAATATGGCTACTGGAAACTTTTAACTTATATTTGTAGCTCATATTCTATTTCTCCTGGACGGAGATGGGATAGAGAGAAGCTGTAGGAAGCAGAAGAGGCTGGTGCGAGATGGGAGACTTCCATGCTTAAAAAATGCTTAAAAAAGAATAAAAAGTGGAACGAAAGGAGGGAGGAGTTGCCATATTTGGCAGAACAAGGAAGGCAGAAACTGCCAAAAACAGCAAACGCCGTCAAGGCACTGTTGAGGGGTTAGGTGATGTGGAACTGTGCCTATGTAGGCAACAGCCCCTTACCCCAAACGGACAAACTCGAAACGGTGGGTGAACGCTTGCATTGTTTTCCCTTGTGACAAAGCCATTCCCGTGCACTTTAACACAATGGGAGATACAGCAAAAAGGGGAAAATATATTCCGCATCTGTAATCCTGGTCTTCAGAAGTAATCCCCGTACACTTGGGATACTGTCCTCTCTCCGACCTCTTCCTCTGTCTGTGTGCATTGATGTCTGGTTTTTACACCGATGGGACCATCCTCTCTCTCTCTATTCCTCCGATCTGCTCTTTTGTTCCACTCAATAGATTACATGTTTTTTTTTTTTTTTTTCCATAATAGGCTTAAGTGTAAGATAATCTCGATGGCATTCAGGGAAATAAAGACACAGAATGACGATGACTTCCACAGTGCAGCTTGCTTGCCTCCCCTTCCCGACGGCAGCTTTGACAGTCCTAGACCAGATCCCATCACTCCAGAGAGGCAGGTCGCCTCTGTGCCTCCCCAGGAATGGCTCCTTTGGTGGAGTTTCCTAAATACCATGGCTAAACCCCTCCCTCCTCTGAAGGGTTACAGCCACAGCCTGAAATAAATCTGTACCTCAGTAATTAGACATCACGAAGATGACACAGACATCCTCATCATCCACACAGCTGTGCTTATGCCCAGGTGCATCTGCCTTCATGTGGCCCAGAGCACATTAGATTGAAGAATTTGAAACTAGGAATTTAAACATTCCAATCTTAGTGAAATTTTCAAAAATGGCTATTTTGCTAATTTATAAAGTCTGAAATGTGGAGGTTTCAAGTTGACATTTGGAGATGGGGTAGATATCAGTTACAAGTGTGAACACTTGGTAGATTTTAGAGGATGGGATGAAACTCGTGGGCTGTCCAGTTGAAGGTGGTGTGTGACTGGTGGTGGTGGGTGGTGTGGGCCAGGATGTCGATTTGTTTCAAAGAGTAACCTTATCCCCTAAGAAAGACAGTATTTTTGAGTACACTGAAATTGTTTATTGAGATTTGATTTTATTTGTCTTAAGTTTCCTGTTGGAGATGAATCTCAGTATATCCTTCCTCCTGCCCCCTTGCAGAGAGAAGCTCTTTGGAAATGCAGGGTCAGAGTCCCCTTCCCCATTACCTAAGAAGGAGAGGTCAAAGGGCATAGCAATAGCATTCCCAGAAATTGTTAGGGTTCATGGAGCAGGAAACAGGCTCTATTTGTGGGAAGTTTGTGAAAGGCAAGGGAGGAGGTAGTAAGGAAATTCAGTGGAAAACTGGCTTAAGGACCTGTTGCTTCTTAGTAATCATTAACTTCTTAGTTACAGCAGAAACAGTCACACTTACAAATTAACAGCAGCACCACTCTTGATTGAACTTTCACTGTGGCCCTGGTGGCCTAATGTATCTATTGTGATATTTTTCATGTTTACCGCAAACCTGCAAGCTTCAGGAAGTTATCCTCATTTTGCACATGGGAAACTGAAGCCCAAAATGATCAGTACTATGTCAAAGTCCCATGGCTAAGGAATGACTGAGTGGGATTTAATCCCAGGTTTTTTTTTTTTGTTTGTTTCCTCTCCCAAAGGAAAGCAGTTGCCAAAGTACTAGCAGGTCTGTGTATGACTCCCTCTCCCACCTCCAGCCCTGGTTTGCTTCCTGTTAGGGCAATGAATTTTGGCCTTTTAAATATTTTAGTGTCTTTTAATTTCATGACATACTCTCTTCATCCTTTCCTGCCAGTTGAGAGCAAGGAAAATCGGCAGATAGCAAATCAGGGTGCTGTGCGTGTGTGTGCATGTGCGTGTGTGCGTGCACACGCGCACACACGTTGGGAAAGTGGTGGCTTTTCAATGCAATCCCAGCCGTATTCTGGTTGGTGGCCCTTTCTTCTACTTTAAAAATCTTATCCTTCTGGAGAAACTTTAAATAAAGTAAGAGCCTTTGAAATTCTCCTAGAGAGAACTCGTACTTTCAAAAATAAACTTTGATGAGCAGGAATGGCTACCGTAATGATAGGTTTGCCTGCCTGCAATGTAACTGCTGTTTTTTTATTTCGTTTTGTTTTGTTTTTTTGTTTTTTGTTTTTTTTTTGAGACGGAGTCTCGCTCTGTCACCCAGGCTGGAGTACAGTGGCACGATGTTGGCTCACTGCAACCTCCGCCTCCCAGGTTCAAGCAGTTCTCCTGCCTCAGCCTCTGGAGTAGCTGGGATTATAGGCACCAACCACCATGCTTGGCTAATTTTTGTATTTTTTTAGGTAGAGACAGGGTTTCACCACGTTGGCCAGGCCAGTCTTGAACTCCTTACTTAGGGCGATCTGCCTGCATTGACCTCCCAAAGTGCTGGGATTGCAGGTGGTAACTGCTTTTTTTTTTTTTTTTTTTTGAGACGGAGTCTCGCTCTGTCACCCAGGCTGGAGTGGAGTGGCGTGATCTTGGCTCACTGCAAGCTCCACCTCCTGGGTTTACGCCATTCTCCTGCCTCAGCCTCCCTAGTAGCTGGGACTACAGGCGCCCGCTACCACGCCTGGTTAATTTTTTGTATTTTTAGTAGAGACAGGGTTTCACTGTGTTAGCCAGGATGGTCTCAATCTCCTGACCTTGTGATCTGCCTGCCTCGGCCTCCGAAAATGCTGGGATTACAGGCGTGAGACACCGCGCCCAGCCAGTAAACGCTGTTTTTAAGGTGGTCATAGCTCAGTTTGCAAGGTGCATGTTTGTGCTTCAAACTGTAAATATTATTCGAGATAGAGAAAAGATGGATTTATTCTAGCATTTTAGTTTTAATTTTGATACAAGAAATTCATAATGCTTCCCCCCCCCCCCCCCACCGGAAAAGAGGTCAGTATAGCTCAGTGGAATAATTAGTACACCCAGCTGGAGCAGAGCTGTTTTTTAAAAGTAGGAGGCTTTAGAAGATGGGGACATTATTTATAAGAAAAAATTTGAAGCATCTCTTACATCAGTTTATAAGCCTCTCCTGCATAAGAACCATCACAACAGAGCCGCGGCATTTTCTTGAGTCACTGTAGAGGCCGTGTGCACAGGGCGCTCTGCCTTCCCCCTCAGCTGGGCTCACTGGCTTACCCGAGGTCTTTACAGTGCGGCTTCTGACTTTATCACAGACATAATTTGGATAAAGAGGGCAGGAGGAGAAGTGGGCCAGGGTTTTCTTTCATGGGCTACTCCAGAAGTCAAGCTGTTGTAGGTTGAACTGTGCTCCCTCCAAAATATGTTGAAGTCCTAAGCCC
Organism: Gorilla gorilla gorilla; assembly: GCF_029281585.2. Lineage (NCBI taxonomy): Eukaryota > Metazoa > Chordata > Mammalia > Primates > Hominidae > Gorilla > Gorilla gorilla. The sequence continues at coordinate 113,025,037 of NC_073238.2, forward strand.
TGTGAATGTGACTTAATTTGGAAGCAGAGTCCTTACAGATGTAATGAAGATGTAAGTTAAAGTGAAGTCACTCTGGAATCGGGTGGGTCATAATACACACACGCACACACACACACACCCTGGAATTGGGTGGGTCATAATCCTCCCCTTCCCCCAAACACACACACACACACACACACACACACACACACACACACACACACACACACACACACGAGAATCTGCGCAAATGTGCAGGCCCAGGGAGAAGGCCGTGTGATGATGGGGGCAGAGACTGCAGTGCTGGAGCCACAAACCCAGGAGCGGGATGCCAGGGCTTGCCAGCGCCACCAGGAGAGGCATGGAGCAGATTCTCCCAGAACCTTCAGGAGGAACCGGCCCTGCTGATACCTTGACCTTGGACTTCTGGCCTCCTGAACTGTGAGAGAATAAACTTCTGTTACTTTAAGCCACCCATGAATGGACCTTTGTCCCTAAGAAGCTGATACTCAAGCCAGCTACCTAAGGCTGCTGTTGGACTTACTCTCTATGATACCTAAGGCTCCCCTCGCAACCCCAGCTGAAAGATTTTTGCTTTGGTCTGCTAGCCTTTTTAGCATGAGTCTAGCGTCATTCCTTTAGAGAAAAAAAATGCGGAAGAAGTAACATGGCACAACACTGGGAAGGGATCATAGGGAAGAACCTGCCAGCCGCCTCCTCATCTCGGCCCGCTCTTTGCTCACCTCCTCGCCCCACAAGAGCGCCTGTGATAGCCCACTTTTAGGAAAGACTAGACTTCCAGAAAAACCCACAACCTTGCAAGTCATCGTCATCTAAACAAAGACTGGGTTTAGGATGAGGGTCCCATCCTCACGGCTCACTCACCGTTTAGCAGGTTGCCAAGGCTGCCCAAGCTACAGGTCCCTCTTGTGTAACACGGACTGAGCTGGGTCCAAGCTCAGGCATGTAGGGAGAAGAACGTGTGTGCGGATGGGTGCAGGTGCAGGCAGGGAGGCTTGGGGTTGAACACTAGATCTTACGTCAGTGTTTGACATGGAGCCAGTGTTATAAGTCACATTCTTCTTGGTGAGAAAGTGAAAGTAGCAAACATTTTCCTGAGATCCTACTATATACCTGGCATTCTGCTGGTTAGCAACATTTATTATATTTTATGTCTTTTTTTTTTTTTCTTTGAGATGGAGTCTTGTTTTGTCACCAGGCTGGAGTACACTGGCGCAATCTTGGCTCACTGCAACCTCTGTCTCCCGGGTTCAAGCGATTCTCCTGCCTCAGCCTCCCGAGTAGCTGGGACTACAGGCGTGTGCCACCATGCCCAGCTAATTTTTGTATTTTTAGTAGAGACAGGGTTTCACCATGTTGGCCAGGATGGTCTCGATCTCTTGACCTCATGATCTGCCCGCCTTGGCCTCCCAAAGTGCTGGGATTACAGGCATGAGCCACCGTGCCTGGCCTATGTCATCTTGTTATTCATTTTATAATTTCAAGACGGCTCAAAAAAGAAAGAGGTGGGGAAATGTTTGTGGTGGAATCCTGGGTAGTTTGACATGACAGCAGAATTTGCTTAAAGCAAATTAAATTAAATCAGCCAGGCCCTGCAAATTGCTGTCTCCTTTTTGAGGCAATTAGACCCCATGAATAACCCAGCTCCTCTAGGGAAATAGGATGAGCCAATTAAGGAAGAGAGGGGCAGACCATTGTCCATATTGTATGTATGTATTGGGAGGAGCTTTGTGTTTGCCTGGGACTCGGATTGAAGATAGCAGATGGTTCAGACTTGGAGTGGAGAAGGCTGGAAAAACACCAGGACCCTGTGTGGGCGAGAGAGAAGCTAAAACACCCAGAGCTGGGAGGCCAAGCCGTGGATGGCCAACAGGACAGCGCTCCCAGGGCTCCTTAAATGGCTCTTTGGGCCTTCTCGGATGGTTACACAATAACAATCGACTGTGAGTTAAAGATGAAATTTTGTTCATTTGTTTGTTTTTTAAAACAGGGTCTTGCCCTGTCACTCAGGCTGGAGTGCTGTGGTGTGATTCTGGCTCACTGCAGCCACAATACACCTCAGCCTCCTGAGTAGCTGGGACCACAGGCATATACCACCATGCCCAGCTGTTTAATGTTTTTGCTGAGACAGAGATCTCACTATATTGCCCAAGCTGTCTCGAACTCCTGGGCTCAAGCAATGCCCCGCCTCTGCCTCCCAAAGTGCTGGGATTACAGGTATGAGCCACCCCTCCCAGCCAAGGATGAAGTGTTTTATGCGAAGATGGTCCATTAAACCAGCTGATGTGTTATGATCAAGCACTTATCTGAGTTTTCCTGAACTTTACAACTCAAGTTACTTGTGCCCGTTTGTCTCCACTCCTAAAGGAGTTTCAGGAGATAGATGTGAGAACAGGTGGCCTTTCATGAAAGTGCCATGTGCAGTAGGAAAAACCAGGCTGTGTCTGGGAAGGCTGAGGAGTGCAGCAGTGGGTGGAGACGGCCGTGCTTAGGAGCTCACATCTGCTCGCTCTTCCTTCCTTCGCCTCGTGGTGTCCTGGAAAACAAAAGATGCAGAGGAGACTGTGAATGCTTGAGTCACTACAGTGAGGAGACTTCAGAATTCACTGGTGGTTTTCTGAGTCCCAGCCCAGCAGTAAGAGCAGTCGGGCAGTAAGAAATTTCTTGCCAATTTCACTTCCAAAGGTGAGTTACAGTTGTGATCCTCAAATAAAATAGCTCCTAGAACTTCACATTTTTCAGCGTCTTATTGTCATTGATAATCTTCAGTGGTTTCAGATGTTCAGGCCTCTCCCTCCTATGGACAGTATCACCAGTGCCTTCCAACAGTGACACTGAAGTGCGGCTTATGTCATGGACCTGGGGAATGCGGAGGAATCTGTCACATGAGACGCTTTCGGCTGGAGTATGTCAACCCTCATGGTTGCTGTTGAATTTCTTGTTTGTGAACGTTTGACTGCAGGCTGCTCTCATTCAGTGTGTGTCAACCCTTGTCTCAGGAAGGTGCTGAGCTATTTATAACAGTAGAGTGAAGAGCTACCGCCTTGGCTCGAACCAGCTGTCCCCTACTCTCAGATGTGGACTCCCTAAAAAAGTCATAACACCATTAACAAGCAAAACCCCTAGCCAACAGGGGGTTCCTGTTGGCAGTCAGGCACTGCTGGAAGTTGTTTCCTTGTGAAAAACTATTTAATCTCCATGAGAACCCTGCTAGGTAGTTCTTAGATCATCCCAAATTTTGTAGATGTGGAAACAAAGGCATAGAGAGGTTAAAGAACTTGTTCTAGGTCACACAGCCCATGCGTGGCAGATCCTCTGCAGCTCCTGGTGCACCCTGCAGACACAGGACCCGGAGCCCCCTCCCCATCCAGGTGAGGCCCATTGCCCTGGAGAGCTCAGCCTCCAGCAGCCATGCCTTTGGGGTCCCACCTCTTTCGCCTTGGGGGTCTCCCAAGTCATCTTCGTCCTTGCGTTGTAACACAGCTAAAGTTTTTATTTGTAACTAGTGGATGCCAGAACACTGCGTTGCAAGCATGTGTATAGCTTTACCCAGTGATTCCGTCATGGGGAGATTTTGCCGAAATGAGTCTTGTCCCCTTCAGTTGGCTTGAGCAGCCACCGCTGTGATGGAACCAGAGGTAACACCAGGCCTGACATTTGAGGGTGTGTGTAGGTAGGTTCTTTGTGAAGAATTAACTCCCGCTCAGAAGCAGCCAGTTGGAAAGCAAATAGGGGTGCTTTTCACATCCCACTTTGGTTACACGTTCTCAGTAGGTTAGGAAAGTTTAGGAAGGAACACCCGTGAGGCTGATTCTGAAATCACCCCCAGAATTACAGTTTTTGCAAGTGTAGGGCTTCCTTTTGGAGAACAAGCAGCTCCATGCTCAGCACACGGACACACACAGCCATGTGGAGTGCAGAGCGACTTCTCTCTGCTTCCAGCTGCCACTCCCTATTTCTAGCATTGCTGCCAAGAAGATGGGTTATTAGTTTGGCCAAAGCTAATCCTAAAGGAAATTGCAGGTACCAGAGAGAGAGAAGGGAGAGCAAGAGAGATTTCAAACATGAAATCTCATTTTTAAAAATTGCATGTGTGGTTTTGTTTGTTTGATTTTAGAGCTGGGGTCTTGCTCTGTCACCCAGGCTGAGGTGCAGTGGTACGATCATAGCTCACTGCAGCCATGAACTCCTGGGCTCAAGGGATCCTCCTGCCTCAGCTTCCTGAGTAGCTGGCACAGCTACTCGCCCACACAACTAGCAAATGAAACCCCATTTTGGGTGGTCTCCTTCCTTGTTTTGAACTGGAGGCATTGACTCCATAAATATATTTGAAAATGGAAATTTGTCCTGAGGACAAAATCCCCTTCCTTATAGTCCAAGACCCTTTCCAGCTGAAAAGGTGATTGGTTGCTATCCACTTGTTATCCAAAGAAGGTAAAGATGGGGTTTGAGTTTTTAATTGATTCCCCTCTGTCTTTGGCTGTAAGTGGCTCCATACCACTTAGGTGGGGCTGTCGTAACCACACGTCATTGACTGGATGGCTTAAACAACAGAATTGTATTTGCTCACAGTTCTGGAGGCTGGAAGTCCAAGATCAAGGTGTTGGCCAATTCCAGTCCTGGTGAGGGCTCTCTTCCTGGTTTGCAGAGGGCCGCCTCCTTGTAGTGTCCTTTCATGGCAGAGAGAGAGCAAGCAAACTCTGGTGTCTCCTCCTCCTTTCTTTCTCTCTCTCTCTCCCTCCCTCCTTTCCTTCCTTCCTCTCTCCTTCCTTTCCTTCTTTCCTTCCTCTCTCCTGCGTTTCCTTCCTTCCTTCCTCTCTCCTGCGTTTCCTTCCTTCCTTCCTCTCTCCTTCTTCCTCCTCATCCTCCTCCTCCCTCTTCATCTCCTTCTTCCTCCTCTTCCCTCTTCATCTCCTTCCTTCCTTCTCCTCCTGCTTTTTTTTTTTTTTGAGACAGGGTCTTGCTTTGTTATCCAGGCTGGGTGCAGTGGCGGAATCATGGCTCACAACAGCCTCAAGCTCAGCACCCACCTGAGCTTCCCAGGTAGCTGTGACTACAGGCATGCACCACCACACCTGGCTAATTTTTGTATTTTTTTTTTGTGGAGATATGGTCTTCCTATGTTGCTCAGGCTGGTCTCAAACTCCTGAGCTTGCAACCTGCACACATTGGCCTTCCAAAACACTGGGATTTCAGGCATGAGCCACCACTCCCGGCTATCTCTTCTTCTAAGAACGTGAATCCTATTGGATCAGGGCGGCATCGTTATGACCTCATTTAACCTTAATTGCTGTATTTCCTTACTTTAACTGTGGCCACACACAGGGTTAGGACTTCGACCTGTAAATTTGGATGGGGCACAGTTTAGTCCATAGCAGTGTCAAAGCTGCCATCTCACTTAATTGGGGAAGATGTGACCAAGGATGAGAGCCACAGGCTGCCCTGAGGCTCCCTGGCATCTCCCTGGTAGAGGTGGCCATTGCTTTCCAGGGCTGCCGCACTTCCTCCATTTGACGTTGCATGGCGCCAGGTTGGGAGGGAGAGCTGGTTGCCCAGACTGCCACCACCCCACCCAGCAGTCTGCCTTCTCTTTGATGTCTTTTGCTGTCTGCCCTGTCTCTCTAGAGCTCCCGGCCCCTCCCTCCTGTTGTAGGCAGTAGGCGATGGGGCTGCCCTCACTTGTCTGTGTGCCTGGTGGCATTTGTATCTTTCTGGAAAGTATATGTGTTTCATATATGCATCTGTGTGAAATACAAGACATGTATGTCTTCATATGTACCTATTGCTTCCTTTGGAGCTTAGTTTTTTCTTGTTTTTTTTTTTGTTTGTTTGTTTGTTTTGACAGGATCTCATTCTGTTGCCCAGGCTAGAGTGCAGTGGCAGGATCTCAGCTCACTGCAGCCTTGGTCCCCTGGGCTAAAGCAGTCCTCCCGCCTCAGCCTCCCAGGTAGCTGGGACCACAAGTGTGCACCACCAGCCCCGTCCAGTTTTTGTTTATTTTTTGTAGAGATGGGGTGTTGCTATGTTGCCCAGGCTGCTCTCAAACTCCTAGGCTCAAGCAGTCGACCACCTGGGACTCTCAAAATGTTGGAATTACAGGTATGAGTCACTATACCTGGCCTGAAACTTTGTTTTTAAATAGTAAAATACTTGGAAGAGAATAATATAATTTATTATAGAAAATAAAGAATCAGTTCGTCAGCCAGGTGCAGTGGCTCACGCCTGTAATCCCAGCACTTTGGGAGGCTAAGGCAGGCGGATCACAAGGTCAGGAGATCGAGACCATCCTCGCTAACATGGTGAAACCCCGTCTCTATTAAAAATACAAAAAATTAGCCAGGCGTGGTAGCAGGCGCCTGTAGTCCCAGCTACTCTGGCGGCTGAGGCAGGAGAATGGTGTGAACCCGGGAGGCGGAGGTTGCAGTGAGCTGAGATTGCACCACTGCACTCCAGCCTGGGCAACAGAGCAAGACTCTGTCTCAGAAAAGAATGGGTTCACAGCCTCCATTTATCTCTCTTCTTCCCCTTCATAAATGTATATGAAATATAAACCCACAGTAGAGCATGTGGATTCTTATTTTGTCAGGATCAAATTGTTTTTATTTTCCTCAAATAACTTGGTATAATCTGCCATTCTAGTAGATTTATAGCAAAACCAAGTCCAGTCTTTGTCTTTGAAATCTGGATACCTACAGTTGCTGGGGGAAAAAAAACAACAGACTTTTTTTTTCTTGAAAATAAGTTGGAAAAAAAGTTAAAAGTGTGTTTCTGAATTAGGTATTACTTCTTCGGTTATAAATGAAGAACAACCTTGAGGTAACTTAAGCAGAAAAAGGAAATTGATCCTCACATTATGGGGGTGTCTGAAACACCCGGGATGGAATGTAGCTGAGGATGGTGAGGTTACGTGAGCCAGGCCTGTGTGGTCAGACACCCTGTCTGTTTTCCTCCCGGGCTAGCTCTTCGGTGCCTGCCGTCTTCCCTTCATCTGCAGACCTGCGTGCTTAGTGTCTCCAGGCCTCTTGGAAGATGCCCATTCTCATACGTGGGCCTGGAGTCAAGGCTCACAAGGAGAGAGAAAATTATTTTATCAGTTGTAGTTCCAGGTTCCTGAAAAGGTACCTGATCGGCCCAGGTGTGCTCAGGACTCCCTCTGTCCCTGCCCCCTACTCTCCGTACAATCTGGATGTGCGTGTCTTGCTGCCCGGTATTCATACTATTATAGTTTTACCCAGTTTGCCCGTCACCACTTGGGAATAACACCTGTGCCTGTCCTCACCTATGTGAAGCTGTAGTTTCAAAATCATCTTTGGATGACTAGAATGAACTAGAACCAAGAACAGGTACTCACTTCTCCTTTAACCTCTTTATCCCTAGCAGCACATAACATAACACCTCATGGAGATACTAAGGTGGTTTCTTAAGTCAGATAAGAATGAACAGATTTAACTTGCTTTTTTGGTATCCATGTGACACCTTAGACTGTTAGAAAACTCTCAGGATTTGTTGGAATTTAAATTGTAAACAAAACTGTTTTAAAGCATTTATTCTGAACGCCTCCAACAATGGTATCTTCAACAGTGATCTTCAAACTGGATACCATTCTTATCTTCTTTTCTAAAAAGCCTCCCAAAGGTTGGGCCCTGTGGGTTGATATGAGCTGCCAGACGAGATCTGGTTTAGATAGACACAGTTAGACAATTGCTGTTGTTGGCATGTTCAGGATTAGAGCCCTATCTCCTCCGAGTCATGCAGAAGGCCCGGAAATCTAAATGTAAAACTAGAGCTGTTGTTCACTCCCCGAGAGACACCTCCAGTTTGAGAAGGTGCAGGTGACCCTCGCAGGTGCCTTTCAATGTCTGTGACTCACGAACTGGGAGTCTTTGGGTTATGGAAGAAGAACGTGAGGTAACTTGTCATCACCACCTTTGACGTTGTTTGAAGCTATGATGTGTGAGTGTCCCCATGGCTGTTGGTCTTATTCAGCCATTGGATTCAGACAAACCCTCCAGGACTCTTGGTCTTTCCAGAAGAGCTGAGCTGTCACCGCTGACCTTGTGGAATGGAGGATCCCACTCTCTGTTTTTGCTTGTATCCCCTGTGACCTGAAACTGAGGATCCCATTTGTTTCTGTGGAGTCATGGAGAAACTCAGCCGGATCATCTCATGGCCAATGAGTTAACTTGTTGAAAGTCTTGAGTCCAGGCTTGACTAAAGCACACTTCAGTTACATATCAAAGTGTGAAGTTAAACCCACACTTAGACAAATGGTTGTGTCTGAAAAAGGTTCTAAGAATTGAAAACAGCTTCAGGGAAAGGACAAAAATCACCATCTGATTATCCAGGGTTTGTGGTATGTCATGCTCTTTAAGTGACAGATAGACTGCTAGATTTATGGCCAAAGTAGCAATACCAGAACACATTCCAGGGGGATGATGACCTGATGCCATTGCAGAAAAGAAACACTTTAATATGGAGGCAGAGACAGAAGGCTCTGTGACAAATTACCTGTGTGTGCTAAATGGGTGCTTCTTCTGTGAAATCAGTTAAGGGAAGCCTCTTGGCCTCATATGACTTTTGTATTTTAGCTACTTAGTCATTAAAAGAAAACCATAGTTCTTTGAGCATTGTTATTTGGAAATTTTATGGAATAGAAAAATGTTTGATAATATTAATCATCTGAGAGAATTTGATGTCACCACCTTCCAGCCTGGGCTTTGGATTTGAGCAAACTTGAGTTGAAATCTTAGATCTGCCACATAATAGCTGGGGCAGTTATCAACCTTCCCTGCTCTTCAGTTTCTTCCTCCAGTACTTCCTGGTGGGGTTTCTGTGAGGGTTAAAATGGGTATTGTTTGAAAAGTACCTAGCATAGGGCCAGGAGCGGTGGCTCACGCCTTTAGTCCCAACACTCTGGAAGGCCGAGGCTGGCGGATCACCTGAGGTCACGAATTCGAGACCAGCCTGGTCAATATGGTGAAACCCTGTCTCTACTAAAAATATAAAAATTAGTGGGTCATGGTGGCAGGTGCCTGTAATCCCAGCTACTCGGGAGGCTGAGACAGGAGAATCACTTGAACCTGGGAGGCAGAGGTTGCAGTGAGTGGAGACTGCACCATTGCACTCTAGCTTGGGTGACAAGAGTGAAACTCCATCTCAAAAACAAACAAACAAAAAAATGTGTCTGGCATAGGACTTAGGAGAGAGTCAGCACCACCTGAAAGGCACTCCATGAAAAATACTGGCAATGTGAAGGATTGTTAGTGACATGATGCCACTTCCAGGGTGAACACCAGCCTAGCTCCAGCCGAAATCCACATGCTTCTGGGAGCATTGGGATTTGGACTGCAGTTCATCTCGTTTGCAAGAGCCACCATGCTGCACCATCATCCCTCTCACTTGTCAGTGCTCCTTAGCCGAGTACAGTTCTCTCTGACTGCCATGTGACCAAGACCCGGAGCTTACATGTTCCTTATTGGAAACAGAAGGAAAACTCTTGTGTGATAGGAAGAAGGCACTGAGTAGAGGCTGTTGCCTGGGAATTATCCAAGAAGCACAGCTCAGCCAAGGACTTTCTGGTACTGTGGATTTCAGATTTTAAATTTCATGGTTATAATAACCATCTTGCCCAAAGGCAGCCGAAACCCAACCAACTGAAAACACGGGCACACACATACCGTATATATCACGCATACATGCATGTCAGCCACACACAGATGATTTGCCTAGAAATTTGTTTCTCCAGGTCTTTTGGCAGAATAGCTATTTGTCATGGGAGAGGGAGGAAAATATTTGCATTCGTAATAGGAAGAGTTTATGGTTGTGAATAAGCTCATGTTTGAAAAAACAGTAATGTTAGATATATGGTTGCTGGCAGTACACAATTGCAGGATATAATAGTGGCTACTAACATCAAACATTACTTAAAATTACATGCATTATGGAAATGGGGATATTTATCTCATTTTTAATGATCCGTGGTGAAAGGATTTGTTGCTTATAATCCTTAAAATGATCAGTATATTATTTTAACACTTTTAAAAGGGAGTTGGTTTTTTGGTTGTGAGTTAGGAGCAATTGTCACGCACATATTTTATAACAAGGTTTTAGATTTGTTGCCACAGTTTCATTAATATATTTAAGCAGGTGTGCCCAGGTAGTGGAATCAGAAAGGCAACTAGATTTTATTTAAAATATGGTTCAAGTGGTCTCTGTAATGAGAAGTTCACATGGCTTTTTTTTTTTTTTCTAATGAGTTTCCTGCTGGCTTCAGAGATGTGGTTGTTTACAGTAGAAATATATTTTTTTTTCCATTTGAGACTTCCATTATTATTATAAGATCAATAATAAATACACTGAATTTATGTCTGTTAAATATTTTTAGCCTACTCCTAACACATGAAAATATTACATACCTGTTTTGATCTATTTGTATTCTGTTCCTTCCAAGTTTTTCTATTTTAAAGGAAAATTCTTGAAGGCCACCTTTTTAAGGTTTCTCTAATTGGCACATCTCTGGTCATTAACTTTTTACTTTTAAAGGACAGCAGAAAGACAGATTGTAAAAACAAAAAGTAGATTTCTAGTTTATTTTGCTACTTGATAAGAAAAAAATCTCCAATTCTTGCATACTATTTGCAGTTAACTTTATTCAGCCTGTAGAGGAAAATGTCTCTTCCTTTCCAGAATTCAAGCCCCATAATTTTGTCGTCCTGTTGAGTGTCAACAATTTTTTAAAGCCTATATGAGGAAGCTAACTTCCGAGCAATTAAGTACTCAAGAACCAGAATTGAATTTAGTCATTTTTATATTTATAACTAATACACATTTTGAGTTTCATCACAACTTGAGCTATGTCTGCGGAGTTGCACATGAAGGATTTTATTACTTGATTAATACATTAAATGCACTAGGAAAATTTCCTCGTAAAGTTTCATTAAAGAGTTAAGATAGTCCTTTATTTCATGTGTACATTGAAGTTATGTATAATGGTGGCTGTGAAATGTTTTCTAAATTCCAGGTGGCTCTTGATTTTCTTTGTGTTTTCATTTGTGGCTTGGAAAGAAAAACAAAGGTCAAGTTACTCTCATCCTTTATCACCCAGTGTTTCATGAAGGAAGCCTCATTTTCATGAGGAAATCTTGGCGTGTCTACTCCAGCTTGTGTATTTTGGCAGTATGGAAAAGCGAAACACGGTTCCTGCTGCGCCCACTGCTTTTTGTGTAAGATCTATTTTGTATTGGGTAACCTTGGCATTCAGTGTTTTTACATTTAATTTGTAACTGTCTGCAAGTTGTTACGAAGCTGAAATTGATGATCCATCAGTTCAGTCTAAAGAGCGTGTTGGAATCATGATTTGATATTTTCTGGAAAGAGTTTACTTTTTGAAAGGATGCCCTTAGCTCTTTTTCTAATGTCTTCAGAAGAAAAAAAATGGTTTACTATTTTCAGAAAAAAAAGGTGATCACTGGTCTATTTTCTGTGATCAAAATGTGTTGACTGCCTACCCCTGGTGTGTGTTTCTGAGCGTCCTTGGCAGCCTCTGCCTTCACAACCATTCTCTTTTCAAATTCCTCTCCTTTTCCCTTTCCCGTTTGTGCTAGTAAAGACTCTTGGAAGCATCAGGCCCTGATGAGCTGGAGCCCCCATTCCAGGGGTCTTTAGCTGCTGCATTTCTGACTTGAGCCACACAGCGAAGACCTTCTGACCTATGGCTTCTGACCTATTGGCCTTCATGGCCCATGGCTGCCTTCCGAACTATTATTTATGGTGGGCATTGAGGGATTCTGTTTGTTGGCCATGCCTTAATGCTCTGTTTTTTGAGCCTTAACACAGTAGTTGAAATTTCTTGGCCAAATTGGATAGAGAATGTGAAATAGATACTGGAGAAGCACTTCAGAACACTCTGTCATGAACTATGGGATAATAATGAAGACTTCCCAGACTGACTGGTAAGTAGTCCGTAAGGAAGACTTGTGGAAATAAACCCTGAAAAATATGGTTTATGCATTCGATGTTGGAATAGAAGAAATTATTTTGTTTCTATGTTTCAACAGCCTATTTTTCCATGAGTATTGAAAACAGTGCTTCTATTTTTTACATTATTGGATTCATCTTTACACTCAAGTGATTACTAACTTGGTTAATAAAACTGTTGTGTTTTCCTTTTCTTTTTTTGTCTTTGTCACAGCTCTCTATGTCATATGTTCTGTTTCTGGTACTCTATCATCTGTACGACATTGCTGAAAGTGAAGGCTCCCACCTGACGCCCCAGCTTGCTGATTAAATTTAGGTTAGGCTGATGATTTAAGGAGTAAACCATCTCACCAGCACTGTTCCAGTTCTTCACTGGTGAACCAATGGTAATGTCTGGGTTGAGAGTTACAAACTGAAATCCAGGAGAAATGCTGATCTTCCCTGTCTTGCTAATCTACCTTGTACTGGAACCCAGAATCAGGTTCCTAAATTCTAGATTACACAGCCGTGACAGAAGGCATTGAGAAATCAGAGAGGCACATACTTCTCCAACACATACTCAGGTTTCCTCAAGAATATTTATCATAATGTTTGTAGCTTGTCCAGTTTGATCTGCATGGAGCTGTCATAAGAAAGTCTTTGTGGCTGAGGATTTGGTAAAATGCAGCATGCTGGTGAGAGTTATATCTCTTGTTTAAAACAAAACAAAACCTGAAACAACCAGGGCCTGAAAGCCGCACTGTGTTCCCAAGACTCCGCAACAGCCACAGGGCATTTTAGCAGAGAAAACAAAGCTTGTTTTATAGCTTCTCTTCGTAGGTCTCCCTGACAGGCTTAGAGGGACATTGAGTGAAAATGGAGCTGTTAATGATATAATAAATGCTTTTGAAATTTTTCTATTGGGCAATCCCTCAATAGCTGACTGCTTTGAAAAATGAATGAAAATCAAACATAAAGACACAAATGGCTTCGTCTGCTTGGTAATGAATAAACATATGCAAAAGGACAATCAGTTGCAGGTGTGTTGCCTGTCTATAGTGTTTTGTTTCTGCTTTCGTGTTTTTCTTCCAAGCAATTAATAAACCAGCCTGGCCTATAATATCGTTCTGGAAACATTCTTTTTCACAGGCTCAGACTTGGAAATTTAGCCTTTACTGCTTTCTTTTCTTGTTTTAGTTAAAAAAACCCCACCTACATAAAATTTACCACCTTCATCGTTTTTAAGCATACAGTTCAGTAGCTTTTCGTATTTTCACATTGCTATGAAACAGAGGTCCAGAACTTTTTCATCCTGCAATCTGAAACCCTATTCCCACTCAACAACTTCCCATTTCCCCCTCCCTTGGCCCCTGGTAAGCACCATTCTGTTTTCTGTTTCTGCGAATCTGTTGCCTGATTTCTTTTCCACACGTGCTGGTTCCTGCATCTCCTCTCCTGATGCACTACTATTGGGACTAATCATGCCTTTCAGGGGGAGAGAACAATATGTAATTTTCACAGTGGTTTTTGTAAAATAGAGTACCTGGTACGTGCCCACTAGGATATGCAGCTCCAATAAACTTTTCTGTTGGCATAATTCTTTAGAATATGTTAAAGTCATCTCACATAGTTGAGGAGTTAGATGGTGAAGGCAGATCTAAGCTTTTAAAACTAGATCATTTTGCTGCCTGTGTCAGCTAGAATTGAGTCTCAGCTGTCCAATTCCTAGGCAAACTTCTGAACTCATCTTCTTTTAGGGCATGTATAATTTTTGATAGATGACAGATCTGTTTTAAAAATGTGCTTATTGTCCTTTGGTATTTTAATTTGATTTGTTTTGAGCACTAATGTTATTGTTTATAAATGTGGGCCAAATGCATTTAATGAGTACACGCAATTGGTAGAATACTGTCGCTCTGAATAACCTTAACTCTCTATGGAAGGAGACACACTCCATTTTCATTTGTGTAAATTCTTTGCTGTAGGTCACCACTGTAGATTCACATTTCGAATGCTGTCTAATCATAGAAGTGTTAAAAAATATTTGTTTTTAAAGATGGCTCTTATTGCTTGCGTTGCTTTTTCAGAAACCTCTCTCTGTTTTCCAATACGGCTTTTATGTCAGTGCTGGTATTAGGTCACTGTAGGCTGCCCATGTCACTAAATTTAGTTTATAATTTCACAGGATTTTCTTTAAAATGTGTCATCGAAACCCATGTTTCTTAGTATATATCTTACATTTGCCTTCAGTTTTCAAACAGCTAACTTTTGGAGTGATGATACCTACATAAAAGGGAATTATCATTAAAACGGTGCTTGTTAGGATGGTTTACTTTAAGATAAGGCTTCATAACAAGGGACTTAAACTGAGCAAAAAACTCAAAACCAGTGTGAGTTAACAATGGAATGTGCTAAATCTCAGGCTTCCTTCTCTTGGCCAGATTTTAAAACAATCACATTGAGAGCAACAAAGTTAACTGGTGAGCCAGTTTAAAGGGAACTGAAGTTTCTGATAAAGTCCTTCCCTCTTGTCCATGGGGGATACATTCCAAGACCCCAGTGGATGCCTGAAGCCATGGATAGTACCAGACCTGATTGCTGTCACTCTGGACACGTTTCTGTTGTCAGCTGAAGGATGAGACAGTTTGTAAATTTGGAAAGGAGCTTTTTGTTTCTCATAAAGGGTTGCAGCCTGCAAAGCGGGCATTCTGACAGGCTAGGAAGCATAGCCTCTGGTCAGAAGCCAGAACACTTCAGAGGGGAAGAATAAGACAGAAATTTATGCTGAATGGGGTGGGTAATAGGCATATTCAATAAGCTATAGGGGGAGTCATGAATATTCATGAAACGAGAACCATGCGCACGCAATTGAGATTCACGGGTCCCATGTTCAAAACATGTTAGTGTTAGCATGATCCAAGGGCAGAGTTTTCTGGACTCTAATGTGTTAAGCTGAAGCTGAGGACACGCAGGCCCTCACTGCACACCCCCCACAGGCTGGTGGAATGCTGGTTTGTTGTTTCATTGACATCACAAAAGGGAGGGGTGGTGTCAGTCTGTTGGTTAAGTCCTAGGTGGAATCTTCAGAAAGAACTGGCTTTTGTTCAGCCTTTAGGGAAGAAAGCCTGTGGCCTTTAGCAAGCAAGGATGGGGGTGTAACCAGGCTCCTCGGACCTCCCATCCCCTCACAGCCACAGACCCAGCTTTAAGGTTACTCTGGGGTCCCCTTGGCCAAGAGGAGGATCTGTTCGGTGGGTTGAGAGCCTTAGGATTTTATTTTTCTTTCTTCTTGTTCATGTTTTCAACAAGTATAAAGCCCTTTCCATCTTAACTAAGCACTTATCACACACTATGGCTGTAACTTCTGCAGCTTGAGGTGCGATGGCAAAAGTATCATTAATTTCTTTTTCCTTCTTCACAGTTTCCCAGATGGAAGATTCATTCTTACTGCAGATCTTAGCAAACTCAGCACATGACTCTTTTTCTTTCCTCATTAAGTCAAGAACTTTTGGCCTTTTCACTTAAAAGAAGCACTCTAAGGCTTCGCTTTGACATACCCCAGTTGCCAGCATCACTACTGTTTGGGACCATTAGGAAGTAAATTCAGGGAGACTTGAACACAAGCACTGCTTATCTCGGAAGCTGATCTGCTCACCGAGGTGGCCCTTGAGCATGGACAGCCTGGATCTGCTGGGTGAAGGGAGAAGTTATGTCCAGGGTGGGACAGAGAGGACGGCGAGAGATTTCCTCACTACTCAGAACAGCGGGAAATTCAAAACTTAGGGATTATTTCTGAAATTTTCCATTTAAAATTGACCAAGGGTAACTGAAACCAGAGAAAGCAAGACTGACGATAAGGGAGGGGCCTCCTGTACTCCAAGAGCACTGAATCCGGAAAAACTCAACACATCGATGGAGTCATATATTTAATTTTTTCTTAAAAGCCGCCCGCGGGGTATTGTAGAAGCGCCGCGCTGCCAATCACAGCTTGTGATGTGACACGTTCATTCTGCAAGTTTAAACTTCCCCTAGGTGTTTCTTTTCCTGTGTGACCGTCACATGACTAGTTTTGTTGTGCATTGTTGTAGAAGTTAACATGTTTCCCTATCAAAAGAGTGTCATCCTCTGTTTTCTCTGTTTCTTTTAAGCTTTTTTCATATAGTTGGCCTTTTGTTAATGGTCAGCATTTATGGCTTTTTGCAGACAGCATCTCTTTGAGCAACAATTTCTTGAAATAAAAAAATATATTCTTGGCCAGGCATGGTGGCTCACGCCTGTAATCCCAGCACTTTGGGAGGCCAAGGCGGATGGATCACTTGAGGTCAGGAGTTCAAGACCAGCCTGATCAACATGGCGAAACCCCATCTCTACTGAAAATACAAAAATTAGCCGACCATGCTGGTGTGCACCTGTAATCCCAGCTACTTGGGAGGTTGAGACAGGAGAATCACTTGGACCTGGGAGGAAGAGGTTGCAGTGAGCCGAGATGGTACCACTGCACTCCATCCTGGGCAACAGAGCAAGACTCTGTCTCAAATATATATATATTTTCGCTAGTTGGCTTTAGACTCTTGACCCCAGCTTATAGTTGTTTTTGTTAAAGACTGTATTATTATGGTCTCTCCATGGGAATTATGGTTTTAAAATTATTTTATTCATTCAGCAAATCTTTATGAGCATCTACTATGCATCATGCTGTTCTCGTGAACAAAACAAGATCCATATCCTGAGGGAGTATGCCTTCCAGCAGAGAAAGACGGCAGTGTGTAAGGAGCGTTAGAAGAAGATGTTGTCTTTTGTGTGTAGAAAGTGGTATGTAAAGGTGAAAAATAAAAAGAAACAGAGCAGAATCAGGGATGGAGGTGTGGGGCAAATTGTAATTTTGAATAGGGTAGTCAGGGTCGGCACTGTTGAAAGCCTGACGTGAGCAAAGCGAAGAAAGAGGTGAGGGAATTAGCCACAAAGATTTCTGAGGACAGAGTGTTCCAGCCTGTGCAAAGGCCCGGAGGTGGGTGTGTGCCTCGTGTGCTAGAGAACAGCTGGCCTGGCTGGAGAGGAGTGAGCCAGAGGGAGGACATTTGGATATGAGCTCAGGTAGGTGACGGGGGTGGGGCAGATCACTGGGGACCCTTTTTTCCATTGTGAGGACTGTGGCCTTTACTCTGAGTGAAAAACGTTTTGAGTAGAGGAGTGACATGTCTGATTTAAAGTAGAAGATGATTGTTTCTGATAAAGCTGACTTGAGAAGCTATTTGGAAATTGTTTATGTGATAAGTCAGATGGTAATCATAAGTGACAGGTTAAATGCAGGCAGAGAAATTCAAGGAAATTGTCAGAAAAAATATTTCATCTACCGGGCATGGTGGCTCACTCCCAGCACTTTGGGAGGCCGAGGCAGGTGGATCATCTGAAGTCAGGAGTTCGAGACCAGCCTGACCAACATGGTGAAACCCCGTCTCTACTAAAAATACAAAAATTAGCTGGGCGTGGTGGCACGTGCCTGTAATCCCAGCCACTCAGGAGGCTGAGGCAGGAGAATCACTTGAACCTGGGAGGCGGAGGTTGCAGTGAGCCAAGATCACGCCACTGCACTCCAGCCTGGGCAACAGAGTGAGACTCCATCTCAAAAAAAAAAAAAAAAATTAAGGTACTCACAGAAGGTAAAGAATGTCATTAAGCTGCGTGGTATCCCAGTTCCTGTGTGTCATGAGTGTCCACAAATGTATGAGTGTGTATGTGCAGTAGAGTCATTGCAGGAACATTCAGGCATGTGAGGCTCTCTAGGTTTGGGGCCAGAAGACATGAGTGCTTAGAAGTTTTCAGGCAAGCCTCATTTCCAGAGTGCCCTTGGAATCACTGCTATAATCAATTGGAATTAGTTTTTTAATTAAATCCTGGCCATCGATCAGCATCCCTTTCTATTGCATTTGACGGAGCTTACAGAATCTGTGTTGTAAACAAAGCAGAAGCATCTTGTTTCCCAGAACTGTGGTTTATTAACACCTAAGGAAACTGGTTGTCTGATACTCATATTTTTAAAAAATATGCTTAGTAATTCATAATCTTTTAGTCCTTCTAGACTGTCAGCGTTGTTGGATATGCTTTATATACTTTTGTTATATGCTTATTTGTAAGTTTCTTTTTCCTAAATCGAGAATCTATGTGTTTGTATTTTGTCTTACTCTAGCAAGCTTTCAGTGGGAAGAGACTGCCATCCGTAGTGAACCCATATCATTTTTTGTTTCTTAGTGGTTTCCTCATTTGTGGATCGTACAGACTCCATTTCCCACCTTTTTCCTCTTCTAGTCAGTGTCTCATTCCCCAGCCGCTCATCAGAAGATAGTGAAATATAAGGGGAAGTTTAAGTTTTATTTTATAGTGATTAAAGTACGGTGAGGTTTAAAAATACTGAAGGTGGAATTTTCATAGCTACCAAACGTTGAAAATAACACAACATATTTCAACTAAAAATGAAGCAAGGCGGGTAACTGACTTCTTGAATCCCTGCTGGATGGTGGCACTGGTGCTTAGCACTTTATGTATGTTTCCTTCATTTAACTCTCACAACCACTCCTTTATGGGACGTCGTCATTCCATTGTTCAGATGGGAAAGCCAGTGTCCAGGCAGGCCAGGAGACCTGCCTGAGCCCCACAGCTAGTAAGTGGCAAGCCAGCTTCAAAGTCCTGACGTGATGAGCCTAGAACCCCTGCCTTCCCCTATTCTGTGCTGTTCCCAAATATCTCCCACAGTTTTGCGCCTAATAGTAATAGCTTCATCTGTTGAAAATGACATTAAAGTTAGTTTTCCCTCCATCTTTATAATGAAAATACTTTTTATAGTGCTTGACTTTTTCTACCCTCCCCACACCCACCCAGTTTACCAGTCCATTTTGTAGATTGTCAGTATTTTCGGATATGCTTTTTTCCCCATTTTTTTATTGTGGTAAAATATACATAACATAACTTTACCATTTTAACCATTCTAAGTGTACAGTTCAGTGGTATTAAGTATGTTTATGTTGTTGCTCAGCCATCCCCACGTCTCCAGAACTTTTTCATCTTCCCAAACTGAAACTCTGTCCCCATTAAACACTAACTCCCCACTCCCCTCTCCCCCTCCTCCACCCCCAGCCCTACAACCACCATTCTCCTTTCTGTGTCTGTTGGATATGATTGTACTTTTGTTATATACCTGTTTGTAAAGTTCTTTTCCATATTAATCTGAGCTTTCCAGCTTTTCAAAGGAGAATAAATACCAAGTGTCTGGTTAGAACTCTGACCTCTTTGCAGAACACAAAGCTGGAGCTGAAGCCCACCCCCACCCCCACTCACTCCCATGGTTAACAGAATATTAAACCTGAAAAGTACATTTTAAAAAAAGAATGAAAAGTAAAAATGTTTGGGAAGTTTTCTGGAAACTAAAGAGCTAAGAATTCTTAAAGGATCCGGAAAGCTGTGTTTTCATACTTCAGTTTGATTCATGGATTTTCAGTTTAAAAGCCTTTTACATAAAAACATTAAAGTCTCCTTCTAAGGGGTAAGAAAATCTTCCCATTCTCCCAAATGACTATTTGAAAAAAATGTTAAAAAATAGTTTCTGTAGAAAGTGTCTGTAAACAGAATAATTTTTCATTCACGTAAGATCGGTTCTTGGGGAAAAGCTGTGCTTCAGAGACAAGGTTGAAGAACTTCGCCTGCATATGATGGAAGATGACAATGGGAACCACAGGTGTCATTGGTGGCTTTGTTTTACAAAGTCTTCACCTTTCTGCTGAGTCACGGGACCAAGTTCAACACAATTTCTACTTTCCGCCTTCCTTTGGAAAAATAGTTTTGGAAGCCAAGTATTAGTATATGATATCAGGTGTGTTTTCTAAAGATTCAGTTTCAGTGGGCTGAATGCACTTTCGTGACTTCATTAGACCACTGAGCCCAAGGAGAAAAGTGCCAATCTTACTAGACATGAGGAAAAAGACACATCTTTTGCTCTTGCTGGAAGTGGTGTCCTACTTTCTACAAGCAGTTGTCATCTGGTTTATACTTGCCTTGTTCAGTTTTTGTGTGATATTTTATTTTCTGCCTAATAGATATTAAAGTATCAAGGTGTCAAGATGATTTTTTAATTTAGATAAATTTTAGAATTTTTTATTCATCTACTTCTAAAAGGGTGAAAAGATAATGAATTACTCAAGATCAGGAGATGACAAACCTAGCACTATGAAGAGCTGGATTCTCCCCTAAATGTTTTTGTTTCTGTTGCTTGCTTCATACCAGGTTTGCAAGAAAGCAGTAGAAATCCCCCACATGTAGACACACACACACACACACACACACACACACACACACACACACAATCTATCTTTGCAGAATTTTGGAATGAAAGAAGGAGGGAGTTGTGTACTAATGACGCCGTGGTTGTGTCGTTGCTCCATTATAGTGAGGGAGCTGAAAGGGCCCATTCTCTTCACAGCCTGGAGTCGGGGACTCTGAAACCTAATCTGAAGTGTGTTTAACGAGGGTTCTGAACGCTGGGACTTATTGCTGAGGGGAACAAGGAGACAGTGTGTCCTCAGGGGCAGCGTGGCCGCCCCTAGAGCCACAGCAAGCAGGAAGAATCGCAGCATTTGTGGGCAGAACCGATGGGCAGGCCTAAACATTTAGCTACTTTGCCCCAGAATGAAAGCCTTGTTCCAGCTCCCCAGGGTTTGGATTTAAAGTTTTAGTTCCTGTCAGTGGTGGTCGCAGTTTCCTGGCGAGGGTGCCATCCAGTCTGCTGTTCAGCTTTTGAGTCATTTAATTTTTCTTCTTCCAACTTCTCCTCCTCCACCTTCTCCTCCTCCACATCATCATCATCATCCCAAATACCCATTAGAGCTCTCCTAGTCTGGATGCCGTTCTAAGGGCATGGTGTATACTAAGTCGCTTAATCCTTACGGTGACCCAGTGAAGTGGTTCAATCTTTACGTCCATTTTATGTAAGAGGAAACTGAGGCACAAGAAGTAGCTTGCCTCCAGTGAGTGTGACGTTGGGCACTCCGTTGTCCTCCAGCCTGGAAAGTCCCAGTAGATACAGCACAGCTGAGGTGCAGGTGTGCAGGTATATCAATCCCTTCTGCCCACAGGGTAAAGCCCTAGAGCATTGCATCTGGTCTCAAGTGTTCAGATTTACACAGATGTTACTGCTGATGTCTGGAAAGTGAAAAAGGTAGTAACACCCTGTTCTGGCTTCTAATATACTTTTGATACGGACAGGCAGAAGGGCAGGGTCCCTGGCAAGGGCTCTACCCTCAAGCCTGGACCCACAGCCCTAAAAGAGAACAGGCATTCCTGTTTTTGCTCCCAAGTGTTGCTTTTTGGCCCATCCCACTGTCCCATCCTGTGCCCATGTAAACCCCAGACCTCAGCTGGCAGAGCGACAAGCAGCTGAATATTGAGAGGAGAAGAAGCAACTGAGTGCTGGAGACTACAGATAGATGCGGTTTAACTTCAGACGTCAGGACTTTGGAGATGAATCCTGCTGGAGATGGCCTGGCTTCAAGGAAAGATCACCTTCTTTCTGCACCATCCCCTTTCCAGCTCCCCTTCCACTGAGAGCCACTTCCACCACTTAATAAAACCTCCACATTCACCACCCTTCAAGTGGTGATTGTGGACCTGATTCTTCCGGGATGCTGGACAAGAACTTGGGTACCAAGAGGGCAGGGTGTAAAAGGCTGTCACCCTGAGTCTCCACTGAGCTGGTTAACACTTGGACATCCTCAGATGGCAACTGCTAAAAGAGCATTGACACCCCTAGAGACTACCATGGGGCTGGAGCCCAAAAGCTGCTTGCCTTGGCCCCGGCACCCACTCGCGAGGGGTTTGAGCCTGGTGGGCTGAGTAAGCAAGCCACACCCCTGTGGCAGGTCCCCTGAAGGGATCCAGGGAATTCTCCTGTTTCACTTTCACTAAGCCCTGAGCCATTCTGATTTTCTCCCTTGTAACTTTTACAATCTTCCTTTCATTCCTTGTCTTTCAGATTTCCCAATAATTTACCTTGAGATGAGCTTTACTCATTCATTCTGTGAGATACTCTCTGGCCCTTTTCAATCTGGAAGGTTCTGGAAGTTTTTCATATCTTATTCTCACCTAATTTCCTTTCCTCTGGGGTCTCTCTGTCTAGAAGTCACGTTACTCAGATGTTGAAGCTTTTGACTTGTGGCTCTAAATGTCTTACATCCTCTTTTCTTTCCCATCTGTTTACCTTCAAGTCTAGCTTCTAGGGGAGTTCTCAACTTTAAAATCTTCTAGTGAAATTTTTATTTCTCATTTTTTTTATTTCTAAGAGCTCTTTCTTGTTATTCAAATGTTCCTTTTTATAACTTTCTGTGTTTTATTTAAAGTTATAAACTCTTAGCTATCTGTGGGTATAAATTATAGTATTTCTAAAAGTTTTCCCCTCTTCCTGCATTATTGGAAGTACCTGGCATCTCCCATGTCCGACCTTTTGGGGCACTCTGTGTAATGTGACCACCTCCTGTTGCTGACTCTTCCTTCTCTCCTCTGTGACTAGATTTCTCCTTTCTTCTTGGTCACCTTTCACAATTTGGGGGAACTCTGTCCCTTCCTGTCTCCTCTTTCATTTGCTCTCTTTTTCATGAATTTATTCCTTTCCCCCTTTTTATTATTATTATTATTATTATTATTATTTTTTTTTTTTTTTTTTGAGACAGGGTCTTACTTTGTCCAGGCTGGAGTGAAGTGGCATAATCATAGCACTGCAGCCTCCAACTCCCAGGCTCAAGCCATCCTCCCACCTCAGCCCCTGAGCAGCTGAGACCGTTATGCCCAACTAATTTTATTTTTGTAGAAATGAGGTCTCACTATGTTGCCCAGGCTAGTCTCAAACTCCTGGCCACAAGTGATCCTCCCACCTCGGCCTCCCAAAGTGCTGGGATTACAGAAGTGAGCCACCGTGCCCTTTCCTTTTTAATTCTTTCATGTTGTTGCAGTGGGCTTTCCTGATGCAGTAGAGATAAGCTGCTGTGTTCAGTCTGCCACATTTAGCCACAACTTGACATTTGTCTCCTGGTTTGTATTAAGCCATGTCTGGCAGTAGCCTTGTGCTAATCTTTCTAGGAAAAATATGCATTTCCGGACAGATAGGCGAGTTCCTGTGGAATTTCTCAAACTGTGCTCTCATTGACAGATTTTCACATGAGTCTGGGAGCTAGGAAGGGCTGGGCTGAGGTAGAGGCTGTCCTGGATGGGCAGCAGGGACTTGGTGTGATTCTGGGCCTGGCATCTGACCCCTCCCACCTCACCAGGCTGTAGTGGGAGGGTCTCAGAAGAGAAAATATTTTGTAAAGAGAATTGAAAATATTTCAATTGTGAAGTACTGTTCACACCTAGAGCAACAACAATCAAAAGAAGAATGCCTTTTAGCAGTAAGAAAAATAGATCACCTCCCATAATGAGTCTGCTATTTGCTGAGTATATTTGAAGATCAAGATAGAGAAATTTTGAAGGCCACAATTTTTATATGGTTCTAAATCCACTAACAGGGTTATTACTTCACTGTCATCTGTTTATTCAGAAGGAAAACTGCTCACCCCAACTGCATTGTTCCTGCACACCTGTGGCAAAGGAACAGGTATGAGGCAGCTTTTACTTTCTAGGGCTGCCACAACAAAGTACTACAAGCCAAGTGGCCAACAACAGCAGAAATGTATTCTCTCACTGTTCTGGAGGCAAGAAGTCAGAGATGAAGGGGGTCATCAGGACTGTGCCTCCTCAGAGACTCTGAGTAGACTCCTTCCCGGCTTCTTTTGGCTTTTAGGGTGGCCGATGGTCCCTGATGTCCCTTGGCTAGCAGCTGCCTCCCTCCGATCTCTACCTGCTAATTTTTTAAAAAATATTTATAGAGATGGGGGTCTCACTACATTGCCCAAGCTGGTCTCATAACTCAAGTGATCCTCAAAGTGCTAGGATTATAGGTGTGAGCCACCGCACCCAGCCCAGGTTTGGTATCTTTTACTGTGGATGCATCTCTGGCTTGATGTTAGCCTCAGATGGAAATCAGAGTGAGAAACCCCAGATGCAGCCAGCCTGGCCTCAGAGGACTCCTTGTCACTGATAGTATCTCATCCATGTGTCTGGCACTTGGCCACTCAAACCTGGTCCTTGCCCCAGCAGCAGCATTCTTTGGAAGTTTGTCAGAAATACAGATTCTGGGGCCTCTGGAATCAGCATCTGCAGCTTATCAGGGTCCAAAGGAGACCCACAGGCACATTTGATTGGAAGAGCCTAGCTCTATGTCACCTCCAGCTGAATTCCAAGGTGACTGCAGGCAGCAACCCTCTGGGGACAATGCCCCAGGGACTCAGCCCTGTGGTACGCTGCTGTACTAATGGGTTCTACTTGGGATGTTGTAGATACACGCCTTTGGGGTTGAGAAGTGGGACCTCCTTCCAGTGTCAACTCATCCCTTGTAATTCATTCTGTAAATTTCCCTTCACCATCACGGTGGCAGCAATAATAAAGAATGTGTATCATGTGCCAGGCCTTTTGCTAGGTACTTTATGGTCATGGTTTCATTGAATTCTCCCATTAGTCTTAAAAGGGAGATGATAATAATAGCATAAAATAGCATCTCTGGCCCTTTCATGACTCATGTGCTGTGGACTAAATTGTACTCCCCACCCTAATTAATTTATTGATGCCCTACCCACCATGTGGCTGTATTTGGAGTAAGGAAGTACACTAATTAAGGTAAAATGAGATCATGAAGATGGAGCTCTGATCTGATAGAACTAGTGACCTTAGGAGAAGAGATACCAGAGAGCTCTCGCTTGCTGTGACTCAGCCATGTGAGGACACAAGGAGAAGGTGGCCATCTGCAAGCCAGGCAGGGAGCCCTCAGAGAACCAGATCAGCTCGTACCTTGAGTGTAGACTTTCACACCCTCCAGAACTGTGAAAACATCAATTTCTATTGTTTAAGCCACCCAGTGCATAGTGTTTGGTTATGTCCACCTGAGCATACTAAGTCATCACGTTTCCATCTGTGTTTACCTAGCAAACTCCTACTCATCCTTCAGGACCCATTCAAATGGACTACTTCTAAAAACACATTAGGTACGCCACTCTCAAAGAACACCTCCATCAGGGAGAATAGCCATTTGCTCTATTCTCTGACTTTCTACAGCTTTTTGCTAGTTCCTCTAACATGCCACTTACCATGTACTCCAATTTAGCTGGTTATTTTTGTACATCATCGACGGAATTAGTCCATTTTCACACTGCTGATAAAGACATACTTGAGACTGGGAAATTTATACAGGAAAGGGGCTTAATGGACCCACAGGTCCACATGGCTGGGGAGGCCTTACAATCATGGCAGAAGGCAAGGAGGAGCAAGTCATGTCTTACATGGATGGCAGCAGGCAAAGAGAGAGCTTGTGCAGAAAAAC
Source organism: Gorilla gorilla gorilla (assembly GCF_029281585.2). Taxonomy (NCBI): domain Eukaryota; kingdom Metazoa; phylum Chordata; class Mammalia; order Primates; family Hominidae; genus Gorilla; species Gorilla gorilla. Next base: position 113,050,442 of record NC_073238.2, read on the forward strand.
TTTTCCTTATAAAACCATCAGATCTTGTGAGACTTACTATCACGAGAACAGCATGGGAAGTACCTGCTCCCATGATTGACTCACCTCCTACAGGGTTCCTCCCACAACACATGGGAATCTACAATTCAAGATGAGATTGAATCTACAGTTCAAGATGAGATTTGGGTGGGGACACAGCCAAACCGTATCACTGACCCAAAGAGAGATGCTCATCTTCTTGCTTTCCTTTCTGTCTGCTTAGCATAGTGACTGCACACTGCAACTTGCTCGATAAATACACCGCAGCCTCCTCAAGCCATCATAGTTATTAATACCTCTGCCCACCTGGTCAAAATCTGCCAAAGGGCTGTAGGAAAATCTGTGACATTGTGATGCCCTAAGATGAGATGGGTCGAGAGTTGGTGGGTTATAGGATTTTGAACAATATTCTGATAGGTATCAGTGGTAGGGAGAAGGGCACAAGGCCTTCGAGAGCAGCCATTCCCTTCTACTGAGTGAGAGCATGCCTTGGTTGTCATGGTTACGCTAATCCCAAAACAGCAAAAATGAAACACTTCCCGAAACGGCTCTCTGTAACCCCAGGAGGTGCAAACCTTGTAAACCTGGTCAAACATTATCAAGTTCTGTCTATGAGATGATTTCCACAAGGCAGTACTTTAGCTCTCTCAGGTAGGGAATTAATTGATTTAGATGATTTAATGTGGTAGGGAGAGGGAGAAAATACTCCCAACCTACAGAAGGAATGGTGTCTTTATTCTTTTAGAAAAGAAAACAAAACATACTCCTGCTTAAAACTTTGTTATAGAAATAACCCGAAGACATAGAAATGTTTTTATTGTTGTTGTTTTTGATCATTTGTTTGTTTGTTTTGAGACAGGGAGTCTTACTCTGTCGCCCGGGCTGGAGTGCAGTTGCGTGATCTTGGCTCTCTGCAACCTCTGTGGACAGGTTGATTGAACCCGGGAGGGTTCAAGCAATTCTCCTGCTTCAGCCTCCCAAGTAGCTGGGACTACAGGCACGCGCCACCACGCCCAGATAATTTTTTTGTATTTTTAGTAGAGATGGGGTTTTGCCATGTTGGCCAGACTGGTCTCGAACTCCTGACCTCAGGTGATTCACCCGCCTTGGCCTCCCAAAGTGCTGGGATTACAGGTGTGAGCCACTGTGCCCGGTCTAGAAATGTTTTAAAGTCACAATAAACTGGAGCAACTTTGAGTCATAATTTGTAATAGCTTGAAGCGCTGTGTGAACATGCATGCTATTTAGTATTCAGTGCGTACTTGCCAGGCTTTCCCCATGAATGTAAACCTCCTCCTAAGTTTAATTTTATAGGCTCCAATGAAAAGCCAATTGAGGACGGAGAAGGCAACAGGGACACAGAGCATGCAGCCAGCCAACTGGTTTGTGCGCTAGATTAAAATTCAACTGCCTTTTAGAGCATCATTAAAAGTAGCCATTAAAAAAAAGGACAAAAATTTCATTACATAGTTTCACGAATTGCTGGTTTGTTATCCAAAATAGAACATTATAATGACTATTTGGCCTCTTATAAGGAGAACACTTCAGGAATATTACGATTGAGACTGATAGTGAACGGGGTGGTTTCTTAGAGCTGATGGGAGCCTTAGAGATCTACCCCCAGCCCCAGCACAAACCCTTGAGGACATCATAAACATTCATTTGGGCCAGGTGCACTGCCTGACACCTATAATCCTAGCACTTTGGGAGGCCGAGGCAGGATGATCACCTGAGCTCAGGAGTTTGAGACCAGCCTGGGCAACATAGCAAGACCTCGTCTCTACTAAAAATAAAAATAAAAACATTAGCCAGATGCGGTTTTGCGCTCCTGTAGTCCCAGGTTCTTGGGAGGCTGAGGTGGGAGGATCGCTTGAGCCCAGAGATTGAGGTTGCAGTGAGCTACAGTGGTGCCACTGCACTCCAGCCAAGGCGACAGCAATACACTGTCTCCAAAAAAATGTTTAAATAACAGAAATAATTACCTTTTTTTGAAAAACAACAAAACACTCATTTGTCATCAGATCCTTCTCATATTAAACCATTACTCACATATATGGGTTTTCAAAGGATGCCTAGATAAGTGGGTTTTGCTTTCTTGTGTATAGTAGTCTGTGTAGCCGTGTGTGTGTGTGTGTGTGTGTGTGTGTGTGTGTGTGTTTTGAAATAAGTTAACCTTTAAGAAAATACTTTCACTGATGAATTTTCCACAGGGCCTTTTTTCTTGAGTTCTGTCAGCTTAATCTGTGCTGTTTCCACCTTTTCCCCATTCAAACTTGACTTGTTTACAGGTTTGGTTTTTTAGCAATAAAAGGCTAGTGGATTTGTGGCTCTTGAATCTCATCATTGGCTTTCAGTGCAAAGCCTGCCCCAAATGCATAATTTGCCATTATTTCCAAAGATGTTCAGTTTATTCCTTTTTTTTTGCCAGACATATAAAAGAGCTCTTTGGGTAAAGAAATATTAGCAATTATTTAGTGCATACACATGGATAGTCACCCATTTTCCTCATGTGATAAGGTCCTACCTCATAATATTTTTCGAAAATCTCATGTAAAGAAAATAGATTCTTTGTTTTCTTATTTTTAAAAGTAGTGTTAACAGATTACGTTGTGAATAACCGTTTTCAGTTGTTTATAGATGTGAGCCCCGTTCCTCAACTACTTTTTCTCCCGTCTGCATTTTTTAAATTGTGGTAAAACACCTGTAACAAAATTTACCATTTTTACATGTGTAGTTCAGGGGCATTAAGTACATTCACTCAGAGGCACTAAGTACATTAAGTACATCCACATCGTTGTGCGATTATCACCACCATCCATCTCTAGAACTCTTCTTACCTTGCAAAACTGAAGCTCTGATCCTGTTAATCACTAACTCCCCATTCCCCCTCCCCAAAGCCCCTGGCAACCCCCATTCTACTTTCTGTTTTTATGAATTTGCCTGCTCTAGGCACCTCACTGAAGTGGAATCGTCCAATATTTGTCCTTTGATGACTGGCTCATTTCACTTAGAACAGTGTCTGTAAGTTTCATTCATGATGTAGCATGTTCCTGAATCTCCTTTCTTTTGAAGGTTGCATCATCCTCCAGTGTGTGTAATCGTCCTCCTCATACTGTTTATCCATTCATTCAGCAGTGGACACCTGGGTTGCTTCTAGCTTTCGGCTATTGTGAATAATTCTTCTGTGAACGTGGATTTACAAAACTCTGCTTTCAGTTATTTTTGTTGTATACTCAGAAGTGGGATTGCTGTATCCTAGGATAAGACTATTTTTGTAATTTTGAGAAACTGCTGTACTGTTTTTCCGTAGTGGCTGCACCATTTTGCATTCTGGGATGTGACGTGGAACAGAATTACCTTCAGAGTGAAGTTCAAAAACTCACTGGGAATAAGTACAGAGAAATGATGCTGCAAGCTGATGAAATAAATTTACTATAGGAACAAAAGGAAGAATCATTTTCTTAATGAAATACAAGCTCTTTCTTTGCCTCTCTTCTCCGAGAAGCTTCCTCAGAAGCAGGCTTTAACCTGGTGTGCGTTGACACACTAGATAGTTCAGGACCCCTTTCTAAAAGAAAGGGAGAGGAAGTCCTTGACCATGAGGGTATCTTTATGTCTTGAAGCGCTTTAGGCTTAGCTGCCCGGTACACATTGGGGTGTTAATGCACAGTCGATGTAGCACATTTGTATTCGTCCATTCTCACAGTGGTATAAAGGACCACCTGAGATTGGGTAATTTATGTAGAAAAGAGGTTTACTTGACTCATAGTTCCACAGCCTCTTCAGGAAGTGTGGCTGGGAGGCCTCAGGAAACTTACAGTCACGGTAGAAGGTGAAGGAGAATAAGCACGTTTTACCATGGTGGAGCAGAAGAGAGAGTGAGCCCAAAGGGGGAGGTGCCACATACTTTTGAACCATCAGATCTCATGAGAACTCCTCATTATCAGGAGAACAGCAAGGGGGAAATCTGCCCCCATGATCCAGCTACCTCCCATCAGGTCCTTCCCCCAACACTGCGAGTTACAATTCAACATGAGATTTGGGTGGGGACACAGAGCCAAACATATCACCATTGTAGTGCCATTTACCCATGCCATTGTCATGTAGTGGGTGCATTTCAGCCCTTGTAAATTCCAGTGATGTTACATACGGAGTTTCCTTACAACCATAGATAGAGCCAGCATTCACAGGGGAATTTGTGTAATGCTTTATGGACATCTATTTTACAGGTGAATTTTAGAAGCTGTAAAGATACTATTGAAACTATAAGTTGACATCACCCTATAAAAATTTGGTGCCAAAGAAAAGTCATTTTCTATAAACATTTTGTATAAAATAATAAATTTTAACAATTTTAAGGATCGACTTGTGATTTATTAGCTAGATCCTAAGTCTCTACTGCAAACCCATGACAATGCAGCTAGTTAATCATCGTTTCACTTGTCTCTGACAGGCCCTAAGGAGTGTGCAGTGCTGGGGCGGCAAGGCTGCAGGTTCTAGGACTCAACACGCCCTCATATTGTATGAACTCCATACATTCACAGAAACTGCTGCTGACTCCGTGGAGTACCCAGTGTAGATGTTAACTCTCCCTCTCCCCTCTTCTAAAGCGCTCAGTTTAACACCTTGTCCATAAAGACATCCAATGTATATTAGTTTTTTTTTTAACTTTTTGAGATTTCTAGTATTGAATTAAGTCTCATTTCCCAGACTCTGTAAATCTAGATGAAGTTATCAAATTCCCTTAGTATCCAGAATTCTTTGGGAAATGTGAGTGCTTGCCAGCTGGTCAGATAATTGGTGGTTTATTTTCATCACAGATAGGAAATGTTAAGAGTTATGAGAAAGAAGGTTCTGAAACTGGAATGTGTTCTTCCTTTAAAAGAAAATCTTACCATATGGGAATTCTTCCACAAGTTCTTATCCTTTGGTCCATTTTTATAATGTTCTTTTTTTCCAGGCTGGAGTGCAGTGGTGTGATCTCGGCTCACTGCAACCTCCGCCTCCCAGGTTCAAGCAATTTTCCTGCCTCAGCCTCCTGAGTAGCTGGGATTACAGGCGCGGGCCACCACACCCGGGTAATTTTTGTATTTGTAGTAGAGATGGGGTTTCACCATGTTGGCCAGGCTGGTCTCGGAACTCCTGACCTCAAATCATCCACCCACCTCGGCCTCCCAAACTGCTGGAATTACAAGCGTGAGCCACCACGCCCGGCCTATAATGTTCTTATTAATGTCTGCAGATTTTATTGGAGTGAGAGGTGGACCCCGAATAAGTTGCTGTGCATAAGTTAACCATGCAGCTCTTGGCAGCTGGTGTGGGGACTCAAACCCAGGATTAGGGACTGAAATGGAGCAGCTCATCGCTCCCTACATTAACCGACCTGGGAAATGCTTGTCTGACCCTGTGTGTTGGAAACAGGGCACATTGCTGTAGCAAAGTGGTGAAGATAAGATTGGTGACCAGTGTTCCACTCTGCTCTCCTGACCCATTTCCTCTGGATAAGCATGCCTGGAGAAGAGGAGAGCTTGGCAGGGAAGAATGGGGGTTCCACGCAATCACATGTGACTCCTGACATTCCTGCAGGTGACGTGACTCTGCCACTGTCAGGCATTTAAGATCTAGAGCCTGGAGAGTTTGGGATCATCTGTGCAGAATGTGTATCTTCTGGATTGCAGTGAGGGCGAATGTGGGGGTGTAAAGCGGCATCTGTTTAAAAAAAAAAAAAGTACTTAATGTTGAACATCAAGCAGCATCTTTCTTGGCTCCTCTGTTTCATGCTGGTACAGGCTCATGGACGTGTCCATCCGTGTACTTGGCGGGCTTTGACTCCTGCTGTCACTCAGTCTCCTGGGTTACTAATTGGTTCCTAAAATGCTCTGTTCTCAGGGAAGAGGTGAGAAGTATAAAACAAGTAACTGTGGGCTGGGTGCAGTAGCTCACACCTGTAATCCCAGCACTTTGGGAGGCTGAGGCAGGCCGATTACAAGGTCAGGAGTTCGAGACCAGCGTGGTCAACATGGTGAAACCCCATCTCTACTAAAAATACAAAAATTAGCTGGGCGTGGTGGCGGGCGCCTGTAATCCCAGCTACCTGGGAAGCTGAGGCAGGAGAATCACTTAAACCCAGAAGGCGGAGGTTGCAGTGAGCCAAGATCGTGCCACTGTACTCCAGCCTGGGTGAAAGAGGGAAACTCCGTTTCAAAAAAACAAAAACAAACAACAACAACAACAAAAATAAGTAACTGTGAATGGCAATGTCGTGAAAGCATTTGTCTCCCAAGATTTGATCTATATGGTGGAATTGATCCATTTTACTATCAGTCACTGGGAATGTACATAGTGAAGAGAAATTGAGGCATATGATTCTAAGCTCTTTAGGGTAGAACGTGGGTTCTTATATATAATATTCCCTTTCCCTATAGATCCAGTATATAGAAAATGCATGAATAGTATTGATTTCAGCAGACATTGATTGATTGCCAGGCGCTGTGCTAGGCCATAAGAATACAAAGATGACAAAGTGGCCTGATACTAACTGGGGACATAGACACATAGGTACTAAACCATCTATAATACAGTGGAATGGATAACTTTTATTGATTTGTTCATTCATTTCCACAAAATTGGTTGGTCTTTAGGCATTGTGGATACAGGGATGAACAAAATATGGCCTTTCCCTTCAATGTGGGTATAGTCTCGATGAGATACTGCGCAGAATGCTACAGGAATGTAGAGGAGGAAACCATCCATGTCATATTTGTGGACAAGGAGAGAGGCACAGGGACAGGGCTTTGACTTCCACAAAAAAGGCCTGGGGTCACGAGTTGAAAACCTAATGTCCACGTAAAACCTGTCCATAAATATTTATAACACCTGTATTCATAATTGTCAAAACTAGAAGCAACCAAAATGTCCTTCAGTAGGTGAATAAACTGTATCACATCCAGACAGTGGAATATTATTCCACAGTAAAAATAAACAAACTGGCTGGGTACGGTGGCTCGTACCTGTAATCCCAGCACTTTGGGAGGCTGAGGCAGGTGGATCACCTGAAGTCAGGAGTTCGAGACCAGCCTGACCAACATGGTGAAACCCCGTCTCTACTAAAAATACAAAAAATCAGCGGGGCATGGTGGCAGGTGCCTGTAATTCCAGCTACTCGGGAGGCCGAGGTAGGAGAATCGCTTGAACCTGGGAGGTGGAGATTGCAGTGAGCTGAGATCGCGCCATTGCACTCCAGCCTGAGTGTCAAAAGCAAGACTCTGTTTCAATAAATAAATAAGCTACCAAGTCATAAAAAGACATGGAAGGGGCAGGGCACGGTGGCTCAAGCCTGTAATCCCAGCACTTTGGGAGGCTGAGGGAGGTGGATCACCTGAGGTCGGGAGTTTGAGACCAGCTTGACCAACATGGAGAAACCCCATCTCTACTAAAAATATAAAATTAGCTTGGCATGGTGGTACATGCCTGTAATCCCAGCTACTCCGGTGGCTGAGGCAGGAGAATCAGTTGAACCCGGGAGGTGGAGGTTGCAGTGAGCTGAGATCACACCATTGCACTCCAGCCTGGGCAACAAGAGCAAAACTCTGTCTCAAGAAAAAAAAAAAAAAGACACAGAAGGAGCTTATATGCATATTACTGAATGAAAGAAGGCAGTCTGCAAAGGCTACGTACTGTATGAGTCCTGTATGAGTCCAGCTAGATGACATTCTGGGAAAGGCAAACTATAGAGACAGTAAGATCAGTGGTCGCCAGGGATTAGGAGGGAGGGAGGGAGGAATAGCTGGAACATAGAGGATTTTTAGGATGAAATTCATATAAAACAGTGAAACTATTCTGTATGATACTGTAATGCAGACAGGTCACAACACATTTGTCATAGAACTTTACAGCACACGGAGTGAGCCTTGTGTGAGCTACGGAGTGTGAGTGATGATGCTGTGTCAATACTGGCTCCACAACTGTAGTAAATCTCTACCACCAAGGTTAATAGCGGGACACTGTGTAGTGCGAAGAAGTTTTTGCTCAACTTTTTGTGAACCTAAAACTGCTCTAAAAAACTAGTTGATTAATTGAATAAGGTGGGAGGAGTGATGCCTGGTGTTGGAGTGGGAAGAAAATGCTAAGAGATTTGCATCCAATTTTGGGAACAGCAGGTGCTGGGATACGAAGGTGTAGATGGGGCTGGTGTTCAGGGTGTCACGGAGGTGGGCGGTGGCAAGCTGTGAAGGATCCGCAGACTTAGGAATCCAGAGGTTTCCTGCAGCAAGGAGCTGTGGTTTGTTTTCATCCGTGCCTGCCTCAGGGATAACCCCTGTTGTTTCTGCTCACAGCAAAGAGCTCCTGGGAAGGTGCTGCTGGATGCAGTTTGCAACCACCTCAACCTCGTGGAAGGTGACTATTTTGGCCTCGAGTTTCCTGATCACAAAAAGATCACGGTAGGTGATGTCAACTTAATGTTACTATTTTACTGTCTGTTCATCTTGGTGGGGGGCTGGGCAGGGGCGGTGAAATAATTGGTGCTTTTCTGTGGTCGTGCAAAAATAGAGGGAAAAACACCAGAAAACCCTCATTAATGTGTTTTATAATAAAAGTATTCGTGCATATGATTAGCAAGTTCAAAGAAGATACACAGTGATGACTGCCCTCCCACCTCTGCCCCCAGGAGCCATGACCTTGTGAACACACACACGCTTGAGTATATTTCTGATAAATTCTGTGTAGATGCATATGCAAACATATATCTTTGAAATACACAAATGTGAGGAAATAGTACAGTGCCCACTGCTTTCCCTCCCTGCTCAGGGGAAATCTTTCCTTTTCAGCACATGGAGTCCATTTCCTTCTTTTTCATGGCTGCATGCCATTCCAACAAGGGGGCATGTCTCATTTACAACTTCCATTGTAAATGATGGAATATTTCGCTCTTTAGTTTTCTGCTATTATAGATGTTGCCCCAATGAACTGAGTACGTTTGTGTTTGTGCTCATAGCTAACTGTTCAGTAGTTCAGATCCAATGGTGCAGATTTACCCAATCAATGGGTCCAATCATTTTAAGGTTGTTAAATATGTCAGATTGTTCTGGGAAAAGGTTGTATCAAATTGAATCCAAAATGTAGAGCATAGCTTCCTGGTATTTTTATCTCTTTGGGTTGATGGCGCTTGCTTAAGCCTGTATCTGAATCTACCTTTTATTAGGCAACTTTTGGGGCTGTAAGTTCATTGACTATGTTTTTATTCGTTGATTCTGTGCATACTGAGTTCCTGGAACTTCTACTAGTCCCTGCATAGTAGATTGAGTAGTGAATGAGACACAGGGAATTTATTATCCAGGTGGGGAGCCCTGCAAATATAGGATGCATGACAGGTGCTTCCCTGAGAGCAGTGGTGTTGGGCAGTGGGGGCAACAGACACCATTTGAGTTCAGGAGATCCTTCTGCAAACCTGCATCCCAGGAGACCAGTGGGACTTGATCTAATAGAAAGAATGTACCAGAGAGATGAGGCACCCCACGTACAAAAACCAGAAAGCAAGTGGGTTATTCAGGAGCCTGCAGAGAAGACCAGAGGTGAGGGGGATAGGAGAAGGGCAATGGTAAAGGCAGTGAGAGAAGGAAGTTTGGAAGCTCAGCAGGGAGCTGTATGGTGAAGGGCTTTCTATGCAATTGCAGTCAGGAGAAATAAGCCACGTATGCAACTTTAACTTTTCTAGCATTATGTTAAAAAGGTCAAACAACCAGGTGAAATTCATGTTAAAAATATATGTTATTTAACCTCCTGTATCCAGAAACATTATCATTTGAACACACAGTCAGTCTAAACACTTGTGAGTGAGATATTTTCATGCTGTCTGTTTTGTCTGTGAAGTCTTCAAATCTGGTGTGTATTTGACACCGCAGCACCTCTCGGTTTAGACTAGCCATGTTTCAAGTGCTCAGTCATCACATGTGGCCAAGGGCTGTGTATCGGCCCTCACAGTTCTATACCCAAACTAATGTGTTTGAGAAGCTGTTAATGCATTTAAAAGAGAGTGTGATATGATCTGATTTCTGGTTTAGAAAGAGAACTGTAGGCAGATTGGAATAGGACCAGACTGGAGTCAAGAAAGCCATTAGGATCTAGCGATGAGTCTGGTTGGAGATGGTGCTTGCTAGAACTAAGGGAGAGTTGAGGGGCTGGCAGGAGCTGGATGGATTCCAGAGGTGGGGTTGGGGGCAGTAGGAGAGGATGTGATTGAATGAATACCCTTGTGGAGGAGAGGGCTTGGAGTGGCTCAGTTTTCCAGCTTTGCCATCTGGGTGGACAGTAGTGCCCATCCCTGGGGAAGACCATGCCCAGGGGTGAAGATGAGTCCCATTCCAGCTTGAGGAGGCAGGGGCATCCGTGGCATTCAGTGGAGACATCCAGCAGGCAGTGCCAGAAGGTGTATTTCCTGGAGCACGGGAAAGAGATCTGGGTAGAAATTTGGATTCAAGAATCTTGTGTTTATTATGAATGTCTGTCGAAGCTCTGAAACGGGATGAGAACATTCATTGTGAAGAGGTGGCCACAGGTGGGACGGCAGCATCTACGGGAAGAGCCGTCAGAGGCAGTGCAGATCGAGCCTGGCTCTGAGCAGAGCAGGTGACGAATGAACGGATCTGTCATGGGCCTAAAAATGAGAGCAAGTTGTATTTTCTCAATTTATTCCCACCTCCAAACACTCTGTCATTTTCTAGTTTGTACTTCAAATCCAAGATTCCCTGACTCCCAGCCCTTTTTACAGTGTGGATATGACCACAGACCTGCCAAATCTCATTCTGCCTTCTCCTATTCAGCTAACAATTATTTTGTGCCTACACTGTGTCTGGCATCAGACTTCACATGAAAGGTGAGATAAAGTGACAGCTAGCAAGAAGTAGTTATGGTTTCCATTCACTAGGCACACACAGCTTCTTAAGAGAGTCCAGGAAACAATTAGAGTGTAGCAAGTTCTGTGGAATATTGTTTCATGCTCTTATTTCATGGTAAAATAATGATTCTCAAAACACCTGAAGATACCGTTATCTCATTATTTCTAACAACCCCGTTCTGTGCCTGCCTGAATTCCTTTAAGCTCCTGATGGCTTTCCTGACTCCAGTCTTGCCCAATTCCAGTCCTGCAGGAGCTGTTTGTCCAAACCAGAAATCGGCAGCAGTGTTTGGGCTTCACAGCTGAGGGCGCTAAGATTCTAAGAATTTCCCCATGTCTGAATCTACCAGTTAGCTAATGGCACAGCTGAGATTCTGTGTTCTTCTGACTCCAAGTTCAGTGTCTCTTCTGTTAACCATAGGTGCTTCTCTTTTGCTAGAATTTGTAAGCCTGTTGTTCTTTCTAGGTACTGGGCAGGGCTGACTTCTTTCAAGTTGTTACCAGGCTTGACTTTTATGATTTCACTCCATCCTTACACTATTGTTTAGGAATGTATTCAACTGCAAAATAAAACCCATTGTTGATGACTTAAATAAGTAAGTGTTTGTCACATGTCACACAAAAGCCGCCGCATGAGTGCTTCCTATGTGCTGGAGTGTTCTAGTCCCTATGGGTACAGCAGTACGCATGACCCACGTTCTACAGCAGGGGTCACACCTTATTTGTAAAGGGCCAGATAGTACTGTAGGCCTTATAGGCCATGCAGTCTCTGCTGCAACTATTTGAATCTCCCCTTATCATGCAAAAGCAGCCATAGATAATATGTGAATGAATACATGTGTTTGTTCCAGCAGAACTTCATATAACAGGAAGCCATAGTCGGCCAACGCATGCTCTAGAGAGTGATAAGTGCCAGGCACCGTGCTAGGTTCACATACAGTGTTTCATTTATTCCTGCAACGGTGCATTATAGCCCCTTTTTCTGATGCGGAAGTTAAGCCTTAAAGAGGTTAAGTTGTTCCCCCAAAGGCACACAGCAAAGAAATGGGATTGAAGCTCGGATCTGTAGAAGTGCCTGCCCTCAGTCATCATCTTGTTCTGACCATATCACTAAACTGACTTGACTCTCTGTTAATTACTGAATTCCAGCCTGAGCTAATTGCATATAATTTTTTTTTTTTTTTTTTTTTTTTTGAGATGGTGTCTTTCTCTGTCGCCCAGGCAGGAGTGCAGGAATGCAGTGGTGCGAGCTTGGCTGACTGCAACCTCTGCCTTCTGGGTTCAAGCAATTCTCCTGCCTCAGCCTCCTGAGTAGCTGGGATTACAGGTGCCCACCATCACGCCCGGCTAATTTTTGTATTTTTAGTAGAGATGGGGTTTCACCATGTTGGCCAGACTGGTCTCGAACTCCTGACCTCAGGTGATCGCCCACCTCAATTTTTAAAAGTTCTTTTGAGGCCGGGTGTGGTGGCTCATGCCTGTAATCCCAGCACTTTGTGAGGCTCAGGCAGGAGGATCACTTAAGGTCAGGAGTTTGATACCAGCCTGGCCAACGTAGTGAAACACCATCTCTACTAAAAATACAAAAACTAGCTGGGTGTGGTGGCGCACGCCTGTAGTCCCAGTGACTCAGGAAGCTGAGGCAGGAGAATTGTCTGGACCCAGGAGGCAGAGGTTGCAGTGAGCTGAGATCGTTCCACTGCACTCCAGTTTGGGTGACAGAGTGAGATTCCATCTCAAAAAAGAAGTTCTTTTGATAGAATCGATCTGTGGTAATTGAGGGGATGCCGTAAATGACCGGAGGAGTTACAGGGATTGCTGCCAGGGTCTTGGCTGTGTTCTCTCTCTTGATCTGGATGCTGGTTCTGTGGATACAATCAGTTTGTAAAAATCCAGTGAGTTCTGCCTTACAACATGTGACATCGATAACTTCAATAATAGTTATAGATCCAAATGCAATGAAAGTTCCAAAATGCAATGAAAGCACGCAATAGCAGAAATGATGACCAAAAGGTCATCAGACAGAGTCTATTTTGGAAGTGCCACAGGCCAGTCTTGCTTGTATGAACTGAGGAAGAGCATCTCACCTTGTGAGTATCGTAAGCACCAGCTGGATTTTCCCCTCTGCCCCAGACACAGTTGCTTGACAATGTCTCTTAGCGTGCAGCCCAGTGTCTGGGATCCATTAAAGTGTTCCAAAAGCATTATTTATGGAAACTTGTTACCATCGTCATCTTCATAGTTATTATTTTTTAAATTGTGATCAAAAACAAGTAACACATTTGTAACCATTTGTAAGTGTGTAGTTCAGAAGTGTTAACTACATGTACTTTGTCGTAGAGCAGATCTCTAGAATTTTTTTATCTTGTGAAGTGGAAACTCTACACCCACTGAATAACTCCCCAGTCCCCCTTCCCCAGCCCCTGTTCTGCTTTCTGATACTGAGTCTATCTACTTTAGACACGTCATCAAGTAAGTGGAATCGTGTGGTCTTTGTCTTTTCGTGACTGGCTTATCTCACTCAGCATAATGTCCTCGAGGTTCATCTGTGCGGTGGCATACAAGAAGATTTCCCTCCGTTTTAAGGCCAAATACCATTTCCATTGTGTATATTCACCGCGTCTCCAGTATCCATTCCTCCATGGATGGACACTTACATTGCCGCCACCTCTTGGCCGTTGTGAGCCATGCTGCAATGAACGTGGGTGTGCCATCACTATTATTTTTTAATATCACCATCGTGACTATCACCTCTGCCAGTCTTCATTTGGGAGACTGTGCACCCGTCTTCCAACCTGGGAAAAAGCATGGTTGGTTTCAAAATGCCCAATCATAGGGCTGTAACAACTGGGTTCACCCCATTTCTCTGTGTGTGATGCGTGGGAAACTAGTTTCCCCAAAGCACCTGGCATGTCAGGTTGTGAATCCTTGTCTCTAGGCAATAAGTTGTTGAATTTAGGCAGCTTGAATTTCTGCCCGGCCTTCTGTCTTGCTTCTCATCATTTCTGTCTTATAAATACCCAAGTCAGAGCCTTATTCATAGTAAGGATGTGAAGGAGTTTAAGGGGAAAATAAGGGTTTTTCATAGTCTAAGATGTGTTTCTCAAGATTGTAAATAAACTACTGATCATTATGAAATAATTATGTTCTACCCTTAATTAGACTTGTCCCAAGGCTTGTCAATTAAAAGAATTGATTGCAATGTTGACACGCAAGTTTGGCCTGCTCTTGCCCTTGGCTCTTGTCTTGCTCTTGCTGTTGTCCAGCACTGTCCCTAAAGGATCACTCCACAACAGAACAGTGTTTTAATCAGCTGTTTAAAAGTCTAGATTGAGCTTTCCATGGTAGAAACACTACTGATCATGGGAATCAAGACCCCGTGCTTAATATGGCTGCTAATTGGTACATAGAGTCTGAAGGCTGGGAAAGGGCCAGAAAGCCATTAGATTGCCACGGGGGCAAGTTCCGGGAGCTGGCCAGGGGACTCCCTCGAAACGGACTTCGCAGGATTCTTGCTAAAACTGGACACGGAAGCCTGAGGCTGAGGCCTCATGGAGAAGAGGAGCCTGGCTGAAGTTCAGGCCTGGTGAGAGGCTTCGTTACACTCAACTCTGTCTTCACAGAGCAGAAGCATCCGTAGACGATGTGAAATGAATGGACGTGGCTGTGTTCCAATACAGCTTTATTTATGGGCACAGAGATTTGGCTTTCATATAGTTTTCACATATCACGAAATGTGATTCTTTTGAATTTTTTTTTAACCACTGAAAAATGTAAAAGCCAATCTCTGCTTCGGACCTGTGCCAGAACAGGGAGTAGCCTGGCCGGATTTGGCCCATGTGCCGTAGTTTGCCAATCTCTGTGGTAGGTATTCTATCACCCAAATTTTACAGTGAGCAAATCCAGAGAAGTAATGTGCCCAATCCTTAACAATGAAATGTGTAACCAGGATCCACACAGAGCCTCTCTTAGCCAAAGCTCATGTTCTGTATGTCGCATGTGGCTGCCTGTCCTTGGATCTCGCGTCGGAAAGAGCTGCACAAACCGTAACAGCAGAGATAGTTGTATGCGGAAAATTTATCTCATTGGCCTATTGAGGCTAGCTGGAAAAGCTCTGCATTGTGGCTTGTATATCTGTTTAAACATTCGCTTTGTCATTTAGCTGCTAGGTTGATTCTTAACTTCCTTGATTTTGTACTTCATCTGAGAAATGAGAGGAATAAATGACCATTTTACAAGGTTATTATGAGGGCTAATCAGATACTTTACAATGATGAGCCCAGCAGGTCTCATGGCACATAGTAAGCACTCAGATATCTGTTGTATTTCATTTTTGCAATCTAACTCAGAAACCAGTGAAGCCAGCCCACCACTGTTTTATTAAAATGACATTGCGGCTGGGTGGGTGGCTCATGCCTGTAATCCCAGCACTTTGGGAGGCCGAGGCAGGCAGATCACTTGAGGTCAGGAGATTGACACCAGCCTGGCCAACATGGTGAAACCCCATCTCTACTAAAAATACAAAAATTAGCCGGTTTGGTGGCACGCGTCTATATTCGCAGTTACTTGAGAGGCTGTGGCAGGAGAATCACTTGAACCCAGGAGGCGGAGGATGCAGTGAGCCGAGATCGCACCACTGCACTCAAGCTTGGCGACAGAGCAAGACTCCATCTCAGGAAAAAAAAAAAAAAAAAAGACAATGCTCACTGGCCTGATAAAAACAATTCTGGTTTCTTATAAATAAATACTGGCGAAGCTCCAGGAAGAAGATTGGCACCTTGTCATTCATTTTCTGTCTTCCATGCTAAAAGAAAAGCTTTGTCAATAGTGGGACTGCTTTTGAGGGGCCAGGAGGTCATGGAAACTGCAGTTCCCGGGGATGACAGGCATCCCTTGCTGGAGGTTTCTAGACCCCGCTGGAGTCAGACACACCTCCTTCATCTGTGCTTAGCCGCAGCGTCTGCCCTCGCTTCTTCCTAGGGGTCTGAGGACCTCTGAGGTGAGGAGGAGCTTTTTGAGGAACATGGGAGGTGTAAAGGATGGAGAATGTCACAGGATCGAGGACAGCCTGCAGGTGTGGGAAGCCAGCAGAGGTGAGGTTATACAGCGGCTCGGTCACCTCGCGGGGCAGCACCATCTGATGGTGACTGTGTTGACAGGCAGGTCCCCGGGGGAGGCAAACCTCCCCTCAAGCAGAGAGTCTGGGAGGACAGGCCCCTTGGAAAATACAGCTGTGGGAGATGCTCCAGCTCTCAAGTGGGAAGGAGAATAACTGATTTTGGGGCTTTTAGTGTTTTGTTTGTTTAATTAATAGATTTAATATTTGTATTGCAGTTTTAAGTTGACAACAAAATTGAGCCAGAAGTACAGAGGTTCCTATATACTGCTCCCGCTCTGTCTGTACTTAGTGTCCCCCGTTACTGACACTGTGCCTTCGTGTGGCATGTGTGTCCTCGCTGATGGGCCAGTGTCAATCCATTATCATTCATTCACTGCGGTCCAAACTTGACATTAGGCTTCACTCTTGCTGTTGAACATTCTGTGGGTTTTGACACATGTATCTGGACTTGCATCTACCACAACAGTATTACACAGAGTTGTGTTACCGCCCTGATCCTTCCCTGTGCTCCTCCAGTTCATCGCTCTCTCCTCATGAGCCCCTGGCAACCCCTGATCTTTTCCCTCTGTACTTTTTAATTTTCTGTACTCTCTGACACCTGAGGGCTTGTTGACTGGGGAGCTACTTCCCCTCCCCGGGCTAGCCAATTCTTAGAGATGGCAAATGGCTCCCTGTGAGTGTACCTTTTATTTGCCAATTAACCAATCCAGAGGCCTATCCAGCCACCTCCTTCCTGCTGGTTCTGACACTCCAGGAGGCAACAGTCACCTCCAGGGCCAGGTACCCACAACCAGAGCCAGCCACACCCCAGAGCCCACAGAAATGATGCAGATGAGCCAGTGCTAAACCTGCTTACCCTGCCCAGCCTTGCCTCCCCTGCCCAGCCTCGCCTCCCCTGCCCAGCCTCGCCTCCCCTGCCCAGCCTCGCCTCCCCTGCCCAGCCTCGCCTCCCCACAGAAGCAATCCTGCCCTTGTTCCCCCTCCCCCTCTCCCTCTGCCTCCAGCCCAGCCCTGGTACTTCCTTGTGGAGTGGTGGGCCCCCTCCTCTTGGGAACTGTGAATAATAAACCCTCTTCTGAATGGCAGTGGCCTGCTGAGCTGTTGGCCGTATCATACCTGAATAAGAAATGTGCTTGTGTTAGGCCATTTGTGTTGCTATAAAGAAATACCTGAGGCTGGGTAATTTATAAAGAAAAGAGGTTTGGCCTGGCGCGGTGGCTCACGCCTGTAATCCCAGCACTTTGCGAGGCCGAGGCGGGCAGATCACGAGGTCAGGAGATCAAGACCATCCTGGCTAACAGGGTGAAACCCCGTCTCTACTAAAAATATGAAAAATTAGCTGGGCGTGGTGGCGGGTGCCTGTAGTGCCAGCTACTCCGGAGGCTGAGGCAGGAGAATGGTGTGAACCCGGGAGGCGGAGCTTGCAGTGAGCTGAGATCACGCCACTGCTCTCCAGCCTGGGCAACAAAGCAAGACTCCATCTAAAAAAAAAGAAAAAAAGAAAAGAGGTTTAATTGGCTCATGGTTCTGCAGGCTCTATAAGCATGGTGAGGCCTCAGGAAGGTTTTACTCATGGCAGAAGGTGAAGTAGGAACAGACGTGTCATGTCGCAAGAGAGGGAGCAATTGGGGGTGGGGAGGCACCACACACAAACAGCCGGATCGCCCATGAACTCTGCGTGAAAACATACTTATTACCCAAGGGGCTGGTGCTAAACCACTCATGAGGGACCCGTCCCCATGAACCAGTCGCCTCCCGCCAGGACCCACCCCCAACACTGGGAATCACATTTCAACAAGATTTGGAGGGGACAAATACCCAAACCATATCAGTGGTTAAAGAAAAAATACATAGAAATATTAATATGTTTCAAAATGGATATGCAGTTCTAAGAAGGTGGTGGTGGTGGTGGAAGCATAGTTTTTAGATCTTCTCAAACCCAAGGCCGTACATAAAGACAGCTACTTAGCAAAATCAAAAACCCACAGACAACATCTGTGGCAAAACTAGATGCCACAGTAAGTCCTAGATCCCAAAGAACAAGCAGCTGGAGACAGAACATCAGCCAGCCCCAAGGCCTGCACGCCATCGGTGTGTGTTTAGGAAGAAACGAGGAAACTATAGGGCATCTGATGGGTGGCAGAAGAGAACCCTCAAATTGCCACTGGAAATCACAGGGAAATGGTTTGAGAAGAGCAGCTGAAACGGGTAAGGCCTAACAGGGCTGGAGCAGCTGTGCTCCAGTGACCAGTAACTGCCCCTTGAGACAGGCCATCACTCAAGAGAGACTACTGAGAAGGGAGCCCAGATGGAACTGAGTTGGGACAACAGAGAGAAATGACAGAGAAGGGGAGGGCAATCGAGCCAGGGAACTTGAGAAAGCATGCTTCCATATCCTTCAACACTGTACAGAAACAATAGACAAGGAAGCTCTGGGAGCTTTGAAAAGCTACTCTGAACCATGACTTCTAAATAGGTTAGGAAACAATTTTCACATAAAAATGAGTAACAAAAATGTATCAAGGTCATAATGATATTTAAAAAACAGAGACTTCAATGTGTTCTTCCTGAGATACCACGTTTGGCCTTGCCAAAGGATCCAGGTGGATCCAGCTGCCAAACTGTAGAAACTACAGGGAAGATGATCATGTTGAAGAGTACTGTGAGTGTGCAGTCAGCAAAATCCAAACTCCAGGAAACCCTACAAGTCAACAGTGAGGAAAAGAAAGAGATGGAAGAGGAAGCTATAGATTAAACAATATAAACTCCTGCCCTCTACAAGTAACCTCTATGCAGAGTTTCAGAGTAACTGCATATGTTTGTAATGTTTTATTTCACCACATGGTGCATCTTTATACACTAGAGTTTAGTCTTAAGACTATAAAGACTAAGCAATTTGGGGGTGGGGGCACCACACACTTTTAACCAGATCTCCCATGAACTCTGAGTGAAAACATATTTATTACCCAAGGGGATGGTGCTAAGCCATTCATGAGTCTCAAGGCCAGAGTGGTTTAGTCTTAAGACTAAACTCTGGTGTATAAAGATGCACCATGTGGCAAAATAACACATTACAGACTTACGCAGTTACGATGAAACTCTGCATAGTGGTTACCTGTAGAGGGCGGGAGTTCAGTTTGGAAGGAGTTGACCAGCAGAGTTTGATTTCTTGACTTGGTTGATAGATACAAGGGTGTTTACCATCTAATAATTCACTAAGCTATACATTTGCTTTGTGCAGTATTATTATTATTACTTTTTGAGACAGAGTTTCACTCTTGTTGCCCAGGCTGGAGTGGAGTGGCGCAATCTCGGCTCTCTGCAACCTTCGCCTCCCAGGTTCAAGTGATCCTCCTGTCTCAGCCTCCCGAGTAGCTAGGATCACAGGCATGTGCCACCATGCCCAGCTAATTTTGTATTTTTAGTAGAGATGGGGTTTCTCCATGTTGGTCAGGCTGGTCTCGAACTCCTGACCTCAGGTGATCAGCCTGCCTCGGCTTCCCAAAGTGCTAGGATTATAGGCATGAGCCACCACACCCAGCCTGCTTTTTGTAGTTTTAAGCATCTGTTTATTTTAATATTAAATATTTTTTAAAGGTTGAAAAGGAAAAAGGTATACAGCAGAATAAGCAAATGATAGTTTAAAGGGTTGTATAGCATTTTGTCTATAGTTAACACTGTGTTGCATGCTTAAAATTTTGAGAGGGTAGATCTCATGTTAACTCTTCTTACCACAATTTTTAAGAGTTCAATTAACCGTAATACCCATGTGAAATCTTTTGAAATGAGTCATTCGAAGCTAATGAAAATTAAACAAATGATTTTAAAATAGTTTAAACTGAGTAATTGATGTTTTGCAAGGACCATGCCTGAGGTCTGCTGAATCCTGGTTAAGAAGTAAAGATTGTAGGTATTAAAGCTTCCCTCCAAGTCCGGGCTCCCTGAAACCCCACACATTGCATTGTAATATTGTCTTGGTTTGATTCCAAAGCTTCCCTTCACATATATCTCTAATACCACATCCTACTTAATGAGTTCAGTACACAAGTGCATAGGGATAGCCTGTACTACATTTGATTTTGTAGTTTGGTTTACAGATCTGTCTTTAATTTCTTTTTCATTTAAAGCTTTTTTGGTAAATACGTAAAACCATATTCTACGATTTTCAGTTCAAATTTTATTAAACACAGATTCCCTTCACCAGATTAGTGTTGTCAAAAAGGGAAGGTAGGGAGAGGTAGTAGGATAGATGAAGAGAGACTTAGAGGACATAACCAGATATGAAACATGGTCTTGGTTTGGACATTAGTTTCGACAGATCATCAATAAGGACGTTCTTTAGTTAATTGAAGGAACTTGAATATTGCCTGAGTATTTGATGAGAGGAAAGTTTACAAAATGGAGAGTTACAAATCTTTGAAAAAAGAAGTAGCTGATAAAACAATTTTGAAAAGAGTCTGGTAGGATTCTTATTAAACTAAATATACACTAATTTTTTTGACACAGCAGTTCTACTCCTAAGTATTTACGTAAGAGAAATGAAAGCTTATGTCCATAAAAATAAGTATAAAAATATTCTTTGCAGTTTTATTCATAACTCCAAACTGGAAATCGCACATGTGCCATCAAGAGAAGAATGGATAAACAGACTATGGTATACTACATTATGTAGAGGGAAAGAAGTCTTAGACAAAATTATATTTTCATTTATCCAAAGTTCTTAAGCTTTAGGTAATGAGCACTTGAAACATAGCTAGTGCAAATTGAAATGTAATCTAAGTATGAAATAGACATGGAATTCCAAAGAGTAGCAAAGAAAGCAAAGCAAAAGCAAAAGCTTTGCAAAGAAAGCAAAATATCTCATTAATCATGTTTTTATACTGATTACATATTTAATTGATAATATTCTGCACAGATGGGGTTAGATAAAATATGAAAACATTTTTAAAATTTTATTTTGGTGACCAGGCAAGATGTCTCACGCCTGTAATCCTAGCGCTTTGGGTGGCTGAGGCATGTGGATCACTTGAGCTCAGGAGTGTAAGACCAGCCTGAGAAACATGGTGAAACCCCTCTACAAAAAATACAAAAATACAAAAACTAGCATGGTGGCTCACACCTGTAGTCCTAGCTACTTGAGGGGGCTGAGGCAAGAGGATCACTTGAACCCAGAAGGTAGAGGTTTCATTGAGCCAAGATCGCGCCACTGTACTCCAGCCTGGGTGACAGAATAAGACCCTGTCTCAAAAAAATAAAAAATCTCATTTTGGTTTTTAAAAAGTATATGAATGTTTATATTCATACACATCACATATAATGAGAGATATGGAAATGTATGTACTAAGGCAGTGGTTCTTAAAGCATGGTCCCCAGACCAACAAGCAGCATCCACATCACCTGAGAACTGGCTAGGAATGCACATTCTCAGGGCCGCATCCCAGATTAGGAACTCTGGGAACAGGGCCCAGTGGTGTATGTTTGAACAAGCCCTTACTTAGGGCAATTTTAATACATGCTCAACTTTGAGAACCACTTCCCTAAAGTGTTAATAATGATGATCTCCTAATGGTGAAAAACATATTTTTAAAAATTTTCCTTATTTGAATTATCTAATTTCCTAGATTACATATGTTTAAATTGTAATAGATTATTTTTAAAATTAATAGGGTTTTTTTGTGACATCCCACAAAGGTTGATTTCTTTGTGGCATCCACAAATTGTGTTTTCATTTTCAATACTTTCCCATTTCCCCTTGGTTTCTTCTTTATTTAAAAGTATGGTATTTCATTTCTAAATCTATGGGAGATTTTTCACAAATTCTTCAATTGTTGCTTTATTATTGAATTCCATAGTGGTCAGAAATCATAGTTCATATGACATGAAGCTTTTAAAGTAATTTACTGATACTTGTTTTATGGTCCAGAATATGTCTTATGTTGGCAAATGTTTTACATGCACTTGGAAAAGACTGTATGTTCTGTGTTGGGTAGGATATTCAATATATTTCAATGAGGTTACGTTGGTTGATACTGTTGTTCAAATCTATTATTTATTTTCTGCCTACATACTAATATTGAGAAAGAAATATTAAAAATCTCTGTAATTATAATTGTTGATTTGTCTACAGTCATGCGTCACTTAACGATGGGTATATGTTCTGAGAAATGTGTTTTTAGGCAATTTCATTGTGCGAACATCACAGAGTGTACTTACACAAACAGGTGGTGTAGCCTACTGCACACCTAGGCTATACGGTTGTCTCTATAGCATATTACTGAACTGAATACAATAGGCAATTATAATGGTAAGTATTTGTGTTTCTAAACTAAAAAAGGTACAGTAAAAAATACAGCATTATAATATATACCACTGACGTATTATGCGCCTGTTCTTGACTGAAATGTCACTATGCAGTACATGACTGTTTCTCCTTGCAGTCTCATCAGTTTCCTCATCATGTATTTTAAAATTGTTATTAAATGTATAAATATTTAAGATGGTTTCGTGCTCTTGACTAAGTGACTCCATTATCATTAAGAAATTACCCTTCTAAAATTTCATTTATTTATTTATTTATTTTTGAGACAGCCTCGCTCTGTTGCCCAGGCTGGAGTGTAGTGGCACAATCTCAGCTCACTGCAACCTCCGCCTTCCAGGTTCCAGTGATTCTCCTGCCTCAGCCTCCTAACTGGGACTACAGGTGCCCGCCACCACGCCCGGCTAATTTTTGTATTTTTAGCAGAGACAGGGTTTCACCATGTTGGCCAGGCTGGTCGCGAACTCCTGACCTCAGGTAATCCACCTGCCTCAGCCTCCCAAAGTGCTGGGATTAGGCATGAGCCACTGAGCCTGGCCAAGAAATTACCCTTTTTAAAATCCCCAGCAATATTCTTTATTCTGACATCTGCATTGTCCAACACTAATATAGCCACTTCAGTTTTTAAATTATTATTTTTTAGTATGGTATACTTTCACCCTTTTTTGTTTAACTTATTTGTGTCTTTACATTAGCAGTGTATTTTTGTAGGCAGCATATACTTGCTTTTTTCTTTTTTAATCCAGACTAACAATCCTTGCCTTTTAATGGGGGTGGAGGGGTTAGACCATTTACATTTAATGTGATTATTGATATAGTTTAAATTGAACACCTTGCTGTTTGTTTTCTTTTTGTCTAGCCATCATCTTTTGTTCCTTTTATCTGCCTTCCTTTCAATTGAAATTTTTTGATGACTTCATTTTATATCCTTTGTTGTTATCCTTCCTTTTGCTTATAGTAGCAGTTTTCTGAGAACGTATTGACAATGGTAAGTGAGGACTTACTGTACATTAGGCTGCTTAAAGTGTTCTACAGTTTTGTTGCTTTTTAAATTTTGTGTGTGTTTCATTTTGGATTATTTCTATTGTTAGGTCTTCAAGTTTACTAATATTTTCTTCTGCAGTGCTGATCTGCTGTTACAGTCATCCAGAGAGCATAACATTTTATATCTCACAGTATAGTTTTCACTGTAGAAGTTTAGCTTGGATCTTTTTTTATATCTTCCATATCTCAACTTTTCAAACATATGGAATATAGTTAGAATAATTATTTTCGTGTCCTTCTCTATGGAGTCTGTCATTCATGTGAGTTCTAGGTTAGTTTTTATTGATTTTTGTTGTTTCCTTGTGGGTCGCATTTTCCTGCTTCTTGTACCTGATTTTTAAAAATTGGATGTCAGATATGCTGCATACTTCTGTATTACTGTAAGTTTTATTGAATTTTTTCTGGGATATAGTTATTTGGAAGCGATTTGATCCTTTTGGATTTGGTTTTTAAGACTTGTTAGCCTGGACACTGTAGGGCATAGTCTGGGGTGAATTGTTCCCGACTACTAAAGTGTGACTCTTCAGCGTTCTGCCAAGGCCCCAGGAATCATGAGGTTTTCCAGACTGGCTGATGGGAATAGGTAGTATTCCTGGCCCCCTGTGAGCACCAGGCACTGTTACCTCTAATACATTTCTGTTTTTTTTTTTTTTTTTCCTGACCTTGACTACTTCCCACACATTCAAGGATAACCCCCTGTGGCTCTCCTAAGTTTTTTTTGGGTATCTCTCTACTCCCTGGTACTCTGTCCTGTGAACCCGCATCCCTTTGGCCCCCCTGAACTCTCCCCTCCATCTCTTCCACTCATGGATTTGGCCACATCCTACCTGTGTTCCTCCTTCCTACGCCAGAGCCTGGAAACTCACTCAAGGCAGCAGGCTCGGGCGCTCACAGGGATCGCATTTTCATTTTCCTGTCTCTTGGAGATCACCGTTTCTCACTGCTTGGTGTCCCATGTTTTCAGATCTGTTGTGTTATATATTTTCTCCATTTTTGGAGTTGCTTTGTATAGGACAATAAATCCAGTCCCTGTTACTCTATTTTGACCAGAAGTGAAAATCTCTAGAAAGTGATAGGTGTTTACAAGGAAAGCCACACTTAACATATCTTCTAAATATAACCAAATGTAAAATTAATAAAGTAAAATAATTTTTAAAATTACTTTGAAACAAATTATTACAAAGAATTCAAAGTAAAGTTTTTTTGTTTCTTTCTTTTTCTTTTTTTCTTTTTTCTCGCTCTGTCACCCAGGCTGGAGTGCAATGGCGCGATCTTGGCTCACTGTAATCTCCACCTCGCAGGTTCAAGTTATTCTCCTGCCTCAGCCTCTCGAGTAGTTGGGACTACAGGCACCTGCCACCACGCCCAGCTAATTTTCTTTGTATTTTTTGTAGAGACGGGGTTTCACCATGTTAGCCAGGATGGTCTCGATCTCTTGACCTTGTGATCCGCCTGCCTCAGCCTCCCAAAGTGCTGGAATTACAGACGTGAGGCACCGCGCATGGCTCTTTCTTTTTCTTTTAGGAGTCAACTGCAGAAAGACTAATTTGTTGCAATGAATTGTAGACACTGGATATTTTTCTATGACAAATATTTTCTTGGCTCCTATATGTGTTACAGTTGATAGGTTGTTTTTGTCATATGCTGTTTTGGTAGTTAAGAAGAGAACTGAACTTTTGTTGAGTCCTTTAGCTTTGGAGGGAAGCATATTAGTCTTGGATTCAGCTGGACTTGATGTCAGATTCCAGCTATGTGACATCGAGCAGCTTGAATAAGCCCTCTGAGCTTGCCTTCATTCATGTGTGAAATGACCACATTGTTGTGAATATTAAATGAGAATGTGTGAAGCACTTACCCACTGCCTGGCACACAGTAGGTGCTCAAGAACTATTAGTCCCTTCCCTGCCCCTGCTCTCATATCAAATAATTGATTATCTTTTAATAAGACCCTTTCCAAAACACCTCAAACATTCCAGTTGCTTATGAAATCCACCTAAAACATCACCCACCAAAATAATCGGGGGAAAAAGGATGTTTTGAGAAAGAGGAGAACAGCTTTGGGGATAGTGATTCAGCTTGCCCTGCCTTTGATACGTTGGCCTTAATATCTCCTCTCACTTCCGAGTACAGCCACACGCCACATACTGACCTCGTGGATGACAGACTGCATGTACGATGGTGGTCCCATGAGATTATAATCTTGGGTCTTCACTGTACCTTTTCTGTGTTTAGATGCACAGGTCGTTGCCACTGTGTTGGAGTTGCCCTCAGTATTCAGCACAGTAAGCAGTTGTGCAGGTTTGCAGCCTGACAGCAGTAGGCTGTACCTGGCCTTGGTGAGTGGTAGGCTATGCCACCTAGGTGTGTATAAGTTCACTGTATGATGCTCACACAACGCCAAGGTCACCTAATGATGTGCAAAGCACGCATGTGTTCCAAACGGGGAAAGTAGCATTAACAGGGCATCAGAGACAAATCGGATTGGAGGAAAGAAAACAGGGCGCCTGACTGAAATGGAGCAAGATGGGCTCAAAGGTGGTATTGCAGCTGAATTGTGGAAGAACAGTGCTACGGGCTGAATTTGTCCCCTCCAAAATTGTGTGTGTTGAAACCCTAACCCTGAATTCCTCAGAATGTGAGTGTATTCAGAGATCATGTTGCTTTTTTTTTTTTTTTTGAGATGGAGTCTCCTCTGTCACACAGGCTGGAGTGCAATGGTGCTGTCTCAAATCACTGCAAGCTCCGCCTCCTGGGTTCAAGCAATTCTCCTGCCTCAGCCTCCCGAGTAGCTGGGATTACAGGCATGCACCACCACGGCTGGCTAATTTTTATACTTTTAGTAGAGATGGGTTTTCGCCATGTTGGCCAGGCTGGTCTCAAACTCCTGATCTCAGATGATCCACCCACCTCGGCCTCCCAAAGTGCTAGGATTACAGGCGTGAGCGTTCAGCTTAAGTCTCTGAAGGGGTGATTAAGTTAAAGCGAGGCCCTTGGTGTATGTAGGCCCTACTCCTTAAAAGAGGCCACTTGGACACAGACACTGGAAATGCTCGCACAGGGGAAAGACCAGGCAAGGATGCAGCGAGGTGGCAGCTGTCCAGAAGCCAGGGATGGCGGCTCTAGGAGAACCCACAGCTGCTGGCACCTGCAGCCTCCAGAATGGTAGGGGAATAAATTTCTGTAGTTAGGCCATCCAGTCTGTGGTACTTCGTTATGGCAGCCTCAGCAAACTAATAAATACAGTAGGCCTTCAAACCCTGGCAGAGGCGCCTGGGTTCAGTAAGCAGGTGCATCTTTGAATCCTACTGATGGGCAATGAGATTTCTCTAGAGGTCCATTCATTTCAGCCAGATGCCTTTCCAGTCAGGCCATGTGGATGTGTGAGTGTGTTCAAGAGATCAGCGGCATAGATTTCAGTGAGAACAGGGGCTACGGTTTGGTTGAAGGGGTAGGGGTTTGGGGTTAAAGAGATCATAACAAATGTGACCCTCTAGAGAAAGCTTATGGTGTTTTTGTTACCTTTTAACTCATCGGTAACTGGTTTCTGTGTGCTTAGGATGCGGGAAAAAGTGACTAGCCCAGGATGACCTAGTCCAGCTCCGCTCGCCTCCCTGTGACCCTCCCTGCATAGCAAAGGCCAGTGCTTTCACTGCAGTTGAGTGGCAACCTCTTTTTTCTTTTTGCTGCTCCCAGCTCATCCATTTCTAATGGTTTAAGTCCAGCGTGCCCCAGACCTTCTCCCTCAGCTCTGCAATCTCAATGGGAAACAGATAGGTCCTCACAGGCCATGCGTCCTCACCCAGCCTGGTTGCATTGGTGTGTGATCGGCTTCTTGCAGTGTTCCCGCTGCGGAGCTGCTGAACACACTGAATTACCCAGGCCCATCTTGTGCTCCCAGCCCCACGTGTTATAAAACCACATGCTCCCTTGGCTCAAATCGGTGCTTGTGTTTGATGCTTTCCACAGAAATGGCAGAAACAGAGGAGAGATGTTTAAAAACAATTCATAAAATAGGCAACTGCACTGCCAAAGTGTCATTGATTCGTCCTGGGGAGTTTGCAGAAGTTTAGGCTGGTTCTGTGGCCACCCTGGCAGTGGCAAGAGAGTTTAGTGGCCGGGACAGCAGGCTCCCAGTGCGCTCTCTGGTTAACTCACCCTCTCAGGCAGCATGACTGTTTGGAAACTTCTCCACTCTCCTGTATCCTCCAGCCCTCTGATTTTACAAGCGAAGCAGAAGGCATCAGAGAGGAATTTTCTTGTTTTCCTAACACAGAAAGGTGAACCTCCTTCGATCTGTCATTAGCCTGTCCCTATCCCTCTCACAGATCGAAGGAGGTTCATCCTCCTGTCATTAGCCTGTCCCTATCCCTATCCCTTAGGATGTTGTTTCCATCCTAAGCCAGTGTCCTGGGTTTTAGAGCTCTGTGTTCGCATCATCTCAGGTCTCTTTGGATATCGGTCATTGCCTCTTGCCCCTATTTTTAACCCCTCCCTTTCTTAAATACATGCAGGTCATTCCAGTTAAAAACAAGTAAATGGGTTGGGCAAAGTGGCTCATGCCTGTAATCCCAGCACTTTGGGAGTCCGAGGCAGGTGGATTGCTTGAGCCCAGGATTTCGAGACCAGCCTGGGCAACATGGCGAAACCCTGTCTCTACAAAAAATACGAAAGTTAGCCAGGCATGGTGGCATGTGCCTGTAGTCCCAGCTACCCGGGAAGCTGAGGTGGGAGGATTGCCTGAGCCTGGGAAGTTGAGGCTGCGCCACTGCACTCCAGCCTGGGTGACAGTGAGATGCTGTCTCAAACAACAACAAAACAAGCAAGTGAACAATACCCTTACCTGATTCCCCAGCCAGCTACCCCCCATTCTGTTGCCTCTTGCTTCACAGCCAAGTTTCTTGATGAAGCCATTCATCCTCTTCCCCATGTACCAGACGTTCAGACCCAACCCTGGGTCAAGTGACCTGCTGAATCACTGAATCAAGGACGGGTGTGAGTTTGAGACAGTTCTCAGTTTCTTCCTTTGCGGACACTGTCATCCCATGATGTCCATGACACAGTTCTCTCCTCCCTTTACTTCACGCCTCCTCTGCTCCTACCTGGCTGTCCATGGTGGACATATTGGCCAACGCTCATTCATTTTAATTCTTTAGACTCTACGCTGGCCGTCTTATCCTCCATGGAGTCATGGTGGTGGCAGCTTCTAAATGTGAGATGTCTTGCCCAGGCTTCTCCTCTGAGCTCCAGATGAATGTGTGTCATTGTTTGTATACTGTCTCTCCCTGTATGATCCAAGGGCACCTCAGAAAATTAACTCGGCTAGAACCTCTCAGTCCCAGTCATCCTGCAGTGCTTGCTATCTCTGGAGGTGGCACCAGTGTCTGCCCAGATGCCCGCTGCAGAAATCTCAGTGTCATTCCGGTTATTGTTACCTCCTTCCCTGGGCATCGTATCCATCAGTGCATTCCAATGGTTGTTACCTCTTCAGTTGTTCTTGAATCCACCTACTTTCTCAAACTCTACTTCTGCCATTCTGGTCCAAAATACCATCCTGTCTTGCCTGGACAATTGCCAACAGCTCAACCTGCATCCATTCTTGCTCCTTCTAACCTGTTCTCACGCTGCCAGACTCATCTTTTAAAAATACAAATCTAATCATGTCCTCCCCATGGGGTAGTTCCTTCCCATTGCTCTTAGGATAAGGACAAAGCATCTGAATGTGGCCTTGGCGGGGCCAGGCCTCTTCCTGACCCACCAGCCCTGCTCTGCAGCCATGGTGATCATCCGGGCATCAGGACTAGGGTTTTTACTGTCTGTTTTCATAGCTTCTGCTTGTCTTTCTTCCCTTTGAGATCTTAGCACAGGGTCATTTTCAGGGAAGCTTGCTCCCTACCTCTGCCCCTTCCATGTGTATTGCATATGTATAGAATTTTCTGCATATTGTGGTGTTTTGACATCTTAAAAGACCTTTCTGGCTAAGAAGAGACTGCAGCTTCCAGTGCTAGCCAATCCTTAGAGCTAGCAGGGCCCAGCTGGGGGTACCCACCTTTGATATACAAAGAAACCAACCCAGGGCTGCCTCCTTTATCTGACCTGCCCATCCCTGGGAGCAGTATTCCTCTGCCTGAATCATCTCAGCGCCTGGTAACAGGCAACTCCAGACCGCTCCTATAATTAAGAGATTGCCAAAATTGTTCCAACGGGCCAGTCCTAAACTGTGTACCCTGCCTTGCCCTGCCATGGAAATCTCAATAAAGGTCTAGGCTCTCCTGTGACTCCTGTCTTTTGAATTTATTTATTTATTTCTTTTTTCAAGACGGAGTCTCGCTCTGTCCCCCAGGCTAGAGTGCAGTGGCGTGATCTTGGCTTACTGCAACCTCCGTCTCTTGGGTTCAAGTGATTCTCCTGCCTCAGCCTCCCAAGTAGCTGGGATTACAGGTGCCCGCCACTGTGCCCAGCTAATTTTTATATTTGTAGTACAGATGGGGTTTCACCATGTTGGCTAGGCTGGTCTCGAACTCCTGAGCTTGTGATCCACCTGCCTCGGCCTCCCAAAGTGCTGGGATTACAGGTGTGAGCCACCGCACCTGGCCTGTCTTTTGATTTTTAATGCCTGCATGGTAATGTGTCATAACGATGTACATTATTCTACTTAATTTAGGTTACTGTAAAAATGTTTATGATGATAAAAATGCTGCAATTAGTATTCCTTGTGTGTGCAGAAATGCATAATTTCCCAAAGTGAAATGGCTGGGTAATACTTTTTAGGGCTTAGGTCCTGATTCTCTAATAAGTCTCCAGAAAAGTTGTACTAATCCATATATCTATCAGTAGAGTAAGATGGTGCCTGCTTCCCTGAACCCTGGCCAACTTTGGCTATTATAAAATATAAACATGCAAGCAAGTGTGTGTACAGCCATATCTAGATGGAAATTTAATGGGTGGAAATGGTATTTAATTGTTTTAATTTGCATTTCTAGTGCAAATCACTCCTGAACATCAACAGTTTTCTGTTAGCTGTTGGCATTTTCTCTTTGTAAATTATCTGTGGTTCTCAGCTTGATTTTCTAAAGGGCTGTTTCTCGTTTTCATATTTACTTATAAAACCCTCTTTCTATTAAGCACATTAACTTAGTTTTGTCATATATGCAAATATGAGCTTCTGTGGAACCCTTTCAAATGACTAGAAATTCAAGGGGGAGTTTAAAGAAAAAAACACATGAAATGGGATGGTCAACTTACATTTTATTAATAAGGGCAGCAGGTTTCTCTCTTCCTTGAAAATTTCGGTATCCAGACTGTGTGCCAAGAAGCAGATGTGTGAAAGAGAGTCTGGACTTTGAAGTTAGACTGGATTTCAGTCCTAGCAGTGTCACTCTCTAGCTGAGGGACCTGGGGCAAATTAGCCTCTGCAAGTCTCAGATGTCACTCCTGGGTAACAAGAATCCCTCTGGCCTTGTCTGGAGAGGTCAGTAGCTTATAGGTAGTGCATGGTGCAGAGGTGGTGTTCTGTAAATATTCATTCCCTTTCCGCATCCCTCAAAGATGTGCTGTTCTAGACACTCACACATCTGTGTATTCTGTTTCAATAAGGAATGTACGTATTTCACTCGGCTGGTAGTCACAAATGAAATCATTCATTAATATTTTCCAAATAGGTAAATATGATAAATGTATAAATGAGAATAGAAAACTTCTTAGTTAACCATGTGTATCTGAGTCTAGGAGCAATTTTAATTTTCAAGCTCAGGGATAATATCAGCAAATTAGGATCTGTTTTATAAAAGTGGTAGACAACGTAAGATCCGGCATTCTGGAGAAAAATGGAACAGACGGCCTCATATCCTCAAAAATATTTTGATTTTAAACAGCTTTAAACAAAATCTCAAAATACCTGCACTCTTTCATTGAGAACTTAGGTCTCAATCTGTTCTTTTTTCCCTTCTAGGTGTGGCTGGATCTCCTAAAACCCATTGTGAAACAGATTAGAAGTAAGTATATACCATATGTTTAATAGTGATGTGAAATCTGAAGCCAGACAGTTTCATGTCTAGACATCTCTTGCCCTGTGGCATGAAGCACTAGAAACACAAATTCTTCTACTCCATAATTGCTTTTCATCATCGACTAATCCATGTACTATTAAAATGTGTGTCTTCTGCAGTTTTAATGTGTAACAGTTTGGTAATCAAAACCGAGCTTGGAAAATAAAATATCATTTTGATTAACAACTGAAGCCTGCTATTATCTTAAACCCCAGAATAATTGAGCTTGTCTTGTCTATGCCATTGTTCCTTTCTGTCAC
This sequence comes from Gorilla gorilla gorilla, assembly GCF_029281585.2. Taxonomy (NCBI): domain Eukaryota; kingdom Metazoa; phylum Chordata; class Mammalia; order Primates; family Hominidae; genus Gorilla; species Gorilla gorilla. Next base: position 113,082,138 of record NC_073238.2, read on the forward strand.
TTTCGAAGGGAAGAGGTGGAGCCATTTATTCATAAAATTGTTTTTAGGTTTTTGGTCCTTCCTCTTCAAAGCCTGTGAAATCAGAATGCAGGTATTGTTTGGGAAAAAGAGCAGCCGAAAGTGTGAGTGTGTGTGTGTATGTGGTGTGTGTGTGGGGTGTGTGTGTGTGTGTGTGTGTGTGTGTGTGTGTGTGTTTCTGAGTAGCAAGCAGAGCCCTGAAGGGAGGCTGGCATGTATGCATTTAGACTGTGTGTTGGAAAGAAAAGATTAAGGAATGTGTAGGGGAGGAACAAAGAAAAAGAATGCTTCCTTTTTTTCTCTCTTCTTGTGTCTTCCCCTCTCTATGCTTTGAGTTAAAATTCAGCATCAAGCTCTGGTCCCAATGTCATCCCAAATGGCCCTTCAATGTAGTCAGAGTCTGGACAAAAATCTGAGAATACTGTATCCTTTTAGTTGAGCATGAAGCTTACAATACCTGTGGGATCATTTGTATGTCTGATTAAGAAACCCCACTGGGCCACTTACAGCAATTGATGTGGATGTAATAAACACGCAGCACTATTTCTGTGTGGCCCGTGTGCAATTGAAATTGATGTTGATCATCTACAATTTCAGTTAAGCAGTTACTTAAAATAATTATACTGACAATGAAATGGCCATCATTTAATATTTGCTGGGTGTCCTGAGCATGGCTGGCAGACAATGACTAGTGTTGGGGGCGAAGAGAAGCCCCCCAGCCTCATGGGCCCAGGCAGCATAGAGTCTAGGAGATCGACATTTGTCCCCCGCATGAAGGGAACTGCCAACCGTGGGAAGGTATATCTTTGGCGCAGACCTGAAGACAGAGTTGACTGTGGTTGGGTCAGAGCTGGAGCATTAGTGTAGTTGTCTCCTCCATATGCTGTGACAGGCCATGTGTGACAAAGCTGTCACTTGGCATTGAGTGCTAGCATCTTCCTAGTTTCAAGTTTTCTAAGGATCTGAGTAGCCACTCAGTGAAAATTGCAGAGAATAAGTGGCGCAGCCTCCTCGTCTTCCTCATTTTGCTGCTGTTATTTTGTGCTCCAGAATTGACATGTAAGAGTTTGTTAATTTTCATGCCTTGGTTTTTCCTCCCAATTTTGTACATATTGTCAACATCTTTATTGTATGTCATTTTTGCTTTTTTTAAACTTGAATATGTGATCACAGAAATTATAATACATAATTAGTATTTGTATATGATAGTGAAAAGTAAAACAGACATTTTTCTGCTTTTGTTATACGACAGCTAAAATTTAGATTTCATTATAGTACCTTATATTTCATAGAACATAAATGTATTGCTATCATTCCAAAGGGCAGACCTTTTAAGATGGCTTATATTGTAGCTTACACATCAAAACAAAAAAACTCCAACCCAAATCACAGACGATGATGATGATGATGATGATTGAGGTGGAGTCTTGCTCTCTCACACCAGGCTGGAGCGCAGTGGCACGATCTCTGCTCACTGCCATCTCCACTTCCTGGATTCAAATGAGTCTCATGCCTCAGCCTCCTGAGTAGCTGGGATTATAGGCGCCCGCCACCACGCCTGGCTAATTTTTGTATTTTTAGTACAGACAGGGTTTTGCCATCTTGGCCAGGCTGGTTTCAAACTCCTGGCCACAGGTGATCCGCCCACCTCAGCCTCCCAAATTGCTGGCATTACAGGTGTGAGCCACCGCGCCTGGCCACAGATTATTATTTTATAATCTGTTTGTCCTGTTTTCTTTTTTTTTTTTTTAATTCTGAAAAGTTGTTCATCTTATTCAATCTCTCCCTCCCGTCACTCCCTATCTACTTCCTGATTTTGTCTAAACTCATTGGTAAGAGGGTTTATAAGATACTTATAAAGGCCTTGGCTGGCTGAGACAAAGCCAGGGCCACGTCTGGTGTATGTTTTCCCCAGAGCTCAGAAGAGCACCTAGAGGCTGAAAACATATTTGACGAACATATTAGCAACTGTACCTTATAAATAGTTAAATATAATGAATTGCATAACTGATGTATGTTTTCATTATTTGGGTAAAACTAGCCAATTAGATACATTTTTGAAGACAAATGACTTTATTTTAAAAAACCTAGATAAAATTTAAGTCTGCAGAGAAAAAGTTTAATAGCTCTGTGTAGTACTTTTGTCACAGTATTTTTTAAAAATGGATCTCTCTTTCCCCACAATATGGAAGTGTGAATTAGTAGCTGAACTTGGCCAGTTGTTAAGTGACTTGGAAAATGGCAGATGTGCACTTGGCAGCTTGGAATCAGATGCATTATTTGTATTTGTAAAGTCTTTTTCTTTAATGGCATTTGAAACACAAATCAGTAAATGCTTTACTTCTTTTTTTCTTCTTCTTTAGGGCCAAAGCACGTTGTTGTTAAGTTTGTGGTGAAATTCTTTCCGCCTGACCACACACAACTCCAAGAAGAACTCACAAGGTTAGTGGTTTGGAAACTGTGTATTTTTTGCTACAGAGTACAGAGGAAAAGAGAAAATGAATGTTCTCAATTGATGACACAAACATTTTCATAATGTTTACTTGACCAGCATCTGTTCTGTACTGAACAGTTTAACCTTCCTCTTTCCCAGCCCTGCTTACAAAAATGGGGGGAGAAGTACCGTTTTCCCTAAAACTTGGTTTCTTGAAGGTTGTGATATGAAGTGAATCTGGGCATATACTCTTGTTAATAGCGTATTTTCCATCTTATATGTCACATCATGGACTGTTCTGGATGTGAATCTCTTCTGTGAAACCAACATGTCAACTCAGAGTTTGTCTTTGCCGCTGCCATGGGTGGTAGATTTGGCAGGAACTGGAGGTCAGTTCTTTTCAAAGTGTGACCGAGTGGAAGAAGTGCAGGCATTAAGTCAGACCTGGCTTCGGCCACCATCCTGCCACTTGCTGTGACGGGCCAGTTACTTTCTCCCTTTGTGTTGCCGTTAATTCCCCTATTACAGTGTGGACTCTAATGTTTGCTTGGCCAGAGTGGTTTTGAGGATGAGTAGTATTATACTAGAGTAGCTGGGATCCAGTAGGGACAGTGTAAATGGTAACTGTCATCACCACCATTGTCACCATCACCATCACTGTTTTCATTGTCGTCACCATCATCATCACCATCGTCATTATCACCATCATCACATCATCACTTCTACTCATTTTATATATACTTTTTTTTTTTTTTTTTTTTGCAACAGTCTCTCTCTGTCGACCAGGTTGGAGTGCAGTGACGCAGTCTCAGCTCACTGCAACCTCTGCCTCCCGGATTCAAGCGATTCTCCTGCCTCAGCCTCCTCAGTAGCTGGGACTACAGGTGCCCACCACCACACCCAGCTAATTTTATATTTTTAGTAGAGACAGCATTTCACCATGTTGGCCAGACTGGTCTCGAACTCCTGACCTCAAGTGATCCACCTGCTTCAGCCTCCCAAAATGCTGGGATTATGTGCGTGAGCCACTGCGCCCAACCTCATTTTATAATTTGAGGCAAGACTGATGGTGTTCCAAAAGAGGGCAGAGCTGGCAGGAACATGTGTGGATAAAATGATTCCCTTTGAAGAGAATCCTTCAGAGGACACTAATCTAACCAGCCTAATTCTTTTTTTTTTATTTTATTTTATCATTATTATACTTTAAGTTTTAGGGTACATGTGCACAATGTGCAGGTTAGTTACATATGTATACATGTGCCATGCTGGTGTACTGCACCCATTAACTCCTCATTTAGCATTAGGTATATCTCCTAATGCTATCCCTCCCCGCTCCCCCCACCCCACAACAGTCCCCAGAGTGTGATGTTCCCCTTCCTGTGTCCATGTGTTCTCATTGTTCAGTTCACACCTATGAGTGAGAACATGCGGTGTTTGGTTTTTTGTCCTTGCGATAGTTTACTGAGAATGATGATTTCCAATTTCATCCATGTCCCTACAAAGGACATGAACTCATCATTTTTTATGGCTGCATAGTATTCCATGCTGTATGTGTGCCACATTTTCTTAATCCAGTCTATCATTGTTGGACATTTGGGTTTAACCAGCCTAATTCTTATCATACATGGTGTTCAAGCAGTGACTGTTTAATACCGAAGCCATCATATCCTTCCTCATCCCTCTCAGTACAGAGCACAGTATCTTGGGTCATCATTGATCATCATTTATCAAAGGGATGAAGATACTGATGTAATCAGCAGTATTTATTAAGGGTGCCCTGTGTGCAAGCATTGTTCTAGGCACTGGGAGTGCAGTGATGAAAAGACAAGAATACTCTCATTGAAACAGACAAAGCGATTAAATAAACAAGATAATATCAGATAGCGGCAAGAACTCTTTAGGTAATTGAAGTAGGAGGATGCGATAGAGGTGCCTGGGTGATGACTTCAGGCTGGTGGGTCTGGGATGCCTCTTGAGGAAGTGAGAAGGAACCATCAGTCATTTACTGAGAGAGCTTTCCAGAGAGATGGAGCAGTCAGTACTCTGCCCAAGGCGGGAATCAGCTCCAAGCATTCAAATATATAAAGGAGGGCCAGCATGGCAGGAGTGTTGGGAGCGCCGTGGTGAGGTGGGAGAGAGGCTTGACACACATACTGTTGAAAGATTGGCTGCCATGTGGATGTTAGGGGGAGAAGGAGAGTCCCAGGGCATCCTGTGAGGAGGCGGTCACGTGGTGGTGGCAAAGAAGCCACCAATAGGTAGCAGTAGAAATGGAGGCAAGTAGTTGTGTTTGGAACAGGTACCGGAAGCAGGGTCCCTCTGTCTTGGTGATGAGGTGGTGGTGGACTCTGAGGGAGGGAGAGGGGCACTTAGATTTTTGACTTGAGTGACTGGGGGGAGATGGGGTTGGGGGTTACTAAAATGAGAAAAGGATGGAGGGAAGTGGAGGACTGTTGGGGAGTGGAGAGTCAGGGTGTTTCTGGCCAGGTCATGTTTGAGATACCTGTTAGCTGTCCCATGACTGCAGCAGCAGCAGGAAGGACATCAGATACAGGAATGTGCAGCTCCAGGGAGACAGTGACAAAGACTTCCCACTGCTTTGTGTTTTCTGAACGTTTGTGCTGCTAATCATCCACGTCCACTTATAACCCTCAAATCAGCGAAGAAGGCAAAGGCAGCCAGGAATTGGCAGAAAGCAGCAGCCTTCTGGGAGCTACCTGCATAGGAGGGACAGCCCAAGCTGCTAAGCTGGGCTGCACAGGACTGAGGGCTGGCTGACGACAGGAAGGCCTTTCGCTGGGGCTGCTGGGTCTTGGTTTCTCGGGCTGGTTTTCCTGTCGTTGGAAACTGCATTGCCCTGAGCTCTGCGTGCTGAAATAAATCTAAGGGCAAGTCCAGCTGTTGGAGGAATGTAGTTGTGTTTGGAATAAGTAGCATCAGTAGCGTGCCTTTTCCTCATGTGAATCACCAGGGCTCTTTCTTGCTCAGGAAGTTGGAGGCACAAATCCTGTATCCCCTCACCCCCGCCCCCCATTTTTTTTTCATTAAAAATTCTGTTTTGCCAATAGTTTTGCACCTTTTCAATTTTTGTGAATCGTTGTCTCTAGAGGTTTGCAGTTGGCTACCATTCTGGCCCTTGTTCTGAAACTCCATACAGCTTGTTACCATCAAGCCGCATGTGCCTGGTACATTGCCAGCTCCTCTGTCAGTGCTGATAGATTCCTAAAGTTACACGAGCTCAGCTGGACGGAGGAGGTTTTTGTTGTTTTTGTTTTCTGGCACCCAGTGTGAACTGATATTTAAGAAGTCTTTTCCAAGGAGACAGTTCTTTTGGCTCATTATTGAATAAAATTGATCTGAAATTCCTACTTTTTTTTTATCATCTCTCCATCACTCCCCACTTGGTACAAGGCATAGAGAACCTCATGGGGCCGATGTGTTGGGACTCTCGCATCTCAAATTCCTGTAGAAGCAGAAATGGACTGACTATTGAGATTTCAGGTGCTGTTCTTTGGCAGATGGTGAATGAGGGGATGCTGGGAGAAGCTCCATGTCAGCTGTGCTTTGTGGGGAGGGACGCATACACAGGAGTGGGACAGACGGAGAAACTGGCCTGTGGTTCAGCAGAGCATAAGTGACTCTAGCTCCGTAGTTAATGCTTTGGGCCTCCAGGAATAGCTCTTTCAGCTTCCCACTGATATAGATAGGAGATTAAATTGCACTCTGCTGTTAAACAAGAAGCTGGATTCCTTTCTATTTATTGAACTGCAGGTGGAATGCCATCCTATTGACAGCAGCACCCAGATACCTAGAAGGAGAAGCGTATTGACTCCTGGGTGCAGCCTCAAAACAACGAGCGAGGGTCTTTGGAAAAGATGATCCCAGTTTTTTTTTTTTTTTTGAGATGGAGTCTCGCTCTGTCGCCCAGGCTGGAGTGCAATGGCACGATCTTGGCTCACTGCAACCTCCGCCTCCTAGGTTCAAGCGATTCTTCTGCATCAGCCTCCCAAGTAGCTGAGACTACAGGCACACGCCACCACACCCAGCTAATTTTTGTATTTTTAGTAGAGACGGGGTTTCACCATATTGGCCAGGCTGGTCTCAAACTCCTGACCTCATGATCCGCCTGTCTTGGCCTCCCAAAGTGCTGGCATTACAGGCATGAGTCGCTGCACCCTGCCACATGATCTCAGTTTTTCTTATCACGTGGCTTGGAATCACTTTCCTTGTGCCATGTTTAGCCACCCTTTGTTCTTCCCCTTCTCTCTGGGCATCCCGTCTTCAGTTGGATCCAGCTTCCACTTGCCTGTGTTCTTATAGGTGAGGGGACCCTATCAGAACATGCTGCTCTGCGCCCTGTGCGCCCTGCTGAAGTGTTCTCTTAGACTGCAGGAGAATTCTAAATTGCTTGTATGTAATAAGAAAAGAGGGAAGATGGTGGTTTTCCAGATGAAATAAATTATTCATATTGAAAGCAAGGCATCAAATGGGTGTGATGTGTGACTCTTGCAGTCCCTAGGAGTGAAGTCCCTCTGTCTGCTCCTGCCATAATCATTGTCCTCTCCTCACGTGAGAGGTGGACTCTCCTCACGTCCACTCTTCTGCTAAGGAAACTTGATTCCATTTTGAGCGCTTTATGTTTTCATTGTGTTTACCGGTTCAGTTTTATTTAGTGCCCACCAAGTAAAACTTAGCCTCTAGCTCGTGTGAGACTGATTGGAATTGCTTCAGTGGACAGTACTAAAGGTGTTGCAAAATCTCTAAAGTTAGCATCGTGGCCAGCATGCTCAGCTTACAGCTCATGGTAAGAAAAGTGGACAGAGTTAGCACCCAGGAAGCTACTTCTCATGTTACAAGGGACTTGGATCAGGAAGAGTCCATGTAATCAGGGGGAGTCACGTTCTTCCTTCAGCCTTCAAAATAGCCTTGTGCTCTCCCAGTAAACGTGTGTGTTTTCAGAACGTGATGCCATCTTGCAGCCCATGTGTGATTGTCACCAAAGGTCCCCAGAGCCTGCCAGACTGCCCATGCATTTATCCCTGAAAACTTCGTGAACACAGAACCTCATGTTTGAAATGATAAATGGTAAAATATTCAGAATGTAATTTTAAAACAGGTAAAATATTCAGAACGTCATTTTAAAACATGAAGCCCTCCTATTTAATGAAAAACCGATTAGAAGTTTGTAGCTCTACAAAGTGTTGGGCTCAAAAGACAGTGACTATAATCCAGCACGATAGTTTGTATTCCCGCCTCTCACATGAGGTTTAGATTGTTTTATATTCTCTGCTTTTCTTCCCTTTGACTTTCCAGAGACAGACAGACAGACAGAGACAGACAGACAGACACACACACACACACACACACACACACACACACACACACACACACACACACACACACAGAGAGAAAGGGGGTTGGGGGGAGAGACAGAAGGGTAGAGCAAGAGAACAAGAATAAAATTAGGGAGGTCAGAGAAAGTCCCACTGGTAGGTCTGTAGTCTGTAGGGCACTTTTTGCTGGTCATACAGTTGCTGCTGTGGTTTTTTAGTTCTTAATAATAAAATTTCCTAAATGACTTAAAATGGGTTATTCTTTTATTTTTAAAAACTGCAAACTTTTATTGAATATTTTTGTTCTAATAGTGTTTTCCATGTATCTCATTTAATTCTTATGGAAACCTCTGTGGCTAATACTGTTAAAGGCCCTTTTGAAAATCAAAAATACCCTTTCATTATTATAATAGTAGTAAACATACATTGTAGAAAGTTAGAATAGACAAATGAATAAGACTAAGAAAGTAGAAACATTGCGTTCCCATTGCCCGTTACATTAGTAAGATATCCTTTCCGAATTTGTCTATGCATACATATGTACTTTTCATCTCATCTAATACATTGGCCATATTCACATTTCCCTATTTATCCCGTAACTGTCCTTTGTATCTGTTTGTTCTAAAATAAGGTTGGCTAGGCACAGTGGCTCACATCTGTAATCCCAGCACTTTGGGAGGCTGAAGCAGGAGGATGTCTTGAGCTGGGCAGTTTGAGACCAGCCTGGGCAACACAGGGAGACCTGTCTCTACAAAAAATTTAAAAAATTAGCTGGGCATGGTGGTGTGTACCTGTAATCACAGCTACTCTGGAGGCTGAGGCAGGAGGATTTGCTTGAGCCCCCAGAGGTTGAGGCTGCAGTGAGCAGTGATTGTACCACTGCACTCCAGCCTGGAAAACAGAGCAAGACTCTGTCTCAATCAGTCAATTAATCAATCAATTAAAAAAACAGATCCACTCTAGGACCACATATTGCATCTAGTTAGTATGTCATCTGGGCCTATGTAAGTTAGTCCCTCATTTTCTTTTCCTCATGATAGCATCTTGTTGAAGAAACTGGACCAGCTACACTCCACAGTATCCTACTTTCTGAATTTGCCTGCTAGCTTTCTTGTGGTGCTGTTTAACTTGTTCCTCTATCCTTTGTATTTTTCCAAAACTGGAAGTCATAGTCTGTTCTATGCTGCTATAAAGGAATACCTGAGGCAGGGTAATTTATAAAGAAAAAAGGTTTATTTTGCTCATGATTCTGGATGGCTAAAAAGTTCAAGATTGGGCATTGACATCTGCTGAGGGCCTCAGGCTGCTTCCACTCGTGGTAGAAGGCAAAGGGGAGCTGGCACGTGCAGAGATCACATGGTGGGAGAGGAGGTGGGTGGAACAGGGAGGTGCTAGGCTTTTTGTAACAACCAGCTCTCACAGGAAGTAACAGAGTGAGAACTCACTCACCCCCAAGGGAGGGCATTAGTCTATTCATAAGGGATCTGCCTTGACAACCCAAACACCTTTCACTGGACCCCACCTCCAGCACTCAGGATGAAATCTCAACATGAGGTTTGGAGAGGACAGGAAATTCATTCTAGGGCTTGACTGATACACTTAAACATTTGGGCTGGAGTTTGTCGTTAAGTGATGTTGTGTGCTTCATATTTCATTAATGATTAGAGATTGTTCATTGGATTCAGGTGGTGACATTCTGATTATTCTATTGCCAGGTAAAATCATATTACCTTTGCCCTATGTGACTGTCCAGTCTCCTACATGGTTTTTTCACCCATTGATAATCCTTGCTGGAGTCAATAATTTCTTTAGAGTTTGTGGAATAAGGATTTTCTAATTCTATTATTCTTGCTATGTTATAAATTGGCACTTATAATTTTTTTGCCAAATACTTGAGGCAAAATTTTACTTTATGAGAGATAAACCTGTAAAACCTTTCTTCAACTACTTGGCTGTCCTGAAACACCCTTTCCTCTGGCCAGGCAGGTTATACACTCAATTCTTTGCCTTGGGTTACCAATTGTAAATAAGGAGATGCTTTGATCTGCCTGGAATCTACCATGTCTCCAAGGCCCTATCTCTCTATCCTTCCAACAGGTAATTGTTTTTTGTTGTTTTTATTGTTTTTGTTTTTGTTTTTTGAGATGGAGTTTCGCTCTTGTCCCCCAGGCTGGAGTGCAGTGGTGCAGTCTCGGCTCACTGCAACCTCCACCTCCCAGATTCAAGTGATTTTTCTGCCTCAGCCTCCCGAGTAGCTGGGATTACAGGGGCACATCACCACACCCGGCTAATTTTTATATTTTTAGTAGAGACAGGGTTTTGCCATGTTGTCCAGGCTGGTCTTGAACTCCTGATCTCAGGTGATCCACCCGCCTCGGCCTCCCAAAGTGCTGGGAGCCACAGCGTGCGGCCCCAACAGGTAATTGTATGAGGGACAGAATCTGATTGCAAAGGGTGCTACTGAGAGGACACTGTTCTCCGGCAGCAGGTAAACTAGATATCTAAAAATCTATGAGTTCGTATCATTATTTTCACATCCATTTTAACATTGTACAGGTTCGGTTTGGTTTTGTCTTGTTGCGGGGCAGGGGGTGGTATCTATGACCTTAAGTATTTATCCTTTATGTTACAAACAATCCAATTATACTCTTTATTATTTTTAAAGTATAGTAAATTATTATTGACTGTAGTCACCCAGTTGTGCTATCAAATATTAGATCTTATTCATTCTATCTCATTTTTTTGGACCGATTAACTATCCCCATTCCCTCTACCTTTACCAGCCTCTGGTAACTTCATTCTGCTCTCTCTCTCCATGAGTTCAATTGTTTTAATTTTTAGCTCCCAAAAATAAGTGAGAACATGTGAAGTTTGTTTTTCTGTGCCTGGCTTATTTCACTTAACACAATGACCTCCAGTTCCAATCATGCTGTTGCAAATGACAAGATCTCCTTGTTTATGGCTGAATAGTAATCCACTGTGTATACATACCCCATTTTCTTTGTCCGTTCATCTGCGGATGGACACTTAGGTTTCTTCCAAATCTTGGCTGTTGTGAATGGTGCTGTAGTAAACATGGGAGTGCAGATATCTCTTTGACATACTGTTTTCCTTTCTTTTCGGTACACACCTAGTAGTGGGATTGCTGGGTCATATGGCAGCTCTATTTTTAGTTTTTTCAGGAACCTCCAAACTGTTCTCTATCGTGGTTGTACTAATTTACATTCCCGCCGATAGTACATGAGGGTTTTTTGTGTTTTTGTTTTTTGTTTTTTTTTGCCACATCCAAGCATTTGTTACTGCCTATCTTTTGGATATGAGCCATTTTAACTGGGGTGAGATGATATCTCATTATAATTTTGATTTGCATTTCTCTGATGATCAATGATGTTGAGCATCTTTTCATATGCCTGTTTGCTGTTGCACAGTTTTTACTTAATGTCTTTGATTTACAGATGTATTTTTTCTCTTACACCAAAAATGTTGACATGCTTGATACCACAATATAAAGAAAAGAATTGAACGGGTGCAGTGGGTCATGCCTGTGATCCCAGCACTTTGGGAGGCCGAGGTGGACAGAACATGAGGTCAAGAGATCGAGACCATCCTGGCCAACATGGTGAAACCCCGTCTCTACTAAAAATACAAAAAATTAGCTGGGCGTGGTGGCGTGCACCTGTAGTCCCAGCTACTCGGGAGGCTGAGGCAGGAGAATTGCTTGAACCCGGGAGGTGGAGGTTTCAGTGAGCCGAGATCACGCCACTGCACTCCAGCCTGGTGACAGAGCGAGACTTTGTCTCAAAAAAAAAAATAAAAAGAAAAGAAAATGAATTTTTACAAATCTGGTAACTGGGTCTTATGGAAGTAGTTACACCACACACAAAAAAAGACGCCCCCTTGTTTTTCTCATTTCATTGGCAATCCTCTGACTCACCATAATAAACTGCTGTTATTGCCTGAGCCATAGAACCATGTTAGAGTATGGATGACTGATTCTGTGAAAAAAATGTAAATATTTCCTGTACCCTACAAAAATACATAGCATGCTAGGTTATGGTCTCACATTTTTATGGCTCTCTCTCCCTATATAAAATGAAACATATTATTCATACTGTGAAAAGGTGATAGCATACATCTCTTTGTATTTTGGAGGGAGATATTTACACTGCAGTGAATGGCAGCTGGAATCTATTCCAGCCCATGCAGACTTCGTGGTTGGGGTTTGCATCCCTCTCCTTGGCCTCTCATGGTGAGGCCAGGTTCCCGGTGACCTCCTGCCCTCTTTGCCTGATGCCCAGCTCTGTTGATCTTCGCAGGTACCTGTTCGCGCTGCAGGTGAAGCAGGACTTGGCTCAAGGCAGGTTGACGTGTAATGACACCAGCGCAGCTCTCTTGATTTCACACATTGTGCAATGTAAGTTCTATTGGTTTCCTTTGAAAATCATGTTCAAAATAACACAGTGATCTGATTGATGGGAAAAAAGTCACATCCACCAAAAAAGAAAGTGTCGATGTTTTTGTGTTATTTTTGCTGTTCGTATGAAGGCCTACGGGTGGAAGAGAAAAACAATACTCCTGATGTCATTTAATATGCATATCCCCAAATGTTAACTCTTGTACTTTCTGTTCAGGTGTTTGTCTTTCTTCAAGGACTAGTACACAGTTGATACTTCAGTTGTCTTAAAGGATAAGCTTGGATGGATGGTTGCCAAATAGACTAAACTTGTTCTGTCCTGTTCTTGGATTTAAACTTTATCATTCAATATGGCATAGTACCCTTAAGACATAATACTGCCACAGATTTCACTTCTCTCTAGAGATTTTTGCTCTCCAGAATTCAGTAAACCAAGACTCATGCTGGATTAATGGAGCTGGACCCTAGATATTTTAATTTGCCTTAATATAGACAAAGGATGAATCAGATTGTGCTCATCTCAAGGCTTGCTGACAAGCCACCTGGGTGTTTTTTCCCTCTTGACCAAGGCAGAAATTACTTGAAATAAAGTATACACATTATGTTTCAGAAAGGTAATTGTGGGTATAACACTTAATGTATAATAAGCACTACTATAAAGGAAAGTTGTGCTATCATATCACCTTTTACATTTCCACTGTATATGAATTCGTCTCATATAATCAGTCCCCTCCTATCCTGATATGTGTCTAGTTCACTAGATTTACAAAGGTTTATAGGAAGTGTCACTCTTAGTAGTCAAAAAATTGCCTTAGTATAATACAGTAAGGTGTTTCAGATGATGCGTATCTTCTTGTTTTTTGAATATGAGCACTTATTAGATAGATGTTTTCTTACCAATTTGAAAAAAATGACATGGGCAAGAAAAAAACAAAAAAATAGGTATCTTTATTAAGCCTGACCATGTGCCAGCACTATATATATAATATATAATATATATTATATAACATATTATATATATAATATATATAATATATAATACATATTATAATTATATGTATAATTATAATATACATATAATATAATATAATAATATAACATTATATTATATTATTAATATGTAATATTATGATATATATAATATATATGTTAATATAATATATTATATATAATCCCATATATATATCCCATATATATAATATATATATTATATAATATATAATAATATTATATATTATATTAATATATAATATTATAATATAATATAATATAATAATATATATAATTATAATATATATTATATATAATATATAATCTCATTTAATTCTCCTAACAGCCCCTTGAGATGAAGTCTGTCATTATCCTTATTTTACAGGGGAGGAATCCTTAGCACAGAACTTAATGTAATTTTTACCTTTCTTGTGTTTGGTCTCCCCTCTTCATAAAATGATAGTGGAGAGGGAGAGGAGGGAGAGGAGGCTTTGAGTCTGGCAGACCTGATTTCTGTTCGTTGGTTGGTGACCCTGGCAGGTTACCCCCCAGCCTCCATTTCTTTTGGAACATGAGAATAATAGAATCCTTTTCATAAGGCTGTAAAAATTAAATGGTAGCATACACAGTTGTCCTTTAATGTCCATGGGGTATTGGCTGCAGGACCTCCCAAGGACACCAAAAACTGAGGATGCTCACGTCCCTGATATAAAATGGTGTCGTATTTGCATATAATCTACATATATCCTCCCATAGACTGTAAATCATCTCTAGGTTACTTATAATAATTAATCCAATGTAAATGCTATGTAGTTACATTATATTATTCAGGGAATAATGACAAGAAAAAATATCTTAGATGTTTGGTATAGATGCAGTATTTTTTCCTAAGTATTTTCAATCCATGGTTGGTTGAATCCGTGAATATGGAACCCACAGATAGAGAGGGCCAACTGTATACCCAGTACATGCTAGGTATTCAGTAAACATTAATTTCCTTTATCCTTATTCACCTGCAATCCTCCTTTTCCAGACAACATGAAACTTTAAAATGAAGCTTCCTTATTGAAATAGTAACTTCATAAAATGTCTCTGACCCTTGGCATTTTGTAAGCAGAAGAGAAATTGACCTTACTCAGAGATTCCCAATGCCATTTAGTCGTGTACTTCTTTCCTCCTACGTTTTTTTCTTTAAAGGTCTGTTACACTAAAGAGTAGATTTTGGCCAGGCGCGGTGGCTCACGCCTGTAATCCCAGCACTTTGGGAGGCCGAGGCGGGCGGATCACTTGAGGTCAGGAGTTCGTGACCAGCCTGGCCAAGATGGTGAAACCTTGTCTCTACTAAAAATACAAAAAGTAGCTGGGTGTGGTGGCGGTGGGCGCCTGTAGTCCCAGCTACTTGGGAGGCTGAGCCAGGAGAATCACTTGAAACTGGGAGAAACCCCACTGCCCTCCAGCCTAGGTGACAGAGTGAGACTCTGTCTAAAAAAAAAAAAAAAAAAAAACAGAAGAGTGGATTTTAAGTGTTCTCACCACAAAAATAAACAAATAAATATGGGCAGTAATACATATGTTAATTAGCTTAATTTAGCCATTTCACAATGTGTACATATATCAAAAGATGATGTTCCCTATAAATATATCCCCCCCATAATTTTTTTTTTAGACAGTCTCTGTCACCCAGGTTGGAGTGTAGTCTCTCAATCACGGCTCACTGCAGCCTCAACCTCCTGGAATCAGGCAATCCTCCTGCCTCAGCCTCCTGAGTAGCTGGGATTATAGGCACGTGCCATCAGGTCTAGCTAATTTTTTCTTTTATTTTTTTGTAGAGCTGAGGTCTCACTGTGTTGCCCAGGCCAGTCTCAAACTCCTGAGCTCAAGTGATCTTCCCACCTTGGCCTCACAAAGTGCTGGGATTATAGGCATGAGCTACCATGCCTGACCAATATGTATAATTTTTATTTTGTCAATTAAAAAAGTAAATTAAAAAAATAAAGGTCTGTTAACAATAGTGAATTTCACTTGCATATCTGGGAGTGGAGATTCGCTGACATCCAGAAAACCATGATCTCAGTCCAGTATACCATTTTCCCCCCAGAAACCAGCGAGTGGCTCAAAATCCCCAAAGAATCTTCCCTTCTCAAAAGGCAAATAGATGGGATCAGAAGTTCCTCTGCTGTTTACATGGTATTTGACATACAGTCATGAGACACATAATATTCTTAAAATCTTCCAATATGTGTAAGGCCCCATTTCTGCATTTTTAAGCATCCCATGCACTCAGTCATGAAAGGAGGCATTTCATAGAGTCTTCTGTGGATTGTGTCGTGATTTCAATTATTGGTGATTATTGGTAAGGTATAAGGGGTCAAGTCATCTCCCTTTGGCAGAAACTATATTACCCCTAATGGAAAATTATCTCTGGTAAGCTGATGTTCATCTTGTCCGTCTCTATACACACAATCTGCTGTCGTCTTATTTTCCTCCCTTCTTTGGCTTGAATGCATAGAGTCTTTAAGATAGTCTGTATTTTTTCATTTGTTCCTCCGTCACTGGCCTTGTATCTTCCCTGCAGTATTTTGAACTTAATTTTCTCTAATTTATTTTGGATTGACTAAGAAGGACAAGCTGATGAAGAGAAGAATCAGCTACTAGTTGGCCCTGATGTAAAGAGCACACGTGGGCATCATGGAGGCGAGGCAGGGCTGCGTTTGTGCAGGTTGTGTGGTCCCTGCTCTGAGGGTTTCGCGTGGTAAGGCAGGTTTGTCCACGCCTGTCCTCTGGGGAAGTTGCATCCATTTATTAAAATCACAGGATTTTGGTTTGCTGCTGTTTTTCCTATTAATTACTTTGCTGAGTAGACTGCTAAGGAATATAGGATATGCATAAACTGATGTGACACTTTCAGCATAAAACATTTAAAAAATAGGAAGTCAGCTGGGTGTGGTGGCTCATGTCTGTAATCCCAGCGCTTTGGGAGACCCAGGCAGGAGGATCTCCTGAGGCCAGGAGTTCGAGACCAGCCTAGGCAACATAGCGAGATCTCGTCTCTCCAAAAACAAAATTAGCTTGAGGCCAAGAGTTCAAGACTAGCCTGGGCAACATAGTGAGAGCCTGTCTCTACCCAAAATGAAAAAAAAAAAAAAATAGCCAGGTGTGGTGGTATGTGGCGGTAGCCTCAGGTACTTGGGAAGCTGAGGTGGGAGGGTCACTTGAACCCTGAAGTCAAGGCTGCAGTGAGCCGCGATCTCTCCACCGCACCCCAGCCTGGGTGACAGAGTGAGATCCTGTCTTGGAAAAAATAAAAGGAAGTCAGATCTTGAGTATGTGTCTGTTTTCAAATTCCAGAAATTTAAGGAGTAGCCTATTTCCATATTTCAAAGAGGAGAAATGTGGGGAGCGAATGAGTTTCATAGTCATGTCACTATGGTGTGACAGGAGGGCAAGAAAAGACAAGCGACCCAGAAGAAAAGAGAATTAGGTGTCTCCACCCTGATGCCAAAGGAAAAACTGGACCATTCGGCTCTCTTTATATGGAATGATGGGAAGGAGTGTGTTCTAAGATTCATAGGAATTAAGAAGCCCAAACATAAAGCTCACAAGATATTTGGGATTTAAAGAATTCCTGCATAGACAGTCCAGGCTTATTGTTCTCAGACTCTGTCTTTGCAAATTCACTTATTTACTTGTAACCCCCAAATCAACACTCATGCACTTTCACGGTCATTTGTGGACATGCCCAGAATGGCGAAAATTTGGAGTCACCTGATGTGCATTCCCAGTGGAGGTCAAACGAGGCAAAGCTCTGCCTTCTGGTTTTTTTTTCTCTTACTGTTAATAAGTATCGTTTTCATGGTCTATTTAGTGCCACGCTTTGGGCATTTTTATGCATATTGTTGGTGATTTCACTGTTTAAAGCAGTCCCCAGGCATTGTGCTAAAGCACTGTCTGTCTTGTGTCCCCGCGTGCAGTGCTATCTGCCTGATAGAGCAAATGTGTGTTAGGTAAGCATCGCTCAGGCATGAGTTCAGCTGCTGTTGGCCATGAGCTCAATGTGAAGAAATTGGCAAAGTATATTTAAGATGGCTTTCAACAGAAACACACATAAGACACGGCCAGTTAACTAAAATGTTGTTTCAAGACTACTCTAGGAACCTCAACCCGTATTTCCCCTAGGAGAAATGATTCAGGAATGGCTAATTCAGTGTTTATGGTAACCTTGTAGATCATAACTGCCTTGAATAATGAGCATCAACTGCATTTCCTTGAGAACCAGATAGAAGGAATTGCAGAGAAGCCCGGCCCTCTATTGTCAAGGCAACGTATAACGATGGCAGTATGACCAGGCATGCCCCCATTTCTGTGCCATTTTCTGTGATGGAGGGTGGCAATTTTACTCTATTGAGGAAGGGAGAAATCAGTCCAGAAAAGGCAATTAGGAAATAGTGTTGTTGGTCTTTCGGATGATGAGGAAGCGAGGGAGGGGTTCTTCCAGTGCCCCGGCTGCTGCCAGGTGAGTTGGCATGGCTTTGTGCAGAACAGATATCCTCAGTGGGTGTGATTGATGGCAACACCCAGGCCATGTCCTGCTTGATTACTGGAGTGCATTGCCCTAAGTGTGACAAGCTGCTTCATGTGACAGAATGAAAGGTGAGTTTCATAGCAACAGTTCCCTTGGTTTTTATCAAAACAGCTGGGGCCTGGTCATTAGGCTACTTTTTATTAAGCTTGTTATACAGTATATGTGATACAAAGAAAAAGGTGTGCTGTCTCAGAGGTGTAACAATTGGTGTACCTTGACCTTGAGCTAGTGTTGTTAAGGCGCAGGTCTGATTTTAAAGCTCTATCCTTTAACTTTCCACATTCCAGCAGTATTGAGGACTGTCTTGAGGTTATGTGAGAAAACAAGGTTATGTGAGAATCATATTTCTCATAGACAAAAACATATAAGACTTTGCAGTCTGATCTGTTATTTCTGACAACAAGACTACGAAAAGTTTAATAAACTCATAATTTTTTTAAGCATTAGATTATCTACCTTTGCACCCACTGACAATCCTCTTTTCTCTCTACATGATAAAGCATTTGGGTTTTGCACTAGTCATTGCTAATATATATGAGTTTCACTTTGATGTTTATAAAGTCCTGAAGTTTTAGGGTTTGTTAGGAGGTCATACGGTTGTCACCCACATGTGTAGAATTTACTGCCAAGAACCTCTCCAGGTGGATGGGGAGAAAAGAAAAACTGGGAGCAGGTATGGCTGAAGATGGATGATTCTGAGGCTTTTTTTTTTTTTGGACATGGAGTCTTGCTCTGTCGCCCAGGCTAGAGTGCAGTGGCACGATCTCGGCTCACTGCAACCTCCACCTCCTGGGATCAAGCAGTTCTCCTGCCTCAGCCTCCCTAGTCGCTGGGATTACAGGTGCCCGCCACCATGCCCAGCCAATTTTTGTATTTTTGGTAGAGATGAGGTTTCGCCATGTTGCCCAGGCTGATCTTGAACTCCTGACCTCAAGTGATCTGCCTGCCCTGTACTCCCAAAGTGCTGAGATTACAGGTGTGAGCTACTGCGCCTGGCCTTGAAGCTTCTTTCTGACTAGTAGAGATGAGGAGGAGAGAAAACTGTCTTCTCACATCACCACAATTGTTAAATGTATCCTCGCATCCCGTCTCTGAGATCTGGCCCTTCTGATGTTCCCCACCAACTGGGCTCACCTTATGTTGTCTGCTAGCTTCTGTTTGGCTTGCTGGGGAATATTGACAAACTGGGAAGTGTCATTCCTATGTGACTTGTTTTTCTTTCTGTTTCTTTTTAGCTGAGATTGGGGATTTTGATGAAGCCTTGGACAGAGAGCACTTAGCAAAAAATAAATACATACCTCAGCAAGACGCACTAGAGGACAAAATCGTGGAATTTCACCATAACCACATGTAAGTCTCGTTCCTGGCTTCATATTCCCTCTGAGCCGGTTCTCTCTGCCTCCAACCTACATGGGTGTACATCCCTCCACCCCCCACACAAACAATTGTGGAGAAAAACACAAAGCGTGAGGGAGGAAGATCACAGAGGCTCATTGGGATGTGGTGATTCATCCTGGGCTCTCAGAAGCACAGGTCACCCACTGAAGCCTGGAGTTTAAGGATGCCCATGCTTTGGAACGAAAGAGAAAGTAAGAGCAAGGGACCATCCAGTCATCAAGCTAATGAGAAATTGGGAAAGGGACGTGGTCACCTAGGGACAAGGTCGGAGTATCGTGAAAATCCAGAACCTTCATAGCATCTCCATTTTTGTTTTTGTTTGGATTAATATTTTCAAAGGACTCATGGTACTTTTGGTTGTTGTTTTAAGGAGGCATTGGAGCCTGACGGCCGTGTGAAAAAGTGTTCTCTTGAACTTTGCTTGCAGGTTTAGGTTATTGAAAGCAACTAAAATCTTGTTTTAACTCAGTGGTGTTTTGCTTTTATGTGACCTTAAAGGAAACTCTTTGAGATTCCCAAAAAAAAAAAAAAAACAAAAAAAAAAAAAAAAAAAAAAAACTGGCTGAGTTTGGAGACTTTTGGGGTTTTATGTTCCATGAGCAGTGGAGGTTTTGTCCTAGCTGCTAGACTTTGGGTTACAGTGAATGGGAGGTTGGGTGTCATCTGATCGGGTAGCCCCAGTGTTTGTGATGAAATGCCTTTTTATTTCCCAGGAGAAGCTTCTTAATCTCAAATTAATAGACACAGGGAATTCAAATCTCCTGGCCTTTCTGTTTAATTTTTGTTTTGTCAGTGGACAAACACCAGCAGAATCAGATTTCCAGCTCCTAGAGATTGCCCGTCGGCTAGAGATGTATGGAATCCGGTTGCACCCGGCCAAGGACAGAGAAGGCACGAAGATCAATCTGGCCGTTGCCAACACGGGAATTCTAGTGTTTCAGGTGAGAGCCTTGAGAACACGGCCCGGTTCCCTTGGTGATAGACAGAGAAGAACTGGCCCTTCACCTCTGATTCATATTCAGTGGGCCAAGACCTCTGATCGTTATTTTTCGGCGAACAAAGAAAAATTAACCTCATCTCAGGCTTTCTGTTTCCCAGGCCCTCAGCTCCCAGATTCTATTTCACTTACCTTTGCCCTGTTTGGGGAATCCACATTACAGATTTGTTTGGTTTTATTGACTTTATAGCATCACAGAAACATGTAGCTCTCCATGGACTTACACTTAGAACACAGTATAATGGAATCGAGATTTTAGGTCCCCGAATAAACACCTTTTTCACACTTACAGATGATACTTTGCTGTAATGTGATCCTTTTTTTTTTTTTTTTTTTTCCCCCAAACACAGTTTGGCTTGAGCCAGCTTATTTGGGCGGGACTTCAGATATACTTAAAGAGTGTTAGGCACACTTTTAAGATACAGCAATTTTATAAATTCATGAAAGCCACATTCTTGCAATTTTGTAGCAAAACACATACTGCACTTGAATTCTTACTTGTATTCTACTTAAAGACATAGTGATTCTCTGCACTCTAAAATGTGTGCTCTATTGATCATTCTGCTATTGGACTGTTTCATTGATCAGTGCTTCTCTCTTAATAGCCTTATTGAAGTATTGTTGACGTACAATAAAGTGCACACACTTGAAGTGCATAGTTTGATAGGTTTTTATTATGTATATGTATATCGTATAAAATTCCCCACAAAACCAACAGAATGAACATACTCATCACCCCCAAAAGGCTGTTCAGTACATTCCTTTTCAACACAAGTGGGTAACCTGTGCTTTTAGTTTCAAAGGGATATAGAGAAAGCACCTGCCTTTCTCATGAAATAGGATCAGATTTCACCCAGTTAGGAAGTTGTAAATATGTTCAGGACCTAAAACCCTTTATTGAGCTCTTCCAGGTTTGCTTATATTTCCCCCTTATCTTTTATCAAAAGAGTTCCAGTGATTCTCTATTCATGCACCAGAAGTTTATGACAGCATAATTATTACATAATCACATCCCAAGAAGAGTTAAGTTGGCTTCCTGCCAGGTAGTAGGGAGTGACATTGTGAGAGCAGTGTGGTATTCAAGGCGGATTTTTTCTTGACAGTTTTTGACCTGCACGCGTAGCCTCTGAGTATCGGATAAGAGAAACAATAGGCCGGGCGCGGTCGCTCACGCCTGTAATCCCAGCACTTTGGGAGGCTGAGACAGGTGGATCACCTGAGGTCAGGAGTTCGAGACTAGCCTGGTCAACATGGTGAAACCCCGTCTCTACTAAAAATACAAAAATTAGCTGGGCATGATGGCATGTACCTGTAATCCCAGCTACCTGGAAGGCTGAGGCAGGAGAATCGCTTGAATTTGGGAAGCAGAGGTTGCAGTGAGCCAAGATCATACGACTGCCCTCCAGCCTGGGTGACAGAGCAAGACTGTCTCAAAAAGAAAAACAATAAAGCCAAGTGGAGTTTTCAGTACTATCATTAAATTTCAAATCACAATCCTGAACCATTTCTAAAAAGTATTAAGAAGGAAAAGAAGTGTCTCACAATTGAATTAATGTGCTTTGATTGTGTTTGACACAATCCCTAAGTATTGGGAATACCTGGGTAATGTAATCACGTGCAAAGCCTGTGTCTCTGAACCCACCTTCTTGCCAGTGCCCTATTGCTTCATTCTTGCCACGTTAAATGAACAGGCCTGGTGTTCCAGTGGGCTCCAGAGGAATTCTAATTTCAGCTGAGACTGGGCAGATGGGAGTTGGTATCCGGCAGCTCCCCGTTGTTTCTCCACCTTGTATGGAGACAATGACTCCCTGGCTGCCAAAGACGATAAGGACATGTGAACCCGGCCCAGAGACTGTGCTGGCCTTGAAGACACACAGCAGGCCTGGCCTCCCATCCTCAGTTCTACCGGTGCTGTTGGAAGCTTGATGGGCCCAGGAGCCAGACCAGCGTGGATGAAGCAGGGAGTTGATTGCAAACCTGCTGAATGTTAACCATAGCTGCCAGGAAGGCATGTGCTTGGAAGTCTCTTTCTGCCACATTAAACGTGTCATTTGCAGCAAATTAAAATAAATCCACGTTGCAGTTTCCATGTCTATAAAATGAAAATAGTAAATCCATCTTGCTGGGTTTTATCATATCAGGGTTGTTAAGATACAGTATATAAAGCCCTCAGGATGGTACCTGGCACTTCATAAGTCCTGGCAGCTAATGATTGTGGTGGTTGTCATGGTTTTTATTTCTATTTATGTTTCTTTTCATCATTATCTTGGCTAGTTTATTCTCTCCCTAGAGGCAGACTTAGTTTGAATGCCAAAATCCTATAATTAGTGAGAAATAATGATCCAGGAACAGGTATCATCCGATAGCCACAGATCCTGTGAGTTCTCTGCAAAAGTCATCTCTACTGAGCAGTCGCCTGCCAGCCCTCTTCCTTTAGCTCCCATAAGCAAAACAGACCAACTCCCAAGTTGCTTGTTATGCATTTCCTGGCTCACTGCTACTGTCTTTCTTTTTAGGGTTTCACTAAGATCAATGCCTTCAACTGGGCCAAGGTGCGGAAGCTGAGCTTCAAGAGGAAGCGCTTTCTCATCAAACTCCGGCCAGATGCCAATGTAAGTGGTCCCGGCGGGAAAGGGGACCCGTTGAGCCATGGGATGGCGTGTGTCCTGCAAGGGGTGGAGGTCTGCTTGGCAGGGCCTCCGCTGAACCTCTGGCCAGTGCTACCCAGGTGCTTTTGTCCACATGAACGCCGAGCGTCTCTAGGACAGATGTATCCAAATGGTCGGTAACTCTACGGCTGTCATCGTTGGTAAACAGCGAGCGTAAAGGAGGTACATGAACATGTACCTGGGGAGAGGGTCATTTCCCTGCGCAGATTCAGGCAGCCCCTCCTGATAAACAACCTGAGCTGTGCTATTGCTGTGCATCCAGCCCCAGGCTACACCTGGAGACCCCATTCAGTATCCTGCCCTACCCCAGGCATAGACTGACTTCCCCAATCCCTGCTGGAGGCCCTGAGCCCCCAGTGGAACTCATTTTCATGGGCTAATTAGGTTCCCTTCCCCACTTACTTCCCACAACACGCCTCACACTGTGGCCCACGCCAGGACTGGGACGGGAAGGGAGGAGAAGCCTCTTCTTTGTCTGCCGGAAATGGTGACGGAGGAGGTGGGTGATGTGTCCTGGGCGTCTGTCCCCAGCCAGCATGTAGAGTTCTTTTTCCCATGGCAAAGAAGATGATAAATGGCAATTAGGCTTATAGTGTAGCTACAATCTGGGTTCAGTAGGTTTTCATGGCCCGATCTGGGAAGCATATACCCATTTTAAATGGTTTTCCACGGAAAAATTCACTAGAGTTCCAAAAAGCTGCCTTATAAATAAAGAACTGCAGCACAGCTTGTTTGTAAGTTGGGTCCACCCAAAACTGTGAGATCCCCCAAAATAGTTAGAACTGCTGGGAATGCTAAGGATGGTAGTAACTTTTGTTTATATAATATGGCCACTTCAATTGGGAGCAGAAAATCTCTATATCCCCTTTCCAGAATCAAAGGGCATGATTTTTTTCAGCCGAGAGTGACACTTTGTGCTCCAGAAAAAAAAATTCATTTCCTGTGTAGTTCCTGGGGTGGCCTGGAGCCCGGAGCTGTGGGCGACTTCACAGAGAAACGACGTAAGAGCCAACATTGACACGAAGTATGAGGAAGAGGATGAACGTTGCGTTTCAGTGATTTTAAGGAGGCAGGAAGGGACTTTCAGTATCTGGGTTTTGTTTTTCAAGGAAATGTAAGCCAAATAAACATAATTTGTATATGAAATCTGTCAAAAAATGGTGTCACTTCCATTGAAGCCATGTGGCTGTTTCTGTCACCCGTCTAAGAGATTCTGTGGGGAAGAAAATGATGGACTAGGGACCACATCTTGTCCTTAAGAATAACTAGAGTTTAGTAAGTCTTTGCATTGATGGTCATGCTGTAATAAAATACACAGCGAAAACTTTATCGGACAAAGCTATCTTCTGCCCCTTTTCTCCTATTTCAGTGGTGTATCTATGGGTAATGGAAAAAACCACCGTTGTATTTTCCCTTTTTAGAGTGCGTACCAGGATACCTTGGAATTCCTGATGGCCAGTCGGGATTTCTGCAAGTCCTTCTGGAAAATCTGTGTTGAACATCATGCCTTCTTTAGACTTTTTGAAGAGCCCAAACCAAAGCCCAAGCCCGTCCTCTTTAGCCGGGGGTCATCATTTCGGTTCAGGTGAGGTCGCCACTTCGTGCCTCCGTTTGCTGGGTGCACGTTTTTCCTCCCGCCTCTCACAGCCGCTGTGACACACAGCAGGTCAGGGAGGTGAATGCTCATTGGCCTCCAGGAGCTATGGCCAAGCGGGGGTGCTTGTATCGTAATCCCAGTGGGCTCTGTTTGAACAGCAGAGGCACCAGGCAAAGCCACCCAGTCATGGTAAACACCTAGCGGGAGTCTCTAACTCAGAAAGGATTTCTCTCTCTGTAGAAGTACAATGTCTTACTAACATTTGGTGTTGCTTCATAGAATATGTGGACTTCGATGTTATTGGTGAACTTTTCCATTCATTTTTAACAAATCATTGTCTGCCATGTGTCAAATACTGTTCCAGGCACTGAGCCCAGTGGTCCCTGCCTTCACGAAAGGTACAGGCTCTTGGGATGGTTGCTTAGTAACCAAACACAGTTATCAAGTGGGCTTAGTTAATTGAACATTTTTTCTATATATTCAAGGAAAATATCAAGAGACTGAGTGGACCCAAAAATACAGAGTCTGTTAGGATTGCTTTTGGTCCTGGCTAGCCAAGCAACCCTGCATCTCTCCCAGTTAGGGAAGGAGGGGAAGTGAAGCCCTGAAGCATCATTTGTGTGTTTAAATGAGAATGCCTTGGTATTTCTCCCCTTCCCTGTTGTGGTCTCTGTTTCAGTGGTCGGACTCAGAAGCAGGTTCTCGACTATGTTAAAGAAGGAGGACATAAGAAGGTGCAGTTTGAAAGGTAAGAGAAGCTTCAATGCTACTTCCAGTCTGAGAAGGCTCAGACTCGCCAGGCAACAGTTTGTTGCTGCTAAATATTTCTTTACCCAGACTTCAGACTTGATGTCCCTTGAGTTGTAAATGATAGTCGCAGTCACCCTCAGCAAGTCCAGTGTTAGAGAGGAAGGTTTTAGAGCCCAGGGGCACACCCTCGAGAGTGAGATGAGAACAGACAGAAAGGACTAGGGGAGGCGGGAGAGGACATACTGGGGAAGGAGAGAAGGGCTTAGGACATCACAGTGGGGGATGAAGCATGATAAAAACTAGCTCACTGGTGAGTCCTTCAATATTTTGGGATTTGTATTGAAAGTATGTCTATGAACATTTTAATTAAATCAAGTAAATCTGGATGAGCAGAAACAGGATTTTTTCTTTCTCAAAACAGGGTCTTGCTCTGTTGCCCAGGCTAGAGTGCAGTGGTGTGATCACAGCCCACTGCAGCCTCAGCCTCTGGGACTCGATCAATCCTCCCACCTCAGCCTCCTGAGTAGCTGGGACCACAGGTGCCCACCACCACTCCCAGCTAAATTTTTGTAGAGATGGGGTCTGCCTATGTTGCCAGGGCTGGTCTCAAACTCCTGGGCTCAAGCCATCTTCCCGCCTTGGCCTCCCAAAGTGCTGGGATTACAGGCAAGAGTCACCATGCCCAGCCAGAAACAGGATTTATTATTATTATTGTTGTTGTTGTTATCAAACACTTGTAGCCCTTAGTGTGTGCCAGGCTGTTCCAAGCACTGGGCCTGTGTGAACTCATTGAGTCTTCACCTCAGCTCTGTGAGGTCAGTGTTCTTTTATTCCCTTTATAAAGATGGAGACACTGAGTCCCCAGTAGGTTAAATAAGTAGTCCAGGTCTCATAGCTGCTAAGCAGTTTCTGGCCAGCCAGCCAGCTCCCGAGCCCAATGCTCCAAGGAGGAGCAGCAGAACCCAAGGAGGGTAAAGGAGCGGAGGATGGGCCTCAAGAACTAGTTACTGCATGTAGCGTTTTTAAAAAACTTTTTTCATTTTCATACATTTAAAAATTACAGTAAAGTACAGGGAAGTCAGCAAACACCCAGATTCCTACTACTTAGAATTAACAGCCATTAACAGTTGGACACATTTGTTTCTGGGGTTGTTTTTTCTTCTTTTATTTGCAGCTCTTGTTACAGACATGGTAAAACCCCCTTGAACCACCAGCTCTGGTAATTTCCCTTCTCCCCTCCCCAGAGGCAGCTGCCAAATTTAGGCTCCTTTCTGTATGCATATTACCGCATCCCAAAAGAGTGTGTAGAATTGCTCTGGAAGCCTGGCACAATGGCACACTCCTGTAATCCCAGCACTTTGGGATGCCAAAGTGGGTGGATCACTTGAACTCAGGAGTTTGAGACCAGCCTGGGTAACATGATGAAACCTCATCTCTACCAAAAAAAAAAAAAAAATAGCTGGATGTGGTGGTGCATGCCTGTGGTCCCAGCTACTTGGGAGGCTGAGGTAGGACGATTGCTTGAGCGTGGGAGGTCAAGGCTGCAGTGAGCCAAGATTGTGCCACTGCCCTCCAGCTCTGGGCCACAGAGCGAGATCCTGTCCCAAAAAAAGAAAAGAAAAACTGCTCTGAGTGTGTTCTTTTCATTCATATAAGTACTCTCATATATAATTCTGCATCTTGCTTTTTTAATACTACCTTTTTTTTGAGATCTGTTTTAAGGGCCATACAGTAGTATGAAGATACTACACTGTATTTCTCTGATTCTCTATTGAGAACCATCCAGATTATTTCAGTATTTTGTTTTGATTTTGCTGAAATAAACCTGCTTCTGTGGCCATCCCTGCATCTTCCTTCTACCACAAATCTGTGGTGCTTTCTCATGCCCTGTCTCTATAAATGTCATGTTCAGGAGATTTTTTTCAGGAGGTTTTTTTTTTTGGAGATGAATCCCATAATTTTCCTGGACAGTCAATAGTTAGTATTTGAAGACCATGTAAGAAATAGCCCAGTTCTCTCTCTGATTCAGAATGTGGATCTCTAGAGCTTTTCTGTGCTAACCTGGAGTATTTTGAAGAAGAGCTGGATGTGCCTGGGAATAGAATCTATATTTACACAGTCTCATGAATTTCAAGACCTGAGCATTTCGGTGCCTGTTTGATAGGGAAAAGGGGAATAGGCAGACTGAGAGGGAAGAGATGAAAGAGACGTGTCAAGATGCTGTTAAAGTCAGTTCCTTCTACTGTTGAGGGCAGGCCTTTTCCTCTGAACTTACTGCTTTGATAGAGTGAGCGGATGAGTGGTAATTGCCTCTGTTATAGAACTGATCCAGAAAATAATTACCTAAAGTACATGAATTGATTTCGTATTGTCAGACCATAGCTTGCCATTCAGAGCATGGGAGGGCGCAGCCACATCCTCCCTCCTCTGTGACTTTCCCCTTCACTAGAAAGGTCCTGCTCAGTTGCTAAATGTTTCTTCACGAGCTGCACCATGAGAACTACAACAAGGGCTTCTGAGAATTTCTCCAAGATTTAAGTAACCCTTGAACCATGCAAGTGCTATCAGAGGATGACTGCGTATGTTTCCAAGTAGCATTTGTAAAGGTGCCTCTGGGTACCATCATTATTGAGGAAGGCACTAATAAGTCCAACAAAAGGACTTTTGTTTCATTTAAAACCAAGGAAAAAGAAACAAAAACCTCACCTAACTTTAATGATCTTGTGTGATTTTTCCCAGGAAGCACAGCAAGATTCATTCTATCCGGAGCCTTGCTTCACAGCCTACAGAACTGAATTCGGAAGTGCTGGAGCAGGTCAGTGATGGCGCTGTCCTATGATAACTCTGCTTTTCCCCACACTTCCTCCACGGAGCCCTGGGCTTCAGAGCGGGCTTTCTTGTTCTCTGTCCTTTCCTTTGGGGTTTTTAGCAGATGAGAATCTGATTATGGGCCTTGGCTTTGACCAGATATAGGCTTTGTGCCATGTGCCGGCAGCCTGGGCTCAGAGGCCGTGGAGTGTGTTGTGTTTTCAGCTGCCTTCTCATCTCCCATGCGGTGCTCTAAGCCACTGACAACTCAGCTCAGCGGCGGAACCATCGCGGCAGTGGGCAGAGCCGAGACTGACTCTCCAGCTAAATGGGTCCACTTGGGAAGAGATGGGGACCCGCTTTGTAACCAATGGGTGTAACTCCTGCCTGGTGCCAAGGCCAGAAGCCTTTGCTGGCACAGAACTGGTCGGCGAGTTCCCAGAGCTTGTATTACAGGGTAGTGACCAAAATTGGCAGTAAGAGACATTATCACTCTTGCTCTGAGGGTGGCAAAAGCTCGTTTTCCCTGGAGTTGGTCTCTGGGTAAGTTCTCAGGGCTTTCTCTAAAAGAGAAAAAGAAACTTGGGGAAGAATATAAAGGAGGTTTCATCGTGTGAATCCAAAAAAACCCCTTTCCCCATCCAGGCTGCCCTGAGAAGTATAAGCAAACATGTCCTTTGTCGTTTTTCTGATGACTGTGTCAACTTGCCTTCAGGGGTCCCTGATGTGCCTGCCTATCCTTCCCTGGAGACCCCCTGTGGGCTGGAAGGGCCGTCTTGTTCCGTAGAAGCTTTACAAGCCCAACATGAGCAGGACGTGATGGCTGGCACCTGTAATCCCAGCACTTTGGGAGGCCAAGGCGGGAGGATCACTTGGCCCCAGGAGTTCAAAGCCAGCCTGGGCAACGTAGACCCCAGTCTCTATAAAAAAATTTAAAAATTAGCCGGGTGTGGTGGCACATGCCTGTGGTCCTAGCCACTTGGGAAGCTGAGGTAGGAGGATTGCTTGACCCCAGGAGTTCAAGCGCAGCCTGGACAACACAGGGAGACCCCATCTCTACAAAAAAATTTTTTTTAATTAGCCGGACATGGTGGCGCAGGACTGTGGTCCCAGCTACTTGGGAGGATTGCTTGAGCCCAAGAGGTCGAGGCCGCTGTGAGCTGTGGTTGCAGCACTGCACTCCAGCCTAGGTGACAGAGTAAGATCCTGTCTCCCCCTCCAAAAAAGAAAAGCAAAGCAAACCCCAGCATGAGTCGGCGGGTCCTGGAAAGCAGAGACCGGGCCTGGCTTGTGCTGCCGGGAACAGTGCTGTCAGCCGCCACGCCCTGAAGGAACCTTCTGGATCACGCCCAGATGTGCCTCCGTGATTGCTGCTAGGTCAGAGCGCTCCGGGGCAGTTCTCCCGCCGCAGAGGCCTCGGGTGTTCTTCCCGGAGACCCTGGCTCTCCTTTTGTGTTTTCAGCCTTGGAATAACAGTCTCCCTCTTCTCTATCTCTCTGCACCTTTTCCCCCCCACCCCACCCAGTCTCAGCAGAGCGCCAGCCTTACATTTGGAGAAGGTGCCGAATCTCCAGGGGGCCAGAGCTGCCGGCAAGGAAAGGAACCGAAGGTTTCCGCCGGGGAGCCGGGGTCGCACCCGAGCCCTGCGCCGAGGAGAAGCCCCGCGGGTAACAAGCAGGCCGACGGAGCCGCCTCGGCGCCCACGGAGGAAGAGGAGGAGGTCGTTAAGGATAGGACCCAGCAGAGTAAACCTCAGCCCCCGCAGCCAAGCACAGGTCCAGCATCCCGGGCTGCCAGAGGCAGCAGTACTTCCATTCCTTTCATTGACTGCAGTGACGTAGATAGCGAATACGACCTTCTTAGAGAACAAGCGTCCCTATCCCGGTCCCGATCCCGGTCCCGATCCCGGTCCCAAACAAATGACAATTATGAGGGTGATCTGACCAGCGGTGTCTATCTGCTGTCCAGGGAGGAGGGGCGAAGAGAGGCTGGGCGTAGGGCTTCCCCGCACTCTGCGAAGTCCTCCCGGCCTCCTTCCAGAGAATTCCTTGATGACGATTCAGCAGACATAACCTTTGATATGAGCGGGAGCCCTCGACTCCCAAGGCATAGCTCTCTCATAGATGAAATGTTCAAGGGCTCGGCTGGTCACAGCCCCCTGGCCACTCCATTGTCTCCCAGCAGCAGCAGTTCAAGTCCAAATATGAGTTGGGACAGAACTGGGTCTCAAGGCTATGTTTCTGAAAATGGACATGACCATAGAGAGGGGAGTATGGGAGAAGACACTCTCCCGGGCCAGGGTCCTCCTTATGAACACTGTTCCCCCACCTCGCCAAGGCCATACTTGCGGAATCTTCCTGGTAGATGTAATAAGTCAGAGACAGATCCACTCATCCTTAGCCAGGTAGCATTTACCCCGGAGGCCATGGATGGGCTTGGTGGCCGTGGGAAGGGGGGGCAAGCCAGCGCAGCTGCTCCCGAGGGTAGAAGGATGGCTAATGGCACACCCCCCATGAGTGCAGCCTCCAAGGTCCCTGCTGTGCAGTCGGTGTGTGCCAGTGACATGGCGGGGCAGCTGGCACCCCTGCAAGTGACCGAGGGCTCCACCAGCAGTGGGACTGAGTCCAGTGAGTCAGACTCTGAGATGCTGATCCCCGGGAGCCAGCCCCTCATATTTGGTAACCCGGCAGTGCTGCGTTCCCCGTCCCTACTGAGAAGCCGGGGGTCCTTGGGTGGCCTGCATTTGAGTGAGGAACAGGAGGAGGATGAGTGAGGAGGCCAGGAGCCAAGTCTTCAGCCCGAGCAACCTGGGGTCACGAGACCAGGGTTTCCCTAAAGATGATCTGTTCTAGTGACTCATTCATTTGTAGTCTACATTTGTTAGAGGAGATTTTGGACAGGCACATGTTTGAAAGGGTCTGCCTGACTTCTAAAATCGTTAAGAAAAACAAAACTTCAAATAAGTGGCTTGCTTTCCAGAAAAGGGCAAGATAAACAGCAAGTCCTAATGACAAGTTCTCAGGAGCTTGTTTATTTTGCTGGTTGAAGGCTAGGAAGAAACACTTTATTATGAATCCGATCATGTGTATAGTGTGTTATATTTATATGGCAATTTTCTGTGTATGTTCAATTATGCAGCTCACCCTCCTGTTGGTTGAGAGTTTGAACTGAAGCATCCTTGAGATTACAGAAAAGGGTTTCCCATTCTCCCCTTCTTTAAAAGGAGGGCTGCTTTGTCCATGCCTCATGAAGTGAGGAATTGGCACTATTCAAAGCCAAATGTAAATTGATAGCTAGTTGAGATTATGTTGGTGAAATCTTTAGTCAAGAATAATGAATATTTTAATGGGAAGAATTTGGGGTTATTTCTGCTTCCCAGGCTTCCTGTGAAATACTAGAAAAGTTGTCAAATCTTCATGAATTGTGATCTACTTGGGATTGCTGGTTTGGTTTAGGTTTGCATTGGTGGATCATATTGTTATGTTTTAAGAAGTACAATTCTGCCTCTCAGAATCTCTTGGTGAAACTGAAATCCTATTGAGTGCGGACACAGGGAAGAGCAACACCTTGAAATAGGCACTGTTGTCACCAGTAGGTCAACAAACTAAATGCCTGCCTTTGAATTGTGTACAGCGCAGAGGAGGACTGTTTTCCAGCATGGTTGCTCTTGGTTGGTTTACAGACACAGTCTTACCATTCACACTCTGGTGAATGGTGTCCTCTATTGGGAATAGTGATACTGGGATGTTTCTCTGAGCCAGAAAAAAGAAAGTGTAAGGAGAGAGAGATTGACTTCTTTTTAAATCTTGCCCACCAGGGTCACTGCCTTTCACCCAGCATTCCTGCATTTTAGATTAAAGAGCCTGGTTTTCACTTGAAGTTTCTCTGCCTTAGCTGCACGTTGCAATTTTCTGAGATATTTTAAAAATTAGTGATGCCGGGACCCTGACCCTAGGGATTTTGGTCTCATTGGTCTTGAGTGCTCCTTGGGCTTCCCAGCTGTTTGTACTGGGCAGCCAGGGTCACTTCTTACCGAGGCTGTCTCGAATCTAGTGGAATACAGTAAAAATGTTAGCTAAATTTTTGGCTTGCTCGCAGAGTGAGAAAAATATCACAAACAAACTGCTTTTTCTTGATGCCTGTGATTTGTACTTTTCGGCCTTAGGTACTTTTTTTTGGAAAAAAAAAAAAGGATAAATTGTAGAATAAAATTTTTAGATCCTAAGTAACTACAAAATTATCGAAAAGAGTCCTAACAAGGATAGCTCTCTGATGTGCCGCCATACCAGGGCCTCACTGGGCTCATCACGTGACCTGATCACAAGGGAAGCACCAAGCGTGCTTAGGACACTGAGTAGAATTTGGCAGCAGCATAGAAAATGGAGGAGGATCGGCTCATCTCATTGACAAATGATATCTGTCCACATGAATGTCCAGAAGTCGGTTTTAAAGAGTCTGAACACTTAATCCGTTTTTATACAGACTTTTTTTGCTTTGTTTTCCTAATCATTTGATTCAGTGCCTGATTGAATCAAGCTGATTGTTGGATCGTTTGAGAGTTGTTCATTGAAGTAGTCTATTTACGCCTTGCTTTAAATTTATATATTTAACAGAATTTTTAAACTGGAAGGGACCTCAGAGGTTCTTCTGGGCAAACCTTCATTTCTTATTCTGAAAAAGTTAAGTGACTTTGCATAACTAATACAGCTATTGCATGACAAAGCTGAAACTGTAACCTCGTCTCTAGGCTTCACTTTTTTAGTCTATGTGATATCTTGGTGCAATAGGAGCTTTTTGATTCAATATTTTAATTTTGGAGAGTCATATGAATTAATAATTCAAATCGGATGTGGAGACTAGTGATCAAGTAGACTTAGGCAATTACAGGCCATAATAGGTGGGAAGAACTACTTCTTTTTATATTGTGAGGGTTTTGCAGTTATAACACATTTTTGCATAATCTGTTCAGACATAGGAAAAATGTCAGTTTGCTATGAGTGTTCAGTGAAGTGTGAGTTAAACAGAACCAAGTGTGGAATCCTGTGGTTTATCTGTGAAAGTGGTTTGTTCAAATGAATTTTTTTCCCCTCTAATTATACAGCATTCTGATAATGAAATACGATTGAGCACTAGGTATGAACTTATACAGCGCATGACAGGAATCGTCAAATGTAAGCATCCCAGAGCAAAATACGCTTCGATCATTATTTTGTTTTGCTTTTTCCTACAGCAGTGATTTTTATCTAAGTATTTTAAGAGCAGTTGATCAATGGCAGTATACTCCGTTCTGTATTGATGAGATTTTTCACTTTAAGAGTTGCTCATAGAGTCTTTCCCTCACTGGCTTTGTACCAGGCAAGCAACTTAATTTCTGCTTCTTGGCCAGTATTCACAAAAGCAGCAATCCTGGTGTAATTAATGGTGCTTATAGTTTGTTTAAAGGCTGTTTATCATACATCCTGATGTGCTGCGAATAGTCACTACTTGCCTCAAGAGGAGCTTGTCCTATGCTAATAAAGATTCCATAACATTGGCCAAAGGGTCTGTTTATACATTCTTTGAGCCTGGTGGAGCACGTTTGCTGAGGTGATGTGGTCTCCCCAGTGTCACTGTGAAGAGCTCAGTCAGGAAAAGCCAGCAGCATCTACCCTGCCACCCTCCAAACCTTCTGACTTTGGGGAGACTCCAGTCCCCCAGGTCTTCACCCAGCCTGCAGATCTCATTCTAGCTTAACAAGGGCATGCGTGTGCATGAAGTTGAACTAAGAGTGGAGGAAGGCCAGAGGTAGGGTTGGGTGTGATACTAGGTAGCAGATATTACAGACTTCTGAATGCATTCAGATTTCCAAAGGGTTTCCTGAGACCTCTCAACCAATCTTTCTAGGACAATAGCTAGTGTAGGGGTCTCCTGACTCAACAGGGGACCCAGGCCTTCAGATACCAGCCACTCACTGGCTGCTCTCTGACATGCTATCTTAAGACCGTGAATGGAAGACAAGCCCTATATAAACACAAATCTTAAAGCCACTGTTGGCTACTCCAGGGCCTCCTTGTGCTAATATCTTTTGTTGGATATTATTTCAAAATATGTGAATTTTAGACCCTTTTGTGGTTGCCTTTGCTGCCGCTTGTTAAGGGCAAAATAAAAACGCAAGAAATTCTTTTAGCATGAAGAAATACATTTAATGAGCTCCAGAACTCAAAATAAATGGCTTCAGCTCCTTGAACAGTCATCTGTATGCCATTGATAATATTTTATTAGATAGGCGTTTAATTAGAGGAAGTCTGCGGGCCAGATTCTTCCCTGCATGTGTGATTCATATTTGGGAATTTCTGATTTATCTCCCCCCAATTGTGCCATGTGGCCTGCACTTAAAATGTAAGTAATTCTGATTTTATTCTCAAGAACTTATTTGAAGATTTAAGCCAAGCAATGCTGAAAAAAGCTAGGCCTGCAAAACTAAAACATAGCACGAGCCTCTCAAAATTTCCACCAAATATACAAAATCCAGTCTGCTCTGAATGCGCATCAGAAACTCAACTTTGGTTATTAGCCCTGGAATTTGGTGCCAAAAACAAAAATTTGGTTTTGTTGTCAAGCAATTTCTAAAGGAAGAAACAATGTAAATATTAATCTGTCATTTTAAATGTTGTTGAAACTGCCGTGAGTGTGCACACAGCTGTTTCATACCTGTAATCAGTATTCGCATGCTTTCAGTCCACTGTTTCTACTTAAAGCATTATTCCATATTTCAGCACAGAATGACTTTGGTGAAACTGTAGCTGTTAGTGAGTAATTGCGTTACAGGCAGACCCAGTCTTAAATTAACAAATCTGGGTTCCCTTAACTGTCAGGTTTATGTTGGTTTTATTTGCTTCTATCTGGATCCCTTCTCTTTGCCTGGGACCTTATTCTGATTAGCTAGATTTTTAAGAGCTCTTAGAGTTACATTCCCCAGAAAGACTTTTTTTCTCTGGACTTATGGTCTGTAAACATTTCTCCTCTGATGGTCATGGAGTTAGTTCTAAGACTGGCCTTCCTCTAGTTTGATGGTATGAGTCTATTCTATTGCTACTAAATTTTACAGATTGAACTGCAGAAGAGTCTTTCTAGGTAATCCCTGTAACAGAGCAAGTTTCTTTGAACCCTAGCCATGTATGCATAGTGTTCCATTATTGGAACGCTAAGCATGTGGGAGTTATTTATATCTTACTGCTCACGGTCATCATCAAGGTCTGATTACAGAAATTCAAAAAATTACAACCTCAGGCATAAATTTAAAGAGGTGGCCACTTAAAAATAATCCGTTGCTACCATTTCCACTTAAAATGGTAGCTCTCTGATGAGTTTTATATTGGCTGTCTGTTAGCCAAGCCCGTAAGAGCATATGGAGAGAAAGGTACGATTGAATGAACTTCTGTGAGCGGCATAAAGACATTTACTCTGACAACATTAAAGAATTTACTGGTACTGTTTTTTTTTTCCTTGTTAGTTTAATTCCATCTGTTTCTGTTTAACTGAGTGAAACAATAAAAATGGTGTCTCTAGTGAGCACATGTGCACACCTCTCCCAGTTGTTGGGATTTAAAATGAAGCTGTGACTTTTAGGCCAAAATTAGCCTGACACTTAATATAGCAGTTTTCTTTCTATTAAAAAATAGTGACAAAACACACACACACACACACACACACGCACAATCTGTATGATGATTTGGCCTGGAGTTGTAGACATCACAGATCAAAAGTGGCCTGGTGCTAGCTGTTTGGATATATCCTTGAAAAGGGCAACTTTGTCATTTCCTAGAGTAACCTAGAGAGAGATTTCCAAGCATTTCCCCATGAACAGAAGTGGTAAATGCTGATTTATTGTGCCATATGTGTGTTTGGGAGGAGGGGAGATAGCGTCTTGTTTTGAAAAAAGTTCTCACTTCATAAAATAAACAGCACACCACTCCAAAAAACAAAAAAAAAGATGAAACCTCAAGCAGGAGGAACTTTTTTTTTAACCCCTAGTGAAAGCAATTAAACGTCTTGGTAGACGCTAGGGAAGAATTAGAAAATCTTCTTTTCCTGAAAGCTTTAAACATTGTATAGACTCTGATTTGTTCAGGATCATTTCGGTGTAGACTGGCCACTCGACACAGACATCACAGCATGGTAGCCTCGAAACCAAGCCTTCAGCATCTTCTCGGTGCCCGGTGTTGGAGTGTTACTTGGAGTGGAGGCAGTGCATTTGCATCTTCATGTAGTCTCCAGATCAGGTTACTCTGATTTGTCTTGGAGTGGCTTTCTGTTTGAAAGTAGGGAGGATTAAAAATCAACTGTTGCCACGGGATATCTGATCTCCATGAGTAGTTGCAAGCCAGTCTAAAAGGTTCACAGGGCCGGCGCCGCCAGTGCGGTCATGGAAAATCGTGCTGTGAGATACTGGAGTGTGCTGCTGAGGCCAGGTGCAGCAACTGCAGAGTGTTGAGGAGTGAGGGGTAGTTAGAAATCACTGCAACATGGAAAAGCACACAGACCAAGGACGCTAAGGAGGGAGCGAGGACTACCGGGCAGGCGTGCGTGTGTGGAGTAAAATGCATCCGACAGTGATTGACTCCACTTTTGAGTGAGATGTGGAGGCAGTAGTGGTGTGGGGGTTGTGAGGGAGTGAGTCTGCTTTATTATGAATCAGGATTGATAGCTGGCCTTAAAGTGGGAAATGATAGAAGGGTCACTTAGGACCTGCCACTTAGTCCTGCTCACTTAGGAGCCTGCAGTGGCATGGTGACCAGTCTGTTATTACTCATAGATGACCTTTTCTGGCTCTTGAAACCAAGCTAACAACTCCTTTTTTTTCTGGGCCTCAAAGTTTCTTTGTAGGAAGTAAAGCATTTGTCACTTTCCCTGCAGTGATTTATAGAAAGACTGAAGATAGGTCTTCCTGAGTTAAGGACGCACACTGGCTGCTCGCTCCAGAAGCACCAAGAATGGCTGATGGGATAAATCCCTTACCCTTACTCCTGTTTCTGCCTCCTAAGGTTGCCGTGAAAACCTAACTAACCAAACCTCACCAGCTTGGCCTATATTATTAATCAAATTCCCTTCTGTTCTCTCTGTGTGTATATTTAATACTGTAGATAATATGTTTTATTTAAAATTTCTAATACACCAAAGTAATTTGAAATAGAAAAGGCTGGGGACTTCATTCTCATTTTTGTCATTTGTTTAATCAGTTTGGGAAAACATTTTCCGTTGTTCCATTGTATGCAGTGTCTTGTCAGCATGTACCTATCTAGGAGAAAACGCTTTGTTTTCAGCGTTCTGTCTTTACCCTCAAAGCATGGTGTAGCTTCTGTTCCTACACTGTTGGAGCACTGTCTGATGTCTTTTTTTTTTTTTTTTTTAACACTGCTGAATACCAATTTGTACTTGGAATACCTCTTTCCTCTAGAATACAGTGATCCTATTCCCCAAAGTGCAAGCTTTCATGTGGAAGCATCCTAAGTGATCGTCCTGGGTGGTGCCATATTTCACTAAAGTGGGAAAAGAAGAGGTGAACTTTGCTCTTCCAACAAGGCCTGCACTTTATACTTTGGGCAGTGCATGGGAGAAGGGGGGCCCTTGGAGGTGAGCAGGATCACTGTAGCTAGAGGAGAGGTCTCACTGAAACAGAACGCATCTGTGACTGTAGCTTGCATGAAGAGCCTAGACAGCCAACCATGGATTTGCCTTTATGTTTTGAATGGAAACATCTATTTCAATTGGGATAGAAACCTTTACCTATGTCATATCTGTAAGAGAATTTAGCTTATAGATATGTAGATACGTGTGTGTGTTGCTGGGTGGGGAAGTAGGTGGGAATGTAGAGAAGGCCTCACCTGACTTGGTCCCGGTTGGCTTCTGATGGCCAAGGAGCTGTTTTTCATTTTGGTGGGCACCCAACATGTAGGTTCTCACAGATGCTGTCTGGTTTCTTCTCTCCATGGCGGAAGAATGAAGTACGTCAATAAAGCATGGACTCATACCACTGGGAAGAATGCTGGCTTCTCCAGTAACAATGAGCTTGGTGGTTCTTTGAGCATGGAAGGCCAAGCTCATGTCACAGTGTATGCACGGTATTAATATATCTCTTGTTGATCTAAACTGAAGGGGCTTTTACTTGTCCTAACAGGTATCATGCTGTAAAAACTGTCCATTGTAACTGTTCTTTCCCACTGATGGCTGAAGCTTTGTCCTGAGTACAAGATGGTATTTTTCATTGGTACGAAGCACCATGTTCCCAACCCAAACACTGCCTCCACCA
Organism: Gorilla gorilla gorilla; assembly: GCF_029281585.2. Classification (NCBI taxonomy): domain Eukaryota; kingdom Metazoa; phylum Chordata; class Mammalia; order Primates; family Hominidae; genus Gorilla; species Gorilla gorilla. The sequence goes on from NC_073238.2 coordinate 113,120,416, forward strand.
CCACACCACCACCACTGCTACTACCACCATTACCGCCACCATCACCACCACCGTGTTCAAACAAAGCAGCATTCTCCTGTGTCTTTTCCTCATAAGTAAGAACAAGGTAGCACATTCATTTTTCCATTAGTGCATTTCAATTCTTTTCCTGCAAGTTGCATTGCTATTGCTTTTCTGAATTGCTTGATGATGAACTGTGAAGCTGATGCTTAGCTGCTTGTGAAACTTTTCTTAAAGGAACTGAGTCTAAGAAGCACACATACATTACCCTCAACAACCTCAGGTATCAAGAAGAGGACCACACTGCTAACATGGGTAATCCTACAGCCTGGCTTTTCTTGTGGAACTTTGTAATTTCTATAAAATACCGCCAGCTTTGCGTATTCCACTGAGCGAGGCCCCAACTTAGATATCAGACGCTAGTGAGTCCTGCCTATTCAGGAAGCTACCTATTATTCAGTATAATACTGCCCTTTTTTTGATAACTGGCTTTCAAATGGGATAATCTCTAGAGAGGTTTCATTGTATCCTCTTAGAGCGTATGGATTTAAATAGAGCCTTTCAAAAAAATAGATGAAAACCTACATCTCTAATGTATTTCCTACTTGGGCCTTTTGAGCATGTTCTGGGCACATAGAGATAAAATCTCCCATATTTTAGAACAGAATAAAAGAAGACAAATTATGGTAGATAAGTGGCACCCAGAAGATTGCAAAATAAATAATTTTATGTGGGGGAATATTGAAGAAAAAGCATAGAAACATTTTTATAATTGCACTTTAAAATTTTGGAAAAGAAAAATTGAGAATGCAATCAGTAGTCTCATTTTTTGTCAGTATTCTGTCAAATATTAGCTATTTAATAAGCATATCTCGGATTACTGTTTTTTTAGTTGTCAGTTTTTCTAGTTTCCCCCTTTATAGGAAAAAATAATACCTATGTGGTTAAAAACTGAGACTAATTTAAAAAACAGGACAGGTACAGTTAAGTCCTAGAAATGCCATTTTTATCACTTGAAAAATAGGTTAGAAATGTTTTTCTTTTCCCAGAATTGTGTGAGTTTGTTTTGAAGCCTTGAATACCGGTACGTGGTTAACAGGCAGCTTGTGCCCAATCCGAAGGCGGGAAGAAAGGCCTGGCTTTGGCTCACTGATGATAAAGTCTCCTCCCACTGCCTTTCAGCAGCTCTGCCGAAGAGCTGATCAAGATGCTGCAAACCCAGCTTCCCCAGACCGGCCAAGAGGGAAGAATGATGAGCGTGTTTTAAATTACAAAGAGAGAGCAGCGCAGGCAGTTTCTGGGCTGGGTGATAAATTGAAATCCATAAATATAGCAGTGCTCATTTGAAGTTCCATAATTGTTTGTGCCATGAGAATGTGTACGTTTGAAAGGATTTTATAAAGCAATTACTAGAAATGCCTCCCTTGAGAGCTGTATGACTGGAGGCGTTTTCAGTCCGAGGGGGGGCAGCATAAACCCAAACCTCTTCTAGATGAATGGCAGGGTGGCGGGAGGGGTCATGAAATCACGGGGAAGAGGTGAAGGATTTGAGAGCTACTAACCTGACATCTTAACTGAATGCCTAAGAAATTGCAGGGCAATTTCAGGAAATAGGAAAAATAATTTTGAAAACATTCGAAGCCTCCAGACTTTCGGTGTGTGACTGATCTTTTTTCTAATCTCTTTAAACTTCTTTCCACCTATTGCCTTAATAGCAGGTGCTTCCTCTTAGGGTCCCCCCAAATTATTTACCTCGAGCTCCCTGATGAAATTACTTTGCATTAATTTGTCATAAAGGGAGAAGTGCTAGAAATACCAAGGCATTGATAATTTCATGGAGTAGCAATGAATGTCAGTCACAGTTTCCTGTCCCCGTTGCCCGGGGCTGTGCCTTCAAAGCAGGTGACAGACTGCAAGGTGTAAACAAGCTTTATAATGCCATATAAATCAAACCGGGCTCATTTTACCTAACAACAGAACCATGTTTGTTTGCTTTTTTGTAAAATGGACTACTTCAGTGAAAATTGATTCCACGTAGTTCTAATAACTCTGTGACCTTGGACATTGGCTTTTTATAGACACAGCTCTCCACACCTGCTGGTGTGGACACCAGTTTGTACAGACTGTTGTCACACACCCTGGCTCAAAGTCAAAAGAGAATTTTAATTACTCATCAAGCTGCCAAATTCTACTAATTGCCCCCTTGTCAGCATATTTCATTAATTGCTGAAAGGTAAATGAGTTACATATTTTGTTTGGACCACGTCACCTATACATTTTCAAAGCCTCGGATTGTTTATCTTGCAAGGAGAGAAGGGTCCTCTTCTCCCCAGATGCAGCTCAAATTAGCAAAACTGAACTGTAGAGTTTCAGGCCTTTCCCTTCCTTAAAATGCTGATAGACTTCTAGACCAGACTTTGATATTTATTGGCTTATTGGTCTTGCTGTTTAAACACACCCATCGCCCTTTCTTTCTTAGGCCCTATAAGCAAAGCTGGAGTAGCGTCTTGGGAAAAGGCCAACTGACCACCCTAATTTTGTCATTCCAAGTCTGCAGAGCGCACATATTAAGTAGTTGTTACTGACCTCTTTAGGCTACGTGAGTGAAATGCAGCAAGCCTTCCCCCAGCAGCCTGTGGGCTAATCCTGAGCTGTTCCTTTGTTTAGGTACACGGGTGACCCTGAAGTTCCCACTCAGCCCTCTGTTTTCTGAATCCTGTCTCCTCTGTAGCACAGTGGGGATTGTTCTGAACCGTGGCACGCCTTCTTGGCGAGGCAGGCTCTCTTGTGGAACCATAGTCTGTTACCTCATTTCTTCCAACTGCTCTGTCCCCTAAATATGTGTTCCCAGGTGCAGTGCAGCAAGGGTGCTCGCTGTTGGCCTTTGAGAGTGGAGGTGGCTGTATCGGAGTGTGCTCACCCTACTTTTTCCCTTGCCCCGAGTGGCAGTTCTTTTCCTCTCTGTTGCCGGATGCTGTCTAGGGCCTGGTAGTTGCTATTTCCTTGCCTCCGCTCCCCTTCCCACTAGCCTTCTAACTACCTTTGATTCTCGGCTCCAACTCTTTCAATGATGAGGTGAATGCTTTTTCTGTTCCACGTCACTGCAAAGTCAAGGTGTCCAGCATGCTCTCACTTATAACTGCCTCACCCGATCTCACGCACAGTGCGAGAGCTGAAGGTAAGCCCCGGATGTTGCCAGATTATGGTGGACAAATAAAAAACAACTCTCCAACAGCAACTCACAAATGCATGAAATGTTTTAACCTCTAGACAGACTGCCAGAATTTCTCTCTTCTAATTCCTACTTGTAGTGATAACATTTTTCTTTTTGTGATTTTTTTTAAAAAAAAATAATAGTGTAGTACCTTGAAACAACTGCAGTTCTAACTCATTGTCACCATTTCTGTTTGACACGTTCCACTTCCTTTGCAATTATTGTATTTAGTTGTGCACTAGTGTCAATAAAATTGACATTTGTGAAGCAATTTCTGGCCTTTTTCTCCGGGGTTTTCTGGGTCTGGTGGTGTTTCGGGTGACGGGGTCTTTGTCTAACACAAGGCTTCATATTAGTGAGGTATATTAAAAATATGAGGATTTAAAAGCAGAGGGATTTTAAAAATGCGAGCTTACTGAATCTGCCTTTTCCTCACATTTTCTAATCTTGTTATCCAAGGATCATTGCACTAACCAGTAGTCCATTGGCAGGACGTCTGCCTTTTGTCATTCTCCAGGTACAGTGGATCTTCCTCCACTGTGTTGGCGGTGCTGCTGACTGCTCAACCTGGCACCAAGGGTGGGGGCTGGTGGTGGTTTCTCCAGGGTTCATTTATACTGGGACCAAATTCACCACCCTTACTTCATCAGCTCCATTCTAGGTAGGCTGTTGTATCTTGTAATTCCAAAACGCACATGCATGACTCCAGAGGGTGAGAACAGATGACAGGAAAATGGGGGTGCTCCCAGAAAACTGCCCTCCACCTTTTCCCTTAGAGATCTTCAGCGTACCAAGTAGCAGCGAGCCTGAAACTGTAGACTGGGAAATTGAGAAAGCGCTGACTTTGTCTTTCCTTATCATGGTAGTAGACAGGACTGCAGGTTATTTTAACTTTGCTTACCTCATATTAGCTCTAGCAAATCTGCTTTATTAGTATAAATATAAGTGTTAGGCAAAAACACTTAGGTTAGAAGTATATTCTGAAACATCCCATGTAGCTTCAGTGGGTTGAGATACAGATATTTGCAAAAGTGTATTGGCAAAGAGTGTCCTATACATATCATCTCCCTTCGCTGACTCATAGCAGGTAACATATACTTTTTTTTTTTTTTTTTTTTTTTGAGACAGAGTCTCACTTTTTCGCCCAGGCTGGAGTGCAGTGGCACGATCTCAGTTCACCACAACCTTACCTCCCTGGTTCAAGCAATTCCCCTGCCTCAGCCTCCCAAGTAGCTGGGATTGCAGGCACCCGCCACCACGCCCAGCTAATGTTTTTGTATTTTTGGTGGAGACAGGGTTTCATCATGTTGGCTAGACTGGTCTCAAACTCCTGACCTCAGGCAATCCGCCTGCCTCGGCCTCCCAAAGTGCTGGGATTACAGGCGCGAGCCACTGCGCCTGTCCACATTTTCATATTACTATGGTATCCTTTCTCAAGGACTCATGGTACCCTGTCACTTTTATCTTATAAAGGGAAATTGTGATAATATAATGACGTCTGGTTTTGCATGTTGAAGTGATCACATATGCCTGTAATGTGATGCTAGTGTTTCTGTCCCAAACAGTGAGAGACATGGAATGACATCACCAGGTATAACAAGCTTGCTTCTGTTCTTTGTAGAATGGGGAGTTAGTTGCTTGACCTTTCTGTTAGCTGTGACCCATTGTTACGGGACGTAGTGTGTCCTAAGTACACCAGTTGCTTAGATGCCTGTTAGTATAGTTGTATTTTCTAATCATGTCCCCATGTCTCATTGTGACATAGACACTGTGTCTTTCTTGAGTAATTCTTAGAAATAAGCAGTAGTTGGGAGATGAAATTCCTATTTTGGGATACACTATGCTTTTAAGCTATTTTAATTGCTGTCTAAGCAGAGTTCTCTATCTTATCATTAATTATGTAATGAGGCTCCATTGAATCCTTCATACTTTGGTATCTTTATTAAGGCAGCTTTGACTTCGGAAAAAACTAGAAAATAAAGAATCGCTTTAGGTTTGCCATGGCGGGGTAGTCAAAGTTCTTACGATTTGAAAAAGGTGAAAGAAGTGAATAGAAATCAGGTCCCAGAAAAAAATTACTTTTTTTTTCTTTAAAACTTCTCATCCACAAACAGGCTCCCTGACTGGCAGTCCTCACCTTTCCGAGCTGTCTGTGAACTCGCAGGGGGGAGTGGCCCCTGCCAACGTGACCTTGTCTCCCAACCTGAGCCCCGACACCAAGCAGGCCTCTCCCTTGATCAGCCCGCTGCTGAATGACCAGGCCTGCCCCCGGACGGACGATGAGGATGAGGGCCGGAGGAAGGTACAGGGCCGAGGGCTCAAGCGCGTGTGTGGCTGTGTGTGCACGTGTGTTTGTGTGAATTTTAAAAATTGTACTAAAATATACATAAGAGCAAAGGTACCATGTGAGCCATTTTCAAGTGTACAGCTTGCTGGCATTAAGTACATTCATGTTGTTGTGCCACTGTCCCGACCATCCATCTCCAGAACTTATCTTCCCAAACAGAAACTACATCCATTTGTCACTAACTCCTCCTTCCCCCTCCTGCCAGCCACTGGCACCTCATTCTACTTTCTGTCTCTATGAATTTGCCTACTCTAGGTACCTCATATAAGCAGAATCACCCAGTATTTGCCGTTTTGTGACTGGCTTATTTCACTTAGCATTCTGTCTTCATGGATCATCCATATGTAGCATGGATCAGAATTGCCTGCCATTTGAGGGCTGAGTGATGTCCCACTGTGTGTATAAACCACACTTTGTTATCCATTCTTCTGTTAATGGACAGTCATGCGGTTCCCACCTTTTGGCTGCTGTGAACATGAGCGTCCAGGTGTTTGTTTGAGTCTCTGCTTTGAAGTCTGTTGTGTGTACACCCAGCAGTGGAGTCAGGTGGACTCCTATGAGAAGTGGGCAAAATGGCAGACAACAGGCGACCTCCTTGCACTTATTGTTTAAAGAGAAAGCAAGGTTGAATGGCCGGCCTGCTCCACAGTGAGGCTGGCTGCCCACCTGACTGACAGTCGCCAAGGGAGTTCAGGTCGATGATGCCACCAGCTGATCTCACCCCTGTCCCTTTAGACCCAGCTACCATGTGTTCCCACAATGTAACTTCCATGTCATGAACACCAACTCCACCAACGGACATAGGACGAGACAGTTCCTTTTTTATGTATTTCCTTTGCCTAATTTGAGTCCTTTTGCTGATGGTAATTTTTACCTGGAAGGAAACCTTCCTAGACTATATTCTCATCATGGAAATCCATTATCTTAGCCTAGCTCCTCACATGAAAAGGAGAGTAATTCATATTTATTCTCTTAACACAAAAAGGAGAATACATTCTTATTTATTCTCCTAACCCGAAAAGAAGAATAAGAATTTTATTTCTTGTTGATGCCAGCTAACAAAAGATCACAGGTTAGTAACATATCACTTTAATGAGGACATTCTCCGAGACGCATACTCAAAAATGATTATTGCGCTTTGTTTCTTTTGCTGGGTTTTGCAGAGATTCCCAACTGATAAAGCGTACTTCATAGCTAAGGAAGTGTCTACCACCGAGCGAACATATCTGAAGGATCTCGAAGTTATCACTTCGGTATGTGCAGTATTTCCCCAAAAGGATTCGATTACATGATTTATCTCAGCTAATACTCAGCTGTACGGGGAGGCTGGAGCTAATTAAATGTTGGATTCCCTGACTTCAGTTGAAAGGATTGTGGTCCTAGGGTATAGAAATTAAATGCTAATAGTATATTTAATTGGGAATATATGCTATAACATTTTTGATAGTGATGATTTTCAAGTGCAAAAGAAGGAAGTTCCTAAGGCAGAGAAAATTAAAATTAAACATTTTACCATCTGTGTGCACCAGTCCAGAACATGTCATGTTTTGCCCATTGCCAAGTATAACTGCTGATTTTTGTTCACGGGAGACGTCGGAGGTGAACAGGAGATTCATTTTATCTTTGATAATAAATTGAGCCTTGTCAGCAAAATCTGCCAGAAGACTGCCTTTTATTATTTTAATCAGTCCTGCTCAGTCTTGAAAACAAATTCAGGGCATTGCAGATGTCTTCCTGACCCCTGGATTCTGGGAAAGCACTAGCCAATTGGGAGGGAAATTGGGATCACTGAGTTTCTGATCCTCTGGGCTGTGGATTGTGTTAGGCCCTTGACAGGTGCTCACTAAGCGTTGTGAACCCAGCTCACCTCAGCGACAGGAGTGACTTTGTGTGAAGGCTGTGGCTTTATTCCCAGGTTTGGCCACCTTCATGCCCAGTGTTTTAACAAAGGAACAGAGATGGAAGTTCTTAAAGGAATGAAGCACAGAATATTCAGGTCATAAATTAGTGGTTATCCAGTGAGTCGGCCAGAATGGAAGTTTTGATTCGAGTAGTTCCCCATTTAAGAGATTTCTCCTGGCTTTAACAGTCAATGGGTAGCAAACTGCAGAAAGCAGTAATATACAGATGGGTGCTTCTTACCCCGTCTAAGGAAAGAAAGGGGAAGCAGTAAGGCCCGGGCAGCCCTGTGTTCCTGAAATGCCAAGAACCTCGCAGGAAAGCCCTGGCTCCTCCCAGTGCATTTGGCTGCGTGTGACTTCTGGAGAAAACTGCAGACACTCGTCATTGATCTTTCCACCTGTAAGTGCATCGTCTTCTTCTTTCCAGTGGTTTCAGAGCACAGTGAGCAAAGAGGACGCCATGCCAGAAGCACTGAAAAGTCTCATATTCCCGAATTTTGAACCTTTGCACAAATTTCATACTAATTTTCTCAAGGAAATTGAGCAACGACTTGCCCTGTGGTGAGTACATTTCTACTTCCCAGCTACGTTCCTCCCTCCCTCTTGCTCGTGTTATTTTTACGTCGTCCCTGGATAGTCAGCAGGCAGGAACAAAGATGAAAGGCAGGAAACTGGCTTACAACAAGCCAGCCCTCAAATGATTTTCAGTTAAATCCTACATGCATTCAGATCTCATTTGCAGTTTCTTTCCTCTGGTTTGCAGTTCTTCAAGACGGATTTTTTTCCCTCTCTTACGATGATTATATGATTATCACAAAATAAAGACAGTAGTTACTTCTGGAGGGGCAATAGGGATTATAAAGAGTAGGGGCTTAGGAAGGCTTTGAGGGGCGCTGGTAATATTTTACTGGTGCTTGCTTTAAGTCTTGTATGAAGTACATACATGTCTTGTGCAGTTTTCTGTATTCTATTCCAGTGTTTAAAACATGCTTTGAAAAAGAGATGTATGTGGCGTGTGCATGCGCGCACACACACACTTTTACCTTATCTTGAATTATCATAAGGATCTGTTTTAATACATGAAATGCCATTTGAACAAAGACATCCAATGAATAATTAAAATAATAGAAATGACCTAAGTGTCCATCAATAGCAGATTGGTTAAAAATTATCTTAAGCCTGTCCATTAAATACCAAATGAAACATTAATGTGAGAGAAGAGAGAGGTACAAAAAACCAGGAGAAGCTTTATGGACTGTCACACGCAGAATCCTCCACACCTTTACCTAAAATAGAAGGTTTTGTAGACAATTCCTATGGCAGTTTTTTAAAGACAATTATATGGAGAGAGACACACGGGGAGTTGATTGTCTACTAAACATGCATTTGAAAAATGCCAGGAGAAAATAGCAAAAGGTTTTTGGCAGAAATAGAACCCATTATGGGCTGTATCCTCACTACCAGTGAGAATTTGGTTTGGAGTGGCCTCAGGGGCCCTCAGTGACTGTAGGGCCTGAAGGAGCCCTATGCGAGGTTGTCCTGCCTCTGGTGATCCCAGACTGTGGCATTCAAGCGTCGGTTTAACAGCTAAGCAGAGCTGCTTTCTGTGTTGTGAAGCCAATATGCTGGGGCAGCGGAGCTCTCTGATCCCCCTAAGTGATGTCCGGCTTTGTACATTTTTTATACCTGGAGGATAATTCATGTGCAGTTCTCCTTCCCTTGAGAGAGGGAGGTGACAGGCATTACTGAGAGGCCCCAGTGGGGAGAGCACAGCCAGAATTGGAGAAATAATAGGTACAAAGTCAGCCTCGCTGGAAATGGGAAAAATTGAAAATGCCACGTTAGAAAGAGTCTTGGTATTATGAATATAAGAGAAATGTCACTTTTCAAAATTAAAAATAAAAATTTGGGCACAGTGGCTCATGCCTGTAAATCCCAGCACTTTGGGAGGCTGAGGCAGGAGGATCACTTGAGGCCAGGAGTTCGAGAACAGCCTGGGCAACATAGCAAGACCCCCATCTCAACAAAAAAATATTTAATTAGCCAGGCATAGTGATGCAAACATGTGGTCCCAGCTACTGGAGAGGCTGAGGCAGGAGAATCACTTCAACCCAGAAGTTCAGGGCTGCAGTGAGCTATGACTGCGCCACTGCACTCCAGCTTGGGTGACAGAACAAGACCCTGTCTCCAAAATTAAAATTAAAATTCTACCAAATGTAACTTACCTTCCCAAGGTTGACCTAGAACCTTTCACGTGTGTTCTGCCTGTGTCTCATCATTCATACAAAGTTGAATGATGCTCTCATAATGGGGTCAAAGACCTTACAACTCTGGAGAACCCATTTGGCAGTTTGTTCTCTGGCGAGCGAGACGTGTGTTAGTACCGTCTTAGGCAAATCTTCCTGGAGGCTCAGGGCATCTTGAGCTGATGTCACTATAGCAGTCTCAGTGCATGTGGCAGTTGATTTAAATAAGGTTGGAGAGGCCACACATAGGAAATGTCATCAGTTTGCAGTACCCTGAAAGCCCTTCATGGTGGCTTTGGCTGGCTCCCCCATTGGAGGGCGCCACCAGAGAGAAATGCAGAGAGCTGTCTAATACGACTCATTTTAGGAGTAAATGCCGTACGCATGGATCTTCCATGGCCATAAATCTTTACCTTATCTGTGAAAGAGTAGTGAGTTGCTTAAAAAGCAGTTGATATAATTTGATTCCCAGAGGGTTTTCAGTAGAGTATCTTTCTAAGATCCATAATGTAACCCATGTTTTACAGAAAGACATCAGAAGCGTGTAAAGTTCTCAAAGCTAGAGAGAAAGCAGATAGTCAACAAGCAGCTCCATCAATGGGACCTGCAGTAGCCTTTCAACAATAGACCTAAACCAAATACACGACACTGGTCAGGGATCGTTGGAAAGGGCTGCAGTGAAGTTAAGCTAATCAATTACTCAAGAACATGACGAGGAGGACCTGGTGTGGCAGGAATTCCAAGGGAAAAAGGTTGAGTGTGAATGAGTTTAGTATGAGCCATAGACCAACACAGAGAGAAACCAGTGTCTCTCTAGATCTGCACCTCTCAACATCGGCTCCTCATTGAAGTCACCTCGAGCTGCCTGATATAACCCAGCCCTGTTATATCAGAGTCTCTGAGGGGTAGAACCAATGCATTGGTAGTTTCTAAACTTCCCAGGTGATTCCTAAGTGTAGCCAAGGTCAGGAACATTTGCCCTAAAATGCCTCATTAAAAAGAGCCCAGAGCCTAGAAAAGGATGGCTCCTTCAAAATTCAAGGTTCGGCACTCCTGCAGAGCACTACACCACACTCGGCTTTCACGTGTGAAATGGGATGAGAATGCATTCCATTAAAACAAAATGACTGGATGAGAAGAGACTTTCCAAAGCATGATGGCTCCCATCAGGTACCTGCAGTCTGGTCCTGTGGGAAAGGGCATATGCATCTTCTTAGCAGAACCAGAGGACAAAATTGAAACAATGGAGTGAATTTCCAAAGAAGCACAATGTCTGAACACAGAAAAGGATTTCTGAAGCCTAAGTGCAGCGTGGCAGTGAGAGTCTGCCTTGTGAGGTCAGGAGCTTCTTCACCTCAGGGGTGCTCCAACAGAAACTGACTGTTCATGTCCAGACAGGATTTGTCTGTGGAGCAAAACCCCAAACCTGGCGGTGCCTCAGGGTCACTGGGCTTGGGAACTGGAGGGGGCTTTGAAAAAGGCAGATTGCCAGGCCCTATCCAGCTCTCTTGAATCAGAGCTTTATTAAGAGTGAGACTCAGGAATCTGTGTGTTTTCAGTACTTCTTGGGGTGATCGTGATGAATACCTTTTCTGCAACAACCGACCCTGCAGTGCCTCTGACAGTGCTAACAGTCTATGATTCCTTGGTTTGCATGTCATAGACTGGTTATAACTCTTGTTTCTTAAGTCTACAAGCAATGCATGAAGGAATATATTAATGAATGAATGAATGAATGAGTGAATGAATGAATGAGTAGGTGAGTGTGTGCGTGGCAGGCTTTGCCCATGGGGGACTTGCACTCTCAAAGGAGGAGGCAGGCACATAGGGCACAGAGGGCCGGGTCCTCTCACAGGTGTGGGTGTCACATCCAGGGTGGTCATGGAGCATTGCTGCCAGTTCTGTCCCTGAGGACACACATGTACCATCATTGCCTATACAGAACAGGCAACCCTTGGGCTAAATCTGTTCAGTGAGAAGAATGGATCACAGGGAAGTTTATTAAGAAAGGATTCACCCTGGCTACTGACTGACAAACGGCGCATGTGTGTGTTCAGTGCATGTATGTGTACCCATGCCTTTCCTCACATTGCCGTGATACAGAAGCACAGGTTGGCTCCTGTCGATTGGGATGGGTAAGATCCGAATTCGAGGTCACACCCCCGCCGTGGGGCTGTCTTCAGCTGTAGGTGTGGGCCTTGTTGAACCGCATTTCCTCCTGGGTGAAATGTGGATGGCATCTCCCATGCAGAGTGTTAGGCAAATGGCACAGTGTCTGGAAGGGGCTTAGTATACTGCGCTGCGCAGAGAAAGCGGGGAAGCTGATCATTTTTTAAAAATTAACTTTTTATTTGGAAATAATTCCAGAGAAAAGTTGCCAAGACAATAGTATTTCTGTATGGTCTGCACCCATCCTCTTCCCGTTAACATCTTATGTCACCATAGGAGAGTCGGCAAAACTAAGAAAACAACGTTGGGACGTTACATTAACTAAAGTCCAGATTTTATTCCATGGTAATATTTTCAATGATTATCATTAATGGAAAGAGATCTAAAGTATAATATGCACCAAAAGTTCCCCAGAATTTGGTACATAAGTGATCTAGTGAGTGTGACCTTCCCTTCGCAGTCCTGCATGAGACTGCAATATACTTCCATCAACAGTGGGGAAATTACAGGGCAGAGAAAGTCTCAGGAAGTTTTCCGGAATGATTAGGCTGAAGCTCAGTTCAGCAAACACACCTGCCCCTATCCAAATGTCACCTTCTCCTGAGTAAACACACCTGAGAAGGAGATGGACGCCCAAGGCCTGCTTCTTGCTGGCAAAGCCACATTACCTGCTTTCTTCAAAAACAAGGAAACTGGTTTGGTGAGTTCTAATAACTTCAGGAGTTCTTTTCCTTGTGAAAGCAAGAACAGTTTACTCAGCTGTTCAAATGAGTTCAGAGAAAGCCACTTAACAACCTTTGGCATGAAGTCAGGACTCCCAAATGCCAGCCCTGAGGTGACTGGCAGAGGCTGAGTGCAAGGTGGCCAGCTGGGTTCCCCGAGACGGGTAGAAGGCCTGCTTTGCTACAGAGTGCCTTGGTAGATTCTGCAGGGTACAAAACTCCACTTACGAGCCAGCTGGGAGCTGGGAGACAGCAAGCAGTCAGTCATACAAAGAGGCCCTCGGAATTGGCTATGGGGTGCACGCAGTTTTCATGGGGGATCAGCTGCATGTTTTAGGAGAAACTTTGGCCAGAGTCACGTGGAAAGCATGCGGGAGACTGGCTGGGAGGACCAGACTGACTGAATGTCGAGATATCACTGAGCAGCCAAGGCTCTGCGAGACAGTGAGGAAGGAGAGGGGAGGCCACCTAGAGTTTTGAACACAGTCAGCTCAGAGGATGGTCATGAAAATGGGAGGGAAATCAAAGAAGCCAGGAAGAAAGAAGCATACAAGTACGATAAAGGAAGATGAGCTTGCTTTGGGAATGATAATTTTGAGGGCCCTGTGATAAAGTGCTCCGGACAGTTGGAAATGTGGGTCCCAGGCTTTGGAAAGAAACGAGGCAGAAAGGTGTAGGTTTGGAAGTTATCCACAAGAAGAATCAGATCTTTAAGGAAGAGAACATTGAGAGGAAAAGAGAGCTGAGGGCAGAATCTTCTCGACTATACCTTTATGGCAGCTTGCTTTCCATAAACGTAGATCATGGCAGCATAACAACCAGCAAAGGAAACAGAAGAGGCCACCAGAGGTTTGAAAAAAAAAAAAAAAAAAAAGAACACATAGGGATGGAGGGTCCAGAAGATAGCAGGTCTTGGAGAATGGCAGCCAGGAGGGCAAGGATGGTTTGAGGAAGGTAGTTCCTGGTGTACAGGAGCAGACTCCGGGCAGGAGGAAGTCCTGCAGGGGTAAGAGATGTGAGAAGGGTGTCCTGAGGGATTGGAGATCCCTCCAGGGCAGAGAGGGGGCTCTTTCAGGGATGGGACACTCTCATAGCTGCTGTCAGGAGTTTCACAGAGGGAGCAGCATTGTGCTGCCGTGATGCTGGGTGGCTGAAATGGAGATGACTAAGGTCAGAAAATTGTTTTGCTGCCCAGAAAAATGGAGCATCTTTATAGAAGCACCAGTGAGCCGTCATAGAACAAAAATGAATTAAATACTTTTCTCATCATTCTACTAGCTCTCTGAAGCTTCAAGTGTTTGTGCTAGGTATCATTAAAAGAAAAATCATAAGCGTTCCTCAAAAAACTAAGCACAGAATTACAGTAGGATCCAGCAGTTCCACTCCTCAGCATGTGCCCCAAAGAACTGAAAGCAGGGACTCCAGCAGACGCTTGTACATCAGTGTTCATAGCAGCTTTATCCAAAGTAGCCAAAAGGAAGAGGTAACCCAAATGTCCATTGACATGAGTGGCTAAACAAAATGTGTGATGGAATATGCTTTTATTTATTTATATTTTTATTAGTTTTTTAGAGACAAAGTCTCACTCTGTTGCCCAGGCTGGAATGCAGTGGTATGATCATAGATCACTTCAGCCTTGAACTTCTGGCTTCAAGCAATCCTCCCACCTCAGCTTTTCAAAGTGCTAGGATTATGGGCATGAGCCATCACACTTGGCCTTGTTTCCTTTTTAAGCATGAGTAAAATTACATGTTTATTTGTTTGTTTTGTTTTGTTTTTTGTTTTTTTTTTGAGATGGAGTTTCCCTCTGTCACCCAGGATAGAATGCAGCAGTGTGATCTTGGCTCACTGCAACCTCCGTCTCCCAGGTTCAAGCAATTCTCCTGCCTCAGCCTCCCCAGTAGCTGGGATTACAGGCGTGCATCACCACACCTGGCTAATTTTTGTATTTTTAGTAGAGAAGGGGTTTCGTCATGTTGGCCAGGCTGGTCTTGAACTCCTGACCTCAAGTGATCCACCCGCCTTGGCCTCCCAGTGTTGGGATTACAAGCGTTGAGCTTCCACGCCTGGCTAGATTCCATGGTCTTGAGCATAGCTTTGAGCTAGTTTTTCTTGGATTTTCTGCCTTAGTCGTGACTATATAGCTCACAGTGCTTTGAGAGCAAGCTGTTTCCCTGAGACAAATGAAACCGTTTTGCCAATTGCCAGAATTGCAGGTGGGTTTCTACTAGAAGACACTTGAGAGAAAGCACTCTCCAGGTCACTAGACGAGTCTGACGCAGCTCTTCTCTTCTACTGTATTTTAATATGTGCCCTGTTGATAACAGGAATGATACCGAGGCTCACCTGGATGCTATCAAACCTGCCCTTGACCGGGTTGTCACTTTTGATCCTCTTATTCAATTCGACCTGGTGGTAAACCTCAGGAAGGCAAGAAAGAAGCTATAGCTTTGAGCAACCTAAGAGTGTAATTGACAGACTTGAGGGTGGCTGAGAATGGGAGGGCTTCTGTCTTCTGTGTTTCCTGCAGCTGCTGAAGGCGTGGCGTTCCCGGCCCATTGAAGATACCTCTCGCACAAATGTCGTCTTGACAAGTGGGCATGTGAATTAATGCTAAGACCAATGGGACTTTAATGAAAAATCCACATATATCACATGTGGCTGATACATATGTCATACACAATATGTTGGGTCAGGCACAGTGGCTCACGCCTATAATCCCAGCACTTTGGGAGGCCGAGGTGGGTGGATCACCTGAAGTCAGGATTTCAAGACCAGCCTTGCCAACATGGTGAAACCCCGTCTCTACTAAAAACAGAAAAATTAGTTGGGCGTGGTGGCAGGCACCTATAGTCCCAGCTACTCGGGAGGCAGAGGCAGGTGAATCACTTGAACCCAGGAGGCAGAGGTTGCAGTGAGCCAAGATTGCACCACTGCACTCCAGCCTGGGTGACAGAGCGAGACCCTGTCTCCAAAAAAATACACACACACACACACACACACACACTCTGTTACTCTGGCTAATTTGTTTGCTTTTGGAACCCAGCCACCCTCCCCACCCCATATATTAATCTAGGATCCGTCTGTTCCCACTTACTCATTTCACACTATGCTTTTCACTTACATAGACACACAAACTTACATAATTTCATACTTTTTTCCATTTAGAATAATAGAGACTGCAGGGAATAGTGAGGACAATGGTGTGTGGTATTGGTGTTGCAAGTGAAGACTAAGAGGCTTCAAAAAAAGATCTATTTTCGGGGTTGAGCAAGCATCTAGAGGTAGAGCAGGGGGACAAAAATGAGCCCTCAAGCTCCAAGCTGCACCGCGGGCATGTGTGCTCTGAGGAGATGGCTCTTCATGTTGTGGCAAGGAGAGAAGGGGAGAGCTGGGTGATGAGTAAACGCACTTGGGTTTACATTGGGCCCTTGGGGTATGCAGTGTGCCAGTCACTGCCCTCTTTCATGGTTAAGGAATCTCCCGGGGCACTTCACCACAGCCTGGCCAAATGTTACTGCCTTCCAGAAAACACGTCCTCTCAGAGGGAGCCCGCACCCTAGGGCTCGTGATGCTTTAGAGGACAGTTGGGAGATTTTATTGCCACCAAGGTCACCAGCACACTGTGAACTGTTTATCTGATGTTCTGAATGGGCTTTATGTTGACCCTGAGGTTGGGGAGGTGAATAGAAGGGCAAAGTATTGATTTATCCTGGCTGGCTTTGCCCCTGCCTGCGACGACAGCCCACAAAAGTGTTTCCTGGCAGTTGGAGACAAAACTCGTCGTACAGGCTGTCCTTCTGCCTCCTCTTAGGGGGGTGATGGGCAGAATACTCACAGTCCACCCTTGGAGGCAACCTTGCTGTTGGTCAGCGGTCCACCCACAGTTGGTCATTTTCATGTCCTTTACTTCTTCCTTGCCCTCAGTCTGCTGCTGAATGACTGACCAGCTCACATTGTGGTGAACAAAGTTTTGATACGAGGTCAGGAAGACTTGAAAATTCATGACGTGTGTGGGTGTGTGTTGCGTCCTTTGCTGAGGTGATGTGTAGTTGCTCCTGGGAGTAAGTTAATCACATTGCACAGGTCAGAACTGAGCATCCAGGCAGCTTCTTAGCAGACTTTACATGGTTTTCCAAAGTGAAATTGTCAAAAGAATTTTCGTCTTTGTTGCTGTGTGGTAATTACCCAGGCAATAAATATGTGGCCCTGCCTTGCAGACAAGGACCCCTTTCTTGTGAGGTTAACATCCAGAGGACGTGGTGGAAGAGTTATAATTACTTTTTCATGTTCTTGATAATACAGCGACCTTTTAGCCGTTCATAATAGAAGGAACACTTCGGCTTTATAGATTTGGAGGCAGTGACATGTAGAGGAAATAAAACCATGAGGATGTTTCTAGATGGGCAGCAGGAATTTGGATTTTGTCCCCGGTCCCTGGGGCTGTGTCCTGTGTATTTGGACCCAAGCAGGGCTGGGACTTGCTATGTGAGCTGGGGTGGGGACAGGATGGGACGAGAAAGACAGATGTGCTTGTGTTTGCAGTGACTTTAGAGGCCCCTAGCCTGTACTCGCCACATCGCGTAGAGCTGACCCTCTTTACAATTTGGGATTTGCATCTTCCAACTGCACAGAGGTCTGATGGTGCCAACCCAGAGCCTTCTCTACCATGAAAGATGCTGGGGACTTAGAGAGAGATGGATGTGGGAAGGAAGGTTCTTTTGACTTTGAAGCTTTAACGTCAGTAGATAATAAATAGTTGGCAAAAGAATAGAGAAAGTGAAATAGATGACATTTGGCTTCCATCTCATTCCCCACCGCCCTTGCCCAGTGTCCTCTTCCCAGCCCTTCATTTTCTCTTGGGTAGGGGTGTGTCTGTGAGAGAGAGGATATTGCTTGTTACTGATGGAAGCCAGAATCCTCCCCATTTCTTCTCCCGCAATCCAGGCTCTCACTAGAATATCTAAATGATGTCCTCTGAACTTAAGTCCTTTATTTCTGTATGTTCTCAAATGGCAGATCCATTCAAAAAATTCTGGAGCCAATTATTTAAGTTCTAGATAACGAGGCCAGGCACTGTGGCTCATACCTATAATCCCAGCACTTTGAGAGGCTGAGGCAGGTGGATTGCTTGAGTCCAGGATTTCAAGGCCAGCTTTGACAAGATAGTGAGACCCCATCTTTACAAAAACAAAAAAATTAGCTGGCATGAAGGTGCACACCTCCAGTGGCTACTCAGGAGGCTGAGGCAGGAAGATTGCTTGAGACCAGGAGTTGGAGGCTGCAGTGAGCTATGATGATACCACCACACTCCACCCTGGGTGACAAAGCAAGACCCCATATCTTTTTTTAAAAAAAAAATTTTTTTAAGAAAATGGAGAAAGAGGATTTGGTGTTGGAAATAAGATCCTCAAATCTGGAACATTTTGTGTTTGAGATAGGAGATATGGGGTCATTCACATGGAGTGCTCTGGATGATCTAAGAAATGCATTACCTGGGTCAGCTGTGGTTTGGCATCATGAACCGAAACCACGGCACATAGGAGGGCTTGTATAGGAAGAAGTAGAGGGTGAAAAGAGAAGACTACCAAAGGATTCCAGAACACACAGATAGCTTGGGAGCAGCCTGAAGAGGTGGCCACGAGAATTGAAGGGTTGGCCTGAAGATGAATGAGGGAGTCTGGAGAGGAAAGCTTCCCGTAGCGGATGAGCTTGGAGGGGCACGCAGTGGGGCTGACCAGCCTGGAGAGCCCGAATATAGGAGGAGGGGAGGTGGGCTCTGGTGGTTCAGAGGTTAACGGCCATCTTCCCAGAACCTTTTCAGGGGAGCAGTGGGGAGAGATTCGTTTAATTAGCAGAGGAGCGGTGCCAATTAAAGCAGCTAAGAGAACGCAAAGGACTGAGGATGCTGTGCTGGTGGAAGAGAATGGACCAGGTTGAAGACCACCAGCACACAGGGCAGCAACGAAGACCCAGGAAGGAGCCTGGGGAGCCTGGGGGTGCTCTCTTTTCTTTCATTTTAGAGAAGGTTTAATTACCTAAAAGGTTTGGGTGCCCTCAGTCTTCCCTGTGATGTAATTTGCACTATATGCTTAGTTGGAACCAATAGAATAAATAATGCTGTTGATTGCCTGGAATGTGAAGCCAGGAGCAACCTGTTTCTACTCACGATGACTTTTCTACCTCCTGGGTTTGCTTAATTAAGCGTGTGCATCCTCCTTGCCCTCTTCTGTTCGTCAGAAGATCCTTGATGTATCGGAGATTGAGTCAGATGTATCGGAGATTGAGTCAACAGTCAGGAAGGCTCTGAGTGTCCCAGTGGAAGCCATTTCTCGCGTTGCCGGAGGGTTCTTAGCCACCATATATGTGGGGTGTGTATTAGTCAGGGTTCTCTAGAGGGACAGAGCTAATAGGATAGATGTATATATAAGAGGAGTTTATTTAGGAGTATTGACTCACACGTTCACAAGGTGAGGTCCCACAATAGGCTGTCTGCAAGCTGAGGAGCAAGGAGGCCAGTCTGAGTCCCAAAGCTGAAGAACTTGGGGTCTGATGTTCGAGGGCAGGAAGCATCCAGCACAGGAGAAAGATGTAGGCTGGGCAGCTAGGCCAGTCTAGTCTTTCCATGTTCTTCTGCCTACTTTTATTCTGGCCATGCTGGCAGCCGATTAGGTTGTGCCAACCCAGATTGAGGGTGGGTCTGCCTTTCCCACTCAACTGACTCAAATGCTAATCTCTTTTGGCAACACCATCACAGACACACCCAGGATCGATACTTTACATCCTTCAATCCAATCAAGTTGACACTCGATATTAACCATCATAGGGTGTATGTAGATCCCGGGTCCCTCCTGACTTTGGTTGCCGGGTATTTTTTTCCACTTTGAAGATCTCTCACTTCCTATTAGAAGCCTAGTGCCAGTTTTGTTTGTTTGTTTGTTTGTTTAATTTGTTCCTTTCATGTAAGTTGGCTTCTGGTTTTCCTGAACAGTTGGTTTAAAGGTAATTTCCAGGTTCATTGTTGAAAACCATGTTTTAATTGTCTCTGGGAAATTCCTTCCTCATTGATGGGAAAGTCGGCAGCTATGCACTGGCATGGTGTCTGGTACATGGACAGTACTTAGTAAGTACTCACTACCATCCATGTTTTTATATTTCTCTCTGCGTTGATCCGTTGCAAGGTGTACGTGTACCCCAAACCTCACTGAAAGTGCCCACAGCTTTGCTCTCTAGCACCCAATATATCTGGGGGACCATGGCCCTCCCCTCCACGCCTCTCTCTCTTCCTGGGCCACACACCCTACCCTATTCTATGGCATTTACGTCACTCCCACCTTAGGTACCATCTCCTGTCCTTTCTCAGTTATGCATTTCTCTTTGCAAGGGCTATGGACAGCTATTGGTTTGCTTCAGGCAAGGGCTCTTAGAAACAGAAACCTTCCTCTGGGGCTGAGTCTTGGCTTCCTGCAGGTGTCTAGCAGTACCCATCTCTAGGATGGAATCTTGTTTACAAGCTACTTACTGCAAATGATCTCTGTGCTGACTTAATGATGCTAAAATCACCCAAGTGTGGATGGAAAAAAATTAATCTAAAATCAAACTCCAGTGTGCAGATGGGTAGAGTAAAATAATTAAACCAAATTAAAAGGATTGGAAATTGGTTCTCTCTTGTCTCTTTCAAAGCGTAAGTGGAATTCTTTGCAGGATGAGTGGGGTAATTTCCAAGTCTCCTTCCAACGATAACATTCCATGACCCCATAAGAAGTTCAGGAGATGTCCGGGGAGGGGTGATTGGAAAGGAAGCAGTAGGCTGATATTTGTAACCCAGGGCTGTCATGTCACTACTGATGCTTTGTATTTCCAACCCTTTGCTTTTGCTCTCAGGGAAGGCCGCTCAAATGCCCAAATCAGAGATTACCAAAGAATCGGCGATGTCATGCTGAAGAACATTCAGGGCATGAAGGTGAGCTGGTTGAGATTTGGGTGGAGCAAAGTTCACCAAGGAAAATCGAGTGGGGCTGCCATGGGCATAGGCTGTAAGCCATTTCCATCAGCATGCATCACCTGATTTGACTCTCTACACCAAGCTTGTCCAACCCGCCGCCGAGCAGCAGCTTACAGCCCAGGACGGCTTTGAATGTGGCCCAACACAAATTCATAAACTTTCTTAAAACATTATGAGATTTTCTTTTTGGTGATTTTTGGGTTTTTTTTTTTTTCTTTGCTCATCAGCTATCGTTAGTGTTAGTGTATTTCATGTGTGACCCAAGACAATTCTTCTTCTTCCAATGTGGTCCAGGGAAGCCAAAAGATTGGACACCCCGGTCTAATCTAAGGCACATCAGGAAGATGGCTTTTTGGCAAACCCTTCTCCAACCTTTCTAGATAATTTTATTTCAAAGCATGAATGAAAAGCCAATCACTTTAGTGAAAGCATTTTTAGTAGGTTTTTTTGTTTCAGAAGTTTTGCATTATACCCAAAACAAGTGTTTTCTGTGAATGGATGATTCAAAACTTCAAAAAAAAAAAAAAAAGATGTAGACAAACATTGTCTGACTGAACATTTCATTTTCAGTCCGTTGTTTTGGTTTCTTCAAATAACCATGACAAAAATGTTGGATTCAGAGCTGTGTAGGTATTTCAGTAAATTCTATGACTTTAAATCAGTGTACGAGGCAAATATGGTTTTTTTTTGTTTGGTTGGTTTTGTTGTTGTTGTTGTTGTTTTTGAGATGGAGTTTTGCTCTTG
This sequence comes from Gorilla gorilla gorilla, assembly GCF_029281585.2. Taxonomy (NCBI): domain Eukaryota; kingdom Metazoa; phylum Chordata; class Mammalia; order Primates; family Hominidae; genus Gorilla; species Gorilla gorilla. The sequence continues at coordinate 113,141,764 of NC_073238.2, forward strand.
TTGCCCAGGCTGGAGTGCAATGGCGCGATCTCGGCTCACTGCAGCCTCCGCCTCCCAGGTTCAAGCCATTCTCCTGCCTCAGCTTCCCAAGTAGCTGGGACTACAGGTGCACACCACCACGCCCAGTTAATTTTTGTGTTTTTAGTAGATATGGGGTTTATGTTGGCCAGGCTGGTCTTGAACTCCTGACCTCGGGTGATCTACCCGCCTCAGCCTCCCAAAGTGCTGGGATTATAGGCATGAGCCATCACGCCTGGTCGCAAATATGTTTTTAATCATCCAGCAATATCTATAATCAATGATATAAAAGTGAAATTATATCCAAAGAAGTCAATAAATATTAAATTAATACTCTACCACATTTAAAAAGTCTGTCCCATCTCTTATATCTGAAATCTTCCTTTTTTTGTTTTCATTTGAATCCATTAATAATTCCTTTAACATACAATGTTTTAATTTACACAGCGTCTCTTTTGAATGTACCTGTACTCACATTTTAAAGCAATCTTCCTGAATCTTAACTGCCCACAGCCTGTATGACAACCTTAAAAACTAATAACTGCCCAGAGAAGCTAGCAACCCCTTAAAGAAGGTGCTCATACTGCCCCCATTTCAATCCATCCATCCACCTGTCCATCCACCCAGTGCTAACTGAGCACCTACTATACACAAGACACTCATAGAATGAAATTACCATTAGGGTTTGTCTTAATTCCCATAAACCTAGCTAAGTGGGTTAGCATTTAGTTTTTTCCCATTAAAATGATGTATCTCAGCCGGGTGTGGTGGCTCATGCCTCTGATCCTAGCAATTTGGGAGGCTAAGGTGGGAGGATTGCTTTGAGCCCAGAAGTTTGAGACCAGCCTAGACAACATAGCAAGACTTGTCTCTATGAAAAATAAAAAACTTTAGCTAAGAGTGATGGTTAGTGCCTGTAGTTCCAGCTACTCAGGGGGCTGAGGGGAGAGGATCACTTGAGCCGAGCAGGTTGATGCTGCAGTGAGCCATGATTGCACCACTGCACTCAAGCCTGGGCAACAGAGCAAGACCCTGTCTCAAAAATAAATAATAAATAAACAAAGATGAATCTCGTGAGGGAGAGACAAGAGGAGGATGGTCGGTGGGTAGCACAGAAAAGACAAGATCAATTGCCACTCAAGGGATTTCCTGTCAGTCTCTCTTAACAAAGACCACGGTAACATTGACTGGATCCTGAGGTATTGTTTGTTTTTTCACTGTGTTCAAACAGCAACCCTTTGCAATTTGAGGCAATACCAGAGAGAGGCCGTGGAAGTGATCAGGGTTGCAGAATCCTATGCAAAAAAAGAAAAGCAAGAATTACCTAAGATGTTCCATAGCCACAGTATTTTGAATGGCATGAGCTATGGCTGAGGCACAACAGATAGAAGGATAACAGACATCTTTTCCACTTTCCGTGGGAGTTTCTGAAGTTAATGTATTTTATCTTTCAAAGCAATTTTAGCTTTACAGAAAACTTGAGGAGAAAGTACAGAGTTCTCATACTCTTCCCTCCACCCCTAAACACACAGTTTCCCCTGCTATTAGCCTTTTGCATTGGCGTGGTGCACATGTGGAAACTGATGAACCAATACTGACAAGGTTGACCATTAGGGCCCCCTCTTGGAGGTGTACATTCTATGGGTGTTGACAAATATATAATGACAGGGATCCACAGAACAGTTTCCCTGCGCTAAAACTTCCCTGGGCTCCACCTATTCATCCCCCTTAGATGCCCCCCAAATCCCTGGCAACCACTGATCTTTTCCCATCTGCATAGTTTTGTCTTTCCAGATGTCACATAGCTGGGATCAGACAGGATGTAGTCACTGCAGACCGGCTTCGTTTGCTTTTCAAAAACGTCCTTTTTCCTCTCTCATGTAACAGGACGCTGTTTCTGTTGTTCTCTCCCATCTTTTCCCTCTTTTCACATGCTCTGTACTTTTTCCAAGGCCGTTCTGGTTTCTCAGCTTTTCTCCCTGTGTTCTTCAATCTGAGATCACAGCTCCCCAGGGAGGCGCCCTCTTCAAGGAGGCTTGGACTCTGGTGTGGGCCTTTGGGGACAGCAGCAGAGACCTGCCAGGTTCATCTCCACCCGCGGGGACAGTCCCCAGTGTGGTGCTGTTCAGCAAGTGTCCTTCGTGCCTTCTCCAGGTTGTATGCCAACTCCCACCGCTGCTTTTCCTCAGAGGCTGACATCCTACCCTCCCCTCCCCTAACCCAGCGCAGAAGACCACCTAAAAATACACCTGATATCCGCTCCTGGCGTTCTTTCTCCTCGGTCTGGGGAGCTGGCATTTCTGCATTCAGCCAGCTTCCCCTGCTGTGCTGGCATCTCAGGAGTGTGCTGATGCCATGAGCGTTTATAGCATGGAGCTCTGTGCAAGCAAAATAAAAATAGACGGAGAGGTTGCTGAGAGTCACTGGCAGCCTTTTTGAGAAGTTAGTTGGGGTTTTTTTTAATTGCTGTTTTTATTGTTTTAAAGAATTTCTATAAAGCATGGAGGGGCACAGCAGAAGTTTCCAGAAATGTGAGAAGCCCAGGCCAGCACTGTTGTCCAAATGCTTAGAGTGTTCTTGAGCCTGCAGTGTCTTTCCCGCTTCACTCCCACCCCCGACCCGTGCACTCACCGGCTGTCATCAGTCTCAGCCTGATCGGCTCTTCCCAGACTCTGCACACAGGAATGAGGTCACACAACCAAGGGAGGGTAGTCCAGGGTCTTTAACCACCTCCACAGAGTCAGAGACACCCAAATCAGGATCTCCAGCCCACACTGTGAATGTCCACCTGCACACATCCATCCAGACACACAAAAACACTTGGAAATCAATGCAAAGAAAGGGCCTTTCATCCTGACCTTCACCTGCTTGGCAAGTGGGGACCTTCATTCCTTCCTGTATTGCCTGTCTCTCCAAGCTTCTACCACCTGTACCTCCTTCTGACACTTATACCACTTTGCTTCTCCTGGCTCTCTGTTTTCTTCCTGCTAGGCGACCAGGCCAGCTTCCCAGTGAGTCACCTCCCACCAACCCAGCCTTCCAACCCACTACTTATATGATGGCTGGAGTCACTGTTCATACAACACAAAACTGACAACGCAAAGCCCTCCTGGTTTCTCTGTGGTTTGGAGAATGCAGTCCAAACTCTAAACCTAATGAAGAACGCCTCTACTCTAGTCCTAGGCTGTCTATCCAGACCCTGCTCCCAACCCTTCACCTTCTACCCTGCCTTCCAGCCACCGTGAACTCATGTGTCCTCCCAAGACCCCTGCCTTGGCCTGGGTGTGTGCATTGCTTCGTTTGCTCTTTAGTATATACAGGGAAGACCTTTGGACACCCACTGTGTATGCCAGGCCCCCAAGGATGTGACGACATGCCAGGATGTTACAACATGATGATGCCCTCTCAAAATCAAATAGGGGACCACATGTGTGATAGCATCGCACAGAGCGACACACACATGCACGCACATGCATGCACACACATGCAAGAGCATGTATAACTGGTGCAATCTGAATAAGCTCTGTGGGCTGTACCATTGTCAATTTCCTGGTGTTGATATTGTACTCTAGTTTTGCAGGATGTCACCATTGAGGGAGGCTGGGTGAGGGGTGCACAATCCCTCCCTGTATGTTTCTTTGCAACTTCCTATGAATGTCTGTTTCAAAATGGAAAGTCATGAAATCAACACAGCAGGGAGGCTGTGTGATAAGGGCTGTTGTGGACAGACACAGCAGTGAGTGTGGGAGAATGCAGGAGTACAGAGCAGGGCAGGCCCCGGAGTAACCCCGAGGGATGGGGGGTCCTCAGCAGGGGTCATTGTGTGCAGAGTCTCTGGGTGCGAGAGTGTGGCACATTTGGATGCAGGGCGGTCAGTGGGTGGCTCAGGGTGAGTAGCAAGCGTCAATGCCAGAGAGGTCAGAGGGATCCCGGCTTAAGGGGAGTCTGTTGAGTGGCATTGCAGAAAGTTCATTCAAGGGGCTCAACTCACAGTGAAGTGGAAGGGGCTGGGAGACCACACAGCCAGAATGAGAACAGTGACCATGGGAAAGAAGACAAGGGCAGGTCCCACATTTTCTGGAGGACAAATTGATAGGACCTGGGGACGGGTTCATACAAGGAAAGAATGTGGAGTGTACCCCAGGTTTTAATGTCGTGAGTACCTGGCTGGTGGTGGTACCCATCCTGAAGTTAGAGAATAAACGCGGGGGCCCCAGCTGAGGCAGGAGGAAGTGGGCATGTGTCTGGACAGCTGTGTTTCCAGCTTTTTCCGGGGCGTGGGAGTGGAGAAGCCACTGAGGTTGGGCCATAGCCTGGATGAGAAATCTAGATCTGGTGCCGCATTTTCCTCTCTGACTTGGGCTACTCGCCTGTGCCCGATACTACCATAGGCTTTTCTACAAAAACAAGTCAATTACAAAACCTTTCATCATTTTGTGCCTTTTATATCTATAGACATGTATACAAATATACACCCACATACATGATAGAAAAATCTAGATTTTGGGCCGGGCGTGGTGCCTCATGCCTGTATTCCCAGCACTTTGGAAGGCCAAGGTGGGAGGATCACTTGAGGCCAGGACTTTGAGAGCACCAGCCTGGGCAATAGAGCGAGACCCTGTCTCTAAAAATAAATAAATAATTTTTTTTTTTAATTAGCTGGGTGTGGTGGCTCAAGCCTGCAGTCCCAGCTGCTCGAGGCTGAGGCAGGAGGATCCCTTGAGCCCAGGAGTTCGAGGCTGCAGTGAGCTGAGATTGTGCCACTGCACTCCAGCCTGGGCAATAGAGCGAGACCCTGTCACAAAAAAATAAAAATTCAGATTTGAGAGTTACCAGCACATAGAGAGCAAGCCCACTCTGGGAGGTGATTATCAAGTGAGACTTGAAGAAAGCAAACTCGGTTTTTGTGTCCTGGGGTGTCCCCTGTCCCCTGCTCTCCCCCTATCTGCCTGGAAGTGTCCTTGCCTTGGGAGTCCTCCCTCCCACCCAGGTGAATTCATTCCTCCTTTAATGCTCTGTCATCCAAGTGCTTACTCTGTCCCCATCCCCACCATGACTCCAGGAGAGTCAGGGCGCTGTCTGACTCTCATCCATCTCCCCAGACCTAGCAGAGGAGGAGCTCACATAGCTGCTTAGTTACTGTCTGAGCAGATGGGGCTAGGGAAGCAGAAATGTGGTTTTAAAACTATGTAATGCTTACTGACGGCCCCTGGGCTGTTTGTTATCTGAAGACGTTTAGAAGAAAACCACAGCCCTCCTTAAGGAGCTCCTGTTGATATATTTGTCCCCAGTTTTTCCAGGCTCAATTTTAAAGGAACATTTATACCTCTGATGTTATATACATAGCTTATATATGTTATGATCCATGTGTATTTTAAACTGCTCAGTACCTTAATAGGCCTTTTTATTTCATCCTGAGAACTTAAGTGAAATAACAAAAAGAGTGAACTATGAACAATGTGAAATTTAAGGAAATTAAACAAGTCGTGAAATAGAGAGTGCAGGAGCGCTTAATTTCCCCAAGTGAAACTGGGCGGAACACAGGTGCATCCCATTCAGCTGAACGGGACCCTCCTCCTCTGTTGCCTCCCAAGCACCTGGCGGCTCACCTGTGGAAGCACAGCGAGGCCCTGGAGGCCCTGGAGAATGGGATCAAGAGCTCCCGGCGGCTGGAGAACTTCTGCAGAGACTTTGAGCTGCAGAAGGTGTGTTACCTACCGCTCAACACCTTCCTCCTGCGGCCACTGCACCGGCTCATGCACTACAAGCAGGTCCTGGAGCGGCTGTGCAAACACCACCCGCCGAGCCACGCCGACTTCAGGGACTGCCGAGGTGAGTGCTGGGAGCCTGCGCCACCTGGTGCCCATGCCACAGTTCAGGCCGGGTGCTCCCAGACTGAGCCCAGCCAGGGAAGGGCTCCCCCGGGAGAGAGGTCAGCTGATGCTGGGTCCCAGGTTTTCATCAGGGTGGGCGCTGGTTTTTATTCCTGTTCTGGTGTTTGGTTACATCTTGATTTTTTTTTTTTGAGACTGAGTCTCACTCTGTCGCCCAGGCTGGAGTGCAATGGCGCGATCTTGGCTCACTGCAACCTCCACCTCCCGGGTTCAAGCAATTCTCCTGCCTCAGCCTCTGGAGCAGCTGGGATTACAGGCGCCCGCCACCACGCCTGGCTAATTTTTGTATTTTTAGTACAGACAGGGTTTCACCGTGTTGGTCAGGCTGGTCTCGAACTCCTGACCTTGTGATCCACCCGCCTTGGCCTCCCAAAGTGCTGAGATTACAGGCGTGAGCCACTGCACCCGGCCACATCTTGATCTTTCCGTAAAGAAGGTGCTAATGATCGTCAGGACCCCTTTCTTCGTTTCCCTCTTGCATGCATTTTCTCCTTTGGTCCCTGGGTGGTTTTGTGCAAAGATCCCTAGAGAAGCTCCGCTTACAGTTAGCCCCCACCCAGGAAGCTTGCTTCTACCCACGTGATGGAAACTCATCCCTCTACCATGGCCACAGAACATAGCTTGTAACAAATCCTGTTGCTCATTGCTGCCGGTCGTTTGTAATGTGCCCATCAGCATAATAAGCATCTCTCCTGTATTAACTCTTCCCAAGCCTCAGGCACAGGTGAGTTTGTCTTACATATGGGGACTACCGAGACTAGAGAGGTTAAGGAACCTGCCCAGAGTCACACAGCTTGGAGGGAAATGATTTGGAACCTAAATCTAGAACCCATGGTCACAACCGTCCTGCCCTTCTATCTCATGGACAGTCCTACCCGCTCGTACTTGCTCAGCCCCAGGCCAGGTGCTGCGTACCTGATACTGTACCAACGTTCACACCACTGCTCCTTTAAGGACCCCTGTAGATCAATTGCATTATCCCATTTTACAGAGAGGGACGCTGAGACTCGGGAAGGGACTTGCAGGGTCACTCAGAGGTCAGAGCCGCATTCCAGACCTGCTTTTCCCACGGGGCCATGCGTGCTCTTCTGAATGGAAGTCGTTCTGTCTGGTGTCACAGTTGGTCTGTGGGTGTCTGCCCTCCCTGGCCTAGCATGCGGACTTGGCCCTGCGTAGGTGGCTCCCGCACAGGTGGCCCGAATCCACACACCCACTAGGAGGGCAAGGCCCTTATTCCTTGCCTGAAATGTCAGAAACACCTCCCAACTCTTTGGCCAAACGTGTCATCTTTTTAAAAATCCATCTTCTTATACCTTGGCATAAAACCTGGGTGACGGCTGACTGCCTCAGGCTAAAATCGAAAGTCTTCATGACCTGGCCTGGCCAGCTCTCACACCCCAGCTGCGCAGCGAGCACCTGTACTGGGCGTGTGAGGGAGAAGGAACAGTGCGGCCCCTGACCTCACAGGACCCACTGGAGGGCCTGCAGGCAGGTACCTGGGCAGTGGCAACCCTGCACTAGGGCCGTGAGAGAGAAGTGGACGGTGCAGTTGGAGCCAGGGCGTTAGGGGGTGTTGGGGGGATCTCGAAGGGAAATGGTGTCTAAGTTCAGAACTAAAATGTAAATAGGAGCCTTCCTGGGTGAAAGGAGGGTGTGGAGAATAGAGTTAGAAACAGCACAAGCTCAGGTTCAGAGGGGACAGAGACCGGAACATTGCCAAAAGCGTGCAGGGCACAGGGAGAGCCACAAAGTGAGGCTGCGACAGAAAGCAGGGGCCACATCCCATTGCACCCCATGGACCCTGCAAAGCCGTAACCTAAGAGCAGAGGCCGAACGGGAAGTGTTTTAAGGAGGGAAACAGTGATACCAGGCTTGTTCTAGAAAAATCGTTGTTAATATCTAGAATATATGGCGGACTTCTACAAATTAGTTGTTAGAAAAAGGCAACCCAATAGGTAGAAGACTTGGCAAAGTAATTGAGACAGTGACAGTTCACAGAAGGGGAACACAAGTGCCTCCTGACATGGTTTGTCATTGACCATCTGTCTTTAAAACAAACCATGCTGGCCAGGGGTGGTGGCTCACACCTGTTATCCCAGCACTTTGGGAGGTCAAGATGGGAGGATCACTGGAGGCTGGGAGTTCAAGAGCAGCCTGGGCAACATAGTGAGACCTTGTCTCTACAAAAAATTTAAAAATTACGAGCATGCACCTATAGTGCTGGCTACTCAGGAGGCTGAGGTGGGAGGATCGCTTGAGCCCAGGAGTTGGAGGCTTCAGTGAGCTATGATTGCACCACAGCCCAGGTGACAGACCTAGACCCAGTCTCTAAAAACAAAACCATGCTGCCTCTTGCCTCCACACCTTGGCGCATTCCGTTCCTTCTGCTTAGAGTCCTGGCCACCACCTCCTTGGCCTTTCCTGGCCAGCTCTCTCTCGTCCTTTAAGCCTCAGCTTGTGCCTGGCACCTGATGTTGAGCTGACCTCCTGTCCGCCTTGTCCTGTCACACTGGCATTGCCTGTGTGTTGGCTGAGCCCGGAGGAAAGGACCCAGGGCCCCTCCTGGCTCTGAGGACTCCTCAGATCTGTCGCCCATGGGGGTGAGAGCGGTGTGTGGTTTTGCAGGCACTGTCCTTGGCGGACTCATCCAGTTTCACTCTGCTATTTCTCTAAACAGTACCCAATGGAGATAGGCTATCCTTGATGATTGAGGAAGAGAGTGCTAGCTAGCTTAAAGCATGAAGTGGCAGCACCGTAGGAGCCTAGATTTCCAGAGCTAGAGGGACACTGAGTGCCAAGGGCTATTCCCAGCACACCCCTGCCCATGAGCACCGGGGGCCAGGGTGCCATCATTCCATCATTTTCCTCTCAGAGCTCCCCACTACCCCCCAGCCCTGCCACTGAGCACTGGGTGCCAAGTAAATGTTTATTGGGCCAAACTGGGTGGTCATGTCTGAAAATCGAGCAAGGCCTGGGATTTGTCACTATGGCTGAGACTGCATTCTCTGATAAGCCTGGGAGAATTTAACTCGCATCCTTGGGGGAAAAAACAAGAAAACTAAATGCTTCCCTTCCAACACTGAAATGCTGGGGGAAAGCGGTGAAAGAGGTATTTAGTGTTCTGAAGACTGAAGTTCAGTCAACAAGTATTTCTTGCTTTTCTTGACCAAACTACCCAAGTGCTCAGCCGCTGGGGACTTGAGTGCCACCCAAACTTGTCAGCCACTGGGGACTTGCATGCCACCCAAGCTTGTAATAATCAGGCACTAGCTCCTTTTAAATATTGGATGCCCATCAGTATAGGGGAGCCGTGCCTCTATCGAAAAATAAAGGCCTGATGTGGTGGCTCATGCCTGTAATCCCAGCACTTTGGGTGGCAAAGGCGTGTGGATCGCCTGAGGTCAGGAGTTCGAGACCAGCCTAACCAACATGGTGAAACCTTGTCTCTACTGAAAATACAAAATTAGCCGGGCATGGTGGCACGCACCTGTAATCCCAGCTACTCAGGAGGCTGAGGCAGGACAATCACTTGAACCTGGGGGCAGAGGTTGCAGTGAGCTGAGATTATGCCATTGCACTCCAGCCTGGGCAACAAGAGCAAAACTCTGTCTCAAACAAATAAAAGAAAAGAAAAAATTTGAATTCTACAGCAATTCTTCAGAACCATCTTGGTAAACAGTGTAATTTCCACACAAGACAGAACTGGGGTGTGGTGGAATGTTAGTTACCTGGAATATACTGACACTTCACAATATCAATTACACCTCCTCCCAAGGAGGTGCTGACTTTGCTCCAGATTTTTCTATGGCCTCTTTGTGCTCACTGTGCCTTGTTCTTTCCGAGTAACAGGAGGGAAAAGAAAAGTCTCTACCCAGGGACAAAATTCAAGGCAGTCTTCTTCCCCTGTGTCTTTCCCCTCTAAGCCAACAAGTCTGTCTAATTGAAGGACAGCTGTATGCCACGTCACCATGCAGGGGTCACTTAGTTTCAAGATGCTAAAATGAAGGAAATAAATACACAAAATACACCATCAATTTTTATTACAGAGAAATAACACTGTTTTTGCTCAAAAGACACCTTTGAATACTGTGCAGGGACTGGAGTGATTTCCCTGCAGCGTTGAGCTGACAGCTGCTAGGGGAAGACCCCTGCCTGCCTTTCCCGCTGCAGACCATGTATGTCTTTCCTTCACAGCCGCTTTGGCAGAGATCACGGAGATGGTGGCACAGCTCCACGGTACGATGATCAAGATGGAGAATTTCCAGAAGCTGCACGAACTCAAGAAAGATTTGATTGGCATTGACAATCTTGTGGTTCCGGGAAGGGTAAGCAGCAGTGGCCTCACTATGCACTGAGGGGGGAGCAGAAAGGAGGCATCGGAGGGACTTACATTTGAACCTTTTGAAGAGAGACACTTGCAAAGCAAAATGTCCTCTTTCCATCCACGTGGGAGACAACTGGAAAAACACAACAGTGTCGTTAGTTCAGAATCATTGCGTTCGGAGGAGATAAAGAAATCCTCTGACCTCATATTCTGCTTTTTCTCCTTACGGGGTGATTCGCTTCTTTACCTTTTCCCCTACCATATCCCACAGATGATTTGAGATTGCTTATTTTATTTTTTTTAAATGTACATAAAAAAAAATGAAAATGGAAAATTAAAAAAAAAATAGGTAAATAGTAATAAAGCCAGAAAGGTAGTGCATTAAATTATGCTAGAAATTCCCATGCAGGTATGAAGTGTTTTTTTAAAATTCAATCTTCCATATATAATTTAATTTGAGTTCAAAATTAAAATACCAAATCTTAGCTGGAAAGCAATTCCAGGAGAGATGCAAGTTCACTGACACTGTCGCCTACCCCTCCCCAGCCCCCTGCCTGAGATGCAGGTGATTCCTACTCAACAGGGCTTCCCGCACACACTCCTTCCAGGCCAGTGACAATGTGGAGGACAGGAACAAAGCCTGCCTTCTCCCCTTCCTAGAAAGCCGTCATCACCCAGGAATCAAACATATCATTCAGTTGCTGCGTCTCATCAAATCTCTCTCTGGGATCTTTACCCTGTGGCGCCCCCATTTCAAATGCTATGTCACCCAGATCGAGAGACAACTCACTGTAGCTGCTTTGATCTGCTGCTGCAGGATCCAGTATCTCAGGGACTTTTAGTCTTTTTCCAACAGGCAGCTGCCCTGGAAACTTGACATCTGTAACTCAGGGCAGGGGAAGGAAGCTCTCCTTGTTTTGGAGCATTTCTGTCAGGAAGCCTAATTACAGAACTGACCAGAAGCCACGTTGTGAGAGATTATCAGAAGAGCCATGCGATAAGCATTGGCAGAAATTAGAGCTGGGATGGCCTCAGCTCTGCTGGTGACAAGATCCTGCCAGGCCTCGGCACTTATTTACCCATCCACACGGAACCCTCAGAAAAGCCCTGTGGAATCGATGTAATTTTCTCTCAGCTTTGAAAGTTATAAAATATTTAGCATCTCATGCTACATGGTGAACAGACCATTGATAAAGAATTCCTTTTTTTGAGGAAATGTTTTCCACTGCAATGGAAAGAACCTTGGATTGGAGGAGGTGGCCCTGGGTTCAAAGTCTCGCTCTACCAGAGCCGGGGTGGCGGGGGACCATGCACATGGAGACCATGGCCTCTCCCTCATAGGTCATTAAGATCAAATGAGATTTGCTCTGTGAAAATGACATAATACATATTAATTATCATTTTCGCCCACCTACATTTAATTGAGATGAAACGTACCCATAGAATAGTGGCATTAATTACATTGCAGAGCACAATGGAAAGCATTTTGCTCTATCACACACTGGCTGATCAGGTGATCATGGGCAAGTTTCTTAATCATTTGCTCCTCAGTCTCCTTATCTGAAAAATGGGAATAATGATATTGAAGGTGCAGGCTCACGTCTGGAGCTCCTGTAATCACTCCGTGTCGCAGGTGATCAGTGACTATCTGAGGCTGGTGGTGCAGGCGGTAAGAATTATTTACTAAGACAGTTATAGATAAAGAAAGGCAGGCTTATTTGAGAAGTAGGAAAATACATTGCCAGAAAGCAACAGCAAGAGAGGAGCTGACTGCAAGGAGACAAAGGCTTGCTGGGGATTTTTACCGGGTGGTGTCTGTGCTGTGTGCCCAGGAGGGCTTTGTGCAGGGTGATAACGCCGCAGTTGCAGCGAACTCACTTGCGTTTTTCTATCAGCCAAGGGTCTGGTGATAGCTGGGCACAGGAAGATGGTGAGTTATCTGTGCAGGAGGGTTGTGTCCTGGACCATGAAGAAAGGCAGACCTGTATAGCTTCTCCGCCTTGTCTTTTTGCTTTCTCTCGGTCCCACCAGCCTGGCTCCTTTTCCCTTATTAGGACTCCACACTTAGGACAAGCCAGGCGCATCCCATGTGCTCCAGAGAGGAGGCCATTGTTATTAGTAAAGGTGAAGATGGAATTGGGGTACTCCTTCCTAAGCTCAGATGATCCCCTGATTCTTTCACTCATCAGGCTGCCTCACATCCACTCATTGTTTCAAATCAACCCTGAGCAGAATGGGAAGGTGGGATCAGAGGCCCCTGAGGGAGCACATTCTGGAAGTAGATGGTGGCGATGCTGGGGCTACCTTGTGAATCCACCAAGCACCAAGGCCACACATGCTCAGTGTTTGTGGATTCTACCACAATTTAAAAATGATCATTTTTTTGTTTTTAAGTGCTTATGCCCCTGCGATCCATGCCCTCAAGGGTGTACAGCCCCGGGGAGGATGTCACTCGGGATGCAGAGGTGCCTTGGACACATCTGCCTCTCACTCCTTTATCCTCAACGCAGTTACTGCTCATTGAGAAGCAGGGTTTTCAGTCATGGAGAAGCTTCCTCCAGCCACAGTGCTCCCATGTGGCCTCGGTCCTCAAGGGTCCCTTGCTGCCACTTTTTATAGCCTCTTTCTTCTTTGAGAACTGCTTGGGGTCCTTCTGATCTCCCTCACCGTGGGGAGCCCTGGGGATCCTGGGGTTACACACATGGTCCTCAGAGAGGCCCGGGCACTCTTGAACCCGACCGTCAGTATCCTTTGTTGGGGGAGCTGCTGGTGGTACCCGCCCTGTACCTTCCTGGGAAGGAGACAGGTGATCCCTAGAGAGGGTTTAGCACAGCACCTGGGGCAGAGCAATCGTGCAGTGAATCGCAGCTGAGTGCTGTTAACTTCCACCATGCAAGGGGCCCAGGTGGGAGGAAGCCCGTAGGTTTGCACGCTCGCAGTCCGTTCTTGGGGTCTGCACACTCGCAGTCAGCCCTCAGGGGCTACAAAGTCAGCCCTCGGGGTCTGCACACTGGTCGTCAGCCCTCGGGGTCTGCACGCTCGCAGCCAGCCCTCCGGTCTGTCTCCCCTGCAGGAGTTCATCCGTCTGGGCAGCCTCAGCAAGCTCTCGGGGAAGGGGCTCCAGCAGCGCATGTTCTTCCTGGTGAGTGGAGAGAGCGGCTTGTCCTCACAAGGATTGTGTCACCTGGGCAAGCAAGGCTCCCAAGGCCGGACCTCGGCCACCCAAGTGAGGGACCTGGGGTAGAGGAAGAGCAGCCAGAGGTGCTCAGGCCCAAGTTGTTGAGGACAGTGAAGGCACAGTTGAGGACAGGGAATGCTGGAGGGAAGCCTGCTGTCCAAACGTGGTCTCACCTCCACACACTTCTGATTCCTCTAGTTCAACGACGTCCTGCTATACACGAGCCGGGGGCTGACGGCCTCCAATCAGTTTAAAGTCCACGGGCAGCTCCCGCTCTATGGCATGACGGTGAGTACAGCACAGCCTCGTGGCCAGGGCCTGTCCTCGGGGGCAGCAGGTGCGGGCACTGCTGACCCGGCGATGAGGAGGGGAAGGGAGAGACTGGATAGGAAGGGAGAGGGTGGCTAGTGTCATCTTGATTACAAGACCTGGGCTCAAAGGCCATCGAAGACCATACAACCCTTTCACCTAAAAGATCGAGCCTTCTAGGGCTTCTCTAGTGGGGCGCTGGGGACACGGCTCCTTCTCCTGCACATGGGATGTGCAGGTCCATTCCTTATAGAATCGAGTGAAGGGGTAAGCTGACAAGGCCGCGTGGCATGAACTCGCCTCCCACCGCCTGCGCCTGGCCCCAGGGGCCCCGACAGTCCTCGCCACACACAAGGATGACAGCGCCCACTCCCTGGAGCTGGGCCAGCCACCTCGTCCTCCCCCGAGTTGGTTTGGGGCTGCCTCCTGTCCCCCTTGGCAGGCAGGTGTAGAGGGCGCCTGGGCCTGGGATGTGGCCCTCTGGCTGGTGCCCACGCTGTCCTCAGGGATTGGAGAGAGGGAAGTTTGTGGGCTCTGCCAAAAACATTCAGTGTGCCGCGATCTTCCTGTCGCCTTTCCGATTTTGGTTTTTCCAGCTCAGAGATGTTTGGAAGTGCATCACGTGCCTCATGGTGACGTTATCTTCTCTTGCCCACAGATTGAGGAGAGCGAAGACGAGTGGGGGGTGCCCCACTGCCTGACCCTCCGGGGCCAGCGGCAGTCCATCATCGTGGCCGCCAGGTAACTCGGGAGCCCGCCCCTTGCCTGTTTTCCCTTTGATGTGCTGTGGCCTGAACACCTGACGTGTCTCTGTCTCCAGTTCTCGGTCCGAGATGGAGAAGTGGGTTGAGGACATCCAGATGGCCATTGACCTGGCGGAGAAGAGCAGCAGCCCCGCCCCTGAGTTCCTGGCCAGCAGCCCCCCTGACAACAGTGAGTGTGGCCAGGGCAGCTTTTCCATGCAGGGGTCTGGTTCATGGAGGGACAGCATTTCTGCATCTAAAGCCACCCCATCGGGTAGGCCTCACATCCGTGGTGTACATCTGTGTTTAAAGCCAAAGATCAAGACATTTCTTTTTCCTAAAAGTAAAACCCCTGAAATCAGCATGAGGGAGCTGGGAAGGCACCTTTTCTGGGCTGGCATTTACCCTTGTCCAGGGAGAGAACATCAGGCTGTCCACACACCCGGGAGGGGCTGGGGCTCTGTGACTGGAGCTGCAGGGTCCATCGAGGCCTCATTAGATGGTTGGGCACCACAGGTTGTGACTGCTGTGAGCCCCCCAACCTTCCAGCACCTCAGAGTGTATCAGGAAGGGGTGCTGGGAGGAAAGATCAGAAGTGCTGCCTTTTGCCCCATCCTGTAGAGTCCCCTGATGAAGCCACCGCGGCTGACCAGGAGTCAGAGGATGACCTGAGCGCCTCGCGCACATCGCTGGAGCGCCAGGCCCCGCACCGTGGCAACACAATGGTGCACGTGTGCTGGCACCGCAACACCAGCGTCTCCATGGTGGACTTCAGCATCGCAGTGGAGGTACGCAGGGGCAGGGCAGCTCTGGTTCCCAGCTTGTGCTGGCCCAGGCAGAACCCAGGCAAACTTCTGGGCCAGGGGCTTGAGGGAGGCTGGCACTGTGGGTGGCCCCACGCACCCGCGGTGGCTGAGCAGGGAAGGATCAACGCTGGGCCCCCTTTGGAGCCTGCCGGAGGTATCCCTGCAGGTGATGCTGAGTGGGCGCCGACCTCCCACAAATGCAGTCATGTCTCTTGGTGCTCATCAGTCCTGCTGCCATCCACAAGATCGTTTTCTCTCTTTCTTCGCCTGTTTTCTTGCCTCTCATGCAGTTAGCCTAGAACACAGGGCCCAGGGCACAGCTGCTGGACAGTTCCATGGCTGTCATGTCCTGAACCGCCCCACAGGAATCTGGTGCATGGGAGGGAGGAGAGTCTGCACGATGACAAGCAGGTGCCAGCTCCTCCCCGTCATGAGGGTCATGGCAGACACTCCTGTGACAAAAGACAGGCTAACAAGGGAAAAGCATGACCAGTTTATTTCATCGTCATTTTACATGACATGGGAGCCTTCAGAATGAAGACCCAGAGGTCCGGCGAAAACCGTCTGTTTTTATGCTTCGTTTCCGTGAACAGGGCGCCGTGTGGAGCTGATGGGACAGGCTGAGAGCTAGTGTGCCAGGAGGGCGAAAGGAGCCCCGCAGGGCCCCTCCGGGTTTTCTGGGCCTCTCTGAGCAGCGTTCCTTGCTCCGGGGTATGGTGCGGGACCCTTTCTACAGTGGGGGTCTTAGAACCTCTTCTCACACAAGGTGGGCCAGGGAGTAAGTTTATAGCCAGCTCTTACACAGAACGGTGGAGAAAGGTTAGGGTGACCGTTTTTGGTTTTGTGGCTGGCTTTGGGGGAAGGAGGTTCTGGTTTCAATGACCCGCCTTAAGGAAGGGGGAGTCCAGTTTTCGTGGCTCGCCTGGGGAGGAAAGGGGCGAGGCAGGAGGTGGGCAGGGAGGCCTGGCTTCTGAACCTTTCACTTCAGGGTATTGTTTTCTGAGCCCACCACCTGAAAGTTGGCTTTGAAGATGCATCTCTCCCAGATCTTGAATCCTTCCAGACCCTTCCAAATGCCCATTCCCTAAGCATTCTTCAGTCCAGGCCCATAGCTGTGTTTCAGAACACTTCAAGCCCGTGAGGGTGTGAAACAGGAAAGCTTTTTTCATCTCTCACTGGCAGTGGAAGCTGCCCTGAGCTGGGGCGAGGCCATTCATCATTGTGATTGTGTTTTATGTGAATGCTCACGTTTCACTGCAGAATCTCTGCACTGCGCCCTCTGCGGGGCTGCTGCAGTTGAGGCAGGACTCCCTTCCAAACGCAGAAAGGGCCAGTTCCCACACAGCCCTGGTCCAAAGAGTGTCACATAAGAGACTCTGGCCAGGACAGGAGTTTGCTGGCTCTTGGAAGCAACAGCAGCAGGAATGAGCCAGCAGTGCTTCATGGAGGGTCTCGAGAGAGTCTCGGAATTTATTCTCGGGAAACGACCTTCCCCGTTGCTCAGACCTGCCTTTATTGGGTTTCCTGCTACAAGCCGCTTGTTTCTAAGCCCAGGCCTGCTTCTGAATACATCCTCAAGGGGACACGTCCGAGGTGCAGGCCCTGACTCCCCCACAGGCACAGCCTTTCTTCCCAGCTGTCCCCACATACGAGGCTCTGTCCCACGGGGTTCCCCTGAGTGTGCAGGTGTGAATATTCCCTCCCCGGGCCTCCTGACAGCCCAGGTGTGAAGAGCACTAAACATTCTTCCCCAGCTTCACACCTCCACCAGGCCTGTGCGCAAAGCTTGCGGGTCTGAGACTTCTCCCAGGGGATGGGGATTATGATAGCAGGAAAGGAGACGCCCCACGCGGAGGAGCAGGGAAGAACCTGTGATAGGCTCATGGGAAACGAGGCCTCATCAGATCTCACCTGTGGGTGTGTGTCTGAAATGAAGCCAGTCGATGTGTGGCGCCGCCATTGGGGAGGAACCATCTTGGCCTTGCTTCGTCCTGACCTCAGCAATGTGTGAATTACGACTCTCAAGGCTGGGGTTTGTCATAGGCCTCAAAGCTTTTTACATACCTGGAGGCACCCAGGCCATTCAACGAGGCAGCAAATACCCAAGTGGGGTCCAGGTGGCCCAGAGCCACCTGCAGCTCAGCTTTTTTGGATAACAAATCTACACGGTCGCAGCCTTCCGTGTGCATGATCAGGTCAAGGCACTGAGTCAGGGGCACGCTGGCCCCCAGCCAGATCTAGCCCCGGCCTGGTGGCTTACAGCCTGCGAACCAAGAACGGGTTTCACTTTTTTTTAATGGCTGCTACATAATGTCTTCAGTTTTGCCCCTTGGCCTGCAAAGCCTGAAATATCTGCCGTCTGCCTTTTGAGGAAAAGTTTGCTGACCCTAGTAGAGAGCAGGAGAGTGAGCCACTGGCCAGTGGGGTTTGAAGGTGGCAGTGACCACCTAGTACAGTCAGGGACCTGGGCTGCTCTATCACTTTGCAGATGTCCCTCCTTGCCAGAAAGCCCCCTCCCAAGGCATGTGGCGTCAATCTCGTGTTGGTGGCAGGCAGCCCTCGCGTGCCAGATGCCAAATGCTCGCTGACTCGCAGATGAGCCATCCCCAGGGCCTCCTCCCTGCATGACAGGACAAAGCAGCTCCATCTCCTCCTGACTCAACAGCCTCCTCTCCCCAGTCCCGTGCCCAGCCTCTCTTCCAGTTCCCGCTCCCGTCTGACTCGTGTAGGCACACGTGAGGAAGGGGTGTTATCTGGGGACCGTGTGGCCTCACTGGCCTCTGCTAAAAGTTGTGGGCAAGCCGGCAGGTCTGGGGGCTCCCACTAGAGGTGGGGTCAGATGTTGGGATGGCCAGAGGGCTGCCCAGCCTGTGGGCACTAGAGCCAGTGAAGGGCCAGAGGCAAAGCAATGCAAGTTGTCTTTTAAGGCTGGAGTGGCGAGACGGGACAGCAGGGAAGTTGTTCAGCAGACGGAGCGCAGACAGGACTGGGAGGAGGGAAGGGACGGGGTGCAGACAGGACCAGGAGGAGGGAACGGACAGTGGGGCAGGAGAGGGAAAGGACAGGGTGCAGACAGGACTGGGAGGAGGGAAGGGACAGTGAGGCCAGGGAGCGGCGGGCACGGGGGTTGTATTTGTTCCCCGTGGCGTCACACGGCACCAACCTCAGACTGGGCGAGGCCACAGAAACATCTCCCACAGTGCGGGAAGCCGGAAGTCCAAAATCAAGCTGCTGGCAGGTGGGTTCCTTTGGGAGGCCTTGAGGGAAAATGTCCCCACCTCTGACAGCATCTGGTGGCTGCGGCAGTCTTCTTCTCGGGGGTCCCTGACTCCACCCATGTTGCAGGGCTCCGGTCTGACGTGTCACCAGCTGTCCTCCTTGCATCTGCACTCTAATATCCTCTTCTAAGGACACGGCTCATGTTGGGCTTAGGGCTCATCCTAGTGACCTTACCTTGACTCGATTGCATCTGCAGAGACCCTGTGTCCATGTGAGGTCACCACTGTAGGCACGGGGGGTTTGGACTTGTTGGGGGTGCAATTCAACCCACAGCAGGGTCTGAGGGGATGGGGTCCAAGAAGGGAGAGGAGCGGTGGCCCCAATGAAGGGCCACGAGGAGACAGGGCAGGCTGGTCTGGTTCTGAACAAGGATGTTGACCCTCTCGTGAAGGCAGTGAATGGAGACAGGTCTGGGAGCCACCAGCATGGCCTCGGCCTCCTGAGTGCAGGGCAGGAGACTCGTGGCGTGCAGGGCCCGTAACATGCTGGAGGCCAGGATGGACCCGACACGGGAGCGGGAGGCTCGGCCTGGCCGTGGGGAGCAAGGAAGGGCCGCTGGATGGGCCTATTGATAAAGAGGTTTCCAGAGGCTATTGGAATGGCCAGGCAGAAGCTAGAGAGTGCTAAGGAAGCTGCTTTGGAAACAAATGGGCCCAGACTGTGATGGGTGACATGTATGAACCCCACTGTGGGCTGGCTGCTGTGTGAAAATTATGTGACTCAGTATGAAAATACCTAGGAAAGGGGAGTGTGCCACCCTCCTTGCTCCATGTTGCGTGACCCAAGATGCCGCATGGGCATCAGCCCAGCCCTGGCCACCACCAGGACCTTCTGGGAACCTGGAGCCTTGCATTTTCTTGTTCCTTTCTGCCACTGGGGGAGGAGGTTGGATGGCTGGAGCTGCCTGCCTGGCCTGGAACGCCCTTTCTCCCCGTCTGCCGGGTTCCCCACATCCTGCAGCCCCTCATGGACCTACTGTTAGTGTCCATGTCTCTCACTGGACCCTCCCTGAGCAATTGGAGGGCAGGGACATCAGACCATTTGATCCCAGCTCCCAGCACAGAAGCTTAGTGCCAGGGGCACCCAGAGAGATGGAATGAGGCAGACTCGGAGGTCTGTATTTTTTATTGTGGTAAAATAGCTATACCACAATATTGGCCAACTTAACGATTTTTACGGGAACAATTCAGTGGCATTAAGTGCCTTTACAAGGTGGTGCAACTGCTTTGAGTCTCTGCTGGTGATGTCACTTTGGCAAAGGGGCGAAATGAGCCACCAGTGTGTCAGGCCTGCTCAGAGTTGTTTGTTTGGAGGTAGCATGGACACAGGTGCCTGTCCCTGCCCCCTAGCTGGGCTGCAGTGCATCCTAACAATGCTCCAGGGGCTGGGCCGGCCCTGAGCCTGGAGGTGGGCAGGGCTGCAACTGCCTCCTGGGCCACTAGAGGGCATGTGGGAGCCGCTTACATGCACCCCAGGCCCCACTTCCTGGGCAGGGTGCCCGGCCCCTCAAAACGAGTGCTGCTCTGAGCTTGTTGGGATGGATCTTTCCCTCCTTCAGCTTCCGCCTGCTGGCAATGCATGGGGTCCTGCGCCCCCATTTCTGCCTCGGTGTCACAGGGCACACCCCTCTCCCCCCAAGGTGGCTCTTCTCAGGACACCACTCCCGTTGGATTTAGGGCCCACCCTACCCCAGTGTGATCTCATCTTCACTAGTTACCCTGCAACGAGCCTATTTCCAAATAAGCCTGCATTCTAAGGTACTGGTAGTCAGGACCTCAACGTGTCTTTTGGGGGGACACAGGGACCCCAAGATGCCCCACAGCAAGTGACAAGGGGAAGTGATGAGATCAGGGTCCCAGGACCTGCCAAGTCTCCCCACACACGGGGGAGCGGGGTGGGGGGCCCACATCCTTCAGTCACGGACATGCCCCAGCCCAGGGCCCTGGTGCAGGGAGAGCTGCTCTCTGTGCCCTCCTGGGGCAGGTGCCCGCTGTGCTTCTCACAGGCCTCCTTCCCTTTCAGAATCAGTTGTCTGGAAACCTGCTGAGGAAATTCAAAAACAGCAACGGGTGGCAGAAGCTGTGGGTGGTGTTCACAAACTTCTGCCTGTTCTTCTACAAGTCACACCAGGTAAGTGTCCCACACACGGCAGGTGGCCCTGGGACCTTGGGGGTGGCAGCATGAGGTGAGGGGGCCGCCCTCCTCTGGAAGGACCCAGGCCTCTTGGGCTCCAGGTGTCACGGGGATGACAGGCATGCTGGCGGGGGGCCCTGTCCACCCGAGGCCCTCAACTCTAGGAAAGACTGACATTATCATCCACTGAAGGACAACTTCTGCCCTAGGAAGGGCCACCTGTCTTCTGCCTGGACAAGGGATGGGGGTTGGCTTTATCTACAGCTCAGTCCTGGCGGGACTTGCCACCTGGGCCATCATGTACAGGCAAACACTGGCTGCCATGGTCCCTTCCAGGCCCACGCCCGAGGAGGGAGCTGCCTGGGCTCCCAAGTCCCTGTCTGATGCGGGGCAGCAGCCAGGCCCGGCAGCAGAAGCTGCCCCCGAAAAGCCACTTTGCTTTGTTTCCCCTTTCCAGGACAATCATCCCCTTGCCAGCCTGCCTCTGCTCGGCTACTCACTCACCATCCCCTCCGAGTCCGAGAACATCCAGAAAGACTACGTGTTCAAGCTGCACTTCAAGTCCCACGTCTACTACTTCAGGGCGGAAAGCGAGTACACGTTCGAAAGGTAGACACCCCCCTTCCCACACACAGGGCCCTGCAGAAGAGGACCCCCTCTTCCAAACATCAGGATTTCTCCCAAGTCAGCGAGTGAGACGGCCCCACCCTTCCCTGCCAACTAAGCGTTTAGACCTGGGGTCCCACTGCCCAACACCAGCAGGCAATTCTGTTCTCATGGCAGAAAGTGGGGTCCCAACTTCCCTGCGCCCTTACCCTGCACAGTGTTGGCTGAGGCCCTAGACATCTTGCTTGGAGATCTCTGACATACATACGTGTCTGGGATGATGAAGCTAAGCCCCAGTGAGACTGCCTACATGGTGTAATGCCAGGGGCCGCAGACTTCATTTAGCCAAGAAATAAATAAATGAAACAGTCAGGCCTAAGACTGTTCCTGCAATTCATATTTTGAATAGAGATCCTGGGCCTCTGCAAATTGCCTCCCCAAGCCGACTACTTGTGCAGTTTGCCCTGCTGAGCCCTCCTCGCCCCGGGAGGCAGGAGGGGAGGGGTCCTCAGCAATATGCTGAGCACTTCCTAGAGGAGAGCCATTCTCAAATCTGATCCTGGACTGAGCTCGAGAGCTGGGTTGATCAAAGTTGGGATTTTGCTATTATTGTGACAAAGGGTCCAGCCTTCCAGTCCAGATCCTGAAAGGCCTGGGACAAGGCCAGGTAATTTGGGGAGTCCGTCCTGCATTGTGTAGGATGTTCAGCGGCATCCCTGGCCACCCACTAGATGCCTGCAGCAACCCCTCAGTTGGGACATCTAAAAATGTCTCCAGACTTTACCAAATGGGACAGCATTGCACCCATTTGAGAAGCACCGGTATAGAGCAAATACACAAATATATAAAAAGGGAGATTTGGGCGTGATGGTGCAAGCCTGTAGTCCCATCTCCTGGGAGGCCAAGGCTGGAGGATCGATTGAGCCCAGGAGGTAGCTACAGTGGGCGATAACTGCACCACTGAACTCCAGTATGAGTGACAGAGCCAGAGCCTGTCTCAAAAAAAAAGAAAAAGGAAGGGAGAGCTTTCACTAAGCAGGATGGGACACGTCCCGCCATCCTCTGCCATGTCCATGAAAATAGGAGGTAGCGTTCTCCCCAGCAACCAGAGGCCACCTCGCTCCTAACTGCTCCAATGGAGCGGGCAGTGTCACCGCAGCAAGGTACTTCCAGCTCCACACCGAGTGAGTGCCCAGGCCAGTGGGTCTCCACTGTACCTCAGGAACGCCTGGGTGCTGGCCGTTCCCTTGCTCTTCTGCTGAAGTGGCAGATTACCAACCAGGCGGCCTGACTTCACCTTGTGTTTCTGTAAGCGATGCCCACCAAAGTGTCATGAGTCTGTCCAAACAAAAGGTTGACTAACTGGCGTTCCCGTGTTGCAGGTGGATGGAAGTGATCCGCAGTGCCACCAGCTCTGCCTCGCGACCCCATGTGTTGAGCCACAAAGAGTCTCTCGTGTATTGATGGCCGGACACACTCGTTTCCGCAGTGGCTGCTTTCCTGGAAGACGTTTCCTTTCTTCTGTATTAATGAAGCCTGGTAAAATTAACACCTGTCTGAAAATCAAAAACATGGCTTCCCAGCAGCTCTCCTGTCTCCACAGCCGCGTTTTTTAACCCTGACCTCTCAGCGTCTGAATGAACAGCGCTCCCACCTCCAGTCCTGGCATCCGCTGGGGGCGCTGTTCTTTAGCTAGTGCCAGTATTAAAACATTGTCATTACGAGAGTGCCAAATGACATCTTCCCTCCACCCTGCCCCTGAAAAACAGTACACACACATCCGTTCAACACAAGACAGGGCAAGTGTTTTTCTTCCTAAAAAAAAGTTCTTTTATTATTTTCACCTATTGGCTGCTGCATTTTACGAAGTGGATTTCCCGGTGTTTGCAATACACTCAGTGCAGCCTTAAGCAAATGAGATCATTTTCAGATTTCGTTGTTTTTTTCAGTCTTTCTACTTTTGTAATAATAGGAAGTTAGTAGGACTCACTTCTCTGATTAATAAGCAATTTGCAGCACACAGCGTTCCACTGCGGGGTTTCACGCTCACCCAAAAACACCTGTTCCCGACCTACTTCTTGGTGCAAGACTTCTTGGTGCAAGTTGACCAAATCGTTTTAAGTGGTAACTCTTTCCAACCGTAGCAGGGTTGTTTTCTGTTAAGCAAAGCTGAGATCCAGTGCAATACCTGGACTGTCACCGTCCAGTGAGTGGTGTACACAATGGGAAGACAATAAGCCGTGGTGTTTTGCTGTGTCACAAGCATGAAAACCCGTGTGTCATTGATCAGCACCATTTGTGGTATGTTCCGTGATGAGCGTTTAGTGAGCGTGCTGGCTGCAGAGCACTATGAAATCATGGTACGTAGTCCCCGGCACCTGTCGTTATTCCTATATCCTCCTGCAACTGTGGTTTGAAACTGCGCATTCTCTAGTAGTATATATCGTGCCTGTCTTCAAAAACATTTACCTTTTTATACTCATTCCCCCCAGGCATGGGGTAGTGTCAGTCGGACTGCACAGGGAACACGGTTTCCAGTGGCTTTGGCCCCTACTCGGGAAACATCTGCCTGTTCTCGATGGTGATGGGGTGGCTGCCATTCCCTTGGTTTTCCTAAGCCCTTTCTAACAAGAGTCTCAAACAAGCGGAGGCGACGGCCAATTCAACCCAATTCTTTCCAGCGCCCCACACCATAGCACCTGCCCACCTGAGAACCAGGAACGCACCCTCTCTGTGGAGCTCTGACTGGTGTACCTGGAAACAGCAACTTGCAAACGGACGAAGAGCCTGACGTGTGTTAATCATTTGCCTTACAAGATGTACCAGACGGTTTCCAGTACTAACAAAGGGAATAAAAATACCTCACGCCACAATCCAGCATATTGATGTTTTAAGGCAAAACAACCAACTTTGTCTGTAGTCTTCATTTTCTGTGGGGGGGGGGGGGGGGGAAGGGGACACTCCAGCAAGGGTTTCTAAAGCCCCAATGTTGAGAGTGAGACAGGGAGGGCCTGCCCCACACTGTTCCCTATGCTCCCCCCACCTCCAGGCAGGGGCAGAGCAAACAAACAGCTCCGGGGCGCGTGGCCCCTGCCACACAGCAGCATCAGGCTCCCTCCAGAAGTCACCACTCACTCATTCCTGGAGACCTGGGGACAAGGCAGTCTCCTCAGCTATTTCTGAATGA
The DNA here is from genome assembly GCF_029281585.2 of Gorilla gorilla gorilla. Taxonomy (NCBI): domain Eukaryota; kingdom Metazoa; phylum Chordata; class Mammalia; order Primates; family Hominidae; genus Gorilla; species Gorilla gorilla. The sequence continues at coordinate 113,166,241 of NC_073238.2, forward strand.
TTCCAAACTACTTGCTGGACACTGGTGGTTCTGACCTGTGACCAGCACCTCTGCTTCCTGTGTGCCCTCCAGAAAATACTAGTGTGGGTAACAGTCCATCTGAGTGGAGTTTGAGAGACACTACACACGAGACACACAGTGACGCAGACACTCGTTTTCTTGAGCTTTATTGGCCCCTGCATGATACAGTCCCTGTGCTTAAGAACATGCCCTATTAGGTCACTCTGCCTTTGCTGACACATTTTATAGCAGAAATACACAAGCTGTTTTTAAAGGAGGGAAATATAAAAAATGTTTATAAATTGACAGTGTTTTGCCAGAGGAAAGGTACAAAATGCTACATACAGAACCAAACCAGCCACTTCACAAGAGCAATGCAGGAATAAAACTATTGGATAAGGAAGGCAGATGCACTTCCAAGAAAATCAGAACCCAGCAAGAAGTGGCCAGTGCACCCCAAACCACACTGGTGTCCACCTCATTGGCAGCAGCCAGCCAGGACACAGCTCAAAAACGCAGGAGCTACCAGCCACCCAGTCCACGGCCCTTGTCTCCCAGAGGCTGAGTACCTCCCCAGGCTGCAGGCTCTGGGCAGCTGAGCCAGGAGCAGCTCAGGGCTGGCACTGAGAGGTTACTGGTGACAGTAAACCCGTCTCAAAGTCTGGGCCTGGCTACAGACCAGCAGCAGTTGACGCTGAGGCAGGTTCCAGTGGTAGCCCTGGTGCCTGGGCTCTCTCTCAATGCAGGCCTGGAAGTGGCAACACAAAGGCCAGCTTCCTTGGCTAAGATGCCCTTAAAAACATTGGGGCTGATTTTGTGCGTCTACAGAAAGTAACAGCCCAGGAGAGAATGTACACAGAGGCGAGCTTTCTAACTCCATCAAACCCCATCTCCCCCGACAGGAAATGTTGCCAGTCAACTCTAAAAGAACCACTTGTTGCTCTACGGGGGAAGGAGCTGAGTGATTTGTCTGGCGACTGCAGAGACTCCCCGTTCATACCAGTATTCATTAGAACCCAGTCCCTCGAGCGGCACACCCACTGTTACTAGCATGAGACGCTTCAGTGCTAAAAACTGTGATGTCATTGTCCATTTGTAAATCTGAAGAACTCTGTAAATCAGAAAAGCTGCTGTCCGCCCTGGCTCACTTAAAAATCAGGTAACGGCACACCCTGGGGAACACAGACTCATCTGTGTGATTCTCTCGCAAGGACAAAACTCATCTTTGGCTTATGCCGCCGGCCTCATGTAAGGAAACAGTTCCACCACACAGAATACTACCTGGAAACACAAAATGAAATCTTCTCCAATTTTATTATTCAACATAACATTCTTGTATGGAGTAATGAGTACAATAAGAATTAGCAACTCAGTTCTATTTCCCCAACCAAAATATATCCCTTATACAAATTAAGAGTTCAACCCAAATCCACTTCTAATAAAATACCTCAATTTTAGAGCTTAAAAACCAGACTGCACTAGCAAACTGACACAATAACCCACTCAAGCATCTGTAGCTCAGGGCTCTGTCCCCTCCCTATAGCTTAGAGGCCACTAGACCAGCAGATAGCTGAGCTACATCCCCAAGCTCACCCACTAACTTCCTTGCTTCCAAAAATCCTATCTTAACTCCACAAGAACTGGCACACCCACGGGAGATGTCAATCATCAGCTTCAACAAACATAAAAATGCTTCATGTACCAGTCAACAGCTGCTGCACGAACCCTCCCACTCCAGAAACCCAGAGATTTTCCCCCTCGCCAAGCAAGGTCCCACAGCAAACCAAGAAAAACAGACACACTGGCTGCCTGCCTAGCAAGCATAGGCCCCTTCCAGAGAAGCAAAATAACTCTTAAGGTCCCCGGCAACCGCTACAGCAATCGCACAGATCAGCAACCTCCAACCGCATCATCTCGGTGAGCAAGTGCGCAAGCAGTCCAGGGCGCTGACCTGGGCACTTGGCAGCTCCAGGCCTGGGGACTTCTCCCTGGAGTCTTCCAAAGTGTTTCATCACACACACACAGCCACAAGTACACACGCACGGCCACACATACACAGCAGATGCCCTGTCCTCTGAAGAGTCACATTTCAAGGAGTATGCAAAATAAGCGTGTTATAAAATTTATTTGTGTAAGCATTCAGACATTTTTAGGTGGGAAAGATGATATGCAGAATCCACTACAAGGTGCAACAGAAAATCGTATTGGAAAGGACGGTACATCTGGCGCAGACCAGCAGTGGCACGATTCCAAACAAATGTCAGACGAGAGCGCTTCATGGGGAGAAACTGAAAATTATAATTTAAAGCTTCATGAGGCAAGATATGTTCCAATTTAAAACACTAAGAAATAGTACCATCAATGAAAAAGGAAATCAACCTCTAGGTGTACCAAAAGGGGCGTAGGGCAAACAAGAGGAAAATTTGCATTTGTTGAGGTACAAATAGGAGTGTTCTGTAAGAGAGGGGCATTAATTATTAATGACAAACCCTGCAAATACAAAATAAAACCCAAATCACTGGTCACAGAATTCAAAATGTACATGTAATAAAGGCAAGGCAATAGACTCAAGTTATGGCCTGTCGAATATTTACTCCACTGACGTTATCTACAGAAGCACTTGGCCAGTTTGTACACAGTGATTCCTTATGCACGCCGAAAGGGTTTCTGTAAAAATGACATTATATACAAATCTGTACACCCATCCACCAGAGCGATTCTCCAGCTCCCAGAGGGAGTTATCAACTTAAAGCAGGATACCTGAGGTTTCATGTCTTTAGTTGCCTTATCATAATCCCAAATATACATTTCAGGGTTTGTTTTTGTTTTTAAAGACACTTTCCTTGAATATGTGCACTATGGTTAAAATTAAAAACAAAAGTAATAAAATAAAATAAAATAAAATGATCGCTGGAAGGAGCTGACCCTCCCCACCCATCTGAGAGACTTCATCTGGCTGCAGCACAGTGAAGACTGTGTGTGTCCCTGGACGGGCGCCAGGCGTTGGGGTGGCCCCCAGTGGCGCACCTCTTCAGTGGAGTCAGCGAAGGCTCTCTTTGACTTTTAAAAAAGGAGGAGGATGAAGAAGGAAAAAAGGAAAAACAAAACCCCAAATGCCAAAGGAATTTCAGTGGGATGAAGTTCCTCCACCACTTAGAGAGTATCTAGGGAAAAAAGAGAGAGAGAAGTCAACACGTGTCATTTCTCATCCCTGTGCAAAAATTCATATAGTAACCAAAATCTTAGTTTTCATAGGAAATTCCAAGTCATACAAAAATAAGTGGAGCAAATATCAATGTGTAAGTCTAATTTTAAAAGAATGCATATAAAGACTGAGAAGATCATGATTCTTACACAAAAACTCCAGAGCATGTCACCAAAAACCAAGAATGGGTTCAGCCTCCCTGGAGAGATGTGAATAAAACGGGAAATCATATCCCTTTTACTTACGATCAATTGTCAAAAAGTGAACACTGATCCATACATGATGACATAGTAAGATTCCAGGGGTGCATATGCATTCCCGATGTGAGGGCAGGAAACCCATTTTGGCCATAAAAATAGTGATGCAGTCCAAGAATCTATTTCCTAGAACTGCTTCCGAAATATGGTCCAAAGCAGGAACAACGTGTCTGCACAAAGATGTCTCTCGGGATTTTCATAATTACACTAATTTGGAAACAACTCTGATGCCCAACAGTACAGAATCAGTTAAGTAAATTATACAAACTGAAATAACAGACTAAAAATGGTAATTATCTGTATTTACATATATATATTAAAGCAATATTAAAAATATGTACAAGTTTAAAAGTACATACAGAATTACAGATTGGGCATCCCTTATCTGAAATGCTTCTGGCTTTGGATCTGGGAATATCCGCATTATACTTACCAGTGTGCAGCCCCAAATCCGAAATCTGACATGCCCCAGAGAGCAGTTCCTTTGAGCCCCATGCTGGCGCTCAAAAGTTTCAGATTGGGGATTTGGGATATTCAACCTGTATATGTGCACTATATAAGTATATTTACATGAACAACTTCTGTATCCTAAATAAGTACTATAGAAATTCTAAAAAATCTTCTTTGCACTATAAGGTAGATAAGAGAATTCAGTAAGTTTATGACCTGGTATGACCACAGAAGGCAATGCACCCAAAGATGCTGATGAGATTTGGGCTACAGTGGTGGGATCATGGGTAATTTCTGTGTCTTCCAAAAATTCTACAAGATTGTCTTCAGAATACAACAAAGGGTGAGAAGGGGGTCCCCTCATGACCACGATTCCCTCAACCATTTTACAACAGACTCCAAATCACAAGTCCAGGAGAGATGGCTGAGGATGTCTTTGACCAGGCTTATCTCAAACGTTCCAATCTAGAGCTCCTCTTTTCAGGCATTTGAAATACTTGGCATCTCTCCCAGAGAACAAACGGTTACATAAGGTCCTCCCAAAAGCACACATTAGCCACGGAGCCTAAGACTCAACTATCAAGAAATACAAATGACTAAATCACGGGATGAGTTGATGTCACACAAAAGAATCCAAACATTAACTCCAGCTGAGACAGAAAGGCTCTGAAAATGCTTCAGAGGAGAGGCGGCTCTCACTTTTCCTACAGCCATCCACTGAAACAACATGTTTGGAGCAAAACTGGCAGGAAGTCTAAGCCATGGCCACCGTGGTTTTGGCAGCCATCGGGGTGAACGCTCAGTGGGAGCTTCAGGAGCAGGGAAGGAAGAAGTGGGTACCACAGCCAAGCCTGCAGAGAGATGATAAGCACCTCAAGAGGCAGCTCATCTGAGGACAGAGGAGGAAAGAGGGCACTCCTCATCACAGACAAAGGAAAGAGAGCACCAACTCGGCCTCCCCCATGCATCACTGCAAAGTAAAGTTTTAAACACAACACAGACATCAGGTAGCTACAGACCCGCCCGAGGGTAAATAGGGTCAACCCCAGCCACGATGCCCAGTGAGCACGTAAAATGTGCTGCGTCTGAATGGAGATGTGCTAAGTATAAAATACACATCAACTCCAAAGACGGTCCCTCCAAAAATGTAAAATATCTTACTGATGATTGTTGGTATTAATGTTGAAATAATACTTTGGATCTGGCAGGTTAAAAAATGTATTGTTGAAACTAATTTCACTTCTTTTTGCTTTTTAAAAATATGGCTACTAGAAAATGTAAAATTCTCTTGTTTGGTTTTTAGAGATAGGGTCTCACTCTGTTGCCCAGCCTGGAGTGCAAAGGTGATCATAGCCATAGCCGTGAACTCCTCAGCTCGAGCAATTCTGCAGCCTCAGCCTCCCACGTAGCTAGGGCCACAGGTACAAGCCACCATGCCTAGCTAAATTTTTTTTTTGGTAGAGACAGGGTCTTGCTATTTTGCCCAGGCTGGTCTCAAACTCTTGGCCTCAAGCGATCCTCCTGCCTGGGCCTCCCAAAGCATTGGGATTACAGGCATGAGCCACCACATCCAGCAGAAAACATAAAATTCTGTGTGTGGCCCCCGCTGTACTTCTACTGGCCAGCACTGGTACAGATCAACTTGCCTTAACAACTGAAAGAAGAGGAACAGAGAGATAGGGGCCTGGGAATGGGAAACGTGGATCAGTTCAACACATACAAGCCACACACTGTGCCCTGGAGCTGCCCTGGGGAAATCAAGTCACGTATATAAACAAACAGTTCATAACAATTTCAGGCAATTCTGGACAATGTGGAAAGTATTGGTTTTAAAAGTAATACTACAAAAGCAGAGAGCAAAACGCCCAACAAGACAGTAACAATCCTACCCGTTTCTGGTTTTGTTCTATTTGTTTTATTATAAAGCTCTTTCTAACGGGAAATAAATGCCTCTAGAATGAGGTATGTGATGCTAAGTTTGAGAAATCAAAAAGTTTGTGTTCAGGCAAAAGATGGGTGACCTTTTTAATTCTATTTTCCTTTATTCCTATGTTGTTTTTAGTATCAAAGGAGGGAGGGATCATCCTTCAATTGCCTCAAAATTGAAGGCAGCCAAGTAAATCATTTTTACTTTCTAGCAACTTAAAAAGTTGAAATGTCTTACTAAGAAACCCGAGTTCAGAAGCATAAACGTGAAGTATCAGAACTGTGGTTTTCTCCTGCTGTCCCCACGTAGAGGGGCTCTTCACAGGACAGTAGGCAGCCCCTTCAATCACTTCCAAATAGCAAAAGGGACCTCACGTGCGCAAAACTTCTTTATGTACTGTCAGGTGGGACGCAGTCTCAGGAAAGACCCGGAAATCCCCCTCATGATCACAGAGGCTCAGCCAGCTTTGGGAGGCGTCAGCCTGGACACCTGAAGATGAACTGTCAAGGCGGCAGCACGCCTGGTCCTCCTGGGGGTGTGGAGGACAGCCCAGTGACAAATCACCCTCAGGTCACACAGAGCGGCTGCCCAGCACACATCCACTGCCTCCAAACGCCTGCACTTGTGCCAGATGGCAGTCAGGAGGGGCTTGGTTCCCATGGATACTCCTACAACAAGTTGGGAGGGGGCAGGGAGGGCAAAACTCACCCCACTGAGTCCTCACCCATAGTGCGTCCAACAGGTGGGGCCACTGGGCAGGGACAAAAGCTCCCTACAGGCTGGCACAGATGAACCCCTACCAAGGAGGCTTCCAGACATGACACACACAGCTAAGACAGCGAACACACCTGCACCCACTCCCGCTGAGTTGACCACACCAAAGCTGCTGTCATTTCTCAAACTTGACTTTAAAGCCGAAAACCAGATAGATAGTTACACACATCTGGCTAAGAACGATCATTCTCTGGCCCATAATTAAGCTGCATAATTAAGAGGAAACAGGTATTTCACCACCACCCTGTATTTATGTGGCAAAAGCTACAAATGCACTAAGTCCTGTGGGCTTTTCCAGTAGTTTCCAGATTCAGATCCTTCATTCACATTGATTTCTAGAATTCAGAACAAAGTCTCCTCTAATTCAACTCTGTCTACCCTGAGGCCTGCAAGATAACAGGAACAGACAGGCCAAGAATCAAGTACCAAACTCATCAACTGAGTCCCAGCCCAAGTGCAGGTCTCTCCTTCCCCAGCCCAGAGGGGCCCTGGGTAGTTACCTCTGGAGCCGCTGCACGAGCTGGGCCACCATGGTGTCGGAGATGCCAGGGCACGCCTCCTCCGCTAGGTAGATGGCCCCTCGCAGCTCTTCAATGGACCCCAAGTTCCCTCCACACGCCTGGCTCTTCTCCTTCAACTGAAAACACACGAACAGGAAGAAGGGCATGAAGCACACCAGCTGCAAAACTGGGAAGCATGCTGTTCAAGGAACAACACGGCATGTGGACCACGACACTACCCCAGCCCCAGGGTGTCCAGGAAAAGCTTTGGCTCAGGCTCCAGGCCACCAGGCCACTTCAAATTCCTTTTTTTTTTTTTTTTTTTTTGAGACAGAGTCTGGCTTTGTTGCTCAGGCTGGAGTACAGTGGCGTGATCTCAGCTCACTGCAACCTCCAACTCCTGGGTTCCAGCGATTCTCCTGCCTCAGCCTCCCGAGTAGCTGGGATTACAGGCCCCTGCCTCCACGCCCAGCTAGTTTTTGTATTTTTAATAGAGACAGGATTTCACCATGTTGGCCAGGCTGGTCTTGAACTCCTGACCTCAAGTGATCCGCCCACCTCGGTCTCTCAAAGTGTTGGGATTACAGGCGTGAGCCACTGCGCCCGGCCCAGGTTCCTTTTGAAGAAAGGTGATTCAAATGCTCTGAGAGCAGTTATGTATACACAGGGCAATCGTCAGACCATAATCATTACTGTTCGAGGCAAGAACAGAGACGACTAGCTCTCTCTGTGCCTTTCCCAAGTCTCACCGTGATGGACTGTCCTCTCTGTGCTCTTTTCCTATTTCAACCATAACCTTGTACCAGAAAAGCAATTTCAAAGCCTATCATAAGTTATTCTGATCTCAACACTGCTTACTTCCTAATGTTAATGGGTTGGTTCTTAAACTCCAGCAAACTGCCTTTGTGATCCAGAGTAGTGTCAAAATATTCGATTTCATGTAAATAAGTGGCAGCCTTAAATTCTGGGAATCTCCAGTGTCCTTCCTGGCACCTCTACTCCCAAGAGAAATCACAACAGTGCCTTCAGACACTTCCCTCAGTTGAAGGTCAACTCCAAGTCTCTCTCTGGAGGCCCAAAAACGTGAACTGTGAAAATAAGAGCTGTTCAAGTCAAGATACAGCATGGCTCAGAACTCAACAGAAGAGGCTCTTTGTGATGGACACCGCCTCCTCTTCAGGGAAGAAAGAAACATCTCAGGCGACATTCAGCTTGGTCTTCAGGTTGTTGAACACATGCTGTCATTTCCAAACCCAGCCCTGCCGTAAGAGCAACGGCTTCTCTCTTCGCTACTGAAGGGGCAGGCAGGAACTAGAAGGGTCTGACCTTGGAGGGCCAGTGGGTGCGGAGAGCATTTGTTCCTGAAGTTCTTGCTGTCACAGGGCCACGCCGCCGGCCCTGAGGCGGCCACTCGTGTTTGTCTAGGACTCCCAATCACTTGACGGTATTTACAAGTCCCGAGAGGGTCAGCTACAATCCAGCACTCTCCCTCCTGCCCATGCCCCGCCCCTAAGTCTCAAAGAAGGAGCGAAGGCGGCAGAAGGGCCGCCCTGGGAGAGGGCCTGTCCCCTCGCTGTGTGGAACGTGCTGGACCCATCACTGACTTCAGGGAGCAACCTGACCTGTGCTCCCTGAAGGAAAGCAGGGACGCCAACGCCCGTCTCCTCAATGTCCTCATCTGTAAGCATGGGGATATAATCCTTCTATTGGGCTTCTACAAGTATTGTATGAAATAATACACAATAGACACTCTGAACTCTAGGGTAGCAAATATCATTCTTAAAAATACATTGGGAAAGATGCCTGTGAGTTTAGCAATTGGTTAGCTGGAAAATCCAGGATATGACGGCATTTAGGATATGTCCTGAATAATTATGTCAAAGTTGCTTCATGGGCCCAGTAAAAAAATAAACAGCCTCAGGTGAATGAAAAAGTCCATGCACTTTCCCTAACTGCCTGACTGACCCTATTCCAGCGGCCAATGGCAGGGCCGCAGGAGCACAGCCTGGAAATCCCACGGGGCCAACTCCCATGGGACAAAATGAAGCGCAGGATGGCGCTCAACCCGGACATCCTAGTTAGGAAGAACACAGGTGCCCAGAACCATGAGCCAGGGCTGAAGCCAGACATCATCCAGCAGGGCCTCCGCGTGCCCTGTGGCTTCCCCGACACCAGCGGGCTCGGCTATTTCCCACTTGAAGCTGCAGGTGAGGCCTCGGGCTCTGGCCACAGCCCTGCTCCCACCGGGCCCTGAACTTGCCAGGTCAGAGGCCCTCAGACAAACCCTCCAGGGCACCTGCTGGGCAGGGCAACAGGTGAAGGCTCATTGGAGGGCTGGGAAGAGGCACTGGCAGGACCGTGGCTGACCAGGCACGGCCCATGGCCAGGGGTCCCCCACCACGTGACGCAGGCACAGGGGAGGAGAATGAGCTCCTATGACACTTCCTCTCCTGAGCACCTCCCCTTCAAGGACCAGGACCCCCAAACACAGCCGCAGTGGAAAACTGCCCAAAGAGGGGAGATCCCCACGCAAACAGATGCGTGTGTGGCCCACAGTGAGTTCCTCAAAGGCAACCTCAGCCAGGAAGGGGCACAACAAGAAAAGGGGGGACTTCCAACTTATTTTCAAATCCGCTACTAACCAGATGCAGAACAATCTTCGTTCTTATAAAGCCTACTTTTGAAAATCTCTCAAAACACGGCCACGGGAGCACTTTCCTCTGGGAGGGAGAGGCTGAGCAGAGGGTGGGCGCAGGGAGGCCCAGCTGGGAGCACAGCACTGCTGAGCAGAGGAGGGACTTCAGTGAAACATGTGGCTCAGGGGAAACCGGAGGACTCCAGGGCAGCCAACGTCTCCTTAGAAGAAAGAACCTACTTTTCACATGGCCAGAAATTGGTATGAGGCAAAGAGAGCAGGCTGTACACAATGAGATTTGCTAAAAAGCAGGGCAACAGGTGACACAGGGTCTCAGGCTGGGTCACTGTCATCCAGTCTACACATTCCAGGCTGCGGCGGAGTGGGCATCACCCAGGACAGTGGGAGGCGCAAGGTGGTGCCTGACACTGACAGCCTTTGGGAAGGCACCATGCAGGCTTTCCGAGCCTTTGCCAGCTTGTCTTAATGTCCCCAACTCTTAACTGGCAACATCACCACTGAAGTGTGTCCAGCTTCTCCTTCCCCCTCCCCTCCCACTCCGAAAAGGCCAGCCAGGTACCTACCTCTGCAAACAGAGGAGAAATAATTGTAGATAAACACTGAGAGAAAGGCCTCTTTGGGATGTCTTTCATCTTGGGGGAGAGGAAAAAAAGGTCATCAGAAACAGTTGACGTTCACATTGGCAATAATGCAATAAACCTCCCACCTGGACTATGGAAGCGCAGGAGTTGCCTCTACACTTCACGCTGAGGAAACACCCTCTGCGCACCATAACATCTGAAGAAGACTATTGGCTGCCTCTCACTAGACTTCAAAGTTTCATCTGCAGTGACATGCAAAACCCACGCACCAGGGAAACCAGCATCTGGGTTCCATGTGGAAGGGGACTCTGTATGGGCACAGGCGGTGAACTGCCTCGTCTTGCTATCTACGCAGAAGTGCTTTACTGGTTGGGTGTGGTGGCTCATGCCTGTCATTCCAACACTTTGGGAAGCCGAGGCAGGAGGATCACTTGAGCCCAAGAGTTTGAGACCAGCTTGGGCAACACAGTGAGACCATGTTTCTATTTAAGAAAAAAAAAAGTTTTAAATAAACTGGGCATGGTGTCACATGCCTGCAATCCCAGTTATTCAGGAGGCTGAGGTGGGAGGATCACTTGAGCCCAGGAGTTTGAAGCTACAGTGAGCTCTGATGGCACCACTGCACTCCAGCCTGGGCGACAGAGACCCTGTCTCAAAAAAAAAAAAAAAAAAAAAAAAAAGAGAGAGACAGAGAGAAAAGTACTTTACTAATGAAACCCTGGAAATAGAAATCAGGTCAAGATTGGCCATTCCAATTGCTGTCTAGGACAGAGACCGAGTTTCTACTTTTACAACCTCTATTTGGACATTTAACACCTGTTCACTTATCAAAGCGGGACTTGTAGGATCAACAGGGGACAGCCACTGGCCCACCCTGCCTGAAAGAAACTACACCACTATGCTTTACAAGACCCTAAATATATGGCCTTTCATAAATTTAACAGGCATAAAACCAATTAATCAAAATTGTTTTACATAAATATCAAAAGCAATGCATTTACTTATAAGGTCCTTAAAACTCAGTCACAAAATTATGATATGTATGTAAGTAACCGCAACATGCACAACAGTCCCTCAAAGAGAGCTATGAAGTCATTTCACGGGTCACCCCCAAACCCCATGACACTGCCACATCAGGACATCCTAACTCAACAGCAGGGCTGCAGAGAGCAGAATAGAGCGGCACAAAACAGACCAGAGGCCAGACTCCCTGGTGTGAACACCTGGATCATCAGACAGAACTAAAGCTCTTCATCTGTCCATCCCCTAGCAACAAAATTCCAGGACAGCTGCCACAAAGGACCCCACCCGCACCCACAGCAAGCTTCACACACAAGTGCCTCCAAAACAGTGCAGACTGGGGTCAGCGTGGCCATTCTGGAGTGAGCAGACGTACCTTATTTCTGTCCAAGTCCGATGGCTGAAGAGCTCCATTCTCGAGATTCTTGGGATCTTTTTCTCGGATTGTGAAGATCCAGTCCCCAGAATCGCTGCCCCCCGAGGCTTGGCCATCTGTTTCCCTTAACACAGAAATGCAGGAAATCCCATCAGTGCTCGCACACCTGCTCTGGGGGCGCTGGGACGTTCAGGGGGAGGCCGCCTGGGGACCTCCGAACCCACACCCACCAGCCCCAAGTCCCCACCCATCACACCCTTGTCCAGTCCCTCTGAGATTTCCCAAAGACCCCCCCTGCCTCCTCCCTCACAGAGAAGAGACCATCGGGAGGTGGTTCCACAACTCCCTGGCGTGCCAGTGTGTGCATGCCCACCCTCCTCCTCCTCCTGGAGAACACCTCCCCCACCTTCCCCACCTCCCTGGGAGCCCATCTCTGGGACATCAGCTTCTCTCTGCTGGGCTCCTCCTCTCACCAGGGAAGCAGATGTCCCTGTGTTGGGTGTGGTGACTCATGCCTATCATTCCAACACTTTGCCCTCACCTTGGCCATCTCTCAGCCCTGGTTCTGGGATTCACACTCACTGCCTCTATTTGGTACCCTCCACTCGCTCCAAAGCCCACCCGTGTCCCTCCGAGCGCTCCCTCCCCCATCATGAGATGATGGTGTGCTGATCACTCCCTGTCCTGTATGGGCCTCAGAGGCAATGAGCCCCAGGCCCTGCTGATCATCCCCTGATGCCTGTGGCCCCATTGAGCCTGCACCTCCTCCCGCCCCTCGGCCATACCTCTCCCCTCTCACTCACAGGCGGAGCCTCACCCTCACACCTAGGGGCCAGCCTCACTCCCCCACATGCCCCGACTGACACCCTTTTTTCTCTCGGCTCAAGTGACCTCCACAGAGCAGTGGCCCCTAAGCCCGCTTCACCTGCCCAGCTTTCTCACCTGAACTCCACACCTCGGTGCCACTTCACACTGGACGTCTCTCCTGGACAACTCAGACTCACACACAGTTCACCCCAAACTCGGCTTCCCGCACCACACATCACAACACCTGGTGCCACGCTGCCCCAGCCTGGAACATCAGCTTCCCTCCTTCACCCAAATCCACCGCCACGTCCTGGCTCTCCAAACCTCTCTCCAGTCTCTTTCTCTTGTCATGCCTGTTGCTACCCCAGCAATCTCCCAATGGCAGTACCTCAAGAACTTCCGGGGGCAGTGGTCTCAACCTTGGCTTTAAACTGGAATCACCTAGAGACCCTGAAAAACCACTTAGGGTCTCATCCCAGGAAATCCTCATTCAACTGGCCTGGCACATGGACCTGCACTGTGGGCCAACTTTAACTTCTGCCAAGGCATGCACGAGAACAGACGAGTCCCACGCTCGGACTTCCAGACACAAGTCTGCCCGACCACCTCCCCCAGCCCTCCCCACACAAATGGCTCCAGCCCCACTCCGCCTCTTAAGCCAAGGGAATTCCTAGATGCCAAACTTGACAGCAGTTCTCAGTAAGCCACTCCTGGTACAGAAGCTTCTACCAGACACAATACAGAATCACAAACACGTGCATTTCTGGCCTTTCAGACATCCATGTAAAGCAGTTTCACCTGATCAGGGTTTTACGAACAGGAAGTTTAATGGAAAACAGAACAGAACAGAACAGAACGAAACAAAACAGAATGAAACAGCCAGGTCCAGTTCCCCATGCACAGCTCTACCACAAGAGTTCACTCGCAGAAACTCCACCAGCAACGTCAAGAGGCTAAACAACTCCCAAACAGGCCCAGGCTGTGTCTAACACAACAATTGCCACCAACCTGGATTGTCTAAAAAAGAAAAAAACTCAACAGAAAACGAAACCCACACCAAAGAGTGACAAAGACCAGCGGATCCCTCCCACACACATGCTTGGGTCGCTCAGGGGCCGACTTACGCGTCGGAATCCTCGGAGCTCGAGTCGTCATGGCTCTGCTCCGCCTTCCATCTCTTGTACCTGTCGATGAGCTCGGTCAAGTAGGAAGTTTTCTTTGCATTGCGTAGTATAAACTTGTGCTTCAATAACTCCTTAGCAGTGGGTCTCTGGAAAAACACACACAACAATTAAAATATGACATGAAGTTCTTGGTCCTGCGCCAAAGGACAGACTTCTGCCTCAAAATGTCAACCGCCACACTGACACCTGATGGCTGGACTCTCTACTCCACAGCTCTTCTCACTGCGACTCACCCAAAGACGAGTAGCTCAGGACCTACGCCTGCGCTCTGGGTGCTATGGTGGGCAGGGCACTGCCTTTCCAAGGATGTCCCTAATAAATACATTTTCACAGAAAACTCTGCACAGAGCTTCACAGGGATCATTTAAGAGAGCTTAAATGATCTGGTCGGGCGCAGTGGCTCACGCCTGTAATCCCAGCACTTTCGGAGGCCGAGGCGGGTGGATCACGAGGTCAGGAGATCGAGACCACCCTGGCTAACATGGTGAAACCCCGTCTTTACTAAAAATACAAAAAAAATTAGCTGGGCGTGGTGGTGGGCGCCTGTAGTCCCAGCTACTCAGGAGGCTGAGGCAGAAGAATGGCGTGAACCCAGGGGGCGGAGCTTGCAGGGAGCCGAGATCGCGCCACTGCACTCCAGCCTGGGCGACAGAGCAAGACTCTCTCAAAAAAAAAAAAAAAAAAAAAGCTTATCTCCTAGTTTATAAAATACTTTATGACAAATGCTGACAAAATATATGTTCTGTGTTGTTTAACTTTTTTTTTTTTTTTTTTTTTGAGACAGTTTTGCTCTTGTTGCCCAGGCTGGAGTGCAGTGGCACGATTTCGGCTCACTACAACCTCGCCTCCCCAGTTCAAACGATTCTCCTGCCTCAGCCTCCTGGGTAGCTGGGATTACAGGCCTGCACCACCACGCCAGGCTAATGTTTTGTATTTTTAGTAGAAATGGGATTTCACCATGTTGGCCAGGCTGGTCTTGAACTCCTGACCTCAGGTGATGCACCTGCCTCGGCCTCCCAAAGTGCTGGGATTACAGATGTGAGCCACCGTGCTGGGCCGCTTTGTTAACTTTCTGTATTAATGTTTGGCCACATCCAACCATATAATAGAAATGTCAATTTGGAATTATCTCAGAGAAACTGGAAAGGAGCCAGGAGATGCCCTTTTTCCTGTCTGCTGAAAGAGCAACTGGATGCGCTTCACCACCAACTTCCCCGGTTTAGAAGGGCTATTTCCCAGGTCCCTCCCTCCCTTCCCTTGTGATTGGGCTGAGGACTTCACCCATGCCCTGGGCTCAGCATGGCCATCGCAAGCAGCACCTGGTCAGCTGCCTGCCTTGAGGATGGCGATAGTGACAGGGAATGTGCTTCCCAAGGAAACCAGCATGGCCCAAATGGGAACAGACAGCAGGAACACCCAAACACCGAGTCGAACCGAGTTCCCACTCACTCCAAATTACAAAAGCTTGATTACAAGAGCCAAGCATGTTTTCAGATTCAAACTCATGAGAAACGTGGATCACCTCAAGTATTCTCCCTCCCTGTCCATCCAAGGGTGAAACCCCAACTACCCCGGAGGTGCTCATATTCTCGCCTCTCAGCCAGCTCCTCGGTAGCTGTGGGGTGGAGCTCTGTGTGCTGGGGCATAAGCCCATACAGGACACATGCTTTGTATGGGAAGACATGCCTGCACGCATCTCCACTGGTGCTGGTGCTTGGTGGCTGCAAGAAACATCATCGTGTAATAAAATGCAGAGCATCGTGGCGTGCAGGACAAGCCCCACCACCACCCGATGCTGATGTAGTCATCAAACACTGGTGTGGTGGTCTCAGCCTGCATCTCCTTAGACGTACTTAGAAAATGTTGCATTCCCCATTTAATTCCTTTACCAGAACTGGCATATTAGGAAACCATGGTGCTCTTGTAAAAGTAACCACCCATTTTTACATAGGAGTTAAGAAAAGGGGGGCTCAGCTTGGCCTTCAGCTAACTCTGCTGGAAAACTCAGAAACAAAACAAGGACATATGGTGCTACCTCCAACACCAACACACACACACTACTTTCAAAGAAATGTCCTAATTCAGACAGAAAATGAGGCAAAGCCACACAGTCGTTACTGCTGTATGGCTCTGCCAGAGTCTATTAAACCTAAAAAGAGAAAGTAGGCAGGAAGGGGAGGGGAAGAAGCAAAGAGGGTGGCTTGGTTATATTTTCTAATCTTTTGTTTCCTAACACATGCCACCTGGAAGGTGAAAACATTTACTTTAAAGACATATTTAGCCATTTGTTTCCAGCTAACCTTTGCCATTATTAAAAACAGTGTAACAGTTTATGGCCTGATCTTCTATAAATATTAAACATTTATGATTCCACATTTAATATTAAGGAGAATATTCTTCAGATTCAATGAAGTATGAAATGGCAGAAATCTAAAAGAAAATAAGGAGATTTTTAACACTTAAAAATTAAAATGTATTTGCAAACCAAAGAAGTCAATCATACTTATTTAGAAAAAGAAAAATGAATAATACCAGGAAGACAGCTGAAAAGAGTGATTAAAGCAATCCCAACAGGATGTATCTCAACCAAGTCAAGCCGCACATGAAGAGGTACGCTGTGATCCCTGGGAAACTTACAAAGCTCGGCTCCTTATTCAAACAGGCCTCCACAAACTCCTTGAGGGGTTTACTGTAGTTTCCTTCCAACGTCGGTGGGTTGTTCTTTGGAATGAGGAATAAAACTTTCATGGGGTGCAGCTCGGAATGAGGTGGTTCCCCTCTTGCAAGTTCAATAGCTGTTATGCCCAGGGACCAGATGTCTGCCTGCAACAAGAAAAGCATCTTTACAAACACCAAGCAGGAATCAATTCCAATACACAGTATTTAGGGGGAAAATGGTAACATGTCTCAATACTTCCGAGGTTTTGAAAAAGGTATTTTTAACAGATATTTAAAAACATAAGCCCTCGCTGTAATTTCAAAGGAGACAACAACAGGAGAAACTGTAATATGCCAAATGTTTTCTGCCTCTAC
Organism: Gorilla gorilla gorilla; assembly: GCF_029281585.2. Taxonomy (NCBI): domain Eukaryota; kingdom Metazoa; phylum Chordata; class Mammalia; order Primates; family Hominidae; genus Gorilla; species Gorilla gorilla. Next base: position 113,183,011 of record NC_073238.2, read on the forward strand.
ATGGAGACGGCTTATCAATTCACCCCTACTACGCCTCCTGCTGGATGCATTCGGCATTCCCCGTGGAGTCCCGGGGGCCAGCAGGACCGGTAAGAGAGGTGAGCAGAGAGGAGGAGTCCGGAGTGGGTGTACGCTCGCGAGTCACCCCCTCCAGCAGTGCTTAGAACTTAGGGCACAGCTCTGAGGTCGAGAGTGGGCACCTTGGTCTCAAGAGACCTGGGTTGAAATGCCAGTTCTACAGTCAAAGTCATGTGACGTTAGATGAAAGAGCTAACCTCTGAGCCTTGTCTCTCATCTGTAGAATGGAGGTGGAAGAGGAGGAGGTGGCCATGCAAGGTGCCTTACCAGGGGCCCAGAACTTAAAAAAGTTTATTATGAAAATGTTCAAACATACAAAGAACTGAGAAATATTAATATAATGCATCCTCATCTACCTATTGCATGAATTTAGTAATTAACATTTTGCCATACGAGCTTTGTCCATGTGTTCCCCGAGTATATTTTAAAATCAATCAGTCATCATGACATTTTCCCCCGAGTACTTCCATGTGCCAATATACAGACTTTTTACTACCTATCAGTGCCTGAAATTAACACGAACTCCTTAATGTCATGTATAATTAAATGTTCTCAGCTGTTCAAAAACAGTCATTCCATGGTTGGTTTATCTGAATCAGGATCCAAAGTCCACGGGGTACAACTGACTGCCAGGTCGCTAAGGCTCTTTCAACCTACAACAGTCCTCTCCCCAGTCTCCCCAGGGACATCAACTTAAAGAAACAGGTCCCAAATTCAGGATTTGTCTGGTGGTTTCTTGCTGATGTCATTTACTGTGTCTCTCTAGTGTCTGCATTTTCTGCCGAATGTCCCAGAGGAGACATCTGCAGAAGCCGTGTGGCCCCACTAGGACATCTCAGGTCCAGCTGCCCCACCTCCTTCTGCCCAACACAGGCCTGTGGCACAACCAAGCAGTTAGGCAAAGGAATGAATTCCTCGAACGTGTCATGTCAATGGGAAGAGCCAGGCCGTCCTAAGAGGAACTTGACAGCTGATGAGACATTGACAGCATGTGACACCAATCCCCAAACAGGACAGAAGCCGACAATGAGGCAGGCCATAGTCCTATATGGGCTGGCGAAAGACGAATGGGGACTGGGGTAGAGAACATGCCTGAGTCTGGTACAGCTTTCCTGCTGTTCTCACTGTGCACTGGAATCCATCATTATTCCAAGAACTTCAGTGAGAATCGAATACATCTCTCACACTCACTCTACAGCAAGGAAATGCATGGGCTGAAGCATCGTTGTGGCTGCAGGGTGCTTTAACTATCCAGAGGATACACTTACCATGTTCCTGCAGCCTTAGTGAGTACCAGAAATCCCTACTGGAAGCCCCCGAGCCCAGCAGTCCATGGGAATGATGCCTACAGCATATTCTATTTCCTTATTCTCAGTGAAGATGAAAAACTGCCAGCAAGTCTTGTTCTAAATTCTTTCTACTAAATCTTGTACTGAAGGGGTCAGTCTAGAAGAGCTGATGTTGGAAGTAATACTATTTTCCTTCCCTCTACAACTTGGACTCTGCTTTATCTTGCATTGCATTATCTTAAAAATCAGCAGAAATGCAATTGATCCCAGTCTCTTGCCCCTAGGAGCGGGGAAGCAGGTGCATGGGAGCACAGGGTGGGCAAGCACCCAGAACTGTGGCAGTGGCAGGAGGACAGGAGTGAGCAGGCACAAGGAGGGAGGACCGAGGAGGGGAGAGGCAAGAACAGAGGCGGCAATTGTGACTCTCGTGTGGCAGTGGTTCTCCACACCAACAGGTGGCTCTCAAGTTTGTGTGATTCCACATCTGTCTGCTTCCCCCAGGCCTCTCAGATTTCATTACAGCTACTGCTGTTTTCAAAGCATGCTGTCTCCTGGCCACACAGACCCAGAGCCTTCTCATTTGTAAGGGTACATAATAGTTATATGAATTTTTTCTGGTACAAGTATACAGTGTGTAACAATCAAATCTGGGTAGCTGGGATCCCCCTCACCTCAAACACGGCTCATTCCTTTGTGTTGGGATATTCCGAATCTTCTCTTCTGGCTATTTGAAACACAACAAATTATTAACTACGGTCACCCTATTGTGCTACTGAACATGATCTCTGACGGACGCACCTCCAGACCTCCAAGCACCTCTCAACCAGCTAAACACACTCGGTGACTGGCAGGCAGGCCCTGGCAGAAGCCGATCTCTGCTGAGAGTACGTCGGTGATGCGCTTGCCTTGATTTTACTCAGAGGCCTGAGGACTTGCTTTCAGGCTCAGGGACAGACAATAAGCAGGCGGCAGCCAGCACCGAGGAGTGAACGCCTGCTTGCGAACGCCTGCTTCTGCACGCCAGTGTGCACCACGGGAAGTTCACTGAGAAAACCCCTGCCGGCCCCATCTGAACGCAGCCCACATATCACTCTCCTGGCTTCCAAGGAGGGCAGCCGGTACAGCACCATCAAGAACAAACATGGGGGCCAGGCGCGGTGGCTCACACCTGTAATCCCACCACTTTGGGAGGCCGACGCAGGCAGATCACTTGAAGCCAGGAGTTCGAGACCAGCTCGGCCAACATGGCGAAACCCCATCTCTACTAAAAATACAAAAATCAGCCGGGCATGGTGGGCTGCACCTGTAGTTCCAGCTGCTTGGGAGGCTGAGGCAGGAGAATCATTTGAACCTGGGAGGAAGAAGTTGCAGTGAGCGAGATCATAAGTCTGGGTGACAGAGCAAGACCCTGCATCCCCCCCCCCCCAAAAAAAAAGGCGGCGGGGGGAGGACATCCTCCTAGGTAGCCATGCCAGGGGCATGAGGGTCACCCAGCTCCTTAGGATCCCCTCTTTGGACCCTCCTAAATCCAGCTGCAACCCAGCGTGTATGCTTCCTGGGCTCTCAGCACCCTGCGTCCCCTCTACCCCTCCTAACTTTGGATTGGTCTAAAGGGATCTCTTCTCCCCAGGACTTCTGTAGGGGGCTCCCACGTGGTCTTCCTGCCTGCTGGCTCTCCCACCAGACATCTAACTATGAGTAATTTGGAATCCTGGACTGGCATGTGAATCAATGGCAAGCAATTTGGCATACAAATCGAAAGCCACAAAAATATCCAAACTTGTTAAAACCAATTACTTCGATTCCTAGGCATCTCTACTACATTTTAAATTTGGAAAATGGTATGTGCTGCCCAAAATATTCAACAGCAGCATTACTTATGTTCAACCTCAGAAGAATGATTAAGTTGCTATGGCACATTAACTTAATGAAGTAGGATGTACTCAACAATGTGTTGATAGGGAAACTCATAAATATAATTGAGTTTGTCTATTACTGCTTCTAGGAAAAATGACAGCAGATCAAGAACTTGTGTCTGAGGTTTATTTTGTGTCTTTTGGCGGGGAGGGGACTCACTCTGTCACCCAGGTTCAACCCATCCTCCCACCTCAGCCTCCTGGATAGCTGGGACTATAGGGCATATCACCATGCCCAGCTAATTTCTAAATTTTTTGTAGAGGTGGGAGTCGGGGGGCGAGGGGGGTCTTGCTTTGTTGCCCAGGTTGGTCTTGAACTCTTGGCCTCAAGCTATCCTCCTGCCAGGGCCTCCCAAAATGCTGGGATTATAGGCGTGAGCCACTGTGCCTGGCCTATGTCTGAGTTTTAAAAGTAAACTTTATGTGGGGAGCAGGCAGTCATCTTCCAAAGCAATTAAAATGAGGTGGAAGGAGAGACCCGTTTGGGGCCATTTGGGAAAGATATGAAGTTAGACATTAAGACACTACTCACAGAGAAAACAAACAGTGGTTTCTAATATAAGCTCCAGTCAAAAGCTGCAAATGCACACATTAACTGCGAACAAATCTTCTCCTGGGGCATGCTCCTGAGTGACCACCCTGAGCTCTCTGTTACTGATGGTTCTGGACTCTCCTCGACATTGGGAGAGGTGGGGATCTATGCAACAGCATCCTACATCTTCACAATATCACGTCAAATAAAGTACGCTGGCTACACATCTGAAGATACAATTTAAGTGATTTTAATTATATAGAGAAAATAATTCTAGAAGAAACCAATCAACTCTATAATCAAGAAGAAAACCAGGGATAACCCTAAGTCACAGCTGTAATCAATCAAAACAAAATCTCATTTGATATAAGCTTATTACTTAAGCAGATGCAATCATTAGGAACACACTTGTAACTGGCATCTAGAGGCGTATGTGATGTTTATGACCATTAAGAGCAACACGAGGTTGACCAAAGTGGCCCAACATTACTCATGCAAAAATAAAGCCTGCTGTCTCCTGGTTCACATTCTTCCCTGGCCCTCAGGGCTCATCCTCCCAGCCAGGCCTGTGAGCAATTCCTGATCCGTAGGCAGGAGCAGGGAGTCCATGGGCTCAGTGCCCAGTGACAGGAAGGGCTGGTATGCAGTGCAGTAGACAGGCTGGCTGCCTGGGTTCTGGCAGCCCATCGGCTCATCCCACCACGCTTTCACTCATCTTCAACAATGCTATTTTTTTCCATCAATGCATCACCAGTTTCCACTTTTCACCATGGTTACACTGCAAACCAAGCACAATCCATTCGCTAACACACCATTGTAATAATCTTACAAGGAAAAAGGGAGATGAGAGTTCTTCAGCCCAAGACCTTTCTCTAGTGTTGAAACCGGAGGCTTCTTCGCAGTGAGCAGAGGTATCTCCCTTAGCACCATCTCCAAAGGATGGGGACTCCTTCAAACAAACCAAACTTCCCCAAATCACCTTAAAACAGTAGTAGTGAAGGTTCTTACGACATATGGGCAATCAGGACTTAGTAATGTCATGCTTAGGTTAAGAACTGAGATTGACATAAGATTCCCTTTGTATGCAAAGACATTCAGCAACACCTGAGCAGCCCAGACAAGATAAGGGGGCACAGCTACTGCCAGAGGTGACAATGCTCAAAAAGGTTCCAAACATATACAGGAAACGGAGGTTTGTATTCCCTTTAGTTCAGTGAGATGAAGAAGCTAGTGAGGCAGGTGAAGTCCATCACTTCTCCCAACCCACCCTTCCTTTGACAATCTGCGTGTGAACCTAGGTGTGACTTGGGCACGTGCCTTCATAACTACCATACAGAACCCTGTCCCCAATAGCTGGAAGGTCTTTCCTTACCTGCAGTGCACAGACTAGGAGGGGAAATGTCTACAAGTCATGCAAGAGAGAATGGAGGGAAAGCTGGGAAGCAGCTGAGTGAGCCATGAGACCAGAGCGGCCTCCAGTGTACCCTGAAGAGCACTGGCTGCCCGGCAGGCAAGCCAGCCACTGGAGGGACACACACAGGGCAGCCAGGAAGAGCACCCTTATCAGGCCCTGCTTGCGACAAGAGCTGCCAGTCCAGAGCCACGCCCAGTGGGAAACAAAGGAAATCTCAGCCCTAAGGCCCCAGCGTGAAACCCCACTTCTGAGAACTTTGAGACTCAAACACAGACATGACCCTCATCAGCCCTCACCACACGCCTCCCGGGTCGACAAACCTGGAAAGTCAATTTCACATCAACATAAGAGTTTGCTCATGATTTCCAGTTCAGAGTTGTTGGGTAGTATCCAAGCAAGTAAAGTAACTTCTGACACAAGTCAGAGTAAAGGTAAAAACGGATCAAAAATGTGACACATTTTCTCGTACTACCTCCTTCCCGACCAAGTGTGCACTCCCCAGAAGAGGGAGACCATACTCTAATCCACCCCACAATACTGCAACACCTACTGATCAGGTGAGAGCCTCCTGATGGTTTTTTTTTTTAATTTTTTTGAGACAGGGTCTTGCTCTGTCGTTCAGGCTGGAGTGCAGTACACCATGCCTAGCTAATTTTAGTATTTTTAGTAGAAAGGGGGTTTCACCACGTTAGCCAGGCTGGTCTCAAACTCCCAGCCTCAGCTTCCCAAAGTGCTGGGATTACAGGCGCTCGTGAGCCACCACGCCTGGCCAGAGCCTCCCGATGTTGAAAGAGCCTGGAGAAGAAGGCGGCCAAGCTGTGACGTTCTGACGCCACCTCCAGCAAACGCCCAGGGAGGACTTGCCCTTCAAGGAAGGTGTGTGTGGATGGCTCAGGCAGACAGGACAGCTCTTGAATAAAGGTTCTCATGTGAGCAGTGATGGTGCAACCAAGAGCGGAAGATCTTCACATGGCCCTGTCTCCTTTTCTCCACGGCACTTTGCATGATCTGAAACTGCTTATTTATTGTTTCTTCTACTTCAGGAAAGGAGGGAGTGTGCTGTCTTGCTCACGGTTGTATTTACACTGCAGTTGCTCAGTACAAATTTGTGAATGAATGGCACCAGCTTCATTTTCTTCCTTTGAAGGCACTTAATTTTTTAATAAGTTTGTAATACACCTTTTTTCCTCTGGAAAAGATTCTGACATATGTAATCATCTCTATTCATTCATTTTGCTTGGTACCAGGCAACCTCTTTGACTTATGGGTTCACATCATTCTTGACCTTGGGTAAGTTTTAAATCTTTAAACATTCTTCTGTTATATTTATTCTGGAGTTTTCTTTCAAAACACCAATTAAAGCTGTGCACTGATTCTTTCAAAAACTCTTTTAAACCTCTCTCAGCTTGCGTCTCAACTAGAACGCCATCCCGCCAGGGCCCAACCCTGAAATGGCCGCACGCTGAGGTGCCCATGCCTTCTGCCCCGCCACTCTCTAGGGATATTTGTCACCTAACGCAGGTAACTCACTGAAAATGGTGACTACAACACAGCACGCTTGCTCCTAAAGTGCTGTTAATTCTTCCTGTTTACTGTCAGTCTCCCCCATATGAATTTAAGACATACAGGAGAAGAGACTTTTGTTCTTGTCTACTCCAGTATTACTGGAATCTAGAAAAATGTGCCTACACAGAATGGGTTAAATGAAAGAATCAATATGAAATAAATACAATAATGAAAGAGAGAGAAAGACAGAAGGAAGAGGAGGAAGGAAAGGGAGAGGAAAGGAAGGAGGGAGGGAGGAGGGAGGAAAGGATGGAGGGAGGAGGGAGGAAAGGAAGGAGGGAGGGAGGGAGGAAAGGAAGGAGGGAGAGAGGGAAATCTAAAATCAGAATCCTCAGTCACATGGTAGATCAGCTAATTTACTACAAAGAATGAGAAGAGAATAATCGAGGTGGTGTCATCCAATGAGCTAAGAAACATGGGTTCTAGTCTCAGCCTTGCCAAAATCTACACAGATGAACTTTGATAAATGGGCTCAGCTTAAAATAAAGAGAATGGACTAAACATGTAAGTTCCTGGTCGAGTCCCAAAATTACATGACCCCAGGAAAAGGGTCAACAGCCAAAGTGGCTGCAGATGAGAAGCAGCCAAGGCAGTGTCCCTCCCACATGGGGTAGAGACACTCCCAGGCAAGGGCACACACCCAAGACCAGCCAGGTCTGCTGTGTGGGTATGTGGGGGGTGGGGGAACCCACCAGTCACTCACCAGCCAGTGGCTGTCAAGGCTATCATAATGCTCAGAAAAGTCACAGCCACTGCTACCACTCAACAGTGAGACGGGCTCACTCCTCCCATGGTGGAACCAGGTACGCCTGCAACTTGAGCTACAACCTGGACGCTTTCTAACAGTCTATAGCTTGCAACGGTGACCTGGGTCTGCAGGGAAAGTCACCTGGTGCTTCCTGTACTATGTTTAACAAGGTGGGAAGTCTACTGGGTACTGGGAAGATTTCTATTTAAAAGCAGCAGCAAGGTTCGGCCTATATGCATATCTGAGTTAGGTATTTGTTTGCTCAGAAAGTTAGAGCCCAGGAAAACCAATTCTCCGTGGATCATGTGGCCTTTTAACTGCGTACAGGGTCCTAAGAAGAGCAGACTGTGGGAACTGAAGTTAAACCAGAGCCCCAGGAGGAAAAGTCCCAGGATTTTTTGTCCCATCTAACAGAGTTCACAAAAGTGGAGGGCAACAGAGAAAAAGAATATGAGACAAATTAGGAGAGCGTCCCTAACACAGGACAAGTAAAAAACAGTGGGAAGAAAGGGTTAGGGTTTCATCACATGTTGACAAGGACAGGCTGGGAACGAGAATCCTCAGAACTAAAAATAATAGGAAGACCCTGCAGCAGTCACTCAAAGCACTGTTCTTCCTCCATTCTCACGCTTCCGTGGACTCCCTCCCTTTCTCTTGTGGGAGCCCCTTTCTCTACAGGCCCCTTCAAGGTTGCAGATTCCACGCACTTGCACTTCGACCCCCAGCTGTGCCCAGACAGCAGGTGGAGCCCCTCTGCAACCGCACACGCCTCCACCCCTCGCCACCATGGCCCTTCGGTTCTTCCCACCCCCCTCCGAACCTGCTCCATCCTGTGTCCCCACTGCCACCAAACAAACATAGCCTGAGTTAAAAACCTCGATCGTGGTGGGCTGGATCAGCACAGGGTATTAAATGATACAGCAGGAGACAGAGGAGAAAACTGTTCATAACCAAGGTTGAAGAATTACCTTTATGACCTACCTCAAGGTACCAGCTTCGTTCCAACTTAGAAAAGCTACCAGGCTAAAGAACAAAAGGCGGGAGCCCTCCAGGCCTCGTGAGGCACGGCGCCGCCCTCACCCTCCCCTCACCTTCGAGTCATAGGCCGACTGTTTGATGACCTCGGGTGCCATCCAGAACGGGGTGCCCACGAAGGTGTTCCTTTTGATCTGGGTGTCCGTCAGCTGGCCAGCCACGCCAAAGTCCGCCAGCTTCACCTCGCCATGCTCAGACAGCAGGACGTTGGCCGCTGCAAAAGAAAGCCAAGGGGGCCCTGGGCGGTGTGGACTTACAACTCCGTGCACTGCCACAAGCGCGTCTTCTCCCTGGCTAGGTGGCGAACCCACCGAGAACAGGCACCGGGGCTACGCTTTTTGTCAGACCCCCTCAAAGCCAGCCCAGCCCAGGCAAGGCAAATGTGCAGGACAAATGGGTGCCAGCACCTTCCCATGAGAAGTCTTCAGGGCAACCCCACCACCACCTTCAGTATTTCAAAGGAATGAAAACGGATGTCCTCTTACCTTTAATGTCTCTGTGGATTTTCTTCTCCGAATGGAGATAATCGAGTCCTTTCAGTATTTCTCTTAATATGGTAGCGATCTGGGTTTCATCTAACGGGCCAGGTTCTAACTAAGAAGAGAAAAAAATTCTTAAAGTTACTTAAATGATTATCTTATGAAAAGTTTGAGATAAAACAGAAACACTATCCATGTTAATGGACAAGGGTAATTAAAACCTGAAATCTTCTTCACTTAAAACACATGATTTTGCCCTAACAATTACAGTCCACTGAGGGACCCTTAAAAAAACAAAGGGCCCAAGAAAACGGCTTTGCTGAATGAAGCCAAGCCAGCGGAGAAGCAAAGAGGAGCCAATGAGGAAGCCCGCGGCCCCGCCTGCGCCTGCAGCTGACCACAGGGCGACCCCCTGGCCACGGCAGGGGCGGGGCGCAGGCTGAGCCAATGAGGAAGCCCGCGACCCGGCCTGCGCCTGCAGCTGACCACAGGGTGCCCCTCTGGCCATGGCAGGGGCGGGGTACAGGCTGGGGATTTCACTCCAGGAAACGAACAGCCAAGAGACAGAGCAGCCAGGATCTGTCCTAACATATGTGGTTCCCTTACCAGAAGGCTCACCCCGGTACCCAAAAACACCTAGGAAAGAAGGCCTAGGAGCCAGGCGCCTCTGAGGATAACCTTGTATTAGAATTTTTTAAATCTGCAGTTAAAGCTCCCCAACTTGGGGGAATGCAGCTGAAAGAGCTTAAATCCTAATAGTTTGGGATTTGTTATATAACAGATATTATATAATAAAAATAACTATTATATTATCCCTAAGATAATAATTACCTCTGAAAGCTTTTATTCTCAGAAACTCAAAATAATTGTTCCTATTGACTCCTTTATATCCACAACTATAGCAGATGAAAGGAAGAAATGTCAGGTATCCACATCTCCATTTAAAAGGAAAGGAAAACCAGGGTAACAAAGGCTCACTTCAAACCAGACGGGAAGCCCCCGCCCGCCCCCTGCAGAGTGGGGCAGTCAGTCACAAACAGTAATTCCACAGATGACAGCAGCAAAGCCACCAGCGCTCCCCAGAACCACAGAAACGGAGCCAGACAGAGGGCAGACGTCTAATCGATGCAGGTAGGGTTCCCCCAAATCATGGTCCCCCATTCTTGGTTTTCAGACTTGACAGTGAATGTCTTCACAGCCCACACCCACACATTGTAGCCAACACGAAGATACAATCTGGGGCCTTTCACTTAGTTTTAAAAAGATAAGAAATGTGCTTTAAGCCAAAGGGGATGAAAACTAGGGCGCTCCTCCACAGGAAGCATCCGACTCAGGCGTGCACATCTCTGGGACAGAGCCCGACAGTCCTTGCGTGCCTCAGCTCCTTCACATCCTGTTCCACATCCGGAAGTACTTGTGGGGTGCAGTGTGGGGGCAACCGAGACAGCCCTTGTCACCGAAACCACAGCCTGACTCATACCTGGCCCTGCTTTCCAGCCCATGGGTGAGCTGTGCTGCCTTGGCTCGCAGGCCTGCCCTGGTCTACACAGCAATCCCAGGGTCAGGGCCACTCTCAGAGGTGGCCTCTCCTCACACACTGGCCTCGCTGGGACTCTGGCCTGCCTGGCAGCAGACACACCTGGAATCCAGCCACCCCTGGCCTTCTCCACCCAGGACCCAGGTGCAGAGAACGCACTTGTCGCTTTTAGTTTGACCGCACACATATGCTCAGAGAAGGTCAAAATGCCCGTCTCCATCGCCTACCAGAAATTGTCCCAAATTCCAATTAAGATATTGTCCAAAAGTTACCTCAGACTAAGGCATTACGCCACAGACTCTGTTCCCCAGAACGTAGTTTTTCCCAGTTACCTGAACAAAAGTCTTATTTACAAGAAATGCATATCAAAACTACTATTCTAAAGAACACAATCGGGAAAACTATGCCTTAAGTCAGCTTTCTCCACAGCTATTTTTCAGTGTTCACAGAATGTAGAAATTTTAATTTTCAAAATGAGGAACACAGACTTTTCTCATCACCTGGGTGGACAGTGGGGAGGAGGATAGAGATGCCGGAGTGTTTGCTTTTGTTCATAATGCTGGAGTGCAGGAGAATCCAGTCGACCAAAGATCAAAGTCATGTTAGAGGCCAGGCGCGGTGGCTCACGCCTGTAATCCCAGCACTTTGGGAGGCCGCGGCGGGTGGATCACCTTGAGGTCGGGAGTTCGAGACCAGCCTGGCCAACATGGTGAAACCCCATCTTTACTAAAAACACAGAAAAATTAGCCGGGCATGATGGCACATGCTTGTAATCTCAGCTACTTGGGAGGCTGAGGCAGGAGAATCGCTTGAACCCAGGAGGCAGAGGTTGCAATGAGCCAAGATCGCACCATTGCACTCCAGCCTGGGTGACAGAGCAAGATTCCGTCTCAAAAAAAAAAAAAAAAAAAAAAAAGTCACATTAGAGTCGGGTCCCATCTCCCATCTCCTCCTTCACCAAGTCTGTGCCCAAGCCGACGATCAATACCTGTGGTTAGATCTGGACTTAACCACCTCCCTTCCATTACCAAGTCTCCCAAAAGCAACGGCAGAGCGGCCTGCTGTCATTCCCAAAGGGCGCTAAGAGGAAGAGGTGAGGAACACTCATGGAAAATCCTCCCCTGGATAATTACGGGCTGGCTCTGTGATGACTATCTGCATGGTTCTGCCCTTTTAAATCTGCCCTGAACACCATCCATCATTGACTTATATGCCCATGGGGAACGAGGAGGAAGGGGAGAAAAAGAGATAAAACTCTCCTTACTTGGGGGGAAATCCTTTCTGCGTCAAAATCCACTATAAAGGGTATTCGGCTGCTGTCTACCCCCCAGAGTGCCTCATAAGCAGCTCGGACCAGGCCAAGCTCTCCAAGTCAGCAGCTGGCGTTCGCCATCGCGACCATGCTCTCCATCATTCAGGCACTTGCAGACTCTTCAAATAGGACCCAGGAAAAAAACCTAGACCACATCCCACCTCTGTGTGACTTCTAACTCCCCCTCCCCGAGCCTGTCCTCCCCTGCTTCGAAGCTCTGTAACAGGGACTATCAGCCGGGCACTCAGCCACAACAAGAAACCACATTTCCCAGACTCTGAGCAGCAGCCTGTGGTCAGGTGACTAAGACCTCGCCAGTGGGTCAGACAGGAGCAAATGTGCCCCATGCCCCTGCTTGGTCTTGGCCCTGAAGCACTGGCAGTGGGAGAGGACAATGGCTGAAGACCAAAGGAAGCCTGGGGCTCCAGATGCTGAAGCCACCCACCAGCACACACCGTGACGGTATGGACCAGAGCCACTGACCCCATGTGCGGGGGAGAAATACATTTCTATCTTTTGTGAGACACTGTTTTAGAGCTGCTATGACGGCAACTTGGCCTAAACATTAATGAATATGCCATCTCATTTCTTAAAACCCATGTCATGTACTCATTTTTTAAGTCCGTCAAACATCTCTGCCTGATTAAGTGACTGGTTTATGTAGCATAGTCCCTTTGTAATTAGATTCCAAGGTTGTCCCTCGGATTCTCTGGCAACACTGGCTGATCTTTTAATCAGCTAAAACCTTCTGGTCTCAGGCCCTCTGTGGCTCATCCTCACTCCAGCTCCCCCATTCACCTCCCTCGCCGGCACTGTTTTCCTTGTAAGGAAGGAACCTTCTAACAAACGGTGTAATTGACAGACCTCCCCACCAGAACTCCCCGAGAGCAGGACTTTCCGCTGCTGTGTCCAACGGCAATAATCCCCAATGGCCAGAGCAGCCCCTGACACGCGGGAGGCACACACCTCTATGCTGAATGAAAAATGGTTTCCCTCCCCGGGCTACAAAGACGGACTGCATTTAAGTTAGGGTGTCTTGGACTGTGTGATACTTCTTATGCTCTTCTAAGTCAGGGCACCCTACAGGCAAGGCGGCTGGAACTTGAGAGATGACTGACTTGAGTAGTTTTCAAGCTATATTCCAAGAGCCCAGCGGCCTTGGGATCATATAGACACTTAATTTCCATTTACCATTTTATTTTAAATTTTTTTAAATCAACGGACTGAGCACACACTCAAATATGTGCATTCAAAATAAAATGTGTACCTATTTTCTATTTTATATTCATGGCTCTTAATAATACTGTCTCTAGTCTCCACCTGAAATCCCAAATTTGCATTTTTTAAAAGTTAAAAAGCACCTGGAGAGCGGAAAAGGTGGCTGCTAAGGGATGCACCCCTGCCAGCTGAGGGATGCCCACGCCCAACAGCAGACCTGGGCTGGCCGTCCACGGGTGACGTCTCAGCAACTCGCCCAAGCAGACCTGGGCTCATCCCAGCCTTCAAGTCATAAAGCCTCTCTGCTTCATCCTTCGCTCTGATATGTGGGGCCCGAGATTTATGTATATGCCATGTTGTCTGCCACCCAATTTTTAACTTGGGGCAAAGTCACTTCCCCTCTCTAGGGTGCCCCAGGCATCTGTAAATTTCCAGATGGACTTTCAGTTCCCCTCAGCTCCGGCAGACCCTTGCACCTCGAGGGGGCCCGGTGGTGTGGATGTGGGAAAGAAGCAAAGACTGCAACAGCTCCCAGCCTACCTCCAAAACACCCCTTTCCCAAGAAAGTGTGGCCTCTTTGAGGGGCTGAGAGCAGGCCAACAGAAAAGGGTAAAGATGGAGAAAGATGACAACATCAGAGGTTGGTGGAGGACACTGCGGGGTCAAGGGAGGCCACAGGCTCTGAGCTGGCAGAGCAAGGGTCAAGGCCCAGCCCTATCTGCTAGCTGGGACCCCTCAACCCTGAAGGTCTCCTAGCTGAGACCCCTCACCCGTGAGGGTCTCCATTCCTGCACCAATTAAATGAGACGATTAGGGGCATTCAAAAAGGAATGTCTGTCTCTTGTCACCAGCACTCCTTAAGCAGAAGTGAAAAACAGTTTGCTGGAAGTCTCACACTATGTGGGATTTTTTAAGTGGAGAGTTTTACCCTTCCTTCCAACTGTAATATCTAAAATTTCACAGACTGCAATTCAAAGAAATCTGAAGGTTATCATCAAATAAATTATTATATCATTAAAAATGAACACGCTAAAGCATTCCTGGAATTGCTCTTCTGAAGAACTTAATGTTGGAAAAAGAGTCCCTGTAAACAACTTCGTATATGCTACAAATGAAATTCACTTAGATAATAGTAAATCTAATTACATAAAATGAGGTAATTTTCTACATTTCTGTAGTATTTCCCAACAGGATGAAAAAATGAAAAGCTCTTTATGTGTACATTTATGGAAAGGAACCAAAATAAGTTGTAAAAGTAATCCCACTACATTGCTGTTTTTCCCTTTTTAATATAATTTTATACCATATTAATTTTTCTTGAAATCTCCCTTTTTAATACCATTTTTATCAATTATTTTTATGGTTTATAATAGTATTTGATTATGTAAATTGGGTACGTTAGCCTTCTGCAGATACATATAGTTTCAGAAGTTTATCTTCCCAAAACAAACTATCAATTGCTATTATTACTGTGAGAAAAAAGTTTCATTTTATTTTAGAATTAAATTTTTTATAGAGATGGGATTTTGCTATGTGGCCCAGGCCAGTCCTGAACTTCTGGGCTCAAGCGATCCTCCCACCTCAGCCTCCCAAAAGTGAATAGACTGTAAGCGTGAGCCACTGTACCAGGCCTAAGAAGTTTCCTCTCAAAGGGGTTTTCTTTCCTTAATGAGTAATATCCGTGTAGACTATGCTAAAATAACACAGCTAACTTCAGCTCTCCCTGCAACCGCAGCCCTGTCATCCTGATGGCCACCTATCATCCAGGACCCAACCTCTAACACTGCAATGACAGATCTGGCCTATCTTGAAAATCACCACTCACCTAAATGACCTGCACTTACAGAAGGGGTGGGCAAAGAGTGATCACAGTGACTTCGCTGCACAGCCACAGCGGGGATGACACAGCAAGTGCTAAACAGCTGCGCGAATTCGTTTGCATTTACTATGTTTCAAGGATGACTTCAGCTGTGCTCATGACATATGCTGGTTATCTGTAAGCACTGCATCAAAACCCAATAGGAAGCCATGTTTTACACAAGCAAATCACAGACCAGGACGGTACAGCCACCCTCCACCTGGCTTCCACTACCTTACATGTGGACTGGAGGCCACAGAAGGCACTTGAGGAAGAGTTCAGAGGAGACATCTGGTGCGGGCCAGCCCCACCTCCACACCCTGGGAGCGCTGGCAAGCAGGGAAGTGTGTGTTCCCCTTAGGCATGACCACTGCTCCCACATCCGACATCCGACCTCCATAATCACACCCTGCCCCTTACTTCCAAAATTACAATATTACATGCTTATTTTGGAAACTAAGTTGCCATGTGAAATATGAAACGATGAGATAACAGCCCTACAAAAGTAAATAGAACCTGTTTCAGAAAATAAGCTACCCAGCTGCTCTCAGGTGACATAATTCCAGGCATGATCCTTCCTTGCTTCCTTCTATGAATACATTTATTGGTTTCCCATGAAACAAAACAGCTGGTTTCAAAAGCAGACAGACAGGCATGAGCCACCGCACCTGGCCTATAATCCCAGCACTTTGGGAGGCTGAGAGCGGGGATCACTTGAGGTCAGGAGTTTGAGACCAGCTTGGCCAACATGGCAAATCCCTATTTCTACCCAAAAACAACAACAACAACAACAATCACAAAATTGGCCAGGTGTGGTGGCATGCACCTGTAGTCCCAGTTACTTGGAAGGCTGAGGCACAAAAATTGCTTGTACCCAGGAAGTAGAGGTAGCAGTGAGCTGAGATTGCGCCACTGCACTCCAGCCTGGGTGACAGGGCAAGACTCTATCTCAAAAAAAAAAAAAAAAAAAGTAAACCGATAATTTTTAGTGATATATAAGAAGCAAAAACACATAAGGAATAGTTTGGTTCCTTTTTTAATGCAACTTGAAAGAAAGAAAAAGAAATGGATACATGCAATGGATTCTTTAAAACCCAGGTTTCCTGAGAAAAAGCTTTGATACGTATTTTGCATCCAACATAATACTTACTAGATCTAGTGCGGAGCCTCCACCAAGATATTCCATTATTATCCATAATTTTGTATCCTATAAAACAAAAAAAAGAAGAGAATCATTTTCAAAATGAATCCAGGAAAATTTTTTTTAATAATCAAAGGGTATTTTTCACAATTATATTGGAACTAGAAAGTTTTACAAACATGTACCAGCACGGGAAGTGTGTCAAAGTGAGAACTGTGCAGGGACCCCCAGAGTGCAGGGACACCCCCATCATGCTCTGGGAGGGAGCTGTGGGGTGTGCTCGGGGGCCCGCACCTGACTCCCCAGGGCTCCAGGGCATGCGTTCCACCCACTGCCCCAGGATCTCAGAAAGCAGACTGGGTGTTTCCATTTTTAGGCCACTTCACTGGGGGATCCTCAGGCACAGTGAGAGCTGAGAACTTGCAGCCACTTGAGGCAGTGGTGTCACACACATCGGGAGAGCAATGCCAAGGCAAGACCGTCTCCTCTTCCTCCCTCCTGCAGCACTGAGCCTCCCCTGCGCCCCCCACCCCCCACCGTGTGTCTCCAGGTCCCTGTGAGTGGAGGGGCCGCCTAGCGCGGCCTCCGACTCACTTGCCTGTTTGGCAGAAGGGCAGCCAATTCTAGCACCTCCCAAAGCTGCCACAATCTCCCCTCAGGGAGCTTTCCAGAAAAGCAGGTCTGTCCTAACATGCTTGTCTGTGTCCTCTCAAGGCCCCGGCTCTCACAGTCCCCAGCTCTGTGCCTGCCTTCCCTGTGGTCTCTCTTCAAGCTACTCAGCCCTCATGACTTGCAGAGTTCTCTTTTTAAAACCACAAATCCCAAAGTGCTACTCCTGGAAAACAAGCCCGCAAACCTGCCCGCCCTCCTTGGGGAGCCAGGCAGTGCAGGGCACGGGGCAGCCTGGGCAGGGTCTGGATCCCGACTCCCACTTCACGACCTAGGGGCCCGGGCAGCTGTCTCCTGAGCTTCTGCACGAGGCCTTGGCCAAGAGCCTGGCCACGGCGAGCAGCCAAGAACCCACGGCTGGCACGGGACGCCATCGCCAGAGTGCGGGTTCACAGTGGGTTCACACGTCAGCCTGCTCCGCTGCTGACTCAGGACTCGGTGGTGGCTTTTGCACACATGGAGAAAAAAAAAGAAGAAACCTTTTTTAAGGCTCTTTGGTCCCTTTGGGAGAGCACTGAGTCCGGCTCTTGGAACACCCAAGGAAGACCCCTCAGTTCGCCCCTGACTCCAGGTCTCACTGCGCTGACTCCAAGTGAGCTCACCCTTTGAGAACACGCCCCAACTTCCCAGGCCTTTTTGCTTTTGGAGGTTCCGCAAGTCAGGAAAATGCTTCACTTGTCTTCCCTCCCCACGCCCTGGGCAAACTTTACTTTTATTATCTATTGCTCTGATTTTCATTTCAGGTTTACTTCTCTGCATTTTCCACTTAACAGCAAACTCAAGTGCCCAGGGACAGCGCTGGTGTGCTCAAGTGCCCAGGAACAGCGCTGGTGTGCTCAAGTGCCCAGCGACAGTGCTGGTGTGCTCGAGCTCAGTAAATGTTAACTGTGGACCCTGTGACCAAGGAAGAGTAACTCGTGTTGACTCTAGGGAGGCACTAACGGTAAGATGCACTGCATTTATAAAATACATTCCTCTCACAATTCAAACTAAATCCTGCCATCTGGAGTTGATTCTAAGACAGTCCAAATAAACAGCCCAAGTTTTAATGTATGTTGAACGCTTTTCAAGCGTTTAAATGCCCTTGACTGCTAAGATAATAAAGACAACTTCAGTCTTGACCGGACAAGTGCGGAAACCTCGAATGATGTGTCTGACACCCAACTCAGAGGGACAGGCATGTCGCTCATTCAATAACCATCCAGTCACGGGCACCTGCCTTGAGGAGGCTTGGTGATCCCAGGTTCTGATTTCAGGGAAGCTTCCATCATCAAAAGTGTCCTTCAGCACACCTTCATCTCACACACATGCTCGCCTGCAGGCTTCCACAATGCTTGCTCCTGGGGAATGGGTATGCCACAGTAAGCTCTTCCAGGAAAACACCAGTATCTTTCTAGATGGCAAAGGAAATCTAAATCGCTTTTCCCTAAGAGCTGGGAACTCTGACGTTTCTACTCCCACTCCCTTTTTAATAGCTGCTGTTTAACTGGTTTCACTGGCTCCCATCCCTTCTATTTTCTGGGCATTAAGTCTGCTCACAGCAAGGCGAGCTCCCAGCAGGGAGGTAATCTCCCCGCCTCTTCTCCCATTGTAGCCAGCTGTGCAATATGACACCCTGGGAAACAATCTTTTGCTGACTTAGGGGACTGAGGGTCACCAGGTAGCTTCCTGGAGCATCAAGGCACAAGTGACCACCCCCTCGTCCTTCTGCACTTCCAAAGCTCCGCCCTCCTCAGTTCGCTGCTCTCTCAATCTGACCACGAAGGTAGGTCACCACTTGCCAAGCAAACAAGATAAGCTTCACCTGGCTACCTTCTCCTTTTAAGGAGCCCTAGCAAGACACCTCAACCAAGTTTTCTGTGTCGCCCTGATCCTTCTGGGGACGTGCAAGCAACAACAGAACATCCAGAAGTTCTCCACCCAGAGCAAACCCCGCCTCAGGACCAAGGCTGCCTCCTTCCTGGAGAGGAAGATGGAGAAAAAACACAGCCTTCCCGCTTCCCTCCAACTCATTCCTGGTAGCAGACGCGCTGGGTGGCAAGGCTACCCGGTGGCAAGGCTACCCAGACACAAGGCTCACCAGAGGGCACTCAGGAAACCAGCTCAAGTCCTTATTGAGGTCACTGCGTCTCAAATACCCGGGCTGGGCCTGTGACTCACACACCAGCACCAACAACCAGGGGGTGGGATACTGCATCAGGAAAAGCTCCACTCTGGGTGGAACCTGCTTTTCAACCTCATTGGGTGTGTCACCGCCCAGTGGGTTCACCTTGCCCGCTGCCTAGACAGAGCCGACTCATCAAGACAGGGGAACTCCAGTTGAGAAAGAGTAATTCACGCAGAGCCAGCTGTGCAGGAGACCAGAGTTTTATTATTACTGAAATCAGTCTCTCCGAGCATCCGGGGAGAATTTTTAAGGATAAGCTGGTGGGGTGGGGGAAGCCAGTGAGCCAGAAGTGCTGATTGGTAAGAGATGAAATCATGGGGAGTCAAAGCTGTCTTCTTGTGCTCAGTCAGTTCCTGGGTGGGGGCCACAAGATCAGATGAACCAGTTTATTGATCTGAGTGGGGCCAGCTGATCCATCAAGTGCAGGGCCTGCAAAATATCTCAGGCACTGATCTTAGGAGCAGTTTAGAGTGGGTCAGAATCTTGTAGCCCCAAGCTGCCTGACTCCTAAGCCATAATTTCTAATCTTGTGGCTAATGTTAGTCCTACAAAAGCAATCTAGTCCCCAGGCAAGAAGGAGGTCTGCTTTGGCAAAGGGCTGTTACCGCCTTTGTTTAAACTGTTAAGTTTCTCCCAAAGTTAAGTCAGCCTGTGCCCAGGAATGAACAAGGACAGCTTGGAGGTTAGAAAGATGGAGTCAGTTAAGTTCGATCTCTTTAGTCTCAGTCATCATTTTATGAAGGGGTTTCAGGTGTGCAAGCATTCCACCCGCTGAAGGTCGGCCCGGGGGACCGGATGGAGCCTGCTAGACACAGGCAGCAGCTGCACCACCGCCTGGCATTTCTGGGGCTCTCTTCCTGTGCTCTATGCACCAGCCATTAACGGAGGCAGACCCTAACACCCAACGCCAGCCACTAAGACAGCAGCTTTCCCCTCCTTCCCACAGAAATGGGAGGAAGCGGAAGAGGAGCAGGGACAGGAACACATGGACTCAGGGAGGGGAACATCACACACTGGGGCCTGTCGGAGGGTGGTGGGCTAGGGGAGGGACAGCATTAGGAGAAATACCTAATGTAGATGACGGGTTGATGGGTGCAGCAAACCACCATGGCACATCTATACCTATGTAATAAAACTGCACGTTCTGCACATGTACCCCAGAACTTAAAAGTATTTAAAAAAAAAAAAGTACAGAAAGAAAAAGGGGACAGAGTGAAGACCGGGTCTCAGTCTTCTGGTGCCCATACATGTGGGCCGCACTCGCGCCACACCCCTGCAGCACCGCACTGGGAAGGTAGGACAACAGACAGTCAACATGGGCGCCAGAAGAGGGCCCTGAAATGTGCCTCCGACGAGATCCCAAAGAATCGTTTCTACCACCACCAATCCTAAGGAAGAAACCTTCAAGGGTGAACACACGGATAAGCTTGGGAAAGCAAGAGACAGGCTTTGGGGGCTGCAGGCAAGGCTCTCCTTTACAGCCACACCAGGGGTCCTCCACCCCAGCACTGACTTTTGGGGCTGCTCAGCTCTGCTGCAGGCCTCCCCATGCACCGCAGGGTGTTCAGCAGCACCCCTGGCTCTGTCCACTAGATGCCGGTGACACACCCCAGGTTCTGATAACTGAAAATGTCTCCAAACATCGTCAGTGTCCCCCAGAGGGCAAAATCACCCAACAGAGAACCGCTGAACTACACCCACGATGGACGCTGACAAATCTGACATGGTTCCTGACCAGAAGCACTGTTCAGCCATTCTTCCTCGTCTTGGCTTACACACTGAAACTCCTGCAGCAGAAAGACCAGCTCTTACCAGGAGACATCAGGCAAGTCATTTAAACCCTCTAAATTCTTCATCCACAAGAAGATGGGAATCAGATCGGTGCTTCCAACCTCACAGTTCCAAGTGACAATTAAATGAGATCATGAGTGGGAAAGCACTTGGCAAAGTTCATGGTGCTCAACAGATGCAAAGTGCTATCAGCTTTATCAACATCATCACCCAGAAATGCCTCTGAATAACCTGGTAAAACCAAAAGGGCCCAATTAACAACTCTAAGTAGTTTCTAAGCAAAATGAAGCCTGGTACAATGATTCACGTATTCTGCACCAGAGGCCTCGTGGCAGGAGCATCTGAGTGGCAGCCTGTTCTCCGGGAAGGACCCAGCTCTGTCCTGCAGATGTGGAACCACTGTCCTCATAAAACCTTCCAAACCATGACTTCTGAGGCACTCATTCCCCAAGAAAAATAAACCAGCAGGCTTCTCAACACAATGATGACTTTAATCGAAATAATTTCATGTTTTTTCAACAACCTCAAATAACCTAAGTTATGAATGACCTCGTGATACAATTTTCTCATCAGGGAAATAAAAGTATTCATTTAATTAATAAATTCAGGAGTCAAAATTTAAAAGGTGCCAAAGTATATACAGTGAGAAGTCTCCCTCCCACCCTGGGCCCCCATTACCCAGCAAACCAACCCTCCCTACCCCAGCAAGTCATCACGACATCTAATGTAACCTCAGAGAAAAACAGTTATGCACATACGAGCAAATACCTACAAAACTTTACCCCCCTTTTACCCAAACGGTGGCATTCTACACACACTGTTGTTTACCTTGCTTTTTACCTAAAGTTTCTTAAAGAGCAGTCCATATGTAAAGGACTTCCTCATTTTTTTAACCAAAATTAGCCCATGCCTTATTGAGCTCACATTGTTTCCACTGTTTGCTCTGACGGCCCAGGTGTCAAGGAAGAGCTGTACATTTGTCAGTTTTGCTGGGTCCTGGAAGCAGACCTGCTGGGTGAAGGGACTCCATCTGAATTTTTAACAGATACTGACAAGTGACCCTCCAAAGAGGCTGTCCCATATATGGCCTCAGCAGTGTCTGAGGGTGCTAATTTCCCCCTTTCCCATGCCACAGTGTCATCAAGTTTTATTTTATTATTACTTTTTGGTCATTTTTATGGACTGAATTGTGCTTCCCTCTCCCACACACCCACGATTCACATGTTGGAGTCCCAATTCCCAACACTGCAGAATGTGACTCTTTAAAGAGGTGACTGAGTTGCAATGAGCTCATTAGGGTGGGCCCTGATCCAATACGGCTGGTGTCATAAAAAGAGATGAGGACACACACACACACACACACACACACGGGAAGACCACATGAGCACACAGGGAGAAGACGGTCATCCACAAGCCAAGGGCTCGAGAGGCCTCCCAAGAAACCACCCTACCAACACCTTTCCAGGTTTGTTAGCAAACGAATTCCTGCTGAAGCCTCCCAGTCTGTGCTACTTCGTTCTGGCAGCCCCAGCAAATTAAGCCAGTTATTCATTCATACACAAAGGATGCTTCAGGGGAGTTTTATTTATCTTTCTCCTATTGTAAGGCTGAACATCTTTATATATTGAAGAGTCATGCATATTTTCTTTCCTGTGAGCTGTGTATATCCTTTGTCCATTTTTCCATTGGGTTACTGACCTTTTTCTTAAAGTAGGAGTTTTTAACATACTGGGAAAATTCGCCTTCTGTAATAGGAGCTGCAAACACTAGCTTTTGCTTCTGGTAATTTTTGCTTACAGAAATTAATTTAATATAGACATACTATCAATAACCATAGCACTTCCAGGCAAACTTGCCCCGAAGTATTTGGAAGTGCCTCCTAAGAACCCGGAATCATTGACCGGAACCAGGGCCCCCACATTAACAACTCTCACAGGAGCTTGGCAGAGGTCACACGAACCCACCAAGGTTAAAAAAAAAGACAAACGAGAAAGGGCAGATGCTACACAGCTAACAGTGAAGATTTTAAAACAGGAATTCAAAACTGCAACTCTGCTCTGCACCTGAAATGCCCTTGGCAGCCTCCACGTTTCACCGGCTGTAACCAAAGGCCAAGACCAAGAGGTATAAACAACACAGCGGGCTTTATTAAAATCACACGGGGTCACAGACTTCCTTAAGAGTGTGAGTTTTTGTAAAAGGTACCTTTCCGCGCAGATGACGCATGTGGCCTCAAAGCCTTAAGGCCTGGTTTGCATCCAGGCTCAGGCCAGCTCTGATGGCAACTACAACAAGGCCTCACCTATGAGCCTCCACTTCCCACTTGCCCCCGGGACTAATGTGCATGCTCCTCAGAGGGGCTTCGATGATGATGAAGTGAGGCCGTGTACACAGCAAGACTCATCAACCTGAACCACTATTACTGTGTTAACTCCACAGTGTCCTCTGTCTGAACTGCAGGCTTGCGAACCCGGGAGAAATCCAAGCCTGTTGCCCATTTTACCTTCAGAGCAGCCCCTGACCATCTTCAAAGTGCAGGAACCATTCCTGAGCTGGAAAAGCTTATGTGGTTGTTCCTCAGGCTCACAGACGCTAGGATTTCTTAACTGATTCATCTAACACATAACATACCTACTAGGTACCCAGGGTGGCTGAGGGGGAACGCAGAGTGAGTAACACCCTGGCTCTGGCTTTCAGGAACTTCTAATAACAGAAAAGTGGGCAAACAATTAGCATCAGACAGCCAGTGGCAGATGCCACAAAAGAGGGAACGCCTGGTTGCTCACGAAGGTCCGTCTAACCTCCAGGAGGGAGGCAGCACCTGAGCTGCTCCTTGAAGGGCTGTGACCTGCCAGCCTGGGGCAGGGGGTGTGTTTCTCACAGGCTCAGGAGGAGAAGACCAGCAGAAGGTAAGGAAAAATCCTGTTCGCAGAGGGCAGCTAGGAATGAGAGGGACACCCTTGAAGCCAGCTGATGGTGTTCAAAGTTAATTTAATGAGCAATGGGAAGTCAGCGAAACTTCTGCTAATAGAAGAAATGACCAGCCACTGCCTACAACAACAAATACATGAGGAGAAAAGGAAAGTAAGAGCGAGGAGAAAAGCAAAGTAAGAGCAATGAGAAAATCAAAGCAGAAGGTCAGGGAAAGGCCCAGAACGGTTCCAGAAGTGGCACTGATGAGCACCCACAGTGGACAGGCATGGAAAGAATAGAAGCCAGAAGCCAAGATGGCGTCCTCTGCACCCAAGACAGCCAGCTCTGCCAGGACAAACAGCAACAGTGGGTAGGTAGGGGAGGGAGTGGAGATGGGTGCCTCCATTTCTGTGACATTGAGGAAACATTCTGGTGGGATATTCAGCAAGCCAGCTGCTTCCTTTGCTGGCTCCTGTGTGCACAGATATAAACCTTTTTCTCTCATTAATATGTCACTTATCAGTTTAATCCGCAGGCCCCAAATGCTGAACCTAACATAGAGAAAAAGAGTTTTTCCTTCCTGACAAGTGAACTATTGCCAAATTTTTAACTCAAAGGGCATGTTGATCATACACAAGCCACCCTAGGTAAATAAAGTCCAGCCCTATCACTTATTATCTTTAGTTAATAAGAGGACCCTATAGTCACCGGAGAACATTACATCCTGTGGGTCACTCTTCCCATGTACTACCCTAGTTCCAAACTGCATTTTGAACTCTTAGATTATCTCAGCAACACAATTAAAGGGGTGGGGGCAGGACATACAA